>NC_090931.1:699901158-702401158 GCF_040938575.1 Ambystoma mexicanum
TCGTCCCCCTAAGGTCAGACCCCGATCAGCACCGGCGCGGGATCCCTCTGGACCCGGCCGCGCGGGCCCCGGCGGCGGGCGGCGCGAGGTGGCGGCGGGCCTTGAAAAAGCCCGGCGCGCCTCCGCCCCCGCCCCGGGGCACCGGGCCGTGCCGCGTGTGGCTGTCTGTGGTGTCCCACGGCTGCCGGCGCGGGACGGCCCCGGAGCGCGGGCCCGGCGACCAGGCGGCTCCTCGGCCTCGGCGGATCGGGAAAGCGCACGATCGGCCGCCGCCAGGAAGGCGCGGGGCCGTGCCGGGGGCTAACCCCCCCTGCGCGGCCCCGGGCCCGAGGCGCGGCCGCCCCACGGAGCTCACGCGGCTCCCTCGACTACGACCTCAGATCAGACGTGGCGACCCGCTGAATTTAAAGAGGCCAGTAGGAGATAAAACATAGCTTGGGTACTCACCTATTCCTGGCAAAAGGCACATTTCTCGGCCTTAACAGGGAGATCATTTTCTTGAAGATGCTGTAAAACAGCTTAAACATGTTAAACACGTTGATCTTGATGATTTGATGATATACATGTTTTTTCTACCTCACATGAGTGATGCTCATGTGTGGTAGAAAAGCCTAGTATATCATCAAGATATGCAATAACCTGGACATTCACCATAGTAGAAAATACTGTTTTCATGAGGCAGCGTAATATTGCAGGGGTATAAATTGGCCCACAGGGCATGTCACTGCATTGCAATAACCCAGACGTAGTGCAGAAGGCTGTCTTTCATTCATCACTCTGCTTGGCTCAGAACAGATGCATGCTATTAAGGCATTTCTGAGGCTCTATGCAATCAGGGGAAATTAATTGTCCTCCTTGGTAATGAACTTGTTCACCTTCTGTAGTTGATACAGTTCCGGAGGTCTTCCATCTTTTTTGGCATGAAAAAAGAAGAAATAAGAAGAGACTGTGAGACTTTTGGTAAGGTTTGCATCTAAATGCTGCAAAAGGTATTTCTTTCCTTGCTCAGAAAGTGTACTCATGTGGCTAATGGGTGACAGCACACTGGTTCCCGGATCTATATGGCACTCATAGTCCTGGTGGGGCAGGAATAAATGATCCTTGTTTTTTTTAATGCATTCACAAAATTGTGGTAATAAGAGTGTGCACCCTCTAGTTCAGGCAGACTGGCTGTGATGGAGAGGGATGTCCCAGAGAGACCCTATTGGGCTTGCCATTATCTTCAGAGGTATATTCTCTGGTTAAATTCAGAGGATAGAAATCATCCTGGTGGCTCTATTCATGTAATGATTGTGTCTGTGAAGCCAAGGTCATCCCATTATTATGGGGAAACGAGAGGCTGTTATGACATCACAAAAAACCCTCTTCTGATAACCACCCCAGGAGATACTAAGATTGAGAGTACTCTGGTGTATGGGACCTCAGGACAAACGCTTACCATCAATGGTATCAATGTTATCAGGGACATCCTAGAGATAAACAGTTTGGAGGCTTTCCAAATGCAGTCCTTAACAATGTGTGACCCTGAGGCCATGTAGCCTATAAGGGCTAGTACTACCAAAGAATGCCCCAGAGTAATGGCCATCGTGAACATAATTCTCCACCTGAAGAGTTACAGGAAGTAATGGGGAAGACAAGAACCCCCTGGACCAGAGACTGCTACAAGACAACCTACAACCCTTTCCTTAACAGCTGGAGAGTCGACTCATTTTTTTAAAGGAAACCTAGAAGAGTGAACATGGCACAGATAAATTAGGTATCCCCTTTTGCCACAAAAGAGACAAGACTCAGCAGGCATCTTCTACGCATTTCTTCACCAATCAAGGGACTCCTGGAAGCACCCAACTGCATTGGTTCCTCAAGATCAAGCATGGCAGGGTTCTTTCTTTTGAACTGAGGAATGCCGGGGTGATGGACAGAAGTCATGAACATGATCCTCCCATTTCTTCCTTGCTTCCCTGCATACAGTGGTCCAGCTGTAGAACAGGATCCACATTAGCTGTCATGGTGGCATGCTGGCATATTCCCGCCATCTTGTCCTTGACTTCAGTATGTGGGACTCATCAATGGAGGGCTAGCAGAGACTTTTCCATCCAACCCGTCCCAGCTGGCAAAAATGTACCACATAGGTCACCAAATCACTAGAGAAATGCTGAATATCAACTAACTGCTCTTCGGCCAAGTATATACGATCATCGCGTTCAAACATTGCCCTGAAGGTGGTTTTAAATACACCATAGTCATCCAATACAGGGTCCTTGGGAGCAACCAGATATGTAGCCCAGGAAAGAGGGTTATCTGAGTGATGCATTATGACAAGTTCCACCTTGGACCTGGGTGTGCTAAACGGGACGACGTTGGTACATTGCCAGGCTTTTTATCGCAGAGTTTTTTGCTGAAAATCTCCAGCCGAAAAAACTCATTGGAAAATATGGGAGGTGGTGGGTAAAGGGATATAACGGGGTAGAGGGGTGTGGGGAATAGGGTCTAGATAATATTGGAGGGAATTTTGTTGGGAAACCAAGGCCTGTCCAAGAGCAGCATTTTTGTTTTTCCAGGTCTGGACTTCTACGGTCAGGGCCTGAACTGCAGCAAGCAGTTCCTGTAGTTGTACCATCTAGTTGCAGGAATGTTTTAGGCATCACAACCTATCATTGGCCAGCTGGATTGACTGCCTTAAGTTATGTTTTCCAAAGGAAGGTGAGTATTGCACTCACATCCCCTCACTCACCCACCCTGGATCCCCTACTGAATAATACCAGAAAAAAGGTGCTGGGAATTGGGCCCAAGAGGGGGAAAGGCCAAGGCATAATAACCCCTCAAATGGCACTGACTGACTCAGAGCATGCTGGCAGGCAATGGTACTAGGTAAGAAATCAAGAGCATATAGCTACTGCGCATTGAGCAGACGATGGCGAGGGAGGCAGGCAATAAGAGGAACAAAACTAAACATGGAGTCAGAATCAGAAATCAGGCTGGACATTGACACATAGTAAAGGAAGGAATCTACATCAGAGACTACCACACACATAAGAACCAAGGGACTTCTAAAACTAACAGGGTGATTGATACATGCAGTGTCAGATCAGCCTACGAACACTGCCGCACACCATGAATCTGGCAGATTGGCCTTTTTGTAGTGCTGTCTGTGCACTGAGTACCGAACAACCTGGAAGTCATTACCCATCATCTTGGATTTGGTGGCATTTCACGTTACCCTTTGCTTGGTGCCATGTTGGACTGGGCATGAGGTAAACCGGTTAGTGAGGGGATGGCCTGGCCAGCAACAAGGTGGATGGAGGAAACACGGGGCCAGCAAGTGCAGAGAAAGACCAGGACAGGAAACTCCGACAACAGTGGCTGTACGGGGCCATAGCATACCTTCAGGGCCCAGAGGAGACACAGTCAGGCCGACTGAAGAAGGGAGCCTCCACCATGCAAAGGCAGAGCAGGTAAGGCATCCGTGCGTGGACATATGATAACGGTTTGAGTATTTTGCAGTTGATAAAGTGCAACCACACTCACTCTCTGAAGCCACGGCGGTCAGCTCACTTCAGCCCATTCTGTAAGAAGTGTCAGCATATCACGTGGTATCGGGGATGTACCGTGCCCTCGCAGGCACTTCTAGGATCCATCTGCGGGTGCTGTCGGGCCATGCATATTAGCATAGTGCACCGCTCGTCATATCCTATCCTTCAAGCATCTAGCATGCTTACAGGGGCAGCAGTCTTTCGTCCTCCTACAGTGGCACACAAATGGGCCTCAGAGCACTTACAATCATGCCTGTTATATTTACATTTCCTTTCCCCTATCATTTATCATTATGCAAGAGGAACAGGATGCTCACTAGGGCGATTTCTCAGTGGTGCCTCCTTTGGACTCTCACGTTCCCCCCAGCGTGATAGAATGATGCTCCCTACAACGTTAGAGGGGCAATTGTATAAGCCATATGATGCATGTATCGCCAGATCCTTGAGCCAACCTGTGTTACAGAAACAAAAGTGTCTTCACCTACCTGAAAGGGGAAGGTGGGAGGCCCCAGAAGGAGCGACTACACAGGGGGGTTTGTCACTGCCCTAAAGAATATTAGCACCCTGGAAAGGGGCGATGGCCAATCAGAAAGCTCGGAGCACAGTCTGCTTCCTCTGATATAAGGCTGTATTACAAGGAGCAGGAGTGCTGCTTGCCTGCACCCATGTCCTTCCCTGCTCTCCCCTCATCCCTTAGCACCCATGTAGGTCATGTGTGAGTGCTTAGAGTGTGTTTAAAAAGCAATCTATCCTCAAAGCACTATGCTTCATTCCCGAACTCTCTCTCCTTGTTGACAGGAGGGCTATCTCTGGTCTGGTAGTGAAGACAGTAATCAACATGGAAAACGGACTTCGAAAATACCACGCGGTGCCGCGCCTCAATATAAGATGTATTTTTTCTTTGTCTTTTAAGTTTTGCACACCTCTAGCACCCAAGTATAAACTACACAGCTAGTAATGGTGATACTACCCTCGGGGGCAGGCCAACTACCTGCAGTGAAAGCCTGCCACCCGCGTAAACAGACCCTTGCGTGCCATTACCGGCAGGGTCGGTCCACCCGCGCGGGTTAGATTACCTCACTGCGACCATGCATTCAAACACCAGTAATAAACTGCAACAAAAAAAGAAAAATGCACACACTTCTTCCGTGTATCAAAGATGACAATTATATTAAGCAGGTATTGTAAAGCTAATTAAACCAATGAACAATGGCTCCAAAAATGTACTGGGAGGTCATAAACTCATAAAAGGAACTATATGCGCCTACCATCTGGATCCAACTGCGATTCATTTAATAAGACAGAGAACCTACTCATGACTCTTCAAAGTGCTGAAAGTGTATTGGCGTAGGTTGCCAGAGGGGCATCAAATTCTCTAGATCTTCCACTTGCTGCTGCACCCACCTTCACTTGGGGGTGATGAAATCTCCCCTCTTAACAGTTCCCCTGTGAAGGAGGTCTGTCTCAGGTGTGGTAGAACTACCGACCCAAACAAAAGGTGATTACTTGACGGATAGAACTCCCCCTTATGGCAAATGCAGGGGCGTCCTTCAGGCAGTGCTTAATTTGTGGAGGTGTTTTCCAGGGCTGAGCCCTGGCACTTATTTTTCAGCCCCAGTATGTATTGTCTCAGATGCACTTTAATTATGAAGTGCTGATAGTGCATCCATCAAACACAATGATCAGCTGCGAGCTGTAGTGTAACCCCGAATATGTGAAAACAGCGGGGAGCAGCTATGGGTGGTGGGGAACTGACCACCCCGCAGTGTCATAGGAGAGCTAGAAAATATATGGGCCGGCACTTCTTTTTTTTTACAAACTAAGCACTGCCTCCAGGGATCCTTTGTATAGGGAACGGAGTATAGCTCAGGGGCACAAGCAACAGGGGTTCGAATCCCGGATCTGCACTTAGAAACCAAACTCATGTATTAAGTGCGTTATAAAAACCAATTAAATAAATAAGATATCCTTTTATTCACATCTCACTTCCTCACCAGGAAGCTCCTCATCATGTCTGGTGCTAGCGATAATGCTTTAGGAATAAGGGATTCATATTAAATAAGAATCCCTTTGGGGGTTGATGGGTCTCTCCCTCTTTAGTCAGTTCTCCTACCAGTCAGTCTGTCAGGTCATAGACTTCAGCTCTCTTGTACCAGGGTCAGGGGCTCTACCTTGCCTCACCCACAGGGACTCTCCCTCTTCAGTGGCTTGCTTCGGTGGGCTGAGCGCCACAGAGCTCAGCTAGTCTGTTATTGTATGTTCCGGGTCCTCTCCGCACCTGGGTGAAGGAACTCCCAGGAACATCCCCCTACGGGGGAGGCCTAGTCCTGCGATATGTTTAATGTATTCCCTTACCTGAAACAAGTCTCCTGTCCTCAGTCTCCAGCCACTTTCATCCTTCAGTTACTAACTGCCAAGTCTTTCATTGGTCCTGTCAGCTGTCACTCCCATGTCCGCCAGCAACATGCACTCCACTGTTACAACTTCAGAGCCTTACGCCGCTACCTAGGGAGAAACACTTCCAGGCTCAGGCTGTCCTATAGGGCAATAGGGCAATGCTCGAAACCAAAAACACAAAATGCTAGCGTGGGGCTGTTTTTTTGGTCAAAGTGGGCACACTTTTTTAGACCATGTGGGCCAGTTTGATAAGTTACTTCACCACGCGGCTAGTAGTTTTGACCAGTGTTGATGAATAAATATTCTTTATAATGCACAATTTGTACCACATTTGATCAAAAGTCTCCTCTTTGGTTCAAAGAGTCACAAAAGGAATGAATTGGCATTTGCTGCGCTGGGCCATTTATTCATTGATGCCCCAGTCCGACCCTGAACACTACCCACCCATTCCAGGCAGGCTGTCCAATGAGCAGAGGTGTCATGCCATATTTCCAGATCTCAGTGTTAGAAAAGTTAACCGTGTGTCACCCAGTGAGCAGCTCGCCCTTGTTTCAAGTCTTTCAAAGACAACACGAGATTGTGGCTGGGCCCAAGAACAATGAGGCTACAAATAGATACCGTTAAACAGACAGGAGCACGCTTCAGATGAATCGAACATCGGCAAAGTGCACCCTGATTTGAAAATCCATATGTGAGATGCCTTTGCTCTGAAAGAGTCAGCCATTTCCCTTGAGGTCTGCATGGCAGCCTGTGTCTGGTATTAGACATGCTATTTTGAATACATGCTCTGTTGTCGGGATGTACTTGCCACCCTTATTTTGACCAGAGTGTCCGTGATCCGAATAAACAGGGGTCAAATCCTAAAAAAAAAGGTGGGGGACTCATTAACATACCAACTGAATGTGATGTCACCAGAAATGAGCATATCAAGGTGCCCTCAGAAAAAAAGTGGGGGGACTCCTGAAGAAGAAGGGGGGTACGCCGTCCACCCGCGTGTACCCCCGACTTGAGCACGGATAGACATTGCATGCTACTTTAGTCCTTTCCGGTCTCAACAATATCTCTGGCAGAGATCCACATTTGAAGCAGAGAAACATATTTACCCTTGGTATCTACATCTCGCTTTTTGGTGTGTGTGTGTGATGCTTCACGGTCTTGTCATGTCACGCTTACGTCGTGTCGCTTCAGTCAGAGGCCGACATTACCATATCATTGCTGTGGAACCGCGCGTGGCCATGATTAACCCGTAAAACAAACACGAAATGAATTTCGCTGCGGGCCTCGGATTTGATCCGCCGTCATCCCGAGGCGCGCTTTTTATTTGCATGGGGATTATAATAGAGTTAGATCCGCGTTACAATCTAATCCCATCTTTATTAGCTACGCTTCTCTCTTGTGCTTCTTTATATTGCCGATATCGCTTGGGTTCGTCAATTTCAGTTCTCTGCAATACTCTGCGGGGGTATGAGATGGGAATCTGGGGGAGAAGTGGGGTTCCGGCTTGCCTGCTGAGTAAGCGGGTCCCGGGAGCCGAACCCCAGGCTGCCTGCGCTCCTGCTTCCCTTCTTTAGAGAATGGGGGCTCGGGTACAAAACGCATGCATTGAAATAGTTATCATTAAATGTGTAGTCTTCCCATTAAAGCAAATGTGTTGACACTTCATTGCATGGGGAAACAAACCAACCCTGACAGCTCTTGAAGGCAGCCAGGGAAATATCCTTCTGGCTCTAAAATGCCTCAACGGATCAGCTGCATCTCAGTGATGGTTTCTTAAGTGTGCCTGATTGCCTACGCCCCGCCCCCTTCTCATCCCTTTACGATTCCATCTTTTCACGCCTCTTGTTTGTTTTCCAGAAATGGTGCCCTTTAACTGTATACAGTGCACAGCATGGGGAATAGTGACCACTTGTGATGCTTGATCCATTCCCATGTGTATTGAGTTACTTATAGTTCTGTTCAGTGCTTAAATTGTGGGGGTGCTTGCCAGGGCTCAGCCCTGGGACTAATTGTGGGAGGACTCCGCCTTATTGCCTTGGAACAGGGTTGTTCAACTCCGGGCCTCGAGGGCCGTAATCCTGACAGGTTTTCAGGATATCCGTCATTAATATTCATGCATAAAATATGCATGCATTAAGAATCACTAAATGCACATTTATCTCATGAATAATAATGAGGAGTATCCTGAAAACCTGGCATGGATCTGGCCCTCGAGCCCTGTAGTTGGACAACCCTGCTTAGACTATTATTTTCTCAGTCCGTTGTAGTAACACAAAGAGCAACAACGGTGTGCACAGGCCACATGTTTGTGTATCGCTGGCCGGCTCATTGTTATTCATTAACCTAATAAAGCACTCCTGTGCGGGTTATCCATTTTCATGAATAACAATGAGCCAGAAGGAGAGTGCGCTTGGTGCTTGAGCAGGCCGTGCCCACATACTGCCCCAGTTAGCCTTCATGTCTTTACTGTAATAACTGCCAGCACTGCTGGCTGCCACAGGGTAGGTGGCCCATTCAGGCATGTGGTGGGGGCGCAGTAGACAGGCAGCTGCAGTATGAGGGGCAACTACATACTTCAGTGGCAGGTGAGCATACATGTGCATATGTGCCAGTGTTAGTGGCATGACTGGTAAATGGCACCCACATTTGTGGCTCTGCCATGCCTATGCAGGCAGGGGAACTCAGCAGGGGCATGCATGGCATTGTTAAGCTGGGCACTGCCCCATTCTCTTTTGGTATGTAGGCAGTATGGGGTGTGCTGATGCACATGCGAATGCCAGTGTACCAACACACCAAGTTTTTAACAAACCTAACACGTGACTCAGATCATTGTTCCACAGTCATCAGTGGCATTAGCTGGGTAGAGGGGGTCACCAGGCACATAGGACAACAGCACAGTCACCAGCCAACAGCACCACCATAAGGGCAAGGTCATAGAGGGGGTCACCAGGCACATAGGACAAGAGCACAGTCACCAGCCAACAGCACCACCATAAGGGCAAGGTCATAGAGGGGGTCACCAGGCACATAGGACAACAGCACAGTCACCAGCCAACAGCACCACCATAAGGGCAAGGCCATAGAGGGGGTCACCAGGCACATAGGAAAACAGCACAGTCACCAGCCAACAGCACCACCATAAGGGCAAGGCCATAGAGGGGGTCACCAGGCACATAGGACAACAGCACAGTCACCAGCCAACAGCACCACCATAAGGTCAAGGCCAGAGAGGGGGTCACCAGGCACATAGGACAACAGCACAGTCACCAGCCAACAGCACCACCATAAGACGAAGGCCATAGAGGGGGTCACCAGGCACATAGGACAACAGCACAGTCACCAGCCAACAGCACCACCATAAGGGCAAGGCCATAGAGGGGGTCACCAGGCACATAGGACAACAGCACAGTCACCAGCCAACAGCACCACCATAAGGGCAATGCCATAGAGGGGGTCACCAGGCACATAGGACAACAGCACAGTCACCAGCCAACAACACCACCATAAGGTCAAGGCCAGAGAAGAGGTAACAGCCAAGCAAGATGACCCGTGCTGAGTGCCGACCTATAAGAGAAGGCCTTGCTGCGTCGTTTGACTGGCACGCTCATCCGTTGAGCAATGATTGGCCAACATGTTCCACTGACTACCTATAGGATCAGAAAACAAAAGCGAGGATGATGTGTTTAAAGAAGCAGTTAATTATGTCCGGTCTCATTTCAAGACAAAGCCAACGTGTTGTGCTGTTTTATGTTATAATGATTGGTATTGATTAGCCATGAATCTCCCATGGGTAATGATGTATCCATCACCCCAATAAGCCAGGCAGGTTTGTGCTGCAACCCCAAAATACGATATCACTGTGGAGAGCAGCAGTGGACGTGGCAGTGGTGGGCGGAGAGATGCAGGTGTGTTAGCACATATTTGCGGGCTGTACTTATATTATTTTTTTTTATAAATGAAGCACTGGTCCTTTTAAAGTGATGTAATAAAACGTACGAAAAGAAAGTCTTGTTTCTGAAATGCTATACCAGCCAGGAAGCAAACAAGGGTCAATTCCCCACAGTTATGTGAAATCTAAACTCTAATTAAAAGCCCTTTATTTTCACACATGCTGGAACATGTTGCTTCATTGACAAGGACATCACTATTTCAGATTGAGAGACATGAAGACAAATGAAATGCGGACTCCCCATCAATGAAGCAAGAGCTGGCTAGCAGCAGACAAAGTAGATGAACTGTGGTTTGGTCTGATATTTGCATCTGTCATTGAATGGGTTATATGAAAGTAGAATCATTTATAATTTAATTTCACAACTAGCCGTACCCGACATATCATACGCCAACTAGCCTTCGCTCGCTCACTCCTTCTCACTCACTTGCTCTCTGTGCTCTCTTTCTCCCTCTCTCACTTGCAGTCTCTCTCTCATTTTGTGTGGGTGAGAGCCACCTTGACAGGTGTGCATTTGCTAGAAACGCCCCAGCTGTTGCTGACAACTGCGTGACCAGAATAAGAAAATCAGATATCTCCGGGTGATGTCATTGTGTTTTTTTACAAAAACATTTATTTAAATAAAGGAACATTCTTTGACTGTACTACTATTGTAGGGTGGTTATTTTTTAAATGTTAAATGCCGATTTATAAAGTTCACTTCCAGTATATATTGTAGTCATAATAAGAATGTGACATTAGTCTTACTAAGGAAAGCACATAATAAAAACCTAGAAGAACTCTGTGCATTACTCTCTGATAGAATGTTATCAATACAAGATGGACGTCCTGGTTTGCTTACTTTGCACTCTTTTAAAATACCCCTATGAGAAAGTGGGATGGGACAAATAACACCAGTCAGAGTTCCAGCCTGCTTTGCATAAAATCAAAGAGCACTAACAAATGCATTTGACAAATATGTCTAGGATAAAGGAGTTGTAAGCTTGAATCACTAAGTAGATAATGCACACTCATATTGATGCTTATTTCTCAGCACTCACCCTAGGAATAAAATGGTTGTGACATTGAAACATTAATATTGATTTGGCCAGATTCAATAGTTGCATCTAAGGATCAAAGGTCTGTGACATGAGTCACTGCTTTGGGGTCCAAGGCAGGGGTGTTGCTAGGTCTGGAAAAGATCTGGGGCTACGCTAATGCCGGGACTACCGGGACTCGGGGCTTGCTAGCCTTTTGGTTGTAGCCTCCGAGCATCTATCCGGGGCTACAACCGAAGGAGCCGGGGATATAGATCCCCTAACTCCACCCTAGCAACGCCTCTAGTCCAAGGGCAGAGGGAAGTTATGTTTCTTTTCCCTCTGCAGAATACAGCCGGGCCTCAGGGTGAGGACGGTTCTGCATACGCTCAGTTCCAAATGCGCTGACAGCATACGAGAACTATAGATAGGATGTGTTCCCTTCAATGTTTATAAGGTTTCTGATAACCTGTGAAACAAACATTCAATGAATCTGAAACGGAAATAGCCATAACAAAGTTCGACAATGTGAAATAGTTCTATAGAGAAAAATGAACTGATTTTGACTGTTAAAATTTTATCTGCGTTTGCCTTTCTTTTCTTTTCTTTGCTTAATTTTTCCTGCTTTCCATTACCTGTTGATTTTGGTTCTTCCCTTGTTGCAAACTAATTGTTTTATTTGTTATTATTGGTGTGTTCGGCTAAAGCAAGCTTTAATGTTTACAACATGGAACAACAATCAAGAAAACAATTTACTTTTGCAAAAGTGCAAGAATGAAGCAATTACATCAAGAACTTTAAAATTCAGACTACAATGTTAACATTTTCAATACAATATCTAAAGTCGCTAAGATCATATTAATAAAAAACTAAAAATTGGCGCTTGTGAATTCAGGCTGTCAGTAAAAAAGTTAATTTTAAGCTTCTAAGGAAGCTAGGAACTGCTACCCACACAGAAGTGGGGCAACCACCCAAGCACGTGCGCCATGGTACATCAGTATCATTTATAATGTCTCCTTGGATTAACTTTCCAAAATACGAAGTGCGTTTTTCATGAAGTGCCATGCAATTGATCATTAGGTGTTTCAAAGTTTCAGCTTGACTTCTGTCCTAAAAAAATCGACAAAAAGGAATCTCCTTGGTAATTTGCAAAATCTCCCTGGTGGGGAAAGGATTCCACCTAAATCTCATAATTTCTTCTTGTCGATAGCGATTAGGAGAAAATATTTGTATATGGGGCCACCACCCCATATTCTTTATGCTCCCACTGGCGATGAAGAAGGGACGGATACTCATGGAGCCTCTCAAATGCAGAGCACCAATCCTCCTGATAAAGTGCGGTTTTCACTGCACCCGGACGAGCCCAGAAGTCTGAGCAGGTTTTCAGAGTCTTAAGAAGTAAGAGATTGCTTTGATCTTTCGGAGAATTAACTCTGAGAGCGTTACTGCACCCATTAGCCTTGCTTAATTCCTCATACAGTGTTTTTTTAACGGGAAATATTAGGCACCAGCACAGGGCCAACATTCTCTGCTTAACTCTGACCTGTATGGATTTAAGCGATAGCTCAAATCTTGTAGCGGCTAATGGAAACACGTTTGGAACTCTTAAAAACCTTCTCCATATAAAAGCTTCAATCAAATCTAAAAAGTCAAGCATCCAAGAGCAAAGTAATTCAAGATCATAAATTAGTTTCTGTTTGACTTTGCCCTGATGAAAGCACAGAACTGGTTTAATTGAGACCCTACCACATCTAAGATTAATCTTTGCCTTCTGTGACACAAGGAGTTGTGGTTTATATTTCAGCACTTTTATAGTCACTCTATGTCAAATAAGTTGTTTAAGGGGGAACCTACTAACTTGCCCACTGCGCTTTCTATACTATTTAAAGAAATGGTGGTCACTGAAACTTTTTCCGAAGACATCGCGAACGTCGTATGTTATACCAATTTATAAGAGGGGTGCGAAGACCGACCCAAAAAACTATTGCTGTATTACCTGGATGCAGAGAGTAAGGTCTTTGCATCTCTCTTATTGTATCACTTGGAGACCTGAGCGACCAGTGTGGGCAGAATAAATAAGTATCAAACAGTTTTTAGAAAACTCCACGGCACAAACCTGAATGGGCTAATAGTTCGGTGCCTGCAGGACTCTGTATGGCTTGGTAACTATCCAACGATCTATGCAGTCTCTATAGTTTTTTGTGCCACTTTCGAACAAAGTTCATTGTCATCTGCTCTGGTCGAAGCTGGCAAGATGGTGTATCCCAGACGGTCTGCTATGACTGATTAGAGGTTAGAATGAATTTTCCAAAGTCACCAACAGAAGAAACAGTGAGGTCCATTCTACCCAGGTGAAGCAGCAATTGTGAGGAAATGCCCTGGATATTTTTGATTTTTATTAATACAATGATTAGGTCATTCCATCTCAGACAGAGTGGCCTTCTAACCAGACCCCCTTTCCTCAAGCTCTATGCCAAAAGTATAGTGACACGTGCCCTGCTGCCGCAGTCTCCTGATCCGCAGCACTTGCTCTCCAGTGGCCCAGAGCATGTCCAAGGGTCACAGGTTATCTTAAGACAGCCTTTGTGGCAGACAAGTCACTTCAGTGCAGAGGCTGCATTTAGAATCTGCAACTCTGTTCCAAAGCCACACAATTATGAGGAACTATCCTCACGGTGGCAGTTTATTATTTAAACATAAGCCGTACCAGAGTTGGGGTATGGTGGCAAGTAATTCAAATAATTATTAAAGCCACGTCAGATCTGCATCATAGATGTCAACACTATAAGCGATGGACAGGCTGGGTGTATTTTCCTTTCATTGGCTATCTCTGTAGAACCCAGTAGGATAATAGCCATTGGGGGTCACCTCTCCTTGATCCTTTGTGAGGTTGGCTAACACCTCCTTTGCAGGAGTTATCCTGTGAAAGAGGAATTAAAGGGCATATCCTAAACAAAAGGATTAACCTCACATCAGGGTGTAATATATCAAAGAGCCTTCGATGCTAAGGTCATGAGAATGGGTGAGCTTAGTGAAGTTAGGCAGAGCTCAGCACAGTAGTGGATGTGTTCCCACATCTTGTTTTGCTCTGTACCTCTCTTGCCTTCCTGTCGCTTCCAATTCCTTCCACACAAAGCACTTTGGATATGATGCAACCAAGTAAAGACCATGTGTCACAAGGACAGGGCTTGGACCTTTTAGAGCAGGTTTGCTTTCACCCAATCCGGTGGGATCTTTCGCTTACAAAGGAGGGGGTCTCCACCCATTTTTTGTTTCATTTTGGACCTTCAAGAAGAATTCATGTGGACATCTTTTCGGCAAGCAGTGTTATCCAAAGCCCTCATCCAGTGAGGTTAAGATTAAGTGTTCCAAGGCAGAGGCAAGCTCTGCTCACTGCCCATCCCAAGGATACATTGGAGGTTACCTGCTGCTGGAGCAAGATCTGTTTCTCTGTCAGCTACTCTGGTACCCCAGACCTCACTGGTGCGGCTTTCCAGCCCCCTTCCCATGTTGCGAGAATGTGAACAAGGACTCATATGGTCCCTGAGCCACTGGATTGGGGTGCACACCATCCTGTGTGCCAGAACATTCAGGATCTCTGTTTTTCACCATCAAACCGCTTTGAGCCATCTTTGAAACATGTTCGACACCTTTCAAACCAAAGGGACCTTTTGGCACTCTTGATCTTTTAACCACTGCTGCTGCATCATCGACCTGTGCGCCACTGCATTGTACCAAGCAAAACCCATCACCTGTTCAGCTCAAACAACAAGCTCATTACCGGTCCTTGATTCGAATCACTGGAAGCATCTTGTCACATTGACCCAAACTAATGGTTACCAATGTATCAAACCAGTTCGACCTTGAGCCAATGCCACGTCAAATTGCACATCAGACCATCAAGATCACAAGTGTGAACCATCACTGGACCACAAATGAAACCGCTGGACCATCACTCATCAATCCTAAACACAGTTACTAAATGTCTTGAACAGGCTCGACCTTAGACCTGACCCTGGTGAGCCCCCTGAAATGCATCACTCAAACGGTGCCTTCAAACTGCTCTGAACTGCCAATTCGAACTGACTTGACGCCAACTCGCCCCTTGGATATACATGACTCATTGCATCCAAACCTGGCTTAACCTTTTCACACAAAGATAAAAAGGCGGGTCTGATGCTTTTGTACTGCCAAGAACTGAATAAGGTAATGTTGGAAGGCCCCAGCCACAATGGTCCAGTTGTTCATAGGGGCTCTCTGTAAGTTTATGGAAAATCACGTTTCAGATGTTCTGAAGAATGCCTGGATCATCCCCCCTTTTAAAAAAATGGCCTATTTCCTGACATACCTACAAATTATAGACCAATCACCAATAAGCCATTTGTTTAAAAAAATGTAGATCGGGTAGCCTACCTGAAAATCTCTGATTATTTGAATACACATGTGATTTCATATTAATGGCAATGAGATTTTAGGCAGTGGCATAGCACAGAGACTGCACTTCTTGATGTAAAGTCTAGACTTTCAAAGACAATGGAGAAGGGTTAATCGGCTTTACTCATGCTGCTGGACCTAGCCATAGGTTTTGATCTGTTCGACCACTCACTGTTGGTCGCCAGACTAAAAGAAGTAGCCCATTTTTCAGACAATGCTGCACTGTGGATTTGTTCCTTTGTAGGTAATCGACTATCTAGGGTGTGTAGTAAGGAGGCCGAAGCTCAACCCTCTTCCCTCAAATTGGTGTACCTCAAGGAGCTCGTTTGTCACCTTCATTATTTAATATTTTCACAGTTCCATTTTTTGATCTTCTGGAAACAAATCATGTTGCTTTTACCAACTATACGGACGACACACAATGTGTCGTCACATTGCCTGGTAATCATACTGAAGATGAACATACTGTAAATAACACCTACAAACTCATTCAAACTTGGATGGTGACCAATGGCCTGGCACATAACAAAGAAAAAACAGAATTGATGATTGTAGGCACTGAAAATAAATTACGGAATTTGAGGGTGCAATACAAGTACTTCGATGTAGAAGGTTGTAGTATTAAAACATTAAAAAAGTAAAGACCCTTGGTGTATATCTGGATCGGAATTTGAATACGAAAGCCCAGATCAGTACATTGTTCTCCTCTATGGCATTGAACTGAATAACCTCAGCCCTTTAAGATGAGTAGCAATTATCCTGGAGATGGATGGGGCTGCAGAAGTTAGTCAAACATCAATCATCAAAATGACTAAGTTAGATGGTAAAAAGGATAACTGTTTTATTTCCAATTGTCTAAAACAGGGAGTACAGCGAACATCAACGAACTTGCGCGATCCTCTTACTCAACGAGTTTCATAAAAAGCTGAACTTATATATCAAAAACTCATCATCATTGACATTGACCTACATCACTTCAAACATCATCCTATGTGGCATTCAACAAAAACCTAATAGCAACTGTGATAGGCTCTGAGTGAATATCTAAGTATATGATCCATACTAGTATGGGATAGAGAGTGAAAGTGATAGGTTTCTTAACATCAGGTGGGGCAACTAAGCCCTTCCCTCAAAATGGCCACGATGAACGTCACTAAATACATGACGTCCCATTGGCTACACAAACTATAGGACCCTTAATTACGCGGTCCCCTACAATTGGTTGGCACTCTATCCTTCGTCAGTACTTTTCCACCTACGTCTAGAAGCAAAGGAGGGAGCAGGTGTGCCGATGAGGAGAATCTCGGTCTTACTGGTGTTAAAGTAGAGATCATTCGCATAACACCACTCCTGGATAGCAGACAGACAGTCAGAGATGGGAGAAGAGGAGGTGGAAGGGAGCCTGAAAATGTATTAAGTGTCCTCCGCATAGCACTGAAAGTTGGAGCAGAGAGCAGTAATGTGGTGGGCAAGAAGTGTCAGGTATTGGTTGAACAGAGAGAGAGGTTAGACCCCTGGGGAACACCACAGGTAGAGATAGAGAAGAGGAAGGACCCAAGTTGGACCTGGGAGGGTCGATCTGAGAGTAAGGAGGTCATCCATGCAAGGGCCTGATTTATGTTTAAGTCACTTTTAGGAATCACCAATGCTGGAACGTGAACATTCACTAGTGAGCATCGTCCTCCCCAATCCTTGGGTAGGCTCATATATGCTTTGGATCCACAAGCCCAATAATTAGTCACGTAACTCCATTCCTTACAGTTCTGACGTTGGCCGGGCATCACTTCTAACTCTGGATGGAGGTATGAAGGGTGTTCTCAGCCACCTCCCTGTCACTATTTCATGGGGAGTGAGATGGTGGTCCTAACCTGGTTGGTTCCTCAATGCACATAATGCCATTGGTAGGCAATGTAACCAGCTTTTCTTCAAGCTAAGCTTCAACTTGGCTATTCTTTCTTTAAGCAAGCCGTTGAGCCTCTCACAGACCCCGTTTCCTTATGGATAATAAGTCAAAGAAAACTTGTGCTTTATATCAAGCAACAAGCCAATCCGTTCAAAGGTTTGATTCACAAAATGAGAACCATTATCTGATCTTAATACTTCACATATTACCCATCTAGGAAATACTTCTGACACTAAGAATTTTGCTGCACAGGTGGAATCTGGGTGTGTACATGGAGCAGCCTCAATCCATTGTGGAAAGGGACACACTTCCACAATCATGTATCAATAACCATGTATCTGCATCCTAAGGACATTGGATTTTTCTCTTGGGTTGCTCCAGGTTCGATGATGTATATCTTGTTTGTTTATTTGAAGAGCAAAGCTTTGAGTTGTTTGCTTAACGTAAGATGGTTAACATCCTGATCGCAAGTTGGTTGACTTCAATATGAAGATAGTTGAAAAGTGAATTCAAAGTTTGGTAGCCTGTATGGAAAAAGAGGGTCTGCCCTGTCTTTTTCTATTGGAGTCAGGGACAATGACTAGAGCTGCTTTGCTAGACCTAAGTGTTCTGGGGGTGTGTAGGGCAGACGGTCCTTGTGAAACATGCTGGGCTCTTTCCATGGTAAGTATGGTGGGCAATGCAGAGGGTTCTGAAGTGTATTTTGTTTTTCAGAGGTAGCCAATGAATCATGCAAAGTTCGGGCGGGGCTGCATTCTGAGGAGCAGTTCCACCACTTCATTTGGTACTCTTTGCAGTTTTTCCAGAAGGTGTTCTGGGAGTCTGAGGTAGAGGTTTTAGTATAGTACTGTCTTGTTAGGACTAAAGATGTCACAGCTCTGATTAGGGCAGTGGAGAACAGGTAAGATAGTATCCATTGCTGAGTGTGGAGATAGAGAAAAAGCTTCTGATGATAGCTCTCACTTGCGGTTATATCCTGAGTTTATTGTCCATTACCATCGATGTTGTGTTGGACAAAGGCCCATCTCCTTGGGCCAACAGAACAAATAGCTGTTAGATGGGGATGTGCTGAAGAACATGAGTTCCATTTCTGTCGGGTTGAGCTTTAGCCAGTTTGCCATCATTCATGTTATGTTATCCAATATGTATCCTCTATTGCCTGACAATAGTCTTTGGAAATGAAGGGGAGGAGGTGATAAGAAACAGAAATTAGACAATAGAATGACAAAAATCAGAGAGGAAAAACAATTGGGATGAGTGGGAGGGTCTATGGTTGTCGAAGTAGGGATGGGTGTTTCTCAAATGTGATACGTTATTCGTAAGCATGAGTGTAGGACTCAGGCGAGCGCAGCTCAGTTCAGAGTAAAGTTGTATTGAAATGGCAATATATAGAACCGACGAAGCATGGTACTAGATGCATTTAGCTGGTGAGTGGTTGCCTAATGGACTGTGTTTTCGGAATGTGCAAGGCATCTTTGAAGGTCTGGTCAAATGCATGATGCATTATTTTCCAGTTTAAAGATTAGTCGTGTGTCATCTGCATAGTTGTAGAGGTTGAGGCTGGATAGACAGATGAGCTCCAGTAGCGGTGTCATGCAAATGTTGAAAAGGATGTGTGGCAGTGTAGATTATCATCCATGATAGCGAGAGAGTGAGAGAGTCAAAAAGAGAGAGGGAGAGAGAGAGAGAGAGAGCGAGAGAGAAAGAGAGAGAGAGAGAGAGAGGGAGAGAGAGAGCCTCCTGCTGTATAGCTCAGCGGCAGAAATGTTCTATGCGATTTGGTCAAGTTTTTTTGTCAAATTCAGTTTCGTTGAATTGTTTTTTCTTGTTTACATTTGGCCGCAAATATGTGCTGGGGAGACCCCCACACACACCCCAAACTCCCCTTGTCTTTATTATCACGATTAACCACCCCCCACACAGGAGTGTTGCTAGGGGGGAGCTAAGGGGGCTATAGCCCCTGATCTTTTGTTTGTAGCAGCGTATAGAATCTCAGGAGCTACAGCCAAAAGCCTAGCTAGCCCCCAGTCCCAACAGTTCCGACATCAGCTTAGCCCCGGGTCTTTTCCAGACCTAGCAACTCCCCTGCCCCCACATATATTTGCAACCAAATTTGTCTAAAATAATTAGACAAATTCGAATTTGATTAATTCCGCTGCAACGTAATCTCCCTATCCCGGCAGAGACGGGCATGCCCTATCACGTGCTAATGCGACACCATTTGCTGAAGTTCATTCCTATATTCCATTGAGGGTTTTCCCAGCCTCACACATGTCCATAGATCTGGTGCTCTGTGTGGATGCTTTACTGCATGATGCAAAAGACCACTGCATGAACAATCGTCCCTAACCATGTGGGATTGCACAGGGCTATACATGTGCACCTCTGCACTTCAACAAAACCAATACTTGCCACCCAGACTTCAATCAATTGGCCTGGAGACAAGTGCCACTCCCCATCTTTTCCAAACCACTATTCAACTGTGTCGCCGCCATTGATTGTGACATCCGTGTACTTCCCTAAGGGACACATTTATTGCAGCATTATTTAGTTTCCAGAATCCAAATTGAAATAATTGGTGACTGGGCAAATGGGATTTTTACCAGGGCGGTTAAATATCAAATGCAGTTGCATTTTGGAGAAGGGATTTTCTACCAGAGAAGCTATTAAAGTGATGGCAAATATTATTTTTTGCAAAAAAATAACTAATAGGCTGCTGCAAAGGGTGGCGTGTAGCATAATATACTGCTCTGTATGCCTCAAAATTGTACTGCAGGGATTGTCATGCACACCACAGTACTGCTCCCACCAACCAGATTATTTCTCTCACATTCACATTCACATTGGCAAAAGTGAGACAAAAAGCAGGAAGGGGGAGGACCAGTTTGTCAGTAAAAATGTGCCTCACGTCTCACAGACTGGCAGAAGGAGAAATCGCCTTTAGTGAATGCATAAGAGAAGTCTGGTGGCAAAATGATAGCGAGCTGCATAGGAGAAGTCTGGTGGCAAAATGATAGCGAGCTGCATAGGAGAAGTCTGGTGGCAAAATGATAGCGAGCTGCATAGGAGAAGTCTGGTGGCAAAATGATAGCGATCTGCATAGGAGTGGTCTGTTGGCAAAATGATAGCGAGTTGCATAGGAGAAGTCTGGAAGTCTGGTGGCAAAATGATGGCGATCTGCATAGGAGAAGTCTGGTGGCAAAATGATAGCGAGCTGCATAGGAGAAGTCTGGTGAAAAATTGATAGCAAGTTGCATTAGAGAAGTCTGGAAGTCTGTTGGCAAAATGATGGCGAGCTGGATAGGAGAAGTCTGGTGGCAAAATGATAGCGAGCTGCATTGGAAAAGTCTGGAAGTCTGGTAGCAAAATGATAGCGAGCTGCATACGAGAAGTCTGGTGGAAAATTGATAGTGAGTTGCATAGGAGAAGTCTGGTGACAAAAAGATAGTGAGCTGCATAGGAGAAGTCTGGTGACAAAATGATAGCGAGCTCCATAGCAAAGTCTGGTGGCAAAATCACAGCAAGCTGCATAGGAGAAGTCTGGTGGGAAAATGATAGTGAGCTGCATAGGAGTAGTCTGGTGGCAAAATGCTAGGGAGCTGCATAGGAGATGTCTGGTGGCAAAATGATAGCGAGCTGCATAGGAGAAGTCTGGTGGGAAAATGATAGTGAGCTGCATAGGAGTAGTCTGGTGGCAAAATGCTAGGGAGCTGCATAGGAGATGTCTGGTGGCAAAATGATAGCGAGCTGCATAGGAGAAGTCTGGTGGCAAAATGATAGCGAGCTACATAGGAGAAGTCTGGTGGCAAAATGATAGCGAGCATCTGGTCTGGCTGGAGAAGTTCATATGGCTGATACTTTGCTGGGAAACAGATTGTTACGAGAGGAGAATTAGGGTAGATAACATTACAATATGGTTCTAATGATATCAGTGCCTCCAAGGTACATCCACCCTGACTCTGTACACCAAGTAGTAGAGCCGGGTGTACATACTCTGGAGCCAACAACGACACCCCAAATCACTTCACAGGATGTGTCAATGTACGGGATTTATGGGCAAGATAGACATCTTTCTGTCCTGGGGCGGTTTGTCCTGTCCTAGGAGCTGTACGTCTCCTTCGTGTCTTTTTGGCTCTGGGCCACAATTATAGGTGGTGCAAACCCCCACCATGGTGGTTCTCCCAAAAGGGGATACCAAACTGGAAGAGACCAACCCATGAACTTTGTGCCCAAGTCATCTTTTTGGGCACTGTCTATCCTGAGATCCCTCTTGGTTTTTTGGGGCTTGTCTAACATGTACCCCTCCCGGTAATTCCTTATACGGGTAAACCACCTTTCATGTGAATGGTATCCATTTTGAAAAAAGCCACAAGACTTTGCAGTGGCAGGCCTGAGAAAATGAACCTTTAAGAGGTTGTTCTGATGCGGGGTTGGGGGAATCCTAGATAGGGAAACAATGCCTCTAAATGAACTTGACACAAATGTTCAATGAAGTATTTACATACATTGTGGTGCCATCTTCATGCCCCGTTTGGTATTGTCTATGGCCAAAGCCCGGCCTTATCCTCTAAGGGCCCCCCGCTGTGTGAACATAGAAAAAGGAGGCAGGAGCACTTCCCGTAATGGGGTCAGACATTGGGAGGGCTGCCCCCTAACTCATTTTAAATTAAAGTAATGCTTTTTTATCATTATCGTGATTAAAAAAAACTTGATTGGAGATTTTTATAGATGCAATAAAGGAGCTGGCAAGCCACCGGGCTCTGTTGCCCTCATACAAATGAAGGTCTCGGGATCCTCTGCACCAATAAAATGGACACCGCGCCGCGTCTGCGCCACCAAGCCTAGTCTGGTGAGTCATGCAAGGTTAAGCAGCTGCAAACTCTCCAGGTCCTGGTATCAGCAGTATTGGCCCAGTGCACTGCATTGCATGGCTTAACTGGAGTTTCATTTGTGTTGAGAGAGCAATCACATGACCTTGCATCAAAAGCTGAGGGGAATTGCGCTTGGTGGCTTGCCAGCCAGCCAGCCAGCCCTAAAACCCTGGCTCATAAATGAAGCATGCGGCCAAGCTGCTGTCACTCGCTGGAGATCTCGTGGAGCAGGCTGGCTGCGAGAGGAGGCAGGGGAGGAAGTGAATAATTCATGAGCTTGAATTAACCTTGGCCCCTCCCGCCTCCCGTCCCTTCCGGGTTTTACGGGTATGGCGGTGTTTGATCAGCAACGCTACCAACATAGGTTCCGCGAGATCGCAGACATGCAATTGGGCCAACGGGCTTGACGTTCACCTTGTTGTTTTCTTAATGTTTTTTTTTTTTTAGAAATGTCTTTGGAAGAAATAAAGAGCTTTTTTTATAAACAAAGAACAAGCTCCTTAAAGTAAAGCACCTCCGCCAATATTGATCTAATGACGATATTGGGCTGGGAGGCCATCTTCAGGGGAAAAAACGCGAGAACTCTGCATTAACACGTGCAAGCTGTGGGTCTGAGTCACAAAGTGGCCCAATTTCTCGTGTCACTCCATTAGTCAGTGAGGGCAGCTGTGCAGGCGTGAGGCAAAGAGATAGCAAAGTCGAAGCACTCAATCGAGTGCGATTGGCCATTTTTGGACGCATTCCAGGATTCAAACTGGGGGTCCCCGTGACTGAACGGAGCCTCCCTGCTATTTTTAGGGGGAGCTGAGGGAGGACATGGTGGCGTGAGTGAGGCTGTTGACCCAAGCCCCTGTGCAGGGTTGTATGCTAATCTGCAATTACATAGCATCCTGAGACGGGGTAACCAGGGGTCTCCCTTGCTACCCCGTGTGGTGGTCTTCCTTTCTACCGCTAAAAATCAGAGGTCAAGGGTCATGTGATGTCACTTCTGCTATCACTGGCATTTTGGTGAAATTACGTCCCTTCTGTCGCTGATGGTTTTGATCCCCATTTGTATCTCAAAAACAAAACCCTACTCTGCCCACAGTTGAGTGCGGCATATGTACCTCGAGACAAGAACAACACGTAATAACAACCATAAGCTGTGCAAAGCAGTGTCTTTTTTCACTGCGAGAGGTTGGTTGCAGATTGAAACTCATCATGCATAACAACAAGCTGTGTACCTGTGTCAAAGAATGACTAGAAGCAGGTTGCCTTATTACATGCCCTTTTGCAGTGTGTGTGTACACCTTTAAAGGAGTCAGAGAGTTTGCTGAGATGGCAATGTGTCCCTTGTCAGGTGTAAACTGTTCAGCCAGTCCTATCTGTTAGTTTAGTGTAGTTTATTATTTGATAAGGCGCTCAAAACCCTGGGGTAGCCGGGCGCAGCGGTAACAAGAATACTTAAGCTTGGTTACACACAGTGAATGCATTACATGTTGTTACAGTCTTTATAGTACAAATTTACAAGCTGTCAGTACATCACATCACACCAGTCTATAGTACAGATTTCAAGGTAGTACAGGTTTCAAGGTATTTACATGTATAAGTCCAGTGTCTAGTGCCGGGTAACAGTTTGGTAGGTGTCGATGGTCCAGAGCCAGCTTTTCAATTTATATCTGACTCTAGAGTAGGGCTGATCATCTCTTAGTGCAGAAGGGAGTGCGTTCCAGGCACGGGCAGCTCTAACAGGGAAGCTCGCACCGCCCGATTTTATGAGTCTGAATCTGGGGGTTTCTAGCAGAAGATGGTTAGAGGCTCTGGTGTGGTGACTGGAAGATTTTCTAGTCAGTCTAGCCGAGATATATGGTGGCACGGTATTGTTCAGTCCTTTGTAGGTGATAGAAAGTGTCTTGAGGAGAATTCTGTCACTAATTTTTAGCCAGTGGTGGTCTTTCCTGATATTAGATATATGCTCTCTTCGGGGTATGTCCAAGGCTGCTCTAAGAGCATTGTTCTGTAGTATTTGCATTTTGTTTATGATAGTTTTATTGGCACCTGCATATAGGGCATTGCAATGATCTAATTAAGACATTATTAAGGCGTTGGCTAGAGTGATACAGTTAGTTTTGGAAAGGTAGGGTCTACAGGCCCTGATTAATTTGCAGGTATAGGCTGTAGATGAGGCCAAAGAGTTGACTTGTTTTTTGAGAGATAGTGTGGAATCAAGGTAGAAGCCTAGTGTTTTTACCTTGGTTACCACCTTGATTACATTACCATCTATATTAAAGGCCGTGTAGCTAGGGCTGGGTTTTTTGAGGTTAGAGTCGGAGCCCAGGATCAGTATCTCTGTTTTGTCGTCATTCAGGCAGAGGCTGTGGGAGGCCATCCATGCCTCAATGAGGAGGTAAATCTTGTTTACTAGAGCTGTGTCTGCGACAAAGTTGCCAGATAGTGGTATGAGGATCTGCGTGTCGTCTGCGTAATTCGTATAAATTACCCCAAATCTGTCAAGTTTGTCGAAGAGTGGCTTATTGAAGATGTTGTACATTGTAGGGGAGACACATGAACCTTGTGGAACACCACAGGTGATTTGTTTTGGGTCCGCTGAAGCTAAGGGGAAAAACACTCTCATCGTTCGGTTGGCTAGGAAGGATTGTACCCAGGCTATAACTTCCCTTGAGAAATGGGCGGCAGACGCTAGATGCTTGCATAATACTGCATGGTCAACCAGGTCGAAGGTCGCTGATAGGTCGAGGAGGAGGAGCATAACTGTTTTACCTTTATCCTTCAACTCGTCGATTTGTGTCTTAAGGTCAATTAAGGCCCTTTCAGTAGCATGTTGTGGTCTGAATCCAGATTGGCGTGATCCTAGTAGTTGGTTCGCCTCCAGGTAATTTTGGATCTGGAGGTAGGCTACTCTGTCAATGATTTTAAGGAGGAATGGGACCGTAGTAATGGGCCTATAATTAGTGGGGATAGCTGGGTCAAGGGTCTGTTTTTGAGGAGAGGCAGTACCCATGATTCTTTGAGGTTAGAGGGCACAGTGCTTCATCTAAAGGAGGCATTGATTAGCTGACATCACACTTGGTACTTGTAGTTCAGCATTTAAAAGGCAAAATATCAATGCAAGCACATTATGGGACGTACAAATGACATGAGCATAAAGCCAGGGTGTCCACAACATCCATTGTGGGATCTGCATTATTTAACAAAAATTGTGAATAACCAATAAATGATGATAAGTGAGAAAAATGAGCAGTAATGTGTCAACATTACCAGCATTATTGGAATTCACCTTTTCATCCTTGGCAGTTACTTTCCATGCCCATCATAACTGTGTCCCAGAAGAAAAAACTACTGTCAGGGGAATGTATCCCTGGGTACCAGGTAGATCCCCATTTATTAATAGGTTCTGGCATTGCCTTGCTGTGACATCACACACACACACACACACACACACGCTGATGTCACTTCCTGTGATGTTGTGTATTTCATATGCTAATAAGTCCCACCTCTACTTAATTTTTCAGGACTTCTGCACTGCTAAATGTTAATGTTTTATGTGGCAAGGTCAGTAACCAGGCCTTGTCAATATGGGACGGGAACCCCTCTCAGCCAGGACTGGGAGGCCTAGCGGGAGCCATCCAGTGCCAGTCCTACCCCTAAGGTTGATGACAGAAACAGAGGGCTCCAATTCTTGCCCCCCACCCTTGTGACAGTGTGTTTGTCTGCAGACATCTCCAGCCTTGCCTCATGGTTCAAATGGTTCACTGTGATTTTACCGAAAAAACTTTTAATGGACTTTTTATTGAAAACAAATTTGAAAAAAATACTGATTTTTTTTATTTTATTTGGGGGTCACCTCCAAGCCTCCTGTTTCCATATATTTTGAACAGCACCCAACCCGCTCTCCACCCGTTGCAACCCCTTCCAACCTGCACACATATTTTTTTAGAAAAATTCAGTTTTTTTTTTTAATGGATTTGTTTTCGGTTACAAAATCCATCGAAAATACATGTTCGGTAAAATCACAGGATACCGGTTCAAATAATAGCCAGTGTTTCGTGTCACTTTCAGAGACCACCAGCCTGATGCAGAATCCTGACAAAGACCAAGCAAGAGAATCAATATCAGTGACCCTCAAGAAGACCGACGAAGGAAAACCTCAATGAGAAGCTATGACGCTGCAGTGATCCGACCATTGCTGCGCACCGGTAAGAAAAAGAGTGCCATCCACGCTCAGGCACAGCATGGAGACCCACATCGGTGGTCCAGCATCATGCACCAGATAGATCATGCAAGCTGTTACAGCCCCACAAATCCACCAGGAACATAATGGGGGAAAGGAACCCTCATTCCCAAACTTACCGGAATACCACATGGAATAGATCCCAGAACATGAGCTGGGGCATTGCACTTTCTACACTGACATCTCTGATACACTGCAAGCTCGTACAGACTAAGTGTGTAGGACTTAGTGCCCTTTTCAGGATTTTTTTTTATCACACATACACACCCCACGTGGGGAAGAGAGAGCCAGATTGGCCAGGGAAAGGTGATCAGTCCTCCGAGGAGGAAGTGAATTTAAACAGGGAGAAGAAAACAAGAAATGTAGGTTTTAATATATAGATATTACCTTGTTGACCCTATTCCAGAATCCGAATAGGGCCAGGGTCAAACTGTTTCAATGGGATTGGAGCCAAACAACAACCAAATGCAATAAATATTCTGATTTTGCTAAAAATGTCCTGCAAGTTAAAAGATATGGATCTGCTGAAAGTTATATATTGAGGTATCCTTCTGTTGGTTTTAGGAATGAATTTATGCAAACTCGATTCAACCTATGGCCCACGCAAGACATAATGGCCAAACGTAAAATAATTAATCAGAATGCAAATGTATGTAGGTTTTTGTCGGTCTCCTACTGAAAAAGAAACTCTACTTGGGCTAAGAGTACATTATTTCAAACACATTCTAAAAGCCTATGGAGATATCAACTTTATATGGTTAAAGGATAGTTCCGGGACTTTTTTTTTATTGTCCCTACGGTTCGGCAATGTGTTTTTAAGCATAAATCGGTAGATCGTAGAAAACTTTCCTATGGACCTTACCCGACTTTTCGTCCATTAACGCACTCGAAATCAGCCTCCATTTTCTGATAATCCTATCATTTCCCCCCATCGACCTGGCTCACCTGCTTTTGCGGCACTAAATCAAATCCCCCGCCCCTGAGCCTGACATCAGCAGACGCGTACCGCCCATTTCCCAACGCCAAAGCACGTTTCGTGTCAACAATCGCTGCGCCTCAGCTAATGAAGTGTCGCCATGGAAATGGCAGGACGCCTCTTTCCTCAATAAGTATAAACACACCGTTTCACAACACACAGCAGCAGATTTTCGATTCCATTACTCTCTCTGTGTTACTTTGAGTATTCTGTGACTCGTTTCTGTGCTCTGGTCAGCTACCTTCGCCGCTTCTAGGCCTTGTGAACACCTGTACCATCTCTGTAAATTATTTTACTTTCTTTACCACACAATGGCTACAATAATGCCGTATATGTACGAGCCCGAGTACACCGAGCAAGAACTACTGGAAAGGCAAGCACGCGAAAACGATGGGGATTCGGACGGCAGTTGGGAGGACCAGTCAACGGATGAAGAGCCTGGACCATGTCGCATGGATGGCGTCTCCACCTGGTGCATGTGCAATCGGTGTGAGTTAATGCCAACTGAGGAGGAGAACTGCTGCTGCCGTGAAAATTCCGGGTGCTTGGCCTACATTTCGGAAGGCGAGCCAAGTCCGCAATGCATCACCGAGCCTGCCTCTCACGGACCATGTTGAGGATGATGATGGTGCTTATGCACGAACTTCGCGGCACTGTTCGTCCGCGTAATCCGAGTACCGAGTAAGTATACTCTGGTTGTGATGTCAGTGATGCCACTACTATGTCATGGTCGTCTCCCACATATAAAATTACATCTACATATCATTCGAATGCATGTAAATTGGTTCCATATTGTGCATTTTCTAGATAGAATTTTCTTCAAAGCAGAATGACATTTTTTACCTGAATCGACAGTGATAAGAAAGTTTTGTCATTTTAATACAGTTTGCATCTTTCATTTTCACAGGTGGTACAGGCTGGTGGCCTATCGTTGCTTCACTTGGTGGCTTCACGGGAGGCTCGGACACCGCATTCGGAGAGTAATACCTGCCTGTGCGGTACTTGCCATTAGACAACATTTCCCCAGCGACAGTGGACAATACCGCAGATTTTCCCTGGATGTGCTGCAACCGGAACTTTACAATGTGTAATGTTTATTATTTATGTTCAATTGAAATTAAGATCTAAAATAAAACCCAACATATATTTTAACAATGGTTGTTTTGATTTTTTAAATGAATCTAGTGTGTCTCCATTGAATAGTCTTCCTGTGCCTTGTCTTGTCACACCACATGTCTCCGGCCAGCATCCTCCCTCACGCTGGCCGCCCACCTTCAATCCACATAACCGTTGAACCCATATGCAGCAGGCATACATATGTTATTTTGCGGGTTGGCATCAAGCCTCCCGGCCTTGCCTCCTCCCCCAAAAATACTTACCACACCACTTTGTTCAAGCGTTGGCAATAAAAGGAAGGCCGTTGGATTTTATTGATACAAAACATGGTTATAGGTAAATAATCCATATGGTTGATCATAATAAATCATCCTTTTGGGCACCGGGTACAGAGATGACCCCCTCTGGCCCGTGCCGCCTTGCCACCATAGGCCAGCCTGCTGCTGACTAACTGCCTAGGCATCCAGGGTCTCCAGGGTGAACTGCACCCATATATTCTCCTGGGAGGGTGAGGTATTTATAAACTCACCCCCCTGCCTTCCATGTACTAGATCCTGCACTCTGCCTCTTACATGCAGTTAGATGGCCTCTCCTTGGTGAGGCCCTGCGGCAAACGAGTCTTGTTTGCACGACCACCGCCCCAATCCACCACCCCCCGCCCTATCAAAGGCAGTTCGCACCGGGGTACTTGTGCTGGCAAGTGGAGCTGTCAGGGAGCGATAAAGGCCAAGAGGTGCCAAAGACCATGTACACTTCAAAGTGGTCTATAGAGCATGGGTTGTTGTTCCCATGTCTACCTCCAGACCCCGTGTCTCCTGCCAAGCATCCCCCCTCACGCTGGACGGCCCCCTGCAATCCACATAAGTGTGTCTCCATTCACGAGTCTTCCTGTGTCTTGTCTGCACGACCACCGCCCCAATCCACCCCCCCCCCCGCCCTATCAAAGGCAGTTCGCACCAGGGTACTTGTGCTGGCAAGTGGAGCTGTCAGGGAGCGATAAAGGCCAAGAGGTGCCAAAGACCATGTACACTTCAAAGTGGTCTATAGAGCATGGGTTGTTGTTCCCATGTCTACCTCCAGACCCCGTGTCTCCTGCCAAGCACCCCCCCTCACGCTGGACGGTCCCCTGCAAACCGCATAATGCCACGACATATACACGTCATTCATTCACAAACACACCCCTGTTTCGAATTCTTTATAACCCACTTCATTTTCTAATGAGAACTTCTTTGCGCTTTGCTAGTCAACCCGTGAAGGTGCTGGTTATCTGCTCTTCGTCTCTGTGAACTTCCGTGACCACTTCGAGGAAACTCGTCAGTTTGCAACCTGTGAACTGCTCCCTGTTCTACGACAAGAAACTTTCCACAATGCCTGCCTGTTCCATTGGCGGTTGCCCTTCGAAGACCCATAATAAATCTGAAGGTACTATAATGCATGTTTTCCCTAAGACAATAGATCAGATAAGAGAATGGGTCCGATGTTGCGGATATCCACCGTCTGAGCTTGAAAGTAGAGTCCTAGAAGTCTTTGCGGACAAGAGGGGTGATCGATACCGCATCTGCAGCAGGCACTTTAGCTCATACATGTTCTCCACATCATTGCTAATAAAGAAGAACACACTGCGAGCGAGGCGAAAATTGCTCTCAACCGCTATTCCCACTCTATTCGTCCACATCCCTCCACTGGTGAGTCAAGTTTACGTATTTATCTCTCGGCCTTGCGGTAGTGTGTAGCATTAGCTAACAATAATTTCCCCATTTATGTATCCACTCAATATGAAGGCGGAAGATTCTCCATCCGTGTCGTTACTGCAGTCATCAGCCACTTCAAGCGCCTATCGGGTAATCTTACTTAGCTATTCTGCCACTGACTTGTTTTGGGCATGTAAATCAATAGTTTTAATTTATCGTGTGATTATTTTACCTAATGGTACACCCTTGTACTCGTCCTCTAGTCTTTGTTTTCAGTTATAATTATTGTTATCCAAAATAATGCAAGTACTGTCTTTCAGGGAGATGCTGAGGAGTCCAACGTATTGACGACAACCGTTGATGTCACTCAGATGCTCGAGGTACGTTTCCGGACAGTTCCATCGATGGAGATCATCAGATCTTGCATTCTTGTAGCGTGATTGTTACACACAATGTTTCTTTCGTTTTTAGCCATTGATATGTCCTTCCGTCGTCGCCCTCCTATGTGTCTTCTTTTTTCAATATTGTGTTCATTACTAATGAAAGTCCTATGTTTCAGGGAGTCGATGGAGCATTAGTCCAAGAAGAAGGGGGAGCATGCAGTTACGGGTCGGCGCAACAGCTTGCAGAAGTGTGCACCGCAGTTACATCGTCCCTTGATGTTCTTATGCATTTCGAGGTATGGATACTGACAGTTCGATCAAGCGAAATCATATGACGTGATTACATCCGCTATACTTCCTTCTTTATTAACGCAAGTACTATGTTTCAGGGAGATGACGGAGCTTCTTCTACAAGAACATCACCCCTAGTAGTTGATGCAGATCTCTGGGTGGTGACACTTCCAACGATCGAGCAAATCGAATCATATTTACATATCCATTATTTATTTTAGACAACTGATCATTTGTGCAGGTCTATTTAGATGAGCCGTTGACGCCTGCACAAAGTTTATGTTCTTTTTAACAAAATAGAAAACCATACTAATGCAATTACTGTGTTTCAGGGAGTTACTGAAGCATCATCTTCAATAATATCATCAATGGAAGTCTATGAGGAGCCCGAGGTATGGATCTTGACAGTTCCATCTAACTAGATCAACAATGCGTGAATAATTGTCGTTTGAAAGTTCTACACAAAGCGTTCATTCGTGTTTTGCTATTGAGATGTACGTGGGTATTGGTCCCCAAGTACATTTTGTGTTTTCGATATTATTATACATACTAATGAAAGTTCTATGTTTCAGGGAGTCGATGGAGCGTCAGTGCGTGATGGATGTGCTTATCATGAAAATATAGTCGTTGCAGCGCAAGAGGAAGTGGAGACATGCACACACGAGTCGGAGCAACAGCGTCCTGATGTTGAAGTTCGAGGCAAGAAAGTTTCAAAGAAAAGAAAGCAAAAGAAGGTTAGTGTCCTGGTCACTATATTATGTTGCTTTTCACTGTTAATAGTTCAATACTGTAAGTTGTGTTTAAACTGAACATCCCTTTTCCAATCTGTCCTCTAGTTGCGAGTGGGTGTACGAACTAGATCTACACAGACAGTGAAGCGAACGAGAGATGTTGCTTGTCAAACCTTTTGGCAGGGACTTGAGACTGGAGATGCATCGTGCCAATGGGAAGAATATAAAGTGATTGACAACGGAGCTATACCACCACCAGCCATTGATAGTGAATGTCCTCCTGGTAGTTCGGATGCAGTCGGAGATCAATTCACAGAATCCACACCCGCAAAAACTAAGACCGCGAGAAAGTTGAAGAAATAGTTTTATTCACCCATCGCCGGAGAAGGAACAGATGTTGCAATGGAAGAGAATGAAGTGGACGACAATGAAACACCATCAATATCACTGAACATAGTGGAAGACGATATCAGAGATTCTACCTTTCATGTGAGTGACATGTCCTCAACGTTACAGGCCGAACCAGCTGGGATGCAGAGTGACAGTATAAGGAAAGAGGCCAAATTCGTTGTATTCGATAGTTGTTTGATTGATATTATTATTCGGATGAAATGTGGGCATTCGGTTGGTGGGGAAGTATGTGGGAGCCATTGATTAATGTGACTCGTGCAATTCGAGGCACTAACCTTAAAATACATGCCACCTGTACAAAATATCATCCTTTCTCATGGTCTGCACAACCCATGCTGGGGCAACTGCCAGCAGGCAATCTACTTTGTGCAGCGGCTGCACTTTTTAGTGGTTCAAGTTTTAAAAAGTTAGAGTCTTTCTTTCAGTTTGTGGGAATCCATTTCATTGCGAAAACTCAGTTCTACAAATACCAAACCGATTATCTATTTCCAGCCATTAGCGAAGCTTGGAGAATGGAAAAAATGTCTATTGATAGTACATTGGCGGGCAAACGGTTCAGGCTAGCCGGTGATGGACAGTGCGACAGCCCAGGATTTTCAGCCAAGTACTGCACCTACCACTTTCAGGACATGGAAAGTAAGAAAATTGTGAGTTTGGTGGTCGTGCAGGTGTCACAAAGTACATCCTCAGTGGCCATGGAGAAAGTTGGGTTTGTAGCATCATTGCAAGAACTACAATCGCGGGGAATGGTGATCGACCTGATAGCCACGGACAGACACGTTTCAATTGCCAAGACAATGAGAGAAGAGTACAAAAATATAAATCACCAATTTGACGTTTGGCATCTTGCAAAAACAATCAATAAAAAAATGTCGTCTGCAGGTAAAAAAAAAGATATGCAAGGTATTTCACAGTGGTCCAAGTCAATCAGCAACCATCTTTGGTGGAGCTCAAAAACATGTGGAGGGTCGTTGGAAATTCTACTGGAAAAATGGCGGTCAGTAATGCTACACTGTAGCAACGTTCACCGCTGGACCACAAACCAACATTTCCACAATTGTGAACATGGCCATTTGTCCACAGAGGAGGCACGGAAGAAGAAGTGGTTGATTCCTTCATCACCCACTCACAAAGCCATTGAAAAGATTGTATTTGATAAAACTATAACAAGAGATTTGAGGGGACTCACGGAATTCTGCCACACAGGAGATTTGGAGGTGTTCCACAATATGTGCCTAAAGTACAGGCCAAAACGATTGCATTTTGGCATGGAGGGCATGATAAATCGGACTCTTCTAGCGGTCTTGGCACATAACCATAATGTTGGCCGTCAACAAAGTAGGACGACCGGAACTTTAGGGACGCTTCGCTACAATAAGGCCTTCACTAAAAGAAGTAAACGATGGGTTATCAAACCAGTGTTTGAGGATATGCAATATGACTTTATTGAGAGACTTATTGTTGATGTCCTAGATAGGCACATACATGGAGTTGTGAACGAACCTGTGCAGGGGACAACTGCATTGCCACCCAACATTGCCTCTGTTCCATGTCCACCTAAAGAAGAGCTCATTGAGAAATACACATCACGGTTTAAATGATTGTAATTTGATTGTCTGTTCTCTCGAGTCTCCTCATGTCGCAGGCCCATTGAATATGTGTAGCTATGTATTGTGTAAATAAAAGTGATTGCTCTGTGAGTCCTGTGAGATGGCCTTACACTGAATGTAGCTAACTAGGAATGTGTGCTCGTTCAAAGTGAAGGTCAGCTGCTTTGATTTTTTCTCGGGTGCCGGAATGGCCCACGACTCAGTATAAGGTTCTTTTGTTATTTGACCTTGACAGGCCGGGACCATCCCGAAAGACTTCTTTTTGGGGGTGTGGGGCAATAACGTAAGAAACGATAGTGAATATAATTTCAGAAACGAAAGCCATTTAATGTTTGTTCATTAGAAGAAATAACGTCGGCATAGAAGGAGTGGTATTTCGGGGCTGCCCTACGCACAGACACAATGGAAAATGCAAATATAATGTAAATAACTCTTTAGATGAGTTTATACCGCCATTTAATTACTATACAGTAGCTTTAAAGACGGGTTAAGTTGTACATGTTCGTTCTATGTGGCATATTGTTTTGTACCGCGCACTATCTTGAGGAGAACCATCTCCTTTTTCGGAAGCACCTCAAAACCTTCCTCTTTGCTTCTGCTTTCTCTCTCCCTCTCCCCTGCTACAACTGGTCCACTGTCTGCGACCTCGGTCCTGGGCCCTTCCACTCTCCACCTGCACTGCCTCCCTGTCAACCCCTGCACTGGGGGACTGTCTCAGTATCCTACAGCCCCCCCTTGACGTATAATACCCAGTTGCACTGTCCTAGCTATGAAATAATTTCCCGACCTAATATATAAAATGAATAATTTTAATAAAGATCTGATGGTGAGACTAATTTCATTTTTTATGTTTTTAAAACAGGTACATCCTTCATTATTGTATGTGTCACGAGTACCAGACACCGGCGGATGGCTTTTTCAACCACCAGTTGCTTCTCCGCGTGAACAACGTTACCACCCTGACCATTTTATGGGACGATCGCCAAGTACAAGTATGCCCTTACGCGGTACTAACGGCTAGATGCAACATACAGACCGTTGTGGTGGCCTAGTGCCTCGTTGTTGGAACAGCCATGCGATTATCAGTGCGACCGAAGAGCTTATTTTATCGTAAACCAACACCCTGTGTACTGCACACGAACATCGCTTGCCTCAAGACGAACTATTTTGGATCGAGAGCAAAGAAAAATGCAAATCGCTGAATATTCTCTAAACATTTGATGTCCAATAAATGTACTTTGCCAAATGTACAATCTTGCCGTTTGCTTTTAAACCACAGTTTCATATTCCCAATTGTGGCGCTGTATTGTGAGATGATCTAAGACCCTGTGTACAGCAAAGGAACGTCGCGTGCCTCAAAATGAACTTTTTGGAACGTGAGCAAATAAAAATGAAAATCGCTGAATATTCTCTAAACATTTGATGTCAAATAAATGTACTTTACCAAATTTACAATCTTGCGGTTTGATTTAAAAGTACAGTTTCATATTCCCAATTGTGGCGCGCTGTGTTGTGAGCTGATCTGTGTTGATTTCCGGGTTCTGTGTGGAGTCGCGTAGAAGACGCCTGGGCGCGTTTGCCTACGCAGCACAGTTACGTCACGGATAGAGGCGGGGACTATGAATGTTTTGATAAAGTCTGTTTCAGGGGCGGGGGATTTGATTTAGTGCCGCAAAAGCAGGTGAGCCAGGTCGATGGGGGGAAATGATAGGATTATCAGAAAATGGCGGCTGATTTCGAGTGCGTTAATGGACGAAAAGTCGGGTAAGGTCCATCGGAAAGTTTTCTACGATCTACCGATTTATGCTTAAAAACACATGGCCGAACCGTAGGGACAATAAAAAAAAAGTCCCGGAACTATCCTTTAATGATCCATAGTGGGTATCTCTTTACGGGTGAGAATTGCTGCAGTAGGGTTCCTACGTGCCCTGAAATTGGAAACGTCATGATTCTCTTCTGTTTAACATTAATTTGTTTTAATCTGTAACCTTCCCCTTCCTTTTTTTTCTTTTTTTAAAATCTGTATGTCTTACTTAAATTCGTAAGAAATATGATGTTTTATATGTTGTTGGAAATAAGTATGATGAAGTATAATTTTATTGATTGAATGTAAACGCTTATTTTAATACTTGATTTTTGTGTATATAAATATTGTAAAGTTGGAAACATTTCAGCTAGAACAATAAAAAAAAAAAAGAAGTGTAGGTTTTTCGGTTGAGGATAGAGGTGGAGGTCAACCAAGAGACCACCAGTGGAGTGAAAAGGCTTTTGCAGTGTGAGTGTGCATGTTTGTGTTGCGAGCGAGTAGAAAGGTTAGCATGCAGAGGGAATGTGACTTGAACAATGCAGGGTGAAAGGAGGGTTTTTGTGTAGTTGGTGGATGGAGAGTAGTAGTGGGGGAGGAGGATACTAGTGGGAGAAGGAGAGAAGCAGCGTTAGTGATGTGTGCTGTATGCATAACAATGAGTACCAACAATGCATCAGTCTAGGAAGAATAGAAAATGACAGAAACTGGGCATGGGTTTAGACAAGAGAGTAACATGGTAATGAAGTACGCAAGTGCACGGCTTGTAATTTGAAGGTATTCCGCTGCTTTCAAGCTTAATGAAGCTGGATGTCTTTTCACTCCTCTTGCTGTTTGTTCCCAAACTTCTGCTGGGAGCCTAGAGAGAGGTAGCTCTGGTTGACTTGTGCAGCCATATTCTACTGTCTCACTTTTGTGCTCGCTCCTTTTGCTGACTTCTTCTTGAGAATGCAGAAAAAGAAGGTCAGGCGCGCACTCTCGTTCCAAGTCATTTAATCCTGATGTAAGTAATAACAGGGTTGAATCCCAACACAGTTAGTTCAAAAAATAATAACAGGGCTGAATCCCAGATGCAAATAGTCCCAACAATGTTAAAAAATTACCAGGGTTAAATCCCAACTGCTACAGTTCCAAAGCACAATAGTTAGTTCTACTCCTCCAAGTACTTTCAAGTCTCAAACTCTCATCAGGGAGGCTGTGTTAGCTGTGTTCCTTTTCAGGTGTTGCTAATTACTTTTTTCAAGTTCAGTCTCAAAGGATTCTGGTTATTGTAGTGATGGCCCAAGTGTTTCATTCAGGAGACCAGGAACCAACTCCCCTCCAAACACAAATCTTACCCACAATTGGGGGAGGGGGGAAAACCATGAATATGGCTCTCCAAAGTGGGGGCATAATAGCCCCGTTGCTGCTGCCTCTGGAGCCCGGGTCTCCTGTAACATTAAGTAGAAAAAGAAGGTCAGGCGCGCACTCTGGTTCCAAGTCATTTAATCCTGATGTAAGTAATAACAGGGTTGAATCCCAACACAGTTAAAAAAATAATAACAGGGCTAAATCCCAGATGCAAATAGTCCCAACAATGTTCAAAAATTACCAGGGTTAAATCCCAACTGCTACAGTTCCAAAGCACAATAGTTAGTTCTACTCCTCCAAGTACTTTCAAGTCTCAAACTCTCATCAGGGAGGCTGTGTTAGCTGTGTTCCTTTTTTCTACTTCTTCTTGAGAATGTTGACAGTTCTCAAGTAGGGATTGGGAAATAGCTACCCGCCACACAAATGAGGAGCATTCCTTCACAAGTTCTATGCCACGTGTTGAGGAGGAAACAGGACGCGTGCACGAAAAGACTCTCGGATTGGGTAGAATCAAACCATTCAGCCGAGCAGAGAGACGGAAGTAAATGAGGGTGTGAACATTTTGACCAATCAGGGACAGGATCCTCCTCCCCACTATAAGTGGCCAAGAATGCACTGCTTTCTAGAAAATCATTTGCCCAGAACCAATCAGCCACTCTAATCATCTGAAATGCAGAGCATCCCAGCCAATTATTGCTTCTGCCACTGCACAGCGTAGTGGAAAAAAGCAAGCACAATTTCCAGAACTTTCTCAGTGTTGACTGGGTAGACAGAATCAAGAGGAAACTGGTACATGTATGCTTCCCCAAAGAAAACCCCCTCGCCCTCTACTTTCAAAATCCAAGACCGCGCAGTGGTGAGATTTCAAATACACAGACTGCCTGGTCCCTCTATCCCTCTCCTTGAAAATCCCTAAAAGGAATGAAAGTATATGTAAGTCTTTTGAATCAACTAAATTAAAAGTCTATGTTGCTGGGTGCGCAGCTGCAATCTGCTGCACCCGAGAGCAATAGACAATGGAACGAATTACACACCCATCATAGTTATGCACAACACTGCTGAGGTGACAGAATGCCTCATGCAAAATCGAAGCACTAGAACCTGATCATATGCAATGCACAGCCAAGAGGCTGCTATATAACACCGTTTTACATGACATTGCAGGCCATTTCACGCGTGCAGGAAATACGCCATATGCATAATACTGCTTAATGTGTACATTACCCTCTGCTGTTATTGTTGCCTCTGTTATGCATTGCTCTGCTTGATAACGTAATGCAATATAGGTCAAGATTGCCTCTGCGCTTAGAGGACATGCTAATGGTAATAAAGCACTTTGCAATTGCTGCATCACATTGTGATCTAACCCACCCTCAGTGGTTTGATCATGAAACAACTCAGTTTGAATCTAGGGCTGGTCTCACGAAGAGAAAGGGCCAAGGGGCACACATGGTGGTCTTTAAGTACCCTTTTAATGCACAGTGTATGGGGTAGCTCAGACTGGCATTCGATCAGTGTGCCCTTTGAGGTGTCTGGAGTTTCTCTGTTCTGTCCCGGGATGTTCACTTCATCCGGGTCCTGAAAAAGCGTGACATCCTTCCAGGAAGCCCTTCCCATGATTCCACTCTGATAAACCAGAGCAGCAGCAGGAGTGAGTCACCGGCTTAAATACACCTTGGACTTGTTTCATGCCCATCGCCTTCGGCAAACAGTGGTGTAGACCACATTCCCAATCACTCACTGGGGCGGGTAAAGAGCGCGTGCTCCCGTTCAGCGACATTCTGTGTCTTGAGGACATGGTTCTGAAGCTGGAAGGCCAATCATCCACTGATTACTCGCTCGTGGAATCAGGGCCCTTCCTGTTTCAACATTTTGGAGGATTTACACACCAGGTGCATTTTAACAAAATCATACACACTAGGGTGGTTTGGTGGGTGGTGTGTTGGTGGATGAGGAGCGATACGTCTTATAGCAAGGTTTACCAAATATAGTGCTTAAAAGACCTAGGCCTCATTCCGACCATACCGGTAACCTGGCGGTAAACCCGCCAGGATATAGGCAAACGTTATTACCGTTTACGGCACTCGGTCCAATGGCATTGCCGCCAGATTCTGAGTGCAGGTGTGATGGTGTAAATCTCCATTCATGGAGTTTCATAGGACTCCAAGAGGGGATTTCCTTTCATTACCGACACTGGCAATACAACTGCCGGCAATGATGGCTTTTTGTTGTTGTTGCCGGTAAGGCACCTGGCTTACTTCCAGCTTTTAGCTGGCGGTAACTCAGCTGCCCCACTGGCAAACCCGTAATCGGCCCGTCCGTTAAAGTGCCAGTATCCATGAATACCGGCACTTTTTTACCGGACCGGACGACTTACAATGAGGCCCATAGTATATGGAGGGAGTGTGGAAGGGGTGTGTCTAATAGTCCAATACTTCACGATGTGCCGGAGTTACCTGGGACTATTATTTCTCCATGTTAGGCAGAATTATATGCAGTACCCTTTGGGAACACCACACACAATTAAGACTACAAGTGACAGTACAAATTCACCTTTGGTACAAGCCTGTACTACACAGTAAAGTGGTAGCGATGGCTGAGCAGCCAGACTTATCTCAAGAGTAAGTGAGCAGTATAAAATAGTTACACAAAGGACATCAATTACTATGATTCAGGCAAACACTGACTCAAGGTTTTCAAGTAAAAGAATATACATTTATTTCACTCTTCAGTTGTATAACATTACACCATTATAAGCAGTTTAAAAATCACACTCTTAATACACCACACCACTTCCCTTAAATTCCAGACAATTAAGCTCACAAAATGAAGTGGGAGCAAAATGGCACTCCAGCAATTAAAAAGGGAGTGAAAGACAAAGTTAATAAAAAATGAACCACACCAACAGGTAATTACTCAGGGCAGTAGAGCAAGAGGAACTACAGTGATAGAATCAGGTAGAAAAGGCTTAGGACCAAAGTCAATAGGACAAAAGTATTTTGCTCAAGATCACACAGTTCAGGGTAGTTCGCGGTAAAGTTCGTGCCACAGATTTCAGACGAGGTTGGTTGGTAGAAAAGTTTGTTCAAAGAGAAGAGAAGGACAAGCCCTCGGATTGGAGAAAGATTTCACACACTTTCTCCGCGGCTGAACGAAACGAACTACCGGGTTTGCACAGTACCTTGAAACAGAGAGGAAGCTGTCGTGGAGGCGGACCTTCCTGGTAGTTCCAGCAGGCTCACGGTTCCTGAAGTGACTGTCGGACTGACACGAAGTAGGAAGACTGGAGGGTCCTGCACTACCCAGGGAAGGAACCAGAAGCAGAGCAAAGCAACCGATAAAAGGTGCGCTCCTTAAAACCCAAGCAGGGTCTGACCTTCCTGGCTATCCAGCCCACCGTAGCTCTTTACAGTGAATTCGACCAGAGGAGGGGTCCTGGCTTGCAGTTTGGGAGAACTGGTTGGTCCCACCAGCTCAACGGAAGAGGTTTCCTGGAGAATTTTCTCTGTCGTCGGATTCTGAAGATTCGGACCTGCAGCGGACCTCATTAGCTCCTCATTGGTTCTTTCGTTCTAGTGGTGACTCTGCCTTTCCAGTCCCAGAGACCTGCTTGAATGTTCCATTTGTGTCTTTTGTGTTTATGTGAATGGTTTAAACATATGATTTTATAATAATTTCTTTTTTGTGTGTTGGCCCAATTTGGGGGTTTTTGCTGTATCGTCACGTTATGACATTTTGCACATCTTTAATTATACAATTTTGTGGCATCAAATAGATATTGCCCTGATCTGAGGAAGGCACAGGGATTGTGCCGAAACACGTGTCATCAAACAAAGGGCTATTAATAAATATTTTTTTTTTTTTCATTATTTGGCAACAACTTCAAGTCTTTCAAATCTTATTGTGGCACAGTAAACAGATGCGTGCAGCTTCTTTGATTATTGTTACAATCGGAGTGGGGGAACTCAGTGTCTCCGGTCTTCCTGCACGCACCATTGCAACACCACCTAAATGGTGATTAGAACTCAAGTCGCGGAGGTCCAAGAGTGATTCTTCCTAAAAAGTTCCCTGTGTTTTTATATTTTCAGTTATCACTCGCCCCGCAGACTACGGAAAAGTCAGAGAGGAAAAAAGGAAAAAAGGAAAAAGGGAAAAAAGGAAAAAAGGAAACATAATGACGGAATACTTAGAAAATCGAGATGAGGAAGCTAGCAACCTGTTCACACCGAAAGGGAACAATGCTCATTCATTTGGGATGAGTACACCAAAACGGGAGGATCTGAGATACAAATTTATTAAGTTGGAAAGAGTATCACGGAAGGAGATTGACAAATACTGGGAAGTCATTTCACTGAAGAACTATCTAAGCAAGAAACAAGTTCCTCGTGGTTTAAGAATCCTGATCTTCCCAGACTTCAACAAAGATGAAGACAAGGACCTGGCGGAAGATAGGGAAAATAATCTGGAATCCTGTTCCACACGAATGTTGGAGATGTTGGTGGAACATGCTACACAGGAACAGAAGAGAGCCATTGAACAAATAGAAATAATTAAGAAAGAGATTACGGATGCAAAAGCATTGGAAGCAACCAAAGAGAAAAACTATTCGAAGATGTATGAGGTACTAAAAGAATATCAAGATGATATCAAATTACGGAAACTACAGAAATTTTACAGAGATGAGAGAGACTATAAAGAAGACAGAGTGTATACATTTCAAGATAAATATAACAAACTGACTACACCCTCATCTAAAGAAAGCACACCAAATACATCACCAGCAAGTTCGGATGCAGAGGAATTATCGGAAGGAGAACCACTTACATCAGAGGATGACAACAGAGCAGGGAAAGGCTTCCTCAACCAGATAAGGAGATATAAAAAAGGCAATAGGACCCAAACACCTAAGCAAGTCTGTTTTCAGTTAATGAACCTCCCAAACAAGAAACAACCTTTACTCGGAGAAGAGGAAGGAGGGGGTCAGGTAGACACAGGCAACCCAGATGCCTTAGAAGAATCTCGAAGACTAACAAGAGCAGGAACCAGGGCAGCGGCCAAGAAGAGCCAATGAATACTCTTGTGATGAATCTATCAGACACAGAACTGACACAGGATGAAATCTCTCTCCTTAACAAAGGATTATCATTCGCACCAACTGCCTATATGGAACCCATGCAAGTGCATATTGATTTGTTTAAATTTGTGAGAAAACTAAAACTTAAGAAATTCTTTACGACTCAAGTAGAAAAAGTGAAACCAACTTCAGATCCAGTGAGAACAAGTGAAGTCACGATAGAGGAACTAGGCAACATTCACCTTTTGAGATCACTACAGGAACCAGAAAATGTCCCCATCCATCAGACCATGCAAGAACTAACAATCTTACCTATTGGTCTAATCAGTAAAGAACTCAAACCTTCATCCAAATTCTTACCACAACTACCTTCGGACAATATGATAGACGCTTTCTATAAATCAGTCACGAAAGACCTATATAAGACTCAAGATAAACTGAGAAATAATCGCAGACAGACAGAACGGGAGAACCTTGCACTACAAGTGAAGAGTGCACTTCACAAACTGAAAACCAATCGACACCTGGTCATTAAAGAAGCCGACAAAGGTGGAAATATAGTTGTTATGAATCGTATGGACTATATTAAGATGGCTCAAAATCATCTCGATACTCCAAACTGTTATGAAGCTTTGACAAGTAACCCGAAGAATAAGATTGTCCAAGACATTAAGGATTCAATTGACGGATGGTACCGACAGGGCCTCATCACAGATGAGGAAAAAAGATTTCTGTTTATTCCCAAATCGACATTACCAACTATGTACTTCCTTCCTAAGGTGCACAAGGCCTTCTCCACCATCCCAGAAGGAAGACCAATTCTGAGTGGAATAGGTTGGGCCACGGAACCATTATCAGAATACATCGATAACATATTAAGACCCAAGGTCAAACTGGTAAAAGCCTACCTAAAAGATACAACTGCTGCAATACATATCATTGAAAGTAGTCACTGGCAGTCCACATACTATCTCGCCACATGGGATGTCAAGGCCCTCTATACGTCCATTGGACATGATCTTGCCCTTGACACCGTTGACTACATTTTTAAAGAGGAATGAGCATCTCATTTCCCGTTCATTTGCATGCTAAAAGAAATGCTCATGGCCACCCTAGATAATAGCATCTTTACTTTCAACAATATCTTTTTCAAACAGAAAAGGGGGGTAGCCATGGGGGTTAAATATGCACCGGCACTAGCAAATCTCATAATGGGCATGTTTGAGGATTTGCTAATTTATACTACAGAGACTTACAATAGACACGTCGTCAAATGGACTCGATACATCGATGATGTTTTCTTCGTATGGAACGGGACACCACAAGAACTGGAAACTTTCAGACTTCAAATCAACAATAACAAACTAGGCATTGAATTCACAGGAATTTGCAGTAAGACAGAGATCAATTTCTTGGATCTGAATGTCTATGTTTCAGGAGAACATCTGAAAACCAGAACATCCCGCAAAGAGACGGAAGTAAATTCTACACTATATGCCACCAGTTGCCACCATGAACCGGTAATCAGGAATATCCCAAAAGGGGAATACATTAGGGCAAGGAGAAACTGTAAAGAATTATTTCATTTCAACGAAGAATGTGCAATATTGTCAAGAAGATTTCAAGCCAGGGGCTATTCGACTAAGAGCATTGAGACTGCACATAATAAAGCACAAAAAATACCGAGAATACAGACTTTGACACAACGTGCTAAACCTATTCCATCTGACAAGGTACAATTTATTACCACATACTGTGCAGACAAGCATATTATCAAGAAATCTCTCAGAAAATATTGGCATCTACTTAAGTTGGATCCCCATATTGGGGCACTTATACATAATCACCCATCGATGATCTGCAGAAGAGCAAAAACCTTGAAACAGAGTCTCAGCCCGTCACTACTACCAGAAGAGAGGAAAGAGGCAACTGTGACCTGGCTACAAGAATTAAGTCCAGGTTTTAGAAAGTGTGGCACCTGCACGATGTGCAAACACACTACACCGACGACAGATGTTTTTAAAGCAGACAACGGACTTCAATCAGGATACGTGAACAGATAAATTGTAAAAGTAAACATGTCATATATGCAATCATCTGCACTTGCAGGAAAATCTACATAGGGAGTACGATTCGTGAACTTCGCTTCAGGATTAGAGAACACCTGGCAGTGATCGGAAGCCAGGACAAGAATCTGCCTCTCGCTGACCATTGGCAGCGCGCACACCAGATGGACAACAAGCAACATATCAAATTCATTGGTTTAAAAAAGTGACTCTGGGGTGCAGAGGAGGCAACCAGGAACTGCTATTACGCCAGGAGGAGGCCAAACTCATCAATTTCTTCAGATGTGTGGAAACTGGCCTCAACACAGACAATGAAATGTCATATTTCTATAATTTTTGCAGACTGCTCTTTGCATTGAACAGATCGCCAAGGGAACATTTTGCACTAAGAATAATGATGTAACGATGTAAATTGGGAACAATGTTTATATCTATGATTGTAAGCGTCAAACAATGGAAATTGATAACTGCAAATAATAGTTTTTCAAATATGATCTAGAGGGAAAAAAATCCTTATGACACACTATAACCATGGTTTCGCATACGTCTCACGTAGAAACATAAAATGCCTCCCTTAAAGCCAGCAACACTTACATTTTTTACGAGGAACACCGGACCCAGTGTTATGAAATAGTTTGTAAGGCATTTGCATGACTGCCCTGATTCCAGAGCCGTAAAAGACTACATCTCCCAGAATGCCTCTGGAGGAGTGAACACTCCTCTGGGAGCTCATCCGGATAAGGTGTATATTGACTACCTCCGTTGCAGGAATATCAATTGAGACACTGTAATTAAGTCATGTAACGAGATAAATGATCTCTCAATGTATCATAGGAACGCACTCCTGCAGGACCCAAGTATCCTCGCTATAACGTACGTACTTATTGGCAACAATAATGTTTTTTGCTCTTAAACATGGCCGACAGCTGTGATAAGATGGAAATAGAGGTAGGACCACTAGGATTACTATAGTAACATCCTATATACAAAGGAAACGGTATGGCGACTCCTATCCTGGCAATCCGACGCGTGATGCGTGAATCTTAAATTTTCAGGTAAGCCCTAAGGGGGCTATCTAGCCCACCCCTTAGCACGCCAATCAGCCCAGGGTCCGCACTGCAGACGGCAATAGATTCCCACCCCCCCTCCCCTACACGGGTGAAACCGCATTACTCTTTTCGTACCCTCATGGTTGTATACACGCCAACATGAACACCTAAGACAGAGCATGGTAACAATTATTTAAAGAACATGCACACACTTCAGGTAATTTAATACACCCTTAAATAATCGTGTTGGAGCACCGCGAAAACAAACGCATAGGCGGTTAGAGGTAAACAATGCGATACTAAAACTAACCGGTCCTAGCATGCATCCGTGCTCACGGACTGGTTATAATATATCTGTTTAAATCATTTGGCTGAAATGTCATAGTACACATAGATTTATTGATGCACAAAACAGACCTTTATGTCTAACCTTTACTTTTTAGAAGACGAATAGAGTCTGATGGGACTCATTTGATAACCACGTTAATGTGTAGCTGACAAATAAGTAGATGGGTAAGTTTTTTGTACCCACTTGGGTTTCTCTGATTATACACTGAACATATCCCCGCATTTTTATTTAGTATATATCGTCTAATTTGGATGTCTTTTCTCTCTTTTTTCTCCTATCCTCTTTTCCTCCTTATATTTTCAATTATTCTTCACCCCCACTTCCACCCCCTTCCAATGAAATCTCGACGACTGAATGGTATGTTTTAAATACAATTGTCTTTTACTTACACAACTTTTTTAAATTTATTTGATTTGCTGTTTTTGAATTCTTTATGACTTTTATGTAATGCTATGGAATGTGATCTAATTTATCACACAATGAATGTTCCATTTGTGTCTTTTGTGTTTATGTGAATGGTTTAAACATATGATTTTATAATAATTTATTTTTTATGTGTTACCCCAATTTGGGGGTTTATGCTGTATCGTCACGTTATGACATTTTGCACATCTTTAATTATACAATTTTGTGGCATCAAATAGATATTGCCCTGATCGAGGAAGGCACAGGGATTGTGCCGAAACACGTGTCATCAAACAAAGGGCTATTAATAAATAATTTTTTTTTTCATTATTTGGCAACAACTTCAAGTCTTTCAAATCTTATTGTGGCGCAGTAAACAGATGCGTGCAGCTTCTTTGATTACTGCTTTTTATGCAGTTCTCCCCCATTCATACAGCCTGGCTGTCAATCACACAGCAGGGTGGTTATCCTGGCAAGGACAGTCCCCTTAGCCAATCAAACAGGAATGCAACTTGGGTTACCAAGGGACCCCATGGTAGGAGTCTGAAGACCCCTCCCTCACATCCTGCCTACCCAGACTTTCAGGCGCCTTAAGGAGGGCTTCTCTGCAGAAGCCCGCGAAAAGACGGCGAACAAAGGAATCAACCACAGTTTGGCGTGCAGAGAAGAACAATATAAACTCTTTAACAAAAAGAAATGGCGAATAAACCCAGCCGGAGCCAAAATAAAATGTATTTGGTCAAGCGGGTTTCTGTTCGAGGCTAATATAATAGCCTAAAACAATACCATGGTTATATAAAATAACCGCGGTAGAAATGTTAGGGTAGTTACCACTGCCACCAGCCAAGTCTTGATGTAAAGGGAGTGAAACAGTGCTCCAAGAGACACAGACAAAAAGGGATAGGAATTAACCCTTTCCAATACTCCATGTAAGATTGTTAGAACTGATATAATATTGTTTTGTCCTCATTGTATATGTTGGCCTATACCCAGTCGCTTTGCGAGGAAATCCGTATCGCAAGGTCGTGACCTTAAGTGAATAAAGCCTCCATTTTAGGTTAAAGCCGCAATTTTAGTTTTTCGTACAAAGTCACCCTGTGGCTTAAAATGGCCGTCTTGTGTTCTCTTGTTCTTGTTTTAACCTCTTCAACCTCTGTAGGGGAGTTAATTTCCAACCTGCCTTCAGGCTACATGTTAGGGTCATGTAGACCTTGTCCTTTGTTGACCTCGGGATCAGGGGATTACTTGAATCGGCGATGTTAACTTACAAGTATAAAAGAACAATAACGCTATCTAAACACGATATGTGAAACATCTGTATGATCTGTATTAAAGCAATGTGTAAAGAGTGTAAAGTTAAACCTAGAGAGTAATAGTGTTTGTTAGCAAATGTATTAAAAAGTTAACCGCATGCACGAGATATGTAAATTAGGAACGAACCTGGCGCGACCCTAGCCCAGTACATGATTAACTTGTAAGAGGCTGGACATCGTTATAACGAAACTGTATAAATACTCTGATGTCCAGCTATCAAATCCTGTTCACTGCTCACATTGAACCCTGCTGGTGGTCTCTGGGATGTATTGACGACCAAATAGCTATTTGTGTACTTTGTTTTGTAAACTGTACAGAATTTCAATAAAGAATTTCTGATTCCACAGATGGCGCCCGAATAGGGACCCTCAAGATTGACTTCATCTCGTTGAAGGTTGGCTCGGCTATCGGACCGGGGTCGGACGGTGCCAACAGAAACGGCCCCTCTGGACGAGAAGTGAATTCCTCGACAGAACAGCACGATCCGATCTCTGAACGGTGAGCTGTAGCCCGAGACGACGTCTTGACGAGGGTCCATATATCGAGGTGGGTAAATTTGCCGAAATCACCAGAAACGTGGGTCCTTAGCATTGTCCTTAGTAACCCGATCGGGCCTCCCAGTCCTTTGGTCAGGTGAATCGTGACCCGATTCTTAATTTAACCCTGACAATTTGAATTTGGCGCATTGTACTCGCGAGCACAATTATTTGACCAGGTAACACCAGAACTTTGATATGCCTGGGAAATTGTCTGCCTGCTTTAGGGCATTATTCAGCAGCGACAGACAATCTTTGGAAGATAGCCGTCCCGCACCACAGGAGGGGTCGCCGGCATGTACTATGTACTGCAAGAAAGGCTTTGGTAATATAGCATTTAATGACATTTGGCACAGACAGACCAGACATAACTCTAATCTTCGGTGGCCAACCAATGGTAGCTTTGAAATCCCTCGTATAGAATATCTAGAGTCTGTATTGGTAAAGAAAAAAGCTAGACCTGCAGCATTTGACGCATTACACCGTTGGAAAACAGAAGCTTTGCAGCAACAAAAGAGTAGAGAGAAACATATGCGTCAACATATGACAAGTGTCGAAAAGGCATGGTTATATGATCAAAATAAACAATTGGAGTCAGTTAGGAACACGGACAGAGCGTTTCAATTAGGCATTCAAAAATGTTACCCTTCAAAAGATTTTCATACGTCCGATGAATTGATTAATAAACTTTTGCACGAACGAAGGCCCGATGCCTCCGCGCCACCCCCGTACGTCCCTCTTCCTGGCGCTTTGCCTCTTCCCGTTGTTATTTCTCCTCCTATAGTTCCTCCAGTCCTCCCTGTTGTTCTTCCTGTTGTTCTTCCAGCCGTCGCTCCTTTGCCTGCCCCCTTGCTTCCACCTGTTGATATTCAGAATGTACCTACTCTTCCTCTTCCAAGTGATTCTGCATCGCTTGTAGTAGACCAGGGAGCGGGATCAAGGGTTGTGTCCCCAGATAAAAAGAATGAATTGATTGCTTGGGCTAAACATTGCATGGAGAAGGGTTGAGCATGTTTTTTCCACACTCGAAAATTTAAAAGGTATTCCTGAGAAAAATGTCTTTTTTGAAGGATTAGGGGTTCATTTGAGTATAATGTGGAATAGATTAAACGATGTAGATCTCCCACAAGGGTTACGGGATTTGAACGCCTTAGCGTTGTCCAGAGATACTGCAGAGAAAGTATATGAGCATGTCGAAAAGATTTTTGTGTATAGGAAGGAGTTGGAAGGGTTACTGAATGAGGAAGCAGATGGTGATAGTTTAGGTATTATGTTCTTGCGGTATCGGTTTTCTCCTCGCCGTGAATTAAAAGGTGAGGAAGCGCGAATTTGTACAAAGGATGCGATAAGATGGATTTCGGATATGTCGATAACTCCAGATGAAGTATATGACACATATAGTCAGTATACGTTAGAAATGCAAAAGAAAGTGATACAGGTTATGGTAGAATACCTGCAGAATGAGTGTGTAAAAAGAAAGATTTGTTGTCCCGCAGAATTGTTGAGTGTTTATAAGAGAGCCTTTTCGATTGATACTTCTTCGACTGCCTTAGCGCTTGATTTGGCTCTGTTGCTTAGTAAGCGTTCGGAGCTACCTACTTCTCAGTTGCCTATGAGAGAGGACCCTCCGACATTTTTCCCAAAAGTTGAGATTGCGGCCGATGCTGCATGAGGAATACTCGTGGGGGAAATTCCTGCACATTACGTATCACAGTTTGTTCACGTCCCGTTTTCAAGACAGGAAGTGAACACCATAAAGCAATTAATTCCCGATGTAAGAAAGAATCCGACCGGGTTCTATAAAGAAATAGAGTCGGTATTACAATCATCGATATTCACCTTAACTGATATTGATTTATTATTTCCCGTACTCCTGCCAGTTGATTTGAGGAAACAGATTAGGACTGTAGATGATGTACCTGGGTTAGGAGATACATGGGATAATATGGATAGGCTCGACAGAGAAAGACCAGCTGGCGAGCGACCGCCTCAAGTGATATTAACTTTGCCTGATAGGATTATTGTAAAATTAAAAACTATAGTTCCTGAAAAAAGAATCATTTGGGACAAGTTTACGGGCTGTGTCCAAGGAAAGTCTGAGGGTGCTACCGATTTCTTCAATCGGTTCGAGCAGGTATTTTCAGATTTCAGTGGACAAGACTTAGGCACAGAGTCAGGGAAAAGGCTGTTTGTCGACAAATTTGTACCTGGATTGCTGCCTGACATCCAGTTACAGATTATCAGGGTAATTCATAGAATTTCGCACAAAAGTGGCGCACGCAGCTGGCGCACAATGTGCGCGTGCGAATGTCTGCACCAGCCGCGTGCGCTAAAATCGATTTCCGCGCACAGCGTATTCATGGATTTTCGCCTCCAAAACCAGCCGTGGCGCAGAGTGGCGCAGCGACCCTGCAGCAGCGCCAGTTACGCCCCCAAGAACGCCCCTAGCGCAGGGAAAAGCCATCAAAATCCCCAATCCAGCACAAAGGGCTGTGCTAACCCTGGACCAGTTTACAGGGCTGCCAAACAGCAAACGCCAAGCAGGGAACGTGTATTACTGGGGTTCGCGTGAAGTTTCACACGCGAAAGGGCCTGTGCGTGTGGGGTACGTGTATAACTGGGGTTCTCGGGAAGTTTCACACGCGAAAGGGCCTGTGCGAGTGTGGTACGTGTATACCTGGGGTTCGCGGGAAGTTTCACACGCTACTTCAGCAGGGTACGTGTATTACAGGGTTTCGTGGGAAGTTTCACACGCGAAAGGGCCTGTGCGAGTGTGGTACGTGTATAACTGGGGTTTGCGGGAAGTTTCACACGCTATTTCAGCAGGATACGTGTATTACGGGGTTTTGCGGGAAGTTTCACACGCGAAAGGACCTGTCCGAGTGGGGTACGTGTATAACTGGGGTTTGCGGGAAGTTTCACATGCGATTTCAGCAGGGTACGTGTATTACGGGGGTTCACGTGAAGTTTCACACGCGGAAGGCCTGTGCGAGTGGGGTACGTGTATAAATGTGGTTCGCGGGAAGTTTCACATGCAATTTCAGCAGGGTACGTGTATTACTGGGGTTCGCGGGAAGTTTCACACGCAATTTCAGCAGGGTACGTGTATAACTGGGGTTTGTGGGAAGTTTCACACGTGATTTCAGCAGGGTACGTGTATTTCTGGGGTTTGCGGGAAGTTTCACATGCGATTTCAGCAGGGTACGTGTATTTCTGGGGTTCGCGGGAAGTTTCACAAGCGATTTTGCAGTCAGAGCGGGGTACGTGAATTTCAGGGGTGCGTGGTGAGTCCTACACGTGAATTGACAGTGTGGGTCCTCCTAGGTGTTCCCTCTACACCCCCCACGGCACCTGCAGGCAGCCCACACCACAGGGGACTACCCCCGACCCCTGGTCATGTCCCGCAGGCAGCCCATCCACCATGGGCATGCCCCCCAGCCAAGCCACATGTCAGCTTGCACCCCCAGCAGTCAGGGGCACCTGCCAGCAGGCCCCCACTCATGTCCCACACATGTCTCCCTGCACCCCCAGCAGTCAGGGGCACCTGCCAGCAAGCCCCCACACATGTCCCCCTGAACCCCCACCCCACAGCAGTCAGGGGCACCTGCCAGCAGGCCCCCACACATATCCCCCTGTACCCCCAACCCCCCAGCAGTCAGGGGCACCTGCCAGCAGGCCCCCACTCATGTCCCACACATGTCCCCCTGCACCCCCACCCCCTAGCAGTCAGGGGCTCCTGCCAGCAGGCCCCACTCATGTCCCCCTGCACCCCCACATCCCAGCAGTCAGGGGCACCTGCCAGCAGGCCCCCACTCATGTCCCACACATGTCCCCCTGCACCCCCACTCCCTAGCAGTCAGGGGCACATGCCAGCAGGCCCCCACACATGTCCCCCTGCACCCCCACCCCACAGCAGTCAGGGGCACCTGCCAGCAGGCCCCCACTCATGTCCCACACATGTCTCCCTGCACCCCCACCCCCCAGCAATCAGGGGCACCTGCCAGCAGGCCCCCACTCATGTCCCACACATGTCCCCCTGCACCCCCACCCCCCAGCAGTCAGGGGCACCTGCCAGCAGGCCCCCACTCATGTCCCACACATGTTCCCCTGCACCCCCACCCCCCAGCAGTCAGGGGCACCTGCCAGCAGGCCCCCACTCATGTCCCACACATGTCCCCCTGCACCCCCACCCCCCAGCAGTCAGGGGCACCTGCCAGCAGGCCCCCACTCATGTCTCACACATGTCCCCCTGCACTCCCACCCCACAGCAGTCAGGGGCACCTGCCAGCAGGCCCCCACACATGTCCCCCTGCACCCCCACCCCCCAACAGTCAGGGGCACCTGCCAGCAGGCCCCTACACATGGCCCCCTGCACCCCCACCCCACAGCAGTCAGGGGTACCTGCCAGCAGGCCCCCACACATGTCCCCCTGCACCCCCACACCTCAGCAGTCAGGGGCACCTGCCAGCAGACCCCACACATGTCCCCCCCGACAGGTCATCACACTCCAGACCCATGCCCCTCATGGCCACCCAAATCCCACCCCAGTCCAAACACCCCAACATTGAATTCCCAAAGTCATGATAGAAAATACATAACCAGCATGGCCATGAATCAATGTCCCTCAGACCCACGCAATGGTGACACATGACTGTGAAAAGATCAACATTGTGACATGCACAAAACAAATGAGATAAGACCACATCAGTAAAGTATATAATAAATGTGTATTCAATAATTAACCAAATGACTAAAAAAAAACACACAATAATGGAAATAATGAAGAAAAAGCTGCATGTCCAAAATATTCAAAAAAAATGTATGAAAGCAGAATCCAAATCAATCCAAAAGCAAATGGTTCCAAAGAGTCTGTCCGTCCAACCAAATCCAAAGTGTAAAAATAAGACACATCCATTGATCCATGGTAAAAAAGAAACTTAAATGAAGTGAAATCCAGTGTAGAACTGTATACAAAGTACAAATCCAGGGTCCATGAGCTCAACCATTGAAAGGAAACCTACAAAAACCCTACCTAATGAACAACTATATACAAAAAGGTGGGGCATTGTCCAAGCGCCCCAAATGAAATGAAAACCAAAAGGAAACCTAACACTAATTAACTATATACAATGGCAGCGGGCTAATCCGACGGCTCACTTCCTGATTTCCCGGGCCAGGGCATCATTGAACTCCTGCTCGATGTCCCGGAGGCGGTCCTCTTCTAAGGCCCCTGAGGGTTCGCAGGGACGATGACATCCGGACTTCCAGGTCCCTGCGAATTGCCTCGAGGCACTCGGCCCGCCTCAGAGCCCTTTGCATGGAGTTCTCCGCCCTGACCATCGTGAGCCGTGCCTCTTCCGCCCGCTGCCCCTCCGCATCTATAGCATGGCCTAACCGCTGCCACATGGAAGACACTTCCCGCCCTGGGTCCTCCTGCCCTCCGGCCGATGCCTGCCCCTCCGATGTCGAAGGCCCCGAGCCATCATGGCTCCCACCTTGTTGCTGCTGCTGCTGTGCCTGTGCCCATGCCCTGGCTGCTGCTGCCTGCACATCCTCCTCCGGCTGGGGTGCAGTTGTTGAGGTGGCCACCCCTGCTGGACGTCCGAAACCCGACTGTGGCAGGGATGTGTCCTCCACCAGCCTGGCCGCTCGGTCAGAGGCAGCTCCACAGGGTACCCAGGTGATACATGGGTGGGAAGATGGCATGGAGGACGACTGGCGCATAGGGGGTTCGGATGAGGAGGGGCTCGAAGCAAGGTTCAGCAAACCAAGGAATTGGCCTGGGTGACCTGTCCCAGTAGGCTGACGTGGTCAACGAGCCATTCGAGATGACGTGCAGTCTCCCCATGAAAAGCCTGCAGGTCACCTCGCATGTCCCGTTGACACAACGCCACCCCACCCAGGACAGGCCCAACCCGGTCCCGGATAGCCACGTCCGCAGGGAGAGGAAGGCCAGTTGTTGTAAGCGGACCCCCTCCCTGAAAACGGGTCTGGACGTAGGCATCCCTGCTGGTGCGGGATGATGCAGTCACAGGATCGGGGACAGGATTACACACAGGCACCTCCACGGCGGCCTGTGCTGCCGCCTGTCCATGCCCCTGCACTGCACCACTGGCACCAGTGGAATCCCCACCTCCAGACCCCGTCTCTGTCCCTTGCGCGGCCTCCTCCTCCACCAAACCCCCCAACAACCTGGATGACTCCGTGCCATCTTCCTTCATTGGACCCTGTGGGGTCTCAGCTGCCCCTGCTGCTGCCGAGGAGTCCAACTCCGACCTCTGCCTCTTGGACCTACCCACGGCAGCTGCGGCCTGGGACGCGGAACTGGACTCCTCACTCCCTGACGAGATCACAACCTGGGAGGGGAGTCGGGCCTTGCGTCTCCGGCTGGTGGTGTGATCCCCGTCGCTGTGCTCCGCAGCACCCTCTCCGCCCTCTTCATTAGTTGACGCTGCAGACAGGGAGAGATAGGAGACAGGCATCAGGACACTACAATGGACTGATACACACCTGCCAGTTGCACATGAGTGGCAGTGTCAAACTTCAGACATGGCATCACAATCCCCAACACACATGGCATGTCAACTCACACACATGAGCAATTCCACAGCGATAAGGCAACAGCCAACACCATCCATACACATACAACGGCATGAGCAGCCAAAGGTGAGCCAGACATCACATGAAACACAGGGAGTGCACTAGACATGCACACACGACACCACACTTACATGCATGTGTACACCTCCACCAACTGTCGCAGTGATGAGATCGGCATCCATGTCACATCTGGCAATCAGTCTTCTACATATCAGTGTCCCAAGCATCCATGTTGCATCACTGTTGTACCCTTGTGAAATACACACACATGCACATGTACACGGTGCAGATACATGCAGCTGGAACCGACATCCATGTGTGACACCACAACCATGCCAACTTACATACACAGTCATTCAAGCATTTGTGCTCACACATCTGCATTTGGCATGCAAGCTTACACACACATGCACCATCCATGTGCGGTGACCTGTGCTGCCTCCTGGCCCTGGACTGCACCACTTGCACCAGTGGTACCAACCCCACCAGGCCCCATGTGCAGCTCAGTAGCGGCCTCCTCCTCCTCTGTGGAAACCACCAACCTGGATGGCTCCACACCGTCTTCCGCCGTTGCAAGCCCCTGTGGGGGCTCACCCACCCCTTCCGCTGCAGCCGTAGTGGCAGACGCAGCACCAGTGCCCTCACTCCCGGACGATGGTAAATTCTGGGAGAGTGACTGGGCCTTGCGTAGCCGGCCAGTGGGGGCATCCCCGCCGCTTTGCTCCACAGCGCCATCTCCCCCCTCTTCATCACTTGCCGCTGTGTAGAGGGAGACATAGAACACAAGCATCAGGGTACTGTACAATGGTCCCCGAGACAGGAAGCAATAGCAGATGAGTGGCACTGTTAAACATCACTTCCATCATGTCCGTCCACAACACATGGGTCAGTGCAGACAAAACACATGCAGTAACAGGCATGGCGCATGCTATGAACATTAGCATACATGTCCAAGGGACTCTTGAAACATACAATGCTGGTTTAAAACTCACATGCATCATGGGTCATGCCTATCACATGCACACACTTTACCGTAGTTTCATCCATCTGGCCTCGTACACCCCAGACACATTGGATACAAGGATGAGTAGGCTGCATCAGTGAATCTGAACATTGTCACAGACATGTGTCATGCATCCATGGCATTTACAAGTCACAGACACTCAAGTTAGACACACAGACATGGACACCATACATGTCCATGACAGCAGCACCCATCTCTCACGCCCCATCCATGTCCAACAACAGAGACAGGCATGCATTAATGTGTGCATTCCCCATGCTGCTACGCATGTTGCATTGTAGCACATGCACCAACCATGTGGTTCATACATTACTGGTCTCACATGCATGACCATGATGTCCCTGCACACACATACGTACAAGGCCTATGTCACACATACAGGCAAGTATCAGACAACCAGCACCCTGCAACATGCATTGTCTCACACAGCAATGCCATGGCCACTTACCGCTCAACTCCGGACGGGTCTGCCTCCGAAGGATCTGGGCGTGGAGCGCTGGGCCTATGCGTTCCAGGACCCTCATCTGGATGGTACTCATGCTGCCCCGGCCCCCCTCCACGAGGCGCCGAGCCTTGTTGAGGGTCCTGGATCTCAAGTCCTCCCAGCGCTTCTTTACTTGCTTGATGTTGCGGGTTGCCACCCCCTCCGCGTTGATGGCAACCACAAAGTCGTCCCAGATCCTATCCCGTCCTTCCTTGTTGGCGCGTGATGTTCCGAAGAGGGCATCATACTACCCCAGGACATGCTCCACCAGGACACCAACTTCCTTCTGACTGAAGCTGGTGGCCCTCTGCCCCTCTGGCTGGGGGTCGCCAGTGGTCTCAGATGGTGTTTGCCCCAACATGGCGACCCCCGAGGCAGGCTTGGGTGGGCAACTGGGTCCTGGGGCTGGGCTGTGGAGGGATGGCATCCCAGTCGGGAGTCTTCAGTTCCAGCAGGGGTGGACACAGCAACTGGACCCCTGCAGATGGCTGATGTGCAGGCACCAAATAGCAGGGCACGAGGACAGCAGGCAGTCAGGCAGCAGCAGATGGCAGGTGGGAGCGTGCTCGGGGCTCTTAGGGGCAGGAGCGTGGTCTTCCATGTGTTTTTGCGTGGCCAGCTTGATACGGAGTGATTTGACACGTGAAAATCTTGCACATCAGCGTGTAATTCGAGGAAAGGGACTTAGCGCGTAAGCGCGTCAGCACACGCACGCGATTCCATTGGACTAAAGGCCAGCACAAGCACGTGATTCCATTGGACCAAAGGCCCTTAGCGCGTAGGCGCGTAAGTTACATTACGCGCGCGGGCGTTTCCCTCATAGCACATGATGACAGAGCACACGTGGAAAAACTGCACGTCTGAGTGTCATCGTGTGTAATTGGATGAAAGCGCCCGCGTACACGCGTCTCTGACGTGTACATGTGGGCCGGTTTAAAAGCTGCGTGTAGGATGCCATTTCCTTGTACGTGCTTTTCGGGGAGAGCGAGTGGGTGAAATCTGTACTTCTTGTCGGTTCACACATGATTACTTCACAGCGTTTCTAGTTCGTATTCCCTGTTACCTCTGACAGCTCTTTTCTGATTTTTTGTTGGGCCTGTTTCCTCAAACAGAGTTCACTTCTCCTTTTGTCTTGTCTCCTCAAACAGCGTACAATTCTTCTTTTGGTGGGGGTGTTGCCAACGCGCACACACGCATATTTTTCACGTTCTTTTTCCAGGCAGACGGTGAGTTCCGCACGTACTTAGCAATTGTGCTTGCCCCGTGTGTCGGGTTCCCCTTCAGAGGTCATTGTAGGCTGCGTGTATTACGCGTACGCTTATTTTTGTGTTTCTGGGTGCCACAGCGTAGTGCAAGTTCATTTTTTCACGCATGTGGTCTACGATGGATTGCGTGCACGTTTATTTTTGATTTTGGGCTGCCTGTGCTTTGCGTGACCCGTCATCTTCCCCCAGGAGTCACAGACAGCCTTGTTAGAGCACTAGGGTATGAATTCCATCTGGTATCCTACCCCTTTGACCCCCAGTTGCCCAGGACAATAGTTTACTGCAACTCCCATACGCACAACAACATCAGTGCCATGGCTGGGAGGAGACCAAGCGGTAAGGGAGGCAAAGGTGGCCGACCCTCAAAAGGTGGGCGTGGTGGGCGCGGTAGGGGACGTGGCCGGGATTTGCAGGGTGCCCCTATGCCCCCATGTGTGGAGGAACAATCAGGGACACCCATGCCCCCCCCCCATGGTTGAGGGAAACGTGGCTGACACCATCCAAGCTCAGCCCCTGTTGGACCAGCCCATTGTGGCACCTGACCTGGCACAGGATGACTCCCTGGCTGACTTCAAGGTCAGCAAGTCTAGGCCACGTGTGGCGGTGCAAGTTGTTGTCACAATCCACGTGGATCTGGGGCAGCTATGTCATCTGCTGCCCCAAGTATGCAGGGTGGGGCGGCTGCAGGGGCAGCTGCAGCTCCAACCGCCCCAGCTCTGACTCTCCCAGCCAGGACAGTGTCAGTCCCAGTCCATCAAACTGACGTTCCCCCTGCCAACATTACCCTGCAACCAATGCCTGCATCAAGACCTATGGTCATTGTGCATTCCCACACTCCTACTACCCAGTCCACCGGTGATTCTGCCCCTACTGACCAGAGCGGCGTAAGCCACTCTGGCTCTGCTCCACCTTTAAAGAAGAGGAAGAAGGGTGCTCTGGCACGACAGGCTGAGACCCCAGACACGGCTACACACTCCGGTACCTCAAGGAAGCCTTGCTTCAATGAGACGGAACTTGATGCACTTGTGGGCCTTGCATCGGCACATAGCCACGAAATGGTGGTGACTGCAGGGTGCAAGACCACACCTGGTCAATGTAAGGCACACTGGCAGACCATCCCCGACCTCATAAGTGCCCTTGGATTTGTGAGGCGCTCAGCTGATGATTGCTACAAGCGGTGGAATGACCTGAAATGCAGAGCAAAGAACAAGCTGGCCTCAAATTATGCAGCTACTCTGGTGACTGGCGGTGGGTCTCTACAAGAGGACAACAAACTCACTGAACATGAGTCTGTTGCTGGGGCCTTCGCCACAGAGGAAAAGATCCAAGGTGTGGGAGGATTACCTGATTATGAAGCATTGTCCGGTGAGTGCCCATGCATGTGTGTGTAATGCATGTGTAGGTTGTTTGGGTGACAGGTTCTGATTGAGTGCCAGGTGAGGGTGTGTGTGCCTGAGTGGTATGGGTCACCCATGTGCTTCATCCAAAACATTCAGCAGCCTTGGATTTGGGTGTGACAGTATCCCTTCTGCCCACATTAGTAATTTGGATCAACATTACGACAGTTGCCCTTGAAGTGGCATCTTGCAACAACATTGTTTGTATTTTTCAGTGTTCGTTCAGGCTGATTGTTTCAATTCTCCCACTTTGGCTATGCATTCCTCAGCCCTATTGTCACATTTGTGACATGCTTCTGTCATTGATGAACCCCACATTGGACCACATGTGTTACCTTGTTAGATGAATGATTTGACCATTCAGGCTAATTGAATATTGGCCTGATCACAGGAATTTATGGGGCCTGTTTGAATGTGGAACATGATAGTTGTTTCCTGTCATGTTGAAGTGACAAACCATTGATGTGTACATCGGCCTGCAATCACTGTATTTTTGTACACTGGATGTGTTGCAGTGTGTGGCACATGCCTATTTTGTCACACTATGTAGCATTTTTCATCTCATCATGTCCATCTCACATGGATGGCTGACAGTATGCATTCACTGACATGTGGAATTTACCATGGCTATGGTACATGCCATCTGTGTGACGGCATGTGTCATGTATGTGTATTGGACATGCCACTTACAGGCCAATTTGTGATGGCAGTGCTACCCAGCATGCAGCAAATGTGTTGCTCTTCCATGTAGGTGTCATCAGTGTCTGCCTTTTGGGTCCCCTTCAAACTCAGTGACAGTGCATGCATGGGAGGATTATAGTCATGTGGGACATGTGTAAATCGTGTAAATTATGTACTGGTTATGTAGCTTGTCAGGCCTATTTGTGTGCTATGGTGCTAATGCCGTTTCCATTTTTTGTCTTTCATGTTTTTGCAGGGGATGACGCACTTGATGCTGTTGAGGTTGAGGACATGGTGCAGACCCAGGAGGAATCTCAGAGACGACCGGGCACCAGTGGGGGACGTGGTGTGGTGGTGGGTGAGAACCCAATCTTGCTGCAGAACATTCTATCGAGGGGTGCCTCTGGGTGCACCTCCCCAGACCTCTATTCAGGTGCTGATTCGGATGATGATACCTATGTGCAGTCGCAGGTAAGTGTTTTTGGCAGGGATTCTGTTCTGTCCAACCCACCTGTACCAGGGGTAGAACCCTCTATGGGGATGTCAGTGTTGGTAAGTCCGCCTTTGGCGGTTACGGATGCAGGGTCACACTCCACAACATCTGATCCTGTTCCTGGGCCAGCAGATCAGAAGGGGAATGCAGTCCTGCAGCCTCAGGCAGTGCCGGCACAGCAAGGCGCAGATCGCCTTGCCCCAAACAGGTGTGGTGCCCGCCGACGCGGTGGCCGTACGCCACCAGGCAATACCGCATGGGAACAATCCATTTACGGTATGGCAACCCCACAGGCAGCATCAGTTGAGATGATGGCTCAAGCAATCGAGAGGGTGGCCACTTCCATTGTCCCCCCTGAAAGGCAGATGGAGCTACTACAGCAGGCAACAGACTCCATTTGCCAATCACACAGGGAGGACATGTTGACGTCCAACAGGGACAGACGGGCGGCACTGGAGACTCTACGCCAATCGATATCAATAGAGTCCCAGGGCTACAGGGAAGCCCTGAGGGTAGAACTCCATCACCTCAGGGAGATTCTTGTTGACCTTGAGGCTTCCACTAACTTGTGGACAGAACAGCAGCTGGAGCGGCTCACACGTTCGTTCTCAGCTGAGATGCAGGCAACTCGGGAGGAGATCCGTGCATCACGTCAGGTGCTGCATGGGGATCTCCGCACTATAATCCTCCAAAACGAGACCTTCCACACCCGCATGCTTGTTGCCATGGAGGTCCATAACAGGGCTTTGCGTGGGCTGCCTCCCATTGCACCACCACCTCCTGTGGCAGCACCACCTCTTGTGGCAGCAGCAGAGGGTGATGATAGCGACAGCATCAGTTCTCCCACATTGGCATAGCCGTGCAGGCCATGAGCACATGGAGGTGTTTTTTTTTCCCAACATCCACACAGGTGGGTGTTGGTGCGCACCCTGTCCTCGGACCTCCTGGGTGGCCTCCCCCCTTTCCCCCACATGGACATTTTTGATTTTTGATTTTTTCTTTGCAGTGTGTTGCCTTGTGTGGCTCCCGTGGGCATCCACTGTATTCCGGCTGGGCACATGCAGGCTTGTCCTGAGTTTGGGTTAGATGCTTGGGTTCGTGTGACACACACCCCTCCTGCTTCCCGTTTTCATGGGCTTGCAAAGGGTGTGCCCAAGTGACATTGACTTACACGGTGACGTAGGACTCCCATGAGCTGTGTGGGCAGTCTGTAGTCAATACTGTGTGTACATTCTTAGTGGATATTGTTGTTGAATTGTACACTGCATGGTGTATTGCTATGTGCTTGTGCATCCATGTCTTTCGCCTAATTTGCAGGTTAATTCCTCATGTCTTCACAGGCTGTCTACTTTGGAGATGGAGTTCATGTTGTAAGCAGTGCACTTGGACATTTGCGTGGCAGCAGCACTGTACAGTTGGAAGTGGCCGATGTGCTGGCATGATCAGGTTGTAAGACTACCACTACTTTAACTTAGTACTGTCATGTTTATGCTATGTTTGAGGTTGTGTAGCTGCATTGTATTGTTGGTAAGTATTTGGTCATGTGTGTTGTTAGTTCTACATTACTGGGAGCATATTGTGTGTGGGCAGTTTCCATTGAGGACACTGTACTTTGACACTTGTGTGATGTTTTGGGGATTGCTTTGTTTGCTCTCACATAGCATGACATGCCATGGTGTGTTGGGTGGCGGTGCTGGGGAGGGGTTGGGTGACATGACACTGTTGTCATGTTGTATTTCGCAAGGGGGTAATGATTTTTGCAGCATAGAAGTGTCTCTTTTGATGACACAGCATTGGTGGTGTTTGTGTAGGTAGGGCACACAATGTAACACTTCCAGGTGACCAATCTCAGGCTGGTATGGTTGTGACAGTTGACTGTCCCTTATGTCATCATCATTGATTGTCAGCTGGCATGTGCCAGGGCTGTGTGCACTCCACAGGGGTGTGATTTTAGGTGAAGTAATTATCCACCAGCTGTGTACGGGCTGCCTCACCCCGTGCCCTTTCACCTCCCATGCGCAGCGGCCGTGCTTGTGGTTGGGGATGTGGGGGCACCACCATGTCCACAGGCAGGACCCGGCGTGTTGCAACGTTGTGCAGGACACATGCTGCCACTATGATCCTGCACACTACTGGGGGAGCGTATAACAGCTGCCCGCTAGAACGGTCAAAGGAGCGAAAGCGTGACTTGAGCACTCCGAATGTGCCCTCCACTATTGCAATGTGGGCTGTGTTGTATCTTACCTCGGGTGGTGGGGTTCCGAATTGGCGTCATCATGTGGGTGCTCAGAGGGTAGGCACTGTCCCCTGGGGAGGTGGTGATGGGTATCATTAGTGGGGTGGTGACATTGCTCAGTATCTGACATGCATGCATGTCCTGTGGCATTTATACTCACCGAGCAGCCATGTATCGCCATGCTGCCCAGCTTCTAGGTCCCGGTTTAGGGTTGACATTCTGTAAATAAAACTGTCGTGGGTGGACCCTGGATAGTTGACATATACTGAGGTGATGATTCCCTTGGCATCACATACTACCTGGACGTTGATGGAAGGCCAGTGCTTGCGGTTTCTGTAGATGTTCTCTGATGCCCTGGGGGGACGTAGAGCCACATGGGTGCAGTCAATGGCACCTAGCACTTTGGGGAAGTGTGCCACCCCGTAAAAATCCTGGACGACAGCCTGCCTTTCCGCAGGTGTTCTGGGCAGGTATATGTGCCTGCGGATTGATGGGCGTGCAGTCATAATGCCCAACACCTGGTGCAGGCAGAGTGACTGCGTGGCCTGTGACACCCCCCACACTATAGCAGTTGTCCATTGAAATGATCCAGTGACCAAGAAGTGCAGTACATTGAGGACCTTCTGCAGGGGGCTGAGTGCTTGGGAGCACAGGGTGGGTGATGTGAGGTCATCCTCCCACTCACTGACCAGGTCGAGTATTATGTGAGGTGGAAACCTGTACCTCCCATACACCTGGTCATCAGGCATCCCAAAAAGGCTGGTTCTGGGTGTAAAAATTCTGGGCCTGACTATCCTCCTCCTCCTCCTCCTGCGGTATCCCACGACCACTGCTGCTAGGAACGGTATATTCATCCTGGCATCTGTGCTTGTTTGTTATTTGCGCGCACTTTTATACTGCGCGGGTCCACGCACGCCTGCTTCCTGCTGGCGTACGTGTTTCCGGATTAGTGTGTCTTTTTTGGTGCACACATTAGCCCCGTTCGATTCCATGAATACGTGTTTTGAATGTGCGTGTGGGCGTTCCGCGCACTTGCCTCCTGTACTTCCCCCGTGACGCCCACATTTTCACGAGTTGTTCCCAATTCCGCGTGTCACGCCCCCTGTTCCTCCTACTTTTGTTGTGTGTGCCGCGCTATGTGCGATTTCGCTGTGCGCTTAGCGCACGCTGTTTGGAGACGTGTGCGCCATCGTGCGCCACGCAGAATTTTGGCGCACATCCTGGAATTTCCTCGCGCACAGACTTCCATGAATCGCTGTGCGCGGGTTTCGCTGCGATTTTTGCACTGGCACTGCGATTCGCACACTTTTGCACACTTGCGCTGAAAATTTCAGCGCACATTAATTCCATGAATCGGCTCGTGAGTCTTCCGAAAGCGCTTGGCAGGCGAAGTCTCAATCAGAAGTATTGCACATGGCTCAGTACTACGAAAATCATGTGGATAATGAAAAGGCAAAAACTTGAGAAAAAAAAGGGTGACCTGAAAACAAAAGTCCTATTACAACAGATTGTTAGAAACACTAGAGGGGGTAATCAATTTAGAGGTCAGTACGTTCGACAGGGAAGTACGCCCCTGGCTCCGGTCACCATTAACCAGTGTGCCTATTGTCGTCAGGAAGGCCACTGGCGCGCACAATGTCCGACCTTGCAGCAAAGGTCATTTGGGAACATGGGTAGACGATCCAAAGGTCGCCCAGGTACAGGGGGCCCTGGCAGAGGTCAGTTTGCACCAGAATCAAAGCAACCTCCTTCACAGGTTATACAAGTTTCGAATGTGGATAATAGAAACATTTTTGATCACCTTTCTGCCGCGTACCTCTCTGAAGAGCTTCCTTTTGACGATATTCTGTTTCATTAGGATTGCCCGAAGCAGGATTTGGAACCAATGCCTATTCCCGTTCATCAGAAAGGCCCCTATGTTGAGATGGTGGTGGGAAATAGGAAGCATCTATTTTTAGTAGATACGGGAGCATAGAAATGTTCCATTGACCATTCGCGGGTTCCAAATATTCCCCTGTCAGGGCAGTCCAACGTTTCTGTAGGGTTTTCAGGCACACCTGTAGTTTGTCCGGTCTCTTTGCTGGTACCGATAACACTGGGTCCCTTCACGGAGCAGTGTCCATTTCTACTTACCACAAACTGTGGGGAGAATTTGCTGGGGTTAAATTTGTTGAAGGAATTGCATGCAGTAATACATTGTTCTCCGGACGGAGTTCGGTTAACAATTTCACCTCAGCAATCACTCGCCTCTCAGTTTTTGACTCGACCTTTACTGCCAGAATTCAGTAATATTCCGGAATGCTTATGGGCAATTGATGATAATGATGTGGGCATTCTTCAAATTGAACCTGTTAGAATTATTCTGAAACATGGAGTTAAATTGCCTCGCATCCCACAATATAAGATCTCAGTTGAAGGCGAACAGGCTTTGAAATATATAGTCTCTGATTTTGTACATCGTGGAGTAATTGAGGAAATTACAGGTAGCTTGTGTAACAGCCCGATTTTGCCAGTATACAAAAAGGTGATAATGCGATTCCCTTTCGGTTTATAATTGATTTACGTGCTATTAACAAAATTGTGGCTCCTCAATTCCCTATTGTACCTGATGTTATAACGATACTAACCATGATTCCGGCCTCTGCTACTCACTTTCGCGTTGTTGACCTCAAAAACGTGTTTTTCAGTATTCCCATACACAAGGATAGTAGGTATTTGTTCACGTTTACCCTAGGTGGATGCTCGTTCACATTCACTCGTGCACCACAAGGGTACACTGAGAGTCCAAGTATTAATAGTAGGGCATTAAAAGAGCAGCTTGATACTCTCGAGTTGCCTACTACTTGCATGTTACTACAGTATGTAGATGATCTCCTCTTGGCTGCTGATTCTGAGAGTGCATGTAAAGAAGGCACCATGTTGTTATGTTATGTTATGTTATTTCATTTGTAAGGCGCCAAAGCCCGAAGACATCCAGGCGCCGAAAGAAAAAAAAAAAGTAGGCCCTATCTAATACACATAGGTAGCTGGATCAGAATATTATGAGAAGAGGAAAGTCTTTAACTGTTTCCGAAACATCATAAGATTGTTTGTATTACGCAGAGACACCGGGAGGGCATTCCAGGCCTGTGCGGCCTGTACATGAAAGGAGCAGCCATTGCCACAAGCTCTTTTCACTCGATTTACGTGTAGAGAGCAGGTTTTAGCTGAGCGAAGAGATCTGCTAGGTACGTATTTCTTCAACCTATTCTTGAGATATATGGGCGCATCACAATAGATAAATTTATGGCAGGTTGTCAGGAGCTTGAATTGTATTCTAGCTGAAACTGGCAGCCAATGGAGACTCCTCCTAGCTGCGGATGTGGGCTCTAAGCGCTTCATCAGAAAGACAATGCGTACTCCAGAGTTTTGAATCTTTTGGAGTCTTTGTAAGTCAACTTTCTTCGCCCCTCCCAAAAGAGCGTTACAATAGTCCACTCTAGGCAGTATTACGGTGCAGACTAATTTTTTTCGGTTTTCCTCTGAGACCAGCGGGGCCACTTGACAAAGCACTTTCAGATGATAGTTAGTGCTTTTCACAATGGCGTCAAAGTGGGCCTTGTTGTCTAAACTGGCCTCCAAATAGGTGCCCAAGGTCTTAACCTTGGATACCACTGGTATCTCACAGCCATCGACCAAAAAGCTGTTATACTGAGAACCCAACTTCTCTCTGGCTTGTCTGGGACCATATAGCATTAGCTCTGTCTTGGTGGCGTTAAGGCAGAGCCAATTTGTTGTCATCCAGCTTTTTACCATTTGGTAGACCCAGTCTAAGTTTTGTTGGTCCTTACTATGGTCTCCATTGACCTCCAGTGCCAACTGGAAATCGTCTGCATAATTGCAGAAAAAGAGGTCTGAATTCTCAAGATCCTTGCATAAAGGAATGATATAAATGTTAAAGAGCAAGGGGAGAGGCAAGCCCCCTGAGGGACTCCACAGATGGTGATCTCAGCATCAGAATCACTCTCACCCCAATGCACTCGAGAACTACGTCCCTCAAGGAATGACTTGAGCCAGGTTATTGCCTCCACTGAGAGGCCTCCAACCGTAGACATGCGATCTAACAGAATCATATGATCAAGCAAATCAAAGGCTGCCGAAAGATTGAGTAGCATCAGCAGTCCCGACTTGCCAGATTCCAGTCCAGATAGCATGTGTGTCTGCAGATCCAACAAGGCACTCTCAGTGCCATGGAAACTACGGAACCCTGACTGTTTGGTATGAAAGATATTTCTTTCTGCCACATGTGCCTGCAGTTGTAACGTGGCCACTTTATCCACAAGTTTTAGGAAGAAAAGGGCGTTAGTGATTGGTCTGAGGTTTGCGGCATCATTAGGGTCTAAACCAACCTTTTTCAACAGAGGAGTAACTACTACATGCTTTATAGATGAGGGAATGTGATTAGTACGAAAAGAGGAGTTTACAAAACGACAAAGAAAAGGGGCAAATATGTCCTTTTGTTCTAATATGATTTTCGATGGTAGAAGTTCACCAGGACAACTAGTCGGGTGCATGGCTCGCATAATGTTACAAATGTCTGTTATAGTGTGTTCTTTGAAATTAAACTTAGCTTGGGATTGTTGCAGAGATTGTTCTCCTTTGGAAAAGGATTTAGATGTAACTTTGGGTTTAGACTGTGTCTCTTGATCACTGTCATAATTAGGTTCGCTGAGGGTAGTACTGAGAGTTATTTTGGCTAGTTCTTGGAGGATTTTGCTTTGGGCCGTTTTCAACTTATTGGAAAAAGCCTTTTGTACCTTTTTACAATCATCCCTAGTGGGTTTAATGACTGGGTTTATACTTGCAGGTTTTTCTCAAGATCTTAGAAGAGAAAAAAGCTCTTTGGTTTGATTTCCAGCATTAGTAATTTGATTATTGTAGAAGTTATGCTTAGCTTGTACAATTTTCAACTTATATTCCTTAGCCTTAATTTTCCAGATCTCTAAGTTTTCTGGTGTATTATCTTTTTGCCAGGTATGTTTCGCCTGTCTTTTAGCTGTTTTCAATTTTGCCAGTGCTGGAGTAAACCATCGATGATGGTTAGGGGTATCTCTAACCTTTCTAACCTTCAACGGTGCAACATGATCCAGCATTTTTAAAATTTGATCGTTATAGGTACTAATGAGTACTTCTTGACTATCTACATCCTTAGTAGATTCCATTATCGTCTCCAAGCATGCTGAAAGATGTTGCTTTGTCATCTAGCAAAACATGGCCACAAAGCTTCACTCAAAAAATTCCAACATTTTTGCCAGGAGGTCGCCTATTTAGGCTATCTCCTGTCAATGTAGGGAAGACGGTTGACACCTGAACGAATAAAAACGATTTCTGGCATGTCTGTCCCAAATACGCAGAAGGAAGTTAGAGCCCTGATAGGTATGGCTTCTTACTGTAGATTGTGGATTCCTAACTTTTCGTTAACGATTAAACCAATGTTGGCTTTGACAAAGAAGGGCATTTCTTTGCCATTGCCATGGACTTTGGAACACCAGACAGCATTTGACTTGCTCAAAACCGCGCTGTGTTCAGGGCCGGTTTTAGGAACTCCAAATTATGAAAAGGCCTTTGTGTTGTATGTGCATGAACGTGATGGATGTGCTTTGGCTGTGTTAACGCAGGAACATGGAGGGAAGAATAGGCTGTCCGGCTATTTCTCATCCGCCCTTGATCCTGTTGCATGCGCTTTGCCGAAATGTTTGAGAGCTGTCATTGCTGCTGCTGCGTCTGTAAAACAGAGTGAGGGAATGGTCCTGGGTCATGCGTTAACCCTAATGGTACCTCACTCTGTAGATATTTTATTGAATAGAACTCAAATGCAACACCTCACTTCCGCACGATTGACAAGATATGAATTTATCTTGTTTGTTCCCCACATTCAAATTCAGAGGTGTTGTGTATTAAATCTGGCTGAACTTTTACCTGTCCCGCAAGATACTGTTGATGGTGATGAAACGTCACACGATTGCCTTTATGTGACAGAACAAGAGACTAAAGGTAGAATCGATCTGAAAGACACGCCTTTGAATAGCCTACAAGGAGAGCTATTTTGGGATGGCTCTTGTTTTAAACTTCCGAATGGTACATCCACGGCTGCTTAGGCCGTCACTACTTTAAGCACGATCGTGGAAACCAAAAGAATTATGCACAATTCCGCGCAGGCCGCAGAAATTATAGCGTTAACTGGAGCTTGTGAAATTTCTGAAGGGCTTGCAGTAAATATATATACCGACAGTCAGTATGCTTTTGGGGTGGTTCACAACTTCGGTAGACTTTGGAAAGAACAAGGTTTCTTGACCTCACATGGCACGAAAATTCAGCATGGCGCTTTAATAGTGCGATTACTTTCAACACTCGCACTCCCTGTTCAGTTAGCTATTATAAAATGTGCAGCACATCAAAAGGTTACAGATGAGATAGGAAAAGGGAATGCTTTCGCTGATCAGATAGCTAAGCAAACTGCCACTGATTTTAGTTCAGAAATATAATCTGTAAGAGAAACTGTAAATATTTGCACTTTTGGTGAAAGTATCGATTCTGTAAAAGACATTCAAGCAGATGCTACTATAGAGGAAACCAAGAAATGGGTTGAGGGTGCAGGAAGATTGGATGATGATGGGTGTTGGGTGGACAATGTTGAAGGAAAATGGTTACTACCTGACGCTTACATTACAATGATGGATATTATGGCTCATGGTCCGACACATGTCTGCGCGCGTAAATGGACTAAAATGCTACACAGTGTATGGGCCAATGATAAGATTTTCAAAATTGCAGAGCGCTTTCTCCAAGGGTGCATGGTCTGCTTGCAGCACAATGTAGGAAAAGGTACCTCGACTCCTAGAGGAAGTTTCGCTCCACCTTCTGTTCCGTTTGAGGTTATTCCCTTGGATTTTATTGAAATGGAACGTTGCAACAATCTTAAATATGTGTTGGTTGTCATTTGTGCCTTTAGTAAGTGGGTTGAGGCCTTCCCTGTTAGAGATGCAACGGCCATAACAACGGCAAAAACTCTGTTGAAAGAGTTTTTTCCTAGGTTCGGGCTGCCGAGAGTCATCTGGTCGGATAATGGGCCACACTTTATCGCTGCTGTAATCCTACAAATATGCAAAGGATTACAGATTGATAAACGTTTTCATTCGGCCAGACATGCCCAAAGTGCCGGATTAGTGGAAAGGCATAACAGCATTATAAAGAACAAGCTCGCTAAGACGTGTGCTGGCACCAAGTTAAAATGGCCGGACGCCTTACCGATCGTGTTGCTGTCGATGAGAACAAGCCCTCAAACTAAGACTGGGCTCTCTCCCTTTGAGGTGGTGATGGGGAGGCCTGCTAATATGTGGGGTATGCCAAAAAGTAGCTTGTTGCGGGATAAAGAGAATGTGCTTCTTTCAGATTACTGTAACCAGTTGACTAAAAATCTGTTTTCAATTTATCACCAGGTGCGAGAGGCATTACCTGTACGTTACGAGGGTCCTGGTCACAGTTTACGACCGGGGGACCGGATCCTCACGAACGTTTTCGAGAGGTCGTCTTGCCTTGCACCTCGGTGGAGGGGTCCCTACCAGGTCCTGCTAGTCACCCAGACTGCTGTGCGGGTAGCGGGTCGTAAGAACTGGATCCACACGACGCACACCAAACAGATCCTGCAGCCCGTGCCATACGATACAGAAGACGCAGAATCCCTTTCCACTGCTGTAACCAACGTGCCCGAAACAGCAACAACCGACACAAGAGTATCGGAGACCGTTCCAGAGTTTGCAAGGCCAGACAAAACGGCCATCTTGTCTCTGAACTCTCCAACAGTGGTACTTCCGGATCAATCACTTCCTGATCGCCACCTCCAGTGGGAAGTGACGACATTTTGATATCCGATCCTTTGGCACCAGAAATTGTGAAATATAATTTACGTCCAAGGAAATAGACGTACAGCATGGTTTGACTGTGCGATTGACGAAATCATTTGAGGGCTTGCCTCTTGGCCCGACTGTACGAAAGGATTCTGTTGGCTAAGGGTTGTGGGAAAGACATTAAGAAGACGCGCGACTGGAGTCACCAGCAAACGAACAATTGGTGTTTTTTCGATTGAAGACTACGATGCCTGCACCCGCTACCGCTCGTACCGAACCTTTAGATAAATATGTGACTAGCAGAGACAATGATCAAGCATGGAATGGGACCCCGAAAGTGTATTGTTGCCTTTTTGTAATAATAACTGGGTTTTTAGTAACTATTGGTTTTGGGTTATGGTATCTAGAGGAAGCATATCCGCTAGAGGACTTTTTACCTGTTGAAAATGTATCTGTTTTCCCCACTCCTTCCGTGCAATTGCATACCTTATCACCTAGAGATTCTTTGCATAGACGGAACTGTCAGAATAATACCCTTTTGTTAATAATGAATGCCACTCATGCAATTTTAAATAGGACCAATTGCTGGATCTGCTCACATCTACCGCAACATGGGGATAAGGGGCTAGCTTGGTATATTCATCCTTTGCCTTTGACAACTGCTTGTCATGCTTCTCTTAGAGCACTATTCTTTGGCCGATGGAATGACAGCATCTCTGGGAACTTTGATGGTACAAATTTGAATAGTTTTGAAAAACATGTTTTGATGCCCCTGAGATGCTCGCTTTTTGCAAATAGGAGTAAGCCAAACATTGCTTCTGTTAGGCCCTCTGATAGATTGTCTCGTCCTTTTCAGTCTTTGATCTCTTTCAAAATGGCTCCTATAGGAAATAAGGATGCCACGCCTCCATCTTATTCTGTTAACCATAGCCCCGATTCAGTATCCTTCTGCATACAGAGGAATGGAACACGGTCAATGGGTAATTTTAGGAAATGTGCCAACGTTGCGAATTTGACTAGTGAGAACAGACCTCTGTACGTGGGTGAACCTGTCTATTTTGTTTGCGGTAATGTGGCATTTCCATGGTTGCCCAGGGATTGGCAAGGAACCTGCTATTTAGGGATTCTATTACCTGGGGTATTTATTGCCAGTACTGCAGAAATTTCGAAGACTCGTCCACGACGAGGTGTGAAAGGGGATACTCCAGCGCAAACTCTAGGAGACATCATGAAATCCTTTGTGCCATTTTTTGGGCAAATTACGAATTCAGAAGATATCAGGGGACTAGCGAGAGTATTGGAGAGAACCATCAACCGGACCACTGACATACTCTATAATATGACGTTAGAACAGAAAGTGATAAGATTAGTGGTTCTTCAGAACCGGATGGCATTAGATGTCATTCTGGCTGAGCGTGGAGGAGTATGTAAATTAGTGGGGTCCGCTTGCTGCGTTTACGTACCAGACTCCTCTCCAACGATCTTTAGGGCTATCCAAAATCTACATGTTCTTAGTTCAGAAGTGCATGTTCCTGAGGGAAACTGGGAACTTAGTGCATGGTTTTGGGACCTCCTATGGTCGTGGGGATGGAAGTTGTTTTCGGCCCTGCTGATTATCTTGGGAAGTTTTCTGTTCCTTTGTTGTTGTATACAGTGTCTCCCTGGTATATGCTCAGTATTAGGGGGGTGTTGCGCGCAAGCAACAAGTGTATTAGGGCATAAAATATACGCCCCAGATAAGGTTTCCAAGGAGTATGTGTTGAAAGAAACTCTAGTGTTTAATCTATTGCCATTAAATTAGTGTCTGATTTAATGGCAATAGATATGTCTGACAACGATTCGGGTGTATAGACGTTGAAATGTGGAGTTAGTCGCAAAGTGATTGAAGGTAGTTTAGCGCTTGGCATAGGCCAAAAGGAGGATTTGTTAGAACTGATATTATATTGTTTCGTCCTCATTGTATATGTTGGCATATGCCCAGTCGCTTTGCGAGGAAATCCGTATTGCAAGGTCGTGACCTTAAGTGAATCAAGCCTCCATTTTAGGTTAAAGCCGCCATTTTATTTTTTCGTACAAAGTCACCCTCTGGCTTAAAATGGCCGTCTTGTGTTCTCTTGTTCTTGCTTTAACCTCTTCAACCTCTGTAGGGGAGTTAATGTCCAACCTGCCTTTAGGCTACATGTTAGGGTCATGTAGACCTTGTCCTTTGTTGACCTCGGGATCTGGGGATTACTTGAATCGGCGATGTTAACTTACAAGTATACAAGAACAATAACGCTATCGAAACACGATATGTGAAACATCTGTATATTCTGTATTAAAGCAATGTGTAAAGAGTGTAAAGTTAAACCTAGAGAGTAATAGTGTTTGTTAGCAAATGTATTAAAAAGTAAAGCGCATGCACGAGATATGTAAATTAGGAACAAACCTGGCGCGACCCTAGCCCAGTACATGATTAACTTGTAAGAGGCTGGACATCGTTATAACGAAACTGTATAAATATGCTGATGTCCAGCTAGCAAATCCTGTTTACTGCTCACATTGAACCCTGCTGGTGGTCTCTGTGATGTATTGACTCCCAAATAGCTATTTGTGTACTTTGTTTTGTAAACTGTACAGAATTGCAAAAAAGATTCTGGGAATCTTTACAAGCCCGTGTCGGTGTATTTCTCTTTGCATGGTGTAAAAGCCTTAATATTGTATTTTCTGATTCCACAAGATGGGGTGCACTGGGTCTGTAGTAAGATACTACATAAAGTTAATGGCAACCTTACATGTTTCTGACAGACAGTAGACAGTCCCAGAAAAATGAAGTCAGTGGGAAGGCTAAAAGACAACCGTGTGTCACTGCACTGAAGGTGCTGTGTAACACACATAAAACTGATGCTCATGGAGTAGGTGAGGCTCCAGAGCCCAAGATCACACAAATGGTAAAAACACACACTGCAAAACATATGTAAGAGTGGGAAAAAGGCTCACACACTTACCAGGTGAAAGAAATAAATCCTAGAAATCCAGCAAAGCTGCAGAGGGACTCATTAGGTGAGGGAAATTAGCCATTTATGAGAATTCTCCCCAACACTGAACATCAGTAAATACGTAGCAGGGACATCAGAAATCTGTGCTCCCAATAAAAACATTGGCTACACATTTATTTACATAGTCATTTAAGAGTTCTTTGTAGAGGCTCTATGAAGCCAGAAGGTCGCTTCAGTGCAGAGAGAGGGTTTCCAGGCAGGTGGCGACCAACAGCAAAGGACTGGTCTGCAGAGGGGCAAGAGATTTCCTGATGGACTGTTGCATTGGGCAGTTTTGTGTGGTAACCCTGATTTTCTACTCCTCTTGCCCTCTCCGCTCCCACTTCTTTCCATCTCTCCTCCACCTCAGAATTGTTATTTATTTTACATTTTTAGTTACGGAAAAATGTGCTTTACAATTCACTGTTTGTGCCCATTTTTGACAAATTGTATTGATGGGATAACAATACAACAAGCTATTAAAAACAACTCCAAGTGTTCTTTTGGGCACCTAATGGTCCAGGAGATTGATGCCTGCCTCCAGCCATGTACAGATGTCTTCAGGGCTTCGCACTGTCCTCCAGCTCTCTGGGCAAGTCCCTTTCTGTGTTTGGAAGCTGGACGTTTGCCCCTCCATCTTTTACCGTCCTTCCATTCCTGGCTGGCATCCCTTATATGTTCAATTGGCATTATCTCCCCTGACACATACCGACATGCCCGAGTGGATCCCCCACTGCTTGGGTTCCCCCCAGAAGTACCCTTAGACACAACCCTCTCCTCTAATGCTTTAGAAAATGCTGTTCGTAAAAACCTCCCTACCTTTTGTTGACAGGTGAACCCCTTCTAGGTGAAATAGATCGGGGTTGTTCTGGGATAATCCATGCCTAATGAAATTCAAACCAATGCTGATTTGTCTGGGCCTCCACCTGTGGGGCAATATATACTTGCTACGCCAAGTCTTCCCTAACGTATCTCTTTAAGCAATTTGATCTCAAACCCCCTATCTCTGTTTCCTTCTTTGCTCCCAGGCCCCCTGCACAGGCTGCCGTAGCTGCCCCAATCCGAAATTAATGCGTACCATAGGCTGCCGCGCTCCAGCCTACTTCCTTTATTGTTTTCTTCAGTACTGCCTGAAAGTGAAACCAGCTGAGTGCCAGCCGTCTCTGTGCGAAAATGCCCATTGTAGGAATTTGCTAACATCACCTTTTGTTATTTCCAACACATACAGCCTTTCAATCACATCTTTTACGTTTTGGAGGTACTTACAGTACTGCTCACCCATTCTGGCTGCCAAAGCATTCTCAGCGAGGTCCATTATTACCCTTCTAGGCCTTTTTTCTGGCCATGCTTTTGTCTTTTTGGTGCTTTCCGTCCGTGAAGTGGTTTGCGTCACATTGGGCCTCATTCCAAGTTTACTGGTAGCCTTGCCGGTAATACCGAGGTAGCAATATTTAGAGATGGATGGGGATGCAGAACTTACTCATACATCAATAATTAAACCGACTCAGTAAATTGGCAAAATTTAGGCCTGTTTTATTAACAATTATCTAAAACAGGGAGTTACATTGGACATCAATGGACGTTCGCTCGATTTCTCACACTCAAAATATTTCATGAAAAAACAACATTCTTATACAAAAAATGTGTCACTACTGGCGTCATCCTATGTGGAAAATAAGAAAAACCTACTAGGGGATGTGATAGGCTTAAAGGGAACATCTAGGTATACGTTACATACTGACGGGGGTTGCTTGTGAATGTCAGGTGGGAAACTAAGCCCATCCCAAGTGCAAGTCATCTTCCATGTCATAAATACACAACACCTTATTGGTTACACAAACTATAAGGCTCTTTAACACGTGGCCCTCTATAATTGGTTGGCATGCTTGTACCCTTCTGGAATATTCCACTTGCTAGCAGCAAGCAAGCAGGTTACCCCAGATGCTGCGAGGGCCGGCCTGGTCATGCTTCCTCACCCAATTAGCCCAAAATCTACCATCACTCCTGCGGTCTGCCATTCAATTAGGCCTTGAACCTGGCCTTGTAGGCGCTCACTGTGCATGAGAATACAAGGGAGTGTGGCATGGTCTTATCTTCTGGTTTCGGTGTAGCTCGACCCACAGTCTACTTCCATCTGACCATGTGACTGGAGACCACGTTTTTGAGCTTTTCGTTTCATAAAACACTATTAAATTATGAACTCCTGACACCTTCAGTGTTTTTCCATTTCACCTAAGAAGAAGTTTGTTTCTTTCTCACGTTCATGTAGCTTCTTGATAGACAACCAGAGTCACAGTGGCCTCAATTCTCGGTGCTGGGCCAGCCATCCTTTGTTGAATTCGCCTTTGCCATCAGCTATTCTCAACTGCGCCACACTTCATGACCTTTCCATTCATGGGGTTCAAGTTTGCTAAAGTGCATTGTGGAACATCAAGATTCTATACATTCCTATGAGTATGCATTGGCGCATTGCCACAATCTATTCACTACGTAGCCAGCCTCAGGATTGCATTGTCTACTTGCGTAACAACATCTGTACAATTGTAAAATGACTTTGCATTTTCTTCAGTGTTTCTTCACACAAGCATCTTCATTTCGATCCTGAAATGTTCCCTTACTTTGACACCTCCTCCTCAGATCTTATAGGATGTCTATATTCTTTCTTCATTTGTGTCTTTTCTGGGTGCGTCAGTTCTGTTTCGTGTGATGTCACCAGTCTTTCTCATTCATTTTCATACTTCTTCCAGAACTTTTTCCAGAATACCATTACTTCTTTGTGAATGCATATAAGATTTTCTCAATGGATACTTTGTCTCAAGGATTCTTTCCGGTATAGGCATCCTCACTGGTACTGCACAAGTCACAATTTCCAGTTCCCAACATATAGGCAACATGGAGGCTGAGCTTGGCTCCTCCTCTACACTCCCCCCTCTGGGCGATTCATCGACCACTCTCTCATCAATCTTCATATCGAGAGATCCTTGTCTGAAGAAGTGCTTCTTTGGAGTCCATATCTTTATGACTCCTTTCAGGCATCCTGCTGATTTCACATGTTAATCAACACTCCAGGTCATAAGGCTACATTGTCCATTGGGACTACAATAAATCCATCTTCCCACATACTTTGTGTGGTTCTTTGGATATACGAACTTTGTTCCCTCAGGTGCATGGATACTCGCCTTTAAGTAGTCTCTGATTTATTCATCTGTCAGCTCTTTAGGTTTGAATCCTTACTCAACATCAATCACAATCTTCATTCCTACAGCTTTCTTTGCAGTCTTCTTGCATTGTGTGATTAATATCCTAATCACACAGAATCCGAACATGGTCATCACCAACAGGGCTCCAAGGAACTTGCAAATGTCTGACATCCATTGTGGAACCCATGAGAAGATTGATACAAAGCAGCTATCTTCAGCAATGTCTTCCACTTCATCTTCCATTTAGATGTGAAGCTTTGTCAGCCTCATTATGGCCTCTGTCAAGGTGTCTTTCTCGTTGTCATGAGAAGGAATGAATGTGCAAAATTATTCCCTGATTTTGGCACAAACACCTCCATCCATAGCTGTAATCATATCCAAGACATATCTGTTTTGAAGAGTCATCAGGCATATGGCTGTTAGCTCCTCCCTGATAGCATTGAATCCCTTTATAGCAGTGTTAATCGTCTGCAACCACTTGTCATTTGCCATTGTCTGGATCCCAGGCATAAAGATAACAGTAAAAACGGAAGCAGTCTTGCTGAACAATCTGTGTCCATATTGAATAGCATCAAAGGCCTCTATCGATTTGGCTGAGAAATTGTTTTCTCCCTTCATTCGATTAAGGATTTCAGCAGATCTCTTCTTCCTCAGGTGGGCATCTGCTTTTGGAAACTTGCCAATGTTCACGTCACTCTTAGAATCACCAATTCTGGAACATGAACAATCACTATAGCACATATTCCTCCCCAATTTCTGGCCAGCTTCACGTAAGCTCTGGATCTACAGGCCCAGGAGTGATCCATTATCACCACTTTCCCATCTTTCATTCCTAGCACATCAAAGATTTGACAGCACTGCTGATTCTCTTCAACTTTTCTCGTGCCATTGTTTCTGAAACATAGCTCTGCACTACCCAAAGGCACTATCTGCAACGTGCCTCCTTTGTCTTTAACCCAAGTCAGAAGCTTTGCAAGTCTCGACCAGAGAGGTTTGCATCCTTTTTCCACTCATTTGATAACTGGCTTGTGATGACCAGTTTCTGCCACAGCTTTGCATATGACTATGCCTTCTTCCCAGCCATGTAGAGAAAGTACTGTTCCCCAGATTTACATCTGGCCTCTTTCCTTGCAGCTTCAAACTTCTTCATCAGTCTTTCCTTGGCAATTAAGTTTCCTGTTTATCTGCTATCTAATTCCAGCTCCCTTCATGTCAGGCTGCTCATATCTTATCACATAATTTCTGGTGTGTGCTCTTTGTCTTGTCTTCAAATCTTGAACATAATCATCTTCTTCTGGAGCTGACCATTCTGTCACCCATACCAAGGATTCCATTTGACCCTGGAATTGACCTCTTGTTGTCCCGGGAGGATAGCTCAGCGGCAGCATGCGCGTCTTGGAAGCAGGACGACACGAAGCAGCAACAGGTTCGATCCCCGGGTCCGCGCTTAGAAACCTCTGGGTCTTTAAGCGCGTTATAAATACGTAACTAAGACAACAAAAAAAAACGCAACTAAGAAAAACAACCAATTCCTGTAACAGCGCCTCGATGCCTGCGGGCTGTGTGAGCGCTTTATAAAATGTAAAATAAAAAATAAATGTATGACAGAGTGCAAGGTGAGTCAGCCAATGAGCTGTTTGGACATCTATCTCAACAGCTATGAATATCTTAGACGTTCCCATAGCATAAGGCAGGAGAGCACATACATAGCAATCCTCCTTAGAAGTCCCTTTTCCCACTTATTTCAGGTGCTGATACCACATGATATTCCCCAAATGTGCTGTACTGTCTAAATAGTCATTTAATTTGTAATCATCCTCCCTTGCACGTCTCTTGTTTTCTTTTCTTAGTTTTGCTAAAAGGGCTTGAACCTGGTGAGCATAAAGGATATCAAAAACGGACCTCCCTCTGAAAGGAAATCTAGGGCCACTTGTCACGGAAACCGGTGCCTTCGCATGTGTCACTGGTGTAGGAAAAATCACATACGGCCTCGGCTTTCTTACAGTGTCTAGTTCTGCAAAGGTGACTGGAGTGGGAAAGATTACTGTAACTCCTTCCCTTTTGGGGCCAACAAAGTAAACAGTGTGGATCAATAGAAACAGAAAAACGATAATAGATGCTAAACAGGCATAGATTATGCACCAATAGAGTAGGCCCCAGCATCAGTGTCTCTTCACACGTCGTTGACTCTGCTCACTTTCTGGAACTGCAATATGTTCAATAGACCACATTTGGCCTGAAATTACATTTGAGGAAGGAAACATTCTTTTTAATCAGGCAATCTTCTTAAATGCTCAGGTAGGTGTCTGATTTGCTCTATAATTTCCACAAGTAACCGACTGATTGCAGGATGATTTATAGGATCTTGTAGAAACACAATAGTGTTGGTGTTGCGCCAAACAAGATAAGGATGAACTTGAAGTATATGGTAAAAGATCATGACAAGTAGTTTGTGGGCATCATCATCTGACAGAACCATATGTACCCCCAAAGAGAAACTCAGTTAAAAACGAGTCAGGGAACTGCTCCCTTTTTCAGTCGTTGAAAAGGAAGTCTAGATCTGGCATTTTTCATTGGCTTCAGCACTTTTAAGGTCCAATGTCAGCAAGCTCCCGTGGCTCAAGAACAGTAACTTTCTCACTTCCTGCTATAATATCTATAAGGAGTATTTCATGGGAGCCACAGTCCAAATGTACACTTTCGTCTATCTATTGGATAGTCTTTGCGTCCTTCCTCCTTGGCATCGATCGAGTCTGCACATGCTGAACTTCTTCATCTGAATGGGTTGGCGGTATGCCGGCCTCTCCAGTGTAAACTTTCACATCTCCTAAGTGAATCCAAGCTCGCCTCGCTTGGACTTTAACTGCTGAAGGAGTAATGTCTTCCACTACATAAGCACCACTAAATCTGGGCTTGTGCCACTTTCTAGTGAAGTTCCTAATTAAAACGGCGTATACGGCAAAAAGTTTAGGAACACGTAACTTTTCAAGTCCGGTTGCAGTATTGTCTTCATCTGTGTCCTGAGACCGACACCCCTTCCGCTTGAATTGATTTGAAATGTCAGAGATACTAGTGGTCATACATGTCAAGTACGCATGTAACTCATTTTCAAACAGTTCTGCAGTTGGCTTGGGATCACTCCTAGTCCTCGATGGAGGAGTACGAGGCATTCTCATCCGTCTCCCTGTAAGTAGCTCGTGTGGTGTGAGGTAGTGGTCAGAATCAGGCTGATTTCTCAATGCATATAATGAAAACGGCAGGCAATGCAGCCACCCCTTCTTCAGTGTCAATTTCAGCTTTGCTATCCTTTCCTTGAGAAGACAGTTGAGTCTCTCACATATTCCGTTCACTGGAGGGTGATAAGCAGAAGACAACCTGTGTACAATATTAAGCATACGCTAATCTGCTCGAATACCTCGTTCACAAAATGAGGTCCATTGTCAGATCTCAGCACCTCACATACTCCCATTTAGGAAATACTTCTCATATTAAAACCTTTGCTGTGCAAGTGGCATAAGGATGTGTGCATGGACCAGCTTCAATCCATCTTGAGAAGGTGCACACTACCACTATCATATACCTGTATCCATTACATACTTGCAGCATGTCAACATAGTCAATATGTAAATGCTGAAAAGGACTATTTGTTTGAGGAATTACTTCTCTGACTGTTCGCAGAGTGTGCCCATCATTAAACCTTTGACATACAATGCAATTTACTACATAAAAAGCAACATTTTCTAACAGGTTCTGTACAAACCAGTCCTCCACAATGGTTGCTGCAAGGCTTTTTCTAGAGACATGCGCAGGGTAGTGTAGCTGTTCCAACGCCACCCTTAACAAGGCTACATGCATCACCGGTTTACCGAGTGTTGTCTTGTCACCACAATGCTTCGGAAGGGGATAGAGAACACCCCCTGCATGTCCACAGTTTTTTTTCTTCCTGTGGAGCACCACCTTGTACTTCCATCAATTGTGTTCTTGACAAATGATTAAACTCTTCATTCACAACCATGATTATAACTATTTTTTCTTTCACATCAGGGATATCAAAACTGAAAATATCAGATGAATATGCAACCCGTTTGGCCTCTTCATCTACTGCTTGTTTTCTGTGTGAAATAAAGTGACTTCTTTTAGTATGTGCTGTGCGCTTAACTATTGCAATGGCTACTGGGAGTTGTAGTGCTTTAGAAAGCCTGTCCAATAATGCTGCATGTTGCACGGGAGTGCCGCCTGCTCGGAAGTAGCCCCTCCTTTTCCAACGTGTTAACCCTGTGTGTATGGTTATGTCACTTAGGCGGAGTCATTGTACACCGTCACTTTCTGCCCTGCATGATTCTCGAGCGCAACAATAAGCGCCACCAATTCTGAAGCCTGTGCTGAAAAATTAGATGGTAGTCTCGCCTTGCTACCACTTCAAATTCCCTGTTAGCTCTGTGCCTTACCACAGCTTAACCTGAATGCCTTTCTCCATCAGTTTGATCGATCTTCGAAGACCCATCAAAGAGAACCTCCCCCGCTGCTCGAACATTCTCCTTTTCCCTTGGGATTTCATGATAGAACTCTGCATAGTTAGAGCAATCATGCATTTGCTCATTGGCTGCAAATGGTTCGGCTACAAACGTGGTAGGGTTCACTATTCTTCACCTGACTATTTTGATCGCAGGATTCGATATGACCATCTCATAAGCAGAGGTCCTCTGAGATGTCAATGTACCTTTGGATTTCTCCACAAACAAAGCATGCTCAACAAATAAAGTTATGGAACACCCCATTACTATGTTTGCAGATTTCTTGATAGCGAACCCGGCTGCTGCCAGCGATTGTTCGCAAGGGAAGTGGCCTCTCATAACTGGGTCTAAAATCTCGCTATAATATGCCAAAGGTCTGTTCCACAATGTGGTTCTCTGTGTGAGTACTGCTGTCATAACTGTTACATTTGTATGCAAAAACAAAAAGAATAATTGGGAATTCCTAAAACTGGAGCTGTGCAAATTGCTTATTTCAATTCATCGAACCCTTCCTCCATCTCCTCAGTCCATTCAATGTTTTCCTTATTCACCTGTGCTTTCATCATGGCCTGCAAAAGGGGTCTTGTCTATGAACTATAATCGAATACCCATGCTCTGACATAATTACACAGTCCCATAAATTGCTGCATTTGCTTTATCGTGTGCGGTTTTGATGTTTTCAGGATTACCTCAGCTCTTTCAGGTGTAACTTTCCATCCTTCATGCAAAATTAACTGCCCTATGTATAACACCTCTTCCTGACAATATTGTAATTTCTCCTTATCCACTTTATATCCTTTCTCTGCTAGAATAATAATTTGCTGAATTGAGTCTCGTCTGCACTCTTCCTCTGTTGTGCTACAAACTAAAATATCATCTACATACTGCAGCACAATGCTTGGCAAATCAATATTGCTTAGGTCGATCTGCAAGACCCTATTAAAGATCGATGGAGACTCACAGTATCCCTGGGGCAAACGTGTACTTTTCAGCTTAGTCTGACGGAACGTGAACGACGTAAGATCTTGGGAATCTTTTTGCAATAGGATTGAGAAAAACGCTTTTTTCAAGTCAATCACTGTAAAATATTGTGCTTCTGGAGGAATACTGCATAAAATCGTCACAGGATCCGTAACCAGGGGAAACTACAATCTGGTTAATCAGTCTTATGTCCTGAATTAAACTCCACAACCCTCCCTTTGATTTTTTAATTGGATACACTGCGGTATTACATGGTGACTCTGAGGTCACCAAAAGGCTTTGTTCCATCATGGCTGATATAGTCTTAAAAATGCCCTTGTCTGCCTCTTGAGCCCTAGGACACTGCCTTGCTCGAGGTAAAATTTCTCCTTCTTTCAACTTAATCTTAACTTCTCCCACTCCCTTCAACAGGCCTATATCATAGGGGCACGTAGTCCATAAAGAGGTTGGCACCTTTTCCATGTCTTCATCAAAAAATGCGGGACGCTGCCGCATTATCACCATTCGCTGTGGGATCTCTCTTCTGTCTATCCTGATTTCATAAGTAATGCTCATCTCGAACACCACTTCATCATCTGACGGATCGTCTTTAAACATATCCTCATCAGTGACGTCAGTCAATCTGTACTCTTCCCCAATGGCAATCACTGTTCTCCATGGCCTGCCCTCATCATCAAATCCTTCGAGCATGGCCAATTCGACTCGCACTATGGTTGTCTGCAATTCTAGGGGAAAAACCTGTCCCCCCGCTTCGTCCATAGTTATCTGTGGCCTGAACAGAAATTCATCAGGTATTCTCATAATCTTGCACACTATAACGGGTGGCCATGTTAACAAAATGCATACACCATGGTGAAAAACCTCCGGCTCTAACGGTGTTCCTCGCAGAGCTATTTGTCCTGTAAATGCCATGATAAATTCACCCACATTTAAATAATGTATCCCAGGCGTGGAACACACTGTGCCCTTGTCAGTGAAGGAAATCATCATATTTAGCTTCGTCATTAAATCTCGGCCCAAAATATTAACTGGTGTCTGTCTTGAATACAATAATGAGACAGACATATCACACTCTCCTACTGTCTAGTAATTTTTCAGAGAAAGGAATTCTACTTGTAGCTCCAGAGAACCCTTGAGCATTCATGGCATTTCCTAATAACGAAAATGTTCCCTCTCGTATACATAAGTGAGTTGCCCCAGTGTCCTAAAAAAGAAAAGATTTGCCTCCTATGGTAACACCAACCCTTGCTTGCTCTTGAGGATTTGGCATCACTGATAGTATTGAACACATCAAATCACCTTGTGAGCTTTCTTATTGTGGGTACATGCTTATTCCTGTGCCTGTAAAAGGATTCCCTACCACGACAGTGACACCCCCTATTCTAGGAGTCAATAACTGTCCTGTGTTTGCACTCTGCTGTATCTGTATGGGTGCATGCTGTGACTGCCCTAGAGGCAGATTCAATGGTTCTTGCTGTAGTTGTAAAGCCTGATGCATTTGCGGTACTTTTGGTTGATACACTGTCTGATCTTGGGCGAAACCATCCCTAATTTGTGGGCTATTTGCTGGAGGATAAGCTGTTCCCCCTCTTGAGAATTGCCCATTTTGTACATGCCTTTAGCTCCAACATGGTTGCACAATGTGCCCTGTCATTCCACATGTCCAACATACAGTAGGGAGTCCTCTAATCTGCCCTCCCTGCATGCCCTGAATATCATTCTGCATATTCTGAAAACCACCTTAGCTATTCTTAAAGCCTCCTCTTCCTCTGAAACCTGTTGACCTGCCTCTCGACATGAACCCGTTTCCTCCTTGATCCGACTGGCGTTGATTATTCGCCTGTCACCAGCCCCTTTCTGCTTGTCAACATCATTCCTTCTATAGCGTACTTTGACAATTTCTTCTGAACTAACTTGGCTGCCTTGAGTTTTCGAGCATCTTCCCTATTCCAATTTTTCTCTTGCAATAATCTGCAATGGTCAGCTGTATTTCTGCCCATGGTTTTTCTTCCATTCCCACCAGCTTCTTGAGTTGTCTCTGTACCTGCTCTGGCAGTCCCTGACAGAGAATATGATAGAATAGAGGTATTGATTTCCCCCAAGGCTCTCGAGTTTCCAAATACCACTGTTCCTGAAAATCCTGAATATAAGCAAGCGATCTTCACCTTCTTGCATCTTACGTGCCATAATTGCACCCATATACAACATATCAGGATATTGTACTCTAAGCGCTTTCCAGACTGCCGCTCTGCAATTATTAAATGGTGCTCCATCATGTGCTGTGTTCTGTGCTGTGACACTTGAGTATCCTGCTGTCTTCCAAATGTCGTTAGACCTTTCCCCAAGGATAGCTGCTCGAAGACCCTTAATGTCCCCTACAGCTAGGGTATTTCCTCCTGTCATTTTTTTCTAATTCATAAACCCATTTCCCCGCCACCACCATTAAGCTGGGAAATGTGCATCTTTGATTGTCTTTATCCATTTGGGGCCAACGGATATACTGCGGTCTGGCCCCTCCTTTCTCTAACAAAGGGAATTGCAAAGTCCCAAAATCGCAATCAGCTCCCATCGTTTGCCTATCCTTAGTAGGGACAAATGGCTCCTGATCCCTTTCTCCCAGGTAATGACCTTAGTCTGCTCACATATGGTGGCGATTCCATCCTCTCACTATGAGATCACCTTTTAGGTCACTCTGGGTACGCCATAGGCTCTTGCGTCCTTTCTTTAGGTTAGTCTAAATCCAACCACCTTACTTCCTTATCTGTCTGGAAACATCCCTCAGGACCACATCCACTGACACCCTGCCCCTCACAGAAGTCTTCCCTGTCTTCGTCTGACATATCTTGTCCCCAACTAGTATGGCTATCATCTTTCTCATGTATGTTTAGAGTCAGCCTGTTTAAAGACAAGGCTCTATGCTTGAGACTAAACAGGCTTCCTTCCTTGCCTTGTTACTGGGCAATTTCAGATTGATCTTCTTTCCCTCTGTTCCTCAATTCACTTTTTGTCCTCATCAACTGATAAGCTTTTTTGATTCTGTCTCCAATATATTCCTATCTCAAAATTCTCCTCTAGGTTTACCCTGGAGGGCATAGCTTGTTGTGATGGGAGAAACTCCTCTATGTCTCCCCACAATACTATTGGACTTGGTTCCATTAGCTCTTTCTCAATGCGATCAATATCATGTGCCCTCTGCCTTCTCTTTCATTCTATTTTCTCATCAAATGCTCTTCGCTTCTTTGCTTCCTCTCTAACCCTTTCTTGTTCCTGTTTTTTTGCTTCCCTTCTCTCATTTGCCCTACGCACCTCTTTGTACCTTCGTCTTTGCATTCTTTTATCTTTTAATTTCTGTTCTTCCTCCTCTTCTCTCTTCTTTTCTAAAATATCCCGTTCTTCGATTGCTCTTTGTGTATTGTCATGTCTTGATTGCTCCTCTGCTCTTTCTTCCTTTCTTAACTGTTCTTCCTGATACATCTTTGTCTACTCTTTCTTTTATACTCATCTTCCTTCAATTGTTTCTCTCGTTCCGTGGCTTTTTTATTCTGCTCATATTGATCTTCCCCTTGCCTTACTTCCTCGATGCTCTTCCCATCGAGTTTTCAGCAATATCTGACCACCCATCCATCCGTTCTGTATGAGCGCTATATCGTCAGCTTTGTCTTTTTCTCCTTTCCATCTCATAATTTCCCTATGTCTAGGGTCACACTCAGCCGTTCACTTTTCTCTTTGTCCTGTAAAACTTAAGAGATCACTTCCCTTTCCGTAGTCCTTTTGGGCTCTCATCACTGCTATAAGCAGGTGGTTCATGTATTGGATTACTTTATCCTGTTTCTGCTTTTAATTCCCTTAATGGATACAATCCTTCATCTTTTGCACTATTGCCATTTACTTTAGACCCGGTAGGGGAAGCAGAAGGCTCGACACCCCCTTCTTTATACTGGTTAAGCATCCAGTCGTCTGGAGGCGGGTCTTCCCGTTCCTGCTGATACATCTTCCAAAGCTCTAAGCTGGATAATCTTTTCTCTAATTTCTTTCCTGTGTACGCAGCATGCACATATGTGGTCATGTGTTGCAAAACCGCTTTTGACAGCGATCGCCATGTGGCCATGGCATGAACATTTTATTTGCTGTGCACTACCCATTCTGCACTATATTGCTTAAGCTTGGGTGTGTGTTTTGGCAGTTGCCTACATAGGTGCATAAGTGGAGTATCATCCCCCATTGTGACAAGTCTCAATCGACTGTCAATAGTTACCGTTATTTTACACAAAAATTCTTTTTAAAAAAACAATAGATATGAGCATGCACTAATTGCCACCGCTCCAAACCTCTATGTCTCACTTTACTTCAGTCTAACTATTCAGTCGGCACCATCAATGACTAAATAAATACATAATTTACTCTCAGCCTGTTAACACAACCTATAGTTTGTTGCTCTTCCACATCTAATTTCTTCTTTTATACATAAAATACATATAGTGCACAGACACACTGGCCGGTCCCAACATATATCTCTTCTCAGCGCTCCTCATTGCTATTCTTGCCCCTAAATTTACTCTGATGGGAGTGTAAATTATTCCCTTTAGCAAACCGTGTCTGTTTGTTGCCTATTTATCCACTTGGATATTTAAATAATTTCTTCTAGACATTCCTTGAACATAGGATTCTGGGTTTATCTGTGACGCTCCTCGTCATATACCTCTATGTGACGCTCTTTGTCATTAACTAACTACCCCACCAACCCTCTGTTACTTTCTTCCCATTATCACTTTACCCAATTAACATTTATTAATTTTTTGCCATCTTTCTCAATGTACTCACCATTTGCTTTTCAGCTCCTGACCCTCGGGATCGTCTCCTTCTCTAATGGCCACCATCGCCTTCGGTCCGCTCAGCTCCTTGTGGAAACCAGGAGGGGATTTCGTGAAAGAGGGACCCGTCCCACCTATCTCTAATGTCTTACAAAAAGTTTTTCAGCTGCTATCCACAGGAAGCCGCACGGTCCTCCAGCTAAATGGCAGAGGACATCTGAAATTCAGAGACCCTTAAAAGCCTACTGGGTTGATGGGTCTTTAACCATCCTACCTTTGCTACCACGTGGACCCCGGGACCTGGGGCCCTTCAAGACGAGGTAGCAATGCTTAGAGATGGATGGGGATGCAGAACTTACTCATACATCAATAATCAAAGTGACTCAGGAAGTTGGCAAAACGTAGTACTGTTTTATTAACAATTATCTAAAACAGGGAGTTACAACGGTCATCAACGGACGTTCGTTCGATTTCTCGCACTGAAAACATTTCACGATAAAACAACATTCTTATACTAAAAATGTGTCACTACTGACGCCATCCTGTGTTGCAAATAAGAAAAAAACCTACTAGGGGATGTTCTAGGCTTAAAGGGAACCTCTAGGTATAAGTTCCATACTGGCAGGGGGTTTTAATTGGGTCTCTACTGTCAGATGGGCAACTAAGCCCATCCCAAGTGCAAGTCATCTTCCGTGTCATACTAATACACAACACCTTATTGGTTACACAAACTATAGGGCTCCTTGATATGTGGCCCTCTATAATTGGTTGCCATGCTTGTACTCTTCTGGAATATTCCACTTGCTAGCAGCATGCAAGCTGGTTACCCCAGTTGCTGTGAGGGTCGGTCTGGCCATGCCTCCCCACCCAATTAGCCCAACATCTATCATCACTGCTGCGGTCTGCCATTCAATTAGGCTTTGAACCTGGCCTTGTAGAAGCTCACTGTGCCTGAGAATAAAAGGGAGTGTGGCATGGTCTTATCTTCTGGTTTCAGTGTAGCTTGACCCGCAGTCTATTTCCATCTGACCATGTGACTGGAGCCCTCGTTTTCGAGCTTTTCTTTGCATAGAATACTACTATATGATGAACTCTTGACACCTTCAGTGTTTTTCCATTTCACCTCAAACAGAAGTTTGTTTCTTCCTCGCGTTCATGTAGCTTCTTGATAGACAACCAGACTCCTGGTGGCCCCTATTCTTGGTGCTGGGCCAGCCAGCCTTTCTTGAATTCTCCTTCGCCATCAGCTATTTTCAGCTGCGCCACACTCAAGCCCTTTCCATTCATGGGGTTCAAGTTTGCTAAATTGCATTGTGGAACATCCAGATTCTATACATTCCTATGAGTATGCATTGGCGCATCGCCGCAATCTATTCACTACGTAGCCAGCCTCAGGATTACTTTGTCTACTTGTGTTACAGCATCTGTACAATTGTAAAATGACTTTGAATTTTCTTCAGTGTTTTTTCACACGAGCATCTTCATTTTGATTCCAAAATGTTGCTTTACTTCGACACCTCCTCCTCGGATCTTATAGAATGTCTTTATTCTATCTTCATTTGTGTCTTTTCTAGGTGCGTCAGTTCTGTTTCCTGTGACATCATCAGCCTTCTTTTCCATTCATTTTCATACTTTTTCTGGGACTTTTTCCAGAAGACCATTACTTCTTTGTGAATGTATATAAGGGTTTCTCAATGGATACCTTGTCTCAAGGATTCTTTGCGGTATAGGCATCCTCACTGGTACTGCGCATGTTGAAATTTCCGGTTCGCAACATATAGGCAACATGGGGGCAGATCTTTTGGTAGGGGTATTTGACTCATCCTCTACACTATGAACTACCTGTGTCTCTGGGATACTTCTGCCTAATGTCCACTGCGGGAAGGTGCTCACCTTTTCAAAGTAAGAACATGAGACTGCGCACCTCATTGGGAGGCACTTGTCAAAGTAGTACTTCCCCCTGAACTTGAAGCAAAGCCATGGATACAATGCTTTATGCACTGGTTACAGCCTGAAAGCCACCTGAATGTCTGCCTTTGCCAACCAGGCCCCTTTTCCGGCTTTCCTAACCAGATACACTGCATCCTGAAACTCAGTGTATGCTACAGTTCATTCTTGGCTTCATATGCCATTGTTTAATGATAGGTGGTGTATTAATCTAATTTCCCCACTCTCTTTCTTGGGTACTAGCCCCAACGGTGAACACATACATTCGTGAAATGGTATTTTCTTGAGTGGTCCCCCTATCCTGCCCAAATCAATTTCTTTTTTAATCTTTTTCTGGACCAGCTCTGGATTGCCTCTTGCAGACTTCAAATTATGGGGAATAGTTTGTGACCCTTGACCTTTGAATGGGATGGTAAAATCCTGTGTGAAATCTTCTCTAATTACCCTGACTACCTCTTTATCTGGGAAGGCTATTCGCCATTTGTCCATCGCCTATATTTTTATTGGCAACTTCCCTCCCATCGTGAATCTCTCCTTGTGGGAATTTAATCTCGAATTGCCTTCGGTTGGTGGATTGTGCCATGCTTGTGCACTTGCTGCTGCTGTGCTCTCAGCTGCACCTGCTGCAAAGGTGCCTGGATTTGCATTCCCTTCTCCAGCTACACCTTCAGCATTATGCGAGAGGCCCCTGAGGTGACCCCCCCCCTCCCCTACCCTCCCCGTTGTACTGTGGGAGAGAGGTTGCGCTGCCAACATCTCTGCCCCCCCAAATTGTTTCCTCCGAAAAGACTGTGCCCTGGCTGCCTGGAAGCTGTTATCATAAGTCATGTACCCATTCTGCCAGTCTCCTTTCTTGTGCTCCCGTGGTCTGGGGATCAGGCTGTCCCGCCTTTGTTTTTAGTATATTAAATATATATATATATATATATATATATATATATATATATATATATATATATATATTTGACTTCTTCTTCTTCCCACCCAAAGTCTGGGTAGTTGTCTATCAGCATTGAAAACTCTCTATCATATTCCAACCATGCAGCACCGCCAAACCTTTTATGCACTTTAAACACCCTCTGTGCATAAGCTCCTAGCGCTGTCCCCTCTTTCAGGTATCTCTCCATCATTATAGAAGCTGCCCTTTCCCAATTCTTGTTTTGCCTGGGGCCACAGGTTGAGCAGAGTCTGTGCTGGGCTCTCTAACTGGATACCTCTTTGGGAACCTTAGGTGCATTAAATGCTGCCCTGGTGTATTTGTTTGCCGTTTGCCATCAAATATGTCCTGCACAGCCCTTGACTGCTGAAATATCTGGTCTTAATGTTCTTTTCAGCATGGCAAACACTCCATTCACCACTTTTGCTCCAGAAATGCTCACCCACTTTTGCAAACTATTGCCTGGCTGCCGCGTATTGATCCGTGTTGACTTCGAGCGTCGGCCCTCCTTTTCTGCTAATTGCGTGGCTCTCACTGGTCACTGGCGCTCCAGTGGCCTGCTTAATCCTGCTTTTCTGCGTTTCTCCTTTCTCCTTCTCGCTGGTTCCCTGCGCCGGTACTGCTTCTCTGCAATGCGACCTCGAGGCTCGCTGTCTTCAGCTATTCCTCAACGTTCCACAAATGCAATTTTTCACTCAAGCGTGAGCTCCGCAGTTGGCAACAATGTTGCCACGCTGCCTTCAGAACCAATCAAAAACTGACAAATCATATTTTTGTGGAAGAATAACTGCACGGTACATGCAATGACCTTTTGAAGAAAAGTGGCAGATTCATTTTCTGTTTGTTTATGGAGGTAAATCCTCCACTTTAACTCAAAAAGATGGTGGATTGATTGCACAGTAATTCCGCCTGCGGTAAATGCACCAAAAAATCCCCATGGAGTCATGTGGACCCAAAAAAATTGAGTTACCACACTTATGATCCTGTGGCAACCCCACAGGACAAAGTGGCAGTAACAGTAGTCGAATTTGTCGGTAATTCGGCAGAATGACTGCTGTCATATCGTCAAACTCGTAAGGAGGTCCCATGTGTAAAATCCAATCAACCACAGTCTGCGGGAGTTTTCACTGTGTATTTCGGTTTGGATTTTCCAAACAAACATTCAGTGTGGTAAATCCGTAAATCAGAATTTTGAAGCAGGATTTATATATGAAATTAACATCTACTCAAAAGTGGTGAAATAAGTATTGGGGGATATAAGGACCGAGGCAGAAAGCAGCACTATTACAATGTAAACATGCAAGAACAGCTCATTAAACAGCAGCACTTAAAGAGGGAAAATTGGGCATATGCTGTAAAACACATCACCATGGATAGAGCAGCAGCACACTTCATTGCGCCCAGGTGAAATCCAGCTACTGGTAGCATCCCCCCCAAGGAGCAGCAGAAGGGAGCCCTGCAACAGCACGGTAGCTCACCAGCAGCCTGCCCTTTGGGTAGTGCAGCATCCCCTCAGCAGCCTGCCAGCAGACAGCCTAACAGCACCACCAATAAGTAGCCTGCCCAACAGGGCATGCAGCACACCCCCAGCAACCACCAGCAGACAGCCCAAGCATCATCAATAAATATCCTGCCCTATAGGCAGTGCAGCATCTCCCCTGCAGCCTGCCCTTCGGGTAGTGCAGCATCCCCCCAGCAGCCTGCCAGCAGGAACCCTAACAGCACCATCAATTAATAGCCTGTCCTACTGGCAGAGCAGCACCCCCAAGCAGCCTGCCAGCAGACAGCATAACAGCACCACCAATAACTAGCCTGCCCTACAGGCAGTGCAGCATCCCCAACTGCCTGCCAGCAGAAAGCCTAACAGCACCACCAATAACTAGCCTGCCCTACAGGCAGTGCCGCATCCCTCCAGCAACCACCAGCAGCCAGCCTAAGAGCAGCACAAATAAGTAGCCTGCCCTACAGGCAGTGCACCATCCCCCCAGCAGCCTGCCAGCAGACAGCCTAACAGCATCACCAATAAGTAGCCTGCCCAACAGGCCGTGCAGCACACCCTCAGCAACCACCAGCAGACAGCCTAAGCATCATCAATAAATATCCTGCCCTACAGGCAGTGCACCATCCCCCCAGCAGCCTGCCAGCAGACAGCCTAACAGCATCACCAATAAGTAGCCTGCCCAACAGGGCATGCAGCACACCCCCAGCAACCACCAGCAGACAGCCCAAGCATCATCAATAAATATCCTGCCCTATAGGCAGTGCAGCATCTCCCCTGCAGCCTGCCCTTCGGGTAGTGCAGCATCCCCCCAGCAGCCTGCCAGCAGGAACCCTAACAGCACCATCAATTAATAGCCTGTCCTACTGGCAGAGCAGCACCCCCAAGCAGCCTGCCAGCAGACAGCATAACAGCACCACCAATAACTAGCCTGCCCTACAGGCAGTGCAGCATCCCCAACTGCCTGCCAGCAGAAAGCCTAACAGCACCACCAATAACTAGCCTGCCCTACAGGCAGTGCCGCATCCCTCCAGCAACCACCAGCAGCCAGCCTAACAGCAGCACAAATAAGTAGCCTGCCCTACAGGCAGTGCACCATCCCCCCAGCAGCCTGCCAGCAGACAGCCTAACAGCATCACCAATAAGTAGCCTGCCCAACAGGCCGTGCAGCACACCCTCAGCAACCACCAGCAGACAGCCTAAGCATCATCAATAAATATCCTGCCCTACAGGCAGTGCACCATCCCCCCAGCAGCCTGCCAGCAGACAGCCTAACAGCATCACCAATAAGTAGCCTGCCCAACAGGCCATGCAGAACACCCTCAGAAACCACCAGCAGACAGCCCAAGCATCATCAATAAATATCCTGCCCTATAGGCAGTGCAGCATCTCCCCTGCAGCCTGCCCTTCGGGTAGTGCAGCACCCCCAAGCAGCCTGCCAGCAGACAGCCTAACAGCACCACCAATAACTAGCCTGCCCTACAGGCAGTGCAGCACCCCCCAGCAATATGGCAATAGACAGCCTATTACCAAAGATAGAGTTGCCCCTTAGTGCAGGCGTGGATTTGGGGCAGAATACCTTTTGAGCAAAGAAATGGAAATCCAGACTATGAACAGCACAATTTGCTGTCATTATTCATATGTATTAATCTAGAAGAATCTTTGTGATCAAAGAGTCACAGGTAAAAAAACATAAAGAGGTGTCTGAATGTAACAACATTTATTAATAATGCAGGAAATAGTGTCTGGTACATATTCAGTGACAATTCCTAAAACCTAAAAACCAATATTTCTTTGTGAAAAGTAAAACATTGTTTTTGAATTGATATAGAGTATAACATACAATTTGCGAATGAAGAAAATAAACAAAGAAAGTTAAGAAATGGAAAAACATATGAGCTTAAATCAAATAATCATTAATGCTCCTACATAGTAAACTTGTTGTTACTTTGAAAAGAGGCCAGGGTACCTATTAGTATACTCCTAGGTGGTAGTTTTTGTTTTTCTGTGTTTCAAAAAGCACGATCAATAAATGATCATGTCGGTAGTCTGCCAATAGGCAGAGCAGCGCCGCCCAGCAGCCTGCCAGCAGCCTGCCCAACAGCACCACCAATAAGTAGCAGCATCCCTCAGCAATTTGCCAATAGACAGCCTAACAGCATCACCAATAAATAGCCTGCCCTTCTGGTAGTGCAGCATCCCCTCAGCAACCTGCCAGCAGATAGCCTAACAGCATCACCAATAAATAGCCTGCCCTTCTGGTAGTGCAGCATCCCCTCAGCAACCTGCCAGCAGATAGCCTAACAGCATCACCAAAACATAGCTTGCCCTTCTGGTAGTGCAGCATCCCCTCAGCAACCTGCCAGCAGATAGCCTAACAGCATCACCAATAAATAGCCTGCCCTTCTGGTAGTGCAGCATCCCCTCAGCAACCTGCCAGCAGATAGCCTAACAGCATCACCAAAACATAGCTTGCCCTTCTGGTAGTGCAGCATCCCCTCAGCAACCTGCCAGCAGCCTGCCTAACAGCATCACCAATAAGTAGCAGCATCCCTCAGCAATTTGCCAATAGACAGCCTAACAGCATCACCAATAAATAGCCTGCCCTTCTGGTAGTGCAGCATCCCCTCAGCAACCTGCCAGCAGATAGCCTAACAGCATCACCAATAAATAGCCTGCCCTTCTGGTAGTGCAGCATCCCCTCAGCAACCTGCCAGCAGACAGCCTAACAGCATCACCAATAAATAGCCTGCCCTTCTGGTAGTGCAGCATCCCCTCAGCAACCTGCCAGCAGATAGCCTAACAGCATCACCAATAAATAGCCTGCCCTTCTGGTAGTGCAGCATCCCCTCAGCAACCTGCCAGCAGACAGCCTAACAGCATCACCAATAAATAGCCTGCCCTTCTGGTAGTGCAGCATCCCCTCAGCAACCTGCCAGCAGATAGCCTAACAGCACCACCAAAACATAGCTTGCCCCACAGCAGAGCAACCTCCCCCAGCAACCTGCCAGCAGGCAATGCTGTGCTCTCACCAACAGTCTGGCCAGCTGCGGCACCAGCATAGAAGAAGAAGGCGAGTGCCAGGGGTCTACATGCTAAGGATGTACACGCCTCGGCCCTCACCAACTAAATCCAAGCGAGCAGCAAGTACTTGCCACCATGGTCACAATACAGTAATTCTCGGATGAAACCTAGGATTATATAGAACAGAACAGGGAGATCATAACAGCAAAACCCACCCGACATTGAAGCTGCACATGCAGTTGCATGTCTGTGCAATTGACTCCTTCCAGGGCACTGTGGCACTTAAACATGGCATTGCACAGCCCGGTTTCTCTAAACTACTCACACAGTTCTTAGATGCCATAATGTGGCACGTAGAACACTAAGACACATTGCCCAGCTGTTTTCAGTGGCATGAAAGCTAGGCTCTGTACTATCCCTGGGTGTGGTTAGGGCCACAGACTATGCACACATGCCGCGTGTTCCCCTAGGAGCCCGAGAGCAGGTTTCAGCATCAGAGACATGCAGCACTGCTTAGGTGCGAAAATGAACTTCAACACCGATCTGCTCTTTACACGTGCTTGTGCGTGCTTCAGAATATCAACACATGACTCAATGATCCTATGCAACAGCTGCCACGCATCATGCAACACTGGACAAGGCTGTGGGATGTGCTTCCAATACAACACATGCACGGAAATCCATGGCATCAGAATCTGAATACATTTCACACCTTGCCTGATGAAAGCACTCCTTCCACATGTATTGGTGAGTGGAGAGAGAGTTGACTGGACATGACCTGAACAATAAAGTCACTCAGGGCAATCACATATGGCAACAGAATCAATATGTCATTGCCTTCACATGACCACACTATTGGTGCATACAGGTATAGGGTACAGCACACTTCTCTTCTAGGACAAGTCCCGATTCAGATAAACACATTGGGCCTCATTACACGGAATGCGGTAAGGGTTTACCGGTACCGGTAAGGGCACCGGTACCGGTAAACCCTTACCGCCTTACTACGAGGTCCCTTTGCGGGACCTGACCTCAACGGCTGGTTTTACCAGCCGTTAAGGAACGGGCCCGCAAAGGGACTTTGGTGCAAATTACGGTACAGCAATTTGCAGTACCGTAATTAGCTCCTTCTCCATTCCCATTGAGCCCTATGGGGGCAAAAATGGGAATGGGGAAGTGCCCTAGTGAATGGGGAATTACCACCCCGCTCACCTTGGAGTAGGGCGGTAATTCCACCATCCACCAAGGCGGACACGGTAAAATACCGGCGGCAACCATGGCGCTAATACCGCCATGGTTACCGCATACCGTGTAATGAGGCCCATTGACCTGTCTTGTTGGTGATATACTCCAAAAGAAGATGTTAACTCAGCCCCAGGCACCATAAACAGTAGACAATACCTGGACCTCACAAAACCCAGGCCGGGCACTGCCTGAGTGCCACATACATCAATCACTCACAACCTTCTCCACTCTTTATTAACATGGGACCCTGGATACACACTAGGACAATGGGCCTCATTACACGGTACGCGGTAACCATGGCGCTATTAACGCCATGGTTGCCACCAGTATTTTACCGTGTCCGCCTTGGTGGATGGCGGAATTACCGCCCTACTCCAAGGTGAGCGGGGGTGGTAATTCCCCATTCACCAAGGCACTTCCCCATTTTTGCCCCATAGGGCTCAATGGGAATGGGGAAGGAGCTAATTACGGTACCGCAATTTGCACCAAGGTCCCTTTGCGGGCCCATTCCTTAACGGCTGGTAAAACCAGCCGTTGAGGTCGGGTCCAGCAAAGGGACCTCGTAGTAAGGCAGTAAGGGTTTACCGGTACCAGTGCCCTTACGGGTACCGGTAAACCCTTACCGCATTCCGTGTAATGAGGCCCAATGGCTTGCAATGCTGTCACAGGAGCCCATGGCTCCGAGGCACACATCAGCACCCTGGACACACTGAGATGACATTTGGAGTGGACAAGAACCATTGCTGTAGCGCACACAGGATTGCATGTGCCTTACAATCTACACCTAATAAGGTGAGCTTGCTCATTAGAGTGTGCTGTATGCTCCATAACATTGCAATGAGGTTCGGTGTGCCCGTGCCGGAACAGGATGCTGACGAGGATGACTTTGATGATGGGACCGATGGACATGTGGCTCATTGCCCCAATAGTGAACATATAAATGGGGTCATGCACAGAGAAAACATGATTGCAATGTCTTCAAGAGTCTTACTGGAGTGTTAAACCAAACAGGGAAGATCCCATACCGAAGGGTGAGCGGACCACAGCATTTACAAATGCCTCTAGGAAGGCTGTTACCATAATGCTGGTCAAGCCTATCTTGACAACAATTCCAGAGGTTACAGGCATAGTACATATGGCCAACAATTGAGCTAACCACAGTATCTAATTCACCTGACATTTACCCAGAACATATATATTCTCTCTACTTATGAAGATTCTATTTTGAGATACCACATCAATGATCTTTTTAATCTGATTTAACTTCTACTTTCATTGATAGACCCTGAGGAAGCTAACTGAGCGAAACACATGTAGGCCTTGTCAGAGAAACGTTAGAAATGCAATGCTAATACCTCATCTTCTCAATGAATACACTGAGTATCTATAAAATTGCTTTCTAATTGCACACGAGTTTAGAACAAGTAATACACTTTCAACATAAGGAATCAATGCTTTCAATCAATTTAGCATGGTACTAGTGCATTGTGGTACAGAATAACAGTTTCCATTATCATTCATGACTGTTAGGGTATGCAAGTAAATCCTGTAAAACCCATGCTGCAGTACCGGTATGTAACTAGACCGCACATTGATCTACAGGAGGAGCATAGTATCAATAATGCACTTCAACAAACAGCCTAATAGACTTTATTTTGGTCAGTGCCAATACCACTTCTAACTAGGGGCACAATGAAACCGAAATTTCAGAGGGGTTGGAGGGGGACTAACCCTTCCAATGTTGGGAGAGGCGCAAACTTCAGAGAAGGTGAGGGAGGGGCACATGTATTTGTGTGGGGGCATCTAACTTCTTTACGCATTCTAATGAGACTATTCTATTGCTGCTTCATTGTTTCAAGCCGTTAACTCTCTCCTTTAAGTCTGAAAGCACCCACTTATGGACTGCTGTGAGAATGAGGGTGGCCCTGTCCTCTATCTTCCGCTGGTATGCAAGTACTAACCCCCTCATCAAGTGCCTAAAAAATGTATGTATATGATTGCAGGTGCTAACAGTGAAATGCTTTGCGTTAGTAATTGCTGGGCCTTTGTTAACACCTGTGTCCTGTTCTGTCCTGTAGGTCAGCCAGGACAAGTCTATATAGCCCATAAATTCAGGGGGGGAGCTGAACAGTCCACAGTGTCATGTTGTGACGTGACCAACATCACCTCTCCCACATCGTTGTGTGGGCGGCCTCCAGTTTGGGCCGAGTTACTGGGAAGGGACGTTGGGCTAGGGAGGGGGTGGGACTAAAAGGGTCACAGGGTTTCCGCAGTTAGCCGTTTGTTCATGAAGAATAAAGACGTTCCAAGCCACACTCTCTAAGTAGGGCCTGCCTGGTGACAAGTCCTGAGGGACCCTGTACATGGTCTGCACTGGGGGTTGCACACTGGCGATGAGGTTTGTGTGAGAACGCACGCCACACTGTGCCCGGTGCTATTGCACCAGGGAACCAGTCCAGGAAAGGAACGCACGTGGGCCGGGAGCACCGACCATGCTCCGCAGAGGACGCTGACTGGGCAGGTGCTGTCTGGCACTTTGCATGCATGTCAGTGTGCCTCCATCGCACTGTCAGTGCATTTCAGTCATCTCAGAGGAACCCTAAGGTACGGTTTAGGTGAATGACAATAAACCAGAAGATCAGCACCGTTTATTATACGGCCAGACATCCATTGCGCGCTTGCATCCCTCAACAATACTCTCGAGAAGAGAGGGAGGACACGGAGCATACTGGAGGCCCGGCACCATTAAAAGAGGCGCAACACTGAAGCCCAGCCTTGCGCAAGCCACGCGCACAAAACCCAGGCCCATCCCCCACCCTCTCAGAACGAGGTCCTAGCCGGAGCAAGACATAAGGCACTTCAAGGGGCGCAACACGGCCTGAGCGGCGCTATAAGCCCACACCAGAGCAAATCCAGCCGTCCTGAAAGAGGGCAGAGGAGTAAAGTGGACTCACTTACCATGTCCAGACTGGACATGTGCTCGCCAGAAAGCGCAGCTCATACCACCTCCACATCACCTGACACCAACGCTCCCAAAAGGAACCCAACAGTAAACCATGTCTGAGGAAGATGCCTCATCCACATCAGGGGCTTGCCCTTCTGGTCAGGCTCCCCCGAGAGCGGAGGTTCCTAGTCCATATCATGTACCAGTTGATGGCACACAAGTACTTTGCTCAACCGGAAGACATTGAGGCGGCTTTCCGAAACTTATTCAAAGGAGTAGGAAAGCTGAAAAACTGTAAAGTCCAGCTCGACATTAACACACAGTTAAAACCTGTAGCTCAACACTACCGGGGCATACCTATCAATATACAAAATCAGGGGGAAGAGGAAATCAACAAACTAATAAAGCAACATGTCATAGAGCCGGCAACAGGGCCCACCCTGTGGGTGTCCCCTATAGTACCTGTCCTGAAGAAGTGCCTGGATGGCTCCATCAGACTATGTGTAGACATGAGAAGGGCAAACAAAGCCATAGAAAGAGAAAGGCACCAGGCACCACGAATAACTGATATGTGTCATGGGCACAGGACAAGGGGCCAGTCCTTCCTCATCCTCAGGGTCCAATTGGACCCAGTCCTGGCGCCTCTGGCACCAGGCTCATGTAAAAGTATGCCTTGCACACTCTGCGCCAATGGCAGGTGCAGCTTGCCGGGCGTGGCCATAGAACAGCATTGGAAGGCACATGCCAGAGTCCCTGGGAAGGGCAAGGTGGAGTCAGTAGGCGGGGCCTTCGCTTCGCGTTATTCTGCTTTCAGCAGCATAACGCTCTCCGCTGTGCTTACCTGTGCATCACTGGATTCCTGCAGCTCCATTCCTGAAGACATCTCTGAGGATGCTCCTTACCTGCTGCCAGCCGCTACATCGCTGTGTGCGCCTCTTACCTGATCCGGCTACTCCATCGCTGAGGGCGCTCCTTACCTCTGCCAGCCGCTGCATCACTGTGCGCGCCTCTTCCTGAATCCAGCTACTCCATCGCTGAGGGCGCTCCTTACCTGCTGCCAGCCGCAACATCGCTGTGCACGCATCTTACCTGCATTCCATCACTGTGGGAGCCAGAGTCTTCATCTTACCTAATTTGGGCGCCCAGTTACCCGGTGCTCCTCTTTTCTCCATTTTCTCCACGGTATCTTCATCCTGCAACTGAAAATCTTCATCGAGCATCCGGACGCCATTCTTTGCCGTCGGCCTGCACCTGCGAGGGAAGAAAGAACACAACAGGTTAGAACTCATACGAATAACGAACGCTTAGCTGCGCCATACAAGAGACTAGTGTTTCCTTATAAAGACCAACTGACCTATCACTGTTGAAACTCCATCAGTCTCTAGGGACTTTCCGGATCCTCCTCGGCTCCAATTACTTCTTCATACCTATGGGGGATAGAATGAGACATTGCAAGAATTATTATAGACAAAATACAGACAGTCTAATCGAACAATAGTCATAACTAAAAGGCTTACCTTCTAAGTGGATTGGTCGCAGCTGGTCTGGATCAACACTTCCACGGACCAGTGAAGCAACTCGGTCCATTCTATGCACCCCTGCTAGGATAAGCAGGACGGATAGCTCAACATTACAAAACAACAGCTGAGCTTGTATGGGAAGGCGCTTGCACACTGTATATTGGCACAAAAGGGTTGGGGGAAGTCACGATTACCCCCACTCCATTTTCATTGCCTCTAGTCTTCATTCAGGGGCAACACCAGTATCTTGAGCAGCAGGCCCAGCAGCAACCTGTAGGGGGAGACGATTCCAAAGGAGTCAAGTCAAGGGAGGGCTCCAACCGTGCCCCGACACCCCCGCGGAGTCCAGGTGAGAGTAGCAATATGATACACCTACTACATGGTGCCAGGTTATTTTCAAAACGGGATCTTACAAAGGGTTACCACCAGATCAAGATTGCACCACAGTCAAGCTATATTGCCACTTTCGTCACCCACGTGGGCCTATTCCAATACAAGAGGCTCAGCTTCAGCATCTCGTCTGCTGCAGAGATTTTTCAAGAGGAGATCTACAAGGTCATTCGACATGTCCAAAACTGTCTAAACTACTTGGACGACGTGCTAATGTATGGAAAATCAAAGGAGGAACATGATGCAGCCCTACACAAAATCTGCTCGGCACTAAAGGCAGCAGGATTAATGCTTAACCGAGCAAAGTTGAATTCAGAAAAGTGTGACTTAGCTTTTTCTGCCATATTTTTTCAGAAAAAGGTATCAAAACTATGATCCTTCATCAGATTAGCGAGCGACTGCTCAAGATATCTGCAGGACTATGCGACAGTCGGCAATCCCCTCCGCCAGCTCACACGGCAGGATCAACCTTTCAACTGGTTGACGGACTGCCACCGTGCTTACAAAACCATCCGCAACATCGCCAAGGCAGAAGACATGGCATACTTCGATGCAGACATGAAGACTGAAGTGGTTGTAGACACCAGCCCGATTGGCTTTGCACCATACTGACCCAACCCCGTGGATCCTACCGGCAGATCATAGTGGCATATGCGAGCAGGACCCTCATGACAACTGAACAGGCATACTCTCAGGTGGAGAAAGAGAGCCTAGCAGTGATGTGGGCCTGTGAATATTTCCACCTCTTCCTATATGGAAAGATGTTCATGGTCGTCACCGACTATCAGGCCCTTATGATGATATTTGGCAACCCCAAAGCGAGCATGCCCCCTCGGATAGCCAGGTGGGGACTACGGCTACAGGATTACAAGTCTGACATCAAGCATCGCCCAGGGAAAGAAAACAACCCGGATGATTATCTATCAAGACACCCCACGGGTCTTCCCCAAGCCGGTCCGTCTATTGCCGATCCTTACATCAACTATGTCATCCATCACCTGCAACCACTGCATGTAGAGTGGGCCGCCATACGGAAAGAATCAAAAAACAACAAAGCCTTCACCATAGTGACTTGCTGCATCCAAGCGGACAAGATAGCACACGTCTATCATCAGGTGAGGCAAGAACAAGAGGCCGTGAAAGATGACATAAGAGCCCAAGACCTGGTGAAAGACAAGCTAACGGTGGTGGATGACTACATCGTCATGAAAGGCTACAAGTTTGTCATCCCGTGTTCGCGGCGCAAACGCGTCACGCTGGCGCATGAAGACCACCAGCGGGTAGTTTCCACAAAACTCCTCCTACGTCAGAAAGTGTGTTTCCCCAAGTTGGATGCTCTGGTGGAGGAGGTTGTTTGCATGTGCGACGGGTGCGCATTGGTGGCTCTCCCGCCACACCCAAATCTGCTACATATGTCCCCACTTCCAGGAGGCATCTGGGAAGAGCTAGCGGTGGATGTCTTTGGACCGTTGTACAATGGAAGGTATGTAGTGGTGCTCATCGATGAACACTCTTGTTTCCAGGATGCACAACTCATTGACTCCACAGCAGCTACATGCATCATCCCAACACTAGACCAAATGTTATCTACCTACACGATACGGAAGGTCATAAAATCAGACAATGGGCCCCCATTCACGTGCTACGACTTTGAGGACTTTGCACAGTACATGGAGTTCTAACACCAAAAGATAACACCATGATGGCCCCAGGCTAATGGGATTGTTGAACAGATCAGGGCAACATTAAGAGAGCTCTGCTGACAACTAATTTAGTCAACACACCGTTTGAGCAGGCACTATGTCAGCTTCTACATGATTAACGTCACACTCCACACAGCACTACCGGTGTCAGGCCCTCCAACCTCATGTTTCTCCGAGTAATAAGAACAAAGCTGCCAGAAGCACAAATTTCACCTCAGATCACTCCCCTCGACCAACAGGTCAAGGTCCGTGATCAGGAACAGAAGGAGAGAATGAAAGAGGGAGCTGATGCATGGCGAGGGGCAAAGGAGTGCAAAATAGAACCTCGGGATCTCATAGTGGTGTGCCAGCCGAAAACCAGGAAATAAGACCCAACATTCGCCCCGGAGAGGCTAGAGGTGACCAGCAAGAAGGGCACCATGATAACCACCAGGGGAGATCACCAACGCTCCATAACGAGGAACTCATCCCAATTCAAGAGACTCTCAGGCTTTGTACCCATGAGATGGGAGTATTCATGTGACAGTACAGACAGATCACTCTCAGATGACCCCTGCCCAGGAGATGGGGAACAATCAAAGGCGAGGAACACTGTGGTGGAGAACTTTCATCCGCCCAAGACCTCCCTTGCCCGAGAAGGCCTCATTGAAGCCACATAAAACCACACCGGCTAATTGAGGAAATGGGGTGAAAGTGTAGGTGAGGCTGTTCGCTAAAAAGGGGGGAGATGTGACGTGACCAACTTCGCATCTCCCACATTGTTGTGTGGGGGGCCTCCAGTTTGAGCCGAGTTACTGGGAAGGGACGTTAGGCTAGGGAGGGGCGGGACTATGAGGGTCACAGGGTTTCCGCAGTTACCTGTTAGTTTATGAAGAATAATGACGTTCCAAGCCACAGTCTTTATTCTTGTGTCTTTGGCCTAATTAGGGCCTGCCTGATGACGAGTCCTGAGGGACCGCGTGCATGGTCTGCACTGGGGGTTCCACACACAGCACCTTAATCTGCCCCTTTTAGCAAGTTTGATGTTAACAGTGGCTGCCGCTGCAATAATGTCTGAGCCACCAATCCGTTAAATTTGCTGTTTTCCATCGAACCAATGTGGTTGCCCCTTACTAAAAAATGTGCTGACATATGGCCTGCGTGCATAGAGAAATCGCCCAGTTCGAGACCTTAAAACGGTCCTGTGGGTCCACAATATTTACAGGGTGAACATAAATACATTCGAGTCGTGTCTATGATGTGTTCCGAACATTTTGTGAAGATTCCCCGAACAACCTCAAAGTTATAAGCCACTTTAAAAGTGCTCTTCTTAAAAAGGCACCATTCAAGTAGATTTTGGACTAGAGGGATGGCACATTCTCTCTGAATACCACCATACAAAGTCCCCCTTATCTGAAAGCTCATCGTTCGACCATTGTTTTGAATTCAGTTTTAACTGTAGGTTAGTACGTCTCTGTAGCACGTCAATGGTCTTGTTTAAATAAAGTTTATTTTTCAAGAAATCCAAGGTCTGCACAATCCTGAAGCGTACTTTTACGAGTTTCGTAATACAAATATATAATTTTTGGCCTTTATATGTTGTCCTATCTTGGAGAACAGTGAGAGTCCTTAGGATAACCACACTTTCAAATGAATATTGGTCCAAAGAATAAACTTTCTAATAGTTGTGTGCACGGTATGAGACAAGTAAATAATGACTAAACCGTGTGTGTGAGCGCGTTTGATTTCAGAGCTTTCTATAGGGGCAACATATCCCTCCCTCCGTCCCCGATAAGTAGCAGAGCCGGCAGGTCGCCACCCCCCTTTGGCTTCACCGCATGTCGCGGTGCTCCTCCAACCAGCTATCAGGCAGTGAGCTTTCATTGTACTCCCCACGCCCCCACCCCAGAAAACTGTGTGCAGGAAACGGCTGACAGTAGCAGCAAGATGAAAGTTTAACTCGCTGTAGCCCAGGCCACATGTTGCCTGGCAGACTGAGATACATGTCCTTGGCCCATCATATGTTGATTGCCGCTCCATGGTGCGGCCTACTGCACAGCTCAGAGGGCAGTGGAGAGAAGAGTGAATGAAGCATGTGTAAAGGTATGTTTTTAAAGAAAAGTATGTTAGTGCTTGCAAGAGGGTTTTACATGCCATTCTAGGGGTGTGTGTGTGTTTAGGGGGTGGAAACTGAATGGGCATCATCAAAGTGATTTACATTGCCATTGCCAGCACATATTGGATGCAGCTTTATGAAAATGATTTGGGAAGAGATGTGGGAATGCTGGCTTATTTTGTTGGCATGCCATTATCAACGCAATTTAGTGAGAATGCTAGCATATACAGTTGGCTCCAGATCCTGAAAATGATTAATAGAGTCAGTTCTGATATATATTGTGGGCATGACATCAACATGATTCATATTGAGAATGCTAGCATAGACAGCTGGCTCCACATCCTGAAAGTGATTTATAGAGTCAGTTCTGGTATATATTGTGGACATGACATCCACGTGATTTACAGTGAGGGTGCACAGATATTCAGATATATTGCGGGCACATAATCATGAAAATTATTTACAGTATCAATGCTGGCATATTTTGTGGGCATAACATCATCAGAGTGAATTACAATGGCAATGCTGACATATACTGTCGGAGCAGCATCATGAAAATTATTTTCAGTGTCACTGCTCCCTATAGTGTCGGCATGATATCATTTTGGAGGTTGACAGACTGAATGAAAGCATATTTGTTTGCTCAGATACACTCTTTGTTCAAATATTGTGGAGTAAAATGCACATTTCAACCCACTATTTTAAACTAAATCTTGGGGAGGGAGAATCTCCTCCAGCTCCCTCTACATTACTACATAGTTTCCTCACTATTGTTAATAGATTGTGCTAATTCGGAGAAATGTGAATGCCTTTCCACTAAAAGTATTCCCCTACCTACCCTGAGTTGGAATTTTGTAGAATGTCAGGCCTCCCTCTGGAGCTCCTCGTCCCCATGACACCAAAGGTTACCACTGACACTGATGCTCGCTTTCAGAGCACTTTGAGATACCATGAACACACAGAACTGCAAAAATGCTACCAGAGTTTCCCAAATGTAGAGGTTAAGCTGAACATAGAGCCTTGTGTACAAGTCCCGTCTCAGGGCTGTGAACTAAACACCTTCTTAATGTGTTCTTTAATGATTTCACAATGATTAAAGATCCTTAGAAAGTACTGCACATGCATACTTATGACATTTCTCCTTAAAGATACCTACCTTAGAAAGGGAGCTATTCTGCAATAGATAATGTTATATCAAGGAAACCGAACAACTAAGTCACTTGGCCACATCTTCATCAATGGCTCCTCCTACTCTAGTGGAAAGTACATTTTTGATGATTCACTGATGCCATATTTCTCAATACACATAAGCCCTCATTACAAGTCAGGCGTTAAGGGTTAACGGCGCCGTCGGCGCTGTTAACCCTTAACGCCTGATTCACACTTTAATGCCTGCTATTTGCAGGCGTTAAAGTCCAAGGCGCTAAGCGACCTTGGTGCTAATTACGGCACCGTAATTTACGGTGCTGTAATTAGCGCCTTCCCCATCCGCATTATGCCCTATGGGGCAAAAATGGGAATGGGGAAGGGCAAATGGTGAATGGGGAATTACCGCCCCACTCACCTTGGAATGGGGCGGTAATTCCGCCATCCACCATGGGGGAATCTGGCATGGACCATGGTGCTAACAGCACCATGGTCCACCGCCTGACTTGTAATGAGGGCCATAGTCTGCGTCACAAATTGTAAAAGGCATGGCTGGAGGGGGAGCATCGGGATTCCAACAGTTTTAAGGAAGCCTCAAAAGTGGCTAACTAAAACAATTTCAAAGGCCATGACTGAGCTTTACACCAAACTAATCTCAAATGTGGATACCAACAGAGATGCCCCTTTAAAATGGTTCAAATGGTATACTAACCCAAGTTGCCTGAAATGTTCCAAATATGTCCTTACTAGAATTAATCAGAGTTCTTGCTCCTTTTTTTTAAAGCAAAATCTCAACTAATCAAGAGAAAACCCTTGCACTCCATTTAGGTGCAGAGTCTGGGCGAGATGAACCTATCTACCTTGTCCTCTTTCTTCATTCAAAAATTAAATGTGGTGTCTATTCGGAGTGAGTGCACTTTCCCAGGAGGGTTAGTGTTGTTCCCCGTTGACAATTAACCGCCCCCGTCATTAAGCTCTGGGACCACTTGTCACTCCTTATGAGGTCAAAATAGCTCTAAAGCTGATCATTTACATTGGTAGCTCACGTAACACCAACACTTAAGAAGACAGACTTGCCACCTGATGAGCCGGGGAACTACCCACATACATCGAAACTTCTGATTGTAAAGCGATGGAAGCAGGGGTGTGCTCACAGTTACAGGACTTTGGTTGTCTCTTAGCTACTTGTCAGTCATGTTTCTTCAATGGTCCAAAGAAAATAAACTGTCCCGATTGATATTAAACAAAGAATAATCCATTTTAGCCAAGTCACACATATCACAGTGCCACCCAGCAGCGATCATTGGAAGTTTCGCTCCATTTCAAAGCCACATTAGCAAAGCATTGTGTGCATACAAATTATCCTGAAACGCAAGCCTTTAGCTCCAGTAAATTGGCTTTGTCTTGAAGGACAGTGCTATTTTATACATAGCTTCTTCAACCTCTGACAGTTTCACAAGGCTGCAGTCAACTGCATACCCATTTTGCCCTTATTAGGGCTCATCAGTGCAGTATAGTCTGACAGCATCTGGTTGGAGCATTGAGGCACGAGAAGCAAATGCTATCAGATTCACGGTAGGTTTAAAAATGCTTGAAAAAACCCTTCACCTGAAAAGTGACAGGAGAATAAGCCATGTGAGCCAATTCACATATGCCACAGCATCAGCCAGTAGCCATCGCTGGAAGTTCACCTCCAGGCTAGCGATACATGACCAAAGCATTATGGGTATGCAAATTAGCCAAAATGCAAGCCTTTAGCTCTAGAAAATTGTCTTTGTTTACTGGTCAGTGCTATTTTCTAGATAGCATCTTCAATCCAAGACAGACAATTCTCACGACGTCATACAACTGAATACCATTATCCCATTTATAAGGGATCATCAGGGCACAACCTTCAATTTGGAGCATTGGGGCTTGTGAAGCAAAAACCATCAGAATTATGGTAGCTATAGAAAGGCTTGAAAACAGCCTTTCACCTGAAATGTAACAGAAGAATAAGCCATTTGAGACAATTCACATATGCCACAGCGCCACACAATATTAATTGCTGGAAGTTCACCTCCACTTCAGAGACACATCATTGTGTGTATGCAAATGACCTCAAATGCAAGCCTTTAGCCCCAGAAAATTGTTTTTGTCTTACAGGGAATTGATATTATGCCCCTGATTCATGGAATTATTTGCGCAGGAAATAGGGGTGGTCTGCGCCAAACTGCGTGCAATGCGCGTTTGACGATTCATGGAGCGACTGTGCAGGACTTTTTCAGGACTTGTGTGGGGTTCGCGCAGGATCAACAAATCTCGGCGAGCCGTCAAGCGCCTTGTGCGTGACACCACACAGGGCATGAGTGTGGCTTGCGCAGAGGGCTGGTGTTAGGAAAAATTCCCATTTATGTGAAGTTTACCCTCCAGTTGTGTACCCCCAACTTTTTGCTGCTGTTTAAACACCATAGTCTGACTTTTCCAGTGAAGCACAGCCTTCAGCTTCACTCCACTGGGCTTATGCTCACTTTGTTATGGGGAAACTGACATGCCCTTAAAGACAGTCAGTACTGGGATACTTTGTTTCCCTTAGTCCTTTCCAATGTTGCAACCTTACAGTACAGTGCACTTGGGTCTTCCTTTTGTTTTCAAAGGCCCTAGACTCCCTGAAAGGATTTTTCATGAGAAGTTCAGATGTGCCTTGGACAGGGCTGGTAGCAGCTTGTATTTGGCTTTATTTTAACCCTTTCTTGCCAGGCAAACCGTGTTTACAGTGGTTGGCACAGTGTACAGAGGAGCAGATTTTCATTGACGGGCTCATAGATCAGTGCACACCCTCTAGTACTTTTAAGACAAGATAGCTGCACCGTGTGATGACTGGGGGTGCAGGATTCACTTACTCCAACACGACTCAATAATGAGGACTCAGTAGTTTGGCAAAGGGAAGTCTGTTTAATGACAAGTACATCAAAGAGAGAAACAAATGGAAATCAGCAGCACTTTAGTTGAACAGCAATTCTTATAGGCAATGTTCGTCATCATTGATGTCTAATTCTACAAAACTCAACATGCAATATAATTGGTTAGGAAAGGTAACTTAAGTATAGGTGCTATTTCTGTATATGATAATGGAGCATGCGGATTGGATAATTCTTATTGGGTGGGCGTCTACGCCCATTCCACTACATCACACGTGATTGACGTCACTACAAGTACGACGTCCTATTGGTTCTACTATCTATAGGACTCCAGATAACTCGGTCCATTGTGATTGGGCAGGTTACACCCCTAGTCATAAATCCCCATTTTAATTAGCAACATGCAGCGTGGACACCCATGTGCCTGGTGTCCAAGTTTCACCCTGCCTCCCTTCCATCAATCAGTATCTTAGGGCTATGTGTCAATTAGTTGACTGGGTATGGCCTCGAAACTGTAGCCTCTTATCAGGAAAAGTTATGGCATTCTCGGGTCTTGGATGACATCAGGCGGTGGTACGTCTTCGCGCCTGACTGGTCACGTGTCTGTTCACAATGAATCTGCTTCAGTTTCCAGCTTTTAGTGTATTTAATTCTGTTTCGGCCTCGCCACGTGCATGGGCCCCCCTTATCTTGACCTTCATGGGGCAGGCTGGTATGCTCTGAAGTTTGAGTCTTGTTAGCTGACGCTCTCCTCCCTTTCTCTGGTTGACCTCGACTTCCTAGGCATGAGCCGCTCTTTGTTGAGTTTCGATTCTGCTCCTTCTCTTGCCTCTGGCTGGGTTACGAAACTTGGCCTGTCAGGCCTCTGGCAGCCTGGGTACATTTCTGCTTTTACAAAATGGAGTTGCACTTGTATAATGTGCCCTATTGAGGTAGATATATGGTTGGCACTTGCCGTTCTAATCTTCTATTAAGCATTGCAAGCAGTATCGACATCTTTAGCTTCTTGCGTTCCAAGCCTATTTACACACGTCTAACTGGTTGGTTGCTTCCATCTTGTTTCGTAGCAACGTTTCCTCACATTTTAACATTGTCTCTTTTCTGCGCCCATTACATCTATTTTCACAACTGCTCACACTGGCGTGCTATCTTCGATAGCCATTTTTGTTCATTCACGAGTCCGTTCGGGCCCTTGTGTCATTTCCACTGGCCTTCCATTAGGGCTCTTTGGGTCTCTTCATGGACCGTCTGTAGGTACTCTTCGTTTCGTCTCAGCGGCTGGTACGGCTGTCTGATGGGGTACCGTACTGCCCAGGGTTGTCTGGTTATGGGCGCTTCAACAGGTATGGATCTTCTGATGTATACTGGGCAGAGTCCCAGTGCAGCTCTTTGATGATTCGTTTGCTCCTCATACGTCACATACCTTGGCGAGTACTCTCCTGGTACCTCGAAATGAGGGGCAGGGGTTCAGGCCATGTCTGGGACCTCCTCTACACTCCCCCCTCTGGTCGGTTCATCGACCACTCTGCGATCTCTTTTGCACTTTTTTCCTTTGATTCTTCAGTGTCATGTTCATCGTCTTCAGGGTTTGTACATGATGGTGTGAATGTGTGCGTCTTTGGAGTCCATATTTTTATCACTCCTTTTAAACACCCTGCTGTTTTCACATGTTCGTCTTTGTTCCATGTCATTAGCTGACATTATCCATTTGGAATGCAGTAGATCCATTTTCCTTCATATCGTCTTCGTTTCTTAGAATATGTGAACTTTGTTCCTTCTGGTGCAAATTTGCTGGTTTTCACAAAGTCTCTTATTTCATCATCAGTCAGGTCTCTGGGCTTCCACCTTGGTTCGACATCAACCATTATTTTCATCCCTATGGCTTTCTTCGCAGTTCTCTGTCACTGTGCAATGATTATCTTGATAACACAGGATCCTAGCAATACCATTGCATGTAGGGCTCCCAGAAACTTGAATATATCTGCCATCCATTGTGGGATCCACGTAAATAGGTCTCCAAACCAGCTGTCATTGTCCACTTCGTCACGTTCATCGATCATCTGGTTTTTCAAGTTTGTCAACACACTTATGGCTTCTGTTAAGGTTCCGTTTTCTTCATCATGTGATGGTACAAATGTGCAACATGATTCTGCAATTTTTGCACAAACACCTCCATCCATTGCTGTGATCATGTCAAGCACATATCTGTTCTGGAGGGTCATTAGTCTGATTGCTCTCAGCTCTTGTTTGATCGCGTTAAATCCTTTTATAGTGGTGTTGATGGTCTGTAATAACTCCCATCTGGTTATCTGCAGCCATTTAGCATTCACTCCAATTTGTATGTGTGGCAAGAGCATCATGGTGAATACTGTTGAGGTGAGGCTGAAGAGCCTGTGTTCGTATGGGATTGCATGGAATGCCTCTTCTGATTTGGTAGAAAAATAATTTTCTCTCTTCATTCTGGATACCAATTCCACAGATCTCCTTCTTCTTAGATGAACATCTGCTTTCGGGAAACTGTCCAACTTCAGGTCATTCTTAGGGATCACTAGCGCGGGAACGTGGACAGTCACTAGTGTGCATATGCCTCCCCAGTTTTTCGGCAGCCTTATGTATGCCTTGGATCCACATGCCCAGTAATGGTCCATAATAACTGCGGTTCCTTGTGTCATTCCTGAGGCTTCAAATATTCGTCTGCAGTTTACATTCTCTCCCATCTTCCTCGTGCCATTACTTCTGAAGCATAGCTTTGGGCTTTCCAGTGGTACTATCTGCATGGGTCCTCCTCTGTCTTCGACCCATGTTAGCAGCTTTACCAGTTTTGGCAATAGAGGTTTGCATAATTTCTGTGAATTCTCGGCAGGCTCCAAAAACCATCCAAGCTCAGCAGATTACTACTCCTTCTTCCCATCCATCTGGGGAAACCACTGTTCCCCAAATCTGCATTTGACCTCTGTTCTTCCAGATTTGAGCTTCGTCTGCAGTTTTTCCTTGAACGTTCAGTCTTGGGTTTATTTCCCATTTTATCCCTGATCCTTTGACGCCAGGGTTCTCGTATCTGATCACGTGATTCCTTGTGTGAGCCCTGTTTTTTGTTTTAATGTCCTGGACGTAGCCGTCTTCGTCTGGGTAGTCCTTTTCGTTGGCCCATGTCTACGAGGTGTCTCTTCCCATAAATTGTCCTCTGGTGTTGCACATTGCTACATGTGATATACAGTGTGCTGTGGGTACATCAATTTCTACAGCCACGAAGATCTTGGACTTGCCCATGCTGTACGGCAGGAGAGCACATACAAAGCATTCTCCTTCTGACTGCCTTCGTCCTACTTCCTTCATGTGCTGATTCCATATTTTGTTTCCGAGATGGGCTGTGCTGTCCAGGTAATCGTTAATTCATTGTTATCTTCGTGAGGGCTTCTCTTGATTCTCAGCGTTTTTCTATAGTTTGCTATGACTATGTCTCTAAATGCATCTTTGCTGCTTTTCCACTTTGTGTGTCTTGGTGGAGCAGGCTGCCTTGGCTGCATCGCAGTGGTAGGAGAGGGTTTTCCATTTCTTTTCCTTTGTAATTTCTCATAGGTGTTTTCTTGCCGCCATTGGCTCACCAACTCCTCAACGTGTGGCTGTGTCGTAGATCTGGTGCTTGTTAGCAGTGTTCGAGCTGACGTGCTTGTCGTTATAGTCTCTGTAGTTCTATTTTTTAGCTCCTCGTGCAGTTTCTTTGCTCTGACTATAAATAGGAACAAATAATCTATCAGCACTTGTGTTTTCTCTGTGAGTTCCTTTGTGGCTACTTCTGTTTTTTCAAGGGATTTTGCTATGCCCTCTCTCTTGGGTTTCTCACTTGACTTCTCTTGGTTACTTCCACTATTTTCTGGAACTGATTGTTCGGCAGGATGTCTCCCCTTCTCTGCAGCCTTTGTTGGAGGCCCTGTAACCATTGACACTTGCCCTTGTCGTAGTGCATCCTGTGTGTGGGTGCGTGCAGTGGTCAGTGCCGTGTTTTCATTCATTCCGTGCTGACCCTGTCTCCAGCTTTACTCTTCATTTGTTACCTCAAATGTGTCTAAATCACTGCTAATTACATTTAATTTTAGTTAGTGAATTTTATCATCAGGATTTCTTGGGACTGGAATGACTATACAGGGTGTCGGTGCTTTCGTAGACCACAGACGTTCATCATTTGGTGGGTGCACTGAGATTGGGACACTTCGTACACCAATAGAGAAAGCAGTTATGATTGTTAATGACAGAAAAACAATAATAATCACTATACATATACACATAATCGTTTGAAACGACAATTACCAACATTTTCTTCCAGAGAAGTGGGGGCGCCCTGGATGTTACTGTTCTGGGCCCATATTTCGAACGAGTTCATAGTCAGTTATTTATTCTTTCTCTTGCTCTGATCTCGTAGTTCGAGAGTTCATTACTATTAAAGTGACGAGTACTTTACAAATGTCCCCCCTCTTGTGGGTGATGACGGTAGTCTCTGGGTATGCAGTACAGTTCCTGTGCTAGACTATGAAAAAAGGTTAGGCTAGCTACTTTGGTACATCACATTCATAATGCATATCTATAGTAGATAAGGTCCCAATGCACTGCTCGAATTTGCTTTGGTCCTGAGGACATGCTGGAACCTGTTCAATGCGAAGGAATGAAAAGATGGAACTGCTAAAAATCACACAAAATGAAAATGTTGTAAAAATTAAAATAAAAATAAAAGTGAACCTGAAAAAATAAAAATACAAATTAAAATAAAGATAAAGTAGAAGAAAAAGTACAAAGAAAAATAGGCCGGTGTAATTCTTGTCTTTGCTCTCCTCGATCTGTCCTGCGGCTGAAAATTGAAAAACTGTGTCTCTGTCCTCGGTTTGTTCCACGGCGGAAAGTCTTACTGGAATCTCCTAAGGTATTCTTGCTGGAAATTAGATAGCTCCACCTGGAGAATTATGCCTTGGAGGAGTGTGCCCATGTGTAGGGTGTTGGCCGGATCCCTAAGAAAGGTGATGACGTCACCATCTGCAGGCCTCCCCACCATTTCCGGATAGTCTGTGACTAGTCTAAGCAGGACATTGTGTGCCAGCCGGGTGTCCTCGGGAGATAGGGACATTTGTCCTGTTTTGCTGTGTCCTGGTCATGGGCTTTTCTTTTGATTCGCACAGTCTCTGCACCTTCCTGTTGCGTGGACTACCACAAGGTGATTTACTTTAGTCCACAGCTGGCTCAACTGGGCTAGATTTCTTGGGTCTCTGATGAAAGTGCGTGTGTCAGTTGTTCTCCCGACAAGTCCTAGGCATTTCTCGATTACTTGAAAGAACAAATTAAATGTGAGTTCATCAATGTCTACTGGCGGTGGAAGCATTTGTGTCCTCTTCGCTGTGTTCGGGTAGCTCGGCAAAGGCTTCCGTGATAAAAGTCAGCAGTCGCCTGATTACTTTTTTGTTAGCTGGATCTTGAATAAAGTCTGTGACATTGGCTTCTCTCCCTATGAGTGACAGATTCTCTCCCTATGAGTGACGGATAGGATAACACCACGAGTTGAAAATAGGTGAGTACATCCCACTTGAGACTCCTGATGGACTGTACCATAAATTTTGTGAACAAAGTCAGGATACTGTGTTACCCTTTCTGCAACTAGGATGCACAGAGTGTTTGTTTTATGTCCTTTATTATCTTTCACTGGTTTGAGAAAATGTCTTGTTTGTAAGCCACAATTTAAATCAGTGTTCCTTTTGCCTTTATTTTGCTGCTCATGCGTCCATCTTCCTAGCCATGGATCTTGTCTGCATGTGCTGAGGTTCTTCCCCGTTGTCTGTGGTTTCTTTGCAGTTGGATACAGCAGGCGGGCTCTCCCCTATATACGGTTTAATGTCATTTATGAAGATCCATGCCCTTCTGCCCTGGAGCTTGACGGAGGAAGGGGTGTAATCCTCCACGATGAAAGGGCCATTGAATCGTGGCTCATCCCACCTCTTCCTGGTAAAGTTCCTCACAAGCACATTGTCACCAGGGAAGACGAGGGTGCATGTTGACTTTGCGTGGAGTCTGCTTCAGCACTTCCTGATGTGTTTTGTGCTGCACTGTCCCCTTTTCGCCGTCGCTGCAGCTGGCCTGAAATGACAGAGGCGCTGGATGTCATACAGTTAAGGTACTCCTGGATCTCTGTTCTCAGAACCTCTCTAGTCGGCTGGGCATCTCATCTAGATCTATCTCGGGGGGGTGGGAGGGGTCCTCATCCTTCTGCCTGTAACTATCTTGTGCGGCATAAAATGATGGCTGGAGCTGGGTTGGTTCCGAAGTGCATACAATGCCAGTGGTAAACAGTGCAACCATCCCTTCCTTAATGTGAGCTTCAACTTGGCTGTCCTCTCCTTTAACAGGCCGTTGAGCCTCTCTCATATCCCATTCCCCTCCGGGTGATACGCTGATGAGAACTTGTGCTTTATACCAAGCAATAAACTGATCTGTTCGAAAACTGCATTAACAAAGTGAGCCCATTACCTCGCACACCCCCCATCTAGGAAACACTTCCCTCACTAGATATATGGCAGCACAGGTAGCATCTGGGTGTGTACAGGGACCTGATTCTATCCATCTAGAGAATGGACACACCACCACAATTAAATACCTGTACACGTTGCACACTTGAATCATGTCGACATAGTCGTTATGCAAGTGCTGGAATGGGCCATTTGGCCGGGGGATGACTCCTCTCATTACTTTTAATGTGTGCCCAGCGGTGAATTGCTGGCAGATTATGCAGTTCACCATGAAGAACGCAACATGCTCTGCTAAATTCGGTGTAAACCAGTCTTCTGCGAGCATTGCAGCGATATTTTCTTTAGACATGTGTATAAGGTAGTGTGGTTGTTCCAATGCTACTTTTAGCAGGGAGACAGGCATTACTGGTTTACCAGTGCTGTCTTGCCTCCACAATCCATCAAGGGGTTTAAGGAACACCCTCAACGCTTCCACACATTTTTTTCCTCCTGAGGTGCCTACCCTTGTAGTTCCATTAGCTGAGTCTGCCCTATGTTACTATAGGCCTCAGGTGTGGCTGGTGCTACCATCATCCTCTCATGAGTATGTGCCACCTCCACGCCCAACATTGTTTCAATTTTGGACGCCATGCGCTTGGCTTCCGTGTCCGCTTCATGGTTTCCACGTGACACGAAATCTGTCCCCTTGGTGTGGGCGGCGCATTTTACGACCAATATGCCCACTGGGAGCTGTAGTGCTTTTATCAACCTGTCCAATAAAGCTGCGTGTTGCACTGGTGTGCCATCCGCTCGGAGGTAGCCCCTCCTTTTCCAGCGTGCTAGGCCTGCGTGCACGGTAGATGTCACATAGGCAGAGTCACTGTGCACCGTTACTTCCTGGTCTGCATGATTCTCAATGGCGAGTATCAGCGCCACTAGTTCTGCAGCTTGAGCTGAATAGTGAGATGGTATTCGCGCACTGACGAGTACCTGAAACTCCCCATTCGCCAAGTGTTTCACTACGGCCACACCTGTGTATCTTTGTCCGACTTCTTGGTCGATTCTTGTTGAACCGTCAATGAACACGATTTCACCACCTGCCAGGGTGTTTTCCTTTACCCTGGGGATTTCATCATAGAATTCCTCATAATTCGCACAGTCGTGTATAGGTTCTCCTTCTGTGACTGGCTCAGCTATGAACGTAGAAGGGTTTACAGTTTTACATCAAACTATTTCGATCGATGGGTTGGAGATAATCACCTCATAGGCAGATGCTCTCTGTGATGTTAGCGTGCCCTTTGGCTTCTCTAGTATGGCGAATAACGAGTGCTCGACGTACAATGTCATGGAGCACCCCATCACAATAGATGATGCCTTTTCAATGGCGAACACGGGAGCAGCTAGATTTTGTTCGCATGGGAAGTGGCCCTTCATGACCGGGTCGAGACTCCTGCTGTAATATGCTAGGGGCTTGTACCCCAGTGAGGTTCGCTGCGCGAGCACTGCCGTCATAAAATTACCATCAGTGTTTGAGAACAGGTAGGTTAGGAGGCCTACGTCATAGGGCCCTGTAGTCCATACCGCGGCAGGCACTTGGGCCATGTCGTCATCAAAATATTCTGGACGTATTAGCACCAACATCATTCTCTGTGGCACCTCCCGTTTAATCATTTTGACCCAAAATGTGAGACTTACTTCCACCCTCGTCTCTTCTAGGTCAGGGTGTTCTTCGAACAGATCGTCATCGGTGACGTCAGTTATTCGATACCCTTCTTCGATGGTGATAATCGTACATCATTTTCTTGCTTTCGTGTTCATAACCTTCGACCAATACCACTTTCCCTCGCACTGCGGCAGATTGTATCATTAAGGGAAATACTTGTCCCTCCCCTTTGTGCATAGGTATTCGGGGTCTGAATAGAAACTCATCAGGTGTCCTCATAGTTCTATCTGCGAGGCCTGGCAATCCCCCCATGAGCACCCGCACCCCATATGCCAAGACTTCTGGCTCCAACGGTATCGCTCTCATGGCTATGCGTCCTGAGTAGGCTCTGATCATTTTGCACACGGACGAATAATGCATTCCTGGAGTGGAGCACACTATACCGTTCTTGGTAAACGAGATTGTCATATTCAACTTAGTCATTAAGTCCCGACCCAGGATGTTTACTGGGGTCTGACATGAATATAATAAGGGTACATTCATTGCGCGCTCTCCCACAGAGACTGGGAGTGCGTCTGTAAAGGGAACTCTACTGTGAGCTCCCGTGAAACTCTGAGTATCTATGGCCTCGCTGGACAAGGAAAACTTGCCTTCTCGTATGCATGAGCGCGTCACAGCCGTGTCAACTAAGAAGGAATATTCTTTACCCCCTATGACGACATTCACCCTAGGTTCCCTATTAGGGTCTGGTGTCACTGATAGGATAGAACACATCAGAGTCTCCCGTGAACTGTCCTATTTCATATATAAGTTCTGCCCACTGTATACTTGTTGATTTCCCTCAGCCCCAGGGTTGACTCCCCCTCTGGATTTAGTGCCTTGTGACATTTGCGGTGGTGCCTGCTGGGATTGTCCCTGCGGAACGTTCCCCATGTGCGGGGGTTGAACCACTTGCTGTGCACCTTGCTGCAAGCCTAGCACCTGCTGCTGCACTGTGTGATTTTGTGCACTGCCCTGCTGCGGGACGGCAGGCTGATTCACCATGCCTGCCCCCATCCCTTGGCTATTTTGCCACATGCCTTGGCTTCTGCACACGCTCGCCACATGTCCTGTCATTACACACAGCCAACACACTGGTGGTGGTCGGGCCATCTGTCCATCTGGCGTAGCTGGACTGCCCATCCTGCGCGTTCTAAGAGCCACTTTGATTATTCTGAAAGCCTCCCTGATTACCTCGAAACCCACCCTGATTACTCTGCCATCCTCTTCCTCCAAAACCCCTTCCCCTCGGGTAAAACCCTGCACTACCTTGGTTATTCTGCGCTGGGTTAGTTGCCTGCTGTGCACGTGGTTCAGCTGGGCTTGTCAGCATGGCTCCCTCGACAGCATACTTTGAGAGTTTCTTTTGCACCAGCTTCGCCTCCTCACCCTTACGGGTTGCTTCCTTTTTCCGATTCTTTTCTTGCAGCAATCTACAGTAATGTGCAATTGTCAACTGTATTTCAGCCCATGGTTTAGCCTCTAGTCCTACTAATTTCTTGAGCTGTTTTTGCACTGGCTCAGGCAACCCTTGGCATAATATATGGTAGAATACAGGGATAGATTGCATCCAAGACTCATGCGTTTCGAGCACCCATGCGTCTTGAAAATTCTGGATATAAATCAACGGATCCTCTGACTCTTTCATTTTCCGAGTCATTATAGCCCCCATGTCAGACGTGTCTGGATATAGTGTTTGAAGCGCTTTCCACACTGCTGCTCTACAGTTATTAAATGGCGCCCCGTCAAGGGAGGTGTTGGTTAGGGTTACCCTAGGGTAGCCTGCCCGTTTCCATACATCATCTGCTCTTTCACCAAGTATGGCAATTAGGAGACCCATAATGTCCCCTAGAGCTAAGGTGACACCCCCGTCATTTTCTTTAACTCATGTATCCACTTTCCGGCTCCCGATGTCAGCATTGGAAGCTTGTTTTTTAAGTTCTCTCGGTCCATGTGTGGCCATGGAATATATTGTGGTCTTGCTCCCCCCTTTTCTAGTAGCGGGAATTGGAATACGCAGTCTTCCTTTTCTTTCCCCATAGCTCTCCAGTCTTTCACTGGGGTGGCATTTCTGCCTTGCCGTCTCCCTGGCAATGCCCTTAATCTATCTGCATAGGCAGGTACTGATGCCCCCCTTTGCCCATGGGGAGTTCCTTCATATCGGCCGGACTGCACTGCAGACTTCGGTGTCCTACTTGTGGACCCACTAGTGTCTGACCATCGTACCCCTCGGTCCCCTGGGAACCATTTTTCGCACTGTCTCCCTCTTGTGCCATATCCTCCATTTCCCCACTGGAGTCAGACTCTGAATACTCCCAGTTTACGCAACTCCTTGCATCTTCTTCGTTCTGCCCAATCTCCAGCCTGTCTAGGGACAGTCCCCTGCTCCCACTACTTCGAGTGACCTCTTCATATAGCTGAGTGCTTTCCAAGCACTCATTTCCCTTACCCCATCGTATATCTGTTCTAGCCCCATCTCATCGTATATTTTATCAATCGTTTCCCCGATGCTTCTGGTGTCGAAATCATATCCAATATTTGTCCCACTTATACATTGCACCGAGTCGCTTGCAGGAAAGAATTCTTCTACGTCTTCCCATTCTACAATAGGATTGGGTTTTTTAACTTCCCGCTCCAGATATTCAAGATCCTGTGCCCTCTGTCTGCGCTTTTGTTCTGTTTCCTTATCTACTTCCTTGCGCTTCTTCGCTTCTTCTCTAGCCTTGTCTACTTCCCTCATCCTTTCATTTCTATGTTCCTTTGCCCTTCTAATTTCCTCCTCTTCTCGTCTCTTCGCTCTCTTCTTGCGTACCCTTTGCTCTTCTTCCATCCTTTGCTTAGTCTGTCTGTACTGGTCGTAGGCTGCCTCTTGTTTGCGATCGAGCTGTTTCTCTTGCTCTTCACAATATAGTTGTTCCCACTTTAGCCTATCCTTCCTTCTTGTCCTTTCATCCCTTACTTCCATCTCTTTTTCTCTCTCTCTCCTTTGCATGTCATCAGACCTTTCTCTTGGTCTTATATTATCACTTCATTTTCCATCCAACTCCGTAAAATCTGACCTCCCATCCATTCGTCTTTCGTGAATGCTATCACATCAACTCCACCTTAATTTCCCTTTTGTTTATTTCCCTCTTTCTCCTTATCAGGAGGTGCACAACTCTGTGCCCGATCTTTTCCTTCATTTTCGCGTTTCTCCTTGTCCCTCGAGACCGTGGAGGCAATATTGTTTTCCTGTTCCTTTCCCTTATTGTCGTCACTACTGTACGTAGGCGATTCATATGCGGGGTTGCTATACCCCGTGGCTGCCTTAACTTCTCTTAGCGGGTAAAGCCCCTCTGTCTTACTCCCTTCAATGACTGGCTCAGGCAGGGCAGGTGGCACGGCAGGCGTCTCACCCCCCCTCCGTACATACATTTAGTATCCAGTCTGTCGGTGGTTCTTCCACCTTTGTTTCTTCAAACATCTTCCACAATTCTAGAACAGCAAGACGTTTCTCTAGCTTCTTGCCTGTATATGTGGCATGTAGGAAAGTCGTCATATGCTGTTAAACAGCCTTAGAAAGGGACCCATTCTGTGGCCAAGGCATAAACATTTTGTGGGTGGTACCCTTAACCCACTGTGTGCTATACTTCTTGAGTTTTGGTGCATGCTTGGGTAGCTGCTTGCACAAATGTGCAAGTGGAGTAACTTCCTCCATTCTTAATTTCGTCACCAACAATATTTATACAGTTTTTTATCCTTCCAATAGTATGAGCGAGCACCAAATATGCAAGCTCCAACCCAATCTTTTCCCGCCAAAATGTTATACTACATTTTGCTCAGAAAACTATCAATTCATTGACGATTCCCTCTTAGTTACAGAATCGCGTAAAGCCAAATTACTTTTCAAACAATCAGTAATACAATTATTTTACATTCGATGTACAACAGAACACATATGACAGACACTTGACAGACTAGACAGACACCAGCTGGTCATACATATACCTGCCTTCTAATCAATACCCCGTCATGGAATTTAAACAAACTCCTCTGATGCGTCTTTAAACGTCACTGTAGTCTAATTGTCCCTAATATATGGGCTATGAGTTCACGTTTCTTCTGACTGCTGTATTAAAGCACAGGAACAAGGCGAATCCTTACGTTTTTATCTCAGGTGCCCCCCTGGTAATCCTTCATTTTTATCTCAGGTGTCCCCCTGGTACATCTTGTTTTTCTCTCGGGTGTCCCCCCGATATCCACTCGTTACCTCTTATGCTCAAGCCATTACCCCCATATATATATATATATATATATATATATATATATATATATACAGTCTTCTCTACTTCTGACTATTTTAATTTTTTCTCTGCCACCCACCGTTACCTTTCCCTTACTTGCTCTAATGCCTACAAGACATTTGCCAAAGTAACGAGTTTGTTGTTTCACTCACCGATCGCATCTTTTCCTCTCTGGAGCTTCGGGATCACCGCCCCTTCCTCTTCCAGCCTTTTAAGGGTTTTTCGGCCGATTGGCTGCCCGTGGGAATGAGAAGGGTTATTCTTGGAAGGCAGGTTCCTTCAGACCCACTGCAGTTTTTTTGAAGTTTTACTCTATCATTGTCCACGGGAAGCTTCTCTGTCTACTCAGCCGGAATGGCGAAAGGACTCGTGATATTGCCGAAGGCCCAGAGTTACTTCATGCCGTCGGTCTAAAGGTGTCTTAGTATTATATAATCAATAATTAATGGCCAAAACTATCCTCATGCTACCAATGTACAGACGAGTGGGGTTTCACTGACGGGCCCATAGATCAGTGCGCACTCTCTAGTCGTTGTAAAACAAGATAGCTGCACCATATATTTTTAATATATACACCTGACTGCGAGTGATTTGTAAGTGTCCTTTACTCTGTGTGCTCATTGAGGTCTTTCAGTCATCCTGACCCCTCCTGATACCTAGCCTTGACCGCAGCCAATGCTACCTTGATTGGTCTGGCTTGGTGAGAAGGTTACCCTGCTCCAAGAAACTAGACTGGCCTTCTGAACCTCTGGCCGCCAGGTCAGAGTTCAGAAATCCATCTCAACTTGGGATGGGAGGGTGGTGGTGTCTGATATGTATTTGCTTTGTGTTGTTCTAATTGTTTGTGGACGTCAGATCTTTGCTCATGGTTATGTTTTAGGTGAGGTCTAAGTCAATTTGTAGATTATAGGACTACTGTTCACTGTTTTTGTTGAAATGTGTTTTAAACTCTGGTTTTGTTTATAACCAAATGACCTAAACTGTAAATATTGTTGCATTTGATGTTTTTTTGTTGTTTTATTTTGTTAAAAAACAATAAAGAGTTTTAAAAAAAAGAAATCCATCTTAACAGCTGGGAAGAAGGCGGAACACAGAAAATGGGGAAGAACATGCGGAAAAGTAGGCGTTACGAGTGACGGGCCGCAGGCAGTCCCTCGCGCGCCCACAATATGTCAAACGATACAAATTCTTGGAACCATCCACGTAGCCTCTTGGCAGAGAAATGTCCACACAAATCCCTCGATTTCTATGCCACCTGAAGGTAGGCGCAAAGACACTTGCACAATGGAAGGTGGGTTTGCATGTCGGATTTAGGGGTGTGTGTATGCAGCTGAGGTTCCGATTTAACTTAGGGTGCGCATACGCAGTGTAGTGAGCTGCGGGAACGGTTTCCGGGGGTTCGCATGCAGATTTTCCAAGTTTTACCCGAGTAACGAACTATCATACGCATGTTGTCGGGGTGCCGTCAACAGTTACGGGAGACCCTCAAAGGGTCCATGAGATGCAGGCCTGCTTGCGGGGGAGCCCACGCACTGTTTGTAGGGTGCGTGTATTCACACCCGGGTGAGCCCATAGGACTTAATTCATGGAACGTTTACAGCGGTGTAAAGTGACTTTGCACTGCCAACAAACACGTAGAACCGGGTCTAATTCACAGAGAGTTGCAAAGTGTATTTTTGCGGAGCAAAGTCACTTTGCACTGCAAAAGTACTCTTTGCACCACACTAAATGGGCATAATTTTTTTTTAAAGCACCATGCAGAGTGGACTGTGCCTTTTTTGTAAATTAGGACCATTAAGCTCATAGGAGCTCATCTACCATCGTGAAGGAGCTGTTTCCCAACTTTTGGATAGGGTGATTATTTGGCAGTCATTATTAATTAGGCGATCCTGGGAGGAGGCACAAATGTCTGTGAGTAATGTCAGAAATAGGGAAACCACCTGACTTTTTGGAAACATTTAAAAACCGTAAGAATACTGTGCACATACCCTAACTCATTATGGCTTCATGATTTGTTTTACTGGGGGGTGCAAATGACACTAACTTTCGCAAGTAAGAAGGTTTCTAGGTATTTAATCAACTGGGAGGAAAATGTAGTAGAAAATAACTGAAAAAAATGCAGAGTAAACTGAAATTAATGGAGGAATAAGGTCACAGTGGGCCTTATTACGAGAACGGCAGAAGCCACCGTTCCGGGCTCCATTACCGGGTTCCTACAATGGGGACTTACCGGGTTACTCCGAGATAGGAGGACCTGGTAAGTCCTCCATGCAGGGGCCCTTCCCCATTCCCATTTGAGCCCCCAAAGGGCTCGATGGGAATGGGGAGGGAGGTAATAACGGGCAGATTACATCTGGCCCATTATTGCCTTCCGCTTCCCCTCGCGGGACCCAGAAAGCACGCCTGGTGTTACCAGGCGTGCGAACCGGGTCCCGTGATGGGAAGCTTGTAATCGGCGCTCCCGGAATGAAGGGAGCCAGTGCTGTACCGCCCCCCTTCAATCCGGGGGCGCCAGGGTCTTAATGAGGCCCAGTATCTTTTAAATAACGTTTTCATCTTGCCTTCAGCATTTGTGATCTCTTTTGTGTGCATACCATGTGATCTTGGGCAAGAAAGGTTATCCCAATGTGTTGCGCTTGTTCTGATTTAAATTGGGAGTGCCACACCAGGGCAACTTGGGATAGTGATGAACAAAGCAACTTAAACAATTGGGGCTTGAATATGTTTCAATGATGTAACATTTGGAGCTGAAATGCAAAACGAATCGAAACAGTTTCCGCCTCTATTGGATAGACTCAAAAAGATAAACTCAGCCCAGCTTGAAATTCTGGCACATTTTTCTGTTTTCATTTAATCTCTTTTGCTTTTATCGTGCTTTTCATTTGCTGCCTGATTCATGGAATTATTTGCGCTGAAAACGCAGATTTGCGCGCCTTCTGCCCAAAAATCCCCATACTTTAAACAGGGATTTTCGGGCAGAAAGGCCACAAATCTGCATTTTCAGCGCAAATAATTCCATGAATGAGGCAGTTGGTTTCTTTTGATTTTATGTTGTATTAATCTGGTATTAGGCATTTGTTCCTGGCTGAAATGTTTTGAATTGGATTCAAACCAATAGTTGCTTAAGGAACAAACTGGTTTGAATCAATTCAAACCACAAACGAGGCGCACCGTGTATTCTAAAGCATGGCCTCAAACCCACTCCCACGTCAGCCCTACATTGGCTTGAGTGAATCACTCTATCATTTTAATAATTCAAAGCCATCAATGCTTTTAGGCTACACTCGCCCATTCTTTGGGCACAGTGCAACATGCTATCTCCACAAATAATAGAGAAAAACTGTGAGATCTGCCTAACAACAGAAGGGATCATTACATATTATCCCCACCAAAAATATCGCCATATATAGGGACGTCGGGAACGGTCATAGGTGATATTTTTTGGGTGGGATCATTTTGGGGGGTTTTGGTAGCAGGGGTTGTGGGGGAGTCCCGTGCTTGTTTAAAAATAATGCGAGGGTTGCGAGGGTGTCGCCCGCAGGTTGCCTTAATGTCGCCAGAAAAATATGGCGATATTTTTGTATGCCGATATTTTTGCAGGGATATTAACACATAGAACCCAACAGAATAGCTTGTCCTGGGCAAAAGCGCCATGTATCATGGTGTTTTTGTTTGGCAAAACTTGTGCTAGTGATGAACAACGGTCAATATTAGGGTGGCCATATTTTCGAAATAAAAAACCGGGACAGGTCACAAACATAAAAGTTGGACTAGCGCTGACCCTGTATGCCTCTCTCTCCCCGCCACACTCTGCAGGATCACACATTAAAATAAATGCAATGTCCAGCCGTTGTCCTACACATAAACTGCAGATTCGGCTGCGACACAAAGCATGTTAAAAACAAAAGTGTTATTTGTTTGTTATTATAGACTGTGCAATGTGTGTTTCTTATCCAGTCTCCCTGGCGCATGTGCTGTGAACAGAAAGGTTGGGGGTTCAAGCCTACCCTGGGGCGGCAGAGATAACGTGTAATATTGAAGGAAGAAAAGCAACATGTGTTTGCAATGAAACCAGATGACATGGAAAATCTACAGGAAGAGGATCTGAGAGGGTGGAGGGAGGAAGCGGGGGTGGGGCTCCCAAATGTCTGCTGCAACGTATTTTTAGAATGTATGTTTCACCCGCACTGAAGAGAAGTTTGGCGGAAATGAGACAGCGCCTCTTTGTGCGTCTGCTCTGGGACTCAGGGGGGTCACGTTGCCTCCATTTGTCTTGTGACACAAGCAGACCTCTTCACCCTGCGGTGACTGCTCAGAGATGCAGTAATGGATAGCCGGGGTCAGGCCTTGCTCCTCAGCGCCCATCACATCATTATCCAGTGTGCTGGTCATCGCTCGGTGATGTCATGAGCACGGAAGAAAAACACGAAGCTGATCTCAGTAATTCAGTTACAGCGACCGGGCTTTCGATCATCCAGAAAGAGCATTAACCGTCGGTGATCTGGATAAAAAAATAGTGCTAAGGCCGGTTTTTAAATGTCTTACTCCCTTTATCAATTCCAAGCAGCACATTCCTTGCAGTGACATGGAAGCGCTTTGGCACGATCATAAATGCCTTAGTATGTCGCCCTGAGGCAGAGTCGGCTAAATCGGCCCTGGGGAGTGGGGTCCGGTTTCTGGTCATGCCTTTTGGAAAAAGAAAATTGAAAAAAGAAAAAAAAAATCAATTTTTTTTCTTTTTTCAAAAAGCCTTCTTACGTCGATAAATGAGTTCCAACACAGGTTGGGTGATATCGTATTTATATGTGTTCTATAAAAAAAGAGCTTAAGCGTAAGTGCTATTATCATTTGGCCTTGGACGTCTGCTTGGATTCACAGTAATTTAGTGTACTTAGGAACATTACTATTTGATGACACTTCCTGTTTTGTCAAGGGGTGAAAGGTTGGGTTTCATCGCTTCCCGGGATGTCACTTTGGGGTGGGGTCAAATTACATCACTTCCAGTGATATCATCAGAGGTCAAGGGTCATGAGGCAAGGGGAAGGCCACTTTTTTGAGGCGTGGGGTGGGCCACTTTTTTTGGGTGGCCGGGCCTATTTCTTGTCCCAGTCCAGCACTGACCTGAGGCCACTTTACAGCGCTCCGTTGTGGTGCAAAGCAGATATGGGAGGGAGGCAATTGGAACACTGGTGGGTGGCCCAGTACTTGGCTCTGCAGTATAGTCTCCATCAAAAGGACTTGAGCGCTGGTGGTCATATGGAGGGCAGAAAGGGTGGAATGCCTCCTTGAAAAAGATTGTCTTCAGGAATATTTCATAGGAATTTAGGAAGGGCAACTTTCTCAGCAGGATCAAGAGCCAGGAATCCAGATGTTGGAGACTTCTTGGTCTGTACCTCTTACCGTGTAATCTTGCCTGGACAGTTATATTTGCACTGCTTGATCTGAAGTTCCGATGGGGGCCATCCTAGGACAACAGTTTACTCAACTATACCGTACCTGACCCCCGCATAGCTCTATTGATGGTATCAAGCAGCCTAGACCTGATTCTTAGTTTCACTCAGAGTCAATGGAGACCTTTTAAGAGGACGCACAGCGTGCCTCTGGCCAATCACGGGTCCAGTAACACTTAAACCTCTTTCTCCTACAACCGCTACTGAAGTGTATTGCCTTGACAGTGACTTTCAAGAGTTTGTCCTACTTTTATGCTGGTTGCCTTGTCCCAGTGTTTTACTTTTTAAATCTGGTCACCCTACAGTACCTCAGGCTTGCTGTGGTGGCCTGTTACTCCCCCTGCCACCTCTAAAAGAAAGGGTTATTGCTATAGAGCGGTCATGGTTTGGTCTGACTTCTTAAGAGCCGGGCAGGTTTTGCACAATGGGTTTGAATCATATGGAGTTTCTGGAGCACCTTCTGTGGTTCTCCTGCATAGACGCATAGACTGCATTGCCATAAAACCAAGTCGGGATAATACAAATGCCATGCAGAGTTTCACACACTCTTTTATGTGTATGTGTATGAGAGGGAGGACCTTTCTTAGGATCACACCTTGGGGCACCACAACTGACTTTTTTTGCCCACTTCAGACTGCACAAGAGTGAAGGCTGGAGGGGTGATAAGGGCAAGGGAGGCTGAGATGGAAACCATAATCAGATACTGAAATCGCAATCAGAATTTCAGCAGACAAATCTTTGCAGGACAGTCTGTTTTCACTAAGGTCTGTATTCATTATTATTATTATTATTATGGTATTTATTGAGCGCGGACCGAGCTTCGAAAAGCAACACAGCGCTTTACAGAGGTGTACAACAATACAGATGCATAACAGAGCGCTTTTAAGAGGTAACAACAGAACAGATAAACATTGGGGGGTCGGATACAGAGGGGCACAAAGGAGGAGTACAGCTTCTCCGGTGGCAGGGATGAGAGGGGTGGACGGCGTCTGGTGTGTCAGGTGGCGCGTGAGGTGACGTGATGTTATTAAGATGTACAATTGTAACAAACCCGATTATCGGCTGTTTTTCCACAGCACCTCAGATAAGATTTTGAACCAGGAGTATTTTACTCCCTGTTTTTTTAAGGTTGGGAGTAAAATGACTTTATAGAGAGTAATAATGAAAGTCCAATTCCCAATGGGAGTATGTTATAAGCGAGTAAACAATATGTAACTGGAAAACTGAACTATTTTTGCAATAATTATTCCTTTGCACCTACTTATTCATACACATTAAAAAAGATACAAGTTTACTTCTTCTGATCAGGCAGTAATAATAGTACTTTCTTCCGATGGAAGTATGTGCAATCCTGCTCCTAACATTTTCACAAAGCTGAGTGGGCGAAAACAGGAGAACAATGTCCTATGTGTTTGTTTACCATTTTTTGTTGGGAGCATTTTTACTCCCTGTTTTTATTTTATGGGAGTATTTTACTATTTTCAGGGAGTAAAAATGGCCGATACGCTGCTTATCTATAGGGCTGATTTCCCTTTTATTTGAAAAAAGTTCAAATAACACAGTGGGTTCATGCACCTGCTGTACAGATCTGTGAGCAACCTTCACGACACGGGTTTGAATTCTGCCAGGTGGCTTCAGCCCTACCTTATGCAATAGGAAAGTAATTCCCAGGGCATCAAAGTAAAAAAAAAAGCAGTGGTAGCAAAAATAAAACCGAACTATTATTGTCACACAGCTGGACGTTCTTAGCTGTGCAAAGGACAAGTTAGCCCTTTGGTAGAATGTACATTTTTTTCGTTTTGGTTTTGGTTATTAGGTGCTACTTTGATGCCACCTTTAAGCTAAAACTTGTGACATGGGAATGCAGAGAGGAGTACGATGGGCAGTGAGAAAAAACACAACATGTGGATGTTGGCTGGATTTCTACCCGCTCATTGACCGTCCACGGCCATGCTAATCCCTTTTGCCATTCCTAGGCACTACCTGCCCAAAACATACTCTCCTGGGATCCCTTTGAGCTAATGCTGTCATGCAGTAACATCAAACTATGGACTATTATGGGGATTGGATTGTTATTTCTAAGCAGTCTTCTGAAAAGTAACGGCTTGAGTGCAGCTGTAAATCAGTTTCTGGTGTAATAAAAATGTTGTAGCAAAATGTGCATGCAGCCACTTCATTTATAAAAAATGTTTGTGACCTGAATGCACTGGATTCCTGTTCAAAACAAGCATTCGCAAAGCCAACCGTTTTGGCTCTTAAAAGGGCTTCAGATGGGCATTTGACAGCCTCTGCTTGCGAGCTGTTGCCATCTTATGGCCAGGTAGTACCATTATGGCAGACCGTGGCAAATGTCTATGCAATGCTTACAGGAAAGCTGAAACTGTTGGCTTTGCCAATGCTCGTTTACATAGGTGTCATGTACAGCGCCCTCATGTCATCTTGCTGATAGGCAACAGCGCTCAGCTACGGCCAGGCCCTTTAATGTAATGTCTTCCATTGTCTTGGTTGTCTGCCATTTTAGTGGTGGCGAGAACCAGTAATCTGAAGAAAGAGGGTTATTCAAGTCCATTTCTACTATGGAGCAGGAACCTGTCCTCAAAACAAAAGAGTTAGCAATGATACTCAACACAAACTAATGTAGATTTCCATTTCATAATTTGAGGCAACCTTTTTTAAATGTTAGTCTCATATAAAACATTTTTATAAAAAACGTTTGGAAAAAAAGTTCAGCTTGCTTAAAATTCTGAACACATAATTCCCTGGACAGTTATAATTCAGTCACACAGCAAATTGGTGTGACATGTCCACACTGTAGAGTACTTCACACGAACGACATTGGACATGTTTGTATTTATTGTACGAAGATTAGAGAGTACAGACCTCAAGTGGCAAAAAAATTCACAAAAATGGTAGGATGTGAACTAGATGGAGCCCAAGTAACATTTGTTCGGTCAAATAATCTGGACATGTCTGGCGTATGGTTTGAAATTGGACAGATTCAAAGATGCCTGGTAGTATAGTCTGGCTGACCGAACTCACGGATGTCTAGCAGTCTAAAGAAATATTTACTGGAGAGTGATACACTAGACATTTTAGCTGGATATAGCAATCCCTAAGCATGGAGTTGCAGATGAGGGGCAGGTGCAAGTGGATCTAGGTCACCTGGCCTAAGCCTCACCCACCTTCTTAGCCCATCCTCTTCCTTCCTGCTCTTAACTCTTAACACTTAACTTAGATCAAGGGCGTCTCTCGCCCGGGCGTCCGAAGCGAAGGGCAGTCGAAGAAAAGTGCAATTTCTGTTTGGACCTGTTCGAACAAGGAGGATGCAGGGCCCAAAACCCCTGCTCAGGTAGCACGTAAGCATGCACCAACATGTGTTTATTCCCTCTCTCCCCACAGGCCATCCCCACCCCTCTTAACCCCCGTGATGTTCCCTTGTGTCCCCCCCTTCTCGCACACAGGTGTTGCCTGTTTTGCTTGATTCTTCTGCCCTGCTCCTCCTCCGTCCTCCAGCCTACTTCTGCAGGAGTCTGTCCTGGTACATTCTGGTTTCACCATCACCTTCTTGTGGCCAATGCTGGTTTTTACTTTTATGGACTTCATTGATTCACGGTACGTCACCCTTTCTCATGGTGGCCCTGAATCATGCTGTTCCCATCTTCATCTTGGATCCTGGCTTGCAACATTATGCGTTACTACTGACTTCTGGAATTGTATTCGCTCTCCACTCTTGCTTCTCCACTCTTTTTGACTGCTTACTCTCTGTTCTCTCCTCTTCTCCCTTTCCCCCTTTTCCTACCTCCTCCCCTCCTCCTCTTACTTTCTTCTATGCATTTATTCTATCAGAATTGTCCCTGGACCTAGTATGATAGCAATTGCGTCTGTCTTCTCCCACCACTCTTTACTTGTCCCCCCCCCCCACAGCACTATCTGAAATGTCGTCAGGCCTAGTATGATAGTCGCTTGTTTTGTTCTTCCCCTCCCTTTCTGCACCCCTCTCCCTCACCTTTTGTTTTTCTCCGGCTCTACCAGAAATGTCGACAGGCCTAGTACGCTAGTCGCCTGTCTGTTTCCATTTCCTTCCCACTCTCCCCCTCCTTCCTTATCTATGTCTTACCTCTTGCACTATCGGAAATGTCGTCAGGCCTTTCACATCCTTACTGTTCATGGCCTGTAAGAATGTCATTGTATTCTTCCTTGTTCCCTTCCTTGCCTTGAAGCGCTTTGAAACACATTGTGTATAGGCGCTATATAAATAAACTATCATATCACATCATTAGGGATCTGCAGCCTTTCGTTCGCCATATGCTTTGGACTACTGGTTCCATCAACCCCAGCCATCATAGCCAACGTGAGGGATCATGAGAGTCGAAGTGCAAAACATCTTGATGGCCGCAAGTTAAGGGCCCAGCCTAAGGTAATTTTGGGAAAATATCTAATAATAACTTGTCTATTTGACAGGACTCGAGGACACTGTTTTGCATGTATTGTACTAATGTAAAGTAGGAACAAGAAGTTGTCAGTAGACTTCCCTTCTTTTCCGTTCTTCTGCTTTCTTTTCTGTACCCATTGCAGAGAAATACTAACCATGATCGTATGATGGTAATTTGAAGCCTGACAATAAAAATCATATCGAAAATAATAAAACATGTGTGTTTCTGGCTAGATTTGGTAACAATAATTTCACTGCACTCAGATTGCATCCCTTCGGTTCCTGGTATTTAAGGCTATTGAGGCGCCAAAAGAATGTTAAGGCAGCATACACCCCAACATTAGAATGTTGAAAATGGTGAAAATAAGGCTAGGAAGAGAGTACGGCCTCGGCTCCCCCACTGAGATGCATTTTCAAGAAGGACAAGGAATACACATAAGAATGACACAACAACAGCATAACATAACAACAACCCTAGGTCTGAACATACATCCTACGCTCCCCCTAATGAGGAGGCAGTTGGGAATTGTGGTGTATGCAGTGGGCATTTGTTGTGCTCATATCAGTGTCAATGTGTTTATGTCTCATGGATGTATGTGTGCACGAATGGGATTTATAAAACGCCCTTTTAGCTGGGAAGCAGCAGAGCACTCTACACAGGCGATGCACCCAGCAGGTGACAAAGAGGATGCAAGGCTTAGCAGATGAGCTGGGTTGGAAGGGGAGGCATGTGGGGGCAGGGTGGTTGCAAAGAGAGAGAGATCTAGGGGTGATTGGAAGGATCACTGACGGTTGAGATGTTCTCATAATAACAGGACCTGGAGGTCCTTCCGAAAGTGTCGGCTCCACGGGCCCAGTCTTATCTGCATTGGAACCTTTTTCAAGAGTCAGAAGGGATAGCAGGACAAGGCCTTCCCCCTCCTGTTCTTAGTTTCCAGTCTGTCACTTGTGTGGCTTTTTGGTGGTACACTGGCTACCGGAGAGGGCGCGTTTCTCAGCAAGGAAGAGCGGTGCTTTGGTTGGGACTGCTTTGTGGGTGATGCAAGCTGCCTTAGCATGATTCATGCTCGAAGGGGTAGCCAGTGCAGCTTCTTGCGAACATATTTAATATGTGAATGGTTCTCTCACACCAAACCCAACAAGCATTGGCAAAGACAATAGGTTCTGCCTGTCTTACATCAAGTGCAACTTCAAATGCACAGGCAAACATAATGCAGTGACTAAAGGACAGCAACACAGTTCACACCATTGCAAGTGATTGACATCATATAAGTACTTCACACAACACAGACACAGAATTCCAGCAAAAAGGTTGAGCAGAACAAATGATGTTCTTTCAAGAGTGGGGCATATGGGACTCTTTTGACTGAAATGGCAGCACAGACCACACATTGCACACACAGAATATTCACCTTTCAGCAAATCACAATGCCAGAAACAATAAATAGAAGTAAATAATGACACATCACAAATGTGGAGGTGCATTCATACACATGTGCCATTTGCTACTAGTTGTTGGTTGCACTAGGTGTCTTTATTGCGACAACAATGAGCCAAAACCTAGGTAGGGTTTCAGACATGGCTCTGCTATGATCTAAGCATCTTGGTTTGTAGATCTCTGTAACTGAATCCCAAGCCTGGCCCTTCATCTCTAGCATTTAGGGGACCTGTTTAATGGCCTACACCATCTCCCTGATGTGTGTCCACTATTTGCTATATCAGTATCACCTCATTGCCGGGGTGTCTGCCCTACTGTTTCCGGCCGGGAAGAACAGGGCAGCCTCTAATCCAACAAATGTAATGTACAAGCAAGCTGCATAAGGGACACCACCAGTGGGTTCATGTAATCCAAGTTTAACAGTTAACAGAAACCCGCCTTCGGAGTTGGCAGTGTTGATAGAATACAACCACTATCTGTTATTTTCTGGAGCCCATGGCCATAAGCACAGGGGCCATCATGGCAGAGTTTGGACTGGTCTCCTAGCCATCAACCTCCACATTACACTCCAATGTATCTATGTACTAACCTGCAAATGCTTCTCCAAACTGTACCTCCCCGTTAACTAAGTTCCATGTAAGTAACAGCGACTCAGTGCCCCTGGGCTGTCTGTGCGCTATATAAATGTAATAAATAAATAAATAAATAACCACAAACCTGTTTCCGCTAAAACAGCATTACCTCAGCAGGAGGAGATTGTGCTTGTTATCCATGAGTGGGAAAATGGGGTTCAGCCCCCAGCAAATTAGAAACCTTCAGGAGAGCCTCCATGCAGCTCTACCAATCTGTGGGGCCTCTAGTTGTGCAGAACTACTCCAGTTTGTGCAAAGATGAACGCATGAAGGCGAATACTTGCTCTCTCTCACGTGTGCAGAGGTGGCGCGCAGGGTTATGAGGGAAGGGAAAGACTTAAAGTGCTCAACTCAAATGTCGGCTTGAACCTCTGAAGGCACATTTTGAATCGGCACAAGCCATTCGAGACCCCACAGAGGTGGCTAGCAAGTCAATTCATGCAGAGTTTGTAAATGTCTGATGCTGCTTAAAACCGGTTCAAGCCAATATGGCTCAAATGGTGTCCGACAACGTTTCGACTCCTTGTGGATTTTAAGAAAGGCCGGGGCAGAGTCTCAAAACATTTTTGGGCGCAAGTTATGCAATGAACTAGCACATCTCCCTTGTGCACTCAGGGGGCGTCTGAATGTGCATTTGCAGATGCTCTTCAACCACGTTTGCGCATTTGTGTCACCAAGGGGATATTTCTGTGCATTTCAAAGTACATGGGGAATCTACAAATGCAATGCACTTTGAAAATGCACAGAAAATCCTAACATGCCCCGGCGCCTAGTTGAAAATAAACGGCTGCAATTACAATTGCATTTCTTTTCGTCATACAGGGATAGAAACACTTTTTACTTGTAACATTTTACAATGACTGGTCTTCAAATGTGCTCCCCCAATCCACGTGGGGGCTTGGAGCCTGTCGTCATTAATGTCAGGAGCCTGTTCCCAACACTAGTGCATGTAAGGGGGCTGGCAAGCGCATCGTGTGCGCTGCCACACAGCCCCCCTGAAATGTACAGGTTACCTTTGAGCCTGATGTGATCTGCGCATTTCTAAAACATATACACAAAGGGCACCCTCTTTGCTTTTTTATTTGCGCTCATGTTCCTGTCCTTGTGGTAGGTATTGTACCAAAACAACGAAGGAGATTACAACAAATACAATTTCTACGAATGCTTAACCACGAATTTCACCTCAAATATATGTGGAGGGTGGGTAAGGGTAATAATTAAGGGTGGATGGTGGGTGTGGGGGATTCCCCAACATATATTTGCGATGAAATGTAATTTAAGAAAAAAAAATCTATACAATTTCATTCGTTGTAATTTTTGGTACAACATTAATTCATTGGCAGGTTTTGTTTAGCAGAGATTTTGCTGCTGATTTTCAGCCGAAAAAACTCATTGGAAAATATGGGGAGGGGGGATATAAGAGGTAGAGCATGGTGTGGGGGTGGGTATTTTAACAACTAGGACACGGGATTGAGGAGTTTCCCCCCAAATGTACAAAAAAAATCAGATGAGTTTTTTTCAGCCAACAATCGGCAGCAAAAACCTACGAAAAAAACCCTGGCGATGGAATAGCATAGGACCTCATTTTGTCGATGTAAGCCCGTAGATCCTGTTGTATCCTGTCCTTAGCCACCAGAAACACTGAATTCTAGGATACAGATACAGTATCCGAGAATGCAGTATTGCCAAATTGCTGTATTAAAGCCACGTCGAAGCCTCATATACCCGCATCTATAGGAATGACACACATTCCGGTTCAAAAGTTTCAAACCATTTGGAGCCTCAGTTCTAAAATGTTTGAATCTTTCCAGCCCGGTAGAACCGCCATTGTTTAGAAAGGCTTGAATATTGTTTGAGCCGATTCATCCCGTCCCTAGTACATATCAGAATGAGCAACGATATGATAGGTTAATTATAACACGCTTAATACCCAGAGGTTTCAAAGCGCAGAGCCAGGGATTGAACCTGCGTTGCTCCATGTCGTCTTGCTACCAAGGCGAGCACGTTGCCCCTGAGCTATCCTCCCATGCCCAGAGAATATCTAAACAAGCAAGGAGGCATCCTATCTACCACTCTGCATGAGGATGGTGCAGTTGGGCACTGGGCAATAGTTCATTGGATCCTCTTGTCAGCAGCAGTGATGTGTCCAGGGAGTGGCACGTGCTATCCCTCGAATCTGATTGGCCACCACAGGTGCTACTCCATTATCCCAAACTATGATCATTGCGTGTGTATGTATGCACTCGTACGTCATGCCAACCCAGTCAAAAGAGTCTGGACACACCACTGGTCAGCAGTCTACCTTTCCTTGGTGTAGGGAACTAGGAACATCTGTTGAGCATCCAGACCAAGCACCTCCACAAATAGAAAATAACAAATCAAGTCGTAAGGGCTCTGTTCTACACCTGGGGAGTTCTGGTTATGTTTTCAACCAAGGATATCAGACCTGTGAATTGGTTAAAAAGGGGCAATGCTCTAGCCAGTCCAGTTACCCTCTTACCTTCCCTCCATTGCCCCTCTTTCACAAAGGGGTGAAGAAGTCTTGTAGATTTCAGTGCTTGACTCCCATCCTTGTGACCCCATCCAGCTGCACTACAGTAGGACTCAAGCTCAGACCATATTAACCTCTTGTGTGGACATCATTCTATTCCTTCTCATAAGCCAAACCTCCTGACTTAGGTGAAAAGCCCAGTTCTTCACCCGGCCACTGGTCGCAGCACTGGTATCCATGGTTTTGACAGCTTGGCACCATGGCAACTTCTGCGAGGGGGAGGGGGTGGCTGGGGCAGGGCGGCAAAATGGCAAAAGCCGCGAAAAGTATTGCGCGGCAAGAGCCGCAAAATCCAGCGAAAGGCAAAGCGCGGCAAAGGCAAGGAAAAGCCCGCAAAGGGCAACAAAGGAAAGGGGAGGGGTTTCCCCTTCATAAAGAGCGGGGTTCCCGCTCTGGGCACACAAACAACTGCAGCCGAGGGACACCCGTGCGCTTTTCACGGGACTGCAGTGGAGGGTTCTTCGTTTTCCCACCCACCAACCCTACGAACAGAGCAAGAAAGAAAGCCTGGTCGTCGGCGTAGCAGGACGGCAAGGAGGTGTGGCGGTGTTTGGCCGGACAAACACAGGAGACAGACTCCGGAAGAGCCAGGAGAATGCGGGAAGGGTCTTCGCTCTTCTCAAGACCCAACGCCCCTTGGGAGCCTAAGCGGCAGGGGCGGCGGGGAAGGACAATTACGGCTCAGCTTCCCCCAAGGAAACGGCACTCTCCCCGCTCAGGAGCACCTGCAGGGGCAGGCAGGCTCGGATACTACCAAAGCAGGGAGAGTTGGGCCTACTATTGGACTCTTGGGAAAGAAAAGGGGGAAGCAGGTTCTTGGACACGGAGTAGTCGCCGCATCTGGCAGACAAAGTTTTTCCACAGATATGTACAGTTTGGTTTTTGTTATATTGTGGAATAAAACTGTGCGGCCTTCTTATGCCAACAAACAAACAAGTCTCATTCTGCACTTTCTGGGGGGAAAGGGCATTGTGAATGGTTATATGTGGGTCACAGGTGGACGGATGCCGGGGTTATGATCCCCCAGATCTCACACCATTGGCTTTGCTGGCTAGGGCGGATGAGAGTTGTAGTCCGAAACATCTGGAGAGCCAAACGTTGTAAGCTCCTGCACTAAGCCAAGCTCAGCACACGGCTGATTGTCCAACGCAACACAATTGTTCAATACAGCGAAGCACGCAATAGCGAGTTTGTTTTACAGCTCCTTGGTTACTCTGGTTTAAAAGGTCTCTCTGCAGGGCAGACTCGCATGATGTCATGCCAGCCGCTCCTCACCAGACAAAACAGAAAATACAATGAGCTCCAGGTTTAAACAAGATCTAAAGGCTCACATGCTTCTAAGGGAATAAGAACCATCCGCCCAACAGAGGGATTTCTCATCAGCCGCTATAAAGGCCACTTTTGACATTCACAGTTCTTACTTGTAGACGTTAATAGACGCACATACATCTGTTTGGGCCGTTCCGAGCTGCTGATAAACTGGTGTCATAGCCAGAGTTTTGAGGGATAATATAGCACAGAAAACACGTTTTATAAGGCTCGTGTGTTTTATTGTTTTTAAAAACGTACTATTTTTATAGAAGATAATGGGTTGAGGAATATATTTTTCCCAAGACAACTCTACCTCTTTAAGCAATGTAAACATTATGGGCCAAATTCTCATTCGTCTTTTTTTTTGCTGGCGCATCTCCTCCCTTGCCAACAAACTGTCAGCCCAATTCTGACACGTGGTTGCTGGGAGCCTGTCATACATTCCGGACACTAATGTAGGCCAGGGGCCTGGGCAGTGCATCTTGGCACCACTGTCCAGCCCCTCCGGGAATGCTTAGATCACCTTTGTGATTTAGGGGCCCGATTCATGGAACTTTTAGCACGGTGCAAAGTGACTTTGCACTGGTGCAAAGTGAATTTGCAATGCTAACCAATACCCTCATTCACAGAGCGGTGCAAAGTGAATTTTTGCAGTGCAAAGCGACTTTGCACTGGTGCAAAAGTGGTGCAAAAGCACTTTGCACATCAAAAATACACTTTGCATCGCTCTGTGAATCGGGGTGTTTGTTGGCAGTACATAGTCACTTTGCACCAGTGCTAAAGGGTCCATGAATCAGTCCCTCTGGGACCTTTGCATTTCAGAAATGAGTGCATATGAAACGAGCGCCTGCTCTGCGCGCCTTTCCGTCGGGCTATTTATTTTTTGAGAATTTGTCCCTGTGTGTATACACACACACACACACACACACAGGATAGACAACAATACAGACAAAAGGAAATGGATAAACACAGGAGGGAGATAGAGGGAGTCGGTGTGACAGATAATACATGCCCACTCACTCTAAAAATATCACATTCAGTGCTAAAACCACTTACCACTCACATAAGCAAAACTGCATCATGTGTTCCTAAGCCTGTTTTAGTTCTTCTTGCTCCTATCCATTCCTCTCTCCATAGATACCAGAAAGCTAACATTAGCTAACTATGTGACTTGGCAGGTGTGACATGTAGTTTATTTATTTTAGCACATTCCTTCCCTTACACTTGAGTTTTGAATCACTGCCCTTGGTCCTCCTGAGGATGCTGGGTGTGTTCGCCAAGACAGGCGTTGGTCCTTGACTTTAAGAGAGCTGCTATTGGAAGCTAGCCTTGTCTGGGTATTGCTTTGAAGCCACTTCCCTTTTAAACACGCATTACCAAAGCCAACCGTTTGGGCTTTTGTGTAGTGTTGGGGTCGGCATTTGCCAGGCACTGCCATACGTTGCCATAAAATGCCAATATCTGGAAAATGGCGTGAGTATCTGGGCATATGATATTTGCCTGATGAAAAAGTTATTTGCTACTTCGAAACTTAATGCATTTATTCCATTTGGCATAATATTTTCAATTAGTCTAAAAAAGGTATCAAAATGTAAGATTTTTTGTATTTTTTGTAAACTGTACTAAGTGTCACGCCACTTACCTGGAGACTGGGGTTTTCCACACCTTCTCGCCTTGCACCATCTTGGCGGATCTACCCGCGCTTTTGCACTTGGGGTTCCGCATTTCAAAGGGCTTCCAGGGTCCGTGTTGACATGCCTTTGTGCATGCGCGGGCGACCGCATTCTAGCTTCCGCGCATGCGCAGTAGGCTGGGCCCTCACTGGCTTAAAGGCTTGCTCTCCAAGCCTCGTTTTGGGCTCACCAGCACCTGGCAATGAGGCGGTTTGCGTCTCAAGCCTCCCAGGTGCCGGTGGTCCTATATAGGGGGCAGAGATCAGGAGCTAATCGCGTCTCAACACGGTTTTGCTTCGATTGTGTTTTTTCGCTCCGCTTGGAATTGCCCGAGCTTCCTCTGGTTCCCGGTCCTGTTATCTCTTCTGCCAGCCGTGTTCTCCCTGCTCCCTGGGCCAGTTTCCCTTCCCAGTCTGCCAGTGGTCATCCTGTTCCCTGGCTCAGCTTCTTCTTTGCTTGCCTATATTCACCCTGCTTCCTGGGCCAGTCTCCCTTCCCAGTCTGCCTGTGGTTACCCTGTTCCCTGGGCCTGCCTCCCATTCCAGCCAGTCTGAGGTTGTCCTGTTCCCTGAGTCTACCTCTCCATTTCTGCCTGCCAGAGTTTACCCTGTTCCCTGGGTCTGCTTCCCTTCTATGCCAGCCTGAATTACTTACCTCCTGTTCCTTCCTGGAACTTCACTGGACTTCTTCTTTGTGTGCCTCTGCCTGCTCCGACTTTTCTTCAACCAGCTGCTTCTTGTCAACATCAGATCTTCAGTTTGCCAGTACTTCAATTCCCATCACTCCTTGGACTTTTTCCATCCTACACTTCCACCTTGCCGGATCTTCTTCTGGTTCGTCCACGTCTATCGGAGGACTGCAATACACAACGCTTCCCCTGCCAGTGCTTGCACTGTCTTGATGTCACGGAAATCAGGGGAAAGCGTATCGTGACATTGGGAGTTGGTTCAGCTTCCACCCAGTACCTATCTTGGGTTGGGGTAGAGTCAGTTCCCCTCATCATACATACGACTGGATAAAGCAGACAGCCTGGATGCCACTTCAAGATCTTCAGCCAAACCAACAGGTACGCAGCATTCCCGTGATACTCACCTTAACAGATTGAGACGCCTGCCTTCTGATTTCGAGATGGAGGATCACCAGGATTTACGAAACGAGTTACAAGCTCTCAGAGCAGAAATGACTGCGTTGCATCAGGAAAACCAAGTGTTACGCCTAATGGTAACGCAAGGGGCAATGGGAGCTTCTCAAGCTGAAAGTACACTGACCCATACAACACCAATCAAGTTTGATGGGGATCCTCGGCGCGTGGCTGAGTTTTGCAATCATTGTCGGATACATTTCCTCTTTAGATCAACCCATTTCAACAACGACAAGGCCAAGATCGGGTACATTCTGGGCAATTTAACTGGTAATGCCCTTGCTTTGGCAACACCTTTGGTGGCCACAAATAGTCCTATTTTGAATGATTTTGTAAAATGATGGACATTAAACAGGGAAACGCTGACATAATGTCATACATAAGTCATTTCCACCAATTGGCAACCGATTCACAATGGCCTGAAATCACCCAGAAAACACTGTTTCGTCGGGGCCTGAGAGAGGAGTATAAAGATGAGTTGCTGAGCCAGAGAGCCTCCAACGTCTCATTGAACAGGTGCTTCGGATTGATCAAAGATTAGCAGAACGGAGAGCTGAGAGACGTCGATTCGAGGGATCAAGTTCCAGAACACCCAGTGTACCTGCTGGTACTTTTGGATCAATGGATCCTGGAACCAAACCTATGCAGTTAGGTGCAATAAGGGGCCCTCTGTCCGAAGAAGAAAACAGATGAAGAAGAAGACTACACTTATGCCTTTACTGTGGGGCTGCTGGACATTTCTTGGGTACGTGTCCTTTACGTCCTCAAAAGAAGGCGGGAAACTAGAGGACCTGTTGTGTAATGGAGGGGCAACGACAGGTCCTACTCTTCTTTCAGACCTTTCCCACTCTTGTTTTGTACTCTATCCCATGCAACCAGCCGTCTTAATGACCTTCAAGATCCACTTACAATGGCTTGACAGATCGCTGGAAGTCTAGGGTTGTTGGATTGTGCTGCTTCAGGAAATTATATTGATGAGAATTTGCTATCACTAATAAGATACCGCTTTTTTCCAGATCCACAGATTTACCGGTAGAGGTCATTGATGGAACACTTTTGTCCTCGGGGCCCGTCCATTTTCACAATGTGGGACTGTCACTCCAGGTTGCTGAACACAAGGAACACATTGCTTTAGATGTGATCAAGTCTCCCTCATATAAGGTGATTTTGGGATTACCTTCACTTCAACGTCACAATCCGGCGATCAATTGGGAGACGCATACCTTGTCGTTTTCCTCTGCCTATTGTTCTCAGCACTGCAGTCTTCCAGCACTGGCTCAAGTTACGTCTATCCCTTTGAATTCCAGTGGCAAGATGTCTGGTCTTTACTCCGTATCACAAATCCCGCAAGCGTATGCAGACTTTGGACATGTATTTTCTGAGCCTGGGGATATTCCTTTGCCACCTCATCGTTCTTTTGACTGTGGCATTGATCTGATTCCTGGAACCGAGATTCCTCATGGGAAATTGCATGCTTTAAACCAAGTTGAGAGGCAAGTTCTACAAGACTATTTAACTGATTGCTTGAAAAAAGGATACATCGTGCCTTCCAAGTCACCTGCAGGATTTCCTTTGTTTTTTGTTAAGAAGAAGGAAGTCTCTGTGTAGACTATCGGCAGTTGAATGGCATTACTGTGAAGGACCGGTACCCGTTGCCTTTGATCCGTAGCATTTTGGAGACAATACATTCAGCCCGGATTTTCTCGAAACTTGATCTTCGAGGAGCCTATCACCTGGTTCATATAAAGTATGGGGACAAATGGAAGACGGCATTCAAAACACCTTTTGGGCATTATGAGTATAGGGTTATGCCCTTTGGCCTGTGTAATGCCCCAGCCATCTTCCAGCGTCTCATGCATAACATCTTCAGCGATCTTATAGGCATTTCGGTTTGTGTCTATTTGGATGATATTTTGATCTTCTCTTGTTCGTTGGAGGAACACATAAGACATGTCCGTGAGGTTCTTCATCGCCTGTCACAGAATCAGTTGTTTGCCAAAGCTGAGAAGTGTTCATTTCACCAAACCAGTATGGAATTCCTGGGCTATGTGATCAACAGCACGGGTATACAGATGGATCCCAGAAAGATTCAAGCAATTCAAGAATGGAAACCACCTCATGATATAAAGTCTCTACAGCCGTTTTTGGGATTCGCCAATTTTTATAGGCGTTTTATTCCACACTTTTCTCATGTTACTGCACCACTCACAAGACTAACTAGTAACAAGATTGCTTATCAGTGGGATTCACAAGCTACTCAGGCTTTCAACTCCCTAAAAACAGCTTTCAGCACAGCTCCCATTTTGCGTCATCCACAAGATGAGTTGCCCTATATCGTTTGAGGCTGATGCTTCAGATTTTGCTGGTGGGGCCGTTCTTCTGCAAAAAGACCCTGAGACCTCCATCGAATATCCAGTGGCCTACTTCTCACGCAAATTAACATGCAGCGAAAGAAATGATGCAGTTTGTGAGAGGGAACTGTTGGCCATAAAAAAGCATTTGAAGAATGGAGACATCATTTACTTGGGGGTCATTTTTCGGTGGAAATACGTACAGACCATCCCAATCTACAGTATCTACGCTCCCTGCAATGTTGCACGCCTCGTCAGGCCCGGTGGGCCTTCTTTTTCTCTCCTTACGTGTTTCACATAACGTACATTCCAAGTGCTTCAAATCTGAAAGCTGATGCCTTGTCTCGTTTTGAATGAGACCCGAATGGATCCAGGACGGGCCGCCCTACTTAAGCGAACATATATTACAGAACGGGATGGTCTGCTTTTCTTTCAGAAGAGATTGTACATTCCCAAAGGTACCATTTGAGATTGCATATTACAAGGTGTCCATGATTCACCTGTCGGTGGACATCGAGGTATCAGAGCTACACAAGAACTGGGATCTTGGCAGTTTTGGTGGCCCAATCGGGCTAAGGAAATTGAGTCCTATGTGGAGAGTTGCCCCATCTATGCCCAGTCAAAGGCTCCCAGGAGGCGGCCTTTGGGATTGCTACAGCCTACGGAGTTACCACACTATCTGTGGCACACCATCGCCACAGACATTATTGTCGAATTACCTCCTCCTGAAGGACATACATGTATAATGGTAGTGGTGGATTGTTTCACTAAATATGCCCATTTCATTCCAATTGCCAAGATACCCACTGCTTCTAAGATGGCTTTCGCCTTTCTGCACGAGGTGTATCGACTGCATGGATTACCAGAGAAGATCATTTCAGATCGAGGTTCTCAGTTCCTCTCTTCCTTTTGGAGTAAAGTGTGTGGTCATCTCGGCATTCATAGGGCATTGAGTTCTGGTTACCATCCGCAATCCAACGGCCAAACCGAGAGAACCAATCAGACTTTGGAAGACTATCTTCAATGCTATGCAAAGGCAACCCAATCCGATTGGAAGACTCATCTGGATCTTGCCGAGGCCTCCTATGACAACACTGTTCATGCCTCCACGGGGGTTAGTCCGTTCTACTGTTCCACAGGACAACATCCCAAGATGATGCCTTTTCGTCCCATGTTGCCCAGTGTGGTTCCTTCTGCTGATCATTTAGTTACTACCATACAGAGGCAGCATGAGATGGCACGGGGGTCCTGGCAGAGGCACAGGAGCGTATGAAGAAACAGGCGGACAGGAGGCGGCTCTCGGAACCTGATCTCCGGGTGAGTGACCGGGTTTGGTTATTATCCAAGAACCTGCCAGTCCGCAATCTACCTGTTAAATTGGCTCCCCTCTATTTTGGTCCATTTACGGTTGTTAAACGTTTGTCATCTTTGGCCTTTCGCCTTCAGTTACCCCCTTCTTGCAAGATACACCCAGTTTTTCATGTCTCCCTTTTGAAGCCTGTAGTGAAAAGGGAGAACCTGCACTTCCCTAGGACCAGCCCTTAGTGCAATAAAATCACTCCTAATCACCTTCCCACACAAAAAAGTAGCTATGCGAAGCACAGTGAACTCAATCCGGAAGAAAGCCAATAACACAGAAAATGTAATGCTTGCATTTATTACTACAATGTCTAATGAGAACTAAGCAGCATTTTACAATAATATGGGAATGAAAGTGCAAGCTGGATAATACCAATTGTCAGTCACAGATGAATATGCAATTATTGATCTTATGCTCCTGGATATCGTGGTTGGAGATACGATCGAATCACACCCAGGACCCTCGCCACTCGAAGTGCCCAGCACCCCTCGAGAAGGGAGGGGAGGACTGGCCAAGCCCCCCACAGGCCTGCACCAGAGCGGGGATGTGATGCTAGGAGTCTCGGCCCTCTAGTGCACGGCTGGTCATGCAGGCGCTGTTCCTCTCCATACGCGCATTTCACAAACAGCCCAGGATGAGTCCCTCCCTCACTGGCCCAGGTATAGTTCTCTTATTAGGAGCTGCACGTCAATCATTATGACGTACCAGCTCTTCGAGAATCTTCTAGGCTCACCCTTCCAGGCAGCAAACATGTTTTCACCTGGAAAGTTACAAGACTGGAAACAGCCAGTATTGGCTCCCAGGCTTCATGTACATTGTTTTGGGAAGTCCTGACATTCCTGTGTTATCAGTGCACCTGACTCGCAGAGCGAAGACGAGCAAGGCTGTGCCTGGCTCTTAAAGGCTGCTCAGAGCTTCTTGCAAAGCTAGATGTTTGTCTTCAAGAAGGGCCTTCGCAGTTAACCCCTCACAAGCATGCTGGCTCACTCAGTTCGAGAGGCCTGGCTGGTTCAGCATTTTTCCTCCACACTTCGAATAAGCTCTAAATACACACAAGATAGCTCAGTAGGTTAGTGCAAGTGCAGGTTACTGCAAGCGCCTAGAGGCTTTTCATGACATTCCACCCATTTTGAAGTGAGGCTTGAAAATGCTGACTCAGTGCCATGATTTAGAAGCATGTACAGTGTGCTGTAGGCCGATCAACCGTTTTTCCAGCGCAGTCATTCTGTTATAGAGAAATGTGATCCTGCGCAAGAGCCCAAAAAAACTGTAGCAATCAGTATTAGGGAGATCAGCAGCCACAGCAAGGGATGCGAAATTATATTAAGCAGCGTCATAGAGGAGGGAGACCATCCAGTGAATAAATCCCACCAGTGGTGAGTAGTAACCGATTGCAGATGGTCAGCAGTTTTAATTAATTGATTTCTGTCTATCATCAACTTGCACTCTGCAGAGATACCTGAGGTAGCTAGTGTTTGGAAATCTTTCCAGGCAGTTTGAGCAAATTGTCTAATAGCTTGAAGCCGGGCAGTAATCACCCCATAGGGTAGAGTCCAGTTAAGTAAACGCGTGAGCTCGGCATGCAGAGTAGTGTGAGACCACTGGGTTAATGAATATAAGGTGTGAGTAACAATGTCTAAGATACTGACAACCTGATCTACGCAAAATACTTGAGGATTCCCTAATAACCTATAACTGTTAATAAGCAAGGAATGATTAGTAACTACGCAGGCTTTATGCTGATCTATCTGGAAGATGTCAGTCCCATTAATGTGGTATTGCATCCAGGTGCATTCCCCTGCTATGGGATGCATGCATGGGTCCAGAATCCTTCCAGTTTGGGGACACACCCACCCCTTATCCCAGGGCATGCAGGTGTGACTGTGGATGGTGTTGTTTTGGCTATCTAACCATTCCCCTCATATCTGCGGAACCCACCAGGAACCGTTTATTTTTATAGGCAAAACTATAAAAGGACACCATATTTCTAAAGCATAAGCGGTTCTACTAACGTGCATTAAAGCATGGCATGTGTTGTTCATGCAATCAAAAGCAAGCGGCGTAATCCATATGTTCGCTGGTAACTGTAGCTCTCTGTGCCAGTGGGTTGAGGATAGTCGCCCCCACTCGGAGCGAAAAGCCAACACCTGCTGATTTAACAAAGTTTGCCATAAAATGCATCGTGTGTCTTTAGCAGTCTTGTTGACCTGCCCTATGGCAGAAAAAATTTCTTCATAGCTAAAATTCTGCCATCTCCAGTGGTTGCCAATACTTGTAGCAGTGTTGTGCAGGGTAGGGCTTATCAATGAGCCCCACTGGGCCAGAAGTTTTATAGCAGCGTTAGCATCAGAACCCATAGTGGCTAACTTATTGCGCACAGTTTATATGTCAAAAGCGTTTAAAGCCCCCGTTCCCACCCCTGCTGCTCCCGCAATCAATGAATCTAGCCCCCTAGCTACGCGCAATTTGGTGATGGGCCGTAGAACTTGACTCCATTTGTAGCAGCTTGGTAGTAATAAGGAAACATTTCCTCGTGATAAATCTATGTCTAACTGTACCTCTGTAATGATAGACGCGTGCATTACGTGTTTGCAATTCAAATGTTGTCTTACTACTGGAAAATCTAGCATGTTCACAGTTTCTACTTTGTGTGATTTGAAGAACACCATTCTCCATGTGGGATGACTGCCATATACAATATTACTTTTAGATACAAAGACCATACTACCATCCGGCAGTGGCTGTTTCAACGCACGATTGTAGGAAATGCATTTAGTCAAGTTATAGTCCAAAAAATCTTGGCGAGTACACTTGCTGCAGTTCTTGGGGCAGAAGAAACATGAAACATCAAACAAATTATTGGATCCATTCACTGAAACGTTTGGGCCTAAGATTTCATAAGCGCCAGTCATATGAGTCAGTGACAAAAGATGCCCGACAATGTGCAAAGCTAGAACTCTTGCAGTTCCATGTGGATACTCATTTGTAGCGCTTTTCTCACAGGTTACAGTGCGGTAGTAGTTGTCACGCAGTACTGGAGCATCAGGTGTAGTGCATGCAATTTTCAGAGTCCATGTAGCATCTTGCATCAACCCATTCTTTATAGAGAAAGCATTTGCTTGGCAAGTCAGGAGCACCCACAGCAAGGCAAGTCCTATCCCCATCATACTGCTCTATGTTCGTGGTGTGAGCCTAGTAGCGGGAATATAAACAGGCATGTCAGAATTCTGCAAAAGTACAACATAAGTACTTCCAACACCTTGATTTAACACTTCCCCAGCCTCAGGTTTTTTGTTTGGATGGTGAACCCACACCTATTTCCAGGTGCTACCGAAGCCTCCTTCCCCCCTCAGTGTAGTGTCTGGGGCTTGCTTACTTTCAACCACTAGGGGAACAACTGCTTGCTCACAAATCAATTGTGCAATTCGGTCATATTTGGTTAATGGTACTGCAGATGCACCAGCGTTATGTAAGAGTACTGAAACAGTCCTTCTATAATCAGGATCAATCACACCTCCCAAAATGTCAATGCCTTTTTTCGCCAGGCTGGATCGTGCAGCAATGCGTCCATAGTTGCCAGCCGGCAATTTGATGCCAATACCCAGCGATATGGATTTGGTTTGTCCCGTTGATATAACATCATCTTCATAGGTAGATAAATCAAGTCCAATGCTACCCGCCGTGGCTTGCACAGGCAGCTTTGCCTCTTTGTCTGTCTTCCACACAATAAGAGTCTTTGTGGATTCCAATTTCTCACTTGTCAGTCTCACAAAGGGTGTCTGCTGGTTTCCCAATGGACGATTGTTCAGTTCAAACAGTGCTTGTGCCAGGTGTTTGGATCACCCCTTGAGAGTGTGAGTCTTAGTCAGTTTCTTTATTTGTTGCTTGAGCAACCCATTGCTGCGCTCCACCAGAGCAGAGGATTCTGGGTATCGACTGATGTGCAGTATCCATTTGATGCCTTGTTCTAGCGCCCAGTTCTGCACATTGCGTCCAGCAAAATGGCTGCCTTGATCTGATTGGATTTCATCTGGAATGCCATAATGCCTGATGAGGTATTCCATTCCTTGCAAGGTAGCCCGTTGATCAGCATGGGCAACTGGATAGACTAACAGCAGTCCAGAATATGTGTCTACCAGGGTCAACACATAATGCTTTTCATTCTCGGGCGGTAAAGGGCCAATGTAGTCAACTTGCCATACGCTAGCAGCACTTTCACCTCTTCTCAAAGGGCCTTGAGGCTTCCTCTCCAGCGGGTAGTGCTTCACTTCGCAGCACAAAGAACATTGGGAGGCAGCTTGCTTGGCATGATTCATGGTAATGGGCAATTGTCTCCTCTTAGCCCATTCATAGGTTCCTGGTTGCCCTAGGTGCCCTGAGGTTTGATGTGCCCAGTCTGCCATTCCTTGCAATACCTCAGCTTCTTCAGGTGTTGTCACTGGGCGAATTTTTTCGCCATTTGATCCACTTCGTTGTTGAACAGGGCAGCCAGTGAGGTGTCAAGGGGCATGTTTGCATCGACATAACCAATGCAGATTTTGCACGTCTCACCTTTGCACCACATCTCTTCCCAGATGTCCGGCCCTCCCCAGATCGGATTGTTCTTGATCTGCCAGCCATCTCTTCTCCATGCCGGTGCCCAATGTGTCAGGTCTTGATATGTGGCCCAACTGTCCGTGTATATGTATGCAGTCTCTGTCTCTTTCACCTGTTCATTCACGGAGGCCACCGCCTGCAGTTCAGCATATTGACTGGATCCTCCCACACCTTCTCTCATCAGCAGTGTTTCTCGGGAGGCTGGAATGCAACAGCTTGCCAGTGTCTTTGCCCTTTATCATACTTTGCTGTGCTGTCCGTGAACCATGCAAACTTTTGTTCTTCCTCTGTCAATGTATCATAGGCGGGTGCGACTTTGAAGGGAGATTCTGGCAACGCCACAGAGGTGCTTGGTTCAGGCATCGCTTCTAGATCTACTGCCTCCAGCATTTGTTCTTGCAGTCTGGAAACCCCTATGCGGCCAGCTTTCGCACGTTGCTGTAAATACCATTTTCATTTAACATGAGTAGCGTCTTGCGCTCTGCCACTTTTTCCGCTTGCAGCAGAGTCGCGCACCCAGCCCATGATCGGAATTTCTGTGCAAATTGTCACTGGTTGCTCGCCTGTGATTCTTTCAGTCTCAACTAGAGCCCAGTACACTGTGGCAACTTGTTTCTCAAACGGAGTGTATCTTGTCATAGGATCTGTGAGCTTTCTTGACCAGAAACCTTGCGGCACTCTTTCCTGTCCTTGCTTTTGCCACAAGCTCCACACAGCAACATCATTGTAGACAAGAATTTCCAGTTCAAAAGGATCCGTTTTTGTCATGGAGCCCAGTGTGATGTAATTCTGCAAAGCATCCTTAGCCTGCTGAAAGACAGACTGTTGCTCTAGGCCCCATGTAAAATCATGTTTCTTTCTGGTGACTTTGTAGATGGGTTTCAGTATCAGGCTTAGATGAGGTATGTGATTTCTCCAAAAACCCATTAACCCAATGAACCTTTGTGCCTCTTTTTTATCTGCTGGTGGAGCCATCTGCTGAACCATGTCAATTATAGGGTTGGGAATTTTCTTAACTGACCCAGACCAGATTGCACCTAAAAATGTCACCTCTTGAGCAGGCCCCCGTATCTTTTTGGGATTTATGGCCCACCCCCGGTTTGGCATGTGTGTAATCAACTTTTCAGCAGCTTTTTCTGCATGTTCTTTCTCAGCACTGGTCAGCATGATATCATCAATGTAATGAGCAACACACACATCATTCAACTGTACCATCTTTAAGTCTCTAGCAATCAATCCATGACACAGAGTGGGACTATGCAAATACCCCTGGGGCAATTTAGTAAAGGTAAATTGTCTGTCTCCCCAAGTGATAGCAAATTGGTCTTGTAATTCAGTGTCAATATCAATGGAGAAAAATGCATTGGCCAAGTCAAGGACCGCATGCCATTCACCCACTTCTGTTGTAAGGTTTTCAATCAGAGTAATGATGTCTTGCACTGCCACAGCTAAGGGTGGCACCTTCTTGTTCAAAGCGCGATAATCAATTGTCAAACGTCACGCCCCATCTGGGCGGCTGTGACAATGAGGCAAAACAGGCGGGTTGAAGGAAACAAAAAATGCTGGTCTTTATTCAGACTTAACAAAATGCTGATTGGCAATATCACACAAAGTTCTTTTTAAAGAAGTCTTCCAGGTGTTCTTCTTGTTGAGCAATGGTTTTTCCTCTGTTCTCTTGTAGGGCACGGTGTATGGACCTCTGGCAGGCTTCTTCCTCCTAGTCCTCATAGGCCCAGGTGTTTCCTGTAGCTCCGGAATCCACGTCTGATCGGCTCTGCAAGGAGAACAACAATGAACCCCCTTCTTCAAACCTGCTTGCTCTTTATATAGGCAGGTAACAATTGGCCAATCAAGTTCTACTTCCTGTTTTAGAGCATAAGAACCTATATAGGCCCCACCCCCTTTTCCTTGTGAACCCATCGCCATGTTCGCTCCTGCATCTGTTCCCCGGAATGCCTTTCTGTCGCCCAGGTAAGTGTCTGCTGTTGAATCACTTGGTATTTTGTGGGGAACAATGGTCGGGTTATGAATTCCCTGCCAGAGACCTCTCCCTACGTGCTCGTAACTATGTTGCAGCGAGTCACCTTCCTCCTGCCTGATGTTTCCACATAACACGTGGTTGGCGTCCTGCCCGCAGTTGCAGCAACACACACGGATGGCGTCTCCACGTAATAACTGGAGTTCTTCCTTCCAACATCCGTCCCTCATATGGGAAGTCGGGTCCTCTTCGCGGCTACGGTTTCCTTCTCCTCTCCCCTTGGCCGTCAACGCCGCTTTTGTGAGGTGAGTCTCTCCCTGTCGGCCTTGGCTCTCTGCCTCTCCGTCCTCGAACTCGGGGATTTCGTCTTCGCGGGGACGTTTCAGCCACCGCGTCTCTGCGGGCTGACATAGCATCAGCTGCTCTGGTTTCTTTATATTGTCCCGTAATGTCCCACTCATGGGTATTATGGGCCCCCAGTCCTTTAAGAATTCAGGAAGTTCCTCGGTTCTGGGTATGTTGGGATTTGGTTTCTGGGATGCATGGCCCCACTACTCGCCATTCCTGAAGGTCGCGGTTGGTTCTTTCCCCAGCCCGCAAGTCTCCCTTCTATATTCCCGGGGTTTGCAATCCCCCTTGTCTGGGTCATTACAGCGGCGAACAGGCCAGATCGGCGAGTTGAATGGACTGACTGCCGGCCTCATTATGCCAGCTTTCACCAATGACTCAATAGTTTCACCAATCTCTTTGTGCCCTCCTGGCAACCTGAACTGTTTCACGCACACTGGCTCATCAGGAGGAGGTAAATGCAAGGGGGACCATTTTGCGTTACCAACCACTACGGGGGTTAACAACTCTCAAATGGATTTTCCGATTGCCAAAAACAAATTCACCTAAATCTGTATTCACACTTTTGCCCAACAACACATCCATGCCAAGTATCTACTCTGTTATGTCTGCAATCAAGACATTTGCTGTGAAAGGCAATCCCTCGCCAATTGACATTTTTACTTTAAAGGATTTTGCAACAGTTTCTGCTCCCCCATAACAATTGACCAAAACTCTGGGACCAGATAATTTACTGGGATTGCCATTCAAAATGGTTACCTCAGCTCCCGTGTCTAACATGACGTGTTTTACTTTCTCATCCAGATACAATGTAAATGGCACAAAAGGGCATCTGTCTCTGGGACTGGTTCTCTTTATTAACCGTACCTCAAAGACAGAGCCAGCCCTTCAATCAAAAATGGGGTCTGGGACCTCCCACTTGTCCTTTGCCAAGTCAGGGTAGCCTGTTGCACGCACTTTGTGCTTCAACACCTCTTCTTCAGAAGGTGCAGAAGGCCTAGTTTTTCCTGATCCCTGTTTTTTTTGTTTTTTCCATTTCTCAAGCAGCACAGGTGTGGGTTTAACGTCTATCTCTTCCTGTGGAATTCCCGCTTTTAGCAGGTCCACCCACATTTGTCTGCACGTGACTTCAATTGTGTCAGTTTTCTCTTTAGACTTTGCATTTTTGCCACGCTTTTTCTCTGAATCATTATTTGCCGCCACTAGGCACGCCGTCTTGCGCACATCTAACCCTTCTAATTGCCCTAGCAGAAGTGCCACTTCACCAATGGCTTTGCCTTGCGCTGGACCCAGCAATGAAAGCAATGCTCCCTTCATATGACCCGGATCATTTCTCAACAAGCGCGCGCGCATTCCAGCTGTAAACAACTCCATGTCAGGCCCTGCAAAATTTGCACTGTACAGTGCACATTGTAAACCCATCTCTCTAAGCTGATCTGTCGCTTCCGTTAGTGACCCCCAAAGGCCCCAATTCTCTTCCATGTCCATCGGACTCGCATACAGATTCAATAGTGCAGTCTGAAGCCAATTAAACAAGGAATGCGAGCCTTGCTGCCCTAGCGCACCCCACACTATTTGCCCCAGCATTACATTAGTAGTGAGTGAACAAATTGGGGTTAAGAAGATCCCATCGGCACCTGTATCCCACAAACGTAGATACCACTTCAGAAGTGCTTCACCTGCCCTCTGTTTAAATAACATGGCAATGTCTAAAAGCTCTGTCTATGTATAATCGCGGACAATCCTAGTATTCTGAGTGTTTCCACCGCCAGCTTGGCCTTTTGACTTGTTAGTGATTAATGGCTGCGCTGGATAAACACATTTCTTTGGAGCACATTCCAGCTCCTCTTCATCAGAGCAGTCTACCTCCGCAAGTCTGACTTCAACGGATTCATTCCAATCAAATGTTTGTTCGGTTTCGCTATCACTAACTTCACCCGACCATAAATGATCTTTCCTAATTAATGCGCAAATCCTTATCTTTGACGGGTTGCCCCGCTGCTGTCTGCGCTTGTGCATGGCTACACGCACAGCTAAAGAGGTACACATGTCCTCCGTCTGATCGGCCCGCTTAACGTGTTACACCTTTTCGGCATTGGCAAGTCTGACATCGTTGGTCACTGTGTGGAAGTCTGCTCCTGGGTCCTCCCAATAGGATTGTAGGGAACCATTGCAACGGTCTAGTGGTTTCACTTTGCCGGCAGAAACATGTGATTGACCACATGACATCTCTCAAGGGAAGCAGAACACGCGTCGAGGCGTTGCTTCTGTTGTATGTGATGCTCCGTAAGTTCGGAAGGGTTTATTTAGGACATTCTACTTCTTTGATATGCTTGTTCACTCTTTTGTCTAAACCTCTTTTCTTCTCTCTTAGTACCGAACCCCGTCCTTTGTTTCCCGCCTTGGTGCCCTCAGGTTCTCCCATTTATTCTCCCTTTACTACGGGTCGGAAGTTGTTCCACACACCCGACCCGATTCAAGACCAGAGTATGCTGTGCGGAAGTGAGTTCCAAGCCTTTAATTCAATTCCCGTTCATTCTTTATTGCGCAATTACTCACCCTTCTTTCCTTGTAAAGTGCATTCGTCCGTCTGGGGAGTCCGACGCTCTCAGCCACCCGGATGGTTCAAGGCAAAGGGTACCGTTCTCAGAACCGCTGTTACTAGTGAGCATTCTCTTTCCTTTCAAACCTCTTATCCTTTTCCCACTTACCTCTTATTCTCTCGCCCTGCAGAATTCCTTCCTCCCGCTTCGGCTTGAGAAGAATCCATCTTCCAAGAGGAATTGTCCAGGGTCTCCCGCGTCACCCATCCAAGAAGACCGTTCCCCGGCATACAGGGTTTTTTACCCCAGAGGGTTTCCCTGGGGTTCGTGCTACCCTTCACTGGTCCATATTTCCCGGTGATAGGGGCGAGCAGGGACTTCAGGATGATCTTTCCTTTCTGCAGCTGCTGTTTCCGTCACGTCAAGGCTCGATCAGGTTAGTGACAATCTCTACAACAGTCAACAGTAACATTAAGCGACGCCCCTAAAAGACTGACAGGATCGAGCTGTGGCAGGATGGAACAGCAAATGCAGCAGCTGATGGCTGCTATGCAGGCTATGTCCCTAGAGATGCAGGCAATCAAACAGGACAACCCTCAATTAAAGCAACAAGTTACCAGAGCATTCTCTGAGACTCCTCCCATTACTCTAAGCACAGGCAGATTTGATGGGGATCCACACAAGCTCAAGGAGTTTTTGGACAGTTGCACTGTGCAGTTCACGTTTAAGTCCCGTTTTTTCCCAACAGATAAGGATAAGGTGGGATTCTTAATATCACACTTGGCAGGCCCTGCATTAGCATGGGCTACCCCTTTAGTTACCTCAGGAAATGTAGTGTTAGACTCATACCCAGCGTTTGTCAATAGTTTAAGGTCTATGTTTAGTCGAAAAGAAATTACTGTCTCTACCCAAGAGAAGCTATTGGACTTACGCCAGGGGAGTAAGGATTTCTTATCTTACATTACCCAATTCAAACAATTGTCTGCAGACATAGGGTGGCCGGATGACGGTCTATTGACCTTGTTCCGTTGGGGACTTTCAGAGGACCTGAAGGATGAGCTCTCCAAGGTCCCTCGACCGGCCAACCTGGCGGAAATGATAACTCTTACAATGCAAATCGACTACCGGCTTCAGGAAAGGGCCCATGAGAAAAGGAGACCGAAGGGGAACCGCTCTCATTTTGATCCTCCCCAACATGTGCCTAAGTCTTCTATTGTTGAGGAACCTATGCAAATAGGATCAGTTAAGGGTCCCTTAACGTCCGCCGAAAGAGAAAGGAGAAAAACCTTGGGTCTCTGCATGTATTGCGGATCATCCTCTCACATACTACGGGACTGTCCAGTAGTACCCCCGCGCAGAACACGAGCTCCGATGCCGGGAAACGCCAAGTCCCTACCGTAGAGGGAACCACGGTAGGGAAAGCGAAACTAGGTTCCCCACCTAATTTAGGATTATCTCTTGACCAACCCATTCTTAATTCATCTATGGTAGTACTTTCGCTGTCCTTTTGCCTACCAGATAGAATTCTCCAAAGCATTCCTGCTTTACTCGATTGCAGGGCAGCAGGGAATTTCCTAGACGATCAGTGGGCTGCCGCCCACGGTATCGCAAGAATTCCTAAGTCCTGCTCCACACCCATTCAAGGAGTAGATGGCAGTCTGTTATCCTCTGGGCCGATTCGAGAGCAAACCAAACCGATCACCTGCCTGCTCGCTTCACATAAGGAGAGCCTAGTGTTCGACCTGATAAGGGCTGCTCACTTTCCTGTGATATTAGGTCTCCCTTGGCTTTGCACTCACAACCCATTCATAAACTGGACAGCAGGGACTCTCTTTTTAGGTTCAGAGTACTGTTTGACCCATTGTGTAGCACAAGAAGCAGTCGGGATTCAGATTCCGTCTGGAGAAGTTAACCTTCCTGGGTCGTCATCTATCAGTCAGTTAAAGACTGTGCCCCTCTGTCACCAGCAGTACTATAAGGTGTTCTCTAAACCTCTTTTTCCCACCTTACCACCACATCGTCGAGATGATTGTCACCTCACATTGCTTCCCGACCAGCCCATTCAATTTGGACGCATGTATGTGCTATCGATCAAGGAAAAAGAGGCTCTCAAGGAGTATCTTCATTGCAACCTGCAGAACGGCTTGATAACCGAATCTATATCCCCTGCCGGAGCGTCTCTCTTTTTTATTCCCAAAAAAGACACAGAGGAATTGCGTCCTTGTATTTATTATCGGGGACTCAATAAAATTACGGTCCCAGACAAGTACCCGATGCCCCTGATTAAGGATATCCTGGAAGCGGTTCAAGGAGCAGCTATTTACACTAAACTGGACCTTCGAGGGGCGTACCATCTGATCCGAATCGCCCCCGGTGATGAGTGGAAGACAGCCTTCCGTACCCCTTTCGGCCACTTCCAGTACCAGGTGATGCCATTCGGACTGGTGAATGCACCAGCGGTGTTTCAAAGGTTCATGGACCATCTGTTTGCAGACATCCTCCTTCATTTTGTTATTATATACCCAGATGATATTCTGGTATACACGGCTAATCAAAATGACCATATCCGCCATGTAAATATCGTACTGGAACGTCTCCAGAAGAATCAATTGTACTGCAAAGTAGAAAAGTGTGAGTTCCACCAAACACAAATCACTTACCTGGGGTTCATTTTATCAGCACAGGGCATATCCATGGACCAGAGAAAAGTATCTGCCATTCTTGATTGGCCATCCCCCACGTCAGTGAAGGAGATTCAACGGTTTTTGGGATTTGCGAACTTCTATCGGAAGTTCATCCCCTGTTTTCTGAAATTATCCTTCCTATCACTTCTCTACTGAAGAAAGGAGTCCATTTCGCATGGAACGACAATGCCCAACATGCCTTCGACACTTTGAAGAATCTGTTTACTTCGGCATCCATTCTGGTCACTCCGGATCAAAACCGTCCTTTCATTGTAGAGACTGACGCTTCCCACCACGCTTTAGGAGCAGTTCTACTTCAACAGTCTAGACTAGGGGATGAAAGACCGGTAGCTTATCTCTCTAAAACCTTCTCTCCTTCCGAAAAACACTATTCAGTGCTTGAAAAGGAACTGCTAGCAATAAAGAAAGCCTTTGAAGAATGGAGACATCTCTTACTGGGCTCCCGCTACCCGATCAAAGTGCGAACAGACCACCAAAACCTGAAGGTTCTCCAAGAAGCACAAACCACCAATAGCCGACAGGCACGATGGGCACACTTTTTTCTTCCATATCGAATAGAATTCACCTTCCTACCGGGGAAACAAAACCTACGCGCAGATGCGCTATCTCGCAAGGACCCTCAATCCACCCGCTTTTGTCCAGAAAAAATGTTCTCTCAAGCACGTTTTGTTTCGGTCATCTCCGATTTTCTTCAAGTCTTAAAATCGGAGACTTCAAAGCAACAACAATGGTGCGAAGATCTAGCGGCATCTTATCACCTTACAAGAGATCAAGGGTTATATTATTATCAAGATAAAGTACCTGTACCAACTCAATCTTTGCAAATTGAGGTCCTTCAGATGTGCCATGACTCCCGAGCAGCCGGACATCGGGGCGTTCAAACAACTCTAGATTTGATCAGACGTCATTTCTGGTGGCCTACTCTTCAATCAGACGTTTCTGATTATGTAAAAGCATGCAATATTTGCATTCAATCAAAGACACCACGTTCTCTTCCCTTTGGATTACTGACCCGAATGCCCATACCTGAACGCCATTGGCAAATCATATCTACCGATTTTATTGTGGAACTCCCTCTTTCTTCAAATAACACCACTATCATGGTAACCATTGATTACTTCACCAAACTGGCCCACTTCACTCCATTACCCAAGATTCCGGGAACTGCTCAGATGTCAACGATATTCCTTACCGAGATTTTTGCGAGGCATGGTCTACCAGACAAGATAATATCCGACAGAGGTCCACAATATACCTCTAAGTTCTGGAAGGGAGTGTGCCAAGTATTAGGCATCAAAAGAGCCCTAAGCTCAGGGTATCATCCCGAGACCAACGGGCAGACGGAAAGTCTCAACCAGACCTTAGAAAGCTACCTGAGATGCTTTGTTACAGCCGCCCAAGACAACTGGACGGATCTCTTGCCTTTCGCAGAATTTGCGTATAACAATGCCAAACACTCTGCACTGAAGACAAGCCCCTTCTTCTGCTCGTATGGTTATCATCCTTCTTTTGTACCAAATGGTCTTTCTACTTCTTCCAAGATACCCGGAGTGGACTGTCTACTTGCGGACATTCTAGAGGGTCACAGAACTGCATGTCTTGCACTACAATCAGCCCAAGATAGGGCCAAAAGGAATGCTGATAAACATCGCCAAAATACCCCGGACCTCAACCAAGGAGACAAAGTTTGGCTGGCCTCTCGTTTCCTTCCTAAGCACCTGGTTCCCTCAAAACTCTCTCTGAGATATTTTGGTCCTTTTACTGTTTTAGAACGAGTAGGATCAGCAGCAGTCCGTTTATCATTACCTCCTTCCTGGTCTCGTATCCATCCAGTGTTCCATGTGTCCCAAATTAGACCTATCGTTCAAGATCGATTCCCTCGATCAGTCAGGCCACGGCCACCTCCAGTTATGACTACTTCAGGAGCCGAATACGAGGTTGCGGGTATATGTGATTCGAGATATCATCGAGGACGTCTCCAGTTCCTCGTTGATTGGAAAGGTTACTCACCTGCAGATCGAACTTGGGAACCGGCTTCGGGGGTTCATGCCCCCCGGTTGGTTCGACGATTTTTCTGCCTGCACCCGGGTAAACCGGGTTCGCCACCTATCAGGAGGGGGCATACTGTTACACCTTTTCGGCATTGGCAAGTCCGACATCGTTGGTCACTGTGTGGAAGTCTGCTCCTGGGTCCTCCCAATAGGGTTGTAGGGAACCATTGCAACGGTCTAGTGGTTTCACGTTGCCGGCAGAAACACGTCATTGACCACATGACATCTCTTAAGGGAAGCAGGACACCGCGTCGAGGCGTCGCTTCTGTTGTATGTGATGCTACGTAAGTTGGGAAGGGATTATTTGAGACATTCTACTTCTTTGATATGCTTGTTCACTCTTTTGCCTAAACCTCTTTTCTTCCCTCGTAGTACCGAACCCCGTCCTTTGTTTCCCGCCTTGGTGCCCTCAGGTTCTCCCATTGATTCTCCCGTTACTACGGGTCGGAAGTTGTTCCACACACCCGACCCGATTCAAGACCAGAGTCCGCTGTGCGGAAGTGAGTTCCAAGCCTTTAATTCAATTCCCGTTCATTCTTTCTTGTGCAATTACTCACCCTTCTTTCCTTGTTAAGTGCATTCGTCCTCCTGGGGAGTCCGACACTCTCAGCCGCCCGGATGGTTCAAGGCGAAGGGTACCGTTCCTGGAACCGCTGTTACTAGTGAGCATTCTCTTTCCCTTCAAGCTTTACTTTCAAACCTCTTATCCTTTTCCCACTTACCTCTTATTCTCTCGCCCTGCAGAATTCCTTCCTCCCGCTTCGGCTTGAGAAGAATCCATCTTCCAAGAGGGATCGTCCAGGGTCTCCCGCGTCACCCATCCAAGAAGACCGTTCCCCGGCATACAGGGTTTTTTACCCCAGAGGGTTTCCCTGGGGTTCGTGCTACCCTTCACTGGTCCATATTTCCCGGTGATAGGTGCGAGCAGGGACTTCAGGATGATCTTTCCTTTCTGCAGCTGCTGTTTCCGTCACGTCAAGGCTCGATCAGGTTAGTGACAATCTCTACAACAGTCAACAGTAACATAACGGACGATTCAAGGGTTTCTCTCATAATGATTTATTGCTCCTGGAGCAGGGAAATCTCATCGTTCAATTTGCGAATCTGCGCATCTTTAAGCAATTCATTCTCATGCAACTTCCTGAGTGCCTGCAGGAATAACCAGTCTATGTTTCCTGCTGCTTTTAGCTCCCGTCTGCATTTCCCAAGCAGCAAACTCTCCAAGCACTCACTAATTACCGCCGGGGGAAAATTAATTCTCAAGCATGTCCCATGCTCTCGTGCCGATTACCGATGCAAAATGTCTGCCACACCTGACCAGGCATTTGTTACCAGCCATCCTGGAATGTGACAGAGTGCACTATCCCCCACATTGCATTCATCTTTTGCTTGTTTCTTCCAGAAGGGCATTGTGCTCGCAAACCCTGCTCACAGCGCCAAATGTAGTGAAAAGGGAGAACCCGCACTTCCCTGGGACCAGCCCTTAGTGCAATAAAATCACTCCTAATCACCTTCCCACACAAATAAGTAGCTATGCGAAGCACAGTGAACTCAATCCGGAAGAAAGCCTATTACACAGAAAATGTAATGCTTGCATTTATTACTACAGTGTCTAATGAGCACTAAGCAGCATTTTACAATAATATGAGAATGAAAGTGCAAGCTTGATAATACCAATTGTCAGTCACAGATGAATATGCAATTATTGATCTTACGCTCCTAGATATCATGGATGGAGATACAATCGAATCACACCCAGGACCCTTGCTACTCGAAGTGCCCGGCACCCCTCGAGAAGGGAGGGGAGGACTGGCCAAGCCCCCCACAGGCCTGCAACAGAGCGGGGATGTGATGCTAGGAGTCTCGGCCCTCTAGTGCACGACTGGTCGTCCAGGCGCTGTTCCTCTCCGTACGCGCGTTTCACAAACAGCCCAGGATGAGTCCCTCCCTCACTGGCCCAGGTATAGTTCTCTTATTAGGGGCTGCACGTCAATCACTATGACGTACCAGCTCTGCGAGAATCTTCTAGGCTCACCCTTCCAGGCAGGAAACATGTTTTTGCCTGGAAAGTTACAAGACTGGAAACAGCCAGTCTTGGCTCCCAGGCTTCGTGTACATTGTTTTGGGAAGGCCTGACATTCCTGTGTTATCAGTGCACCTGACTCGCAGAGCGAAGACAAGCAAGGATGTGCCTGGCTCCTAAAGGCTGCGCAGAGCTTCTTGCAAAGCTAGATGTTTGTCTTCAAGAAGGGCCTTCGCAGTTAACCCCTCGCAAGCATGCTGGCTCACTCAGTTCGAGAGGCCTGGCTGGTTCAGCATTTTTCCTCCACACTTCGAATAAGCTCTAAATACACGCAAGATAGCTCAGAAGGTTAGTGCAAGTGCAGGTTACTGCAAGCGCCTAGAGGCTTTTCATGACAAAGCCAAATGTGGATGACAGATTTGGACGTGCCTGTCCTCGTCCGGCTTCAGTTATGGTGCGGGGTGTTCCTGAATTTGAAGTCCGGGAGATATGTGATTCACGCATACGTCAGAGGGTGCTTCACTTCTAGGTGGACTGGAAGGGGTATCCAGCTGGCGATCGCACTTGGGAACCTTGCCAGAATGTGCACGCTCCCCGTCTTGTTTGTGAATTCTATCATCGGTTTCCCTGGAAGCCTGGGGCCCCGGGTCATTTTGGGGGGGTCATAGTGTCATGCCACTCACCTGGAGACCGGAGTTTTCCGCACCTTCTCGCCTTGCACCCTCTTGGCGGATCTACCTGCGCTTTCGCGCTTGGGGTTCCGCATTTCGGAGGGCTTCCAGAGTCCGTGTTGACATGCCTTTGCGAATGCGCGGGCGACCGCATTCTCGCTTACGCGCATGCGCAGCAGGCTGGGCCCTCACTGCCTTAAAGGCTTGCTCTCCAAGCCTCGTTTTGGGCTCACCAGCACCTGGAAACAAGGCAGCTTGCGTCTCAAGCCTCCCAGGTGCTGGCGGCCCTATAAAGGGGGCAGAGATCGGGAGCTAATCGTGTCTCAATGCGGTTTTGCTTCGATTGTGATTTTCGCTCCGCTTGGAATTGCCCGAGCTTCCTCTGGTTCCCGGTCCTGTTATCTCTTCTGCCAGCCCGTGTTCTCCCTGCTCCCTGGGCCAGTTTCCCTTCCCAGTCTGCCAGTGGTCATCCTGTTCCCGGGTCAGCTTCTTCTTTGCTTGCCTATATTCACCCTGCTTCCTGGGCCAGTCTCCCTTCCCAGTCTGCCTGTGGTTACCCTGTTCCCTGGGCCTGCCTCCCATTCCAGCCAGTCTGAGGTTGTCCTGTTCCCTGAGTCTACCTATCCATTTCTGCCTGCCAGAGTTTACCCTGTTCCCTGGGATGGCTTCCCTTCTCTGCCAGCCTGATTTACTTACCTCCTGTTCCTTCCTGGAACTTCACTGGACTTCTTGTTTGTGTGCCGCTGCCTGGTCCGACTTTTCTTCAACTAGCTTCTTCTTGTCAACATCAGATCTTCAGTTTGCCAGTACTTCAATTTCCATCACTCCTTGGACTTCCATCCTACACTTCCACCTCGCCGGATCATCATCTGGTTCGTCCACGTCTATCGGAGGACTGCAATACACAACGCTTCCCCTGCCAGTGCTTGCACTGTCCTGATGTCATGGAAATCATGGGAAAGCGTATCGTGACGTTGGGAGTTGGATCATGTTCTGCCCAGTACCTATCTTGGGTTGAGGTAGAGTCAGTTCCCCTCGTCATACATACGACTGGATAAAGCAGACAGCCTGGCTGCCACTTCAAGATCTTCAGCCAAACCAACAGGTACGCAACATTCCCGTGATACTCACCTTAACACTAAGAAGGCAAAAAACCTGTTTTGCATGATACCTAAACACAAGACAGAACTGTTGGCTTTTTCAATGCTTATCTTTAACAGGACTTCAGTGCAAGGAACAAATGTGAGGACACACATACTGTGGCTGAAAACACTGTTGGTAAGATATTTTTTATTACACCAGGAGCTCATTTCTATTTGCAATTAGCCATTTACTCCCACAAGGCTGATTAGAAATGATACCAACAGGCCCTATAAAGTACAATAAAAAAATTGTCATAGGTGCCCCTCTGCGAGAACAATCCCAGCTAAATGACCTATCCCTTGGGGAGGTACCCACTTAAGAGTCTGCAGCCACACTTTAGCTCACTGTACCTTTCAAAGAAGGGAAATACCCATTTGCATATCATTCATTGTCCCGTCCACATGGACAGTCCAGCACCGAAATGCCATGGCAATTCTCCTCTGAACAAGAGTACCAACAGCAACCCCATACACATGTTTCAGCCTTGTTGGCCTCATCAGTGAGGTGGAGTGAGGAAATAAGGGCTCCAGGCAGCAGTGATGAAGAAATCTGAATTTATTCAATCTGTGCGACAGCGGCCTTATAGAGAGCCAAACGCCAACACGGCTCTCTCCCTGCAGTCTGAATCATAACATTCCAGTAACATTCTTAGAACCTCATGAGCTCATAGTGCAGCTCATACTTAACTAGGATTTGACAATACAACTCATATATATATGCATGAAAACGTTTTCACTTACATCATAACACATCTCATCCCTTACATGCATGTGGCTGTTTACTCCACATAATAATCTTTAAACCAGCTGGGTTTGTTCTTGACTCTATTTGAATGTGTCTCTGCTTTAGACCCTACACTGTTGTTATTATTATAACTCTTCTCTATGACATTAGAGTCTCTGACACTGTTATTAATAAGTACACCATTGTCATGTTCATCATGTACATTGTCCTTCATGCATTCTGGACATTTCACAATTATGGACATTGACCAGCACTCCCCCCTTCTACAATTACTACATTGTTTCTTACAGCAGATATCTTTTTGGGACCAATGTATTTGCTTTCTACACATTTAGGAGTGAATCTAGGGTTCTTTATAAGAATGCAATCTCCCACTTTCCAGCTGCTACCTTTGACACAATTGTCCTCATCAAATCTTTCTTTATACACATCCTGTGCTTCTTTGATGAGAGTCATAATTCTCTCACGATCAATGTTGGAACTCTTGGCTAAGTCCATCCACCCTGGACATAGTTTTGTTCCAGGCTGTCTCCCTTTCAACGACATGAACGGAGATACATTTGTGACTGAGTGTGGTGTGGTACAGTAGTTCCATATCATTTCTCTTACCACACAAAACCATTTTAGATTTGAGGCCATGGCTAATTGCAAACCACCCTTTATGAACCTATTGGCTCTCTCAACAAGGCCGTTGGCTCTCGGATGATATAAAGCAGTTCTAGTATGTTTGATGCAAAACCTCTTCAAGAAAGTTAACATCCTTTCAGAACAGAATTGTACTCTGTTATCAGTGACTAATTCTGTCGGGAAACCCTCCCTGTAAAACACTTCCTCAAAGAATAACACCATCGCAGCAGTGACTCTGCTCTCGTTTGAAGCCCCGCTGCAGCGCTGCCTGCGTCTCCTGTGCTCCTGTGCGACGGCGGGCTCTGCAGGAAGGTCTTGAGGAGCGTAAAAGCAGGTCAGCAGGCGTGTCCCCTGGGGGTGTGATTTTGCCTTTCATCATTACTGTTCTTAAGCCGTCGCGGAGCCGCGTGCACCTGTGAGGCGTTACTTTGTATTTACTTTCAAGACTCCCCGGCCCGAGCACGAGCTACAGAGCGAGGAGGTGGGCGTGCCCTCCCCTTCAGTGACATTGCGTTGCCAGGCAACCTGTTTATGCGAGTATGACAGGTTTCTAGAGCCGGCCATTGTGACGTGTACCCAGTCTGTGAATGGACAGTCAACACGTTTCACTGCAAGCAGAAAAAAAAAGAAAAAAAAAAAAAGAAGAAGATTGTGACATCATACTCATGCAAGAGTAGTGCCTTTGTCTGAGTGGCACAGCACTGACTCCATTCAGTCTGTACACTCTACAGGGCATAAAGGAACACTAATACGTTTTTTTTTGGCTTCATCTTGTCAGTTCACTGTTGCCACCCTTTGCCACTTATACTATGGCAGCGTCTATACCACCACCATTACCATTCTTAAATGAACCTGGGCGCCCCCAAGTTAGATGGGAAAGATGGCAGGACATGTTCGAAAATTACCTGGTGGCGATGGGAGGAGAGAGATTCAGCTCAACTCGCAAAAAGGCATTATTGCTCCACAATCTTGGCACAGAAGGGCGTGCAGTGTTCCATGGATTAAGCGTTCCACAAACTGGTGAGACAGAGGACATAGATGAATACGCCCTTGCACTTAAACAACTCAAGGATCATTTTGAGCCAAGGAAAAATGTTACATTTGAGAGGCACAAGTTCTTTCAACGTGTGCAGCAGTCCTCAGAATCTGTAGAATCGTACATAGCCTCTTTAAGAACATTAAGCCATTCTTGTGAATTAGAACACCTATTTGACTCGTTAATCAGAGATCAGTTAGTGAGGTGCACGAATAACATTAGGATACAAGAAAAATTGTTGGCGAAGGACATGAAGTTGGATGAAGCAGTGGACCTAGCCAGGAGCGTAGAACAAACCTCACAATATGTCAAAGAACTGAAGTCTGACAGACAGATTACCCAAGATGTATGTGCAGTTGATCACAGGAAGAGGCTTAATGTCAATGTAAGCCAGAAAGGAACATGGGGTGCGAAATGTACCATATGTGGCAGCATCAAGCATGGTCCGAATTACCCTTCATGTCCAGCAAGGAATGCTGAATGTTTCAAGTGTAGGACCAGAGGACATTTCGCTAACGTATGTAAGAGCTCATCAATAAATCTAATAGAAACCAGAAACAACCAAGAGGAAGGTGCTCACTCGAACTACAACATACAGGAGGTATATTCCTCACAAGACACCCGGAGACATGTCTTCGAGATTTTGACCATTGGAGGAGGAGACAGCAAAGGTCCAGTAGATGTCTTTGTCATTGATGGCCAAGAAGTGCTCATGAAAGTCGACACATGTTCCCCATGGACCATTATTTCTATAGAGACATATAAAGATGTGTTAAAGAGGGATGAATCAATGCTGGATCCACCAAGAATTCAGCCCTGTGGTTATGGGGAATCCCCCATTGAGATGCTGGGCCAGTTTTCTGCAAGTGTAAAATACAGAGGTGGAGAATGCATAGGTGACATTTTAGTTGCAAGGAAGGGAGCTTCCCTTTTAGGTTGGGAAGAACAAAGGAAGTTGAGAGTCAGGGTGCAAGCCAGTGCCACTGAGCCTGTCACCATTGCCGAGATTGATGATATGTGGTCAAGAGAATTCCCAGAAGTCTTCACCGAAGATCTGGGCAGACTCAAAAACTTTGAACACCACATTAAACTGAAGAAAGAATCTAAACCTATTGTTCATAAAGTGAGAAATGTGCCGTTAAATATGAGAGCGCAACTGCGCAGTGAGCTCGATAACTTGGTGGATAAGGGTGTCATTGAACCTGTTGAGGCCACAGAGTGGTTGTCCCCCATTGTTTTAGTAGCCAAAAGCAATGGCAAATTAAGACTGTGTGTAGATTTACGTAAAAATGTAAAGAAACATGATTAATTAAATATGAAATAGGTAATAACACTGGCAGACTATTTTACTTGCAGCCATCTGTTCACAAAGGTCCTGCCTTGGTGTGCCATCATAACATGGAGCTGTGCCTCTCTAAGCACAGTGAGAAAGGGGTCCTCGTCTAGATGACTCTAGGAAACCTAGGGTGACTAAACCTGAGTCCCTTAAACAATCAAAAAATAGCCTTAGGCGCCCCTCTGCGAGAACAAACACGGCTGAATGGCCTATTCTTTGGGAAGGTACCCATTTGAGAGTCCTCAGCCACACTTTAGCTCACTGTGGGCGGGACAAAGACTGATATGCAAATGGTTATTTCTCCTCTGTGAAAGGTACAGTGAGCTCAAACGTGGCTGCAGACTCTCAAGTGGGTACCTTCCCAAAGAGCAGGTCAATTGGCCGTGTTCGTTCTTGCAGAGGGGCGCCCAGACCTCTTTTTTGTCAATACAGTCCAACGCTTGATGTTATTACATGATAGAGCTAGCTCAAAGAGATTCCCGAAGGATGTGTTTTGGGTTGGAAAGGCCGTGAAGTAGGCAGAAATGGCCATAGGGGTTAACATGATTATGGGAAGTTAATGGGGGGTAAAATCCAATCAGCACTCATGCTTTTGCGTCCCTCTACACATCTCAGCTCCCTGCTATCTATTCTCCAATGTAAAACTTTGGTTTATGAGTGGCACTAAAGCACCACCTAACAGCCAAAACGCATTAATGAAACTGTCCCCAGGAAATAATGTTGCGAGTAATCTACATTATAGGGAATCCCACTCTTCCTCGTCACGGTCTTACTTAAGAGCAGAAGGTCCATGGGCGGGAGAATGCAGGGAACCATTCAAGCTTTTTAAATGTAATTAACATTATATCCCCCAACCCCTTGCCTCAAGACATGTGTACTTGACCTCTCACCTGAAAAATTCTGTTTGCGATAACCAAGCTGAGACAAGTGAGTTGCCCAGACTCACGTTAACGTCTGAAGAAAGACATTGGGCCTCATTACGACCCAGGCGGTAAGGGGTTTACGGCAGCGTAAACAGCGCCGACCCTTACCGCCTGATTCCGAGGTCCCTTAGCGCCATGGAGGATTTAACACCTGCTTTTAGCAGGTGTTAAAATCCATGGCGCTAAGGGACCTTGTTGTTAATTACGCCACCGTAATTTACGGTGGCGTAATTAACGCCTTCCCCACTCCCATTATGCCCTATGGGGCAAAAATGGGAATGGGGAAGGGTAAATGGGGATTGGGGACTTACCGCCCCGCCAACCTCGGAATGGGGCGGTAAGTCCGCCAACCACCATGGCGTAAACGTAGTTTACGCCATGGTGGTAAAGGTACGACCCAGGCGGTAACTTACCGCCTGGGTCGTAATGAGGCCCATTGAATTCAGGAGAACCAGCTTCAAGGCAGGCACCAGTGTTTTTGTTTAGCTGTCTTAATTTTTTCTTCAATATCCTGATGGTAAGTATGACTCCAGGATAATATGTCGATGGGGACACTGGAGACATAAGCCCAGACAAGTTGCTAGAACTGAACAGCGTGCTCAGCAATGAGCACCAAGCATAGACAGCTTGCACCCAACAGAAATGCATGAGACACATGCAACCTGACCAAAATCAGGGCAATACAGACCTTCCTTCCTGCCCTCCGATACCCAGAAAAGAGTGGAGATGGAGGCTTCCACAAAAAGTGTTCTATCACTCCTCCAGTAACAGTCCAAATCACTCCTCCAGTAACAGTCCAGATTCCTGCAGTGAGATGGAGAGCACGCTGGAACCGGCTCCGCTACCACTAGCTGCCCAGACTCATAAGCTGCAAAGCCACTCAAGCTCCAGCTACCACCTGCTGCAGGTGATCATGCTGAAAGACGCACTAAGCTGCTAAAGAAGCCAGCCACCAGATAAAATGCACACCACCAATACTATTAACGTAGACGTGCATCCTTGTGAAACATATCCCTGACACACTGGCACCCCTCAACTCCAAACCATAGCAGGGGAGCCTCACAGAGCCCAATATTTCGAAGGCAACTGCACATACTTCAGAGAGATGAGGGTAGATTGCAAGAACCATCAGACTCATGTGTCTGTTCCCACTGGCCTCAGCTGTGCATCTCGCAAAACCTCAAGCAAGGCCAGTCCTTACTTTGCTTTATCTTGTGGCTTATTTTTTCATTATTTTTCAAAAAAGTCTTGAACCCGTTTGGGCCCTTTAAGATGAGGTAACACTCTTGGATGGGGATGGAGAATTTACTCAAACTTCAATAATAAAACCGACTCAGGAAGTTTTGGCAAAGGTTTTGGCAGGGAGTACAATGGACATCAGGAGATGTCAAACAGTAGCACGCTCAATAACATTTCATGAAAAACAATCTCTTATACTAAGAATTCATCATAGGTGACGTCATACTTTGTGGCAAACTAAGAAACTTATGTGGGACTGTTATATATATATGGTGTGGGGGGTTGTGATTGGGTCTCTACTGACAGGTGGACAACTCAGCCCACCCCTAGTGCAAGTCATTGTGAGTGTCATAAAATACACAACAATTCATTGGATCTCTAAGCTATAGGGCTCTTTGATACGTGGCCCTCTATAATTGGTTGGCACGCTTGTACCCTTCTGGAATATTCCACTCGCTAGCAGGCCGCAAGCTGGTACCGCAGGTGCTGGAGGGTTGGCCTGGTCTTGCCTCCCCACCCAATTAGCCCAACATCCATCATCCCTCCTACTGTCTGCAATTTAATTAGGCCTTTGAACTCGGCCTTGCTTTGGATCTCTATGCCTGAGAATAAAAGGGAGTGCGAGCATGTTATCTTCTGGCCTCGGCTTAGCCCGCCCAAAGTCTATTTTCATCTGACCATGCTACTGGACACCATGTTTTGAGCCCCTTTGTTGTATTTAATACCATTTAATGAATAAACTTGGTGCACCTACCGTTTTTACATTGCACCTTAACAAGGGCTCACCCCTTCTTCGTTGTATCTTTCCATGATAGATAACCAAGTTCTTGGCTGCCTCAACCCTTGACACCGGGCCAGACAAGCCTTCCTGAATCTTCGTTCGCCGTCAGCTGTTTGTATTGCTACTGCGCCACACTTTTCAGCCCTTCTATTCAAGGGGTCCAAGTTTGCTAAAATGCGTCATGGAACATACAGATTCTATACACACACACACACACACACACATATATGTATATATATATTTATATATATATTTTGGCGGCACCGCCTGCAGACTATTCACTACGTATAACCAGCCAACATAAATTCTTAATCTACTTGCATTACTGCATCTGTACAATTATAAAATGGTTTTCATTTTCTTCCATGCTCGTTACACGAGCAATCTTCATTCCACACGTAAAGGATCACTCAATTTTTTGTTTCGTCATCAGATTCCATACGGTCTTTTCACCTTGTTTGTTTATTTGTTTGTTTGTTTATTTGTTTATTTATTTGTATAGCGCTCCTGACCCAGAGGTATATGGGCGCTTAAGCATCAGGTTACAGGCATAGGTAAGAACATTTGTACATTTGTGCAGTGTAAGTATAGTTACAAAAGCAGTTATGAAAGCAGTTATAGTGGAATTAGTAACATCGTAGCGGATACATACATACATACAGTGTTAGTTATTTGTTGAGTAACCAGGTGATGATCTTAGTTCTGAAAGGTTGAAATGTAGGGGTAGATTTGATGTCCAATGGAATAGTGTTCCATAATTGTGAGGCAAGAACTGGGAAGCTGGAACCACCGGCTCTTTTTAGGGAGTATTTGGGCACTGTCAGTTGTAGTGTATTAGAGGATCTGGTGGCTCTAATATTCTGTCTTAAGGTGAATTTATCGGTTAAATAAGGTGGGGCCAGGTGGTTAAGAGCTTTGTAGGTGAGGCAGATAGTTTTTAGGTCTATTTTTTGTTGGATGGAGAGCCATTTGCATGAGATTCTTGTGGCTGAGATATGTTCTCTTCTGGGAATATTAAGGGCGGCACGGAGTGCATTGTTTTGTAGAACTTGCAGCTTATTGACAACCGTTTTATTGGCACCTACCTACATGCTGTTGCAATAATCCAGTTTGGATTGTATAAGTGCTCTGGCTAGAGTAAGGCAATTGTTGGGGGATATCAAAGGTCTGCAGGCTCTGATTAGTTTCCCAGTGTAAGCAGTGGCTGAGGCAGTCATATTAATTTGTTTGGCGAAGTTGGTGTTAGTGTCGAGATAGAAACCCAGAATTTTTACACTTTTGGCAGTGGGAATGGTGTTGCCGTCAATGATGAAGCAAGAGTAGCTAGGGCTGAGATTCCGGATAGTGTTAGGTGAGCCGACAAGGAGCAGTTCAGTCTTGTCATCGTTCAGGCAGAGGCCATGTGTGGCCATCCATGCCTGAATGATGGAAAAGACTTCACCGATCCTGTTGACGTCCGCGTTGTAGTTGCCTGATAAAGTGAGGAGTATCTGGGTGTCATCTGCGTAGTTAGTGTAGGTGACACCCAGATGGTCCAGTTTATCGAATAGGGGCTTTGTGAATATATTATACAAAGTGGGTGAAACACAAGATCCTTGTGGGACACCGCAGGTAATGGGAATAGGGTCGGCTGCTGCTATGGGTGAGAAGACTCGCATGGTCCTCTTGTCCAGGAAGGATTGGATCCATGTGACCGCCGAGTGGGAGAAGTGTGCTGCCGATGATAAGTGGTTGCACAAGATTTTGTGGTAAACCAGGTCAAAGGCAGCAGGGAGGTCGAGGAGAAGCAGGATGGCAGCCCTCCCTTTATCTTTGATTTCGTCTATCTGGCTCTTGAGATCAACAAGGGCCGTTTCCGTCCCATGTTGGGGACGAAAGCCAGATTGGCGAATACCTAGTAATAGGTTAGTTTCAAGGTAATCCTGAATTTGTAAATAGGCCACTCTGTCAAGAATCTTTAGTAAAAATGGGACAGTGGTAATGGGTCTATAATTTGTGGGTATGTCTGGGTCGAAGGTCTGTTTTTTTAGCAAGGGTAGGACCCAGGATTGTTTCAGATTACTTGGGACCATGTTGTTAGAAAAAGACAAGTTTATTAATTTGGTGATGAAGGGGGAGAGATCCCTGGCAGCATCCTTGATAATCTGTGCGGGGCAACTGTCCCCCTTGCAGTTCGAGGGTTTCAAGGATGCTATAATTTTTTGTACTTCAGGTATGGTAACCTTTTTGAAGGTGAAGCCTGAGCTAGTGGCGGTGAGTGGGGGATGGGTGTGTCTGGAGGGGGGGTCATGAGTGAGCTGTTGCCGTTTGTTTCCAATTTTAGTTTGGAGCCCTGAAATTTTGTTGGCAAGGGCATTCTGGATCCCTGTGCACCAAGGTTTATCCTTTGTGCAGGTATCTTCGGAAGGAGTGGGGTTTTCTAATTCCTTTAAGATGTTAAAGAACTCTTTTGTGCTGGAGCCTGCCTGTGAGATCCTGGAGTTAAGAGATTCTTTCTTAGCACGTGTGATCTCATTTTTGTAGAGGGTGGAGATATTGGTAAGGTTGGTTCTATTGTCTACTGAAGGCACCGATTTCCATAGTGATTCAAGTTTGCTTTTTTGTAGTAGGAGAAGTTTGAGCTCTGGGGTGTACCACGTATTCAGGTGCGCTTTAGGTTTCCCTTTGCACATTTTTAATGGGGCAATGGTGTCGATAGCTTTAGCCATGGAGTCATTATAGGCGTTGACCAGCGAGTTTAAGTCAGTTGTAATTGGTAGGGCGTTCAGAATGGGGGTCACCAGAGGCATTAAGGCTTCAGCTGTGATGTTGCTCTTTTTCCTAGTTAGGCAGGCCGGAGCAATAATAGGCCTTTTGTGCTCTAGGTTGTTGATATTAATGTCAAGGGGGAGGAAGTGGTGATCCGTCCAGATGAGCTGTACGGGGTCCTTTAGGGTGATGTTGCAGTTGAGGGCAGTTACCCAGTCAAGGATTCTGCCTTTCGAGTTGGTGGGTTTGGAGCAGAGTTGAAGGAGGCCATGCTCCTCTAATGCCGTGGCTAGGGCAATGGCAGGGGTGTCAAGAGGGTCATTAAACCCGAGATTGAAGTCTCCCAGTATAATCATTTGTGCTGAAGGTTTGGAGCTTTCGGCTACTAGGGAGGTATCTTCCTCAAATGAGCCAGGTGGACCCGGGGGTCTGTAGATTAGGTGCATAGTGATAGTACTCTTCGGGGAAGTTTGTAGTTTAACTGTAAGGTGTTCACATGATTTGAGTAGAGGAGAGGAGCCTAGTCTGATATCAAGTGAGGACTTAAAGATGAGGGCTACACCACCTCCTCGAGCGTTGGGTCTGTCTACTCTGAGGATAGTGTAGTTGTCAGGGATGGCTAGGGTAAGGGATGGTCCCGCATCCTCATGTAACCAAGTTTCTGTCATAGCAAGGAAGTCTAGGTTGTTAGTCAGAATGATGTCGGCGACTTCTATGGAGTGGGCGACTAGTGATCTAACATTTAGAAGAGCTCCTTTTAGTGTATGGAGGGTAGAGTTGATGGGGGTTATAAACTTGTTAGTTTTGTTGGGTAGTTTAGCTGGGCGTTTGCTAGTTTTGTAGTGGATTCTGGCACCAAGTCTATTGTTGCGATCGGTAGGGATAAGGGTGGTTGCTTGAGAGACAGTAAGGTCGGTCATCGTGGAGGGGCTGTGATGATGGGTGGGGCAGGGTGCTCTAATGTCGGTAGGGTTCTGCTTGGAACTATCTGTGCTCTTATTGTCTAGGACATCATAATGCTGTGCATGGTCATGGGTAGGATAAGCAAATTGTGAGACCGGGAGGAAGGCTGGAGTAGTGGGCAGGAATGGTGTGGAGCAGACGATAGGGTAATGTCTTGGGCAGGCGGGTCTAGCTAGTCCATTTGTATGGGTTATGTAGCTGTTACCGTTGCAAAGTATATTACTTTGCATGACACAGAAGGGGAACATGATCACGGTAAGGCAAAGTAGCATAAAGTGTGTGCTAGGGGCGATGCGCCGTGCAGAGGATTGGCGGATGAAGGACATCGGTGCGACCATAAGGCACAACACAATAGAGTGGTCTATATGCGACCATAGGGCACAACACAATATAGTGGTCTATATGCGACCATAGGGCACAACACAGTAGTGTGGTCTAAATGCGACCATAGGGCACAACACAGTAGTGTGGTCTAAATGCGACCATAGGGCATAACACAATAGCGTGGTCACTATGCGACCATAGGGCACAACACAATAGAGTGGTCTATATGCGACCATAGGGCACAACACAGTAGTGTGGTCTAAATGCGACCATAGGGCACAACACAGTAGTGTGGTCTAAATGCGACCATAGGGCACAACACAATAGAGTGGTCTATATGCGACCATAGGGCACAACACAGTAGTGTGGTCTAAATGCGACCATAAGGCATAACACAATAGCGTGGTCACTATGCGACCATGGGGCAAACACAGTAGCATGGTCTAAATGCCACAACAATCAATACAACAAGCAGGTATGGTATGTATGTGACCAGAACTAGAGACCATAGACCCATCTAAGTGGGAGTGGCTAAGAGTCCATGCATACAGTAATGTCCCGGTACTTGCATGTACTTACAATGCGTTCTCCATATGCGGGAGGGTTCTGGCAGTGGGTAAATTGCAAGTTGAGCAGAGGTGGTGGCCACTCCGCGCTCCCATGCGCGTAACAGGCGCAGAACAGGCCTTTGTATGGCCTTAGGATTGGCCGCCGATTCCGCCTGCCGGCGGTTCTTCCTGTTCAAATCGAGGTTCAGTCTCGATATCGTGCCGCGATGCGCCCGGCATGGGCGAGTCAGGCACCTTGTATGGACAGGGTCAGGCAGGCCCTGCTCTGATAGCACGCTCCGTGCCTGGGTCCTGATCTGGATCCTCTGCTGGGCTGGGGGGCTGGGGGGGCTCCTGCCCTCACCCCTCTAGGTGGATGATGGAAGTGGGGGACCTGGGGCGCAGAACAGGCCTTTGTATGGCCTTAGGATTGGCCGGCGATTCCGCCTGCCGGCGGTTCTTCCTTTTCAAATCGAGGTTCAGCCTCGATATCGTGCCGCGATGCGCCCGGCATGGGCGAGTCAGGCACCTTGTATGGACAGGGTCAGGCAGGCCCTGCTCTGATAGCACGCTCCGTGCCTGGGTCCTGATATGGATCCTCTGCTGGGCTGGGGGGCTGGGGGGGGCTCCTGCCCTCACCCCTCTAGGTGGATCATCTCTTCTAGGCGCGTCATTCTGCTTCATGTGACGTCACCAGACCCCTCTTCCATCCGCCTTCATGGGCTCTTCAGGAATCTTTTCAAGAGACTACCAGCTTTTTGTGGATACATAAACAATGGTCTTCTCAATGGATACTTTGCTTCAATGGCTGCTCATGTTATAGGCATCATTACAGGTGTCGCTTTTGTCGCTATTTCCGGTTTCCAATATATAGGCAAATTAGGGGCAGGATTTCCGGTAGAGGCTTTTGGCTTTTCCTCTACGGTCCACCTACAGATTGCTCAGAAAAACATGGCTTTGGAAAATCTAAAATTTAACCAAGTGACAGATTATATAAACTTTCAAAACCTAATTTATGATACCTGACCGAAAGTGCCACCAAAGATCCAGAAAAGTCTCCTTTGTGCATTATGGTTTGTCCCCACTTGGGATTCAAAGTAAGAGCATGCGACTAGAATGGTAGTTCCCCAACACCTGTGCTACATGCAAGCTACCTGCTCTGCTTGGTGTTCCTGTAAATATCTACTGGTTAATTACTAAAGAACCAGAGACCAGGTCTGCATGGCCACCGTCCCACTTCACCCTCTGGTCTTCTTAAAGCAGAACTAAACACAGCTGCCCTTACTCACAGAAGGATTCTAGAATGGCTTAAGTTCCAGCCCTGAAACCAACCATCATGGATCCAGCAAGGTACTAAATGTAAAACAAAATACCTGCAAAGCATATACACACGTGTCTGTCGCAAGTCACATGCAACATCAAACTAGCCTTGCATTAGCATTGAACTTCCCGGACAAATTACATATCCTTACCCAGGGAATGTGGCAGCAGGTGTACTTGGTCTCAGTACCCACTGCAGTATATAAAACAGGCACAATTATTTACCTAACTGTATAATATGTCCGTGATTAGTCCCACAGTGATCAATATCGGCCTGACACTGCGGCTTAGCAATAAGAAATCTGTCCCTGTCCCTGTCTACTGAATAAGGTCAGTAGATTGGGCCGACCGGTTACCAGCGGCATTCTTTAATTATCTTAAATGGTTTGACCGATTCAACATCCTGTGTTGTTTTAATGTTTCTTTTTACATTGTCCAAAATACGAGGAGTTAGAAGATTAAAGATCAAGTTCAGAAACCACTATTTGTCCTGTTGAAGTCCTTCCCAAACCATCGGGGAAACCCACCAGGGATGTGGTATACCTTGAAACTTGAAAAAATAGGCCAAAACGCAGTGCGTCGACATAACATCTCTATAAACATCCAGCGCAAATGAAAATCTGGGGAAGTAACGTAACGGACATTCAGGACTTCACAGAGACGATGAAAAGCAGTGAAGGGAAAGGGGTACAGGATAGAATAAAGGCGAGGTCCTCCATGCAGGAACATCAAAATCATTTGAAAAATACTATTACACCACTTTTGTGAAAAAATATCGTTTGAATAAGAAATCACATGCCTGTTTTATCCAAGTTTCTCAAACTCGCTCTGTTAAAAGACATTCAGTGATCAACGTGAACTTCTCTAAATGTACCTTGTTGTTGTAGAATCAATGATTCCATGGCATAATAAAGACGCCACTGTATGTATACTAACACATGTAGAATGATGATTCTGACTGTTGTCTGTAATTGTGAAAACCATGTCATGTTGTATGTTTTTTAAACAACAGACTTTGCACTGAGGAAACCCACTGTGCAATAAATAAACGTATAGTTTCTTTCGTGTCAACATTAAGGCATATGAGTCTGGTCGATACCAGTTGTTAAGTATGTTAACTTTTATATAACTGGTTTTGGTCCTAAAAAAATGGTCGAATACAGGAGAAGGAGGTAGTCTGTGATTCATATATATTTCATATATTGGTGCAGCCAGCGTGCACATGTTTGATCATTTGGCAGTACTGACATAATAGGCAAGGCCAATATAAGTGTGTTCTTACATGGCAATACTTGTGTGTACAGATAGTATAGACATGTTTCCTTAAAGTGCCATTGCTGGCATTTTGATCAAAGCCAAATTAAATGTTCAGTTACATATGAATACTGTCATATATTGGCACTGCTAGCATGGAAATGTTTTCTTACATTGCATTACTAACATTATGGGAAAAGCAGACATGGGGGTGTTTGTACATGGAAATACTGTGATATATTGGCTCGGTGATCATGGATATGTCTTCTTACAGTGGCAATATTGTCGTTATGAACCAGAGCCAGCATGGAAATGTCTTATTTCACTGTCATAATACTGTAGTATACTGTGGGAGAAGGCATAATGAAAAGCATTGGGAAATGCTTCTGTTTACTGTGGTCGACCTGGCAGCTATTGGATTTTTTCATGTGTAACCAAACAAAACCTATTAAAAAATGTGTGATTTTGTATCTAATTTGTCACAAAATGTGTGCTGTAAACTGCACTATTTTAACCCAACATTTTACAAAATGACTCTGGGCAGAGCCCACACAAACTCCTCTTGACTGGTTTGAGCTTACTTACAAGATGCCGACAAACTTGCATATTTGTGGAAAATAATTCCACCCGCCCAAAAAAAGAAATTCACCAGCTGCAACTGCTATCCCATTTAAGAAAAGTTGTATTTCATTTCTTTATAATATAAACTTTCACAAATAAGTGGCTGCCCTGTAAGAAGGCCATGATATGTACATTTATGCATGTATTTGTATACAGTTCTAAGATAGTACCGTTTTCATTGATGATTGCTGATCAATAAAGCAACTACTATGGGGGCGTGGTCAGGAACCGACAGGTGCGGATGTGAACGGCGAGAGCTCTGCGATCACACCACCCCTATATCGTGATTTTATCCGGCAAATGCGCAGACTGCCGACGAAATCCAGTGTTGGAGAGGCGGGGTAACCTTCTGAGCAGCTTTTATAGAGCAGAGTGGGTCGTATACTCCTAGGAGATGGAATTGTCTCCAAAGCAAAAGTGACAGCACCATCTTTGTTTTGGTTGTGGGCTGCCCAGAGCACTCCATGGTCCTCGAGTGCTCTGGGAAGAGGTGATCCACAGTGAAACAGTGATTTATCAGATTCTAAGTGATCCGGTCGCGGCTGATGCCGGAATGTTCGCATGAGAAAGGTGCAACCTTTTTTTTCGATCCGATCGTACAAAAGCATTTATCATCCTCATGTGGGCGTGTGGATCTCCTTTCTCTGACATCAGCAATGGGGAGGAGCCTCGTGGCTCAGGCACTCCTGTCCCTTTCTGCCTGCGGCACTGAACGTGTGACAAGAGAAAATCATTGACAACTCTGAGTGCCCGAGTCATGGAATCTTTAGCAGAGTGCAAAGTCTTTTTGCACTGGTGCAAAGTGCCTTTGCACTGCCAAGAGACACCCTGATTCACACTGCAAAAATGCACTTTGCACAGCTTTGTGAATCAGGGTGTTTGCTGGCAGTGCAAAGTCAGCCAATATGATCAATGCTCAGTCTGTATCCTTCTCAAAGGCGAGAAAGCTGGTAAGCTTTTGGCATGGCTAATTATATGGGAGATTCCGACAAGGCAATCAATAAAGTATTCCACGACTTCTACAATACGCTTTCCTCGAGTGTGAATACTTGCTCGAATGAAGAGGCATCTGGTTTATTGGAACAAGCTGGGTTGCCTTGTTTGTCGGCAGACTTGAGCGCTATACTAGGTGCGGCAATAGAAGAGGGTGACATTTTGCATGCCATTCATTCATTAAGGAAGGGTATTACGCCAGGTAACGATGGCCTCCCTGTGGAGTTTTATGCAACCTCGGCTGAACTTTTGGCCCCCAAACTGAAATGAATATACGAATATGCCCTACGTACTAAAATCCTTCCTGATTCCAAGCCCTCAGATCTGAACAGCCATACCCTAGATTCCTTTTAAAACATGTTAAACTGGCTACGATCAAACGATATTTAACTACCCTACTAACCTGCCGCTCCTTCGGTGCCCCCGACCTTGTATGCTATTCTATACCTAATGCACTTGCCTGTCCGATGATGTATGTTATGTATGCACTGTATTCCCTAATGCTTGTACTGCATCTTTTACATGTTGTAACTAAGCTTCAAGTATCCTTGTACCTGCTGCGCCCAGCTACCTAAGGGTTTGGTGCGCATTACCAAATAAACAAACAAAGAAAACAAAAAAACATAGGAGAGGCAATAATCACAGTGCTACTCAAACCCCAGAACAATGGGAGATACTGTGATTCCTACCATCCTATTTCACTACTGAACATAGATGTGAAGATACTGGTGAAGATTATAGCATCAAGACTTTTGGGGATTGTCCCAGTACTTGTACACCAAGATCAATATGGTTTTGTGGAGGGTGGAGGGGAAGCACATCCATTTACCTTAGGAGGCTACATCACATCATGGAGACGGTTAATCATTCAGGTTAGGCATTGGCAATAATCTCACATAATACGGTTAAAGCCTTTGACTCAGTGGAGTAGGACTGGCTATGTAAGGTGTTGGAAGGCTATGGTCTGGGGCCAAATACACTGAAACGGATATGTTTGTTGAATAATAAACCAGTGGCTAGAGTGAAGATGGGAAAATGGATTTCATCTAGGTGGACCTTGGGGAGGGACACCAGACAAGGATGCCCAGTGTCCCAAATTCTCTTTGCCATGGCATTGAAGCCCCTGGCGGGTTACTTCAGGAAATATGTCAGAAACACATATGCATATTGATGGTCAGACACACACTATATCCTTATATATTGATGATGCTCTTTTATACGTGTGTAACCCTCGACATAATATTCCAATATTTGAAGAAGTACTGGACAACTGTAAAATGATGTCTGTGTTCCAGATAAATGGGCATGAATCTGTTATTTTTCCTCTAGCGGGAATGAGACATGTACCCAAGGATCAGCTTCCAGGCTGGGGTGTGAATTGGGAACAGGAATCCTTTAAATACCTGGGTATTAAAATGTTCCATGAAATGGAGGAGAGGTTTTTTCTATAGCACAGGCAGAGCACTGACAAGAATTAGGGATGCCGGAGATTGTTACCTATTTCCCTATTTCACTGATGGGGAGAATAGCGCTATGCAAAATGGTCACTCTCCCGAGATTGTCAAATTATTTATCCAACATCCCTTACATGATTGAACAAGTCTTTATCAAAATGTTGGATCCCAGAATTGTGGAGTTTTTATGAGGTACCAATAGACGCACAATAGCATGGGCGACTACGGAGATGAAATCAGGAAGGAAGATTGTGCCTCCCCGATTATGAACTCCACTTTTTGGCGGCTCGGGCCCTTAACTTGTGCGCCGGGCCGTTACCGACAGGGTCGGCCCGCCGCCTCGGTTAATATTGCCTCATTAAATCTTTACTGTCATGGTACCGATGTTGCTGGAATGCCTCTTTCCAAGAAGGCAGTCCTCTTTCCCATTTCAGGGGTTCTTAATGTCCTTCAGAGCTGATCACCTGCCTCTCTTTGAAGTCTGGTGAGTACGGCCTTTTCTCACCCACAGATGAAACCTATCCGCTTGCAGTTCCCAAAGGCTATCCCAGCATGACATCACTTGCAGAATATGCCATTTCAGCTAAAAAGCAACACATACACAGCGCCACCTGGCAGCCATCACTAGAAGTTCACCTCCAGATCAGAGCCACCCAGCAATACCCCATTGAGTCACTCAGAATGTTTGTGTACAGCGAGAGCGCGCCCACTTGCAGGAAGCCCTTTCTGCCTGCGGCTTTGGCACCAGAATCCCATGGCTTGGCTCATCTAGCTCGCATGACCAGCTTCTCATTTTACATCAAACTTCTTTGGTGGCCTACTTTTTTTTTTTTTAACTCTGAAGGGCTTTTGCAAATGCCTGCTGAAGCCCCTTCTAAATCCACGTGACTATTTCCCTGTAGGCCTGAGTTATTTCTAAGATAGTGTCTCGAAGCAGACACCTGCAAATGTCACGTAGAAAAGATCTCAACATCGTTTGTACAACTGAAAATATTCCTCCTGTGACACAGAAAAGTACCTGGGGTATGAACAGTCATTTCAAACCCCTGCGGCAATTGGTCAGCCATGAATTATTCTTTTTTTAATTGCATTATACAGTACCAACGAGGGTACCCTGAAAAGTAAAGACCCTCTATGGATCCTTCAGACAATGGTTACCTTTACTTACCGAAACTCTGCAGGGATCTCAATACACCAAAATGCAAGGTGTAGTGGAAGTGGCATGATCACCTCACAGGAAGTGATGTCATATGGCTTTTGGTTCTTAATGTCACAAGACATGTTACCGCTTTCCCACATGGTATCACAGTAAGTGATGTTGGAGATATAAAAAAGTAAAGAAACATGATTAATTAAATATGAAATAGTTAATAACACTGACAGACTATTTTACTTAGCAGCCATATGTTCACAAAGGTCCTGCCTTGGTGTGCCATAAGTGGGTTCATGATAGGGGTACAGTATAACCAGAACAAATGTAGACCAGAGACTATGCCGGTAAAGCTGCATATGTTAGACTGCTGCCATCTTATAGCATCTATGCCATTATATGGCACATTCAATATGCTAAATATAGCCCCACACTCCCGGAAGCTGCCGTATGTCACGTGTATCCTTCTATATGCAGATATTGGTTCTCATTTTATGACTATTACAGCGTCACATGCCAGCTACAAGGGCCCATAACAAAGGACCCGAACAGATACCTAGTTTTCCTAGAAGGAATATCGTGAGTTGTATCCTCCTCTAGCTGGATTCACCATAGACGGGGTGTCAGCAAAATACGGCTCTCCAGATGTTTTGGCCTACAACTTCCATCAGAACTAGCCAGCACAGTCAATGGTGAGGGGAGCATAGGAGTCATAAACCAACACATCACGAGAGCTGCAGCTTGCAGGCATTGTCCTTAGAGTGACAGGCAGCAAACTATCAAAAGATTATAGTCAACGCTAGCCCGTAAAGAGAAGACGCGCAAGCACTCCTTCTCCTGCCACGCCCGACCATCTAGTCAGTTTCTAAACACTAACAATGTGACTCTTTCAACGCTACCTGCCAGACGAATAGGAGCCCCTCCCTCCACTAATAGTGCTGTGCTATTGTTTAAAAAGCCAAGCCCGGTGGTGGCACACCCTGTTGTAAAGTGCTCCGCTGCTCTCGTAAATGTATGCATGGGAAATATTGAATTCCTTTTCCTGCAGCTGCAGAGAGATCACTGGGTTGGAGGTCAGGGGTGTGGATACCCTCCTTAGAGATATGAATTATGGCTTTGGTATTTTGAGGGGGGGGCTTCCCACAGAGCCCCTACATCCAGGAAGTCATGTGCACCCTCAGATGAATGATCTGTGTGTGGTCTTAGTTGGTTACGTGTCTTTATAACGAATCATTGTATAATGAATGCACATATAATGAACATTTTATAACAACAAAACATAACACATAATTCTTCTTTTTTATTTTTGGGGGGGTCCCCCCAAACCCCTATTTCCCACCCCTAAAAGCCCACCCCAACCGTTTCCCCACAAGATTTAACCCTTTACCCCACCCCATATACATTTTCGTTATGTTTTTCATTATATAATTTTTATTATATATTCATTGTATATAAAATGTTCGTTATAAAGACTGTATACAGTCTTAGTTGTATGGCCATATTGCTCATCCTCAGAATGTCGCCCCTATGGATGGATGGGGCTGTGAGGAGGAATCATGTCCCCGTTGGGCTTCATGACATCCTGCGCCTATCTTAATTTAAAAGCTATTGAATTAATGTTGCATGGTACTTGGCATTGAGGGGCCACACCATTTTCTAACTGATTTATTTGTTGATCCATTGGGGCATCTCCCTGTGGCAAGCAAGGTGGGGGCACATGTTGTGACTGTTTATGAGGGTATGTGCACAAGTTTGAAGCTCAGCCCTTCAACCACCTCACTCCTACTCTATACCAATCCATTATATTTTGCTTAGAAACTGGTTCCCTTCTCCAATGGCAGGCTAGATTACTAGTATTACTATTAGTAGTAATAATGTGTACTCTTGCATAGGGCTTCATGCCAGATTCTTCCAGCATCAAAGCACTATAACAATTGGTCTTGCTTTAAACCTATTTCAATGGTGTTTGACTTAATGACCTCTGAAGGATGAAAGGCTAAGTCCGCCCAACCGCAGGACTGAAGCTTGCAAAGTGCAGGCTGCTCGGATTTCAGGGACCAGCACTTTACGCATGCGCTATCCACCGAGGAATAAACACTTTTCTCTCAGACAAAGAGACACCTTATAAACTTCTGCCAGAACCAAGGCCGAATCTTTGAGGCTGAGTACATGCTATCCTTGAGCCAGATATTTAAGACAGTATTATTGTCAGGTTCACGCCTTCTGAAGGCTAGTTTAGGACAGGACACTGAGATAGACTACAATATTATGGGAATAAGTCAGGCTACTTTGCATTGCTTCACTATTGGGTGCCCTGTCATGGGCGTTACAGCCAGGTTTAGGACTGCCTTTATCTGTAGCTGTACCCATTAATGTATATCGTTTTCTGCTTGAAGTTCTACCTGCTTTATTTACTGGTGTAATTGCTCATCTCTCACTTCTGCGGCTGACATCTATAAGTCATGCCCATTGCCCTTGGTGCCAGGGGACAGCATTTAGTGTGAGATACAACACTTTTAGGTGTCGCATTCTGGGGTTCAGTGGTGACAAACTACTCAGGTAGTATGGTGTCCTTCTGCCCGGGAACTGCAAAGAGGACTTAGCCGGCATGAAGGATCCAGTGTTCAACTATGGACTATGAACCTTGCTGGGGAGCCAGCATGAGAGCTGACACATCCATTGCTGACCCTGAGGTTTCTTGTGGATGGGGGAGAGTTTATGGATTCAAGGATGGTCTTCCTGGTGGAGAAGGTACTGGTCTAACACGTTCCCTTGGGGCTGCCGGACCACCTTCTACATCAAACCCTGATTGCTTGTCTTGTGGATTTGACTCCATGCTGCTTGTCAGGCTGCCTATATCAGAACATGTAGAACATACGTCATGCAATATTGTGGTATTTTATCAAGGCCGTAATTTAGCTATTTCCTACTTTCACTTGTCTACAGCACATAGGTTACTCCTGCTCTACCACCTCCCCGCCTTCTATGATCAGATCTGTGAAATGTCTGTTTATTATTGCCCCCCCTACTCTTTTCTCCCTCCCCCCTTCCCCTTCTTGGGGCACCACAAAGTAACTTGTTTTGCAGCCAGCGCTACACAACTCAAAAATACAGAAATCAAAAACACGCCCATGATACTGATAGCGTTTCTATCGGTATACATTCCAGGCCGCGCTTGTTGTGATTTCAAAAGCTCCCCAACATCCTCTCAGCCAGTGCCTTAAGTGGCACTACAAATCGAGCCGGGGCCCATCGAGGGGGCGTGGCCTAACGGGGTCTTGATGGGCGGTTAGGCCACGCCCCCTTGACGAGCCCCGGCTCAATGGGCTACTGGCACCCCTGCCAGGCAGCCTTTTGTAGAGATTAGCACCCTCTCCCCTACGGGGGAGAGGGTGCTGATCTCTGCATTTATTTTGTATAGGCTTGCCTGGCAGGGGACAGCGCCTCGCCTATTCAGCCTTAATGGTGGTGCTGCCCCTCGCCAGCTGGGGAGGGGCAGCGTCACCATTAAGGCTGAAAGGGTGAGGTCACTGGAAGCAGAGGCCTTTTTCCTAAAGACTGAAACTCCCGCGAATCCGCGGGAGCTTCAGTATTTAGAAAGCAAGGCCTCTGCTTCCAGCGGCCTCACGTTTCTCCATAATGGTGGCGCCGGCCCACGTGCATCCCTTGATTAAAGGGAAGCCTCGCAGGTGCGGCGCCACCATTATAGCTGAAAGACATTTTTTTCTGAAGCCTGAAGCTCTCGCACACGAGCGAGAGCTTCAGGCTGTAGAAAAAAATGCCTTTTCGTGTAGTGGCCGGGGCTGCCGGGGGAGATTAGTGGGCCCCGGCAGGGCCCCGCCTCAAAACGAAATTTCGGAGCCTGCCGGGGCCCAGCCCCGGCAGGCCCCGGCCCACTTAAAGCCCTGCTCTCAGCACTTAAAAATAACCTCGGTGTCTCTGCACCTCCATGGCACTGAGCCCTCCCATCCACATGCCGTCTCTCTGGTTCCTCAGAGGAGCCACTTTGATGAGCGCACCTGCTCCTCCTGCAGCGGTCAGGGTGTGCAGACAGGAGCTCAGTCCCTTTGTGCTCCAGGGGCCTGCAAAAGTGATGGATTTGGGCACATATTTTGGAAGTTCAGGGGAGGCAAGACTTTCTATAGTGGTGGTGGTGTGTCATAACGTGGGTACCTTCTGAAAGGCCCAAAAGGCTTTTCAAACAAGGTTTGCCCATAGTTATTTATTCTACAGTTTGTAACACAGGCCGATCTTGAGCCTCGGTGGGTAAGCCAACAGCTAGTTCTCTCTGGTACACAGTCAAGAGGTGCTTGTCTACCTTAATATTCTGCAGAACGAGCCATATTAAGAACCAGGGGTGTTGCTTGCTCTGGAAAAGATCTGGGGCTACGCTAATGCCGGGACTGGCGGGACTCAGGACTAGATAGCCTTTTGGTTGTAGTCTGTAAGCTTCTATCCAGGGCTAACCAAAAGACTTGGGGCTGTAGCCCCCAACCCCCCCCCATAGCAACGCCTCGGTTAAGAACCATCTACACCAATTCCCTACTAGACAGCTGGTCTCATTAAAAGGCAGCAGGAACACAAAAGCTAGACTTGTACCTGGGTTTTGCCAACTCTGCTACATGAACTCCATCTGAGCTACATAGCACAGGCTTACTTATGCGGTTCCATGTGTTAATATCCCTGCAAAAATATTGCCATACAAAAATATCACCATATATTTGTGACAATATTAGGCCATGGAACCTGCGGGGGACACCCCTGCAAACACATAACTTTTTTAATGAAGCAGGGGACACCCCTGCAATCCCCGCTCCCAATTGCCCCATAAATTAGCCCACTAATAATATTGCCTATGGCTTTACCGCACGACCATATATATGGCAATATTATTGGTGGGAATAATATTACCTGATACCACTCATGCATGATAGCAGAATATGCTTCTAGTTCCTCTACATAATGCAATAAGACCAACACGAGAATCACGCTGTGTACTCGTAGTGGGAAACAAATAGACACCATCTGGCCAAGCCACACAGCACAAAGTAAACTCCCTGCAACTCACACAATACAACAGGCCATCCCGCAAGCCTTCACCTTGAAAGTGGACAATGAATGGGGGCACCATCCCATTTGCGCTCTAATTCCCAGACAACCTGTCCTACCGAAAGAACTGCACATGCGGCCATCCATGTAATGTCAAGCCAGGCCAACCACCTCAGCACTGGTGTAAACAAACCAAACAAACCGAATAAAGTATCAGGCAGGGGATGCACTTAAGTTGTGAGGGACAGTGATCAAGGCCTTTTTATACTGCAACTGGCCTGCTATTTTTTGTTTGTTTTTGTATTCACATTTTTATTAAAACATTTGTAATATAACTTTCCATACAAACAAACAGGCCAGACAATCGTGATATGTTTTAATTCAGTTCCAGGATTGTGACCCAGATCTCCACAAACAAATCACCTTTCTTTTGCCTATGCAGAAGGACACGCTCAAGCAGCGACATTCTCTGTAGGTCTTCCACCCAAGTTGACTGTGAGGGAAATGTGGCACTTTTCAATTCCCGCAACACAATCGTCTTCGCCGATTGAGAGGCCCTGAAGAACCAACATCTTTGTGAGCAAGGCAAGTCCTCCAAGAGCTCATCCTCCCCAAGACAACAGTCAAAACATCAAAATCTAGCTCAGTCCTCAACACTCTGTTCCTTGTCTCTCCATGTTGTTCCAGGAGGATAGCTCAGCGGCAACACGCTCGCCTTGGAAGCAAGAGCAACACAGAGCAACACAGGTCCGATCCCTGGGTCTGTGCTTAGAACCCTCTGGGTATTAAGCGCGTTATAAATAACCTATCATATCATAACCAACCTCACACCAGAATTATCTCACTTTACTGCATTCCCACATCATGTGCTCGAAAGTGCCCGACTGTGACCACAACCCCAGCATGCATCCGAGCCACTCAGTCCCCTCGCGCACGGCTTGGTCGGTGTCCAATAAACATTGTTAAGAATCTTAATATGCTGCACTCCTTCGCCCAGACTCAATGAGGTCAGGCCACATTCCTGCACAAGTTACTTCATCTTCCCTCCGTCATACTCTGTCAGTCGTGTCTGACCATGCCCTGGGTAATTGTCCACATGGCTTCCTGCTGTTCATCCGAAGCTTGTACATGTTTGAAGCAAAATGACCCTTCCTCTGCTATCTTAAGAAGTCCTAGTCATGAGTGGCAGGAATTAGCTTGAAGGAAGAGTCGGTTTAACTTTAAACAGAAATATTTTCTTTGGGATGGCATAACATGTAATTCTTACTCAAAACATGCCACTCTGATCTCTGCATTTTGTCACTCATTTTGGCCCTGCAGGACATACTCAAGACAATGGGCCTCATCATGAGTTGGGTGGTATCCTGGCTGTATTACCGCCCAACTGTAATAATGTCAGCACCCACCGGTCCTATGGTATTATCACCGGATCACTGGTTGGGCGTTAGCGGTAAATGCCTAATCCGATGCGGCATTTTTTGCACAAATACTGTACTCTAGTACAGCCAGAGATTATACAGGGCGCCAGCTTTTTTCTGTAGGTGAAACAGCCCATTTAGCGCCCAATGCATGATAGGGGCAGCCCTTTAATGCGGCGGTAATACTGTTACCTCCGCATTTAAGGGCTACAGCCCAACTCGTGATGAGGCCCAATGTCAGATTGATAACTTTTAAAGTCCCAAAATAATATCTGTCAAATCACCAAAGGCAGCATTTAGCCTATGCAAAAAGGATGAGCTGTAATAGGTCCGGTAATGGATTCTGCGACACAATCTGCTCCGTAGCCGATGTGCTCTGCACCGCGCCAGTACTCGGCGTAACATGTCCCTTTCTGTCCTTGGTGACTCAAACCCGAGATCAATGTCAGTGGAGAACTTCTGCCAAAGAAAGGATGTGGACACTTCTGTCTGAAAAAAGATGGACGGCACCCATCAGCCGGATCTCACAAGCAGAGGTCCTTTTGCAGTATGGTGTTTACAAACCTGTTGAGGTGAGGAGTGATGGAAAGGGGCGAAGACGCCGACAAAAGAATGGGACAAAAGGTGACATAGCAGTCCGGAACAACCTCCTTTTATGCAACTCTGATGAAAACCTAATCAAAGCATTGCATGTCCCTCGTCACTGAATTGCACTGCGTGAAGCACTTTTACATGCTGATGTAGGCTCTACGGATCTGTGTGCTTTTTGTAATTGTAATTGGTTATTTATAACGTGCAGAGGTTCCTAAGCGCGGACCCGGGGATCGAACTTGTGTTGAACCACGTTGTCTTGCTTCCAAGGCGAGCGCTTTGCCCCTGAGCTTTGGTAGGACTACATGTGACAGTGGAGAGCAACATTGCTGCTTCTGAGGCAATAATATTGACTGGACTGGAAAACAAGGTCAACCATGTTGGAAAATGAAAAAACTAAGTTCAAAAGACTGCAAATACAGCTATTATGGATACGTTCCCTCATTACGAGGTTGGTGGTAGTCATGGCGCTATTTGCGGCATAACTACCACCAATAACGGTACCGTGTCCGGTTTGGTGAGATGGGGACTTACCGGTCCAGTCCGACCTTGGCGGGACCGGTAAGTCCCCATTCACCAAACCATTACCCATTCCCATTTGAGCCCCCATAGGGCTCAATGGGAATGGGGAAGGTGCTAATAACGGTACCGCAAATTGCAGTACCGTTATTGGCTGTGATTTCCCTTAACGGGTACCGTCACCCATGCCCCTAATGTTTAGTTCTTTTTCCTCCAAGTATTCATGAAGTCTCTCAGTTGCCAGCGGCTTTCCTCTAGTTGTCTTTCACTCAGTGGTCGAATTGTACAAAAAAAAGTAGTGGAACGATGTTCCGCTGCTCCCCCCATCTTTTATGCCAAGCACCTTTTTCTGCTCCATTCAATCCCCCAGACAGTCATTCCCACCCCCTCGCCCCCCTCAGTTCAAACTACTTACCTGGGTCCTTCCAATACTTCCCTCCAGCCCAAAAAGCTGTGATTTACAAAAGTACTCTCAAGACTAAAGAAAACGCAGTGAAAGAATATATATTTAAATGGCCACCATTAGTGTGTCATTGCCCCCTCAGAGTGCAGTTTTATGTAGCCTCGCCTTCCCTTGACCCACCATTTGCACCTCTTAAGGGGCATTTACATGGCAATAGCCACTGATAGGCCGGTCCCTCCCATTAACTGCAGGTCAGACCAGGCGTTAAAGGTGGGACCCGCTAAGGGAACTGGCAGTAGGGCGGTAGGGGATTACCGGCACCAGTCTTCTTACTGGTGCCCGGTATTCCTTACCACCTTACTCGTAATGAGGCCCATTGAGTTAAACAATATTGGGTACTGTTGTGGTAAGAAGAGAAGCGGATCCAATATGCATGGGTTTATGATCCATTCCCTCGTCCTTTATGATTATAGCCTCTGTTTAAAAGCACATATTTGAATGTCAAGCAAAACCTCTGCTCAAAAATCTTGTTTATTTATTTGTATTGATGTCTGTGTAGTGCAGAATGGGTAAGAGGAATGCAAAGTTGCAGTGTTTTGCAATTGTAAGCATATTTCTGTGCCGGGTCTCCGCTAGAGCCTTGAAATGCAGTAGATGTGCTTATTGGATGCAGAGCAAAGGGCCTGTGCGCAAAAAGGTACGCTTCCCCTGTTCCACCTGAGCCTCTCAACTGCTGTCCCGGTGCTCAATGTATACTTTGGGATATGTACACAACAGGGTGCCCCAGAGCTCAAAGAGAATACACTTCTCAGTCCCGTGGATTACAAAAATCCACCGAAAGTTTGCCCTCCCCCAACTTCTTTGTGGACCAAATCCCCCATAGCGCTGAGAACACAAGCCTTGACGGACCCTGAGCCAAGAAGATGTGGTGCTGTAAGCTTGCACACAAAGTACAGCAAGGAAGAAGCTAAAAGAACCAGTTTGGGTCTTCAGACCCAGCGCCTACTTCTTTCTGTTATGTTATGATATGTTATGTTATAGATATTTGTGTAAGCGCACACGTTCGCCCGGGGGCATCTTGGCGCTGAGGATGGAAATACACGCAACCAAGAAGTAGTTTAGAAAAGCAGAGGTTTTAAATTCCGGCAGAAAACAAGGTGATCAGTAGTATCACGCAAGGGGAGGGGTAAGGTATTCCAGGCTTGAGCGGCGGCCACCGAAAATGCGCGACCTCCCTTGCGAGCCAACTTAAAGAGAGGTACGGCCACCCACCGGGTAGTTTGGGAGTGTAAAGTGCGCACAGGAAGATAAGGGGTGAACTTAACTTGCAGATATTCCGCTCCCACGCCACAGAAGGCCCGATGGACAATACACATAGATTTAACCAAAATCCGCTGGGCGACAGGGAGCCAGTGTAGTTGTGCGTAGATAGATGCGAGTGGATGGAAGGAAAAAGGAGTTGGCCTCTTTGGCGCGACCTCCCTTGCGAGCCAACTTAAAGTGAGGTACGGCCACCCACCGGGTAGTTTGGGAGTGTAAAGTGCACACAGGAAGATAAGGGGTGAACTTAACTTGCAGATATTCCGCTCCCACGCCACAGAAGGCCCGATGGACAATACACATAGATTTAACCAAAATCCGCTGGGCGACAGGGAGCCAGTGTAGTTGTGCGTAGAAAGATGCGAGTGGATGGAAGGAAAAAGGAGTTGGCCTCTTTGGCGCGACCTCCCTTGCGAGCCAACTTAAAGTGAGGTACGGCCACCCACCGGGTAGTTTGGGAGTGTAAAGTGCGCACAGGAAGATAAGGGGTGAACTTAACTTGCAGATATTCCGCTCCCACGCCACAGAAGGCCCGATGGACAATACACATAGATTTAACCAAAATCCGCTGGGCGACAGGGAGCCAGTGTAGTTGTGCGTAGATAGATGCGAGTGGATGGAAGGAAAAAGGAGTTGGCCTCTTGAAGCAACCTGAAGTGGCCTTGGATGAAGAGCAGGTCCTTCAAGATGACACATCAGCAGGTGTGAGGTGAGCCGTACCTGATCCTTCACACAACACCGATAAAACACATCCTGACCAGCCATCCTGCAGACAAAGCAGTTACCACTGCTGCCGCACGATGCCCATCATCAAATGCAGTGACAATGGAGGTTGGTGAAAAGGAGGCCACAGATGTGCCAGAGAATTTGAGAAAGTTTAGGTTCAGGGTATGAGGTGGGAGATGCTCAGAGCAAGAACAGGAAAACGCCACAATGTAGCTAGCGAAGGATGTAAAGTAGTGCAGTCCTTCCCCGCAGCTCTCAAAATAATGTGGCTAAGGGTGTAACTTTAGGTAATAGGTGGAGCGGAGGAACCTGAAGGTCTCAAAGTAGTGCAGAGGGGCGGAGGTGGAAATAGAAGAGATGCCGGGAGTCACACTCTTGCATGGGGAGAAATGGAATCCATTGGAAGACCCCCAGAAGAAGTTTCACGTGGAGATAAAAGCTGGAAGGTTGGGGCATCATAAGCAGTGAACATCAGAGATTTGGCGATGTCAATTCTGGAGGAGGAAGGGGGCCTTAAATATATCACTCCAGTGAGACCTGAGATGAAGAAGCAGGGCGAGCTAGTCATAGCAACCACTTGACTTGCGAGAGAAAAGGAGTGGAAGTCAAGAGGGGAAGGCGAGTTGGTAAGTGAAACAGCCAATGCCGCAAACACAAGCCTTGGTCAATGCATTCAAGGTGTGTGTTCTACCCATCTGAGGCCGGAAACCATGGCCAAGAGGAAAGAACTGCAGGGGGTACGAAAGTCACCAAGGAACAATAGGATGCAGACCACACCACTGCAGCCAGTTTCTTTGCAAATGTCACATGTTGCGGCAACTTACATTGATACAAATATGCCCGCTGCAAAACCTTTCTGGGGAATATCCAAACCGTACACTCCTCCCTCCAAAGTCAATTTCTATTGACCATATATTTCATTCGTAATAATGTAACTTGTGCCGTGAGAATTAAAATAACTTTCTAAAAAAAGACCTTAAACCTCTGCAGGATTTCACTGCATGGTAAGCATTATTGAAAGGAAATATGTATGCAAAGAGGTCAAGGCCGCCCCCTCCTGCCCCTCCCAGATGTTAAAGGTTATCTGCAGAGGACAGACTAAGTCCCCACATTCCACTGAGTCAGATATTGGGATGCACAATGAAAAATGCATCACCCTATTTGAAGGGAGGGCTCTGGATTGTAGGAAAAGTTGCTACTTGTCTCTATTTCTCTTTAGAAGCATCCCCTCTTGTTCAGAGGCCCTGGAGCTGCCTTCTTATACATTTCCAGAATGGGTAGAAGTGCAAGGGCAGACAGGAGCTTCTGCCTCCCTTTTCTTTCTCCTGCCCTCCTCTGTTTTAATAGAAGACTTGCTGAGAGGAGGCCTGCCTGGTGCAGCCTCGCTACAGTCTCCTAATTAGGGCAGTGGGGATACAACCTTGCTTCCAAGAACAGGTAAACATCCCAAAGTGTTTCTTCCTTCCGGACCCAAGCACTCTCTCCATGTTTCGACAAAAGGGACCGGAAGGAGGACTCACAACCGGCCACCTCTCACGCGTGTAAATTTGTTATATGCCGCCATGCAGCACGGTAGGGTGAGGCAAGACGGAAGAACATGTGGAGGAAGTAGCGCAACCTCGAGGCCTATTAGTGCGATCTACTGCAAAGAGTGGCACAGAGAGGGAATGGCGGCACGAACTGCACATGCTTGTCACTTTCAAATATCCAAAGGGTGCCCATAAAGGATACATTGGTGGAAAGCGACCTTCTGGGACAGTGAAAGCAGAGGTCAAAGTGAGAGGAACTAAAGGGTACGACGTTCTCTTACTTCTCGGGGAAGTCTGTCATAGTTCCCTTACTTTATGTGACCTGGAGTACCGTTTCAGGATGGAAGGAAAGGCCACTCTAATAAATAAATAAATAAATAATTAAATAAACAAACAAATAAATAAATAAATAAATGTAAACGACATTGTGCTATTTCACAAGTGCTGCCTAAGTGTAGGCACAAGGGGCTTGTTTAGGCGATTGCCATCTACATGCCCCTTAAGAGGTGCGAATGGTGGGTCAAGGGAAGGCGAGGCTACATAAAACTGCACCCCCTGAGGGGGCAATGACACACTAATGGTGGCCAATTAAATATATATTCTTTCACTGCGTTTTCTTTAGTCTTGAGAGTACTTTTGTAAATCACAGCTTTTTGGGCTGGAGGGAAGGACTGGAAGGACCCAGGTAAGTGGTTTGAACTGAGGGGGGCGAGGGGGTGGGAATGACTGTCTGGGGGATTGAATGGAGCAGAAAAAGGGGCTTTGCATAAAAGAGGGGGGAGCAGCGGAACATCGTTCCGCTACTTTTTTTTGTACAATTCGACCACTGAGTGAAAGACAACTAGAGGAAAGCCGCTGGCAACTGAGAGACTTCATGAATACTTGGAGGAAAAAGAACTAAGCCTTAGGGGCATGGGTGAATCACAAGGCAAATGAAAACGAGAGTCCATAGAAGGGACACTTTCGGCAGCACCTCGTGGTTGCTTCAGGGAGCTAGAAAAAGATATGAGGGAGACAAGAAACATTTTATCTGAATTGAATAACATCCACCGACGACGATCATATCGAGTGACTGCTGATCGCCGGCAGTAGTCGATAGTCAGTGGGATATGATGGCCACTGATATAGAGTGACTCCTGTTTCACATTGCTTTCAGAGCTAACTAGCGAATTAAGCCGAGTGTTTGACTTTGAAGAAGTGCAGAGAGAGACAAATTGAGCTTGCAAATGTCCTGGACTCTTTCTAATAATGTGGGCGTATTGCGTCAACCTCAACATCAAGGACTGAGAAGAGATATCCACAGCCGGCTTTATAACTCTCTGTGCTTTCCACCAGCGCTCCACAGGATGTGCGCAGTAAGGTCAGGTATGAGTCAGGGACGCTCGGGATGGTGGAGCTCGGAGGGGCCGGCCCGCGGTTCCCACAAACGCCTACGCAGATGGGTGCGCCTTCTTGTGTTCGCAGACGGTGACTCCTGCCTTCAGGCATGAGTCTCTTGGGAAGGGATAAGGCAGGCAGGAGGTGTTGTGGCGGAGGTGTGAGTTTTGCATGTCTGCACAGTGGTGGGGATCATCTTATCTGTCAGCTGGGCTGAACCCAACCCTGTGTGGTGCCTAGCAACCAGCCAAAACAATGATGCAATGTTGTCCTTTGGGTAGGCTTCCTGTCGTGTTTATCTAAGTCAAATAGTGAAGCCCTCTCCTTCCAGCAGGCGCCATGTTAACCACACCAGGAACTAAGCAAACAATCTTAAGCCAGATGCGATGCACACAGGCATACTTGATATACTATTATTATTATGGTATGTATTTAGCGTTGCACTTCGAGAAGCAATGGAGCGCTTTACAGAGGTATACAACAATAAAGATGCATAATGGAGCGCTTTACAGAGGTAACAACCGAACAGATATACAGCGGGGCGTAGGATACAGAGGGGCGCAGATATACTATGACAGAAGCAGCGTACTTGTAACGCACACTCGCGGACAAAGGACCCAAAGCTGGCTCAGACTATGCCATGAAGCGTACATGACCCCTTAAACAGATGGTAGAGGCTGGGCTTATTTTTATTTTCTTTCATTTTTATTGGGATTGTGTACCATGTTGCATTGCGAGCAAGCTGCTTCAAAGTGTAATATATACATATGTATTGTGTGATTCATGTGCCATTTATAATGTCTTCCTTCCAACGGGCCCCTCCCTATATATTGTTGCACTTTTCTTCTATAACATGCCAGAACCTCATTACTGTATATTTACATCTCTTTTTATTGTATTCTCAGATCTCAACCACACAACGGAGCTTCGGATGAAACACCTGTATGAGCCGGTGCACAGCGTTCCTGGAGGCCAGTGTGCGTGTAAATTTGCAGTGGGGCAGATCTTCCAAGCATCACGCTAATCTCCATTCGATTCGCAGCACAGAAGATGAAAGTGTCTTGCCATGGACAATGTGCCCCAAAGAAGTAGGCATCAGATTTTGGATCTGTGTCTTTTCATCGCAGCCCGCTTTTTGGGTGGGCTTTTTAACTGTGCACATTCAACTTTTTTGATTTTTCGATATTTTCAGATATCCTTTTAGTTTTGCCTAAAAGCTGACAAAGCCAACTTTGCCAACGTATTCCTTTGTAAATATACTTTCACATTGGTGTAAATATGCATTGTAAAAGTATCTTTGTCCTCCCTGGTGTGTATGAATCCGAGCCCAGTGTATGCACCCTATCCTGCTGGTTTTCCTTTTGACACGTATAAGCACCACCCTGTGGTTATGTTGCGTAAACTTGTGTAGCGCATGAACACCAAACGCAACTTGGCGCTAAAGATACCAACAGAACGAAAGGAACCTTGAAACAGAAATGACTAGAACATGTTGGTTTCTAGCAGACGTCTAAACTGAAGATGATTATCCAAAGTCTTAAAGGTAGGTGGTAGAGAGCCTAGCTGCGGAAACGGTGAAGGAGCGGCCACCAAACCTGGCTAGGCGAAACCGAGGGACCATGATAAGCCGGGAGTTCTGGGAGCGCAGGGAACAAGTGGAGAAGTAAGGTGGAAACTTGTCCTGTAAGTATTCTGCGCCCACTCCATAGAACGCTTGGTGAACTATGCAGAGCGACTTAAATGAGATGCGCTTAGATACAGTCAGCCAGCCCAGTGAGCAGAGTACAGGGGAAATACAAGACCCATACGGGGGGTGTCAGTAGCCACTCGAGTTGCCATATCTCCAGGAGCTGAAGACGTTTAGTGAGATAGAGTGGTTGTGCTAGGAAAAGGGAGTTACAGTCATCGATGCGACTCAAGACAAGAGCCGCAATGATCAGTGCCCGAAGATGGGAAGGAAGAAAGGGCAGAATCTTCTGCTGAATTCTTAACTGAAAGTGGGCAGTCTGGCAGACAGCACTGACCTATGCCTCATTAGATAAAGAGGCAGAGAACCTGAACTCAACATTTTTCACCACGTAGACAGGGGTGGGTCAAGCGCCTTAGGCCAGAATGAAGAGGTCCAGAAGTGAAACAGAGACGAAGGAGTGGGAGAAGAAACAAACAGAAGGACTTCCGTCTCCTCACCATTCAATTTCAGCTAGTTGCTGCCCATCCACCCCACGACCACTGACAAAAAAACCCTAAACTGATACACTGGGCCTCATTATGAGTGCGGCGGTAAGGGGTTAACGGCACCGGTAAGGATGCCGGTGCCGTTAACCCCCTACTGCCGCATTCCGAGGTCCCTTAGTGGGTCCCACTAAGGCCGGCTGTTTTTACCAGCCGCCCTTAGCGGGAGCTGCTAAGGGACCAGGGAGCTAATAACGGGCCCACTACTCCTGGGCCCGTTATCAGCTCCTTCCCCATTCCCATTGAGCCCTATGGGGGCTCGAATGGGAATGGGGAATGGTTTTCAGAATGGGGATTTACCGGGTCCTCCAAGGTCGGAATGACCCTGTAAGTCCCCATTCCGACTACACGGACCCGACACGGGTTTGGAGGCAGCCATGGCGCTAATAGCACCATGGCTAGCTCCAAACTCGTAAGGAGGCCCACTGTGTTCGAGTGAGAGACACCAAGTCGGACAATGATTAGAGTATGATCATCACAGAAGAAGCAGCGTAAGCTGGTAAAAACAATTCTACAAAAGAAGTCAGAGGAGAGCCCACTTTTATCATATCCTTTCCTGTTGTTGTGGTCGTTCTCCTCCTCACAGGCCTTTGTCACAAGTTGCTCTCTTTCATCAAAATCCTTCTCCTCCTTCCTTTGTTCCAGTCCTCCTTCTTTGACACAGTCCTTCTTCATCACAGGCCTTTGTCACTGTCCTTCTCCTTCAGCACTCCTTCATCACAGTCCTCCTTCGTCATAGTCTATCACCTTACTCAGTCCTACCGCTTTGTCATAGTATTTCAAAAGTCTCTTTCTCCTTCATCACAGCTCTTCTCCATAACAGTCATTCTCCTTTGTTACATCCCATCATCACAGTCCTTCTCCTTCATCACAGTTCTTCATCACAGTTATTCCTTCTCCTTCACCACAGACCCCCTTGTCATAGTCCTCCTTAATCACACTGCATCTGCATCACTACTGTCCTTTCGCTTCTTCACTGTCCTTCGTTATAGTCATTTTACTTCATCTGCAGTCCTTCTCCTTCATCACTGTCTTTCTTTGCCACAGTTATTCTCCTTCATTAATCCTGTAGAAAACTGCCCTTCTCTTTTGTCACAACCCTTGTCCTTCAATCCTTCATGGCATCCCTTCTCTTTCATCAGTCTTTTATGATTTTCTCTACTTCTTCACAGTTCTTCTCCTTTGTCACAGCCCTTCATCATCATAGTCTTTCTTTCTCCTTCATCACAGTCCTTCGACACGCTCCTTCTTATTCATTGCAGTCCTTTATCAGTCATTCTCCTTTGTCACATTCCTTCATCGCAGTCCTTCCTTATCCTTCATCACAGTCCTCTTTCATTACAGTCCTCCTCTGTCAGAGTCCTTCAACATCACCACAGTTCATCATCACTTTCCTTCTTCATCATAGTCCTTCTCCTTCATCATAGCCTGTCTTTGTCCTCAGTCCTTTCCCTACATAAAAGTCCTTTGCATTAGTCTCCTCCAACTTTGACAGTCTTTATCACAGTCCTTTTACTTCATCAGAGTGCCTCTTCATCACAGTCCTTTGTCACAGTCCTTCTTCTTTGTCACAGCTTTTCTCTCACATAACAGCCCTTCTACTTAATCTCAGTCCTCCTTCCTCACAATCTTTCTCCTTCATCAAAATAATTTTCTTTCATAAATGTCCTTCATCACAGTCTTTCTCCTTGTTCAGAATCCTTCATCACAGTTCTTATTCTTCATAACAGTTGTCTGCCAAAGTCGTTCACCTTCATCACAGTCTTTCATCACAGTACTTCTGATTCATCACAGTCCTTCATCATTACCTTTCCGCTTCCTCAAAGTTCTCCTTCACCACATTCCTTCTCTTTTATCAAAGCTTTTCATCAGATACCGTCCCCTTCATCAAGCTCCTTCCTTCAACATAGTCCTCCCCTTCACCATAGTCCTTTTCCTTTGTCATAGACCTTCTTATTTCCATTAGTCCTTTTCCTTCATCATAGTCCAAGTGTTTCAAGCACAGTCTTTAGGTGGGTCACAGCCAAAATCTCTCTGTCTGTCCCTGTATATCTTAATCTATTATTTCTTCCTTCCCCATGTCATGTGCCCCTACTTGTCTTTGTTTGTCTCTCTTTGGCTCTCTCACTCATGCTGTCTCTCTCTCTCCCTTTCACTCTATCTCTCTCTCTCTCCCACTCTCTGTCTATCGTATGTCTCTCTTCGTCTCACTCACGCTCTCGCATTCTATCTTGCTTTCAATCTCTTTTGAATCATCATAATCATTATCATCATTATCATTATCACTCTGTTATTTAGCAAAAGGAATGACAATATAACAACATACAATCCAATATTGTCAGAAATGTTCATCAAACATATAATGTGTAGACCCCAATCCAGAAAACAAGAAACAACCGAACTAAGACACGAACAATGCAAAAAACAAATTTCATAAAACAACCCCCATGCACCTTTCTCAAACTTCTCTTTTGGGGTGTCCTTGCAAGGCATTTGAATCTAGAAAGCAACAGCCCTTATTATTTTGCACCAGCATGCATGGAGATAGCGAGGCACTGCTTCCAACACCCTCTCTTCATTACTGGATTGGCAGTATTCCAGGGCTTCCTCATACATTTTAACATTGTTTGACCTAAAGAGGGACAAGAGCCCCTTCCATCTTCATCTGTGATAGCGCAGGGATATGAGTAAAAAGTGCACCCCAGATTCAACGTCTTATTATCACACTCGTAGAGTCCGGTCCTAGGCCCGTGACTCACTTAGCAGTTATTTAGCCGATAGGAATTCTTCCCAAATAAAAACGGCATAAATAGCTCCTCTGCCTCCTTTTGTATATATGAGGCCACATAAGCCTCGATCCACCATATATCCTTATGTTTCAAATACCAGGACAGCAGGGGGCATTCGTCTAGGTACCCAAGTCTCCTCCCTTCTCAAAACCCCAAATCTCTCCCTTGGTTTCTTGAGGCAATCCCTAGTAATCATAGTTGGAGGCTCCCACAGGGTTCCAAAGCCCAATGGATACAAAGGTTTCTTCACCCAGGCCGATCACAGGAACTTCATACAAGCCTCCAAGCCCACATTTTCTTTTAGTGTGGCTTGCTATACTCTGGCCTCCTGATTACCCCACGGTATAACCCAACATGCTGCTGGTAAGGCGGTGCAATCCAATCAGCAGCAGGGCACGTCCGGCCTCTAGACATAGGGGACCAGTCAGATGTTCATTTCAACAATTAAAAGTGGCTTCTAAGAAAGGACTTTTTAGGTACAGTCAACGCAGCACATATTGGACAGACATCGGCTTCAGCCCCACATATAGCAGCAGGGACAGGCATCCATTCACAGATTTAAAGGACCTGTGCAAAGGAATTCCCCCCAAACATCCTACTAAACGTCAGATGCCCACTGACATGTCCGCCCAATATATTCCCACATCTTTGCAACTGCGTACCTCACCCTCTTTTATTATCAAAGTAGATACCCGGATAGTCAAATTGAGATACTGCATCCAAACATCTACCATTTCCCCCAAACCCCTCCTGGGGCATTTAGCTAGGGCCATCACCACTGTCTCTGTTTTGCTCCAATTTATAACAGCTTCTTGCAAATGAAATTAATTTGTAAAGGCACCCTGTATCTTGTGTTACTGTTTCTATGCGGGTGAGTAGCACTGTGTTGTGCACACACAGAATTAGTGGAGTATCCTGGCCTCCTTTCCTGGGCACATCCATTGTGAGCCATCCTAAAACTCCTCTGAAACATTCATACAGGGTACAGGCTACAAGGGTAAAGTACTATCGCACACCCCTGTCTGACACCCATCCCTACAGAATATTGTCCCATCAGTTGTCCAATCGTCTGGCTCTGACTCTTGCTGGCATGAAACCTCAAGTATCTCCACTTAGCCTTCCCTCTGCCCTTCTCTCTACAGCAGTGGTATTCAAGGGTTTTCATACCGAGCCCCACCCCTTGAGTAAAAATATTGTTTCTGCCCCCTGCGACCTAGTGGTTGGCCCCCCTGCAGGTGCCCAAAGGATGTCCAGGGGAGACCCAGGCTCTTTAAAATATAAGCAGATTTACTTATGCTTGTATTTTGCATTTAAAACAGTCATCTTAATCCCTTTTAAAAGAGTTTGCCCCACCCGGCCATCCTTCGGGCCCACCTGTAGGGGGACAGCCCCCCAGTTTGAAGACCACTGCTTTACAGTGACTCCTACAACACACTCACAGGGTCGAAAGCCACTTTTAGATTTATAAATTTCTTTCTCTCTTTCCCTTTATCTCACTTGCGAGTGTGGTGCCAGTCTGGATGCAAGTGAAACCTATGAAAGAATTATAGTCTGAATTGAGCATTTGTAAGAGGTCTGGCTGTTGAAAGCATAATATAAGAGGAAATATTTGAGGATGTCAGTCTCTTATGATTTATCAACTCCGTCCTAAGCCACAAATGGATGTGTGGGGTATTTCAACATTTTGCAACTTAGGGCTATACGTCCCGGGAGGATAGCTCAGCGGCAGCGTGCGCGTCTTGGAAGCAAGACGACACGAAGCAACAACAGGTTCGATCCCCGGGTTCGCGCTTAGAAACCTCTGGGTGTTTAAGCGCGTTATAAATACGTAACTAAGACAAAAAAAAATAAAAAATTACGCAACTAAGAAAAACAAACAATTCCTGTAACAGCGCCTCGATGCCTGCGGGCTGAGTGAGCGCTTTATAAATAAATAAATAAATATACTTGATTGGAGGATTTAAGGTATGCATGGTTCTTAAACTCTTGTTATGTGCAAGATCTGAAAGCAAGGACTAAGGCCGTAGGGTATTAGTGCTTGGGTTTTCCTTTCATCAGTTATAGCTAGAATGTTTACACAAATGTTGATGCCCTCTTTGCATGGGCATCAGTAGGTAAACTGGTGCTGGGTCATGGTACAGCACAAAAGTTTAATCTTCCTGCTAACAATAGTTATCAACCATTAGTGCCAAGCGGGGGGTGTGAGTGGCGCAGCCTCTCAGCCAATGAGGAGACTTGGAATGAGGATATTACCAGACGGTAATCCCCCCGCTCAGAACCTCCTCATGGCTGGAGACCGCCGGGTAATCAGGTAAGTCCTCACCTTTCCCTCCCTCCCCGCCACAGATTTTCCTTCCCTTCACCCTCCCCCCTTCCTCCACTGCTGTCTCCACCGCGTCAGCTCCCGATCTGCAATGGCAGCCGTTTTTGTTTATTTTTTTCAATGGGCGCCATGGAAAGAGAGAAGTGACTACATGGAATGTGAAAACAGACTTCGTTTTCCCTTCCCCACAGGCCATTTTTTTACATTTTATTTTTACAAAACGCCAGAGCGTTTTGGAACAGAAAAGAATGTTTTTAGTACTCAGTCTTACGTGCTGGGGTACTAATATCAATAAGCCCTTCGCAGGAGGGGCATTACCACTTCAAGTAATGCCCCGAAACCTTTGTTAAGGCCCGCGCGAGCTTAACTGTGGGCCCTGGGCATTACCTGAAATGCTAGTGCCCCCCCACCCACCTGCTCAGGGCTTATTGCTTATGTCTTCCTACACATGGTCGCATATTTATAATGAAAGCTGAAATCTATATTTGCTGTTTTGGAGTGACTGTAGTAAATAGATAGCTTGGGTTACATTCTTTTATTACACATTGTTTACAGCCTGGGAAATGGAACTTAAAGGTGTGCTATAACTTTGATGATGCCATGCTAGATGGTAACAGCGATGAAAATCTATTTATGAGCCTTCAGAGCAAGCTGTGTAATCTGCTGCCTTCATGCCTCGGGTGCTGATTTAAAATGTTATAAGTATTTAATCTTTCAGCAGAGGCTAACAACTCATGTACTAATACTGACATGATGACTGACAGTTCAGCTTGCATGCACTTTGATATGGGCCGAATAATTTCAGTGCAACCCAAACCCACGTCTGTAGATATAAGAACAATTCTTGTTTTTAAGGTAGTGTGTGTACATCCATCACTGTTTTGTGCCTCTTACATCCTTTTATTATCTGGTTGTATTTTTGTTTTGTTTTTGGGTGCTTTGAAATAAACATCCTTGGATATATGCAGTGAATAAATCCATAGAAAAGAGTGGTGCTCCCAATTAAGGACATGTCAACCAGATTGCAATGTCGTTGCCTCGCTCCATATTGTGACTGATAATGTGGTTTCCAATGTCACCCAAATTCAACGCTGAGGCTAATCTCAGACCAGATTCCAAATTACGAATCGAGCAGGTGTTTCTTGAATGAGTTATGCAAATATATAACAGTCTAAATCGAACGCAATCTAGTCTTCAAATGCCTTGGTCGCTTCTTTTTGGCCAGTGAAACAATGGGGTTTTGCCATTATAAAACGCTTCTTTGAATTAGGCCCAATATGTTCAATATTAAGTTCTCTATGAGGGCTATTCCAAATGTTTGATTGATGACGTACTAACGTTCCAGAGTAACGCATTTTTGTACTTGTTGATTCCTTACAACCTTTTGCCATTTTTATTCTTTTCGTCAAGGGCTATTTTATATGAAGAGTTTTACAGTGAAGCTCCACACTTACAGGGACCTTGGCCACACTCCTTTTCTCCACACTTAAACATTGCGGTGTCTATGGAACTACATAGATGTTGTTGTCCGAATGTTTGAGGGGAAATTCGATTTAGGTTGCAGATAAGGTGTGCCACATCATTGTGCACTGCTGCATGCTGCACAGTTTCGCTGCTGCATCGTGACGCATGCGTGTGTCAATCAATCTGGACTTCTCACAAGAAGATGGCTGGGACGCAGTGGGTGAGCTGAAATTGCGACAGCAAGGCATTGTGAGCAGATGATACCCCAAAAACCAAGCTGCTTGTCTTATTCTGGGACTAGAAAGGTGTGACCACATATCAGTTGCTCTGTAGTTACCGCATTGGTTAATACTCTCACAAGCTTTATGCTTCATACACTAAGGCCTGGACGGCTGCCCAACTATCCAAGCACACTATTAAACCCTTCAAACGGACATCTCTCCTCCCTCTGAGATGCAGGTGTTTTGAGGGAAGGACTGTACACCTTAAGGGGTCTTTGATGTCTTACCGTTACAGAATAAAAACATTTGTGCAATGCCAAACTCATACAAACATACAAAATATAGGGCACAATTGGTACGTCATCCGGATGAGGTTTTTTGTGGGCCAACATAGAGGCTCTGCCCATCGCCACAGTCCAACCATTCAACTATGCAAGAAAGCCTCAAAACTTTAGGCTTTCACTGCCACAGTGCTTAGGGCCCTGTCACGACTTAACTCCTCCTGCGTTGACCTTGGCCCTGTTTTTCTTTTATCGCAATATTTACCCTAAAGCACTGCAGAGATGTAAAAAGGTGGCATAGTTGCAATGCAATGAACATAAAGGAAATAAAACATTTTTTAAAAAAGGGTGTGCGATACAAAAATGCCACTGATGCTTTTTTGAGCAACAGTTGAATTTTCTTGTAGGTGCAACAATAATGGTCCGATTCATGCACATATTTACATGGAAAATTGGGGATTTGCCAGCCAATCTGCACGCAAATCCTCATTCTGCGACTCATGGAACCGAATGCGCGGGACCTTTCTGGGACTTGCAAGGATTCCACACAAGCCCGACAGGTCTCTGCGAGTGGACGAGTGCCTTCTGCGAGACACCATGCAGAGCGTGGTCGTAGCTTGCCCAGATGGCGGGAAAGGGGGCAGAACACCGAAAATGGGGAAGAACATGCAAAAAAGTGGCCGTTACGAGGGATGGCCCACATGCAGTCCATCGTATGCCCACTATTGCGCAGACAATACGTATTCAGGTATCTGAACGCGCAACCTCCCGGCAGGGAAATGGCCACGCAGAGCCCTCATACTATCCGTGACCCAAAGGCAGTCATAAGGACACTTGTACATAGGAATCACCATACAGAAGTAAGAATGAGTGTTGAATTTAGGGGTGCGTGCATGCAGCCGGGGTTCCGATCTAACTTAGGGGTGCTCATATGCAGTGTAGCGGGGGCAGGCACGGTTTACTGGGGTATATTTTCCGAGATTTACCCAAGTTACGATAAATTGTAAGCATGTTGTCGGGGTGCTGGTAACAGTTACGGGGGACCCCATACAGGGTCCTAGAAATGCAGGCCTACTTGTGGGGGACCCACACACTGTTTTGAGAGTGCATGTATTCGCGCCCAGGGAACACTCAAAGGTGGCTATTTTTGGCTGTTTTTGATTTGTGTAGGGGCGTGTCGGGGGCGTGTCGGAGTGTTGGGCGTTCCAGTCGCAACTTGCATATACGGTTACTTTGCGCAAACATTTCCATGAATACGTGGTGCGTGCAGACAACCTTTGTGCACAGGCTTGCGCAGGGACATTCTCGACACGTGGGCGGTGCAGGATTTCTGCACACTTTTCCATGAATTGGGCTCTTAATCTACAAAGTGCAAAGTTGAATTTAAACCATTAGAAAACCTTCCTTGTGAAAAAGAAGATGCGCTGTTTACGTAATTCCAGGGTTAGCAATAGAAGGCTCAATTATCATTTTATTGGTTGTCCTTCTTTGGGTAATTGCAACAATGTCCCGAAAGGATGTTTTTGATTCATGAGGAAAAACTGCTGCTGTAAGTCTCACACCGTAATGTTCTCAAATAACAAGAATGTACACACAGGTGGGAGGCATGTGCTATAATGAAGCAGTGCAAGACCTGTGTAGGCACATTGATATTAAGGAAATGTCCTCATTTGAAAATCATGCAAAACTAAAGCATGATGGAAGTTTTGATTCATTCGTGATTACTGGCATTGCTTAAGGTAATCCTCCAAGCCATTGTTTTTCAGCCATTACAGAAGGGGCGACCATATGCAGACCTCGTCCCACCCCAAAAGGGTCAGTCCAGCCCAAATGTCTAGGTCATGTCCCTTCTTCAAGAGTCCACGAAGAACTCAACCATGTTTTGGTCTCCTCGGGCATCATCAGTGAGGCATAGCTTGGGACTCCGGGCCCTGTAACCTCAGAACTAATGTCACATAGACATATAGAAAATCTTGGCACCTTGAAGCATCGTCCTCAATTTTTATTTCAAAAGATGTTCTGAGCAGCGTAAACAACAGTAGACTTAAACGAATGCAAACGAAGAGTTGCAAAACCCGTTTTGAAATACTACAGCGAAAACTGCAGAAGAATTAGTTCCCCAAATCACTTTCTTATTAATGGATTTGCATTTGGCTGGTTGTCAGTGAGTCAATACATTTTATTTGGGAAGTTAATCCTGGGAAATCTTAAAACAACATCACACAGCGTTAACTTGATTCATGGATATAAAAGAATATCAAACAGTGATATAAGATTGATATCTAAGATAGATTTGCCATATGCAGGAAACAAGTAAATATCCAAATAACCAGTGTAAAGGAGACCAAGGTAAAATAGCGATACACGTGTGGATGAATTGAGATTAATGCTCCCAGTATTATGGTATTTATTTTTGGACCATTTCTGACTGCTTTTATCCATATTTATTTGTTGCTAATTTTATCTTGGTTTATTGACATTAAATCTTTGCTATATAAAAAAAATATTTGTAACTAATATTTTTCCACATATATGTTCATGAAAACTATCACATCTGTACATGTATGCCTGTAATGGGAAGCTCCTAGAGCTGTGTTCTTACACAAAAGTAAAGGTCTGCATATCTGCATCAATTTACACAATTCAAAAAGGAATTAAATTACTTTTTCAACCTTTTTGTTATATTACTTTCCACAGCCATTGACCTGGACTGCATGATTGACTCCCTAAATACCCAACTAAGAGACCTGAATGTCCTGTTTCCTCGTTTTGCAAAAAATATTTTTTTAAGGTCTGTTCATTGTTTTTACTACAACGTACATGAACAGAAAAAGCAGGAAAACACATTTAAACAATGACAGTAGCAGATACAATGTTTTACAAGAGAGTAGGGTAGCCCCTGGGGTGTTAAGTGTGGATTTAGGGCAAAACTATGAAACAACAGAAAAGAGCGATCCACACTATAGATTACCTGTCAGATTACAAAACATGATCACATACTGATCATGATACACATCATGAATAGAGACATCTCTGGGATTAGACAATTTTAGTAAACTGTGTGAACAAAAACTTTAAGTCTACCACAGACAATTCTGTGCATTCATGAATTTTTTGTTACAATTCTCTACATTCATTTTTGTTTGTATGTCTTTGTAATGTCGCTGATATTTTATTGTTAAACATGATATTCTCTCTGACTCTGCTTACTAAGCTTAGAGAAATGTATGTCTTTTTGTGTTTGAACAATTTATTTTCAAGCCTTGTCTAAGTTATTTTATTTGTTTTTGATTTTTCATAACTTGTTCATTAATAAATGATTAACTTTTTCTTCCAGCTGCATTTCTTGGTATTTTCCTACTATAAGTGTGACTCTATATATGAGCACAGAAACATGTTTTGGTAAAAATAAGAAAAACTAGGACAGTAATCTTTAGGTCTAACTATAGTGTGGATCGTTCTTTTCTGTTGTTTAGTAGCAGATACAAAAACATAAAATTGCCAGAATCATTTGGCATCGCATCTTTGAATTACAAAGTATAATACCTCAGCAGTTAGACGCTGAGAGTACTATTGAGTCCAGGTACATCCAAGACCTCCCCTCTGACCCAACCCCACACATTACACAACCCACCGATAGTCTGACCCAGATGACCACAGTGCATCAAGAAGAGAAAATCGTACAGGACGAAGCAAACCAAACCGCATCATAGATAACACTTTAACCATTATTAGATTGATGCCTTCCCTACGATGAATATGCCATGGCTGACCATATAGGAGGTCCAATTACATTTACTAATGTAGATTCCCCATGTGCAACGACCCCTTGATCCCCATCACACTCGTTCTGCTCCGCAACCCAGGTTGCAATGAAACGACATATCCCTTTTCAGGGAGAAACCTGAGATCGGATGCGATGTGCAGTAGGTCCCACGCCTCTAGGAACCTGCATCCCCCTCACCTCCTCTCCTTCTTTCACCAAAATCCAACTGTGTTTTGGTCCATTTCTTGAGGTCCCTGAGCCAGTTGCAAAATAGCAGTCCCCCAAGCGCCTTCCAGGGCATTGCAATGGCACACTTAGCAATGATCAACCCAAGGGACAGTACTCGAATGAGCATGTTATGTCTCTTCCCCTTTCAAAGGGGAGCAAACCCAATATACACTGTCGGACAGTAGCCTGTATCAGCAATATAGTTAGCTCCACCAATTTACCTCTCACATGCTCCCAGAATACATAAACCCCAGCACAGCCCCATCACAGGTGCAGCTATGTTCCCACCTCCCTCCTACATCTCCAGGAATTGGGGCCTGATCCTTGTGTCATTTTGGCAACTGCCACGGGTGTGATGTATGCACACATCACACATGTATACTGGATCCACTGGAACTGTGGATTCTTAGATAAATGCTTAATGTGTGCAAGAATCTTAACCCATTCGCTGTCAGTGAGTGGTTCACCCAGGTCCTCCCACCATCTATTCTGCAGCCCTGCCGCACCATCCAATCTGACTGAAATGGCAGCAGCGTAGATCTCTGTTTGATACCTGCCACCTGTTAGGGATTTTGTCAGAGGGCTGTACTTAGTTTGGTGGTATTTTACTATTGTGGTAAAATGGTAGCAGAGCGTGGTTATGTTAATGCCCTTTATGGTGTGACAAGATTCCCCTCCGTTACCTGTATTCTATTTAGGGCCAATTCTAAACACAGATCACTGTGTCTAAAACACTTGACATTCTTTTTGACAGTGCTACCTGTCACCACAGCCACTTATCTACGAGGCTGGACTATTGTCTTTGACAGATTTGTTCATAAACATTTTCCACTGTGAATGATTCATCAATCACCCATGAAACATACACTCTTAAACTTGCTTGCTAAGAGTGCCAAACTTTACCTCCTGTTTTACCACCTGTGGTAATATGTGTTACCTCTTTTGACACACTGGATCTCTTCTCTGTAATTTCACAACCTCTTTGTCATTGAATACACTTAGACACAGAAAACACAACCCCACTGATTCAGTTTTAAAAATGCCTTTATTTTTTAGCACTATTATTTGAAACAGGTTATGCAGTATGAACATTAATACAACATAGCACCTTTACATTAGATTGCATGACCAGTCTGTATTCATGACTAAACATCCAAATTCCTTATTTTACCACAGACCTTTGGTACCAACACAATTGGCAACAGACAGTCTGAGAGAAGAAACAAAAACAAACACACGACAGCAGGCCAGCTTTCTTTTTCTCCCTTTACACTTCTGCATTTATCCCTTTCAAATGCTAAAAAGACAGTGTTCATAAAATGACCATTTGATCCTGACTGACTGTAAAGATAAACCCAATTATCCATAGGTGCGCCTCACTTTACAAATACTCACTTCCAGTGTGTGTGGTATTTCTGCGCTGTTATCATGGGAAACCCTTCTGAACTGGATTATCAGCATATGGGAGTATCGCAGATTCTGCAAAACTCAGTCACCCATGAAGGACACAGTTCGTCTCTCAAGGCCCCAGCTTCCTGGAAAAACTTGCACTGCACGACCCCGCTCTGCTATTCTCTCATCTGAACTCCACACCCCTCTGTCTCCTGAATTTATATGCTAACCTTGTCAATCTCACTAAAACCTGCCTTTTTCCTGATGTATACACATCACTCAAGCTGTTTGCCATTTCTTCCCTCAGAGAACAACCTCCCAAAGATGTGTCTATCAATTGCTTCCTGCAGCACACAATAGCGCCGTCTACAAATTGCATATTTTTCTTTGCAGCTTTTGTAATGAAATCACAGCTAATGCACTCTGCCTGCACGTTTTACTTCTACTGTAAAAACAGAACATTACTTTTGACATTTCATCTGAAGCTGGTTTGCACTGCTTTGTTAAGGGTAAATTATCAATTAATAGGAAAGGGTTTCATTGGTTAGTTTGGATTAATGTATATACACAGTGCAAACTGGACAGATGACCTATTCACCCTGAAGTGGATCATTTTAAAACGTGCTTATTACAAAAATATGCACTTCCATTTGATGACTGCATTCCAGCCATTTGATGTTTGTACTCTATTTACTGCCTTCACCGAATATAATGTCATGGCCCACTTACTGCCCCTCATATACAGTATCCCTACATCTCCAGTATCTCTCCTCTCCAAGCACATCAGCATGATATTGATCACATGCATCTCTGGAAGCTCCAGGAACCCTGCCATAAACCTCTGACCTCAGCCATCAACCAGGCAAACTCTCTGGTATGCGCTTCTCGGAAAGCTAAGTACCTGGGGGCCCTATCACCAGTATACAAGTCCTCAATCCTACCTCCATATCCTATCCGGGCAACACACCTAACCTTGCTCTTACCCAATACATACCCTAACCGCCCTCAAGAAAGACTCATCTCTGATTAAAAAAAAGAAGGTCATTTCGGTCCCTCCCTTCTGGTTGCCTTTTTCCATATTCATATCAGCATGGTTACCGGAGAAGAAAGAGCCTGAGTTACCCATCCCATGCACCGATTTGATCAAATAGCTGGAGTGGCCTACAAAGGCAATCATGTAAGTGACACGTCCGCATGTGGGTTCATAAAGCAGTCCACTGTGTGCTGAATAGTAGCTGCCCGATAATATAATTGAAAGTCAGGCACACCTACCCTGCCCTACAATCCTATCATTTTTGCATACGCCACTCACCCTAGAACAGACAAAGGAAATTTCACCCAAAATCAGTTGATTTACTGAAAGCTATCATCCCATCTTCAACTTGCTGCAGTCTGTCCCCCACCCTCTCAAGCAAGGTGTAAATGACTGATTTCAACCAATTCACCTCCAGTCCAAACAATTCACCATACTCACTAACCAATCACAACACAGCCTCCAAATTACTGACTGGGTCTCGAATGTATAAAAATATTTCATCAATGTACAGGGAAATGCAATATGGCACTCCCCCCATCGCTAAACCAACATACCACTCTTGCCAATGACCCAATCACCAAGGCAAAAATCATAAGTGACAGAGGATAGCCCTGTTGCGTGCCCCTGTGAGCTGGCCATGTTGAAGAAACAAGCCCATTCACCCTCACCCTAGAAGTAGACCCTTCGTATAACTGCTAAACCTATCCCATAAATTGGGAACCTGATCCCATCCGTTCCATTACCAGCCACTGGAACATCCAATAAATGGAGTCAAACACCTTATAGGAGTCCAGACTAACTATTGCCATATCATCCGAGGAGATTCTGAACTTGTCGATGAAAAAGGAAAAGTCTCCTAAGATTGTGAGCAGTGCTCTTGCCTGGTATGAATCCAGTCTCGTCCGGTTTTACAAGTTCCTGGACGACCCGTCAAAGACGCTGAGCTAGTATAGTACATAAAATCTTAATATTCACATTGATCCTAGTCAACTGCCTACAGGATCTGTAATCAGCTCTGTCCCTGCCTGCCTTAGCGAGGACTATCACCAAGGCCTCCAGCATAGAGCCCGTAAAACTACCCAAGCACACGCTCCCAGATAAATGTCCAGAAGCTTTGGAACAAGAAGATCCTTATACACCCTGTAAACATCCCCCGTGAGGCCATTAATTCCCAAAGTCTTACCCAACTTTAGGCTATCATTTGCATCCACCACATCCTGCAGGCCTATATGAGCACCAAGATCACCCCCCTGTTTAAGCGTCAGTCTATTTAATCCTGCCACATCCAACCATCCAAAAGCACAATCCAAATCAAACCCATCTCTTCTAGGGTACAACCTCTCAAAAGTCCCAGAACTCCTTGCAGATATCCTCCTAATCAACCACCATGGTGCCATTCACATCCCTTATCCCATCACAGAGCTGCTTGCCCCCCTCCCTCTTCACCAACCAGGCAAGGAGCTGGCCCACCCTATCACCTCCAGACTGTTGCTGCACCACATATCCCGCATATTCACAAGCATTTAAGTGTCAAGATTCCTGCCCCTCATGTCCCCAGCCCTCGAAGATGATAGGCTGAAGCCAGGCCACGATCACCTACATGGCCCTCAAGGGCCTCTCCATCCCTCCAAAGACCCACTTGGAGTCAGACTTGGAGCTTGTGGCACCAGACTCACTCACTCCCATAGGATAACATTGGGGATTGGACTTGTAGTGCATTGATGGAGACAAGATGGATGCCCCCACATATTTTGGTTCCCAGAACTGCATGTGCAGTCTAGTCTTTTGGGTGTGGTTCAGCCCAGAGACACCTGAGATACCAAGAGACTATTTAAGTCACGCCCAGGCTGAGAAACATGCTTTGTGTTTTCTACACCTGCAGCGTGACACTCACCGTGTTCGGATCGGTCTCCAGTAGGCCTGCATCTTTCTTCTGCGCTCAGCTCCTGCAAGAACAAGAACACCGTTAGGAACAGCCTTACCTTGCGGTGCTTCTGCCCATCTTTCATCGCTCCTTCTGTTCTGCGGGCATCTTCGGCGGTGTCATTCCCATCCCGGCACGGCGCTCCCTAAGGAAAAGGGAAAAGAACAGAAAAAAGGCATTAGTAACCATTCAGCAAATCTTCGCTTTTTGTACGAGCGTCAAACGCTTACCTGAATCCCAGCCTCTCTGGGGGAACTCTATCTAGAGGCGCCGCATACCGCACTTACTCACTGCATTTCTTCTTCATAACTGGCATCCACGCTGAAAACGTCACGGCACCTAAAAGACACAGAAAAAGAACTCACTTCAATACAAATACAAAAGGGTCGCATCGCGCATCGCGCTCTCACTCACCTTCAGCGCTACTCATCTCCGCAGCACGTTGCCATCCCCGGTCGCCGGCCATCATCTAAGGAAGGAAAGGAACGAAGTTAGAGAACTGTTCAAAAGACTCATTATACTTACCTGTCGGACTCTTGCCAGTGAAGTAACTAGGCAGCAACGAGCCTGCATCAATCAACGCGCCCCTCCGCTGAAAGCAGGACAGAGAGCACACTTTCCAAGAAAACAAGGTGAGCAGTGGATAAAAGGGAGGGGTTGGACCCCGGGGAAGAAGGGGTTCAAGCACACAGAGACAATAAGGAGTTAAACTCTGCCAATCCTGTGTTTCAGGCCCAGCCTCCTTTCGAGTAGACTCCAGGGAAGGGTTTGAGGTCGTAAGAGGTCAGAACAGGCTGAGTGACGTCCCCGTGGATACCAGGTGAGCGTTACACAAGTTATCCTCTGCCTCAGCAAAATCTCTCCCCACCTGACCCATTGGAAGCCTGCACACCCTCCCCCATATCTTATTATCTCTCCAACCCAACCATGTCCCCTTCTAGCTTCTGGACAGTATCGGTGAGCGCTCTCTGTTCCTCCACCCAGGAAGTAAGATAGTGGCCTCTGATAAACACCTTCAACGCCTCCCATTCAGTTTACCAATGGGCAGTGGACCCCCAGTTAAGCTCAGGGAACGGAGTAATCTCATTTTTAAGAGACGATCTAAATGGCCTTATTCTGCAGCATAGCATTATTGAACCTCCACATCAGAATAGAGGCCACCCGGAGTTGCTTCGATTTTTCCAAATAAAGTTGTGGATAACCAGATAGTGTCCGGTCTAGAATTTCTGCACCCACAACCAACCTAGCCTCTCCTTCCCCAAAGAATGCATAATCAATACACAAAGAGGAGACATGGATTGTAGAATAATATGAGTAACAGTGCTCCAACCTATGTTTTAATCGCCATATATCAATAAGTAGCAGTTCGGATATAAGTCTGGATAACTTCTTAGACGCCCGGTTCGGCGGCCTAGTACTTTTTGTTCAGCGTGTCCAATTCCTTACTTAAGACACATTTAAGTGTCCAAACCAACACACCCCACCCACCTGATGCCGTGTAATCCATGCACTAATACTTTCAAAGGTGTTCACTTGGTCCACGTTAAGAGCATACGTGCCCAACAACAGCACCGATCAGCCCATGAATCTGCCCAATATCCCCACCTCTCTTCCGTCTAAGTCAATCAGTTTGTCATGTATCGATAAAGACACTGAATCCCTAACCCATATAAGAGCTCCCTGTGCATAGGAGGCAAATGATAAATCCACCATACGCCCCATTCACCTTGCAGAAAGTTTAGCCAGCTCTGCACTCATCAGGTGAGTCACCTCCAATGTAACCAAATCAGCCTTGTGCCTAATCAAATATGAATATATTGTACTTTGCAACACAGCATTATTAATCCCTCGCACATTTCAGCCAATAATTATCAGTGTGGCCCTGTGGCCATAACCAGTGCATCTGCTGCCCCTCAAGAAAGAATTCCAATATAAATTACTACTCGCCCTTCAGCATCTCAGCAATAGATCCAGGAACAGAAAACAAAAATCACAACAAGGACAGTACAGGCCTAACTACTAACCCTTGTCCCGCCCCCCCCCCCATTTCCGCACCCTCAATACACAGATCCAAAACCCCTCTCCATGCATCCCAGGCAACATGCCAAGCACACCCCATCCAATCAGCAGTCCTCACCCCAACACCAATCGCCTACCCAAGGGGTAAACAACCTAGACTGGGGGGGCAGGAACGCTGGAATGGGCTAACCCGGAGTAAAGAACAGGAAGCAAGACGGCCGGGTCCAGCCCTCCACATTCAGAAACCATCAACAACATCCAACAATGCCTAAAGAAAGAAAGAATAACCATCGCTGTCATAATGTCAATTCGTGCATAGATGGAATGGTCCAATAGAACATGCCCAGCATATCCGCCCACATCGCCACACCCTGCAGAGCCCCAAAAAATATTACCCTCACACCAGAAGAATCAACAAACTGCAACCATGCGGCCATTCAGCCCATCATTCCACAGCCCAAAGACCCTTCTCACCCCTGCTGAGATCAAATGTAACATCAACATTCACCACTCACTGCCCTCCCAGAGGGCGCCCTCGAGGGCAAAGAAGCAGCACCACCAGGTGAACATTCAGGCACAGTGCCAGGGGTGACACCCATCTTTCTCTGTCGAATGTCAGTCTCTACCTGGTTCTCCAACCAGTCCCATGCATCCTGTAGGAGGTCGGAAAATAGGGATCTATCCTGTGTCAGCATCTCCAGCCGTGTCGGATAGAACATCATGTACTCAAAATCACATTCTCTAAGTTTCATCTTCACCACCTCAAAGACTTCCGCTTCCTCTGTACCTGCTGCGTGAAGCCCAGAAACATCAGAATCCTTGATCCACTTAGATGATAAGGGGAGCGCTGCCTGGAATCGTGCAGCACAGCGTCTCTGTCTCAGAAGTTCAAAAACTTTGCAATCAGTGCACATGAGGGAGTCCCAACTGGTGGCCTCCTTCTAGGCATAGTGTGAGCCCTTTCCATGTTGAACCATTTCAGCAGTCCCCATATACCCAATGTATCAGTCAAATGATTTTTAAGATACAATTCTGTGTTGTGTCCTTACTCACCTTGGCCCAAAACAAGTATCCTTACATTGCAGCATCATGGGCGGCCTTCTGTGTCTTCCAGGATGATTTCCATCCATCTCATGGTGTCTGTGAGAGCATCAGCCCTAGCCTTCAACACTGACACAAGGTCCTCAGTGTCGCTCACCCTCTGTTCGACCTCAGTAACTCTCTCGGTCACCTACTTAAGATCCGCCTGCACCAGAGAGACTTTAATGCTCACAGTCTGCACTTTATTTTCCAGTGAGGTCCTTGAGTCCTGGATGGCCGCCACAAGGCCATTCAAGGTAATTGTGCCCATCGCAGGCTCCTCATTTGGCTGCTGCATCTTCTTCGTGGGCCTGGAGGGGCTCCCCTTCCCACCCATAATCTGGTTCAATTTCTGCTGTCCCTTCACCATCCTGACCACCCCAGAAAGTTAGTGGTTCAACAGCACTCCAAATGCAGGCCCAGCAGGATGGAGCCAGCAAAAACTCTATAGGCTTAGCAGGGTAACGTGCGAAACACAGCAGCTGCAACTTTTTGGTGCGCCCCAAACTTCTGGCACCAACAACAGTCTTTGGTGGGGCTGTCTAGTGAAATCCAGAAAGTGGCTGGCCCATTTTGGAGGTGCCTCTCAGGGTGAAGCCATAGACTTGCGTCCGTGCCAGCCAAGCGGCCCAATCTTCGCCACCCACAGATGCCACGGCAGATCCCACGGCACCTTACCTCCACAGGATCACCTCCAAATCATGCCAGGGAAAAGTTTGTTGCCAAACGGTCATTGGCGTAGTGTGATGAAGGATATATTTCAGACTGTACTCAGTTTCGCGGACTGAGCCCAGCAAGCGCACATCCTCATTGTCTGGCGCCAAGCCACACCCATCTTTTACAAACACATACTTAAAGGAAACAGAGTAATATCCGTCTATATTTATATGTAAAAATCACTAAAAGTGGAAAACAGGGAGCCTTAAATAAGAGCCACAATGTTATCAAGAAACTCACAACTACAATCAGTGATGAAGTGTTTTTTTTCGAATATAAAGCGCTCCTTGTAGAAAATGAGTTCATGCCCGAGTTGCTGAGCAACATTGCTTACAGTTGGCGCCTCTCAACATTTTTATCAATGTTTTATTCTGAAAAAGTCTATTTTGGGGACAAAAATAAAAAAATACATTACTGTTTCCGATTCATTAGAACAGAATGGACAAAGACAAATGCTAAGGAGCTGGCCCGCAAAAAAAAAAAACAGTTACTTTTTTTTAACTTTAGATTAACTCACTGCAAGGGAAGAAGGAACCAGTACAGAGAAGGCTGAAGGACAGGAAATCCCCTCTAGTGCCTTCTTTAATGGTTTTGCCATAATCAGATGGTGTTTGTTTAAGAAGACATGACATGTTTCATTTTGAAATGTAATGATCTTAAACAATTCTCTCAATAAAAAAGACAACTTTGGGCATTCACTTTAGCCAGCTCTGCTTGAGCATAGGCGGCCCATGGATCACATACGCCTTATCACCATGCCGGAGCTCCTTCAGAACCAGCTGGGTTAGTACTGCCTTAAACTACCTAATCAATCGCAGCTGCACCTTCCTGTAAAACCCCCACATCTCTGTTCCTTGTGGTGCTTTGTTTTAGCCTCATACACCCTTTGTATCAATTTCATAGGTGAATCCTGATACTTACTGGCAAGTCAAAAACTCCCTTTCATAGCCTGTAAGTCAAAAACTCCCTTTGATAGCCTCTGTCAGTAGAGCTGCTTGTTTTTTCAAACTAAGATTTTCCTGATAGTTACTTGGGTGGAGGGAAGGTTGGTGGGGGTGGCATATGTGGTCATAATGAAGAGTGCGAACATGGTGCTGTGTGTATATGGAAATCATCACCTACACACCGAACAACCAGAATATATTGAATGTGGCTGGTCAGAAGTTGGTGAAGTCAAGATGAATTGGGTTCATTTCAGTTGTCCTATGGAAGGACAGTGTACTCGTTTCTCCACTCATTAACAATCATCTTTTTGATCAACAATTTTCTAATCATAAACAATTACATCAATATATCGTATAAACAATACCAAAAATCCAATACATCAATAGTCAATGAAATAGAAGAATAGGCAAACTGTGAGAAGAAAATAGTTGTTTTTAAAAAAAGAAATCCACCCACGACCCTCCCCCCCATACATACACCAAGAACCAACTTATCTTGCAGGTTCCACCAGCGTTCCTCCAGCGTGCAAACTACTCCAAATAAGAATCAATAAATAAACCCAAATGTCATTGAACCTTTTTCCTTTCCTCTGCTGTCTCAAGGCAATCCTCTCAATATTGCAGATAGTGTACCTTTCCTGCAGCCACACATCCTTTGTGGGGAAAACTGAAGATTTCCAATTCCGTAAAATAATCCTCTTGGCAACCATCAAAGCCCTTAATATCCAAGTCACCGGATAGAATGATAGCTCCTCCAGAACTGTGTGCTCACCCGAAATCAAAGTTCCAAAGACATATTCTCTGTCCACACCAAGGACAGTGTTCATCACCTGTGTCACATCGCGCCAGAACGATCTGACTCTATAGCAATTCCATAGCATATGCTCCAGAGTCACGACTAACCGGCCACATACCAAGCAGGCGTCCAACAGGCTCAAATCTTGCTTGCACACCCGTTCAGGGTTCCAAAAACCTGTTCAACAACTTTACCTGACAAGCCCTCTCTCCAATGTTAATTGACATCTCGGGAATAGTCCTACATATTGCCTCCCATCTTGTCTTTATCATCTCATCTGGAAGGTGCGCCGACCAGTATTCCAGGAGTTTGACACTCCCGACTTAACCCCCACTCAGGAGTTTGTACACTGCCGAGGCCATGTGATCCTGACCACGCATTTGGACCATGGAATCCATCAAGTCAGGCTTCAAGTGGACCGTCACCGGCACAGCTGATTTGAGGGACCTTAACTCCCTATACGTGCAACCCAAAAGGCCGTACTTGACCACCAATTGACGGAAGGAGCGCCAAGACTCGCCTTCATACAGGTCTCTAATTTTCTTAACTCCGCCCAAATACCAATTTGGCCAAAACAGTATTTTACTGTTGAGGCTAATCAAAGGGTGCATCCAAATGGATGCAGACCCCATCTGAAAAGGATCGACATTTGCCGATTTTGCTTTATCTTTCCATCATGACCATAGTCAATCAGTTAGAACAAACTTGTCACCCCTCCTCTCACTTGCAGTGCACAATAGAGCAGAGGGTTCCAGTGGACCAGCAGACATAAATGCCACGTGGCACTTGGTGAAATCAAGAATACTCAGACCCCTGTTTTCACACAGAAGCTGAAGTTTCCAAACTTTAAGTCTCAGTGGTTTGTGCTTCCACAGAAATGATTGAATCATACTGTCCAGCTTTCTCATCATAGAATTATGTGGTGGAAGGGAGATTATGCTCATGATGTTGGTGATCTGTGGCACAGCCGTCATTTTCAATGCACTCATTTTACCACCCAATGTCAGGTTGAGAGAATCCCAATGCAGCAGATACGCCAACAATTTCTCCATCACCAACCTCAAATTAACATCCATCATGAGTCCCAACTCACTAGTCAGCTGGATTACCAGATACCTCATTTTTTGGGACCCCACTTGAAGCTAAGGCCAGTCTGGTCTGTTCCAATACAAAATTGCAAACAATGCAGAGCCTCTGATTTGAGCCAGTTGATTTTATAGTTTGAAACTCTGTCAAACCTCTCAATGTGGTCCATCAAAGCTGGGACAGATGCTGGCTATAACACCGGAAGGAGATCATCTGCATATGGCCACAGTTTCTGCATCAATCCATAGAAGCTGACCTCAGCTACCATCTCCTCAGATCTAATGGCGTAAGCCAGAGGCTCCAATGACAGGACAAAAAGCAACAGAGAGAGAGGACAGCCCTCACGAGTCCCTTAGTGCAAGGTAAACTTTGAGGAAAGAGTACCATTGGTCAACACTTCAGCTGTTGGGCCCTCGTATAACATCCTCACCCAACCCATGTATTCGGGACCAAAATTCATAACTTTCTATGAAACAAAAAACCTCAACAAACTCGGTCAAAGGCTTCCTTGACATCCTAAAACAGTGCCACAGCCCTACCTTCAACTTTATTTTAATTGATTTTTTATAACTCACTTAATACCTGAGCTCGGTTTACAAAGCGCAGATCTGGGATTTAGACCTTTGTTTCTCTGCGTGGTCTTACTTCCAGGATCAGCACATTGCCCCTTTGCTATTCTCCGTTCAACTTTCTAGACTCAGACAGTGTCAGTAATGATGTTATCATATTCTTTGCAGAGATTCTTCCCTTGACAAAGCCAGCCTGATTAGGATGTACCAGCTTCGGCAAGACAACCGCCAGTCTCGTCGACAGGACTTTATAGATCATTTCTTTAAAATTATCTTTAGAGATCATTTTACAGTCTGAATGTATTAGGCTAATTGATCTATAGCTTCCAGGTATGGAGGTTTACCTGGCTTAAGCAGGACCGAGATTGTGGCATGTCTAAATGAAGGAGGGAGCCTACCCTTATTTTTGCACAAAGTATAAGTAGACTTCAACAAAGCAAAGACCCCTTCAGGCATTGCCCAATACAATGCTGCTGGCTTCCCATCTGATTATGAGCACATCCCCCAATTCAGAGCATATACAGCCCTTTTGATCTCCTCCAGAGTCAATTCCCCTCCAATATGTTCCCATCATTCCCCTACAGACCTTCCAAGGACTGATTCCTCATGCATTCATCATTCAACTCAGAATCAGCCAATGGAGTCTCCTGGTAAAGTTTCTCATAAAAGTCTCTAAACTCACGGTTGATCTCCACTGGGTCATAGGTAATCCACCCCCAACACAAATTGCCTTGCTTCCTGAAACCAACCCTCAGACAGTGTGCTAGTAACTGGCTACATGTCCCACCTCCTTGGTAGGAAAAGCACTATTCTCGAATAGACATCAGGTGCACCAGAATGAAAAGTATATTCTCCTACTGAAGGATGTTTTAGTCTCCATGTATCCAGAGATAGAAGTCATTCATGAGCAGGACCAGCGCCTCTCTATCTTTCTTTCTCCCGTCATGGTACCTCTGGCTACTTCTATCTAGGAACAGATCCAGGATGAAGGTGAAATCCCTTCCAACCAAGATATTTTGTTCCCTTGTATTTTGTAGATGGCGCTTTACATCTCCAAAAAAGGCTCCATCCTTTCCAACTGGGGAATAAATACTGCACACCAATAAAACCAAATCTGGAATCCTTATGGTCACCAAAACCAGCCGTCCTTCCCTGTCACTATGGGAGGCCAAGACCACCAGTGGAAAATGTTTCTAAATCAAAATCATTACACCCCTGGAGTTCGAAGAGTGCGTCAAATGGAACACCTGTCCTACCCACCCCCTGCACATGTTTTCTGCTTCAACCTCAACAAGGTGTGTCTCTTGTAGGAGAGCAATGTCTGCATTCAAGTGTCGCAAATGTGACAACACCTGTGTTTTCTTAATCAGGCCATTGATATCATTCATATTCCTAGACACAACGTTCAAGGTATCCCTGACCACAGAGGAAGGAACTGCCATAACCACTATTCCCTTCCCTTTTGAAGGCATCCTTACACACCTGGGGGAACATGGGAACGGGGACCCCCGAACCAATACGACCAAACTAAAAAAAAACAGCAACCTAAACACAAAACTCTGCCGCAGAGTTATAATTGAACACTCCAGCAACTGCCCTACTGTAGATATAGGTCCACTCCAAGAGCCGACCTCCCCAAATCCACACCAACTTCCCCCATCATTATTCCTAAATTCCAGCCACACCTAAATCTAACCTCCATACCTCAACCCCAACTAGCCCACTCCCCTGCCTATCCTAGCTCAATCCCATTGCGCAGGTCTCAAAACATAGATCCAAAATCAGGACAAGCAGGCCCTAGATTGCAATAGGCAAACTGGTGTGTCTCCAGCCTGCCCAACACCCCCAGCACATAAGCAACTGCAAACAACCATGAGTGGAATGAATACATACCCTAAAGCATAGTCTTTAGCACCTAATGGCCTAAGAGGTTGTCCCAATATTAGCCTGGTATATATTGTGATCTGCTTTCCCACAACTACAATCAAATGACCGTTGAAATCAGGCAGTGATTCGCCCAATGAAAGTACACGCCATATGTCGCCTTCATGCTACCCCTACAAGCTTGTGTTTACATCAAGTGCTCGCCACTCACCATGCTGTCCCACTCGTGCACCGCACTACAATCTGAGATCCTCGTAAATCCTACACACATCCAGTGGAGGTTAAATTATTATGTGGCCGTTCCCTTAAACATTTATTGCCATATAGGGCATCACAGTTGATCTATATATAACAGTTCTAACCCCTGATGCCCGTGAAGAAGGGGTTTCACACCATTCGTTTGTAAACAACGACCTGCAACCTCCAATTCCATCAATAAGCTTAATATGATTCAAGCAACTAGAAAAGCATGCCACGAGTGACTAGTACTTCCCGCACTGCCTGGCATCCTTCCACTTGCAGCCCCATAAATATATAATGAATAATTGAAGAACAGATCTACAAAGGCCAGAATACTCTCGGTAAATAGGAAAGTCTGTGACTATTTAACTAGTGAAAGATGGATGGGCACCAAGGACCACATTGTCCCGGTGAAATACCATGTAATGTCCGGAACCCTAGAGAGCCTACAGTACCTAACACCATGGGCTGATGCAACAGCTACTCGAAAGTCCACACAACGAATGCCAACAGAAGCCATGGCATCAAAGGGCATATAAGCTGTGGCAGCAGAACCTTCTGATGAACAGCTATGTCATGAAGGTATTGGAGAGGCAGCTGTGCTACATGGCACTAAGAGGCATGCTTGGTACTGTGAAACAAGCCCTAGCTTTATCTAAGAAGTGGTAAAAACCACAAGGGATTGTGATCGGAAAGCGGCAGGGTTCCAAAGGCCCTGGCAAGATGGGCAATGGAAGAAAGGTAGCACATGACTGGCTTGTGCAAGGATGTGGAGGTAAGCGATGGTGCACGTGAACGAGGATAGGTGAGGACCTGCAGGCAGGAGACAGTGTTTTGTTGAAAATATGGGGCTGTATGAGGTGATAAGAACCACTGACCTACGGTCATTTGCACGGTGGATATTTGTAGATATTTGCACGGTGGATATTTGTAGATTTTTGCACGGTGGATATTTGTAGATATTTGCAAATTTACTTCATCTAGGAGCCCCAGAAAACATTTCTGTCTGAGCGTGCTCAATTGCGCAAGTCACCAAATGCCTTCATTAAAATATTCCAATCGGTTTGCATGTGAGTGCATTGAACAATGGCTATGTTGTCAGGTCATTATTTCATGAATACAAGAGCCATTTTACACATTTTGTCACACATGTACCACCACATATTCGTTGAAGTAATAGCTGATCGCGCTAAACATCTTCATTACAACACCGGCGCTAAACCATGGCGCTATTAGCACCATGGTTGGTGCCGGTGTTGTAACGGGTCCGCCATGGTTCAATGGGGAATTACAACCCCATTCCAAGGTTGGCGGGGCGGTAATTCCCCATTGAACCATGGCCCTTCCTCATTCCCATTTTCGCCCCATAGGGCTCAATGGGACTGGGGAAGTCACTAAGTACGGTACCGCAAATTACGGTACCGTACTTAGCACCAAGGTCCCTTTGCGGGTCCCTACTTTAAGGGCTGCTGTAGACAGCCGTTAAGGTCGGGTCCCGCAAATTTTTCCGCAACTTGCTCCATCTCAACCTGTCTCCTCATCCATTTGTCCTGCACGCCATAACTCTAAACAAAGGAAGGCACCCTATGGCGTGAGGGACGTGTAATCCTATCTGTTGGTCCTTTTGTAGAGTGAGGGATGTGTAATCTTATCTGTCGGTCCTTTTGTAGACACTAACCCGTAAACCAAGAATGGAAGCAACCAGAGAAGGGGAAGGTCTATTTAAAAAAACCTTAGACCGGTTAACCCATCCACTTGGCATACGTCATGTTTGCCCTCATCATGAATAAGAAAAAAAAGTTCATTTATCTAAATATATTCAAAGACAAATTAGAGCAATCCTATAACACCAACCCCTAGTCAATATACCATCAAAACCCAGTGCCCAGGGAATTCCAGACATGCAATCACACCATTGGACATGCATCCACATCCTGCATTTCAAACCCTGTGCCTTCAAGTCAGGAACCTCTGATGGTGTTGAAGTGGGTCAAGCCAAGTGATGAGTGGGCACCACAGTAAAAAGTACATTGAAGCATCCAACTATACAATATACACAAGAACCAAGGCAGAGCACTTCCAGGCAGAAATCCAATGTCCCTCAGCCTAAGCTTCAACAAATTGTCACTTCCCGGGCCAGGGATTAATACCACAGTATTTTACAGGAAACAGTTATTCCTATACCAGGCACCCACTACCCCCAAATAATAATGGCCAATGGTGTTGGCATGGGTGCATAGCTGGTGGGCAAAAGGAGAAGGCAAACCGATCAATTCAGTTCAAGGAGGTCCCCAGATATATAATTCACCTTGCAGCCTCCTCAGGGTCCTCCATTGATTTGGCACCACAAGCAGAAATAGCTTTAAGATGGCTGCCTTAACCAGGACAGTTTTCACATTTGCATCCCTTGCCAACCTCTTTGCCTCAGCAAAGGCCTTCCTCCTTTCCACCAAATAAATCCTTTAGGAAGCCCAGAAAAATAGCAATGGGCTCTCTGTTGTAATGAACCCGGCCCTTCCCCCTTGCTGCTTTCAGTAATCTCTCCTTCGCACTTATTTTTTCTAATTCCATTAATATTTGTCTTGGATTTGTAGTATTGGGTTTACCAACCCTAAAGCATAATCCAAGTCCCCTGGGTTCAAAGCATCTTGACTATAAATCCCAGTCAGCACTTGTAATATAACATCTTCCAGACGTTTTGTCACCAGAAACAATCTGAGGAAGACCTAATGATCTGGGGTTCTGCATCCTGGCTTTCCTATCCAGCTCCAGTTCCCTTCTTTAGTTTTTATATAGCCTGTAACTGCCAACGATTTCTGTTGTTAACCCTGCAGACTCCTTTTCAGCCTGGCAGACTCTTCCTTCCAGATTGGAAACTTTCAGGTTATATGGTCTGCCAAAAAGCACTTCACCTCACCTACATCCTGGGCCACCTTAAGCAGCGAAGAATACATGTCCTTAGAACTAGGTGCCTCCTCCATGCTAGCCTTTGATTTCTTGGGTACAGGGTTCTCTGGGGTATCAATCTTCTTTTTGGTGTTCATGGAAGTCCAATATCCTTTAAAATATCAGAGGCCTGGGAGAGACCGGAGCTCCAAGTTCAAGCTGCTGCCTGTTCAGCCAACATTCTGGAAGCCCACTGATTGACTATCATGAATGACACAAGCTGATACTTCTGTTTCTGTGTTTGCATTAACTGCTGTACTGGGTTCCATGTCTCTACTCATTGTAAATTTACTGCGTGGGTATTTCCATCAAAGTGACTACACTAGAGCCTTTTCCCTCGCCGCCTGGTCCCACCCCAACCCGCTTCTTCAAAAGGGGGAGGTCCCTCTTCAACACCATCCCAACCTTAACCCACGCACTTACTTCAGTGTCCTCTGTGGCTCCACTTCCTCCTCCTCTGCTCTGTTTCCATGACATTGCCCCACCTAACTAAACACACCTAGTACCAAGATCTGACCAGCAGACCCACCCCTTACACACACACCAACCTCGCACCTTTGCCCTCTGTGCGATTATAAAATGCCATTGCACCAGGGCATGGAATAATTAAGGTTAAGTCGAATTTTCTAAAGAGTTTCAGAAATGTACTTTTCTTAATAATTGTTTAACCCGTCAATGAAATATGATGGCTGCATATTTAAAGAAAATTTTGTTTTCATCGGGTCTGAAATGCATTTCACATGGAAATGGAAACAAAAACATTTTTTGAAAGAAATGTCTTAAAACTGGCTTCTTCGATTTTCAAGCTTTTTGACGTATATCTCCATCGTATCAGGATTTGGTATACTGAAAAAAAAATGAAAATTGAGCTGACCAATTTTGAGATATTCAACTTTTAAGTATCCTTATATCACACATGTTCAGAATTAATGTGCATCATCCAGACAAACTGTGCACATATGTGTAGAGGTACATTTTATACATGTACACTTTCATATATAGGAAACATTTTGTCATATGTTTATTACACATATCGGAGATGTACATTTCACACACATATCAAATATAAAACTACTATACACTGCCAACATACATAAAAACTGACATCAAAGTTAAACCTCACTTTAATGTGAGTTTTCAGGCTATAGGCTTGTAAACCATGCGCAAAACAAATATTCATATTCTATACTAATTGTAAACGTGATTGCAGAAGATGAATATTTGGTTCATGTACACGAATATACGTATGAAAACGCACATGCAAGTCAGGACTGACTTTGATATCAGTTTTCATATTTATATGAGGCATACAGGAGATGTTAATTGTGTACATGTACGAAATGTAAAACTCTGTTATATACACACACCCCCCCCCCTACTGTTCCAGCGCCAGCGAGTATGAGAGTATGATATACATTATATGTCATTAGTCAAGGAACCGTATGACATGACATGATAGGTTATTTATAACACGCTTAATACGCAGAGGTTTCTAAGCGCGGACACGGGATCAAACCTGTGTGCCTCTGTGTCGTCTTGCTTCCAAGGAGAGCATGTTGCCGCTAAGCTATCCTCCCGAGCACATGAATGTACTTCATGGCATAATGCTATTAAGCATGTTAACGAGATTATAGGGTTACGATGTCTTGGCGCTACAGCTCTGACTGCGCCTTCCCTTTCTTCGAGATTGCAATCGCCCATGACCGAAAGGAAATGTTTTGTGTCAGTGTAATCTGGCGAGCGGATTCACTTCCTGTGCCCTGCCTGCTCCTATGCCTCTAGAATGTTTACGGCAGGCAATCGTACCAATAATTGGAGTCGTCTCAATAGTATCCACATGGATATTCTTCTGATAATGAGGCCCCAGGGGTACAACAACGGCGCCTTTCAGACTGGCATTACTGTCACCTGTTCCATTATTATTTTTAGAACAACCTTTCTGAACGTTCTCTCCTGTTTTTATAGGCTTTGAAAAGGCCATGCAAAGGAGGTGATCCTCCGGATGAACCAGGAATTATTACAGAGCGAGAACATGCAGGCATGGATATGCGCAACTGCCAAAGAACACTCTGGAACCACTCAAGCAGAATAGGGCGGGAGGAGGGGGCCGCGCGGCCTCAAAGTGTTGCGAAATGTACAGTCGCGTGTCAACTAAAAATTACATCAAAACTGAAAAAAACGACAACATATGTGTAAAAATTGGCAGGCCCTGCGGCGGGCAACAGTGTATCCATAATTTAACAAATACAAACCCAGTGAAGTAGTGCACGGGCTTGAAATTACTAAACTGGCCATTCATCATTTTCCACCTCAAACAAACACCACATGCTAACAACGCTATGAAATGGAAACACGGAAAGACAGGGTCGGACTGGGGCATACCATTTTCTCGGGCACCAACGAAAAAGGGACCCGCCGTTGTAAATACCAATTCATTCCTTTTGTGACAGGCTGTTTGTGTAGTACACAAAGAGGGTGAACTGGGGGAGGGGATTATTAAAATGTGATACAAATTGTGCATTTTAAAGAATATGTATTCAATAACACTGGTCAAAACTACTAGCCGCATGGTGAAGTAATTTATCAGGCTGCCCCCAAAAAGTAGCTCACTTTCACAAAAAAAAGGCGGCCCACACTAGCTTTTTGTGTTTATGGTTTGAGCATTTCCCTATTGCCCTATAGGCCAGTCTGAGCCTGCGTAAATATGCACACACAAACATGATGATATGATAGATTATTTATAACGCGCTTAATACCCAGAGGTTTCTAAGCGCGGACCCGGGGATCTGTGTCGTCTTGCTTCAAAGGCGAGCACGTTGCTGCTGAGCTATCCTTCCGCACACACATACACCCTACCATAGGTCATTGGAATTGTTCCCGCCACTTGCTGTATATTCATATCGCGTTCCATTGCCACCTTCAATGACTTTCTCCAATGTGTGCCATGCATCCAAAATATAGTGCTCAATGTTATTGGATGCAAAGGAGATTTCATGATTTCCTGCAGTCTGATGATCTTCTCTTATATTGCAAAAATATTACAACTGATATTGGAAATTAACAGTGGCCCCTGAGATGTGATCCTCAACCTTCTGACCTGTAACTTAAGTTGTAATTATTATAATTGTTTTATTATAACACTCTTAATACCCAAATGGTTTCTAAGCGCAGACCCAGGATTCAAATCTGTGATGCTCTGCGTCGTCTTGCTTCCAAGACAAGCGTGTTGCCCTTGAGCTATACTACCGGTGTTAGGAGGTCCCTACTAAGGAGAAATTTCCTAAAATCTTCTACCCAAAATCAGTTTTCCTTAACAGGTGATTGGCTCGGATCCAAACTTGGACCATCCAAATAAATTCTGTTAAACCCACATGTCCTAATATTATGCCAGCTGATTCTGTTAAAGTTGTGTATTTCCCTCGCTCTCGTGTTTGACATCTAGTTGCGCTACACAGGCCTTCGTACTCCAGTCTTCTGTATTTGACAGTTCTCTCCTTCTCCCCCCTGTTACCTCAAACAATCTAGGAGGGAAACCTGCAGAGCTCTGACCCTTGTATCGTCCAGTTGTCCCTTCTAGTCCCCACTGTGACAGCCGGGGGTGTACTGGTAACCAAAAGAAGCGCTGCAAATAATGTTCTAAAAGGCCCCATATTACACATTTTCAGCAGTCCCAATCCTTCTCCTATGAGAAAACTGTGAAATATAATAGTTAAGCACACGAAAGAGGCCCAGGGTGCAGAGGCCTAAGCAGAAATCGAGTTCCCTATGGGCTTGTCCACACCTGGTAACAGCAGACCAGGTTGGGAAAAGGACACAGGGACCTCACCTGGGCATAAACACAGGCAGCCTGTGCCCAGCCTCAGAACTCTCGAAGCCCCAAGCTCAGAGAGTTTCAGGTGTGTCTCTTAGTACACCCGGGATGATCAGCTTCTCAAGTACAGATGTCAATGTCACTCATGCTCAATAAACACTTTCCTTTAGCATGTTGTTGGTATGAAGTAGCCCAGCAGCTTAGGGAACCACATCTGTGAGGTGTACATGTCAGTCCCCTGAACTCTCCTTCACACCAACTTCCTGCAGCGCTGGACTCAGCAGGGGAATGTATCTATTCGGTTGAGAAAGTAGGCACAATGAGGGTGTACCTCAATCCGGGATCTGTGCTTTACTCAGTATCCTCCATGGCTAGCAACTCACTGCCAGGCCCTGATTGCTTTTACTGCCACCCCTGGATTCTTCATCCGTCCCAGGCCTTCATTATAAGGAGCTCCTCCTGAGGGCCACCCATCCAGACAAAAACAGTTTGCATTCTGCATGTAATATGCAGCCAACAAATTAAAACATACTACAGAGCTGAAGATAACGCCATCTTTGCACTAGAACAAGGGTCTGCAGCCTGCGGCTCTTCAAATGTTTTGGACCAGGGGTGTTGTTAGGTCTGGAAATGATCATGGGATATGCTAATGTCGGGACTGGCGGGACTCGGGGCTAGCTAGCATTTTGGTTGTAGCACCTGAGCTTCTATCTGGGGCGACAACCAAAAGATCCGGGGCTATAGGCCCCTACTCCTAGCAACGCCTCTGTTTTGGACTACAACTCCCATGATCGTTCAGCATTGATAATGCTGTCTAGGGCTAATGGAAGCTGTAGTGCAAAACATCTGGAGATTCAAAGGGGGTGGTCCCCAGCACTAGAGTGTATCCCGTATGAACAGTGGGCATTTAAACCACTCTCGCTTTAAAAGATCACTTTTGGTAGCACTGTGTTGTATAGAAGAACGGGTTCTGTAAGTAAATTCTGTGGTTCCATAAAAACTCCCTGCAGTCCACTTCTGCTAAGACCCATTACCCTGGGACCGGTTTTGGCAATGCAGGGAATTTTATTCATTTCCCCTGCTCCCCAGCCCTCTTCTGCTGCAGTGGGCAACCAACTACCCTCTGCTCATCGGCCCGCCATCCTCACCAGACCCACATTCTACCTTCATTTGAGCAGAGGATACCCCAACAGCCTCTGATCGCTGTGTAGGCCCCACTCTCTCTGGTGTGAGAGAACGTCCTCCTCCGTTTTCCCCGTGCCCACCCCCTTACGAAATCCACCTCCCCCACCTCATTCCAATCCTTTCATATTACTGATGCCCCCGGGACCTTCATCCTCTTCCTGCCTCTTCCCATCAACACCGGAAAAGGGCATCCGTCAATACTGGAACAGGACGCGGTTCAATCCAAACGGCCTGTCAGGAAGCAGGCAGCGTGAAAAGGAGAACTCCCAATTCCGTAGCTTTATACATGCTGTTCTCTTAATCCATGCAAATGACAACAAGGGAAATGGGAATGCCAATCAGGGAAATGGGAATGCCAACAAGGGAAATGGGAATGGCCACATTTTGATTGGGGGAAGGTGTTGGATTTTGTTTTATGAAGCTGCTAGCTTAATTAAGAAAGGCACATTGCCAGGCAAGACATAGATCTGGGGAAGTGAGGAGAGACAGTCAGGAGCTTATCATATCTTGTTTGGTTTGCGCCACCCGCCCTCCGCTTTTTGTTTGTTTACAGGAGGTTGATGTCCTTCCTCTGCTGGAGGAAATCTGATGCCAACCACAGTAGCAGGAAATAGCTGTTTTTGGTACTTCGAAGTAGTCCACTATAGCAAATTGGAAATTCACCATAGTAGCAGGAATTAGCTGCCTCCGTTGGTATTCCGAATTAGTCAAACCCCACGCGACATTACGAGTGTGTGGCATGGTTCAACACAGTTTGAGAATACTCTATGCTCTGATTATAATGATTCAGGTCATGTGGCGTAGAGATCAATTTCAGCATTCTCATTGACAACCTTGCCACATATTGTTTTTAAGTGCATGCCCCTGATGAATTTCCCCTGACTGTGTATGTTTGGAATGCGTGAGGAATTAAACATGTTGGGTTGAATGGGAGTGAAGGAGTGTGAGATTTAGTGGTCAATGCAGTTTTGTCATTTTTTATGTTAGACAACCTATTTTTAGGTTGAGTTTTAGACAGTTGACTTCGACACATATTTTTGCGTTACTGTTTTCTCTCAACCTTATATACTTTTTGTATGGTTTATTTGCACTCCTGATTCCGGTGTACTTAAGCTGTTATAATTGTGTTTTGGTTTTTCCCTTGTGTGCAATTTATTCTGTACTGTGCCATAGATTTGTATGAATTGAGATGAATTATGCCATTTAGGCATTTTTACTGTGATTTGTTTGATTTTTTTTATTATTGTTGAATGTCTAAATAAAATTGATATGCAAATAATGTTTTAAATCTCCATCTCTTGGTATCCATTCTTCACTGTGTAGCTCTTGAGGTGGCTATGAATTTTTTACCTCAATTGAGGTTGGACATCACACCCTTTAACGACACACTGTTGACCAATTCTTTAGTCTCTGATATTGTAAGGAGGAACCAATGATGAAACCATGGGAGACCGACAACGCACAGAGGACGGACGAACATGAGGGGCTGCACAGCTAGGGAGCCTGGCACGATGGCAACAATGAATTAGGAAATGCCGCACATGTTAGGCATAGCGGCGTTTGCAGGACCAGTTACTCACCATGCCATGGACCCAAGCCAGAAAGGGGGGGGCAACCTTCATGGATTCTGCAGGCCAGACTGGGAGGAGGGGGGCGGGAGCGCTGCCAAGAGACACCCCAAAGCAGTCGCAAGGCACGTCGCAGCTGGGGAGGGAAACCAGACACCAGGGTCCGCCCGTATGCAGCCTGGTCCCAGCCCCTTGCGAACCGCGGTGATGAGAACACCACAAGTCTTTCCCCGGAGCTCCGGTGGCAGGCGGAAACGACGGTTGGGAGGATGAGCTTTAAGGGAGGTGGGACAAAGCATCCCCAACCAATGAATGAACAGCTACGCACGGACCCTGGTGATTGGTGGGCGTTTGCACCTTGGGGAAAAGTACAAAGACCTGCCTAATCTAGCAAACGCTGTCTGTTCTATTCACAGGACGCTGAGGAGGGGAGCGAAGTTAGAACGAAGTGGTGGGCCTATCCGGACACCTCGAGGTAGATGACAACACATTGTTTCACCAGAGTATTGTGGAAGGAAAACCCTGCGGTGAAGAAACCGCTTGGACATTTTATTTTATTGACACTTGAACAGCCACTATTACCCCAGAAATAAATATTATTTCAGCATCCATCTGTCTCCTGCCTTATAATTCCACAGATATTTAGGTGTACCTAAAAGTAGGGGGTCAGTTTGGTCAAACAGTTGAATTCCCCCTCCTCTCTTTGGTATTTGTTGTTCCACCCGCCCTTCGCGCCACCAATTGTTGATCCAGAGAGACATCAATCAAGCAACAAACCAAAGCCCAAACAAGGCCTTCCACTTGAATGATGCAAGAACTTTTTGGCTAAAAATCAAAAGGCAAGGTAAAAGGAAATAAAATGCTGCAAAAACATCAAAATACAAACGTACACATTTTATTATTTAACATTCATTTAAAAATCTTTGGCTCAAACAACCATGTCGCGCTCTACCGTACATATACCTGCCCTACATAACCATGCAACACAAGTCCCACGTTAATCTGACGTAAATCACAACTGCATGAATGGTACGCGGTGCAAAGCGTCATGTTGGCGGATGCAAGGGACTGTGCAAACACACGTCTCTGAATAAAAAATATATACAAAGAGTATGGCGGATAAACAAGCATACCTAATACCAACAATAAACAACTACCCAAATATTGCAGGTTCTAGGACAGAGGCATATTGGTGGTGAATGAACCTGCACGTGTGTTAACTATTGCACAACAGCAGTACTTGATTTAGTTCAGTTGTAAGCATATTTCTCCGTATTGTGTTTGGACACTTCTTTACCTCAGTGGAAATGTTTAATATGCTTTGATTTCAATTTCCAAGTATAAAAAAGAGCCAAAGATGTGTTAATGACTGTAAAATAATAAAGGGTGTACGTTTGTATTTTGATGTTTTTGCAACCTTTTTTCCCTTTCACGTTGCCTTTTGTGTTTGAACATGTGGATGTATTGCCCAACGAGTAGGCTTTGCTATCGACCCTCTTAAATTCGGCTTTGCCCTCTGTATTTTTTTGGATAAAAATCAAAAGCAGATTAATATCAACAATAGCGGTAAAATGCTAGTATGCAGCTACGTTTGTAGTTAAATCACTCGCTGGAACAAAAGTGCTTGAACATTAACTTTTCCTGTGCATGGGTACACGATGCTTCTGGCTTAGAGGCCTCCATCCCTCATCCTACAGTGCAGCAAATGGGGTAGTCGATGATATCGTATGGTGAGCTCATCTCCAGTACCGGATTCAGTGTTAGCCAGCGTGACATGTGCTTTGCTCTCCTCCTGCTGGCATGAGCAGAGATGAATTGTGGAGTTCCCCAGGGTTCGACCATGTCTTCCCATCTTTATAAGTACGTTTGTGACACCATTGGCACTGATTCTGAAACACTATGATTTTGGATTTCAAATGTTTGCAGATGACACCCAGCTTTACCTGAAACGAAAGAGATTGGCTTCTCCATATACACAGTTTGATAGCTGCCAGTCTCCTTTGCCTTAACATCGCTGATACTGAGATTCTATTGCTTGGGTCTGTGGACCAGTCTCTTCACCTTAACCATACCTTTCAGGGCTGGGCTACCCACCAAACTAAATTGTCCTAAGCCTGTAACATTGACATCCTCTTTCCTAACCATTTACAATTTACTCCTCTTTACAATGCTGTCATAAAATAAATTGTGCTTCTTCCATCCAACGATAATTACTAAAAGGAATCCATTACTACTGCTTACCCTAAGAATTACCTTGTTACTTGAAATAGTTATGTCCTGACCTGATAATTGAAATTTAAACTGTGCAGGACTACCTGAAAAAACACACTCATCGTACAGGGCGGCAAGAATTATGTTGTCTGATTCATTTTGGTATGAAAAGATCTGATTACATGATGGGGGCCTTGAAGCTCTTACATTGGCTACCAATTAAACCACGTACAGACTTCAAGATCTTATGTCTGACCCACAACAATCCAAGGTCAGGCATCACTCTAGCTGCCCAAAATATTTCACCGCTGTGTACCAGCTGATCAGATGTCTAAGTTATGTGTCTTAAAATCTGACAGCTTTCTTCATGCCAAAATACATCCATTATGGATGTAGCTCTTTCGATCATCAAATCTCTAATGTATTCGCGATTCATCGGTGCATGCAGCAAGATTGCGTCAAGTTCAGTGTGTGCTGAAGACCTGTTCCCAAATGCATGCACTGTTGTGCTATTTCAGGGCTTCTGATATCATCATTCGTCCTCTACGTTCTATCTCCTCTTTGCCACAGAGGTTTGAAGTGACTCCATGGTGTTGTTTAGCACTGCACAAAAACCACTAATAATATAAAATCAACTAGAACAACCATAATCATCCTCTAAACCGGACGCAAGAAAATTCGGGTTTGTGGTGTATCAGTCATTTAATTGCCTTTTCCAGTGTCTCTCTGCCGTGGGAAAGTGGATGAGCCACAACTGGCTGAAACTTAATGGTGACAAGACGGAGGTGCTGGTGGTGGGTTCCCCTCCGGATCCTTCACTTTGGGTGTCCTCCTTTTGGTCGTCCTCTCTTGGCTCCCTTCCTGTTCCTGTCACCACCGTAAAGAATCTGGGGGTGGTGATCTTTTCATTCCTTTCAATGGAGTACCAGGTTTCGGCGGTGTGTTAGGCAGGTCACTTTCATTTGAGGGTCTTGTGGAAGATTCTCCCTTTGATTCCCTCTAATCTTAGACCTCGAGTCGTAGCCGCTCTGGACCTGAGTCGGTTGGACTATTGTAATGCCCTCTATCTTGCTCAGCCAAAAGGTCTTGTACAGCGGCTTCAGCGCATGGAAATTCTTGCCGCTCGGCTAACCACCGGTTCCTCATATGGAGGCCATATCACTCCAGTCTTGCGCACACTACACTGGGTACCCATTGCTCAGTGTGTGAAGTTTAAATCTTTGTGCTTGGTTCACCGGGCCCTGTCGGGCGTGGGAGAGGAGTATCTCCAGGACAAATTCAGTCACTATGTCCCTAATCGCTGTCTACACTCTGGGACGGCTGGCTTTCTCTGTGTACCGTCCCCCTGCCGCTCTCGAGTGGGTGGGAGGTCTTTCTCTGTGGCAGCGGCTCCGTTGTGGAACAACCTGCCACTTTCACTTAGAACTATTTCAAATCATGTACAATTCAAGAGATCCCTGAAAACTCTTATTTTCTAGAGTATAGTGTATAGCTACGTGTGTTCCCAGCACCAGGATACCTCCGGATAAAAATGTGCTATATAAACTCTAAATAACCTAACACAACGTTAGAGTAAATGGACTAATGAATTAAATGTTCTCTGACTCGACAGGGAAGTAAGTCTGTGAAAAGGAAAGACTTAAAAGGAGACCCTAGAAATTCACAAAGCACAACCATATTTCCCCTACATCCTTGACATTAAAAAAGGGTGCTTCATATACGACAGTAATTAGAAGGAGGTTTAAAGTCTGCAAAAGTCACAAGAGAGGGTCCTAAAATTTTAGACCAGTTACTGACAAGGGCAATCAAAGCGAGCGAAAAAGGCCCATATATACTAAATGGATGCGTGAAGTCACTTAACAGGGTTTTGGACGTGGCACAGAATTGTAATGAGCTAACCCTACACAAGAAGCTCAGTAAGGGCGTGGGAGTTGTGGCCTAGGTAATGGTTGGGATGATGTTAAAATAAATGATTTGTGTTGCGAAAGTTATACCTAACGTTCACGGGTTCATGCGTAGTGAGGCCAACAGTAGTGGCAGAAGGACGCCACTTACACTACAATTCATAGGGATTCGGAGTTCGAATGAAACTCGCCTCCGCATAGAGCTCAGGGAGCTTTCTATGCCTGTACATGCAAGGGGACATTCTCAAAAAGGTGTGGGTTGTAATCTAAAAAAGAAAGAGAGAAAAAGTGGTTAGGTAAGGGATTTTAAAGATGCTGTGTTCCACCTGACCAGAAGCTGGAATTAAAATGAGCCACTCTGGACGACCATCGCAGACTATCTAAGGTGGGGGCAGTGAAAGTGAGTAACGCAATCACGTGTGTAGAATCGGGGATTTATAAGGGATGTGGCCGAAGAAGTTACTGGGCACCTCGCCCAAGGAGGTGGAACTTGGCCATTTCCTTACTGAATAAAAAGTGCCATTCAACAGGCAGATTTTGGAACATTGAAAGGAGAGCTCAACGGAAAGAGAAGAGTAGAAGCACAATGGAGGATAAACTGGGGTACTGGGAGACCACAAACCCAAATGGCGAGCCAGTGTCTAAATGGAGTTAAGGGGAGAAATAGAAGAGTCAAAGTGGAATAAGACTCAGGTCACGCATGGTCACCTTGGACCGGCAATGGGTGAGGAGATGATAATATCAGAAACCGGTGAAAGCAAAGCTCTACTCACAAGAGGAAAGCTACATTGGCAAAGGAGTCGTTGCCCCTAAGAAACCCACTTCTTGACCATCAATAATGAGTTTCTGTAACGCACACTGACCTTTGGAGTTGATTATCTGTTAAAGTCAGCATATCAATGTATAATACAAAATAGGTTGTTGGGTGGGCACCACTCTGTCGCTTATCTATGAATGTTGTATTGGTACATTAATAATTCATGTAATTAGGAATCAAATTCATCGGTGCATACAGGAGTAAATCCTTTAGGCACAAGGATATAGGGTACATGAAAAAGGTTATGGGTTGCCCCTTAACTAACCATACGCTCTTGCCTGGCCCTATAAATAAGTTGCACAATATACATAAACACTTTGTAATAGTGTGAATTCTTCTGCTTCTGAGCAATCCAGGGTCATAAATTGTGAGTCCTTTCAAAGTGATCCGGTGTTTTTTTTTATTTCTTCATAATAGGCAGTGTGGACCCAAAAGATATCGTAAAAAGCCAATGCATTTCGGACCCAAGTCCCTCTTCAGGTCTAGACACTGTAAGGCATATTCAAAAAGCACCCATAGCATAACAACCACGAAAACATAATACAGAATGAATCAGTGAACAAATACATATATGCATATCCAAGAATCATGAACAAAACAAAGAAAAAAACAAATACATAGGGCCTCATTACATGGAAGGCGGTAAGGGTTAACGGTCACCGGTAATGGTACCGGTGACCGTTAACCCTTACCGCCTTACTACGAGGTCCCTTTGCGGGTAGGTACTTTAACGCCTGCTATTTAGCAGGCGTTAAAAACCAAACCCGCAAAGGGACCAGGGTGCTAAGTACGGTACCGCAATTTGCGGCACCGTAATTAGCGCCTTCCCCATTCCCATAGAGCCCCATGGGGCAAAAATGGGAATGGGGAAGGGGGAATTACTGCCCCGCCAACTTTGGAATAGGGCGGTAATTCCCCTTTCCACCAAGGCGGTACCGGTATTTTACCGGCATGGACCAAGGTGCCTCCGCCTACCATGTAATGAGGCCCACAGAGTCAAAAAGACCAAAATGACTTATTTCATTTAAGAATTACAACATTCCTTTCTCATCACGTGGATAAATAAGCAGCCCTTTTACCTGCCTGCCTTAAAAGTAATGCACACCTGTAAAGATAGACATGACCAAAACGGTATCTGCATAATTCGATTGCCGTACATGCTTACATGGTGACAGAATCATACTTTGATGTATCATACAAGGCAGAGCTGCCTCGTTTTACCTGAGTCAGCCAAATCGTGTTTGCTGGATAGATAGTTCTACCTCTGAGTTCTCCATCGTTCTAATGTGACGTACACACATACATGCCGTCAGAATCCCAGAATGTATTAAGAAATCCTGTGGGAGATCCTTACGCCATAAAAGGCTTACCTTGAGTCTCAAGATGTGCTCAGCGCGAGTAGAACCCTCAGAGTCATTCCCTTACTGAATAAAAAGTGGCATTAAACACGCAGCATTCGGAAGATTGAAAGGAGACCTCAGCAGAAAGAGAAGAGTAGAAGCAAAAACGGCGAGCCAGTGTCTAAATGGAGTTAAGGGCAGAAATAGAAGAGTCAAAGTGGAATAAGACTCAGGTCACACGAGAGAGCCCGGGACCAAGATGATCGCATCTTCGTGAGTTCCTGAGAAGCCTCGTAAAGGAGGAGGATAAATCATGATCCATCTGGGCCAAAAACAGCTACAAATCAAGGCGAAGTGCGGCGGACCACACGTGAAGGCAGTGGGTCCAGTTTGGGGGAACCAGACCAGCTAGATGCACCGTGACAGTGAAGTGCACCACTGCTGAAGGAGGGCCGGGAGCGTGGCTCAGGGTGACCAGTGCCCGAGTGCCTGTGCGCTGGACGGCGGGAGGAACCGCCGGGATCCTTGGCATGACTGTCGTAGCCCACTGTGTGCGGTGCAGGAACACCGGTGGCCCGGTCGAGTGACAAGACCCTAGCTGCAGAGAGGTGAGGCGAGGTCTGCATGACGGGGCCTCGTAGAGCCTCAGAACTGGCCTGAGGCGGGAGCCGGGAACAGGGAAAAATATCTGTGGGAGAAGAGGACTCGGGTGAGCTGGACTCCTCCTCTCGTGGAACGGCAGGCCTCCACTTAGTGGCACCCCCTGTTGGAAAAGCTACATCGAGCCCAAACCAAGAGTGGGAGAGCTCAGGCGATTTCAAAGGTTGAAGACAGCACCGCCGGGAGACGGGAGGAGCAGTCGGCGTGGGAATCACAGCGGACCAGCCAGCTACGAACACTGAAACTGGGAACCCGCGAGTGCCAACAGTATGTGGCGAGCATGACCGCAGCCCGGGAGAGCCCTGAGACAGCGCAGGGAGGCCGGTAAATATTCAACGGGGTCACCCCCGCCACAGGAGGGGGAACAGGGAGGATGGCAAGAGAGGGCGGAAGCGCCCCGCCTGGAACTTGGGAACCTGCGCCCCTACTAGATGTGTGAATAGGCACCCGTGGAGAACACTGGAGACAGGGAGCACATTGAGGTCAGTATAAGTGATTGCAAATTGTGAAATACTGGACCCGTAACATTGGGGCTCAGCAGGACACACATAGGCTGAGTAGTGTGGCCCCCCCCCTTCGCTCTTGTTCCTTGTACCCCGACTATGGAATAATATGACAAGCAGACTTGGGTGTGGAAAACCTATAGGCCGTAGACTTATTTTCTACCGTAAATAACACCAAAACATAACATAACAGAATACATCACACCAGATGCTTTTGGGCACATCGTGTCCAGGGTTGGAGGAGATGCCCAGCCTTCTCCTCTGCAAGTCTTTGTTACCCTTGGGCATCCGACCCTGGACACGTGCCGCCGCCTACGACTTTCTTCTACCGTGTACCGAAGAAAGTACTTGGCGTTCCGGTTCCTCCTTCTTTCTCCTTTCCTTCCTTTTTGCAGGGTGGGTTGGGTGGCAAAATGTTTCCTTCTCCCCCTTTGTGGCTGTTGCCTCTGCCACTCAGGTCCCCCCAAAAGCGCCCCTATCTGCCCTGAGAATGTTGCTATAACAAAAACGCCCCTTCCCTTAGTCGACAGGTGCACCCCAGATTCTCTGTGCTATAAATTCTGACATGAAACTTTCCGTTTTTCTCCCCATTGCGTGCCATGCTACGCAGTATACCGGCTGCTGCTGCCTCTAGGGTAGTGGTCCTTCTCTCCGATGCAGTTCAGGTATATTGCTCTCACCTCTACCCGACTGGTATACTAACCTCGCTTTTTGCCTGGCCCTCCCCATCTATCGTGTTACGGGCCATTAGTTCCCCTGCCCTGAAAGCCCCATTGCATGCCTTGGCCCAGCTTTTCTTTCTCCCTTTGGCCAATGCCTCTTCCCAACATTCACCCCTTTTGGCCGAAAATACACCCACCTCCTGCGCTCCTGTTTCCACCACTGCATTTATTACCTGCTTCTCGTACTGCTTACCTGTTTTGTACGTTAGGGCGTTCCTTGCTCACTTGTTTATGACCCGCCCTGTATCCTTTTTCCCTTTTGAGTTAACCTTTGTAGTCAACCGCACTTTCCTTTCCAGGTTTTTAATGGACTTTTCTTTTGTCTTTTGGCCAATGCCTCTTCCAAACCTTCTCACCCTTTCTCTGCCGCAATTTCTTTTTTTTTTACATTGCACTCCCCTGCGGTCTTCCTTTTCCTTTTTGCGTTAACCTTGTAGTTAACCGTTCTTATCATTCCAGAGCTTTTCGTGGACATTTCCACTTTTCCTTTTCCCTTTGGCCAATGCCCTTACCAAGCACTCACACCTTTTCTCCGCCGAAAAATTATTATTTATTTATTTATGTATTTTAATTATTTTTTTTTTAAATACTTTTTGAGTTAACCTTATAGTCAACCGTTCTTCCCTTTCCAGAGTTTTTAATGGGACCCATGCCTTCTTTGGAGTGGGCGTTTTCTCCTTTCTGGCGCCCTGCCATGGATCCCTGCACCTCTCCCCACTGAAAATGCGCCAAGGTGACAGCTACACTTTTAATACAACTGGGCATGATGCACCCCCTTTACTCGACCCGTGCACCACTGCCATGTTATCCGACTGCAACGCTATTTCTTTTTTATTCAGCTCCTCTCCCGCTGCACATAATGCTACCCAGCTAGGAAACAATTCCCACCTGCGTGTTATTCCTAGCTCATGCAGCCTCCTGCCCTGCTTTTGGTCATTTCTCCGTGCACCACTCTCACCCTAGTTTTGCACCGACGCCAAGTTCCCTTGCCGCACCCGTGAGCAACACTCTTTTCCCCTTGGTTCCTCCTCGTATCCTACCTATGTGGAGCCCCATCCTGGCCCCCTTGTCCTTGGCTCAATGCTTCTTTAGAAAACCACTTTCCCTTGTTCTATGACCCTTCCCGCCATATTTAGTTTTACAGCTAATGCTTGCAGTTCTGTCACGGTGGCCTTGTTCCTCCCTTTTAGCTGACTGCCCCTTGCCAGACTGAACCTCCCCTCTATCCATATGCCATGAGCTGGCACGCCCCATATGTAGACATTTGCCCCTGAAATATTCCTCCTCCCCTTGCATACCTAGCCATTTCTGTGATTACTTTTTCCTGATCAACTCTTCTTTTAATACGTTTAAATATGTCAGGTTAAAAAAGTCCCAACCCATATCCGGAAAGCAATCCATTTCTCATCTAAACTCGTGGTCCTCTTCATTCCATGCATCCCCCCGCATGCCTTGTATACTTTTAACGCCCTCTGCTGATATGCTACCAATGCTATCCCGTCCTCTGGGAATTTATGTAATATAATGGTGGGCATTTGTCTGGAAGGCAGTCATCCAGCTGTCGAAGCTCTTTACTACTGTTGCCCTCCTCAGTACGCCTTTCTCGTCCTCTTTTATATCTTCTATTGACCCATTCATCACTCTTCTTAGCAGAGAATAAATGTCAACCAACTCTTTTCTCCATATTCTTTCCCCCTTTACCTTGTCGTTTATATACCATCCCCTTGCCTTCGTGGACCTGCCCTGTGGGTCCTTTCTCATTGTTGGTCTGCCGTATTTAGTCATGAGAGGTCCCCTTTCTTTGTCTGCTTTAACTGCAGCTGCTACCACTTTTGGTGCCACCCCCTGCGGTGGGTTCCCTGCCACTGGTACTGCTGTTGCTCCAATAGGTCCTATTGGCTGTGGATTGGTACCTTGCGGTACCCCTCCTGAGTTTGGCACTATTGGTGCCCCCTGAAGTGTTGGGGCCAGAGTCCCTCTGGGTTCCGACCCTGCCTCCCCCTCCTTGTTTACAACACCTTTCCATTTATCCCATGCCTTCCAATGATCCCCTTCCTCATTATCGCTTCTCTCTGTTTCAAATGATGAAACCCCTTGCCCACTCTTTGTTCTCTAAGGTGGATTTCAGATTATTTGGGGTGTTCTGAGACCCTTGTTATTCTATTTGTAATCACTTCTGTACTCGTTTTGCCAGTATTGCTTTCTATGATATCCTCCCGCACTTTGCTCCCTGGTGTCCCATTTCTCCTTTAAAACCTTAAATATGTACAGGTTGAAGTTTTCCTCATCCCAACCAAAATCTGGGAAGCAAACCATTTCTTTCTTAAATTCGTGGTCATACTCTTTCCATACTTCCCCCCCCTAAATGCTTTGTACCTTCAATACTCTCTGCTGGTATGCCACCAACGGTACCCCGTCCTCTGGGTATTTTTGCAGTATAATAGTGGACATTATTTGAAAAGCCGCCATCCATTTATCAAAAACTCTTTGGTACCTTAATAAGCCTTTTTCATCCTCCTTTATGTCCGCTATTGATGCATTCTGTCCTCTCTTTTGGCATTCTAGCAGGGCAAGTCTGATGCTCTACCGACTGAGCTATCCGGGCTCTTCAAAAAATATCTATGAACTCTTTTCTCCCTATTTTCTCCTTTACCTTCTCCTTAATGTGCCATGCCTGTGCCTTCCTGGATCGGCCTTGGGTGTCCTTACCAACCGTGGGCCTACCATACTGGGTCACCCTCCTTTCCTGCTGTGCCAGTGAGTGGCCCTGCTGGGACTATGACTGCCCCTTGTATTGGTACATGGGTGAATCCTGCGGGGGTCACCGGTAAACTGAGGTTCATCCCCTGGGGAATAGACCCTGGCGAAATACCTTGTGCCACCCCCTGTGGTATGGGGACCCCGTTGTCTGCCGGTCCTGGCCCTCGTGCCCCTTGACCGTCACCTGCACTTTCTACCCTTGCCCTTTTCTGTTTATCTTTACGCATTACCTCCTTCCATTTCCCCCATGCCTGCAAATGGTCCCTCTCTTCATCTTCACTACTTTCTGTTTCAGATGTTACCACCCTTTGCTTCTTCTCCTTCCCTCCATGGGCTCTGGGCGACTTACCCTGAGCCGTGATGCATGTTTTCAACATTTTCACAATTTTGTCCCCAATATTATTATCAATCTTTACAGTACCTTTTTTGTTTCCTTTCTTTTGCTTTTTCCTAAGCACCTCCGGCTTCTCCTGCGATCCCCTTGTAGCCTCTCACGCCCTTTTCCGGCCTTGTGGTATCGCAGCCTCCTCGTCGCTGCTGCTGGAATCCTCGAGCAGCAAAGGCGACATTGCCCTTGCCCTTTCCTCTGTCTTCATCACATCCAGCACCTATTGTGCTCCATACTCTTTTTCTGCTTCCTTGGCCCATGCGCTGAACTCTTGCGCTCTTCTCGCCCTTTCTTCTGCCATTTCGTGAAAGTTTCGTTAATTGTTGGTTTTTCTTGCCTCTCCTTTGAAACATTGTGTGGGCAAGTGATTGGTAAAATTAGTTCCTCTGATTCTGCCCCTCTTTTTCACTTTTGGTTCCGGTATTCCAGAACCCAAGGTGCGGTCCCACTGATTTGCTTCGTGCTGCTTCGTTTTGGTCCACAATGCGTTAATTGTGTGCTGTCCCTTTAAAGATTTTCAGCGCGTCCCCGCTCCTTCCGATCACGCGTGTCCGTCGGGAGCCACGCCCCTTCCTTAGGCACTCCTTCTCCCGTGTGGTTTGCTTTCGCGGGCTTTACCTTGCTCGCGTACTTGTTTCCCCTTCTCTTGCTCGCCGCCCTTAGTTACGGCATCTCTCCCTGTTGCAGAAGGAGTCCTGGCAGCATGTTCGCCCGCTGCTTCTGCGCTCCTTGCTGCTCTTCGGCTGGCGTTGCCTGGCTCCTTCCGGCGCTTGCAGACCTCCGGCTCCTGACACGGCCACGGCTCCTGGCAGTCTTCTCCTGCAAACACGAGCGATCGTTGTCTGAACGCGGCCCCGGCGAAGACGGTGAGCTTCCTCTCCGTGTGTCGGCTCCTTGCTGCTCCTCGGCTGGCGTACCGTGGCTCCTTCCGGCGCTCGCAGACCTCCGGCTCCTAACACGGCCGCGGCTCCTGGCAGTCTTCTCCTGCAAATACGAGCAATCGCTGTCTGTACGCCGCCCCTGCAAAGAAGGTGAGCTTCCTTTCCGTGTGTCGGCTTCCCACGCCGCTCCGTCCGCAGTGGGGGAAGATAAGCAAGACACAAAAAGCCTGCAGAGGCAAAATGTTTCCTTCTCCGCCTTTTCCAGGCCCTAGGAGCTTACCCGAATGAGGTGAGCTCCTTCCTGGTTTGTCCTTCTCTTGGTTTCTGTGGGGTTACTTATACTCTCCTGTTCCTTTGTTGTCCCTTTGGGGGCCGGGCTTCCCCTGGCCCCCTGTTGCTTTTCCTTCGCACCTTTCCCTGTTGTGTTGCTTGTTTCCTGGCAGCACCATGGGTGGGGGCGCCGGCTGGCTGCACCTCCCCTTGCTTTTTGCGCCGTTTCGTCCCCCACCCTGCGCCTAACCCCCCAGGCCCTCCATTGTGCCGTACTTTGTACGGTACGGGGCCTGGGGCATAGGTGGGACCCACCATGCAAAAACCAAGGAGTAGTGCCAAAAACACAGAAACGAATTTTGAGCACAGCGTGGGATTTACCCTACCATCCTGCCAACAGAGGCATGGAGGGACAGCGGAACGCTGGGGGCCCCCAGACACAATGGGTCAATACGGAGGATACTGTGCAATGCCTGTGAATTGCAGACAAGCCAGGACAGGGGCGAATGCAGTGAGCCATGCGGCACACACGACAGTGTGGAATCCCTGCACAATACGTGGCGGAGGCAAGGGAAAACAGAGGCGCAACAGCAGGGCATGTGAAACTCTAAGAAGGGTGCTGGGAACCACTCAAACCACCCCACGACAGGGTAGGAGAGAGGGGGATACCACGTGTACCGGAAACCCACCACACACATCCAGCCAATACTCGCACCACAAGTGAAAAAAAATGTATATATATATATGTAACGATTGGTGCATAGGAGAGACAGGTGGTGGCGGCCCTGGTTGCACGGGGAGCGCAATACCCCCTTGCTGTGCCCTACGGCTCGGTGAGGTAGCAGAGCCACAGTAGTGTACTGGGCCCTACCGGCCTTGCAGAAAACTGGAGAGAGAGTCCGGACACCGGGAAAAGCCCTGAGTGCAGGTCCCTGACATGGGTGACGGCCCCCCAGCAATCACTCTAGGATCCCCTACAATGGCGGCTACTCCCTCCCCTGCAGGAGCAAAGGCTAAATTCCGTGTCCGAATTTAGCCTGGTTCTAGCTGAAATGTGCTCTGGTTTCGCCGCCATGAACTAAAAACTAGACGGCCTAACTTACAAGGTGGATAGGATGCAGGAGCGTATCGATAAAGAGAGTAGCAGGACCTCCGAAGTGGAAGCCCTGGTCGGCATACTAGAAGACACCAGCAATGACACTGTGTAGGCAGTGCAGGAGCTACGCAGGGAGGTGAGGGCCATAAGAGACAAAAATGAGTGCCTCGAAGCGAGGTCGAGAAGCAATAATATAAGGGTAGTGGGGATTCCGGAGACTGTACCCCAGCAGAACATAGAAGTGTTAATGGAAACTTTTATAAAAGAGGTACTGCAGGATCCAGCGCTGTCATCTCAATTCTTGGTTGAGAGGGCGCACAGGATATCTCAGATCATCCCAAGACCGGGTCAGAACCTGTGACCGGTAATTGCAAAGGTGTTAAACTACTGTGACTGAGATGCTATTCTCAGGAGGGCAAGGGAACTTGGCGATCTGTCATTTGAAAACAGCAAGGTATCCTTCTACCTGGACTTCACCTCCTGCCGTCCAGAGGGCACGCATGTCATTTGCAGCTGCAATATTCTATGCAATACCCCTCCAAACTCAAGGTACAGTATTATGGGAGGGCGCACTTTTTCACCGAGCCAGCAGCGGTGTACAGATTCATTAAAACTATCGAAATGACAGCCCGAGCATCGTGTCACATGAATCTTATATTTAGAACATGGGCTGCCCAGGGCCATGGAGTTCTGAACCAGAGCCTTGATGGGTCATGCTAAACCAGAGCTAGAAATGTACCTAGTCAGACCAGTGGCATCCACAAGTAGTTATTTCGAGTTTGTCTTCCTCCGAGGATAAGGAGTTGGTAGCCACTTGATGGTGGTATCTGGCGCACCGGGCAGGTGCCCATGCTATGCTACATGTTGTGGGGTTATGTGGGGGGGGCTTATCCACTGCAAGTTGGGGGTGGGCAGTGTGGGAGGGGGCAGAGTACGGAAAAATTGGGTTAGGGTCGGGGGGGAGACAGGTTGCCCGGTTGGCAGAGTTGGAATTCCTCAAAAAGGTTCACATCTTCTCAGAATGGCCACTAGACAACCCTTGATATGGCTAGTAGGGTGTGGAAGGCAAGCTCTCCTATTTGATCCACACCCGAGTGATGGCATATGGGGTAATCAGCTGGAACGTTAGGGGGCTGAATGACCGGCGTAAAACATGGAAAGTGATACAATACTGCGAGAGACACGGCGCAAAGATTTTCCTGCTACAGGAGACACATTTTAAGGGGCAGGGGAATAAAGGGGTCACTAGGAGCTGGGGTAATTGCAAATTCTTCACCACGTATTCGGCATACTCTGCTGGTGTAATGATGTTAGAACATAGGACACTGGGGTTCTGGGTTAGTGACACCGCAAAAGACCCGGGGGGAGGTACGTAATTGTCTCTGGATGTATGGGGCACACAAAACTAACCCTAGTCAACGCTTATGGTCCAAATGTGGACAACCCAGAGTTTTTAACACCTTACTTGGGAAATGCATTTGTATCTGGATACTAACATAGTGTGGGCAGGAGGTCTTAACATACTACTTGACTCCAGTGTAGATCGATCAGGGGGGAGGTAGGACGCATACGAGAGCAGTTAAAGTGGTGTTGACTGCCATGGAGGCACTGGGATTGGGAGATGTATGGAGATGGTTACACCCGAGGGTGGGGGATTCTCACACCACTCTACAGCACACAACAACTCAACCAGGCTATATTCTATACTGGGATGCCCCTATCTGGTACACTGCACAGAGGGATGTGAGCTGCTGCCGTGAGAGCTTTCGGATCACTCCCCGGTGTTGTGGTCCTTGCGCTTGGAAACAACACCACCTCGCCATCAATGGCGGTTCAAGGCGGCGGCATTGCAAGACATAGTGTTCAAAAGCAACATACATAGCTTTACATAGCTTGATTAAACAATACTTTTTGGAAAACGCGGACTCAGTGTAGGGGAATGGAACTCTGTGGGAGGCTATCAAGGTGGTACTAAGGGGGGGATGCATGTCTACCGAAATGGGTGTGCTGAAACTGATTTTCAGGCAGCTGACAGAAGCGGAGCAAGTGGTGAAGATCAGAGAGGAGGCGGTGGATAGGTTGAATTCTCCAACATCACTTGCTAGATTGAAGGAGGGCCTGGACCATTTCCAGCCACTAGCAGACAGGGAGATAAAGTACCTTTCCCAACCCGCAATGGCCCGTAGGTATGGGGAAGAGTGGAGGCCGGGTAGCCACCTGTCAGTACTGATCAGGCACGAACGGAGTCATAGGGAAATAACTGCAGTGAGGACCAAGGAAGGGACAGTAGTGGTGAAGCCGGGCGAGATCGCGGAGGTATTCCGTGAATACTACAAATATCTATACACCAAGAGAGGCACCCTACCGGCAGATGAGCTCAGGGAATACATTGAGGCTGCAGCACTTCCTAGACTAGATGCTGAAGCAGCAGAGGCCATGACAAAACCTCTTATGATAGAGGACATACTGGGGGCAGTGAGGGCCCTACCCTCCTCGAAGGCTCCTTGCACAGATGATATAACAGCCGAGTTTTATAAGGAGTGGGGCCCAGAAGTGGCACAACACTTGCTGGAAGTTTGCGAGGAGGGACTTGAGCTGGGAGTACTCCCCCCATCGATGCTGAAGGCAGTAATAACATTAATACTCAAGCCAGGGAAAGAACCATTAGAATGCTCTGCATATCGTCCGATCTCCTTATCAAATCAGGACCGCCTACTTACTTATGTCACACAGAAGGTGCATAGGGATCAGTGAGGGTTTATTCTCGGTAGGTCGACATCACTGAACCTCAGACGCCTCTTCGCAATTCTGGCACAGATAAACCGTGCTACACAGGTGGTTGCAGCACTTTTGGGTAAGAAAAAGGCGTTTGACTCAGTTAAGTGGCTCTGTAGATTTCACAGACACCGGGGTTTGTCCATGGGTGCAGGGCTGGACTGCCCCACCAGGACACCGGGACATCCCCGGTAGGCCTCAGGCCTGCAGGGCCTCTTTTTAAGCGGAAGGATACAATTTAATCGTAGATTTTGCCTCGGCTCCACCTGGGTGGTTTGCCTGGAATTGGCTGCCACCACAGTGCGACCGAGGCAGGCCCTACAATTTTTTTTCTTCCAGAAGCTGGGCTGGGCTGGGCCTGCCACACGCCTGTGCATGATGGCCTCCTGGGCTGGGCACCAGAGGAACCGTACGTGCCCCTGGCCCCCTGCTGCAGCTCAGGCTGCGTCACTGAAATGTGGAACAGACAGACTGAACAAGGTAGGGCCCAGTCACGTTCTCACTCTGCCACCTCTCTTTCTCTCTACACCCCTAGCCCCTACCTCTCCCGCTCTCTTTCTCACTCTGTCTCTCTCCATCTCTCGCTCTATGGTTCCATCTCTCTTTGACTCGCATTGTCTTGCGCTCTCCCTTGTCTTGTGCGCTTCTCCTTAGATGTCGCCTCCATGTTCCCCTGCGCCGGAGCTCTGCTGCCAAACTCTCCTGCCAAATGTTTTGTTTAAAACACAAAGATTGTATTGGCCCCCCACCCTGTGTGTCCAGAGCTCAAATTTCACATGAGGTCTGTCTGAGCCCTGCGCTCCCCCACCAGCGCCCCTTCTGCTCTCCCTTAGTCTGTCCACCCCTCCTCTGCCCTTCACACCGGACCACACATTCTCCTGCGCCCGGGGTCGCTCCCGCTCGCTCAATCCCATTCATTCAAGTCCTGTGTGGCTGGAGCAGTCAGCAGGCAAACAATGAGCAAGACGCTGGAAGCAAGCACCATATTCCTGGGCATTTCAATGAGCATGCGCCCAGCTGTAATAACGGGTGCACGTTTTACAGAGAACACATGGGCTCATTTTACAAAACATGCATAAGGTGCTGTTGCGACCCCTGCATGCAATTTCCAAACAGAGTCCAAATATAAAGTGTAAAAACAGGCAAACTCCCACCTTTACTCTTACGACAGGTTTTATAAAAGATGTATAGGCGGCCTGCACATTCCGCCTTGCAGATGGGGTGCAATGGACTCCTACCCGGTTCCATACGAATGCATTATATTAGGCTAGCATGCAGTACGAGAAGGACACATATGCGAGATCCTCTTTCTCGCTCCACTTGCAGAGCCTTTGTAAAACTTCCAGCAGCGGCATAGCAGGGCGTAAATGGCGTTCCGACTCGTTCTACTGCTCCGCCTCCGACCGTTTGTGCAATGGGACCATTTACGAACACAACCTGCTGCACACAGAGGTGTCCATTTAAGAATGGGGTACAGAAAGGCCGGTGTGCTGGGCTTCGCTAATGGGACACCACGTGACCACATGCGCTGCACTTCATTTTTGCATGCTATTACGGTTCTTCTGATCAAGTGCCAACAGTTATCACCCGAGCACACAGGTTGCAAGTTCACCAACATCGCTAGAGGACTAGATCTCCTCCCAGCACATAAATAAAGCTGAAGCTCTTATCTGAAGACTTTGTAAGTTCCTCACACTGACGCACAAACTCTCACACGCTCCAGGTTCACGCTTCTACCATTAGGGAAGAAGTTAGCACCACTGCAAACTAATCTACAGACATCCTATCACACGTTTTAAAGGACTTCCCCTTGAAAGTCTGCAGTTTCTTTGTGCACTTATAGTCGAATCGACCAATTGCATATACATATGTATTTATATGTAGGGGTAGGAGAGTAGGAGATGGGTGTTGGAGGCCTGGGGGAGGAAGAGGGGATTTAGAGGGCAGGTAGATAAGACAACAAAAATAACGGGTCTAATTCAGGTCGACCAAAAGTGCACAAACAAAATGCAGACTTTAAAATGAAAGTCTTTCAAAGTATGTAGAACCCTTTTTCATGATGATGTAATGCCATCTTGTATGGTGCCCTGCGTTTGGCCCTGTAAGGGAGGAGAGTTGTTAGTGCGATAGAAGCAGTGGTGGCTGGTGAATTGTTTCATTGGAGGGGTGTTCATATTTTCCACAAATATGCCAGAGCGACCAAGCGTAGCAAGGGTGCCCGAAACAACCAAGGGGGACTCGGGGTTGGGGGTGGCTCTCCCTTCGAGAACACATCTCACAGGCCAGAAAAGATGCACACTGGCTGCCTATTAAAGAACGCATCCTTTTCAAAACACTGGCCATAACACACAGGTGCCTCTCCTCCGATGCCCCACCTTACCTCTCAGAAAGAATCACCAGCAACCTTTTCAACAGACCCACTAGATCTCACCTGGGCAACCAGATCTACGTACCAACTTTTAAGAGAACCAAAGCCGGAGGTTCCAGTATCCAACGCCCGGTCCCCAAAAATTGGAACACATTGCCTACAGCTCTAAGAAATGAGACCTCATACCTTGCCTTCCGCAAAATGCTAAAAACCTCACTATTCTGCAAAAACATTACTTGTCTTTGATAAGTACACGCCGCTATATGTACCATATGTTCTTTGTCTAATTCTTGTAACCTGAAGTATTATGCACCATATGTTAATTGTCTAACTGCTGTCCTGTCAAGCCGAACCCTCTGTAACAGCGCCACGATGCCCACGGGCCGCTGCTGTGCTTTATAAATGCAAATAAATAAATAAATAATATTTCATATTTTTATAAGAGTGATTCGGGCCAGAAGCCCTGATGGGAACATATGAATGCATAACTGGTAAAAGTGTTAGAAGTATGCCTTAAAAACAAGCATTGTTAAAGCCAACTGTTTTGGCTTTTGTGTAGGCATGGGATAGGCATTTGCCAGGTAGTGCCATAATGGTACTAGCAGGGCCTGTGCAGGCTGTAACACTGCATGAATGCAGAGCAACAACAGCAAATGGTTATACATTGTTACAGAGAAGGGAGAGCACGCACACTTCAGCAAGTTGCCATGCGCTGCCATGGCGCCAGAGCCAGTGGCGCCCGCCACACACTCACGGCTACCACTCGTTATTTATTCATTTTGCGGATATAACGGAGCATATGAATGGTAATGTATCAATCTTGTGGTAGTGCTTATTTACTCTGTTGTGCACATGGTGCCTTAATTTGCGTGGCCTTGAGTTGTCACAAAGGATGGGTGGACTCATTGATTATCGTATGGTGTTTCTCATCTGTTTTCTTTATGACTCATTGCTAATACGTGCACTTTAATTTTGGCATCATGGTTATTGGGGTTTAAAGGGCCGGCTATTGGGGCGATAATCGGCAACCTTTGGACACATTCTACAGGAGCAATGAATTGGCCCACACGTTTCAATTGCCAGCGGGAGGCGGGGAACAAAAGGCAATCGGAAACCAATGGGATTGAAAGCAAAGCGATTATCAGAGAAGGCGTAAGTACTTTCAACTGCAGTCAAGTGGAAGGACCCCATGTTAGTTATTGGCCTGGTGACACTGCGCAATATTCTTGCATGGATGATTTACTTGGAACAGGGAAGAGTCTTCACAGGGAGTGTTGTGTCCTGTGCAGGGAATTACAATTTGCGAGTGTGCAGCATGCAATGCAACGATTTGTCTGCTGTGTACAATGCAGGCATGAGTCAGTGGGCTGTGGAGATTGATGGAGTGAGTTGTGTAATTACCCACTAGAGTGGACCTAGCATCTGTGCCCATCTTTTGTATCTTGAGTTGTCTGACTTAGTAAATAGTTATATTTGTGCTAGGCCTAACGTTATCAAAGTATTCTTGTAGCTTCTTGACATCACTGTCCTGTCTCACGGCTGTTGTAGTTGGTGAAATCCCTGCTAAATATAGGTAAAGGCAGAACAGAGTGGACTTGAGGCTAGGACCAAATTGACCCAGCTAAACATTAATTTTTTGTAATGAAAAATGTAGCTATTGTTTGAATGTGGGGTTAGTGGTCAGCAAGCTGTCCCACTCCGTGCCATCCACCTGCTGGGAGGTGAGAGTGACCTCGTACTGGTCCTTTTGACTCATCCACCTTTCTTTGTGCATCTGACCTTTCTACAATCACTCGTTCCACCGGAGGTCGAAGCAGCCTTGCACTTTCCCGCTAGTGACAAAATGACTACTGTCCGCAGAAGTACAAGGATGAGTAGTGTCTAGCCTGCCTACTCAGCCCTCAAACTTCTACAAAACAACAGTGATTCCAATCAAAAAGGTGAAACGGGCACAGGTAAAAAACAAAACACCCCCTTCGCTGCATGTATGGTGCTGAATGAGACCCCAAACTCTCCAAACACATTGGCATTGGCGAAGTGGAGCCACCGAAAAGCAAACCACTATGGTTGAAGGCACAGGTGCCGAGCCACTTTGTCGGAACATTGTGGGTGCTTCATTGGCATGACTCACTGATCTCATACCAAGTCAACCTTTTATGTGCCACCTATAAGCTGAAACTATTGCATTAGAGTACAGCTAGGAAGAAAGTGCATACATCTTGTTTGGTTATTTACCCACCCATTCACTGCCCATGGCTGTGCTAATCCCTATGGCCATTTCTACCCGCTTTCTGCCCCTCTTCACCCAAAACACGTCCTCCTATGCTGTATTTGAGCTAGCTTTATCACGCCTTACCATCAAACTGTGTGCCTAAAGTGCCTACCAGTGTTTTCTCAAAGCAGTCTTCTGAGAGTTAATGTTTTTATTGGAACTGTAAAAGTGCTACTTGTGAAATAAAAATGTCGACCAGGTCTGCCTTCAGCCATTCGATTTATAAGTACTATGCCTGTCCTTCACTGAAGTCCTGTTAAAAACAAGCATTGGCAAAGCCAACAGTTTGAGCATGTGTATCAATATTAGGCATTCACCCGGCTGTGCTATTATATGCCCACGTACTCTCACCACTTTGCAGCTGCTACCATTAATAGACAGTAAGTACCACTACGAACGTGCCTGGCAAATGCCTTTCTGATGCCCACACAAAAGCCAAAACTGATGGCATTGCCAATGCTCGTTTAAGAATATCTTTTATCTGTGTGCACTTACCAGCACGGGAATGGGATGACATGGATTAGGGATGCATGTTGTCTGGGCACCTTTAGTACCAGAATTAGTTTTTCACATCTGCAAAATGTGTAATGTCCCAGGCCCCTCTATCATTAAAGATCTACATTGAGAGATCATAAACTTATTTAAAACTAACTTTTTAATCCATATATCTTTAAAACATGCTTTAAATGCACTCATTTTGACTAATTTTATTCAACATTTTCTCGGAGGATACTGCCAATACCCTCATAGAAGGGTTGGGCTCACACGCTGTGCTCGCTAGTTCAGCGGAATATGGGGCCACTTTGAAAACATTTTCCAGGGCCACTTTTCGTTCCCAGTCCAGCCCTGCATGGGTGGGCCGAGTGAATTAATCTCTCTGTATGCAGATTATGCAATCATCTATGTTAAGGATCCGGTGGTTAACCTGGCGCAAATCACACGGGAGGTAGCAGCATTTGGGGAAGACGCAGGCCTTAGAATAAACCAGACTAAATCTACCCTTTTCCCTTTTAATGATAGGACTGCCAGTCTGCCGGACACCGAAGGGTTCAGCTGGGAACAGACAGCTGTCACTTACTTGGGAGCAAAGGTCAGCAGGGACGCTCAATCCTTGGTAAATAATAATCATAAGAGCTATCTGCAGAATCTACGAGCCGACGATGAGAGATGGTGTAGGATCCCGCTTACGCTAATGAGTAGAGTGGCTGTAGCAAAAATGGTGGTGGTCCCCAAATTATTGTATATGTTTCAAAACATACTAGTGTGGCCGGAATTGGTTATTTTCGAGAAGTGCGCTCCCAAATGATCATACTGGCGTGGCACCCAAAGGCCCCCCGTAAAAGCTGGGAGGCTATGGTGTTACCATGGGAGAAGGGGGGAACTGGCGCACCAGACTTGGAGGCATACTTCCTAGCAGCCCAATTGTCCTTTGCAAAGTTCTGGATGCCGGGAGCGCAACCAACACCTCACGTGCAGATCGAGAGGGGCTCTGCGCCACCCTGCTCACTACAGGGAGTGCTGATCTCTGGCAAGGTAGAGACCCGGTGTAAATTTGACCCAGTGGCATGCACGGTACACGCTTGGACGAGGGCTATGAAGAGGCTGGGGGTGCAGCACCCGTTTGACCCAGGAATATCATTATGGCAGATCCAGGTCCTGGCACTGACATGTGATGTCTCCTTAGTGCGGGATTGGGAGGGGGCAGGGATAACACGGCTGGAGGACATGTACCCTAACGGCACGTTTGTATCACAGGAAGAGTTTGTGGACAAGATGGGAAGCGGGCCCAAAGCAGGTTGCAATACTTTAAGATGAGGGTGGCCTTCAGGGAGTGGTCCCCAGTGTTCCCCAACATCCCACAAACGACACCTCTATTGCAATTCACCAAAAATTCACCAGGATGTAAAGGGGTGTTATCAGCATTATATAAGATCATCCAGGTAGACTAACGACGCACCTCCCTCAGCTGCAAAGGCAAATGGGAATTAGACTCGGGGGAGACCTTTAATGACAAACAATGGGAAATGAAATGTGGCACTACTCACACGGGAGCCTTCAGCTCCAGATTGCAATTAATCAAGCTCAAAACCCTACTTAGAGCTAATATTTCGCCGGCAAGAGTACACAAATACGTCAATACTAAACAAGCCTCATGCCCAAGGTGCAGTGCGGACCCGGCAGACACGGTACACATGCTGTGGTCATGCATTAAGCTGCGTCCCTACTGGGAGGCTGTGATGAAGGTTATGACAGAGGTGGTGGGACAGGTCATTCCATGTGTGGTATGTTTGGGTGGTCACCTGGGGTGCCCAAGCAACATGGCAAACTGCTGGCGACTTGCATGATAGCAGCCAGAAGATGCATTCTTATGAACTGGACTAACGCCACCCCACCAGGGGTAAATAAATAGATCAACGATCTGATCTGTCTGAGTGATACAGACCGAGACTATGCTGCCCTATGCATGCAACAAAATAGTCCTAAATGCATATGGGGTCCGTTAATAGCATACCTGATGGCAAGGGAAGCACCGTCTGAATAAGGGGGCAGAAAAGAGGTAAATAATGGGGTGCAATGCTCAGGTTGAGGGCACGATGTGGAAAGAGGAGGAGGAAACCCAAAGTGACAGTAAAGGAGCACCTACCGATGTAACGAATGTATGCAGTGATGTTTTCAATATACTATACTGTGCCATGTATCGATATTGTGGTGTGAGGTTGTAAGGATGTGAACCAAATAATAAAAACATGTTTAAAAAAAAAAAGACTCAGGTCACCATTGGTGGCCTCCGCCGGGCAATGAGTGAGGAGATGATAATTTCAGAAACCGGTGAAAGCAAATCTCTGCTCGCAAGAGGAAGGCTATATTTGCAAATGAGGCATTCAGGCTAAGAGACCCACTTCTTGACCATCAATAATGAGTTTCTGCAACACACACTGACCATTGGAGTTCATTATCTATTAATGTCAGCATAGCAATGGACACCTCGAATCACATTACAGTTAGTAAGACGGGAATCAGAGAAAAGGTTTCCAGAAAAACTGTTGTACAGGCAGTATGGACTTTGATAACGTTGCTGATGGTACTCTTGCATGCAGAAATCAGGCTAAAAAAGAACCTTCTGTTAGTTGTTTTAATGCCCTTTGAGCCTATCATCTATGATTGGCAGTTGCTGGCAATAGAAGTCGTGCTCCCAAGCGCCTCAACAGCAACTTCAGGAGTTCTTTTGGCGTGACAGCCGGAGAGATGTACTTGAAGCCTACTTTCCTGCTTCCATTGCAATCTAGTAGACACAGAGCCTTGTGATACCTATGCAGTTTTCCTCCTGACTGGAGACACCTTTAGTCCTTGAAGTGCAGGTCTTGTAAAGAGGCCAGCTGGAATTCAACATTATCCCGTTGGCATTATGCCCAACTCACTATAGGAGTAAGCCAACACCGGATGCTTCCGGGCCTGCTTCATTGAAACTAGTATCACACTCAGGATCCCAATAATATCCATGGTCTCTGGAAATCCGTCCAGCATGCCACGCAGCTTTTCCTTGAGGAAACATGTTAGTGCTGGCACCTGAACTGTACAGCTTAGAGTAAAGCCATCATCATCGCAACTCACCAGTGACGCGATCTCCTGAAAACGATGCAGTAGTTTACTTGTCTGACATTAGATGCAAGTTTAGTGAAATCCCTCTCTAAGAATTAGGACAGACTCACAAGTTACTTTCTGATGGCCTTGTGCTCCCCATGAAGAGAAGCCAATGTGTATGACATACTTCATCCATCCTGTGACTACATCCATCACTAGGTTCTTGCACACCTCAATCTGGCAACAACCATGCCGCAGGATCACATCTGGAATACAATGCAGAATTGTGACTAATCAGGAAGTGGTCCATTTTCTTATAGTATGCTGTGGTAACCAATCAGCCAAGTTTCTTTTTGGGCCATACCCCTTAAGATATTTTCTAAGCACTTCCAACGCACATACAATTGGAAAAAACAGAGATGTGTTACTAAGCTCTGTCCAAATCTTTTAGACTATTTTCAACCCCACAAATGTGGTCACAAAGCCCAGGTCTTATCCACATGACCCCCATCTCCTCTCAGGCAAGGTTGAACCTCAGGGAAAGCCGAATCTGCTTATCCTCGCGACGCCAACGGCAACAATCTTATTTTGCGCAACCTGTTGACCTCAATGTAAAAACCGTCTGCCTCGCTCAACACACACCTGCATTCCGCAGAGCGCGTTATGACACCCCGCATGATCTCCAGCTTCTCTAATGCGGGGGGAAATGTAATTCGCTTGCCTCTCAAAAATCCAATCAGTCCCCTTCCAGTGTGCCCTTGTTCAGAGAGTGAAGTGATGTACTGGCCGTCTACACATCTGCTATATATCTACCGACTATCTCCGTATCAGCAATTCAATTAGGATGCATAGGGGGGTATCTCTCCCCGGCCCTCCACGTCCGCGCGGTTTCGCTCGCCCTCTGTCAGCTGAAATCCTGCTGAACCTGCAGTTCGCACCACATCCATTTTTCCAACTCTTCAACATTTGAACACAATCGCAGTAGGAATGCATCAGAATAATGGAACGTGCATCCAATCTTTACAGTTCCAAGGTGTGCAAAGCAAAGACACATTGCGCGCCTCAGGAATCCGTCTCGCAGTCAGACGCAGTGCTTCTATTATTGAAAGCCGTGAGAGCACGCGCAGCGTATGGCATGCATAAGCGGCAATGTCACCCGGGCGCGTGGGGCTCTGACGGCGCCGCCATCTTGGTGAACGTCAACTGCTTGAGTCGGGATGTGGCTGGGCGGCCTCTATTAACTCTATTTTCTCGAAAATACTGTTTAAGACCCAATTCTGAATGCCACGTTTGATTCTTTTCTCCTGAGAAATGCCTTTATCTGCTGTTTTTTGCCACACTTAGATACATAGAAAACTCTTAATATTATTGGTCGATCCAGTGCAAGCATCGTCTCTTCTGAAGCCAAAAGACCAATCTACAACACGAAGCTTACAAAAGTATCACAACAACCCTGAATAATATATAAAAGGCAATACGTGTAAAACATGTACACTGAACTATTTAGATAAAAGGAAACAACAGGACACAGGCACAACACGTAATAACAAAACTAAGCACTCTTTCACCCAAACAACTAGAAATAGAAGGCAAACCAAATTAGAAAAAAAAGCCATGCATTTTGTGCCAAGGAAGTATTCGAATGGCGATGTTTTAAGCGTGCTTCGAATTGAAGTGGTATAAGAGGAATGCATACGTTTTAGAGCATTTGACAGACGTCAGTCAAAAGAAGGAAACGCTTGGAAACAGGGGCCAGACTGCACACAGGCAATTTGGCACTGCCGTTTTAAACGTGGAAAATATAGTGTTTGCACTGGTCAGTGGGTGTCTAGGTCATTTTTGTACTGATCGGGGGATGCAAATGTCCTTGCAAAACCTCGCGGTCAGTGCACATTTCATTAAAAAGGTCCAAACTTAGCATCGATCCTTGTGCTATACGTAGGCTGGCACCAGGTCTACACTTGCCCAGTTAAAATGATTTCCAAGAACTTCAAATGAGTGCTATGAAAAATGTGCTGACAACAGGAAGATTTGATGGTGGGTCCATCGTGACTGCTAATATATAAAACACAATGCCCGATGGTCAGGCTCAAACTCAGGGCCAACGCTGAACGTGCATGGCCTGTGCACCGGCTCAGAGTCCTTTGTTTTAGAGTGCCTCACATTCCTCGTCTCAATCCTTTATGCTACTGCATACACCCCTCAACAGTAAATGGGGAATCCATCACTGGAGTCACCATTGCTGGAGACAAGTCCTTCTTATGAGTGTTACTTTTGCGTGGTTATCTCACTGGTGGGTGTATCAGCACCTCAAAGCCGCGAGACAGCCTTCTTCCAAGACAACAGACTAAATTGTAACAAAAACAAAACTGTCAAGCTTATTTTTATTATTTCTGCGTGTATGGCACCAAAATAAACTTTCTTTTTAGTGTAAAATTACTTTGCAGGATGCATAAGAAGGACCATCATGCCATTATTAAACAAGGACAGACAGCAGGGGAACGTATTAGTTTCTTTTTAAGGCCCAGATCCCTGTGCATGATGGTACTTGTAGGCCTCTATTCACAGTCGGAAGAAAAAAAGCTGCAAACGTTGCAGAGGAATGAAAATGACGTGAAGTTAATTGGATGCATTGCAGTCATCGCTTGAATGCCCTGTTTTTGCAGGTTTGTAGGAAGAGGGTAAATTAACGAATTAGGTTGTGAGAAAGGTGGCCAGTGCTTTGTTGGATCTTCTTGTTCAGGGGTTACTTTGCATGCCGATTGTTATTATGCCATCAATAAGAATTTCCCAATTAGGCAATAATGGTTAATCCCCCTCACTAACGTGACAGGAGGTTTATATTCTATTGAAGACAGGAGGCGAGTTTTATGCATGACAATCTTTACTTCTGATCCACAGCAGCAAAGAAAAAACGTTTACAAACAAAACAGTTTAAATAACAGAACTAAATAACAGTTCACAGTCAATGTAAGGGGAGCTTCCCAATCCAGCATGGAGGACAGGTCATGTCCTGAAGATGACCAATGAGCAGGGACCCTCCTCTATAAATGTCCTTTACTCTAATCTCAACTCCTCTTTCTGCAGCAGTCTTGCCCCAGACGCCCACTGCAACAATCCAACTGCGTAGCGTGGAGAAAAAGATCCAGTTAAACTGGAGGGATCTCAACTTCTCTGCAACCTGGAACTACGATGAAACTCTTCTGGATATGACCTCTCATCCGAAAGCTGAAACAATATGAAACAGAGCAGGCTGGGTGGGTGGAATAAGAAACAGAAAAAAGGGTGGGTGGGTGGAATAATACTTGTCTCCTGTCTTTAATAGAATCTAAACCCCCAGTCATGTTAGTGAGGGGATTACCCATTCTATGGCATGACAGGAGGCTTCACATTATGCAAGTTTAAAGCCCTTGCATCACATTAACCCCAACATGAACAATACATCTGTGATAAAATAAAATGTTTTGAATGATAATTCACTTGACCAATCAGCTGCTTTGATAATCTCCCCCCTCACCCATAAGGCCACCCCCAGGAGAATCTCCTAACGCCTTAGCACCTCAACTGAAAGCACCAAAGGAGGAATTAACTCCTTGTTTCCGCATAACTTACTTAATCTTTCTTGGCAAAGAAAGGGGGGGAGTAGACCCCACAAGGAGTTCTCATAGGAATAGCAGCTGAGAGGCACTAGGAGGCTAAGAGCCTCTCTTCTTCAACTCAAAACATTTTAAACACTAAATAGAAAGGACCAAAAAACAGACAAATCCTGACGATATAAACATCCCATAGAAGAAAAAAAATACCCATCCTAGGTGGGACCCTAATGGAAATGAACTTGAAGGCCCTGTGCACCTAGGAGTGCCCATCCACTGCCTCACCATTAACGACAACATGTCCCGCTGAGACAGAGGCATTTAAAAGCATTCACTGACATGTAAATGTTACCCTTTTTAAAACAACTCTGCCAGAAGGTAACCATCTCTACTGAAAGGGAGACACAGAACTGAACATTGAGGCACACACCGACTAACCCAGCGGTTCCAAGCTGAAAGGCACCCTGACTTACTAGAGGCTGCCCTAAAGTCCTTAACGACACAGCTAGTGTCCTTCGAAAAACCCTGTTGGTATTACTCCGATTCGCCTCTCTGACCCCTTAGTATGGGAGGGGGTGGAGGAATGGGGAGGGACGGACTGAGTTGTCCTGTAACATAATTGGATATACTAATGCACCTATAGGGAGCTTGATCTGGAAAGACGAAAACACTTAATTGGAAGGTCTCTTTCATAGGCCCACTAAGGCTGAGACTAGTGAGGTTTGACCAAGCAGTGTCCAATGAGGACTGACTGCGGTACTAATGGCTGGATCCTAACTCTCACTTTTATTAGAAGGAAAATGATATTCTATTATTTGCACTTTATATAACCGCAAAACCACCAGGTAAGGGTTAATGTTCCTTAAACACGGCTCATATTCTCGCCGTAACAGAGGAAACATAGGAAAAATATACTGCGGAAGCGCACACCCAAGCTGCGCAACATAGCAGGGTGTGGCACTCAGCAGCACACGAGGGGTAACCTCCAACTATAATTCAGGCAAAGCCTGAAGCCGAGCAGGTCGTCGTATGCCTACAGCAAGGCGAACCAGCTGTACCAATATTCTCCAGAAAATATGCCATTATGTTATAAATACATTTATTATCTTCTTATAACTTGCTTATTACCCATATGATTTGGGTTTCTAAGCATGGGTACGCTATTCGAACCCCTGTTGTTCTATGTGGTCTTGCTTCCAAGACTGAATGTTGCCCTTAGAGCCCCCCCATCCATTTGCAACACCTGAAGCAACAGCATCTGAAAGGCTTGCACGTGGGGCAGGGGTGGATGGTACACCTGAATCATAAAACATATCAATAAAATAAAATAAAATCAAATAAATTAAAATGAATTAATATATATATATACCCCCCAACGCGCGTCGGGCCTGGAGCAAAGCTTCCTACAGGCCTGCGCGCGTTGGTCATGGAGCGGGCTGACTCGCCGGCGCTGATACCAGCTACGGTAATGGCACATTTAAAATATCAAAAGGCCCACACGCGACGGGCCTGAAGCCAAAGGCTTCTGAAAAGCCAGCGCGCATTGGCCATGGAGCGGGCGGGTCTGCCGGCTCCGATACCTGCCACAGAGAAGGCGCATTCAATACAACAACAGGCCCACACACGTCGGGCCTGAAGCGAAAGCTTAGGACAGACTCGCGTGTGTTGGGCATGGAGTGGGTGGGCTGCCCGGAGCCTCAACTCATCCAGTATTGGTAAGCGCACAAAACCCCATGCGCATCAGGCCTGAAGCCAAAAGCTTCCGGCAGGCCTGCGCACGTTAGGTAAATAGAACAGAGGCAACAACTCCGTCGGAATCAGAGCTGATCAATAAAGGAAACAAAACGTCTCACAATGAAGCGGCGGTCACACGCGACCATAAGACTCAATAATTGTAACGCTCACCTGATTCCCACGGAGGCGCTGGTCTTGGCAGGGTGGTAACTGTATCTTGAAAAGTGAAGTGCAGGACTCGATTGGCTTCCGGGGCTGGGCCTCTTTGCACTGTGTGTCTAACTCGAAGAGTAAGATGTCTGCAGGTGAAAGAATATGGGGTTAATGACCTGGGATTGTCGGGTGTCTCTCTCCCCCTCTCACTTTTCCGTGGAGCCCCAAGGTCAACGTGCTCACCTTAGATAGGTGAATGCTGGACTCTCCATCTGCGTCTGGTGCAGGGTGCCGTTACCAGTTCCTTCACTGGGTTGAAACGTAGGCCTCTTGACTTCAGAGGATTGCTAACCGTCGTTAACTGCACGAACGGTGAGTTTCCGGGCACCTTTAATGTCCTTACAGTCATTAGGTGCGTGGGCACGTTAGTATGGAATAGGGCTCTGTATAATGTTATTTTCAAATGGTGCCTTTTGTCTTGCAGGGCTCTTGAGGCGGAAGATGGTGGTTTGAAGAGAGCCGGAGTTCGAGCCAGCGCATAGGAATGAAGCGCTTGGGAGTGCGTAAGTAAGTGCCTGTTGCCTGCTTTCGAAATGCACTCCAACTGTCTCTTTTCTTTTGCAGGTATGAGTTCGGATGCTGAAGAGACTCTGGAAAACGCCGGGGTATTTGCAGGCGCCTAATTGTGGAGGGCGCGATGGCGTGTGAGTAAATAGCCTGCCTAATGTCTCTCCTTTTCTCTTTCAGGTGCAGGAATGCAGCGTTGATGAAAACCGGAATTCGAGGGGTGCCGGTAAGTAAATTCCCCACAGGAATAATTATGCTTTTGTCTTCACAGGCTTTTATAATGGCGGAGGAGCAGCGCGAAGAGTTGGTAACTGCCGATGGATCAGGTGAGGAAAGCGCTGCGAGTGAAGGTTGCTGTGCTAACCTGTTGTTTCTTTGTCTTTGCAGGTGCTTCTGAAGGCTGGATACAAGAAAGGTAAGCTTTTGTTCTCACAGGTTCAGGATCGGAAGAATGAAGACTGGAACCGACACGGTGAGCGTCCTGCTGCAGATGCAGAATAACGCGAAGCACGTTGCATCAATCGGGTGTGGTTTAAATAGCCTTGGAGTGATGAGGCGTCTTCCTCCACTGCCTCGCCCAGGAAAGAAAAGAGTTCCTGTTCTAGAAGAGTTCCAGTGTTGTATCCAGGGATTGGAGCCTGCCCCACCCAGGTAAGAAACTAGTCCTGGCTCGTAGAGGATTCCCATATGGCTGGTAAGTAAGCAGCATGGTCTGCTGCAGGTAAGTCCACCCAAGCATCTTTATACATGTTATGAGCCCGGCGCTTCCAGTGCCGGGACCAGTGATTTTGATGAGCCTGGTGCCACCGGCGCCAGGACAAGGTCCAAAAGGTCCCAATGGGGACCGGCTGGTGCCTAGGATGAAGGTTAGAGGCCTGCTTCCAAGGACGTTGGGCTGGTCCTAGCAGTGATCATGACAATAATAACAATAAGAAAAAAACTTTAAAATATGAAAGCAGTAAAAGTGTTACTACCAAGTAAAACACTTCTACACAATATAATATAATGTACAATATAATATACAAAGTATTATGCCAACAACTGACTAGCATGCAGAGCAAAACTATAAGGAATGACTTAGCTCTGGTGTCAGCAGCAAAGAAAGAGGAATTGGGATTAGAATAAAGGACATTTATAGAGGAGACTCCCTGCTCATTGGTCATCTGCAGGGCATGACCTGTCCTCCACATTGGATTGTGGAGCTCCCCTTACATTGACTATGAACTGTATTTAGTTCTGTTATTTAAAATGTTTTGTTTGTAAAAGTTTTTTCTTTGCTGCTGTGGTTCAGAGGTAAAGATTGACATTTATAATATGAAGCCTCCTGTCATGCCATAGAATCACTGCCATGGGGTCCATTCTGACTGTTAATGGCCCTCCAGCACAAATTAAGAGCACAGGCATGCCCAAGGCCCCTAACAAGGGTCACACAGTGCCGTAAACTGGAACGGCCTGCTCTTAAAAGGATTATTACCTTTGACACCCAAAAGTTGTTGTTGAGAGGTGCTCAGCGCCAATGCCAAAAAGAAAAAAAGAAAAATGTAATCTTAGAATTTTTTGTGTTTTCACCTTCCTTGCCACACCCGGGCCACACCCTTCCTTCTTCAGTCATCAATACCCTGCCGTAGTGACGATGAAAACAGGACTAGTGTGTCCAGGTTCCAGCCAGGAAGAGCACACAAAAGAAACAGTGGGTCAGAGTGTGCCTTGCAGCACCGAGCGACCGAATGCTGCCATAAGCGAGCTCGGAACGTGGGTTTATACTAGTTATTCTGAACTGATTAGTTGACTCCCCCCGCTATAAAAAACAATTATTATCATTATAGTAAATAAGGCTCCTATTATAGCTTTACACCTGCACAGGGACATGGATGGACAATTTCTCTATAAAGAATCGTGAACATGGTCGTAAAAATTAGAGGAACGGTAAAAACAGGAAAAAAGAAAAGTAGACCACTGCTCCCGACCGTTCCTGCTCACTTCAATCACTGGCTACTTATGTTAACTAAGTGGGTTCATCCAATGTGTCCAGCTTCATGGAACTACGTAGATCCCGGAGGTCTTTGATGAATGTGCATGCTCTAACTCCAGCAGGGACAACTCAGGGTTTCTTCCTTTCAAAGGGTAATAAAATGAGCCCCAGTGCATTGGTTTACCGAAATACAGCCATGTCAGTTTGGACTCCCAAACACAGGAGACAGTGCCACAAAATGATTGGTGTGGGCACACTGCAGATCAAAGAACACTGCTGAAAAATAATGCTAAATTGGCTTGAATTGAGAAGGACAGACAGATTTCTACAGATTCTCCTTGCTCAAGATTAAATATCTGCCACGTGTTGGCATCCCTCCACCGCCCAGCTCTGATTGCTTCCAGACACAGACTTTAAACATTCTATGTGGGACTTAAAGTGGCAACAAAGACTAAGGTCCAGTTTCTCAAAACGTTTTTGGTGCATCAGTTGCACCACAAAATGTGGCAGCTCAATTCACAGAGGGCACCTGAATGAGCGCATCTCAGATGCACTCACTCAGATGCCCATTGATCCCCTTTGCACATTTGAGCAACTAAGGGGGAGTTTCTGGGCATTTACAAGTGCATCCCGAATTCACAAACCGATGCGCTTTAAAAAGTCCAGAAACAAGTGTCTTCCCCTTGTGCCTGTTCAGAACAGGCGCAGGAGGAGGCGCAAACCATGACAGGGTAATCTCTGACCCAGTCAAGATTTGTTTTTGAAGTGTGACCGTCGTGGCTGCCAAGGACGAGTATGCTCGTTCTTTTTGCATAAACTGGCATAGTAGCTTGGCACTTAAGGGGTTAAACCATGGCTGTTACACTAGTATTTTCATCCCGCAAACAGGGCTTCAATTTGTTTTTTTCTTCTCATTCATTCCATCGAGACAAGTCCTTAAACATTACTTCTCAGTGAAACGATCTCCCAGCAACTACGTGCTTGCTGGAAGCCTGCTATAAGTTAGTGTCGGAAATGTATGCAAAGGGGCTGGACAGCGCATCTTTCCTCTATGGTCCAGCCCCTCCTGAAATGCTCAGGTCACCTTTGTGAATACAGTGACATCATTCAGACAAGTGTTAAAAATGATGACAAGGCGCGCACTCTGGTTCGCAGTCAAGTTTTCCTGCTGTAGCAACAAATTGTCTTCTCCTCCAAATGTTTTCTTGACTCCATCAATCATCAGGGAGGCTGTGCTTCTTTTAATCTTCAGGCGTGTCTAGTTACATTTCCTTTTCAGGTGTTTCGGGTTAATTCACATTGATGTCTCTAAGGATTATGGTACTTGTATTCTCGCACTTCTTTCCATTGCAGGTGACTGGGAAACAACTCCCTCCAAAGCAGAATTCTTACCCTTGAGAGGGGGAGGGGGAAAACCATGTCATTCAGACAAGCACATTCTCGGTGCTGCTTTCATTTGTGCTATTTTTTAAGGATCTGACCTTAAGGGTCTCGCATGTCATGCCTGTTTTCCAACACACTAACAACCACCACCTTAGTCACTGCTCAATCCAACCTACGGGGTCACAGACTTGCCAGCTTGCCATGATATTGCTATGTTCTGAGGATCCCCCAAGTATATAGATACAGTGGTTTGGCTTCATTACTTTATGCATTCTACTATGGAGAGCAATGCATCAACACATGTTTTAAGCCATGTCCTTTGCCAGACATACCTAAAATATTTTTGGAGATATTCACTATCGTTTGCGTTGTCTTCACTTTTTAGAACACATGATTTCTTTTTACTTAACATGTTTGAACAGATTTATAATTTATTGTAAGGTTGGTTATCATGTGATATGTGCACTATGCAAGGGAGCTCAAAAAAAGCAACTATTACTTTTGCACTTGAAAGCAAGAGAGTAAGTGGGGGTACCTGCCCCTCAGTAAAAGGCCTGCGCTGGAGTATGTGGAAAATGAAGCCCTTGCCCAAAAACGAAGGAGCAAATTTAGCCATCTAAGCCTGGGATGCCTGAAAATGTTACTTGCCACACATGAGTGGAAGACCTCATGGTACTTTTGAAAAAAGTCTGAGACCATGTTGGCAGAAAAGGCGACATCCAGCGTGTAAATAAAATGACCAGATTGTGGGCAAATTTGCACTTCAGAACAGAGTTTTGTACTTTTACCAAAATCATTGCCTTCCAAAGCTGTTGTCCTTTTCAATTAAAGACATGCTCCTCCAAATGTCTGCAAAACTTTCAATATAAGGATTTGGTTCCTGTCATGTTGGGAGCCTGAACTGGGTTAAAAAGCTGCAGTCAAAAAAAGGCCCCTTTCCACTGCTGGGACTACAAAAGACATTTCGATTTTGCCTTAAGTAACACTTTGTAAAACCAGATGTGCATCAAAGTCTTGAAATGTGTAATTATGTTGCCCACATGTAACATTTATATGCAGGGTACAGTGTTGCAGTGATATTTTAATTATTAATGGAGTGTATTTCCAGAGTTTATGTCAAATCAAAATGCAAGCTAAAGAGGCCCTTTTAAGCTCTGCCACCGCTGTAACGCCCTATTCGGGTTTACCCCGCTGACAGCGGTGTAATGCTACCGGCGCTTCTGATCACAGAACCTGAAGAATTAAAGAAAATAAATATTAATGAATTGAATAGTTCATAGAATATTCACAGACCGCAGACAAGACTTACCAGACCGAAGATTTCCTTCGTCGCAGCTTTCCAGTAGAAGAATATTTTTCATCACAGTGTCTCTTCAGCCCGCAGTCTTTGTTCGCAGCCACAGGACCTTCTGAAGGTTTTTACGTTAGCATTCCGAAGACCTGCAGAAACAAAGGTGCTTAGTTAAATAACAAACATAACAGAATTTTAGAGTCAAGATCATTTCTACGGGTATACTTACTTGAAGCACCACAGAGTTTTTCCTCACAGTTGTTAACCGCGCTTCGCAGACAAGGTTGCAATCTTTCAGATAAGACAAACTTACGCTATTCAACGTTTTCTCTACTGATTACATGCGCAACATTTCTATCATCAAAGTTCCTTTCCTGCATACTGAAAGCTCTTCATTTTCAGTGCGCTTCAGCGGTAGCAAGTGCGCCAACTTCCCACAAGAAATAAAGGGTCCATATTCTTCTCCTTTAAACTTCAAACTTGTCATCCTCCAAGACCCTACAAGAGAAAGAAGAATAAAGTAGTTAGTATGAGAGATCTCTCCAACTTAGAAAACTTTGAATTCTAAGAAAGACAGCAGTTATCCTCATTTTATTTCAGTTTAAAGGTGAATTCCCTTTTAAAGACACTTAACTCGAGAGTCTTCCACAGTTCTTCAGCATTCATGTTTTCAGTAAGACAATCTCAACGCACCCCTGTGAGACAGCAGGATGGAGAGCTCCATAAATACAAAACACCGGTGAGGAGAGTTTGTGGTCTCATATAAAGAAGGGAGTTTATTTCTGGGTGAAGATAGACATAGTGCCGCATTACGAGGTAGGAGATACGGCGTTACCAGCACCGGTAAGGGTGCTGCTGCTAGTAACCCCTTACCTCCTTATTCCGAGGTCCCTTAGCGGGTCCCGCTATGGGCACCTGGTTTTACCAGGCGCCCTTAGCGGGAGCCACTAAGGGACCAGGGAGCTAATAATGGGCCCGCTATTAGCTCCATCCCCATTCCCATTGAGCCCTATGGGGGCTCGAATGGGAATGGGGAATGGTTCTCGGAATGGGGACTTACCGGTTCCTCCAAGGTTGGAATGACCTGGTAAGTCCCTATTTCAAGAACCCAGACCCGGAATGCAGTAAGGGGGTATCCATGGTGCTAATAGCACCATGGCTACCTCCTACCTCGTAATGAGGCCCATAGACTCTTAGCAGTTCTTACCATACTTAACATTTACAGTACCTCCATTTTGTTATCTATCTGTCCTGACAGGAAAATAATCCAAAAGCTTCGGTGTAGCAAATCAACAGGCTCAAAGATCATTACGTTCCTGAGGAGTCCCAGGAAAGTGTTACAGAACGCGAAGCCATACTTAAAAAATACTCCACCTGAGAGTAATGGAAACCAGTGATATAGACAATTTGTCCCAGATTTTGAGGGAATTATGGGCAGAATTCCACGCAGCAAGGTCAGAAACCAATAACCTGAGGAGGGAGTTAGTGGTTAACAGGGAACGCACTGGTGAATTGGGTAGCCAATTGTTACAATCTTAATCAGGACAAGCCCCACTTCCGAGTGGCCTTCCACCATTTCAAGGTTCCAATCCCAGTCCTCCTCTGTAGGTAATTTTACTGGGAAACATTCCTTTAGCCCCCCCAGAATGATTTATGGGGCAACCGAAGCGTTTTGCAGTCTTTATGAATCAATGTAACTTGCATTTCCTGTGTCGACCCAGGCTCTTTTCCTCAGATCAGTCTAAGGTGGCATTTGTTTTATCCTATCTGGGTGGGCATGCTGCAGATTGGTCCATTCCCTTAATCAACCGAGATGACCGTTATTAAGGAACCTTCCCTGACTTCCAGCAGGAATTGGAAAAACTCTTTGCCCGTCACACACCGGGACAGCCCTTGTATAATGAGTTGCTTTCCTTATGCCAAGGTGGTGAAGAATTGTTGGTATATGTAGGTGCTTTTAACCGCTTAGTAGCAGAAACTAATTGGCGAGAAGAAAAAAGAACAACACTCTCTTATCGAGGTGTACGAGGAGAACTCAAGGACATATTGGCTCAGGTTATGAATCCTCCAACGGGTTATGCAGCATTCATAGACCTCACTATACAACTGGATCATCAGTTACAAGAGAAGAAAAAATAACAACACTCTTTTATCGAGGTTTACGAGGAGAACTCAAGGACATATTGGCTCAGGTTATGAATCCTCCAACGGGTTATGCAGCATTCATAGACCTCACTATACAACTGGATCGTCGGTTACAAGATCAACAAACAGACCGTTCCAGATCATAAAATAGATCATTCTATGTCCATTCAAAAGACAGTGGTATTCGCCAAGTAGCTGAGAGCCATCCAAAACCAATGCAATTGTGGGTTGTTCGGCCCCCATTTCAAAAGATGAAAGAGAAAAAAGAAGGCAACAAAATGTTTGTCTCTACTTTGGTTCAGCTGGTCATCATCTTCGTAACTGTCGGGTGAAACCTCCCTGGAAACCATTGGGAGCATTGGACAAAGCTGTGAAGGGTGTAAAGAAAGAAGAACAGATGGAAAACTCCAACTCCCGACAAGTTTACAGGTCAACTTGTTGAGCCAGAAAATGGAATTTCAGATCTCTCATTTGGTTGTTCCCGTTATCCTAAGTAGTAACCTTCAACCTTCCAAGATACATGCTCGAGAAGCTTATGTGGACAGTGGTGCGATTGGAAACTACATGGATTACGAACTCGCAAGCAGGATAGGCGTTGCTATGAACCCAAAGTTTGTGGTGGAGAATGTCACAGCAGTTGATGGTACTCAGCTAATATCCAGACCAGTAACGAAGTGTACTGAAGTCTGTACTTTGCTATGCCAAGATGGACATCGAGAAAAGATCTTGTTTGACCTAATAAGTGCTCCGCAGTTAAAAATAATCTTAGGTATCCCATGTTTAGAGAAACATACCCTACAGTATATTGGCGTGCCAGAACCTTAGTATTCACAGAAGAATGCAAAAACACATGTTGCTGCCATGATGAAGATTCAGGAAACGAGGTCCAAGTGATTTCTAGAGAAAATCTCGCCTTAGGGTTCATAGGAATTTTACCAGCAGAGTATCAAGATTTTCAAGAAGTACTTGAAAAGGAACAGGCCAACCTGCTGCCTCCCCATCGGCCCTATGACTGTCAAATTGATCTAATCCCAGGAACCCAAACCCCATGTAGCAGGATCTATTCCTTAACAGAGCAGGAGAATATACATTTGAAGACATATTTGGATAAGTACCTTGCAAATGGTTTTATTCGGCCATCCAAGTCCCTGGTGGGCTCTCTTCTGTTCTTCGTGCCAAAGAAGGAAGGGGACCTTCGTACTTGCATAGATTATCGTGCGTTAAATCAGATCACAGTAAAGAACAGATACGCCCTTCCACTCATCCCAGTGTTAATGGACCAAGTCAAAGATGCAAAGGTTTTTACAAAACTAGACCTTCGGGGAGCTAATCATTTAGTGAGAATAAAAGAAGGGGATGAATGGAAAACCGCCTTTTCGTACAAAATATGGACTATACGAGTATCAAGTTATGCCCTTTGGCTTATGCAATGCTCCAGCAGCTTTTCAGAACTTCATGAATGATGTTCTACGTGACTTGTTAGATGTGTGTGCCATAGTGTACATTGATGACTTCTTAATTTATTCAGCCTCTGCCCAGGAGCATATAGCTCATGTTAGAGCAGTACTTACGAAGCTATGACAACACCAGTTGTACGTCAAATTTAAAAAATGCTCCTTTCATGTGACCTCAGTGTAATTTTTGGGATTCATTTTGTCACCTTTGGGAATTCAGATGGACAACAGAAAAGTAGAAGCAGTTTTAACCTGGCCTTCCCCTACGTTGGTGAAAGGAGTTAAAAGTTTCCTGGGATTCGCCAATTTTTATCGATGCTTTGTTTCAGGCTTTTCCCAGTTAATCCACCCAATAACTTAATTACTATGAAAGCACAAGAGATTTGCCTGGGCCGAGGAAGCAGAAGAGGCCTTCCAGACTTTAAAGGCAAAATTTACAACCACTCCAGTTTTAAGACACCCACAGCCAGATTTACCGTTTGCGGTAGAGACCGACGAGTCCAGTGCTGCTATGGGAGCAGTGTTGTCCCAAAAGGATTTAGAAACCGGACAATTGCATACAGCGGCTTTCTGGTCCAAAAAATTCTCAGCTGCAGAGTTAAATTACACTATCACAGATAAAGAATTATTAGCAATAAAGAATGCCTTTAAATAATGGAGACACCATTTTTTAGGGGCCCGCCACACCATCACAGTTCTTACCGACCACAGAAACCTGCAATATTTACACAATACAAAGGCTCAGTCCTCACAACAACTCTGTTGGGCATTGTTTTTTGCAGAATATGATTTTGTTATAACCTACCGCCCTGGAGTACGTAATGGCAAGGCAGATGCCTTGTCACGGATCGACGAGAATGAGGATGCTCAAATGATTCCAGATCCAGTGAGCATTATTCCAGAAGAGAAGATGCTGGGAGTCACTGGATTTTCTGAAGAATATCTGAAGTCAAAGATTCAATTTAGCATGACCACTTCTGAGTTAGAGGCCTGGAAATCAAAAGGATCTACGTGTTCTATTCAAGAGGGTTTACCATATTTACTAGATCACCTTTATCTACCCATTCGGAAATTACAAACACAGGTCATAGCAGATTATCATGGAGCAATGCTAGAAAGTCATCCTGGAATTGCTAAGATAATTGCCAAGATCAAAAGACAGTTTTGGTGGCCAACCTGGCACAAAGATATCATGGATTTCATCTAAACTTGTGGTATTTGTACCCAAAACAAAGGTTTGAAGCAGAGACCAGCAGGACTACTTCAATCCTTACCTATTCTACCAGCACCATGGCATATCATATCCATGGATTTCATCAGAGAGTTACCCTCTTGTTTGGGTTATTATACGATTTTAGTGATGGTGGATTTATTCTCCAAAATGGCTCATTTTATTGCCTCAAAAGGACTTCCATCGCATCAGTTTTGGCAAAAGTATTTATGGAAAATATTGTACGTCTTCACGGATTTCCGTCAGCAGTAATCTCTGATAGAGGGAGTCAATTTGTATCCCAATTCTGGAAAAGATGTTGTGAGATGGCTAAAATAGAGGTGCGCTTGTCTACTGGTCATCATCCACAAACTGATGGTCAAACTGAGAGAATGAATCAAACCTTAGAACAATACCTTTGGTGTCTTCTCCACCAAACAGAATATTCTTGGGTGGATGTGCTCTTGGTTGCAGAGTACACTTACAACAATTCCGAGCACACTTCTACAGGGCATACTCCTTTCTACATTCTTAATGGTTGCCATCCACGAACCTCTACCTTTGATTCACCAGACCCTTTAGAGATGCCAGCAGTGCAGAATCTTCATGAGAACATTTCTCAAGTACAGAAGGAAGTCTTAAGGCATTTACCTGCTGCAAAAGAGAGTCAAAAGAAATTAGCTGACAAACTCAGAAAAACCCTCCAGATTATCAAGTGGGAGATAAAGTATGGTTAGCTTCCAAAAACATTGCACTTAAGAGGACAAGTACATTTCAGCTCAGATTTCTGGCCCATTTCAGTGGAAGCTGTCATCAAACCTGTAGCATTAGGATTAACTCTACCATCTCATATGCAAAGTGTTCCTGTATTTAACGTTTCCCTATTGAAACCAATGAATCCAGGTACCAGGCTACATAAATCTCCCAAACCCATGATTGCAGATGGAGAACCCGAATTCCTAGTGAAAGAAATTTTAGATTCCAAGATTGTCAGAAGGAAACTTTTTTATTTAGTGGATTGGAAAAGTTTTGGTCCTCAGGACAGAACTTGGGAACCTGGTTCTAATGTACATGCTCCCCAATTATTTCAAAGGTTTCATCAGAATCACCCAACTAAGCCAGGGCTGGAGCATCTATCCTTGGGAGAGGCCTTGGGCGGGGAAACTCTCATGATCACAGCCAGGGTTCATAGTCTTGATTCAGACATTCAGGCCAGGCGGGACTCATTTCATAGATCAGTGGGTCAAAGGTGGGTGTTAGCTTGGCACACATGGCACTTACACCATTCACAGCATTGAAATACCATAGACTTCCATGGGGTTACAATAGCTTTTCAGTACCCATAAGATGGCCGCCTAGATGGTCATGGACAAGCAGCAGCATTGGACTAGTCATCTGTCATAGAGAGCTACTTAAGCTCCGACCCTGCTGGAACATGCGCTTCACGTTTGCCCCGCTGACAGCGTTGTAACGGTACCGTCGCTTCTGCTCACAGAACCTGAAAAATTAAAGAAAAGAAATATGAATTCATTGAATAGTTCATAGAATATTCACAGACCGCAGACAAGACTTACCAGACCAAAGATTTCCTTTGCTGCAGTTTTCCAGTAGAAGAATATTTTTCGTCACAGTGTCTCTTCTGCACGCAGTCTTAGTTCGCAGCCGCAGCACCTTCTGAAGGTTTTTTCCTCAGCATTCCGAAGACCTGCAGAAACAAAGGTACTTATTTAAATAACGAACATTACAGAGTTTTAGAGTCAAGTTAATTTCTACGCGTATACTTACCTTAAGCACCACAGAGTTTTTCCTTACCGTTGTTAACCGCGCTTCGCAGTAGAAGGTTGCAATCTTTCAGATAAGACGAAATTACGCTATTCAATGTTTTCTCTTCTCATTATGCGCGTAACTTTCCACCATTAAAGTTCCTTTCCTGCATACTGAAAGCTCTTCATTTTCAGCGCACTTCAGCAGCAGCAAGTGCTCCAACCAGGTGAAAGCACCTCAACACTGGAACTCCCTACCACCATCGCTCAGAACTTCCCAACCTTACTCACTTTTTAGACGCAACTACATCCATTGGTTAAAGAACACAAACCACTAACACCTCTAACACCACACGGCTGCTCTCCGCGTTGCATGCTTTAAGAGAATCTGTAAATTTGTAATACTAAACTTGTATATATTTGTAATTCTTTAAATACATCTACTGCATTCTCTCCTGCCAAACTGTACACATGTTCCTTCATCGTCACACTGTAATTATGTAATGTAAAGTATAATTATGTAATGTAAAGTATAAGCATCCTGTAACCAAGCTTTGAATCACCTTGCTGCTCATGCGCCCTCATACCCTCGGGTCTGGTGCGCAATACAAATGAATAAACTAAACTAAACTAAACCAAACTCCCCACAAGAAATAAAGGATCCATATCCTTCTCCTTTAAACTTTTCATCATTCAAGACCCTGCAAGAGAAAGCAGAATAAATTAGTTAGTATGATAGATCTCTCCAACTTAGAAAACATTTAAGTCTAAGAAAGACAGCAGTTATCCTCATTTGATTTCAGTCAAGATACTCATTCCCTTGTAAAGACACTTACCTCCAGAGTCTTGCAGAGATCTTCAACATTCCAGTTTTCAGTAACACAATCTCAACGCGCCCTTGTGAGACAGCAGAATGGAGAGCTCCATAAATACAAAACACAGGTGAGGAGAGTTTGTGGTCTCAGATAAAGAAGGGAGTTTTCTGGGTGAAGATATACATAGGGCCTCATTACAATACCAGCGGTAGCCTTGTCTGTATAACAGGCACGACTGCCGTCGCTATCATTTTTTTTCCGGCACCCAGGAATGAGCAATTACCAGGTCATTACGGCCCCGCCGGACCGAGTAATTGCCCATTCCTGGACGCTAGAAAAAATGCTCCCCATTCCCATTAGAGTCCCATAGGCATGGACTGTTCGCGGGTGCCAGTCCGCCCACCAGGTCAGACCTGGTGGGCAAAAAGGCACCCACGAGCAGCACTCATAGATTGCTGGTACGATAACAACGGTAGCAGCAAGCGTACCGGTACCGTTGATACTGTACCAGCAAACTTGGAATGAGGCCCATAGACTCTTAGCAGTTCTCACCATACTTAACATTTACAGTACCTCAATTTTGTTATTTGAAAAGAATCCAAAAGCTTCAGTGTAGCAGATCAACAGGCTCAAAGATCATTACACTCCGGAAGAGTCCAAGTAAGCCTTACATGTTCCATCTGATAAGTCCTCTGTTTGCCTGCAAGATTAAGTCATTTTTCTGTCGAAGAATTCATTGTATGTCCCTGTATTTTCGCCACTTCCTATTTAAGAATTTCCAGTGTCTGTGTAGATCCCTAGTATTTTGCTTATTAAATCAATTAATTCCCTCATTACTTCACGGAGTAGGGAAAGGTGGCATTCAAAACTACCTTCGCCTTTCCTGTGTCTTGTGAGTCATTATAAACATAAATTGTTCCCCAAAAAGTCATTTTAATAAGAGCTGAAAAACCTATTTTTCCATATCATCCTTTAAAAAGCATTTTGCCTAGAGTATTCTCCTTTCCCTATCATATTCTGAGCACGGACTTAGAATTGCCTTTCCTTTATTGTTCAGAGCTTGCCAGCCCTTCACAGCCCCAGAAGAAACAAGGGTTATTTGCCTTTTCGTTTTCTAAAAAATTCTTTTAACCTTTGAAAACGAGTTGTTCCTAGTTTATATATCTTCCCCTACTATACCCCGATAAGGATTTTGAATTGCATTCCCTTTTATTTTTGTATTTTTCTTTCTTATGTGTTGCCTGTGTGCGAAAATCTAATTTCATATGTGTGCTAGCTAGTCTGTTTGGAAGTCTTATTTGTCTCCTAGTGTAAGCAGTACCTTTGTGTGCTGTCCGATAGCAGTAGTATTAAATCATTGAAAACCCATTTTTGAAATTGCTTGCCATTGCTTTTCATAACACAAAATCGCTGTGGTATTACAGTATCTCTTAATCTTGTTACTTTCTAGAAGTCTGTGCATTTGTGTTGCCACAACATTGTGGCTGCTGTCATCTCTTTCTTCTGATTTGATATTAAAATAACAAATGAATACATTATTCATTGACAACACACCGGCCTGGTTCCTGGTCTATTGTGAAAAGCAGTGCTGGTGGAGGTTGTTTGCAAGGCGGGTTGGAAGCCTCCTCCAAATAAATTGTTTAATAATAAAAAGCATTTTATTTTGGGCCACCTTCATTTGCAAGGGAAGACATCCCTGACTTGCTGGTGCTGCATAATATCCTGTGACAAACAAGATATGATCAAGTGACTAAATTGCATGATTGGCCTCAAATTCCTGCTTCACTGATTAACTAAAGTGTGTGATCCTGGGCAAACAATGGTGGTATAACCCAGCATAAAAACTTTGTATCATAATAGGGGAAACAATATGGACAATTTCGGTTCTTATTCAGGGAGTTGCGAACATGGACAATTCACATTTCTGACATACAACCCCTCCCAATTAAAAGGGTTCCCAAGTGTACAAGCTGTGTAGATCATCATTTCTCTCTGACCTATGAGTCTCCATTTTGGAGCACATAGATTTCTGTTGCACACCCACCCCCTTCATTTCGTTGCGTTGACTGCCTGGGGGGACCCTCAGTGCTGTTCTCTGGGCGCACTGGTGTTCACATTGTTGGCTTGAAGCCTGAAGGCTAGCCTCCCAGCCCCTCAGTCTTATGAGGTGGACATATTGCAGCAGGCAGTGCTGTTCAAGCAATACAGCATGTCATAGGCTTAAGTCAACAAAGCATAGTAACATAACAGAACAGAAGGGAGCCAGGTAGTCACAGCGCACAGAAAGAAAACCATCTGGCCTGTTGGGATGCAAGTCCAATGCCGCAAACGTGAGAGCAAGTACAAACTAAGGAAGTTCCTATAGCACGGAAAGATAGCCATTTTAATGACAGCATTCTTGGCATCATGTGCAGCAGTCGTGCTCTGTGTAAACTGCATTTAGTCCAGATACACTGTAGAACACAGCCTAGGGTGTAGGCTCGGGTGGTATAAGGGGCATTTGCTTGTGAACATTAGGTGATTTGGATGGGGAGACACGCGCTGTTAGACAAAGGTTGTGGCAGGCACCCTTTTGTATTGGAGAAAGCTTTATTAGTTGCTAAGGACAAGTAAGTGCAAGTATTAAGGAAGCTGCATGAAGGGGTTAGTGGCAGGCCATTAGTTATATTAGCTAGAGTTTTGCAGTTTTTTTGAATTAGGACATATTAGAAATCATGGATTTTTATTGAGCCAGATGGCCAGACCCCATTTATTTGGCTTTGGTTTTCTTTAGTAAGTTACATTTCCTTCCTGCTCCACCCCCCCCTCCAGTCAGTGCACAGACATTGCCAATGTCCGTGGAGGTGCTGTGAACTGCCACACAGCAGGATATATCTCAGTGGAAACAGGGCAGTGTTGAGCTGTGGCCAGAGAGACTTGATCAGGTTGTGATTATACTGCCCCCAGTGAAGAATTGTCACTCCATTGGAACTGCAGTTAGCAGGGTAAATGAAGCCCATAAATTAGGGACATTCATTTCCAGAGTGGTGTCCTAGTGGAATTTTTATAAGGCCACACAATCTTATAGGAAGAAGGTTGTGTCCCAGAGATGCAACATGTTTCCAAATGAGAACCGCAGTAGCAGCTGCCAATTGGCCAGCCACAAGGATGAGGGCCATATGGGGGTGCCATACTTTCTTGTCGCATAGGAATGGGACGAGGTATCTGTTTCGGTTGTCACACTGTCTACACCTCACATTGGATTGGTCAATTCTGGGGGGGCAAAGCACACAATGAGATACTCAAGGGTGGGTGGACCAATGGGGAAAGGGTCTGAATGCAACAAATGTCCCAGAAGCCACCAGTCAATGGCGATGGAGAATTATAACTGACTAAGATATTAGGTCACCGTTAGAGGGGTTGAACTTGTTGGGTCGCATGGGTAGAATTGGGCCAACAGGGCCAACTAATGTATGGTTTTCTTTAGGGGACTAAGGATAGTAGCCAATGGGGTCGTAGGGATTTACATTTGTCTTGTAACTGTTTCAATTTTGTGCCTGTGGGTTTCTCCTTTTATAAAGCACCGTTTAATGTAGGCATGTTGAATGAAGCTTGCTTGTTTAGCGGCCAAAGTTGCATGAAGTAAAACTTGTTTTTCTTGCTATTTGTGCATTCTTTATTGCTCCTTGGATTGTTTCTGCTCGTTTGGGTATTGATCCTACCCTACAGGCACCCTAGCACCCTACCTTCCCTGTTTGTCCTGCATCCACCTCTGCCTTTCAACCAGACTAATGGACCCATCCTCCTTATGTAGCTCAGGCTATGGGCCTCATTACACAATATGTGGTAAGGGTTTACTGGTACCGGTAAGGGCACCGGTACCGGTAAACCCTAACCACCTTACTACGAGGTCCCTTTCCCGGATCCGACCTCAACGGAACGGGCCCTCAAAGGGACCTTGGTGCTAATTACGGTACCGCAATTTGCGGTACCATAATTACCTCCTTCCCCATTCCCATTGAGCCCTATGGGGGCAAAAATGGGAATGGGGAAGTGCTTTGGTGAATGGGGAATTACCGGCCCCGCTCACCTTGGAGTAGGTCGGTAATTCCGCCATCCACCAAGGCGGACACGGTAAAATACCGGCGGCAACCATGGCGCTAATAGCGCCATGGTTACCGCATACATGAGGCCCTATATTGTCTCTCAATATATATCTATGCATTAAAACTAATACTAAAGATGTTTTTCACTACATTGAACAATGCAACACTATATTTGTATCCAATATAAAACATTTTACTGAATTAATTCATTAATACAGAAATGTGGACATCTATTAAATTTATCTTCAACATGTCTGACAAATGTGCATTTAATTTGCATGTGACCGCATGCAATGCAGTGTGCATGTGTTTTAAATATTGCAGAGCCCGCAACTGTAGACAGTTGCCCTTGAAGTTGATGACTCATTTAAGATAACCTGTCCCCCCCTTAGTGCTGCGACCCACAGAATATTGATGAGTGTCACAATTAATGTGGTCCAACTGTCACATACTCAGTGCTTGAACACGCTCCATTGTATGGCTTGTATAATGTTTTAAACTAGTTATCTCTGCTAGTAATTGAACAGTCTCCTAAATTCTGAATTCTTTTTGCATGCATTATAATGCTCTTTTATTTTCATGTTTGTTCAGAGTACAGTCTACGAAGATCCTTTCACGCCACAGTGTTTCGAGGCCATGACATTGGCAGTATGTCATATACAATAGGAAGTGACCCCACATAACATATGCGTTATATTCCCTTCTCTTGTTCATTGAGTAAGAGAGGAAGTTGAACAGTTTTGTCATAATAATGGTACCACTATTGGTTATTTTCCCATATAACACTTGTGTCGGTCTCTGTGATATTATCTCAGTGTTGACTTAACATCATAACAGCTGATTTCATAGGAAATTATAATCAGCAGAGTACCCAATATTATGAGGCTGAACGAAAGACCATAAAATGGGGGAAATAGGACTTTTTTCTGTGGCTCTCCCTGCTCTTAAACGGGTGGAGTTAGTCTGAACTGTGCAAACAACCTCAAGTGGTGAGGCATCGTAAAAACAACTATGATTTGGCTCTCTAAGGGCGCAAATAGCTGGTCTGCATTCTAGCCAGTCAATGTAAACACATTCATGGGACTTGTGCCAGCCCAGTGAAGACTTTTTAAAATGAGTGAGTGGGAACGTGAGTGGGCAAGTTAGTGAGTGAGTGTGTGCGCTGTCGAGGTTAGCAGCTTTTAATGCTGCATGTGAGTCTGTGGTTAGGGATACTATTTTTAGAGTTATGCGAGTGCCTGGTGCGCCTTATGTGTAAGTGAGCCTGCTCTTCCTGTCTGGTTGCGTGCCCCGCATCGCGGCTAAGTAGGCAGCCAGACGCTAGGGACAGTAGTATGGAAGGTGTGGCTACCTTTCGGTTCATAAAAGCAGCTGGTGCCTCATCACCCAAAAAGCCAATGGAGCATTGGTCCTACCACTTTCACATATGACAGCCCTACTTCTCACCTGCCATTTGAAATCAACATCGTTGAGTTGGAGGTGACCGACCAAGTCTAGGAACCTCTTCAGTGCTCCAGTAATTTTACCACCTTTAGATAAAAGGCGTCATTGCGTCTGCATTACCCGTAGTAACTTGGGGAGGGAACAAAAGGTGCCAAACTCTGGATGCCCCACTACTGAGAATGAACACGGCCATATAACCTGTTCTTTGGGATGGGTCCACTCAGGAGGCTGTACGCCCACGTTTTAGCTCATCGTACCTTTTACGGAGAAGCAATATCCATTTCCATATGTATCAAAGTGGTCGAAGACAATAAGGAGGATCATGATGACGGGGTGAAGGTAGTGGTGGCCAGAGGTTGTAGTGTAGAGGGCTTGGGAGAGTGCTCTTTCTGTAGGATGCATGTGCTCGAAGCCTAACTACAAGGGTTGCACATGTTGCAGGTGATGGAGACTGATTATTACTGAGGGGGTAGGGAGGTGAAGGGATAATTGGATGGATTTTTTTAGACTCAGGATGAAATCAACACTTTCAAACGTGAGTAAAAAATACCACAGAAGTCTTTTGCTGAAGAGGCAACTCAAATACTTAAAATACCCAGGTGTGCTTTCGTGTGCAAATTACGCACGCAATGCATTTGACCACAGCAATCTAAAGATTCACAAATCGAGAGCATTTTGGACAATACGCCCTACTTCCATCTCTTAGCTCTGGCCTTGCGCATGTCCAAGAGCAAACAAGGAAAGTATGTTTATCTGCGCACAAAAACATTTTTCAATGCAAGTAGTGGCACAGATTTAGTGAAACATGTCACATGCATCTATATCACTTTGCTAACCATGGCCTAGGTTCAATTCGATCACTTTCACACCCGAACTTCACGTGCCTGCTTTTCTTTAGTGAATCATACAAACTTTACGCATGCGAACATTAAACCCTTTTTCCAGGCAACCATCTAAATTAAACCTGCAAAAAGCTAAGCGAATTTCCTGCTTAGATTTCAATGCGTGGGTGAGCGCCAATTATCTCCAACTTAATGAGTCAGACAATCAAGAGATCATTTTCTGGCCTCTAACTAGGATAATCCTTTAGCATCTTGGAGGATGTCCTGCGGGAGAGAGTGCCCGACTCCATCTCTTCCTGCATGGGAACTAAAGGCATGATTCACAAAGTGTTCTTTAGTTTGGGCTATTAGATGGCTCTTGTGCAACCTATTATTGCATTAGAGTGCACATAGGGAGAAATGGAATATAAGGAGGGACACAGCTTGTAGGTGTTGTTTGATTATTTGGCCACCCATTGACTACCCATGGCCATGCTAATCCCTAGGGAAATTCCCACCCAGTTCCTGCCCTTCCACGCCCAAAACACCTTCTCATGGGAACTCTTTGAGCTTGCGTTAAACAATCCTTACCATCAAACTTTGCACTTGACGTCATGGACGTCATTTGACCAAAATGCCAGAGGTAGCGCAAGTGGCACAGCCCTTGACCTCTGATGACATCACGGGAAGTGTTGTCATTTGACCACACTGGAAGTGAAATCACGGGAAGCGATGGAACACGACCCTTCAGCCCTTGACAAAACAGGAAGAGGCATTGCAGTGCATTGTTCACATTGTTCATAGGTACACTACGAAAAAATATGGCTACGATATCACTGTAATGTGGAATACATTTCATACAAGAATGGATCACCATATGTATCCTTAATATCAGTTTGTATAGGCCCATTTTACTAAATTACTCTGAATGCAAGCAGAGGTCCAAGGCCAAATGATAATGATCTGTTATTATATAGCACTTACGCTTAAGCACTTTATAGAAAACAAATATACATACAATGTCGCCCAACCTGTGGTGGTATTCATGTATCAACCTCAGAAGGATGACATACTGAGTTGGCCTTGCTGTGATTTGAACCTGCAGATCAACACACATCGCAGCAGCAAGTGTGCTATCCACTGAGCTATCTTATTGGCTATAGCTATATTACCAGCTATAGTAAAGTGAGAAATTAGATATTTGAATGTTCTCGAAGTCAGAAAGCAAATTACACTCTGTAGTGGATACCATTAAACTGGTAACTGAGCTTGAACAGCAGGCCAGTTCAACTGCAGGTCTGGTGCAAAGTTGGCCACATGCAAGCAGCGTGGATCTACTTTTCAGGCTTCAGAGGTTGGCAAAATACATACAATTGGGAGGGTTCATAACTGTGTATTAAAGAATTTAGAGTAGCGCTGGGGAAGCAGAGCACCATGGAACATCCCATACTCTGGGTACTGGGTACATCATACATGCAAACATCCTGGACAGCATGCCATGGAGATAGGAAAGATAGGGCCTCATTACGAGTGTGCCCGTCTGGTAACAACTGTGCCGCTAAGCCTGCTTTGCTGTGGTCCCGCCTGCCAGGCCTAATTTGGTGGGTGGAAGGCACCTGCCTGCATACTTTCCCGGAAACACTGGTGCTGGTGCTTCTGTTATCCCCAATCCCATTGAGTCCTATGGGACTCAAATGGGAAAGGGGATTAACATTTTTTCAGCGCCTGACTTCCAGGAACACCAGGGTCATAATCCACCGGTGTTTCTGTGGAGCCAGGCGATGGAAAAATGCATGAGTCTGGCGGCAGCCTGCCGGTTTTACCGGCACGGCTACCGCCGTACTCGTAATGAAGCCCATAGACACATTACAACAAAGCATTAATTGCGGCTCAATGAAATCAAGGGCCACTTTATGTGCTATGGTCAACCAATTCGACACTGTACACAAGCTTTTCGGCGCAAGGATTGTGTCAAGTGACTGAGGAAACCAAGATGGAATATCTTGTATCATCCTAACAGAGACAACGGCAGAAAAAACATGTTATAACTGCAACTTGCGAACAAGCAAAATGCATAGTCTGAAATGGATGCTTATTCTACTTTAAATGCTTTTTGGAAGTTTTTGTCTGCATTGTGAATTTGATGTGTTTAAGAACACACTAATTCAGTGACTCACCCCCTGAAGTGTGCGGGAAATAAACATTTGAGTCTAGCAATTATTGTATAGAATTCCCGAAAGACAAATTATTTGTTATTCCCATTCTTTTTTATTTAGGGTCCCTGCTCAAAGTATTACACTTGTGGAACCTCCTGTTTTTTTTAAGAGGCCTGAACTAGAAAGCCATCCACTCCAGAAACAAAGAGCCACATGGCACTGGCCACAGTCCAGGAGCTTCAATAATAAAAAAAAAATACATGTAATTTATTTTTAATGGTAGCAAGGGAGACCTCAGGGTACCAAATGATGTTCCTGCTTGAAGTGCCGGCCATTGTTTTTTCAAAGCAGTCATCTGAGAATGAATGACTTCTTTGGAGCTGTAAACACAGTTACTGATGTAATCAAAATGTCTTAAGTAGGTCTGACTTCTGCCACTCGATTTATAAGCACTCTGTGTGTCCTTCACTAAAGTTCTATTATAAACAAGCAATGACCAGTCAACGGTTTTGGGTTGTGTATACGTATTAGGAATTTACCAGGCACTGCCATTGGATGCCCAGGGACTCGCACCATTTTGCACCTGCTACCGCCTTCCCGCCTCACCTTGTTCTCTCACCCAATGCTCTCAGTGTTGGGGTCCTCTTTGAAAGTGACCTATGACTGCATCAATCCACCACTTCCACTGACTCTGCTGCTCATGTTAACCTCCTCAACATTCATAAAATGTGTCCTTTTCTTACTAACCCCTCTACAATAACTCTGATGTCCTCACTTGTGCTCAGCAAACGGGAGTACTGCTCAAGCCTACTCCATGGCCTTCCTCACTACTCCTTCCTCCCTCTAGACAAAGGGCCTCATTACGACCCTGGCGCTAATGGGTTAACGACGCTGTAAAAGGCTGCGGCGCCGTTAACCCATTAGCACCTGATTACGAGGTCCCTTTGCAGGACCCGACCTTAACGGCTGGTCTAGACCAGCCGTTAAAGTAGGGACCCGCAAAGGGACCTTGGTGCTAAGTACGGTACCGCAATTTGCGGTACCGTACTTAGCGCCTTCATCATTCCCATAGAGCCCTATGGGGCGAAAATGGGAATGGGGAAGGGCCATGGTTCAATGGGGAATTACCGCCCCGCCAACCTTGGAATGGGGTGGTAATTCCCCATTGAACCATGGCGGACCCGTTACAACACCGGCACCAACCATGGTGCTAATAGCGCCATGGTTTAGCGCCGGTGTTGTAAAGAGGGCCAAAGTCTCTGAATTTGCTACCCACCCTCTCTACAACCTACCCAGGTCCTCCTACACTTCCTTCCAACAACATGCAGGTTGGCTCTCCATGCACAACCACTCTCATTTCATGTGCCTTCTCCTAGTCTACAAAGCTATTGATGCTCTTGCTCCCTTGGTACATGGCCGATTTTATCTCTGACTAATCACCGTCTTGTTCTATGTGATCCTCCTCTGCACTCAACCTCACCGTCCCATATCTGCCCTGCGCCTCCTCTCGCTTTGACGTTTTCTCCACTGAAACCCACTGCCCATAGCAACCAAATCCAGCCCAACTGTGCATCCCTTCAAAGCTCGGCTTAAAATTCACTTACTTGCAAAAGAGTGGGATCCCCTGCCCTCTCCCCCACCCCCGAACCTGACCCCACCACTGCCTCCAGTGGTGCTTACTAACGTCATTTTGTATATTTAATTAGTACTTCTATTTAGTTTGTAGTACTTGCCGTCTTGGGTTAATGTTACTTTTGTAAGTCACCTGTTTGCTTGTGTGCATTTTGTTTTTGTTTTTTGTTTTTTTTGCCCCTGGTACATGTCCTAATTTTTTACACCATCATTAACTGGCTTGTTCTCATCTTTATGCTGTTGTATAGGCACCCTTGAGAGGGATGGGGGGAGAAAACTCTAAATGTGCTATTATACGTAATTTCTGTTCAATATTGGTATCCACGCTCTTCAAATAAATACAAATAGAAAAAATGAAACTAATATTTTGCTACTGTTATTTATTGTTTGTCCCACCACATCACAAAGTATTTCAGTTGAAATATGATTGGAAAGAAAGCTTCCCAAAGAAATGCACAGACATTTTTTAACACTTTCTTCAAATGTTGAAAAACAATACTTTACACACAGCACATGTAAATAAAGATTAAGTTTTCATGTATTTTACATTCATTCTGTAAATCATGAGCAGCAAGTTGCATGGGCAGGGCTGCGTGGCAATGACTTCCCGTTGCGGCAACGCTGCCCCGAATGTGATCTTTATTTATTAGAGTGCCTGGAGGCCATGAAAATGGCAGCATATGTGGTGTGTAAATCAACGTAACATAGCATAGCATTTATTTACTTGTTTTGAGCCTGTGGTAAAGCGTGACCCTGGTTTATCGGCAAATGGAGGGTTGTACAAAATAAAAATAAATTAAAATATGATAAAAGAGCAATAAAACAACAATTAAAAGAAAAATAACAAATTAAAAACAAAAATAAAACTGATCAAAGTGTGCAATTCGGAATAGGGTTTATAATATATTTTGGTTACAGCAATTCTGTATTGCAGAAATGATGCACAAAGCGGGGAGCAGCAGAGAAAACAGGGGTGCAATGAGTCATTGCGCCAGTGATCAAGTGGGCCCAGAGTCACGAGCTTGCCTTTGCCATGTTTATATATACATACTTTTCTGTAGAAGTGATTGTTCGAAAGCTTGCAAAATAGCGCGCAGTGCGTGCGCCGGATAGCTTTACCCTGTCACGTGGTTCTCAAAGCCACCTTCAAGCTCCATGTAGACACTCCTAACGCCCATATACAGTGGCAATGGAAGCCATGTCTAGCAGATACATCCACCAATGAACAAGGTGCCGCATGCTAGCACTACCACCAAAAAGCATCACTTCAAGCACTGGACAAGCAACACCATTATCTATTACCGTCATTCCTAAAAATAGCTTTTCTGCCCAACTTGGGACCAGATTATCTAACATTGGAACCAGTGCTAAATTGAGCAAATGCTTTGATAATACAAAATGGAGCAAACTGGTTTTGTCACGATCCATGTTATCTAAAAACTTTTGCGCTAGGGCACACATTAATCAGACGGTTACATTGTACCATGTTTCCTGATTAACATAAGCAAACGTGTTTATCATGTTACTATGGAAACAGTAAATAAAACAGCCAGCTTCAATTTTGCCCAGGGGAAAAGAGTTGTAGGTAATACTGATTGGGGCTAAGCCTGTCTACCGCATTCCATATTATCTAAGCAGCAAAATTGGGGCTACATTCGTTTGCTCCCTTGTTCTGCACACGTGCAAACTTTTGATCATCTGGCCCTTGATGTTTGACATGGGCAAGGTCACTACTGTCCCGACTCCTAGGAAAATAAGTTCCAGCGCTTCCTCCCCATACAAACAAAAGTGGCATTCACCATCACCAAAATGCCGCTCTCATTTTGTATCTAAATACCATGCTTCAGCAAACAATGGTGAGATGACATCCTGCGCTACTATTTGTTCCAACCCAGCAGCTTTGCCTGATCAAATTCGAGAAAGATCACCTAACATTTGCACAGGTGCCAAAAAGTGCAAAAATGCTTTCACAATGTAAAATGGAGCAAACAGATTCGTCAAAATCCATATTATCTCAAAACAATGTTTGCACTAGGGCACAAAACATTCAGGCTGTTTTGTGCACTATGTTTGCTGCATAATGTACTACACAAGGTGTACATGTCTTTTCATGTAACACAGCACACATAGTAAATATAACGGCCTGCTCCAATTTTACCCCCGTGAAAACATGTTCAGATCATACCGATCGGGGCGAAGCCTGTTTGCTACATTCTTTATTATCGCAGCAGCACAATTGCTGATGGATTCATTTGCTCCAGTTTGTTTTGCACAAGTGCAAATGTTTGATAATCTGGCCCTAGGTCTGCACTTAAGTTCAAAAGCAGGCACTGACCCCCACGCTGAAAGGACTTTTAATTGCACGTCTAAAGCGCTCAGAGAGGAATCTCGCACAGCTCGCCTTCAACAGGAGCAATGTGCCTACATCATAAACTGAGCTATGAATGAGTCCGTGCAAAAACATCATAATTCATATCTTTTCACGACAACATGTTTGAGTATTACCTGGAAGCACTTTTTGGGTAACATTTTCAGGTAATAGTGCATTTGAAATCACATTGGTCAGGTAACACTTTCTTCAAAACTATCTGCAGTAAGCCATTCAAGGGGCCCACAATGGCCCTAGACAATTGTCCCACAAAGGCCTGTGTGGCCCTTTGGGCATTACCCTCTTGCCCCAGTGGTCAGTCTGAGCAGCTGCTCCATCAGCTTGGAAAGACAAGGAGAGCCGTGTAGTGGGTGAGGGAGATCACAGTAGAGAAGGGTGGTAGTGAAAAGTGGGCAATTCGTTACTTTCTCCAAGAAACCAGTGTTTGTCCCTTGAACTGGTTTACCCCCACTAATAACCAGTTTGCATTGAGAGCAAGTGATATTTGAACTGGTGATGATGGAGAAGCACAGCAATGAAGCCACCTATGTCTAACTGTACTGTGCTGCTCACTGTAACCCAGAGCAAAGATCACTATAACCCAGAGCAAAGCTCACTGTAACCCAGAGCAAAGCTCACTATAACCCAGAGCAAAGCTCACTGTAACCCAGAGCAAAGCTCACTGTAACCCAGAGCAAAGCTCACTATAACCCAGAGCAATTAAATGTTTCCTGTAACAAAGACACTCTGCTGCAACAGCGCCTCGATGCCCAAGGGCTGCTAGTGCGCTTTACAAATACAAAGAATTAAATAAAAAATAAAATAATGTAGAGTTTCGGGTTACAAAAGTATGACAAGAAATGGATCACCTGTTTTTCAGACGATTACCTTAGTACGTGTGCATTTGGCACATTACATTAAGTCTCATTTTATATTTCAAAAGTATTTAAATATGCAGTGGCAGAGCTGGGGAAGCATGTGGGCAGTTGCCCCGACAGGTCGCTTCCTCATGTACTCTGTGTCCCCACCTGGTTCCCACATGTTGCCACCATCGCACAGTTTTCTGTACAAAAATGGCATGCACAAGATTTTGTGTGGGGTAAGCTTGCACCTCAGGTTAACAGGCAGCCACGTTCCGATCCTCCAGCGTTTGCTCCCTTGTGTTCAGAGTTGTGCCAGGGCCCTGCTTACCGGCGGATCTGTTCCCACAATACTGCTTCCTCACCCGATGTCGTGGCGACCCCAAAGGTAAGTTTTCATTTTAGAACTGATTGTATTGTATCTATGTCTTGTGAAGAGCAGATAAAGAAAAGTGAAAACCCTGTTTGGACCTGTTCAGACAGTGAGGACCCAGGGCCCAAACCCCTGCTCAGACAACAGGCAAGCAGGTGCGGACATGTATTTTCTCCCTCCATCCCCACAGGCCACCCCCACCATCACCAGGTCAAAGAAAATGCCCTCCTCTAAGGCATGGACTCCACAATGCAGTAACCTCAACCACAACCTCAACCACATCAGCCTAAAGCCCATAAGCGCCCCCTCACCACCCACAACAAGTAAGCTCCTGATTTAGTTACAGTTATAAGTGGCTAGTGTCAAGTAGCTTCCGAGTTGGCAAGGAGCAATGCAACAGTAACAGTATTCCCAAATAAAACGTTCCCAACGTTTTTTGGGGCAGATTTTTTACCACTTTTCTTAACCACAAAACTACAGACAGTACGTTTCAGTTTCGTATATATATATATATATATATATATATATATATATATATATATATATATATATATATATATATATATATATATATGGGAGTCTGAGGGATAATTGAGGGCAGGGGTCTCACCCCACTGTTTTGTGGTTACAGAAAGTAAAATCGTGCAGGTAAATTAGTCAAAGTTGCATTCAGCTAAAAAATAAATGTGGGGACAGGGCCTCATACATACCAAATAACGTGTGTGACGGAATACAGTGATTTGGGTGGATTGTCACAGCAAGCCCACTGCATCGGCAGAGATCCTGTTAAGAAGAGAAGTGACTGGGGAAGCCTTTGTGTTAATAAATCCAAGCAATTACATAACAGCCCACCTGTCTCACGTGTCTGACAAGTAGGCTCCGTACAGACACGTGAAAATACTGCAGCCACCGCAGAAGGACAAACAGCTAGAGAAGCCGCGCAGGACTGTGCACATCAAGGGATGCGAAGTTGACAGATATTCCTGACACTAGTGTGGCAGAATTCCTCATGGATGGAAGCCAATCAGCGCCTTTTGCGCTGAACATCCCAACCAATCAACTTCCTTCTAGAACTGAGTGTTCAAAGGTGTGATAGGTTGGTGACCTGTTCAGCGTCGCATTGGCCACACTCGCTCTTTCAATAAAAGCATTATTTAATTAGAATGGTACCACTAGAATTAATTACTAGGCAATTACAGAGCTTTCACTGCTTTATCAGTCAGTAATCTTCAAGCAATTACTAGATAATTACATATGAATTAAGCAGTACTTGTGTACACTTAAAATCTACCCGTATCATTATGCCTAGGACAATAACCCTTGTAATGTATGAGTGATACATTGATTGAACAACATCATATAAATCCTGAGAACGGATTGATTTATGCAAACCCAAAATAACTGTAGGCGTGTGCTTGCTGGGTGGTCAAATACAATCTAAAAAGCATAATTAAGACACAATTTATAATGCAAACAACAGGGCAAAACGGACAATGCTGTACATTCTGTGATTTGCAGTTCGTGCGTGAAGAGACAGCACGTTCCTACTGAGGCTTGGGGGGCAAGTGGCATATCAATCTGTGCGAGTGATCCTGTCGGTTCTAAGCAAAAGTATTGGCATTTCATACTGCTACGTTACCACTCTCTGGATATGATGTATGATATGATATGACATTTATAACGTGCCTGTACAAAAGTGTTTCTCGGTGCCGCAAGACAAGGGAGGGAAGACAAGACAAACGATTCTACTAGGTCTTGTGTCACTCGGATTGTGCAAGTACGACAGAGAGAAGTGAGAGGGGGAAGGGAGAGGGTAGGGGTAGTGCAGCCAGGGCCGCATGGCTCTGGGTATGGGCGTAAGTTCAGGGGGGGACAGGGGTGTTTGTCCCCTGAAACTTTCATGGCACACCATGTTGTTCCCATTCATTTGTGTGGGGCACCTTTTCTTCAGATGTCATGTCCCCCCCAACATTTTCAGCAAAGTTACTCCACTGCCTCTGGTTAAGTGCAAGGAGGCTGGAGGGTCGTAGGGCTTACATTTACAGCCCCTAAATGCGCGGTAGGCCTGGAGGTTGTGCAAGCATGACTGGTCATGGAAGAGCCTGGTACCCAGTGAGACTCTGAGGGTACCAAGCAAAAGGCCGGGGCAGCATCCAGGTAAGTTAGCAAGGAAGCGAGAGAGAGAAGGTAGAGGAGAAAAGGAGGGTCTTGAACTGCTTCCGAAACTTCAGGTGGTCCGGCTCAAGTCTGAGTAGAGGTGGGAGGCTGTTCCAGAGGGAGGCACCGGCAGAGGAGAGAGATCACCCCCGACTCTCTGCCTTGAGAAGCATCTGTCCCTCAGAGAGTTGGAGGTAGCTGAGGGAAGGGCTCTAGGAGGAAGGTATGTCGGAAGAGAGAGTTGGATGTAGTGTGGTCCCCGGCCCCAGAAAGCCTTGCGGGCGATGCAGAGGGTCTTGAACTTGCAGCCATGGGGAGCCAATGAAGAGACTTCAGGGCAGGAGAGATACAGTCCCTGGGCTTCAGGCCATGCATAGGTGTCGCAGTTCTGTTCTTGATTAGTTGCAGGGGGAAAAGAGTAGAGGTAGGGAGATTGAGAAAGAGGCTGGTGCAGTAGTTCAGCCTGGATCGAACCGGGGCTCTGGAGACAGTGGGCCTCATTACAAGGTAGGAGGTAGCCATGGTGCTGCTAGCACCATGGCTACCCCCTTACCGCATTCCGGGTCCGGGTTCCCGAAATAGGGACTTACCGGGACATTCCAACCTTGGAGGACCCGCTAAATCCCCATTCCGGGAACCACTCCCCATTCCCATTCGAGCCCCCATAGGGCTCAATGGGAATGGGGATGGAGCTAATAACGGTACCGCAATTTGCAGTACCGTTATTAGCTCTGAAGTCCCTTAACGGGTCCCATCCTTAACACCTGGTCAGACCAGGCGTTAAGGAAGGGACCCACTAAGGGATCTCGGAATAGAGTGGTAAGGGATTACCGTCACCGGTGTCCTTACCGGTGCCGGTAATTCCTTACCACCTACCTCGTAATGAGGCCCAGTGAGCTTCTGGGGGAAAATGAGAAAAGGTAGAGTACCGCTAAGGAGGTGCAGTTGGAAGTGGGCCTTTTTGGCAAGGTCTGTGATGTGAGGAGAAAAGGAGAGAGTGGAGTCGAAGATGATACCAAGATGATTGCCTCACAGGAAGGCAAGGGTAGAGAGCCCAAGGAGGGTGGCCAGAGTGAGAGAGGGAAAGTGGGAACAGGGGTCCCAATGAGAAGGATCTCCATTTTACTGGAATTACGGCAAAGATTGTTGGAGGCGCACCAATCCTGAATCGCAGATAGACAGTCAGGAATGAGCGAGAGAGGGGAGGAGGCTGAAGGAAGCATGAAGGAAAGTGGAGTAAAGGGGCCAAAGGGGACAGGTAGACATTGAAGAGCCAGGGTTAGAGGATAGAGCCCTGTGGGCACCACATGCGGAGAGAGAGGTGGCGGAGAAAAAGGACCCAAACTTGACCTGGGAGGGTCAGTCCTGGGGGAAGGAGGTCAGCCACGCCAGGGCCTGACCCATGATGCCCAGGTTCATATAGAGTCGGTTGACCAGGGTGGCTTGATTGACTGTGTCGAATGCAGAGGAAAGGTAAATGAGGATCAGGACAGAGGGAGAGCTGGAGTCAAGATTAGAGAGCAGATCTTCATGGGTGTTCAGGAGAGCAGTTTCTGTGCCTCTGGCTGCTCTGAAGCCAGACTGATGTTCATGGAGGCAGCCAACAGATTCAGTGTGGCAAGTAAGCGTGGGGATGGCCAGCTTTACCAGGCGTTTGCCCAGGAAAGGAGTGATAGATGTTGGCTGATAGTTTGCCGGACAGGTAGAATTGGCAGAAGGCTTTTTTAGGAGGAGGTGCACCAGGGAGTTCTTGATGAGAGATGGGAAAGATCCAGTGGCGAAAGAGTGATTGCAGAAATCGGCCAAGGCTGGAGGGAGGTTGGCAATGTGGTCCTTGATGCTTCTGGAAGAGCAGGGGGCACTTGTTTGGACAACACTTTCATAGATTGTACTCGTCTAGAAACATCATCAGGTGTTGTCAGAGAGAAGACGGAAAAAGGAAGGCAGAGTGAGAACTGGCTGTAGGGGGCCTGAGAGAGGTAGAGGGAGAGGAAAGCAAGGAAAGGATGTCCTGAGTTTTAGTGGTAAAATTAGTAGCCAGAGCCATACAGAGAGCCTGGGAGAGAACAGGAGAGGTGGAGACTGCAGTAGGATTGGTCAGCTCCTTGCAGATTTTAAAGAGTTGGGCCATGTTTTTAGAGGCCGCAGAGATGCAGGCTTGGATATGGACCCTATTCTTGGAGAGAACAGAAATTCTGTATTGCCTTTGGTGCAGGCAGCAGGCCAATTTGTCAGAGAATGCACCCAAAGCCCTCCACTTCCTCTCAGCCACCCTGAACTTGCATTTCAGGGTGGCAAGGTCTGAGTCATACCAAGAGTTGCACTTGGAGGTAGGCTTTAGATGGATTCTCATGACAGGGGCAAGGATGTCCCGAGTTTTGGCAATAGAAAGATGCAAGTAAAAGAGGACTGTGTCAGCAGGTGAGTCAGCGGTAGGAGTAGGAGGAGCAGAGAAAGTAAAGGCAAAGGCATCCACTGACACTCGCTTCTTGGGCCAAATAACCAAGAAGTACGGTGGCAGTGCTGGGGTAGGCTTTGCTTGAGGGATATACATTTCAGGTGAGAGGAAAGCAGAAAATGGCCAGTCCAAGAGAGCGGAGTGGTGAGAGGGTTAGAGAACGAGATGTCTGAGTAAATGAGAATATCCAAGGTGTGTCCGGCACAGTGTCAGACCAGAGGGTAGAATGGAAATGGAGAGAGAGTTGTAGAGTTTGGGGAAGTGCCCAGAGGAGGGATTAGAAGCCAAATGGATGTTGAGGTCTCTGAGGAGAAGTTGAGAGGTTGAGGCTATGAGAGAAGAAGAGAAGTCAGCCCATTCTGAGAGGATGAGGGCACCCTGGCCAGGTGGCCTGTAGATGGTGGCCACAGTCTGAGAGAGGCCAGGAGAGATAGAGATCCTGCTGACCAGGCATTCAAAGGAGGAGTTGGCCTGCCTAGGAATGACATAAGCAGGACCCACTCCGGAAAGATCTGGACTCGGAGAGGATATTGTAGCCCTCAGGGAGGAGAGTGTCAAAACTTGTGAAAGAACTGGCCGTGAACCATGTCTTGGTTAGAGCGAGGACATACAGGTCAAGGTCTTCGAGGAGGTGGCAGATGTTAGAGGAGTGCTTGACAGCAGAGAAACAGTTGATGGTAGTGACGTGGAGCATTTTGCCACATTTGAGAGACTTCTAGCGTGGGGTACAGGAGTGAGGTACACCCAGAGGAGGTGGTCGATGGGCCTGAGAGTGGGCATAGGCAGTAGACGGAGGTGGCATAGGGGCATGTCTGGAGGAAGCACTTATGTAGATATCAACGATAGGGAGGCCTGGGTTGGAGACCAAGATATCCCTCTAGAACATTTTTCCTTCCAGACTTAGTGAAAGGCATAGGATAGCAGATAGAGTAGCAGTTTGAAAAGATAGGAGAAATTGAGAGCACCATAGAGGGGAGAGGAAAAAGCACAGCCCAAAGCCACACACTGCAGGAAGCACCGGAGGTGGAGGTTTCACACAGAAGGAGGCACACAGGAAGTGCAAGCAGGTAACACACATAAGGGGAGCACAGGAAACAGCGTGGACGGAGGACAGAGGGGAGGGACAAGAAGTAGGCTTTCACAGTTGTCCAGTCTGCTAAGCAGAAGTGTAGCTATACGTTTGGGGGGGGCAACGGAGATCAAAAGCCAACGGAGGGGAGCCAATGGCCACAGAAGAAACTAATAGGCCCAACAGTAACCAACGGTAGACAACAGTAGGGTTTGCAGAGACAGAGTAATTTAAAAGGTGTTTAAGTTGAACGACTTTCCTAGAAAAAGGCAAAAAAGGCCTTTGGCCTCATTACGAGTGCGGTGGTAAGGGGTTAACGGCACCGGTAAGGATGCCGGTGCCATTAGGCCCTTACCCCTGCATTCCGAGGTCCCTTAGCGGGTCCCACTAAGGCTGGCTGGTTAAACCAGCTGTCCTTAGCGGGAGCCGGTAAGGGACCAGGGAGCTAATAACGGGCCCGTTAAAAATGTTATTAGCTCCCTCCCTATTTCCATTCAGCCATATGGGGGCTCGAATTGGAATGGGGAAGGGTATTTTGAATGGGGATTTACCGGATCCTCCAAGGTTGGAATGACCCGGTAAGTCCCCATTTAAAGAACCCAGACCCGGACATGACTTTGGAGGCAGTCATGGTGAAATAGGAATCAGGTTTTTCCCACCCCCTCAAAAAAGTCAAACATTCAGGCCAACATTTCCTTCCTTTGAAGAACCCAGTTAGATGAAGTGCTCAAACAGATTTATTATTATTTATTATGAACAGATGTTAAAACACAAGCCAACACTAGTTTAACACATACACGATTTCTCAAGGCTGAATCAACATTTAAAGTATTTCCCAAAACTATTTTGCAAAATGTCATCAAGCACTCGGTTTTACTGGCTTTATTACTGGAGCTAGAAGCCAATGACCTAAGATAAGAATTACTTTCAATGTTGAATCAGAGCAGGTATGGGAATTTATTTCGGAGTGAGGGCCACCCGATATTCTAGTGCATGCAACTGAAAAACCCTTAATTGAGTTAGATCTCAACTACAGGATTCCACTGAGACTGCTTTCATCCACATCATCAGTTCTCGTACCACTGCCCGCCACTGTTACGGCTCAACCATTTTCATCCTTCTAGAGCCTTCCACAGCATTTCACACTCATGTTCATCCCTCTATCCTTCAAACTCGTTCACTGAATAGAGCAGGCGGCAGAGAGTGGATGGTGGAGAGAAGTGTTGCAAGGATTTTGGAGGCGGCAGGTAAGATGTTGTCTGTGAGAGAATGGCACCAACTAAAGTAATGTGGGGAGCGAGACAAAGTGTGACAGAGACAGGGTGAGAAAGAGAGAGATAGCAAGCGGCATGTGAGACTAGAAGGAGGGAAGGAGAAGAAGGTAGAGGTGTGCAGGATTGAGAAAGTGAGAGGGTGAGAAAGAGAGTGAGACCGGGGGGTGCAGGAGGAGAAGAGATAGGAGTATCAGTAATAGAGGGAGATGGAGTATCAGTGGAAACAAGAGAGAGAGAGAGAGAGAGAGAGAAGGTGGGAGAGGGAAAGAGAGGAGGAGAAGAAGGCTAGTAAAATCAAAGGGGGGAGGAGATTAACCAGAGTGAGAGAGATAGTAAAAGGAGAGGAGAGGCAGGCATGAGAGAGACCGGGAAAGAGAGAGAGAACAGAGACAGAACAGGAGTGAGAGAAGGACACAGAGAGAGGAGAGCGGAGGATTTTATGCTTTGGAATAGCAAAAGCAACAAGAACAACCGAGAATAAGGGTCCTTTTTGAAAATTCCGAGAGAGAAAGAGAGAGAGAGAAAGAGAGAGAGAGAGAGAGCGAGAGAGAGAGAGAGAGAGGGAGAGAGACGTTCAAGGCCTTTAGGCCCTCCCTTACAGCAGTAGGGATTGCCGTGAAAGTTGTGACGGGGTAATTGAGACACCTGTGCTGGGTGTAAGGAGTGAACTAAAGGGTGGAGAACAGGCCAGGATACCCCTTAGACAACATTCACGCCAACTCCCAAGAAGCCTCACTTTATTCATTATAAATCCTGCCCTATTTTGTCTGTGGATTATTGAGGCCATATGCGACACCTATCTGCCCCTGGACCTCTTATGTACCTGCTCCTGCTTTTGTTGCTTTTCCCCATTTGCAACACTCCATTTAAATGCTTTCCCCGAGCAATCAAAGCTGCTCCTCTGTGAAACTTTTCAAAATGGGGGTAGAACTCCAGCTGCTAGTGATAGAAGGAGCCCCTAAACCCTTCCACGCTCCTATCCAAACTAACCTGCATGAGCCCCGTATCCTACATTCTGCCCTTTGGCCACTCTATGCAATATGTAAAGATTTAAATACAGGCCTCAGGCTGTCAAAGGTAAAAGCATGTATTGTTTCGTTCTTCATTCCTTGGTATGTGTTCTCACTCTTACCCTTTTACCACCCAGATACCCGTCCCTCAGTAAAACAATGCTTTTATGGAGAGTCACCTTAACCTAGGGCTGCGTCTGTCCTCTGTTATTACCTACTTTGTAAGTCAATTCTGTTCAAAATCAAACCCATTTTTTTCAATAAATACAAATATGAAAATCCTGTCATAAGAGGCATTCTAGCGATTTGCACAGTTAAGTAGGCCTCAGTCAAAGTGCGGCGATCTGGAAGCTTACTGACACCCTTGTTTCTGGACCGTCACACTACGAGTCTGCCAGCAGGGGCTGTTGCGCCTGGCAGGGTCAGACCTGCCGGGCGCAACAGCCTCTGCAGGCAGACTTTTCATGGACACACCGGCACCATTGGTAATGGTGCCAGTGCTTCCGTCTCTCTACTACCACCCTAACCGCAATCTGGGATGACCTTAAAAACACGGCAGACTCTGTGGGGTGCGCCATATTAATCCTTCTTGACCTATCCGCCGCCTTCGACACAATCAAGCACTCAATCCTCCTTGACCGCCTCCACTCCCAAGGAATCTGTGGAACCGCTCTCAAATGGATAGCATCCTTCCTCAATAATAAGAATCAAATAACCCTACTCTCCACCTATTCCTCCCAAGCCCGACCAGTCAACACAGGAGTTCCACAAGGAGCATGACTATCAGCCCTCCTGTTCAATCTCTACATGGCCACTCTCCTACTGATAATTCACTCACACAACATCCTGTGCTACAACTACGCTGATGACACTCAACAAATTCTAAAACTCCTGAACTCAAAACCCAACTGCCGACCTGACCTCGCTTCCTGCCTCCTCGACATAGATCTCTGGATGACCACAAACCACCTCTTGCTAAACCCCTCCAAAACCGAAATCATGGTATGTGGTAACACCAAACTTCTTCCACACCCACTATCCTGGCCATCTGCCATGGGCAACTCACCGACACTCTCTAATTCAGTAAAAAACCTTGGAAGCACCCTAGACACTGACCTAACACTCTCACGCCAAGTCAACAACGTCTCAAAGTCCTGTCACTACCACCTTAAAATGCTCAGGCGCATTTTTCCATACCTCTCCTTTCCCAACAGACTCTCCGCGGTGCAATCAATTGTTATATCAAGACTGGACTATGCTAACCCCTCTACCTCGGAGTCCACGCATACCAACTGACTAAACTGCAAAGAGCACAAAACGCCACACTCAAACTGCTACTAGCGCTTGGCCATAGAGACCACATCTCTCCAGCCCTCAAAACTCTACACTGGCTTCCGGTTGCCCGAAGGGTGACCTTCAAAACCTTATGCATTTCTCACCGAGCACTGCATAAAACCGGACCTCAATATCTTCAAGACAAACTTCACCCTGCACGTACTCTACGATCAAGCTTAGCCAGCCTCCTAGTCATAACAAAAACAAACTCAGTCAGTTTAGGCGGATCATCATTCTCAGCTTTGGCCCCCACGCTGTGGAACACACTCCCACCCCACATCTGACTCACTGAAGACCTCATGTCTTTCCGCAAATTACTGAAAACTTGGCTCTTCCCCTAAAACCGACCCCAAACTCAAACTAACTCAAACTGGATAACAGCATCTCAATGACTTTTGCCCAAATGTTAGATCATAAATAGCAATGCAGCATCATGATCCGAGCGACAAATCGAAAACTAATAACCTCTAAGGTTAGTTAAAAAGGACAAACAAAATAGAATGAGTAAAAAGGATCAAACCTGCAAAGTGGATAAAAAGAATAAGTTGTACGAGAGCAGTAAAGTGGCTGAAATTAATGAAATGGATGAAATAAATGTAATGGACAAGTGGATCAATGTGGATGAGAGGAATAAACTGGATAACAGCAATTCAACTAACCCAAACTACTAGATCATAAATAACAATAAAACAAATAACAATACAACATCATGATCCAAGCGAGAAATCGAAAACTAATAACCTCTAAAGTAAACTAAAAAGGACAAACAGAATAAAATGAGTAAAGTGGATCAAAGCAGTGAAGTGGATAAAAAGAATAAATTGTATGAAAGCAGTAAAGCGGTTGAAATTAATGAAATGGATGAAGTACGTGGAGTCGATGAGTGCGTGGAGCGGATGAGTGCGTGGAGCGGATGAATGCGTGGCGCGATGAGTGCGTGGAGCGCATGAGTACATGGAGTGGATGAATGCGTGGAGCAGATGAGTGCATAGTGGTGTTGAGCAGATTTAGGGTGTTGTGATGTTGAGCAGATTTAGGGTGTTGTGGTGTTGAACAGATTAGGGTGTTGTGGTGTTGAGCAGATGTAGGGTATGGTGCGGGTACGGAGCGGGTGTAGAACGGGAGCGGGTGAAGTGGTTGGAAGGGACAGGTGAAGTGGTTGGAAGGAACGGGTGAAGTGGTTGGAAGGGACGGGTCAAGTGGTTGGAAGGGACTGGTGAAGTAGTTGTAAGGAACGGGTGAAGTATGTGGATGGAATGGGTAAAGTATGTGGATGGAATGGATGAACTGGTGTGGAATGGGTGAAGTATGCGGATGGAACGGATGAACTAGTGTGGAGTGGGTGAAGTATGTGGGTGCAGCGGGTAAAGTGGGTGGAACAGGTGAAGTAGGTAAAACGAAAGAAGTGTATGGACGAAATGGGTGAAGTGGTAGAACGGATGCAGTAGGTGGATGGACGGGTGATGTGGTTGGAACCGGTGAAGTGGTTGGAACTGGTGAAGTGGGTGGAACGGGTGAAGTGGATGGAACGTGTGAAACGGGTAGAACCGGTGAAGTGGATGGAACGTGTGAAGATGACGTATGTGGATAGAATGGATGAAACAGGGTGTATGGAATGGGTCAACTATGTGATAGATGATGCATGGAGAAAGGATAATGTGGGTAGAACGAAAGAAAGGAGCAGACCGGATGATGAAGGGATGACATGCATAGATCGGACGAAGTGCACTGATCAGAAGGAATACATAGAACCGTTAATGTGCATAGAACTGAGCAAGTTCATGCAACGGATGGAATGCACAGAACAGATAGAGGGCACGGAATGGACATTGTACAAAAATGATTAGAGTACATGGAATGATATGAAGTGCATAAAATGGTGGTAGTGCATAAAATGGTTGGAATGCATAAAATTGTTGGAGTGCATAAAATGGTTGGGGCCTCATTTCGACCCTGGTGCTAATGGGTTAGCGGTGCCGTAAAAGGCTGCGGCGCTGTTAACCCATTAGCGCCTTACTACGAGGTCCCTTTGCGGGACCTGACCTGAACGGCTGGTCTAGACCAGCCGTTAAAGTAGGGACCCACAAAGGGACCTTGGTGCTAAGTACGGTACCGCAATTTAGGGGAATTACCACCCCGCCAACCTTGGAATGGGGTGGTAATTCCCCATTGAACATTGGCGGTAGGGTATGTAGCGCCATGGTTTAGCGCCAGTATCGTAATAATGCATAAAACAGTTGGATGCATAAAACGGAGTGAATAGAACGGCTTGGAGTGCATGGAATGGCTTGGAGTGCATGGAACTGATCGGAGTGCATGAAACAGATGAGAGTGCATGAAACGGATCGGAGTGCATGGAACTGATTGGAGTGCATGGAACGGATCAGAGTGCATGGAACAGATCGACTTGCATGAAACGTTTGAAAGAGCATGGAACGGTTTGGAGTGCTTGAAACAGTCGTAATGCATGGAACAGTCGGAGTACTTGGAACAGATGGAGTACATGGAACTATTGGAATGGGCTCGATCTCAAGCACTTATGGTAAACCACCATATCACATCTCCACGCTTACTCTCTTCTTTACACCACCACTCAACTAGAACACAGCAATATTATGACACCATTCGGTGTAGCTGTTCTCATACCATCATTTGCCTCATACTCCCCATTACCCTAACTAAACACTGCTGGTTACGCACCCTCCAGCCTAGGCGTTCTCCTCAGGCCTAACGCAGCCAGAATCGGTCTGGATAACAACCTGCCAGAACGAACACATACTCTTGATCTCTCAACCACCACACCTACCACTAAGAAGCAGCTATCACACGAATGCCACACCAGCTGCACGCATATCCGGTGCGCACATGCACCATATGACTCTCTCTATCTTCTCTACTGACTTGAACTTGATTCCTGATGGCGTTCAAACTACCAACGCCTTGAGACCATACCAATGGTACATAAGGCGCTATATAAATGCAAAGTATCATAACATAACATGGAGTCCTACGGGAAAGGGGAGTTACGAAAACCGTCGTCTGAATTCCTGTGCCACCGGGACTTGTAATGTCCCGGTGGCACTGGGAAGTAAGGAGGCAGATTCAGTGTTTCCGGGTTGGTGGCAACCCACAGGTAGAACCGGCTGCTTACTGCCGATCTCGAAATGAAGCCCAGTGAAAATGGACTGTTTGTGTTGAACAGACCACTATCTCTTAGTGTTACTCTCATGGCGGAACAGCACTGGAAGATTCTTGCAGGGTTTCGAGCAGCGTCGGAGGCCAGAGTGGGGCAGGTTTCCTGCTGTGATGCTGGTGATACGAAGGAAGTGGTCGCCCTGCAGCTAGATGGGGGAGATTGGTGTGCATTGAGTGTGGTGCTGCATCCTGGGGGTATTGGCTCTGCAGAACCTTTATCAACAAGCCATAGAGCCTACCCTTGGGATGTGACTATAGAGGATGTGTTAGGACTCAACAAGGCCACCACCTTCCTTTCCTCTGTTAGTCTGTCCTTACCTAGGAGTGTCTTGAAGTCCTTAGAAGCAATAGCACTAATTCCTAAGTTGATTTATGTCTGCCCATGCTAAGTACATGCTACAAATAGTGCTGTGTTTATTGGTGTGCTTCTCTGTGACTTTAATAAGTATTGGGCAGATAGTGCAGTGCTTTCAGTATGGCTGTGCGTCTTGAACACTAGCATATGAAATAAACAGGCACTTTTTATGGTGAGTATCCAGACATACCTGTACTCATGGTGGTTCCATGGCATTCCATCGACAGTAATTACTTTGTGGTCATTTACTATGAAGTAATTACTTCAAAATGTTCATCTAATTTTTATTTTTTAATTTGGGGGTTCCTCCCAATCACCGATTTCCTACTACCCATTTTCAAAACCCTCCCCACCCTGTGTTTGCCCCTTAACCCTTAATTACCTATATTTCTCGATGACATTTCGAAGTAATTACTTTGTAGTAAAGTATCACAAAGTAATAACTGTCGATATAGGAACGGGATATCGAACATGGTACATACATACTCATAATGATATGTGCCAGTATACAGTTAGGTGCAATAGTCTCTTTATTTGGACCCCAGCTCTGCAGTCGGAATTACGGCAGTTCACTTGTCCAAAGATCACTCCTGAACGGGGTGCATCACATAATTTTAACTATCTTCGTTCTCAGTACATTTGTACATTTTGTAAAATCTCTGGGTTTTACTATAAGTAACAATTGGTAATCCAAACGTGGTCCCCTTGCTCACTGTGCCTGAAAGAGGCTCAGCTTCACGTCACTGATGAGGCCCAACAAGGCTGAAACACGTGTCTGGGTTATTGATGGTAGTCTTGTTCGGAGGAGAATTGCCCAGCATTTCGATGCTGAAATGCTCTGATGATGGGACCAGACTAGTGTGCACGTGGATAGTTCTCCTCTGTGAAGGGCACAGTGGGTGCTGAAAACGTGGATGTAGACCCTCCTGAATGCATAAGCATTTTTTAAAACTATTTCTCAAACATTGCAAGTCATGTTATATCGTCTATATTATTCAGCTCAGATTACATTTCTTCAGGGACGTCATTTCACCAAAATGCCAGGGGTAGCGCAAGTGACATCAGACAACCCTTGACCCCCTGATGACATCACAGGAAGTGATGTCATTTGACCCCCCCTGAAGTGATATCGCGGGTGGCAATGGAACACCACCTTTCGCCCGTTGACAAAACAGGAAGTGGCATCACATAGCATTGTACATTACGAGAAATATGGTTATGATATCACTATAATATGATGTACATTTCATACAATAATTGAACTCATATATATCGTTAAGATCAGTGTGTATAGGCTCATATTATCAAATTACTGTGTATGCAAGCAGACGTCCATGACCAAATGATAATGATGTGTTATTATATAGCACTTCCGCTTAAGCGCTTTATATAGAAAAAATATACACCCAATATCACCCAACCTGTGTTGGTACTCATTTATCGACCTCAGAAGGATATAAGGCTGAGTTGAGGCATTTAAGAACTGACTAAATCAGTGATTCACCCCCTGAAGGCTGCCTGAAATAAACCTTTAATTAGTCTAGCAATTATTGTATAGAATTCCAGAAAAGACACATTATTTGGTATTCCTATTCTTTCTTATTTATGGTCAGTGCTGAAAGTGTTAGACTTGTGGCACTCCTGTTCTTATTTTTCTTCTTTTTTAATGGGCCTGAACAAGAAAGCCAGCCTCTCCAGAAGTAAAGAGCCACATGGTGCTGGCCACAGCCCAGAAGCTTGCATTACAAAAAAAAAAAAATGTTTATTTTTTCTTTTTTTTTTAGAGGTCGCAAGGGAGACCTCAGAGGTTGCAGTTGCGACCTCTGGCAACCTCTAAATGACATCCCTGCATTTCTTGCTGGCAATATTGCTTTGCCATTTCAGGGGCGCCAGAGGTGAGTCGTATTTATTAGAGAAAGATAGACTATTAATTTCTCTTACATGGACTTTGGGTGTCACAGTCAGCATTAGGATGAGACCTTCAAGTTCAGCAAGACTTCAGCGGTGTGGACAAAAGGAAGCAATAGCAGCAAGAGAAAGAGAGAGCCACACGGTGGGGCAGGCAGGGAACACTTGGGAGGTGAGCCGAAGGATGTGAGGGTGGTCAGAAATGGGATAGAGTGTAAACATTCATGAAAAATTGGAGGGATGAGGAACAGATAGTCCCCTCTTGCAGTATTGACGAGTGGAGGATTATGAAAAAGGGCTATTACTTCATTTCCTTGGTACCTAACCATAGCCAGCATAAACATTTATTTCAGTAATATTTGGGTTCTCTTATTGATCTCAGGGATGTTCCGGTGATTTATTTATGGTGGGGCAGGATTTAAGGGAATCTTTATTCATTCAGGAAAATATGTGATTAACATTAGCATTATGGAGCGGTATAACCAATCAGGGATATTTGAATAATGTGAAATACTGAAATAGGAAGAGATGAGCTGCAAGGACGGGTGACAAGAGGAGCGGAGCGGAGGAGTGGAAAGGACAGGGAAGGTGAGGAAAGGGGAAGGGAGAGGAGGGGAATGGATTGGAGGAGAGGAAAGGAGAAGGATAGTAAATGGGAAACTGTAAGGTGTAAGAGAATTATGGCTGCAGTGTTTAAATCAGGAAAATCAAATTACTTTGAAATACAATTGAATTAATTCCCTTTCAAAATAAGTGCAGCCACAGTTTGCAACTTTACTAGGTCAATCGTTTGTTGCCTTGTTTATACTAATTACATTTGCTTAGGGAATATACAAAAGACTTACTTGCTACAGTCATTGACGTACCGTGTAGCACCAAAGCTTCACAAAGTAAAATATAAGCAACTGGTCTTCTCTTACCTAGACTCACGTTGCACTGCTCACCAAGTTCAGAGGAAAAGAGGCTTGAGGGCTGCTTAAGTAGGGAAAAAGGGCAGCGAAACAGGAAGGCACCAAATGTTTAGCATTGATTGACATGTGGGCAGGGCTTAGGCAAACTGACCTAGATCCACTTACACCTGCTTTCCAACTGCAAAGGAAAAGAGGCTTGATGGCTGCTTAAGTAGGGAAAAAGGGCAGTGAAACAGGAAGGCACCAGCAGTTTAGCAGTAACTGACAGGTGGGCAGGGCTTAGACTACGTGACTTAGATCCACTTGCTCCTGCTCACCAAGTGCAGAGGAAAAGAGACTGGAGAGCTTCTTAAGTAGGGAAAAAGGGTGGCAAAACAGGAAGGCGACAACAGTTTAGTAGTGACTGACAGGTGGGCGGGGATTAGGCCACGTTGTAAAAGCAAAAGGAAATATCGAGGCTGAGTACCCCAAAAGGAAATACACCAAACACGGGCTTATAAAGATTCACAGATCTTTATTCTAAAACTGTACAGTTACAAAGAAACAAAGTATCAGATAGCTATCTGGCCCTCAGTACATCACAGCAAATACCAGCCCTTTCGGTGTGAGAAGTGAGTGGTACTGGACGTCTAAACATTTGTACATTTTATACATTTCCAATTACAATGTCCAGCCCCTCTACAGGTTAATAATCCATGGTCTAGAGTTCGTGTTCACTTCTGGTTTGTCCGGAAATATGCTCATGGATCATCCTCAGTTTACATATAAACAAGTTACAATGGCAACAGTGTATTCTCGGATTTAACAATAAGCCTTAACACATGTCCTATACAATGCCGTTCAGCTAGTGTCCACGTTCAGTATTTGTATAACATTGTAGTTGATGTATTTTCACGGATCGGACTTGTTGGCGCAGACAATCCTCTGTCTACAAGGCAGGCATGGGACAAGGTCTCTTTACTCAACCCAAACATTCGGCCAATGGACATTTTATATATTAACTCCCATACAAGGTTCAGGACGGCTCAGTTACAAGTGGGAAACACTGTCCACCATTTTAGAACACAGAATCACTTTAGAAAAGAAATCAAAATGGCGGATAGACCTAAAATGGCGGCAAAGTCGATCTAGAATCGGAACTTTGCAATGCGGTTTTCTTTGCAGAGCGACTGGACTTAGGCCAATATATACAATAAAGGTGGCATAATAAGATATCCCGTTTAACAAACCCTCCTTTAGGCCTGAGCGAAGTGCTAAACTACTTCTAGTCACTTTACGAATAACTCCACGTCTCAATGTCCATACATTCTGAATCACTATCAGAGATATCAATTGCCACAAGGTCAGATACTGAGATTTCCTTCAGCACGAATTCATTAGATATTTTCTCTGGGGTGTAGACCTTGTGCCCTAATGTACCCATCTCTTGTGCACAACATCCTCCTAACATCGAACGCATACCAGGAAGACATTGTATACAACAAGAGATAAAACGACAGAATACCTAAAATAATCAGCAAGACCGAAAGTAGCTTGCATCCCCAAGATCGCAAGAAGTCCCAGAACCAAACACTAAGATCCCAGTTTCCCTCGGGAACATGCACTTCTGAACTGAGAAAGTGCTGATTTTGTATCGCCCTAAAGATAGTTGGGAGGAATCTGGCACGAAAACACAGCAAGCGGACCCCACTAATTTACATAGCCCACCACTCTCAGCCAGGATGACGTCTAATGCCATCCCGTTCTGAAATGCCACTAACCTAATTGCTTTTTGTTTTAAAGTCATGTTCTAGAGTATGTCAGTGGTCCGGTTGATGGTCCTCTCCAGTACTCTCACTAGTCTTCTGATATCCTCAGAATTCAGTATTTGCCCCCAAAATGGCACGAAGGATTTAGCTACATCGCCCAGAACTTGTGCTGAAGTATCGCCATTCTCATCCCGCCTTGGACGAACCTTTTAAATGTCTACAGTGCTAGCAATGAATACCCCGGGTAACAGAATCCCTAAATAATAGGTTCCCTGCCAATCCCTAGGTAACCATGGAAATGCTGCATTACTGCAAAACAAAGTAGACATGTTCGCCTACATACAAAGGTCTGTCCTCACTAGTCAAATTCACAACATTGGCGCAACCCTTGAAATCACCCATTGACTGAGTACCATTCCTCTGTATGCAGAAAGAAATCCGGGCTGTGGTTAACAGTATAAGAAGGTGGCATGGCATCCCTATTGCCTATAGGAGCCATCTTAAAAGAAATCAAAGATTGAAAAGGACGGGACAGTCTATCAGAAGCCTAATAGAAGCAACATTAGGCTTGCTCCTATTCGCAAAGAGTGAGCATCCCAGCGGCGTTAGAACACGTTTCTCAAAATCGTTCAAGTTCGTTCCATCGAAGTTCCCCGACATGCTATCGTTCCATCGGCCGAAGAACAGTGCCCTTAGAGAAGCATAGCATGCAGTCGTCAAAGGTAAAGGATGAATATACCAACCCAGCCCATTATCGCTGTGTTGCGGTAAATGCCAGCAGACCCAACAATTGGATTTATTAAAAATGGCATGTGTAGCATTCATAATGAGTAATAGAGTATTGTTATGGTAACTCTGTCTGTGCTGAGAGTCTCTAGGTGATAAAGTGTGCAGATGCACGAAAGGTGTAGAAACAGTGGGTACATTTTCAGTGGGCAACACATTTTCAAGCGGATGTACTTCTTCCTGATACCAGAATCCTAAGATAATGATTATCGTGAAACCAGTTAACATAATTACAAGACAACAATACCTTTTCAGGGCCCATGCATTCGATTGTTCATTTTTACGATCGGTCACAAAGTCTCTTAGCTGTTCCGTACAAGTGGGAGCGGTTGCAGGCATTGTCTCTTCAAACGAATACACCAAAGTTAATGTGCTGGCAATCTCCAGATCGAGCGTCTTCTTAGTCCTTTTCCCAAACCCTAGCCAACAGAATCCCCTTATATACAAAGGATCGGGCCAAAGAGATAAGCCCTTCGATGATTCTCCTTGATGGCACAGCTGTACCGTGTAGTAAGTCTACTTCCTTGGATGCAGATCGTACCTTGTGATCCCTGGTACTAAGTGATCTGTAAACAACGTGTCGTTACTTCCTGATGGAAGCGGTAAATTCAAAGCAGGATTTAACACAAGATTCAAAATGGAATTTGAAAAAGGAAATGTTGGAGAGTGGGGAGATGAAGCAGCTGTTTCCCCAGGCCCCATAGGCTCAGGGAGAGTCTCTAACGCACTCTCAATGCTGTTTGATGCTTCGTGATCGTCGATTACAGTATTGTTGAGGGGTTCTGTGTCTTCTGTATCATGTGGCAAAGGGAAAGGAATCCTCTTGATGTGAGATGCGTGGATCCAGCGCTTCCTGCCCTCCACTCGCACCGATGTCTGTGTGACCAGGTGAACTTGGTGCGGGCCCCGCCAACGAGGTTCGAGACATGAAGATCGTTCAAACGACTTGATGAGGACCCAGTTTCCCAGCCGTATGTTGTGGCCTGGGCCCTCGTACCTGACAGGTAAAGCTTCTCGCACCTGATGGTAAATCAAATACAGATTTTTAGTTAACTGTCCACAATAGTCAGAAAAGTACATGTTCAACGTCGCGTAGCGGATGGGCCTTTGGCAAATTCCAAATGTTAGCTGGCCTACCCATGACCACTTCAAATGGAGAGAGCCCAGTCTTAATTTGAGGGGTCGTTCTCATGGACAATAACACGATCGGTATGGCGTCCGGCCATTTCAGTTTGGTGCCGGCACACGTCTTAGCGAGCTTGTTCTTGATGATGCCGTTGTGTCTTTCTACTAAACCAGCACTCTGAGCGTGTCTGGTCGAATGGAGCCGTTTATCGATCTGTAATCCCACGCATATCTGCAGAATTACAGCAGCGATAAAATGTGGACCATTATCCGACCAGATGACTCTTGGCAAACCAAACCTAGGAAAATATTCCTTAAGCATGGTCTTCGCCTTTGTCATAGCTGTGGCATCTTTGACAGGGAAGGCTTCAACCCATTTACTAAAGGCGCAGATAACCACTAGTAAGTACTTGTAGTTATTACAATGCTTCATTTCAATAAAGTCAAAATGTACAACCTCAAAGGGGACATAAGGTGGACCAAAACTACCCCTAGGGGTCGATGTGCCTTTTCCCACATTATGCTGCAAACAAATCATACACCCTTGGACAAATCGCTCGGCTACCTTAGAGATGTTATCATTTACCCACACATTTTCCAACATTCTGGTAACTTTTCGTGCACAGATATGGGTGCGACCATGAGCCATAGGGACCATCATTGTAATGTATGCATTAGGCAGTAACCATTTCCCCTCTACTTTGTCCAACCAACACCCATCATCATCCAATTTTCCAAAGCCCTCAGCCCATTTCTTAGATTCCTCTAACGTGGCATCAGCTTGAATGTTTTTCACAGATTCAATACCCTCATCCAAAGTACAGGCATTCGGTGGCTTCCCTTGAAGTATACATTTCTGAAGAGAGATCAGTGGCAGTCTGTTTGGCTATCTGATCAGCAAAAGCATTCCCTTTTCCTACATTATCTATGATCTTCTGATGTGCTGCGCATTTCATAATTGCTAGCTGAGTTGGGAGTGCGAGCGCTGAGAGAAACCGTACTATCAAGGAGCCATACTGGATTTTAGTGCCATGTGAGGTCAAGAAGCCTCGTTCTGCTCAAAGTCTGCCGAAGTTGTGAACCACCCCAAAAGCATACTGACTGTTAGTATATATATTTACGGTAAGCCTTTCGGAAAGTTCACAAGCTCGGGTCAATGCTATAATCTCTGCAGCCTGCGTGGAGTTATGCGTGATTCTTTTGGTCTCCACGACCGTGCTCAATGTGGTGATTGCATAAGCAGCTGTGGATGTACCATCCGGGAGTTTGAAACAGGAGCCATCACAAAACAGCTCCCCTTGTGGATTGTTCAAAGGAGTATCTTTTAGATCGATTCTGCCTTTCGTCTCTTGCTCTGTAGTGTAAAGACAGTCATGTGACTCTTTGTCACTGCAAGCAGTACCTTGCGGGAAAGGTAAAAGTTCAGCCGGATTAAGGACACAACACCTCTTTTTTTGAATATGTGGTGCAAACAAGATCAATTTATATCTCGTTAATCGCGCGCAGGTGAGGTGTTGCGTTTGTGTTCTGTTTAATAGAACATCTACAGAGTGAGTTACCATGAGGGTTAAAGCATGGCCTAGGACCATTCCCTCGCTCTGTTTTACGGACGCAGCAGCAGCAGCGACAGCTCTCAAACATCTCGGCAAAGCGCATGCAACAGGATCAAGGGCGGAAGAAAAGTAGCCGCACAGACTATTCTTCCCTCCATGTTCCTGCGTTAATACAGCCAAAGCACATCCATCACGTTCATGCACATACAACACGAAGGCCTTTTCATAGTTTGGTGTGCCCAAAACTGGTGCCGAGCACAATGCAGTCTTGAGCAGACCAAATTCTTGCTGGTGTTCCAAGTTCCACGGTAATGGCGAATAAATGCCCTTCTTCGTCAAAAAGCCAACATTGGTTTAATCACTAAGGAAAAGTTTGGGATCCACTGCCTACAGTAAGACGCAATTCCTATCAAGGCTCAGACTTCCTTCTGTGTATTTGGGACAGACATGCTAGAAATTATTTTTATCCGCTCAGGCGTCAACCGTCTTCCCTCCTTTGACAGGAGATAGCCTAAATAGGCGACCTCCTGTCGACAATACTGAAACTTTTTAAGCAAAGCTTTGTGTCCATGTTGTGCTAAGTGGATAAGCAGCAACACGGTACCCTCCTTACAGGCACTCTCTGAGTCAGCAGCTAAGAGTAGATCGTTGACATGCTGAAGCAGTGTACAAGTGGTGGGCAACTCGAGTGTGTCGTGCTGCTCTTTCAAAGCCCTACTGTAAATGCTAGGACTCTCCATGTAACCTTGCGGCGCATGAGTGAAGGTAAACGAGCGTCCCCCTAAAGTGAACGTGAGCAAGTATCTAATGTCTTTGGGCCTCATTACGAGGCAGGAGGTAGCCATGGTGCTATCAGCACCATGGCTAACCCCCTTACCGCATACCGGGTCCAGGTTCTCAGAATGGGTACTTACTGGGTCATTCCAACCTTGGAGTACCCGGTAAGTCCCCATTCTGAGAACCATTCCCCATTCCCATTTGGGCCCCCATAGGGCTCAATGGGAATGGGGAAGTAGCTAATAACGGTACCACAATTTGCGGTACCGTTATTAGCTCTGAAGTCCCTTAGCGGGTACTGTCCTTAACACCTGGTCAGACCAGGCGTTGGAAGGGACCCGCTAAGGTTCCTCGGAATATGGAGGTAAGGGATTACCGGCACCGGCACCCTTACCGGTGCCGGTAATCCCTTACCTCCTACCTCGTAATAAGGCCCTTTGTGTATAGGAATACTAAAGAAGGTGTTCTTTAGATTCACAACACTAAAGTGAGTAGCTGAAGCCAGAATCATAGTTAATAATGTCGTCACATCAGGCACAATGGAAAATTGTGGAGAAACAATCTTATTAATGGCACGTAAATCAATAATGAAACGGAAAGAAATTGCATTATCGCCTTTTTTGTACACAGGTAAAATCGGACTATTGCACAAACTATCTGCAATTTCCTCAATCATCCCACGGTGCACAAAATCGGAGACTATGCATTTCAACGCTTGCTCACCATTGACCGAGATCTTATACTGGGGAATACGTGGCAACTTTACTCCATGTTTCAAAATAATCTCAACAGGCTCAATTTGCAAAACACCAACATCATTATCATCAATTGCCCACAAACACTCCGGAACATCACTAAATTCCGGCGGCAAGGGTCTGGTCAAGAACTGAGAGACAGAAAGTTGCTGTGGTGAAATCGCCAAACGCACTCCATCTAAAGAACAATGAATTACTGCATTTAATTCCTTCAACAGATTCAACCGCAACAAATTCTCTCTGCAATTCGTAGTCAAGCGGAATGGACAGTGGTCCGTAAATGGACCCAAAGTAATCGGTACCAGCGAAGAAACCGGACAGACTACTGGTTTGCCAGAAAACCCTACAGAAACATTGGTTTGCCCTGACAGTGGAATGTTTGGAACCCGTGAATGGTCAATGGCACACTTCTGTGCCCCTGTATCTATCAGAAATAGATGTTTCCTATTTCCCACTATTATCTCAATGTAGGGACCTTTCTGATTAACGGGAATAGGCGTTGGTTCCAAACCTGCTTCGGGCAATCCTAGCGAAACAGAATGTCATCAAAAGGAAGTTCTTCAGAGAGGTAAGCAGCAGAAGGATGATCAAAAATGTTTCTATTATCCACACTTGGTGCCTGATTATCCTGTGAAAAAGGTTGCTGTCAATCCTGCGAAAACGGACTTCTACCAGGGCCCCCTACCACAGGGCGGCCTCTGGATCGTCTACCCATGTTGCCAAATGTGTTATTCAACCTCTGCTGGAGGATCGGGCATTGTGCACGCCAATGACCCTCTTGTCTGCAATAAGAACACTGGTTTATGTTTACAGGACCCAATGACGCATTTCCCTGTGGAATATACTGACCCCTGAATTGCGAATTACCCTCTAACAATTTGCTGCAATAGAACATTTGTTTTTAAGTCGCCTTTTCTCTTTTCAACTCTTTCTTTTTCGTTATTGACATGATTCTCATAGTACTGAGCCATATGCAATACTTCTGACTGAGACTTTGCTTGCCAAGCTCTCTCTGAGGACATAATTTGCGACTGGATGTCAGGCAGCAATCCACGCACAAATTTGTCCACAAATAATCATTTCCCAGACTCTGTGCTCAAATCTTGTCCACTGAAATCCGAGAATACTTGTTCGAACCGATTAAAGAACTCGGTAGAACCCTCAGACCTCCCTTGGACACAGGCAATAAGCTTGTCCCAAATAATCCTTCTTTCAGGAATTACAGCTTTCAATTTTGTAGCTATTCTATCAGGCAAAGTTAGTATTACCTGAGGCGGTTTCTCGCCAGCTGGCCTTTCTCTATCGAGTCTAACCATATTATCCCATGTATCTCCTAACCCTGGTACATCGTCTACAGTCCTAATCTGTTTCCATAAATCAATAGGCAGGACTACGGGAAATAACAAATCAATATCGCTTAAGGTAAATACTGATGATTGCAAGACAGACTCAATCTCTTTGTAGAACCCTGTCGGATTCTTCCTAATATCGGGAATAGATTGTTTAATGGTGTTCACTTCCTGTCTCGAGAACAGGACCTGAACGAACTGCGACACATAATGTGCAGGAATATCCTGAGCAGGTGTACCTGCTACAGCATTAATGGGAATCTCAACATTTGGGACAAATGTCGGAGGAACCTCTCTCATAAGCAACTGAGAAGTAGGCAACTCCGAACGCTTACTGAGCAACAGAGCTACATCGAGCGCTAAAGCAGCTGAAGAAGTGTCAAACGAAAAAGCTCTCTTATAAATGTTCAATAATTCTGCGGGACAACAAATCTTTCTTTTTATACATTCATCCTGCAGGTACTCTACCATTACCTGTATCACTTTCTTCTGCATTTCTGGCGTATACTGACTATACGTGTCATATACTTCAACAAGAGTTATTGACATTTCTGAAATCCACCTAATCGCATATTTTGTACGACATTGTGTTTCCTCATTTATTTATTTACGACAGGGAAAGAACCGTTTCTGTACTAACATAGCGTCCAAACTATAACCATATATACCTTCATTCCGTAACCTTTCCAACTCCCTTCTATTCTCACAAACTCTCTCGACGTGCTCATGTACTTTCTCCGCAGTATCGCTTGAATATGCTAAAATATTCAGATCCCTTAACTCTTGTGGGAGATCTATATCATTTAACCTGTTCCACATTATTCGTAAATGTACTTCAATAAAAACGTTTTTCTCAGGAAAATTGTCCAAGTTAGAGAGTGTGGCAAAAACATCATCTTGTTCACCCCTCTCCATGCAATGTCTAGCCCATGGAGTCAATTCATGCTTTCTCTCTGGAGACACAGTATTACGAGTTAAGATTCTTGACCCCGCTCCCTGATCAACTACAAGCGGCACAGAACCACTTGGAAGAGGGAGAGTAGGCAAATCTTGTACGTTCAGTAACAGAGGTGCTATCACTGGTGCAGCAGGCAAACCCACCGGACCTTTAATAGCAGGCAAAGGTTGAGTAGCAGGTGGAGGAGCAGCGACAATAGGAGGACCAACAGTCGGAGGAATAGGAACATTAAGAGGAGCAATAGGAGGAGCAGGAGGAGCTACGGGAGGAGGAATAACAGCAGGGAGAGGAACATACGGAGGTGGGCAGTGGCACCAGGCCTTCGCTCATTCAGAAGTTTGTCAATCAGCTCAATCGGCTCATCAGATACATGAAAGACTTTAGAAGGATACATTTTCTGGATACCAAGTGAAAAAGCCCTATCCATATTCCTAACTGACTCAGATTGTTTATTTTGATCACATAACAACGCTTTTTCGGCGTTCGTCATATGACGGAGTGCATGTTTTTCTCTACTCTTAAGTTGCTGCGTAGCTTCTTTCTTCCAATTTTGTAATACATCAAATGCTGCAGGTCTAGCCTTTTTCTTTAATAATATGGATTCTAAGTATTCAATAGGAGGAATTTCAAAACTACCATTGATTGGCCACTGAAGTTTGGAAGCATGTCTAGTTTGTCCGTGCCAAATATCATTAAACACTGTACTACGAATGCCGTGGTTACAGTACTAGTACATGCCAGCGACCCCTCCATTGGTGTCGGTCGGCCAAATTCTAAAGATTGTCTGTCACTGCGGAATAACGCCCTGAAGCAGGCAGACATTTCCCAGGCATATCAGAATACTGGTGTTACCTGGCCAATAATTGCACTTGCAAGTGTATTACTCCAAAACTAATGATCAGGATACTTAAGAATTGGGTCACGACTCACTTGATCAAATCCTAAGAAGGTCCGATCGGATTTCAAAGAACTAACAAAGGTCCCACGATGATTTTGTCAAATCTGCCCGCCTAGATATATTGACCCTCGTCAAGATGCCGTCTCGGACCGCGGGCTCACCGTCCAGGGATCGGGTCGTGCAGTATACTGCTGAGTTATCGCGCATCATCCAAGAAAGGGGCCCCCTTTTTCACTGTCTGATCCCGGTCCGATAGCCGCATCAACCTTCAACGAGATGGCATCAATCTTGAGGGTCCCTATTCGGGCGCCATCTGTAAAAGCATCGGGGCTGAGTACCCCAAAAGGAAATACACCAAACACGGGCTAATAAAGATTCACAGATCTTTATTCTAAAACTGTACAGTTACAAAGAAACAAAGTATCAGATAGCTATCTGGCCCTCAGTACATCACAGCGAATACCAGCCCTTTCGGTGTGAGAAGTGAGTGGTACTGGACGTCTAAACAATTGTACATTTTATACATTTCCAATTACAATGTCCAGCCCCTCTACAGGTTAATAATCCATGGTCTAGAGTTCGTGCCAAGTTCACTTCTGGTTTGTCCGAAAATATGCTCAATGCTCATCCTCAGTTTACATATAAACAAGTTACAATTGCAACAGTGTATTCTCGGATTTAACAATAAGCCTTAACACATGTCCTATACAATGCAGTTCAGCTAGTGTCCACGTTCAGTATTTGTATAACATTGTAGTTGATGTATGTCCGCGGATCGGACTTGTTGGCACAGACAATCCTCTGTCTACAAGTCAGGCATGGGACAAGATATCTTTACTCAACCCAAACATTCGGCCAACGGACAGTTTCTACATTAACTCACATACAAGGTTCAGGACGGCTCAGTTACAACTGAGAAACACTGTCCACCATTTTAGACCACAGAATCACTTTAGAATAGAAATCAAAATGGCGGATAGACCTAAAATGGCAGAGAAGTCGATCTAGAACCTTGCAACGTGGTTTTCTTCGCAGAGCGACTGGATTTAGGCCAATATATACAATAAAGGAGGCATAATATGATATCCCGTTTAACAACGTGACTTAGATTCACTTGCACCTGCTCACCAACTGCAAAGGAAAAGAGTCTGGAGAGCTTCTTAAGTAGGGAAAAAGGGTGGCAAAACAGGAAGGCACCAACAGTTCAGCAGTGACTGACAGATTGGCTGGGCTTAGGCCACCTGACCTAGATCCAGTTGCACCTGCTCAGCAACTACAAAGGAAAAGAGGATGAAGGGCTGCTTAAATAGAGCAAAAGGGCAGGAAAAACAGGCAGGCATCAACAGTTTAGCAGTGACTGACAGGTGGGCAGGGATTAGGCTATGTGACCTAGATTCACATGCACCTGCTCACCAACTGCGATTGTACTTCTTTTGTCAATCAGAAAAATGTATTTCAGAATTGAGATTACATGAGATATGACTTTGAGGAGGAAATGAGAAGTATTAAGTCTCCTGAATACTGTTTGTGCTCCTTCTGCTGCACCACAGAAATTAGTTGGAAGCGACAGGTTAAAGAGGTCTCTTTATACCATGCATGGTTTCCTTAAAATGAGAGATTGTACAAGACATAGCCAAGTGTGTTTTCAAGTCTGGAATCAATCCTTCCATTGCTCCTGCCTTTAGTTCATTTAACTTAAGTCCGGCTACATTTCTTAAACTAGTTACACAATCAAATTACTTTTGGAGAACACCCCTTCATTAGGGGTACTTGGCCGAAGAACCTTTTTGTGCAAATGTCTTTTATTGGGATTGCCTCTCAATGCATCATAGAATTACCTCAATAAGGTAATGTTTGTTTACATGAAAAAGAAGGAAAAAAACTTTGGTAAATTCATTGTGTTAACAATTTGAATCACCTTACCCAGCAATTACCTCATCAATAAATATCCTCTAAGTACTTCATGTGGGTTAACCATCATCAACCCCTGTTCCATGTTGGTCGCTATCATGACTAGAATACTAGTGTGATGTGAATGGCCCAATAACCTGAGCAAACAGCTTGTAACAACACGAAGAAACAGCATGACCGCAGATCAAAGTAAGTATTAAATATATTATTGTTATATCTTCATATCACTATTTCCAGTATTATCATTTAGTTCAGAATGTACATTAATCACAGATGACAAGGCGTCATTTAGAGTGGGTGAGCAGCATGACCTTTTTCTAAATTGACAAACACAATCAAGTCGTGCGTGTGAACTTCATGGAGGATCAGGGTCCCGCTGGTCAAGAGGGGCGGGGTCGGGAGTCCATTAAGTCCAATTAGTGACCCACACTTTAGCTTAGATACACTCCCTTCTTGCATCAACACTATAGCAATAAACACAAATTCTCAGGGCTTTGTGAGGGCCTTAACGTTGGGCCCCTGAACCGTTACCATCAAGTGAAGCCCCAGAACCGGGGCTTATTGCTATTAAAAGTTCTAAGCTAATCCGCAGAGTGCAAACAGCAACATATTTCTGTAAATCAAAGGGTCGGGATGAGCCCATGACCCGTTGATTTACACTAAGGCATCCTCACCTAACATGGCCACCATCGAAATGGAGGGTGGGGCTTCATGCAGAGCCCCTCTTTCATTTCCATAGCGGCCATGGGTGGAGGGTGAGGTGCAGCGTGGCACTACATCAGGTGAGTGGGGGCTGGTGGGGCACGGGGTCAGGTATGGGTTGGGGTCTAGCCAATGAGGAGAGCAGGAAGGGAACATATCCAGTGGGTGTCCCAAATGCTCGGGTTGCTCCGAACCTGGTCTTGCCTAGTAAGATTCAGTTCAGGTTTGGAGAAATCTAATCTGTGGACACTTCCAATGTGAGTGCTAATTCATGTTTTATGGGTGCCTAGTTCAACATAACCCACACACTGGCTAACAATGTTGCAGAAGTCGACACCATCCATACGTTTAGCTAATACGAATCATAAACAAATTAATATTAATCACCTCTTGTCTCATTTTGCTCGAGGTGTAAACCCCAATCGGCTATTTTATGGGGTCTTCATATTCAATGTGCCTGTATCGTTTTTGCTAGTTTATCCATCAATTCAGTCCAGAAAGTTGAACTAATCACACAGTTCAGCTATGGTGTGCTGTGTTCTTAGTCAAAGAACTTCATAGGGTCAAACATAGCTACCTTAATTATCCAAGGGATGGGTATGAAACATCATATACGGTCTTCCCATGCCACACCTGCATACATCACGTGTTTGCATAATATTACACTTTCTCAACATTCGCCATGTCATGCACAACATTCTAACCTCAGGAAGTAAACATTGCATGCTTTCGTTTCAGCGGCAGGAAGCTGACATGATATTCCATATCCAATTTCAGGTCATGCTCTACACCCTGCACCTCCTGCCACACAAACACCAACCACGAATGGGGAAAAGGATCAATATACTCGAGCAGAAGAGCAAACACAAGGTGACACAAAAGATTGAATCAGATTAAATGAATTGCTTTATGTCTCATCCCACAATCAATTCACAAGCACACAGCACGTCTGCCCACAGATAAGACATAAAAGAATGCCAAACACTGGCCAGGAGTGCATCCACCCCCACAGACCTAGTGATAGCCAATGACTGTTATCTAATAAGGCAAGTCAGCCCACCATCCGCAAATGGTACCTGGGAGTGCCATGTTGGGCCAAAAAACATAGAGCCTGTCTCAATTGTTAAGGAAGAGAGGCAACAAAATAGCAGATCTCGTGAGGTGGCAATACAACCTTGGACTGGTCGATATGAGCAACTGAAAAAAGGGATGGCATCATACATGCACAATTATAATCTAAAAAAGTCGGCTAAATGAATGCAGCTTTATTTCTAATCACTGACTGCAGCAGCTAATACCCCTGACTAGCCCTTCACTCCGACCGACCCACTTACTGCTGGACAATGCTGTAATTTTCCTGTAGCTTCCGGTGTTGACAGGGACTCCATTTTATAAGGCTATGGAAACTCGAAAGGATTACGCAACGTTAAAATGGTCGCCTTTTTTTTATTAGATATTCAGCAGCTTCAGTTTTCCCAGGAAATGCCCCCACATTTTACAGTCGTCATGGTGTGTACAGTTGAGGACATAATAATTAACCCGTGCGCACCTGGGAAAGAGTGTAGGAAGGGAGTGTAAGTACCAGAAAACTTAACATCATAAAAGACAGCAACATGAGTCAGTGAGATAAATGACTCTCCCGTAAATGCAGTCATGGCAATCGTTGAGATTAAGGAGGTGTGGCAGCAGAGTTATAAATGGCCCTGCCTTGCTCAAACAGCAGTGTGATGCAGACAGCAGTTCTCCTTTAGCACAACCCAATGATGACAAATAGAACTTTTGAACTAGCAAATGTGTGATTGCAGCGGGTCTGTGCAGACGTGAACGGCACAGTGGCATGCAATGTACACTTGTTTAACCTTTTATCATGCATCAAATGTTTGATGTCATATAAGCAAAAAACAAAACAAAACGGGCCTGTAGGGTAGGGCACGTTTACCTGTCTGACGCCATAAATATTTCGTGGAAACACTTTGGAGAGAGGAACTTCAATTCTGTTTAATTTGCCTGTCGACTAGGTAGATGCCCCTGCCCAGGCTCTAACTTTCCCTGTGTGTGGGTGTACTGTCCTAGGTAGATGTCCCTGCACAGACTCTAACTTTCCCTGTGTGTGGGTGTACTGTCCTAGGTAGATGTCCCTGCACAGACTCTAACCTTCCCTGTGTGTGGGTGTACTGTCCTAGGTAGATGTCCCTGCACAGACTCTAACTTTCCCTGTCCTAAGTAGATGTCCCTGCACAGACTCTAACTTTCCCTGTGTGTGGGTGTACTGTCCTAGGTAGATGTCCCTGCACAGACTCTAACTTTCCCTGTCCTAGGTAGATGCCCCTGCACAGGCTCTAACTTTCCCTGTCCTAGGTAGATGTCCCTGCACAGACTCTAACTTTCCCTGTCGTAGGTAGATGTCCCTGCACAGACTCTAACTTTCCCTGTGTGTGGGTGTACTGTCATAGGTAGATGTCCCTGCACAGACTCTAACTTTCCCTGTCCTAGGTAGATGTCCCTGCACAGACTCTAACTTTCCCTGTGTGTGGGTGTACTGTCCTAGGTAGATGTCCCTGCACAGACTCTAACTTTCCCTGTGTGTGGGTGTACTGTCCTAGGTAGATGTCCCTGCACAGACTCTAACTTTCCCTGTGTGTGGGTGTACTGTCCTAGGTAGATGTCCCTGCACAGACTCTAACTTTCCCTGTCCTAGGTAGATGCCCCTGCCCAGGCTCTAACTTTCCCTGTGTGTGGGTGTACTGTCCTAGGTAGATGTCCCTGCACAGACTCTAACTTTCCCTGTGTGTGGGTGTACTGTCCTAGGTAGATGTCCCTGCACAGACTCTAACTTTCCCTGTCCTAGGTAGATGCCCCTGCACAGGCTCTAACTTTCCCTGTCCTAGGTAGATGTCCCTGCACAGACTCTAACTTTCCCTGTGTGTGGGTGTACTGTCCTAGGTAGATGTCCCTGCACAGACTCTAACTTTCCCTGTCCTAGGTAGATGTCCCTGCACAGACTCTAACTTTCCCTGTGTGTGGGTGTACTGTCCTAGGTAGATGTCCCTGCACAGACTCTAACTTTCCCTGTCCTAGGTAGATGCCCCTGCACAGGCTCTAACTTTCCCTGTCCTAGGTAGATGTCCCTGCACAGACTCTAACTTTCCCTGTCGTAGGTAGATGTCCCTGCACAGACTCTAACTTTCCCTGTGTGTGGGTGTACTGTCATAGGTAGATGTCCCTGCACAGACTCTAACTTTCCCTGTCCTAGGTAGATGTCCCTGCACAGACTCTAACTTTCCCTGTGTGTGGGTGTACTGTCCTAGGTAGATGTCCCTGCACAGACTCTAACTTTCCCTGTCCTAGGTAGATGTCCCTGCACAGGCTCTAACTTTCCCTGTCCTAGGTAGATGTCCCTGCACAGACTCTAACTTTCCCTGTGTGTGGGTGTACTGTCCTATGTAGATGTCCCTGCACAGACTCTAACTTTCCCTGTCCTAGGTAGATGTCCCTGCACAGACTCTAACTTTCCCTGTGTGTGGGTGTACTGTCCTAGGTAGATGTCCCTGCACAGACTCTAACTTTCCCTGTCCTAGGTAGATGCCCCTGCACAGGCTCTAACTTTCCCTGTCCTAGGTAGATGTCCCTGCACAGACTCTAACTTTCCCTGTCCTAGGTAGATGTCCCTGCACAGACTAACTTTCCCTGTGTGTGGGTGTACTGTCCTAGGTAGATGTCCCTGCACAGACTCTAAATTTCCCTGTCCTAGGTAGATGTCCCTGCACAGACTCTAACTTTCCCTGTGTGGGGGTGTGCTGTCCTAGGTATATGTCCCTGCACAGACTCTAACTTTCCCTGTTCTAGGTAGATGTCCCTGCACAGACTCTAACTTTCCCTGTGTGTGGGTGTACTGTCCTAGGTAGATGTCCCTGCACAGACTCTAACTTTCCCAGTGTGTGGGTGTACTGTCCTAGGTATATGTCCCTGCACAGACTCTTACTTTCCCTGTTCTAGGTAGATGTCCCTGCACAGACTCTAACTTTCCCTGTGTGTGGGTGTACTGTCCTAGGTAGATGTCCCTGCACGGACTCTAACTTTCCCAGTGTGTGGGTATGCTGTCCTAGGTAGATGTCTCTGCACAGGCTCTAACTTTGCCAGTGTGCGGGTGTGCTATCCTAGGTAGATGTCCCTGCACAGACTCTAACTAAGTAGATGTCCCTGCACAGACTCTAACTTTCCCTGTGTGTGGGTGTGCTGTCCTAGGTAGATGTCTCTGCACAGGCTCTAACTTTGCCAGTGTGCGGGTGTGCTGTCCTCGGTAGATGTCCCTGCACAGACTCTAACTTTCCCTGTCCTAGGCAGATGTCCCTGCACAGACTAACTTTCCCTGTCCTAGGTAGATGTCCCTGCACAGACTTTAACTTTCCCTGTGTGTGGGTGTGCTGTCCTAGGTAGATGCCCCTGCACATGCTCTAACTTTCCCTGTGTGTGGGTGTGCTGTCCTAGGTAGCTGTCCCTGCACAGACTCTAACTTTCCCTGTCGTAGGTAGATGTCCCTGCACAGACTCTAACTTTCCCTGTGTGTGGGTGTACTGTCCTAGGTAGATGTCCCTGCACAGACTCTAACTTTCCCTGTTCTAGGTAGATGTCCCTGCACAGACTAACTTTCCCTGTGTGTGGGTGTACTGTCCTAGGTAGATGTCCCTGCACAGACTCTAAATTTCCCTGTCCTAGGTAGATGTCCCTGCACAGACTCTAACTTTCCCTGTGTGGGGGTGTGCTGTCCTAGGTATATGTCCCTGCACAGACTCTAACTTTCCCTGTCCTAGGTAGATGTCCCTGCACAGACTCTAACTTTCACTGTGTGTGGGTGTACTGTCCTAGGTAGATGTCCCTGCACAGACTCTAACTTTCCCAGTGTGTGGGTGTGCTGTCCTAGGTAGATGTCTCTGCACAGGCTCTAATTTTGCCAGTGTGCGGGTGTGCTGTCCTAGGTAGATGTCCCTGCACAGACTCTAACTAAGTAGATGTCCCTGCACAGACTCTAACTTTCCCTGTGTGTGTGTGTGTGCTGTCCTAGGTAGATGTGACTGCACAGGCTCTAACTCTCCCTGTCTGTGGGTGTGCTGTCCTAGGTAGATGTCCCTGCACAGACTTTAACTTTCCCAGTGTGTGGGTGTGCTGTCCTAGGTAGATGTCCCTGCACAGGCTCTAACGTTCCCTGTATATGGGTGTGCTGTCCTAGGTAGATGTCCCTGCACAGGCTCTAATTGTCCCTGTGTGTGGGTTTGCTGTCCTAGGTAGATGTCCCTGCAAAGGCTCTAACTTTCCCTGTGTGTGGGTGTGCTGTCCTAGGTAGATGTCCCTACACAGACTCTAACTTTCCCTGTGTGCGGATGTGCTGCCCTGGGTAGATGTCCCTACACAGACTCTAACTTTCCCAGTGTGTGAGTGTGACGTCCCTAGTCGGCGGTGGTGGGCCGCCTATAAGGCCAGTTTGTTTTAAATTCACAAAAAACAAAGTCTGCATGCCTTTTATTGTACTAATGAAAAATAATATTCTAAGGTGGTCGAAAACTTGGATTTTTGTCGTTTTAAAAACAAATCTAAAGCATAGGTTACTAGAGCTCAGACATTATTCAACACATGGCAGCCTGGGGAGGAGACGGGGGAGAGAGAAAAATGTGAGAAGGGAAATGGGGACCATGATGTAATGCTTACCACTGGCAGAGTACCAGCCAATGGCACATGCTGTATGCAGTTTTATGTTTCAGTGTATTTTTATCAAATACGTTATATGGGAAACGTTACATTTGGAAGGATGTGAATTAAATACATTCTTTAAGTACTTAGCACAGGGGCAACCTGCTGATCTTAGAAGCAAGACCACGCAGAGCAACAGAGTTTCGAATCCCGGATCCTCACTTAGAAACTGAAGTCAGGTATTAAGCGCGTTTAAAAAAAAAACATTACATGCATTCCTAAACTTATCTGGGCAATATTGGTAGCTAGGGGTGTGATAGAGGCCGGTTGACGTCACCGCGAGTAAACCTTTCACAATTCTGAACCATTCGTAAAGCTCATTTTGTACCACATGTTAATGCGGCAATGCAAGTCAGTAGAGCTTCATTATTTTTGGCGCATGTGCTGGGAATTTAACACCGCACTGGGACCAAAACAAGGCTACAGGGGAGAATGGAAGGGAAGGGATGTGGCGAAGAAGAATGTCTGGTTGGCATGGCAACTGGTTCAAAGCGATTTTCAAACACTGTCAAAGAGAGCGAAACAAAGCCACAATGTCCTCGATGTGAGCCCGCTCTTAGACCTGAGAGGATCGCATGTACCTTTTGACATTACTTTAGAAGGCAATCCTTTCCATGGAGGTGCTGTGTCCGAAGACCGATGGTCAGTGACCCAACAGGCTGGAACATTGGGTGGCCTTATTTGACCAAAAGTCAAAAGGACGAAACAAGGCTTCTGAAAAATCGATTTCTGTTTCTGGGAAAACAAAGTTAATCCAGCCAACAACAACACAGCAAAGCAATCTGAGTTTACAATGGACAGGAATGTTTAGAAATATCTATCTTTGATTAAGCTGTGTGTAACCTAGCACTGTCCTTTAAGACAAAGCCAATTTTTTGGAGGAAAAGGATTTCACTTGGGATAATTTGCATTCTCACAATGCCTTGACGTGTGACTCTGAACTGGAGGTGAACTTCCAGTGATGGTTACTGGGTGGCGCTGTGGCATGTATGACACTGCTCCTCCACTAAAGCCACCACGAAAATGATACAAAACTCGTGACCTTTGCTGCATACACCAGTGCAGCTGAAATAACTGTCCACTGAGCACTCTATGGGACCTGCTTGGGGCCTCTTGCAGACCCCATCACAACAGTGCGGGCATGGCAGGTGCCTTTTGATACCTCCTGAACGGGGAACATGGGAAGTGGCCCAGCATTTTATAGTTTTTGTCCCAGCCGAGGGGAATATGGGGCAAATAGGGAGGAAGTGCATTAGAGAGAAAGCAGGTCGTTTTAGATAGTGGGAAGTTATAGGAACGACAGCAGGAAGGAGCAGGCAGTGACCAAGCCATGAGACAAGCTTACGGTAACAGAAGAGAGGAGGCAGCGGCTCGGCCACAAAGCCACAAAGAGATATACAAACAATGAAAATAGCCTGCAACAGGAAGAGCAAGGCAATGGCAGGGGCAGACTTTGGTGGATAGCGAGGACAAAGGGTACGCAGTAACAGGGACCACATGCTTTTATGTAGTGACTTAGATGACAGCCATCCCTCCAGCATATGGCCCACATGCTATTCAGAGAGGACTGCCGCATGGGGGCTGCCATATCCTGATGCAGATCCATGGACCCATCACCAGGGAGATTTTGTCTTTTTTGGACTGTTCCAGAGAGAAAAATCAGGATATGCTACCCACAAACCTTTCTCTAAAGCAGGGGTCTGCAGCCTTTGGATCTCCAGATGTTTCAGACTACAAGTCCCATTATCCTTGGCTAGGGCAGCCAATTGTGATGGATCATGAGAGGCGTAGTCCAGAATGTCGAGGCTGCAGACCCCTGAACTAAAGGATATGAGGAGACAGAGAAGGTAGCATGAACACCTTAGTTGTTCCTTTAAATGAAACCCACTCTGTTTTATCTTGCCGGGATTCTGATTTGGATGGAGCTGCAGTGCAGACAGAACAGGATCTTTGTCAAAGGTACATTTTATTACACTGCTCTATTGCTAGCAGCTTGGTTTTTAATTAGAGCATCTCACCTACAGGAAGTCCCAGATGTGTACCCATTGGCAAGGCAATGAGGCTAGAAGAAAGTGTCCTCTGTCAGACGCCACTGGGCCTCCAATTAGCGCATGAGAACAAGGGACTTGATTTAAGATACCAGCATTAATGATACATGTTGCGATGTTACCTTGAGTTGGTAGTTGTCAAGCAACAGTTTGGTACAGTTATACTGTATAGAGACACAAAATACTCAGGAAGTGTCTCAAGGCATAATTAACCTCAACCTTTCCACTTTGGGAGATTTTACGATTTATTTATTGGGTATTTATAATACCCCTACACAGCAAAATGAGTTTCAAGGCAGGGATGAAGAATAACAGAAATTGACCTACTAGGCCTTTTATCATTTGGATCATGCAAGTGCAGTAACAAGAAGTGCGAGGAGTGGGGGAGTGCAGGTCAGAGCACTATGAGTTAATGCTAATATGGGAAGGGAAGAGTGGAGAGCACGCAAGTGCCGTGGGTGAAGATGGGGGGCAAGAGGCACCTGGGCTAGGCGAGTGCTAAGGGGAGGCCAGGTGGACAAGTTCCAGGGGAAAGCAGGGAGTGCAGGGAATGTGGGTCCACATGCTAAGTGCGAGGACGGGCTGGATCGGACTCAGTGGAGGTGTAGGTCCCACTGGGTTAGTACAGGGGGAGGAAGCCGGCAAGTGCAGGTTTGGGGCGGGGATCAGGGAGGAAATAAGTGCTGGAGCTCACTGTGTGAGGAGGGCCTGGTGCCCTGTATGACTCAGAGGGAACCAGCCAGGCATCCAGTCAAAATGCAGCAGAGGAGGGCATTAGTATGGGAAGGGAGAGGGAAGGAAGAAGAGAAATGGAAGGTCTTGAGAAGCTTCCAGAACTTAAGGAGATCTGGCTTAAGCCTGAGAGGGGCAGAGGGACCATTTCTAGGGGGATGGTCCTGGGGAAGAGAGATATCTACCACCCACTCTCTGCTTAGAAAAGCGTCTGATCTGCAGAGAGTTTGAACTAGAAGATTGAAGGGCTCTAGCAGGGAGGTATTTAGGGAAAGAGGTTGGAGGTTGAGGGGTCCTATGCTCCAGAGATCCTTGTGGATGATGCAGAGGGTCTTGAACTTGATCCTCGCAGCAACTGGGAGCCAGTGGAGACATTTTAGGGCTGGAGAGATGCGCTCCCTGGTTTGAGGCCAAGGATGAATCTTGCAATCATATTCTGGATTATATGAAGGGGGCAAAGGGAGGATTTAGGCAGATTGAGGAAGAGGCTGTTACAGTAGTCAAGGCTAGAGAGGGCCAGAGATCTGGAGACAATGAGTTTCTGGGGGAAGGTGAAGAAAGGGAAAATGCCTCTGAGGAGGTGCAGCTGAAAGTAGGCCTTCTTGGCAAGGTCCGCAATGTGAGTAGAGAAGGACAGAGGAGTCAAAGATGACACCAAGGTTTTTAGCCTCACAATAAGGGGGTTAGGGGGCACAAGGAGGGCAGCCAGAGAGTAGAAGGTAAGGAGGGAACAGTGGTCTCATTGAGAAGGATCTCAGTCTTACTGGCATTAAAGCAGAGATCGTTGGCAGCACCCCATGCCAGTTCCATGGCGGGTTCCTTGCAGATTTTGAACAGTTCAGCCATGTTGTTTGTGGCCCCAGAGATGCAGGCTTGGATACAGGCCTTCTTCTTCGAGCGAATGGAGAGTCTTTGGAGCAGGCGGCAGGCCAGTCTGTCAGAGGATGTGCTGGAGGCCTGCCACTTCTACTCAGCAACTCTGCACTTGCATTTCTGAGAAGCTAGGTTGGAATTATACCAGGAGTTGCGCTTGGAGGCAGGTTTTATGCAGATCCTCATGAGAGGGGCTTTGATGTCCAGAGTGTTGGAGTTGGAGAGGTGAAAGTTAGCAAGGGCTGTATCAGTGTGTGAGTCAGTGGCAAGAGTGGAAGGGGGAATGAAATTGGTGAAAAATGCAGCAACTGACACTCACTTCACCAGACTAATGACGGAGAAGGAGACTGGCTGTGTGGGCAGGGGCTTAGCCAGGGGACCCAAGAGATCCAGGTGAGAGGACAGGAGGGCATGGTCAGACCAGGAGAGGGGCGTAGTGAGAGGGTTGGAGATGGGGATGTCTGCTGAGATGAGACCATCAAGGTGTGTCCGGCTGAGTGTGTCGGACCGAAGGGAAGAATGGTGAGGGAAAGAGAGTCACAGAGGATGCGGAAGAGTCTGGAGGCACCATCAGGGGAGTCAAGGTGAATATTGAAGTCTCTGAGGAAGAGAAGCTTGGAGGTGGAAGACAGGAGAGAAAAAGAAGAGGGAGACTATACAAGGGGTCCTGTCAATGGTGGCAAGAGTCAGCAAGTGGATTTGAGAGACACCAAGCCTGCAGGCGAGGCAATCAAAGGAAGAGTAGGTATGAGTGGGTATGATAGTAGCAGGGACCCATTCGGGGAAGATCAGGGCCACTCCGCCCCGACCCGGTAAGGACTGGGCCTGGGCATAGAGAAGATTCTGTAGCCACCTGGGAGGAGTGTGTCCAAAATAGTGACAGAGGTGGGAGTGAACTATGTCTTGGTGAGAGCAAGGACGTCAAGGTCGAAGTCTTCAAGGAGGTGGCAGATATCAGAGGAGTGTTTAACGGCAGAGCGAGAGTTGAGGGTAGCTAAGTGGAGCTGGTTGCCACCTTTAAAAGACTTCCAGGAGGGGCTACAGGAATGTGGCATGCCTGTCGGAGGTGGCGAAGGGGCCAGAGGTGTGGCAGAAGGGGGAGTGACAGGAGAAGGGGGGAGTTGATGAGCGACGGAAGACGCCTATCAAGAAGGAGGAGGTTGGGCTTAGAGCCTTGGGCCATGACAGTGCCATTCTGGTAGGGATTAATGCTGTCCTTCCAGACTTCGAAAAAGAGATAGTATAGGTGATAGAATAGCAGTTATAGTAGATGGGGAAGATGAAGGTCGCCATGGAGGGGGAAAGAAGAGGGTTGGAAAGGGGGAGTGAGGGACAGAGGGACTGCACAATGCACAACAAAACTCTCCAGGTGGCCTAACAGCAGGACAGGCGCAGACCGATGATTGCAAATAGGCAAATGATCACAAATAGCAGGAGTGTAAAATGCTGTAAATCCTCAGGTCCTGAAGTACATTCCAAGTGTTGCAAATGTGACCTACACGTTCTATCTCCACGTAGCATTCTTCATGCTTAGCATTGCATAAAATAGCCTTTAACTTTAAAGGAGAAAATGTGTCTGGCCAAGGCCTGATAAACATTGAGGGCAATCAGATGTTTCCCAGGGCCTTTCCTGCTTTCAAGGTATCTGAAATTCTACCCCAATGTTGCCAGTGAGCATCCAAGACCTTAATGGAAACATTTAGCAGGATGCATCTCCTTATCTGATTCAGGCGTTATTAAAAGAAACAGGATGCTCTCCAAAGGAATTGCACGGAGCTGTATTTTCTTGTGGTGAACGAAGTTTGGCCAGGATAGGTTCAATCATCTTCAAGGTCCATTCCCTTCCATGTAGGCAACTACAGTGACACTGGTGTCCGCATTTGGACCAAAGGTGTTAAAGCCGTGTCTAGTTTAAATCATTTCCCCATGCCAGCGTGTATGAAATTCATCATCCCTCCAATGACACAGTCGAAGAGACCTCAGGAACTGCACACAGGAGGCTGGACAAGATTGGAGAGGGCTCAGCAGGAAAAAAATAGGAGCGGGTCATTATCTATATTGATGATTCATCGCACATCAGGACAGCCAATGCCTGTGGCAGAATGCTTAGATAGAAGATCTAACTTTTCTCCATAGGGCCCGGTCTGAAACTGAGGCAATAGAAAGACCCTGGAAGCATGAGACAGAATGGAACAGTGTACAACTACGCAAGGAGGCAGCAGCAGACGCGAAAGTCAAACCTCTGGCCTACTGAACACTTATCGAGTTGTAGCATCCCATTACAGCAAGGCCAAACACCTTAACCTGCTGACATTCAAGGGGATGTTGGATTCTAGTTCGAGAGCCTATGTATAATATTCGTTCTACATTATAGTTGGTACTTCATAGAGAGAAACATTGTAATCAATTAGAGTCATCATGTATGTTAGTGGTGTTTAAATGGTTGCCAGCATGTGTTTCATATCAAAAGGCACTTCCTCAGGACAAAAAATGGGTGGAGGGTACTGTTGGTTTCAGAACCAGTAGTTAAAGCAGGTCCTGGTGTCTACAATCCTAGAGCTCAGTTGTTGTTCCAGTTCCCTGCGTCAAAGGGGAAGGGGTGTTAAATCATAGTGGGCTTAGCAAATCAACCCTTAAACCCTTATGCCCAAACAGTTTTAATAGCTACTGATTCGAATGAATGTTGCATTCTCTCAGACGTACACACTGTCCTCAATAGATAACTGGGCACATTTGCTTCTGGATTTGCTTTCATAAAGGTATGGACTGGGTGCTCAGTATTGCGCATCCTTGAGGGGGTGCATTGCTGATACAGCGGTTACTCATCTGTTACAATGCTAAGATTCTGTTTGATGTAGATTGTACTACTGGATATGAAGTGCATTGATTGTTTCCTTTAAATGGAGTTTGACTTCTTGATTTAAAAGTCGTCGGACTTCCATGATTATAGATGTTGCAACGTAAACGTCAGTATGGCCTTTATTTAATACATTGTTTTTATTGCAAGTTTTATATGCAAAAAAGCGAGGGGGAAACCCTCCTTATGGGTGGCCTATGCCACAAAACAGAAACAACATGAAACCCAAACCATTGCCCTAATGAGATGGGGCCGCGAGGATAGCTCAGGGGCAACGTGATTGTCTTGGAAGCATAGCGACACAAGTTCGAATCCTGGTCTTGCGCTTAGAAACTGGTCTCTGGTATTAAGCGCATTATAACAGAACAATTAAAAAAAAAGAAAAGATACCCTGCAAGTCCTCTTCTCAGTGGGGGGTCTGTGTTGAACGCTCTCTGTTCACCCAGTCCTACCCACCGCCCTTTCCCACATCCAAGGCCCCCTACCAGGAGCGGACCATAACAGCAAATACACAAATATCCGTGCAAGGCACAACCTGTTCTATTAACAGAACCACTATCCTGCACCAAATTGGAACTCAATTAAAACGTCTAAGGGACCCACTACTATAGCAAGAATGGAAAATCATGCACTGCACATCTAGAAGATAACAGAACAGAGGGAAGGACCCTTGGCACCAGCATGCTTCACCCCTTGTCCAGATGTTCATTTCACAGGTATGGTTGCCAACAGTTACTCAGCACTATCGTCATTCCATGAAACCCTCAGTTTAGCTGGTCTATTCCTGCCTTATCCCCTCGTGCCAAAAAAGATTTCTTGATGATGTTTAACCTCTTACTTTTCTTTTCAGTCCCTGACACCAGGTCAGGAAAGACACAGACCTTATGCTCTTTGAATGTTAAAAACTCCTTGGCTACCACAGCCTTAAGAACCCTCTCCCTGTCCCGAGCTTCAACAAATCTGACAATGAGTGTCGGACCCGCAGATGTTTTTGGAGACACACTGGAGGAGGGAGACTTAATACAATAGAATTTGTCCACATACATGGGGTCCTCCTCCACCTCCAAATCCAACACCTCTGGAAGCCAGCGGGCAATAAAACGAATTGGCTCATCCCCTTCCACTCCAGTTAGGGGACCGATAATCTGCAATTGCGCTGCTCGTGCCACATTTTCTAAGTATTCCAGTCTAGACTCCATTGCCAGGTTCCCTTTAATCACTCTCCATATCACACCCAGCACACTGAACCAAGGGTAACATTTGGCACACCTTTGGTCCATTTAGTTCATTCTCTGCTCTAACGTGGTGGTTCCCATTTCCAACTGGGACAGTTTCTCACTCATTTTATCAAATTTGTTTTCCAACCACATCGACTTCTCTATCCTACCCAATGCATCCATCACAGGACTGTGAGCCGTCACTTTCTCCTGGCTATGTTGTCTACCAGGCAGTGAGAAATAATCTGCCTCCACAGCCTCTACTTTCTTACTACACTTCCCCAAAACCATTTCACCCGCCTCTCTTCAGTGCCAACTAGGCTGATGTGTTGTAAAAGAAAAGGTGCACAGTAGCTGTTCAACGTCAGACCATTGTCCGAATTATAGCAATTTCCCTTGTCTGGTACCGCCTAGCACACTAGTAAAGAAGTCTCACCGGGGGAAGGGCCTCACTTAGTGTAACTACAGGTTCCCCACCATAACCGTACCTATTAGCCCCACCAGGTGTGGTACCCTCCTCGCCGCTTCCCCAAGGCCCAGCGTCGGCCCCACTCAGACTGTGCAGGGCACCCCACACCAATAAAGATCTGCAACATAGGCACTTCCTCTTAAACTGGTGTATACTGTTCTCTATCACTTGCCAGGATCCAGTGCAGCCCTTCACACTACAGAACACCACAATAGTATTACGAGTCTACATCGGCATAGGAAATGACCATCCGTTCCAGTTCTGCACCTGATGCCATCTCCATTTCTTCCGTGCACCCTTGCATGCTGAAGTCCCAGCACTTGCAATCAACCAAATCCAGCAATCCGATAAAGGTCAATCTCCAACTGGCTGTCTGCTCTGTTCTCCCACCTGCCTTCGAATCAGCCCCTGTTTACTCGCAGATCCAGGCAGCACACTGCCACATAGGAACGCCTATAGCCAGGAGACTGCAATGCCGTCGTGGGTGTGCCAGTGTGCCCTGGCTCCAGCTCCGCAAACGAGTCCCGGCATCAGCCTCCCAGTGCCTATACCTCCAATGATCTCAGTGCTGCCGCCGAGCCAAGGCACCTCTGGCACGCACCATCAACGCAACCACGCGGCGCCGCGGACCTCCTCCACTGGTCCGATTTTGCGGCCTCCACCATCTCAATCGGGCCAAGATTCACGCTGCCCTTTCCTGGGGGTCCACGATAGCCCCATGTATACCAGGCTGGTCTTTTAGCCTACACAAGTGGTTGTGTCATATCACTGCCTTCTCGTCCAGGTCAGGAGCTACACGGGGGGCAGCCATCTTCGTTGAGCTCTCGCGAGCTCCTCTCTCTCCCACTATGGCCTTTTTTTGTGTAATTAAGTGAATCATTTACTTTTTTTAACACTGCCTATACATTGGATTAGAATGTTTCCCACCAGGATGCTCACTTGCAAGCCTCTTCTCTGAATAGAGTTGTGGATTAGGATGATAGGTTAACAGGAGGAAGTCTTGCCAGGCAGCAATGAGTGAAAGGTTGATGGACCACTGGGCAGATTGTGGTGGCCTGCCCTCGTCTCGCCATCAGTAACCAGCAGGTAAATATTTTATACATGTAAAATATTCAAATGTAAAAATACTTTCATAGAATTTAGCTGACCATAACAAGATATTTTAATGATCCAGCCATCTTTTTATACATCATTTGATGTTATATTTACAGAGCCATGCTTTATAGAAGCAATTTGAGTTTTTTCTCCCTGGCTCTTGAATCTACATCGGCAGATCTAGCAGAGGTCTTAAGGGCTTCCAGGCAACAACTTTGAATTGCTTGGTTGAGGATATGTTTTGCAGAATTTGGGATTCGCTACAGCTCACTCGCATGATGACATGATCACTCATGACAAGGCGGTAGGTCAACAATGATGGCATCAGTTTCAATATGACAGAATTAACAAATACATAATCAATTCGGCTAAAAGAAGTGCCATTAGATCATTAGACCAGGTAAAATTAGACAAGGTAGAATCAGGTTCCGATGTCAGCACACGCAAGGGGTTGAGATCCTATTCTACCCGTAGTTCGCGCCACTCTCTGCCTAGCCATTTGTAATGACAAATGATCTGTTTTAGCAGATAGGTAGTCAACCTTAAGGTCTCAGGCAAAGATAATTCCCCCAACCCCAGACAGTGCCAACCAAGCCTGGAAAGTATCCAATACTACTTCCATAAGTCGCTCTATACTCTTTCACCCAGGGGGGTCATAAATAGTTGCAACCAATGTACGTCTAAATTTTCCTTGGAGGCCAATAACAGTTGCTGCTAAAAAGGTGGGATCCTCCACCGATTTGTCAAAAGGGGTCAGGGCATACTCGGATCTAGCTCCAATACACAAACCCCCCTTTGGACGACCAAAAACAGGAGAAGTGGATAGGTGAAAGAGCGCAGAGTAACCATCAAGGGCGAAAGTAGAGGTCAGCCAAGTTTCCTCTAAGCAAAGCCAATGAAAAATCAACAATTCCTTTAGGCCCACAGGATTTGCCAAGAATGAACGATGGCCACGGGTGTTCCATGATAAAAACGAATAGTGGCTAGCTAAATGCACAGCAGTTCTATCATTGCTTTCCACTTCCCTGGTCCACATACCAGGCATTCTTTTACGATTGCGAATTAAAGTTTGAGCATGGGCCCCATCCGTCTCATCGCACATCCCCCGCATTCCCTCACACAATTGGGTCCCCATAAATAAAGACTGTAGCCCATCCTTTCAGGGATGGATGACAAATCCCTCAAACCCCTGGTCATACAGGGGTTTCACGTTTTTACAGAAGGGCTCAGACACTATGGCTGATCTTAATGAAACCACAACCCAATTCGTATTGCTATAGTACAGAGGCAGTTTGACACACTGTATATCGGAAGAACTAAGGCCACTTCAGACTGGTACAGAGTGGAGCAATTGAAACAGCCGAGACTGATTCAAAAACAGACTGTCTGCAGAGGGCTCACGCTTCACAATTTGTATATATTTAGTACACTTCTGGCTCCAACATGGCCCCCGCCATTGCCTTAGCTGAGACAGCAAGGCTACAAGGATCACCCTTTGACACCCACCCCCCCAGACGTAGGAGGGGGGGGCAGTTGGTGATTGAGGGACCTCCTCATATCTCCTATGGCATGTTCATGAGATGTGCTGGGCAAAGAGTTATTATTAAGACCCACTGCATGGTTCGCTCCCATTGTCCAGGTACTATTCAGTTTTTTCTGGTCCGTATTATCAGGTTTAATACATTTATCCAGCAGACACTATAATATCACTTGTCTCGTTGCACCATCCAGAAGGGTGTTAGTCTCAAGATAATTGCTTGCCTCCAGTTGTTCGTCTAGGTATCTTGTTGTCGCGTCTTGGTTGCATATGACACGGGTAGGTCTCTTAGGAATCTTGTTGTCGCGTCTTGGTTGCATATGACAAGGGTAGGTCTCTTATGTATCTTGTTGTCGCATCTTGGGCAGGTACATACATTCATAGGGTTGGTTGCATATTGGACAGGTGCATACAAACAACTTAGGTGAAAATCACAATAGCATTACGTACAGTTACAAAAGATTGAGAGAGGAGGGGTGTGTCCACGAAAGGTGTAGAGTGGGAGCAAAAGTGGTGGTTGTAGGGGTAGGGCTCAAGCTGTTAGTATTTATTGAATAGGAATGTTTTTAGTGCCTTTTTGAATTTCGGATGGTGGTTTTGTTGCTAAGGTGGGCGGGGAGTGAATTCCAGATACGGGGTGCTGCTATAGGGAAGCTGGTGTTAGCAGCTCTGGATGTTGTGAAGCGTGGGATGTGGAGGTGATTGTTGGCGCTGGATCGGAGAGTTCTGGACATGGTTTTGTGGGAGATGGCTGAGGTAAATGGGGGCGTTGTCTGTGATGCATTTATGGGTGATGGTAAGGGTCTTGTGGAGAATTCTAGCTTGCAATGGGAGCCAGTGGGCATCTCTTCTATGTTGGGAAATGTGTTCTCTTTTATTAAAGCCTCAAGCTGCTCTGAGAGCTTTGTTTTGAAGGAGTTGCAGTTTATTTAGATTCTTTTTTGAGGTGCCTAATAGAAGGACATTACAGTAGTATAATTTTGTTAGGATGAGGGCTCTAGCGAGTGTGATGCAGTTTTCAGCAGAGAGGAGAGGTCTGCTTAGAGTGATGAGTTGAGCAGTATATGCCATGGAGGATGCAAGTGCGCTAATATGATTGTTCATGGTAAGGCTTGAATCAATGTGAACTCCTAGGGTTTGACTTTACGGGAGATGGGGATGGGTGTGCCATCTATCATTATGGAAGAGTAGTCAGGGTGGAGTTTGCTGAGTCTGGCTGGGGAGCCGACTATGAGGATCTCTGTTTTTTCACAGTTGAGACAGAGACTGTTGTTAGCCATCCAGTTTTGGATGAGAGAGTACATTTTATTAATGGAAGCTGTGTCATGTTCGAGATAGCCTGTGATGGGTATGAGTATCAATGTGTCATCGGCGAAGTTAGTATAGATGACTCCCATGGCGTCTAGTGCCGTGAAGAGTAGTTTTGTGTAGGCGTTGTAGAGGGTGGGGGAGAGGCAGGATCCTTGTTGTACTCCTAGAGGTACTGGGTTGGGGTCGGCAGCTTCGCCGCCTATGGTGACTCTTGAAGTGCAGTCGTAAAGGAGAGATTTTATCCATGTGGTGGCTTTCATAGAGAAGTGAAAATTGGTCGTTAGTGTTTGGCATAGTTTGTTGTGGTCGACTAAATCGAAGGCCGCTGAGAGGTTTATTAGTAGTAAGATGCATAGTTTTCCTGAGTCTCTGATGTAGTCCATTGGTTTTTTTTAAGTCCAGGAGGGCAGTCTCAGTTCTGTGTCTAGGGCGGAATCCAGATTGTCTGCCTTCTAACAGGTGGTTTTGTTATAGGTGGTTTTGTACTTGGGTATATGCTATTTTGTCAATGATTTTCAAGAGAAAAGGCACTGTGGTAATGGGTCTGTAGTTCGTGGGGATTTCTGGCTCTAAGGTAGGTTTTTTTATGAAGGGGTGTAACCCAAGCTACTTCGATGGAGGCTGGTATTTCACTACAGTTGAGCGACAAGTTCACAAATTCGGTGATGATAGGTGCTAGCGTGTTGGCGCAGTCTTTCACTATTTTTCCTGGAAAACCATCGCCTTTGCAGTTAGCTGCTATAGTTTTGAGGACTTGATCGTTGGTGACTTGGGTGAATGGAATTCGGGTACATCGGATCAAGCATTTGTGCCCAAGGGATGAGGAGAAATGGCTGTGAGTTCTAAAAGCTTTTTTTGTGATGCTATTTTGTATTGGAATGTATTTACTTTAGCGGACAATGCATCCTGGATGGTGGTACACCAGGCTTTGCTTGTGTTGGTGGGGCCAGGGGGAAGTATGGGGGATTCTAATTCTCTAATGATCGAAAATAGTTCTTTAGTGTTCGATGCTGCATTAGAGATGCGTTTGTATAAATGATTCAGCTTTGTGAGAAATTATGCTACTTTTATATTCTTTGGATCATTTTTGGAGTTTGGTTTGTAGTTCAATGGAGTGGTTTTTCTTAATAAGTGTTATAGTGCTTTTTTTATTCTTCTAAGTTCTATGAGTTCATCATTGAACCAAGGCAAACTATGTTTAGGTTAGGGTTGCCTAGTTTGCAGTGGGGCTACTACTTCAAGGCGTTTTTTAGACATTGGTGGTAATGGTCTGATATGCTAGCTGGGTTGGTGCTTTGAGGTGGTTTGGCATTTAACAGATTATCTAATAAGGGGTTGAGATTCTCAGGGGTGAGTATGCACGTGTTCCTGACCTGTATGGGTGCTGGGTTGCATGTTTTGCTTGTTGGGTCATTGACCAAGTTCATTTTGAATTTGATAAGGTAGTGGTCTGTCCATTGCATAATGAGCGGGTCTACTATGGTTACTGCAGTGTTTAGTGTGAGTATCCAATCGAGGATTCTACCTTTGGAATGGGTGGGGGCATTAACAATTTGAGTGAATTCGCATCTCTTGGAAGGAGCTGTGGCAGGCTGTTGCTTTACTATCCAGAGGGTCTTTGTAGCCTAAATTGAAGTCTCCTAAAATGATGTACTTGGTTTTGGGTTTGAGGAGTGGTGTGACTAAGAGGGGTAGGTCTATGTCTGGGGTACTTGATGCGTTCAGCGCTCTGTAGATTATTAAAAAGTTGATAGTGGTTTTGGGGTTCATGGCTAATTTAAGTGAGAGGAGTTTGTAGCCTGTAAGTGGTTCCATTTTGCATTGCCTGAACTGTTATGTGGCTTTGTGGATGATTGCCACTCCACCACCTATGCCTGCTAGGCAATCTGCTCTTAGGAGAGTATATTCAGAGGGGACGGCTAAGGTGATTAGAGGGCCTGAGGCTGAGTGAAGCCATGTTTCAGTAAGTACTATGAAGTCTAGTTTGAGTTCTAGAATGCTGTCGTGTATGTCGATGGCATGGGCTCCGAAGGATCCGACATTGAGTAGGTCTCCTAGTATTGGCTGACTGGTTGTAGGAGAGCTCAGGGTAGTGGTTAACTTAATCTGCGTGTGGGTCATTATGGTGTTGGCTGCATTTTGAGGTGGCTTATTTGTGGTGGTGGTCCATTGGGAGTTAATGTCGGGATTCTCCTGTATCCAGTGAGGTTTAGGCATGGTACTGTTGGTAGGACAAGGAGAGGCATGTAGGAAGTTGATGAGCGTACGTTGGTGGTGTGTGCGTGCTTAAAGTCTGTCATTTCTCTTGGGTATGGTGATAGGACTAGTTTGGGCAGGGTTGTGTGTGCGTGCTGAGAGTCTGTCAGTTCTCTTTGGTGGGGTGAAGGGTCTAGTTTGGGAAGGGTTGTGTGGGCGTGTTGAGAATCTGTCATTTCTCTTGAGTGCGGTGGTGAGTCTAATTTGGGCAGGGATGTGTGTGCATGCTTAGAGTGTGTCATTTCTCTTGGATGTGGTGATGGGTCTCGTTTGGGTGATGTGTGTGGTTCTGATGGATGTGGTTCTAGAGGATGGGCGTATGGGGCGTATTCTACATGGTAGAGGCTGGGTTTGGGTGTGGGGGTATAACAGGGAAGGGAAGGCTGGGATGTTAGGGAGGAATGGCGTGGGGCATGGCAAGGGGTGGTGCCTGCGACAGTGTAGCCGGGACAGCCCTGAAAGATGGAAAATAAAGGCGCCTTTGGAGCAAGCACTGCTGTCGCCTGGCATGGTCATAAGGTGATTAGCAGTGATGTTGCCAGGACTGATGTTGGCAATGGCGTTGCGTGTTTGGTGAGGTAGGATACAGAGTGGTAGGATCAGGCTAATGCAAGTGAGGGTTAAGTATATTATGGCGAGGGCTCCAGAGTAAGGGTGTCTATGGCTGTTGGTAGGTGGATCTATGATCTGAGGGGGGCGTACACCACTGCGGGGCGAGGCGTATGTTAGCTTTGGGGCGGGTGTTAGGCGAGGTGCAGGGCATAGCTTGAAGGCATGGCGTGAGCATTCGATCTGTTTAGGGTGCGCTTAACAATGTAGACAATAGATGACAGTTGTGTGGTTGGTGATTGGGTATACAAGCAGCAATACTAGGGGATAGATGGTTTCACTTAGAGTAATAGTCGATAATCACAACTGCGGGTACATATGGCATAAGTGTAACAGTTAAAGGTCACAGTTGCAGAGTCACGGGGCAGTGCTAGATGCACGAGGCAGTACTAGTGGAGTACTAGTGGGGTGCTAGTAGGGAACTGTTTAGTAGTTTGGCATTAAATTACCAGTCAAGGTAGCAGTTGCGGAAAAGCAAGCAAGCTAACAACTGGGATAGCAGGTACGGTGTGCATCAATTTCAAAGCAGTGTACTTAAGCAGTTTTAGCAGAGACAGTTATTAGTGGGATATTCAATGAGCGGTACTGCAAATACGTAGCGGGCATACCAGAAGCTAGAAGCAGTTGAGCAGGGCAGGACGATACAGCGGGCGTGCAAGATGCAGGCGGGTGGTGTTACTAAAGCAATGTTTATGTGCAGGGTACATTTAAACGCTCCCGTATCATATGAGCTCGAAAGGAGGCAGATAGATAAGCAGTAGTAGTATAACAATAACTTAGGGTGTGTGTAAAACCCGGAACGCGCCGGAACGGGCCGGAATGGAGGCACAAGAACAGAAAAATAGTACTGGCTGCAAAAGGTGTTGATGTTCTTACGTTTGTATGCGGGCACAGCAAGGGCAGTAGCTCAAGATATGAGGCTGTGTAACAGCGAGAGGGGAATGGAGTTAGAGATGGACAGATGACTAGAGTGTTTTGGCCAGTTCACTAGGCATCGGACAGGCTCTGGACAGACGCCTTTGTTTGCGCGTCTTTGTTTTCGAGTGCTGGCTCACACCTACCGGCATCTGGTTGGCTGGAAATGCAGAGGGGTAACCAATCAGGCGTCCGGGGCGGGAGTCAGGCGAAGTTTGGTGCGCTGATGTAGATCAGGTTGGCTGAGGTGGCCATTTTGGCCTGGAGTATACCTCGTGGAGCACAATGCTCAGTATGTGCACAAGTGTCCACAATTAACGTTAGGCAGCGCAGTTGTATACTGCAGATCACTCAGGGACTTCTCCAGTGATTATCAGAGGCACGTAGTGAAAAAAGTGCAGTCTGCCGCATTGACACGACGACCAGCTGATAATGCCTCAGAGTGCATCCGGGGCCCACAGCTTACCTCGGCAGCTGCTTGTTGCGCCGGGGCGATCTTTGGATGGGGGTCAGTACTGCTCCTGCAGTACAGAGGGCTCCAGCTCCTCTTGGGAATCGGCTGGTATTACTTCTTTCTTCCCCAGCTAATTTCTGTCGTATTTCTCTTCTACCTTTTATCTCAAAAATTCTTGAACGTGCTGCCTATACTCAGGTAACTCGTAATTTGAGTCTTCATTCATTTCTTCCACCTTTGCAGTCTGGCTTCTGCCCATCTCATTCCACGGAAACTGCCCTTCTTCACGTTTCTATTTCTCTTCTCTCTGCCGCCACTAGAAACTTTCTTCTATTCAAATTCGTCCTGCTCTATCTGCAGTGTTTGACACTGTGGATCACTCTCTTCTTATTTCCTCTATTTCCACTTTAGGTATTTCTGGGTCGGAATGGTTTCGTTCGTACCTCTCACAAGGAACCTGCTCTGTCACCAGGGCGGAACACTCTTCTAGTTCACTCCCTCTTCTTTACGGTGTCCCTCAAAGCTTGGTACTTCGTACTTGGTCCTCTTCTTTTTTCTCTCTATAGCGCTCCTCTTTCCACCCTCATTTCCTCTTTCCATCTTTCTTTTGATCTTTATGCTGACGACACACAGATCTTTATATCTTTCTCTTCTTTTGATTCGGTGTTGCACTCTACTGTTTCAAACTGCCTTTTAGCTGTTCAGAAGTGGATGTCCTCTCTCTTTCTGCAGCTTAATCCATCAAAAACAGAGGTTCTGTTTTTCCCTTACTCTACAATCTCTCCTTCTTTACCTCCCCCCTCTCTCTCTCTCTCTTTATCCCCATCTTTTCTCCCCTTTTCAACTCCAGTGCGCAATCTTGGCATTATCTTTGACCCTTCTCTTTCCTTCTCTCTTCATATTTCTTCTGTTGCTCGCTCTTGTCACTATGCCTTGTTTAACATTTGCCGCGCTCGCCCCTATCTATCTTTTCATGTACTACATCTTCCCTGCTTTCAATCTCACTACTCCCTTTTGAATTTCGTCTCCTGTATCACTTTCTTTTGATTGTTTTCAAATGCACTCATGGTCTGGCTCTGCCTTATCTTTCTTCCTAACTTTCTTTTTATGTTTCCTCATGTTCTTTACGATCTCAGAATCTATTTCTTTGAACTGTTCCTAAGCCTCCCGGTGCATTGGCTCGTATCCGTTCTTTTTCTTTTTTGGCCCCTAAACATTCGAATGCCCTTCTTCTCCCACTTTGCACTTATTCATATCATTCTATTCTTCAAACTAATCTAAAACTCTATCTTCTTTCTTCTCTTAGCTCCCAGAAGTACAATTCTTTCTGTTTTGTCTTCTCTGCTGATGTAATTTGGATCCATTTGTATAATTTCAAACTGTTTTTTTAATTCCTTTTATTGTTAAGCGCCTTTGGTGAAAGGCGCTCAAATATACAAAATCCTCTCCCTCCCACAGGTGATTGGATTGATGGTGAGTGCATGCCCGCAAAGAGGCTATTTAACAACATATATTTATTCATACCTGGAGTCTTGGTCTGCTATTATTGATGTCCAGGCATCTTTTTTATGATTATCCAGGCATAGAAATAATGACATCAGACTGTACACCTGGACTACTGTGTCAGAGGTCATAAAGAACAGAACCAACTCCTTGTGGGCAGTTGTAGACTAAGGGCCAATCAGGACAAAATGGGAATTGACGCCTGTGTCCTTAAAATTATACACAGTGGGCCTGATTCATGGAAATCTCAGCACAGTGCAAAGTGACTTTGCACAACAAACACCCTGATTCACAGAGCAGTGCAGAGTGTATTTTTGCAGTGCAAATTGACTCTGCAGCACGTTTGCACCAGTGCAAAGTCACTTCACACTGCAAAAACACACTTTGCACCGCTCTGTGAATCTGGATGTTTGTTGGCAGTGCAAAGTCACTTTGCACCGCACGAAAAGTTACATTAATCATGCCCAATATTTCTTTGATTATGTTGCCATGTTTCTGACTATGTAGAGTCTTTTGTAGGGCACAACTTAAGTATATACAAAGATCTATGACACAGCTGTGTTTTGGTACATTTGATGTTAGAGCTCCTTCGTTGCTTCAATAACACATATTCCTTCTTCTTATAATAAGCGAATCTGAATTAGGGAGACTATAGTCCTGCAGGATCTACCCTGTGTAAGGTTGCAAGGGGAAATGCCTACTTTAAATCATCTTTATTGGAAACACAACTTTATAGAGTGTAACCATAGACAAACATGAACGTGTTTATGTTCTGAAGGAATTACCGCTAAAACAAAAGTCTTTGGACCCCCTCCATTCGGAACATGGTTACCAAATGCCAGAATGTGAGCTTCTAGTTCTCTTCCACTATGACTTGGAAATCGCACCTACAAGAAACCTTTACTAAGGCCAAACAAGTACAAATTGGTTTTACATAGGTCTAAATCTAACCAGAATTTTGAAGCCATTGGACTGAGTTGTTGTGTAAAGAATATTACTCAAACATTTACTGATCTCACGATGTGGCATCACTTTGAAGATACTTGGCCCTTTGTCTTGTTTGATTTCTCTTGATGCCAGGTCTTGCGCAAAGTTCCAGGCTTATCCTCTGCTACTTCCGCTGCTGCGACTAGAGCTGTGATAGGGATTGCATTAATGAAATTGCTTCACCTTGAGGGTTCGATGATTAAAGGTCGGGTAGCTGAGTGGCATGGCAAAGGATTATCTCTTAAACATCTTTCATCAGTATCACTGAAGTTATGACTTGGTATGATATTGGTAGTGCCAAGGTGTAGAATTACCTTGAGAGTTGGCATAGCATAGGTAATACATCTTCAAAACATCTGGCCAAAACATTGACAATGTGATAAGCTTGGTATGAGATATTGCAAAGATTAAGATAAACTCTAGTTTGTGCTATGACGCTGCACTGGGAGCAGATCTTTTTGTGAACAATAGGTTTATGATTTCGTTACTCCCATTTCCTGTCATATTTTAGAATTTTCAGTTGGCTCTGATCCAAATCTTGGTGTTTCCCACTGCATTACCGGGTACAGCTAGAGAGAGGGACCATTTTGCAGCAGTTCAGAAAAAAACTAGATTACGCATTGGGCTTCAACGTGAAAGGGGTTGGCCATATTTGATCACAGCAGGTGGAGCTGCCTGACCCATAAGTACAGCTCGACACAGTTCCAGAAGGTCATATTTAAGTAGACAATTTACAGGCTCATCCGCTCTTTGCCAAAAGAAAATCAGCACCACTTTCTTAGCATGATGTTGTTTTTGTTAAATGTGCCCAAAGCATTGGCCAAAATGTTTTTCAATTGGTGCCACTCCAAATATGTCCAGGGAACAAACACTCCAAAATAATCAGTCTTGTCCTTTAGAGTTCTACCAGGGGTTCATTTGATTAGCACATTTATCAGTGAATTTATTTACTATAATTAACATCGCTTTCCCACTCATAAATATAAATAGAAATACACTGGTGCAAAATTTGGGCACTTGAAGCTAATACAAAGTTTATATGATTCCTCTAGTGCAACTGATAAATGGAAGTAACACATAAGTTCATTTCTATCTTCATCACTAACAAACTAACAGAGTTGCTATATTGTGCCAAAGAAACTGAGAATTCACAACCAATTAATCTTCAGGGAGATTAACAACCAAAATCTTATTGCAAGGCTTGCAAGTTTTGGACAGGGTAACATCCCACCCGGCTATGCAGGCCAACCTAAGTGCCCCCTTCAGCTCACCTCCCCTTTAATTGCCCCCAAAGGCTTGTCCTCCTGCAATTTCGGTGTAATTTCCACTTTGTTTTCCCGGCCTCCCCCAGTACTATAAACTCTTTCATATTGAAGCGTTGTCCCTTTTCAGTTCTTACTATCACATGTTCATTTATTTCCGGTTCAATTTGTCACAAGCCACAACATTCAGTTCCATCATTCTCAGGCGAGGGGAGTTGGTCCAACGCCTTCTTGCGTATTTCCGCTGGTGGTGAAAGCTCTATTGTCATGTCTGGTTCTAACCCGTACGATCCAAAGATGGTGGCTGGGTGACCTTGCCTCACTGCCCCTGAACGCTCCAAACGTGCTGACCATCTCCCCCTGTCCCCGCACTATTTGTGCATGTCCCTAGAGCAGCATTGGCACTGGCAGTAGGATTCAAGGAATGTCCTGTTATTACATTCCCACTGCAATTCAAAAGGTAAACTAATGTTACTAGTGCTCAACCTGAAAACAGACATCCCCTTCGTATTCATGAGTGAGATCAGTGCCATGAAACATTCTGCAGCCTCTCCCATTTCATTAATTCTACCTACTCCTGTGTGTATGTATACAACGGGCAATGACATCACCCTTCATTAGGTATCATAGCATGGGTCTCCCAGACGTTCACAGTAGTTTTTTTTGAGGGTTGGGGGGTTTGCATACATGTATGCTTTGCCCTGTTCATATTTAAAAAAATCAAACTGTTTTTTTCTTTTGTTTTTAGCATACATACATGTTTCATTTTCCCACATTTCAAAAACCATTTTGGAAATTTGGGGAAAAATAAAATCCAAACAATTTCTTCTCTTGCTCTCATGGGGAAATGACTCAGTGAAACTAAGGTTTGAAGATGCAGAGCCTGGGAAAATATGATTTTGCGTCCCAACATTAGAAAGACATTTAATTTGGAATCTAGTCTCAGTAGAGGCATATATGCGTTGATGACTTTGATGAATTTGGTGCCTGTGTGATCCATACTTGATGATCATTCAAACCTTGTTGCTTGTTTTATTCATTAGTCTTTTATTTGGGGGTCCAATAATTAGGATCTGAGACGAACCTTCACTTTGTCGTATGCAGTTATTAGCATTAAACTCTGACCTATCTTCTGTCTTGGAAGCATAACTTAGTCTTTTGAGCTTCCTGTTCAAACCAAATGTCTTCATTACAATTCCTGCTAATTCAGACGGCCTTTGCAGCAATATTAGTCTGTGTGTGTTAGGTATGGACATTCTTGGCGAGTAGCTATTTCTGATAGATATTTGTGCAAATGTGGCTATTCTTGGTGTAAATGTATATAGCCAGGGATTGAGGCTTTGTTTATTCTCATTTTACTATGTATAATTCCTTTATTGTTTAAAATATATTTTCGTAAAGGTTTGTAACAAACCGTAAACAAATAAAAAGAAAATAGCATGGGGGGCTATATTTGTGTGAGGTTGATTTTGTCATTGAACCACCTCACGAATAGTAGAAATCTGTATTAGCTGTCCAAATCTTAAAGACAGTTTTAATTTAAGTTCCCCAATACACGATGTCTGATATAGATATAAACATAGGTTTACGTCCTTGTGAAGAATAACATTGTTCACCAAGTTCCCCAAGAAAATGTTGTTTGAAACATGAGCTTATGACTCGTTTTATGGATGACCTTTGAGAATGTGTCTCATCACCTTAATGTATATGTTGTGTATGGCTCCAATAGGAAGTCATTAGCAGCTACTTCCCTTATGGCTTGGGGTAGCCTCCTACTGTGATGTTATAGCAGAGGCTTATGAAATGTATAATCAACTGCTGTGACATCACAGTAAGGGGATAAAGCAGGCCATGCATTGTATTCTCCTTTTTGGGGTATCTCTGCGGTGATGAGTGAGGAAACCTGATCTTTTGTGTATAGTTCTTCCTGCCTGTGTTTTTCTACTGTTAATTATTTTTCTTGTTATTTCTGCTTTTTGTATGAATATTAAGGCTTCAGCCAAATGAAGAAATGTCAAAAGTGAGTAAACAACAAAGAAATGGAGCTGGGACAGTTCACAGTAATTTGTTATTGTGAATGCAGGCTTTCTTTTCTTCTTCTGATGTTGTCTTACATGCAGTGGAAGATTAGCCATTTGTTTTTGCCATTGAAGTGGTTTGGAATCAATGCCTAAGGTAGCTCTTCACACAGAAAAGCTCTTACCATCTTCTGAACCCTCTGTACACAGCTACAACAGTTCAACATATGCACAACAATAAATAGTGCTGTTTAGCCTGTTTCCAAGCACTCCCAATTTTAACAGATAATGGAATTGAGGCAGAGCCTGACATAGTAGGCTGCTCGAATCTTCTCAGGTGATAAAAGAGAGGAAGTAAGTGTCACATGGATCTTCTGGTTTCTCCATAAATGGGGAGACCAGAAAACACTAAGCAATATCAGCTGTGACCTACTATCAACATGGCTGCTCCCGGATTCAAATATTATTTTATATCCAGGCACTGTAAAGGCTTTGCAGGGCATAGCACGGTCGGCATCCGTTTACTAAAATGATTGCCCGAAACTGATCAAAGCAGAATTCCTTGAAAACTGAAAATAAAAACGTATTTTTGTAAGGAAAAAAGTAGAAACAAATCAGAGGCATAGCAGTGACAGGTATAGATAGGGAAAGTGCACATTTGAAGCATGCATGTTTTTGCAAGTGACACCCATAAGTGTAAAGAAAAGGAACAATACAGTAGAAAAAGGAAATAGGGCAATACATTCACAGGAGAAAAAAAGACATACATCCTTATTCCACCCTTCCTGGGAGTCAAATTTCAATTCTGATCATTTTGGCGGGGAGTGAAATCAAGGTGGTGAAACTAAATCACACAGATTAAAAAGGGAGTCTCTTCAAAATAGATGTTAACTTTTTCACAGATACATAGTTAACACAAAGATCACTCCGGAGGCCAGGTAAGTCCTACCTATACATGCAGCTAGGTTCTATCTAAACATCATAAGAGAGCTCAGAGGGGATTAGGAGCAAGTAAAGGAATGATGGTGCTCGTAGAAAGGGTCATGAAGGCACAGAAATACCTTCCAGCATGGGGACGAAGGGGCCAAAGCATTCTAAAATTTCTGGGACCAAGAAAGGTCAGTATCCAGACCCAGAGCAAAGAATGAGCTGAAGACTAATTCGCCTCTGTAGTGATTTAGCACTTATGGAAATGGGCAAGAAAGATGAGCCAGGAAGTCCCAATCTAGAACCAATTTCTGTGTGTCTTTGTTTAGATGTAAAACACCTTCATCTTTAAAGAGTGTCTGCCACAGGAATTCTGGTAGAAATGAGTCAAATATAGATGAAGCAGTTTGTACTAAAATGAAACTATCAGTGAGGTACGTTTGCATTATATTGAGACCACCCTTAACCTGGGGAGTTCCTTTCCAACCCCAAATCAAGGTGCCCTGCCATACTCGTTTATGTTTTTTTAGTGCTGGCCTTACCTAAGACTCATATAGAGTCACACAAATCTCCCCCCCTGTGCCCACAGTGAACAAAGAACCAGGCCCGGTGTAGAAAATATATTTGTATTTATTTAAATTATAGAAAATAGCAATCACACTAAACTAGCAGTTTGTTTTTCAGACCCCCCTACTTTGGTTTGTGTTGGAAAAGCTGGACAGCAACAATGGGGATGATTTAAGCATGTTGGATTTCAGACCCTCCTCCACTTAACGACCTGTGTTGGGAAAGCTGCACAGAAACAATTGGGATGATTGGAGGATTTTGTAGTTCAGAACCCCCTTCACTTTTTTCGGAAAGCTGGCAGTTTAGTTTTTTTTTATTTTAGTGACAAAGACACCCCTCTTCCTAAAGAAGTTGGGGTCAACAGGACAAATAGGATTACCCAATTAAATTACAGTCTATAGTTTTCAGCGCACATTGGGAATGAGCTTTGTTAATTTTGAATATTAACAAAACTCACCCTATGGTGTTCTGCCAATGGGAATTAATTGAATTTATATTTTTAGCTAATTAGGCTAAGAATCTGCACAGATTTTCCCCACCTACTTTTGTTTTCCCAGGGCTCAGGTCTAGGATAGGGCAGAGGTCTGGACACTCCACTCTCAAGGACAGCCACCAGCACTCCACCATAGCACTCAGTCAGCTTTTAGGCCTTTGCAGAAATAGACAGCTCCACCAAGATGCAATCTCAGCAATCTACCGTGGTGATTCCTTGCGGCTGTCAGGTGGTAAATTTCCGCAGCTCTCCCTCTTTTTCATGGTGCATGCACTTCATTTAGCATCAATGACACCATCAAACACCCTGCAACAGTTCTCACAAATGGGATTGGAGAGTTACTCTTCTCTCTCCTCCCAAATCTAGCCCATCTCTACGGATTGGCTTAGGAGTCTGGAGCAGAGAGAAGGCAATTCCCATCATGTCAAAGATTTGGCAAAAACGAGTTATGTGGCAAAACTTCATAAAGTTATTAGCAACTGACATATTATATATATTTTCCGATTCAGCTAATCAGGGGGAATTTAATGAGACTACAGCCGGGTCCACACCATATTGGACAGCCGTTTGGCAATTTTCTGCTATTTTTACTAAAAGCATAATCATTAGGAGCATGCAATTTATTATCCATATTCCTAATTTCACACTCCACCCGTTCGCCGAATCTCAATTTTGGAACATTTTCAGTTCAGTCAGAAACCCATTTTAGACAGTGCCCTTACTCGCAGGGGGATACATTTTATATCACCAACATTGCCTGGAAATTACCTAAAAAATGACATGTCAATCAGGAAAGTTTGACTTATGGTTGATGAGAAAAATGCTTAAATGATAATAGTCCTTTTGCATTAATAGCAAATCTTTGGGATATACAAATTGGAGCGCCCCTGTCCTCAGCACCATTTGCCTCAATGGGACAGCGTTTTTATTAGTCTCTTTGAAGTTGGTTGTTTGAATTCAGAGTTCAGTCTTGATTGCAGCCCCTGTTTTCACACCTCCCTACATTCTGGACATGCACCAGCCAAGGGAAATTGTCCTGCAGACACAGCGGGCCTCATTACGACTTTGGAGGTAGCCATGCCCTTAAAAACTGGCCCATTGTTAGCTCCCTGGTCCCCTCGCGGGACCCGCTCTGGACGTCTGGTAAAAGCAGACATCCAGAGCGGGTCCCGCGAGGGAACATCGTAATAGGGTGATATGGGATTAACGGCGCCGGCACCATTACCAGCGTCGTTAATCCCATTCCGCCCCTCTTGTAATGAGGGCCAGCAAGTCTAAAGAAAGTTTGTTTTCGAACACCCCTCATGCCTGACCCATTTTATTGCAATTGTAAACAGTTGGGATGCCCAAACCAGGCTTTCAGTGGGGGTGTTCTTTGTGAATTTTTCCCAGATCCCCATCATTTGTCCTGGGCTGAAAGGGACTCACACATTGTATTTTCTAACATTAGCCTTGATTCCTTCACATACAGTGTATTTTCAGGGTCCACTTTGCTCTTTCACTGAAATGACAGTGCTGTTTCTTTCAGTCATTACTGAAATACACTTTTAATTATCCGCTGTTCGTTTTTCTGTTGAAAAGTGGGTCTGAATTGTCACAGTGTACATGTTTTTGATGGGTGAAATTTTTATTGAAAAATTATTCATTTATTTCTCAGCCCGCAATGTGATGTGCTTTTCCAATCTGCACTTGATTTACACTTTTGTTTTTGCTTTATCTGGATTTCCCTTGCAGAAAGACATCCACGTAGGGCCTCATTACAAGTGTGCCGGGCCGGAACAACATTGCCAGTAAGCCACACTACTGGTTTGCCTGCCGGAGCTGCAGTGCCTTACAGGGCAGACCCTGCCGGACACAGCGACCATGGTAAGCAAGCGTTAACGGAAGCACCAGCACTGTTATTAATGGTTCCAGTGCTTCCGTGTTCCCCATTCCCATTGAGTTCTATGGGACTCAATGGGAATGGGGAATTACAATTTGGTAATCCCCCGGTGTTACCGGCAAGACAGGCACCTGTAAATTTTACAAGTCCGCCGGTGACCCGCTGGTAGCACCGGCAAAGTTACAGCCGGACTTGTAATGAGGCCCATAGTTTGCCTAAATAAGCCATTTGTGCGCAGGTTTCTGAATGCTGGCAGGTCATTTATTTTTCAGTGGGCCTTCCATTTGCTTTGTTTTGGGGCCTTTGATTACACCCTACATGGCCCCCAACCCCTGTTCTTCCATGACTCTTTGGTAGTGTAGAACAGGGCAGAGAGGGGCTTCATCTGAAATCCCCTTTTCTTTTTTTAATTCTTATATTTCTCTTTCTTTTGGAGCCTGTCCGGCTCAATCTCCTTCAGTAGGGAGTGAGCACTTCAGTCCCCCGCTCCGTCTCTGGGTTGGGGGTATAGCATGCACTCCCTTTCTTTATTCATTAGGGAGTGGTCACTCCAGCCTCCACTTCCATCTTTTGGTTGGGGGTGTGGCATGTTCACCCCCTTTCTTCCTTCTTTTCCAGTGTCCCGAGGGTCCTCTCAGGACTACCCTCTTGACTCCACACTGGAATTGAATGGAGTTAATTTCTAACAAATAGAAAGAAAAAGAGGTTCAGTACTTTTTACACACATATTTCCCTGGACAATTTGCACAGCATACAAGTATATTACACAACATTTTCACCATTTCACAAAACCTTATTCATTTATTTTCTTTATCTTTACAATGAGCACTAAGTAAATTAGTCCCTGTATATATATAGTCTCCATCTGATTTTTCATTCTTCGTTGTCATTCTTCAGATTGTTCCTCTGCTCGACTTTCATTTGGCTTCTCAATCAGTTGTAAAGTGTGTCTGGGATAGCAGCTCTTCAACTGATTTTTGTGGACCCATTTTTCTTCTGTCTGTTCTCCTTTTGGGATGCAGATCTTGTAGGCAACAGGTGATACGTTATCTACAACTTCAAAGGCACCATGCCAAGATGGAATACATTTCCGCTTCTTGGCCTGATTCCTTTGAAAATTGCACAGGTAAACCTTGTCCCCTACTTCCTTCTGCCAACTTTTCTAAATTGTGCTCAGCATAAGCAAAATGGTGCTGGAGGTGCTTCCTTACATTTTCAATGTACTCCTGAGTATTGGATGCATTTATCAGTGCCTGCTCCTGAGTTCTATAGAGCACATGCTGAGGTAACACCATTTTTCATCTGGTCATGAGCTAAAATGGAGACATCTTTGTTGCAGAAGATGGTGCAGACATAATAACCACTAGGACAAGCAACTGGGTCCAGAGTATGCCATGAACTTCTTTAAGATACTCACAATTGTTTTGTTGTATCTCTCTGCCCCCATCCCCTGCTTGAGGCCAGGTGGTAGGCAATGTGGAGTTTTCTTTTTGCCCCTAGATTTTCCCACATCTTCACCAGCGCCTCACTGGCAAAATGACTTCCTCGATCCGACTCAATCATTTGCAGGATGCCGAAACAAGAGAAGATGTGATTGATCATTAGTGCAGCAGATGTCTATGTCTCTGCCTTACAATTCGGGGCTGGGAGACATTCTACCCACTATGTGAACAAGCATGTCACAGTCAACATGTACTTGTTTCCTCTAGAGGAGCGAATCACTGGCCCAATGAAATCGACTTGCAATTCCAACCAAGGCAGTGTCATTCCCCTTTTTTGTAGGGGAGCTCTTTGTGTGAGTGAACTGGGTTGAAAATAAGCACACCCAAGACACCGCTTTAGGTAACTGTCGAAGTCCTAGACCATGTGTGGCCAGTAAGCAATGTCATGCAAGATTTCTAATGTTGTGTGAAACCCCTTATGACCGGCAGTGGCTGTGTCATGGGCGTGGTTCAAAATCAGGCTTTGGAATGAGGTAGGTACAACCCATTAGTCACAGCCAGATAGGGCTCCCCTTACCAGCAATCTGTCTTGGATCTGGAACATCTTGGAAAACTTCATCAACACCCAGACATCCTCTTATATATACTACACTTCGACTCTGTTAGAGGAAACCTCATGGGGTCTTCAATATGTTAATAGAATGTTCCAATGATCAGGTCCTCTTTCTGTGCAGTGATCAAATCTGTATCTGGGGTATCTTTACTCTACTGGGCAATCAAGAGCCCGCTGTTAGCACACATTTGTGACCTGGTGACAGCAGCAATTTGGATTTCACCCAGCAGGGATTCTGTTTCTATGAAATCCCTCTGCAGAGCTCTGGTTTTGGCCAGCTGGTCAGCCAGGTCATTCCCATTCTTATCTGGCCCCTCTATTTTGGAATGTCCTCTTATCTTCTTCCAATACATGGTCATCTCATTGGAGGTCACCAGATCGTCAATTGACTGGATCAGGTTGGCATGCTTTAAGGGTTTATTGTTGACACAAAGCATACAGCGAATCTTCCAGTTAATCAGGTGCTCCATGAACCCATTCCTGACACAATCATAGTCAGTGATTATGACCAGTTCATTGAGTTGGTGGTGCACTGCAGTGATGAACAGCCATCAACTCTTGCAACCTGACGGCTTCTGGGTCCTATTTTATAACCAGCAGAGGGTTCTGGGGTATCATTCACCCAGGCATTCCCAATGCCAGCCACCAGTTCTTTTTTCCTGTTGTTCTACACATGGTACGAACAGCCTTCCACATAAACTGTGGGTATTCCCTGACATGTGTTTTCTTCATAGACTTTGTGTGGGGAAGTTAAGTACACCTCCATGTTGTTGCTAGTCATGAAACCTTCATCCTCAAGACAATTTTCTTGAGCACAATCATGCAAGACCACTAACCCTTTCGCTAGGAGCCTCTTCTTGTTTTACCCATATTTGACCTCCGCAGGAAAGCCTTGCATGGACTGAATACAAGGAAGTAATTCTGGAATTACTAACATTCTCTGCCTGGATTCTCTCACTTTGGAGGTATTGCAAGGGTTGGTGAGGCGCCTCGACAATGATGTGCTCCCCCTGGATCAATGGGCGGTCATTTTTTAATGCCCACACCATTGCCAGAACTGCCTTCTCGCAGTCTTCAAATATTTCCTCTACGGAGGACAAAGTCTTGCTCACGTAAGAGATGATTTTGTTGACCTTGTTGTGCTTTTGATACAAAAACGCTGTTCGGTAACTCTCTGAGAACCCTGTCTCCAAGAAGAACTCCATGTTCTTTATGTGTTCAGCCAAACAAGGGAAAGGCTTCTCTTCAGTTGTTTAACTGCCTCTGCTTGTTCCGGACCCCACTGCCACTTGACTACGGCCTTTATTAAATAGACCAAGGATCGAGTGACATCTTTGTTGTCTTCAAAAAACTTTCGAACTATTATTAGTGAGTCCAATAAGGCTCCTTAATTCTGGCAGAGTACTAGGGACTTTTAATTTCAATAAGGCTTCCACCTTCTTGGCCTCATGATTGAGACCCTCTGGGGTGAAAGGACAGTTTTGCTCTGGTTTTCTGCAACTGTGTTAGAACATAGTGGATTTCTCTTATATGTTCCTCCACAATAGAGCTCTTGATAAGAAAATCATCTACATAGGTCAGGTTTCCCCTTTTTCCCAAGTCGGGCATGGCCTTATGTAGAAAGATGTTAAACTCATTGCCGGAGATGATGTATCCAAAGGGGGTTTGGGTTCACATGTACTGCTGCCCCCTGAAATGTAAAGGCAAGCTTGTACTGGTCTTCCCTACTCACAGGTACTGTCCAGTAACTGTTGGTCAGGTCAATGTTGGTGTACACCTTTGACCCTTGAATCTGTGGCAGCCCTGGATCCATGTAGGGGAGTGGCCATCTTGACATGTGGACCCGTTTGTTCAGCTCCCTCAGGCCTGCACATAGTCTCCATCGGCCGTTTGGTTTCAGTATCCCCAATACTGGGTTGTTGAAGTTACTGTGGATCGGACAAATTATCCCAGGGAATTCCAAGTTCCTAATAATCTCTGTGAATGATTCCATTGACATGAGTGGTCACCGGTATCAATTAAATGTGGGAATGGTCTGATCTTTTGGTAGTTTCCTGTATAATTCTTCGTTCATTAAGCCCCTTCCATTATTCAGGCATACTCTGCTGAGCACCGGCTCCTCGCCCTCATTTAACTGAATGTTGAAAAAGAACTGTTTTCCCTTTTTGGGAATGTCCATCAGACTTTGAGCGTGTTCTTCCTTATCTAATTTCAAGGCACCCATGGTTTCATCTGATTTTGTGGATTGCCACTTAAAACCGGGAAGAAGGATGATTTTCAAGAATGGAGAAGGGTTCCCATCACCAGTTTGTTCTCCTACAGAGATGACAGTGATGTCTGGGACCTGGGTGTTCTGGAAATGGAATTCTACATTCTCAGAATGTTGATCAATTAAATGACAGGTATCATTCCTGTTTACATAATTGGTACTCATTTTTAATTTTATAGGCTGGTTAGTCTGGGTCCAGAGGACCTTGTTTACAGTCAATCAGAGGTGATAACCTTATCAGGAGATGGTTCCCCAGTAAAGGTGTGCCCTCTGGAGTCACGAATATCATCGATTGCGTCACTCAATGTTGTCCAATTTTCATTTCCAGATCCACAGTCCCTTCAACAGAAACGTCATTCCCATCGATATTATTGAGTTGTTTGGGAAGTGGTGTGAGGGGAATTTGATGGCCCTCCCCCTGTCCTGAGTTTAGTTGGTCAAAGGAATTTTTGGACAGGAAGGTGGCTTGGGATCCAGTGTCCACCAGAGCTGATCATTCACACTGATCCTGCACCCTGACCGATGCATAGAATCTGCCTTCTTTCTTCTCCAGGGTGCAAAGAAATTGTGAGCCCTGTGCTCATTTTCTTAATATTGAACTCCAACACTTTTCTGATCTTGGGAAATTTTCTGTTTCAGAGATCGGGAATCTATCAATAACATGTTGCAACTAACAATGGGTGGATCTGGGGAATCCTCTTTCTCCCCCGATTCTTTGCTGTGCCCTTTACCTGGAGGTAGTTCTCAGAACGTTTTTGCGGAAAGGACACCCCCTCAGTTTCAATTTTGGTCTGGCACACATTTTAGGGGTTGAATTTCTTGCTCTGGATCGGTCTCCATACTTACCATGTCCCATTCAGGGACTTTTGAGACACATTATTCTTTGGGGAGCCCCCCCCCCATTCCCGAAAGAGAAGGTCTGTGTACATGAGTCCTCCAGGGACTCTTCTCTTTCAAAGGGAATCATCTTATGATGCTCCACACAGTGGGTTCTTCTTTTGCCTCTCCTGCTTACCCTTTGCTCTTTGGGTTCTAAAATTTCGGGGGTAGAAGAGACACTTTCAGGCTGAGAGGTTTTTAGTGGTTCTGTCTGGGTGTGAACAGAAGCTCCCTTTTGGGCTCGGCATTTCCCCTTCACCCGGGCCCCGTCCTTAATAACCAGTGGTTTGTTGGATGTTTCCTCCTGTCATTACCCCCTAGGATATCAGACCTGGGTGTTGGGGTGTTATGGGCAGCAGGTTTTAGTTGAGGGTTTGATTGAGCCCTCAGCATGCGTTCTAGATCACTGATCAGTTGCTGGACCTGTCGATCCAGTTGGGAAAGTTTTTCTGAGGTGTAAGCAGGTCTCTGGTCATACCTCTGCTGCTCCGGGAAAGGGTACCTGTGCCTGTCATGCCTGCGCCATGGGCGCATACATTGGCAATCAATATGGACAAATTGTTATTCATTTATCTACAGAAAACTCTTGGATCAACCGCTATTCACTATTTGGACTTTATTTCCCATTTGCAAGACTTTGGTGCTTTTTTATTTTTCCCAGAAAACTACACTTTCCATAATGCACTTGGCTATAACCATCTATTCCTGGCTATTCCTATTTTTCTTCATCAGAACTACAATCCCCAGAAGCCCTAGGGATTTGCTCTGCTTCCACCAGCTCAGGAACAGAGAGGGAGGTGGCCGATTGTCTGCAGGTGTGCTGAGCCAGGTGCAACCAATTAGCCTGCCTCTGTGCTGGGCAGTATAAAATCTACTGCCTGCGAGAGCTCAGTCTCTTGCATTGAGAGTCCTTCCGGCACCTTATTTGCTTTGAGCTACTTTGTATGCTGTTTCCTGATTTCACCTGCTCTTTGTTCCAGTGCCCTGGTGGGCTCCTGCCTTGCAGTCTGCTACACCCTGCTGCCTACAGCCCTAGCCTTTTGGGCTCCCTGCCTCAGCCCTGCTCCTCTGGGCGTCCTTCCTTGCAGCCTGCTACACCCTGCTGCCTACAGCCCTAGCCTTTTGGGCTCCCTGCCTCAGCCCTGCTCTTCCAGGCTCCTGCCTTGCAGCTGATCACGCTCTGCTGCCTTCCAGCCTCCGCCCTTGCCCTGCCGGGCTCTCCACATTGCAGCCGATCACACTCTGCTGCCCTCCAGCCTCCGCCCTTGCCCTGCCGGGCTCTCCACATTGCAGCCGATCACGCTCTGCTGCCTTCCAGCCTCCGCCCTTGCCCTGCCGGGCTCTCCACATTGCAGCCGATCACGCTCTGCTGCCTTCCAGCCTCCACCCTTGCCCTGCCGGGCTCTCTACATTGCAGCTGATCACGCTCTGCTGCTTTCCAGCCTCAGCCCTTGTCCTCTGGGCTCCCTGCTCTGCAGCCTGCCTCACTCCGGCTGCCTTCAGCCCTTGTCCTCTGGGCTCCCTGCTCTGCAGCCTGCCTCACTCCAGCTGCCTTCAGCCCTTGTCCTCTGGGCTCCCTGCTCTGCAGCCTGCCTCACTCTGGCTGCCTACAGCCCTTGTCCTCTGGGCTTCCTACTTTGCAGCTTATCACGCTCTGCTGCCTACTACCTACCTTTTTTCCGCTGGGTTCTCGGCCTAGCAGCCCTCTACAGTCCTCTGCAACCTTCTACGGTCAGCGGCCCTGCCCCTCAGGGCCCACTCCTTGCTGCCCGGCCCTTCTGGGTTCCTTGCCGTGCAGCCTGCTTTACTCTGCTGCCCTAAGCCCTTTTCCTCTGGGCTCTCTACCTTACAGCCCTGCTCCTGTGGGCTTGCTCATTGCTTTCCTGCTCCTCTGAGCTCTCAACTTTGTTCCTTACTGTCCTCTGCTATCCTATCCTGTTACACGACTTTCACTTAATTTCCTTCTGCTAGTTTGCTATCAACCTCCTTTTCCTGGATTTGTCTGTAAGTATCTTCTCTTGTACTGTTTGTAGACCCTTTTGTACAGAGCTTGTCTGTTGGTTCCCATCAGTCAACCTCTGTCCCTTCCCTTGTCTCGTTTCTACATTACAGACACCCATAGCTGCTGTTCCAAGCCATGAGCAAACAGCGTGGGCCTCTGTTATAGCAAACTGTGCAGAAGGCTAGAGTATTTCATAAGGTTCGTGGAATACTCTTTTCCTATATCTGCATACACCCCAAGAGGGAATTCATTCTGTACCTTTTTCCTTGCTACTCTTGCCTACTCTTCGTTCTCTTTCCTTTCTGCTGTGTGTGTACTTATCTGTCCACTTTATTTTGGCACAACCACCCAAACCCTTTCTGGGTGTCCTGTGCCACTCGTAATAGAGTGTCATCCTTGACAGTGCCTTCTCCCGGAGTAGCTCTGGTATTGGAAGTGTTCACCACAATTTTCCATCCTGGGTCTCTCTTCTCCCTTCGCCTGGGTTCAGGGATCTATTGTGCCAGAAGCGGGGAGAGAGAGGAGGATTATTCTAGAAGTTCTAGTTTGGGGGGTACCTGGGGAAAAAGTACAGGTTGGGAGGCGGAGTAATACTTCTTTCCTGAGGGAGGTTTAAAGGGAAGTTAGAGGCAGTACCCCCTCTGTGCCAGGGCAGGGTATATATACCCCAGGATTGGCCTATTACCCTTGTATCATGGACTTAAATAGGTGGCAGGGTCAGATGGGTCACCATTCTGGTACCCCGTCTGACTACCATTCGATGGGGCTGGGTCAGAGTGTGTCCTCTGATTTTCATTCTGCTTGTTGGTAGAAAGAATATTTTAGGCACCCCCATGTCTCCAGGTCCAATGGAGGGGTAGTTTTCACCTCTGCCACCTTTGTAGTGGCAGGTTTAGTAGAGGGTTTTGGGATTGTTTTTACATTCAGTGGGCTTCTGGACCTCGTAGGTCTTAGTCACCTGTTCAATCACCCAATCCAGGGTTCTGTGCTCATGTAAATCCTGCACCAGCTTAGTGGATGATGTATTTGGGGAGTGCATGGAAGTTGGTGGTCACAAACACCCTACTATTGGTGTTCACGCTTCGGGAAGTCTGCACAAAGGCTTTTTCTTAATCCTGCACACACTCCCTAGGTTCCTGGTCTTCCCTCAGCATGCGTCCCAGATTATTAGTCAGTTGCTGTACATGTTGCTCCAGTTGTAAGGAGTTCTCTGGTCATACGTCTGCTGCTTCAGGAAAGGGTAACTGTCCTCTCCCGGAGTAGCTCGGGTATTGGACTTTTCCCCACAGTTTTCCATCCTGGGTCTCCCTTCTCCCGGCTACAGGGATCTATTGTCCTGGAAGCAGGGAGAGAGAGGAGGATTATTCTGGAAATTCTGATTCGGGGTACCTGGGGAAAAAGTTTAGGTTGGGAGGTGGATTAATACTTCTTTCCTGAGGGAAGTTTGGAGGGAAGTGTCCCAGGCAGTACTTACCTGATTGGGTCCCGTCTCTGTGCTCGGGGAGTGTATACATACCCCAGGATTGGCCTATTACCCTTGTTTCTCAGGCTTACATAAGTGGCAACGCCAGATGGGTCACCATTCTGGTACTGCACCTGACTACCATTTGATTTGGCTGGGTCAGAAGGTCTCCTCTGCCTTTCATTTTGCTTGTTGGCAGAAGGAGTATTTTTAGGCCCCCCCATTTCCAGATCCAATCTAAGGGTAGTTTTCACCTCCATCACTTTTGCAGCACCAGGTGTAGTAGAGGGTTTAGGGATTTTGGGGTTGTTTTTACCCTCAGTGGGCTTCTGGATCTCGTAGGTCCTGGTGACCTGCTCAATCACTCAAACCAGGGTTCCTTGCTCATGAAAATCCTGCACCAGCTGAGTCGATGATGTATTTCGGGAGTGCATGGAAGTTGGTGGTCACAAACTCCCTACTATTGGTGTTCACGTGTTGGGAAGTCTGCGCAAATGCTTTTTTAAAATCCTGCACCAACTCCATAGGCGCCTGGTCTTCCTCACATAGCAAGTTACATGCTGCATAACAGCCTCATGTGGGTTCCGGTGTGTGGAAACATGTTTCAATATGGCTGCCTAGTAGGTGGATCATTGGTAGTGATCCTGATCCTCCAGCCCTGCAAAGAAGCTGGAGTATTCAGGTGAGAATGTCCACTTGACAAACTTCAAACAATTCACATTTCTTTGTTTTCCAAATTAAGTCATCATTTGCTCATAAATCTCTAAATGCTCACATACTGAATATTTGGCATTCTTGTGGTATCGGGTCAGGAAGCTCTTTATGGCCTTGATTTGTCTTATTGGGCCTTTCATAAAACCCTTGCTCTGTTTCCCTGTCTTTTTCTTCTTCTGCACCGTAGTCCATTCACCTTCTGACTCAGAACTGGTACTTGTACTCCCTTCCCTGTCTTCTAGGCACTGCCTATCTCTATGAGACTGGAAATATCTCCCAGAACCACGCAATCGTTGAATTTTTCCTCCAGAGATGACAAAGTCTTGCTCGTGTACAAGATTACTTTGTTGACCTTGCCATGCTTTTGGTATAATACTACTGTTAAGCAAGTATTTGAGAACCCCGTCTCTAAGAAGAATTCCTTGTTCTTTATGGATAAGCCAAACAAGGCTCTTGGGAAAGGCTTCTCTTTAGTTGTTTTACTGCCTCAGATTGTTCTGGACACCACTCCCACTTGACCTCGGCCTTTAATAAATGGACCATGGGTCGAGTGACCTCTGCATAGTCTTCTATGAACTTTCTACTATAATTTGTGAGTCCAAGAAGGCTTTGTAGTTCTCGCAGAGTAGTAGGGTCAGTAGTAGGGTCTTTTAATTTCAATAAGGCTTCCACCTTTTTCACCTTGGGACTGAGACCCTCAGGCATGATTTTATGCCCTAAGAAGTTCACGCAGGTCTTACACTACTGTGCCTTCGGAAAGGACATTTGTGCTCTGGCTTTCAGCAACTGGTTCAGAACATAGCGTATTTCAGCTATGCATTCCTCCTCAGTGGAGCTCTTGATTAAGACATCATCTACATAGGCTAGATTTTCCCTTCTGGCCAAGTCAGACATGGCCTTTTGTAGGAAGATGTTAAATTAATTGCCAGAGTTTCTGTATCCAAAGGGGGTTCGGATCCACGTGTATTGCTGCCAGCCCTTCCTCCCCCGAAGGTAAAGGCCAGCTTGTACTGGTCTTCCCTACTCACGGGTACTGTCCAGTAACCGTTGGTCAAGTCAATGGCGATATACACCTTTGACCCTTGGATTTGGGTCAGTCCCGGGTCGATGAAGGGAAGGGCACATCTTGACATGTGGACCCATTTATTTAACTCCCTAAGGTCTGCACAAAGTCTCCATTGGCCATTGGGTTTGAGTATCCCGAGTACCAAGTTATTAAAGGTATTGTGGACTGAACAAATTATCCCATGAGATTCTAAGTTTTTAATAATCTCCATGAGTGACTTCATGGACGGAAGAGGCAACTGGTATTGCTTCATGAATATGGGGAGCCATCTCAGGATCCTTAGGTAAGGAGGTTGAAAGTATCTCTGTGCGACCACAGTCGTACGAATCCACAGCAAAGATCTCCTGAAAATCCCAAAACACTTGTTTCAGCTTCTTCTTTTGCTCCTCGGTCTCACAGGCATCAGCGAGATTGATTTGTTCTTCAACCATCTGCTTAATGACTGGAAATACCTTGGGTTTTGCAATTTCAGCGGTATCCTCCAGTTGGGTGGCGAGATCTCTTGTTATGGTGTTGGTCTGGACAGGAGGTTTCAAGGACGGGAGGGAGTCACTGTTGATTTTAAATACCACGTCATCCTTCCTGATGTCACAGGTTACCTCTTCCCCACCATAAGGGCAGGAGGAGTACACCAAGAAATTCAGCACTTTCCCAGGTGAAAATCTTTTCTGGAGGGATATCGTCGTGAATATTGTAACAGTATTTGGAATTGGTCCCATGATCTCTTTACCTAAGTCAATAGAATAATGTTGGGCATCAACTGCCATTCCAATAAAGGTGTCTGCCCCCAAAATGATACTTATAGGGTGGCTGTTATCCACCAATATTTGAATGGTATCATGCTCTAGGTCAACTAGCGGTGTTGGATGTAAATACAAACTTTGCTGTAGGAGGTGATAATTCAAATTAATATAAGAATCCTTGTTTTTGCGGTTACGTCCTTGCTTAATTTTTAAGGGAATTGTGAATTGTTGTACCTGTCCTGGGATGGTGATCTCTTCTCCTGTTTGAACTTCAACCGCATATGGCAGCAATTGAGCTGATCGAAATGCTTTCTCAGTGTTGTCAAAGCCCATGGGGTTACCCCCCAGTCGGTACCAGGCTTTGCAATTAATTAGGTCTAAATTAATTGCGAATCGATTGAGAATGTCACTGCGAAGGGGACATCTCTCATAACCCAACAATTATGTTCTATGCTTTTGTCACCAATGGACATTTTTAGCATGCACCTGCTAGGCAGGAGATGTTTGGAATTTGGAGTTTCCAGGCCCACTTCCCACTCAATCAAATAAAATGTGGGAATGGTCTGATCTTTTCGGTAGTTTCCTGAATATGCTTTGCTGAAGAAATTTCTTCTGTTATTCAGGCATACTCTGGTGAGAACAGGCTCCACACCCACATTTTGCTGAATGGGGGTAAACAGCTGTTCACCCCTTTTCTGGATGTCAGTCAAACTTTGAGCTGGTTTTTCTTCACCTTTTGTCATAGGATTTGCGTTTTCTTCAGATTGTGGATTGGTATAACATTTTAGGGTATTCACTTCCAGTGTGAAATGCCAGTTAAAACTGGGAGGAAGGTTAATTTTCAAAAATGGAGAAGGGTTCCCTACAGAGATGACAGTGATGTCTGGCACTTGATTATTCCTAAAGTGAAATTCTATTTGGTCAGAGCGTTGTTTTAATAATGTGGCATGTGCCATTTAAACTCACGTAATTGGTACTTTGTTTATATTTGATTGGGCAGTTAGTCTGAATCCAGAGAACCTTGTTCATGCAGTCAATCAGGGGTGATAACCTTCGGTGGAGGTCATTCCCCAGTCGACAAGGAGTGCCCTCTGGAGTGACGACTATCACCAGGTGTTTCACCCTATGTCACCAATTTTGATCTCCAGATCCGCAGTCCCTTCGACGGAAATATAATTTCCATCTAAGTTTTGGAGTTGTCCAGGAAGAGGTGTGAGCAGAATTTGGTGAGTCGCCCACCTTGCTGAATTCATTTGGTCAAAGGCCTGCCTTTTTGGACAGAAGGGTGGCTTGGGATCCAGTATCCAACAGCGCTGAGAATGCACATTGACCCTGTACCTTGACGGAGGCGTAACCTCTCCCATCTCTCTCGTCAAGGGGGAAAAGAAAATGTGAATTTTGTGCCATCTTGACAGTAAAAAATGTTATTTTGAACTCTGACGCCGTTTGATCTTGGGCAGTTTTCTGTGTTAAAGTCTGGGAATCTGTAAAGAAATGTTTTCATCCAGCAACAAACGGGCTGGGGAAGTCCCCTTTTTCCCCTGATTCTTTGCTGTCACCTTTTTCCTGGAGCCAGTTGCCCAAACCTGTTTGGGCGGAGGATCCCTCATTGCTTTCAGATTCATCTGGGTGACATTGTTGGGGTATAAGAATTAGTTGCTCTGGGTCATTCTCCATACTTATCCAGTCTACGTTAGGGTCTTTTGGGACCCATTTTTCCATTGGAGGGATACCTCCTTCACTGAAAGAGAACATTTTATTCCCTCAATCATCCGGGGATTCTTCCACTTCAAACAGGGTATCACAGACCTCCTCCACAGAGTGGGTTTTCTTCTGCCCTGGATTTCCTCTGTTCCCTAGGTTCCAGCTTTTTGGGGGTAGGAGATTTGTGTTCAGGTTCAGAGGTTTCCTGGGGATTTGCTCGGTTGGGAAAGGAAGCTTCCTCTAGGGCTTTGCATCGTCCCCCCCCCCCACTGTCGCCCTCCTCTGGAACCTGTCGTTGTGAACATTTTCTTTCCGTCATTGCTCTGGGGCACAAGACCCAGGTGTAGAGCTGTTCTGGGCAGCAATTTCCATTTGAGGGCTCTGCTGAGCCTTCAACATGCAATCCAGGTCCAGTGCCAACTTTTGGACCTGGCGCTCCAGTTGAGACATCCTTTCTGGTTGGTATGGTGGTCTGGAGTCATACCTTTGCTGCTCTTGGAAAGGTTAGCTGTCCCATCTCCCAGAGTAGCTCAGGTATTGGGGATTTCCCTGATAACCCTCCATCCTTGATCTCCCTTCTCCCTGATTTGGTAATCTATTGTCCTGAAAGCGAGAAGAGAGAGGAGGATTGTTCTGGAAATTGGGGGTTGGAGGGTATCTGGGAAAGAAGCTTAAGTTGGAGGGTAGAGTATTTCTTCCCTCTGGGGGAAGTTCTGAGGGAAGTTTTGAGGGAGGTTTCCTGTGGCAGTACTTACCTGATTGGACCCCCCCTTGTGCCGGGGGAGTCCATACATACCCCAAGATGGGTCTATTACCCTTGTATCTTGGGCTGATATAGGTGGCAGAGTCAGGTGGAAAGTTAGTTGAATACCCTGCCTGGCTACCGCGATTGTGTTTGATCAGAGGGTCTCCTCTGCCTCTCATTCTGCTTATTAGTGGGAAGAGTATTTTTAGGCCCCCTATTCTCAAATACAAAATGGGGGTATTTTTCATCTCTGCCAACTTTACAGCAGCGGGTGTGTTAGACGGTTTGGGATTTTTGGGGTTATTTTTGTTTTCAGATGGCTTTTGTACTTCATAAATCCAGGTGGCCTGTTCTATCACCCAATCCAGGGTCCTACTCTCATGAAGTCCCTTACCACATATAAAGAACAAGAAGATAACAAAACAGTGATGAACCAATGGGGTTTGAAACCCATCACGGGACACCACAAATGTGGCCATTGTGTGGCGTGCCAATTTACTTCTACAAAAAAATCATTTGAATATGGCAACAAGAAGGAGTGGTTTTTTAAAAATCACACCAATTGCTTGAGCAAAAACGTCATATACATTATCCAATGTCCATGTGATCTTGTATATGTAGGAAAAACTATGAGAGAGGTACGCCAGAGAATATCGGAACATCGTTCGTGCATAAGGAACAATGTGCAAGACAAACCTTTAGTTGAACATTTCTCTAAATTGGGGCACACTGACAAGGATATTAGGTGGTTTGTACTTCAAACCATCAAGACCCCCATGAGAGGAGGCGACATGTCCACTATGTTACACAGACTAGAACAAAGATGGGTTCACTCTTTGGACTCAGTTAAAAATGGTTTGAATATTTCCATAGAGTGGAACAAACTGGTAACTGGATAAGAGACATGGTCTCTGCTCTCATTGGTTGAGCACGGTTCTATATCAGTTATATGGTGAACCTCTGATATATATGCCATCTGATAAATATATATGAAGGGCATGGCATGTCAGCACATTCATTTGGACTCTGGTTTACCCATATTTGATTTTTACAATATTGGTTGTGGCGAAGGCGCCTCCTGCCACCGTGAGGGGGAAGGGCGTTTGTGTCCATTAGAAGTCATGAAAGATCACACCATAATCCAGGATGAACTGAAGGTGAGTGGCCATGACCCAGAATAGCAAGCTATATCCAAGGATCACCTCGGATGTTGGAATGAGCCGCATATACCAACAGTAACAATCATGCAGCATAAGCACCCATTGGTCTATGCACGAAATAAAGTGAGGCAATGCATCTTTTTAACATCCCTCATGCTGCACTGGTATTTTTACACAATCTAAAATGTATTTTTACACAATCCAAAATGTGTGTACATGTAAAAAACTTTTGTCCATGAAGAGACTACAATGCCCATAAGTCACTGGGAGCCGGGGCTTAACAGTTCTGTTCACCAACAGAAACAATCATGGTATAGCAGCGTTTATTGTTTCATGCACGTGTTAGGGTGAGGTAATTCATCCTTCATGCTGCATTGTTCCTCCAGGTTTATCAAACAAACACTATTTGGTTCATGAAAAAGGAAAAAGAAAAAAGAAAAAAATGTGTTGCTTACGGAGGGACTACTTTGCCCAGAAGCCTCTGGGAATTGGGGCTCAAGAGTCCTTTCACCATGTTGATGGCATATTTAAGGAAGCCACGCCCAGGAAACAGCACGAAATTTGGAGTGTGTGCAGGACAAGAGAGAAGGAACCCATGGTAAGTAAAATGTGTGTGTGGGTTTGAGTGTTTAAATCCACAAAGTTTGTTTGCAGTTTTGAAGAGAGAGAGGGTGCGAGGGTAAACTCAACCCTTTCAATTCCATTTTTTGCTGACAATCAGCATGCATAGCACATGTAAACAGATGCTGGATGTGTCTGTTTTTTCCCCTTTTCACTCGTATAGAGGCGTTTGAACAGCCATGGAGCCCAGTTAAGGCAGCAGTTGTGTGTTTTTCCATAAGCATTAGAAGCTGTTTGGCAGTCACTGTGCACGCTGACCCATTATTATTTTTAGGGTCAGAAAAGCCTAATATGAGAGTGGGGTTGTTATAGAACTCCAGCATGATTGAACAAAGGTTCATAAAGGGAATTTTAATCTGTTTCCTCCACAAAACTCTATGTGGGGAGGGGCAGGGGAGTGAGACAACAGCATTAAAAAAACCTTGATAATGCTTTGAGCTAGTTACATATATGAGCATGACGTTTTGTTCCATGTATCCCTTCAGGAACATTGAACTAGAATCACCGCGCAGTGAGAAAAAACTGGGGTACCAGATTAGAACATTTCTGGACTCGGCCACATGAGGTGAGGCGAATTGATAGGAGGTTTTGATTACCTTCAGTGTGGTCAAGATGAAAATATTTGAGTATTGAGTCTCTGTGTTGCATTTCAGGCGAGAACAGGGATTTTTCCTCTTTGGATTTATTGACTAAAGACGCAAGACACCCCCATACCTGAATCTTTGATCAGGTAAGACAGTGTGTCCAGACCATTTATACAATGGTGTATTGTTTATAGGGCAGGCTTACTAAGATGCTTTGTCCTCCTCTTACGTTGCAGTATAGGCGCAGAGTTATCTAGCACCACTGCAGGATTTAGTCCATCGTTGACACACGTCTCCATTATTTCCCGTGGAGGTGAGTGCCAATCTGTATACACATAAACTGAGATATACACACAAGATATATGTGTCTAAACAAATAAGAGATCAGAATTCTGATGTTATGTATATTGTTTGTTTGTAGATTGAGGTTTGATGACATCCTCCACCTTTTGACATTTCGGAGTGGTTGCAACAGAACCATCCGTCTCCTGAAGAAGGTCGCTTATATTTACCAGCTTAAATTAGGGGCCTATTGTGACGACCGAAACATATGTTGAGTTACAGCAAATAAGCAGGATGCTATTTGTTTTTGTATTAACACTTACTGTAATCACCAAGAGGTGTTGAAATTTATGTTAATATATTGGTTCTAGCTGGTCTGAGTACCACAAGTGTGGAATATTGACATGTATAGTGAGAGTGTGAATGAATGATGGAATGAATGGTGGTGTTTAAATGGGGATGTTGAGAACAATAAATATTTGTGTAAATTGTTTATAAATAAATATATATATTTTTTGACAAGACCTGGTATTGTTTAAATGTGTACAGATGTTCTGATCTCATTTCGCCCAGGTTCATTTTTGTTGTTCCCTTACCAGTTGGGTCATTGAGGGTCATTCTGAGTCGGGCGGTAGGGGATACCGGGCACCGGTAAGGAGACCGGTGCCGGTAATCCCCTACCGCCCGATTCCGAGGTCACCTAACGGGAGCCGTAAGGTACGTTTGGTCGGACCAAACGTACCTTACAGGTCCCGTTAGGGGACCAGGCCGCTAATTACAGGCCTGCCATTAGCAGGCCCGTAAATAGCGACCTCCCCATTCCCATTGAGCCCTATGGGGGCTCAAATGGGAATGGGGAATGGCATGCTAAATGGGGACTTACCGGTCCCGCCAGGGTCGGACTACACTGGTAAGTCCCCATTGAACTACACCGGTGCCGGACCCGTTATTGGTGGCAGTCATGGCGCAAATAGCGCCATGACTACCACCAGTCTCGGAATGAGGCCCATTATGTATTTTGGGAGTGCATGGAAATAAGTAGTAATGAACCTCGTAGGGCTCTTTCTCCTGCGCAGGGCGTACCTCTGATCTGTACCCCTCCCCAGAAAGTCTTTAAGGTTAGCAACTTTCTTCATATTGCCACTCTCAACTCTCGCTCTGGGGTCAAACACTCCTCTGACATCTGCCACTGTCATGATCACTGCTTCCAAGGAGCCAGGACCAGCCCAACGTCCTTGGAAGCAGGCCCCTAACCCTAATCCTAGGCACCAGCCGGTCCCCACGGGGACCTTTTGGACCATGTCCTGGCGCCGGTGGCACCAGGCTCATCAGAATCATCGGTCCCGGCACTGGAAGCGCCGGGCTCATAATATGTGTGCAGATGCTTGGGTGGACTTACCTGCAGCAGACCATGCTGCTTACTTACCAGCCTCTTAGAAGTCCTCTGTGAACAGGGACTACTTTCTTACCTGGGTGGGGCAAGCTCCACTCCCTGGATTCAGCACTGGAAAGCTTCTGGAACTGGAACTCTTTTCTTACCTAGGCGGGGCCGTGGAGGAAGACGCCTCATCACTCCAAGGCTATTTAAACCACACCCGATAGACGAAACGTGCTTCGCGTTATTCTGCGAACAGAAGACCTCGCTAGGCAATTGCTACAAACGCAGGCAGGACAGACACCCCTGCCCGCTCCAGGAGGAAGCTATCCTTCTGCATCATCTGTAAATCCAGTGCAAATCAATCTACTTGGTAATGTGCCCTTGGCTCCGCCCGAACGTTTTTCTGGTGACCCAAAGAAATTTGCAGTGTTCCTCAACCAGTGCTGCTTACATTTCTTATGTCGACCAGCTGCATTCCCAACAGACCAGACCAAAGTGGCTTTCGTGCTTTCTTATCTCAGTGGCAGCGCCGCAGATTGGTCGATCCCTTTAGTCACCCAGGATGATCCGGTTTTACATGATTTCCAGGCCTTCCAGTGCAGCACGGAGAAACTGTTTGCAAGACATGCACAAGGGCAGGCCTTGGACAATGAACTTCTTTCATTACGACAGGGTAATCAAGACCTCTTGACCTATATAGCCTCATTCAACAGACTCATAGTGGAAACTCAATGGCCCGAGGATAAGAGAATAACACTTTTCTACAGAGGCCTGCGTGGAGAGCTCAAGGATGTGTTAGCTCAAGTTGTGAACCCTCCACAAGAATGTTCGGACTATATTGACTTAGTCGTCCAATTGGACCACAGATTACAGAACAGGAAGGCTGATCGTTCTAAATGTGATACCCGAGTGTTTTCTAAACCACAGACTTCTACTAAGGGAGCTGACACTGTGGAACCCATGCAAATAGGGGCGATGAAAGGTCCTTTAACCCAAAAGGAGCGGGAAAGAAGAAGACAGCTGCAATTATGCCTCTATTGCGGGAACTTTGTGGGCACTTTCTTCGAGACTGTCCAGTGAAACCAGCTAAGAAGGCTGTAGGAGCCGCAGATTCCAGTACCTCAAGTTCCGAGCAGGGAAACGACCTAGCCCGGCAAGTGTAGAGGTCCTCTTGCCGAGCGTTAAGATCTGTCCCGTGACCTCGCATTTCGTGGTGCCCATGGTCCTCATTGATCCTGCACGTCCGGATCGTTTGCATGCAATTGAAGCTTACATCGACAGCGGAGCAATCGGCAATTATGTGGACCGTGAAATGGCATCAAGGATGAATCTACCCCTTGTCCCTAAGGCAGTAAAAGACATCATTACTACAGTGGATGGCACGGAGATAGCCTCCAAACCAGTAACGCACGCCACCCAAGAAGTGACGCTAGTGAGCCAAGATGGACACCGTGAGAAAATCGTGTTCGATGTGATCAAGGCCCCTCAGTTCCAGATCATTCTGGGAATCCCTTGGTTAGAGAAGCACAATCCTCAGATCAACTGGCGAGCAAAGACGGTTCAGTTTCCAGAATGTTTTACCACTTGTTATCCTCGGCCTGAAGTTTCAGTGGCGGCGATCTCTTCAGAGGTTCCCACATTGCCTCCCGACTACCAAGAATTCCAAGATGTCTTTCGGAAGGATCAAGCTAACACCCTGCCTCCTCATAGGTCTTACGACTGTCAAATAGACCTGATACCCGGAACAACTCCTCCTTGCAGTAGGATTTATGCCCTCACCGAGCCAGAGAATCTTCACCTCAGGCAATATCTGGACCAATACCTAGCTAACGGGTTTATCCGTCCTTCTAAATCTCCAGCTTCCTCGGCTTTGTTCTTCGTTCCGAAAAAGGAAGGAGACCTTAGAACTTGTATAGATTACCGCACCCTGAATCAAATCACCGTTAAAAACAGATACCCGTTACCTTTGATCCCTGAACTCCTGGACCAAGTCAAAGAAGCATGCATATATACAAAGTTGGATCTCAGAGGAGCCTACCACTTGGTACGAATAAAAGAAGGCGAGGAGTGGAAGACGGCCTTTCGCACCAAGTATGGGCTATTCGAATATCAAGTGATGCCTTTGGACTTTGTAACGCTCCTGCCGCTTTCCAGTATTTTATGAACGATGTCCTTAGAGAACTCATAGATGTGTGTGTTGTTGTCTACATTGATGACATCCTTGTCTATTCATCATCGGAAGAGGAACATCAGAAACACGTTAAAAAGGTTCTCGAGAGACTGCGTCAACATAACCTTTTTGCCAAGCTTGAAAAATGCGTTTTCAACGTAACTGAAGTTGAGTTCTTGGGATTCATATTGTCACCTAATGGGGTTCATATGGATTCAAAGAAGGTCGATGCAATCATCAAGTGGCCATCACCAACCTCGGTAAAAGGAGTTCAAAGCATGTTAGGCTTCGCTAACTTTTACCGCAGATTCATTCCTGAATTCTCTCAGATAGTCCAGCCCATCACCGCTCTGTTAAAGAAGAACAAACGTTTTGAATGGTCTACAGAAGCAGAACAGGCTTTTCAGGACTTAAAAGCTAAATTCATTTCTGCTCCTGTTCTAAAACATCCTCGCCCAGAACTCCCCTACATCGTGGAAACGGATGCTTCAAGTCTTGTTATGGGGGCAGTGTTATCACAAAGAGATCCGGTCACACACCAATTACATCCAGTAGCCTTTTGGTCCCGCAAATTCTCGGCTTCCGAGATCAACTATTCAATTACAGACAAGGAACTTTTAGCTATCAGATCGGCCTTTAAAGCCTGGCGGCATTATCTTTTGGGAGCCAGACACACAGTCACCGTAATGACTGATCACCGCAATCTACAATATCTGAAGACGGCCAAAGCTCAGTCTTCCAGACAGCTTCGTTGGGCTCTGTTTCTGGCTGAGTTTGACTTTATAATTACTTATCGACCCGGCAGTAAAAACGGAAAAGCAGATGCCCTCTCTCGGATGGGAGTTGATGAACATTTGACCAATCCAGAACCAATACCCATAATCCCAGAACAAAGTCTTTTGGGGTTGGTCAAAGCTCAATCCTTTGAAGACATCAAGACTACAGTCAAGTCACTCCTAACTCCGGCCGATTTGCAGGACTGGCAATTAAAGGGAAAAGAATTCTTAGTGGATCAAGACCTACCATATTTCCAAGGGCGATCGTACTTGCCCTGTGAGAAAATACAAAAACAAGTAATTTCCTGTTATCACGACTCTCTAATGGAGGGTCATCCTGGCATTACCAAAACCATGGAAAAGATCAAGAGACATTTCTGGTAGCCATCATGGAAGAAGGATATTAGAGACTTTGTAATCTCCTGCGGTGTTTGTGCCCAGAATAAAAGTCAGAAGGAGAAACCAGCTGGCCTGTTACACCCTCTGGATATTCCTCCCTGTCCATGGCATACCCTGTCCATGGATTTCATCACGGACTTACCTCCATGCTCAGGGTATAATACCATTTTAGTAATCGTGGATCTATTCTCCAAGATGGCTCACTTCATTCCCCTGAAGGGCCTACCTTCGGCTTCGGTATTGGCTCGAGAATTCTTAGAAAACATCGTTCGGTTACACGGTTTTCCCTCGGTTTTAATCTCCGATAGGGGAAGTCAATTCATCTCCCACTTTTGGCGAAGTTGCTGTCGTCTAGCCCAAATTGATGTAAGACTTTCAACCAGTCACCATCCCCAAACTGACGGACAAACCGAGAGGACAAATCAGACTCTAGAGCAATATCTGCGTTGCATGCTCCAACAAACTGAAAACCCTTGGAAGGATATTCTTTGGATCGCTGAATACGCTTACAACAATTCGACTCATTCTGGAACCGGGAAGACTCCCTTCTTCCTATTATACGGACATCATCCTAGAACCTCTAATCTGGATCCTCCCCAAGAATTCGAAACACCTGCTGTGGATCATTTGCACTCTGAGATTACCCGTGCTTTCAAAGAAGCCACTGCCCATCTGCAAAGAGCTAAAGCTCAAGTCAAAAAGGGAGCAGATCGACACCGTAAAGAGGCCCCTCACTACGCAGTAGGAGATCAGGTCTGGTTATCCACTAAGCACCTGCCTCTAAAAGGACCCCGCACCTTCAACCCGAGATATCTTGGACCTTACCCCATCTCTACCATAGTTAATCCGGTGGCGGTCAAATTGGAATTACCTGCGCATATGAAAATACATCCAGTATTCCATGTCTCCTTATTAAAAACCAGTACAACCAGAAACCTGATTGGCTGAACTCCCAGAACCTGTTTTGGTAGACGGAGAACTCGAATTCGAAGTAAAGAACATTCTAGACTCCAAGATCTCCAAATCTAAGTTATATTATCTGGTTGATTGGAAAGGATACGGCCCCCAGGAAAGGTCTTGGGAACCCTCTGAATATGTCCACGCACCTCGTCTGGTCAAGAGATTCCATCTGAATCACCCCGACAAGCCAAAACCCCCGGAGAAGACACGCTTAGGAGGGGCCTTGAGGGGGGGTACTGTCATGATCACTGCTTCCAAGGAGTCAGGACCAGCCCAACGTCCTTGGAAGCAGGCCCCTAACCCTAATCCTAGGCACAAGCCGGTCCCCACAGGGACCTTTTGGACCATGTCCTGGCGCCGGTGGCACCAGGCTCATCAGAATCATCGGTCCCGGCACTGGAAGCGCCGGGCTCATAATATGTGTGCAGATGCTTGGGTGGACTTACCTGCAGCAGACCATGCTGCTTACTTACCAGCCTCTTAGAAGTCCTCTGTGAACAGGGACTACTTTCTTACCTGGGTGGGGTAAGCTCCACTCCCTGGATTCAGCACTGGAAAGCTTCTGGAACTGGAACTCTTTTCTTACCTAGGCGGGGCCGTGGAGGAAGACGCCTCATCACTCCAAGGCTATTTAAACCACACCCGATAGACGAAACGTGCTTCGCGTTATTCTGCATCTGCAGCAGAACGCTCACCGAGTCTGTTCCAGCCTTTCTTCTTACGATCCCGAATCTGCAAGAGTCATACTCACCATTCCTGCATCCTGAATCTGCAAGAAGCATACTCACCATTCCTGCATCAAGTCGACAGCAGCACCTGCAGAGACAAGAAACAGCAGGTTAGCAAGGCAGCCTTATTTCGCAGTGCTACTCACCTGATCCATCGGCTGCGGTCATTTTCGGCACGCTGCACCTCCACCTGCGAAGACAAAAGCATTGTCACTACTTACCGGCACTCCGTGAATTCTGGATTTCTTCACACTGCATCGCCGCCTGCGGAGATAAAAGCATTGTATCTACTTACGGACATTCCGCGGACTCCGGCGCTGCAAACCAACTTCTGAAAGACAAAAGAAGAGACATTAAACAGGTATTTACTTACGCCCATCGCGCTCTTCGCAATAGAACGCCTGCTCTTCAGCACGAACTACGCTGCAAGGAAAAGACAGTTAGAGCGCTTGCATTTACTCACGCATTTCCAGGCGCTTCACTCCATCTTCCTCAAGAGTCCTGCAAGACAAAAGGGAGAAAAGCATTATACGAAGTCCTGTTCAATGTTAACGTGCCTTGCACCTAAAGACTATAAAGACTAAAAAGGTGTCTGGAAACTCACCGCTCGTGCAGTTAACGACGGTAACGGTCTTCTGAGTCCAAGAGGCCTATGTTTCACCAGTGAAGGAACTGGCAACAGCGCCCTGCACCAGACGCAGATGGAGAGCCCCGCATTCACCTATCTAAGGTGAGCACGTTGACCTGGGGGCTCTACGGAGAGGGAGAGAGAGGAAGAGGGACATTGAACAACCCAGACCATTAACCCCCATATTCTTTCACCTGCAGAAACCTCACCCTACGAGTTTGACACACAGTGCGAAGAGGTTCGACCCCAGAAGCCCATCGGGTTCTGCACATCACCTTTCGAGTCACAGACACCTTCCTGCCAAGATCAGCGCCTCCGGGGGAATCAGGTGAGCGTTACAGCCACCTCCTTGAAGAACTAAACCTTGATGTCCTTGGTTTTACTGAGACATGGTTCACGGCCAGCTCTGTCACGAGCTTTGACACTCTCCTCCCTGATGGCTACAAGATCCTCTCCGCACCCAGACCCTCCCGGTCCGGTGCGATAGAAATAAAATATCAATATTTGAGCGCACCCGTCTAGAGGTCTGGGCAAATGCCTGATTCAGTTCTTGCACAAACTCTCTAGGTGTCTGGTCTTCTCCACAATGCAGGTTGTAGGCCACCATATGGGCCTCCTGAGGGTTCCTGTGAACAGAGAAATGCTTTAAGATGACCGCCTTAAAGGTGGACCATCTTTGATGATTTTGATCCTCCAGTCCTACAAAGAAGCTTGAATATTCTGGGGAGAATGTCCATTTGACAAACTCCATGAAATTTTGATCATGTTCGATGCCAAATGACGTCATCATCTGATCATACAGTTCTAGATGCTGCCAGACAGAGAATTTGACATTCCTATGATATGGTGTCATAAAGCTCTTGATGGCTTTTATTTGCCCAATTGGGTCCTTTACAAGACCTCTCTTCTGTTTGGCAGCTTTCTTTTCCCGCTGCACCTGAGTCCACTCACCCTCTGAGCCAGAGCTGCTATTGGTGGTCCACTCCCTGTCCTCCTGGCACTCCCTACCTCTATGAGACTGGGAATCTCTCCCAGAATGACAGGGTCTGGTCTCTTCCCCCCTCTGGTACTATGGGATCCCTGGGTCACTTCCATTGGGCTTCCGTTTTCGCACAGGGGAGTACTCATCTTTCTCATCCCTTCTTCTGGGCATGGTGGGGAATGCCCCCCATGCCCCTAAGTGTGTGAAGGTTTTCAAAATACTCTTCTGAGGCCTGGACTCTGGTTCTTCTCTGTCTGCAAAGCAGACCAAGTGGTCACTTTGTAACTTTTGTTTCTTCCAGTCTAACTCCCTGATCTTCTCATCATAGGAGCCCTACTGTTCAGATCTGCATGCTAGGGTATTTCTAAATCTGGGTAGAGATGAATACCCGTCAATGTCTGATAAGGACTTGCCTTCCGGCTCAGTTGGATTAGGCCTGGTTGAGTCCAGCTGCCTCATGTTTCCCTGTTCTTGCAAACTGGCAGGCATGAAGTTAGCCGCACCCTGTGCATATAATGTGGTGAGTTGGCTTGAGGTCCCTGGTAAGGAGGTCATCACTCTGTGATCGGAAGGTGCCTGTCCATACTCTAACTGGCCGGGGTGCCTCAAAGCCTGTTTGTATCTGACAATTTGCTTCTTCAATTTCTCAGATTTGTTTTTCTCAGCCCCTATCTCTTGGTGATATATAGAGGCCTGAGTTTTCAGCTCTACTAGCAGGGCTTGAGTATTTTCTATTACTTTGTTTTGTGCCACTACCTGGTCACTGTGTTGTCTGGGAATATTCAGACCTCTTCTTTTGCAGGAGACTAATCTCCTCCCCTTGTGCATTTTTTAGCCTGTGTTGCCTGCTCTAGGTCAAACTCTGCTTGCCTCACATGTTCCCTTAATTTTTCATTTTCTATCCTCATGTCAGTTAGCTCCTTAGAACATAACTTGCTTTTCTTCATGTCTGTCCCTAACTGACACACCTCCTGCACAGGGCACTTCTCTCCTGACACAGTTTCCTATTCTCTTCGCTGAGGCATTCTCTCTGTCATTTCAGAGCATTCAGCTGTTGGTGCTCCTTATCAAATTCTGCCTGGGAATTGACATCCCTAATGATCAACTGACTATTCTCATCTTTCAGTTGCTCAATCTGCACTTGAATGCAAAACTGTCCTCTAAACAGGCTCTAGTGTGCACAAACAGCTCACTTAATTTTTGTTGTCTCTCTGTCAGATTTTCCACTTTCTTGATACTCCTTTCTCAGTGCATAAAAGTGAGCTTCACGCTCTGAATGCGCTTGCTGCTGTGTCACTAACTCCTCTCTTAACTGCTGAATAATGTTTTTGAATTTCAACTCTGAATCTTGGCTCTGTTGCTCTTTTTCCTCTAATTATTTCAATTCTCTCTGTGCTTGATCCAAAAGCTCAGCTTGGTTCTGCACAGAGGCTACACTAACCTGGTATCTTTCTTCCATGATCATCTTATGGAAGTACATATATGCTGTGAGCTGAGCCATTTTAATTTGCTTTTCTCTGGTGGTCTGTGTCATATAAAAGTCTGTCAGGGCCCGATGTAACAGGCCATTATCCTGCCACGTATCCACATTTACAGAGGTAACCTCCTGCATTGTATTGTATTTGAATTGTATTTATTTATTTATATAGCGCTTCTCCGAGCCCTGAGGCAACTGGGCACATTTCTTAGGGTATATAGAACAGTAGAGTAATTTACAGTTACATATTTACAGTTACATATTTACAGTTACAGGCATAGTCATTCACACACATTACAAGCATGGGGCATAATCAAATTAACATAGAGCATCGAAAGTCTACAGTATGGATACACAGGTTGCAGGTATAGGGGTACTGAGATTAACATAGAACACAGAGTGTATGTCGTATGGGCAGTTGGGGGAGAGCATGTACGTAGAAGATATAGGGCCTGACTACGAGGTCGGTGGTAAGGGGTTAACGTCGCCGGTAAGGATGCCGGTGGCGTTAACCCCTTACCGCTGCATTACGAGGTCCCTTAGCGGGTCCCGCTAAAGGACCGGGCAGCAAATAATGGGCTCGTTATTAACGGGCCCGTTATTAGCTCCCTCCCCATTCCCATTGAGCCCTATGGGGGCTTGAATGGGAATGGGGATGGGTATTTTGAATGAGGTATTACCGGGTGCTCCGAGGTTGGAATGGCCCGGTAATTCCTCATTCAAGGAACCTGGACCCGGACCCGAGTTTGGAGGCAGCCATGCCGCAAATAGCGGCATGGCTACCTCCAAACTCATAATGAGGCCCATAGTGTGAAGAGTCTAGCTACGGAGTGGGTTAATTTTCGTTCAGAGTAAGCCAGGATTTGGCCTCGTAGCGGAATTTGTGGATGGAGGGTTCTAACCTGATGTTGGGTGGTAGTGCATTCCAAGTTTTGGCTGCGAGGACTGGGAAGCTTTTGCCCCCTGCTTTTTGCAGTTTGAACCTTGGTATGATTAGGCATTTAGAATGGGAAGATCTGGTGTGTCTGACAGAGGTGTGGAGTTTGAATTTGCCACAGAGGTATTTAGGTGCTTGATTATGTATACATTTGTGTATGAGGGAGAGGGTCTTGAATTTAATTATTTGGTTGATTGAAAGCCAGTGAACACTGCGTCTCAATTCAACGATGTGCAATTTTCTGGGGAATTTGGTTGCTGCTCTTAGTGCATTATTTTGATAGATTTGTAGTTTGTTAAGATTATGTTGGCTAGTGCCTAGGTAGAGTGTATTGCAGTAGTCTGGCTTTGTTAATACAAGCACCCTGGCCAGGGTGATGCAGTTTTCAGTCATCAGGAAAGGTCTGCAGGCGTTGATGAGCTTACAGGTGTAAGCAGTGGTGGATGATGTAGCATTCATTTGTTTTCCTAGTGTGAGGGTGGGGTTGATGTACATGTCTAGTGTTTTGACGTCTTTAGAGACTATGATGTTGTTGCCATCAATGTTGAAGGTGTTGAATTTGTTGTCAAGTTTGTTGAGTCTGGCTTGGGTTTCCACTAGAAGCTCAATCTTGTCGTCGTTTAGGCAGAGACCGTGTTGCGTCATCCAAGCTTGGATGATAAGGTAAATGTCATTGTGTCGCTGTGAGTCTGTGTTGTGGTTACCTGTGATTTGTCGGAGAATTTGTGTGTCATCAGCGTAGTTGGTGTAGGAGATGCCCAGTCGGTCAAGTTTGTCAAAAAGCGGTTTTGTGAATATGTTGTAGAGTGTGAGGGAGACGCAGGAGCCTTGTGGGACAGTCGATGGCCGTGCAGAGGCAGAGGGTGCAAACACTCTGGTTATTCTGTTGTTCAGAAATGATTGAATCCAGGTAATAGCATCATTGGAAAAGTGGGCTGCTGTGGAAAGATGATTACAGAGGGTTTTGTAGTCGGCCAGGTCAAATGCTACTGATAAATCAAGTAAGTGAAGGATGGCAAGGTTGCCTGAGTCTTTGATATTCTCAATTTGGGTTACTAGATCTATCAGGGCTGTTTCGGTGCCTTGCCTAGATCGGAATCCGGATTGGCATAGCCCTAGCAGGTTATTGCTTGCCAGGTGGTGCTGGATCTGTAGATAGGCTGCTCTGTCAATGATTTTTAGGAAGAAAGGTACGGTGGTGATGGATCTATAGTTGGAAGGATTATTGGGATCGAGGAATGGTTTCTTGCGGAGTGGCATGACCCAAGCGTTTTTGAGGTTCATAGTGATGAAATTGGACTTGAAGGAGGCGTTGATTAGTGAGATGATAAATGGGGCGATCTCCTTCGCTGTTTCTTTTATGATGGATGCAGGGCAGATGTAGGTTTTAGGCTTAGTATTATTTCTTCTACTTCCTTGATGTTAAGTGGGGCGAATTTGAATGATTCGAGTTGGGGTTTAGGTGGTGTAACTGTTGTAGTTGTAGGAGGGTTGTTGGTTAAATTTTCTTTTTTAGTTTCAATTTTCCTTTGTAGGAGCTCAATTTTATCTGATAATGCCTTTTGGATGTTTTGACACCAGGTGGCGTCCTTAGAGCAGGTGGTTGGAGGATGTGTTGGTGATTCTAGTTCTCTGAGTATGTTAAACAGTTCTTTGGTATTTGATTTGACATTTTGAATACGGTCTTTACAGGAGTCAGATTTGGTTAGAAGATAGCAGATTTGTATGCGGCAGAGGCTGATAGGAAGTTTACTTTATTCAGAGCTGAAAGGACATTTTTCCAACATGTTTCTGCAACTCTTTTGTTTTTTCGCAATGTTCTTAGTTGTGGGGTGAGCCAGGTATTTAGGTGGGCAAGAGGAAGAGGTTTGACTTTGCAAAGCTTTTGTGGTGCTATTTTATTGATGGTGTTTAGCAGGGTAGTATTTTATAGGTTGGCCAGATGAGTTAAGTCCTCGTTAGGCTCAAGGACAATGTCCGCCTGTAGGAGCGGCTGCTGTAGTGGAAGTAGGTTGCTGGCCGTTATGTTTTGTGTATTTCTTGCTAATCTTGGAGGGGAGAATGTTTTCTCTTGGTTAGGGGTGTTTGTAGGAATGGAGAAGAGGATGGCATGGGGGTCGGTCCAGGCGAGAGGGTGGGTGGAAGTGATAGAGGTGTTACAGCTGCAATCAGCGATCCAATCTAATTGTCACCCTTTGAGTGTGTGGATTTTGCAAGTCGCTGGGTGAGGCCTAGATGGATTAAGCTCTTGCTGATCTCTGTTGCGTTCTTATCGTTAGTGTCATATAGGCCAAGGTTAAAGTCTCTGAGTTGGAGTGTTTGTGAACTTAGTTTAGCCTTGTTGGTCAGTAGGAGTGATAAATCTTCTTCGAAGGAGGATAGTGGGCCTGGGGGCTGTAGATCAGGTGGGTTGTGATGGCTTACGAGGGTGATAATGGCAATTTGAAAGTAAGGTGTTCAGTGGATAGGAGTGTTTGGCTTGGAACCTGTCTGATGCCTAGGGTGGTTTTGGCTATGATAGCGACGCCTCCGCCTTTGGTGTAAGTTCTGTCTTGCCTGATAATAGTTATTGGTCTGGGATGGCTAGTGATATGAGGTGACTTGAGGCGGGGTGGAGCCATGTCGCCGTGATAGCTAGGAGGTCAAGCTCGTTGGATATTATGAGGTCATTAATATCGAGCGCTTTGGCTGTAAGTGACCTGGCGTTAATGAGACATCCTTGCAGAGTGGAAGTAGGAGTTGTCTGAGACGATTGGTGGTTGATGTTATTGGCTCGAGTGCTAGGACTGGGATGTAGGTTGCTTGCGGTGTTCACCTTATTCTCGTCTGCTTTGTGGGGAGTTGTTTGTGTGGGATTTGGAGTGGACTTGAGATGTCTTTTGATAAATCTATAACCTAGTCTGGCATTTCTGGTGGTAGTAGGGCATGGTATATTGGGTGTGGGTTTCCGCGCGAATATGTTCATCCATTGTTCAGGGGTGAAGGTTTGTCCTTGGTAGAGGGTGTTAGTTGTGTGTTTAGTGATGGTGGGTTTGATGTTGGTTGAGTGCGGTAGTGTAGTGGCCATGGTTAAGGTACGGGACCAATCTGTTTTCCTAGATGGGCAACTATCTTGGCAAATTCCCTTAGAGCGCTACTGGGTACGTGGTCGTCCATAGCGTTTAGGGAGTACTTGTAAACACATAGGTGTGGTAGTAGATGATAAGTCAATAGGAAGGGTAGCAGCCTGACAGAGTTGGTAGGCAGTACGAACATAGGTAGGTGTTTAGGTGCGTCAGGGCAGCAGGTGAGCAAGAATTTGGGTACAGGTAATACAGTTGCTAGGTTGGGCTAATTCAATTTAGCAGTGGGGCAGAACAAATACAAGTAATGCAGTTGCTGGGTTAGGCTAATTCAATTTAGCTGGGTCAGGCTAGTTCAATAAAGCAGTGGGGCAGCGCAAGTCCAGGAAATACAGTTGCTAGGATAGGCTAATTTGATTTGCAGTGGGGCAGCACAGGTACTGGTAATACAGTTGCTGGGTCAGGCTAAATTCAATATTGCATGGGCAGCATAAGTACAGGTAATACAGTTGCTAGGTCAGGCTAATTCGATTTACAGTGGGGCAGCACCATAAAGGACTAGACTGAGTTGACGCTATCACATAGTAATAGAGAAGTTAGGATGGTCTAGGTCACGTTTGGTGGGGCGCATTACAAACAGGGCGTAGGCTAGCTTTGTACTACTATTGGGGGTGTTCCCCAAATTGCCTGGAAATTGCATACCAAATGGTATAAAAATTAAATCAATCCACAGTATGGTTGCTGTGAAAAATGCCTAAATGATAATAGTATTTTAAATTAATTGTGAGTGTTCATGTTCAGCAAATGGGAGGTCTGCTTCATCCAGCACAGCCATCTGTCTCCCTGGGCCAGCCTGTGACGAGAGGTTTTTTATGAGTTTCTTTGAAGTTGGTAGTGTGCTCTTTAAAGTGGGTGCCCCCAGTCTTCACACATTTTAGTCATGCTCCAGCCAAGAATGACTTTCCCTTGAAGTCACTGCTTTACCTGCCTTCAGGGCCAGGAAGTCTGGGGAACAGAGGACTTTTGACACCTTCAGCACAAAATTCTATTGCGGGGGTCATTAGATGGGAGATGTGACATCCAGGTTGGAAGTGGGAGCTTTCCTTGTGACGGTTTGCCCTCAGCTAGAAACAGGTTTTCTCTGAAGACTAAATGCCTGATTCACAGAATGTTTTCCTATGGGATATTGCCACTATAAAACACTTCTGTGAATCAGGCCCTAAGTGTCTCTTCAAATGTCACTGGAGTTTTGTGGGGAAACATAATATACATTGCTTTTGTCAACCCACACATCATGTTTCGTTTTCCTGACAAATTTTCTGTGAGCAGTGATATTTTTTTCGATTTTGGCTTTTTAAAGCCGTTTTTATTTGCACACACATGCGCAGGCTGTTTTTGCTTTCAATGTTTAAAAATTCTGTTTTCCATGTCACAGGGATATTTGATTCCTCCTTCTTTTGTAAATTAAACTGCTGCTTGTCCATTGCTAATGACAAGTGGCTTTCCACATTGCTCTTAAACTTTACGTGAAAAACAAAAGCAAAAGCCAGGCCATTTTTGTTGCAGTGTTTAAATGCCTAGTATTCTAAAGGGTACCTGGTTAATGCCTTGCTCTGCCCAGGTTGGTACAATAGTATCAAAAAACGAATGAGCAAGGTCAGGTCAATCTCTGCTGAAGAGTAACCACTGCTACACCCTGGTGACCATTCTCTCATATGCTTCGAATTCACAAGGGATAGTGTGTGGAGGAGGCATAAATGTTGATTTCATTTTGAGGCCTGTGGTGTTGTCTGTACCTCTTTCGGGTCGTTCCATGATAGTGTTTGAGTGTTCTGGTAGGTAAACCTCGAAGAAGTATTTCAAGCGAATGTTCCGGGAAAAGCGTTTCAGTTCGACTTCAGTGTTGAAAGCATGAGCTTTTGCTGCCGGTACGAAGGACAACCCTTTTTCCAACAGGTTTTGTTTGGCGGCGGAAATTATATGGTCGGATAGGTTGAAGATTGGTATCCTCTCTGTTGTGGTTGGTTTTGGTACCACTGCCTGGTCCTCATTTGCTGTCCCTGGACTGGTGGTCTTCTTCTGGGTTGCCCTCGTTGCATGCCCCTGGGAAAAAAAAGTTTGTTGTTGTGGCTGTTGTTGGTTGCCTGAACCTCCTGATGCACTACCACTGCTGCTTAATCTGAGCCACTAAGCTCCTCGGATTCAGTAAGCACCGGCATCCGCCCTACATAGTATTCATAACTTTTCTCTGCTAGATCTTTGCTGACCACGTACATCCTGACACGTTCTTTGTCTGTTTCACTCCTACAGACCACATAGGACCCTCCACTCATAAAGACACTACTGTCCTGATGAAGGCCTACACCATTAGAGCTCACCTAGCTCCACGCAAAATGGCTGAAACACTGTCGTGTTGACATGTGTTATATGTTGTTGTTCAACTCTTGATTGTGCCCACACTCTATGGGCCCGCCACCTGTTTATGATTCCACTGAATTCTCTAAGCTTCCTTCCCAAGGAACCTATAAAGAATGAACAAACTGTACAAGTAGATGTCTCAAATATTGACTACTTGATCATTCATACTTAGGTACTACACTTTGTATGTCCTCAAATGTGAATGTCCTATGTTTTTTTTTTAAATACCAGTGTATTACTACACCACTGCACTTCAAAATAAAACCCTTTTGTGCAGAAGAACAGTTTCATGAGAATTCTGTGACCACCCACACAAGGGGTCACCCACTCAGGGTGTAGCAGTGGTTACTCTTCAGCAGAGATTGACCTGACCTTGCTCATTCGTTTTTTGATACTAGTGTTTAAATGCCTGCCATTCATGTGAAAGAGACTTCTGTTTGGGGCATTTAAATGCACCCCACACACCTGCCCAAGATAAAGGCCTAAGCCAAGCAAAGACTTTTACAGTCAGTGGTACCATTACCTAGTGTATGAACTGCCCCACGAGTCATTATTGTCATTCACCTACTGGTAAAACGTCTGCAGTGCTAATGTTTTGGAAGAGAAGAATTTGGTAAATAGGTTCACATAATGAGTACAAACCTGTTTATCCAAACAAAAGAAAAGATGGCTACCATGAAAACACCAACTAAGCTCTACAAAGATCCCTTTCTGAGCCAGGGAAAAGGGGCAAAATGCCCAGACGGGAGCCAGAGGTTGAAGAAGAGAGCAGCAGGTCAGTTTTCTTCAGTTTACTTATTTTGAGGGGAAACTGTAAGCGGGAGAAAAAGGAAAGTGGTTGGGAGCCAAACCGTGTCATCCGCTCCATAGACGGACTTGTAGAGTTTGAAATAACCTGGCCCCAAGCATTACCTGATCAAGGAAAGAACATATGTCAATCAGACTTGATCGAACCCCAAACACTGCAGTCCAACCCGCACTGCCAGCTTCTTCTTTTCTGCACGGGATCATAAACAAATCCAGATATGGTTGGGAATCCCCAATGGGTTATCATTTGGGATAGCTCAGACACTGTGCTACTTAGGGTGACTGCAAAGCACCCAAAAGCAATGCATTCAAATCTATGAATTAATAGCAACCATTGCAATACGCTCTTTGCATTTTCCCATTGCATTACTTTGAAACCATTTGTGTTATTACAGGAGGTGAAAAGGCATATGCAAATCACGCTGGTCCTATCCCAGAAGCGGCCGTTCTGGGATATTTTCCATGTTATGGCACATATCTCTGCTTTTCTGTGTTGTCACACGTGCATGTTTCCCTAAACGTCCACAATGAATGGCTTTCAAAGCTTGCCAAGTGCCCGTGTATTGATATTCATGGGAAAGTGCGGACACGAAAGGCTCTTGGCTGCCTCGGCTGGGATTTAGTGCTATGGAATAAAACACCAGAAGATAAAACAACATAAAAAGAAATAACACGCCGTATTTGCGTTTCGTGGCGCGTTGGCAGATATGTTCATTTTTAAAATGTGTGGCAGGAAGGCACATGGGACGTTTATTTCACTCTGACTCTCAGGTGTTCTGTGCCTTCAGGCGACATGTGCTACTTCCTTCAGCATCTAGGCGTTGTACTGGGTGACTGGACCAATACCACATCAGGTCAGGGACCACATGTCCCCCCAACCCCCCCGGATCCCGCCTTCCATGGGCTTTCTTCCTTACAAAACGTCCCCAAGGACCGCCTTTCGAAAAGGAGCTACAAAGATGCAAAGAAACTTCTCTGACCGATTCGTTAAATAAGAGCGTGCTTATATTTTTACTTATGAAAACCTTGCCTCGGGCTGCTGTTATCTTTGATTAGTGAGTGGGCCCTCAGGCAACAGCATAAACCCTCCTGCCATGATCGTTTCAGACACACCCTCCGCTGTCTATCTCTGTAACTTAGTACCTCTGTTTTCTATGTTTACATAATCTTGCTTGCATACACCTTCCTGTAACAGCGCCTCGATGTCTATGGGCTGCAGCGCGCTCTACAAATGTAAAAAATAAATATTCAGTCAATGCCGAATCATAGCAAGATGTTGGGCCCTACTAATAGCGACTTAGTGCTTTTGAAAAAAGAAATGCCCATTTATCTCATGGCAGAGAGTACTTTTGTGTGCAACGTGCCTTTGCTGCACAAAAATACACTTTGCACCTCTCTGTGAATTAGGCCTGGTTCTACGAGTTAGTTGGCAGTACAAAGTCACTTTGCACCGTGCTGAACGTTCCATGAATTAGGCCCGCAGACTGCCGGGTTAAACTGGATGTCTCTGGTATTTTGTTCCAGTGGTGCAAAGCTGCAAAGGGCACAATTGAAAATGGTGAACATCTTCCACTTGTCAAGTTTTGTAATCATATTTTTAAATGTGTAATCTACGTGAGCACATACAGATTAAAAAGCGCCCACACGTCAAGTCGATGGATTTAACTTGCCCAATTTGCTATTAGCCTGGCCTGTGTTACACGATTCGAGCAAAATAACAAAGAAATGCAATTTCACATAGCAGTCTTAATGTGCACCACCCCATTAAATGCAATGTACGCCCTGAGGCCCACGGGCATGTTGGCGCGTTACAACAATTTAAATAAATAAAATAAATGTATGCCCGGCCCCAGCCTTGCAATTAAGGGGCAGTATCCAGGAAACTAGGTACCCGGGACTAGATCACTCAAATTACAACGGCAGCAGGGGATTTTGCACTGGTGCAAATAAATGTTGCAGCAATACATGCACCTATCGACTAACCTATGTAAAATGTCCGACCCAATATGCTGCTGCGTCATCCTTATGCATGAGACTGACCCTTTCCCTGATCGTTACTGCAAAGTGATGAGGTCATTAAGTTTGGAGTCTAAGCTCTAAAAGTTGTAATAAATAGATAATACATGGCAGCCTGCCATATCTATTTAAATGCCTAAAAGTAATGTTCATATTACAGGCTATTTGTAAGATCACAGCTGACCTGCAATAAGAAAATGTCATCACAGCCGCTCTAAAATCAGTTATTATGCTTCAGTTGTGACATCACATTGCCTGCTGGTTGAGCCAGCAGAGAGATTTTCACCTGTCACTGCAGCACTTCATTAAAGCTGTGCAATGTTTTTCAAATTCTTGCTTGCAGAGTAGTTTTCAGTGACACATGGCAGAAGGTAATTGACAAGGAATTGTTCATGGTGAATGTTTAATGTGTGCACTGCTTGAGTTTAACTCGTGTGAGCAAGAATCTGCATGTCATTACTTATTTTGCAGCACATTAACGTTTTTTTCAATACATTTTATAAAACTGCAACTATTATTCTGCATCACAGTAAGTGCTGCATGTTTTCTCTTTTATAAAAACCAAACAGATTCTCTATTGATTATATATTTGATTATATGATCAGCAAATGGAAGCTCTGACATTATATTGATCAAGAGACGAGGTAATAAAGGGAATGCCAGTGTGTGGCCATGTATTATAAGGAATAAAATACCCTGTACCATACATAAAAAGGAAATTGCAAGTCACCTTAGAGTTCTGTGACCTTACAAAGGAACTTTGCCTCGGGCCTCATTCCTCTATTTGGTCACAAAACTCCTTGGTGACTGCCTTTTAATGTACCGTACAGGATAAATTATACTATATATAAACGATTTGTCCTACCCTGATATTTTGTCATCATTATCTCCAAAAAACCCTTTAAGATCCCCTGACAATTGCATTTTTTTTTTACTGCTGTCCATTGTTGGCATCCTTGAGCAAGCCTCTTGTAGCGACTGCCTCACTTGCATTATTTTGTTGTATGATTACTTTGGAACTCACATTTTGTGAGGGTGAAAGCTACAGGGTTTTTTCCGTTCAATGAAATGTCATCTTCAATAATTAACCCCCTTTCACCCTTTTTGTATTGCACCTCACAACCTGTCTCTGGAGTCAGCCATCTTTACTCTGTCTTTTAAACATGACACTCTGACCTGATAATGAAAACGTATCTGTCCGCTCATCTGGCCCTTATAACGACTGTCCATTTTCTTTCTTTTCTTTTTATTATTGGAAAGAATTGTGCATCTCTAGCTTTTTTTATCATTGCTTCAGCTGAGATTTCCTACAAGCCACTCCCCTGAAACAGCACTTCTCCCTGCCTGCGATTTACTAAGATCATAATATTTACCTCCCTGCCCCCACCATTCCGGTCCTTCCCGCTTTACCAGATGCTTTCTAAACCACTGGCCACACCATTCTATGTGTTTCTCTTTGTTTTCTATGCAATGGGTTGACTCCTTACTGGCAGATGCCGTACCTTCGGCTTGTACCATTTTGGCTTCATGGAAAATCTCTTCAATTCCCCCACCGGAAGCACACGGTTCTTTCCTTGGTACTCTGCTACCGGATCTTCCTCATGGCCTTGCACACGGTTCTTTCCTTGGTACTCTGCTACCGGATCTTCCTCATGGCCTTGCACACGGTTCTTTCCTTGGTACTCTGCTACCGGATCTTCCTCATGACCTTGCACACGGTTCTTTCCTTGGTACTCTGCTACCGGATCTTCCTCATGGCCTTGCACACGGTTCTTTCCTTGGTACTCTGCTACCGGATCTTCCTCATGACCTTGCACACGGTTCTTTCCTTGGTACTCTGCTACCGGATCTTCCTCATGGCCTTGCACATGGTTCTTTCCTTGGTACTCTGCTACCGGATCTTCCTCATGGTCTTGCACACGGTTCTTTCCTTGGTACTCTGCTACCGGATCTTCCTGATGACCTTGCACACGGTTCATTTCCTTGGTACTCTGCTACCGGATCTTCCTCATGGCCTTGCACACGGTTCTTTCCTTGGTACTCTGCTACCGGATCTTCCTGATGACCTTGCACACGGTTCATTTCCTTGGTACTCTGCTACCGGATCTTCCTCATGGCCTTGCACACGGTTCTTTCCTTGGTACTCTGCTACCGGATCTTCCTCATGGCCTTGCACACGGTTCTTTCCTTGGTACTCTGCTACCGGATCTTCCTCATGGCCTTGCACACGGTTCTTTCCTTGGTACTCTGCTACCGGATCTTCCTCATGGCCTTGCACACGGTTCTTTCCTTGGTACTCTGCTACCGGATCTTCCTCATGGCCTTGCACACGGTTCTTTCCTTGGTACTCTGCTACCGGATCTTCCTCATGACCTTGCACACGGTTCTTTCCTTGGTACTCTGCTACCGGATCTTCCTCATGGCCTTGCACACGGTTCTTTCCTTGGTACTCTGCTACCGGATCTTCCTCATGGCCTTGCACACGGTTCTTTCCTTGGTACTCTGCTACCGGATCTTCCTCATGGCCTTGCACACGGTTCTTTCCTTGGTACTCTGCTACCGGATCTTCCTCATGGTCTTGCACACGGTTCTTTCCTTGGTACTCTGCTACCGGATCTTCCTCATGACCTTTCACACGGTTCATTTCCTTGGTACTCTGCTACCGGATCTTCCTCATGGCCTTGCACACGGTTCTTTCCTTGGTACTCTGCTACCGGATCTTCCTCATGGCCTTGCACACGGTTCTTTCCTTGGTACTCTGCTACCGGATCTTCCTCATGGCCTTGCACACGGTTCTTTCCTTGGTACTCTGCTACCGGATCTTCCTCATGGCCTTGCACACGGTTCTTTCCTTGGTACTCTGCTACCGGATCTTCCTCATGGCCTTGCACACGGTTCTTTCCTTGGTACTCTGCTACCGGATCTTCCTCATGGCCTTGCACACGGTTCTTTCCTTGGTACTCTGCTACCGGATCTTCCTCATGGCCTTGCACACGGTTCTTTCCTTGGTACTCTGCTACCGGATCTTCCTCATGGCCTTGCACACGGTTCTTTCCTTGGTACTCTGCTACCGGATCTTCCTCATGGCCTTGCACACGGTTCTTTCCTTGGTACTCTGCTACCGGATCTTCCTCATGGCCTTGCACACGGTTCTTTCCTTGGTACTCTGCTACCGGATCTTCCTCATGGCCTTGCACACGGTTCTTTCCTTGGTACTCTGCTACCGGATCTTCCTCATGGCCTTGCACACGGTTCTTTCCTTGGTACTCTGCTACCGGATCTTCCTCATGGCCTTGCACACGGTTCTTTCCTTGGTACTCTGCTACCGGATCTTCCTCATGGCCTTGCACACGGTTCTTTCCTTGGTACTCTGCTACCGGATCTTCCTCATGACCTTGCACACGGTTCTTTCCTTGGTACTCTGCTACCGGATCTTCCTCATGGCCTTGCACACGGTTCTTTCCTTGGTACTCTGCTACCGGATCTTCCTCATGACCTTGCACACGGTTCTTTCCTTGGTACTCTGCTACCGGATCTTCCTCATGGCCTTGCACACGGTTCTTTCGTTGGTACTCTGCTACCGGATCTTCCTCATGGTCTTGCACACGGTTCTTTCCTTGGTACTCTGCTACCGGATCTTCCTCATGACCTTGCACACGGTTCATTTCCTTGGTACTCTGCTACCGGATCTTCCTCATGGCCTTGCACACGGTTCTTTCCTTGGTACTCTGCTACCGGATCTTCCTCATGGCCTTGCACACGGTTCTTTCCTTGGTACTCTGCTACCGGATCTTCCTCATGGCCTTGCACACGGTTCTTTCCTTGGTACTCTGCTACCGGATCTTCCTCATGGCCTTGCACACGGTTCTTTCCTTGGTACTCTGCTACCGGATCTTCCTCATGGCCTTGCACACGGTTCTTTCCTTGGTACTCTGCTACCGGATCTTCCTCATGGCTTTGCACACGGTTCTTTCCTTGGTACTCTGCTACCGGATCTTCCTCATGGCCTTGCACACGGTTCTTTCCTTGGTACTCTGCTACCGGATCTTCCTGATGACCTTGCACACGGTTCTTTCCTTGGTACTCTGCTACCGGATCTTCCTCATGGCCTTTCACATCGTTCTTTCCTTGGTACTCTGCTACCGGATCTTCCACATGGCCTTGCACACGGTTCTTTCCTTAGTACTCTGCTACCGGATCTTCCTCATGGCCTTGCACATGTTTCTTTCCTTGGCCTTGGCACTCTGCTTTGTTTCTCTTGACACTTTGCAGATTTGGGGCCTGCTTTTCATGGAGCATTTTCGATCTGTTTCTGAAGGCGGGTTTTTTTAAGCCACTTTTACCAGAGTGATCAATTTTGATCACTGGTAAAATGTTTCCTTAAACGTGGCACAACACAAAGAACAATGATCTGCGTTGCACTGTCAAATGTGCATAGCAACGGCCAGTGGTGCATCTTGCCAACTGCGTTCCTGTTACTTTTGCTCAGCACCTCCATTTTGATCAGGTGGTGGGCAAATAAAGTGCTAAAAAGGCACCATTTTGCGGGACTTATAAGGTTGTGTATTTGAAAAACAAATGAGAATAGACTATGGTGGTACTTTACCCCACCTTGTGATGCACAGGTGGGTCAATGTTTGCATTTACTGGGAGATATTGTGCAGAATGCTCCTGGTGTTACGTTTGGTGCTGCCATCAATCTCATTAGTGAAATGCATCCCGTTATTTGATGGCCCTTATTATACACCATGAATTTGCACTTCAGCCAGTCTGCCAGGGTTGCAGCAGACATTAAGGGGAACAATTCCATCTAGCATCTGTTTAGAGAACAGACAAATACTCCTGATTAGCCATCAATCCCTTTTGGAATCGCTTTGATCGAATTTAAGGGATTGTCAAGTGACTCCAATCAAGCAATCCCACTAAGTCAGTGCCTCATCTGGGACGCCCAAGGTAAGCCCTTATTTATATATTTTTATGACAAGTTATACCCTGGATGATAAACCCTTGTATAACACCCCTCTCTATGAATCCCCCTGACCTCACTGAGCCAAGAAGTAGGTTTGTTTTGCAATTTAAAAGATTTATTGGAAAGATTAAACGATATATATATTACACTTTTATAAATAAATTAATATTTGATCGCACACTTATGAATATGACCGTGATTAACAATGGATAATATGACAATTGTACGCTTATTTAATCACTGAGGAATTGGTATAGAAAGAGTAAAGTAGCAGAGAATACTTTTATGGTTTCAAGGAAAAACAATGATGGAAAAGAATGCAACAAAGGAATAACCTTGATTTGATTTCAACAAAAGACAATGTAATCACTTTTCCCATTTTGGCAATTCACTCCCCCCCTATATGCAATATAAAAAGATGGAACGGAGAGCACACAGTTCTCTGGATAACAATCAAATGTAGTTCAGTTCCCCCCTAGCAAGCTTAGATCACAGGGATGATTTTAAAACACAGGCAAAATACTATAAATGTGGTTTGCAAAGAAGTGAAAATATGCTAAAAATGATTTTAATTCCCTATAGGAGATTCAGGGTAGGTGAAAGCTACTTAAGATTAGTTCAAGTCACACTGGCAATGCTCGCTGAGGGATTAGCAGGTTGAAAACGAATTTTAGCAGTTCAAGCAAAAGCCGGCTATCTTTGACAGGAGCTAATTTTTCAATTTGCTGCAATTTTGCCGAATGCATCGAGCGCTATTACGGAATAACTATTCGCGATTACGAAATAACTATACGGAGGAACTACTCGTTCCTAGCACCTATGATTCAAAAGATACGGACGAATTTGTGAAGTTAGTTTTTCGAAATTAAAGTAAACTTCAGAATGACGAAATGACACTTTTACAGCTTTGAAATGACAGAATGAACACACGATTCCAATGATGCAGTTCTGGACAGGTTCAAATGTTTTGAATCAGATTATTTTAAACTAAGAGATTAGTTCTGGTACAGTTCTATCTGAGTACTCACACTATAAATTTGAAATAGGCCATCAAGGTCTAATCAGGTTTGGACTGGACTCCTGGCGGGTGGTTCTGAAGTCACAGCTCTCTAGGTCAGCTCTGCTCTGCACTTCACAGCGGTCTGGTCTCTGGTTCTGGCAAAGGTTCTTGGCACTGCAGAGTGGTCTGGTCTCTGGTTCTGGAGATGGTCCTTCTGGATATTGTCTGGTCCGGCAGAATGCGTCGCAAGAAAGTGGAAAGTGAATCTCGCCTGTCCAAGCAGTCTCTTTTTATGTGTTTTGAAAGTGGGTGTGTGCGTGGGCATAACTAAGCCTGCCCCTCACAACTTATCATTGGCCAAGCTCTCCTCTCTCCCTTGATTGGGGGAAGGAAATGTAGTGTCATCGTGATGAGGTAGTTTATGGGTCAGAGGATCCACCCCTGGTCAATTTGCACACAAATCTATTCTTGATCCAAATACATATTTATCTAAGTACAATTTTTCTAATATTATATGTCCAGTTAACATATTTTCTGTAGCACCAAACCATCTGATCCCTGTCTTTGTAAGATGTCGTGTCCACTTATGACAGAATTCTGCCCTTTTCATCAAGAACACAACCTCTAAACTTTTCCAGAATTTACACAAACATGCACAAGGAATATGGGCATCAGATGATAAAGTGTCAGATTTTTAACATACAGACATTCGGAGTAATACCTTATTTTCCACTACTACCCCCAAGAACATACCACAGAGTCCTAGCACCTCTTAAAATGTGCACAGAAAAATCACAAGAATAATGATATTAATTATATAATTTTGACAAGTCCGTACTATGAATTATCCATCTTTTTAAAATTTTGCTCTGGCCTAGACGGGTATGGTTTCCCAAAGCACATGGGGGAATTTCTGGTTTGTCCACTTCCTCCAACTCAAGTTGCTCACAGAGGCACTGCCCCTCCCAGTTTCTCTCAAGAGGAAGCCATTTACGACCCCCCCCCGTAATTTGACATTTGCCTGAGCCAAGGAAGGCTCATTGTTCTGTTTCCCTGCTCCCAGGTGCTCCTCCACTGATTCAATCAGGGAGGTGTCATCTCCTTTTGGTGGGAACAGCAGAAGGCAGCCAGGCCTGGGAATGCAGTGGCTGAGCAACTTTCCACTCCTGTCGGGGGTAGTTGCCGGGCAGAATTCAATCTCTTCAAGCCAGGCTTTAGCCAAATGTCACTTTTGTTCCCAGTTTTTCTTCATCCAAATCAAACTTACAATTTTTACACATGCAGCTAGAATGCTGATTCTAAGTTCAAAACTATGACATTTAAACAGTTGCAACATATGTGACACTCAAAGTAGCTCACTCATTTATTTTAAACATTTCGATTTTAGTGGCTTTAAGTCCAATTTCACTTCAGCTGCTGACATCCACAGCTCAGCCAGTTTTGTTATAAACATTGTTTTGGACTCTTCATCTTTCCAGATTTTGTATGCACACAAGACTACATTCTGCCAAATGTCTGCTGGTGTTCATTGAGATTTTTGAATATCTTGCAATGTTTAAAATAGGCATTTTTAGCTTGCATTTCAGAGAAACTAAGGGGATTTCAAAGCGCTTTTTGAGCTAACAGGCACTGCTGTTTTTCCTTTGGCACGCATTCCACTCATGGCACTCCTGGCCCATCACGCTCGCACTGGTGGGTGGTAGGTCAGGTTACCATTTTGGTGTGCGCAAAAACTGCGCGGTTTTCCTGGATCCTGGTGCAAATGTGGGCTTTTCCGCCATCTTGGATTTCCTAAACCCACAGCACCAAATGTTGCAGCATAATAGTCCAAACGTGGGTCAGGGCACCCAACAAGTCCCCCCGCACGACTGCGCTTTGATTTCGAGTCGAGGGGGAGTCGGGTGCAAAGGATATTTTGATCCACGCGTTGGGATGTCCGCATCATCTTCATCCGATTCCGTAGATGACAAAGTTCAGCATATTTTGCTCCATCAGGGTGAATCGATCGGTTCTCCTCGCCGGTCCTGATGGGAGTATTGGGCGGTACCCCAGGCACCTCGGATCTTTGCTCCCGGTCCCCAGGTCGTCTTCCTTGGTAAGTCTCCATGGTTTCATCTCTCCTAGGATGACAAAGCAAAGCGGCAATACCTATTCGTAGACATTTCTCCCCCACTATTGATATAGTGGGGTGGCATATTCATCTTATAAATCCAAAGACATGAACATATACATTTCTTTTTTTAAATCAGGAGACAAGAACATATACATTTTTTTTTAATCAGGAGACAATTTGCATTCAAGAATCATAATATTTTAGAGACTATATGTGGGATATTTTAGGGTTGGAACTGAATTACCCTGGAGGGGCCCCCTCTGGTATTGCAGAGGACTCCTCCAGTTGCTGCAGAGTGTGCCAGGGATGGCAACACTTTAACTGATTTATATGGACCCACTTGTCTTCCCCTTCTGCCGAACTACCTTTGGGGATGTGGATCTTGTAGGCAACTGGGGAGATCTTGTCTATAATTTCAAACGGTCCCTTCCATGTAGGCAAACATTTTCGCTGTTTGGCCTGGTTTCTTTGGAAATTGTATAGATAGACCAGGTCTCCCACATTATATACTTTCCTGGAAGTTTTCAAATCATAATGGGTCTTCATGCTATCAGCTGATCCTTCTAGATTCCGCTGAGCATAGGCAAAAGCATGTTGAAGGTGTTTCCTTAAATTCTCCACATACTCATGAGTTGTGGAGGCATTTATCAATGTCTGCTCTTGGGTCCTGTAGAGCAAATGTTGGGGAAGCACCATCTTGCGTCCAGTCATCAGCTCAAACGGTGACATTTTAGTTGCAGATGATGGGGTAGATCTGAAGGCCATTAGGACCAGAGGTAATCGGATATCCCAACTTGGCCCCGAATCTGCCACAAACTTTTTTAATATGCTCACAATGGTTCTGTTGTATCTCTCTACTGCACCAGAAGAGGCTGGCCGGTAAGCAATATGTAGCTTCCTTTTGACCCCCAGTATCTCCCACATCTTAGTCATTACTTCGCTGGTAAAATGGCTACCTCTGTCTGACTCAATCCTTTGGGGTAGACCAAAATGTGAAAAGATGTGGTTGATCATCAGGGCAGCTGCTGTTTCTGCTTTGCAGTTTGGGGCCGGGAGACATTCCACCCACTTGGTAAATAAGCATGTGACCGTCAACATGTACTTGTTTCCCCTAGAGGAGCGAATCACGGGGCCTATGAAGTCGATTTGCAAATTTGACCATGGCAGTGTCATCCCCCTCTTTTGGAGAGGCGCCCGGTGTGTGAGGGATGATGGCTGAAATTGTGCACACACCAGACACCCCTTCAAGTATCGGTCGAGGTCCTGCCCCATGTGTGGCCAGTATGCAACCTCTCTTAAGATCTCCAGTGTTGTATGAAACCCCCTATGACCGGCTGTGGCCGCATCATGGGCGTGACTTAACATCAGGCTTCGGACTGAGGTAGGGACCACCCACTGATCATGGCCAGCTTGGGATTTCCTTACCAACAAACCGTCTTGGATTCAGAACATTTTTGGACATTTCATCAACACTCTAAGGTCCTCTTTCCCAATGTAATCGGTATCCGTCAGGGGAAAGTTCTCAGGGTCCTCAATGTGTTGGTAAAACTTACCAATTATTGGATCCCCTTTTTGAGCCGTAATCAAATCAGCATCTGGGGTCTCCTTACTCCATTGTGCAGTTGAAAGATCATTGTGAGCATTTGTCTGGGACCTAGTGATAGCAGTGACCTGGAGTTCCCTCAACAGAGACTCTTATTTCTATTAGATCCCCTTGGATGGCCCCGGTTTTGGCCAGCTGATCAGCTAAGTCATTTTCAGTTTTGTCTGGTCCCTCTACTTTGGAATGACCCTTGATCTTCTTCCAGTAGATGGTCATCCCATTTGCGGTGACCAGATCATCAATATTTTGGATTAACTTCCCATGTTTCAGGGGTTTGTTATTAGCACATAACATGCCTCTGGTTTTCCAATTAACCAGGTGCTCCACGAACCCGTTCCGTACATAATCTGAATCTGTGATTATGACCAGTTTGTGGAGTTAATGTTGGACAGCAGTGAGGATGGCCTGATGCACAGCCATCAATTCTGCCACCTGACTACTTCGGGGACCAATTTTGTACCCAGCGGAGGGTTCTGGGGACTCATTCACCCATGCATTCCCTACGCCGGCCACCAGTTATTTCTCCCCATTGTTGTCAACATAGTAAGAGCATCCATCCACATAGACAGTGGTCATTCCCTCACACTTGTCTTCTTCAAAGACTTTGTGTGGGGAATTAAGGTATGCCTCCATGTTGTCCTTGATTTTTAGACTTTCGTCCTTGAGACAGTTTTCTCTAGCACAATCATGCAAGTCAGCCAGACCTTGCGTGAAGGGACTCTTCTTGTTTTGGCCATACCTGACCTCCACAGGAAAGCCTTGCATTGACAGAATCCAGGAAGTAATTAGGGAATTACTCACATTTCTGGCCCGGATTCTGTCACTTTGGAGCTATTGCAGAGGCTGGTGTGGAGTCTCCACTATGATGTGTTCCCCCTAGATGAACGGGCGGTAATTCTTCAATGCCCACACCGTTGCCAGGAGAGCCTTCTCACAATCGTTGAATCTTTCCTCCACAGAGGATAAAGTTTTGCTCGCATAGGAGATTACTTTATTGACCACGTCATGCTTTTGGCATAATACTGCCGTCAAGCACGTATTAGAGAACCCGGTCTCCAGGAAAAACTCCTTGTTTCTGACAGGGTAAGCTAGGCAGTGCGCTTATGAGAGGCTTCTTTTGTGTTGTCTTACTGCCTCGGATTGTTCTGGACCCCATTCCCACTTGACCCCCCCTTCAAAAGATGAATCAGGGGTCTAGTGATCTCTGCGTAGCCCTCAATGAACTTTCTGCTATAATTAGTCAGTCCAAGGAGGCTCCTTAGTTCCCACAGAGTTGTGGGGTCTTTCAGTTTCTGAAGTGCTTCCACTTTCTTTTCTTGGGGACAGAGACCCTGAGGAGTAATCTCATGCCCCAAGAAATTAACACAGGTTCTACAAGATTGTGCTTTCTGAAAGGAAAGTTTTGCTCCGGCGGTCTTCAACTGTGTCAGAACATAACAGATCTCCACTATATGTTCCTCCACAGATGAACTTTTGATGAGGACATAATCTACATCAGCCAAGTTACCACTTGTACCCAGGTCGGGAATGGCCTTGTGTAGGAAAATGTTGAACTCATTGCCGGAGTTGAGGTATCTGAAGGGAGTCCGGGTCCATGTGTACTGCTGGCCCCCAAAGGTAAAAGCCAGTTTGTATTGTTCCTCCATACTGACAGGCACGGTCCAGTATCCATTGGTCAGGTCTATTGCAGTTCATACCTGTGACCCCTGAATCTGGGCCAGCCCTTGGTCAATGTAGGGCAGAGGCCATCGGGAAGTATGGACCCGTTTGTTGAGCTCCCTAAGGTCGGCGCAGAGTCTCCACTGGCCGTTTGGCTTCAATATTCCCAGCACCGGATTATTGAAGGTGCTGTGGACTGGACGGATTATCCCCCGGGACTCAAGGTTCTTAATTATTTCGGTAAGGGACTCCATTGATGCGAGAGGCAAGCGATATTGCTTCACAAACACTGGAGTCATGCCAGGGTCCGTGGGAATTGTTGTTGTGTGGATGTCGGTGCGACCACAGTCATATGAGTCTACCCCATAGAGATCTTGGAAATCCAAGAAAACTTGTTTCAACTGTTGCTTCTATTCCAGTGTCACACGGGCATCAGCTAGGTTGACTCTCTCTTCCACCATCTGCCTGAAGCCTGGAAAGACTTCTGTTTTTTCTATCTCAGCGGCCTCCTCCAGCTGGGTGGAGAAGTCCCTGGTCAGAGTGCTGATTTGGACTGGAGGCTTCAGGTGGGAAAGGCAGCCCTCATGGACCTGGAAAATCACCTCATCCCTCCTGAAGTCACAAGTCACATCTTCCTTACCATAAGGGCAGGAAGTGTACACCACGAAGTTCCCCACATGCCGGGTAAAGATCCTGTCTGGTGTTGTATTGTCATCACTGTCACTGTCAAAACAGTCCTTGGGGATTGGTCCTAACAGTTCATTTCCTAAATCAATGGAGAAGTGTCGGTCATCAACCGCCATTCCAATAATGGTGCCTGTGGCTAGAGTAATACTCTTTAAGTCGCTGTTATCCACCTCTTTTGGAATGGTGTCATGTTCCATGTTGACTAATGGTGTTGGGTTTACCCCCAACCCTTGCTGTTGGCGAGAACCATTTAGATGAATATACGCATCAGGGTTTTTCAATTTTTGTCCTCTTTTAACTTTTACTTACAGGGAGAATTGTCGGGTCCTTTCTGGGATGGTGACTTCCTCTTTAACCTGAATTTCAACTGCATAAGGTAGCAATTGAGCTGACCTAAATGCTTTTTCTGGATCATCAAAGCCCATGGGATTATCCGCTAATCGGGACCAAGCTTTGAAGTTTATTAGGTCCAAACTAATGGCAAAGCGATTGAGAATGTCACTGCCTAAGTAAAAGGCGGCAGTGACATCTCGCACGACCCAACAATTATGGCCTAGGCTCTTGTTGCCAATGGAGATTTTGAGCATACACCTGCTTGGCAGGAGATGTTTATAATTGGGTGTTTCCAGATCCATTTCCCATTTGTCTATCAGTTTGAATGTGGGAATGGCTGGATCTTTTTGGAGTTGGCGGAACATGGCTTCGCTGATGAAGCTATTACCGTTGTTCACACACACTCGGGCGAAAATAGAGTCCTTCCCATCATTTAACTGAACGGGGATGAACAACTGCTCTCCAATTTGCTGAACATCAGCCAGGCTCTGAACTGATTTCACATCTTTCTGGACTATCGGAGTGGGAATGTCTGATTGTGGATTAGTAAAGAATTTCAGAGTGTTTCCTTCCAGTGTGGAATACCACCTTAAACTGGAAGGAAGGTTGATTTTCAGAAATAGAGAGGACCCCCCATCACCAGTCTGTTGTCCTACTGCTATTACTGTCACGCCTGGAATTCGATTATTCTGCAAGTGGAATTCTACTTGGTCAGATTTTTGTTCAACCATGTGGCAGCTGCTGTTTAAACTAACATGGTTGACACTCTGTTTTAATTTTATTGGTCGGCTAGTCTGGGTCCAGAGGACCTTGTTTACGCAATCTAATAGGAGTGACAACCTTCTCAGGAGGTCATTCCCTAGTAAACAAGGGGTGCCCTCTGGAGTCACTACTATGACCGGGTGTTTCACCTTGTGTCGCCCAATTTTGATGTCCAAATCTGCAGTCCCCTCGACAGGAATTTCCTTCCCGTCAAAGTTCTGGAGTTGTCCAGGAAGAGAGGTGAGAGGAATTTGGTAATTCTCCCCCCTTCCTGCATTTAGTTCATCAAAGGCCCTTTTGGACAGAAGAGTAGCTTGGGATCCAGTGTCCACCAGTGCCAAAATTGTACCCTGCCCCTGTACTTGTACCAGGGTATAGTATCTTCCCTCCTTCTCCTCAAGGGGGCACAGATAATGCACATTTTTGGACAACTGGTGGGCTAATTTTCCGGTTTTGGACATTGCGAGAGAAGAGATTTGGGCAGAATTCTGTGGAGAGTCATGGGAATCTGCAACAAAAAGTTGGCAACTTGAAAGAGGATATTCAAGTTCCCCTGGTTCCAGTCCTTGCCCCCCCCCTTTTTGGAGGCAGTCACCAGAATGGGTTTGAACCCGGGGATTTTGATGCTTTTGGTTCTAGGATAGAATGATGGGCGGCGTCAGCTCAATCCCCACGTCTACCCAGTCTATTGATGCGGTTTTGGGTTCCCCTGGTTCCGTTTCCGGGCCGCCCCCCCTTTTTGGAGGCAGTCACCAGGATGGGTTTGAACCAGGGGTTTTCGGTATTGTTGGTTCTGGGATAGAATGATGGGCGGCGACAGCTCAATCCCCACATCTACCCAGTCTGGGTTGGAATCCTTTGGGACCCATTTTTCCTTGGGAGGAGTTCCCCCATCTCTGAAGGAGAAGATCCTTTTCCCAGGATCCTCTGAGGCTCCCTCTCCCTCAAATTGGAAGACCTGTACCTCCTCCACAAAATGGGTCTGTTTGGGTCTTTTGTTTCTCCAACCTCCTCTCTGCTCCTTGAGTGGCAGACTTTCAGGGGTAGGAGATTTTGTTTCCGGTTCCTGGGTTTCCAGGGGCTGTTTACAAGTGGGGAAGGAAGCTTCCTCCAAGGCTTTACACCCCCCTGCCACTTGTGCCTCCTCTCTTGGAACCGGTGGGTTATCAGGGTGCTGCCCCCGTCATTGTTCTGGAGCACCAGGCCCAGAGTTTCGGGCATTCTGCAGTGGCATGCTCATCTGAGGGTTCTGTTGAGCCCTCAGTATGTGACCCAGATCCCGTGCCATATTTTGGACCTGGCGCTCTAACTGTGAAACCCGCTCATGCGGATACGGGGTTCTATTTTCTCCCCTGTGCTGATCCCGGGAAGGGTAGCTATCCCTTTTCTGGTAGTACCCTGGGTTGGGAAGATTTGGGTACCCCTCCACCCTTGGCCTCCCCTCTCCCGGATTCGGTTGTCTGGGCTCAGGGAATTGGGGAAAGAAGGATGGATGATTTTGGGGCTGGAAGTTGGGTGGATACCTGGGGAACAAGTTCTGCCCCGGATTTGGTGAATTTCTGCCCTCCTGGGGGAAGTGCGGAGGGAAGTTCCCTGGGTTGGGCGCTTGGTTGGATCCCCCCCTTGGGCCGGAGGAGTCCACACATAACCCAGGATTGGACTGTTTCCCTTATAGCGGGGACTTACATAGTCAGGGGAGCGAGGGACCCCATTTGTGGGACTACCTCCTCGACTCCCTGTCTGTGACTGGCCCGAGGGCCTTCTGGGCTTAGAATTATTTGGTGCCGGCAGGTTTTTAGGTCCCTCCATCTCCAAATCTGAAAGGGGTGCTGTTGGTTTTGGGGTTTTTGGGCTGATTCTTATTTTCCACCGGTTTCTGCACCTCATAGATGTGGGTGGCTTGCTCAATGACCCAGTCTAAAGATCTTTTCTCGTGAAAGTCTCTCACGAGCTGAGTCATTATGTATTTGGGTAAGGCATGGAAAAACGTATTAACAAATTCTTTACTGTCCGTGCGTACCCTTTTTGTAGTCTGCGCAAAAGCACGCTTTAACTCCTGCACAGATTCTTGTGCGGCCTGATCCTCCCCACATTGCAAATTGTAGGCTGCCTTGTGAGCCTCTTGGGGATTTCTGTGAACAGAAAAATGTTTCAAGATGGCTGCCCTGTAGGTGGACCATCTTGAATGATTTTGGTCCTCCAGCCCCGCAAAGAAACTGGAGTATTCTGGGGAGAATGTCCATTTTACATACTGAATGCAGCTACTGCTGCCTTTCAAATGGAAAGTCTCCATCATTTGCTTATAAAGCTCCAAGTGTTCCCAAACAGAATACTTGGCGTTCTTGTGATAAGGGGTGATGACACTCCTTATTGCCTTGATCTGCTTTAAGGGGTCCTTAAGCAAGGCCCTTTTTGCCTTATTGGCCTTTTTCGTTCGGGTAACCATGGTCCACTCATCCACTGACTCAGAGGCACTGCTCCCAGAGGTGCCCGTATGATCTTCCAGGTTTTCCCGGATTCTGCGAGCCTGGGAATGGCTGGCAGAATATGGGGACCTAGTCTCCTGTGTCCTGGGCTGCTCAGAGGAGTCTTCAGATCCCTCCTTGCTGCCAGGATTTGATGGGTACTCCCCCCACTGACCTAACTGGGCAGAGGTTTTCAGGATGCCCTTAGTGGGCCTACTCTCCTGGGGTTCCCCACTAAATTGCACTGTGCTTAGGTGCCCATACCCGGATGCCCGCCCATCCATTCCTGGGAGGTACTAGCCTATGAACCCCATACTTTTGGCTGGATAGTAATCTGCCCTCCCTGTGGCCCTGTGCTCATGTGCGCCAGGGGACATGGGGGTGGCAGAGTCCAAGGACTGGGAGAGGTGAAGGCCTCTGGTACTAGGGCTCCTGAGGTTATGCTCAGATGTTTCCTTTTCCCAGCGAACTTCATCTCTGTCAGCCCCTGCTCCCTGTTGCAATGCAAGAGCCTGCGCTTTCAGTTCCTCAGTTAAGGCCTTACTAGACTCTATCAGTCTCTCCTGCATGGCTACCTGTTGCTGGAGCCTATCATTGTGCTGACAGAGAGCCTCATTTTCTCTCTTCGCCTCCTGATTGGTCCTGGAATACTGGGCCAGTCTTTGCTGCAGGAGGGCTACCTCCTGAGTCCCATCCCTACTGGCCTGTTCCAGAGCATCTACCACCCTCCTGGTGTGCTTTAACAAGTTCTGATGCTCTTTTTGGAGGTCACCCAGCCCCAGGAGGGCCAGGTGATTTTCTTCAAATGTTTCTTTAATTGGCAGACTTCCTGGCCTAAGGTGTCCCTTTCCTAACTAAGAGCCGGCATTTGTGCCGCCAGGTCGTCCCTCTGCCTTTGAAAGGCACCAGCTTTCTGGCGTTCTTGATCAAACTGTCATGATCACTGCTTCCAAGGAGCCAGGATCAGCCCAACGTCCTTGGAAGCAGGCCCCTAACCCTGATCCTAGGCACCAGCCGGTCCCCACAGGGACCTTTTGGACCTTGTCCTGGCGCCGGTGGCACCAGGCTCATCAGAAGCCTCGGTCCCGGCACTGGATGCTTGGGTGGACTTACCTGCGGCAGACCATGCTGCTGACTTACCAGACTCTTAAAAGTCCTCGGTGAACTGGGACTACTTTTCTTACCTGGGTGGGGCAGCACCACTCCACTGGAACTCTTCTGGAAGCAGGAACTCTTTTCTTACCTAGGCGGGGCCGTGGAAGGAGATGCCTCATCACTCCAAGGCTATTTAAACCACACCCGATTGATGAAACGTGCTTCGCGTTATTCTGCATCAGCAGCAGAACGCTCACCAAGTCTGCTCCAGCTTTTCTTCTTTAGATCCTGAACCTGCAAGAATTATACTCACCATTCCGGTACCCGAGCAACATCAGCACCTGCAAACGATCAGAAACAACAGGTTAGCAGAACGAACTTTCACACACAGTGTTTGCTTACCTGATCCATCGGCAGCGGCCGTGTCTCTCGCTGCACCTTCGTCTGCAAAGACAAACAGCACTATTTTACTTACCGGCACGCCGTGCATTCCGGATTCTTCACGCTGCATCTGCACAAAGATAAACAGCATTATTCTACTTACCGGCACGCTGTGCATTCCGGATTCTTCACGCTGCATCTTCACCTGCATAGACAACAGCACTCACCGGCATGTGGCGGATTCCGGATTTCTTCCTTCTGCATCGTCGCCTGCAAAGACAAAGAAAGAGACAGTAAGAGCGCTTATTTATTTATTTATTTATTTATTCAAATTTGTTGAGCGCACATCAGCCCAGAGGCATCGTGGCGCTTGTTACAGACATCTTAGTTGCAGAGGAAACCGTAGTTACAAGCAGTACATAAATTACAGGGGAAATATATACAATAGCAAGGCAGTATAATTACATGGCTTCCTGAGAGTTTGCTAGTTATTTAGCAGGAACGAGGTTTTCAGTTTCCTGCGAAAGATGGGAAGTGAGTTTTCCGTTCGGATGTCTGAGGGGAGAGCGTTCCATGTCTGTGCTGCAATGTAGGGAAAACCTAGACCTCCAGCTTTGGCTTTTTTGATGCGTGGGGTGCAGAGTAGGTTAGCGTATTGCGTCCTAGTGGGACGTGTGGAGGAAGGTTTGAGGATGGCATCTGAAAGATAGGGCGGGCGCTTGCCATACTTACTCAATTCCAGGCGCTTCACTGCCACGCATAAAAGACTATAAAGACTAAAGGTGTCCAGAAACTTACTGGTCGTGCAGACAACGCCGGTACTCATCCTCTGAAGTCAAGAGGCTAACGTTTCACCAGTGAAGGAACTGGCAACGGCACCCTGCACTAGACGCAGATGGAGAGCCCAGCATTCACCTATCTAAGGTGAGCAAGTTGCCCTGGGAGGGGGGTTCAACAGACAAGCTGGGAGGAGAGAGATAGGGACATTCAACAACCCAGACCTTTAATCCCCATATTATTTCACCTGCAGAAACCTCACCCTTCGAGTTCGACACACAGTGCGGAGAGGTTCGACCCCAGAAGCCAACCGAATCCTGCACATCACGTTTCGTGCTACGGACACCTTCCTGCCAAGACCCGCGCCTCCGTGGGAATCAGGTGAGCGTTACAGAACGCGAAGCCCACCACTAAACTCCTACCCAGGCGCAATGGAAACTTCAGATACCGATCAACTAGCCCAGTTGCTTGGGGAATTAAGAGCAGAAGTACATGCAGCTCGCCAGGAAACGAGCTCTCTAAGAAGAGAACTGATCATTTCTAAGGAGCGAACAGAGGACCTTGCTAGGCAGTTGTTACAAACTCAGGCAGGACAGACACCTTTGCCCGTTCCAGGAGGGAGTTATCCTTCTGCATCAGCTTCAAATCCAGTGCAAATCAATCTGCCCGGTAATGTGCCCTTGGCTCCGCCCGAACGCTTTGCTGGTGATCCAAAGAAATTCGCAGTGTTCATCAACCAGTGCCGCCTGCATTTTTTATGTCGACCAGCTGCATTCCCAACGGACCAGGCCAAGGTAGCTTTCGTGCTTTCTTATCTCAGTGGCAGTGCTGCAGATTGGTCGATCCCTTTAGTCACCCAGGATGATCCAGTTTTACACGATTTTCAAGCCTTCCAGTCCAGCATGGAGAAACTGTTCGCAAGACATGCACAAGGGCAGGCCTTGGACAATGAACTTCTCTCATTACGACAGGGTAACCAAGACCTCTTGGCTTATATAGCCTCTTTCAATAGACTCATTGTGGAAACACAATGGCCCGAGGACAAGAGGATAACGCTTTTCTACAGAGGCCTGCGTGGAGAGTTCAAGGATGTGCTAGCGCAGGTTGTGAATCCTCCACAAGAATGTTCAGACTATATTGACTTAGTTGTCCAACTAGACATAGACTACAGAACAGGAAGGCAGATCGTTCCAGATTTGATACCCGAGTGTTTTCCAAACCACAGACCTCGAATAAGGGAGCTGACACTGTGGAACCCATGCAAATAGGGGGCATGAGAGAACCTTTAACCCAGAAAGAGCGGGAAAGAAGAAGGCAGCTGCAATTATGCCTCTATTGCGGTAATTCAGGACACTTTCTTCGGGACTGTCCCGTGAAACCAGCTAAGAAGACTGTAGGAGCCGCTGATACCTGTACCACAAGTTCTGAGCAGGGAAACGACCTCGCCCGACAAGAGTAGAGGTCCTCTTGCCGAGCGTTAAGATCTGTCCCGTGACCTCGCATTTCGTGATACCCATGGTCCTCATTAGTCCTGAACGTCCGGATCGTTTGCATGCAATTGAAGCTTACATTGACAGCGGAGCAATCGGTAACTATGTGGACCGTGAAATGGTATCAAGGATGAATCTACCCCTTGTCCCTAAGGCAGTAAAAGACGTCATCACTACTGTGGATGGCACGGAGATAGCCTCCGGACCAGTAACGCATGCCACCCAAGAAGTGACGCTGTTGAGTCATAATGGACACCGGGAGAGAATAGTGTTCGATGTAATCAAGGCCCCTCAGTTCCAGATCATTCTGGGAATCCTTGGTTAGAGAAGCACAACCCTCAGATTGATTGGCGAGCAAAGACGGTTCAGTTTCCAGAGTGTTCTACCACTTGTTATCCTCGACCTGATGTTTCACTGGCGACAATCTCTTCTGAGGAGATTCTCAAATTGCCTCCCGAATACCAGGAGTTCCAAGACGTCTTCCAGAAGGATCAAGCTAACACCCTACCTCCTCATAGGTCTTACGACTGTCAAATAGATCTGATACCTGGAACAACTCCTCCTTGCAGCAGGATCTATGCCCTCACCGAGCCAGAGAACCTTCACCTCAGACAGTACCTGGACCAATACCTAGCTAACGGGTTTATCCGTCCTTCAAAATCTCCAGCTTCATCGGCTTTGTTCTTCGTTCCGAAAAAGGAAGGAGACCTTAGGACTTGCATAGATTACCGCGCCCTGAATCAGATCACTGTTAAAAACAGATACCCGTTACCTTTGATCCCTGAACTCCTGGACCAAGTCAAAGATGCCTGTATATACACAAAGCTGGATCTCAGAGGAGCCTACCACTTGGTACGGATCAAAGAGGGCGATGAATGGAAAACGGCCTTCCGCACCAAGTACGGGCTATTCGAATATCAAGTGATGCCCTTTGGACTGTGTAATGCTCCTGCTGCTTTCGAATATTTTATGAACGATGTCCTCAGAGAACTCATTGACGTATATGTAGTTGTCTACATTGACGACATCCTCGTCTATTCATCATCTGAAAAAGAACATCAGAGACATGTTAAAAAGGTTCTCGAGAGATTGCGTCAACATAGTCTTTTTGCTAAGCTTGAGAAATGCGTCTTCAACGCAACGGAAGTCGAGTTCCTGGGATTCATACTGTCACCTAACGGAGTCCACATGGATTCAAAGAAAGTTGATGCAATTATCAAGTGGCCATCACCAACCTCTGTAAAAGGAGTTCAAAGCATGTTAGGATTCGCTAACTTTTACCGCAGATTCATTCCTGAATTTTCCCGGATAGTCCAGCCCATCACCTCTCTGTTGAAAAAGAACAAACGTTTTGAGTGGTCTTCTGAAGCGGAACAAGCTTTTCAAGATTTAAAAGCTAAATTCATTTCTGCACCTGTTTTAAAACACCCTCGCCCAGAACTACCTTACATCATGGAAACGGATGCTTCTAGTCTTGCTATGGGAGCAGTGTTATCACAAAGAGATTCAGTCACAAACCAACTACATCTGGTTGCTTTTTGGTCCCGCAAGTTTTCGCCTCCTGAGATCAACTATTCAATTACAGACAAGGAACTTTTGGCCATTAGATAGGCCTTTAAAGCCTGGCGGCATTATCTTCTAGGAGCCAGACACACAGTCACCGTAATGACTGACCACCGCAATTTGCAATACCTAAAGACAGCCAAAGCTCAGTCTTCCAGACAACTTCGTTGGGCTCTGTTTCTAGCAGAATTTGACTTTCTAATTACTTATCGACCAGGCAGTAAGAACGGAAAAGCGGATGCCCTCTCCCGGATGGGAGTAGATGAACATTTGATCAATCCAGATCCAATACCCATAATCCCAGAACAAAGGATTTTGGGTTTGGTCAGCACTCAATCTTTTGAAGACATCAAGACCACGGTGAAATCGCTCCTAACTCCGACCGATTTGCAGGACTGGCAATTAAAGGGAAAAGATTTCTCAGTAGATCAAGACCTACCATATTTCCGAGGACGATTGCACTTGCCCTGTGAGAAACTACAAAAACAAGTAATCTCCGGTTATCATGATTCTCTAATGGAGGGGCACCCTGGCATTACCAAAACCATGGAAAAGATCAAAAGACATTTCTGGTGGCCATCGTGGAAAAGGGATATTAGAGACTTTGTAATCTCCTGCGGTGTGTGTGCCCAGAATAAAAGTCAAAAGCAAAGACCAGCCGGCCTATTACAGCCACTTGACATTCCTCCCTGTCCATGGCATGCCCTGTCCATGGATTTTATCACGGACTTACCTCCATGCTTGGGATATACTACCATCTTAGTAGTCGTGGATCTATTCTCGAAAATGGCTCACTTCATACCCTTGAAGGGTCTGCCTTCAGCCTCAGTGTTGGCCCGGGAATTCTTGGCAAACATTGTTCGCTTACACGGTTTTCCTTCGGTTTTAGTCTCCGATAGGGGAAGTCAATTCATCTCCCACTTCTGGCGCAGTTGCTGTCGTCTAGCCCAAGTTGATGTAAGACTTTCGACCAGTCACCATCCCCAAACTGACGGACAAACCGAAAGGACAAACCAGACACTAGAACAATATCTACGCTGCATGCTCCAACAAACAGAAAACCCCTGGAAGGACATTCTTTGGATCGCTGAATACGCGTACAACAATTCGACTCATTCTGGAACCGGGAAGACTCCCTTTTTCTTGTTATATGGACACCATCCTAGAACCTCCAACCTGGATCCTCCCCAAGAAATTGAAGCACCTGCTGTGGATCACTTGCATTCGGAGATCACCTGTGCTTTTAAGGAAGCCACTGCCCATCTGCAAAGAGCTAAAGCTAAATTCAAAAAGGCAGCCGATCGGCACCGTAAAGAGGCCCCTCACTACGCTGTAGGAGATCAAGTCTGGTTATCCACTAAGCACCTGCCTTTAAAAGGACCCCGCACTTTCATCCCGAGATACCTTGGGCCCTACCTCATATCTGCCATAATTAATCCGGTGGCTGCCAAATTGGAATTACCTACGCATATGAAAATACATCCAGTATTCCATGTCTCCTTATTAAAACCAGTACAACCAGAAACCCGATTGACTGAACTCCCGGAACCTGTTTTAGTAGACGGAGAACTCGAATTTGAAGTGAAGAACATCCTAGACTCCAAAATTTCCAGGTCTAAATTATACTATCTGGTTGATTGGAAAGGATACGGTCCCCAGGAAAGGTCTTGGGAACCCTCAGAACACGTCCACGCACCTCGTCTGGTCAAGAGATTCCATCTGAATCACCCCGACAAGCCGAAGCCCCCGGAGAAGACACACTTAGGAGGGGCCTTGAGGGGGGATACTGTCATGATCACTGCTTCCAAGGAGCCAGGATCAGCCCAACGTCCTTGGAAGCAGGCCCCTAACCCTGATCCTAGGCACCAGCCGGTCCCCACAGGGACCTTTTGGACCTTGTCCTGGCGCCGGTGGCACCAGGCTCATCAGAAGCCTCGGTCCCAGCACTGGAAGCGCCGGGCTCATCATTGGTGTGAAGATGCTTGGGTGGACTTACCTGCGGCAGACCATGCTGCTGACTTACCAGACTCTTAAAAGTCCTCGGTGAACTGGGACTACTTTTCTTACCTGGGTGGGGCAGCACCACTCCACTGGAACTCTTCTGGAAGCAGGAACTCTTTTCTTACCTAAGCGGGGCCGTGGAAGGAGACGCCTCATCACTCCAAGGCTATTTAAACCACACCCGATTGATGAAACGTGCTTCGCGTTATTCTGCATCAGCAGCAGAACGCTCACCGAGTCTGCTCCAGCTTTTCTTCTTTAGATCCTGAACCTGCAAGAATTATACTCACCATTCCGGTACCCGAGCAACATCAGCACCTGCAAACGATCAGAAACAACAGGTTAGCAGAACGAACTTTCACACACAGTGTTTGCTTACCTGATCCATCGGCAGCGGCCGTGTCTCTCGCTGCACCTTCGTCTGCAAAGACAAACAGCACTATTTTACTTACCGGCACGCCGTGCATTCCGGATTCTTCACGCTGCATCTGCACAAAGATAAACAGCATTATTCTACTTACCGGCACGCTGTGCATTCCGGATTCTTCACGCTGCATCTTCACCTGCATAGACAACAGCACTCACCGGCACGTGGCGGATTCCGGATTTCTTCCTTCTGCATCGTCGCCTGCAAAGACAAAGAAAGAGACAGTAAGAGCGCTTGCCATACTTACTCAATTCCAGGCGCTTCACTGCCACGCATAAAAGAGTATAAAGACTAAAGGTGTCCAGAAACTTACCGGTCGTGCAGACAACGCCGGTACTCATCCTCTGAAGTCAAGAGGCTAACGTTTCACCAGTGAAGGAACTGGCAACGGCACCCTGCACTAGACGCAGATGGAGAGCCCAGCATTCACCTATCTAAGGTGAGCAAGTTGACCTGGGAGGGGGGTTCAACAGACAAGCTGGGAGGAGAGAGATAGGGACATTCAACAACCCAGACCTTTAATCCCCATATTATTTCACCTGCATAAACCTCACCCTTCGAGTTCGACACACAGTGCGGAGAGGTTCGACCCCAGAAGCCAACCGAATCCTGCACATCACATTTCGTGCTACGGACACCTTCCTGCCAAGACCCGCGCCTCCGTGGGAATCAGGTGAGCGTTACACAAACTCTGCCTGGGTCTCCAGGTCTTTCAAAATCAATTTATTGCTTTCCTCTTTCTCTCTGTCTAGTCGGATTTGCAGGGTGGCTACCTGCTCTGTGCATGCCTTGTTAAAGTCTAGTTGTTGCTCCAGCTTTTTCTGGCTCTGCAGTAGGGAGTCCAAACCTTCTTGGTACTCCTTCAGCAAGGCCAGAAATCTGGTATCCTGGTCAGCCTTTTTCTGTTGCAGGATATCCATATCCTCTTTTATTTTAATAATATACTGCCTATTATCATTTTCTGACTCCTGGCTCCTCTGCAGCCTCTGCTCAGAAGAGACCAGGTCAGATTGGGCCTTCTCTAATGCCATCAGTTGCCTATTTGCCAGATCTTGGCCTTCAGCACATTTGTTCTGTATGGCTCCCATATATAAATATAAATATGCCGCTACCCTGGCAATCTTGTTGTGCTCATCCTTGGCCTTAGGGGCCATATATAGTTCACTCAGGGCCACATGTAAGGGATCCTGATCTCTCCATATATCTGACCCTGTTTCAGTGATCTGGGGTGCGATTGCCTGCAACCAGACCGCCTAGTCCTGATGTGCCCACTCACCTCTCACAAATAGCTTATGTAAGAGGTGTTCTCTGGCTATTTTGATATCTACCAAGGTCGTCATTCTGGAATTTGATTTCCTTCCTGACTTACAGAAGTTTGTATTTTATTTTGCAAAACAGACCGGTTCCTTAGAGCGTTCCTTTGAGGGGTTTTTTACAGTGTAACACGGCGTGGTGATCCAACAGAATTTATATATCCTGTCAGTTAGCACACTGTATTAATCTGCACAAGTGATAGATCTAATCCAGAATCCCCGGCTCGAGCCCCCAAATCTCTTAAGTGTCTCAATCCAGCAATCCCACTAAGTCAGTGCCTCATCTGGGACGCCCAAGGGAAGCCCTTATTTATATATTTTTATGACAAGTTATACCCTGGATGATAAAACCTTGTATAACACCCCTCCTTATGAATCTCCCTGACCTCACTGAGCCAAGAAGTAGGTTTGTTTTGCAATTTAAAAGATTTATTGGAAAAATTAAACGATATATATATATTACACTGTTATAAATAAATTAATATTTGATCGCACACTTATGAATATGACCGTGATTAACAATGGATAATATGACAATTTTACGCTTATTTAATCACTGAGGAATTGGTATAGAAAGGGTAAAGTAGCAGAGAATACTTTTATGGTTTCAAGGAAAAACAATGATGGAAAAGAATGCAACACAGGAATAACCTTGATTTGATTTCCACAAGACAATGTAATCACTTTTCCCCTTTTGGCAATTCACTCCCCTCCTATATGCAATATAAAAAGATGGAAAGGAGAGCACACAGTTCTCTGGAATAAAATCAAATGTAGTTCAGTTCCCCCCCAGAAAGCTTAGATCACAGGGATGATTTTAAAACACAGGCAAAATACTTTAAATGTGGTCTGCAAACAAGCGAAAATATGCTAAAAATGATTTTAATTCCCTATAGGAGATTCACGGTAGGAGATAGCTACTTAAGATTAGTTCAAGTCACACTGGCAATGCTCACGGAGGGATTAGCAGGTTGAAAATGAATTTAAGCAGTTCAAGCAAAAGCCGGCTATCTTTGACAGGAGCTAATTTTTCAATTTGCTGCACTTTTTCCGAATGCGTCGGGCGCGATTACGGAATATCTATAAGGAATAGAAAGTCGGTTTTAGGCTTGTTGGAAAGAGTAGAATCTTGGCTTTCAAATGAAAGTTAAATCTCGTTCGTAGCACCTATGATTCAAACGATACAGACGAATTTGTGAAGGTAGTTTTTCGAAATTAAAGTAAACTTCAGAATGACAAAATGACACTTTTACAGCTTTGAAATGACAGAATGAACACACAATTCCTATGATGCAGTTCTGGACAGGTTCAAATGTTTTGAATCAGATTAATTTAAACTAAGAGATTAGTTCTGGCACAGTTCTAGCTGAGTACTCACACTATAAATTTGAAATAGACCGTCAAGGTCTGATCAGGTTTGGACTGGACTCCTGGTGGGTGGTTCTGAAGCCACAGCTCTCTGGGTCAGCTCTGCTCTGCACTTCACAGCTGTCTGGTCTCTGGTTCTGGCATTGGTTCTTGGCACTGCAGAGTGGTCTGGTCTCTGGTTCTGCAGATGGTCCTTCTGGATATTGTCTGGTCTGGCAGAATGCGTCGCAAGAAAGTGGAAAGTGAATCTCGCCTGTGCAAGCAGTCTCTTTTTATGTGTTTTGAAAGTCGGGGTGTGCGAGGGCATAACTAAGCCAGCCCCTTACAACTTATCATTGGCCAAGCTCTCCTCTCTCCCTTGGTTGGGGGAAGGAAATGGAGTGTCATCGTGATGAGGTAGTTTATGGGTCAGAGGATCCACCCCTGGTCAATTTGCACACAAATCTATTCTTGATCCAAATACATACTTATCTACGTACAATTTTTCTAATATTATATGTCCAGTTAACATATTTTCTGTAGCACCAAACCATCCGATCCCTGTCTTTGTAAGTTGTTGTGTCCACTTATGACAGAATTCTGCCCTTTTCATCAAGAGCACAACCTCTAAACTTTTCCAGAATGTACGCAAACATGCACAAGGAATATGGGCATCAGATGAAAAAGTGTCAGATTTCTAACATACAGACATTCAGAGTAATACCTTATTTTCCACTACTACCCCCAAGAACATACCACAGAGTCCTAACACCTCTTAAAATGTGCACAGAAAAATCACAAGAATAATGATATCAATTATATAATTTTGACAAGTCCGTACTATGAATTATCCATCTTTTTAAAATTATGCTCTGGCCCAGAGGGGTGTGGTTTCCCAAAGCACATGGTGGAATTTCTGGTTTGTCCTCTTCCTCCAACTCAAGTTGCTCACAGAGGCACTGCCCCTCCCAGTTTCTCTCAAGAGGAAGCCATTTACGACCCCCCCTAATTTGACATTTGCCTGAGCCAAGGAAGGCTCATTGTTCTGTTTCACTGCTCCCAGGTGCTCCTCCCCTGATTCAATCAGGGAGGTGTCATCTCCTTTTGGTGGGAACAGCAGAAGGCAACCAGGCCTGGGAATGCAGTGGCTGAGCAAGTTTCCACTCCTGTCGGGGGTAGTTGCCGGGCAGAATTCAATCTCTTCAAGCCAGGCTTCAGCCAAATGTCACTTTTATTCCCAGTTTTTCTTCATACAAATCAAACTTACAATTTTTACACATGCAGCTGGAATGCTGATTCTAAGTTCAAAACTATGACATTTAAACAGTTGCAACCTATGTGACACTCAAAGTAGGTCACTCATTTATTTTAAACATTCCGATTTTAGTGGCTTTAAATCCAATTTCACTTCAGCTGCTGTCATCCACAGCTCAGCCAGTTTTGTTATAAACATTGTTTTGGGCTCTTCATCTTTCTAGATTTTGTATGCACACAAGACTACATTCTGCCAAATGTCTGCTGGTGTTCATTGAGATTTTTGAATACCTTGCAATTTTTAAAATAGGCATTTTTAGCTTGTATTTCAGAGAAACTAAGGGGATTTCAAAGCGCTTTTTGAGCTAACAGGCACTGCTGTTTTTCCTTTGGCACGCATTCCACTCATGGCACTCCTGGCCCATCATGCTCGCACTGGTGGGTGGTAGGTCAGGCGACCATTTTGGTGTGCGCAAAAACTGCGCGGTTTTCCTGGATCCTGGCGCAAATGTGGGCTTTTCCGCCATCTTGGATTTCCTAATCCCACAGCACCAAATGTTGCAGCATAATAGTCCAAACGTGGGCCAGGACACCCAACAAGCCCCCCTGCCCAACTGCGCTTTGATTTCGAGTCGAGGGGCAGTCGGGTGCAAAGGATGTTTTGATCCACGCGTTGGGATGTCCGCATCATCTTCTTCCGATTTCCGCAGATGACAAAGTTCAGCATCTTTTCCTCCATCAGGGTGGATCGTTCTGTTCTCCTCGCCGGTCCAGATGGGAGTATTGGGCGGTACCCCGGGCCCCTCGGATCTTTGCTCCTGGTCCCCAGGTCGTCTTCCTTGGTCAGTCTTCATGGTTTCATCTCTCCTAGGATGACAAAGCAAAGCGGCAATACCTATTCGTAGACATTTCTCCCCCACTATTGATATAGTGGGGCGGCATATTCATCTTATAAATCCAAAGACATGAACATATACATTTTTTTTTTAAATCAGGATACAAGAACATATACATTTTTTTTTAAATCAGGAGACAAGAACATATACATTTTTTTTTCATCAGGAGACAATTTGCATTCAAGAATCATAATATTTTAGAGACTATATGTGGGATATTTTAGGGTTGGAACTGAATTACTCTGGAGCAGCCCCCTCTGGTATTGCAGAGGACTCCTCCAGTTGCTGCAGAGTGTGCCTGGGATGGCAACACTTTAACTGATTTATATGGACCCACTTGTCTTCCCCTTCTGCCGAACTACCTTTGGGGATGCGGATCTTGTAGGCAACTGGGGAGATCTTGTCTATAATTTCAAACAGTCCCTTCCATGTAGGCAAACATTTTCGCTGTTTGGCCTGGTTTCTTTGGAAATTGTATAGATAGACCCGGTCTCCCACATTATATACTTTCCTGGAAGTTTTCAAATCGTAATGGGTCTTCATGCTATCAGCTGATCTTTCTAGATTCCGCTGAGCATAGGCAAAAGCATGTTGAAGGTGTTTCCTTAAATTCTCCACATACTCATGAGTTGTGGAGGCATTTAACAATGTCTGCTCTTGGGTCCTGTAGAGCAAATGCTGGGGAAGCACCATCTTACGTCCAGTCATCAGCTCAAACGGTGACATTTTAGTTGCAGATGAAGGGTTAGATCTGATGGCCATAAGGACCAGAGGTAATTGGATATCCCAACTTGGCCCAGAATCTGCCACAAACTTTTTTAATATGCTCACAATGGTTCTGTTGTATCTCTCTACTGCACCAGAAGAGGCTGGCCGGTAAGCAATATGTAGCTTCCTTTTGACCCCCAGTATCTCCCACATCTTAGTCATTACTTCGCTGGTAAAATGGCTACCTCTGTCTGACTCAATCCTTTTGGGTAGACCAAAACGTGAAAAGATGTGGTTGATCATCAGAACAGCTGCTGTTTCTGCCTTGCAGTTTGGGGCCAGGAGACATTCCACCCACTTGGTAAACAAGCATATGACCGTCAACATGTACTTGTTTCACCTAGAGGAGCAAATCACGGGGCCTATGAAGTTGATTTGCAAATCTGACCATGGCAGTGTCATCCCCTTCTTTTGGAGAGGCACCCGGTGTGTGAGGGATGATGGCTGAAATTGTGCACACACCAGACACCCCTTCAAGTATTGGTCGAGGTCCTGCCCCATGTGTGGCCAGTATGGAACCTCTCTTAAGATCTCCAGTGTTGTATGAAACCCCCTATGACCGGCTGTGGCCGCATCATGGGTGTGACTTAACATCAGGCTTCGGAATGAGGTAGGGACCACCCACTGATCATGGCCTGCTTGGGATTTCCTTACCAACAAACCGTCTTGTATTTGGAACACTTTTGGACATTTCATCAACACTCTAAGGTCCTCTTTCCCAATGTAATCGGTATCCGTCAGGGGAAAGTTCTCAGGGTCCTCAATGTGTTGGTAAAACTTACCAATTATTGGATCCCCTTTTTGAGCCGTAATCAAATCAGCATCTGGGGTCTCCTTAATCCATTGTGCAGTTGAAAGATCATTGTGAGCATTTGTCTGGGACCTAGTGATAGCAGTGACCTGGAGTTCCTCCAACAGGGACTCTATTTCTATTAGATCCCCTTGGATGGCCCCGGTGTTGGCCAGCTGATCAGCTAAGTAATTTCCAGTTTTGTCTGGTCCCTCTACTTTGGAATGACCTTTGATCTTCTTCCAGTAGATGGTCATCCCATTCGCGGTGACCAGATCATCAATATTTTGGATTAACTTCCCATGTTTCAGGGGTTTGTTATTAGCACATAACATGCCTCTGGTTTTCCAATTAACCAGGTGCTCCACAAACCCGTTCCATACATAATCTGAATATGTGATTATGACCAGTTTGTGGAGTTGATGTTGGACAGCAGTGAGGATGGCCTGATGCACAGCCATCAATTCTGCCACCTGACTACTTCGGGGACCAATTTTGTACCCAGCGGAGGGTTCTGGGGACTCATTCACCCATGCATTCCCTATGCCGGCCACCAGTTCTTTCTCCCCATTGTTGTCAACATGGTAAGAGCATCCATCCACATAGACAGTTGGCATTCCCTCACACTTGTCTTCTTCAAAGACTTTGTGTGGGGAATTAAGGTATGCCTCCATGTTGTTCTTGATTTTTAGACTTTTGTCCTCGAGACAGTTTTCTCTGGCACAATCATGCAAATCAGCCAGACCTTGCGCGAGGGGACTCTTCTTGTTTTGGCCATACCTGACCTCCACAGGAAAGCCATGCATTGACAGAATCCAGGAAGTAATTTGGGAATTAATCACATTTCCGGCCCGGATTCTGTCACTTTGGAGATATTGCACAGGCTGGTGTTCCCCCTGGATGAACGGGCGTTAATTCTTCAATGCCCACACCGTTGCCAGGAGTGCCTTCTCACAATCGTTGAATTTTTCCCCCACAGAGGATAAAGTTTTGCTCACATAGGAGATTACTTTATTGACCTTGTCATGCTTTTGGTATAATACTGCCGTCAGGCACGTATTAGAGAACCCGGTCTCTAGGAAAAACTCCTTGTTTCTGACAGGGTAAGCTAGGCAGGGAGCTTGTGAGAGGCTTCTTTTGAGATGTCTTACTGCCTCGGATTGTTCTGGACCCCATTCCCACTTGACCCCCCCTTCAAAAGATGAATCAGGGGTCTAGTGATCTCTGCGTAGCCCTCAATGAACTTTCTGCTATAATTAGTCAGTCCAAGGAGGCTCCTTAGTTCCCGCAGAGTTGTGGGGTCTTTCAGTTTCTGAAGTGCTTCCACTTTCTTTTCTTGGGGACAGAGACCCTGTGGAGTAATCTCATGCCCCAAGAAATTAACACAGGTTCTACACCATTGTGCTTTCTGAAAGGAAAGTTTTGCTCCGGCGGCCCTCAACTGTGTCAGAACATAACGGATCTCTGCTATATGTTCCTCCACAGATGAAATTTTGATGAGGACATCATCTACATCAGCCAAGTTACCCCTTGCACCCAGGTCGGGCATGGCCTTGTGCAGGAAAATGTTGAACTAATTGCCAGAGTTGAGGTATCTGAAGGGAGTCCGGGTCCATGTGTACTGCTGGCCCCCAAAGGTAAAAGCCAGTTTGTATTGGTCCTCCCTACTGAAAGGCACGGTCCAGTATCCATTGGTCAGGTCTATTGCAGTTCATACCTGTGACTCGTGAATCTGGGCCAGCCCTTGGTCAATGTAGGGCAGAGGCCATCGGGAAGTATGGACCCGTTTGTTGAGCTCCCTAAGGTCGGCGCAGAGTCTCCACTGGCCGTTTGGCTTCAATATTCCCAGCACCGGATTATTGAAGGTGCTGTGGACTGGATGGATTATCCCCCGGGACTCAAGGTTCTTAATTATTTCGGTAAGGGACTCCATTGATGCGAGAGGCAAGCGATATTGCTTCACAAACACTGGAGTCATGCCAGGGTCCGTGGGAATTGTTGTTGTGTGGATGTCGGTGTGACCACAGTCATATGAGTCTACCGCAAAGAGATCTTGGAAATCCAAGAAAACTTGTTTCAACTTTTGCTTCTTTTCCAGAGTCACACGGGCATCAGCTAGTTTGACTCTCTCTTCCACCATCTGCCTGAAGCCTGGAAGACTTCTGGTTTTGCTATCTCAGCGGCCTCCTCCAGCTGGGTGGAGAAGTCCCTGGTCAGAGTGCTGATTTGGACTGGAGGCTTCAGGTGGGAAAGGCAGCCCTCATGGAGCTGGAAAATCACCTCATCCCTCCTGAAGTCACAAGTCACATATTCCCTACCATAAGGGCAGGAAGTGTACACCAGGAAGTTCCCCACATGCCGGGTAAAGATCCTGTCTGGTGTTGTATTGTCATCACTGTCACTGTCGAAACAGTCCTTGGGGATTGGTCCTAACAGTTCATTTCCTAAATCAATGGAGAAGTGTCGGTCATCAACCGCCATTCCAATAATGGTGCCTGCAGCTAGAGTAATACTCTTTAAGTCGCTGTTATCCACCTCTATTAGAATGGTGTCATGTTCCATGTTGACTAATGGTGTTGGGTTTACCCCCAACCCTTGCTGTTTGAGAGAAGCATTTAGATGAATATACGCATCAGGGTTTTTCAATTTTTGTCCTCTTTTAACTTTCAGTTCCAGGGAGAATTGTCGGGTCCTTTCTGGGATGGTGACTTCCTCTTTAACCTGAACTTCAACTGCATAAGGTAGCAATTGAGCTGACCTAAATTCTCTTTCTGGATCATCAAAGCCCATGGGATTATCCGCTAATCGGGACCAAGCTTTGAAGTTTATTAGGTCCAAATTAATGGCAAAGCAATTGAGAATGTCACTGCCTAAGTAAAAGGCGGCAGTGACATCTCTCACGACCCAACAATTATGGACTATGCTCTTGTTGCCAATGGAGATTTTGAGCATACACCTGCTTGGCAGGAGATGTTTGTAATTGGGTGTTTTCAGATCCATTTCCCATTTGTCTATCAGTTTGAATGTGGGAATGGCTGGATCTTTTTGGAGTTGGCGGAACATGGCTTCGCTGATGAAGCTCTTACCGTTGTTCACACAAACTCGGGCGAGAACAGAGTCCTTCCCATCATTTAACTGAACAGGGATGAACAACTGCTCTCCAATTTGCTGAACATCAGCCAGGCTCTGAGCTGATTTCACATCTTTCTGGACTATCGGAGTGGGAATGTCTGATTGTGGATTAGTAAAGAATTTCAGAGTGTTTCCTTCCAGTGTGGAATACCACCTTAAACTGGAAGGAAGGTTGATTTTCAGAAATAGAGAGGATCCCCCATCACTAGTCTGTTGTCCTACTGCTATTACTGTCACGTCTGGAATTCGATTATTCTGGAAGTGGAATTCTACTTGGTCAGATTTTTGTTCAACCATGTGGCAGGTGCTGTTTAAAATAACATGGTTGACACTCTGTTTTAATTTTATTGGTCGGCTAGTCTGGGTCCAGAGGACCTTGTTTACGCAATCTATTAGGGGTGACAACCTTCTCAGGAGGTCATTCCCTAGTAAACAAGGGGTGCCCTTTGGAGTCACTACTATGACTGGGTGTTTCACCTTGTGTCGCCCAATTTCGATGTCCAAATCTGCAGTCCCCTCGACGGGAATTTCCTTCCCGTCAAAGTTCTGGAGTTGTCCAGGAAGAGAGGTGAGAGAAATTCGGTAATTCTCCCCCCTTCCTGCATTTAGTTAATCAAAGGCCCTTTTGGACAGAAGAGTAGCTTGGGATCCAGTGTCCACCAGTGCCAAAATTGTACCCTGCCCCTGTACTTGTACTGGGGCATAGTATCTTCCCTCCTTCTCCTCAAGGGGGCACAGATAATGCACATTTTTGGACAACTGGTGGGCTAATTTTCTGGTTTTGGACATTGCGAGAGAAGAGATTTGGGCAGAATTCTGTGGAGAGTCATGGGAATCTGCAAGAAAAAGTTGGGAACTTGAAAGAGGATATTCGAGTTCCCCTGGCTCCGGTCCTGGGCCGCGCCCCCCCTTTTTGGAGGCAGTCACCGGAATGGGTTTGAACCCGGGGATTTTGATGCTGTTGGTTCTGGGATAGAATGATGGGTGGCGACAGCTCAATCCCCACATCTACCCAGTCTATTGATGCGGTTTTGGGTTCCCCTGGTTCCGGTTCTGGGCCGCCCCCCCCCCCCCCCTTTTTGGAGGCAGTCACCAGGATGGGTTTGAACCAGGGGTTTTCGGTCTTGTTGGTTCTTGGATAGAATGATGGGCGGCGACAGCTCAATCCCCACATCTACCCAGTCTGGGTTGGAATCCCTTGGGACCCATTTTTCAGTGGGAGGAGTTCCCCCATCTCTGAAGGAGAAGATCCTTTTCCCAGGATGCTCTGAGGATCCCTCTCCCTCAAATTGGAAGACCTGTACCTCCTCCACAAAATGGGTCTGTTTGGGTCGTTTGTTTCTCCTACCTCCTCTCTGCTCCTTGGGTGTTAGACTTTCAGGGGTAGGAGATTTTGTTTCCGGTTCCTGGGTTTCCAGGGGATGTTTACAAGTGGGGAAGGAAGCTTTATCAAAGGCTTTACACCCCCCTTCCACTTGTGCCTCCTCCCTGGGAACCGGTGGGTTATCGGGGTGCTGCCCCCGTCATTGTTCTGGAGCACCGGGCCTAGAGTTTAGGGCATTCTGCAGTGGCATGCTCATCTGAGGGTTCTGTTGAGCCCTCAGTATGTGACCCAGATCCCGTGCCATATTTTGGACCTGGCGCTCTAACTGTGAAACCCGCTCAGGCTGATACGGGGTTCTATTTTCTCCCCTGGGCTGATCCTGGGAAGGGTAGCTATCCCTTCTCTGGTAGTACCCTGGGTTGGGAAGATTTGGGTACCCCTCCATCCTTGGCCTCCCCTCTCCCGGATTCGGTTGTCTGGGCTCAGGGAATTGGGGAAAGAAGGATGGATGATTTTGGGGCTGTAAGTTGGGTGGATACCTGGGGAACAAGTTCTGCCCCGGATTTGGTGAATTTCTGCCCTCCTGGGGGAAGTGCGCTGGGAGGTTCCCTGAGTTGGGCGCTTGGTTGGGTCCCCCCCTTGGGCCAGAGGAGTCTACACATAACCCAGGATTGGACTGTTTCCCTTAAAGCGGGGACTTACATAGTCAGGGGAGCGATGGACCCCATTTGTGGGACTACCTCCTCGACTCCCTGTCTGTGACTGGCCCGAGGGCCTTCTGGGCTTAGAATTATTTGGTGCCGGCAGCTTTTTAGGTCCCCCCATCTCCAAATCTAAAACAGGGGCAACCTTTACCTCTGCCACCTTGGCAGCAGCAGGGGTGCTGTTGGTTTTGGGGTTTTTGGGCTGATTCTTATTTTCCACCGGTTTCTGCACCTCATAGATGCGGGTGGCTTGCTCAATGACCCAGTCTAAAGATCTTTTCTCGTGAAAGTCTCTCATGAGCTGGGTCATTATGTATTTGGGTGAGGCATGGAAAAACGTATTAACAAATTCTTTACTGTCCGTGTGTACCCGTTTTGTAGTCTGCGCAAAAGCACGCTTTAACTCCTGCACAAATTCTTGTGGGGCCTGATCCTCCCCACATTGCAAATTGTAGGCTGCCTTGCGAGCCTCTTGGGGATTTCTGTGAACAGAAAAATGTTTCAAGATGGCTGCCCTGTAGGTGGACCATCTTGAATGATTTTGGTCCTCCAGCCCCGCAAAGAAACTGGAGTATTCTGGGGAGAATGTCCATTTTACATACTAAATGCAGCTACTGCTGTCTTTCAAATGGAAAGTCTCCAGCATTTGCTCATAAAGCTCCAAGTGTTCCCAAACAGAATACTTGGTGTTCTTGTGATAAGGGGTGATGACACTCCTTATTGCCTTGATCTGCTTTAAGGGGTCCTTAAGCAAGGCCCTTTTTTGCCTTATTGGCCTTTTTGGTTCAGGTAACCCTGGTCCACTCATCCTCTGACTCAGAGGCACTGCTCCCAGAGGTGCCGGTCTGATCTTCCAGGTTTTCCCAGATTCTGCGAGCCTGGGAATGGCTGGCAGAATATGGGGACCTAGTCTCCTGTGTCCTGGGGTGCTCAGAGGAGTCTTCAGATCCCTCCTTGCTGCCAGGATTTGATGGGTACTCCCCCCACTGACCTAACTGGGCAGAGGTTTTCAGGAAGCCCTTAGTGGGCCTACTCTCCTGGGGTTCCCCACTAAATTGCACTGTGCTTAGGTGCCCATACCCGGATGCCCGCCCATCCATTCCTGGGAGGTACTGGCCTATGAACCCCATACTTTTGGCTGGATAGTAATCTGCCCTCTGTGTGGCCCTGTGCTCATGTGCGCCAGGGGACATGGGGGTGGCAGAGTCCAAGGACTGGGAGAGATGAAGGCCTCTGGTACTAGGGCTCCTGAGGTTATGCTCAGGTGTTTCCCTTTCCCAGCGAACTTCATCTCTGTCAGCCCCTGCTCCCTGTTGCAATGCAAGAGTCTGTGCTTTCAGTTCCTCAGTTAAGGCCTTACTAGACTCTATCAGTCTCTCCTGCATGGCTACCTGTTGCTGGAGCCTATCATTGTGCTGACAGAGAGCCTCATTTTCTCTCTGCGCCTCCTGATTGGTCCTGGAATACTGGGCCAGTCTTTGCTGCACGAGGGTTACCTCCTGAGTCCCATCCCTACTGGCCTGTTCCTTTCTTGCCAGAGCATCTTCCACACTCCTGGTGTGCTTTAGCAAGTTCTGATGCTCTTTTTGGAGGTCACCCAGCGCCTGGAGGGCCAGATGATTTTCTTCAATTTTTTCTTTTAATTGGCAGACTTCCTGGCCTAAGGTGTCCTTTTCTTGACTAAGAGCCTGCATCTGTGCCGCCAGGTCGTCCCTCTGCCTTTGAAAGGCACCAGCTTTCTGGCGTTCTTGATCAAACTCTGCCTGGGTCTCCAGGTATTTCAAAATCAATTTATTGCTTTCCTCTTTCTCTCTGTCTAGTCGGATTTGCGGGGTGGCTACCTGCTCTGTGCATGCCCTGTTAAAGTCTAGTTGTTGCTCCAGCTTTTTCTGGCTCTGCAGTAGGGAGTCCAAACCTTCTTGGTACTCCTTCAGCAAGGCCAGAAATCTGGTATCCTGGTCAGCCTTTTCCTGTTGCAGGATATCCATATCCTCCTTTATTTTAATAATATACTGCCTACTATCATTTTCTGACTCCTGGCTCCTCTGCAGCCTCGGCTCAGAAGAGACCAGGTCAGATTGGGCCTTCTCTAATGCCATCAGTTGCCTATTTGCCAGATCTTGGCCTTCAGCACATTTGTCCTGTATGGCTCCCATATATAAATATAAATATGCCGCTACCCTGGCAATCTTGTTGTGCTCATCCTTGGCCTTAGGGCCCATATATAGTTCACTCAGGGCCACATGTAAGGGACCCTGATCTCTCCATATATCTGACCCTGTTTCAGTGATCTGGGGTGCGATTGCCTGCAACCAGAACACCTGGTCCTGATGAGCCCACTCACCTCTCACAAATAGCTTATGTAAGAGGTGTTCTCTGGCTATTTTGATATCTACCAAGGTCGTCATTCTGGAATTTGATTTCCTTCCTGAGTTACAGAAGTTTGTATTTTATTTTGCAAAACAGACCGTTTCCTTAGAGCGTTCCTTTGAGGGGTGTTTTTACAGTGTAACACGGCGTGGTGATCCAACAGAATTTATATATCCTGTCAGTTAGCACACTGTATTAATCTGCACAAGTGATAGATCTAATCCAGAATCCCCGGCTCGAGCCCCCAAATCTCTTAAGTGACTTCAATCCAGCAATCCCACTAAGTCAGTGCCTCGTCTGGGACGCCCAAGGGAAGCCCTTATTTATATATTTTTATGACAAGTTATACCCTGGATGATAAACCCTTGTATAACACCCCTCTCTATGAATCCCCCTGACCTCACTGAGCCAAGAAGTAGGTTTGTTTTGCAATTTAAAAGATTTATTGGAAAAATTAAACGATATATATATATATATATTACACTTTTATAAATAAATTAATATTTGATCGCACACTTATGAATATGACCGTGATTAACAATGGATAATAGGACAATTGTATGCTTATTTAATCACTGAGGAATTGGTATAGAAAGGGTAAAGTAGCAGAGAATACTTTTATGGTTTCAAGGAAAAACAATGATGGAAAATAATGCAACACAGGAATAACCTTGATTTGATTTCAACAAAAGACAATGTAATCACTTTTCCCCTTTTGACAATTCACTCCCCCCCCTACATGCAATATAAAAAGATGGAAAGGAGAGCACACCGTTCTCTGGAATACAATCAAATGTAGTTCAGTTCACCCTAGCAAGCTTAGATCACAGGGATGATTTTAAAACACAGGCAAAATACTTTAAATGTGGTTTGCAAAGAAGTGAAAATATGCTAAAAATGATTTTAATTCCCTATAGGAGATTCAGGGTAGGTGATAGCTACTTAAGATTAGTTCAAGTCACACTGGCAATGCTCGCTGAGGGATTAGCAGGTTGAAAATGAATTTTCGCAGTTCAAGCAAAATCCGGCTATCTTTGACAGGAGCTAATTTTTCAATTCGCTGCAATTTTTCCGAATGCGTCGAGCGCGATTACGGAATAACTTTGCGATTACGGAATAACTAAACTTCAGAATGACAAAATGACACTTTTACAGCTTTGAAATGACAGAATGAACACACGATTCCTATGATGCAGTTCTGGACAGGTTCAAATGTTTTGAATCAGATTATTTTAAACTAAGAGATTAGTTCTGGCACAGTTCTAGCTGAGTACTCACACTATAAATTTGAAATAGGCCGTCAAGGTCTGATCAGGTTTGGACTGGACTTCTGGCGGATGGTTCTGAAGTCACAGCTCTCTGGGTCAGCTCTGCTCTGCACTTCACAGCGGTCTGGTCTCTGGTTCTGGCAAAGGTTCTTGGCACTGCAGAGTGGTCTGGTCTCTGGTTCTGGAGATGGTCCTTCTGGATATTGTCTGGTCCGGCAGAATGCGTCGCAAGAAAGTGGAAAGTGAATCTCGCCTGTCCAAGCAGTCTCTTTTTATGTGTTTTGAAAGTGGGTGTGTGCGTGGGCATAACTAAGCCAGCCCCTCACAACTTATCATTGGCCAAGCTCTCCTCTCTCCCTTGATTGGGGGAAGGAAATGGAGTGTCATCGTGATGAGGTAGTTTATGGGTCAGAGGATCCATCCCTGGTCAATTTGCACACAAATCTATTCTTGATCCAAATACATATTTATCTACGTACAATTTTTCTAACATTATATGTCCAGTTAACATATTTTCTGTAGCACCAAACCATCCGATCCCTGTCTTTGTAAGATGTTGTGTCCACTTATGACAGAATTCTGCCCTTTTCATCAAGAACACAACCTCTAAACTTTTCCAGAATTTACACAAACATGCACAAGGAATATGGGCATCAGATGATAAAGTGTCAGATTTTTAACGTACAGACATTCGGAGTAATACCTTATTTTCCACTACTACCCCCAAGAACATACCACAGAGTCCTAACACCTCTTAAAATGTGCACAGAAAAATCACAAGAATAATGATATTAATTATATAATTTTGACAAGTCCGTACTATGAATTATCCATCTTTTTAAAATTATGCTCTGGCCCAGAGGGGTGTGGTTTCCCAAAGCACATGGTGGAAGTTACGGTTTCTCCACTTCCTCCAACTCAAGTTGCTCACAGAGGCACTGCCCCTCCCAGTTTCTCTCAAGAGGAAGCCATTTACAACCCCCCTGTCATGGCTCGTTGGCGCCGCCGCTCTCTGTGGCAACGCTGGAGGTTGCGAGCATTATCTATTTTTTCTTCTTCCAACATGGCTCCTCTTACTCGGGGTAGCAGTGCAGCGTTTCCGCGTTTGGATGTCAGACGTTCTCTGATGTCATCACGTTGTTCCTGGGATTCCGGATATGGCCCAGCGGATCCAAAGCTCAGCGCGTCGCTTCTCTCCCCAGACGCTACGTGAGTTCACAGCTAGGGTGCATGTTTCCTACATTCTTGCTTCTACTTACCATTTCCTTCTATTCCTTCCCACAGCCTTGTGCCTTTGTCCTGCCATTTACGCTTGTCATCCAAGACTCTTCAAAAACCTTTATTAGACTCTTCCATCCGACTCACAGGGTACTTCTCCATCTCTTGTTTTCTTCAGATCAACCTACTTGTCTGTCCCTCGGCTAATGTCCTGTTTGTTTATTTAGAGTTCAGACATTTTCGAGATCACGCAACTAGAACCTGGGAGTTCCTTCCCGTATTGATGAACAGAATACAAGGGAAGAATTGATCCATCCTGCTACACATCCGTTCCTGCAGGGTTTTATTCCCCAGGAGGGTTTCCCTGGGAGCCCTCGCATCACCCCTTCTTTCCTTTTTAAGGGGAGGGAAGGTGTCAGGGTCCTTAGGGGACTCCCCAAGTGCCTCGTTGATTGCTGCACAAAACAGGTTAGTCTTGAATTTATTACAGCAAGCGACGCCCATACGTATATTTCAATATGACAATGCTGCAAGCAGAGTTAGATCAGGTGCAGCAATTAACGGCAGCAGTTCAAGGATTCGCCCATGAAGTACAAGCCTTGAAGCATGAAAATGCATATCTAAAACAGCAGATGTTGATTAAGCCCCCAACAAGCTCTGAGATTCCTCCAGGACCGTTACCAGGTGGGAAATACAATGGAAATCCTCAATCTCTGAGGGAGTTCCTGGATGCATGTACCGTGCAATTTGCATTTAAAACGTCCTTTTTTCCATCAGATAGGGACAGAGTGGGTTACATGATTACCCATCTAACAGGACCTGCTCTTGCTTGGGCTACGCCTTTAGTCACTTCTAATAATGCCGTACTCGATTCTGTGCCTGCTTTTACAGCAAGCCTAAAAGCAATGTTTTCAAGAAAGGAGTACAATGTTTCCACCCAAGAGAAACTCTTAGATTTTAAGCAAGGGTCTCTAGGAATTTTAGAGTTTATCACTCGATTCAAACAAATGGCTTTAGGTACGTCCTGGGCCGATGATGCTCTTATAACTTTATTTAAAAAGAGGGCTACATGACGATTTGAAAGATGAACTTGCACGGGTTCCTAGGCCCACCACACTTGCAGATTTAATCTCTCTAACCATGCAACTGGACTATCGGTTACAAGAGAGACAAGCTGAAAGGAAAAAAAGGGAGAAGTCATCGCTCTGGACCTGAATTCGTATCTTCTCCCAAAACTTCTACTCCGGATGAACCCATGCAGGTGGGAATCACTCGAGGTCCTCTTACTCCCGAGGACCGAGCCCGCAGGAAGAACCAGGGGCTATGCATGTATTGCGGTTCTTCCGCCCATGCGGTTCACGAATGCCCGATAGCTCCTCTCAGGAGATCGTTTCGTTCGGGAAACGCCAGACCTCAGCCGTAAAGGGAACTACGGTCAGGGTAACAGGTACTGGTTCCCACTCTGCTACATTATTACCTCCATCACTGGACATGGTAGTCCTGCGGGTTACTCTTTCTCTGCCAGACAAGACTATTGTAACTGTACCCGCATTGGTCGACTGTGGGGCAGCTGGCCTGTTCATAGACGATCTATGGGCGAAATCGCAGAATTTACCTCGATCTCCCAAAGCAATAGCGATACCTGTAGAAGGTGTGGATGGAACGCCTTTAGTTTCGGGACCCATTCGAGAACAGACATTCGCCTTGAAAATGTCAATCGGTTCTCACAGGGAAGAAATTGTATTCGATATTATAAAAGCTGCTCACTATCCCGTAATCTTAGGCCTGCCATGGTTAAGGCAACATAACCCTTTCATAAATTGGGCAGCGGGTTCAATCTTTTTAGGATCGGAGCATTGTGTGCAACACTGTCTTGCCAACAGTTCAGTAGGGTTCTGTACTCCTCCTTTGAATCCCGATAACTCCCGAAAGATAGTGGACCAAATCAGCCTTCTGCCTCCAGAGTATGAAGAATTCCAGGACATTTTCTCCTCTTCTCAGTTCTCTGAGCTGCCGCCTCATCGAAGAGACAATAGTTCTATTCGTCTCGAGTCTTCACAGCCAATTCCCTTTGGGAAGATGTACATCCTTTCAGAGAAAGAAAAGATAGCCTTACGACAGTATCTGGATACCAATCTTAAAAATTGGCTGATAACTGAATCAACCTCTCCTGCAGGAGCCTCGTTATTCTTCATAGCTAAAAAGGACTCAGATGAATTAAGACCCTGCATCGATTATCGGGACCTTAATAAAATCACCATTCCCGATCGTTATCCGATGCCACTAATCCCTGATATCCTGGAGGCAGTTAAGGGGGCAACAATCTACACGAAGCTGGATCTCAGAGGAGCTTATCATCTCATCAGGATTAAGGAAGGGGATGAGTGGAAGACTGCATTTCGTGCTCCCTTTGGGCATTTCGAATATCGGGTGATGCCCTTCGGCCTCTAGAATGCCCCAGCAGTTTTTCAGAGATTTATTGACCATATCTTTTCAGATCTCCTTCTCCATACAATAGTGGTATACCTTGATGATATCCTAATGTATTCTAAAGATCCTGAAGAACATCACCAACATGTATGTCAGGTATTACACCGATTACGGAGCAACCACCTGTACTGTAAACCAGAGAAATGCAAATTCCATCAGACTACTGTTACTTACTTGGGGTTCGTCCTGTCCCCTACCGGGATTACCATGGATCCACGCAAAGTCACTGCGATTCTGGAGTGGTCTCCTCCTCGTACCATCAAAGAACTCCAAAGCTTTCTGGAGTTTTTGAACTTTTACAGGAAGTTTATAGCAGGATTTTCCTCCATTGTTCTGCCACTAACAAGATTACTAAAGAAGGGAAAGACCTTTGAATGGACAGTAGAAGCCCAATCAGCCTTTGAAACTTTGAAAGCCCTTTTTACTTCGGCTCCACTTTTGCGGACCCCAGACCAGAGTCTACCCTTTATAATAGAGACGGATGCCTCTCACTTTGCTTTGGGAGCTGTGCTGAAACAAGCTCTGGCACAGGGACCAGAGCACCCGGTGGCTTATCTTTCTAAGACCTTTTCTCCCTCCGAAATCAACTACACGGTCCTAGAAAAAGAACTATCGGCAATAAAACGAGCGTTTCAAGAGTGGAGGCATCACTTTTTGGGTTCCCAACACCCCATCGAGGTCCGCACAGATCATCAAAACCTCAAGAGTCTGCAATTCGCGGAAACCCGCAACAGCGGGCAAGCTAGATGGGCACATTTTTTCTCTCCCTACAACATCACTTTCACCATTATTCCAGGTAAAACTAATCTACAACCTGATGCTTTATCACGAAGAGATCCGACTTGCAAGCCTGGGTTTCAGACCGAAAGACTATTTCCTCATGCTACTTTTATAGCAGTGGTTCAGGACTTCCTTCACTCAATTGCAGCCCAAACTAGGGTTTTAAAGGACTCTATCAGACTTCAAGCGGATAAATGGGGTCTATCTTTCGAAGATGGATGCTTTTACCAAGATCACCGAGTATACATCCCTACTCTCCGGCTCCGCACAGAAGTTATGCATATGTGTCATGATTCCCTCACGGCCGGACATCGCGGCATAGCTAGCACTCAGGAGCATATTGAGACCCTTCTGGTGGGAAACCCTAAAGAAGGACGTGACTGAATACGTTTCATCATGCGTGGTATGCCTCCAAACCAAGACTCCTCGCAGCAAACCATTAGGGAAGTTGGCTCTAGTTCAAATACCTACCCGTCCTTGGCAACTGATTTCCACAGATTTCATTGTCGACTTACCAGAATCTAAAAAACACACCACCATCATGGTAACCGTCGATTATTTCACCAAATTGGCCCATTTCCTGGCACTGCCCTCGATACCGACAGCTCCACAGATGGCAAGACATTTTATAAATTCCATTTTCTCCCAGCACGGCCTTCCGGACAGCATAGTGTCAGATCGGGGTTCTCAATACATCTCCCGATATTGGAAACAGGTCTGCTCCGCTTTAGGAATCAAAAGGGCCTTAAGTTCGGGATATCATCCTCAGACGAATGGGCAGACCGAACGCTTAAATCAAACTTTGGAAACATATCTGCGTTGCTTTGTGTCTGCTGCACAGGATAACTGGAAGGAGCTGTTACCCTTGGCAGAGTTTGCCTATAACAATGCTCCTCATGCATCTATCAAGACTAGTCCATTTCATTGTACTTATGGGTACGATCCCTCCTGTTGTCCTTCTTCACTTCTCAAGTCTTCAGTATTTCCAGATGCCGACACCCTTATGGGCAACATTCAACAGGGACATCTTTTGGCCAGGACTGCATTACTGGAAGCTCAAGAACGTTCTAAACGCTTTGCAGATCAGCATCGCTCACCTACTCCCGAGATTGCTCCGGGGGATTTGGTCTGTCTCTCTGCAAAATTTCTTCCCAGACACTTGGTTCCATCTAAACTGTCTCCGAAGTTTTTTGGGCCTTTCAAGGTATTGGGAACGAAGGGTCCTTTGGCCTTTGAATTACAGCTTCCACCGTCTTGGTCCAGAATCCACCCAGTATTCCATGTATCCCAACTCAAACTGCCTGTACCAGATCGGTTTGGTCGTTCTAAAGCCTGCCCTCCGACAGTGTCTACGAATGATGGTCCCGAATTCGAAGTCTCTGGTATTTGTGATTCTCGAATTCCTCCGCCGTCCACGCACCTTTGCTTGTTTGCCGGTTTCACAGGTGTCACCCGACCAAGCCAGGTGGTGTTACCCTCAGGGGGGGGGCATACTGTCATGGCTCGTTGGCGCCGCCGCTCTCTATGGCAACGCTGGAGGTTGTGAGCATTATCTATTTTTTCTTCTTCCAACATGGCTCCTCTTACTCGGGGTAGCAGTGCAGCGTTTCCGCGTTTGGAAGTCAGACGTTCTCTGACGTCATCACGTTGTTCTGGGGATTCCGGATATGGCCCAGCGGATCCAAAGCTCAGCGTGTCGCTTCTCTCCCCAGACGCTACGTGAGTTCGCAACTAGGGTGCATGTTACCTACATCCTTGCTTCTACTTACCATTTCCTTCTATTCCTTCCCACAGCCTTGTGCCTTTGTCCTGCCATTTACGCCCGTCATCCAAGACTCTTCAAAAACCTTTATTAGACTCTTCCATCCGACTCACAGGGTACTTCTCCATCTCTTGTTTTCTTCAGATCAACCTACTTGTCTGTCCCTCGGCTAATGTCCTGTTTGTTTATTTAGAGTTCAGACGTTTTCGAGATCCCGCGACTAGAACCTGGGAGTTCCATCCCGTATTGATGAACGAAATACAAGGGAAGAATTGATCTATCCTGCTACACATCCGTTCCTGCAGGGTTTTATTCCCCAGGAGGGTTTCCCTGGGAGCCCTCGCATCACCCCTTCTTTCCTTTTTAAGGGGAGGGGTGGTGTCAGGGTCCTTAGGGGACTCCCCAAGTGCCTCGTTGATTGCTGCACAAAACAGGTTAGTCTTGAATTTATTACACCCCCCTAATTTGACATTTGCCTGAGCCAAGGAAGGCTCATTGTTCTGTTTCCCTGCTCCCAGGTGCTCCTCCCCTAATTCAATCAGGGAGGTGTCATCTCCTTTTGGTGGGAACAGCAGAAGGCAGCCAGGCCTGGGAATGCAGTGGCTGAGCAAGTTTCCACTCCTGTCAGGGGTAGTTGCCGGGCAGAATTCAATCTCTTCAAGCCAGGCTTCAGCCAAATGTCACTTTTGTTCCCAGTTTTTCTTCATCCAAATCAAACTTACAATTTTTACACATGCAGCTAGAATGCTGATTCTAAGTTCAAAACTATGACATTTAAACAGTTGCAACCTATGTGACACTCAAAGTAGGTCACTCATTTATTTTAAATATTTCGATTTTAGTGGCTTTAAGTCCAATTTCACTTCAGCTGCTGACATCCACAGCTCAGCCAGTTTTGTTATAAACATTGTTTTGGGCTCTTCATCTTTCCAGATTTTGTATGCACACAAGACTACATTCTGCCAAATGTCTGCTGGTGTTCATTGAGATTTTTGAATATCTTGCAATGTTTAAAATAGGCATTTTAAGCTTGCATTTCAGAGAAACAAATGTGATTTCAAAGCGTTTTTTGAGCTAACAGGCACTGCTGTTTTTCCTTTGGCACGCGTTCCACTCATGGCACTCCTGGCCCATCACGCTCGCACTGGTGGGTGGTAGGTCAGGCGACCATTTTGGTGTGCGCAAAAACTGCGCGGTTTTCCTGGATCCTGGCGCAAATGTGGGCTTTTCCGCCATCTTGGATTTCCTAAGCCCACACCACCAATTTTGCAGCATAATAGTCCAAACGTGGGTCAGGACACCCAACAGGATGCTGCTTCAATGTATATTATGACATGGTCATTGTATGCCTTCAATTTTGGCTTTGTGTTCCATGCTGCCCTGTTGAAAAGGCTTCACTGTTCTGGACCCATGCCTCATGCCATTCCTGCCCTCTCCTCCCACATGAACGCACCTTTCCTAGACCAGCAATGTTGCTGTCCTGGCTCCGCCCTGCTCGTCGGTCTCCTCCGTCATGCCAGAACCATCTTTTCTTGGTCATGGAAAGCTCTGCTCAGAGCCCCACATTCCATTTCCATGGCAGCGCTTGTTTTTATTTCTGACTTTAAAGCTTGTGCAGAGTCCACGAGAAGCAGTTTTTTGGGCGGACAAGGTATTCTTCTTGACCTGCTGCCTCTCACCCTCCTGTGTTTGTAGCATTGTATTTCCTGCTCTTATATCCCCCCCCTGCTTATTTTCTTTCATCCAGCAGACCAAGTTCTGGCTACCGCCGGCAGGGGCGGAGTTTGACACTACACTGACAAGCCTAGGTGCTCTGAAATCACTGTTGTGGTGTCTCGGGTGGATAGCTCAGGGGCAACGTGCTCGCCTTGGAAGCAAGACGAAATGGCGCACCACATGTTCGATCCCCAGGTCCGCGCTTAAAAACCTCAGGGTATTAAGCGCATTATAGATAACCTATCATATCATATCATTTTGTCCAGTATACACGTATATTAACAGGCCCTTAGAACCTTGAGGCTTTGCTTCCTGGTGTAAAAAGCAATAATTCTGCCAATTCCAGAAGTAGATGTCCAGGCAGTCTGATCCAGGCGCCTTGCTGAGAAAGGACACTGTTGCATATAGTTTAAGTATTAAGTGCACTTCATAGACCGTGAATATATATTTTTCAGACTCGTCTGTATCTTTTTAAACTTCTTTATGCAGCTTCTTAGGTAGAGCTACGTTTTTAACGCTAGTTTGTTTTAGCCTTGTGTGTTGCTGGTGTACTGAAGTCTCTATGGCCCTGATTCATGGAATGTTCTGCGTAGCAAATAGGGACTTTGCATGCCAAACCACACGCGAAATCCTGTCTGTTGATTCATGGAATCGATAGTGTGGGACTTTTTCATACTTTGAGGGGACAAGATCACCCTGAATGAGACACCTTGCAGAGCATGGGCGTGACCTGCGCAAAGGGCATAGTAGGGGGCAGAACATGCAAAATGGGGAAGAACATGGGAAAATGTGAGTGTTACGAGGCACGGGCTTCAGGCAGACCAACGCACCCCCACAAATGCACAGAATGAAGCATATTCATGGATCTGACCACGCAAGCTCTTGTCGGGTAAAGGTCCATGCAAAGCCCTCAATATATCCACCACATGAAGTCAGGCATACAGACACTTGCACATGGGAATCACTTCTGCGCATTAAGATTGATTTAGGCATGTGTGCACACAGATGGGGTTATTAAGTAATGTAGGGTTGCACGTACACAGTGTAGCGGGGTGCGTGAACGCTTTACACAGGTTTGTGCACAGATTTTCCACAGTTTTACCAGAGTTACTGAAATGTGTATGCATGTTGTCAGGGTGCCGGTAATAGTTACGGTGACCCCACGCATTGTCCCCGAAGTGCACCCCAGCTTCGGGTCACCCCATGAACTGTTTCAAGGGTGCACGTGTTCACGCCCGAGGAGCACAGAAAGCTAACTGTATCTCGCTCTTTTTGCTTTGTGTGGGGGCGTGTCAGGGGCTTTCCGGCCACGACTTGTGTGTACGGTCACTGTGCGCAAACAATTCCATGAATACGCAGAGCGTGCAGAATAACTTCCGCACGCAGGCTTGCGCAGAGACATTCTCGACGCACAGCCTTTGCAGGATCTTTGCATACTTTTCCATGAATCGGGCCCTATTTATATATATGATATAATCAAAACACTAAAACGTCTGTACACCAGCATGTCCTTGTGCTGCTGTGTATATATTCTAAAGTATCGTTTTCTTCTACACGGGTTTGGGTCTTTCCCTTAATCATCAACTTTCCTTCCTGACATACCCTTTCTCCAGTGTAGCACACCCAGAGTGATCGCAGAACCCAGATTGAGTGGGGGAAGGCAGAAAGAGGTATGGGGGCAGGTTAAAGAGCATAACGCCAGGATACAAGTTAAAAGAAGTGTTTTATTGTGCCTGCCTACACCTGTCTCCAGTCAAGTGTGCCGTATACATCCCCCAGCTACACATCTCCTGCTGTACCTAAGCAGTGTCTATCATATATCGCGCCTTGAAACACTTGTGTTTAGGCGCGTTATAAATGCCATATCATATCCTAAGCCTACTTGTAGTGGAACTACCAGGGGTACTTTGGGCTCACTGAAGACGACACCGGGTCACGTAGAGAGCAATCTTGGAATGCTGGCATTTTGTAGACATGGTAGGTACCCTTCAAAGCATGATTTGTGACTGTCTGCATGACTACCCTTTCTGGATGGAAGTATGGGATATAATTTGCAAATGTCTTTCAAAACATGACACGCTATCTATCACTAACTATCACTGGTTGCAAATCAGAGGTACTTAAATCCAAACTTCCACCTCACGAGAAGAAACTGGCAGAGCTCTCAATAGCCATAGCCTCAAGTCAATCCAAACTGGTTGAAAGGATGCAGGGCGAATATGTTTTGCATAGGTTCATTTTATCTGTCCCAGAGCATGCATGACATGCACATGCACCATGTGTGAAAGGAGGAATACCATACAGGGATCTCTGGGGAACATAGGTTAAGGACATGATATTAGACCAAGAATGCAATGAGGACCCCAGACAACATGTCCAGCTACCCAATTGGTCTACTTCCTGAGCAGACCAACACCGGGATTCTATTCCTCATCCTACAGTGCATCCCTCGGACCCGCCCCATTATCATCCGGGCCCATTGTGTACAGGGTGTGAAGCTCTGCATGGTGACCCTTGCGGTAATAGTCCTCATGAATAGTATGTGGCAGGCATGAATAAGAGCAGATGCTTGTCTCCTTTCTTATACCTCCCTCCCAAGGAAACAGGTCTCTCAGAAGTACAAAACCAAGGTTGTTGAGGCGTCAAGGAGTTAAGACTGTTAGTCCTAATCTGCCAAGAATACCTTTGCATTGTGTAGCTCAGCCGCTATTCCACTATCTCCACAACCCTTTCTTTATTTGCACATTTATTTGTCCCTTGTGATACCAATGTTCTATAGTGGCTAAAATCAAAGTGTGTTGTTCTTGTTATGTCACATATCAATGCATTGTTTTTGTTTTAAAAAATGCCCATACAACACTTTAAAACAAGAAAATATTTAGGGAACTTTCTAAATAAAAGAAATTCATAGAAATTCACACAAAAGTGGCGCACGCGACTGGCGCACAGCATGCCCGTGCGAATGTCTGCGCCAGCCGCGCGCGCTAAAATCGATTTCCGCGCACAGCGTATTCATGGATTTTCGCATCCAAAACCAGCCATGGTGCAGCGTGGCGCAGCGACCCTGCAGCAGTGCCAGTTACGCCCCCAAGAACGCCCTCGCGCAAGGAAAAGCCTTCAAAATCCCCAAATAATCGCAAAGGGCTGCGCTAACCCTGGACCAGTTCACAGGGCTGGCAAACAGCAAACGTCAAGCGGGGAACGTGTATTTCAGTGGTTCGCGGGAAGTTCCACACGCGATTGTCCTGTGTACGTGTGCATCAGGGGTGCGCGGGAAGTTCCACACGCGATTTCAGCAGGGTACGTGTATTCCAGGGGTGCGCGTGAAGTTCCACACGCGATTCCATCAGGGTACGTGTATTTCAGGGGTGCGCGGGAAGACCCACACGCGATTGGCCCCGTGCGAGCAGGGTACGTGTATTTCAGGGGTGCGTGGGAAGTTCCACACGCGATTTCAGAAGGGTACGTGTATTTCAGGTGTGCGCGGGAAGTTCCACACGCGATTCCATCAGGGTACGTGTATTTCAGGGGTGCGCGGGAAGTTCCACACGCGATTTCAGCAGGGTACGTGTATTCCAGGGGTGCGCAGGAAGTTCCACACGCGATTGGCCCAGTGCGAGCAGGGTACGTGTATTCCATGGGTGCGCGGGAAGTTCCACAAGCGATTTTAGCAGGGTACGTGTATTTCAGGGGTGCGCGGGAAGTTTCACACGCGATTTCAGCAGGGTACGTGTATTTCAGGGGTTCTGGGGAGTACTACACGTGAATTGGCCGTGTGGGTCCTCCCAGGTGTTCGCTCTACAACCTCCACGCCCCCTGCAGGCAGCCCACACCACGGGGGACTACCCTGCATCCTGCTCATGTCCCGCAGGCAGCCCATCCACCATGGGCATGCCCCCCAGCCAACCCACATGTCACCTTGCACTACTGATCAACAATGCATGTCTCCCACCACCCCCACCCCCCAGCAGTCAGGGGCACCCTCCACCAGGCCCCCAGACATGTCTACCACCACCCCCATCCCCCAGCCACCAGGGGCAGATTCCACCAGGCCCCCACTCATGTCTCCCACCACCCCCACCCCCCAGCAGTGCAGGGGCAGCCTCCACCAGGCCCCCACTCATGATCCCCTGCACCCCCACCCCCCAGCAGTGCAGGGGCAGCCTCCACCAGGCCCCCACCCATGTCTACCACCACCCCCACCTCCCAGACACCAGGGGCAGCCTCCACCAGGCCCCCACCCATGTCTCCCACCACCCCCTACCCCCAGCAGTCAGGGGCACCCTCCACCAGGCCCCCACTCATGTCTCCCACCACCCCCATCCCCCAGCCACCAGGGGCAGATTCCACCAGGCCCCCACTCATGTCTCCCACCACCCCCACCCCCCAGCAGTGCAGGGGCACCCTCCACCAGGCCCCCACCCATGTCTCCGACCCACCCCCACCCCCCAGCAGTGCAGGGGCACCCTCCACCAGGCCCCCACCCATGTCTCCCACCACCCCCACCCCCAGCAGTGCAGGGGCACCCTCCACCAGGCCCCCACCCATGTCTCCCACCACCCCAACCCCCCAGCAGTGCAGGGGCAGCCTCCACCAGGCCCCCACCCATGTCTACCACCACCCCCACCCCCAGCCACCAGGGGCAGCCTCCACCAGGCCCCCACCCATGTCTCCCACCACCCCCTACCCCCCAGCAGTCAGGGGCACCCTCCACCAGGCCCCCACTTATGTCTACCACCACCCCCACCCCCCCAGCCACCAGGGGCAGCCTCCACCAGGCCCCCACCCATGTCTCCCACCCCCCCACCTCCCAGCCACCAGGGGCAGATTCCACCAGGCCCCCACTCATGTCTCCCACCACCCCCACCCCTCAGCAGTGCAGGGGCACCCTCCACCAGGCCCCCACCCATGTCTCCCACCCCCCCCGCCCCCCAGCAGTGCAGGGGCACCCTCCACCAGGCCCCCACTCATGTCTACCACCACCCCCATCCCCCAGCCACCAGGGGCAGATTCCACCAGGCCCCCACTCATGTCCCCCTGCACCCCCACCCCCCAGCAGTGCAGGGACAGCCTCCACCAGGCCCCCACTCATGTCCCCCTGCACCCCCACCCCCCAGCAGTGCAGGGGCAGCCTCCACCAGGCCCCCACCCATGTCTACCACCACCCCCACCCCCCAGCCACCAGGGGCAGCCTCCACCAGGCCCCCACCCATGTCTCCCACCACCCCCTACCCCCCAGCAGTCAGGGGCACCCTCCACCAGGCCCCCACTCATGTCTCCCACCACCCCCATCCCCCAGCCACCAGGGGCAGATTCCACCAGGCCCCCACTCATGTCTCCCACCACCCCCACCCCCCAGCAGTGCAGGGGCACCCTCCACCAGGCCCCCACCCATGTCTCCCACCCCCCCACCCCCCAGCAGTGCAGGGGCACCCTCCACCAGGCCCCCACCCATGTCTCCCACCACCCCCACCCCCCAGCAGTGCAGGGGCACCCTCCACCAGGCCCCCACCCATGTCACCCACCACCCCCACCCCCCAGCAGTCAGGGGCACCCTCCACCAGGCCCCCACTCATGTCTTCCACCACCCCCATCCCCCAGCCACCAGGGGCAGATTCCACCAGGCCCCCACCCATGTCTCCCACCCCCCCACCCCCCAGCAGTGCAGGGGCACCCTCCACCAGGCCCCCACCCATGTCTCCCACCACCCCCACCCCCCAGCAGTGCAGGGGCGCCCTCCACCAGGCCCCCACCCATGTCTCCCACCACCCCCACCCCCCAGCAGTCAGGGGCAACCTCCACCAGGCCCCCACTCATGTCTCCCACCACCCCCATCCCCCAGCCACCAGGGGCAGATTCCACCAGGCCCCCACCACTCATGTCTCCCACCACCCCCACCCCCCAGCAGTGCAGGGGCACCCTCCACCAGGCCCCCACCCATGTCTCCCACCCCCCCACCCCCCAGCAGTGCAGGGGCACCCTCCACCAGGCCCCCACCCATGTCTCCCACCTCCCCACCCCCCAGCACTGTGGGGCACCTGCCAGCAGGCCCCCACCCATGTCCAACTCATGTTCCCCACCACCCCCACCCCCCAGCCACCGGGGGCAGCCTCCACCAGGCTCCCACCCATGTCTCCCACCACCCCCTACCCCCCAGCAGTCAGGGGCACCCTCCACCAGGCCCCACCCATGTCTCCCACCCCCCCACCCACCAGGGGCAGATTCCACCAGGCCCCCACTCATGTCTCCCACCACCCCCACCCCCCAGCAGTGCAGGGGCAGCCTCCACCAGGCCCCCACTCATGTCCCCCTGCACCCCCACCCCCCAGCAGTGCAGGGGCAGCCTCCACCAGGCCCCCACTCATGTCCCCCTGCACCCCCACCGCCCAACAGTGCAGGGGCAGCCTCCACCAGGCCCCCACCCATGTCTACCACCACCCCCACCCCCCAGCCACCAGGAGCAGCCTCCACCAGGCCCCCACCCATGTCTCCCACCACCCCCTACCCCCCAGCAGTCAGGGGCACCCTCCACCAGGCCCCCACTCATGTCTCCCACCACCCCCATCCCCCAGCCACCAGGGGCAGATTCCACCAGGCCCCCACTCATGTCTCCCACCACCCCCACCCCCCAGCAGTGCAGGGGCACCCTCCACCAGGCCCCCACCCATGTGTCCCACCCCCCCACCCCCCAGCAGTGCAGGGGCACCCTCCACCAGGCCCCCACCCATGTCTCCCACCACCCCCACCCCCCAGCAGTGCAGGGGCACCCTCCACCAGGCCCCCACCTATGTCTCCCACCACCCCCACCCCCCAGCAGTCAGGGGCACCCTCCACCAGGCCCCCACTCATGTCTCCCACCACCCCCACCCCCAGCAGTGCAGGGGCACCCTCCACCAGGCCCCCACCCATGTCTCCCACCACCCCCTATCCCCCAGGAGTCAGGGGCACCCTCCACCAGGCCCCCACCCCCCAGCATGCAGGGGCAGCCTCCACCAGGCCCCCACTCATGTCCCCCTGCGCCCCCACCCCCCAGCACTGTGGGGCACCTGCCAGCAGGTCCCCACCCATGTCCAACTCATGTTCCCCAGCCAACATGTCATCACAATCTAGATCCCTGGTCCCTATGGTCAGCCTCCAAATGCAAAACACCCACCTGAGTATTGCATCCACCCACTCATAATTGGCAATTACATCACAGAACACCAATTGCAAGTTCCAAAACAAACACATTTCCCTCACATACACCCAATGGGTGTCAGTGAATCTCAAATCCCATATCATGAAATGCATGAAACCAATGAGATACCACACATTGAAGTTCACTACAAAATCATGTATTAAAGGAAACATAAATAGAATCAAAAATAAAGAAACAGAAATGTGAATGTACAAAAATGAAAAGAAGCATGTCCGTGAAAAAAAGCAAAACCAAAATCAAATTCCAAAGTAATGGTGTCCAAAGTCACTGTCCACAAAACAAAATCCAATGGGAAATAAAAAAGAAAGCCATTGCTCCATGGTTAAAATGTGATAGAAAAATACAATCCAACAGTGAACTATGTACATGGGAACAAGCCAGGGTCCATTATCCCAACAAAAGAAAGGAAACCTATCTAACTACACTAACTAATAAAATAAACCAAAAAAAATGAAACCTAACACTACCTACATAACTTTGTACAAGGGCAGCGGGCTAGTTTGACGGCTCACTTGTGGATGTCCCGGGCCAGGGCATCATCGAACTCCTGCTCAATGTCCCGGAGGCGGTCCTCCTCCATGGCCCCGAGGGTCCGCAGGGCCGTCGCCGTGTCCACCTCCAAACCCCTGCGGATTGCCTCGAGGCACTCGGCCTGCCTCAGGGCCCTCCGCATGGAGTTCTCCGCCCTGATCATTGTGAGCCGTGCCTCTTCCGCCCGCTGCCGCTCCGCATCTATGGCGTGGCCCAACCGCTGCCACACGGAAGACACTCTCTGTCCTGGGTCCTCCTGCCCTCCGGCCGATGCCTGCCCCTCCGATGTTGAAGGCCCCGAGCCGTCATGGCTCCCACCACGTTGCTGCTGCTGCTGTGCCTCTGCCCGTGCACTGCCTCCTGCTGCCTGCACATCCTCCGCCGGCTGGGGTGCAGTCGTTGATGTGGCCACCCCTGCTGGACATCCGACTCCCGACTGTGGCAGGGATGCCTCCTCCACCAGCCTGGTCGCACCGTCAGAGGCAGCTCCAGAGGGCACCCAGGTGACTGATGGGTGGGAAGATGGCACGGAGGACGACTGGCGCGTAGGGGGTTCAGTTGAGGAGGGGGTCGTAGCAAGCCCCAGCAAACGGAGGAATCCGGCCTGGGTGACCTGTCCCAGCAGGCTGACGTGGTCAATGAGCCATTCGAGATGACGTGCAGTCTCCTCATGAAAAGACTGCAGGTCACCTCGCATGGCCCGTTGACGCAACGCCACACCAGTCAGGACAGGCTCAACCCGAACCCGGATAGCCACGTCCGCAGGCAGACGAAGGCCAGTTGATGTGAGCTCATCCCCTGCCTGAAAACTGGTCTGGACGTAGGCATCCCTGCTGGTGCAAGATGATGCAGGGACAGGATCAGGGACAGGATTGCACACAGGCACCTCCGTGGCAGCCTGTGCTGCCTCCTGTCCCTGGTCCTGCACTGCACCACTAGCACCAGTGGGATCCCCACCTCCAGACCCCATCTCTGTTGCTTGCACGGCCTCCTCCTCCACCAAACCCCCCACCAACCTGGATGACTCCGTGCCATCTTCCCCCGTTGGGCCCTGTGGGGTCCCAGCTGCCCCTTCTGCTGCCGAGGAGTCCAACTCCAACCTCCGCCTCTTGGAGCTCCCCCCGGCAGCTGCGGACTGGGACGCGGCACCGGACTCCTCACTCCCCGACGAGATGACAACATGGGAGGGGAGCCGGGCCTTGCGTCTCCGGCTGGCGGTGGGATCCCTGCCGCTGTGCTCCACAGCACCTTCTCCGCCCTCTTCATCAGTTGACGCTGCAGACAGGGAGAAATAAAACACAGGCATCAGGGCACTGTACAATGGACACATACACACATGACAGTTGTACATGAGTGGCATTGGCAAACCTCAGACATGTCATCACAATCCCCAACACACATGTCATTTCAACTCGCACACATGAGCCATACCAGAGCCATATCGCAACTGGCAGCACCATCCATACACATACAACAGCATGAGCAGGCAAAGGTGAGCCAGACATCACATGCAACACAGGAAGTGCACCACACATGTACACACACCACCACACTTGCATGCATGTGTACACCTCTGCCAAGTGTCGCAGTGTTCAGATGGGCATCCATGTCACATCTGCCCATCAGGCTTCCACATACCGCTGTCACATGCATCCATGTTGCATCACTGTTGCACCCTTGTCAAATACACACACATGCACATGCACACAGTGCTGATACATGCAGCTGAAAACAACATACATGCGTCACATCACGGACATGTCTACTTACATACACATTCATCCAAACATGTGTGCCCACACAACTGCATTTGGCATGCAAGCCTACACACACAAGCACCATCCATGTCTCACACATTCCAGCCCTCGCATGTGTTAGCCCCACGGCCCTGTACACCCCCACCCATACTCGACCCCATACAAACAGAAGTGCAACCTGCACACTACTGAAAAATCAACACACGCACAGCTCACAATCAGGATGCATGTACACATACCGCTCGACTCCAGATGGGTCTGCCTCTCAAGGACCTGGACGTGGAGCGCTGGGGATGTGCGTTCCAGGACCCTCATCTGTTCTTCCGACAAGTGGGCCCGGCGCCCCTTGGCATCCGCTGCCTTCAAGAGGCGGCGGGCCTTGTTCAGGGTCCTGGACCTGAAGTCCTCCCAGCGCTTCTTGTAAGTCGCGGACTGACACCCCCTCCGCGTTGATGGCAGTCACGATGTCAGTCCAGATCCGAGTCCGTCCTTCCTTGTCGACGCGGGAACTTCCGAAGAGGGCATCATACTGCCCCAGGACTTGCTCCACCAGGACACCTACTTCGGTGGCACTGAAGCTGGTGCCCCTCTGCCTCTCTGGCCGGGGGTTGTCAGTGGTCTCAGATGGTGTTTGCCCCGACATGACAACCCCAGAGGCAGGAGTGGGTGGGCAACTGGGTCCTGGGGCTGGGCTGTGGAGCGATGGAATCCCAGTCGGGAGTCTTCGGTTCCAGCAGGGGTGGTCACAGCAACAGCACCCCTGGCTGATGTGCAGGCAGCAAATGGCAGGGCACGTGGGCAGCAGGCAGTCAGGCAGCAGCAGATGGCAGGTGGGAGCGTGCTCGGGGCTCTAGGGGGCAGTAGTTCGGCCTTCTGGGCAGGAGCGTGGTCTTCCGTGTGCTTACGCGTGGCCAGCTTGATACGGAGTGATTTGGCAGGTGAAAATCCTGCACGTCTGCGTGTAAATCGAGGAAAGGCCCTTAGCGCGTATGCACGTCAGCACGCATATGCAATTTCATTGGACCAAAGGCCCTTAGCGCGTGAGCACGTCTGTGACGTGAGGCGCGCTGGTGTTTCCCTCATTACACGTGATGACAGAGCACACGTGGATTTCCACCAATCGCGTGTGGAACTTCCTGCGCACCCCAGAAATACACGTACCCAGGCCAATCGCGTGTACGCTCACTTTCCGCCGATTACACGCGATGACACTCGGACGTGCAGTTTTACCACGTGTGCTCGCATATGCGATTCCATTGGCCCAAAGGCCACCATGCGCAGCTGTGACATCACGCGCATGGCCGTAGAGAATGGCGCGTGTAAAAGTAAAGAGATACACGTCCGAGTGTCAAAGCGCGTAATTGGTGGAAATGGCCTCATTGCGTATGCGTGTCTGTGACGTGTGTATAAAAGGTACGTGTAGAACGCCATTTCCTTGTACGTGCTTTTCGTGGAGAGCGAGTGGGTGAAATCTGTACTTCTTGTCGGTTCACACGCGATTTACTTCACAGCGTTTCCAGTTCGTACTCCCTGTTACCTCTGACAGCTTTTTCTCTTTTCCTCTTTTCCCTGAGCCTGTTTCCTCAAACAGCTTCCCTACTACTGTTGTCCTGTCTCCTCAGACAGCGTACAATTCTTCTTTTGGCGGGGGTGTTGCCAACGCGCACACGCGCATATTTTTCACGCTTTTGTTCCTGGCAGACGGTGAGTCGCGCACGTATCTAACATCTGTGCTTGCCCCGTGTGTCGCGTACCCCTTCAGAGGTCATTCTAGGCTGCGTGTGACACGCATACGTTCATTCTTGTGTTCCTGGGTGCCACAGCGTAGTGTAGGTTTATTTTTCCACGCACGTGGTCTAGGTGGGGTTGCGTGCACCTTACTTCGCTTTTTTGGGGTGCCTGTGCGTTGCGTGACCCGTCATCTTTCCCCAGGGGTGACATACAGCCTTGCTAGAGCACTAGGGTACGATTACCATCTGGTACCCAACCCCTTTGACCCTCAATTGCCCAGGACAATAGTTCACATCGACTCCCATACGCACAATAACATCAGTGCCATGGCTGGGAGGCGAACAAGCCGTAAGGGTGGCAAAGGTGGCCGAGCCCCAAGTGGTGGCCGTGGTGGATCCGGTAGGGGACGTGGCCGTGACTTGCAGGGTGCCCCTAGCCCCCCATGTGTGGAGGAGCAGTCAGGGACACCCATGCCCTCCCCCCTGGTTGAGGTTACCATGGCTGACACCATCCATGCTCAGCCCTTGTTGGACCAGCCCACTGTGGAACCAGACCTGGCACAGGATGACTCCATGGCTGACTTCCAGGTCAGCAGGTCTAGGCCACGTCCGCCGGTGAACGTTGGTGTCATCAGGCCACGTGGATCAGGGGCAGCTAGGTCATCTGCTGCCCCGTGTAGGCAGGCTGGGGAGGCTGCAGGGGCAGCTGCGGCTCCATCCACCCCACCTCTCACACACCCATCCAGGACAGTGTCGGTCCAAGTCCATCATGCTGACATTCCCCTGACACCATCACACTTGAGATAATGCCTGCACCAACTCCCATGCTGAGTGTGCAATCCCACGCTCCTGCCCCTAGTGTCCAGAGCGGCGCAGGACACTCCGGATCCCCACCACCTTCCAAGCGGAAGAGGAAGAGTGCTCGTCCAGTAGAGGCTGATGCCCCAGACACGGCTACACAGTCCGGCCCGTCAAGAAAGCCCAGCTTCAATGAGGCCGAACTGAATGCACTTGTAGAGTATGTGTCCGCACATGACCGCGAAATGGTGATTGTTGCAGGATCCAAGACCACACCTGCACAACGTCAGGCACACTGGCAGACCATTGCGGACATCATAAGTGCCCTTGGAATCGTGAGGCGCACAGCTAATGATTGCTACAAGCGCTGGAATGACCTGAAGCGCAGGGCAAAGAATAAGCTGGCCTCAAGTCATGCCGCAACTCTAGTGACTGGAGGTGGGTCTCCAGCAGACTACATAGAACTCACTCCACATGAGCAGGTTGCTGGGACCTACATCACGGAGGAACAGATCCAAGGCGTGGGAGTAGTGGCAGATTACGAGGCATTGTCCAGTGAGTGCACATGCATGTGTGTGTCATCCATGTGCATGTTGTGTGTGGGAGGGCTTTTGTTTGGGTGCCAGGGGAGGGTGTGTGTGCCTAAGTGGTTCGGCTCACCCATGTGCCTCTTCCTAAACATTCTTGGCACCAGCATTTGGGTATAGCAGCATCCCTTCGGCCAACATTAGACATCCAGCCCAACACCACGCCAGTTGCCCTTGGAGTGTCATCTTGCCACTACACTGTTGCTTATTTACCTCTGTTTATTCAGGCAGATTGTTTGCATACCACCACTTTTTCTCAGTCCTATTGTCACATGTCTGACATGGCTATGGTACAGTGGACTGGCTCAGTTTCGTGGACATGATTAGTTTGGACATGTCCCTGTGCTATAGGACCATTTTTGACTGGCAGCTGCATGTTAAACATTAGAACCATTACAATGAAAATAATCAATCATATGAACAAACTGGACTGAATGAACAATTGGTGACCTCCTCTCCCTCTTCACTTCATGGCTAGGGTACATGCCATCTGTGTGATGGCATGTGTATTTGACCTGTCAATCACTGGCCAATGTGTGATGGCACTGCTAGGCAGCATGCAGCACATGTGTTCATCTTCCATCTTGGTGTCATCAATGTGTGGCATCTGCCTCCCCATCACACGCAGTGACGGTGCATGCATGGGAGTGTTTTAGTCATGTGGGACATGTGTCAATCAAGTACTGTTTCTGTAGCCTCTCAGCCCTCATTGTGTGCCATAGTGCTAATGCCTGTTTCCATTTGTTTTCTTTTATGTCTTTGCAGGGGAAGACGCACCTGATACTGCTGAGGTTGTGGAGATGGTGCAGACCCAGGAGGGGTCTGAGGGACGACCGACCACCAGTGAGGGACGTGGTGGTGGGTGAGAACCCACAACTGCTGCAGGTCGTGCTCTCAAGGGGTGTCTCTGGCTGCACCTCCCTCGAGCTGTACTCAGGTGTTGATTCGGATGATGAGACCTACGTGCCGTCGCAGGTGAGTGTTCCTGGGAGGGATTCTGTTCTGTCCGACCCACCTGCACCAGGGTTAGAACCCTCAATGGGGATGTCAGTGTTGGCAGGTACGCCTTTGGTGGTTACCGATGCAGGGTCACACTCCGCGACATCTGATCCTGTTCCTGGGCCAGCAGATCAGAGGGGGAATGCAGTCCTGCAGCCTCAGGCAGTGCCGGCACAGCAAGGCGCAGTTCGCCTTGCCCCAGACAGGTGTGGTGCCAGCCGACGTGGTGGCCGTACGCCACCTGGCAATACCGCATGGGAGCAATCCATTTACGGTATGGCAACCCAACAGGCAGCATCATCAGAGATGATGGCTCAGGCCATGGATAGGGTGGCCACTTCCATTGTCCCCCCCGAAAGGCTGATGGAGCGACTACAGCAGGCAACCGACTCCATCTGCCAGTCACACAGGGAGGACATGTTGGCGTCCGACAGGGACAGGCGGGCGGCACTGGCGACTCTGCAGGAAGCCATCTCCATAGAGTCCCAGGGCCACAGGGAAGCCCTGAGGCTGGAACTCCTTCACCTCAGGACGACTCTTGTTGAGCTTGAGGCTTCAACAAACCGAAGGACAGAACAGCAGCTGGAGCGTCTCACCCGTACGCTCTCAGCTGAGATGCAGGCAACTAGGGAGGAGGTCCGAGCATCCCGTGAGTTGTTGCATGGGGACCTCCGCACACTCATCCTCCAGAACGAGACCTACCACACCCGCATGCTTGCAGCCATGGAGGAACAGACTAGGGCTTTGCGTGGGCTGCCTCCCATAGTGCCACCACCTCCGGATGCAGCTGCAGAGGGTGAGAATAGCGACAGCAGTGATACTCCCACAATAGGGTAGCCGTGTAGGCCATGAGCCCATGGAGGTGTTTTTTTTTCGCAAGAACCACACAGGTGGGTTTTGGTGTGCACCCTGTCCTCAGACCTCCTGGGTGGCCTCCCCAACCTCCTCGGGCCCATTAATGGCCATTTTTGATTTTTTCTTTTTTTTAATTTTTTTTAAAAAAAAATTTTGGGACAGTGTGTTGCCTTGTGTGGCTCCCATGGGCATACACTGCATTGTGGCTGGGCACATGCAGGCTTGTCATGGATTTGGTTCAGATGCTTGGGTTTTTGTCACACACACCCCTCCTGCTTCCCGTTTCCATGGGCTTGCAAAGGGTGTGCCCAAGTGACATTGACGTACATGGTGACATTGGACTCCCATGAGCTGTGTGGGCAGTCTGTAGTCAATACTGTGTATACATTCATAGTGCATATTGTTGTTGTAGTGTACACTGCGCAGTGTATTGATATGTGCCTCTGCATCCATCTCATCCTCCATATTTGCAGGTCCATTCCTCATGTCTTCACAATGCGGTCCACCTTAGAACTGGAGTCCATGTTGTAAGCAGTGCACCTACACTCTTGCGTGGCGCTAACACTGTATACTTGCAAGTGTTCGGAGGGCTGTCATCATCAGGTGGTGAGGCTAGCTAATTTTTAAGTCTGTAATGTCATGTTTAAGGTAGGTTGGAGGTTGTGTAGGTGATTGGTATTCTTGGTAAGTATTTGGTAATGTGGGTTGTAGGTCCTGCATTACTGTGAGCATTTCATGTGTGGACATGTTTCCATTAGGGACACTGTAGCTGCTGACACTTGGGGCATGTTGTGGGGATTCATTTCTTTCCTCTCACATTGCATGACATGCCATGGTGTGTTGTGTGGCCGTGCCGGGGAGGGGGTGGGTGACATGGCACTGTTTTCATGTAGTATTTTGCAAGTGGGTGTTCATTTCTGCAGCATGGAAGTGTCTTTTCATGACACTGCATTGGTGGTATTTGTGTAGGTAGGGATGCACACATTGTGACACTTCCACATGAACAATCTCAGGCTGCTATGGTTCTGACAGTTGACAGTCCCTTTGTTCGTCTTTATTGTCAGGTCGAGTCATCATTGCTTATCAGATGGTATGTGCCAGGCCTGTGTGCACTCCACCGGGGTGTGATTTCTATGTGAAGTAATTAGCCACCAGCTGCGTACAGGCTGCCTCACCCCGTGCCCTCTCCCCTCCCATGCGCAGCGGGCGTGCATGTGGTTGGGGATGTGGGGGCACCACCATGTCCACGGCCAGGCCCCGACGTGTTGCAACATTGTGCAGGACACATGCTGCCACTATGATCCTGCACACTACTGGGGGCGCATATAACAGCTGCCCGCCAGAACGGTCAAGGGAGCGAAAGCGTGACTTGAGCACTCTGAATGTGCGCTCCACTATGCCCCGGGTTGCAATATGGGCTGTGTTGTATCTTACCTCTGGAGGCGTGATGGGGTTCCGAATTGGCGTCATCATGTGGGTGCTCAGAGGGTAGGCACTGTCCCCTGGTGAGGAGGTGATGGGTATCATTAGTGGGGTAGTGACATAACTCTGCATCTGACATGCATGCATGTGCAGTGGCATTCATACTCACCAAGCAGCCATGTATCACCATGCCGGCCAGCTTCTAGGTCCCGGCTTAGGGTAGACATTCGGTAAATGAAGCTGTCGTGGGTGGACCCTGGATAGTTGGCATATACTGAGGTGATGATTCCCTTAGCATTACATACTACCTGCACGTTGATGGAATGCCAGTGCTTGCGGTTCCTATAGATGTGCTCAGATGCCCTGGGGGGACGTAGTGCCACATGGGTGCAGTCAATGGCACCTAGCACTTTTGGAAATTGTGCCACACCGTAGAAATCGAGGGTGGCAGCCTGCCTTTCTGCAGGTGTCCTGGGCAGGTATATGTGCCTACGGACTGATGAGCGTGCAGTGATGATGTTCAAGACCTGGTGTAGGCAGCGTGACTGCGTGGCCTGTGACACCCCACCCACTATGGCACTTTTCCGCTGAAATGATCCTGTGGCCAAGAAGTGCAGTACATTGAGGACCTTCTCCAGGGGGCTGAGTGCTTGGGAGCACAGGGTGGGTGATGTGAGGTCATCCTCCCACTCACTGACCAGGTCCAGTATTATGTGTGGGGGAAACCTGTACCTCCCATACACCTGGTCATCAGGCATCCCAAAAAGGCTGGTTCTAGGAGTGAAAATTCGGGCCCTCACTATCCTCCTCCTCCTCCTTTGGTAACCCACGGCCACTGCTGCTAGGAATGGTATATTCATCCTGGCGTATGAGCTTGTTTGTTGTTTGCGCGCACTTTTATGCTGCGCGGGTCGACGTACCCCTGCTTCATGCTGGCGTACGTGTGTCAGGATTGGACCCTTTTTCGGCACGTCGTAGGCGAACGTGTGAATCTTCCCGCCCACACCAGGAATACACGTAGCACGCTCTCACAGGCACAGTCGCAGGTAAATATTCCCGCCCACCCCTGGAATACATGTAACCCACTCTCACAGGCCCAATCGCGTGTGGAAGTTCACGCGCACCCCGAAGTACACGTACCCAGGCAAATCGCGTGTGGAAGTTCACGCGCACCCCAAAGTACACGTACAATCGTGTGTGGAACTTCACGCGCACCCCGAAGTACACGTACCCAGGCAAGTCGCGTGTGGAAGTTCACGCGCACCCCGAAGTACACATACAATCGCGTGTGGAACTTCACGCGCACCCCGTAGTACACGTACCCAGGCAAATCGCGTGTGGAAGTTCACGCGCACCCTGAAGTACACATACCCAGGCAAATTGCACGGCTGGGGGATGGGGGTGGTGGTAGACATGGGTGGGGGCCTGGTGGAGGCTGCCCCTGGTGGCTGGGGGGTGGGGGTGGTGGGTGACATGAGTGGGGGCCTGGTGGAGGCTGCCCCGGGTGGCTGGGGGGTGGGGGTGGTGGGTGACATGAGTGGGGGCCTGGTGGAGGCAGCCCCTGCACTGCTGGGGGTTGGGGGTGGTGGGTGACATGAGTGGGGGCCTGGTGGAGGCTGCCCCTGCACTGCTGGGGGGTGGGGGTGGTGGGAGACATGAGTGGGGGCCTGGTGGAGGCTGCCCCTGGTGGCTGGGGGGTGGGGGTGGTGGGAGACATGAGTGGGGGCCTGGTGGAGGCTGCCCCTGGTGGCTGGGGGGTGGGGTTGGTGGGAGACATGTGTGGGGGCCTGGTGGATGCTGCCCCTGCACTGCTGGGGGGTGGGGGTGGTGGGTGACATGAGTGGGGACCTGGTGGAGGCCGCCCCTGGTGGCTGGGGGGTGGGGGTGGTGGGAGACATGAGTGGGGGCCTGGTGGAGGCTGCCCCTGGTGGCTGGGGGGTGGGGGTGGTGGGTGACATGAGAGGGGGCCTGGTGGAGGCTGCCCCTGCACTGCTGGGGGGTGGGGGTGGTGGGTGACATGAGTGGGGGCCTGGTGGAGGCTGCCCCTGCACTGCGGGGGGTGGGGGTAAAAGGGGACATGAGTGGGGGCCTGGTGGAGGCTGCCTCTGGTGGCTGGGGGGTGGGGGTGGTGGGAGACATGAGTGGGGACCTGGTGGAGGCTGCCCCTGCACTGCTGGGGGGTGGGGGTGGTGGGTGACATGGGTGGGGGCCTGGTGGAGGCTGCCCCTGGTGGCTGGGGGGTGGGGGTGGTGGGAGACATGAGTGGGGGCCTGGTGGAGGCTGCCCCTGACTGCTGGGGGGTAGGGGGTGGTGGGAGACATGGGTGGGGGCCTGGTGGAGGGTGCCCCTGGTGGCTGGGGGGTGGGGGTGGTGGGAGACATGAGTGGGGGCTTGGTGGATGCTGCCCCTGCACTGCGGGGGGTGGGGGTAATAGGGGACATGAGTGGGGGCCTGGTGGAGGCTGCCCCTGGTGGCTGGGGGGTGGGGGTGGTGGGAGAAATGAGTGGGGGCCTGGTGGAGGCTGCCCCTGGTGGCTGGGGGGTGGGGGTGGTGGATGACATGAGTGGGGGCCTGGTGGAGGCTGCCCCTGCACTGCTGGGGGGTGGGGGTGGTGGGTGACATGAGTGGGGGCCTGGTGGAGGCTGCCCCTGGTGGCTGCGGGGTGGGGGTGGTGGGAGACATGAGTGGGGGCCTGGTGGAGGCTGCCCCTGGTGGCTGGGGGGTGGGGGTGGTGGGTGACATGAGTGGGGGCCTGTTGGAGGCTGCCCCTGCACTGCTGGGGGGGTGGGGGTAGTGGGTGACATGAGTGGGGGCCTGGTGGAGGCTGCCCCTGGTGGCTGGGGGGTGGGGGTGGTGGGAGACATGAGTGGGGGCCTGGTGGTGGCTGCCCCTGACTGCTGGGGGGTAGGGGGTGGTGGGAGACATGGGTGGGGGCCTGGTGGAGGGTGCCCCTGGGGGGTGGGGGTGGTGGAGACATGAGTGGGGGCCTGGTGGAGGCTGCCCCTGCACTGCGGGGGGTGGGGGTAAAAGGGGACATGAGTGGGGGCCTGGTGGAGGCTGCCTCTGGTGGCTGGGGGGTGGGGGTGGTGGGAGACATGAGTGGGGGCCTGGTGGAGGCTGCCCCTGCACTGCTGGGGGGTGGGGGTGGTGGGTGACATGAGTTGGGGCCTGGTGGAGGCTGCACCTGGTGGCTGGGGGGTGGGGGTGGTGGGTGACATGAGTGGGGGCCTGGTGGAGGCTGCCCCTGCACTGCTGGGGGGTGGCGGTGGTGGGTGACATGAGTGGGGGCCTGGTGGAGGCTGCCCCTACACTGCTGGGGGGTGGGGGTGGTGGGAGACATGAGTGGGGGCCTGGTGGAGGCTGCCCCTGGTGGCTGGGGGGTGGGGGTGGGAGACATGTGTGGGGGCCTGGTGGAGGCTGCCCCTGCACTGCTGGGGGGTGGGGGTGGTGGGTGACATGAGTGGGGGCCTGGTGGAGGCTGCCCCTGGTGGCTGGGGGGTGGGGGTGGTGGGAGACATGAGTGGGGGCCTGGTGGAGGCTGCCCCTGGTGGCTGGGGGGTGGGGGTGGTGGGTGACATGAGTGGGGGCCTGGTGGAGGCTGCCCCTGCACTGCTGGGGGGTGGGGGTGGTGGGTGACATGAGTGGGGGCCTGGTGGAGGCTGCCCCTGGTGGCTGGGGGGTGGGGGTGGTGGGAGACATGAGTGGGGGCCTGGTGGAGGCTGCCCCTGACTGCTGGGGGGTAGGGGGTGGTGGGAGACATGGGTGGGGGCCTGGTGGAGGGTGCCCCTGGTGGCTGGGGGGTGGGGGTGGTGGGAGACATGAGTGGGGGCCTGGTGGAGGCTGCCCCTGCACTGCGGGGGGGTGGGGGTAATAGGAGACATGAGTGGGGGCCTGGTGGAGGCTGCCCCTGGTGGGTGGGGGGTGGGGGTGGGGGTGGTGGGACGCATGAGTGGGGGCCTGGTGGAGGCTGCCCCTGGTGGCTGGGGGGTGGGGGTGGTGGGTGACATGAGTGGGGGCCTGGTGGAGGCTGCCCCTGCACTGCTGGGGGGTGGGGGTGGTGGGTGACATGAGTGGGGGCCTGGTGGAGGCTGCCCCTGGTAGCTGGGGGGTGGGGGTGGTGGGAGACATGAGTGGGGGCCTGGTGGAGGCTGCCCCTGCACTGCTGGGGGGTGGGGGTGGTGGGTGACATGAGTGGGGGCCTGGTGGAGGCTGCCCCTGCACTGCTGGGGGGTGGGGGTGGTGGGAGACATGAGTGGGGGCCTGGTGGAGGCTGCCCCTGGTGGCTGGGGGGTGGGGGTGGTGGGTGACATGAGTGGGGGCCTGGTGGAGGCTGCCCCTGGTAGCTGGGGGGTGGGGGTGGTGGGTGACATGAGTGGGGGCCTGGTGGAGGCTGCCCCTGGTAGCTGGGGGGTGGGGGTGGTGGGAGACATGAGTGGGGGCCTGGTGGATGCTGCCCCTGGTGGCTGGGGGGTGGGGGTGGTGGGAGACATGAGTGGGGGCCTGGTGGAGGCTGCCCCTGGTGGCTGGGGGGTGGGGGTGGTGGGAGACATGTGTGGGGGCCTGGTGGAGGCTGCCCCTGCACTGCTGGGGGGTGGGGGTGGTGGGTGACATGAGTGGGGGCCTGGTGGAGGCTGCCCCTGGTGGCTGGGGGTTGGGGGTGGTGGGAGACATGAGTGGGGGCCTGGTGGAGGCTGCCCCTGGTGGCTGGGGGGTGGGGTTGGTGGGTGACATGAGTGGGGGCCTGATGGAGGCTGCCCCTGCACTGCTGGGGGGTGGGGGTGGTGGGTGACATGAGTGGGGGCCTGGTGGAGGCTGCCCCTGGTGGCTGGGGGGTGGGGGTGGTGGGTGACATGAGTGGGGGCCTGGTGGAGGCTGCCCCTGCACTGCTGGGGGGGTGGGGGTGGTGGGAGACATGAGTGGGGGCCTGGTGGAAGCTGCCCCTGGTGCCTGGGTGGTGGGGGTGGTGGGTGACATGAGTGGGGGCCTGGTGGAGGCTGCCCCTGCACTGCTCGGGGGTGGGGGTGGTGGGTGACATGAGTGGGGGCCTGGTGGAGGCTGCCCCTGGTGGCTGGGGGGTGGGGGTGGTGGGAGACATGAGTGGGGGCCTGGTGGAGGCTGCCCCTGCACTGCTGGGGGATGGGGGTGGTGGGTGACATTAGTGGGTGCCTGGTGGAGGCTGCCCCTGGTGGCTGGGGGTGGGGGTGGTGGGAGACATGAGTGGGGGCCTGGTGGAGGCTGCCCCTGGTGGCTGGGGGGTGGGGGTGGTGGGAGACATGAGTGGGGGCCTGGTGGAGGCTGCCCCTGCCCTGCTGGGGGGTGGGGGTGGTGGGTGACATGAGTGGGGGCCTGGTGGAGGCTGCCCCTGACTGCTGGGGGGTGGGGGTGGTGGGAGACATGTGTTGGTGATCAGTGGTGCAAGGTGACATGTGGGTTGGCTGGTGGGCATGGCCATGGTGGATGGGTTGCCTGTGGGACATGAGCAGGGGTGCAGGGTAGTACCCTGTGGTGTGGGCTGCCTGCAGGGGCCGTGGAGGGTGTAGAGGGAACACCTGGGGGGACCCACATGGCCAAATCACGTGTAGCATTCCCCCGCACCACCGAAATACACGTACCCAGCCAAATCGCGTGTGAAACTTTCCGCGCACCCCTGGAATCCACGTAACCAGCCAAATCGCGTGTGAAACTTCGTGCGCACCCCTGAAATCCACGTACCCAGCCAAATCACGTGTTGAACTTCCCGCGCACCCCTGAAATCCACGTACCCGGCCAAATCGCGTGTGGTACTTCCCACGCACCCCTGAAATCCACGTACCCAGCCAAATCGCGTGTTGAACTTCCCGCGCACCCCTGAAATCCACGTACCCGGCCAAATCGCATGTGGAACTTCCCGCGCACCCCTGAAATCCACGTACCCAGCCAAAGCGCGTGTGAAACTTCCCGCGGACCCCTGGAATCCACGTACCCAGCCAATTCGCGTGTGAAACTTGCCGCGCACCCCGAAATACACGCACACGTTATTTTTCAGTCAGCGGGTGTCCGTGTTTGTGGGTACCCCTTTGCACGTCATTTGTCCTGGAGGGCCACAGTATGGGACATTCATCATAGCTGTATATAGGTGCTATTTGTTGGCGCACCTTTTGGCGCACATTTTTTACAGGCGCAGGGACGCTACCGCCTGCTTTCTTTTGGCGGTCGTGTTTGTGCCTGTGCGCTGGTTTGACCGTGCGCTGTTTTGCCCTGTACTTCCCCCGTGACGCCCACATTTTGGCAAGTTGTTCCCCATTCCGAATGTTACGCCCCGTGTTTCGTCTACTTTTGTTGTGTGCGCCGCGCTTTGTGCGATTTTCACTGTGGCCTGTGCGATTTTCGCTGTGACCTGGCGCACGCCGTTAGATGGCCTGTGCGCCAACGTGCGCCGCGCACTTTTTTAGCGCACATCAGATGGTTTTTTCGCGCACGCCCTTCCATGAATCGATGTGCGCTGCTTTTCGTGCGATTTTCGCACTTGCACTGCGATTTTCGCAAATTCCACTGCGATTCGCACGTTTTTGCCCACTTGCGCCGCGCTAATTATTCCATGAATCGGCCTCAAACTATTTATTTGTGCAGATGATATATTGTCATGGATGGCCTCAGAAATCCACAAAGATGGTATCAAAGTTTTAACCAACTGGTCTTTGACCGTTGAAATGTAGGGGGTCCATATGACTCTCTCGTACTCCCTTTACCCTAGCCCAGTCATCCCTAACCTCCTCCAGAATCTCTCTGACATATTATAAAGCAAGGTAACCCCTACTATCTAAGTCTTTCTAATTTTGACGGGTAAACCTAAAGGCTGTGGCCTTCTCTATGTATCTCCATCTGGGACAACACCTGCAGAGAATTACATTACAAGAAAGAGGTATGCTCTTTAGAAATGACATAAACATTTATTTTTCAAGACCACATAAATAGATGACCAAAACCTTTTTGGGGTGACAAACATTCACATTTTAGGATTTGAAAATAGATCCTTGAGAGGAAAGCCACAGGCTCATGGAGAATGGAAGAAGATGTTTTAAATATGTACATAACGTGTCGAAACCGGCAGGTAAATGAACTCATCTTCTAAAATATTTGTTTAATACATGAAGAAATGGAAAGTAATACATATTTAGTTATGGGTGTTATTTGTTTGTTTTTTTAAGAATTTGGTCCCTAAAAGTGGTGAACTGAGCGAAATGCATTGGACATTAATGACTGCCTATGCCTTTGGAATATAATCCACTTTTATGGACTTCGCATTGATGAAGTGAACATTTTGTTCAAACAAGAAAGCATTTAATTAGGGATTTTTTTGTGATGATCTTTATATTAACGAGAAATCTGGATGTATAATTTGACATGTGTTTTACTATTAAACGTTTACGCTGCATAAACAACCACTGTAGTAACCCCTGTAGGAGTCTTACGACACAGAGATCGTGTCCAATCAAATATGTATTGTACATACAGCATCCTAAAAATATCCTAGAACAAATGGAGTAGCCAAAAGAAATAGTAAAGAGGACATTACTTGGGGGTCAAGAGAAATAAGAAAATAGACGTATACAACAGAACGGGATGAGAAAACACAGGGGGAGATAGAGATGTCGTTGAGTGAATTCATGTAGCTATCTGGGTGATACTAGATGTCTGATATAATCAAAGAATTCTCTTGATCAAAAGATGATGGAGGTAGCATTCATTTGTAGTGAATGGATGTGTGATGGGCCCAAGAAGGGCTTAGGCTTTCCCTATTAGCATGTTAGCCAAGGCGGCTTCAATAAGTGCCCTCAAATTTCCCAGATAGAAGATCGGGGTCTGCCAGGCCAAAACTTCAGAGCTGATAAAGCAAAAGAGTTGGATGTTAGAGAGAGTACATAGAAGGAAGGCTGGGAGATTGAAGGAGCAATCATTACACTCAAAGACCATCATGCTCTCTTGGTGAGGCAAAGATTGTTGAAGTGGGTGGACATGATCCTGTGTCCCGGTTGGAATTAGGTAAGGCTATGGGGAAACTATGCAATAGGTTAAAGTATTGTTATTTGAATAGGCAGGACGAAAGCACATGGAGAGTGTCCATATGTATAATAAATAAGACGTGACAATAAGCGCAGGAGAAAGACAAGATATGGGACAATCAAAAATGTATGGATATTCAATGGAGAATATCATGACATCAGGAAATCACAAATCATGTAAAAATATCAAAGCAAATTGGCCAACAGGCTCAAATCACAACTCACCCACAAAGAGATGACTGGCAAAAAACCCTTCTCATGTCACACTCCCACCCTCTGGAACTCACTCTCTGTATCAGCTTGGAATGCCCATACAATTCTCCTATTCTACAAAGTGCTCAAAATGCGGCCTTTTCAACTATACCTGACCATGGGCTAATCCTGATGGCTGCAGAGACTGATGCTATGCTACTGTTGAAAGATGTCAACTCAAATACTCGCTGCCTGCGCCATTTACTTCGCTTCTCGGCTCTTGAGCTTGGTCCATACTTTAAATAATTAAGTAAATAAAGCATTAAGATGCATTCTTAGCTATTATATAGTTGCAGTACTTCAAAATAAGCATTGCATGGTCCAGATCTTAGTGAAAACAGGGCAAGAGTTGATGGTATGCAGGTTTCTGCTGGTGAGTCTACCCAAAAGGTATCGGCGACAAGTGAAGAGAATTATTCAGAAGACAAGGGAGAGAAAGTGCTCAGGACTTCCTTTATTGGAGACAACAAAATTGAATTAAAGGGCGTGACAGGTATAAACAGCGATTTTGGGGTCGAGCCATTTTACACTTAATTCAAGAGTCAAGTGAAAATTGTTTTGGATAAAAGGGTGAGGAAAGTGATTTGCACAGGTCTTGCAATGAGGATAAGTTGTTGAATCAGGGTTTAGGCCTCTTGAATTCTTCGATGATCTTGAAGGCTTCCCTGTGAGGGTTAGAGGCCATTAGGTGTTTCTTATTATGGAAATTGTATGTGCCTTCCTGAGTTCAACATGATATTCTCTTCTGTCTCTAAGAAACTGTTGTTTCTCGGTTACGCTATACCTTTTCCCCTATTTATGAATGAAATCCATACTAGATCAGTATCTTAAGATTTCCTGTGACTCACACTGGTTTGTGTGGTTCTTTACTGTTTTGGCCGGTTTTAGGGAGGCAAGCAAATTAAATGTATTCAGAAAACCAATCGTCAAATGATCTCAAGGCCCTGGCGGAGGAGTCGGAAGGCGGCAGCTAAGGAATAAAGGTGTGATAACCTCCCTGATGCTGATGTCTTTTAATTTTCTACGGTGAGTGAAGTTTGATGGTTTAGCTAAAGTAGGTGTCATGAGAGAATTTGGGCAATGGAGGAGAGCTGGAAAGTCCACCCAAGGTATGTGGAGTAAAGGGAGTGTTGTGAGCCCAAAATATGGTGTCCAGTGTGTGTCCTGCCATGTGTGTTGCTCCTCTGTTCAAACGGTTTAAATCAAAACTTTCCAGATTGAGAATAAGGTTTTTATCTGGTCTATTTGTTGGAATCTGCCATCAGATGTTCACATTTCTTAATAGGCAGAGATTTGAATGCCTGTGAGAACATTGGTGATGAAATCTGCCGGTGCCATCCCAAATCTGGCTTTGTAGCTAGTTATCTACACATGAGAAGGAAGGAAATAGAGGAAGTGGGATTATTTTTCCATTTACAGAGGAGTGGCTCGCAGAGTCATGCTGTGATGTCCGGGAAAGTGAGGGATACATTGGGGGTCATTACGAGGTTGGAGGTAGCCATGGTGCTATTAGTGCCATGGCTACTCCCATACCGCATACCGGGTCCGGGTTCCCTGAATGGGGAATTATCGGCCATTCCAACCTTGGAGGACCCGGTATTTCCCCATTCAGGGAACCCATCCCCATTCCCATTCGAGCTCCCATAGGGCTCAACGGGAATGGGGACTATGCTAACAACGGGCCCATTAATAACGGGCCCGTTGTTAGCATGCTGGTACTTTAGCGGCTCCCACTAAGGGCTTTACCTCCATGTAGGCTGCTGGTGTGTTCATTGTACCGTGTCTATGGGCGCGAAGCAGAGGGAGCTAAGGGTGGAATATCTGCCATTTCAAAGATGGAATGGACTAGTTAATCTTTGGAGTTGTAGGCATGTAAACTAGAGGGGCACTTCGTTGCCACTGAGTCTGCCCATACCCTTCTGTTTGATTCAGTGAATATTCCTTCCCATAAAATGGTTTTGCTGAAATCTTCACATGGGATGGGTCCATGGGGGATGTCTAACCTGGGCCTAAACTAAACTCTGGCCAATGGCCAGTCGTCTTACTGCCTTTGTTTTGGGATACTTCATGTGGTGGTCATATGACAAAATCTTGTCAGGGCACAAATTTGATCCCAGTGCATCCAAAAGGGCAGGGTGGGGAGACAGTAAACTATTGAGTGATTCTCCTCCTTAGAACCAGCAGCAAGCTGGTTGCCAAAAATGAATTCTCTATCGATCGGGAGAATAGGCCTCAGTGAATAAAGTTCTGCCATCTTCCAGTCAGGGTTCCACCCTGTTCTCACGGTTCCACGTCCCTTTGCCGGCACTAGTTTTTTCAAAGTAATGTTCACAGAAGAAATTACTTCGAAAAAATTATTGATTTTTATTTTGGGGGTTCCCCCCTTTCCCTATACTATAACCCCTACCCCAACACCATTCACGCCCCTTTTAACCCTCCCCTATATATTTCGATTTGTTTTTTCGAAGTAATTCCGTCTGAGCAAATGACTTCGAAAAAACTGGTGTCAACAAAAGAATGCGATACCTTTCTAACCGTGCAGGCTTATTGTTGATAATAACCTTTTTGACCAAGAGGGTCGTTACAAAGTCATATGGCCCTCTTAATCTATGCTTTATCGCCTTAGTGCCTTGTGCCAGGTAACTAGATCTAAGCCTTGGGGTAAGCTTGAGGATCACTTCAGAATTCCTCTCCCTAACTCATCCATTGTACTCACATCCTGAGTTCGAAGATAACTGGGTTAGAATGGAACTCAGTCAAGTGAGATTGAGACCAGTTCTGGTCTGGATCCGAGGTGCATTTTGGCAACCTTGCTGACCTGCCAACTTTACCTTTGGAGGTCGGTTCCAGAACACTTAAGGGGCCTGGGAATATTTTAGTTTTGTTTCATGCTAATGACACGGTCATTTCCGGTCAAACTCCTATGTGTCTGCAGAGGATTGTGGATGCTGTTTAGGAGTACTGTGCCTGTAATGATTTTAGCATCATCATATAAAAAGTCCAAGATAATGAATCTAGATTGAAAAACTTAATAATAATAATTGTATTTTGTCATTGGGGACGAATGGATTCCATAATGTAACTGAATGTTTGATTTCAGGGTTTAACCTTGTTCTCTAGTTTCTCCCTGCTGTCGTCCATAAAAGCAAAAAAGAGCAGATATGCACAGTTTCTATGTCCTTGGCCATATTTAATCTGAACTATGGTGAGTGTGATGCCCCCCCCCCCTATGGTGAAAGTGTGTTCTGGCAAGGTTGTGACCACACTATTATTTGGGTTTGAAAACTGGTGGCCAACTGGGTTTATCAAGGATGCAGTCTTGGGGGAGGAATGCTGGAGGCACTGTCAAGGATGGAGGCAGGTCACACCTTTCCAAGTGATTTTTCCAGCGCCTAGGTTGTGCTCTGCGTGTTATGTCACCTTTCATAGTTATGTCTGTTTTTGTAAATAAATTGAGACTAGCACCCATATTTTCTTATGGGTCTAAAGAAGGAGATGCTCTTTGTCAGGCCGAGCAATACATTTAAATATTAGAAGCTTTAAGAAGTGGCATTTGTGCATTGCACAACATACCCTAAAAGCTATTAGTAGTACATCTAGGAAAGCAGGGAAGACTTTTAAAATCCTATTGAAGGGTTTATTGATACAGCAGTACGGTTTTAATAAGCTCTTGGCCAAGCGGCCTCCATCTTTGACCAGGGAATATTTGGCAAATTATGGGCCTCATTATAAGGCTGGCGCTCCTGTAATGAAGGGGGCTGGTACGGGACCGGCCCCCTTAATTCCGGGAGCGCTGATTATGAGCTTCCCATCGCGGGTCCCGCGAGGGGAAGAGGGAGACAATAACGGGCCAGATGTAATCTGCCCGTTATTACCTCCCTCCCCATTCCCTTTGAGCACTATGGGGGCTCAAATGGGAATGGGGATGGGTCCCTGCAAGGAGGAATTACCGGGTCCTCCTATGTCGGAGTAACCCGGTAAGTCCACATTGCAGGAACCCGGTAATGGAGCCCGGAACGGAGGCAGCCATGGAGCTATAGCTCCATGGCTACCTCCATTCTCGTAATGAGGCTCAATGTGTCTTATTTTAGTAGTCAAAAATATCTATCTTCCCCAAAAAACGGTGTGGTGGAAATGTGTGATATTGCATTTTAATCAGCTGGACTCTTTGGAATTATTAGTGGTCATCAGACTGTGGGACTGGCTCCCATAGCCTAGGGGGTGCTTGGGGTTCTTTAAAAAAGCATTACAGTGACTGCTTTGAATAGAAAATATAAGAGATTATAGCTTGTGTGAGGTGTAAGGGTGTCGAAGAAGGAAGCTGACTCAAAGGTGGCATGTTGGTTGCTATAAACTGTTATTTGAGGGGAAAAAAGGAACCCTATCTCTAAGTGGGGTTCCCCTGCCCCAAACTAATACTAAAGTATCTGTCAGAATGTCGTCAAAATCAAACACCACCGTCCTGTATCACAACCTACTTCTATCCCTTACAATACAGCTAAAGAGTAATATAATGCAACAGAAAGTTTCTTCTCCAGAAGAATGACTCCCTTCTCCTGGTATATAGGTGTTGTTCCCAAAAAGCTCTCTTGCCGAAAAGGTGCCGGTGGAATGACTCCCTTCCCTGGCTTGTAGCAATCTAACAGAAAGTTACATCTCCAAGAGAACGACTGCCTTCTCCTGGTATACTGGCAGTGTTCCCAAAATGTCCCCCTGCAAATGGATGCCAGGGGAAATGACTCCCTTCCCCAGGCTTTTAATTCCAACCCCTTGTACACTCAAGTTTCTGGACCAGGAGAATGGTTCCCTTCTCCTGGTACTGGCCGGCACTTTTCAATATACTGCACAACAAGGGTCAAGGGGAATTACTCCCTTGCTGTGGCGTCTCTTCAGTGTACTTGAAAGCAGGGGTGTTGCTAGGTCTGGAAAAGATCTGAGGCCACGCTAATGCTGGTACTGTCGGGACTCGGGGCTAGCTAGCTTTTTGGTTGTAGTTCCTAAGATCCTATCCGGGGCTACAGCCAAAAGACCCCTAATCCCCCTCTAGCAATGCCTCTGCTTGAAAGTATTCAGTTTGACCACCAGAAGAATGCCTCCCTTCGCATGGTGTTTGAGAGTTATTTAATAACTTGGGGTTTCTCTTGGCACTCTCTCACTATATCGGCAAAGTCCTGAGTCCTTCTTTGGATCCCAGTGGACTGAGCTCCATGAGGAAGATTTCCTCAGATGCCTTTTTACAGTGACGTTAGGTTTCCAGAACCTTCTCTGGTGGTCAGTGGGTTTATTTCCGCCACCGGTACAAGGAAGATTTCCTTGGATGCTTGGTTCCCTTCTGTTGGGGTCCCAGACCCTTCTCTGTTGTGGTCAGTGGGCTTATTTCTGCCACTGATATGAGGAAACACTCCTTGGATACACTCTTTGCTCTGTTTAGGTTCCCGACCCTTGATCGCCCTCTGTTAGGCTTTACGCTTGACCCGGCATGAAGCAGAGACCTTGCTTGTCCCCCTCATGTCCCTACCACTCTACCCATGCTTCCAGTTACCTTCTGGAATTTGGTTGCACGGCGCTGGTCTCTCCAGCTTCCTGCATCCGTCTGCTTGTAATGGGTTATTTATAACGTGCTTAATACCCAGAGGTTTCTAAGCACTAGCCCGGGAATCGAACCAGTGTTGTCTTGCTTCCAAGGTGAGCGTATTGCCACTGAGCTATCCTCCTGAAACAATGTGCTGCGATTCAGCATGTTGTTGCTACTTGCAGTATCGGCACCATTAGAGGACTGCACAGTCCACCTCCTCCTGGAGGTCGTGCCACTGCCTCACCCGGGAATCGAACCAGTGTTGTCTTGCTTCCAAGGTGAGTGTATTGCCACTGAGCTATCCTCCTCAAACAATGTGCTGCGATTCAGCATGTTGTTGCTACTTGCAGTATCGGCACCATTAGAGGACTGCGCAGTCCACCTCCTCCTGGAGGTTGTGCCACTGCCTCACCTGCTTTCAGCAGGGCTCAGTCCTGCCGACGCAGGACCTGTCACATACTACCTCAGTCACTCACTGGCGTCCTCTGAAGATCCCTCTCCTCCAGTTGGTTGCAGACTTCGAATCTCGTGGGTTCTCCGGCTTGCTTCCACTTTATAAGGCTTTCTCCGCCAGGCATCATCAACACCTGTTGTCAATTGCTCCTTTGTATTCCTCATGCCTCCAGTGCGCCTCCTTGTCTCAGTACTAGCACAGACAGTAATCCTCATGTTTTCTGTGCTCTTCTTCGTCCTAGTATTTTCTGTCTTGACTGTACCCCAGGTACTAAAGAAATACATTGGTCTACTTTCAATATAGTAGTTTGAAATGGAGAGGGGGCTAGGGCATGTAGGGTGTGAGATTGTTCAATGGGTGGTACCCTTGATGGTCGTCCTTATCCCCAGAAGGGAAGTCCCTCCCCATGAGGTCCTCCCACATTAAAGCACCCCTTTGGGGACTACTGGATAGTGGCTGCAGCTCCTTTGCCTCGTGGAAAAGGGCTCCCCCTTGGGGAGAAGTGATGATACCTAGTGAATGGGCACAGAGAGGGGCAGAAACAATATTTTTACTCAGCAGGGGCACAGTATAAAAAGGTTTGAATACCACTGTACTACAGACATGGAGTAAAATGCTGCCGGTAGAGTGACTGTGTAGGTTATACAGAAGCCATAAGGAAACTGTGAAGCATCTTTTACTGGACTATCCAAAGGTGGAATCTGAATGTTGCATTGATCTTTTCATAAGTGTGTCCCTTATATAATACCCGAGCACTGACAAGGTGTGGTTGTTTTCCGGGGTGGTCCTAGCATTGCTGACTGGCTCACCGTCCCACATGTCACCATTTTTGCCTCATCTTGTCTTCCCTTCTGACTCTCCCCCAACGTGCTGCATATCCCCTATCCTTTGCTCCCCACCCCCTTAGCCTACTGGCTAACCACCCATTCATTGTTGCACTTCTGGCCTGGCAAAAGCTCAGTATGGGCTTCCACTGCCTGCCTGCTCCACCCGGCTCATGCTGTCTGCTAAGTACACTGCATGACTTCACACACCCAGAGAAACTGTTGAACCCTGCCTTGTCTTCATTGGTGCCTACTCATGAAGATAATGCATTCTGCCAGAGGCCTTAACAGCCTGGTAACAATCCACCACCCTCATTAATTGGAGGATAGCACAGGGGCAACGCGCTGATCTTAGAAACAAGACCACACAGGGCAACAAAGGTCCAATCTATGGTATTAGGTGGGTTGTAAAAAAAAATAAAAAAAAATAATCACAATCACCATTGATGTGCTAGGCCCTTTGATATATTGGTCGGGCCATTACAGCCAGTGCAGCCATTATTGCATAATTGCTATTGTTGATGATCAGTCATGTCTTCTGAAAAAAACCCAGCTGGACCGGGTACTATTTTTGACAAAATAATATTGGCCCTAGTAGAGGCCTTGGCTAATGGATTCAGTGAATTTGTTGAAGTGGCTTGTGTGTATACCATATGAAATGTATATTAACTTGTCGACAGGTTCAACATAATCTACAGCTGGACCTAAATTAAAGATCAAGACACACACACACACGCACGCACACACACACATGAGAGCAACAACCCCTGTATTGGGGATGGCAGAATATAGAACAGCCGGACTGTGGTGTTTGAAGGTGAAGAAACGAGACTCTTTTGTGTCCTTGTCTTGAACACCGCAAACGAAGGACACATGTGACAGACGCGCCCATCGGTTTCTCGAGCAGTAGAAGCAGACGTGGAGGAGGGCAGGGAGATGCCCTGGGCTAATAGCGGAACATCATCTAAGAAAGGGGTAGAAGACAACGGTGGCTGACAGGGGTAGGCAACCAGGGGAAAGTCGGTGTGTCTGGCCCTCTTTCTTTGTGGCTCTGGGGGCGCTGTATGTGCTTGGGAGTGAAATCGGGCATTTAAGACCCTCATTAAAGTGAGCCATTAAATATGCATAGCCCCAGATAAACCATCAAGTCGATGGACCTATATTGCACTGGAGGGAAACCGAGTCCTGTGACCAAAAGAGGAGGCCCGGCGGTAATGCTGATGCCACGTTTCTCCACCTCAACCTAATTACTTCCTTAACAGAAGAAGCAAGAACATATGTACCCCCACCTGCCCCTCTCTAAGAAAAAGGGTTTTTTTGCTGAAATAATCCTCCATCAATGCCCTCTTGGACTGAAAATCTATGACATAATCCTCCATTGCTGAATCGTTACTGGACAGTGAGATTCTGTGCACGCAGCCACTCTGACGCCACCACCGGCTGCAATCACTTATTCAAAACAGGCACCCCTAAATGTGTCTTTTCACTGGTCGGCTGCTGCTCTGCATCCCGCCTTCTGGAGCGCGCCACCATCCCCCAATAACCCACTCTATTTCCTTTTCTCGTTGACCTTTCTGCAGCACCACAGGAGCTCACATCAAAGGCCAGCACTTACCCTCCGAGCTCAGAAATAAAGCTAATATTTAATTCTGCTCCTCTGCAAAGGTTACCTATTCCGATGTCTTCCGCTGATATTTCACGCACTCCCCCGCCCCAATCTCCAGCCGGACGCTTCAAATATTGTGGTGCGCAGGGGAGTTGCTAGGTCTGGAAAAGACCCGGGGCTATGCTGATGTCAGAACTGTTGGGATTGGGGGCTAGCTAGTCTTTTGGCTGTAGCTCCTGAGATTCTATCCGGGGCTACAACCAAAAGATCAGGGGCTATAGCCCCCTTAGCCACCCCCTAGCAACGCCCCTGGTGGTGCGCCTAACAGCTGGGCCATCAGGGAGCTTAACAACATGCATAATGTAGCCCAGTGGTCTGCATCACAGGTTAGCCGCAGGTTCGAATCCTTGTAGGGCTGGTACATCATTTCATTTTTTCCGAGGTGGATAAAATGAGTACCGTGGATTTGGGAAGTAGAAACCTGACCAATAAAGGGCAATTTCGTTTTTAGTGTGTGTTGTTTGCATGGCCTCCTCGCAGGGTGGAAAAGATCAGGGGCTATGCTAATGTCGGGACTGTCGGACTCGGGCCGCTAGCCTTTTGCTTGTAACCCCTGAGCTCCTATCCGGGGCTATAACCAAAAGACCCGGGTGTATAGCCCCATTACCCCCGTCCCCTAGCAACGCCCTCTTACATACTACTTTTATGCAAAAACAGATCATAGCCAGGTATTTACATTATGTGCTGATGGGGGATGAGTGGGGTACATAAAAGGAGGTCAGATTGCGACCAAACTGTAGCATCCATTCAGGGGACGGTATATGATATGATATTTGTCTAAGAGGTTTCTTCGACGCAGACCTGGGGATCGAACCTGTGTGGCTCCGTGTCGTCTTGCTTCTAAGGCGAGCACGCTGCCGCTGAGCTATCCTCCCGAGACTACAGATGTGAATGGTCTCAAGCATGCACACCTGAACCATGTGTATTGAGGATATTGTGGGTCTGTGCACGTGCTGGGCTTCATAGAGTGGAAACCGAGCTGCAAAGACTATTAGGGGTACACTTGGAAGGAAACAGGCACAGGGAGTACAGAGGGTGGTGAGTAGGGCATGCCTGTTCGGGAGTCGAAGGCAACCCCAGTCTTCATCAATGTCTTGGTGGATCGGCCGCTGTGCTCCCATTGAGGCCGTATTCCTGTGAGTTCCACATAGTCTGACCTTACAAACTGCTCCGTTGAGTCCCCGGGCCTGCACCAGCGCTCCCCGCCCTCGCCTTCTTCGGGCTACCCTCTAGGAAAGCCTGAGGGGCTTCTGTAGTCCACCACTCTGGGTGGAAAGGTGAGCACAGGCAGACTTCATTAAGGAGAGGACCTCGCCTGTCTTAAAGAGGCGTGAGCCAATTTGCAAGGACAGGCTTCAGTGGAAAGGCGATAGCCTTAAGCAGCTGTCCCAGGGCGGCATTTGAACTTACAAGCCTGGTTCACGGAGAGGCAGATGCGAGGAGGGTTGCGATGGAGCGAGGAGATGGAGATGAACAGCCGAGGGATCCTGGGGAGAGCAACTCACAGCTGAAACTAATAGGAGCACAGAGGACAACAGAGACTGCTTTCCGCTCTCAGGTTTCCTCCTATTGTCAGAACACGTTGCGTTGCATTGTGTTTGTTTGCGTCATATTACATCGCGTTGCAAAGGTGTACAAGGCCCCGGGATCGCTTCATCTTTTTCTGCATAGATTCAATGTATAGGATAATTTACATTTTCACCAGTAGCCCGTAATGTATTGCGATCGCTTGGGTTAGAAGTATGACAGGTTTGTGGCCAGCGCATTTCGGGGTGCTACAAAGCTTTTATCGCACATGTATGAGACTAAGAAGGCGCACCTGCACGCATCCCTGCACACGAACACAATTAGTTGGATTGTGATTTTTCACAATAATTAGTAGCATGCTTGTGCAGAAACTCACGCGTGCCTACATTATTTCTTGACATCACGCTGACGTAGTTTTACACACTCCCCTTGGGAAGTGCTGGCCTCCAATCCTAAATAATTCCACTCCTGGGGCCAGATTACCGAACTTTTGCACCAGTGCAGGTGCAAAGTTGCAGAGTATTAGAGCAACGTTTTTGCCCTGGTGCTTTTAATATGCCAAACTGCACTTGTCGAAGTGCAATGGTTTTTTAATGTGTCCCAGTGTTTTTAAAAACAGGGCAAACATTGCCCTAGTGCTAATACCGTGCAAACTTTGCACTTGCACCAGTGCAATGTTTCTCTAACCTGGCCCCAGAGATTTACATATGCATCAAAACAGCTCTGGCACCCTGTCCCAGCGAGACAGAGTCCAGCCGAAGTCAGAAATATTCTTGTAGTGATAAGTGTTAAGACTAAGGGCTACATTTCAAGTTTGGAAGATTGCGGCTAGAAAATACCTGCATGTGGTATTCAATGTTACCACATGTGGCATTTCTGAACATCTGCCTAGCAATGGGAAAGATGCCAGGTTGGCAGTAACAGAGGTGGATTTCCTGAAATTCAACCTATGTCCTTCAGGACATTATTTTTCTATTTGGTCCACAGTGGCGCCATATTATTTTTTTTTTTTACAGAAGTGTGGTTATATGAGATCTTACCGACAACTATTACAGAGTGGTACATTTAATCCTGACAAAATACTGAAAAACACTCATTTATTTTTAATTTTTTTATTTGGGAGGATCCCCCCAAGCACCTTGTTTTGTACTCTTAAAGCCACCCTAACCCATCACGACCCATTTGAACCGCTTTACCCAACTACCCTTTATTTATTTAAATAATGTTTGCAGCGTTTTTCGGTATTATGGTCCACTCTGAATGTACCACTCTGGAATGTTTTTGATATATTGACTGAATACCAAAAGTGTCGGTCTTGACCCTTTTCTTCACTGGCAAAGATGGCGGGAAGGGGGGGGCCTCAGAGATGCTCATCTTCTCACCATCTTTGAGGTCTCCATGCACAGTTCCATGAATCAGGGTTTGTGTCAGCAGTGCAAAGTCACTTTCAGCAGTGCAAATTCACTTTGAACAGGGCAAATATTCCATCAATCGGGCCCACAGTGTCAACTGTCGAGCTATTTATGGTACGACATAACTTGAATGTAGAGTTCAGACTTTTCAATGGTCCTATGGGCAGAGTGGTAGCTTTTGTAACTTATGCCCAGAGTACTTCCATCGAGTTAATTCTGGTCAAGTTTTACCACACTGGTGAGGCTCGCCTTGTAGTTAGGACATGTGTACACGTCTAGACTTTTAAAGACATGTTTGTGAAAAGAACAGCCTTTTCTATCTTTTCTGCCTCTGCTATCAAAGTCCACAAGTCTCAAGGTGTGAGTTTGGATGTGGCTGTGGTGGATGTAGATTGCACTGTCTTTAAAGAAAGCAAAAATGATCTGGACTTGTCCCATGTGCAAAGTTTCTCCGGGTAAGGACTCATAGTTAAAATGGCTTATCCTGAGCAACTGCTGACTTTCTCAGGTTTTGTGGCATTAACCGTTAACCATAAAATCATTCCAACTAAAATGTTTTTACTACATTTCAAGGACTCTGTTATGCTTAACTGTTTTTTTTACTTAAAATCTTTTTTAACTAAAGCTTTTTTTTTTACTGATATAAACATTTGTTATAATGCTGTAATAGCAGACGTATAGTTACAGTTTGATCAAATTCTACAAATGAAAATGCTAAAATATGTTACCCTGTACCTTTTGTTCACCATCTATGAAAGTTTACCTTATTTGGCAGGCGGCTGGTCTGGCCACATCTAAACGCTCATGTCACACTTGGTGAAGTTTCAGAAATGTTTTCAAGATGAAAAATATTACTGAAAAGAAATACTTTTTGTGCAGAGTTTTCTGTAAAGGCCAATACTTAACCCACAATATCTCGAAATTAACTGCGTACATTTTGGGAATTTTTGTCACATCTCTCTGCCTAGTGTTGAGGTAGTGCATGCCACAAACATTTTAAAGTCTTGTTAGCCAAAATCGAGTTACTGACTTTTTAATCCCCAATAAATGTTTTGATATTTGTGAGCATGCGCAGTAGGAGTGGTGAGAGAAACGAAAATAAAAACGAACAGCAAAAGTAAAAGAAATCTGCAGCCCTAAACACGCACACACCCACACACCATTTCAGCCATTTGCTGTAGGATTGAAGGGATACAACTTAAAGAAAATTATACCACAAAATTAAAACGATTCCCCAAAACACACAAAAAAGTCTCAGTCCCCAATGCACACGCAACCAAGCAGACACTCTTATTTAATCGTGTACAGTATGATGGGAGGGTCAAAATGAAAAACACACCACAACATGAAATATATTCCATATCATGCAAAAGGTGATCTGCCACACCAAACGTGACTTTGCCCATCATACTTGCACAGTAGGGTTACAAAGACAAAACAGAAAACAAAATGTATAGTAAAATGCACACAAATATATACAGGCCTCGATCACATACTAACACACACAGACACACACACAAACACCTGTTCAATCATGCGCTGCAGAATCTGAAAGGAAACCAAAATGAAAAATAACCTTTACAAATGCACAACATGGCCTCCCACACCAAACATGCGGTAGGGCCACGCTACACATGCTGTAGTGTCAGACAGACAAAATAAAATGAACAATATTAGTGGCCCCAACACAAATATACCCCTATTCAATCATGTGCACTGTGACAGAGCAACACAACCGCATATACCAAATTAATACAAAAATATGTTGCATTACATGTGCTAGAGGGACACAATAAAAAAGAGGACTATGTTGCACAACAAACACAACCATTTGCCACAACCAATCCACAACATTGAAGCAAAATGAATTCCCCCAAAAGTCACTTGATGGCAGAGAACACACACTCCATCATAAAACGCAACCATTATCATGCACAAGGAACAAACACACATGCAAACTGTGCATGCCCTTAACATGCAGCACACTCCGAACAAACGACGTGAAACAAATAACAATATGCGCCCATATGGCAGCCAACACAGCATTGCATCACACGTTTTCCCTTTCCCATTTAAACACTTGCAGAACAATCCAATCAAACACCCGGTTACGTGCACACCTTTTGAAGATATGGAAACACGAACATTCATGATTGGCCAAGCCTCCAAATGCACACATTGTTAAGTCCATTAATAATAAGTAAACCATGTAACAGAAAATATAAATTTGCATCTAAAATTAACACTCAGGGCACGATTCATGACATTTTTTGCACTGTTCAAAGTGAATTTGCACTGCTGAAAAGCGATTTTGCACTACTGAAAAGTGACTTTGCACTGCTGAAAAGTGATTTTGCACTGGCAACACAAACTCTGATTCATGGAACTGTGCTAAGTGAATTTTTGCAGTGCAAAGTCAGTGGAAAGTCATTTTGTACTGCAGAAATGACCATGTGAACTGAGTTTGCACAGACTTTTCACCGATTTTGCACTGCAGAAATACACTTTGTACAGTTCTATGAATCAGGGTTTGTGTCACAGTGCAAAGCCACTTTTCAGCAGTTCAAAGTCACTTTGAAGAGTGCAAAAAATCCATGAATCGAGCCCATAGGGCCTAATTCACAGAAGCGTTTTATAATGGCAAATCCCCATTGGAAAACACTCTGTGAATACGAGGCTGTTAACTAACATTTAACTACACACACAACAAAATAATACTGTCAAATGTTAATAACTGCACAGTGCTACTAACGTTGACTAACTGGTCGTTCCAATTTCTGTAGTGGCTTGGCAGGCGAAGACTGATGGTCTGGAGGGTTGCCCAGAGCAATGCCAGAGGATAAGATTAATTCTAAACCTTCAGCCAACATCTCTGTTGCTTTGCTAACTGATTGCAATGTATATAAGTGCTATATAAAAATAGTCGAGGATATACGTGTTGAGAAGCTCAATATTAAGGTTATCTATTATTAAACATACAATACAAATTAAGCATATCATAAAACCAAACCAACAGTGAAACCTACATTGTTGGAAATTCAACTCACCCTCACAAATAACAAGCAAAAACATCCTAAGTATATAGGTATACTTTCACAACACACACCGGCAACGTGCATACCAAGCAGACAATACATTCTAAAACACAACACATTACCTTCTTAACTAAATAGGAATACAGTACACCTTATATCGCATGACCTTAAAATATACACCCATAATCAATATTTATATTAAATGACGTCAAAACAAACACCTATAATCGCACCATCTATACAATACCCTAAACACATGCACCCAAAATGACTATATTTACTAGCTCACAACTTCTACTCACACAACTTCAAAACACACATCACGCCAAATAATGAACATTAACATGTCACGTACAAACAAGCACACAAACATCAGTATACAAACTAAGCAAAACATACTATTAAAGTCTCAACACATCGATTCCAAGATGGCCGCCGGTACTGAGTAGCTGTGCCGACGGCGCTCCCCGGACCCGTCTGTTAGGAAGGTGCCCACCACCCACTTTACGGACTCGGTGTATATATGGATTTGCCCCCCGTGGACTTTAAGGGGGTAGGAGAGTGCCGGCGGCGAGTTTAGAGCTGGAGGCGCCGAGGGGAGAAAGGAGCATCGGGATGGGCGCGGTGAGGAGGAGCTGCGGAGGGTGCTGCAGCAGGCCCGCTCGCGCTCGGCGGGCGATGTGCGGAGAGGTGCGAGCCTGGGGAGCGCCTCGCCGCTTCGGAGGGAGTCGCCGAAGACCTTCCCAGCGGTGAGCGCCATCGCGGAGAGTGAGCTGGAGAGGAGCGCCGCCGGTGCTGCACAGCACGGGACGTCGCGGCTGGAGACAGCCTCCTCTGCTGGCGTATCCCTGGGCGGCCGGAGGGCTGCGAGGCCCGGCGCCCCCTGGAGGGAGCGGATTGTGAGTAGTGGCAGTGTGGGGACGTCAGAGTCTGCGGCGGGCCCGGCGGCTGGGACTCTGCGACCGGGAGCTGTGTGACAGGATTTAAGCAGACAACCTGAAGGTGAGAGCCCGGGTGCGGTGGGGAGAGGAGCCTTATTTTTGGGGGCACTTCCGCCCTGTGGGCTGCGGCTCGGGGGCAGCCGGCGGCGGGGGATCGGACCCCGCTGATCCAGGAGGAGTGGACGGACACCGGCTTGCCCTGCCTGCTCCGCACCACGGGGGAGCTTGAGATTTGCTTCCCTCGCCCCCCTCAGAGGTGGGGAGGGAGGCCCGGAGGACTCCGGCCTCCCCAAAGAGCGAGAAAGACAACAGAGGGACTGTAAACGTCCACTGCAAGCAAGTCCAGCATAAGTGAGGACTCCATCCCTATAACAATATATAGCCAATTATGTTTGAGGGTCAGCAGATCGCCCTCTTCCAAGACCTGGCGAGCAGTACACTCCTAAAGAGGCGATGAATGGGCCCGGTGGTGAAGGTTCTTAATGAGAGAGCGATCCGATACAGATGCACCTTCCCTTTTGGCTTGCTCTTCGAATGGGAGGGGTCCCAGAGACGAATCACATCCCTTCAAGAAGGGGCTGCCTGTTACGCTCACCTGGCTCCCACAGAGGCGTCGATCTGAACTGGACAGCTGCGGTCTCCACCAATGTGACGTGTAGGGCCGAGATGACGGACTGGACTGGCCCACCTAGTTTCGTTTGCTTGGCCCGTAGGAATATTCTTCTGCAAATGGAGAAAGGGAATTAACCACCCGTGGAGTTGAGCGTAAATCCCCTCCACCCCCGCTGTTCTCCCCACAGATCACCTTTGATGTCCCCTCTTATAGTCTCACCTGATGGTTTGAAAAGATGAGCTCTCCAGCCTGCATTGAGCGCAGGGGCGCGTTGATAGCCAGTTGCTTCACCAGCTCGAAGGAATTGGTGAGTTCCAGAACAATATTGATGCCGAGATTCCCGGCAAGACGCCGTAAGTATAAAGTTCGTAAGAGTTCAATTGCCTGACTTTCACTCTTGTCCGATTGCTTGCAGGTTGCAGCTTGACCCTAATGAAGAGTTCCTCGTGGCAACCGGTAGTATTCTGGTAAGGATTTGTATTTTCCAACACAGTTCGATAAAATAATGTCAATATGTAACCTGTTTCTTTCTCCCTTATTCAGGCGCTGAGAGAAAGTATGAAGTCTTGGGGAATAATACCTCCGGTGGTAAAATCAGGTAAGTCTATTGTGGTGAGGAGGGTTCCCCTTGTTAGTCCTTTTGTTTCACCTTGCTGTCCTTTTGTTTCCCCTTAGGGGCTGGGGTTCGGCGAAGATGCAGTGGAAGCTGCGCCGACCCGTGAAGAGAAATAGTACCCCCGGTGGTAAAATCAGGTAAGTCTATGGGGGGGGAACTAATATTCCTGTGTGTATTCCCTTGGGTCACCTTGCTGTTCTTGTCTGCACGGTGAGCGTTACGCTGCTGGATGCAGAATAACGCGAAGCGTGTGCTGCTCTTCGGGCGTGGTTTAAATAGCCTCCAAAGTAGTCCCAGGTAAGTATTCCTCCCCAGCCCCGCCCAAGTAAAAAATAGTCCCTAAGTAAAGTAGTCCCTTTCAAGCCTCTTTTGGCTTGGAGCTCTTGCAGCATGGTCTGCATCAGGTAAGTTTTCAGCATGGTCTGCATCAGGTAAGTTTTAATCTATGAGCCTGGCACCTATGGCGCCAGGACTGACTCTCCATATGAGCAAGGCGCCATAGGCGCCAGGACTGGACCCAAATAGCCCCTAGCAGGGGTTGTTGGGCTTGCTTAGGATAACTTGATGCCTGCTTCTGGGGTTGCTGGACGTGGTCTGGGTCCCCGGGGGTAGGCATCATGACAGCACCCCCCCCAAGGCCCCTCCTAAAGTCGTTCTTCCCTGTGGTTTCGGTTTGTCTGGGAAAATTCAGTGGAATTTTTTCACCAATTGGGGTGCATGAACATGGTCACTAGGTTCCCATGACCTTTCCTGTGGTCCGTAACCTTTCCAGTCGATTAAATAAAAATAAAAGAGTTTTGACTTTATCAGCTTGGAGTCCAGGATGTTCTTAACTTCAAATTCGGGTTCTCCGTCTACAAGTATAGGGTCTGGTGGCTTAGTTAGTCTTGTGCCTGGTTGCACTGGCTTCAAATTGACACATGAAAGACAGGGTGAATTCGCATATTAGCAGGTAAGTCCAACTTGACAGCCACCGGGTTGATAATGGCCTTAATAGAGTAAGGTCCCAAATATCTGGGGTTAAAGGTCCGTGTTCCCTTTAGAGGTATATGTTTTGTGGCTAACCATACTTGGTCCCCTATCTGGTATTGTGGAGTATCACTTCTATACCGATCAGCATCTTTCTTGTATTTTTCTTTCGCCTGTTTTAAATGTGTAGTTGCTTCCTTAAAGGCTTGTGTAATCGTAGCGTGCAGATGGTCTACTGCGGGCATGTCTAAGTGTTGGGGTGAGTCAAGGTCTGAGGTTCGAGGATGGTGCCCATATAAGGTATAAAAGGGGCTTTGTCCAGTTCCAGAGTGTACTGTATTATTGTATGCATATTCGGCGATCCAAAGAATGTCTTTCCAATTACTCTCAGTCTGATGTAACATACAACGCAGGTATTGTTCGAGAGTGGTTGGTCCTCTCCGTTTGACCATCGGTCTGGGGGTGGTGACTGGTCGATAACTTCACATCGATTTGCGCCAATAGACAGCATTTTTCCCAAAAATGTGAAATGGATTAACTGCCCCGGTCAGAGACCAATATGGACGGAAATCCGTGTATGCGAACAATGTTTTCGAGGACCTCCTTGGCCAGGATTGAAGCTGAAGGTAATCCCTTTAAAGGAATAAAGTGGGCCATCTTGAAAAAAAGATCCACCATAACTAGAATGGTGTTAAATCCATTGCATGGGGGTAGATCAGTAATAAAGTCTAACGATAAGGTGTGCCATGGTGTAGGCGGAATGTCTAAAGAATGTAAGAGTCCAGCTGGTTTTTTCTTTTGACTTTTGTTTTGGGCGCAAATGCCACAAGACATCACAAATGATTTAATATCCTTTCGCCAGGTGGGCCACCAGAATTGTCTTTTCATTTTAGCTTCAGTTTTTGCAATACCTGGGTGCCCCTCCATTAGGGTATCATGATAACGGGAAATTACTAGCTCTTGTAGTTCCTTGTGTGGCAGAAATAGCCGCCCTTGGTAATAAGGCAGATCATTGGTGACAGAGTAGTCCGGGCCTTTTTTTACCCAGTCCTGCAGGGCTGTAGGATCAAAGAGTTGCTGGATCTTTACCTGAATGTCCTCTAGTGTCTGTAGAGTAGTCATGCCAAGAATTCTTTGTCCGGAAATTATAGGTACTGGTTCTGGGTTCACTTCTGCCTCTCCCATCCCTATTCGGGATAAGGCCATTCTTACAACCTGGTTGATAGGTTATTACGAAATCAAACTCGGCAAAGAACAATGCCCATTGGAGTTGACGTGACGATTGGGCCTTGGCTGTCTTTAAATACTGTAAGTTCCGATGATCGGTGATCACAGTAATGGTATGCCTGGCACCGAGAAGATAGTGCCGCCAAGCCTTGAAGGCGGATTTAATGGCTAATAACTCCTTGTCGGTAACCGCATAGTTTAACTCGGGTGCTGAGAACTTTCTGGACCAAAATGCTACTGGATGAAGCTGGCCAGTTTCAGGGTCCTTTTGAGACAGGACAGCTCCCATGGCTAGACTGGATGCATCAGTTTCCACTATGTATGGAAGTTCAGGGCGCGGGTGCTTTAATACAGGTGCAGACGTGAATTTCGCTTTCAGCTCTTGGAAGGCATTTTCAGCTTCTTCAGTCCACATAAAGCATTTATTTTTTCGCAAGAGTGCTGTGATGGGATGTACAACATGTGAAAAATCCGGGATGAATCTGCGGTAGAAATTGGCAAAGCCGAGCATGCTTTGTACTCCTTTACTTGAACTTGGTGATGTCCACTTAAGGATTGCGTCCACCTTTCGTGAGTCCATTCGGACTCCCTTTCGGGTCAGTATAAACCCAAGGAATTCAACTTCTGTGGCATGAAAAACACATTTTTCCAGTTTTGCATATAGTTTGTGCTAGCACAATTTCTCAAGGACTGCTCAGACGTGCTTCACATGGTCAGATTCTGAATAGGAGTACACTAGAATATCATCGATATATACGACAACACAAACGTCAATGAGTTCACAAAGGACATCGTTCATGAAGTATTGGAAGGTTGCTGGTGCATTGCACAACCCGAAAGGCATCACCTGGTATTCGAATAACCCATACTTAGTGCGGAAAGCAGTCTTCCATTCGTCGTCTTCTTTTACACTTACCAGATGGTATGCCTCCAAAGTTTTAATCTATGAGCCTGGCGCCTATGGCGCCAGGACTGGACCCAAATAGCCCCTAGCAGGGGTTGTTGGGCTTGGTTAGGATAACTTGATGCCTGCTTCCGGGGTTGCTGGACGTGGTCTGGGTCCCCGGGGGTAGGCATCATGACACTGCCCTTCTTCACATTGAGCTGGAGGAGCCCTCCCCTGGTGCAGGCCTCCCGGCCCTGAGTAGTCGCTCTGGATCAAGGCCTTGGGACTGGATGATGGTTCGAGAGAAGAGGAAAAGGGGTCCCAGAGGAAACGGTCGGCAGAGTGATGGAATATTCAGTGAAACAAGAAACGGCTCCCCGGTGCAGTCTTGATTTGACACGGGCTGATAGGGGTGGTGGGCCTCTATAGGGTGTCTAAGTTCACAGGGGTCGTTGTGGGTGCAACCATGCTGGAAGCAGAAAGGGCAAGGGGTCCGATAGCGGTAGTGTATGCTCCCAATACGGGCCGGGAACCCTTTTTGCAACGGGTCTTGAAATTGCTGGAAGAACACTCGTGGGGTCAAATCGTTCTTCTCGGGGATCTTAACACGGCTTGGGATAAGAGAAAGGATAGGACAGGAGGCAGGGGGTAGGGGGGAGGAGCTGTAATGTCAGCGGATTTGAAGTAAAGAGTCAGTAGGCTGGGTTTACGAGATGCCTTGAGGGAGCTTAGGGGGGAAGAGGAGGGCCACACTTTCTTGTCAGGCGTTCACGGTTCTCAATATAGAATCGATTACATATTGGTCTCGGTTGCTTTAGTTGGAGCCATCCGGGAGGTACACACGGGGCCTATAGGAATTGAAGATCACAAAATAGTCTCTCTGGAGATGGATGTGGGTCAGAGGAGAAGGGGGATCTGGGGTTGGAAACTCCCAGGGGCCATCTTGAGGGATACAGTAATCAGAAAAGACATTGAAGAGAAGATTAAGTTCTTTTTTGACACCAACAAGAAGGGGGATACTGGGGAGGATACGAGGTGGGATGCTTTTAAGGCCACTCTTAGGGAACTGATAGCGATATCCGCCCACAGAGTGAAACAATTGCAAGCGTTGGAATCTCAATTGGAAGCAGAAGTGGAGGTGGCTAGACAGGCGGCAGGGGGCACCCCCTCTCGGAGGGCAATGCAGGAATATAGGAAGGCGGTTGGGCAGTTGGAACTCCTACGTACGAAGAGGGCAGAAGGGGCCTTACTATCCGTGCGACAACAATATTATGCAAAAGCCGATAGAACTGGCTCCCTGCTGGCGCGATTACTTAGAGGTAAAAGGACGAGAAATGCAATTACGGCTTTGAGATCGGCCACGGGGGAACGTGTCACAGACCATGAGGGGGTACAGGAGGCCTTTGCGGAGTACTACGAGTTACTCTACACCTCCCAACATCCTCCAGGCGACAGGCAGGAGGACTTCCTCCAAAGAATTCGGTTGGGGGAAATTAGCAGGGAGACGAGTGAAGTCCTAAATCGAGAAATCGTTGAGGAGGAGGTAGGGGGGGGGATAAGGGCTCTGCCACCAGGCAAAGCTCCAGGCCCGGATGGCTATACAGCGGCCTTTTATAAGCTGTTCAGTGCACAGTTAATCCTGCATCTCACCTCGTTGTTTAACTCATTTTGTCACTCAGGTAGAATTACGCCCTCCATGGAAGAGGCCGAGGTCACCCTAATCCTGAAACCAAATAAAAATCCAAAAGAGAGAGCCTCCTACCGCCCTATAACGTTAATTAATCTTGACGCTAAGATTTACACCAAGATATTGGCCAACAGGCTTGATTCCATCCTTCCGGACCTGATCCATCCCGAAAAAAACGGGTTTATTAGGGGCAGACAAACCGCAGACAATATCCGGCGTGTGACCCACATAATTGAAAAAGTGCAGAAAACACACACTCGCGCAGTCCTGGTGGCCTTAGATGCGGAAAAGGCTTTTGACCGCGTGGAGTGGCCCTTCCTCTTCCGAGTAATGGAGAAGATGGGCTTCGGGGGGGACTTTTTGTCGATGGTTAAGGCTAATTATCCAGCACCCTCTATTAGAGTGATTGTGAATGGGGTCGCCTCCAGAAAGATACCCTTGCAGAGGGGGACAAAGCAGGGCTGCCCACTTTCCCCGATATTATATGCAATCTATTTGGAACCACTGCTTCAGGCCTTCCGGGAGACGGGGGAGATTCGGGGTGTCCCATTCGGAGGAGAGCAACATAAGGTAGCAGCTTTCGCTGATGACATGCTGCTCATGCTCACGACCCCACGGGCTTCATTACAGGCGAGCGTGGCCCTCTCAGAGACCTTTGGGGAGGCTTCAGGGCTAAAAATTAACGCCAACAAATCTGAGGTTTTGAACTTAACACTTGGAATAGCGGAAAGGGAGAGCCTGAGAGCGAATACTAGCTTCCTATGGATCTCGAGTGGGATTCGGTAGCTGGGAGTGAGAATTACGGCAACACTGGAAGGTTGGTTCACGGCAAACTTTCCCCCGCTACTTATAGCAATCAAGAGGGATCTCCAAAGGTGGAGAGATCTAAGGGTGTCATGGACAGGGAGGATAGCCGTGGTTAAAATGGCCACACTTTCATGACTTTTGTATTTATTCCAGGCGGTCCCGCAGCCAGTAACAGCGAGCTTTTTTAGGGAGCTGGGAACGCTGACTTAGGGATTCATTTAGGAAGGGAAAAGACCTAGGGTGGGAGTCAGACTTTTGATGGCACCGAAGAGAGAGGGAGGTCTTGCATTGCCGAATTTTCGGCGGTATTACGAGGCAACACAGCTTCAAATTATTAGGGAATGGCTGAAGGGGGAGGAAAGAACACGGGACAAACTATGGGTGCGGATGGACAGGGCCGTAGCGCATCGAAACTTAGCAGAAGTATTGTGGCTCCCGAAACCGCATAGACCTCGGCACCTATATGAGAGCTCCATAACCAAACTTATGGCTGATGTTTGGGACTGGCTAGCGGGCCCCGAAGGGATTACCACATTCCTGTCTCCCTTCACTCCCATCTTTGGCTACGGAGACTTCTCCCCGGGTTTGGAGAGAGGAGCCTTCATGAAGTGGCAGGAGGGTGGCTGTCGGAAATTATGTGATATGTTTTCCAGGGGGAATTGTTATCATTTAACGATTGTAAGAGGCACTTTGCGGTATTAGAAGGAGAGAGGTTAAGGTATGCCCAGATACGCCATTGGGTACTGCATCCAGGGGTCAAGAAGGCGGCCACAAGGGACCCAACGCCCTTCGAAAAATTTCTGCTCACTAATGATGGGACGAGGGGCCTCATCTCCAACATCTATAAGATTCTGGATGGCTCTGAGACGGGGGTCCAATGGGCCTACATGTGGGAATGGGAGCGGGTCCTGGGATGTGAGGTCAGTAGGACGGACTGGGAAAAGCTGTGGAGGAGAATTCCTAAACTGGTCAAGCACCCCACCTACAGGAGGGATGATATAAGATTATGTTTGGGTGGCATTATACCCCTGCCCGGCTTCATAGGATCTACCCCACTGTGTCGGGGAGCTGCTGGACGGGCTGTGGGATGGTGGGCTCTGTGGGGCACATCTGGTGGAAATGCCCCAAAATTGCATCGTTTTGGGGGGAGGTATGGGAGGCACAGGGGCTGGCCTTTGGGCTGGGAGACGAGAGGACTCCAGCGCAAATCCTCTTGGGTCTCCGGGAGGAATCGGGGGCAGGAGAACCGAGAGGAAGGGAAAAAGCTAAAGTGATAATGACTCTTGCTGCTATGCTGTTAATAGCCCAGAGATGGAAGGGCCCAGAGGTCCCTATGATTCAAGACTGGCTCCGAAAGATGTGAGAGATAGTGGCCTTGGAATGGGCGACTTACGCCATGGACAACAAGGTCCAGCGATTCACGGCAGACTGGGGGGAATTATTGAACGTTCTTAAAGACGATTTTAAGGTAATGTGGTGCTCACAGCGATTGAGATTGTTGGACTTGCAATGACTGTAAAATCTTGGCCCGTGTGGCCGACGGTTTAAGGGGTTAAGCTTGTTGCCGAGGGGGGGTGGGAGTGAGGGAGGGGTTAAGGGAAGGTTTGCTTTTTATCTTGTGAAAATCAATAAAAAGAGTTTAAAAAAAAAAAAAGTATCAACACATTTGCAGATTAACCACAACCCCAAACAAAAATTGAGTTGCGATTCCAACAATGTTGGTTTCATGCTGGTTTTAGTTTTTGTTGTTCGTTTTTAGTTGTATGTTTAATAATAGGTTAAACCTTAATGTGGACATTCCCAATCTTTACTGACGTCAACTTTTAAGAGATATTAACTTTTAAAAATGTATTTTTTCTCCACAGTATATACACACCTTAAAAAGTGTGTGTTGTGGTGCGTGTGTTATAAGGTGGGGCAGTAAATCCTGCCCCTCCCTCAAGACCCGTTGCCCCTCAGGTAAATAATATTTATTGACCCTACACTGGGTGTCTGAGCAGGTGGGTGGGCGGTTGCACCAATCCTCCATTTACAATGTTGGATGAGGATGGAAAAAGCAATGTACAATTAAACAATATCCAGGAGTAACATGCAACACTATACTTCAAATAAATAGTCTTAAATGCGTGACCGTCTTCTGGCGATACCTTTGGGGATAAAATGAGCGGCACAATTGAAAAAGTGCTGGGGCAGCCAGAGAGGAGTTTAAGGACTGTGGAAGCAAAGAAAAAGCAGGGACCAAAAAGGGCAGTGGCTGCGGAATGGGAGGACCAGGTGGCCTTCGCCATCCACTTCTGCCATCAATAGCTTTGCATAGCTTAAGTAGGGCTAGCGGACCACGGCACAATTCAAGATGGTATATTTATTAAAACTTGTTATTGAAATAAAGGAATATTTTGAAAAAGCGTTAACGTTAGGATCATACTCCTGCCATGACTCAATTGAAAAGGCGGATTCTGCAGCTCTTCGCATCAAAAATGTAACATATACTTAAGTGCAAATGTATATTTCATGAGCACATAAACTATGCTAATGGACAAGCAATATATTTTAAGTGCAACACTATACGTTCGCAAAATATGCAAGCCATAAGATGCCCCTCGATACAGTAACACCCCCTAAGCTCCCCCCTCCCAAATCAATGGTTTCACCCTCTACCAGATTCGATTGTCTAGCAACGCTGGAACCACCATGCAACCTCACAACTCATTGCACGGCTGCAATAAAACAAAAACACAAGCTGCTGATGGCAGGTACCACAAAACCCACCCTGGGCTTCCAGAGAAACGTTTTTCACGCTCAGCGGTGCAGTGCAGAATAGTCACATGTGCCCATTTCTGTTTAAAAGGAAACCTATGTAAAAGATCACGCCAGCCTTATGCTGTGTATGGTGCAGTCTACCCCGCAATGATCACACGAGGGTGTGTGTTTTGGTGTCCAGTCAGAAATACAAAAAAAGGATGAATTTCAGTCTGACCATCCTATAGTTTTATTTTATATTTTTTTTTGTAAACAGCAGACATTACAAAACGAAATGCATGCATAAGTAAAAGAGATGTCAAATGAGTAACTTATTTAACAAAATTGGGGCGTGCAATCCATTTTTAAGAAAAACCAAACCAAGTGTTTAAAAGTAAGCTTTAATTTTGCTCTTTTTATTTTATTTATTTATTTTATTGAACATTTGTTAGGTGCTTGTACAACTGAATTGTGTTTCAAAGTACAGGGAGTTGATCAGAAAAGGCTAATTGAACACCCCTTGGAAGAAATCCTTATGTTTTCTGACACTTCAAACACGAGACTGCAGGCTGCCATCCAATGTGTGACTTCCAGAGTTGAGTGGTCAGTGCAGTAATCATAGGCGTAATTTTAGGGGGGGCAGGGGTGTTTGTACCACCCAACTTTCATGGCACACCATTTTGTCCCCATCCATTTGGCTGGTGCACCTTTTCTTCAGATGTCATGTCCACCGCAACATTTTCAGCAAAGTTACTCCACTGGCAGTAATGCATTGAAAGAGACATTCCCAACTCACCGTCAGCACAACATAGCATGCACCTACATCAGGTATATTCTAAATCTCGTTATCTTTGATAGACTACAATATGCCCACTGAAGCCATGCCTACTGACATCACACATGAGCACAAATAGAAGGTACTTGAACCGATCTCCAGGGATCCGGAAAAGCAGGTTGACGTGTCAACGTATTTCCGGTATGGCCCTACTTCAGCCCCCTAGCTGGTATGCAGTGGTGCTCACAAATAAATGACTCTGAATTACCCTTGACTTCAACCTTGAACAGGCTATTGACATATAAAAAATATGTACCATGATTAACTCTGAGTAAGTCAAAGTTACTCATAGTAACTTGTTTTGTGAATCGAATAACTCTCTCCAGGAGTAAGTCAGAGGTAAATCAGAGTTCCTCATAGTAACTACTTTTGTGAGTCGAATAACCCTCGCCAGGAGTAAGTCAATGGTAAATCAGTTACTCATAATAATTGGCTCCATAATGTGCACATCTGGTGAACTGAAGGCCCTGATCCTCATCTTCCATCAAGCACCAGACATCTATGAACACTTCTTAGAGAGAGACAAGAGAAAATGAGACGCCTGGGAGTTTTTTCATAATGACCTTTGTTCCCTGTAATAACAAGACACACACTCAAAGAAATGTTTCCCTCTAACCTGCTTTCTGGTCTTTTTAGCTGATGCAACATTTTTATGCAAATGACTAACTTGTACAGGGTATGTTTCTGATAGGTCCCCTTAGTCAGAGAAAAAACATTCCTTCATTGTCATTGGATGTGTACACCAAGCTCACATTAGCATAGCTGGATCCACAAATTTCTCTGACACATGAAACTGATAAGCTTATTTTCGACTTGGCTGGACACAACTATGACAGTGCAACATTCCTGGCAAGAACATGTTCACCACTGTAATCTAATCCTTATCTGATTGCTGCGGTCCTGCCAAGTTAGTTAGTGCCTTGTACAGTTGGAGAAATATATATTGTTTGCAAGAAATTTGAATGACATGTGGAGGCATAATCTTGACTATGACTTTGTTAACTTGATCCTAGGAGAGGACAAAATACCTGGTTGTTCAGGGTTGCAGCCAAGAGAACAATTCTGAGGGGATGGAAGTGTCATGGAATCCCCCAAAAAACCTCAATGGATGCAAGAATTGCAATCTACAGTGCTGGTGAAAGAGGTGTTATAGAAAAGTCAAAAGAGATACAAATTGTCCGAGGACAATTGGACTAGAGTCTTGGATTTGTTTGTGAAGCATGCCCAATATTGGGGTGCTTGAGTCCACTACCCAAGATGGGACAGTTTCATGAAGGGATGGCATATGTGGCACAATCGAGGCCAAGGAGGTGAAGCCCGGGTCAGGACCAGTATTTAGATGGTAGGAGTCAGGTTCCTTGAGTATGTCACCCACATTTTACATTCATTTGTTTTCTGCATGTGTCAATGTACATACCTAGAACATGGAATACATTGTTAATAAAAAAGACTTTCCTGGTGATTTGTAATCAGGGTTTGAGGAAGTCACTGGTAAGATACTAATGGGAGAGGAGGTGAAGGCTCTCATTTACTATACCCGTGCTTTCACACCACAGTGTCTCAGCCGTTCACAGGCTGTGAGGTGCCAACGCTTTCTAAGGTACCGTGGGCTACCCTTTTGGTAGTCGGAGGAACTAAAGGCTTGAGTCTGCCAGAGGATTTTGAGGGGGCTGAAAACAACAAACTCATTGCAAAGCAGTTCAGGGTTAAATAGCTTAGTGTCCATGTGTTATGTATTCTAAATGGTAAGAATGTATTAGCTATTGATCATCACAATCTCAAGGTAGGAATACAGAGAATACATGGCAACAATCAGCTTAAGTGTCTGACAAGAAGTTGTGACAGACCCCAAAATAAAGGCTTAGTAAGGCAAGCCATCAACATCTACTTTAGTAGAATGTTCATAAAGAAGCTGACATGTTATTTTAGATCCTTTTTATTGGGGCTGGGATCTGGGTGGGTTAGACCGAGTGCTAGAGTTGCCTGGCCGGCAAGCAATTAGGGTTGCACCAGCGGAAAAAGGTCCCTTTGAACTTAGAGTGTGTCTTGGGCTCATTTCATTGAAGTCAGAAGAGATCAGAGGTTGCACACTAAAGGTTCTTCTTATTCTTGAAGCTGACACACATGAGTCCTGCAAAGCGTTGCGGTTGAAGAGACTATCAGCAAAAGCTGGCATGGCTGCAAGCTGATGTTGCATGAAAGGTTCATGGATCAGCGCTGTATTCCCTCCTGGTTGCTTTTTCAGGTGTTTTTCTTAGATGGCAGAGTTCTCTCAGGTGGCGATAGAAAGCAGACAGAGTCAGAGGAAGTCTCTAAGCCTTCGGTTCACTGGATGGCTGCTCATGGCAAGGAAGTCTTGCAATTAATAGAATACTGCAGACAGCAGCAAGCGGTTCTGAAGGCATCCGTCGGATTGGAATCCTAGGACAATGCTCTGGTTGCTCCTGCTCAGATCTTTTTAGTGCATTACGGAGAATCAGAGTCAACACTAAAGCAGTCTGTTTTTCTGTGGACAAAGCCACCAGATCATATGCAAAATGAAATATAGGAGAGAGGGAGAGAGAGAGAGAGAGAAAGAGAGAGAGAGAAGAGAGAGTGAGAGAGAGAGAAAGAGAGAAAGAGAGAGAGAGAGAGAGATAGAGAGAGAGAGAGAGAGAGAGAGAGAAAGAGAGAGAGAAGAGAGAGAGAGAGAGAGAGAAAGAGAGAGAGAAGAGAGAGAGAGAGAGAGAGAAAGAGAGAGAGAGAGAGAGAGAGAGAGAGAGAGAGAGAGAGAGAGAGAAAGAGAGAGAGAAGAGAGAGAGAGAGAGAGAGAGAGAAAGAGAGAGAGAGAGAGAGAGAGAGGGAGGGGGGACACTAATGCAGCTCTGGAGACCAGAAAATTGCGTGTATAATGTTTCTGCCCTCAATAAACTAGGCCTAATTTCACTGCTAAAAAGGAGGTCCATATAGCCAACAAATAGAATATGTAACAGCTGCTTTAGCCTTAATAGAAGAGAGGCATCTAAAAAGTGGGCAGGAGAAAAGACAGTACTTCACTTCCGGTGCAGTTGAAAACGAGAAGGGGTGGTATTGGCCATTTCCATGATTGTATTTTCCATTTGCTTACTTTAATGGTATTTATTTAGGCAGTCAGGATGCCATTCTGGACAGAAATAACTGACAAAGGATAAAATAACATATGGCGGAGGGAGCCTTTGCCGTATGCAGTGGTTAGTAGGTAGTGAGAATGCCCATTGATGGTGGGGTCGATTGAAGAAGTAACATAGACCAGGGATATTAACAATAGGACAGACGAAATGTCAGGGGTGTTATGGGCATCAGTAGGGAAGCAGTGCAGAGGACGTAGGAGATGTACCCTCTCCTGCTAGCAGGTGGAGTTTGAGTCTGGTTTTGAAGAGTTGCTCTGTTGGGCTGGTTTGGATCGCTAGAGGGAGGGCATTTCAGTTAAAGGGGGCAAGTAGGGAGAAAGGGTGGAAACGGGAGGAGGCACAGGGTGGGCAGGACACAGAAAAGTTAAGAAGAGCAGCGGACCATAGAGAAATGGACAGGGGCAAAGATAAATCCAGTCAGTGAGGAATTGATAGATTTGAAGACAAGGACGGGAATTTGAATTGGGACGGGATCGTTCATGGAGAGACATCCAGCATGGTGTGTCTAGGTGGAAGTAGGGGAAGTTCTAGGTAGGTTTTACAGGGTGCATGTGGCTAAGTCATGGACTTATTTTTAGAGGGGAGATAATATACAGGGAGGAGACAAATAATTTGGCTTAAAAGGAAAGCTACTGACTCAGCAATAGCCATGTGCTCGATTTATTCACCAAATGCCTTCCAAGGAAGATTTGTTGTGATGCTTTTCCCCAATGAGAGTCAATTCCGGGTCTGGTAAGATACTTCTGGGGGTGACTTCAAGACAAGATTCCTCAAATGTTTGTAGGCACGATACTTCATCCAGCGTAAAGAACAGTTGGAGGCGGCTTGGTAGCTCTCTCTGTTTCTGGGACAGATCACTGAAGTTCTGGTGCTATGCAGGTGCCAGGCATATCTTTTCAGGATTGGTACAGGGCTTCCAAAATACAAACCAGTCCCATCGCTTTAGTGTCTAATCCTGGCAGTGGAGTTGGATCCAACGTTTGAGAGAATGGTGGTGGAAAGCCCAGCTATCAAAGTCCACCTCACTCTAACCTTCAGCATGTTTCCCAGGCTCAATAATTTGGGGAATGCATTTTTTACTCTATTGCCCCAGTCAGACATTGAATTACGATCCCTTTGATACATTAAATATATAATAATCTGAGCAAAGCACCACATTTCTGGGTTTAGATGCATTTGTATGGTAATAGCAATTTGGGTGAAAGTTGCACTATGATTTGAATAATGACATACGAACCAGTGCTCCGTTTGGTCTCCTGCCACCTAACTGTGCTATGTGGCATTTGACATGAAACCTTCCTGTAGTCATAGAGCTAATTCAAAAGGATGCCAGTCACATTGTGTTTGTATTGGCACCATTCATTAACAAATATGCAGAAAGATAGCCAGCCACTTTCAATTTTTCAATTAGTCAAAAGTCCCACAGTCTTCTGGCTGCAGTTTGGCTGCACCTCGGTCTTAGTTGTGATGGAAATGGGGGCCTCAAAAAGCTAAGAACATAGGGGAGACAATTGATTGTGATGATATCCCTTACACAGCAACTTTTGGCAACTTGCTGAGTGTTGCTCACCTTGATATTCCATTAAAAAGATACATATCGCAAGATTGTTGCTCCTTTGGCAGGCATGTAAACACGCTTAGAAGTCTCTTCAGCCTGATTGGTGGCTCAGTGGACTAATGCATCCCCCACAGGGACCTGTGTTTGATCTCATGGTCACAGGTACGAATCCTCATAGGTCCACAGACCATTAAGATGGGTAACAATAAACAACTGTTATCTGTCAATAGCGTCAAGATGCGCCTCTGGCGGGGAACGTGTGGTGTGCTCTTCAAATACGCCTGTTACCTCCAGGGACACATTCTTTCCCCACCATTTTGGTACACTCAGCTCGAACACCCGTCTGCCCTGCCCTCAAATATTCAAGCGGCAGGGCAAAATGCTTGTATTTTACACCAACATTTGTATGCTAGATGGACTCACAGAAAATGAGGCTTGTTTCAACAATATTATATGATAGCATAGCGACTGAAAAACAGAATTTCATGCTGCCTGTACCCAGCAATATTCACAAGGCCTATCCCAAAAATATATGTCAGCATTGCCGCTGAAAAACCTATGTTGATGCTTCTTTATTGGGATAAGAAAGGGCTTCGCGCTTGTCCCAAAAAAATGAAATAATTTCGTCCAGGAAAAGTAATTCTACAGTCTTGCCAGAAGCATAGGATATAGAGTGATTTTCATACCCCAACCGTCAAATAGGTCATTGCTAAAAAAAAAACAGACTTATCATATCCTAGTGCGCTTAGCATTTTCTAAATCATAATTCCGAAGAATATCAGAGTTATTCCAATTGGGATGTATTCATGCATGCATTATGTAAGCATCCATGAGAGTTGCTTATAGATGGCTGTTGCCATACACTCTCTGCCTTGATTAAATGCGATGTGCACCTGCATGCCCTTCTTTTAGAATTCTAGTGTTTGTAATTGCTCGTGGTAAAAGAAGAGACTGAATATCAGTCATGCAAATGCAACAGCATGAGCACTGTGGGCGAGGACTGTTGAATCATTGACCCTGAAGAAGCTCTTTGAGCAAAACACATGTAGGCCTCTTTCTGGATACTTACATAAATGGTGTATGAATAAGTCACAATTCCAATATCTCTGCTATTTCTCTGAATTATCATTTAGAACACGCCAAGCTCACTGGGATATGAGAAGTCAGTTTTTCACATGTTCATGCTGTTTGTGCACAAATGAAATCATGAGGCAAAATGTGCCAGGCTGGCCACTTTGGGACACATTTTCCTGCTGCTTGTGTGTGCAAAACTCGCGAGGGTAGGCTCAACAATCCATGGCAGAGTTCCTAAAACACATTTGGATGCAACCTTTTGGCCAGCTGTGCCCCGAGTCACAATTCCTGCCAATACATTGCCCCATTTTGCCATTGGTGCCTCAGTTCTACCTGAATGAGGCGTTCGGTGCCAACCTTTTGCCCGATGCGTCTCTCACTGCCACAGTTCAGTCCCAGGGTAGTGCTCTGCATCCAGGTCTTGCACTAGTGTGGCAGCCATTGCCTAAGGTCTCCCCATATTACCTTCTTTGTGCCAAGGTCCTGCCCTTGTTTGGATCTCAGTGCCCAGACATTGGCCAAAATAGAACTTCCTCGCACAGCTCTGCCCCAATGTCACCCTGTGTGAGAAATTCTGCACCAATGTGCTCTCAGTGGCTTAATTCTGCCCAGCTTGCCCACACCGCCAGACATCTGCCCCAAAGTTGGCTGTTCTCTGTGCCTAGGTTCTGCCCCAATGCCACTCTCTTTGCTGAAGTTCTGCGCCATGATGCTCTCACACTGCTCTGAAGCTGTTCCACATACCCCTGCACAGCAGAGAACGCTCCATCAGGTTTACCGAAGGGGGAATCCTCCGACTGACGCTTGCAGTGGCGGCCTCTCCATATTGGGAGGGCACCGCCCAGTAGCTCATTATGGGCAGGTTGCCTCTTTTCAGCTCATCTGCACTTAACCGGAATTACAGCTTTTAATTATCCATAAAGGGCAATACACACTAGGCATGCATTGGGTTCTCTGAGGTTGCTCAAACATGAAGAAGAAAAGCTCCAACGTGGGGCACAAGATCCCTCACCTACTGGCCATCCTGCCATATGGGTAGTCCAGGTGTAGCTAATTTAGAAGCTGCCTTATGTCCCAGGCTGGCTAAACTGGGGCAAGAGCGAGGCTCATTGACCCATCAAATAGTAGGCTCCAAATGGGATTTCAGAATTACCACAAACACACGCAAATAATATACAATTACCTGGATTTGATGTACATTCTACACATACATATTCATAGTGTATACTCTAAAAGCTAGGGTGGATGTTGCTCTTAGATGGCTTGACAGGCTCAATCCTAACCCCAGACAACTTTATTAAGTGTCATAGAAAGTGCGTACATTAGCGTCACTAGTTTTACACTCTTTAAATGTTTTTCATATCCCTGAAAGCCATAACGTGTTTGGATGGCGTTACAGCAGGCAGTGCTGTTTTCCCCGAAGTTGCCTGTCTCTGGACCCTGGTATTCCTGGCCAGTCTCATGATATCCTCTTGCATCTACTGCAAATGCCTACTGCAACATCATCCTGCCAAGCAGAGTATATACAGTCTGAAAACGTAAGCTGCAGGAAACTAAATTTGAGGACAAAAGCAACATTTTTTATCCGGTGTGTTTTGGGCTATAAAACAGATAATCTAATTGAACATGTGTGTTGTGAGTTGTGATTATAGGCTGTGTAATAAGGGCGTGGCAGTGAGTTGTGTATATCTCCTTTGCAGTCCCTTTTCAGTGGTATCAGAAGGACACAGACTAAGCTCTACCACGGGAACCCACAAGCCAAGACTGACTTCTCCATAACGTGACTATTCCATATCATGACTCCGCACCACACTAAATACTCCACTAATTTGTTCAGTTTCTAAGAATCACTTTCATTTCATTTGAATTAAGAGTGAATTTTGTCACATTCCCACTAAAGTTTTTGATGGCCAAAACATGTTTCGCTACTGCGAGCTTTATCAAGGCCAATTTTTTTGTTTATTGATAATATTGTTTCTCCGGTGTGTAAGGCGATGGCAGTTCATTTGCCTTTCTGTATAATGACCCCTGAATCATGTAATGCTGATCCAATTATTTTTGTATTTAGTGTTCATTTATAAGACGCTTAACACCAGCGATTAGTTTCTAACCACGGGATCGGGATTCAAACCTTTGCTGCGATGCATTGTCTTGCTTCCAAGACAAACGCATTGGCCTGAGCTATCCTTCCTCCCTTAGCTACTTACAAGGCTTTGACAGAAGCAGTATTTGAAATTATCATGCACTGGATATCTGTGAGCACTCGCACGACCAAGTCTTCGACTAAAGTGAGAGGGCATGAATAGATATGTGTGGGAGACAAAAGGGCATGTTTAAATATGTGTGTGACATGTTTTCCTTGGTCCGAGATAGGCCAGTGTCGTTTGTACATTTCTTGGGAAAGCATCTCATTTTATCATGTCCTCCATTTTTATGGTTCTGAATCTCTTTTTTGCACTCTTCTTGCGTGAATGATGTGCTGTGAGCTTTGGTGGGTGGCCTGAGATTTCCTTCACATCATGATGTGAGGGGTGTCTTGCAAGGGCTGACCAACTGTGATGACATGACTACTGCTCGGTAGTAGTGAGGAGTGAATGAAACTCCTACTCTGCCCCACTCTCCACTGAACCAGCACAATGATAAAGGTCAGGGCTGAAGTCGAGGGTACACGCGGGTGGACAGAGTTCACCCTTCTTTTTTCAGAGGGTGGACTCAGTCCCCCCCCAGCTAAAATGATAAACATTGAATGTCCTCTTTGAATTTATGAATTAAAGCCGAAAATGTCCCATTTCAGTATTGCAAGTTCAGGGAAAACATTTGTATTGCTTCTTGGGGTTTAAAACAGGCGCACCTTTTAACGTTTTCAAGAACACTATTAGAAGAAAATATCCTCTCTTGGTTTTGTGTGTGTGTTGATTATGAAAGGCAAATCCCCTTCGTCCTGTGCAATTTGGGGGTTATACAAAGCCAATTCAATATAATGTGCATATTTCACCTTGATATGCTAATTTCTGGTGATGTCACATTCCATTGCGTTTGTTGATGACTCCACCCACTTTACTTTTAAGGATTTGACCCCTGATAAAGGGGAAAGAGGCTCAGCATGAGTGGTACACGTCCTTCACCTCTTTAAGGTAGCATGTGCTGAGGGCAGGCTATACTATTCCAGATGGGATGTGAGCCAGCAAGAATGTCTTCCAAAACAGCCATAGTATTCTGGTACCAAAATAAAAAAAAATTCCAATCAATGTTCTATAAAAATACAAGACTTTAATCAAGCTAAACGGACAAACTAATTAAAAAAAGAGCACCCCACCTTTGTAATGAAATACAAAAAATATGCAAATTCTTAGTTGAGATGGCCATTCTGGGTATGAAGGGTTATTCAGGTAATTGCTTTTGCAACAATGTTCAAGTTCAAATATATACTTTTAAAACAGTAAGCAGTTGGGTCTTGATTGTCACTAGGGCCCGTAAAACCAGGCCAAGAGGACAGAACTACTAGAGATGCCATTCACTCTTCTTCTCAGTGCTCACCAGGATTGATCTGGGAGGCTGGGCACTTTCTGCTGTGTTGATTTGGCGCTACTTTGGTGAGCTGTCAACTGAACCCAACTAGTTTAACAAGCGATATTGGCACTTGGCTGTAAGAAGCTTGGCACAGCCAGGTCACTGCACGTTGACCCTGTCCATGGTCCTGAAGGATATTTCCTTATTATGCCCTTCCCTGCCAAGAGGATTGCCAGGGACCACCAGCAAGGCTGGCCCTCCCAATAGACAGAGTCCTGGTTACCAGTGTCTCAGCAGCAGGCAGGCCTTGGCCCAGGTACTTGGTGTGCTATAACACAGTGCACTGTCTCTTTGAGGAAAGGCGTCCCTGTCTTCTGCCCTTCCCAACCAGGAAGATTGCCAGAGAATACTTCAAGGTGTGCCACTTCTAGTAGACAGTGTCTTGAGTGCCCATGTCTCAGCAGGCAGGCTCTCCAACAGCAGGTCACTCCCATTGTTCCCCTGAAGTTGGTGGGGGAATGTCTTGCTCCTTCCTTGAAATCCTTATCTTCACCCTCATAGCAGGGCACTTTGGCAGACTGATACCTCGAGGGGACTCCTTATTCTTCTAGAGTCCAAAGATGATTCATTTAAGTGGGATCTCATCCCCTTGCATAATCATCTTGCCAAAGCGGTCTGGTCCATTTTAAGCCTCCTGTAAGAGGCCAGGCCATGCTGCTGTGACAAGAGCCTTTGCACTCTGATGTTAGACAGAATGTTTTGTCTGCAGCGAGTGGGTACAGAAAGTGTGAGTGACCTAAGGAAATCGAAGGTGGTGGAACCCCCCTCTTGCTTGTAATTTCTCTCTTGCGCTACTCTAGCTGCTCCCTCTCCCTGGCTGCCTTTCATCAAAGGGACTCCAGTATTATCCCCCTGCTGCACCTTTCCCAATGCAGGGAGGGCTTGTCCTTTGAAGCACTGGCCCCTCACTTTATCCCTATTGCCACCTTTCATATTATCTTGAGATGGTGACAAGCTTTTCCAGTCAAGAAAGGAATTAGCTTCTAGGCCTGAACCTAACAACCTGTTATTAAAGGTGCCCAGTGATTACATGACACTTTGAAAGTTGGCATGGGTCACTGAAAATCCAGTGGAATACAATTACATCAATGTTGTTTTTTAAAATGTAACTTATGAACCCTGCCACTGGGATGTGCGCTGGGGGTGAGGAGGTTACGGTTATATATTTTGAAAACTGCTTGTTTACTTTCAAAAGGATTGCCATTTTTACTTCAAAAAAGCCAATGTGAATATTAGAATGACTATACAAGTAATTAATGTCTTTAAAATACAATATATGTTCAAACAGAGTAATCATTGGAGATAGCATATCTGGGCAAGGTGCATCAAAAATGGTTAAAACTCACCCCGTGGGATTGCGGTGTTAATGGACCTTCCCCATTCTACCACTTGGCAGATTATGAATTATGGATGCATGCCTTTGTGTTACCTATGCACTTTTGTTTTGACATCTGATAATGTACCAATTAAGCAGAATGCCCTCATGTCGGACTATTAATAAGGTATCTCCAATGATTACTGTGGCAATAAGCCCTGAGACAGGGGGCCAATACCGCCCCAGGTAATGCCTCCGGGACCCCTAGTTGCAGGCCTGAGTGTAGCGAGGGCCTTAACGTGGCCCTGGGGGCATTACTGTGGGTGGTATTGGCACGCTGTCGAGGGGCTTATAGCCATTAGTACCCCGGCCCGTTAGACGGGGTACTAATAGCATTTTTTTCTGTTCGTGTTTCGAAACAGAAAAAAAAGTCAAATAAAATGGCCACCGGGAAAGGGAAAACGTAGTCCGTTTTCCCTTTCCATGGCGGCCATCGGGAGCGGACGTGCTGGGAACAGAAGTGTTCCCAGCGTGTTCGCTCCCGAGATAAGAAGAAAAAAGAAGGTAAGTGGGGTTGGGAGGGTGGGGAGGGGAGTGGAGGAAAAAAGAAAAAAACGTACCTGAGTCCCCAGCGGGGGACGAAGGCAACCTCCAGCCTTGGGGATGCTCGGAGCGGGGATTGCCCCATTTCGAGCCTCCTCATTGGCTAAGGGGCTGCCACGCCCCCCACCGGGAACAAACGCAGGTACGTATGTGCGTCCACGGGATTACACTGAGGTATGGCTTGGAAATGAGCCAATCACCTTTCAGTGTAATCCCGTGGAACGCAGTGCCAGGTACTAAGTTGTTTGAACATGTATTCTCTTTGGAAGACATTAATTACTTGTAGTGATTACCTCTTAGATCGATCATGGTTTGAAGACCCATGATAAAGAGAATGTCTCTCGAAACGCATTGGGTCACCATCTATTATTGAAATAAATATTTTTATGTTAAAGGAATTGTGTAACGCATGTCTGATATATGCTAAGAAAGTGGTTTTCATTTGAAAGTTGTTGTTATTAATTTGACACAAAGTCGATACTTAAGTATCCTTGATTGTTTGGCTTTTAGATAAGCTAGTGATAAGGTGCAGGGGAGAGGGGTTACCAAACTTTTGGGAACTTTATCTTTTGCTTTGGTATTTTGGTCCATGTGCCAGGATTAATCTTTTCTCCCCACACCTTAAGTTCCATTGTACTGTAAATCTTGACATTATACTCCTTTACCGATCATTACACTGGGAATGTACTGTGTGAACTTCGTGTTCATTTTGGTTCATTGCATGTCAGCTAGAAAACCACTGGAGACCAACCTCCTGACGAATGGTCACGAATGACCCCTCCAATTTGTAGGCTTGTCTCACTTTTGCAAAAGATTTGGCAACCAAACATGGGTTTAGACTTTTTAGCAAACAAATTGTCTGGACACTTTCTAATAATGAAGGCACATTGCAATGTCAATTACTGATGTCAAGCAACCAGTATTCAGGGAGTGTATTAATCATGGCTGTTAGTAAGTTTAATTATACACCCAATGGCTGATAGGCCCATCTGTGTACAAACCCACTCGCATCCGTTTGTAAAAACACAGAGTGCTGCCCGAAAGTGAGACTGTTTTGCAGATCTGACTTTCACAACAGAATTGGGGAAGAACGGTAGCTCAGGGACAACACGTTTGTCCTTTTGTCTTGGACCCAAGACGATGCAGCACAACACAGGTTCAAATCCCACCACTCATTGGTATTAAGCGCATTAAAAAGGAACAATTATAAAATAATCTGCTCACTAGAGCTTCTTAAACTCGGACTGATTCCTCCTCGCAGGCATATTCATCAGGTTTAGGTAAACAGCAAGTTAGATTCCTCCGTTGCCTAATATAGGTAGCCCTCAGAAGATTGCTCTCTGCAGCCTCTATGTCAAAAGCTGCAGCACTGATGCTTTTGTCCTTGAACTTGTTTACATTTTACTATTTGTAATGATGCAAGGTTATGAGTTTAAAATATGCCAAACTTCCCCCCACACGATGATTAAATGTTATTTCAAGCGGGATTGTTTTTTTGTTCATATCCTGTCGTTAAACCATTTAACATTTTGAAATTGACCTGTAGAACGGGTTCTCCGACATATGAGAGAATTAGGGTGTTCAGGACTTCAACCAACAGGAGGCCTGTGGTCAAAGATGTATGCTGACCGTGGATGATATAATCAGCTGGACCACTCAATTGTTAAATTGGTGCCAGCACTGAAATGCCCAAACACCCCTACACGCCTCCTCCTGCAAACCCACGAAATTCAAATAAGAGTTACCTCGACCTTTAATGAAAAGGAGGTGCTTTTCAGTGGCTCTGGGGTAGACATTTGTGTTGTCTGCGGTACCCTAAACCAGCCTGTTCCTGACTTCTGAGGAAAGATCTAGTGCCAAGCCCTGGGATTCCTCCTGTGAGAGGCAGCAGCTGCATCTGCTCTCATTCCTACAGAGCTTTTAGGTGATGTTGCTGATATGCTGAGTTTCCGTGTGCAGCAGATATGACTTTTCATTTCCAGAGCAAAGCTGTCTTACATATTCTGGAGGGGGAGTTGGGATCCTGCCACCGCCCCCACCCCCCATTAAGTTCATGAAAAGACTGAAGGCCAGAAAACATCGCAATCACCCATTCTATTTTGGACAAATCCCAAATGCACCAATGATCGATAAATACACACAGAGGTATCCCCTCAGCCAGCCCCAACCGACCGGGCACAGTACCGATCTATCCATGTGTGAATGAAGAGCCACATTTGATTTTAATAAAATGGTAATTTCCTTAATTCAATATTTTGACCAGGCCTCATTGTTAGGTTCAGATGTGGAAGTGAGAGGTTCCTCTCTCCAAAGCAGAAGCCTCTGAAACCCCAAACCTCTGGAAGGCACTCTCTGGGCTGTGCAGATAAACTTCCCTATGAGAACAGATCTGCCAGCATAACTGGTGTCTTGCATAGATTTTGTAAACTGCTCTCAGAAACTGAGCCTCGACCCTTGCCTGCTACGTGTGGAGTAGCCTCCCTCTATTTCTGAAGTGAAAGATGGAGAGATTAGACGAGATTGGTTGAGAGGCTTTAGAGTCTGCTTCCTGCCAGATGTTTAAAATTAATCGGGAAATGCAAAGGAGTACAGCTTGATATCAGAGCACCTTCTTACTCGTGTGTCTAGAAATCTAAGCAAGTTACTAGATGGCTTTTAACATCAGGCCCTTTGCTTTTTACTGCTTGTATGAAGGCTTCTTATGACAGTGCCGGCAATTAGTGAATAGTAACGCAGATATAAAGATGAGGAAGAAGTTGTGACTCGTTAATGATTACACATCTGAAAAGAAACTCCTATTCCTCGCCAGAGACGAAATGATCATTGGTGATGATCAAATGATCAAATGATCTGGTGACAAAAGGTCTGCCTGTGGATCCTCACTTTCTCACCCTACCTATAGGTGGCAAGATGGGAGCGCATATGATCGCCCCCTGTTCTTTCACATTAGAAACACACACTGCATTATTGCATTGTTGAATACCAGTTGCCTTTTCCAATATGTCCCCAGGAAGAGCATGTTCCCCGAAGGGAAAATGTCAAAAGAAGAGAAACATCAAAATATGAATATTTTTACGCATACATTGCGCCAGCATGCCATCTGCAAGAGTGTGCTTTTGGATTTTTGCTTCTCTGCAGGAACGTGTGCTGCACTAAAATGGACACACTTTTCGTGTATGTTCTGTTCCTGTTGACCGATATGAGAGGTTAGGCCAGAGCTGATTTCAGGCTCAGTGAGTGTGTAAAATAATCGCTGCCGTTCATAAAGATAACACATATATACATACCCCTGCTGTTCACAGCCAAAAAACACACCAGAATCTGAAAGCAGAATTGGCCATGTTACTAAGAAAAAATGCAGGCAACTTCAAGTGTGCTTATTAAAAACTGAAGCCATTTTTCATGTTAACGTCCTTAGGCATTTGGCAGGTATACAGATGTCTTTTGTCGCCTCTCACTATATCAGGGCTAATTGAGTGGAGAAAGGTTGGTTATTAATTATTTGTCTTCTGAGGCCTAACTTTGTCTAGCAGACAAATTACCTTATGTGCCTCTACTGCCCCATCCTTGGCTGATGTCCGAAACCATTCCTTTCCCACATGCTCCTTCCTTCAACCCCTCAAGCACTCTCTTGTGCACACTCTCCTCAGGAAGCCATCTGCAGACCCTACCTGCCCGGGTAACTATCGCCCTATCTCTATCACCTCTTTTTTGGACAACTCATGGAGAAGCTGGTCATCTTTCTACTGACCCTCCACACCAAATTGGCTGGCTGCCTCCATGACCACCAGTCCCACTTCAGGGTATCAAGAGGCATGGAAACTGCTCACCTGACCACCTGCGAATGCCTGCTCTCTAAACGGGACTGTAACACATCCTCTGTTCTGATCCTCCTCGATCGGTCTTCTGTCTTTGACACAGTGAACCACTCCATCCTCAGAAACCGTAACCGTAGCTTGGAGAAAAAAACGGCATGGCCAAATTTGAATTAGGATGTTTGAGAGTCTTGGTTTATCTATGCTAAATGGATCTATATGAGGGGATGTTCCCGCCAAGTGGACTTAATCAAATGACTCTTGGAACTCCACTATTGATTATATTTTGGTAAGTTTTGGTTTATTTGAAAGGTGTATCCATTTGTCAGTTATGCCTAATGATTTTAGCGATCATAGTTATTTGTCTAAAGTTTTTATTTTCAAGCTGCATTTCAAACAAACCCACCCGTCAAATACCCTAATATTACAGTTGGTCCTGCCAGAACACGAGTTACCTGGAATGAGACCTCTACAGGTAGGGTCAATGAAATTGCTTCGGCTTGTTGATCAATTATTTCACCAGAATGGCAATATTCAACCTTTCTTGTGGAAAATGATGGTGAATTCTTGGAAGAGCTACTGTCTGGCGGTTTTGGTAAAAATGCTCAGACTTATGACTCATATAAGAAGCACTGCCATTTTTTTGATCCCACAGTGGTTAGTCAAAAGAAGGCCCTCTGCCTGAAGATCAAAAGCATAAGGGAGAACGTGTTTCTTTCCTGCAACCTTAAAATACAGCAGATAAAAAAGGCTGAGCAAACATGTAAGAATTAGACTAAGATTCATCAACATGTATGGTACCAGAGAGATGCATAGAAAATGCTCTCAATCCTTAGAAATAAAGATGTTTGGCCCTTTTGGTGCTTAATGAACAACCTTGCACTTTCGCAACCAGAACACGGAATTTCATCAGCTGCGGAACATCAATGGGTCTCTCATTTCACCACAGTCTTTGGTAATGATGGAGTACATTTTATATTAATTTGATTGAACCCCAATAATTTGTAAATACATTTTATATTAATTTTATATACTTTCTATGTTAATTTTATATAAATGTAATTGCCCCCCAACAATTTGATATACATTTTATATAAAAATTATAAGAACCCCAATCATGTGTATATACATTTTAAATTAATGTTGTATGCACGTTATATAAATGTAATTCCCCCAATGGCAGTGAGGAAGAGGATCGAGAAGCAACGGGATCAGCGAGTGCACCCCGATGTTTGTTTGCATTCGGAATGTGTTGAAGTCATGGAAGGCATGGCTGATGTGATGCTTTGAAAGGGCAAAAGACAGAGCATGAACGTTTCTCAGGGAGGTGATTATACTGTGCTTTTAGGAGCATGAAAGAAAAGGGGGAAATGTGGAAATAAAGTAAAAAGTAAACATACATTTTAGAAACTAATGACACAAAGAATATGAAAACAAATGGGAATTAAGTATGAGCTTCGAAAAGTAAATTACACAACCAATACTATGTATTTCTAGATAGTTGTGCTCATTCATGGAGTCTACACCAAATCTAATCTTTATTTTTTGAATGCAGAAAAAACTGGAGATTTTTTGTTTCACGTACAGCAAATGTTTAAACCTTGCAAATGATGCTGTTGGTTCATAAACTGATCTTGTGTCTTTACTGTCTCTCGTTTCCCCCATTTTACATATTATGTCGGGTAATTGCATTGGTCACTTAATAGGCCGGTATTTGCATTGTTCTGAGGATTCATCACAACATTTTGGTGATATAATCTCTTGATCCATATTTGGTTGTGCGATGTGTAAGATGCCTACGTAATTGTCATCTATCAGGAGTTCTAGGCACATTAAATACTTTTCCGGCCCTGACGAAGCTTCTAATGAGAGTGAAACACGTGCAGGACATTTGAAGGTTGTGCAAAGATAGAATGTCCTGAGGTCTAGTAACATCAGAATCTGGTCACAAAGAGCATTGTTTGAACTGTGTTAAGCAAAGATTTTCATTTTGGCCGTTGGGGATTATGCAATAATGCAGACAACTTCGCAGAAAACATAGCACTATCAGGGGTGCCCAACACTGTTATGGATGACCCCCTTTTTTGAAGTAAACTATGTGTAACTATATCGTTTTTCCCAGATTCCCAAAAAACGATGTTGGTTTATGGACTGAGAACTGCTGAGGTCCTCATGCTCTGGCTGGGCGGACAGAATGCATTCCAGAGAATGGCCTTTAAAGGGCATGTGCTCTCCCTCACCATCATGTTTGCCAAAAGATCCAAAGCCATTTGTTAAGAAGCACACGGGAAAGCGCTCTCTACCTGGAAGAGAGAGCCTTTAAAGTGGCGCCCAGAATCCCTGGACTAGAACACGTAATGCCTTCACCCCGCCGCATTGGTTGTTGCAGGCTAGCAGAATATTTAAGGCTCGGGCAGAGGGTGGCATGCTTTATGCACCTGTTCTCCCTTCTACGTAAAGAATTTGCATATATTCATCCCTCAAGTAGTCTGCCTTGAGGGTTGTTCTAAGTTGCAGTGATAGGCCCGTGAATGACCAATGGTCCAGCTAAGTGCACATTATTTATGCCGTCTGCCAGCAAAGCACTGCACAATATGTTAAAGGAAAAGAAAAACCAATGCAATTACCATGGTTAATCTCGCCGGCGGCCGCGGTGGCGCACAACCTCGTTTTCAAACCTGCAGTTTTCTGTTACAATTGCACTGTGTTGTTCGAAATTGGGGATCATTTTTATTATAATTTCCTTGCATAAAGTAAAACATTTGAAACCGTTTTCGCTTTCATTTCTTTTGAGAGTGTTGATGTATTTATTCGACCCCCCCCTTATGCAAGATGGATAAATCGTGAGAATTTCCCAAGCAGTCACTCACGAATCAGATTAAACACACACAATCTCTCTTTTCACTTGCAGTTCTTTGGAAGAAAAAAAGAATGCATTTGTTTTTGCCCGTCCCCGTCACGGATGCCTTAACAAGACCCAGAACAGAGCAATATCTCTGAGATATAATCACTGCCCGACCCGACCCACACAATCGGTGCGGTACAGCAGCTGATCGGGGCCAGGCAACGAGTCCTGCCGGGGCGGCCAGCGGGCAGCCCTATAGGCCGCAGGCAGGCACAGCGACCCGTGACCAGAACACACGACGAGGAGGACTGTACCCACTGGCAACCATCCCCACCCAGGCAGCACTGAGCACACTCTTACCATGTCGTAGCAGCCCAGGAGCTCGCTCATCGGCGCGCACAAAACCACGAGGGAGAACCAGTGAACCAAACGTGCTGCTGTGAGCTGAGGTAAGATTGAGGAAACAGGCACACGCGGCACTGTGCTTGGTAGCTGTGGCCATACCCCCTCAGAGGTTGCAAGAGATTGACAGAGGTCGCCAGCCAATCAGCAGAGGTCGCTCTTGCGACCTCTGGCGACCCCTGAATGACGTCCCTCAACATACAAACTGAAATGGAACAAAAGTGATTGGACTATGACTGGTAGTACATCTGTCCTGGACGATGGACAGGGATGTCAAAAGGAGGACAAAGAGACTGTCTAACTATCCTTAGCTACAAAGAAGCTCTCCTTAGGCTACTCTGGTATGCCGCCTATCTAAAAGTGGATAGAGTAAGAGTAGGAAGAGCACTGATTGCAGAGTACGAAGAGCACTGATTAGTTTGCATTTCAAAATGTCCTCTGTTTTACCCACTCTGCCTAGTTATGGGTTTCAGTATCAAATCTCAGAAAACCCAGCCGCTCGTGTGGCCCTGCCCTAAGGCTGGCCCTGGTGGCACCATGACACATGCATTATAATACGCATGCAGTAATACTGCATGCCTGCAATATATGGAACAAATAGAAAGAGCTCACAATTCCAAATCATGCAGACCATAAACTGTTACCACATGCGGTAATAATAATTGAACTTGGCAGTATACCACCGCCAAACTCATAATGATGCCCATTGCGTTACCAATCAACAAGGTGGGAGGCTGATATATGTGTCTGTTTATTATTGCTTGTGTGTGGGTGGAGTCAGGGGCGCCGAGTACACGGGTGCTCCGGTGCCCGGGCACCCGCCGGCAGAATGAAGTCGGGGCAGAGCCCCACCCCGGACAGGAGAGAAGAGATGCAGTGTGGATGGCCCTTTGTTCCATCCATACTGTGTCTCTCTCTGGCGGCCCGGGTGAAAGCCCGGTAAAAAACAATGCTAAAAAATTGAGGGACGGATGCAAAGCAAGAGGCTCTTGTTTTGCATCTGTCTCTCAATTTCTAAAAATCGTTTTGGTTTGGGTATACTTCTACATCTGTGCACCCGGGTGCATGGATGTAGAGGTACACCTAACCCAAAGCAATTTTTAAAAATGGAGGCACAGATGCAAAGCAAGTCTGTCCCTCAATTTCTAAAAATCGTTTTGGGTTGGGTGTATTTGTACATCTGTTCACCCCTCTTGCATTCCATCTGCGGAGGGAGGAGGCAGGGAGAGGGCAAATGAGATTGTTTGCATGTGAGTGTGTACGTGGTGAGGGTGAATGCTATGCAGTGGGTGGGGAACAGAGGCATTGAGGGAGGTAACTCCCCTGAATTCTAAGGAAGGTAACAGCGTGGGAGAGGGTGGGAGTGTGGGGTGAGGTGGGATCACCTTCTTGGGGGGGGGTTAGTGGGGTGAGGGCAGTAGAATGTGATCATTCGGCCTTTTGAAGACCACACAAATCGCCTGAAATAAATTGGTCTTTTTTGTATTTGTTCTTCAAAATGCAGAATTATCCCATAGAACCCAATATGAACCTTGCCATACTGTTGACCTTGTTCAGTGTAATAGCATTCAATAGGACAGTACTTGTAGGGCCTAATGGTACAGAGCTAATGGGCTTCTATATTTTTAAAGAGACAGTAACAGAACTTATCAGCAGTGCTGTGTAATTTATTTTCTACTAGAGCTGCCATATTTGAAATGGGGCAATGCTGGTACTTCTCAGTTAGCTCGCTAAACAGGGCTTCTATAATTGTAATACTATGCTTTTGTTGAGGCAATTCTAGTTCATCATAGTGGGGCTGCTATACTTTTGATGGGAAACATCAGCACTTCTCAGTTGAGCTGCTACACTCTTATTGACAAGGCCCCAGCACTTCTCAGCAGATGTATTTATTTTTATTGGCTATTTGTAATGCGCGTCATACCCAGAGGTTTCTAAGCGCGGACCGAGGAATCGAACCTGAGTTGCGCAGACCGAGGATTGAACCTGTGTTGCTCCATGTCGTCTTGCTTCCAAGGCGAGCATGTCGCCCCTGAGCTATCATCCCGAGACTCTGAAGATCTGAAGTACATTTAATGATACAGAACCAGAACTATTGAGCAAGTCTAACATCATTTTCATCATCATCAGGATAACTCAACACTGTTATGGTTATACAAGAGCTAATATATTTAAAGGGATGGAATTACTCAGAATGTAGCAGCACTATTCAATAACCCAAAGTGCTTTAGCATAGTTAATGTGAAAATACTACACTTCTCACCATTGGGACAGTACTGCCACTTCTCACAGCAGCTTCTACGCCTTTTATGGGGCAGCACTGATCCAGCCTACTGGACAGCTTCACTTTTAATGGCACCTCTCAATAGGACTGCTATACTTCAATAGGAAATGACCAACACTACCCCGCAGGGAATTGCATACTCTTGATGCCACCGAAGCAGCACTTCCACCCACCACAGCAACTTTATTTTTAATGGCACAGTGCGTGTACTTCTCAGCCACTCTGCTTTGCATTTAAAAAGACCGAATCGTCCTTTCTCAGCAGGACTGCAACACTATACCATTGTGTTCTGTATGTTTGAGAGGTGGGTTTACTCCTGGTTATCTTGTCTGATTCGGTATCAATAATCCTTCTAACACGGTAGTTAGTGCGATACAGGTTCGCTTTTATTGATGGTTTATGAAAGATTCCACTTGGTACAATGATTAGTGTGTAGAACACTGTTATGGCATTTTGTGCCTTGGTGCGGTCAGCCGACACGTGTTTCAACCCATACGGGTCTTTCTCAAGGCTGAACAATATTCAAAAGGTGCAAAGTGATATGTGGTAAAAGACATTTTGTGACCAGCATGTTTAATTAACAACCATTAAACGTGGTGGGTGATGTGTGGTGGTGGTGGGAAATTTTAAAAACATTGCATAATTTATACATTGTGTTTACAAGTTGGATTATTAACACAGTAGACAGAAGAAAAAAATTTGGGGAGAGAGAAAAGAGAGAGGTTAAGCAAGAGCGGTGGGGAGGAGGATGGGCGGAGGGAGGATTGGAGAGATAATTGGTCTTCTTACCAAGTATGTAATGCTGCGGTCCCTAGGTGGGGTTCTTGTTTTGTTGTGGGTGGCTGTCCTTATGGCAGTCTAGCTCCTATTGGGCTCTGAAAGTAATTCATGAAAAAGTCCGTGGTTACAACTGGTATATGATTTAGATTTTATAGTTCGAAGGGGGTGGGTTGAGCCCTTTCTTAGGTATGGCGAGTTTCAGCGAGGGTTGGATCGAGGTGGCATTGCTTACCTTCGTCTGAGTAGTGTCTGTGATGCGTTGCTCCCTGCGGCTTCAGTGGTGAATGAATGCCGCCATGTTTAATATACTTGCGCATGCGCCTACCAGCCAGAGTTGGACTGGCGGCGCATGCGTGAGCGTGTGGCGTCCCAGCGGGTGCTACTGCGCGTGCGCGAAGAGATAGTGTTCTTGGGAGGCAATTGCGCATGCACGGGTGCGAGTTTGCGATACTGACGTGTGCACATTTTGATATTTTTCTCTGAGTGGGCCATGGCCCGGTGGAAAGGGGCGGTTTTGTTGGAACCTAGGAGGGCAACTCAAGGGGGATCTGAATGGAAGGGTGTAAGTGGTGGTTTGCTAATTTCTGTTATGAGTGGATAGTTCATTTAAGGTGTGATTGGATAAGTCATTACGGATGGTCAGTCATGGCTTGCCAAGAAATTGTCGATGTCTGAAACTGTTATTCGTGTTCGTCGGTCGGGCCAGGGTGTGATGCCCATTGGAGTATATCATGGAGGAGGCAGATTTGGTGGTTGAGAGGGTTTACAGAAAGACATTGAGGTCGTGATCTCTGTTAAGACCATTTTTAACACATCTAAAGTGACAGATAAGTCGCGCTTCTTCTTGTCTGAGTTTCTGGATTCTGTCTCCTCCTCTCGGGCCCAGCCTGACGATTTTCAGTCCGATGAACCTTATTTCACTTTTGTCGTTCATTTGGTGGTACTTCTGCCAGTGGTTGGCCAGCGGTAGTTTAGGATCTTGCGAATGTATGCTGTTCATATGTTCCCTTATCCTGATGCGAGCTTCTCGGATGGTGCTGCCAATATATATCTTGTCACATACGCAAATCAAAGCATAGATCACATACTTACTTCTACAATTGATGTGCTCCGTGATTTTAAATATTGGGCAACCTGCGAATTTGGCACAGTTAGTTTGTGTCGCATATTTGCACATTGAGCAAGTGCCGCATTTAGTGAAGCCTATTGGTGTTTGCTTGCTGAGCCAGTCTTGTGCCATGATGTGTTTTTCCGCGAGAAAGGAAGGACTAAGTAGGTTCCTGAGAGTTGGTGCTCTTTTGAACGACATGCTTGGATATGTCTCAAGCTGAGGTTCGATATGTTCATCCATACGGAGTAGCTCCCAGTGTTTGGTCAAGATTTTTTGGAGGGCATGACTGTCTTGGTTGTATCTTGTGACAAATCTAATCTTGGGGTTGCATTCCTGTCTTCTGGGTTTAGGTGTTAACAGTGTAGATCTCGGAATGTGTATAGCTTGTTCTCTTGCCGGTGTCAGGCTTTGGGCGGAATAACCTCGGCATCTAAATCTGCGATCCAGTAGGTCGCATTCTTCTGTGAAGGATTTGTCTGTGTTACAGTTCCTTCTCGCTCGGATGTATTCACCTTTTGGGATATTTCGTATAACACTGTTCCTGTGGCAACTTTGTGCATGAAGGGTTGAGTTCACTTCCGTTGGTTTACGAAATGTTCTGGTTGTAATTTTGTTGTCTTCAATCATAATCTTGAGATCCAAAAAGTCTATTTGTTCCTAGCTGATATGGCTAGTTAGTTCGATGCCATAGTTGTTAGTATTGAGGTAATCCATGTATTGGTTTAGTTCATCTTCTGTCCCTTTCCATATCAGGATGATATCATCTATGAAACGAGCCCAGTTGACAATTAGACTGGTGTATTTGGTTTCCTTCATTGCATGCTCTTGTTCGTAGGTATGCATGAAGCAGTTGGCTAATGCTGGAGCATAGCTGGCTCCCATAGCGATCCCCTTGGTTTGCTTGTAGTATTCACCATTGAAAATAAATATGTTGTTGTTGAGTGAAAATTTCAGGAAGGATTTGGTCATTTCTACTTGCTCGAGGTGTGACGCTGACTCGTATTTGAGGAGGTACCCCATACTCGATATTGCAAGCTCATGGTCTATTGATGTGTACAGGGCCTTGACATCTAAGGTGGCCATTAAGAAATTCGGTTCCCATTTGATTCTGGAAAGTATCTCCAAAGTATGCATGGTATCCCTGAGATAGGTAGGGATCTTGACGATGAGTGGCTGTATTACATTGTTGATGTATCTTGCTAGTGTTTCAGTAATACCGCCAATGCCACTCATAATTGGTCTTCCTTCTGGAATGGTGTCAAAGGTTTTGTGGATCTTCGGTAGGAAGTACAGCGTTGGCATAATTGGATGATCCGTTCTAAGGTAGTCATATTCATCCTCTGTAATGAGTCCTATCGCTTGGTATTTGTTTAGGAGTTCTCGGTGTTCCCTGAGAATCCTGGCTTGGGGATTGTTGTCCAGTTTCTCGTAGTTGCCCGGTATTTGGAGGTGGTTCAGGGCCATTTTAATGTAGTCTGTTCTTTCCATAATAACTATATTGCCTCCTTTGTCTGCTTCCTTGATCACGATGCTGGTTTCTTTTTGTAAATTCCTGAGTACCGTTTGTTCCTCTTTTGTAAGGTTGTCTTTATTATTACTACCTCTGGTACATCGATCTTCCAATTTGTGGAGGTCATTGGTCACAGCTTGATGAAAGGTGTCTATGTAGTTCTCCGCACATAATTGTGGATTGAATTTGGATTTGCTTTTAAGCTCTGGGATTTTCATGGATACACTCTGAATCCCTAATTCTTGCATGCATTCTTGCTTGCTCTTGTTGTTCTCTGCAAGCGTGCTTAGGAGGTGGATGTCTTCAAGGTCTCTGATGGTGAGCAGGCTGGGTTTTGGTACCGTTTCTGGTGGTTTGTAAACCGTTGTTTTGGTTGCAAAGAATTTTGTAAGTTTGAGGCGTCTAGTAAATTTGAATAGATCTATTTGTATGTCTACAAAGTTGTTCTTGCTTGATGGTGAGAAGGACAATCCCTTATTGAGTACCCTTATTTCCAGATTCGTGAGTTCTTTGTGTGACAGGTTCATGATCAGATTTTGTTGTGTTTCTGTCCCACAGTTTTCTGTGATTGTGACCTTGTTTGTCTTTGTTCGATTTCCTCTTCCAGGTCTCCTGCGTCCTCTGTCTGTTCTTCCCCCCCTTTCTTCTTCTTGAGGGGTTCCTGTATTTGTCAGTGGAGTTGCGAAGGATACCGATTTTTTGTTGCTGTTGGGTTGTGATTTCAGGCGACTCGCCTTCTTGTGTAGTTTTATTTGGTCTAAAAAAGACCGCCTAACTGTCTCCTTTACCGGTAAATTTGATGATTCTTCCTGATCGCTATCAATTTCTGAACTTGCACCCGAGGTGTTTGGGGTACTTTCTTTGGACTTCTGTTGCTGTTGGTTCTGATCATATTTGGGTTGGTAGGTGAAGACCCGATCTTCCCTGTAGTCTTTGTCGTCTCTGAAGAATTTGTGCAGCTTTCTCATTTTGACCTCATCTTGGTGGGTTTTGAGTATTCTATACATGGTTTTGTAGTTCTTCTCCTTGGTTGCTTTGGGGGCATCGTATATCTCTATTTCCTTTTTTAACTCTTCTAGTAGGATCACAATTCTTTCATGTTTTCTTTTTGCGTGTTCGATCAGCAGTTCTATCATTCGTAAAGAGCCTGTTATGAGATTTTGTTCCCATTCATCTGCTAAGTCTGAGTCGAGTGGGTCATCGAAATCCGGAAAGATAATTATCCTGAGACCCCTCGGTATTTTCTTTTGTTCCGCATATTCCTGCATTGTTGTTTTCTCCCAGAATTTGTTGATTTCTTTTTTAGATAATTTCTCTAGTCTCATGAATTTGTGCTTTAGATCTTCTTGTAGATTTGAATCTCGGAAGGCGTTGTCCGTGGATCCTCGTGGGGCAAATAGCGCTCTGATGTCTTCGTTCCTTGACATCATGTATTCTGCCATTCTTTAGCTGTTCCCTTTTTCGTGTTGATTTTGTTTGGAAGATTCCAGGCGCTGTGAGCAAGGCTGGTTCCCTAGTAGTGAATAAAGGGTCTGGTTGGCTCTAGGATTGGAACCTGCCCATGCTAAGCACCATTTATAGGTTGGAAAGTTTGTTCTGGTGTCGCAAGATCACAGGAGTGGTTAGGGGTTTAGCCAGGACCCCAATTTGGTGCGTATGAGAGGTGGGTTTACTCCTGGTTATCTTGTCTGATTCGGTATCAATAATCCTTCTAACACGGTAGTTAGTGCGATACAGGTTCGCTTTTATTGATGGTTTATGAAAGATTCCACTTGGTACAATGATTAGTGTGTAGAACACTGTTATGGCATTTTGTGCCTTGGTGCGGTCAGCCGACACGTGTTTCAACCCATACGGGTCTTTCTCAAGGCTGAACAATATTCAAAAGGTGCAAAGTGATATGTGGTAAAAGACATTTTGTGACCAGCATGTTTAATTAACAACCATTAAACGTGGTGGGTGATGTGTGGTGGTGGTGGGAAATTTTAAAAACATTGCATAATTTATACATTGTGCAATGTTTTTAAAATTTCCCACCACCACCACACATCACCCACCACGTTTAATGGTTGTTAATTAAACATGCTGGTCACAAAATGTCTTTTACCACATATCACTTTGCACCTTTTGAATATTGTTCAGCCTTGAGAAAGACCCGTATGGGTTGAAACACGTGTCGGCTGACCGCACCAAGGCACAAAATGCCATAACAGTGTTCTACACACTAATCATTGTACCAAGTGGAATCTTTCATAAACCATCAATAAAAGCGAACCTGTATCGCACTAACTACCGTGTTAGAAGGATTATTGATACCGAATCAGACAAGATAACCAGGAGTAAACCCACCTCTCATACGCACCAAATTGGGGTCCTGGCTAAACCCCTAACCACTCCTGTGATCTTGCGACACCAGAACAAACTTTCCAACCTATAAATGGTGCTTAGCATGGGCAGGTTCCAATCCTAGAGCCAACCAGACCCTTTATTCACTACTAGGGAACCAGCCTTGCTCACAGCGCCTGGAATCTTCCAAACAAAATCAACACGAAAAAGGGAACAGCTAAAGAATGGCAGAATACATGATGTCAAGGAACGAAGACATCAGAGCGCTATTTGCCCCACGAGGATCCACGGACAACGCCTTCCGAGATTCAAATCTACAAGAAGATCTAAAGCACAAATTCATGAGACTAGAGAAATTATCTAAAAAAGAAATCAACAAATTCTGGGAGAAAACAACAATGCAGGAATATGCGGAACAAAAGAAAATACCGAGGGGTCTCAGGATAATTATCTTTCCGGATTTCGATGACCCACTCGACTCAGACTTAGCAGATGAATGGGAACAAAATCTCATAACAGGCTCTTTACGAATGATAGAACTGCTGATCGAACACGCAAAAAGAAAACATGAAAGAATTGTGATCCTACTAGAAGAGTTAAAAAAGGAAATAGAGATATACGATGCCCCCAAAGCAACCAAGGAGAAGAACTACAAAACCATGTATAGAATACTCAAAACCCACCAAGATGAGGTCAAAATGAGAAAGCTGCACAAATTCTTCAGAGACGACAAAGACTACAGGGAAGATCGGGTCTTCACCTACCAACCCAAATATGATCAGAACCAACAGCAACAGAAGTCCAAAGAAAGTACCCCAAACACCTCGGGTGCAAGTTCAGAAATTGATAGCGATCAGGAAGAATCATCAAATTTACCGGTAAAGGAGACAGTTAGGCGGTCTTTTTTAGACCAAATAAAACTACACAAGAAGGCGAGTCGTCTGAAATCACAACCCAACAGCAACAAAAAATCGGTATCCTTCGCAACTCCACTGACAAATACAGGAACCCCTCAAGAAGAAGAAGGGGGGGAAGAACAGACAGAGGACGCAGGAGACCTGGAAGAGGAAATCGAACAAAGACAAACAAGGTCACAATCACAGAAAACTGTGGGACAGAAACACAACAAAATCTGATCATGAACCTGTCACACAAAGAACTCACGAATCTGGAAATAAGGGTACTCAATAAGGGATTGTCCTTCTCACCATCAAGCAAGAACAACTTTGTAGACATACAAATAGATCTATTCAAATTTACTAGACGCCTCAAACTTACAAAATTCTTTGCAACCAAAACAACGGTTTACAAACCACCAGAAACGGTACCAAAACCCAGCCTGCTCACCATCAGAGACCTTGAAGACATCCACCTCCTAAGCACGCTTGCAGAGAACAACAAGAGCAAGCAAGAATGCATGCAAGAATTAGGGATTCAGAGTGTATCCATGAAAATCCCAGAGCTTAAAAGCAAATCCAAATTCAATCCACAATTATGAGCGGAGAACTACATAGACACCTTTCATCAAGCTGTGACCAATGACCTCCACAAATTGGAAGATCGATGTACCAGAGGTAGTAATAATAAAGACAACCTTACAAAAGAGGAACAAACGGTACTCAGGAATTTACAAAAAGAAACCAGCATCGTGATCAAGGAAGCAGACAAAGGAGGCAATATAGTTATTATGGAAAGAACAGACTACATTAAAATGGCCCTGAACCACCTCCAAATACCGGGCAACTACGAGAAACTGGACAACAATCCCCAAGCCAGGATTCTCAGGGAACACCGAGAACTCCTAAACAAATACCAAGCGATAGGACTCATTACAGAGGATGAATATGACTACCTTAGAACGGATCATCCAATTATGCCAACGCTGTACTTCCTACCGAAGATCCACAAAACCTTTGACACCATTCCAGAAGGAAGACCAATTATGAGTGGCATTGGCGGTATTACTGAAACACTAGCAAGATACATCAACAATGTAATACAGCCACTCATCGTCAAGATCCCTACCTATCTCAGGGATACCATGCATACTTTGGAGATACTTTCCAGAATCAAATGGGAACCGAATTTCTTAATGGCCACCTTAGATGTCAAGGCCCTGTACACATCAATAGACCATGAGCTTGCAATATCGAGTATGGGGTACCTCCTCAAATACGAGTCAGCGTCACACCTCGAGCAAGTAGAAATGACCAAATCCTTCCTGAAATTTTCACTCAACAACAACATATTTATTTTCAATGGTGAATACTACAAGCAAACCAAGGGGATCGCTATGGGAGCCAGCTATGCTCCAGCATTAGCCAACTGCTTCATGCATACCTACGAACAAGAGCATGCAATGAAGGAAACCAAATACACCAGTCTAATTGTCAACTGGGCTCGTTTCATAGATGATATCATCCTGATATGGAAAGGGACAGAAGATGAACTAAACCAATACATGGATTACCTCAATACTAACAACTATGGCATCGAACTAACTAGCCATATCAGCTCGGAACAAATAGACTTTTTGGATCTCAAGATTATGATTGAAGACAACAAAATTACAACCAGAACATTTCGTAAACCAACGGAAGTGAACTCAACCCTTCATGCACAAAGTTGCCACAGGAACAGTGTTATACGAAATATCCCAAAAGGTGAATACATCCGAGCGAGAAGGAACTGTAACACAGACAAATCCTTCACAGAAGAATGCGACCTACTGGATCGCAGATTTAGATGCCGAGGTTATTCCGCCCAAAGCCTGACACCGGCAAGAGAACAAGCTATACACATTCCGAGATCTACACTGTTAACACCTAAACCCAGAAGACAGGAATGCAACCCCAAGATTAGATTTGTCACAAGATACAACCAAGACAGTCATGCCCTCCAAAAAATCTTGACCAAACACTGGGAGCTACTCCGTATGGATGAACATATCGAACCTCAGCTTGAGACATATCCAAGCATGTCGTTCAAAAGAGCACCAACTCTCAGGAACCTACTTAGTCCTTCCTTTCTCGCGGAAAAAATCATCATGGCACAAGACTGGCTCAGCAAGCAAACACCAATAGGCTTCACTAAATGCGGCACTTGCTCAATGTGCAAATATGCGACACAAACTAACTGTGCCAAATTCGCAGGTTGCCCAATATTTAAAATCACGGAGCACATCAATTGTAGAAGTAAGTATGTGATCTATGCTTTGATTTGCGTATGTGACAAGATATATATTGGCAGCACCATCCGAGAAGCTCGCATCAGGATAAGGGAACATATGAACAGCATACATTCGCAAGATCCTAAACTACCGCTGGCCAACCACTGGCAGAAGTACCACCAAATGAACGACAAAAGTGAAATAAGGTTCATCGGACTGAAAATCGTCAGGCTGGGCCCGAGAGGAGGAGACAGAATCCAGAAACTCAGACAAGAAGAAGCGCGACTTATCTGTCACTTTAGATGTGTTAAAAATGGTCTTAACAGAGATCACGACCTCAATGTCTTTCTGTAAACCCTCTCAACCACCAAATCTGCCTCCTCCATGATATACTCCAATGGGCATCACACCCTGGCCCGACCGACGAACACGAATAACAGTTTCAGACATCGACAATTTCTTGGCAAGCCATGACTGACCATCCGTAATGACTTATCCAATCACACCTTAAATGAACTATCCACTCATAACAGAAATTAGCAAACCACCACTTACACCCTTCCATTCAGATCCCCCTTGAGTTGCCCTCCTAGGTTCCAACAAAACCGCCCCTTTCCACCGGGCCATGGCCCAATCAGAGAAAAATATCAAAATGTGCACACGTCAGTATCGCAAACTCGCACCCGTGCATGCGCAATTGCCTCCCAAGAACACTATCTCTTCGCGCACGCGCAGTAGCACCCGCTGGGACGCCACACGCTCACGCATGCGCCGCCAGTCCAACTCTGGCTGGTAGGCGCATGCGCAAGTATATTAAACATGGCGGCATTCATTCACCACTGAAGCCGCAGGGAGCAACGCATCACAGACACTACTCAGACGAAGGTAAGCAATGCCACCTCGATCCAACCCTCGCTGAAACTCGCCATACCTAAGAAAGGGCTCAACCCACCCCCTTCGAACTATAAAATCTAAATCATATACCAGTTGTAACCACGGACTTTTTCATGAATTACTTTCAGAGCCCAATAGGAGCTAGACTGCCATAAGGACAGCCACCCACAACAAAACAAGAACCCCACCTAGGGACCGCAGCATTACATACTTGGTAAGAAGACCAATTATCTCTCCAATCCTCCCTCCGCCCATCCTCCTCCCCACCGCTCTTGCTTAACCTCTCTCTTTTCTCTCTCCCCAATTTTTTTCTTCTGTCTACTGTGTTAAAAATCCAACTTGTAAACACAATGTATAAATTATGCAATGTTTTTAAAATTTCCCACCACCACCACACATCACCCACCACGTTTAATGGTTGTTAATTAAACATGCTGGTCACAAAATGTCTTTTACCACATATCACTTTGCACCTTTTGAATATTGTTCAGCCTTGAGAAAGACCCGTATGGGTTGAAACACGTGTCGGCTGACCGCACCAAGGCACAAAATGCCATAACAGTGTTCTACACACTAATCATTGTACCAAGTGGAATCTTTCATAAACCATCAATAAAAGCGAACCTGTATCGCACTAACTACCGTGTTAGAAGGATTATTGATACCGAATCAGACAAGATAACCAGGAGTAAACCCACCTCTCATACGCACCAAATTGGGGTCCTGGCTAAACCCCTAACCACTCCTGTGATCTTGCGACACCAGAACAAACTTTCCAACCTATAAATGGTGCTTAGCATGGGCAGGTTCCAATCCTAGAGCCAACCAGACCCTGTGTTCTGTATGTTGAGTGCTTCTTCACCACAAATGTGGATTCATGGCACTCTGCCAGTGTCTAAATAGTAGATCTGGATACATTCAATTGGCAACAGGCATGTCCCGAGCTGCCTGTTGTACATAAGCTTCTGCTCAGAATGTTGGAAGCCGTGATGTGGCAAGGGATATAAGGCTCTAGCTTGTAGGATAGCAGAATCAACAGAGTGTTCAAAACCTGCTCACTCATTCTGGAACGAGGGGCCATGGGGCAAAATGAGCCTGATCCCACATACAGGGGGTTGTTACCCCTTTATCTCTCCTGAATGAAAGAATGAGCTCTCAGACACAAGTTATCACCCCTGCACACACAATGAATGAATATGGTATGGATCTATCGATCAAGAAAACTGGAGTGAGAATTCAGAGTGTTTCAACAGAAATATAAATGTCTTCCCAGATGGGAGACTGACTCCATTAATATACATGGGGTCACTGAGATGATCAAGAGAGAAACTGTACGTTCAGTTGTGAGATTACCAGCAACGGGTACACTATGCTCCAAGGAGTGAGGTGCCCACTCAATATATCACACTGTTTAAAGGTGTGAGACCCATCCTGAATGCTTCCCCAAAGAGCCTTGGCCAGAGTTTCACACTGAAGAAGTGAGCATGTGATCCGGGGTCTGCAGCCCACACACACACATGGGATTCCCATGCACCCACTTGAGAAATTTGCACCAAATTAGTGAGATTGTGCTCCAAGGTAGGAGGCACATGCACAGTCTTTGCTCTGACATTTGACACACTCACAGGATGGGACAGCATTTCGTTCCCCCATCCTAGTTGTGTTGCTCTGCCTTTTGAGGGCTACTACAACCTGGATGATTACAGAGGGGTGGAGGAGGGACAGTGATGGCCTACTGGAATGCAACTGGAAGGCTCCTTCTTACTTGACTTTAGTATATGCAGTACATGCTAGCCAATGTTTCCCCTGATCTGCGCCCCCCCCCCCAGCCCCCCCTCACACCAAGTTGGTGACTACATGAAAATGCGTCATATAACAGATGGTAATGCCACTCCCTATATTTGGGCACCAACCCCCGAACCCCCCACCCCCGGGAAATTCATAAGTCAGCTCCCCTGGGTGGAGTAATATAAGTCATGCTTAATTACTGTGTGGATGAGCGAGCACATACATATGTGTGTGTGTTAACATACATAAAGTGTGCTTGATTAATCTTTCGTGTAAAGCAGTGCCTTCTCTTAATAGGCGAGATCGCAGCCAATACTGTACTTAAGAGCCGGGTGGTGACTGTCGGTTCGGTTCCACAAATCATTCCAGCCGGACCAGCTCTCCAAGCAGTCAAAGCGCGCGCCTTGAATACACAATCGCTCACGCGGCTCGCGCGGCCCATCTGCAGTCGTGTCAGGTGTTCGGGATAACTGATGATTGTGCAAATAATCCCCACCAGGATCAATGAATGCTTGTTTATCAAACGCATTTTCATTCGGGCTGCACAGGGAGTGGGTGCTAAGAGCAAGGCGTTTATATTGCGAACACGCTGGACTTAACCTTTTCCCCAACCGAGGCAATTAAAGGTGAATAACCTCGGCGCGAGGAGATAAAGTGATTTTATTGCAAAACGAGACGCTTCAGACCACGCATTCGCAAAGCCTCCTTGGCTGTTCACCCTAGCCGCACAGAAGGAGACAGCTTAAAACTATCAAACTCAAATGAGCTCAGAGAAAAAGGACACATCCCGTAAGCAGGTAATAACTCGGCTCTCCTGTCGCAGCAGTCCAACACCCATCTCCCCCACCTACATGTGTCAATCTATTAACTAGTCGAATCAGGGGTCACTCCTATACTGCCCGCGTCAGCTGAAAGGAGTCTTAATGGCGCAAATCGGCGATGCGGTGGAAGGGGCGCAACTAGACCGAAACTTGGGGTGGTGGGGGTACATTAACGCATCAAATGGTAGGTGCAGAGCTCTCAAGTGTCCTGTGCCCGTGGGTGACCTTCGCACGCATGGCTACGGGCAGTGGGGGAGGGCTCCCATTAGAGACGGTCCTCATCACGAGTTTGGCTGTAACCCTTAAATCCGGCGTTAGCGCTATTACCGCCGGATTTAAGGGTCTGCCAAATCAGTGCTTCGGCGGATTTCTCCCCAGCTCTGAGCTGGGGGGAAATCCGCCGAAAATTCACGCTATTACCACCGGCAGGAAATCCGCCGGCAGTAAGAGCACAAAAATTCCCCATTGAGCCCAATGGGGAATGGGGAATTCCTGAATGGGCTCAGTGGGGAATGGGCAATACCCGTTCCACCAAACCCGTGATCCTGCGCTATTAGCGCCGGGGGGTTTGGCGGTAGAACTATTAACGCCGGCGCTGATAGCGCCAGCGTTACCGCCCAACTCGTGATGAGGCCCATACATGTGTGTGGATGTGGCACATTTGCTTGCACGGTGCTGCATTCCAGTTGTGTCAAAAGGAATATTTTTGTGAACCAGTATCAAATTAACATCAAATGGTGCAATTGAATGGCCACAGGGCAAGTGGTATTGCACAAGACATGACATCATTTGAAAATAAAATGTACATTTTGATGCAAATTGCTGGCATGATATTGCTGTGGCTGCTATGTGGTGCATGGTTGACTTTCCATTGTACCACTGTCACATGTCAGACTGAGTGGTTCTACAGTTGCAGTGTCTTTGAGGTGTCTGTGGGCAATAAGAAAGGAGGGTGTAGCAAACTGACTAGATACTGTGGGCCATGATTCTAGCTTTCACGCCCCAGCTCAGGGGCGGACATGGCATTTAACAGCCCGCCAGTCCACGGTAAGCTTGCCAGTCCACGGTTGGGAAATTACTGTTTTATTGATAAGCATATCAAAGGCAGGGGCTAGCGTATAATTAAATTGAACTGGGTGATCTCCAGCCCTTTAATATGAGTAGAAATACCCTCGAGATGGATGGGGATGTAGAGTTTATTCATACATCAATAATCGAAATGACTCAGGTAGTTGGCAAAAAGGATAACTGTTTTAATATCAATTATCTAAAACAGGGAGTACAACGAACATCATCCGATGTTGCAAAGCAAATCCCTCAATGCATTTCAAAAATATATATACTTTTATAGCAAAAAATCGTCATAGGTGACGTTTTACAAATGTATAACTAACGTCATCCTACGTGGCAAACTACAAAAACCTATTGAGAAAAGTGATTGGGTCTAAGGAACTATCTAAATATACACTCTATACTAATATGGGACAATGGGTGAAAGTGGTAGGTTTCTTAACAGCAGGTGGGGAAACTAAGCCCTCCCTTCAAAATTGCCACTATAAATGTCACTAAATCCACAATGTCTCATTGGCTACATAACTATAGGACCCTTAATTACGTGGTCCCCTTCAATTGGCTAGCACTCTAACCTTCGTCAATACTTTTCCACCTGTGTCTAGCAGCACACAGATTGGACATCCAGGTGTTGTGAGCTTGTCTAAAACAGAGCTTCCCACCAATTAGCATACTCATCTCTCATCACCTCAGTGGTCTGCTGGCAATTAAGACTTTGAACTTGTCCTTGGGAGCGTTCTTAGCTCTGGAGAATTCAGGGGAGTGAAGGCATGCTCTGCCCTCGTGCGTAGGTGTGACCATCACATCTGTCCAACTTCATCTGTCCATGTGACTGTAGACCATGATTTTGAACTTCTTGTGTATTAAAATACTATTTTCTAATAGACCTCTGACACCTTCCTTGTTTTGTTCATGCCTTTAGAACAGGAGCTTGTTCTTTCACACGATTTTGTATCCAATGCCTGCTCCTTCCAGCCTGTTAAGACCTTGACTTTCTTGGCTTGGCTTCATGGTTCATCCAGCCTCACCTTTCTGAGATTCACTTTTAATTCATTTGTTTGCTTACTGCGACACACTGAAAATGAGGCCTTCCATTTTCAGTCCAATTCTGCTATACCACATAGTGGAAACATCCATCCTTTATTCTCAATGCTTGTATGTATATGTTGGTGTATGCTGCAATTTACTCACTACTTAGCTAGCCTTAAGAATACTTTGTCTACTTGCATTTCTCTGCATCTGTGCCCATGTAAAACAACTTGGTATCTTCATAATTTGTGTGGCATACGCTTCTTCACCTTGATCCCAAGATGCCACTTATCCTTGATTCTTTCTTGATGCCTTATTAGAATATCTTCATTCTCTTGTCCCTGCATCTCTTCTATGCACGTCAGCTTGATTCTGCATGACGTCACCATTCATCTTTGCCATTCATTTGCTCTGCTTCTTCCAGGATTTCATTAAAATGGCCATCATATCGTCTGGTATGCAGGTATGGTTCTCTCAATGGGAACCTTGCTTCCAGGATTCTCTTTGATATTATATTTGTTTTAAAAAAAGAGATAGACTATTAGCTGTGAATTATCGACCAATCTCGCTATTGGATGTCAACAGCAATATTTTCTTCGGATTAATCCTAAGGGAGTTGGAGGAATGAGCTAAATCTAATGGAATAATACCAAAACAGCAAACTGGTTTTAGAAAGGGACTATCCACCTCTCTCAATGGTCTAGTTCTCAGTTGTTTAAATGGGGATTCGGGAATCAAAGGTGGCGTGCCTCTCTTCGGGGCCTGGATTGACCTCTCCCAAGCCTTTGACACTGTTAATAGGGGTATCTTGTGGAAGAAATTGTATGCATGGGGGGTCCCCCAATCTACACTCTATCCTGATTGAATTGCATCAAAATACGAAGTTGAGAGTCAGGCTTTCCAGAGCGGGCCAAATATCGGGACACATACGGGTGGAAAGAGGGGTTTGTTAGGGTTGCCTGATAGCGCTGCTTCTGTTTATCCTTTTTATGGCTGACCTCGACCAAAATTTAAGGGAGAGTGGTCTTGTTTCTCCGCGCATTGGCTCAACTAAACTCAGCTGGTTGGCTTATGCTGATGACGTGGTGGTACTGGATCACTCTCAGGTGGGATTCTAGAGGTTGCTGTCGGTCTCGGAAACCTGTGCCGAAGCAATGATCTCAGAATTAATCCAAATAAATCCAGGGCCTGATTTTTAAGCATCCGAGCAAAAGAACCAAGAATTATTTGGATCACTGACCTATAGATGTTGTCTCTGAGCTTACCTATTTGGGATCAATAATTAAGTCAAACCCAACCAAAATCCATCTATTGGAAACTATTAGTTTAAAAACCATTAAGTTGGGGGCTCAGATGAAAAGGATAAGAACTTAGTTCTGTAAATTCTCAGTACTACCTTTGGTGAAATTCTATCTAGGTAAGGTGGTCCCTGTCATTCTGTTCGGTATGGACACTAATCTTCTCTCGATGGATGTGAATTGGGATACTATAGAGTCAAAGCTTTGGAAAAAAAACACTATGACTTCCAAATTGTGTTCCTATTGTGTCCCTTAGGTATGAATTGGGCCTCTCCTCTCTAAGATCGTGGTTGGAGTGGAAATGGATCTCCCTATATAGGTCGCTATTGGATTCTCCAAAGGGATCACTATATGAGGACCTGTCCCTCCTATTGCAGTGCAATACTAACCGCTTCCTTGAAAAATTAAAGCTCAGATGTCTAGGGCTTCTGAATAATGCAGATTGTACACCAGATCTTCTGATATAAAATCCAACAAAAGTAAAAGAGCAGATGAAAAATTGGGATTGGTTAGAAACAGAAGAAAAAAGGAGGAGGGCAAAGTTGTTGCAATCATTTTCCATTATGGGTAAAAAAAAAAAAAGGCAATTTCGCCACCCTACTTGACCAAATACCCGGATCCGAGATCAAGGGATCTTTTTTGAGATTGAGACTCAACATACTCCCCACTTTGGAAATTCAATCAGTCAGAGACTCAGCCTTATCTGATAATTGGTGTGATAAATGTGATGATATTGAACATCAAATGATAAAACATCTTTTATCTAGGTGTTTGGGTACAAGGGATTTGAGAGTTGTTAGACTGAAAAGATTTGTTCATGATGTTGGATGGTTGGACATGGAGGAATTCTGGCTTAGACTATCATCTGGTAATTAAATATTTCTGACCTCAGAAGTGGTCAGAGTGTTAAGAGATCTTAATTTGGACGGTTATTGAGAATTGAAATTCGATGAGAGCTGCAAATGTATGATTGATCTTTTCTTTTTTTCTCTTACCGTTTTTTATGTGCTTAATTTCTATTGTGTAAATTGTTTTGAATTATTTGCATTTCTCTCGAAATGTGTAAAAGTCAACAAATATTGGCTAAAGCACAATAAATAAAATGCATTAAAAAAAAGAACCTTTGATATTGGTATTCTTGCTGGTACCGCATGTGTCTCACGCTCTGTCTCCCAACATATAGGTAATATGGGTGAAGTGGCTGAGGAGGGGTACTTGGCTGCTCTTCTACAAAGCTCCTGAAGAGCTGAGTACACAGAGTACTTGAATTACACTGGTTACTAAAGCAAGGGCTGAAAGGGACACCTTCCCAACCCCATCAGAGGGATGTCTTCTGTGGCACACCCCCCTGAGCTTTCACTTTTCTTGGAAGGCCTAACTTGAGCGCTTGCATCAGCGGAAGAATGGCCCTCTACCCTTTTAGTGGCTGCCATTCGCTCTAAAGCACCTGGATACAAAGCAACCGATATGGGGAGAAAAACTGAAGAATTGTCTATAATTATGAAAAGGAAGAGATTTTTACATAAACTAACTGTAAATGTTCGAAATAAACTTACTTGTAATAAAAATGCATGCACAGTACTTCACAGCATGACGGCTGTGGAGGCGAGGCACAGGCGAAGGGCATCCCGAGCTGGCGTTGCGCTGAATCTCCATGGCTGACACACCGTTGCCAGATGTGACGCCTCAGCGCACACTGAGGCACTGCACCACACGAGGAGAAACCTTGCTTTTGATTCAGGCTACGAAGCCTGGTGAGCTGAGCAGACGTTTGGGCGAGCGGTTCCACCGGACTCAGCATCGCATCTCGAACCTAAAGGGGGCAGCCGCTGGAGGCCCATGTCGGGTTTTTGAGCTGCCTACTGCAACTAATAAGCATTGCTACGATACGAGCGCGGCCTTCCCCGTTCAATAACACGAAGCGGAACACTCGCAGAATGCAATGCTCGCTGCCGCCAGAGGTGCAGGTTCTATGGAATTATAAAAGGACCCTTAACAATAGATTAAAGGCCCTATGTCCCACAAGAGGAAACAAAGTAACTGCCAACTGCACCGCAGTAACAATACAGCAAAAGCCCAGTAGCTACTAGCCAGAGATGCACACAAAACGTGAAAGGAGGTGACCTGACTTGTGGCGTCAGTAGCAAAGAAGAGGACCTCATTGTGACAGAAAGGACCTACATAGTGGGGGGTGCCTGCCTATTGGTTTTTACTAGTGCATGACCTGTCTACCATCTTTGATTGGGGCTATCCCAATGGACTTATATCAATACATGAACGTTTTTCTTTTAAAAAGAAACTTGTTTCCTGTTGAAGTTTGTTTTTTCTTTGTAGTAAGGATTTAAGTGCATAATATAAAGCCTCTGTGTCTTTAATAGAATCTAAACACCCTCTCACGCTAGTGAGGCGGATTATTTATTTGTTAACCATCACCTGATTTAAGGAATCCCCATAAGCACAATGTCAGGAGAAGCAGATTTCATCACAAGAATATCCACATTCAAAAAGGTGCTTGCCTGGAAGAATCAGTCAGAATATGGGCACAGTACCACCGCCTACCTGTGTCAAAAGTGACATTTAATTACACTGGCAGTTTAAAACTTGTGCATTAAAATCAAACTGTTGAAAAGAAGTGACTTGCATCAAAAGCAATATAGGTTGCCACTATTTAATCTCTATGTTTTAAAAAGGCTGGAATTAGAGATATGTTTGCCTATTTGAAATGTAAGTTTATTTTATTAAATACAAAATTAAACATGTTGGGTTTAATGTGAACTGATACCAGCCAGAGGACTTCAAAGCACATTCTACAGTTTGCCCCAAACAAAGGTGCATTCCTTTTGATCTCTGCCCAGGAACTCTCAGTTAGATGCTAATGAAGGGAGGAGGAGATTTTGCTCTGCTTCTCTGGGGAGAGACAATAGGCTTCCTGGACTGAAAGGGAATGCAAATTCAAGTGTCAACAGAAACCACTGCCAGCCGGAAGAGAGGCCTGGATTGCTCTTGGCCCAACAAAACCTTGGGGGTGGGACCAGACAGATGTGTGTATCTTAACCCACAAGAAAATATCTTTTTGAAAAAGATTCACACAGAGCTGTGCAAAATGTGTACATTTTTTTTAAATATAGGTTGTTAACATGAAAATTCTCCTCACAGTTTGAAACTACTCTGAACTCTGTGCTATGTTCAGACAGGACTACCGAAATTGTAATTTTGTAGCAATTGTGATGATGCTAGAAATATAAAACTTCACAGGATTATGCCCAGATGTCATGCACATATATGTAGAAAAATGTGGACAAATCTGACATTGGGTACCCAACCAAAAGCGCAAAAAACTGCCAAATCTGAACTAAAGCTCTCACTGAGCTGGGACTCGGACGGATACTTGCTCTACTAAATCTATGATATAAATATGTATTGCTAGCAAGTTGGTTATATTGTAAATATGCTTTATGTGAAAAATAGATTTACTGTACAGAAACAAAGGGGAGGTACTCCCTGGATTGTAAAATACAGCATCATCATGGCACCAGAGTTCCTTCTCAATAGGATTCCTAGAGGGTGTGCCGAGTATAATTCAGCCTACCCACCTCTTAGGGAAATACATAAATAGAGACAGCTTAGGACCTAGAGACACACAGATTCACCCATCAACTGATTACTGGCTAAGCACTTTGCAGAAGAAACCCATATCCAAGACTCCAGAACTTTGAAAGCAGAGAGGCCCAATTCCAAAGCTGAACCCTTCTCAGCTTGGTCTTTTAAAATCTTGCAACCTGATTTTACCCCAGACTTCCAAGGGGCACAACTAAAGGAACAGCCTGGCTGAGTTGTTTCTGCTTTCTCACCAAGACCTCTTGCTAGAATCCGGAGAGCCAAACCATTAGAGCAGAGCTGTAACTAGATCAATGCAACCCAGAACCAACCCGTCAGATGCAGTCCAGAGTGCCGGGGTGAGTGCAGAACCGAGCGCCTGAATACTGTCCGGTGGGCTAGCAGAATTCCAGTCCAGACATTTTTGACCAGATCCTTGACGGGCCTATTCCAAACAGTAGTTGTGAGTATCTATAGCATAGCATTGTCCCTAGCCAGTATCGTATCCATAAGTAATCCTATCCAAACTCTTCTATCATAGCCAGAACTGCATTGTAGAAAATCTCTTGTTCTCCTGAATCTTTCCCTCATCCATATAGTCCTTTGATAATAATAGTGATAATATAGGGCCTCATTACACGGAAGGCGGTGAGCCATGGCGCTATTAAATACCGGCACCGCCTTGGCGGAAAGGGGATTTACCGCCCCATTCCAAGGTTGGTGGGGCGGTAAATCCCCCTTCCGCCATTGCCCTTCCCCATTCCCATTTCTGCCCCATAGGGCTCTATGGGAATGGGGAAGGCGCTAATTACGGCACCGCAATTTTGCGGTGCCGTAATTAGCTCCGAGGTCCCTTAGCGGGTTGGTTTTTAACGCCTGCAAAAAGCAGGCGTTAAATCACCAACCCGCTAAGGGACCTCGTAGTAAGGCGGTACTGATTAACGGTCACCGTTACCATTAACGGTGGCCGTTAACCATTACCGCCTTCCGTGTAATGAGGCCCATAATCTTTGCGCTAATTTATTTGCTGAAGAAAGACAAGCATCTCTGCAGGTAGAAACCATCCAGAGACATCGCTGGATTGGTGCCTGTGCTGTCGTATAGCTTGTGGCTTCATAGACTCCCTAGCGTAAAGAAAATCCTGTTTGTAAATTCAAAAGTGCATCTTTCATTTGAAAATCTTGACTCTTTCTGAGAAAAAAGGATCTCTACTAAAACCATAATAACTTCTGTACCGTATATGCTAGAAACAGAATTTAAGTGTCAAATTGAAGCTAACATCGTCAGCTTTCCAACATATATCCTTACGGTTTTTCCACAATCACGTTTCTCGCACGCAGAAAGGTTTGCTGTGAATTTTTCGTTTGGCTCAATTTCATCACGTGTAAAACAGCTGTTCTTTGCATCCGACCTCAAAATTCAGTTTTCAACCTGCTAGTCATTCAATAATCAGTGCTAGTGTTTACCTGAAACTATACAAAGCGGCTCTCACTAGTTTTGAATCCAATTGAGTGAATTAAATCAATTTTTCTGTGTTTTTTACCCATTCATTCCAAGCCCCATTCAAAAGCATTTTACCTGTTTGAAATCATTCCTATTTCTCTCTGAGTTGCTGGGGGAAGTTGGGATTGAACTGTATTTGTTGAGTGTGTATTCCTGAAACCTGTTTTCTCTCCTTCCATCTCTATATTGCATATTGGGGGGATTGAGTAGTGTACAGGGGGAAAGAGTGACATCCCATTTGACTGAACCCACACAAAGTTTTATTCTATGCTGCATTATTCTTCCTACCCATACTCCTTCTGATTAAAGAGATTGTTGATTGTAACATCACCCCAATGGTGATCCTTGTATAAATATTAAATAGTGTGATATATATATTGTTCAAATTCATAAAATAAATCTTTTAACTTTGCAAAACAGCCTGCTTCCTGGTTCAGTAAGACCTGGGGCGATTCAAAGAGAGGGGAGTGATATAAGGGTACATCATTCAGAAATAAAAGAACTTATAGACACAAATATATAATTAAGGGTTCCAGCTGTGCGTCACATGCTAGGCATTGACTTAGGTGGAGTGCCGGGTTGAAATCACTTACATCAGTTTGTCAAAAATCATCATGGTTTTCCAAACTACCCTCACATATAAAGACAGGAGACCTAGCTTGTGTCTTATAATTGCCATTGGAATTGGGTTGGGGAGTAATAAGATCGGACTCCTGAATCGACTCTCCAATCTCTACCAGGCCTCTCAACGCAAGCCAAAGCATGTCTCTGCAGCATATGTGAGTGTCGGTATGAATTTCTGGTAAGAGAAATGAATGATCGGTAGGAGCAAGAATTTTCTCTACTCCCGCCCTATCACAATTTCTTGCGCAGTCAGCTTTTTCACTTTGGTGTTCAAACATTCAAACTACGGTTTCTCACTGGCACTTGCACTGATCATTGCCCCTATATATTTCATTAAAGGAACAACAGAATGTATTCAGTTTTTTTTCAAAGACCAGCAGGGCGCCCTCTTTTTCCACCCCCTCGAGCTATCCAACATGAGTATTTCTGTCTTGGCTACTTTGATATTCAAACCATTCTGGTTCACATAGTTTTGTAGCTTCCTCTGTAGGCCGATCAGAGTTCACTCCAATACGACTGAATCATCGGCATACAGTAGCCATCCTGCAGATGTTCCATTTATCCTAGATGGACATGTCCTAGGAGGGTCCAAGACCTCTTTCATGTCTGTGATAAAGATAGTGGGCCTCATTCCGAGTAAGGGGGTAACAGATACCGGGCACCGGTAAGGAGACCGGTGCCGGTAATCCCTTACCGCCCTACTATGAGGTCCCTTAGCGGGTCCCTTCTTTAACGCCTGGTCTGACCAGGCATTATGGACGGGACCCGTTTAGGGACTTCAGAGCTAATAACGGTACCGCAATTTGCGGTACCGTTATTAGCGCCTTCCCCATTCCCATTGAGCCCTATTGAGCCCTATGGGGGCTCAATGGGAATGGGGAATGGCTTTTTCAAAGGGGACTTACCGGTCCCGCAAAGGTCGGACTACACCGGTAAGTCCCCATTGAACCATACTGGTGCCGGTACCGTTATTGGAGGCAGTCATGGAGCAAATAGCGCCATGACTACCTCCAATCTCGGAATGAGGCCCATTATATAGGATTGGTGCCAGCGGGTAGCCCCATTTCAGGCCCCTATGAGTCTGGATCCTCCTTGTCAAATTGCCCCCCTGGTCGAGTCTGATTTGCAAGGCAGTCCTGGAGTACAGGTCCTTGATTGCTGCCATTAAATTTCTAGGACATCCCATGGCTATCATTTTTGCCCATAATAGCTCCCGTCCGATTCTGTTGAAGGAGCACTCCAGATCTATACAAGCCATATAGAGTCTGCCTTCCCCCTTGAGATCCTGCATTTTTAGTAGGCTAATCAGCAGCAAATGTAAACTGACACTGACTCCTCTCACAAGACCAGTTTGCCTGGGGTCATAGGACCTTGTCTCGTTCACCCATTCTTTCAGGCGTATCAGCAGAATTCCCATAATACCTTTCCCAGAACATCGAGGAGAGCGATAGGGTGGTAGTTTTTTGGAGCCGCCCTATCTCGCTTCTTGAAAATAGGGACCATGACTGCTCGTTTCCATGTGGCTGGAACTCTACCACACCAGACGATCCTTCAAAACAAAACCAAACAAAAGTCAGCCCAATCCTCCACGGCTTCCTTTAGCATAGCATTCATCATCCCATCAGGTCCTGGTGCACAGTAATTGCAATCTCTCATCATTATATGAAGAATTTCATGCCTATCAAGGGGTATTGATCATTGCGTATACTGACCACTCCTAGCTTCTTCCCTCGCTTGGTCCTTCTGGGCAAATAGACTTTTGAAATGCTCAACCCAACAGCCCTCTGATATCGGATTCAGTTAGAGTGAGCTGTTGTACCTTTCCTTACAGTTTAGTAGTTGCACAGATTTCTGGAGTATTTCAAATCCAGGGCCTGCAGCATAGCTTCAAAGTCATTCTGGTATAGGATTGTCTTGTGGGAGATTGCCCAGTTTTTATATTTTTGTTTCCGGTTTTTAATTGCTGATCCCCTGATGACAAATGGGAGAGCTCTTAACGTTCTGAGGTCACTACGCAGGTGTCAATTCTGTGTTACAACTGCTTTATCAAAGGAATGTTTTGGTTTTAAGCAAGGCTAACATCCCCTTCATCGTTGTTCCTCAAAATATGCTCAAGACAGAATCTTATTACTTCTGCATCCGTCCATTGCCAGGCTATCAGTTTTTTGCTTAGCTGTGGGACTAGGGTAAGTCTAATTCACAACCTATTTTTTCCTGGTTCCAGGTCTACCTTATGTTTTCAAAGGTCCGTTTTTTCAATTTCTTTCCAGCTCATTATAGAGCTGGAAAGCACCACTGGATCATGATCACTATATTCTATATTCTGAAGGAAGTACAGTGATAACATTGCTGGACACAAAAAAAGGAATCCAGGGTTGCACTGGCTACCCCCAAATGCCATGTTGTGGCCCCTGTCAGGTCTCCTTTAACTTAGCCATTCTTCATGTGGATATCCCTCACAGCAGTTTCTTCCAGCCACTCGCGGCACCTGCCTCTTTTTTCCTTTGGTGCCTCTGTGACGAATAAACCTCCGGGGCACCAGTGGTCCAGGGATGAATATCGGTTTCTAAACCATCAATCAACCCCACTCCTCTAGTATACCAGAAGGGATATGAACATATTGGAATACAAGTGAATTTTAAAACCTCCTTGTACAATTTTGGTAACGTGGACTGAGCGGCAGGCTTATCGCCACAAGGTCGTGGATCGTTGGTTACTTGCAACACAGCGAAAATACAATTAGTACCCAATGATAAAAGGGACTGTCCGGTTAATGTTGTATAAAAATATCTACTTCATTATTACTACAATAGAAAGTTCTAGCACACTACAATTACAAACCACAATGTAAAGGACCACATAGGACAGGCAGTTTCACAAAGGAAAGGGATACACTCTGGATACTGACAGGAGGGTAGTTGGTAAAGTAATCAGTCTTACAGTTCAAGGTTGTTGGTTCCAACACCAAAGGGACAAAGGGTTGTAACTGTCGCTAGGGGCCTTCATAGAAGGACCAGGGGAGCGGAACCACAATGTACCTGGTGCTGAAGAAGATCTTGGTGCTCAACAGTGTCGAGGTGCTTCCTAGGCGCTTCACAGCCTATGAGACAGAGTTAGTGGTGGGAGACAACTGCGGGTACCAGGTGGCAGGCAATTCGGCAATTGAGCCTGGACAGACGATCTGATCTGGAATGCTGGTGAAGGTGTCTCGGACAGCTCTTGTCACTGCGGCATGACAACAGTCAGTGGTGCTGCTGGATGCAGTCAGAGGACTCGACTGTCCTGGAATTGTCCTTACAAAGATGGTCCCTGGATGATGCTTGTGTGGCACCCCTCCTAGCTTCTTCACAGGGCTTGTGTCCTTTCAAGACGGATGGCCCAAAGCTCAGGAGGGTGTTAGCAGGCAACGGCCTTGTCCTTTGTCCAGAGATTCTCTGGCACTTCCCACCTAGGCAGCTTGCTGACAGAACCGAGCAGGGCACGCTGTGTGCTGGCTGGGTACTGGTTCTGGGGCTGCTGGATGGGTGTTCTGAGTCCGGTATTTCCCTCTGTTCCCTGGAAGATGTTTAGGTAAGGATGACAACATATACTTCTAAGTCTCACCCATCTTCCTGTCTGCTATTTGAAATGCCATATCAATTTTGTATAGTCCGATAAATATTTGCTCTTTTGTTTTGTCAGAAAGAGTTCACCCTTTTTGCTTTGAGGGGCCGTAGTTGAGATGGTTATTGGAGCGGAGCCCTTCACGGTCCCTGCAGAATCGGTAAAAGCTGGGATTACCTTTACCTCTCAGACTCCACAGTTTGATGACAAGATTAAGCAATTTGTAATGTTGACAAGTGGCAGTCCGCTCCCCCCCTTAGACTCCACCTCCCCCAGCACCACATCCTTCATCCCCTCAGAAGTTTGAACTCTTTGGGCTCAATGTCACCAACTGGGTGCTGACGAGTGTGTGTGGGAAAGACTGTGACGATTTCAATGAGGGGATATCGGGAGAGGGGGCAGAGGTTCAGAGGGTCAGCGGAGAGTCATGAGGGTCAGAGAACACTCCCTGTCTGATTTCAAGGGCTGGAACTGGAGGTAAAATGCTCCGACTTGTACCAACAGTTCTTGATTTCGCTGAAGTCAGTGGGTTCCCCGAATTTGTGTGTTGTGCATAGTACATACCAGCCATCCCATTACCTGTAATCTGCAGCAGCCTGGCCTGGCTTTGCGTTCTTTCTAGACCTCAAGTCCCTGTGCCAACACTGACTCCATCGACTCTACAAAAACTCTGCATACACTCAGCCAACACTCTGCAACGCCCCATATCAGGAGTGGCGAGTATAAAGAAAGAGCTCCGCCCACATGGAATATAATGGAAGGCAGACTCTAGCTCTCACCAGTATGGCATGTGTACAGGCGCAGGATCATAGCCAACACTCAGCCAAAACTCTGAAGGATTTTGTAACATATTTTATGAGGTGGGGCTGACAAATTCTAATGCGCTTTACTATAATTTCATTTAGTTTTGAAGACGTTTTATGGCTCATTATGCTTACTGTATTGATAAATGATTTATAATATGTGTGTGGTGATGGCTTATCACAGAATAAAGTTGATTTTGAGATGTGAGATTGGAAAAGGTGCATTCTTATTTCCAACCTATTAAAAACAATCAATGTTACTAGAAATAAATGTTCTAAATCCCTATTATGAACATAATTTTATTCCAAACAAAAAAAGGGAAAAGATGTAAGAGTTAAAACGCTCAGCACACCTGAATGAAAAAATATAAAAAGTGAATGCAAAATTATAAATCACAATTCTTTTATTGTATGAAATCCTGCTATAACATTCATTTTTACAATCTCAATCAATAATTATATAAAAAAAAGAGAAAGAAACATTCAGTTTATCAAAAAGTCAAACATAAAATTCATACATATCAGCAAAGACATAGTGATGAACGAAAAACATACACAACGTATAATATAATTTTCATAACAACTCAACCAACACCAACTGGTTTTTATGCGTTGACTTGTGATTCCAATGACTGCACCTTCATCAGAGAAGCAATCAACAAAGTCTCTGCGTCTACACAAAACAGTAAAATGATGTTTTCACAATAGGGATAAAGGCATAGGTTGCAATTTTAAAGTGTGATGTTAGCCATTTGCATGGTTTTGTGATGATGATGATGATGATTGTGTGAGTGGACAAGATCTGTTCTGTCTGGGTCACTATATAGTAAGGAAGGTTCCTGAGAAATTGAGGGAGCTTAGTTGCTGCTTCCATAATACCCCAGAGTTCTTGGTGAGTGGCTGTTGGTCCATAGTGGACAGGCTTTGAAAGTCTTCAATGATGTTTGTTTTTGTGCAAACTTGTTTTTCAGAGTGGTTTGGTGTCACAACAGCCCACAGCACGTGGCTGTGGTGTTATGTGGTAAATGTAAGGTGAGTGTGTATTCTCGGGTGTGATTGTTCCCCAGCATTTTAGTGTGGTTGGTGAACGAGGGTTGTTGTCTAAGGCTGGCCATTCTTGATACTACTTCGATGCATTAGTGTGTGTTTGTTCATCGGGGTGGTCAGGTTTTCTAACATCTAAGACCTCAAGTGTATTGGTATGTGGCAGGTCTTGGAGGTGAGGTGGGAAGATGCTAGGGGCGCTGGTGGATGATACTAAGCAATGAAAGAGAGAGGGGATTCCTGAGGCTTGGGGTGGAAGTGGAGTGGGAGGTGCAATGGGCAGGGGACTGTCATTGAGTATATGAGGGGAGAGAGTGGGATAGAAATGGAGAGGTGTGGTGTAGTGTTTATATGAGGGGAGAGAGTGGGATAGAAATGGAGAGGTGTGGTGTAGTGTTTATATGAGGGGAGAGAGTGGGATAGAAATGGAGAGGTGTGGTGTAGTGTTTTGATTATGAGATGAGTAATGTGTCAGGGTAGGGGTGAGGTGTTTCTTTGGTGCACTGAATGCCTGTAAGTAGTTGTGGTGAACCAGAATAAGGAGTCAGACTCAATACTGCCATGTTTCAATGGTTTTTATTAAAAGTAAAACGAAAACTCCTATCTAGCCTTACCGCTATGAGGGTAGTTCCCTGTCTACCTAACTAAAACTAATGGTGTTCAAAAGAAAACAGTCAAAGGCCTCAGTCTTGAACATCTGCCTGCCCCAATTCTTGGATTACTTTTCTTCAGGAAACAGGTTTTTAAAAGTTCAACACAGTTCTGACAAAGTTCATCACAGTTCTTGCAAAATTCAACAAGTTCTTATAGTACAGTTCTCAACCTCTCTGTAGGATCTATATGCCAACTTAGACCCCATAAGGGTTAATTTCCCTCAGGAAAATAAGGCTTTTTTTAAAACAACGCCATCAATTTCAACTTGGTACTTGTCAATGATCTTGTTTTATTTTTAGACACATAGACCATCAGGGTTCATTCTCCTCCAATTCTGTGCATTATGTTTCAGGTTTCTTGGACGGTGTCCCGTCAACGTTTCGAAAAAATTGTTTCAAAATACAATAGTTTCGAAACAAAAGCATCAACAACAAAAAATTTGAATGCAATTTTTTTAATGTTAATATCTTTTTAGTGATTCTTCCCCCAAAAATCGACTCAAAAGCATCGAAAAAAATGTTTTCGATGCTTTTGAGTCGAAACTGTTGTATTTCGACACTATGACTGTCGAAAAAGTAACTATAAACCTTCTACGGGCCACACGTGCTGTCTGGTTTCATCTCATCACATACCATCTGCACCCACCATTTCTCATGTCTAGACACCACCAGATACTTCCCCTCCAACGCACACACCCTCAACTCTCCTTACATGTCAGAGCCCTTACAGCCATTTCCCCAACAGTGATGACATCTCTTACCCTACCCAATCTCATTTCCACTCCATCTCCCAAACACCAAACGACTACACACTTTCATAGGCCAATCCTTCTCTCCAACCTCACAGAGACCCACATAGACACACACATACACGTACATACACTAAAACACACACTAACTCCTTTCAGCTATTTTATCTACTCACACATAACCTCATTTCACCTTGAACCATAGACTCATTGAAGAATCTGCACCATTCGTCCCGTCTCCCCAGAGAGAGACGCCCTCTTTGAAGCTGAGGAGGTGAGCCCGCTCAGGAAGACCCAGCCGAGTGGCCTGGGCAAGTGGGACCTCACTAGGAGTGACTCCCCTCTCAGGGAGAAAGACTCCCATTCCGATAAGGAACTCCTGGTCCAGCGTACGTTATCTGCCACCATGGGAATTGGAAAGACTGTTGTTTTTTCGGTTTTGGACATTTCTGTTTTGAATCCACCAAGTAGTGACATTTCTTCAATCTCTTTATTTTCAGGTAGTGTTGGGTCTCGCATGAACTCCACAGACATAAAGGAAAGATGCAACACTTTTATTTCGGATGACATACATAAAACCAAGAGGAATCTTGAATCGAGGAGAGTGAATCCTACGCAGAGGCAAGCCTCTGACAGGAAGACGTCCTACTAGATTGTGGAACCAGCAATAGCGTGAAGAGCAGGCGAATCACTAGCTGGACACCGGAAGGCTGGCATCTTGACTGACCAAAAACCCAAGGTCGGAAGAGGGATGGAGATGGGGAAGCAACCTTCTCATCGGGTGGCGTGACCACACAGAAGCTATGGTGGGCCTGGGGCCCGTTAAGCAACCAGAGTACAGCAGAGAGATCTGAATTCCGAGCTAAGCTCACAAGATTTATTGACTGCTGAACTGAGCAGCAGAAGGAAAGTGAAAGCTTTTAATGAAGTAATGCAGTGGAGATGGGTGAACAGTGAGATTTGAGCGAGAAGTGCATTAGCTGCTGAGCAGAGCAGTTGAAAGGAACTGAACACTCCTGAAGAAGTAACACCATGGAGAGGGGCGAACCATAAGATTTGAAAGAGAAGTGCTGTAGCTACCGAGCAGAGCAGCGGCAGGGAAGCAAATACTCCCAAAAAGGTAACGTCCTGGAGAGGGGCAAACAGAGAATTAAATATCCAAGACTTGAAATTAACCAAGGTTTACAGCAGCCAGATCTAGCCGAATAGAGATAATGCAAGCCTAACCAAGGGCCAGAGGGCTTTGAAAAGCCATGAGAAACCAAATGAATTTACTATCTGATGCTGGGAAAGCCACAAAGGTTACGGGAGTCCAGGGGTGTTGCTAGGTCTGGAAAAGATCTGGCGCTATGCTAATGTCGGGCCTGTCGGGACTCAGGGCTAGCTAGCTTTTTGGTTGTAACCCCTGAGCTTCTATCAGGAGCTACAACCAAAAAGACATTGTCTATATCCCCCTCCCCTCCTAGCAACTCCTCTGCGCGAGACCTATAAACCAGAGTGGGCAAAAGCCCTGTACAAGATAAACTAAAAGATGACTGTCAGAGACCATAGGACTTTGGGGAGTACAAGAAGGTTTATGGTTACTTTTCTGACAGTCATAGTGTCGAAATACAACAGTTTCGACTCAAAAGCATTGAAGAAAAAAAATTTGAATGCATGTTTTCTTTTTATTTTTTGGGGGGGTCCCCCCCAACTCCCTTTTTTGGGAAAACTAAAAAAAAACATTTACATCAAAGAAAATGCATTCGAATGTTTTTCCCGATGCTTTTGTTTCAAAACTATTGAATTTCAAAACTATTCTTTCGAAAAACTTTGACAGGACACCCGGTACAGAGTGGGGTGAGAACTCTTTGGGACACAGAGATAGGTTGTGATTTAAGGCTATATGCATAGATGGGAACAGGCTTTCATCAATGGACTGGAAGAGTAGTTACATGTAGCAGAGCTGGTTGGTATGAGATGTTGCACAGGGATAGGTAAGTGATGTTTGCTAGGAAAAGGTAAGTAATAGTGCTTGATGTTGGCAAGTAGGTTAGGTGGCATTGATGACATGATATGCGGCTCTGGGGACTGGTAGAGTGGTGGTGAGAGTTAGAGCTGGGTGTGGTGGTGTGCTAATGAGGTGGAAAGGTGTTTAGAGGCAGGCTTGGTAGATTCCATTGGTGATGTGATTTGCAAATGTGGTGGAACGTGTGAGCGTGGTTGCAGGGGTTGAACTGGGCATATAGTTTTAGGTGCAGAGGGAAAGTGTTTTGGGAGAGACAGTAAGGGGGATAGAACGGGATAGAACGGGGGTGTGGATTGGTTTGGTGGTGAAGGGATACTGTAGAAGAGGGGGTTGTGTAAGAAGCAGGTGAATGCTGGGTATATTTTAATTAGAGGGGTATGGTTGAAGTTGCAGAGGTCATGTGATGTGTGGTGTGGTATCTATGCAAGTTAGAGGAGATGGAAAATGCAAGGGGTAAGGACTTTGTATCATATTTAATGGATTAAAGATCGAAATATTGTCCAAATAGGTTTACTGTCCCCTCAAAAGACCCCACATTTCATATAATAATCTCCTAGGGGAGCCCAACTCACTGAAAGTCCCTTACAGTCCTCTGTCCCAGGAGGACCATTTACGGAACGCCAGGTAGTGTACCATGTTTACACATCCTCACATTCATGATATCAGCAGCTTAGAGAAGTGGACATAGCATTGAGGATGTTTACCTCTGTTCTTCGCTCTTTCAATACCAGCTCTCCATGTATCTCTCGCCTGACTTAGAGGTTAATACCAATATATATTTTGAATAACCTTGTTAGTGGACAGGAAATATTTCATTTCTCATTTTTGGAAATAAGACTGATATAGTCCCCTATGAAATACAGTTGGTGTGAACAGGATGTCTGCAACACATATGCTATGGTCTGTGGACCCACATACCCTGACATGTTGGTCATATCATAGTGTGCCAGTGCAGACAATCTGAAATTGCAGTCATTCAAGGTCTTTTCTTAAGAGCAGATGATAAAGAAATAATTTATTTGGGCAACAATAGCTGTGTTTTCACTGTAGAAGAATGATGAGAAATTGAGAGCATCAACTGTACATTGAACAATGCAGACAGACATAGCTTTGAAAGGAAAAGGATGTGTTTCAAGGGACAATGACTTAGCAGAGATGGAACTTTCCTCAGCTCAGAACCCTGAAACCATTTGGAGCCACCAAGTCTCCTTGGTCTCCACCTTTGCCCTAGGTTTGGTTGTTTGTCATCTCAAATGGAACCCTCATGTTGCAAACCCATCTTCCTACCCCTTACTGTTCTTCCTGTACTTAACATTGAGGTTTTTTTCAGAGCTCCTGCACCTGGAAGAGGGTGAGTATACCTTGTCCCATGGCCTGATACGGCTTGTAGGTGCACCAGGCATGTGTTGATGTTTAATTCATCAATTTACTTTATTTGATTAAAAAAAACTTTGCACAACTCTTTTACCAATGTGCAGATTTACATACTTTTATTTCCGTCTGACTTTTTTATCTCAAGGTTTCCAGTTACATACTTTATTTGTTTTCTTAAATATTTACAGTTATTGCATCCTGGGCTTGACACTTGCTACATCTTTCCTGAACTCCTCTGCCCCCAATCCATAAAATGTTAGCAAACATTTAAAATTCGGAGCCATGCCCTGGTTTGGCACGCTTGTTTTGCCTCTTCTCTAGGAGCCCATTGCTGTGCCACTCTGGGGTATTTTCCAGACCCTCGTCCAGTGAACCTGTTACTGCATCCAGTTGTGCTCTGAGGTAGGCCTTGCATTGAGTCATTGTTGCTTGGTGTTTTGCCCTGTGCCCTGTCCTATCCTTCAATCAGACTTAACTGCTATTGTGAGGACTCAGCAGAGGTAGCTGTGTCCCCTGCTGAGTTTCTGCCCCCTCCAACTGTCAGAAAGCTGTTCCAAATCCAAAGCCTGAAACTCAGAGAGGAGCAACGGAGAAGATCCATGCCACTGCTGCTACCACGGCCTAACTTGTGAACCAGAACCCTCCATCGTGGTACCTGTAAGGAAAAGGAAGGTTGCCAGTGCGGCCATTTGCCACATCTTGCCACCTGCAGTGTCTGAAGAAAGAAATGATCTCCAGATTGCTGGGGGCCTGGTAAGATTCTCCATGAGAAGGTCTTGTTGAGCCCTGCTCCTGCCTGCCCTTCAACCCTGAAATTAACCCCTGGCTGAACTTGCCCCCAGTACCATCACCCTTGACCAGGCCAGTATTTCCTCCTTAAGTCCTGTTCAGTTAATGACCATATGTCACTAAAAGACAGTGAAAATACATTAAGCTATTGTAAATAAGCCCCAGGTACTGAGCATCAACATCGGAAGACAGAGTTGTTCCTGTCATGTGTTTTTGTCATTAATGCAATTTAGGCTTATTTAATAGAACTTAGATGTGTACCATTTCAATTGACATCAAGGATCAACAATGAATGTGACATGTCTTTGAAATTCGTCAATCTGTTTATGTTCAATTTAATGACAATTGGTGAACACAAGCAAACTTTAAAATTGAAAAAGAAATGTTTTACACAGAACTCCTTGGTCATTTCTTACGGGGATCTTTAAAAGTGAACATTATTCTCCTGGGCTCAATAGTCAGGAACAAGCCATACTTTTTGGATGACACTGAGTAAAAGACTCATGTTAGTTAGGTAGTGCTCAAATGTAGTAGAAACGTTATGGTTGTAACTATATCCATGGCTGAACGCATTAGCAACAAGCTCAAGCGGGAAATGGACGAATCTGAGAAAAGATTTTTGGAAAACACCAGAATTTGAGATATTAAAGAAAAATAGGTGAATATAAACAAGCAGATTGACACATTTTGCACCTCTACTATAGACAAAGAAAACGAATACATTGACGAAAGACATCAAAGGGTTTAAAGCATAGATGGCATTTCCATACTTAATGGAAGAATATTTACTTAATGGCACCAGAGACAGGCAGAGGAATGTTTTACCAAACACATAATAGGCTCAGTGGGTAGCTTTTTCAGAATCTTCACAAAGCGACTCTGCTTCGGAAGAAGGCTATGAAAATAAGGAACTCCAAGTAAGCAATGGATGCCATTTTTTAGGCAGAAGGGGAACGCGAGTATGCCAAAGAGATCCACACTGTCAAGAATAGTCCAACCAAGAATCACCTGGAGTTTTCCCGACCCAAACTGTACATTAATTGTTGGATATTAAAACTATTTCAACTTTATCTCATACTAATCTTATCTTTTCTATGTTCTTTTTCTATTAACTTTTTTTTTTACAATATTCATTGTTGATCGTTGATGCCAATTGAAATGGTACACAATTAAATAAGCCTCAATCACATTAAAGAAAAAACACATGACAAGAACACCTCTGTGTCTTTGATTAAGACAGCCGGGTTTCCTGTAAGAATACGGGCACCCTTGTGTTTACAAATGCATCAATATTCAAGCTGTAGGTGAATAATAAGAGATTATTGTGAGTGGATTCACTTTTTCCTTTCTTGTTTTGTAACTGCATGGAGTTGATCTGATCACCAGCATAGCTACTATTGGGTACATATATTTTGAAGGTGTGTTTTCTTTTTGTGAAACATCTGAAGAATCTTATAGTTAGCAGTGACACCTATTGATCTAGTGACCATTTTGAACAAAAACACAGTGTGCTATTCTGAGAACAAATTGATTTTTTAATTTTTTTATTAGTGTGATATAGTTATACAAACCTTCCGCACAATTATAAGACAAGGTATAATAAATAAATAAATAAATAAATAAATAAATAAATAAATAAATAAATAAGCAAAATACATTTAATTCATGCTTAATACATTCGGTTGAAACCAAAGAAAGTTCATGAACATTCATACTGGCAGTTAGCATTCCCGCATTTCACAAAATTGACAATGAAATAGCAGTTTTGCATTCGCTCTTGTATCTCAGAGTCCATAATATTTCCCTTATTGCCTAGAAATGTAATCTCAATTTCATTCCACAATTTAATTACAGCAATTAAACGAGCATTATGATGACTACTTAGACAGCAAAGCCAAAAGTAATGAGAACTTATTGAGTCAAATGATGGTACAAAATCTGAGAGGTAATTACAATAGTACTCTGTTAATGTATCACAAGAGGTCAGTAGGTGCCTAGTGGTCTCTGGTATACTTATGATTTTGCAGATACAACAATATCGCAACTCTTTCTGTATTATATACCTAGGGCCCATAACCGCCAGACAGGGCAGTAGAGTCATGCGTGGCAATAGGTAAGTTCTTCTGAGCTTGGGAGAAGGGAATCGAAGTCGGTACTCAGGTCTGATTGTAATTATATGGTACAGTTACAGCTTCCAGTGTGTTTTTATTTTGCAAATTCAGCCAAGTTATGTGCATAGTCCTGTCTTTTGGCCTTTTCTGTAAGACCTTTTTTGAGTACTTCAAAGCATGCAGGGTTCGACAGTCCTGTATCTCTGGACTCCCCAATTAACCCTTTCAAGGCCTTTATTAGCTGCCTGACCAATCTGCAGTCGTCTATATACATAATATCAGCTATGAAATGGTTTGAAAGGAGTTGTCTGCAGTAACATTTTTAGATAAAATAAAATGCTCCTTAATTTTGACATTGTGATTACGGACCTAATGCGCAGTTCCAGCCGATAGTGTAAATACTGATGCTTTTTGGTAGCCCCAGTATCCTTCTCCAGAAATTACTTCCAATTCTATCATAACCCAGTATGATTCTGTGCCATAAAGCAGCCCAGGAACCAAGCTGTGCCAGCATATTAAATGGAGGCCCCTATAGCTAAAACTCCCATGTTTGTTAGATAAATCCCTTATTTTTCTGGTTTTGTGTGAAAAAATAGTGCCTCCATGATTGAAATCCATAGCTTCTTGTTGTTGGGGGACCATCAGAACACCAAGGCACAGATAGGATTCGATACTTTAAATTTTCTTTCCCTCAAAAAAACAATCTCTTTGTATTCTGAACTCTCTTCTTGTTAACAGCATCACCTTTGAATTTTTGCATTCATGTTCAAAAGATTGATAATAATCCATTAACGCCGCGATCACATGCTTCATACCCACTAAAGTGTAATCAGCACCACCACGTCATCTGCGTACCACATTCAGGGCATGTGGTTCATAGCAGTTTTAGGGGGAATGTGCGAAACTTGGAGAAGTATTCTGGGATTTCTGATGTGTAAAGGTTAAATAGCAGGGGCGCGAGGACACACCCCTGCTCAAGGCCTATATTTGTAGGAACTGGAGCAGACCAGTTGCCATAATTATCTATGCAGAGTCAAACAGCGGTGTTTGTGTAGAAAAACTGTACCAAATGTAATAGGCCAGATGGTATTCCCAGTCTGACTAGCTTGGCCCGAAGTCTGTTTCAATTTGTCGGCAATCAGTATTTTGGGGAGATAGACATTATGAACAGTTGAGCATTTCTTTTGAATGCCAGTCTGTAAAATATGCAGTATGTCATGTTTCTCTGACCATCTGTACGGTTCATCATGCAAAAGCATTGCAAACAATTTCTCCGAGGCATCCAGCATCACTAGGAGTCTGTAGTTCAAGGGGTTGGATCTGTCTCCCTTTTTGAAGACCGGGATCAGAATAGAACTCTGTCAAGTAGATGGAATCTGACCTTCTGTTAGAACTTTGTTGAAGATGCATAACAGTATCGATAACCAGATTATGAAATTGGATTTTATATTCGCATTTGAAAGACTGTCCGGGCCTGGTGCTCGAGCGGCTTTCAATTGTTTTATTCTATTTGTGAGAGAAGTCTCATCAACAGTCAGGTTATAAGGGCCTGCATCTGCATAACAGAAGGGGTGAGGAACCGAGTCTTTGAAAAATGATTTTCTAATGTAAATTGACCAGGTCGCAATATCGATTGGGTGTATTTGATCAACCTCTTAAATGTTTACACATTTGCCCTAGATATTCCAGAATCTGCTACTGTCATTTGACGCTCGTATTCAAAGCACTATTTTCCAGTCTGTCGAACACATAGTTGGCACAAGGCCTAGTATCGTCTGTCTTGGACTCCCTCTGTCTTCCCTCCCTTGTCTTGTCGTGCCTAGAAACACTTGTGTACAGGCGCGTTATAAATGACTCATCAGATCATATCATAGTTTGTCGATATCTGAGAAGCCAGGCATGATAGGCTGATTTGTAATGTTTAACAAGGTATTTTAGCTTCTTCAGGATTATTATAAATACATTTTAGTGGCATGCCTGATGTTTCGTCATAAGGTTCTTTTTTCAAAAGCTATCAATGCATCATATTCCCCAAATGTGCTTTGTGTTGAGGCTTTGTGAGCATTCAATGTGCCAATCGGTCCAACATGAGAAGTGAGAGTATATACCCAGTTAAACAGCTCATCAATACTACCCACTACCATAAAGCAAGGTAAAAGTTTGAAAGGACTCAGCAACATGGTAGTTTAATGCTTTCATATTTTTTGGGTCCATCGAATGCGGTTTCTCTTGCTATTGACTAAGGACTCCCTGATCCTGCCGTGTTGGAAATTACACGTCAAGATCAAGATCATGTCAAGATCAGTATGGACTGAACGCTAAATGGGGTCTCATATATTGATATTGCATTATCAATGCAAAATAACTATCTTGTGTGTGAAGTCTTAAGACAGAGTGTGGCAAAAAGGAGATCTATTATCCCTGTGTACAGTATTTTATTTGAACAGTTTAGCTCCATTTGTCTACATAATATCCCCTGTGTAGGTTCGACTGTCTATCTATAGCCCGTCTTTGCAGCATTAAACCTGATTTAAAGTTGCCTCGATGAACTGCGTAAGCACTACTTTCATATCATCTCAGCCATGCCAGCGTAAGCTGCTATTGCTCTGCCTGCTGCTGGTCATCTTTTGCATTCACCTTGCCTTGTATTCTACCTTGTTGTGTGTTATGTGTGCATCTACCCTGCATTATATTCTGCAGGTTGTACATTGTTAGCATTTACCTTGCATGGTAATCCGCCAATACCTTTGTGCTCAAAGTTCTGACGAACATACCTGGTCAGTAATCATTGCCTTGGATCTGCAGCCACCTATGTGTGTGCATTAAGTCTCCCACCACCTCGTTTAATTGTGAATGGGTTTAATCTGCTACACTTATTTTCACTGGTGCCTGGTTGTGCTCTGCGGTCCCCAGCCTCCCAGGCCACTTTTCCTCCTGTCCCAGGCACCCTCATTGCTGAGGATTTCACAGTAGCTATCCCATCTGCAAGGGTGATTCAAGCTCAAAAGGTTACCCCCTTTTAACTCAGCGCTAGTTTTATGGTGAGGGCCAGTGGTCGAAGTGAGCAGGAACAGTCGGGAGCGGTGTTCCACTAATTGTATTTTTTTCTGTTTACCATTCCTCTACTTTTTACAGCCATATTCACCATTCTATACAGAGGATTTGTCCATTCATGTCCCTGGGAAAGAGTAAACTTGTAAGTCGACCCTTACTTACTATTCACTTAGACTATTGCAATGTCCCGGCCGCAACACCTTGTCACATGTTGCTCTATGCATCTGCCTAGACTCCCCCCTGCCGAGACCACAGTTCCACTACTTCCTTGGATGCACTTCTACCACTGGTGAGGGCCCTTTGAGGAACACGCCCCCTTTACATAAACATCTGCTACAGTGAGCTGTCACAGGGTTTGTTTCCCTTCCTCGGGCTCATCACTGTGATTGTGCAGGTTTTCTGGCACCTGGAAGTACATAACACTCGTGACCTTTGACTTCCCCTTTCTAGCCAGCTGTCACGCCTGAATATACATTTCTTCCGAGAACGTTTCAGGTCTTTCAGAAAACTATAATGTTCAGTTTTTTAAAAAAATGAAGTGTTTAGGGTCATCAGTAAATGTTACTGTTTATGTCCCACGTGTATTGAACAGAATATTTAGGTGTATCAAAGATGCCATTGTTTCATGCGTATTGGACAATAGACCTATTTTGAGGGCTTCGAAATGAATGCTATTTTAGATGCATCCGGAAACGAATGGCATGACAATACCATTGATTTGGGTGCCAGTACTAACCCAGTGTCGCCCAGGGCATAGTGCAATCTCCATCCCTCATTCCCTGACATCCCCAGACACATTAAGGCTGGCAGGGTCTGATGGGCCGTCCCTGCCCCTTTAAGAGAAGGATTTCTTTTTAAACCTCTGTCTATCAAGTATGGAGCGAGCGCACCGTGCCCCTTCCCAGAATATAAATAATTCAACAGCCTCGGAGAGGATTCCTGCCTCCGCCCGCCCTGCTGCCCGTCTCCGACTTGTAACAAATGCTAATTTAATCAATCGGCAGTAAATCTGGCTGCTTGCTGACTCATAGCAGACATGGCCCCAGCGGGGCAGTAACAGAAGCCTCGCTACTGTACTGCATCTCATTTAGAAATGAACAATGGCCGAGTCAGATTGCCGGCCAGTCATCCTACTCTTTGGCGCAGCATTGTGTATGCATGAACGCAAGGTGGGACAGATCTAAACCGAAGGGTTGAGCTGCAAGGCTGCAGGCCCAGACAGAGGATCGATGCCGCCAGGTGCCATTTTGTCGTCCCCAACATCTACAGTGAGACCAGATTGTATATTTTATTTCCAAAAATGGCGACCCCTTTGCTGGTGGCACGCGACACAATGGCCTGTATATTTGCCTAATTGAGTCAAAGGCCCTGCTAGGCCACAGCCTGCGTAGCCCAGGCCCCTGTTGGAGTTTCAGCTGCCAGAGGAGCTGACTTTTAGGATGTTCCATTATAAGTATAAGGACATTTAACGAAGGTGGAGTTTCCTGGAGGGTTGGGAGGGAGTTTGGAAGCGGGTCTCGGAGCACCACAGTACTCGGCGCCCCTGGTTCCTGCTGCTACAGCCCGCAACGCAGAGTCAGGCCAGTGGCAATGGTCTGTGGGGCAGAGGTGAGGAAAGCAATCTCTTGCAGTCTGGACTTAATCCACCAGACGAATAAAGGTTCCAATTTTGGGACCCTGCCCGTTAGAAATTTTTACTGGAGTACAGGCAGCAGTAACTACGCCATTGGTCTCGTCAAATGGGCCTCTTTTTTAATTGGATGGACGCTTTGTGCTGGAAGGCAGGAGAGGCTATGCTTTGTCAGCCGCTAATGTAAGGTCACCCAAAGTTTCCTCCGTGTGCTGCCTGTTCATGAGGCATTTCACAGTTTTCTATTAATGGCGCCCAACACTCAAAGGGTTCAGCCTACACGCTCAAACCACCTCATGAATACACCAAATAAACACCACCCTCTAAGAACCCGTCAGATTTATAAGCCAAACCTTATGTCATTGCTATTTTATGTAAAACATCTGGGGCTCTTAGCTACACCAGAAGAGCCTTATGAAAACAAATACCTGCAGAAAACAGCTATTCTGATTAAAAAGGAAAAGTCCTCCTCCTCTCTGTCTTCCCCAATGCGATTTAGGACAGAGCACTCATGCGACCAATTGCTAGGAACAACATCTAACTCTGCGGTGCCTGCGGACAATTAGCTTTCCACAGGTGCATCGCCTCTGGTAGGGTGATAGTCCAGTGTTTTGGCACAGCCACAGCAGATGTATACGGACGGATACCCAAATTCCCATGTAGAGGAGCAGATGTATACCGCTGCAAGAGATCCCGCCCCACTACCTTCTCTGTAGTGGGGACATGAGACCATGCCTTGCCTGACAGCAGTTATCGTTCCAATACTGCAGCAAGTATTCGGAAGGAGATACCCATTGGGACAACCCTATTGAATGTACCCCCGAAGTGATGACAACCTACAGGAGGAACTACGTGAAGGAATATGAGAAAGAGCTAAGTAAATGAACTGATGACGACATAAGAAAGTGGGCACAACGTCTCGAGATACTGATTGAAGACAGTATATGGATCCTAGAGGATAAGTGATGACGTAAAGAATCGCGTGAACTATCAATGTGGAAAAGAAGATTACACGTTAATAAAGTGTTGCAGAAAACAGTACAATAAATGTACAGGCGCTGAAAAGCAAGGTAGATTAAGTCATCATAACGGCTAGCTATGAGTAGTAAATATAATGCAGGCGAAGCCGCCATTGTACAGAAACTGGACATTGGTATCATGAAATAAATAAGCCAGAAACCATGAAAGGAGAATGGAAAGCTGTGATGCAGCAGAAGAGCAGGCTCTTAGAGCTGAGTGGCAAGGCTGCCTGGCCTGAAGTCAAGATCTTAGAAATTGCGTCAGCTGTCTAGACTGAAGAAGAACGAGTGAGCAGAGGATGAATCGTCTCACGTTAAGGTGCAAGAAAGAGCACAGAGGATGCCAAGTTTTAATTCATTTAGAACATTTAAGACCTGCAAAATGAACCAGATCATAGTCTCCTGTCATGTGAGCTAAGGATGAAAATAGAGCTTGAACTTGGAGTCCCAGACACAATAGTGAGTGCCCTCACTCCTGTGCATTTTCAAAGATGAGAATACTCTACAAGGCCAAGTACAAAGACAATTTCATGGCAGAAGGCATGGGTGATGAGAGATGATATACTAATTGGGTGGTAAGGTAGCTTCATGTCCTATCTTCCTGCACTAGGGTCTGGGCTTACCTGCTGCTAAATGAACCAAATGTTCCAGAAATGGCACAAGCGTGCCAACCAATTGTATTTGTTCATATAAAAAGGACCTTATAGTTAGTAAGACCATTGAGGAACTGTGTATCTAATGTTTCTTAAATAACAAGTTTTAAGAGGTAGGGATACGTTGTCAACCTGATAAAGGACAGCCAATAACAATCCTATCTCCTATATCATTGTATATCTAGATGTTTTCCTTTAAGCAATTTCGACACTTGAAAGGATTTTTACTATTGCCACGTAGTATGACGTCACTCTGACGCATAATTGAGTATTAGAATTGTAATTTTTTGGAGATCATTGAGAGACTGAGCGTACGTCTGTTAATGTTCGTTGTACCCCTCCCTGTTTTAGATCATTGTTAATAAAACAGTGACTTGCCATCTTCTTGAGTTTGTCCAGTTATTTGGACTCATAATTATTCTGGTTTAATCCCATCCATTACCATATGCATGTTCCAAGGGCCATATGCTCACCCATCAAGATCCCCACTGACTGCTCCCCACACTAACCTGATTGAATTTTACGTACCGACACAGAATAGGCCTAGCAACTAGGCCACCCACACATGACAATGGAACAACCCTTCTGATAGCAATCAAACATCAAAATTCTACAACAGTAGCCAACTTCTATATTATATCACAGCCCCAACCAATGCAAGCTTGCACTACAGGCACACAAGGCTCCCTTCTGGACAAGGTACTTGAGTGTTTGGGACACAAACCTGTTAGAAAGTGATTCACACAGTACCCAGGGACTTCTGATCTGCTCGAGCAACAAAAGACCGTGAAAACTGCATCAAACTCAGTTCAAAACCCAGTCACATAACATAACATATAACATAGCATAACATGACATCCATAACCTCAGCTCCCTCCTTCCCTCCTACACACTGGCTGCCCTCCTTGGGCCCTCACCTGCCCCCTCCTGTGAGGGAAAGAACTTTGGTGTAATCTTTGACTCCTCTCTCTCCTTCTCTCCTCACATCACGGACCTTGCCCGGAAGGCCCACTTTCAGCTGCACCTCCTCAGGGGCATTCTACCTTTTCTCACCTTGCTCCAGAGACTCAATGTCTCCAGAGCTATAGTCCTCTCCAAGCTGGACTATTGCAACTGCCTCTTCCTCAATCTGCCTAACTCCTCCCTTCACCCCGTCAACTAATCCAGAACAGGACTGCAAGACTTATCCTACAGGGCTGTATCTCTACAGTCCTGCAATCTTGCCACTTCCTCACTGTTGCTGCGAGGATCACGTTCTAGACCCTCTGCATCATTCACAAGGCTTTCTGGGGCCTGAGACCCTGCTACATCCAACTCTCTCTCCCTAAATACCTCCATGCTATAGCCCTTAGGTCCTCTAGGTCCAACTCTTTACAGATCAGATGCTTTTCCAAGCAGAGAGTGGGGGGGTAGATCTTTCTCCTCTGTAGGAGCCTCCCTCTGGAATGGCCTCCCTGCCCCTCCCAGACTTGAGCCGGATATCCTTAAGTTCCAGAATCTTCTCAATATCTTCCTTTTCTCTTCCTCCTCCCCTGTCCCCCTCCCCAGCTAATGTCCCCCTGTGCTCCTTGACTGGCTGCCTGGTTCCTTCAGATTCTTACAGGACACCAGGCCCCCCTCGACCAGTCTACCCCTTCACTTGGTCTCTTCCCCCCTTACCCTGCACTTACCCTTCTGAGCTCCCTCCGCCTGCACTAGAATGGCTGGGCCTGCACCTCATTGAGCCCCTCCAGCCTGTCCCTCGCACTTGCACGTGGGCCTTCCTACCCCTGTACATTCCCTGGCACTTGTCCATCTGGCCTCCACTTGGCACGTGGATAACCCATGGGCCCTTGCCACCCTAACCGTCACTTCACCCCTGCCCCTCCCCCACAACCTCTTTTGTCTTGTAGCTCCTTCAAACACCCTTTGCTGTATAGGCACATTATAAATAGCCAATAAATAAATAACCACATAAAATATGTTACCCCTGGCCCAAATGGGCTCTTTCAGGTCCGGGTTTATAGGCTTGTGCATGTAGGGGTTAAGGTAAAGGAAGAATAAAGACACAGACACAGGGGTTTTAAAAGTCTTTATTTTGATGTGTACATGCTTGACTGGACTTATCTGACTGAATCATGTATCCCCACCATGGGGGACACATGGAACTCTGCTACAATCAGCAATGGGTAGGTCTCCCCTGCCAGCAACAATGGACTTTTACATTTTTTATTTTATTTTATGTATTTAACATTTGTACTGCGTGCCAAACCCTGAGGCATCAGGGCGCTAGTTAAGTGGATAGCATCTAGAGAGAAAGGGTTACAGAGATACAAGATTACAACAATACAGTTACATAGATACAGAGGTGTAGCGAGAGATACAGAGATACTGGTACATAAGGGGACTATCTGGGTAGGGAGTGGGAGCGGGTGGTACAGGAGTAGCAAAGAACGGGACACGAGGGCAGAAGCTAGTGTCTAGGTCTCATTCGGCTATGATGTCCTGCAAAAACAGGAACGTTTTGAGCTGCTTGCGGAAGAGCCCATGTGAGGGTTCTGCTCTCAGTTTGTGTGGGAGATTGTACCACTGTTCTGCAGTGAGAGTGGGGAAGCTGGCACCTCCAGCTCTTTTCAGTTTGTAGAGTGGGATAGTTATACGGTTGGAGTGGATCGATCGGATGGGTTTAGAAGATTGTTTTTTTAGTATTGTTTGCGAGAGATATCTAGGTGCTTTGTTAGTTATGCATTTATGTGTGATGGCTAGTGTTTTGAAGAGGATGCACTGCCTGACGGGTAGCCAGTGGGCCTTTTTTCTAGTCACGGAGATGTGTTCACGTTTTGGAATATTAAGTACGGCTCTGAGGGTGTTGTTTTGAATTACCTGGAGTTTGTTAAGGTTTCATGTGGAGGTGCCTGCTAAAAGATTCTAAAAGGGATTTATACCGGAGAAAAATTGGATGAAGAAGAAAACAATTGGAGACAGACAAAGAGAGAGAGAAATAAAGAAGAAGAGTGAAGAGGAAAAAAGGAAGATTAGAACTCAAGCAGTCCTGCAGAGCATCAAGGAGGTGGCTGGCCGGGCTGCATATACCTGCTGCGACCCGGTGAAGAAGAGCACCCAAGCTGTGTGAGCGGGCAACCCAGAGATCAGCGAAGAGATCACCACCTGCTGTCCAGGCCAGGCAGGCCAGAAAATATGGGAAAGCCCAGGCTACATGGCGAATATGGTCTGGTGAAGATAGTGCCCCAGCCTGGGGATGCATGAGTGGCCGTTCCTAAACCGAGGCATGGCCTGTGTGGATACGGTCCGCCTGGGGGCCAGACCAGGCAGGCTGGTGGAAGCAAAAGTCCTGGGCCGTGCGCTGAAAATGGCACTGTGTCCTGAGGGAGCCAGACGGGGCGGGTGGTGACTATGAAGAGCCCTGACGGCATTGGTGGTGTTCGTGGGGCCATCAGCACCGCCGGGGGCCTGTGAGATCTGAGCCCTCCCTGTGGCAACATGGGGAGGGCAGCACAGAGCAGAACTTACCTTGAGCCCTGGCCACTACATTCTACACAGCTGGGTGTAATCACAGGAGTGCAGTAGTTCCTCACAGAATCTGCCCAGGTAAACAGGACCTGAGCAGAGCACGATAGAGGTGCTCCCCGCCCGGGCACGGCCACAGAGGAAATTAGCCCTGCCCAGGTGGGGCCTGGAAAGAGCTACACCAGGAAGCCTGCTGAACCCAACACTGCCACGGAGGACATAGAAACAGGGCCCCATAAGCCCTAACAATTAAATACACAGCCACAGAGGAAATTAGAGCTGCCTGGGCCCTAATAAAGAAAGAAAGCACTTTGCCACAACATCACAGAGGACAAGTGGCATGATCTGCCCCATGAAGTGCATTTCTTTCAGGCCGTGCGAGCCATCCCCGGCAGAGCAGGGGTAAATACAATGTGATGATGGACAGACAGGATAAAATGCGACAATAAGGTACTCTGCTTTTGGGGACATTTTAATTTTAATCTGACTGACATATGTGAAAATGATAATCAAAGGCAGATTGCAGCTGCCCAGGTACTTGGCAGGAATACGGTACCAAATGTATTGGAAGAACGGGGAAATATTGGTTCACCAGGAGGGGAGTCCAAGGGAAGCGTGATCAGGAACTTGATCAAAGTTCATATGTGGTGGGTTTTGTTAGGAGGGTATTTTTACTCTTTGGAACGTATTAACAAACAGTACATGGAGAAGATGAAAGGGTCAAACAGAGAAGGGAAGAAGGTTTAAGCATAGTATATGTTATTATAATTAAATTGCCTGCAAGGCTTAAAAAACGTCCCCTTTCGGTGTTCTCTGCCTTATTTAAGATCAGGAACTCGGGATTGTGGCACATCTTCTGTGTTAACATCATTTTGTATTGTAGGTTGCTAAGCGTAATATAAATATTCATATTAATGAAAAGGCTTTTTGTCTTTTTAAAAGAAAATCTCTCACCATCTAAGGGTATGTGACGGGATGGTAGGCAGGTACAGTTAGAGAGTCAGACTAAACACACATATCAATTCAAAGCAAAAATATTTTATTGGCGTGTTAAAACCTTCAACTCAAATACTATTGACTGCTATTAACCTCCTTATTCAATGAGTAGGTCTTTATTAACATTCGGATTTCTACATTACTAACAACACTGTAGATATAATCAAACATAAACATCAAAGTATCCAAATTAAACTTATGCTCTATATAAAATAGAGACCCTCCCGTTGAGGGCTCTAGATAGTACAAAATAGTCATCACTGCAGACCATTATTAAGCAAATTGCACCTCGTTAAGAATTAACATTTTCAGCTTTAAAATGCAGGTTTAAAAATACCTTTCAAAGATCTAAGTAACAAGTACAAAGAAGTAAAAATGACCTAAATCCTTCACTCTGACAGTGTTACAATAGCAATTCCGTTTTTTCCCCCCCACCTCATTCTGTCTTTCAAAGGCAGCATATTCAGCTTGGTCATAAGAACCAGCCTCCTACATGCCCCAGATCCAAAAGAACATATTTTGCCATCCGTGGGATCGTGGGAAAGCCTGGGATCATCTGAGGCGGTAAAGAGGGTAAGTGAGGATAGACTGCTCACCATTCTCAGGTTCCTCTCCCGATCCCACTGCATTGCTTTCTGCTTCAGCATAGTGATAATGTATTTATATATTTATTTTTTCATCTACTTCAGCACACAAAACCCTCAGGCATCTAGGCGCTAGTTACAGGAAGTGCATTGTACGCATGGATAGGGTACATGATGCATTGGAGAGCCACGCCTCTTGGAAAGGGGGGCTACTTCCGGTATGCATGATAACAAGCATGAAAAAATAGGTAAGGGTTCATGTTCTGGGAAAGCTGATTTTCCCGAACCACCTTTAGGGTTGATTGACTGTCCTGAACATACCTAAAAAAAATAGCTAGCAAATCTAATTTGCATCTGCACCTCAATGGTTGAAATCCCTAATTGTAATAACAGGGAACTTTTAGGAGCACTTTGAGGGCGACCCACTGGTTTCTTCCGGATCCCGTTATGGATCTTCTCAAGTGTTATGCAATTGGCGTAGCCCCAAATCTCGCTCCCATATAACATCAAAGTGCTGACCTTAGCTTTAAACACTGCCAGGCATTTATCTAACATGCAGCCATCATACATATAATAAAATCTGAGTTAAGCCGCCCAGTCTTTGCGTAGCTTTCTCAGCAATCGCTGAAATATGTCCCAACCATTTCCCATTCTTAGTGAAAAGAAGTCTGAGGTAGCAGTATGATTTTACGTCCTCTATCGTTTCACTGTCAAGGACCCAAGATGAGTGATTTCTTCGCTTGCCAAAAACCAGAACTATGGTCTTTGTCTTATTTAGTTTAAGGTAGTGAGCAGATAAATATTTGTAGGCATAAAGAAGGCTCTTTTGCAGCCCACCAGCTGTCAAGTGAATCAGGGCAGTGTCGTCAGCATACAGAAGGGATCCGAAGGCTGTGCCATTTAAAGGAGGATTAACCCTAGTTCCCATACTTTCAGGGTTAACATCAAACATATACAAAATCAATAACATTGGAGGTATGGCACATCCCTGCTTCACATCCTTGTTAGTTTGGAATCAGTTCCTCAACCGTCCATCGGAGGATACCTGGACCAAAGCATTTGCATCTCTATAACAAAGTTGATGCATATTCAGGAGTCCAACAAGCATTTGTAAGGTGGCTAACTTTCCCCAGAGCTTATGCCTTGGGATCGAGTCAAAGGCCTTTTCCAGGTCAATAAAAGCCACCTCTAGCTTTCCACCTCTGACTGAACTGTATTTATCTATCAGTTTGGAAAGCACTAAACAGTCATCAATTGTGGAATAACCTCTTCTGAAACCTGCCTGGAATAGATTCAGGAGATTTAAAGAATGAGCTCAATCCTCGACCCTGGATAATAGGCATTTAGCAAATAGCTTGCCCAGGATGTCGAGCAATGAAATAGGTCTGTAACAATTAGGGTAATCACAGTCCCCTTTCTTAAAGATGGGGAGTATAAAGCCCCGAGACCATGAACAAGGTAATACCCCAGAGAGACTCGCTGTGCTAAAAAGTTTAAATAAGATCAGACTCCACCAACCTGGGAAATCCTTAATAATATCGAAATACATCCCGTCAGGGCCTGCTGCTTTGCCTCGGGCGTGGACCCTTTACGCTGGGTAATCTCCTCAGTGCTGAACTTTACTTCTTCAGGTAGGCAGGCACAGTTAGGGAGTCAGACTAAACATACATACATCAATTCAAAGCAAAAGTATGTTGTTTGTGCGTTAAAACCTTCAACACAAATAAAGGCTGTTGACTTCTATTAACCGCCATACTCAATGACATGTTTCTGTTATACAAAAGAGCACACTTCCCCCTCAAGGAACCTGATTAGGCACATGGAAAAAAGGTCTGCTTGATAAGCGGTCCCCTCCTCCACAGAGTCTCGCCATGCATGGGATCACATGCTTGAGAACTTGCAGGTAGATATCCCGCTTATCAGAGACTAGCTACTGAACGGGGTATCATACATTTTTCACAGCATCACCACGACTGGAGTCTCAGCACTCGCATGATCAGGGTGATATCAAGGAAACATCTGCCCCGTGGATTCTCCCTACACTTGAGGTACATCAAGGAAATGTCTGCCACCTGGATTCACCCTGCACTTAAGCTAAATCAAGGAAACATTTGCCTCCTCGATTTGCCCTACACTTGAGGTACATCAAGGACAGATCTGCCTCCTGGATTCGACCTACACTTGAGGTACATAAAGGAAACACCTGCCTCTTGGATTAACCCTACACTCGCGGTACATCAAGTCCGAACCCTTGTGCAGCAAAATTCCTGCAAACCTCCTAATCGTCATTTGTACTGACATCATAAGCAGTCCCAGAATATGATATTACAAGGAGTGTCATCAGTCTTTGACACTGGAGAGTATCATGAGCGTGACATTGCAAGAAGTTTTCATGAGTGAGCCACGAGAGTAATAACTTTGTGGTGTGCATTTATCTGAATGGTCCATAGCATTATACTTGAAGCAACTCCATAGTCTAGCAAATCTTGGGTGAGGCTTTTCTAATATGAAAAGTTGCAAACTGAACTACTTCCAGGGATTCGGAGACCCACAGATTGAGTTAAGCATTTGCCCACTATCACACACATGGTGAGCCTGTGATTAGAGTCCAGTCGGCTTTTTAAGCGATTGACCCTTTATCTTCTCGGCTTTAGTTCATAGAAATATTTTTTATGGTTTGAGTTTCATGTGCTTTAATAATACTTGGTTTTTATAGAATACCTTTAATAGTACACAAATGATCTATATAGTAACCTAACAATATATACATCATTATAGAAACACAAAGAGCACACAGAGTATGGTTTTAGCTTTATTTTTCTATTCTGAATTTAAAATTGTAGTCTCATTATGCAAAGTATTGTGAGCCTAAACAAAACTGCATTCATTATTTCACACAGCATGTACCATTGTGCACTCCTATTTCTTCCCCCACTGTTTGCATCGCTTACGGAACAACAGCCCCCTCCTCAATGATCCACTTCCTGCGTTGCCTGGGCCACCAACCTCTAATCGCTCCCATTCTACTGCTCTGCTGATACAGAGTGAGGTGTTGAGAAGCTCTTGACTGACAGTAGAGAGAAATATCACACAAAAGTGTTAGCTCCGAGCACTAGGGGTGCAGACAAGCAAAGTCGGGACATTTCCACAACAGAGGGAGCGTGGGTGTGGGATGCAAAATACTGCACATACAACCAGAACGATCCGACAAAATTACGGGATGGTTGGTCATCCTATAAGAAATCAGTGAGGTTTTAATGTATCAAATAAGCTGAAATTGTGTCTTTTGCCTTTCAGAAGGGTATAGTGACCACTGGGCCTGGTCACTGTGCCTGAACGCAGCTCTCACAGCAGACACTCACAGCAGACGAAGCACGTCCAGATATGGATGATTCTGACTGTGATTGGGGGGCCCAGCAAGGTCCGATCTCAAGGTACATGCTATGGGAATGGTGATCATACCTGCAAAGCATGCTGTGGATGGCATGCGACTAAGCCCATTGAGCCCTTTGCCTATACCCCGGGCACAGTGATCCTTCCCGCAGTGCTTTCTTGTCATAGCCTGCTGCAATGAGCAATGGTCAATGTGTCTTGGATATGGACTTCCTCCATGGACTAGGCACAGTAACCCTACTTTCTAACGTCTCTTCCAACTTTGATGTCAATCCATCCCACTTTTTTTGTTCTATACTTATAAAAAAAATCCTATGGAAATTTCGATGGGGCATGTTTTATTTTGGCTTCCCTGTAGCTGTGCCCACTTCCCCCCAGGAACAAGTGTTTATGAAACAATCTAAAAAACGTACACAGCCACGTCAGAATATTTTTGTAGAATGTTGCTAAGTTCCATCAAGGGGGTCGAAGCTGGGGGCTACGATGCCCTGAGCACAGCGACCATATGCATTACTGGTTGCCATGCTCAGTGGACACTATGCCCAGGGAATGACCTTTAGGTATTCCGTGGGCTCAGTGACCCACCCTGCAGAGCCCAGTGCGTATGGCCTGCGGCCATTCTTAACAGTCACTAGGCCTCGTTGTGACCCTGCCGGTCTGGAATTAACGGGCCTCTAATTCCGTTTACCAGCATGTTTCCGGACCAGCAGCGTGCAAGTTTGCCAGTGGGGTGGTATGCTGTGTCATGTTATTGGGCATTTGTATAGCGCCTGTTTTACCATTGGTATGATCTCAAAGAATTGCGGTCAGTGGAGAGAGTAGCGTAGTAAATACTGTCTGGGTGCACTCAGTATGTGTCAGTATAAATCATATGAGAACCATGTTTCAGTGATGAACATGAGATCAGGATTGTCGCAGATTAGGAGGTCTTAGAGCTGTCTGTTTTTGCCCACGGTGTGATCGATTGGAGTGGGTCGGTCGGTGTGACTGGAGGGACAGTGTTGGTCAGAGGGAGAGTTTCTGTTGGTGGGAGCAGAGAGTGTGAGTGGTGGATCGGCAGTGGGAGTGGGAGAGGACGGTCACATGCCTTTGAGTGAGGACTGGCGTGGGATCAGAGGTTAGGTTGGTAGTGATTGGCTTGGAGGTTGGTAGTGGGGTGGCAAGTGGAGCTGGGGCACTTGTTGGAGGTGGACTTCGTGCTGTTTGGGCTTGGTGCCCAGAAGATAGGTGAGGTGGTGTTGTTGTGTGTGGTTGGAGATGGAGGAGTGTGTGTTCAAAGTGGGTAGCGGGAGGCATAGGGGGTAGGAAAGGTGTGGTGAGTAGAGTGATGCAGGGCTGGCGAGGCAGGTAGAGTTGAGGTCCAGGGACGTTCCCTGCCTCTGAGTTTTGTGTGTTTGGGTGCTAGAGGTGTGTGCAAAAGGGTGGGGGGGTCTGCTGGGATGGGGGTTGAGGCGATGGCTTGGGAAAGGGCAAGGCATGCAAAACTGAGGGAAGGGAAAGGAGTGGCTGGGGTGGATTTGCAGTGGTGGTTGGGTGGGTGGAGAGGTTATGTGGTCGGGGGGACATGTTTGTCAATGGAGGTGTGGGCAGGGCAGGGGAAGTGGATGTTAGGCCGGTCGTGTTGCTTGGGGCAGGGGTGAGGAGCAGTGGGAGTAAGCTTTGACTATCACAGCACCACCAGGATTTCTTGGAAGTGTGGTTGGAGAGGGTGTGGGACAGGTCAGAAGTGCATGGGAAATGAAGTATGACATAAGAGGGTGGAGGAGGTGAGGGGGGGCTTTTAGAATGCAGGGGAGCTCCCTTCGTATAAAAGTTTGACTAAGTTTGATGCAAGTAGGTCCATAGGCTTCTGGCTGTGGAGGAGGGGGACCTGAAAGTTGGCGCAAGGATTGTGCTGGCTCCGGGCAATCGTGTTTTTTGGAAGGTCTGAGGGCTCCTCTGGTCTGAGAATTGAATACCGTGTGGTGTGTGGCTGTGGGTGAGTGTAGGTCTTCTGCCTGGGTAGAAGGGATGGGGAGGTGAGAGATGGAGAAAGTGTGGGTGGAGGTAGCTGAGAAAGGGGTACGGTTAGGGTGTTTCCGGGTGCACCAGAAACTTCCTCTGGTCTGGAAGTTGGAACTTGTGCAGTGTGTGGAAGTGGGTGGGTGGGAAAGATAGGTTAGACATTAGGAGGTGGTGGGCAAAGGTAGCTGTGTAAGGGATAGGTATGGGGTGATTCTTGGTGCATCTTAGAGTTCTTATGGTCTGAGAGTTGGAAGCTGTGCAGTGTGTGGAGGAGGGTGGGTGTATGTTTTCCGGTACTGTAGGTGGGAAAGGGGGGTTGGTAATTTATTTTATTTATTTATTTGCATTTATAAAGTGCACAAAAACGGCCCTGAGGCATCGTGGCGCTGTTACAGCGAGCTTGAGCTTAACATAGGTCAGATGTAACAGACGGTTGCAGTAGTATAACAAGATTAAATGCTTTGAGTGCAGCGATGACAATGACAGGTAGTAAGAAACGGAGCGGGTCAAATGTTATGGTTTGCTATGGTTACAGTGCAAGCATAACTATGCATGCTGGTTTTAAACATGTGCAGTACTCACAGTAATGAGTGTGGATGGAGGAAGTTGAGTAAGGGACTTGGATGGGGTGTTTCATGGTGCGCCAGAGAGCTCCTCTGGTCTGAGAGTTGGAAGGTGTGTGGTGAGCAAGGTGGCATGGGGTCAGTCTGTGGGTAGGGTTCGAGTGGATGGGTTGGAGATTAAAAGGTTTTGCAGCGTGTATGGATAGTTCATGAATGAGGGTGCAAGGGTAAAGGAGGCAGAGCCTATGGGGTGTTTTTGGACTGCCAGAGAGCTCCTCTTGTTTGTGAGCTGGAGGGTGTGTGGTGTGTGTCCGTGTGCAGGAATATGACTCTGGGCAAGTGTGGTTCTGATTCACGAGAATTGATTGGGGGCGGTTGTTTCAGTGGTCAGTGTGCCCAGCTCGAATGTGTGTTGGCAGTCATGGTCGTGTTAGGGTCTGGTTTGGTAGGTGACCAGGGCGAAAGGGGGCTGAGACAGGGACACTAGGTCACCTCGTTTGACAGAAGCAATAAAGGGAAGAGTGCCACGGTTACAAATCTAGCAGTAATGGGAAATACTTAGCGTCGAGGCACAGTGGTAATGGGACTACAACCTAAATTAGAAAATGCCAGCAGAGGGAAATACCTAGGAACTCCTAAAAGTGAAACATGGCAGTCAATATGCCATGTGTAGGAAAACGCCTTGAATTGAAACAAGCAGTGGTAGGATAAATAACCTAGAGTTGAAACACAGAAGGCATTTGAGAAACTCCTAGAATCAAGACACTGGGGCAGGTGCTTGGAGAACCTAGAATTGAAACACAGCACAACCCAGGATTGAGACACAGTAGCAATGGGAGAAACACCCAGAAAAGAACGCAACAGCAGTGGGAGAAACCCCCGAAGTGGAGACACAGCAGTAATGGGACAAAATCCCAGACTTGGAACACACAGGTATTCGGAAAAAACACCCACAAATGAGGCACAGCAGCAGTGGGATAAACACCTATAGTGGAGACACAGCAGTAGAAGGAAAAGCCCAAACTTGCTTGAAACACATAGGTATTAGAATGAACACCTAGAAATGGGGAACTCCCAGATTGGAAACACAGCAGTAATGCAAGCCGAGGCTGATTTACACAACCTGGGCAAATGCAAGATATGACCAGGTTAACAAATAGGCTGGAGGTAAGTCAGGCACCCCACCGGCAAAAAAAGAGCTGGTGCCAGTAAAACTGGCATGCCCCCCATGGAGTCATATGGTCTGAAGGGAAGGGGGATTAACATATTGTTGCTGGCACCTGTAATCTGCCGGTAACACCAGCAGATCAGGCAAGGGTATTGGTGTTACCGTTTGGTGGTATCCTGCTGGATTTACAGATAGGATACTACCAAACCTATAATGAGGGCCACTGTCTCCAGAGAATGACCATAGGCCATTCCCCAAGCCCACTGACCCCACATACTTTCCTTTCTGGGCATGCCCAGAACCACTTCCCCCACCTGCAGAACCTGCTGGGCAAGGTCCAAAGTCATGCACAGTATTTATTGTGCCTGTGGCATGGCCTTTGGCCACTTCCCTATTACAGTGAACATACTAACAGTCCTTGCGAGGCATGGCAACCCACCGGGGCTCAGTGAGCCTACCTGTATTCCCAATTGTAATACAGAGTTTGTGTGTGCGGTTGTTTCCATGCAAGTTTGTAGAGTTATATGGATTTTACATTAACTTAAGACACTGTGAGTGAGTTCAATTTGGCACGTTGAATCTCTGCATATGAGGATTGCTGTTCCAAGTATGAGTGGCATAGCCAAATTAGTAGCAAGGCCTTGTATACTCAGTCTTGGGATACAAATCTTTAGAGAGACCCTGGTCCTAGGATGTATGTTGAGTGTAGCATGCATGCCTTGTCTTTACTTATACGGCTCAAGGCAGCAATGATGACACATGGTCAGATATGTTGGGTTTGGTGAGAAAGGTACAAGCTGTGCTATAAACCAGTTCAAAATTGGCTAATATCCAGTTCCGGAGACATTATTTTGTTGCCATTACCACAGACATTTTATCCTTCTGGGTAAATTAGGAGAACATTTTATTTAGTTTCTTCAAATGAGAAAAACATCAAGGTCCAAAATATTTAAATTTTGGGGCTCAGGAAGTGGTGGAGTCAATGTTCAACTTAGGGCTCTTGACAATGGGGACAGTGAAGGAGAAGCTTCCATGTCGTCGAGCCAGAAGAAGCGTCCACATAACTTATCACTCCCACTCAAAAGCAAAGCCTTACTCTTTTCTGAAATCATTGTCAGACGCTGGGATCCCATCCAGGTCCTGATTGCCATCGGCACAGTCGAAACATTTTCACAAAGACTTTTCTGACATATAACAAGATCGTTCAACACACAAACCAGCCACGACTCAGTGGCTCAGTTGGGCTAAAGCCATACCTACAAGCTATCCAACCAAAGCAAGAGATGCACAAAGTCCCTTCACTGAACAGGAGTTGCTCCGTCAAGGAGAGAGACATCCCTCCAAAGAAGCGGAAGGTAGAAGGAAACGATGAGCTCAGGAGTGTTTTTTTCAGAATTGGGATGTTCTCATGTTCCAAATCCTGCAAGATAATCTTGGGGCGGGGCAAAGAAAAGAATCACACCTTATACCATCCGAGTGGTCATTGAAGGGTCGAGATAACCGATTTTGCATTTTCCATTAGACAGCAACGATAAGAATCCATAAGGGTTAGGGAAACGCCAACATCTTGATGCCGTCTCTAGAAAATACAAATTCGGTATCTAGAAATCAAAGGGAGCATTATACCGCTCGGTGGTGTCAGTGTTGGTAAGTTCCCGGTTTCATGAAAACATGTATTGGTGTATTGCTGGAACAGAAAAGAGGCTATGATCAAAAAGAGTGTGTGTGTTTTACTAACAGCTTACTAGCCATTTAACTGAGACATGGAAGGAATGTCCCTTTTCCTACAGGATGAGCTCTTCTAAATCAAAAAATCGATGTTGCAGAATCAACAACATCGACATGATGTAGAGATGTAAGTACTATAAGAAGGAAAGACTGTAGTTACCATTGACATGAGGGGAAGTCTTTCTCTTCAGAATACAAGTCTAGCGTTCACAGTCTAGATACCGCGGCCCAGGAATCCTGAGGCACACAAGATTGCGCACAAAGGTGTGACATGCTGTGTGACAGACTTCCGGGGTCGCAGTGTCCAGACAGCGAGAAGGAGACAAACGTAGACCACAGCGGGCACTTGGAGGGGAAGGGTCAGGAGGGCGATGAGGGCTTTTATGAGTGGCATGCAGCAGAGGGGCGTTCGAGGGAGATCCCACAAAAAAGGACCATGAGAGGGCTGGTTATAAAAGGAAGAACCTGCGGAATGTGGCCTTTTGGTCTGGAATCCGCAAGGTTAGGCTTTTTGTGAACAGGTTTCGGACATAGACCCAAGTCTAGACCGGAAGTTGGCATGGGAGGGGAGGTCCCACACCCCGCAATGGAGATCATCTGAGCGGAAGTTGTCATATGATGTCGTAAGCGGAGGTGGACTAAACATTAATGAATGGGTTAATTGCTTTGGCGGAAGCCCTGGTACCTGTGATGGAAGTCCCAAACACAACTTTCGCAAATTTGCTCTTGTCGGGTGACTGGTGACAGATAAAGGGTCTGTAGCTCTCTCTTTGGGGGCGGTCACACTACTGATTTGCAGATGTTCTTTGGGAATGGCACAGATGAGCTCAAACAAATGCATGCAATGCTGTACTGAGGCATTGCCTCTAGTTAAAAAGGGTTATGCGAGCTTTCCTGTGCATCTGATCTCGTCCTGGCTTTGGGGGGGCATTTCAAGAGTCATCTCTCAACAGGACAAAAAGCCTGGGCCATTGATCACAATTCCAATTCAGGAATTAAAAGTGCATTATAAATAATGTTGTTTTTATATAGCACTACAAACCCTTATCGACCTCGGAAGGATGAGAGGCTGAGTTAGGCGCTGCCGGTATTCGAACCTGCATCAGCAGGCTCTGCACAGATGTCAAAGCTAGCGCTCTATTCACTGTGCTATCGGACTAGCCCTGAGGTATTGGGCTATGGTATAAATAACTGAAATACAATGGCGTTATATCATTTCCATACATTGTAAGCCAGTTCCTGCAGGAAGGTTTGGACAGCGAAATCAGCAAGACAGTGTAGTGGACTAATACCTGCACCACAGAGTTCTTATTTGCAACTTGAAGAACACTGGTTTGACTCCCTGGAGCTTCAGACAGGCTGTAAATCGTGGAAGGTCCATGATGTTGGACAATAATTACACTTGTTATCAGCACTCAGGCTCGGTTCAATAAAGAATGTGTGGTAGCCATGGTTAGACACTTTCCTGTAATTCCACATGCGTTCATAACAAATACAAATGTATATTTGTTTAGGGTTTTTTGTGTACTAATCATTTGTGCTACTAGCTAGCATCCTCCCATTTCTAAGCACCACAATGGCGTGTGTTATATTCACCATATTCAATAGGACTCAAAAAGAGGAAGAGCTGAGTCGGCCCTCACAGCATTTCAACTTGCAGATATCACAACGGATTATTTAACTTGTGAGTTAACCACCGAGCACGTGTAGCGCTTACATTGCTGTAGGCCATTTCAAAGCACTAGAAAGTTAGTAAAACAAGGGCAGAAAAGTTTACAATATTAGGATCTGTATGCAGCAAGGAACAGATGGACTTTCAAAGTTCTTCTGCACTTCATACGATCGGGTTCCGGTCTGAGATACAAACTTTTAAAAAAAGCGGTGGGTCCAGGAGGGAGAATGCTTTGTGGTGCAGCCATCTACCACCATGATTTTCACACTGGGTCAGAAAGGAAACAAGCATGTTTTGGAAAAAACCATAGGTGCCTACAGGCACAGGAACATTCAGTCTCTGGTTCACTTCCAACGGTTATTTGAGATGCCTCCTATCATGTTCTGTGAAGATTCTCAGGTACATTTTACCAGATACAATTCAGTTCCATCCACTGATAAAGCCTTCGCTAAATGTAACACTGCTCTTAACTCTCCCTTCTCCTCTCACTTCCCTCTTACTGCATTCACTCCTAAACCCTCCCCACCACAACCTTGGATTAAACCTACCATCTGCACCCTGAAAACCACAACAAGTAAAACTATTTGCACTTGGCAAAGATTTAGACGCTACACATATCTTCAACTCTACCCGGCTGATCTTCAAAACTACACTTCTGATCTCGACTCTGCCACACGTGACTTCTATCTCTCGCTCTCATTTTGTCTCAATACTCTCAACCTAGGCACCTCCAGAAATCTCTCAACTCAATTCTCTCACCTGCTAAACCCCCCTCAATCGCCTCTAGTCTTTCTGCTAATGAACTAGCTGTCTACTTTGCTTCAAAAATATCCAACATTCAAAATGTTCTTGCAAAGTACCTTCTATCCCCCACCTGCTCATTTTTCTCTACCCCCTCTACCTTCATCTCCTTTGACAATGTCTTCCTTTTCACCCAATAACCCTGATGAGACTCTTGACCTTCTCCTCAGAACTAACCCTTCATGTGCCCCCATCGATCCTCTATGCCCACACACAGTGTAACTCATAGTTCCAAGTGTTGCTCCATATCTGACTTCTCTATTCAACTCCGCACTTGATATTGACATCTTTTCATCACCCTACAAGCGGGATACTGTTGCCCCTATCCTTAAGAAACCAAGCCTAGATCCTTACTGTCCAGCAGGCGTACGCCCTGTCTATCTTCTACTGCACTGTTCCAAAATCCTAGAGCGTTTAGTTTTTAAACAACTCACTCAGTTACTTAATACACACAACCTTCAGGGTCCTTTTCAATCTTGCTTCCGACCTATGCACTCTACTGCGTCAGCTCTCCTCAGTATCAACAACTGCATCTCTCACCCTCGTCATGCCAACCGTTCATCTATTATTATTATTCTCAACCTCTCTTCTGCCTTCGATACTGTCAACCATTCTGACATTCTCTCAACACTATCTATCCTAGGCATCAGGGACACGGCCCTTGTTTGGTTTACTTCATATCTCACCCCCAGGCACTTCCAGGTGTCCTGAAACAGTCTTGCCTCCCCTCTCACCCATTACTATTGGTGGTCCCCAATAGTCAGTCCTGGGTCCACTTCTCTTCACTGTCTATACCTCTGCTCTTGGCACCTTGATCTCCTCCAAGGATCTTCTTCTCCTTTCTCTCCTTATCTGACAAGCTACGGACAAACATGTCTTACTGTCTCTCTGCTATAGTGCCAGTAGTGATCAACTCCACTGAGACTGAAGTTCTCTACTTCCCATCCAAACAGGCTATCTCTTCCTCTCCTCCTCTTCTATTCTTCTCTCCTGACTACCTTCCCAACTCTGCTTCTGCTAGCAACCTTGGTATCGTTTTCGACCCATCTCACAACCTCTAGCTCTTCATCTCCAAATCTGCCACAGACTTTATCTTCTCAACATCAGAAAAATAAGACATCTTCTTCCCTTCAACACTGCTAAGTCCCTAATCTCCTGTTTAGTACTCTCTAGATCTGACTACTGTGCCAGTCTACTGCATGGGCTTCCAAACTATGCTTTTTCATCTTCCGAACAATGGTATCCAGTGATTATATCAAACATAAAATAGAGAATTAAATGTTAATGAATCATAAACAATTAAAAATACCAAATTTTGGTTTAATAAATATAAGTGGGATGGGGTAAGGGGTTAAATCTGGTGGGGAGGGGTAAGGTGGGGTTTTAAATAGAGGAAAATGGAGGGTTGGGGGTAACCCCCAAAAAGGAAAAAGGAAATCAATATTTTGTTTCGTTATTTATGATTCGTTAACATTTAATTCTCTAACTTTTCATTCGGTAAAATCACAGTAAACCCCAGACAATGTCTTCAACTTTTCTGTCTGTACACTCTTCAACCTTCCCGATTCACTTCCACCCCCCCGGCCCATCATCAGTTAGGCTGGTTATCTATGAGACAGAGGGCAAAGTATAAACTCATTCTCATCATCTTCAAAACTATACATGGAATTGCTCCACCCGAACAATCAGGTCATCTCACTCCACTTCCCACTCTCCCCCTCGCTCCCTACGATCATCCTAGGCTCACCTCCTTGCCACCTCTCGTACCCCTTGCACTCCCTCTCTTTTCCACTCTCTTCCTCTCCTCGCTCCCTTACTCTGGAATGTTCTTCCTCTCTCGCTCCGCACTATTTAAATGCAACCTCCTAGCTCCCCTCCTTTCTGAAGGACCAATTGCAAAGCATTCTAGGCCACAAATTCTCCCTTTTCTCCTCTCTCTCACCTCTCTATGACAACCCCACTGCACTTATCCATCACCCCGTCATTCTGAAACGTAGCACTTCCTTCACTATCCCGTTCCTATATCATGCTCTACTGTCCTCGTCCCTGGTTCCTGTTTCTACCTCCCTGCATCTCCGGGTCTTATACCCACATCCTCTCACCCATTGTTAAGGACACTGGTCCTCCACTCTGTAGACCAATGTTTAAAGGTTTTGGAAGTATTTTTGTGCCAAAAATGCCTTGTTTCACCTGTTATTTCAAATAAATGTGAATGCCCTCCGCGTGTTGGTGTCTGGAGTTGCCCAGCCAGCCAATCAGCTCTTCGGGCAGCTACATAGATAGATTGAATAACACAGTGCCAGGGTTGGACTGGGACATGCAACGGGCCCGGGCACCAAAAAACATAACCCACATGCACATATGGCATTTTGTAACTTTTCTTAAACTGGGGAAGAAGTTCTTTGCAAATAAATTTTGCAGATAGTGAAAGCTTTAGTATCCCCCTCTGCATCCTCTTCTCTGGGGGGGACGCCCCATGCGCAAGTGTGGTAGTATGTAGTAGACCCTGAGAGCAAAGTTCTGAGAGTTAAATGTCATCGCTGGATCAGTGACATCGATCAAAACCATCAGTTGAACTTAGTAGAGTGCATCAACCTGGGCCCCTTTGGTCCAGAGAACTGTCCCACTCTAGCATGCTGAGCTGACCATTCAGGCCTTGCACTGTTGCACTACACCCCAGTCTGAGCCACCACATCACAGTGGTTCGGTTTGGTGTCCCACCAAATAGTACAATTCAGCCCAGTTTTCAGGGTATTCAAAAGAGCCGAGAAGGCGGTGGCGCCCCTGGAAAATGTAAAGGCTGTGAGAAAAATAATACCGCCATACAGCTTTAAGTAAAGATTACCACCAACTTGTTGCTTGCTTGTAGACTTAGTTGTCACTTCTCCTGTCTAAATATCTGATTAAAAGCGCAAGGGGGTGTGGGCAAAGACGTCCAGTGTCAGTACAGGCCTTCAGATACATCGGGGCCGCTTGTCGGGGTCGACGGTGTCAGAGACTTGAATGTCACCTTCGTGGGCAGGCCCTCTGCGCGCGGGCCGCAGGGAGCAGCGCAGTCACAATGAGAAGCGGACATCTTGGTCAGGCGGCCCGGCTGGACGAGCTGCCTTGTGGCATGGCAAGTTACTTGAACTGACGTGTGAAGTGAACTCTTGTCCTCTTAGATTTGTCTAATGGCGCTTTTCCTGACAGATGTGAGTGTGACACGCACAGGGGAAAAATATCATCCTGTAAACCTCCTAGATGTGAAAACAGCAGCTGGTAATATGGCTGGGTCGCCATGGCAACCGGTGACTAAGGAAGCATATGTCCAGGGACCCCTCCTGCCCTCCCTGGGACCCCCCTCTTCTCAGGTGAGGAAGGCAGCACAAACACATCCTGCACAAGGAACAGACACGCCAGCCTGGCCTAGGATTAACTCCTGCCTGCCTCCGATGACTTGCGCCCTCCTCCCCTCAGGGGGCGTTATGTTAGCAGCTGGCAGAGGGGATTGTTTTGACAGGTTGCAATGGGAATCAAGACATTCGGGACTTCCGGCATTACCACCCCCTTTCCCCTCTGGCCTTCTTACTCATACCCAGGCAGTGTATCACATTCTCACATTTTACTCTCCACGCATAAATCTCCGTCCGTCAGGATCACACTGCATGTCTGCAACATCTGTGTAAACGTCCGTCTCCAGATGTGAAAATGCCTTGTCAGCTGAGTCTTTCTCCCGTTCCAGGGTAGACGGGAAGCAGTAATAGCCTTGGAAATAATCGCAAGCTGCTACAAATGGCCTGTCGGTTCTCATAACATTCATTTTATTTTTATTATTAAAGGTGAATTCAAAGAATCGTTTAAATATGAATGTCAAATTATTGCGTAGGAATGATTTGGAACTGAAAATAGCTAAAAGTATACATTTCGTAGTACTTGAAATGTATCGGGTTTTCTGTTGAAACTAAATGAATATTCTCAACCGTGAACATTCATAAACATAACCCCAGGAATGGCGGCGAGGTTTTAAAGTGGTGGCGGGGTGTAAATATTTGTCTCAACCTGGCGTAAGCCAGCATGCCCAGAAACCAATACCTAACCCCCAACCTTAACGTGCCGGGGGAGCAGGGGATTGGGGGATGGGGGATTGTTTCACTGGGATCTTTTTAAGTAAGGCCTTTGACAGCAGAAATAAATAAATGCATCAACATCCCTAGGATTTATTAACGGTTCGGTAGTGGAGCACGTGAAATATTCCAATAATTACGATGAGATGAGAGTTCACCAGCAGTACTCAGGAGCATTTCGCTTCCAGTAGAAAGACCAGATGTGCAGTAGAAATTAAATCATGTTTCAATATTGTGCAAGACACATCGTTGCACCTCTGTGAGTTGATCAAACGCAATCCGAGTTGGCATTGCATGAACTAGAATTACAATTAGTGGCAAAGGTTTTGCCACCAGGTGCCAGGTTATTTCGAAAGTACATCCAAGTATTGCTCAAACATTCAAGGGCGCTGTCAATACATTCAGGGCTCTTGTTAGTGTTCCAGAGTGCTACCAATATTAAAATGCTCGTTTGGTATGTGCTCAAAAACACAATGCAGGAATCCACTGGGGTTTAGTTCAATGTGCCCGCCAGGCAGTTTCTCTGCCACGTGTCCATTTCTACACTGCAAACCCTGTTTCATGCCGCCTAAGTAATCACATGCTGTCAAGGTCGTGACATTTCCAATAGTGCCACCGATAAGCACATAGTCATGAAGATATTGACATTGCCCCCAGGGCAGTGCTAGGCCGGTTTTCAGCAATGTCATGGCAGAGTTGGACCGGTTAAGCACTTTTTTCCAATGGTAGTTTCCACAGTGTCCAGAACTAAGATGTGACAGCTTTAACAGGACAATGCCAATGGTGCCACAGTTGAATACATTGTCACGCTATTCATAACATTTCCTTGATGGACAAAAAGCCCTTAGCCCTTCCACATTGCCCGCAGGAAACTCCATATGCCTTTTACACCAGCCCTGAAAGTTATGGCATGCATTTTTTTCACATTAACCGTAGGTTTGCCATGCCCATTCCACGTTGCCCCACAAAAGTGGTTGTATGCCACCATACATTCCTCCCAGAAGATTCATTGTGCCCTATTTTAATTGCCCCAGAAAGATCCCACGTGCCCCATCACACTGTTCTGAGGTATCCGTGTACTTTTTACCTTGTCTACAGAAATGTGCCTCATTCCCCTATCACACTTCTTCGGATTTAATTATGCGATGGGCATCCGGAGGTTGAACGCGTGGCACGCCATCTAAGGTCCACTGTGACAAGACTGGGCTTGACAACCCAGTGAACATGATTTGAACAGGTTCGGCTGTACGAATCTGAGGCGTTATTGACACCATTGCGATATACGAATTCAGCAGACATTTTTGCTCACTCTGTCCTCATTAGGACAGCAGCGTTTGCCTTGAAGTAGACCTGGTTATAGTTCGAAACACGAATGGGCTGTAGTGTTATCCACATACAGATCACATTAAAGAAGTAATGTACTCGTAAACATATGACTTTGAAGCTCAATTATGTGCCATGAAGGCTACTGAAACCTAATACTTTCAAGGACAACATTTTATTTAACTTTTTTTAGCACATTTCTGTCGGACATCATTACTAACTATTGACATTTCTTCAGAATATGTCGAGTGTTCCTTCCACCTGCATCCCAGAAAGTAGCTCTTTGCCTTCGGAAGTCACTCCATTCCCATGAGAATCCCCCCTAAAAATGCCTTATCATATTTCACCCAGAAAGTTTCCCTTGTCCTTTTGATATTGTCCTCAATTACCCCATGCCCCTCAATTTTTGACTCTATAAAATTGCCCCACCATTATCACATTAAACTGAGAACATCTCTAAAAATGCCAATGCACTTTTCAAATTGTCCCAGAAAGTTGTTCAATGTCCTTTTCATATTGTCCGCTTCACATTGGCCCTAGCTTGCCCTACACCATTCAACATTTCCCTCCAAAGGATCTCCCAGATACAAACACACACATACACGGTCCAACACACACACGAATAAATAAGAGTGTGCGGCATGTGGCCAGAGATACCTTTACTGTTCCCACACAGGAGGTAGGCAGCACTTTGATGAGTCAGGGCCAATCTCAAGTAGATTCAGCAATAAGTATGGGACCAAATGGGGTTCCTTATTTACGCCTCACTAATACAATGTTTTTTCTTAAGGGAGGGCGGAATGAAAACACAGAGCCTCTACATATTTCATGGCTCGCTCTGCTACTCCAAGTAGCTCAGAAGAGTGCATCCTTTAATGTGACAGGCTGCGGTGTGCAGGTAAATGGAGCAAAAGTGGTGCACTCCCTTTGGTGCATCGCTTTTGCGCTCCATCAAAATAAGGGATGAGGCAAAAAGTGATACCATGAATGGAGAGTTTTGTACAACCATGGGATACATTCATTGGATGCAATAAAACGACTACGATTAGGAGGATCAACTATTAATAGTGAAGACTGAAGGATTTGTATAGAGGGAATACTGGGGTCATAGAGATTAGGGAGGGAGAGGCAGGAGGTTCCGCAGATTATATGCATGCTCAGCCATTCTCTGAATTACAGCCAAGAGGATGCCAATCTTCTAGGTCTGTCATTGGCAAAGGATTACTTCTTGCTCTTTTCTTAAAGTTTCTGCCGTTCTTCGTTTGCTGTCTGGCATTGTCCAGGTTTCTTGATCATGTTGATCTGCAAAGATGTTAAATTGGCAAGGGCGTTGGTGATTAGTGCTTTACAGGTGGTACAGGTTGTCTTGAGGGTAATGCAGGTCTGAGGGGCCTGCAGTGTAGTTCTACCAGGGACACAGTCATTTGGTCGCACTTTGATGAGATGGCTGCCGCGTGCATGATGCTTTTCGCGAGGGCCAGAGTGGTGTCAAAGACGCTGGCGAGGAGAGTGCTGCCATCATCCAGTTGAGAGATGACTAGTCTTTCGCTGATGGCCCTGAAGTCCACTTCAGAAGGGTAGGGCTTGATTTCCCACTGGATGGAGAGTTGGTACCATGTTGTTTTCTGGCTCTTCACATTGTTGTGACTCTTTAAGGGGATGATGCAGTCTATGGACAATCTTTGCGATTTGGTGAGGTTAGTGCGGCAGGGGACAGGGGGCTGTCAGATTTGTGGAGCCAGATCTAGATTTGTGTTTGTTTCATGTTGTTGCTTAGGATGCTGAATTTTGCCTTTGGTGGGCTGAGGTATACCTATAAGGTGGGCATTCAATCTTGGATATGGGAGAGGCAATGCCTGAATTGATGAATATTGGTAACTTATGGGATAGTCATGAACAGTTTAATGTTGTCAGATTATTAATATATCTTGATATCTTGATTGGCAAAACGTTCTCTAAGTAGCTGCATGTTGAACAACTGTCTCCAACTCGGGTCCTTCGGCACTCCAGCCACACAAGGTTCTCCATAAACAGTGTGCTGACATCCGGAACATCGATGAAAATGTTCAGTGGAGCAGAAAGCTTGAGCTTCAAGAAGATGAGTCTTCGCCTGCCTTTCTTATCTTCTGGCACGCGCCACACATCTGGTATGTCTCCTGGACATCCAGGATTCAAGGGACACTACCAACTTGCACTTAATTTGAACCCCTCACTCAGCAGAGCCTCTAGGAGAAATCTTTCACTGCTCACCTGCATTCACCTTAAGCCCTTGCCCAACAAGGTCTGCAGGGAGGCATTTTCAGAGTTTATTTATCCATGTCTCAAGTGAACCTCCTCTTGTTGGTCGTGTGGACCTCCCGAGGATACTAGGGCACTATAGCTTGGCAGACTCTTCCACTGAAAGCAGCAGAAGAACCTACCTACGGTACGAGACACGAAACAAAAAAGGAGGCCTCTGGGTAAGCCTGTCTCTTTGCACCTTACATGAAGGAGTGTGCTGGGCTGGCCCTAGGTTGAACATCTTTTCAAGTAGCCGATGTCCCCATCTCGGAGGTGGGATCCAACCTGCCCAGGAAGAGGGATGTGGAAGCACGTGTGATGATCTCGTTTGTCAAAAGCCCAACATCTAATGTCTCTGAAGCTGTGTTTCTGTGACCCCATGTGGGGGGGGGGGGAAGCGATCAGTGGTGGAGAGTTACAGGGATTGCATTTCAGTTAAGCCTTGTGATCTTGGGGAAGCTCTATGCGCATAGAGCTCTTGTATTCAATTTGAATGGAGTACCCATCACGGTAAACACATCATTCATTAACAATTGGAACCCTAGCAAATTGCATTGCCCTTTGCAACTGTGTTCATGTATATATTTATTGTTGATTTGCATGCAGCCCAGTATTGTTGCAGAGCAAATAATCAACCGCCTCCTTCAGCGAGCGCCGTCCCGTACATCAGCGTCAATGTCCCAAGTGACCATTTTGTGTTGAACCCACCAATAATTAAGCAGACCTATCTTTCACAAGCTCCAAGAGAGCCCCTAGTCACCGTAAGGGGCCATCCAGGATCAAGCCTTTGATCTGGCCCACCGATTCCCTACTTCAGACCTTGCCGTGCCCATCCCCTCACCTGTGTGGGCTACTGCAGCCCCCCGCGTGATTTCAGAGGTACTCCTTGCACGCCTCCGATAACTGTTAGCTGCTGCGTCCTCTTGTCAGGGTAGCATCAGAAGAGCTTTTTCCCTTCCTTTTTTCCGCTCCGAGATGTTGGATCCAAGAATCGAGAAAGCAATAAAGCGAGGAAATAACCATCTTCATGCTTCGCCTGCTTCTGAGGAATGATCCCAGAGGATGCAATGATAGCAAACGAGATTTAGTTGACAATTTACTCTGAATTATATGTCAAGGCCGTTAAATAATTGAAAAAATTGCCTATTATTCAATGGATGCTTCTCCTTAGGAAACCTAATCGATAGAAACACATTGATACTATAATAATACAAAAAAACTTCTCAACGGTGTATTTCTTTCTGGAAACTCTCAGAAGCCCAGGAGTGAAGAGGCGGGCGCCGTTTAAATTAAGTTGCGCTGGCTAGAGGCTTTCCAGTGGAAATAAATTGAGCTGCGAACGCGGAATTCTATTTGCATATTTTATTTTCCGTGGTCTTGCCCATTTTCATTAGTTTCGCACAAAGCACCATGTGGGCGGGCCAAGTCCCCGGCGCGCGCGCGCTGTCACATTTTGTGTTTTATGAACAGCACCTGTGGATGCTTCTGCAGGTGGCTTAATTAATGCGCGCTCTGCCCTAGATTGCTTCTTGCTTCTAAAAGCAGGGAATGACAGTTCTGGCGGAAGGACTCACATTTATGAGTGAAGGGAAAAGGTGACTACGCCTTGGCGCGGCGCATGTATATGCAAGAAGTCATTATCCCATGGGGCAAGACAGTCTGTCAATCATCGGGGAGGATAGCTCAGGGGCAACGTGCTCACCTTGGAAGCAACACGACATGGTACACCACGAGCTCGAACCCCGGGTGCACGTTATAAATAACCTCTCATATGATATCAGGGGAATTCGTTGAAATTAGTCACCTTTGGGAAGTCACCAGACACTGTCAACGCTTCATCACTACATGGATTGTTATGTCAAATATATTGCTTCTTATCAATATGTATATTGGCAAAGAAAAATATTACAATTTGGCTCAGTCATAATATTGTGGTCAGCAAAACCTTAAAATGGTCCTGCAATTAGCTTCCACGATAATCTGTATACTTTCACCATCAAATACATCTTTACAAATAGCAAGGGACATGGACATTGGTGGAGAGTTGGTAGCATAACTTTACACTTTTATTTATTTATTTATATGCAGGAGGAACAATGTTCTTTTGATCACAAAAGAATGTACAATAGATATGAAATAGGATTTCACGGGAAGCTGTGAGCTTCTTACAATGGGGTGAGTTTGAGGGATATTTTGACCAGGTTGTGGAGGGGACTAAATGGAGCCGTCACCGTGGACTATACATAAGTGGACATACATAGATCAAGGACAACCAATATGGGACATTTTTAAGTGTAGGAAAGCAGTACGGCAGCTGTGCTCGGGTTGTCCCCATGATGGGTGAAGTGCCAGAGTAGGGGCAGAGGAAGTGAGCGACCGAGGCATGTGGGAGGCACGGGAGAAATGTTGGCTAGCAGGGAGAGGTAGGTTAAGATGGTAACTCAGAGGCCAGGTGTTAGGCTTTTAGTTCAGTTTTGGACAAATCTGTGTGGATTGTTTCTCGGATGTCCAAGGAAAGAGAATTCCATATAAGTGGTGCAAAACGAGTGAAAGAGCTAAAGTGAGAGGAAGCACAGCAAGGACAAGGAGCTACAAGGGTAGTCGAGGAGGCAGAGCAGAAATTACGAGAAGGCTTTTAGAGTTGGATAGAGGAGGATAGATACAGTAGTGCCGTACCGTGGATAGATTTGTGAACCAAAAGACATTTAAATCTGGTCCTATTTTGCATCGTCAGCCATGCAGCCTGGTGATGGTACGAGAAAGTAGGTGTGAAGTGAGGGAGTTCAAAGAGAGTCCTGGTAGCGAAGTTAATGATCTTGTCGAGAGGAGAGAAAGCATAGTGGGGGAGACCAAAGAGGGTGCTGGCACACTAGTCCAGTTTAGAGAAGACAAGAGCGGTTGAGATGCTTGGTGGTGTTAAAAGGAAGGAGGTGCCTGATTTCCCTTATATTTGGGAGATTGAGGAAAGGTGCTGTTTAGTTTTGGAGATGAAAGTAGAGATGGGTCATAGATGATGCTGAGCTTTCTAGCTGATGAGAAGTAGGGGAGAGTGTCAGGTTAGGCAGAGGAAGAGATGACAGAGAGCTTTTGGCAGGGAAGAAGAGCACCTCTGCTTTGGTAGAGTTTATCATCAGAGAGTACAAAGCCATCCAATATTGAATGGCAGAGAGACAGTTGGAAATTTTGAAAGAGAGGTCATAGGAGAGTTCAGGAAAAAAGAAGTTTGGGTGTCATCTGTGAAGAGATGGTAAACCCAAGGAGGAGATTAGCGCCCCAAGAGTAGAGGTGTAATGTGGGAAGAGGAGCAGACCCAAGACAGAGCCTTGTAGAACACCAATAGTTGGAGGAGTAATTTGAAAGGTGTTTAGGCTCCAGGAGACAGATAATTGGTGAGGTGCAAGGTTGGATTCAATCCAGGCAAGGGCTTGCTTCCGAATCCAAAGAAGAAAGAGTATTAAGGATATTAGAGTGATCAACAGTGTCAAAGGCAGCAGACAGGCCAAGGAGAATTAGGGTAGAGTAGAGGTTGGAGTGGTTAGCAGAGACAAAGAAGTTGGACACATTCGTGAGAGCAGTTTCTGTGGAGTGACAGGAGCGGAAACCTGCTTGTAGGGGGTTTCAAATGTTGTGGATGTCTAAGAAATTGTTAAGATGGTTGAACAAAAACCTCTTGAGCACTTTAGAGTAGTCCGTAAGGAGAGACACAGGGCAAATGTTAGCCGGTAGGTTCGGGTCAGCCCCTTGCTTTTTTAGGGGATAGATGACCATAGGTGTTTTGAAAACATAGTAAAACAAGCAGAGTTGAAGGACAGGTTGACGAATTCAGTGAGGTGAGAGGTCACTAAAGGGGAAATAGGCTTAACTAGCTGAGGAGCAAGAGGGTCTGATGGGGCACAATAGGGGTTAGCCTTCATCAGTAGAGATAGCACAGTGTCAGTATTAGCATGACTAAAGTGGGAGACGGAGGCAGAGGTTGATGGTAGAGTAGGCAGAGTGTAAAATGTATGAGGAGGGATTGTGAGAAAGGTCAGGAGAGAGTCTCTAATTTTGCAAATGTTTGCAGCAATGTATTTATCTAGGCCGGTTCCATGTGTTAATATCCCCGCAAAAATATCACCATACAAAAATATTGCCATATTTTCGCTGCAATATTAAGGCATGGAACCTGCTTTTGACACCCCCCACAACCCTCATATTACTTTAAAAGGAGAGGGGGACACCCCCGCAACCACTGCTTGCGAAAAAAAACCCTAATATTATCCCCACTAAAAATATTGCCTATGGCTGTTCCCGACAACCATATATATGGTGATATTTTTGGTGGGGATAATATTACCTGATACCTCTAGGCCATTAGCTGTGAGAGTCGAGTTAATAGTCATAGGGCCTCATTACACGGAAGGCGGTGAGCGATGGCGCTATTAGCGCCATGGCTCATGCCGATAAAATACCGGCACCGCCTTGGCGGAAAGGGGATTTACCGCCCCATTCCAAGGTTGGAGGGGCGGTAAATCCCCCTTCCGCCATTGCCCTTCCCCGTTCCCATTTCTGCCCCATAGGGCTCTATGGGAATGGGGAAGGCGCTAATTACGGCACCGCAATTTGGCGGTGCCGTAATTAGCTCCGAGGTCCCTTAGCGGGTTGGATTTTAACGCCTGCAAAAAGCAGGCGTTAAATCCCCCAACCCGCTAAGGGACCTCGTAGTAAGGCGGTAGGGATTTACCGGTACCGGTATTTTACCGGTACCGGTAAATCCCTAACGCCATCCGTGTAATGAGGCCCATGGACTTAGGAGGAGTGAGGAGTGACTTTAGGGTGCTTTGTAGCCAGCGAGGATGGTTGGAGTGAGAGTCAATGAGGATTAGGTATAATTCCCTTTTTGCTCTATCAAGAGTGGGTTTGAGAGAGTTCAGGCCAGAGAGGAAGAGTTGCATGTCCTCATGCAAGTGGGTAAACCTCTATTTGCACAGCAGCCGACACATGTCTGCACAGAGGAAGCATATGAATGGGGTGACTAATGGTTGAGGATGCTGAGACTTAGGGGTGAAAGAAAGCAGTCGGAAGGGAGAGGAGGATAAGTCATATAGTGGGGATTTGAAGCTGGAGAAGGCAGTGTTGGTGGAAGAGGTATTGAGTGTGAAGGAGGAGAGTGAGAACTGTAGGTCAGAGAGAAAGGGGCAATGGCAGAAGGTTTACATTTCCTTCAAGTAATAGGCGAAACAAGTGGTGAGGAAAGGTCAGAGGGTGGAAAGGAGATGGTGATGGAAACAATTGAGTGATCAGATATGGATGGTGTGACAGCAGTATTAGCATCTGAGAGAGAAGTGGAGATGAACAAGAGATTCAAAGAGTTATCCCCTTGGTGGGTAGGTAGGTTATGGATAGAGTAGAGTGGAGAGTGTGGTAACTAAAAAAAGACGCAAGTTCAGATTTCTGACAAGTGGTTGTAGAGGGAAGGTTAAAGTCACCTAAGAGAATGAGGCGATGTTTATTGGGAAGAGAATCAAGGAGTTGGCCAAGATCATCAAAGAATGGCCATGCTGGTGTGACTCTTAAAGCAGATGTCATTGTTGATGCAGCATCTTAGTGATTTGCGGTGGTTTGTGAGTGGGGGTGAAGCGGTCGAGTTCATCAGCTCAAGTCTGAATGTTGGCTTGTTTCATGTTTTTGCAGATGGTGATAGATTCTGTCTTTGTTGGGTTATGTGTCGGGTGTCCTGTAGGCATTCGATCTTGGATAAGTGCAAGGCAGTGTCTGTTTTGGTGTATGTTGGTGGTTCATGTGATCTTAAGGTACAGTTGATTGTTGTCAGCTTATTTATGGATCTTTATATCTTGTTCAGTGAGATAACAAATGTACATCCTTAAATATTGTTAATGATATCTACACACTAAATCTTGGTTCTCATAAATCTGCCTTACTCATCTGCCTACACCGCCCAGAGAGAGTTTGGTAAGACCAAGTGTGAAAAGTCTTTGCTCAGCCAGTAGTTTGGCCTCACAGAACCCCGGTACAGTGCTAGTTAAGAAAATCCCTCCTAACACTCACATTACCAAACAACTAGATAGAGGTCTAAGATCCAGAAATGATGTGCTAATAAAAACCAGGAGATTCCGCAGACAAAGACACAGAGGCGCTGCCTTCTCTACTCTGCTGGCCAAAACCTTGGTACACACTGCCCAACTGCCAAGGGAAATCTGCACATTACAGGACTACTGGAAATTCAGTAAAAAATCTTACAAAATGGCTTTTCAACACCTAATCAAAGGAAATTAGCCAACAACGGAAACATCAAATCTCAATCAATCTGCTTCCACACACAGGCAGTCTAATGGAATGTCATACTGGCTCCTATCGAAACAACTAGGCCGACACATATCTGGAATTTGCCAATAGACTGTGGGCATCATTACAACCCAGGCGTTAAGGGTTAACGCCTGATTACCATTTTAACGCCTGCTTTTAGCAGGCGTTAAAATGCAAGGCGCTAACCCGCCTTGGTGCTAATTACCGCACCGTAATTTACGGTGCCGTAATTAGCGCCTTCCCCACTCCCATTATGCCCTATGGGGCAGAAATGGGAATGGGGAAGGGTAAATGGGGAATGGGGATTTACCGCCCCACTCACCTTGGGATGGGGCGGTAAATCCGCCATCCACCATGGTGTAAATGGAGTTTACACCATGGTGGTAAAGTAGGGAACTTACCGCCTGGGTTGTAATGAGGCCCTATGTCAGACTCCTTGAATACCTCAATGAAAAACTGTGCTCTCGCCACTCGCTCCCAGTCAAGAAAATAATACATTTCAAAACCCTCTGCTCTACCCACCGTGCTTACCATAGCAAGGGTCCAGATTCCTTCACAAGGAAAATCCAACACTGCTCTTCATCCAGGTCTCTAAGATCCAGTTGTACCACTCTAGTAATAGTTCCTAGCTTCAGCAGGAAAAACCTGGGAGGATCCTTATTCTACCTTCTGGCTACAAAACTCTGGTACTCACTACAGAAACAAAGTCACATGGAAGAGGACCACGGCGGGACAAGGAGGATAAAGCTAAAGACATTACTTTTCAATTAACTGAGTTGATTGAACATCAGCGGACCAACATTAACACAAAAGAGTAATTACTTGATCCTTGTGCTTCACCACCCAGAGGGCTCTAGGTGCAAACACCACCAATCAAGTACATTCTAAATGTGAAATTGGTCTGCTGTACCTCCCGGTTAGGGAGCGATGACCTGTGTACTTGTTCAACTGAAACATGGTCACCTTCTCTTTTCACTTTCCTTATGAATGGGCAAAATAAGCACCAATCAAAGTCTTTTCTGAGGAAGATTGGTCTTCTATACATTCTACTTAGGGAATCACAGCTCGCATTCCTTTTGTCTGGAACTTCACCCCCTTTCCTACCACATTCCAAAACCAGAGCAGAACCTCAACAACCAATGAAGGAATCTACCCCTCTGTGTGATGAAATGTTGGCCCTGACTCCCCCTTCCCTTTTCCCACTTTGTTTCTCCCTCAACAGCCATTACCACTGCTAAAATGGTCCACCTTACACTAAATGCATTGTCCGTCAGATGGCCAACACAGATTCCAACAATCTCATGTTGCTATTACCACCCCCACCTCCCCCACACGTCAGTTTTCTCAACCCCGAGGCCTCCCTTGTGGATTACACGCCTCAGCATCTCTTTCTCCACTTGAACACCAAGAATCCCCATCATCTCAGAGCTAACAGGTGCTTCCGACCTGCACTCAACACCACATGTTTCCCCATAAGCCTTTACCTCTATCCCACTAATAGACACCACCTACTTTACTTACAGAGCCACACACAGCAAGGCCAATATTATTGACAGACGGGTACTCTACAAGACCATTTGACACATAAAGCAAGGGACAGGGTCACAGTAGCTCACCTTGGGGAGGGCAATCTAATGTCAAAGAAACCCGTCAGGTGCAGTGGTTAGGTGTGGAGATGCCATGAGGCTAGAAGAAAGGCCTCAAGAGTGAGGGGTTGAGAGTTCAGAATGCAGGCAGCAGAAGCAAGGCATATTATTCAGTGAGGATGCCTCAAAAACTGGGGGTGAGAGAGCATTTCCAATAGGGTGACCACATGGCTGCATGCCACCAAGCCACCCATCCTGCAGCCGTGGTGCATCATTTGGCAAACAATTGGTATCAGGTGCTTATGCCCGTTTTGGCAAATTGAAGCTAAGGTTAATTCCTAGAAATGTTGCTTCATCAAATTTAAACCCATGAGTTGCAAAATGATTCCTCAGTGTCATGGAATTGTCTGATCATGGTCGTTCTGAAACTTAAATATGTGTGAGTGCAGCACGAGACCAATTATCAAGAAGGGGGCGATGAATAAACAGCTTGTGTGGCATGACATTAATACTGCACTCTTTTCCTTTTCCTTTTTTTTTATGTATTCAAAGATTGTGATTGCAGAAAAAGACCACTAGGGGCATCAGGTCTGCCCACTGCTGTAACTACTGAGTAAAACTAAAGGCCTTTTTAGTCTCAAGCTTTACCACCACTCTGATTGGCCTTTTTGTGCCTGCAAAAGATTCCTTTACCTGACTTTGCTTTGTTCAACCCCACCCCACCCCGACCACCGCATCCCGAAGGGGCTTTAATTTTGGATGAGTTCTCATTTGTTTAATCCACCTGCAGATTTCAATCCCATGGGATGGATGCATCATGCGAGGGTGACAGTAAAGGCCAGTAGGAGACACCCTTTCTTGGAATTATGGCGGACACGAGACCGGACTCTAGTCCCATCCCAGGGTCTTCTCTGGTCTACTCTAATGCACAGTCCAGGCCTAAAGTCTGTTCAATGACAGAAACCCTCTGTACTGAAAGGAGGTGTCATCTATGACCCTCCTTTCACTTTCCCGCATTAACGAATTTAAACTTTGGCCAAACTGTTTTGTTCCAGAGAGGCTTAAGGGAAGAGTGTGAAAAGTGGCAACACCTACTACTTCAACGATCTAGAATGAATGCTTTTAAAGAATGGAGGTGATAGTCTTCTCAGAAAGTTGCTTTCTCATGTTTTGTTTAAACCCGATTCACTACAGGGCTCATCTAAAAGTGGGATGCGAGAGAGCATAGAGTAAATTACTGACGGGGTCTCCACCAGTAAATGACAGGCCATGAGATCTTCCTGCATTGTGTGCGCTAAACTGGAGGATGGCGTGTAAAGACTGCTTCTCCCAGCTGTTCTCGGCATCAAATCTGCTATCATCTCCACCCTCACTCAATGTTTATGCGGATGGAGGTGCTGGAATTCGGCCTGGTATTTGCACCTGCAAAAACGGGCAGAATCCGGGAGATGGAGCGTAGAGACTGCTTCCACCTCCCCAAAGTGCTCCGTGCATCAAAGCTGCCTGCGTCTCCAGCTGCATGGAACGTTCATGCGGGTGAAGAAGCTGGAATCCATATGGTTTCTGGCCTGGTTTTTGCACCTGGGATAAAGCGATGCAATCTATGGAGATTCATGTAAATGCCATTTGTCGTGCATGAACTTTGCAGTAAGCATTTCTTATTGTTTCTGTGAACAGTTATAATTGATCAAAAATGTAGGTAGGCCTAAACGGATACAGAAAACAGGCCACATATATACATCAAACAAACATAATTCCTCACCCAACAATAATTTCCTCCATGTTACTATACATTAATGTAATTAAAAAATACTTTAATACGTAGGAGCAAAACTCGAATACTTATTAACTACGCAAATTGTATATGTGTTCTAAGGGGTTAACAATAACGCATGGTATATATTCTGTGCAATTAGTCATCAGCATTAATCTTTGCAAACATATGTTTCGACAACAGGTGATGAACAGTCTTGTGAAAAAAAGGTCGGTGTCAGAACCCCTGTCTTCTTCAGCACTCATTGTTAATCCTAATTTTGTCCGTTTATTTTCATGCTCATGTTTTTATCCCTATAAGAAATAATGCACATTAATATATAGCACTTTATGACCAAATATATCTTGCATAAAAGCATCACAATTTCTAGTCTATTTTCATGACAAAACATGATGCTCCTTTGTCAAGTATTGGCTTTAAATGCTTTCAACTCTCCTAGTTTCACGTTATTTATGGTAACTATGAAACCCTATTTTCTTTCCCACAAAGATATTTTCTCCCCAAAAGAGTTTGTAGAAAACAATGTTTACATTTAGAATACTTCCTTAGTCATCCAAAGCTTTCGTAATATATGATTTCAATTGCCATGGAAGCTAATGGGTTCTCTGGGGAGGTTCCAGGAGAGTGGATTGGAGAAAGCCAAAGACTTGTCATCATACACCACTGACGACGGGCAGACTCGCCTGCCACCAAAATCCCACACAGACCGCAGGAAGGACGGAGTAGCGACTGTGAAATAAGCCACAAACCTCTGGCCTCAGCCATGGTGCCGTAGGGTGGAGTGTAGGAGAAATGTATGGGGCAACAATTACTGCAAGCAGCTCGTAACCCTGCTAATTAAAAGCAACACAGCAATATACCTGTTTATATAATTCAATCTAGCTCTGTCTATGAACCATATTATACCAGGCAGATCCCTCAACATTTTGTAATAGGTAAGCCAAGATCCTGGCCGGTGTGTAGAAAGAATATATATTAATGGATATGTAAAATAAATATTTGCATAAATCACAAGACATGACACCTCACTCTGTGGCCCCAAAATCTTTTCTTTACTGACAATTCATTTTTCACACAAATTGAAAACACCAGTTGGTTTATGATAACACAGATCACAGACTCTTTAACCCGACAACAGGTACAGTTTTCTTTCTTTGGTTATTTCCACCCTGGTTACAAAGAAATACAGGTCTATAGAATGCTTCTGATACCTAGGTCACTCACAAAATACTCTCAATGTACAGAATTGTGCAGCACCCTGGGCAAGAGGGAACAATTTAACTTTGCAATATATTTTGCATGGGGTTTACTTCATAACATGTAACACTTTCCTATTGGCAATAGCAATTTCACACAAGCAGTGCTCTTTATGTTTAATACACACTTGGGAATGCTAGCAGACTTTTAAGAACAAAACACGTTTTTTTAGATGAAACCCTTTTTCCACCACAACTATGCAATGAAGAATCTCTCTTCTATCAGGGGTCACTTTCTAACCTCAGTAGAAATCAAGGACTTCACTCTACTTAGTTGGCAAGACACTTTTCTGCACCAGCACAAACCCAGATATTAAGTTTACTATGGAAACCCCTCTGCATTTAGGCATGGTCTGGGGAATGGTGAACAGTTGGATATTTGTTTTTTTTGCACCCCGCAACTTAAGGGAATTTTGGGGGTGGCAAAAAGAAATTGGAGAATTACTTTAACAGATGACATTTTTATCCACACTGGAAGCGATGCTGTTGATTTCGAATTTAAACAAAATCACCCCGTGTCAGTTGGCTATAGGCGAATTAATTCAATTATGACTTGGTAAGAAAATGCTAAAGATCTACTTCCGTACCCCACCCACTAAATGAGGAGAAGGTATTAACTCAAAGAGATCCCCAAAATACATGGTTCTGTTAGACAAGTTTACTTGCATTGAACATCTCTGGGCCTTGTGCTCAGGAAAAGTCATCAAGGCTTCTGGCTACTCAGGGGAAACATAGGTACTTGGTTAGACGAACTCTCCAGGTTCAGTCATGTAGACCTCCAGAATCCATCCCTTTATTTGTCTCTCCAAGTACCCCCCAGATTTCTGTCTTCTTCCTGGTCTAATCCACCTCCCAGGCAATGTTGATTCACCCACAATTTTTCCTGCAGTTCCCACTAAGATGATTTGAGACAGCTCTCCCCATTTACCATTGCACGTTTCCTTATACATTTTTAACCACTCAACCAGAATATACAAATTATTAGGTGCCATCTTATTGGCTCATGATCGGGATTGGAAATCTACTGTCCTCCCCATTTTTCTGATTGGTCCCTTTTAGTTACTATACTCCTTTCTTCAGAGTTCATGACTCCACCCCTTTGAATGATCTTTCTGAACAATTTTACAGTTGCAGCTAAAATCTACAACATGGCACATTATTTTTTCAATTTACAAATAAGAATCATTAACTATATATGTCTGAATTTTTCTGTCCATGCCAGACTTGATGAAATGTGTCTGGCATTGGCACCATGTTGCAGGTTCGAATGGCAGATTTTTGTAATTTATTCAACAAACATTACTAACACAAGATTTCTATACAGACATCAAAATCAAGAAGCTATGATCTCCCTGAATCTCCATTCCGTGACATTTTCTGGGAAGCTATCATCACCTTTCAGCTCATAACTTCAGTTCCCAAAGTTGAATCATTGGATGGAACTTTCCATGATCTTTTAATACATATTTGAATGATTTCCGTCAGAGTTATGGTTCGCAAGATATTGGCCAAAGTATAATCCTTCATACAATCCTGTGTAAAAAATAATGACATGCTTGATTTTAACTTCAATTGCACATTAGATTTATTTTCCTCAAGCATAGACATCGGTCTGGGCCATCTGCTTCTTTGTTTATTCTGCTGGCCCTAATTTCATTTACATTCTTTTCCCACAGCTAATGCCCATTTGGGTCCTTATCTTCCTTCAGCAGAGGGTGTAACTGTGCTCCCTTACTCGTTTGGTGGTCTCTGTAACATGTCAGTTGTCAGTCAGACCCTGGACTTCACCAAGAATTGAATTTTTATTCTCTGCATTTTTAAGAGTTCACCCCTATTAGCTGGTTCTCATTTTTTCACAGTGGTTATCTGTTCAGCTTATAAAACCTTACTCTGGCACAAGCTCCAGCCCCTTTCTTGGCTGGGTGAGCTTCAATGCGACTCTTAGATAAAGAGAAGAGCAGAGCTTTACCCTTGCATCTGATGGAGGAAGGTGAGTTGTCATGGGCCTTCAAATCTCGTGAGAAACATTTCTTTTGGACTAAGCACAGCTTTTCTTCGTGCACAGAAAACTGGTATTTTTGATTCCTTTACACATGAGGCCTGCTTTAATATCTCGCATCAGGCCAACCATGTCCAACTTCTCATCATAGTATACATTTGAATCATTCAAGCCAGGGATATTCCTCTGTAAACAGTTCCTTTCAACCCAAACTACCAAATGTATTCATTTCAATGGCAGCTTTCTATTTGGGAAAAATGCATTTCAGTGTCTCAATAGCCTCAAAAGGAAGGTATGCCTAATTTCTTTTCAGCCTTGTCATTGATACAAAGGTTACACTTAATCTTCCTTTTTCTGACAACACTGTTACGGTATTTGGCAGCATTGAAATGTCAATGCTGGTCTTTCGATCTGCCAGGGCTAGTCAACAGTGTGCTTTCAAATTACTGGAAAGTATTTCTGCATTTTTAGGCCCCAGTCAGTCAGACACAGTTTCCTTTTGTCTTGGGGCTGAAACTACACCACAGGTGAAACATCACCCATGCTGAGTATGCACCGTTTTCTAAACAGTAAACTAGGGAAGAGGAGTGATTTGGGAACAAAACAAAGATAACTGGAGCACAGCAGCGGTGCAGTGCACACAACACACACAGTAAACATTGCTAGCTCGCCGGCAATGCCAGACTCCAAACCAGTGCACCATTGCTAGTGAAACCTACTGTAACTCGTCCTGCACAAAGAGCTCCTAAAGGCACCTGGAACTCTTCTGCAGGCATGCAGGAATGGAAGAGACTGCATGCAAAGAAAAAGAAAGTGCCATACACCCTGTATAAAAAAACTGAAGCCATTGGCACAAGGCAGGTATCTGAATTAGACAAATATTGATGGTCACACACAAAAAACAGTTTTTTTCTGGCTGATTTTGGTGCAGCCCTCAATATTCTGAAATGCCACTTTTATTCTCCCGTCGCCCTCTTTGCCCACCTAACCCCCTGCTTCACTCTACTTTTTCATTCTAGGCCAGGTACAGATGGGATGCCAACAAAAAAGAGCAAAGCAGAGCAGAAGGACCAGAAAGAGAACCCAAATTGCAGCACTGAAAAAAGCTACCAGCTCACTACAGGGATGTCATAGGCAGCAGCCAACATCTGCACTCTATACAGAAAAATGTACTGTCAACTTAGTTTAGTCAGGTGAAGATACAGCATACGAGCAACTGGCCAACTAACCATTATGTTATGTGCAGGGATTGCTGTATCCATTGCTAGGGAATTTTGATGATGTAAACTGTCCCAGCGCCAAATGTGTTCCTGACATCCCCGGGTGAACCTCCTGTGACAGGGAAGAGATGGAAGAAATAGTTTGGGCACAACCCCCAAGCTGCATGTTGTACTCTACAGGATAGAGAGAAATAAGTATCTGCTGATAAACTGCCTAGGGACAGAAAAGCAAGACCCATCTGAGAATATACACCCTTTTTAACCAACTGAAGCACAGGTCCTTAATGAATATGAGAAGTGCCTAGAATTTTATAGACATATTTCGAAATCAAAAGTGCCATTCTAGAAAGATACCACTTAGGAAAAGGATACAGGAATATGGTAAAACAGTAAAGGAACACATGAGGGCCCTAAGGGATGTAGTCCCCACATGCAATCTTGCAGCACAAAAAAATGAAAAGCTACAGGTTCAATTCCAAATGCAGTGCTGAGACCGCAAGATGTGGCATGAGCTATGGCCCAAGGGTGACCCAAGGCAAAAAGTGGTCCTAGGCATGGAAAGGAGGCACTAACAACTGCGCGAAAGCCTTAGAAAAGAGAACTCAGGTGAGAAATCACTAAACTCAAATGATGATGGAGACCAACAGGACTGAAGTTCATCATGTACAAATGGGACAAATGGAGAAGAGCAGACCTGTAACCAGGAAGTGAGCCACCGAAACCAGGCCTGAAAAATTACATTGCCCATAAAAGAGAAGATACTTAAGGTTAAACTGCACTTACCATGCGGCCAATAGGGAAGAGCGCTCAGCAATTACCATGATTTGTAGGAGATGCAAAAGGAAAGGTCAAAGGACTGGTAGAAGAACTGTGTGAAGACATGGAGGAACGGTGTTCACCTACTTTGTGAGAATAGTGATAAGGGGTGCAAGAATGGACTGGAAGAAAGCAAGCTCTACATCACACAAAGATGGAAACCGGTCCTCTAGTTAGTTGGAAACATCAGGAAAAACGTGGCCTGAAAGTAGATGCCAATGCAGAGGAACGACATTGTATTCAGAGACGTCATCGGATGTCTCAAGGGGTTCACTCGCCATATTAAACCAGGCACACAGACAGTAGGACACAAGGGATGCAGCATCCTAATCAAATGGGGTAAATAATTCAAAGCAGAATTGATGACCATAAAATGGCAAGATATTACAGAGAACATTGAAGTAGCAGAGTGGGTATCTCCCTTAGTAGCACTATGTAAATCCACAGGTTAGTTTAGACAGTGCACAGACTTCAGATCACTGAACAGATGTGTGGTTCACAACGAACGCCATTGCCATAAAGAGGCAAACTGTCAACTACAATAGTCAACATGAAACACTTTTCCACTTTAGAACGCAGGACCACGTATCATCAGGTACAGCTCCGCCCAGAATCCAAACAGCTCACTGCATTCATAACCCCAGAAATCCTGTTACAATGGGCCTCAATACGAGGTTGGCGGTAGCCCACCGGTGCCACTGGTGGGTTGCCACCAACCCTGTAACACCAATTCCGCCACCTGATATCCCGGTGCCACCGGAATATGACAAGTGGCTGCAGAACAGTAACTTTATATTCCCATGGAGTCCCACAGGATGTCATGGGAATGAGGACACTGAAGCACTGGCACCATTGCTAACGTACCTCCCTGTCCTTTGACTGCCACTCTCTCTCCTCCTGTCCCAGATATACATCCTCACCATCATCCTGTACTACATCCACCTTACGCTCCACCACATGCTGCACCTCCCACTGCTGTCCCTTATCCACTTCCTCATGTTCATTCTCATGGCCCGCACCCACCTACTCATGTTTCACCTATTCATAATGTTCTACCTCCTGCCCCACATATACCTCTTCATGTTCTTCCAGCTGCCTAACATCTGGCTCCTCATGTTTCTCTTCTGAATGCCTGGCAACTGGAGGGTTGAAACTTTCCTCCCAATAGCAGTGTTTAGAACTGCACAGAATATCGACACAACAGGGTCAAGTGAAAGGTCAGGAGGGATACTGCCAGGTTCTCCCCCCAGGCTGTGGGAAAAACAAGAGCATAAGATGACGTGGACTAAACAGATAAAACCCCTAGAAGACCTTCGCCTCAAACTACCACTATTCCCTGAAGCCTAGGAAGTACCCACAGATCATACCTGTCTTCCAAAATATAGCCAGCAGCAGGTGAACATGGGGAAGAGCGGAGCTTAGCTAGGAAACAGGTGGACTTCACAACGGCAGAGGGGGGAAAGCAAAAGAAAAGCAAACCATCAATGAGGTGTGAGACTTCCAGCTCAGCAGGTCCTCGGATTGAAATATCAGTCCAGATCCAGGTCTCTATTCACAAAATCGAAATGGAAAAGTTAATAGCAAACTAAGGCTACCTAATCCAAGTCTGAAGTCCAACAACAATCCAGCTTTGCTACTGATCCAGAAACCAGTCACTGGAAGTAGGGGAACATTAGGCAAAAATGAGTTCCAGGCCGGGTGGCCAAGATCCAAAAGTAGATGGTATATACTCAAATCCCAAAACAGGTGAGGCCATGATACCCAACAACACAGTACGCAAGCTGGAAAGCAGCATTCCACGATGAAGAAGTGATTTATTCTTTAGGCCGTAATGGCTTGCCCCTCTGCCGCTCTACCATTGATGCATTATGCTGCCATGCCATGCTGTACGAGTGCACCTTGGGTACTCCGTAATATAGTTCCTGAGGCTCTAGTCCCTTAGTCCAAGTCGGCAAAGCATCAGCACGTCATAGAGCCCCCCTCTACCCTGGATATTCCTTGGGTGATTGAGCCATGCCCTGAAACCTCCTCATGTTCTCAAACATGCTGCGCCTCCATCTCTGCATCCTCATGTTCCTCCTCCTGTTCCTCAATCTCTTACTTGTCTTGGCCCATATCATCCTCATTTTATTTCTGCTCCACACCATCAGCTTCCTGCTGCTAAATCTTCTAATCGGTTGCTGCCAACTCCTCCTGCACCACAAACATCCTCTCCTCCATCAGAAACCCAGACTCTATAGCCACCTGCTCAAACATCACTTGAGGAACCTCTCAAAATAACTTCCTGCTACTGTTCTACACCTCCACCCTCTCCACCTCCTCCTCTTGCTGTTTCTTTCTTTCAATTGGCAGCTCTCCAATTTTATCATACCCCAAAGCCTTCCATGCCTATGTTCCCAAATGAGATGCCAGAGTCAATCTTTAAAGGCTGCGGATATGTCACTAAACATACCCCTATGCCCGCCTCCTCCTGATCTGAACATGACAAGCTTCCACAGAGATCAAGTTGTACCTTTTCTTTATTCATAGTAACAGAGGGTAGGGGATTTAAGGGAAATGTTGTCTGCTAATTTCTTTTCAGTGAAAGGAGGATTCTTAGTGAAAAATTGTTTTTTTAAAGTGACAAAGTGGTGTCACGCAAAGGCATTCCAAGGGTTTCTACAAATTATGCAAAAGGGGTTTATTTTTCAGTGGAAGGTAGGAATTTTAAAGGGAAAGTGTTTAAAAATAACCACAAAGGGGTTCACAAAGGTTTTAAAAAAGGCCTTTCACAAAGGGTTTATTTATTTATTTTTATTTGTATAACCGAAGGAGGAAAAGTAAGGGTTTCTCAAAGTGGGAGTCCAACTTTAAGGATCTTTACAAAATAGGCACAATACTTAATGAAATGTCACAAACAGGGAATCATATGTGAAAAAGATGAAAAAAATGCTCTTGGTAACGGCATCATAGGCTCTCCCGCCTTCTCCCTGTGTTCGTATGGGTGGGCTCTACTCCTTCCTTTAAAAACCAAATTCAATTCCTAAATCTCCCCAGAGATTCTAAGTCTCTGAATGACCCACCAAATCTCTCCGAAAGGGTTGCACTTCTGATTGGCCCACAGAACACTGTAATGCCCGCTGAATGTGCATGCTAGTTTAAGACAAATTGGGCTGCAGGCGAATCCTGCGACATCTAGCGTGTGCCAAAGACCAGATACAGGATTCTGCTCTAGTCGCTAAGGGAAGTGAGAAGTCCAGCCACACTTAAGACCAAATTCAGAGTTTGACGTTAAAACATTAGGAAAACGTCAGTCTGTTTAATATCAGTAATACATGTGACAAAGTGAGTCATACCGGATGATTGGGTCTTTACTACACAAATTACCAAATGCAAAAACACAGCAAAATGGCATCTGGAAAAAGCTGAAATGCGTCATTGCATCTGGTGATAATAGTCCCGGAAGTGGAACCACTGCGCATACAACAGTGAACACCTCACAGAGAAGTCCACACAGGAGTTGAATCTATCAGAAATTACAGTGCAGGAATGTCATCCATCAATAATGACAAGCAGCCAGCAGTCAGGGGACCCTACAGTCGTTCAAGGACTTGATGGGAGGCAACGGAAGCCAAAGTTCTCCAAGCAGGAGCTAACTGTATTAGCCAAGGAAGTGGCCATGGATCGTTGGCTACCTGATGTCTAAGACAGGCCCAGTCAAACATGCCCAGATGTGGCACACGGTGTGGGACAAAGTAGTGGCTGTGTTAGCGCATCCCTGCACAACAAGAGATATTAATAAGAGATGGGATGACCTGAAGAAGCAGGCACACAAAATAATATTTGACCAGAGGGAGGAGTGTACTGCAACTGGTGGAGGCACCGTTCCAGACCATTTCATGCCACTATGGGATGAAAAGGCAGTGATAATAGTAGACATCACTGGCGTAACAGGAAGCAGTGATGCTGAGATCAGGGTAGGCACATAGTTTACTGGCGGTGAGTCTGCAGTATACATACTGTTCTCAATACCATGGGTAGGCGCACACCTACGTGTCAGTGCTGATATAACATAATTGAAAGACACTACAGCGTGCAGTCTTAAACTTGACTAAAGATCTGCTGTTTGAACCCACAAGACAATTTCTGGTTACCCTTGATATAGAATCCCTCTCTACCAGAATCCCACAGGAGGCATCACTCATAGTTATTGATAAGATTCTGAGAGAAGGGCATCCACCGATTGATACTCCCGTTACCCTTATCATGCAGATCGCAGAGATTGCCCAAACTAAAAATGACTTTGTATATGAAAAATATTTTATGAACAAATATCAGGAACCGCTATGGGGGCAACCTTTGCACCTAGTCTCACGTACCTTTATGTAGTGGATTTCTAACTAACAACTGTTGAAGATACCAATAATCCATACTATGAACCAATCTAATTATGGAAGAGGTACATTGACAATATCCTCGTGATTTTTGAAGGAGTGAATGAAGATCTCATTGGATTTATGGATCGGCATGAAATGACAGAGGAAAAAAGTCTGAGTACCAAAAGTCTGAATTGTTTTCGTTTTTTCATTTGTTTGCACATATATATATATATGTGTGTGTGTGGGGGGGAGACCCCCCACAGTCCACCCACCTTATGCCTATACATTTTCTATGAACTTTACCCCCACACATATATGTATCTGAACAAATGGGGGTTGGGCTTTTGGTACTCAGGCTTTTTTGCTGCAGTAATGTCATCCTATTATGGATTTATGACATGGCTTAACACAGGGAACAGGTCTTTGAGATTCACAGATCCAAGCAGTCGATCTACTGTGAATTTCCTGGACCTAGTTTTGAATGCCCGAGACAGCAAGATTAAAAGCACAGTACATCACAAATATACAGACAAAAACTCCTTGTTACTCTTCCAAAGCTAACAGCCTAGGAGCCTACGAGGAGAAAATCTCCCTTTTGCCCAATTTCTCTGTTATCAGAGGAATTGCACTGAACTGTGGGATAATGACAAACAATCCACTGACCTGGCCTAGAAGTTGCAGAGTCGTGGCTACCCAACACGAACAGTACAACATGCAAGGAAAAGGGCCTAAAATACCCCCAGAGATGTTGCCCTTGAACAACATAGGAGAAGATCAGACAACTCCAACACCATCACTGCAGTGTTTACTTATTCGCCTTTGGTGAACCAACTAAAAAAAGAAGTGATTAAACTATGGTGGCTCCTGAACGTGGGCTCATCCACCATTGGACCACCAAGATTCGCAATGAAGTGAAGACGGGATATCCAAGACACTTTGTTACACACATACAATGAAATACAGGATACACCATCCAATACCCTATAGAACCAATCTAGCCCAGTGGGACCTGCTCTATGTGGCCAATGTAGTGTGTGCCCGCAAACTAAGAGGAGCACGTCCATCTATATAACCTGGCACTATCCCTGGCACCAGAGTTTTTTCACCAATTGTAACAGCAGTAATGTGATTTATATCATCACGTGTCCCTGCAGCTTAAGATGCGTGGGCATGACTACTAGACCTATCAATCTACGTATTGGGGAGCAAAGATCTTGCATTAGGACAAAAAAGATCATTGCCCCCGTAGTGGAACAATTCTTACTTAAGGAACATACCCACTCAGAATTTACATGGACCATTCTAGCAAAAATGGTGGTCCCCCGTGGAGGAGGAGACCAACATGCATTGCTCTATGAAAGCAAACAACTGTGGATTTTTCGACTACACACAGATTAATGAACATACAGCTGGCAAACATTAGCCACTATGCCATAACAAGTAGTAACATCTATGGTCACCTACCTTCGGCTATGGGGCTCCCACTGTGGAGGGATTGCCCTCTTACAGTATGGGCACTACCTGAAATCCAATCACACATATGCTGATGGAAAAGAGAGGATCCTGAGTCCTTGAGCATGTAGATGGTTGAAATAAGACCAGTCCCTCAATACAGATTGAGTCTGTGCGTTTCTAGCTCTCTACTAGTAGCAACAAGAGAGGTTGCCTTTTATGACTTAGAACATGAAGTCGAAGACCAGCCCCACTCACCTTGGCCTTGCTAGTCAGTGTATATGTTCCTGTCGAGGATCTAATGCACTGAGGCAATTCTACAAGTACGGACATCCACGACAGATCGGTTTCCTTAGCAACAGGTGTTGTGTTGAAGCAAACAAGCCGCACAGAATAAATCTTGCCACCAGTCAATATACATGCAATTTGGAATCACAGTAGGAATAGACGAGGAGTTTATGCTGCTGTGACTCATAATCCCCCTGTTCCTTCTATGGACAACATTAGAGTATATTTGTAAAATGTACCCCATCCTGGATGTCAGTCTGGGAAATCATCTGGACTGGTTTCTTGGATCATGTAGATTAAATCCCAAAATCGATTAATTTTTGCCAGAATCAGTTATTGACACTCTCCAACATGGAGGACCTAGCTACGGCTTGGACCGGCCTCTTCGACTGTGTGCATCCGCACTGTGGAACTAAACGATGAAAACCTATTTTGGTACGCTTGGGAGATGCCAGTGCGCACTTCGATTGAAGCTGCGCAGTGTATCCCAGTCCAAACTTTGCATCGAACAGCATAACAACACGGTAAGGAGATACGTGTAGGACACGACCAACAGAGGAATATCTCATCCGTTGTTCGTTGTCCTGCTACAGACATTGGTACACAAAAAAAGAAAAGAAATGTTACTGATCCTCCACCTGAAATCAGGCTGATACAGTGAATTTATGATTGTATTTAGGAGGTCTGGAAAGAACAAAATCAAGAAAAAGAGACAGAATAAGAGCAAAGTAACGCATCCCAAAATCCAATCCCTAAAATGCACTGGATGAGCAGAGAATCCTGTCCACTTGGTAAGTATTCAGAGAAACAATGGGATGAATGCTTTGGGGTGTGAGACCATGTTCTTCTCTGCAGTATGATTTTCTTCTTTTTCACGTGTTTCTACCATGGCCTCCCTCCGGCCATGGCTCGTATACTGCCCACAGCCATAGAAAGAGCTGAGCTCTGAAAGCAAGCCTGCTAGGATAATGTGCTGCGATTATTAGATCCTAACCGCTAATCCAGATTAGATCAGGTAAGTGCATAGAGAGTGATACTGATGGATCATAAAAGGGGATTATGGGAAGGTGTGGGCAGAAAGAACAGCAGGGAAAACGTTGAAGAGTGTGCAGGGGATGGAGGGAAGTGTCCCACTGTTGGGAATACAGGGGGGAATATGAGGAAATAGTGTGTGCAAATCGTCCTGGGTTTGAGATCTCTCTAGAGAGAGGATCAAGACTGGATGGGTATGAATACAGAAAGCCTCATTTTTAGAGGAGTGTTTATAGTAAAAATCCAGGTACTGCACTGGCCTAGCATCCCAAATCACTTTAAGATTTCATGCCTTTAGAGATAGGCTAAAGAACGGATGATCAGGGATTTTCAACAACCTCAATGCGTGGCTTCCAGAAAAAGGCCAAAAAGTACATCGTAATTGTTTATTTGTGCAGCGCTTTTACAGGAGTGAAGTGCTTCAAAGCGCTTCAAGGCAAAAAGGGAACGAGGGGATATAGTTGTCATTCTTAGTCCTTGAAGATTCCAAATGATCTAGCAGCAATAACTAGCATACTAGTCCAGAGGCAATTTCAACAGGTATGAATGCGTGACAAAGAGAGGTGGGGGGGAGAAAGCGTGGGAGAGGGAGAAGGAACATACAAAGACAAAAAAGATTGGTCATCAATGCAACTATGCATGAGTATTTCAGGTACAACCAAGCTAGGGAGGGGAGATGGAGGAGGACAGGACTGGTCAATCCCTGCCTTCAACCTTTCAAATAGTGGGGTGTTGAGTTAGGCATCAAATGCAATTCCAATAAGTGTATTCATTCTTAATTAAGGGTGGCATTGGTATGGATGTCAATTCCTTTGCTAATTTCCCAAGCCCCATGTTGCTGGGAACATCTCTGAATCCATCATGTCTGAAAAACAGAAGGTTCTGTTTCATTGTTAAATCATTTGTCCCTTTCCAGTCTTATTGTACTTATCCACTACATAAGGATCATTACTTTGCATGCCTGCTTTGACCCACGGAGCTCATCCTGCACTGCAGGTTTAAGGCTCTGCTTCCCTGGGATAACAACTTCAGCCCATCCTGTCTTGGAGGGGGAGCCTTTGTATCCACCGGATAATCCATCTTGAGAGATGTGAAGCTCTGTATCTGCCTGCTAATTCTAGAGGTCTATATTGTTTTCCAGGTTCTCTGGCACTAGGTTAAAAATAATGTCTGTATCCAGCACTTTCTGCTACCGTGCCATGCTTTATAATAGGTGTTGTTATTAACCACTGTAATGGTACTGAGTGTATAGACCTCAGACGGGAGAAGGGCTGAGTTGGGCTTGCCGGGCGTTGAACTTGTGCTTCTAGACTAAAAATGAAAATGTCTGAGGTGAGTGATTAACTTGCCGCAGTACCGTGCATGCTTAACCACCAGAAAACATCCTTTCTGCAGGTGACCGGTTCTATTTCCCTTGGGTGAATCCTCATGCACCCATCTTTCCAAGTCTCAGGAGAAAATGCCTAGACCGATTCTTTCTGCGCTTCCCCTCATGATCCCATCCTTTCTAGGGTCAACTGTTTCTCCATCTGTATAAACCCATGAAACCTTTGCTACATTTGAGCAGTTTCATATCCCTGGGTGACTGATCAGAACCTCTCCTTACTGCAGGTGACTTGTATGTCCTAAATCTAAAACACAGAATATTCCTGCGTTAGTGAATCCCAGAATCCATCCTTCCTACGGGTAACAGAATGCATTCCTTACGTTAATCTCATGGATGCATTCTAGAACATATGTTTTTTTATTTCTTAATTGAATTGTATTTGATGACCATTAATTTCTGACGCATGTCTCATAACACTGGAGGCTGGCCTATTCTACCCACATGAGTACTTTGCAGAGAAACCTGGCCTGTCTCTGACTGTGGCTTGTGCAAGAGGGTGCTGTGAGAGCTCACCTTGAGTAATTAAGCCACTCTGTCTCCGGTGAATCCCCAAAACCCATCACTCCCACAAGTAACTGGATTATTATCCTAGGACCACTGCCCAGAAACAATCCTTCCTAAAGGTAACTGGCTCACCACCTCTTTAACAGAACCCATTTTCATCATAACAGTAACTTGTGTTTGTTTAGTGCTTACTGGTGCAATTTATTTTTTTTATGGCAAGTTATCTCCTCACACTGATCCCCAGAGCCCTATTCTTTCTTGGGGTAGCTGGTTCTTTGTCCATCGGTCGAATCCCCCCAACCACATCCTCCCTATAGTTGATGAGTTCTTTCTCTTCGGGTAAATCTCCGGAACCCCTAATTTATAAAAGGGAAATATTGTTTTTGTCCCCTAGCAAATTCCCTAACTCCGCCCTCCCTGTAGGGGACATATTCTGGATCCTCTATGAATCCATGGAGTCATCCATCCGCCAGGTAATAGGTCAACCTTTTTTCCTGTGACCTTGGATTTTCTCTGCACCCATTGTTTCAACAGGTAAATTAGTGTTACCCATGCTTCCTATGAGTGAGACAATGCTCAGAATTTAACATGTGCAATGAAGTGCTCTACCCATGGGACAATGGGCAGACTCTATACTTCTTAGTGGTGTAACGTTTTTCCTGGAGACAATTCCCAGAATGCATCTGCCCCTTTGGGTGAAAGGTAGCCTGTCCATGAGCACATTTCCAGACTCCGTCCCCTACAAGTGACGATTCTCTATTCATAGGCAAACTCATGGGGTCCATCACATTTTAGTGTGACAGCCCAAGCGGATTGGTGAATCCCATTAGCTCATGCTTTCCAAGGTTAAAAGCTTATCTTAAAAAGTCATCCTTCCCAAGTGAAAGGCAGTCCTGATGGAATCAAGTCTCTCTACAGATCATAGGTCCTTTGGTCCTTCCTGCAGGCTTCAACTATATTGCCACTGCATACAGTTATTTTACCTTGCAACACACTACAGAGTCATCTGGTAAAGGAGTGCTGCTAAACTGCTCCATGATCGCAATCCTAAATGTACATCTGGTAATTTTTCCCCTTGTCCTCCAAAAGTCAATGCTGTTTGCTCCTCTGTATAAGGCAATGACTCCTTAAAGAAAGTTATTCTGGAGTGCTCATTTCATGTTAAAGTATTCATTTTTTATTTTTTATTTTTTACCTTTGTAGAGCGCACTAATAGCCCATGGGCGTCGAGGCGCTGTTGCATGAGATTGTCTTAGTTACAGTAAGGTTACATGGAACATGGCTACAGTGAGCGTATGGTCATACAAAGCAAGATTTTAGAAATAGGAGGTTACAACATAGGTGTTTAAAGGTCCGTGTAACATACACAAAGCCATTGGGACCAGAGGGGTCCGCTCATATAAAAAGCATAGTTTTAATCGCTTTCCTGAAAGCTAAGTGTGAATCAATACCCCTAATGTGCGTAGGTAGCATGTTCCAGTGTGACGCGGCCATGACTGGGACGCTGGCTCCTCCTCCCCTCTGTGTTTTAGGAATGGAGATTCGGTTAACGAAGGCTGTTCTCGTAGGTCTGACTGCTAAGGGTTTGGCTATTCTCTGAGAAAGGGACAAGGGGGCCATGTTATGGACACATTTGTGCGTGAGTGCAGTGGAGTAACTTTGCTGAAAATGTTGGGGGGGCATGACCTCTGAAGAAAAGGTACCCCAGCCAAATGAATGGGGATGTAATGGTGTGCCATGAAAGTTGGGGGGCACAAACACCCCCGTGCTCCCATAAAATTACACCCATGCATGAGTGCAAGAGTTTTGAAGATGATGCGCTCTTTAATGGGTAGCCAGTGGACCTGCTTCCTAGTTTTTGAGACATGGGGGGGTCATTACAAGTTGAGCGGTAAGGGATATCGGGCACCGGTAAGGATACCAGTGCCGGTAATCCCTTACCGCCCAATTCCAAGGTCCCCTAGCGGGAACCGCAAGGGACGTGTGGACGGACCACACGTCCCTTATGGGTCCCGTTAGGGGACCAGGGCGCTAATTACAGGCCTGCCATAGCCATAGCAGGCCCGTAATTAGCGCCTTCCCTATTCCCATTGAGCCCTATAGGGGATGGGAATGGGGAATGGTTGGTTCAGTGGGGATTTACCGGTCCCTCCAGGGTCGGAATGCACCGGTAAGTCCCCATTGAACCAGACCAGTGCCGGAACCGGTATTGGAGACAGCCATGGCGCAAATAGCGCCATGGCTACCTCCAATCTCGGAATGAGGCCCATGGTCCCTCTTGGAGATGTCGGTTGCGTCCGTGAGGGCATTATTTTGGAAATTTTGAACCAAGCCTCCTTCGCTGTCAGATTTATGAAGCGTTCCTCTCTTGCCTATTTGAACTCTCATCTTTCCTGGGCACATGGCTCCCGATGACACTGCATTAGCACCTTTCGTCGTTGGAAGCGTCGGCTCGCGCTTTGAGAAGCAGTGACGCAGCTCCGTGAAACGGCGCTTCCTGAAGGTCAGAGCTGCGCTGCGGCGGCGGCACGGGGCCCCGTGAGCAGCCCCTGGAGCATCCGTCTGGCGCTGCCTTGATTGTGTCAGTCTGGGGGACGCGCTCACGCTTCCAACGTGAAGTGAATGGCACATGGGACTGGAAACCCCGTTGGGACGCGCTTCTAAATTTAGGCTCGGCGAGGAAGCCTTTGTCTTCTTCTGGTGTCGAGCACGACAGCGAGAGCGTGTCACGATGAAGTCACTCTCGCGTCCTCTGTCCACAATGCAAAGGAATCGTGCACTTTAAAAAAAAAAAAATATATATATATATATATATGCAGAGTGCGGCGGGTTGCGCTGGCTGCTGTTACTTTGCGCATATTGAACCAAATCGTTAACTTGGCACTTTAAAAATCAATAGCATTCCTAGCAGCATTGCACCTCGAGCTGTGCCAATGCTTTCCATTTCCCTCCTAAACCCACGGCGTTCCCCGATGCCCCAGGGCCACGCGCCATCCCTGCGTTTGTCACAGTGAGTGCGGAGGAGACGATAACTCCAGATAGTCTCCATTGTTTGCGGACCTCAAAGTGATCCACTTATGGCGTCTCTGCTCAATAGCCGCTGCATCCTGATTTGATTTGCGTCTCTCTATCTCCAGGAAGAAGCACTATGAGTCCCGTGCCGCAGAGCCTTAATGCAGGGCTGCTCGCAAGACAGCGCCATTCCCCGGGGTCCGAAGTCACTCACAGCTAAACACAGCGGTACATGCGTCGTTTCGGGCTGCGATAATGAGGAGTTCATTTCCCCTGATACTTTATAGTTTGCTTTTAAAAGCAGCCTCTGCTCAACAACAGGAAGCAAAGTCGAGGGGTACAGGCGGCGGAGAGTTTATTGTAAAATTCATATGGATCATATGTGTACAGTTCTAGCTTCGGTGCAGCTATTCTTCAATGTTTGTGTTTTGCCCGAATGCAAAATGGACTGTTATGTTTTCTATTCTGTGCTTTCAGCGGCCTTCAAAATTGAGCCTGGGCTCTTAGGGGGCGTGGCCTATCTGGCAGTGGCGTCACCAGGAATAAAATGTAGGATGGGCACAGAGTGGGCCACAGACAAAAGTAGAGGGGCCACAGACAAAAGTAAGGGGGCCGCCTATAAAAGGGCAATCTGTGATGTCAGAAGCACTCGTGTAGAGAAATCGTTTGTGCACACCAACTACCACACGCCACTGCGCCTCCCCTCCTATCAGAATGTAGGCACTAAACCATTAAGTCACTAATGATCCATCGTTAGGCCACCCCAGTGACACCACTGCTGTCAGGGGGTCAGTGCTGCAATTAAAAGGCAACACATACCTCCCCTGAATGCAGCCTGTTAGGCCACACCCCCATAAAAAACCTAGCTCGATTTTGCAAAATGGCCTGGGTCCTGGCCTAACAGCTGCAGTCAGGTAAGGTAATTGTTGCCTCTTTTAATTGTGCCGCTAAACCCCTGCCAGGCACCCTTTACACTAGAGATGCAGTGATCACCCTCCTACCTGGGGTGGGGGGGTGATGAATCCTGCATCTCTAATGAAAGGGGGTGACTGGCAGGCGGTCGGCGTGGCGACACTTACACATGAAAACTTCAGGCTGTATAAAAATAGCTTTGCCTTTTCATTGTGTCGCGACCCCCTGCCATACACCCCTTTCATTAGAGATGCAGGAATCATCACCCCTGAAACTCTAATGAAAGGGGTGTCTGGCAGGGGGTCATCACGGTGACACCATGAAAAGGTAAGGCTTTTTGTTCTAAAGCCTGAAGCTCTCGGTTGCACGCGAGAGCTTCAGGCTACATGGGCTGGGGTTAGCAGGGTAATTCAGGGAGCCCCGGCAGGGCCCCGCCTCTGACAAAAGTTTCAGAGCCTGCCGGACTCGGCCCCGGGTAGCCCCAGCCCACTTAAAGCACTGCTTCTATTTGACCCCTATGATATCTGAAAAAATTTGATTTAGCAATTAATGTAATTATTTTTTCTGTTTATAAGCGCCCCCGCGTTCGGCAGATAGGAAACTGAGATGTAAGGAGATTAAGTGACTTGGTCAGGGTAACACATTTTTGACAAACTGCGAGGGTGCTTGAGTTTCTGAGTCATCATTTCCTTCTCTTTCTATTACTTACACAGTGAAGGAAGTCCAATCCTTCCTAGAAGCAATTAGCATCATGGAAACATTTTCTTCTATTTCAGTCCTTCCCTTAAAGGGGCATCACCCCTATTCCCCTGGCATATTACTCAGCCTGTTGTTTCGCCTGGGCATCTAGCTGTCCAGTGCAGTGGGACAAGCGTCATTCTTCAAATTAAAACAAATGCCTCCTTGACATGCCCAGGCATGGAGCCTGGTCATCCAGAGACACCTGGGTGGAGAGAGACCTGCCTTTAGAATTAGGGAAGGATCTGGAGGAACAGCAGTGCCCCGATGGCATTGCCCAGAAGCACAATAGTCTCCTTGTAGTTGCCATGGGACAAGGACGCACGCTGCTTTTAATGCTCCGGAAGGGGTCCGGTGTGGAGGATACTGAGCAGAAAAGGGGCATAGCGTGGAGCTCCTGAGTTTCAGAATGTATTTAGAGATCTGTCAGTTAAGTAAACAAAAGCAAGAATGGCAAGAATAAACCTGCTCTGGGTGCATAGAGGGTGGATGGTGCTATGAACTGTGGGGGCTATTTAATGTGAAGGTGCAAGATGCTGCTGCCTTGTGGCTACCGGCTACTATTTGATCTATTGCTTTGTGGTCACTGTTAAGATGGGTTTCCAAAACCAACCCTGGGGGTGGAGTTTGGAAGGCCACTCATTATAGTGAACAGGGAGGCACTGACTAGCCAAACCCTATCAAGGTAAGGTTGCTACCTTACCTTGGTAGGGTTTGGCTAGTCCTCAGTGTAAGGCTAGTCCTAAGCAGTAAGGCTTAAACTCAGGAGGGCTCTGAGTGGTCTAGGGCTAGAATGAATCCACACAGAACAACAACAATAATTCAAGTTAGGCAGATAAGTTAAAAAAATACAATGATTTATCAGGTTTTCAAAATACACAATGAGCAAGTAAAAGCTCAAGTCAAATATTGTCAGATACTTCCTAGAAAACAAATATATATATATATATATATATATATATATATATATATATATATATTCACCCCTAGGAGACGAAAGGATTTGATTCTGCAACACTCTTATGTAATCAGATACATGAAATTAAAAAAAAAACTCTTCGAATTACCACAAAACAGCTATCCTACCCTGTAATGAGTCCAACACTAAGATGGTTTGGGGCTTGTGCCCTAAAGTCACATGTTACCAAGTTATACTTCACAGGTAGGTTTATTAAGAGAAATGGACGATGCCAGTGGTTATGATCAAACAATCCAAAAGTTAAGTAAAGTTCAGGAAAGCAAACTAATTCAATGCCAGTCAGTAAGATAGACCTAGGGATCGTTGTCCAGGCCTCCACCGACCAAAGTCAGGAACGAGTAGTTTACGGACAAGACTTTACAACCATGTAACTCTATGAAGAACAGGGGGGAATGGAACGGATATGTTTACTTATCCCTTTGATTCTGATTTCTCGAGAGACCACCGCTGAGGTCCCAGAATCTGTTGGGGACACAGTCTTCTGTGCTTGGCCCTGTCGAGAAAAGGCCCAGGGCTTAGTGGGTGCAGAGGTCACTTTCAGACTCAGGATTTAGATTCAGTCACAGTGCTTAAGTCTGGGTCCCAGACACCTTCCAGCTTAACACCCAAACAAAGAAAAGGAGAAAATCGCAGCAGAGTCGGCAACCACAGGACATCTCTAGGATGCGAAGAAGATGGATTGCAATGGGAGTCACCACAGTGAGGTGGCAATAGGCGATTTTCCAGGCACGTACAAAGGAGCAGATCCTGCATGGCTTTCATTGATACAAGAAAGCAGAAAATGCAGGAGCAGGCATCTTGTTTTACAGGTTAAAAAGCCTCCAATTACTTTGGATGTACTCAGAACAACGATGGCTGCAGCAAGATGGCCTGGGTTGAGAGATGGTCATTCCACCGGCTGGTCCAGAGACACTTCCGAAGGCTCAGCAGGCACAGATCCTCAAGAAGGGGTCGACATTCGCTGTTCCTACCAATCCAGGGGCTGAAGTACAGAAGAGGGTATTCTTGAGATCAGGCAGAGGAGCAGAGCTTCACTGGGAGTTCACAGGAGTTGGTGCCGGTCAGCTGCAAGGATGGCACTCGGGTTGTCAATGGAGTGATTTTCTTCATAGAGGACTTGGCTCCAATGGTGATCTGAAAAATGGCTGCTGGAATCCTCCCTTTATTCAAGATGGAAGGTCACCCAGATCCACCAATGGTCAGGATCTGCACCATCCGAACTGGAAGTGGCTATACAATTGTGGATGCCCACTTGCTACAACATCTGCCCAGCAACAGATATTCAGGCACTAGGATGAGTACTGGGACCAGACAGTTCCAACCCCCACATTCAGGCTCACACACAAGCCACCCCTTCGCCCACAAATACAGCAGCTTTCCCGGTAAACGGCATGCTATCTATGACATTTCCTAACCTCAGAAAGCAGGAAGAAGGCCAAAGAACAATATGACCAAAGGACAAGCAACTACCTTGTGGCACGGCTATCTTAGGCTGCTAGCCACTTTTATTAACCCACTGCAGGAAATGCAAGAGTGCAGGAGTAAAAGGTATAAAATGCAAATGGAAAATATCCGCTGCCACCAGCTCGTCCAAGGCACATTGTAAAAGTAATGAAAAACCCATTTTAGAAAAAGTTATAAGGTTACAAAGTATTCTAACCACACTTCACTTTAGATTGCGTTATGCAATTGTAACAATTCAAGAAATTCATCAAAAGATACATAGTCTCTCAGTACCGATAGTATTATGGTCTGAACATTTCCCCAAAAGCCAAAAGGCAAGGCAAGTAAAGTCAGGTCAGTAGGCAAAACAAAGCAAAAAGAAAGGGTGTCCCATAGAAATCTATGGGAGGAAAGCAGCAAAAAGAAAATCCTTCCTATCAGCCACCAGTTGCTGTCAAATCTGTGGATTGTGGAGTTGCATAATATAGGTTAAGATGAAAGTAAAGACCCTAGGCATCTTTCTTGATAAGAATTTGACCATGAAGTCACAGGTCAACAGCCTTGTTTCATCTTCATCATACTTCATTAAGTTGTTACGGCATATTCGCCCATTCATCTCTGAGAAGAATGCAGAAACCTTAGCCAGAGCCATTATTGGCTATAAATTGGACTATGGTTGCAGCCTCCAGGGGCCAGATATCAGATGCAAGACGAAATTTGCACTGGTCGCCAGTGCAGGCAAAAGTACGCTTTAGGATGATACTTATCACCCATAAATGCCTGAAAGGCCAAATTCCACTGTATCTCATGGAAGCCATTAAAAAAACCATAATATCAGATCATTAAGATCTAATGATACGAACTTCCTGAATATTCCCTGATGCAAGTTGGCTAAAACGCGCTACGGAGCGTTTAATTTTGCAGCTCCGCACATTGGAATGCTCTGCCCCCAGATATTAGAAGCATTGAATCCACAGAGGTTTTTTTTTTAAACTGAAGACACTACTATTTTGTTAGACCCCTCTGCGTACTGCCCAACGCGTACGGCTATTTTCTAACATCTGCAGTCCCATCACATGTTGTTTTCTTCTGTCCTGTCTGTTACTCTGTCTGCAACCTTAAGCCTGCGGGTATCGGGAGCGCATTACAAATCTACAAACATAAACAGAAAGAGACGGCCAAAAGCAAACATTTGAAGAGGGAAAAATATGTGGGGGGAAAAATTGTTTCATGCTAGAAGCGGGGAACATATATCCCAATCCCAAGAGAAAAAGGGGCCAACGATCGTCCTCCTCTTTATTGGCCTCACTTCTTAGAAGGAAAAACCAAAGTGCACAGAGGGACGAGGGGGATATGTTCCAACCCAGATCCATCCTCTAGGCGGAAACCCACTATTCCCTGACCCTGAATCTCCTTCCAAGCATGCTTCCATTACCGCTACAGGGAGCAGAGACCTTCATGACTATTAGCTGATGAATAGATCAGGGATGTGGTATTATGGGAGTGCATTGACCTGGAGGAGGCTACCATGCCAACTTTCATGGTAAAGCCTTATGCGGAACACATGCTGTCATCATTGATACAGGAGAAAGATGCAAAGCTCGATCTTGTGGACCAGGCGGCTGTTTCAACAAATTACCCAATCCTAACTGATCCCACAGACTGCAAGGTTGAAGAAGGCATTCAAGGGGGGCAGTCTGGCATTCAGAATTGGAGCACACATAGACCACATGGACAACTAAGTCCTGAAAGATCTACAGAACCTTTATTCAGCATTAGCACCCGGGGTGGGGGGAGCAGCCAATCAGGGTCCTTTGGTCGCAGGCTGAAATCGTTAATCTCAGCCAGTGTTTTGTGGAACCAGGAGACTGCTTCCCCTGACCACAGCACCATCTTTCCCCCACCCTTCCTTAACTTTAATTTCTCTTTGTTCCCTCCGGCTCCACTTGCCTGTTTTCTTCGGTGGTGGCCTCTCTGCCCACCATGGAAATGGAAGAGTGGCTTGGTATGGAGACCTGCTTCCATTTCGATGGTGGCAAATTTGGGACCGTTATTTCATTCATTGAACGGGATGCGCAAGGCGTCCCATTCAATGAATGAAAAATCCTTTGGTAACCCGGGGTGCTGAAGGCCTTAACACCCTCTCTGGCGTTCTTGATAGGGTATTATCAGCTTGGGGACCTGTGTTAAAGACTGTTGCTCCACTCTGGCTTTTAACTCAGGCCCTTAGCCAATAACACCAGATTTGGCCCAATGGACCGGGTGTTAACGCCACATTAGTCAAAGGTACATACTGTTCAGTACTCTCCAGATGGCCCAGAAGCAGGTGCAATTCGACAATCTGTGGGCCACCGCCCTCGTTTCTAAAGTTATGGTTTTCGAAATGTGCAATTTATGGGTGAAAAATTGGAAGATGGAAGGATCAGAAATTGGAAGCCTGCTAAAGATACAATTTCTTGAGAAATGATTGGGGGGAACGTATTGCTGATGTATAGAAGAAAGCATTTGAAGAATGTTAGTGGACCCTTTCCTTCCAACAGAAACAGAAACCCAATGTCACCCTACCCCTGTTGGGGGCCTTCTGTCAACATAGAGAAAAACAGACAGTAAGAAGCTAATGTTCAATTTGTCTTCAGAAAACTCACCAGCCATCATCCTCCTGTAATACACCTCACGTCTGACTGTGCTGGAGAGCAAGCATAACTGAGCCTCTTGACGGCCGCCTGTTTTTCTTTTATCCTATCACGGAAGAAAGTATGTCAGATGCCAGGGCTGTAGACCTTGTCAAGCATGGCTATTGGTTAGAATTCATAAAGATGCCACTGAGAGGGAATCATTGTCTCAAGGAATCACAACTATGCTGAAACAGAATGCCATTCTCCAAAGTCACTAAAGGAGATGTGAACAGGTTTTACTCCCTACTCTTCTTGGTGGCAAGCATCTTGGAAAATTGGATACTCGTCTTTGACTTAAAGAGACTGAACCAGTTTATAAGGTCCATTGGGTTTCAAGATGGTGATTTCCTGATTAATAAGGTGAACTTTCTGTGCCCCATGGATCCACATGCACCCTACCTCAGCCTCTCCTTCGGTCCGAAGCGCCAGTGATTTCTTTGTTTTTCTTTCAGCAGAGCCATTGTCAGTTCAGGGCCCTACCACTCCACTGCAAATTGGCCCCAATAATCCCCATCAAAACCATGGTCAAAATCATAGGCTTAATCCACACTGAAGGGGGTCCTATGTCATCCCTTACTGGATGACTGATTGGTACAAGGCTAATCCTTTACATCAGCAGAATGCGGGATTGGCCTTGTTGTGGACACATTCCAACAACTTAGTTCATCTTGATATGGCAGACATAGGTCAAACCAAGCAGCGAATAGTCTTAGGTATTTCTGTAGGTGCTGTCACTAAGAGATAACCCCAAATATTGTGACTGCCCAATATCAAGATTAATTGTTCGGATGAAGGGGTATTGCTACTGCACTCTGCTGTTTTCAGTTCAAAATGTTAATGTGATAGTCTCAAAACACTGGGAGTCCTGAAGGGTGCAAAGCTTGTACTTTAATATTATTGTTTCTGATTATTAGTATTTGTAGTTACAATAAAGTTACTATTTATGGACTATCAAGTGTTAATCTTCACACTTGCTCTTTATATTCCATGGGATTCAATTTGTTTATCTTCACACATTAGAGTCCAAATAATACTATTTTCTGATTCAGTCTATTCAGTTTGTCATTTGTACAATTATTTGTGTTTGTTTCTTGGTTCAAAATATCGTTGACCTCTTGCAATAAGATTGACAATTGCTGTATGTATTTATTGGTTCAAATAACGTTTGGCATCAGGAACCAAGAAACAAATACAAGAAATTCTGGATCTTATTGCAAGAGATCAAAGATATCTTGAACCAAGAAACCAACATAAATAATGTTGGATCATATTGAAAATGAGAAATTACAAATACTAAGAATCAGAATCAATAATAATAAAAATACAAGCTTCAACACCCTCAGGACATTACCACAGCCTGTTCTGCTCCTGGACTGGGGGCAAGCTTCTATGATTTCCTGCCAGGCTCCCCAGTCTATATTTGGTATGATTCAGGACAAAAGTGGGAGCAGTGGCTCTCCCTGAGGCAAGGGTGTCCAGACTCCAGAACAACCTCAAATGGCTTCTCCAACAGCTTGTGGAAGCAGGGTGGTGGCTAGGTCCTAGGTCAAGTTGGTCAACTCATGTATGCGGAACTGTGGGCCTGATTACACCAGCAGCCCATGAGGTCCTACATCCTCAAACACTGGTCGCCCTCCTGCCTGAGTTTAGATGCTCTAATTCAGTACGTGACATGAACCCGAGCACTCTCTCTCCACTGTGCTGTTTTAGCTGGTAAAATGTAGTCAGGGGTTTTACTCTCTCTCCCCCCCACACCCATCAGCTTGTAGTCCCACTACATACACGCCATCAGGGGCGTGGTGCCAATTTAGTATTCAGGAGTCCAGGCAGGAAGAATCATCAATAGGGGCAGTCATGCACTCCTTTAATTGGAGAGAGTTTGGGGCACTACATGGAGCTCTACCCAGAGCAGGAATCCGGCTGGCAAGGTCAGGATGAACAACAAGATGACCATGTCATATGTAAACAGGAAGCAGGGCATATATCATCCTTGGTGAACCAACAGGCAGTGTGTCTGGGCAGATGGGTGGAGGAACATCTAGTCTCCCTGGAGGCGGATCACTTCCTGGGGTTATAGAAGATAGGCAAGTAGGCAAGTAGGCAACCATTTCTTGCCAGATTCACCTTTGTGAATTGGCCCAATTTCAATTGTTAAATGGTTTATACTATGTGAGGACCTGGTTAAGGCCCAGCCACTTTAAACATTAATTGACAAACCCTATAGGTACAGGAATGGCAGCACATGACATGGAAATTACAATATATGGGCCCAACTCTGCTCCTACTGCAGATACTGGTATTATGGAGGTTCTGATAATCCTGGTGTGTGTTTGCTGAATTCACGTGCTGGGCAGTCAGTCATGAACACCCTCGCCGTGTGCTATGTCTTACCATATGATCAGATGCTCCTATCACATGTGAGGAAGTGCATATCACCTCACCAGCAGAGCTCATTGACAGATTTGATATTAAGTGGACTCTCTGCCATTGTTCATCTATCAGGGGGCCGGTGGGGATGGGAAAGTGGCAGCATTCAGCGCTCGGGAGATCTGGTACCCAATGGCAATCAGATTTTCCAAGTTCCTCTTCCTGAAGCCCCCACCCAGCACATTATGGCAATGCTATTGCTGAATTGCCTCAGAAGTAGTCATGGCAATGTTACTGCACCCCGGAGGGTCGTGTCCAATATCTGAAAGTGGGTACACATTTAGTCTGCCTGTAGGGTCCTGTTCCAGCAAGGAGGATCAAGATTCCCTGGGAGCGAATGAAAGCCAGTTTGCAAATGATGTTCTGTTTTTAATCAGGGCATGGTGTTATTTCCTAAACAACAGCCGAAAAGCTTAAAATAAGGAGAAGCCTGGTCAGATCAGGAAGGTGCGAGGGATGACCAAGCCAAGGGGATGTTCCTGATGTGATCAAGGAATGAAAAGACTGTGTCATGCCTGCCAGATCCGCTCATGCTCAGCACCCTGCACGTACAGCCCAGAGATCAGCCAGACCGTTTTATACTCGGTGGCGACTCTGGGGGAAATTTTCTGGCAAACGCCTTCATTCCCGCTAATCCCTGTAAGACTTCTATCGCGCTTTTTTCTGCTGCCTACCTTCTGCCTTTCCTGAACGGACATTCCATACCACGCATACCGCTTACCAGTTACTCCACAGGTATGCGCGAGTATCACATGATGGTACGTCATCGTGCTACTCACGCGCCCTCATCAGCTGACTGGTACTTAAACGGAAGCCTCCCGCGATAAGGCACTTCTGATCGGTGTTCTTTTGTCAGCGTTACGGAGCTCAGTATTCTACCACGCTTCCCAGCAGTTTCCAGACTGCTCTTCCTCTTGCTGTGAGCCGGACCCTAGCTGCAATCTACGGCAGGAACTCCAGCTAACCCAAAGCCGCGGTCCTCTGGCTCCTTGCAGCAACTCATAGCGGCTCAGCTGGTTATTCTATTCTCCACGTTCAGGGTACCGGATCCTCTCCATTCCTCCTTCATCTTCTCCAGTTATCCTGTCTCCACAAGGGGGTGAATATAGCTGATAACTGAGTCCTGTGTTTCTCTGCTATCAGTTCCTATCCCAGCCTCAACCTCCCTTAAAGGGCCCTGCCAGTCCCTGCCTATCCTGGACCTTCTTGTTCTAGGAATTCCTTAGACTTATTTCCAACCGGATATCCATCCATTTCAGCCTTCATTGCTTCAAGGATAGTGCACTGAACTTATGGACGCTATCCGGAGTGCACCAACCTGTCACTAGTGCGGCCCTCGTTCCGTTCGGGTTAGTCACCTTATTAACTTCCCTTTTCCTTTCGTTGGTTTTTGTTTTCGGATTTGGAATTCCTGGATTACAGTCCTCAGTCCATCTAGCTGCAGGTTAGTGTATTTCTAATCTAACCCATACCTAGTAATTAGTTCATGAAGAGTAGTGATTAAAACTCCTTGTCTTCTTTTCAGCAGACTGGTGATATCCTTTCCATATCTGGCCCTTTCCACTAATTACTCTCTCAGGCTGTTTTTATCTAGTCTGAGAGTGACATTAGTTGGAAGGTTTTGAATCATCTAATTCCTCTTAGAAGTCATCCGGAATACGTCATTGTGAGAAGCCCTCCGGGAACTCAATTTATATCCTTTTGTATACCTGGGTATCCTTTTTGGTGTTCCGCAAGTGTTCTAATATCTGTAGTTGTAACAGAATCAGAAGCCTACAAAATGGAAGGCACAGACTACTTACACGTCCTCACGCAGCTCATAGCTGATTTAAGGCACGAGTTGATATCCTCTCAGGATACCCACCGTCATCGCCTGGACGTAATGCAGGACGCTAGACAAGCTGCACCACAAGGAGCGACAGGCGGGGAACCAGTGGCTTCCGGTTCGGGTTTTCTTCCTCCCTCCAGGGAACGGCAGGTCCTGATGCCTACCCAGTTCCCCTTGGCACCAACCGAGAGGTTTTTGGGGGATCCCAAATGCTATCGTACTTTCGTAAACCAATGTCGCCTGCACTTTCTCTGTAGGCCCAGCTCCTTTCCGGACCTGACCACCAAAGCAGCTTTCGTACTGTCCTATTTGGGCGGTTCTGCTGCAGCTTGGGCTAATCCGCTATTGGAGTCAAACAGCCCCTTACTATATGATTGTGACGCCCTATTGTCGGCTATGAGTAAGGTATTTGATATGCGATACGCTACCCAGGCTACGGACTTGGAGTTACTGAGCCTGCAGCAGGGCAACCAGACACTGTGTGCCTATCTTGCTCGTTTCAATCAACTGACGGCAGAAACCCAATGGCCTGAAGTCAAGAAAACGGCTGTTTTCTACAAAGGGCTGTCAGAAGAGCTAAAAGACGCAGTGTCAACGGTACCTGTGGTTCCTGCTGGGTATTCAGAGTTCTTGGATTTAGTCCTTCAAATAGATGCACGGTGATCCGCAAGGAAAGGGGAGAAGAAACCCTTTACGTCAGCTTCTGGTCACTCTGATGCATCTCAACCCATTCCTAGCAAACCCGAACCCATGCAGATCGGCGCTATACGTGGCCGCTTGTCATCCGCTGAACGCGAGAATCGCCGCAAGAACAACTTATGTATGTATTGCGGTTCAGCAGAGCATCTATTGGTTTCTTGCCCTAAGAAACCGGTGAAAAAGGTGGGAAACGCCAAAGATCGGCAATAGCAGGGGTTCCTTTGTCGAGTACCAAACAGGACTCCACATCATATTTAGCCTCCTCCATTGAGGTAGCAGTGTCTTTGGAGTTCAACGTAACCACCGTCCTCTCCAAGGCGATGTTAGATTCCGGTGCTTCCAATAAGTACATAGACATCGCTTTCGCAGCACAGTCAGCTATACCCACGGTAACCAAAACAGTACCCGAATCCGTCAACACCATTGACGGATCGGCTTTGTCTTCTGGTTTAGTAACGGAAGAAACTATACCCATTCAGGTAACTCTGCCTGATGGTCACACTGAATACCTGGTTTTCGACGTGATTGCTGCACCTCAGTACCCATTAATTTTGGGTTTATCATGGCTCAAACTGCTCAACCCTCATATAGACTGGATAACCGGGCACATCCAATACCCATCAGCCTATTGCAATAACAATTGCTTTCTGGAGTCGAAAGTGGTATCCACGGCTGTACTGGCCTTTCTCGACGGCTCTCCTAGTATTGGGGCACTCCGCTCTAACACGGTCCTGGTGCCTACAGACTACAACGTGTATTCCGACGTTTTTGATAAGGGTAAAGCGGAGGCATTGCCACCTCACAGGCAATACGACTGTCCTATCGAATTATCGTCCGGAGCCAAAATACCAACGGGACGTGTGTACTCTCTCACTCCGAGGGAAGATGCAGTCCTGAAAGAATACATCAACAAAGCCCTCACTAATGGGTTTATTCGCCCTTCTCAATCTCCGGCGGCCTCTCCTCTGTTCTTCGTCCCAAAGAAGGAGGGGGACCTCAGACCCTGCATTGATCATAGGGCCCTCAATGCCGTAACAATAAAGAACCAGTACCCACTGCCCCTGATCAACGTCCTGTTGGACCAGTTGGGTGCTTCTGTCATATTCACTAAACTGGATTTGCGGGGGGCGTACAATCTCGTGCGTATACGACAAGGTGATGAATGGAAGACCGCCTTTAAGACCCGGTACGGCCTCTTCGAATACCTTGTTATGCCGTTTGGCCTGTGCAACGCCCCCGCAACCTTCCAGTATTTCATGAATGACATTTTCAGTGATTACATCGATCAGTTTGTAGTCATCTATCTTGACGACATACTGATTTATTCAGCCTCCCTCCAGGATCACATCACACATGTCACCAAGGTCCTTCAAAGGCTAAGAGAAAACCACCTGTTCGTAAAAGCAGAAAAATGCGTTTTCCATACATCAGACGTGGAGTTTCTGGGTTATGATATCACCAGTCAGGGGGTAAGAATGAGTCAGTCTAAAGTCAAAGCCACCCTGGACTGGCCTGTACCTGTCTCCGTCAAATCCTTGCAGTCATTTCTCGGTTTTGCGAACTTTTATAGGCGGTTTATTCACGCCTTCTCTAAGACAGTAGCGCCTCTCACTGCATTAACAAGTCCTAAGGTCACCTTCCGTTGGACGACGGAGGCCCAAAAGGCTTTTGATCTGCTGAAAGAGACCTTCACCTCCGCCCCGGTTTTGCAACATCCTGACCCTAGTTCGCCTTTTATATTGGAGTCAGATGCCTCCAATTTGGCCATTGGCGCTATTCTTTCCCAGGTTTGCAAGTCCACCGGAGTGGAACATCCTGTGGCTTTCTTCTCCCGCAAATTGGCTCCTTATGAACGGAACTATACAGTCACAGAGAAGGAACTTTTGGCTATCAAAGACGCTTTCTTGACATGGCAGCACTATCTCCTTGGGGCTAAATATCCGGTGTGTGTTTATTCGGATCACCGGAACCTCCAAGCCATAAAGACGATGAAGTGTCTGACCGCACGGCAGGCTCGATGGCATTCGTTTTTTGCCCAATTTGATTTCCGGATCACATATCGCCCTGCCAGAGAACAGACCAAAGCCGACACCCTGTCCCGTCTCCATACGGTTATTACCGAAGACGACTCAAGAAAGCCGACCTTATTGGCTGAGAAGGTGATTTGCAGCTGCTCTGTTCAACCGTCTTTGAAACAGGAGATAGCAGATTGGGTTTCTCGAAATCCCCAAGAGGTGCTGCGCCTGAACCTAGACATCCATGGCGGTCTCCCTTACTACAATGGCCTTGTATATCTACCCACAGAAAACACCTGTGCCAAGGCATTAAATTGGGGTAATGACTCGTTAGTTGCGGCCCATCCAGGTCAGAAGAAAACGTTGGAATTAATCCAGAGGTGGGCCTGGTGGCCGAGCATGTCCAGAAATGTAATAGACTATGTTGCCTCCTGCTCTATATGCACTCAAATTAAAGGATTACTTAAGAAACCAATGGGAATATTGCATCCCTTACCCGAACCTCACAAGCCCTGGTTCATGGTATCCATGGATTTCGTGGTCGAATTACCTCCTATCCAAGGATTCGACAGGGTGTGGGTAGTGATGGACTATTTCACGAATTGGCGCTGTTTCTACCCTGCCAGGGTGTTCCTACGGCTGGTGTTCTAGCTGATCTGTTTTTGAAACATGTATTCTGATTTTTTCGGTTTACCGTCTGTGATTGTCACCGACAGGGGGTCGCAGTTTGCGTCTCGTTTCTGGAAGGCATTGTCAACGGCCCTTCTGATGGATGAACGCATGTCCAGTTCCTACCACCCTCAGACAGACGGCCAGACGGAACGAGTCAACGGTACAATGGAACAATACTTACAGTGTTTAGCTTTACAGTACCAATCCACCTGGCTGGCGGTTCTGCCCGCAGCCGAGTTTGCATACAATAACTCAAACATTCTTCAACAGGGACTTCTCCGTTCTACGCTCTATATGGACAGCATCCTAGGTCCATTCCAGTGGACTTAGAGCCGTCCGGGGAGGTTCCTAGGGCAGACGATAAGTTGAAGGAATTGTCATCCTTGCATTCATCGATTAAAAAAAGTTTGGAGAAAGCGCAGATTTGTTCCAAACACTATGCAGACAAAAATAGACGTATGTCTCCTCTCTATAAAGTGGGTATGCTGGTCTGGTTATCCACTAAGAACCTGAGAATGCCGGGAAAAAAAAAACTGCTACCACGTTTTGTGGGGCCGTACAAGATCGACAAGGTGTTGAATCCCGTGGCTGTACGCTTGAACCTGCCCTCGCATTGGAGAGTGCATCTGGTGTTTCACGTCTCTTTAGTGAAGCCATTCATAGCCGGGACTCAGTTGCCTGTTCGGCCTGTGGCGCTTTCTGTGAAAGGTTCCGAGGAGTACGAAGTACAGGCGATACTGGACATGAGAATGCGGGCAGGAGTGCCACATTACCTCATTGATTGGAAAGGGTACGGTCCGGAAGACCGTTCCTGGGAGCCACTTGCAAACATTCATGCTCCTGTTCTCCTGCGCCGATTTCACGATTCCAGGGGGGTGGCGCCCCCTTTGGGGGATGGCACTGTCATGCCTGCCAGATCCGCTCATGCTCGGCACCCTGCACGTACAGCCCAGAGATCAGCCAGACCGCTTTATACTCGGTGGCGTCTCTGGGGGAAGTTTTCAGGCAAATGCCTTCATTCCCGCTAATCCCTGTAAAAATTCTATCGCGCTTTTCTCTGCTGCCTACCTTCTGCCTTTCCCGAACGGACATTCCATACCGCGCATACCGCTTACCAGTTATTCCACAGGTATGCGCGAGTATCACATGATGGTACGTCATCGTGCTACTCACGCGCCCTCATCAGCTGACTGGTACTTAAACGGAAGCCACCCGCGATACGGCGCTTCTGATTGTTGTTCTTTTGTCAGCGTTACGGAGCTCGGTATTCTACCACGCTTCCCAGCAGTTTCCAGACTGCTCTTCCTCTTGCTGTCAGCCGGACCCACGCTGCAATCTACGGAAGGAACTCCAGCTAACCCAAAGCCGCGGTCCTCTGGCTCCTTGCAGCAACTCATAGCGGCTCAGCTGGTTATTCTATTATCCATGTCCAGGGTACCGGATCCTCTGCATTCCTCCTTCATCTTCTCCAGTTTTCCTGTCTCCACAAGGGGGTGAATATAGGTGATAACTGAGTCCTGTGTTTCTCTGCTATCAGTTCCTATCCCAGCCTCAACCTCCCTTAAAGTGCCCTGCCAGTCCCTGCCTATCCTGGACCTTCTTGTTCTAGGAATTCCTTAGACTTATTTCCAACCGGATATCCATCCATTTCAGCCTTCATTGCTTCAAGGATAGTGCACTGAACTTATGGACGCTATCCGGTGTGCACCAACCCGTCACTAGTGCGGCCCTCGTTCCGTTCGGGTTAGTCACCTTACTAACTTCCCTTTTCCTTTCGTTGGTTTTTGTTTTCGGATTTGGAATTCCTGGATTACAGTCCTCAGTCCATCTAGCTGCAGGTTAGTGTATTTCTAATCTAACCCATACCTACTAATTAGTTCATGAAGAGTAGTGATTAAAACTCCTTGTCTTCTTTTCAGCAGACTGGTGATATCCTTTCCATATCTGACCCTTTCCACTTATTACTCTCTCAGGCTGTTTTTATCTAGTCTGAGAGTGACATTAGTTGGAAGGTTTTCAATCATCTAATTCCTCTTAGAAGTCATCCGGAATACGTCATTGTGAGAAGCCCTCCGGGAACTCAATTTGTACCCTTTTGTATACGTGAGTATCCTTTTTGTTGTTCCGCTAGTGTTCTAATATCTGTAGTTGTAACAGTCTGCACCCAGAGAGGCAGCCTCTTTCTGGGCTGCTACCCTCTCGTCCAAGAATATGCTTGCAACCGAAGGCGAGGGGCTATGCTTAGCCTGTGGCCTAGGACCTCCTCCCAGTGGTGTGCTTCAAGACTCTATCAACGAGTACCCATGATACAAACATTTGAGGAGATGGACGAAACCCACCCGGATGACTACCTGGGAGAGTGATTCTCTGAAGGGGTTGGGGGGGTAGGCCTAGCACAGCATCTAGAACTCTTCAGGGACTCAGGGACAAAGGGGAGACACAAGATAATGAAAGGAGTGATAAGAGTGACAAGATTTGAGTCACCAGCCTCGATATGGGCTCCCTCAGTATATTGACCAAGTATGAAATGTGTGCTGCAATAGTGCTAATCCCTTGTGTGTGCCTCAAGGCCAGTCCATTGCAGATCTCCCATTGAGATCCAAAAGCAGCTGTGCCCAACTCTCTCACCCCCAATTGCAGTTCAACCAAATCCTCTACAGGGACCAATATGCTACTTAATCTGGTCTGTGGTTACACCAGTCCACATAAACCGGCCAGAGTGGTCTGTATGCAGCTGGCCTTTGCCCCAGACTAGAAGACATATTCCCTCAAGATAGGACGTGCCTTTCTGGAGGCTAAGGCATCCACCCTTTCCCATATGCATGAACCCTGATGAAGCAGATCTTCCCCAGAGATATAATGTAATGTTGGTGAAGAATCAAAATGAGAATATACAGTTTAAGGATTCACTGGTCCATCAATTCTTCTTCTGCACATTGAAGTCCTCAGGAAATTCTCAGCAGCAAATATTAGGCAATCCTCAGAAGTCCGTCGATAAAAGAAAAAAGTCACCTAAATGTGGCAAATGCCTGCGTTGTTAAGGACCAGTTTAATTCAACATTTCCTTGGTATATCTTACAGGCCTCCCTCACAACTGAGCAGAAGCCCAACCATCTGGGTTTTGTAGGTGCCCACCAATTTGTAAATTCAGCAATGGGCAAGATGCATAGCCAGAAGTATGCAGAGTTTGCACGGAGGGCTCTATCAAGTCCAGGTGGGACTCAAACCCTTCAAAAGATGTAGTGTCAAGCTTTGTCATTAAAATGCAAAACCTTTCGATCTGACAACATACTTTTTTTCTGCACATCTGTGACTGCTTAATCTTCTCATTAGTCATTTCTTTCACGAGGTCAGACTGGTGCCATAGGTTTACTAGCCCTAATGATGATGAAAATAACTCCTAAACCCTGGTGGGAAAACCAACGCTCCTGTGGTGTTAATTTGCTCCTGTAATGCAGCTTTATATTTATGCAGTTCTGGTGATGTCTCAATGGAAATCTCAAGCCAATACGTAACTGGTTTATCAATGTCATAGTAATCGATCATCTGTAACTCCAATTCCAGCCATAGTTGGATTGTAAGTGTTCCCCATGATAGAGCAGATAGATTTTCAAAGATAGGTATTTTCTTTTATGACTGGCCCTACCAGTCTTTTTAAACCCCACACTTCTGCCCCATAAACAGACGCTGACTGAGCCTGCATGTTATACACCTCAGTAACAGGGGAATCTGCTTTTCTGACATACATTTTGGCGAACCCAGGGGCTACCCAGGCTATCCATTCAGAATGAGTTCACATTTCTCCACCAGAGTGTCCCTCTCCCTCTTGCCTGGAAGTGGATCCTCGGGTAGTCAAAGTGTTGATTTTTCAATACGAGCCCAGGTGACAAGTATACTAACTTTCAGAAGGCAACCGTGGTGGACGGCCATGTACTTAGTCTTGCTATAATTAATGATATGATGGGTTATTTATAAAGCACTTAATACCCAGAGGTTTCTAAGCGCGGACCCGGGATCGAACCTGTGGTGCTCCGTGTCGTCTTGCTTCCAAGGCGAACACGTTGCCCCATGAGCTATCCTCCCGAGAATTACAAGTCCTATTCTGCAAGTTAAGAAAATGAATCAACCTTTATAACCACGTTGGTGTTTTAGACACTAGGGTCGCCCTATCTCTGAATAACAAAGTGGTAATCTTATGACCCTCTCAAAAGTTAGTTCGTCGGCCTCTAGCCAGGTCAATTCAGAAGCCAAACCATCGATGTACAAATTGAAAAGTCAAAAAGTCTGAATGCCAGGACACAACCTTAGTGCACACCCTTGCCATCTGGAAAATATTTTGTCACCTCCTCACCCATGACCAAAATATCCTTTCATGATTATTGTGGTGCTGCCCCTTTAAGGCATGTAGCACGCGGCAGAGTGACGTTGTACTCCGCCTCGTACCCTATAAATAAAGGGGGCGTGCCCGGCCGCAACAGTGCGGCCAGGGAGCCCGAACTCAACCTGAGTCTGTGGCGGGAGGAGGGGGCTCATGGGCATCGCGTGGGCGCACACATAGACCCCCAACAGTGGCGACGAGGATGGGATTCCGCCCCTTATTGCCTCCAGCAAATCGTGGGAACCAAATTTTACAAAAGCGAATCCACAGGTGGGGACAGGACACAGAATCAGAAGCTGGTCTTAGATCGATGAACAGCAAATATAAGGCATCATGAACCAAAAGACAAACATCTGAATAAGATGAAGCCTGAATATCTTGCCCATGGTGCCAATGCTGTTCCGAAAGCCAACATGGAGGTGGGAGATTTTAGAACCATTGGTTTCCTATCTCCCCAAATACTTCGTAGGTTGTAAGAGAGTAGAGGCAATCATATACTGGTTTTAATTTGATGCCCTTTTTGATGCTGGGCACATTTTAAGCACTATCCTACCAAGCCACAATGGCTCAACTATGCGCCAAACCATTAAACAATAATGTTAAGTAGGTGACCCATATAATTGGTTCTTATTGGAATAGATCAATAGACAGTCTGTTGGGCCATGGTACGATTCCAGCATTCTGCGAGGTAAGAGCTGTATACATCGCCTCTTGAGATGTGTGCAGATGGATATAACCAACCCAATACCGAGAGTGGGTATCCATACTTGGCTCATCTTCATGTCCCTGTCAGCCTAACTGGACAGGTGGAGGCACTAGCACTTTTAGAGCCATCGAGGCACTTGATAAGATATCTGGCTGCAGTTAGGAGTTTGTGGTTCACTCGGATACCAAACAAAAACTCAAAAAGGCACAGACATAGCACTTCTTCTGTAGGTCAGCTACAGGTAGTGCCGTATAACCAAAACAAAACTGGAAGATGTGTTGTAGTACTTCCTCTTGGTATGTTGGCCTATTAATTTCCATGCATTTTCTGTGGGAGTTTATACTCCACAATCTCATCCATAATACATCCATAATGCATCACCCATTGGGGGCGTGGCTTGCCACAATGCAGTAGGGAGTACCCGATCGGAGCTCCTGGGGCTGATGCTGTAATCGATCCTCTGTGCCTGCGCTCTGTAAAGATTCTTGACAGTAACTGGTGTGGGAAGTTAAGGAGAGCACCCATACCAAATTTGAATGATATTGGAGGACCCAGAATCCGACTAGGTTTCGTGCCCAAAATTGGAAACAAGATGGTGGCCGCCTCTGGGCTAACACATCCCTGGAGAAGGTGAAACGCACATGGCGGGGGAGGATCTAGACTCAGACCTGACTCCTGTGCAGCGTTGGTGATCCTTGGAACTGAGGTATTATAGGTGTGCTTTGTCTGGAGAGGTGACCTGGAGGTACACAAAGGAGCTGGTGTGCTGGAGGATGACTGAGGCTGGAGACTGTGCCGCAAGAGCTGCAGCACACGCATAGTGAGATCTCTGTTTGCCGCAACGCGGCTTCTGCTTCGGTCAGTGCTCCGGTGCGAAGAAATCATGGATGTCCCTGGGTGTGAGGCGGATCGCACTCGGAGATAGTGTGCCTCTGGAGAATCCAGCTGTGACCCCGGATGGAAACCAGGAGAGAGTGGCTTGGCTGCTTGTGTGGCAGAAGACCTGCATTGGGATGGCAGTTGGGAAGCAGGGCCTGTGTTGGGGGCCTCCATGTGCGGCATTGTTGGAATGGATTCAAATTATGGTGATGCCCATCCTTCGCTCCATGAATTATTCCGCTATTGATAGCCTGAGTACTTTCAACATGTGCAGGAGCACCGGCAGATAGCAGCATGTCTTGACTGAATCTTTTCTACACTAAACCCTTCTATTAATTACGACACATTGCTGATATGGATCCCGAGCCTCTGGCAACCTGCCTAGCCATAGGATATTCACATGGTATAATGCACCTGATGTGAGACACTGGAAGTATAATCCTTATAACACCAAGAATAAGTCTGCCAAAAGGTACTTTGATGTTGCAGATTCTCCGGCTGGCTCATGCTGTGATGTACTGAGGTGTGGGTGACACCATGGATGACCCTCTGATCGAGACTGTGTGGTTGGTGGAATTTGCGACTGCCCAAAGTATCTGGAGGAACTGAGGCGTGAATGGGTATACAGCACTGAGGCAACAGTGATCTACTACCCCTGCAGTGCCGCTGTCTGCAGTGGTAGCAATTATAAATATGCCAGGCGCTAAGGGGAACATGCTCAGAAGAACACCATTGTGACCTCCTTTGCATCTAAGGGGGGGCCAGAAAGACTCCTCCCTGGAACTTGATACTAGACTGCCATCGGTCTGTTTCCCACACCCATCCGAACAGGAGGACAAGCTATTAGCAGAGATTGCGGCATTGCGTACCTCTGTGGAACATAAGATCGATGAAATTAAGATTGATGTAACCTCCTCATGCAGGACATAAAATCGCTGTCTACATGGGTGGCACACAATGAGGCTCAAATCCTGCCTACAAAGACCACCACGGAGGCGTTGTAGACGACGGTTGCTGAACTGGTGCACAAGAACAGGGCGCTGGAACAAAGAGCAGAGGATGCAGAGGGTAGATCTTGCCGTAACAATATCAGAATAATGGGACTCGCCGAAGAGGTCTAAGATCCAACGTCCTTTACTGAAAATCTGATGTTACAGGAAATTGGCCCAGGGAGGTTATCCCAGGAATTTACAGTTGGGAGGGCTCACAGATCACTGGCACACCGTCCCCTCTGGGTGCACCGCCTCACCCTATTGTTGCCCGGATCCTTAACTTCAGAGATTGAGAGGCTATTATCAAGTTCTCTAGAGAGGGGGGCGCAATTGAACGTGGATCTTCGAGGCTGGCTATCTATCCAGACTATACGCTGCTAGTACAAAAGAAAAGGAACATGTTTGTCCCAACCAAAGAGAGACTCTGCAGACTAGGACCCAAGTACATGCTGTTATACATGGCCAAGCTTAAAGTGCTCTACAAGGGCAGGTCGCTCTTCTTCAACATCCCAGCCAAGCCAACCAATGGATGGATGAGAGCGGCCTGGCACCGGGCCCTAAGAGGGAGTCTGAGAGAAATGGAGGCACTTGACCAGGGTCTCAATTTACCTGATTGACTGATACATGGCCTACTTAATGATATCCTTACTCTGCATAAGAGAGCACAGGGCCCTACATCTTTGAAAACTGCAATGCCCCAGAAGTGCTGCATGTACCACTCAAGATGGAGTTTGGTCATACTGCCATGGCATGGGCGACACACGACCCTGAGGCAAAAGTGGCAACTGTGTTACCTGCCTGGACAGGTTCCCCCATAACCGCAGACCTCTGGATCGTGGTTGTTTCGGGGGCGGGCAGGCTTCAACAGTGTTCTTCTGTTGAGCCACTTGTTTTACGGAACTGTTTTGGTTTATGTGGGTTCTACTTTGTTATTGTTAGTTTCGGGCATGGTTATGGCAGGAACGGGCACCTGCACTCTGTGGGGGTTGTATGTGATTCTATCAGAGAGATGGCCATTGACACTGAATGGGATATACTGACTATTGAGGGGAGAGTGCTGGTATTAATGATTAGCATGTTTAGAAGCCATTGCAAGGGACGAAGGTACACCATTTGCTTGGAAGGATGACTACGATTACCATCACCTCCTGGAATGTCAGGGGCATGTCTTCTTACCTGAGATGGCTAATGATTGCCTCCTACTTGAGGAGGTGGCAGGTCACTATAGGCTTGCTACAGGAGACACTTATTGAAGGAGGACCTTGCTAAATTAATTCCCAATTGGGGGGCGTGTGGCCTATGGTTCTTCATACTCAAGATACATTAGGAGTGTCTTGATGTGGATTGTGGGATTGATTCCATTTAAGTTGCACAATGTAGAAACTGATGACCAGGGTCAGCTGGTAATTGTATGTGGACTTATCGACACACAGAGATTTGTATTGTGAACTCCTATGGCCCTAACTACAATGCGCCGTCTTTTTATCGCTACTTGTATGAGAAACTAGCACACTTCAAGGGACCGATCTGGATATGGGGGGGTGACTTTAATTGCATGTTAAACCCTGCACTTGATAGATATGACAACAGACAGTTACAACGATCCACCGCAGTTAGGACCCTGAACACTATATTACAGGACCTCTCTCTGGCAGACATCTGACAGGAGCTTAATGGGGACAGACAATGCTATTCTTACTATTCTTCACGGCATAAAATCCACACTAGGATTGACTACCTATTCACTGGAAAGGAGAGCATGACTGAATGTATAGATGTGGTTTATGCTGGCAGGTCTATATCTGACCAATCCCCGCTGATAGCTACTTGGGCACTGTTCGGCCCACCAGCCCCGATTCCAACCTGGTGTATGCCGGTGAACACCCTCTCAGACGAGACTTTGAAGAGTCACCTGGAAGATCTGATACAGGAGTACATAGATGTGAACGTTGGTAGTGTAGACACATGGCGAGCAATCTGGGAGACTCTCAAAGTGGTGTTGAGAGTTGAGTGTATTGCAAGGGCGGAGGGCCTTAAGAGAACTCTGATGATGGAACTTACTAGGATTGAAGATTAAATAGCGAAGCTTGATGGTGAGGGCTGTAAGGAAGGCTCTGATTAAGCAGCCTTGATACCCCTGCGGATAGTGTGCACAGAAATCTGGGAAGGACTCAGGAAATGTTTCTATAGCATGTATGTGTCTAAAATGCATGGTGAGGGAGATAAAGCAGGGTGACTACTGGCATGGCTAGGTAAGAATGAGAGACCAATACACGTAATTACTGAGATTGATGAATGCAGTGAAACCTGGAGATCCCAGGACACTATAAATGACGTCTTCAGATGATATTACTTGGAATTGTATGGTGTAGATGGTATGGTGGACACAGAGGAGGTCCTCTATACTCTAATGCATATTGACTTACCCAAATTGAAAGTGGAGCAGGCCGCCACCCTGGAGGCGCCAATAACGGAAGATGAGCTGCGGAGTATCATAGTATCCCTACAAACCGTTAAAACCCGGGGGGGGGGGTTCACAGATTACCGGCTGAATTTTACAAAGCTTATAATAATGCACTGGTGCCAGTACTTCTCCAGGACTTTGAGGAGACATAAGAGAAGGATCGTCTGCCAGATAGCATGCGTGAGTCTTTGACAGTCCCAGTTCTTAAACCTGGGTAGCAACAGTGCTTGTGTGATTCCTACAGACCGCTGTCAATGTTAAATCAAGAGATTAAAATATTGACAGCGCTGTTGGCGAGTCGGCTAAAGCATGTTTTTTGTGCCTTGTTAGACCAAGATAAAACGGGCTTCATCCCATATCGAAATACCTCATTGAATTTGCAGAGACTGCAATGTGTTATTGATAGGTCCCATTCACACGACGCCCCGTACGCAATTATCTCGTTGGAAGCCATTAATGTTTTTGATTCTGTGTATTGGCAGTGGAAGCATGCAGTGTTGGCTGGCTTCGGGATCGGTGAGGGTTTTTCCCGGTGGGTAAAATTAATATACTCTGACCCAATAGCTAGGGTACGCGCCGGTAAACATTTTTCTGCCTCATGGAACATTTGCAGAGGCACCAGACAGGGTTGCCCACTATTGCCTATGTTATACATCCTTGCCCTGGAGCCCCTAGCAGTGTTTCTGTGGTCTGAATTTGTCGAAGCAGGACTGCTGATTGATGGGACACACCATTTGATTTCGCTGCATGCGGATGATTGACTCTTATATGTACATGACCTGCACATAATCTCCTGGCGATATTGTAGGTATTAGATAACTTTGTGGGGCTATCTGACATTTCGCTTGGTAAAGAAAAATCTTGTATTTTTACGCTGGCTAGATTGCGTACCAATGACACAAGGGATCTCCAGGCGTTAGGTATTAAGTGGGAAACTCACTTGTTTCGTTACTTAGGGGTCAATATATGGCATAAGCCCGAACACACGCACAAGAATAACACTGCCTGTGCCATAGAATGTATCACTGAATCTATGAAATTCTGGTGTTGATTGCCGCTCTCGCTGATGGGGCGGGTTGCGTTACTTAAAATGGTGGTGCTACCCATCCTATTGTATTTTTTCACTACTGTCTTGTACTTTATCCCAAGTGCATTCTTTAAATCCCTGGACGCTCTCGTGAATGGATTGCTTTGGGGAGGGAAGAGGCACAGAATTTCCCTGGCCACGCTTCACTTGAGATATGTGAATTTCTGTTGGTTGAACTGTAATATTTAGCGGCTCAGGCACAATATCTGGCTGCTTGGATTTCAGATGCAATGGCTGTCGATAGTACGTTGATGCAGGGGGCCTTCCGGCTGATATTCCTAAGGGAGGCCTTGTGGATTGCTGACAGCTGTCTCCTGAGAAAGCCAGCCCTTTTGGGATCGGGCAGACGGATCTGGAACAGGATTAAAAGCTTTAAAAGGGTTCTCAACCTCAAGTATATATATTCACCTAACCTGGAGGTAACCTGTTACCATTTTCAGATAAGGCCCAAATGCCCAATAGGCCAGCCCACAGAGAACACTTGTGTGCCCAATCCTTTCAGTAACTGAAGACCCAGAAGAGGAACCTAAGGTAGCAGTGGAGAATGGACAAAAATAATTCAAATTTTTTGTTTGTCGACACAGGAGGCACCAAATCCTACATTAAGGATGGGGTTTTCCTCTTGTCGGACAAAGTAATATACACGCAGGGATTTTCTGGGGCTGCTGTAATGGTTCCTATCTCAGAAGACCTGCCAATCACAATAGGCACCCAGAAAATAGTATTGCCCCTATTGTACTCAAACGACACGCCCATCAACATATGAGGGAGAGACCTAATGAGCAAATTAAACATAACAATTTAATTCTCGGAGAAGGGCATTGTATGTTCAACTCCCAGCATTTTCTATGAGCGGATCACAGCAATAATTCAAGCATTTTGTGCACAGAGCAGCATGCGCAGTTCACTGCATAACCCTGAATTATTCCTCTACTTCATACAAGTATTGCTAGGATGGGTACCCAGAATGAAAGACAAAGTATTCTGATTGGCCACAGAGTTCTTGTTCAGACCAGCAGAGCATAAAGAAATGACACAAGAAATGACACTCACAATACATTCAGAAGCAGTACTCACAAGAAAAGACATGATGATTTTATATGGGACAGACAAAGAGGGTACAAACTGGCGCACAGTCCTATGTATCAACCCAACATTACAACTAACTGATTTGACAGCCGAGCAAGTGGATGCAGACAATGGGCATGTTATCAGCTCACTTGTGGGACGATTTGAAAATGGTGTCAGAGGCACTATGGACCAGTGGGCCCCATGATGTAGGATTATTGAAGGGAGCAGGAGCGGTCTATATAAAACTGAAGGGAGGGGCACTGTTGTCCCAGGTTAAACAATACAAACTATCACGAGAAGCAGATAAGGGCATATATGACACACTCCTCGCACTATGGCAATAGGGCATAATAAAAATGTGAGTCCCCATGTTACATGGCCATTTACCCTGTCAAGAAATCAAAAGGCAGTGCTTGGAGATTGACCAAAGGTCTCTGGCCCCTTGAACTACACAGTGGAAGCAGAGTTTCGACTTGTACCAAATACAGCTACCATACTGTGTTTCATCATCACAGAAGCGATGTACTTCACAGTTATTTATTTGGAGAATGTGTTGTTTTCCATCCCATTGCATCCAGATGAACAGTATCACACCACGTTTATGTAACATGGGTCTATATTCCAGCACACTCGTTTACCACAAGGGTACTGCAAGTCACCCAGTGTGTTCAACAGGGTGATCCAGGTGGACCTAAGCAACTTGCAAATGCTTAGCATAGTCATCCAGTATGTGAATGACCTCCTAGTGTGCAGTACACTGGAAAACCAGTGCAGAAAAGATTCAGTGACACTCCTGACATCATTGACAGATAAGGGATACAAGGTGGATAAGGAGAAATTAAAATACTGCCAAAAAAGAAGTGTATCTAGCACATAAAATATCAGTAGATGGCAGGAGGCTCACTCCAGAGAGGGCAGAAGCTATACATGGCACACCACAGCCATGCACAGTCAAGCAGCTGCACCAGATCTTAGGCCCATGCAACTATCGCAGGGCATGGGTTATCGACTATTGTGCATTTACAAAGCCCCACTTTCAGGGGTTAAAAGAGGATCAGAAAGTAAAAGGCCCCATAATATGGACACCTGAGATCATTGACTCATTTCCAGAACTTAAGGAAATATTAGCACATGCCCCAATTTTAGCAACCCTGAAATATGAGGGAAAGTTATATTTGTTTTCACATTATGATGCCACAGTGATGATGGCTGTCCTCACTCAAAAGAAGCCACAAGGACACATTACAGTGGTCTTCTAGACCCAGTTATGCAAGCCACTTCCCATGTGAACAGGCACTTGCTGCAACAGCGTCTGCCATCAAATAATCAGTAACAATAACCATGGGCTGTTCAGTCATGCTCTACGTGGAGCATCCGCTTTTCGCGACAATGGCAAAATCAAAGTTAACACTGACAAGTCAAAGAGCTTCAGGGTATGAGATGATATTGATCAATCCATCAATTGAGGTAGTGAGGTGTCAGTGGTCAATCCAGCAAAATTAAAAGGACAGCTGGCATAGGTAGGGGAGTATGTGCATGTTTGTGCCTCATAGATGGACACAGTTGAGGAAGATACCAGAGTGCAGAAGAGCCCATAGAAGGAGGAGACATGCTCTTCATTGACAGATCATTGACAATAGATTGGAGCACATGCTGTTGCCATATGGGTGCAGTGGTGGTCTGTCATAAGGATGGAGAGCTTCAGGTGTGGGCTGAGATTGTGTGCCACTTCACTGTTCAGCACAGGCAACTGGGTTGACAGCTTTGATAATGGCCATAGACATGTTGGAAGGACATGCTGTCAACATATTCTCAGATTCCACCTACATCACATCCACAGTGTGCTTGGGATTTCCCTGAAGAAAAAGGGTGGGGGTTCGGGAGGAGCAGTGGTTCCCCAGCCCAACGTACAAAATTATTTTCCTGGTTAATGGACGTACCTGTCACAGGCAGGGACAGCTGGCATGTGTGGAACCGTTGGCGTTTGGGCAGGGCCGGCCCGTCATGCTTACACACATTTCACGCCTGCGTTCTAGTCTTCCGAGCCCTCTGCTCGTTGGAAGTCCTTTTACTTGGCCCCAACCCGGAAGCCCGCGTGTTGCAGCCTATTCGCGTTAGGCTTCCCCGGCTAGAACGCTACGTTTTTCCTTCTCCTTGGCATTGTTGCCGTATGTTTTTTCCCTCTTCAGTCCTGCCCAGCCCCTCCGTTATACCCTTGCTTGTGCTCCATTGTTTTCCAGTGCTTTGTGACATAGCTGCCTATTTCTGTTGTTTGTTGTTGCTGCAGCTTTTCCCCAGTGATCTTGCCTATTTTCTCTTGCATTCTTACCTGACCTTCCCTTGACTTCCTTTTGGGGCTTTTCCACCTTTGGAGTTTCTCTGGTTACTCCTTTGAAAGTTGGGGTCCAGTTCTTACTCCGACTCTGCATGCCTCTGGGGCATTTCCCTCTTCATCTGATTCGGGTCTCCACTTGTAGTTGCTGTTGCAAGACCATCCAGACACAGCCCAAGGAAGGGGATTTTTATGCCTAACAGCTTTTTTCCCCTAGTCTGATGTGCTGCGGTACGGGGCCCCCCTAGACCTCGGGTCCAAGGGTCAGGGTGGCTTTATTCCGAGGAAGACCTTATCTTCATTAAAAAAAAAAGTCTCTTTGGAAGAAGAGATTCGGAATCGATCCAGAGCAAGAAACCACAGGTGAGGAGGAAGGGGAGTGGGGTGAGCAGGCTACAGGGGGTAAATTGACAGAACCTGGGAGTTTGTCTGGCAATACCGCACTTCCAAGTAGAATTGGCAGTAGTAAAATGTGCAGCCCATATGAACGGCACAGATTTAATACTATGAGGCAATGATAGGGCCAAGTCTACAGCAAACAAAGCCGCATTTTTACCATTAGACACAACGCTATTCATGTCCTTTAAAAAGGCTCAAATGCTCTATATGGCAGTGCTGCAAAGGCAGCACCCCACACTTGCAGAGCCATTTAATGCAGTACTCATTGTCCAAGTGATAGAGTTACAGGGAGGTCGAGTCCAGCATGAAGCAGAGCTATGGAAAAGGAAGGATTGCTCACTGTCACCCAGCGATTTAGTGTGGAGATATAACAGTACAGGGAAGATGCCCCAGGTGCTGCTTAAAACTGCACTGGATCGGTTGCATTACCCAGCACATGTCTCAAAAGAGCATGTTGGTGCAGAGATTAACGAACAAAGGTTCATGCCAAACTTACAGGAAGTGATAACTGAATTTGTAAACAACTGTGTGACATGCCAGAGGTTCACATACGGCCATACACTTAAAACTGTGAAAGACACACTGACACGCCTGGGGAGGCCTTTTCGGCATCTGCATATTGATTATGTTGCTATGCAGGATAGGTGTAGGTCTTAAAGGTAAATTATTGTAGTTGCATGTCCTTTTTCACATTGGTTTGAGGCTGGCCCATGTGCCCATAATGATGCTAAATCAGCAGACTAATTTTAAGTATGTTAAGTATTCCGCAGGTGGGGAGTATGCAAAGTGTTCAGGTCCAACAATGAACAGCACTTTGCCAATGATCTTTTCAAGGAGATAACCTCCTTACTGGGCATCAAGTACAAACTATGCTCTGCTTACCATCTCCAAGCCAACAGACTTGTAGTGCGCTTTACCAGCCTGCTTAAAGATCTCATTGCCAAGTTGTCAGACACACTTGCCAAGAACTGGCTCTACTTTCTGCCTCTCGCTTTATTTGCACTGCGCAATTCCCTTGGTGTGGATCACCATTTGACTTTGCACAAAATTGTCACAAGCAGGAGAATGCATGCACCTCTGACTCCTGCATGCACAATTTTGGATAGCCCTCGCAGGACAAGGCCGCGTTGTTGTGCGACGCAGGTGCGCAGTAGACGCTGCCCATTGACATGTAATACGCCGTGCCTACATACAGGCATCAAAACCTTTAAATACTGAGGATCTGACCCTCTGTGGCAAAGCCTTCACAGGACAAGGCTGCAGTGTTGTGCGATGCAGGTGTGCAAGAGACGCTACCCATCGACACATTTTCCACTGTGCCGATGTACACATATCGAAACCTTTAAATACTGAGGATCGTACCCTCTGTTGCAAAGCCCTCGCAGGACAAGGACGTGCTGTTGTGCAACACAGGGGTTTGGCACAGAGCAGATTGCAAGCGTGTGACAATATCGCCGACCATCCTCGTCTGAAAGGTAAGGTGCAGGGAGGGAGAGCAGCCATTACTTCCCTCCACCGAACCCCCCGACTGAACGTACAATGTTCCCTCGCAAACTTAGGCTCCATGCACTGCCCGGCCTTGTGCGTCTACCCACTCAACCTGGGGAATCCACGTTCGGTGTTCCCTCGTAACCTTAGGATCTCACACTTCCCCGCTTAGCACGTCCATCCACCTTACCGCCTCACTCCACATGCGCTATTCCCTCTCAACCTTAGGCCCCATGCACTTCCCAGACTTGCGTGTCTACTGTGAGAAACCATAAGGTGAATCACCCACTAGTTCCCAGGGATCTGTCATCGAGGTGGCCAGGACACCTCCATTACTTTTGGATTCAGTTCCTGGGGGTGAACCAGTGCGGGAGGATCACCTGAGTGAGGAGTCTTCGGGAGTGGGAGTGGGACACTGGATGGTATTCCTTTCCCTGTAACACCTTTGTAGGGGAACAGCTGAATTCCTCTGCAGGAAGTCCTGCCCCATTCTGCCTATATGTTGGAAACCGGAAATTGCGACATGTGCAACTCCAGTAAGGGTACCTATGCCACAAGAAGCCTTTGAGACAAAGTATCCACCCCTACATGATGTATCCCTGAAGAGATGACAGTCTCCTGCGGGATATCCCGAAGAAGTGTGAAGATGTGAAAAGGAGAGGCTGGTGACGTCACAATGAATTAGCATGAAACACTGAGAAGGATGACCAAAGAAGAGAAGGCATAGACCTTATAGAATCTGAAGGAGAAGTAAAGAATCGAGAAGACTTTCATGTGCGGAATGAAGATTGAACGTGTGAAGAAGCATGCAGAAAATGCAAGTCGATTTATAACTGTACAGATGCTGTAACGCAAGTAGACTAAGTAATGATAAAGGCTTGCTATACGTACTGAATAGACTGCAGGCAGTGCTGCCAATATATATATGTAGAATCTGGAAAAGTCGATGTCACAATTTTAGTAAGCTCAACCCGTGGAGAAAGGAGGATTGATAGCTGTGTCTGTGAGTCGCAGAAAGGAAATAAGTTGCGGCTTGAAGATGAACCAAAGGAAAACTACTTGACCTGGTGTCAAAGGCCAAAACGCCAAAGCCGCCAAAACTGGTTGTCAGACCTTGAAGAATAGTGAATGTGAGACGCCAAGGCATCTCTTGTTAAATTGCAAAGAGAGAACACCATGAGTGCCAATATTCTTAATTCAGGACAATTAAATGCTATAAAATGGGCCGATTCACGGTCTCCTCTCACGTGAGTCCAAGATGGAAATACATGTGGGCATGCAAGCCTGAACCTTGATAAAAATGTACTCACACTCCCTTATATTACCAGAGAAGAAAAGCTACTACAAGGCCAAGTTCAAAGACAATCTGAAAGGCAGAAGGCATGAGTGATGAAAGATGATTGGCTAATTGGGTGAGGAGGTACCTCAAGTCCACCCACCAGCTCCTGGGGTATCAGCATATGTGCTTCTATTGAATCGAATGTTCCAGAATGGTACAAGCGTGCCAACCTATTGTAGAGGGCCATATAACAAAGGGCCTTATAGTTTGAGAGCAAATGATATATCATGTTTCTAATTACTGTCAAAGATGACTTGCACTAAGGGAGGGCATGAGTTGCCCACCTGATTATAGCGACCCAATCACAATCCATTCCCTTATAGAAAGTATACTTAGATACTCCCCTTTGTCCAATCACAATCCCATGTAGGTTTTTGAAGTTTGCCACTTAGTATGACGTCACATATGACGAGTTTTTTCTATACAAGTAATGTTTTTTATTAAATGCATTGAGACCATGCTGTGCGACGTCTGTTGGTGTCTATTGCACTCTGTGTTTTAGACAATTGAGAATAAAAACAGACGTTTTGCCAACTTCCTGAGTCTGTCTTATTATTTTATGTATTCTCCATCCCATCCATCGTACAACGTGTTACTTTCATTAAAAAGACCCTAAGGGTTCACTTGGTAGCATGTAAGATGGTTTGGTAGCAAGACCCATTCACCAGTAGGACTTCAGTATTTTGGACGATCGAGCACCCTCTGCCATCTAGCCAGAAGATTGCGATGTTTCCTGTGGAGAGCAGCCGATATCGAATTCTTGCAAGAAAATCTAGACGGTGGGATGGGTCCCTCTTTGAGGAAATATCTCCTGGTTTCCACAGTCACTTTGCGGACAGAAGGCGAAAGTGGTGGAGTGGAGGGGGGAGTCGATACCGAAAGTCTTGAGGTGAACAAAGCGAATGGTGAGTAGACTAAGCGGAATGGCAAACTGAGGGGATGGGATTGTGGTAGTTTAAAAGTAACAGGGAAAAGTAACGGGTAGTTTAAAAGTAACAGGAAAAGTTACAAGTGATTTTTTTCTGTGTAAATAAGAGAGCGAAAGCCCGGGATTCCTAACACAAGGGGTTCAGAAGGAATTGTCATACATTTCAATCAAAGTAAACTAGGCTACTTATTGGACCGGTCCATATAAGATGACAATTCAAATCGTGTGATCAGGGTAGTATTAGGGGCAGAGATAAAAAAAAGTGATCACTGAGGATAAATGTGAAGAGTCGACTTGTCTGTCTGTTTGTGTATTTGTTATACATTATGGTTTGGAAGAGCGACAATTGAGTAAGGAAAGTTGAGAAAAGGTCAAGAAAAAATAGCGTCTATCTAGAGAAACTGTCGGTTCCCACTCAGAGATAGACTGAGATTATTGAAAAATAGAGGCTTTGAGTGGCAACTGTTGAAGCACGCTCATATTTGTAGTTTTCATAAAAAGTATTTTTGCAAACACTGGTGAGTATTGACAGTCAATTGAGACTTGTCATAATAGGAGACATTACTGCTCTGATGCATTTATGTAAGACATTGCCAAAACACATGGCCTGAGGATTGGATGCTTAACCAGTGTAAAGAGGAAGGTGTGAGTTTCTGCTCCACTTGCCGCATCTGAGGTAAAGGGTGATAGCATGGAAAACGTAGGATTGTATCCATTAAAGGAACTGAAAGTGGAAAGGGGGAATAGTAATCCGATATACGAACCGCATGCTTATAGTAGTGACGATAGTCCAGAGGAGACTTAGCGAAAAGAGGAGATCTTTAAGGTCTTACAAAACAGGTAAGAGAAAAGTGAGTGATCAAATGTATGGACAGACATAGAATGAGAGATCAAGAGATGGAAAGGAGAGAAGGATTAAGCTGATGAAGTAACTCTTGTACAGAACTAATGAATGGGAGGACAGATATTACTCAAACTAGGTGGGAAAAGCATTGAGGAAATTAGGCAAATCGAAGATCAAGACGAACAGGATAGAAAAACAGGGAATGAGAAAAAAGATTGAAATAAGACAAGCATAAAAGGAAGAACAGACAGCAGTGAGAACAGATGTATCAGGAGGAGCAACAAAAGAAAAGGCAGAGGAGCAAAGGAAGTATGACAAAAGACAGAGATCAATAGAAGAATGGGATAAGCAAGAAAGGAAGAGAGAAGAGGCTGAAGTGAGGAAATGAAGAAACAGAAGACTACAAAGACAAAGAGAAGAGGAAGAAAGAAGAGCAGGGGTAAGGAGAGACGAGATAAGAAAGCAAGAGGAAAGAGTTAGATGACAAGCAAGTAAGCAAAGAGAAGTAGATGAAGAATTAGAGCGAAAAAGGAGACATGCTGAACGCGATATTGATCACATTCAAAAAGAATTAATGGAGCCAAGTCCAGTAATACAAATGAGCAGTATAGAAGAGTTCCTCCCATTACAGGGAGCAATGTCAGGGCCATCTAGAGTAACACTAGAAGAGGACTTTGATATAGGCAGAATCACAGATAGGATTGATAAAGCCTATCAGAACATAAGAGAAGGTGGCAAATCGGGAAGCCGAGGGCAGGGAGATCAAACCCTAGTCTTCCAATCATGAAGCGAAGAGAATAATCCATTCAGTCTTGAGCATAGAGCATTGTCTTTAAGTAGATTAACCTAGAAGAAAGAACGCAAGATCGTATAACATATCCAGAGTGCCCTAAAGGATGATCGTATAGCAAGAAGAGAGAATCATTGCCATATGTAAACAGGTTAAAGTCATTGCCAGGAAGAAGGTGAGCAGGAACCATTGTCCCCACTATGGATAGGCAGATGATGAGAGCCAATTGTGAATCGAGATTTACACAGTTTTCCTTATTGGAAACAGAGGGGGCGAGACCACAGTATATTCCATGGCCACAGATGGATAAGGATCATTTAAGGTGCAAACTCCCCTGGTTAATGGCGGGTGCAGGAAAATGGATTTATGAGTTAGAAAAAATGGCAGCAGGAAATACCTTAGCAATAAGAAATATTAATGGTCTCCTATCAGCTATTCTTGGGGAAAGAGCTGATGACATTTGGGCGAGAGCAGCCTATTCAAGTGTTCTGGCACAAAATACAGCGCACAATGGAGCGCCATTTAATAATTGTAGGGCAGATGACTGGAGAGCTCTCAGAGTACAGCATACTGGGTCTGTGGCTCAGTGGACTAATGCATCCACTACCAGGACCTGTGTTTGACCGCATGGTCGCAGGTTCAAATCCCAGCAGGTCCACTCAACCCTTCATTCTTCCGAGGTCGATAAAATGAGTACCATTAAGTTGGGTAACAATAAAAAACTGTAATTAGCATCAAGATACCCCTTCAGGTGTGAACGTGCACTTTCAAAATACGCCTGTTATCCCGATGTATCAGACATGGGTGTGATTTTGACATGTGATGAGGATCCACTTTCTTACATTCAGGACATTCAAGAATGCTAGACTGGAAAAACAGTGGTAGTATTTTACCACATTTTATGTCAAGGATTGCCTGAGCAGGTACATATGCAACTCAAGAGGCAAGTGGGAATGGAAGCAAAGCCATGGGCTGAAATACCGTTGACTATAGTGCATCACTGTCGGCTGTTACAGGAGAAGAACAGGAAGAAAGATGATGCTAGAAAACTTGAGGAAGCCAAGTTAGTTCAGAAGAAATTGTCAAAATATGCCATAGAAGGGGTGGTATTGACAAGCGGAGAAGGACTAGGAGTACAGCAAAAAGTGAGTACATCACAGGCAAATAACCAGCAAACGATGGACCAAGGAGGCAACGAGTTTATACCACGAGGTAGGTGCATGGGCTACAGAGGAAGGGGTGGATTTCAAAACACTCAAAATGGGTTTCAGAATGCGCAGAATGAAAATCAGAGTGTGCAAGGAGGATTAAACCAAGGGGATTAGTCAGACGGGGTCCTGCTATATGTTGGACATGTGGGATGACAGGGCAAATTGCACGCGTATGTGGAAGCCAGGGGTATGTACAAAATGGCCAGTTTTAAATAGGGGGGACAGCTTGTCCTCCAGCATATAGCTCACAAGCTAGGGAACGATTTGCCCAAGATCAGACAGTGTATCAGGCACAAGTGCCACAAATGCAACAGGCACAGCAACCATAGCAACCACAGAAAGCACCATTGAATCCATCACAAGGGCAGTTGCAGCACACCCCCATGCAGATACAGCAGAATGAAAACACAGGACAATTACTGACACCTAGGATAGCGGGTGTCACTATGGTGGGAGGGAATCCTTTCACAGGTACAGTAGTATGCATGTATCCACAATAGGACAGCTCACAGGGTGACTTAATGTGTTCAGTACTATCTGTGACACCAGACCCCCAAGAGGAACCGAGGGTTGATGTGATGATAGGAGGCAAATCTTTTTCATTTTTAGTAGACACTGCTGCAACTTGTTCATGTAAAAGAGAGGGAAAATATCCAATGCCGGGAAATGCCATGAATGCTCAAGGGTTCTCTGGAGCTACAAGTCGAGTTCCTTTTACTGATGAATTACCAATCTCCATTGGAGAGTGTGACATGTCTGTTCCACTATTGTATTCACGGCAGACACCAGCTAATATTTTGAGAAGAGACTTAATGACAAAACTTAACATGACAATTTATTTTACTGACAAAGGTATAGTGTGCTCCACTCCTGGGATACACTATATGAATGTGGGCAAATTTACATTAGCATTCACAGGGCAAATGGCCCTGCGAGGTTTGCTGATATAACCCAAAGTTTTCCTTTAAGGGGTGAGCATTTGGCTACCTGGCTTAGTGGGAAGGACTATGAGGATCTATGGACGAAGAGGGGGGACCGGCCATCCCCCTAGAATTAGATGCAGACATAGTAAAAGGGAAATGGCAATGCTCAAAGGAACAGATGATGAGGGTAGGCCATGGGGAACAGTGATTGCCATTGGGGAAGGGTGCAGATTGACTGACGTCACTGACGATGATATGTTTAGAGATGACCCATCAGATGATGAAGTGGTGTTCTTTATGAGCATTACACATTGGATCAGAATAGAGAAAAGGGAGATCCCACAGCGCGTTGCGATAATGCGGCAGGGTGCAGCATTCTTTGACGAAGACTTGGAGAAAGTGCCAAGCGTTTTATGGACTACAGGCCCTTATGTTGTATGCCTATTAAAAAGAGTAGGGGAGGTTAAAATAAAGCTGAAACCAGGAGCAATTTTACCTCGAGCAAGACAATACCCAATGTCTCGAGAGGCAGATGAGGGTATTTTTTAGACTATGTCAGCACTGATGGAGCAAGGTAGTCTGGCACCGTCAGAATCATTGTGCAATACTGCAGTGTTCCCTGTGAAGAAATGAAAGGGAGGGTCGTGGAGATTCATACAAGACATGAGACCGATTAACCAGATTGTAGAGGCGGGGTTTCCTTTAGTTCCAAATCCAGCAAGAATACTATGCAGTATCTGAGTAGAAGTGCGATATTTCACAGTGATTGATTTGAAAAATGTGTTTTTCTCAATCCTGTTGCACAAAGACTCACAAGTCTTGACTTTGTTTTCATTTCATTAAATCCACCTGAAACACACAAGGCTGCCTTAAGGGTACTGTGAGTCCACATTGATCTTTAATAGAGTCCTACAGATGGACCTAGGCAATATTGATTTGAAAAGCACTGTGATACAGTATGTCGTTGAAATTTTGATTTGTAGCACAACCAAAGATGAGTGTAGACAAGACTCAATTCAATGAATGACTATTCCAGCAGACAAGGGATACAAAGTAGACAAAGAAAAGTTACAGTATTGTCAAGAATAAGTGTTGTACAATGGCCAGTTGATGTCACATGAGGGAAAGATGATAACACCTGAAAGAGCTGAAGCGTTCATGAAAACTGCAAAGCCACACACGGTGAAACAGATGCAACAGTTTTTGGGATTATGTAATTATGTGGGAGCATGTGTATTTGACTATAGTTCATACACAATACCCCTTTTACAGACTTTAAAGAAAGCACAGGTGAATGAGGAGAAAATAGAATGTACTGAGGAAATGAAGGGAAGTTTTGAAGAATTGAAGAAAGCAATTTTTACAGCTCCAGTTTTAGAAATTCCCAATTATGCTGAGGAGGTTTTCTTGTTTTCACACATCAGTTGGACAGTTATGACAGCAGTGCTTACAAAGAGGACTACATTAGGGTACAAACCTCTGGCATATTACAGTGGGATTTTAGACCCAGGTATGAAAGGGCATTTTTCTTGTGAACAGTCATTGGCAGCCGCCACGTTCGCAATTGAGAAATCTAAAAGCATTGTAATGGGTTGTTCTATGACGCTTTTTATGGATTATGCTTTGCCATTTTGGAGAAACCGAAGCATTGTAATGGGTTGTTCCATGACGCTTTTTATGGATTATGCTTCGCCATTTTGGAGAAACCGAAGGGTACATTGACATCTCAGAGGGCTTCTTTATATGAAGTAATCATATCAAACCCAGCAATTAAAATTGCCAGATGTAAAATAGCAAACCATGCCACATTTGTAGCTGAGCCAGTGGCAGAGGGTGATCATGTGCAAAACTGTGCTAACTATGAAGAGTTTTATGATGATATACCGTGCGTAAAAGAGAACACATTGTCAGTAGGGGAGATTCTCTTCATTGATGTTTCTTCAAAAATGTATCAAACAAGTGGAAAAGGTCATCCTGGCGCAGCTGCGGTGAGGCATAGAGCAACCAGTGAATTTGAGGTTGTAGCAAGTGCAAGACTATCGTCTCACTTTTCAGCCAAGCGGCAGAATTGGTAGCACTTATTGTCACACTCGAAAAAAACATGTAGGGCAGGAAGTGACAGTGTACAGTGACTCCACCTATGTGACGTCAACCATACAGGCAGGGCTAGCACGATGGAAAAGGAGGGGCTACCTCTGAGTGGATGGCACTCTAGTGCAGCAGGCATCATTATTGGACAGACTTATTAAGGCACTACAACTCATAGTAGCCATAGCAATATTTAAACACACAGCGCATACTAAGCAAACTGACTTCATCTCTTGTGGGAACAAAGCCACAGGCGAAGACGCCAAAAGGGTTGCGTATTCACCAGATATTACAAGTTGTGATACTCCAGATGTTAAGGAGAAGGTAGTTATGATTATGGTAGTGAATGAAGGATTTAATCATTTACCAAGAGCCCAATTAATGGCAGTTCAAGGCAGTGCACCACAGGAAGAGCAGGTATTATGGAAACAAATGGGGTGTTCTTTATCCCCCACATAAGCATTATGGCGGCAGGACAGTACTAGAAAGCCATTAATGCCAGTAGCATTGTTACAGGTAGCGCTTGAACAGCTGCACTACCCTGTGTATGTAACTAGGAAAGTCTTGCTGCAACAATTGCAAAAGACTGGTTTGTACCGAACCTGTTAGAACACGTTGCATTTTATGTAATAAACTGCATTGTATGTCAAAAGTTTACCACTGGGCATACGCTACGAACAATTAGAGGAGTAATTCCTCGACCGAATGGTCATTTTCAGCATTTACATATCGATTATGTTGATATGCTGCAAGTATGTAATGGATACAGCTATCTGATAGTGTGGTGTGTCCCTTCTCCAGGTGGAGTGTATGCATTTGGGGTGACCAGAATTAGGCGCGCTATAGCTAGAAAAATTGTGAGCAAGATAAATTACCCTTGACTGCTGCAGTTTATTTGGAACTATTTGGTTACCCCTGCCTAAGGTGGCGATAAGAGGCACAAATGTGTTCCACAAACATGCGCTGTCAATTGCACAATATAATAAGACAAGTCAGATCACAATCTCCATAGAATTTAATTCTGAGATCAATACTGCAGATGCCAACAAGTGTTTTGACCAAATTGGTCCTTCTCAAGGCACAGTATCACGTCTATATTCCACATTTAATAAATAACAAAGTGACATTCATTCATGTCGTTGTAAAAAATAGTAATATTAGAATCATCGAAAAAAAAGGCAAATTTTGAAAACAATGATATATAAGAAAAAAAAATGGTATGAAGGAAAGAAGAAAGGAGACGAGGTAGAGAAAACAAACATTATGTAGAAAGTTAGAATACATCTTGTAATCATTTTATCACATTCAATCACTTTGCTGCGAAGCCAACAGCTCTGTGAGATACGAAAATATAACATTCACCACTGCATCCGTTTGAAAGTGATTATTGTTCAGACGGATTTCTGAACTCTGACCTGATAGGCAGAGGTTCAGAAGGCCAGTCTAGTTTCTTGGAACAGGGTAACCTTCTGAACAAGCCAGATCAATCAAGGTAGCACTGGCGGCGGTCAGGATTAGGTCTCAGGAGGGGTGAGGGTGACTGAAAGACCTCCATGAGCACACAGAGTAAAGGACACTTACAAATCACTCCCAGTCAGGTGTATATATATTAAAAATACAAATACATTTATTTCAAGGCCTTTGAGTTTCAACACACAAATAAAATCACAGTAATACTTCTAAGCCAACACAATCCTATCAATATACATATATACAAGGCCAATGGGGTCTAAAGGGTTAATGCACGAAATAGGTCCACAATATAAACAGGGAAGGACGCAGGTAGTGCAAATAGTCTTTAGGCTCTTCTGCATCAAACACAATCCTAACTGAAAGGCAGTCCAATCCCTAAGTATAGGGGAGCCTATTGCTCGAATGTACTTGCGAAGCTGGTGCACGCGGTACTGCAGATGGGCGAAACAGGGTCTTTTGTAGGGGCTGTAGCAGCTCAGGAAGGCAGAAGAGGTGATGCAGAATAGGTTCACACTATTCAAGGAGGGTCTCCTCTTGCAAGCAGAGCAGGTTCCAAGAGTTGTGAATAGTTTGCTAGTTCGCACTAGCAGTGGAAAGGAGAGGGGACCTCAGGGGCCACTCGTGTGTTAAAATGGATGGATGCGTTAGGAGCCACCGATAAGGGTTGCAATTACTCACCGACCCCCAGCGCACTCTGCACCAAACTTCGGCAGTCGAGTCCACTTTGGTTGCAGGTTCAAATGCGGCAATCTCACAGCTCTGCAGCTTTCAGCAACAAAGTTACAGCGTTGATTCCCACACAGGACAGTGGCAATTTCTCAGCTCCTTGTGGATGGATCAGGCCAGTTCCACTGTAGCAGGCTTCAGGGCACAGCGGGGCACAGCTGCAATGAGTTTGCAAAGTTCACCAACACGGCTGGCGACACGGTAGCCGCGTGTACTCCGGTTTGGGTACTCTCTCTTTACTCAAGACCTGGGAAGGCCAAGTGTATGAAATTTGTTGTTGTAGTGCAATGAAAACAGAGCTTAGGGGGTACCAAGTTTCAAGGGCCTCCTTGAAACGGTGGCGGTATCAGGGCAAAGGTCCCACGCAAGCTGGTCATCCCACTGGTTCGCCCAGGGACACTTCGAAAAGGCTTACTTGCAGGTTTTGATGAAGGTGCCGAGAATTGTTGGTCCCGCTATTCCAATGGGTTGAACCATCTTTGCAGACCTTCTAGGACGACCAGCTGCAGAGGGGTCCAGCGGGATGACAGCGGGCTCAGGGTTCCAAACCTTACAGCGTGTCACCAGCGGTTCCTCGACTCGGCTTCTTAGTTTCAGGATACCTGGATCCTATCCTTCATTCAGTGAGAACTCCAGAGATCGACATGGTATGGGTGTTTGGAGCCTTCTCTGATCCAAAATCTCCTTCGTAGCAAAACAAAGAGGACCCAATGGAGATCTGCTCACATACAGGCATACCATAAGTGGACCAATCATGGACCACGGTTGTCACAGGCATTCACAGCACACCAGACTCTCTGGCACCGAGGATGTGTATTGGAACTAGACAGTCCAGCCCACATCCTGGAAGCACACACACAAGGCATTCAGAAGCCCACAAAAACTTGGTGTTTTGCTGGAAAATGCATGCCCAAATAAGTACTGACGCAGTTCTGCTCTACCTGGCGAAGGTGAAGGGGTAAAATGGCCAAAGGACAGGAGAAAGAACCTCATGGCATGGCCATTTTGGAGCCAGGCCACCTATTTCTGCTAAACGCGGTCACCGCGGTTTACCTGGCAGGAAAGGGATAAAAATACATGAAAAGATAAGCTGCCACTAGCCCTGTCCAAGGTACATATGTACTTCTGCTAAACAATTCATTCAGGAGTATCTAGGGCCTTTAGAAATGACAAGAAGACCCAAGTGCACAGTACTATAAGGAACACTGCACTTTCTACATGTTGCAGAAAAGTTGCAACATTGACAAGGACTAAGGGAAACAAAGTCTCACAGTGCTGACTGTCTTTAAGGGCATGCCATTTTCCCCATAACAAAGTGAACGAAAAGCCCAGGGGAGTGCACCAGAAGGCTGTGCTCCTCTGGTAAAGTTAGAATACGGTGTTTAAACAAAGCAATAAGTTGGTGGTACACAACTGGAGGGGAAAACACACATGTAATGGAAATCTTTCCTAACAATTATAACATGCCAAAAGCATGATTAGACATCATTCATATATGGTCATGGGCAAGTGAGTTCACAATTCATCGTCCATCTTTACACTTGTATCGATACAATGTATATAAATGCTCAATATGAGTTATTATAACACTAATGGAACATAATAAGCCGTCATATTGATTTATTATCGGTATAGATTTGCATAGATGTGATAATAACTTTGTATGTGAACCATGAGGATGTGGGTAGGGTATAATAGACCAACGCATTGTCTCAATTACAACGCTTCAAACCAGTAACTTGAGTGATGGCTAGTCATTGTGTGCTGCATGTAACCTTTGTCCAAAATAATTGCAAATTAGTGAATTGATATTTCCGTCTTGGTTCTAAAGTGAATGTTTCAGGTTTGCCCTAGTGAATGCCCTACAGTTATAACTACAGTTACTATTCAGGATGTAACATATCAAGGTTGCATCCATATAATGTGCGTTAGTCAGTGCATTTGGGAAAAACATGCATTCAATAGTGCATGTTAAGAAAAGTTCAGAGCATAAATATCAGGTAATGCACAGGAAGGCATGCATACACCAAATGATGGATAACCACTTATTTCTTAGCAAATCTCTCTGAATACCAGGCTAGTTCTAAGCACATTATGTGTGCTTTTGTTTGAATATGTAGGCAGCATTGATGTGAAGAAGCACGCAAAGTGCGTATCCGACATCAGAGTTTCTTATTCTTTTTGTAAGCCGGACCAAGACAGGGTCAAATGCCAGGCGGCACTACCAAGACTTTGGTAATTATGTGAGGTGTTATATGAATACAACAAAACTACTTTTTGGTAAGTCATTAATTAACTGTATATCAAAAAGCTAACTATGCTTACTTAATCCATTGTTCCCTATACAGACAGAGCCCAAATGCAGCCATTTCATAAATCTTTGAACACACCTTAACTGAGCAAGCTCGGGTACTGTTTCCCAGTGAGGTAATTCACAGTCAGCGTGTATGCTTTTTGAACTCTTTTTGTAAGCATGAACAGAATGCTTCATGCTCTCAACTTTTCTTAACATGCACTATTGAATGTGTGTTTTTTCCAAATGCACTGACCAACACACCTTATATGGATGCAACCTTGATATGTTACATCCTGAATAGTAACTGTAGTTATAACTGTAGGGCATTCACTAGGGAAACCCCAAAACATTCACTCTAGAACCAAGAAGGAAATATAAATGCACTAATTTGCAATTATTTTGCCATTATTTTGGACAAGTGGTGAAGGTTACGTGCAGCACACTATACTAGACATCACCCAGGTTACTGGTTTGAAGCATTGTAATTGAGACAATGTGTTGGTCTGTTGTACCCTGCCTCCATCTTGATGGTTCACCTAGAAAGTTATAATCACATCTATGCAAATCTATACCAATCGTACATCAACATGATGGCTTATTATGTTCCATGTGTGTTATAATAGCTCATATTGATCATGTATATACATTGTTTTGATGCAAGTGTACAGATGGACAATGAATTGTGGACTCACTTGCCCATGGCCATATATGAATGATGTCTAATCATGCTTTTGGCACATTATAAACACTTTCAAATGGATGTGGTCGTGGATATTATATGTTCATATCTCACAGAGCTATTGGCTTTGATGCAAAATATGTTTGAATGTGATAAAATGATTACAAGATTAATTCTAACTTCCTACATAATGTTTGTTTTCTCTCCCTCTTCTCCCTCCTTCTTTCCTTCATATACATTTCTTTTCTTATATATCATTGTTTTCCGAATTTGCCTGTTTTTTTCAATGATTCTAATATTACTATTTTTTACAATGACATGAATGAATGTCATTTTGTTATTTATTACATGTGGAATATAGACATGATACTGTGCCTTGAGAAGGACCAAATTGGTTGAAACACGTGTCGACATCTGCAGTATCGATCTCAGAATTAAACTCTATGAAGATTGTGATCCGACTTGTCTTATTATATTGAGCAATTGACAGCACATATTTGTTTCCCTTCTCCAGGTGGATTGAAGCAGGTCCTTGTACACACCCTGATGCCACTTTGCAGCAATATTTTTAGTACTTGAAGTCTTTCCAAGATGGGGAGTGTGTGAGGTGCTGCAATCCGATAATAGCCCACATTTTGTTAATGAAGTATTTGAACAAATAGAATTATTGCTAAATATTAAGCACACATATTCTTCTGCTTATCACCCGCAAGCAAACGGCATGTGTGAGAGACTCAAAAGCCTTCTAAAGGAAAGAGTTGCCAATCTTAAATTGACACTGAAAAAGGGATGGCTATATTGCCTACCCCTACCTTTATATGCCCTAGGGAATCAGTCTGGGTCTGACCACCACCTTACACCCCACAAGCTAGTGCCAGGAACATGAATGAGCATGCCTTTAACTCCTCCATCGAGGATTAGAAGTGATGCCCACAGGACTGCCAAAATGTTAGGAATTGAATTAAAGGAATATTTGACATTTAAGACCGCTAGTATGTCTGTCATTTCAGATCAACTCAAGTGTCAGGTGTCGGTCTCAGAACACAGATGAAAACCATTCAGCAACCAGATTTTCTGAATTATTATCAGCACCTAAACTGTTTGCTGGAGAAACACTGCTGATCCATAACTTTGCGTGAAAGTGGCATGAGCCAACATTTATCATACTGTACATTGTGGTGGACATTACTCCCTCAGCAGTAAAAGTTCAAGGCAGACGAGCTTAGATTCATCTCAACAACGTCAAGCTCTACACCGGTGAGAGTGGCGTACCCCCCAACAATTGATCCAGAAGCAAGACAAGAAGTAGAATTTCAGCATGTGCAGACTCGATCGATGACGAGGACGAAGGACAATAAACCAAAGGATTGACTAATAAATGCATATTTGCATTTGGACTGTGCTTTTCACTGGACACCTCTTATAGATATTATAGCAGGCATGAACATCTGTTTCTTGAGCCTCAGCACAGAATTCTTTGAAAATTAACTTTAGAAAGTTGTTGATACATCATAAATATGCCTGAACTGGATTTCAAATTCGGTTTTGATAGTTGGAAAAGGGAGCAGTACCCTGATTATTTTCTTACTGAATACTTGTTCCACTGAGTTTATTGTGCTCTCTGAAAGTAATGTGCATTGTATCTTGTGTTAGGAAATATTTCATAAATGTATGTAATTTTCCCTCCATGTGTCAACCCCCAAACTTTTTGCTGCTGTTTAACACCATTGACTGACTTTGCCAGAGAAGCACAGCCCTCAGCTGCACTCGTCTGGGATTTCGCTCACTTTTTATGGGGAAACTGACATGCCATTAAGACAGTCAGTACTGGGATGCTTTGTTTCCCTTAGTCCTTTTCCTTATGTTGCAGCTTTTGTGCAACATGTAACCAGTGTGCAATGTAACTTACCTTACAGCACCCTTGGGTCTCTAGTCATTCGAAAGGCCCTAGAAACGCTTGCAGGACTTTTTAGGAACTGTGCAGATGGGGCATGGACAGGACTGGTGGCAGCTATCATTTTCATATAATTTGAACACTTTCTTACCATGTTAACCGCGTTTACCGCGTTTGGCATGAATAGGTGGCCTAGCTCCAAAATGGCCATGCCACGAGGTTCTTTGTCCTGTCCTTTGGCCATCTTGCCCCTTCACCTTCCCCAGGTCGAGCCGACCCGGGTCAGTCCTTATTTGGTCATGCACTATGCCGCGAAACCCAATGCTTTTGCGGGCTTCTGCATGCCTTGTGTGTGTGCCTCCAGGATATGGGCTGGGATGTCTGTTCCCAATACACATCCTGGGTGCCAGAGAGTCTGGATTGTCCTGAATGCCTGGGACCATTGTGGTCCATGATTGGTCCACGTATGGAGTGAGTGTTTGTGAACAGATCTCCAATTGGGTCCTCTCCATTTTGGCTAAGGGAACTTTGGATAAGAGGAGGCTGAAAACACCACTAATATGTCGATCTCCTGAGTTCACACTGAACAAGGGATAAGGAGCCAAGTATCGTGCAACAAGAAGCCGAGTCAAGAAACCGCTGGTGACCCACTGGAAGGTTTGGCACTCTGAGCCCGCTGTCGTCCTGTGGGACCCCTCTGCATCTGATCGTCCTAGAAGGTCTGCGAAGACTCTTCTACCCATTGGAATAGTGGGATCAACTAATCTCGGCACCTTCAACAAACCCTGCAAATAAGCCTCTTCGGAAGTGTCCCTGGGACAACTAGCGGGCTGACCAGCTTACACGGGACATTTGCTCTGTTACCGCCGCTATTTCAAGGATGCCCTCGAAGCATGGTATAGTGCTTGCTCTGTGTCCACGGCACCCTCACACAGAATTTCGTACACTTGGCGTTCCCAGGTCTGAAGTGAGACGGTGCGCCCGGACCGGAGTAAACACGGTTACCGTGTTTCCCTGCTGTGGCAATGAGATGTGCAAGTTCACTGCATTGTGACTCCCTTGCCCCTGAAGCCTGCTGTTGTGGAATTGGGCTGATTCCTCCACCCAGAGCGGAGATATCACCACTATCCCATTTGGGAATCCTCACTGTATCTCGGGAACTACACAGTGTCGAGACGTCCTGATTGTTGCATTCGAACCTGCCAGCAAAGTGGACTGTACTGGCGAAATTTGGGTCTGCTTGCGTCGGGGACCAGTGAGTAGTCCTTACCCCCACTGGTGGCCCCTAGCGCAGGAGCCCATTTTTACTCATGAGTTGCCCCTGAGGGCCCCTTTCCTTTCCACAGCTATTGCGAAATAGGGACTCCATCCCGCACTCTCAAACCGCCTCTGCCCTCAAGTGGAGGCCCTGCTTGAATAGTGGGAACTTGTTCTTCATCACCTTATCCACCTTCCTGAGCTGCTAGAGACCCTTGAAGAGACCGTATTTTGTCCATTGGCACAAGCGCGTGCAGGTACAATTGAGAATAAGGCTCCTCTCTTCGTAGGGCTTGGACTGCCTCCTAGTTAGGTGTTTTCTGAATGTGGAACTGGGTCTATGGATTATATGCACTGCCTTTTTCCTCCCCATCTAGGTGGTCTACATATTTTGTGCTTTTAACCCCTTAGACCCCATTGGTCTTGTATATATATTGTGTTGATTATGATGTATTGGTTTACTTTAGTGTTACTGTGATTCTTTGCTATGGTCTATGTTACAAAGGACTTGTAATAAACATGTCTGTATTTTTAATATAACACCAGTCTGGAGTCATTTGTAAGTGCCCTTGCTTTGTGTGGTCATTGAGGTCTTTCAGTCACCCTCACCCCTCCTGAGACTTAGTCTTGACCACCTGCCATAGCACCCTGATTGGTCTGGCTTGTCCAGAGGTTACCCTGTTCCAAGAAACTAGGTTGGCCTTCTGTACCTCTGACCCTCCAGGTCGGAGTTCAGAAATCCTTCTTAACAAATTGGTATACAGCGGTGGGGTAGGACTGAAGGTATCCAGTGTTGCACACTAGTGAAGGCATTTCAAGTTATTTCTACCAGGACACATAGTGAATTGTTGTAGTATAACTTTTAAAGGCCATAGTCCTATCTAACAGTATGGAAACAAGTACCTTGGTAACTTTAAATGCTTCTAGGTCCGAAACATTGAGAAAGATGTGTGCTGAGAGAGGTGTCCCCTCTCAAGGCACGAAAGTAGAAATGATCCAAAGAATCATGGACTGGCAAGAAGCTCAGCTTAGAGCTATAGCTTCTGAGGACAGTGCAGAAGGAGGTGGGACTGCTCTCACTGGTAGAACTGATAGTTCTGCCGCTGCACTGGTCCACAGCAACCATGAGGACATGGAGGATGCAATGTCTGTTTCCTCTACCAGTGCTGATGGGGAGGCCATACTTGAATTCAAGAAACAGGAACTGCTGTTTAGGCAGAAGGAGCTTCAGTTCAATATGGCCAAACTAAAGATAGAGCAGGCAGAAAAACAAAAAGACAGGGATTACCAGTTGGAACTGCCCAAGCTTCAAGTTGCCAATGGATCCAGGTTTCCTGCACATGGGTCTGGGGCCTCCTCTCATCCAAGGTTTCCAAAAGATCTGCTCAGTGTGTATGAGGAAAATAATGACATTATGGACTGGCTGAATACATTTGAGTATGCATGTGAAGTTCAAACAAGTTGACAATGCTGATAAAATTGCCTGGATACTTAGCAGACTGCCCCATTCTGGCTGCAGTGCCATTATGGAAATGTCAAAGGCTGAGAGAGCAGATTTTGCAATGTTGAAGCAAACTCTCATCTTGAAATTTGGAAAGACTCCTGCCCAATACTTAAAGAGATTTAGAGAGTATTAAAAGAAAGAAGGCGGTACTTGTGTATCTTATGTAAATGAATCCTTAAAGAACTTGACTGGCTGGGTTGAAGGTTATAAAGTTTCTACCTTTGAAGGTATGATATGTCTTGTCATGCTGGAACATATTTTTGCATCTTCTTCCCCTGAGTTTAAGCAGCATTTGGCAGATTCAAAGGAGATAGATCCTAAGAAGCTAGCCATTGCAGCAGATTTGTGGGTGTCACATAGAGTGTCCCATAAGGACAAGACTCATCCTGGTAAGCAGGAGGAAGGGAAAAAGTACAAAGATAAAGAGGGTGGGAAAACTGATAAATCTTCCTCCCATAAGGGCCACAAAAAGAAATATAAGGGTAAGACACAAGAGAACTCATAGGGTAGTGGAGGTCAGCCTCCAAAACAGAACTCTGGTTATAGTAAGCCTCCCTATGTAAACAGACCCAGTGGATCTTGTTTTGCTTGTGGAGCAACTGACCACGTGAAAGGGGATCCCAGATGTAAGGTCAAAACCTTGGGGGTCCACTCTGCTAATCTGGCCTTCTCCTCCTATGAGGAAGAAGAGATTACAAGAGCATCCTTCTCCTCAGACTCCTTCTGCAGTGGGATAGAAGCTGAGGTAGTTTTAGTTTCCCTGGGTTCCTGGGAGCCTAAAGTCTCAGAGGCTTATGCTAGGATTCCAGATAACACCAAGCACTACTTTAAGGACAGTGTGGTGATCAATGGAGTAGATACTCCAGGTCTTAGGGATAGTGGGTGCAGTCGAACTGTAGTGGATTCTACCTTGGTAGACCCAGAGGAAGTTGCCAGAGCTACTCTGATGCCCACTAAGTTGGCTGATGGCCCACCTCTCATGTTCCCAGTAATACCTGTAAATCTTACTATAAATGGTACAGCAGTCAGGATTCCAGGGAGCATTCAGAGGAGTGTCCCAGGAAAGGTCTTGTTGGGCACTAATCTCAGAGCTTTAGTGCTTGTGGGAGACACTGCTGATAGACCCTGCACAAGGTCTCAAACAAGGGCAGCACTGGCCAAGACCAATGCCCTGCCCCAGCCAAAGGGGAAACCCAAGGCTAAAGGAGTCAGAAAATAAAAAAGAGGGAAAGAAAATATTCCCCCTAACTCACCTACCACTGAGGTGGAGGTAGTTGGTCAATCACCAGGAACTGACGAGGAGGTGGTGATGCCTGAAGTATTTGACCCCAATGACCATCCTGAACTAAAAGATTTGCTAGTGGAAGGTGGTCCTGACAGGGAAGAATTCAGTAAAGGCCAATGTGAGTGCCCATCTCTGGAAGGCCTAAGGAGACAGGCCTGCTCCCAGCTTGAGGGTGAACCTCCTGGGAAGCATCCGATTTACTGGGAAGGTGTGCGCCTGTATAGTGAGCCTACAGAGTCTACAGAAGGTGACCAAAGGAGGTTGGTGGTTCCCCTTGCTGGAAGACCCTTCCTCCTGCAGCTGGCAAATGAAGTGCCCCTTGCTGGTCACCTTGGAATTAAGAGGACCAAGCTAAGGTTATCCATGCACTTCTACTGGACCAAGATGGGGGTGCAAGTAGAAAGCCACTGCAGGAGTTGTGCCTCCTGCCAGTTATCTGGTAAGAGTGGCTCAACAATCCACGCTCCATTGGTACCACTCCCAGTTGTGGGGGTATCATGTGAGAGGGTAGGGATCGACATTGTTGGTCCCCTTGACCCCCAAACATCTTCAGGCAATAGGTTTATCCTGGTGCTGGTTGACCATGCCACCAGGTATCCTGAGGCCATCCCATTGAGAACTGTGACTGCCAAGTCAGTTGCAAAAGCTTTACTAGGCATCTTTACTAGGGTTGGCTTCCCTAAAGAAGTTGTGTCTGACAGAGGCAGCAACTTTATGTTAAAGTATATGCAGGCTATGTGGAAGGAATGTGGGGTCACCTATAAATTCTCTTCCGCATACCACCCTAGACCAATGGTCTGGTGGAAAGGTTTAACAGGACCTTGAAATGTATGATTGGGGCTCTGGAAGAACCTCATAGAAGAAAATGGGATCTTCTATTGCCATGCTTACTGTTTGCTTACAGAGAGGTACCACAAGAGGGTGTTGGCTTCAGCCCCTTTGAACTTCTGTTTGGTCACCCGGTTAGGGGACCCTTAGCCATAGTCAAGGAGGGATGGGAGATGCCCACTCCCCCCATTACTACCAACGTAGTAGACTATGTGCTAGGGCTCAGAAAAAGGATAGTACTCCTGATGGGTCTGGCTAGTGACAAGTTGAAGTAAGGACAAGCTGTGGTGAAACAATGGTATGACCAGAAAGCTTCCCTCATCAACTTCACACCTGGTCAGAAAGTCCTGATCATGAATCCCATAAGGCCTAGGGCTTTACAGGACAAATGGTCAGGCCCTTGCACAGCGGTGGAGTCACTGGGTGAGGTCAACTATTTAGTGGACCTTGTAAGGTCTGGACAGGCTCCACAAGTGTTCCACGTAAATAGGCTGAAGGCTTTCATCCCAAGAGTTGAAATCGCAGCACTGCTATTGGCTTGTGATGTTGAGGAAGAGGAGTCTGAACCTCTTCCTGACCTATTCCAAAGCAGTCCTTCAAATAGCTCAATGGAGGGTGTCCGTGTGGCCCCTCACCTGACTTCTGATCAGCAGGCTGAGGTGAAAAGTTTGCTTAGGCAATTTTCTCCCCTGTTTTCACAGTCCCCTGGTTTGACAACTTGGTGCAAACATAACATAGACACAGGAGACAGTGTACCTACCAAAAGTAGGGGATACCGAATGTCAGACAAAGTAAGGTCTGTAGGGTATTTTGTGGAGATTTGGGGCCTGACGGTATTTTATTACCGCCGAGAAATAACTTAGCAATAATCACTCTTTGTATTCAGATTTGGCCATGTGCAACAATAATACAATGGACATGCATTATTTCAGCACCCAGACCTGCATATTTGGTATACGTGGTTGGTGGTATTTTTGTGAGCATAATTCCCTTGTTTTATTTGTGGCCCCAATGTCCAGAATCCCTTATCTTCGCTTAGATTTTTCGTGTGATCACTAGAGAGACCTCAGACCTGCATTCTAGGGAAACCACAATTTCCAGGGATAGTGTTGGTGCGCCACCATGGGCAAACTCACTGACTTATTTACGACAGAGAGCTATATGTGGTAGTCTTGTGGTAATTTCCACTACCTTATATACGGTAGGGAGCTATGTTCAGAGAGTCTCTCTTCCCGTTGGCTCATGTACCTCCAACAAGTTATACTACAGTCACTCACAATTATTCATACTGATTCTGACATACACACATCTGTCTTAAAATGACCATTGCACTGTTTAAAAATCTCCCCACATCATTGGCATTGTAATGGTAAATAGAAAATAAACCACCCGTCTGTTTTCAAATATTTTCTGTATTATAAAATTTACATTTAGGCATGATCTCATTTTTTACAGCAATAAAAGGGAACAATCAAAGCATTTTCAATGACACACTGCAATTATAGTGGCGGAGAACAGAACTTAAATTGCAACATTAGCACTTGATAAAGACACGCACGGGACTTTCATTTTTCTAAACTGACTGCATACTTTCGTGCACACACACAGCTCCCCCAGTTAGGTAATTACCTTATCTGTTCAGATTCTTCTCTCTGTGAATGTGGCTCTCTTGGCGTAACTCCAATAAAAAGGAACGCTTGCCTTCTCAAGCCGGGGTCATTGCCTGGAATTCTCAGCTTTTTCAGATAGGACTGCCTCTGCCAGTGGAAAGGTAATTCTTTCAGCTTTCCCCAGTCTCGACTGCAGCAGGACACCCCCACAGCCAGGTCTTCTCCCCAGTAGTGCAGAAAGATGTCTGCCTGTCTTTTTCCCTGCTACTGCCCACTAAAACTTTCCTCTCAGCCCTCTTTATGACGTGTTCCAATGAAATCCATCATCTCTCATCCTCCTACTTTTCAACAATAGCTTCGCTTATACATTTGCAATTGTTGCAAATCTGACTTCCTCCTTCCTGCCGTTACTGTGCACAACAACACGGATAATCAGGCAGAGAAGAGAAAAATCTGCACACTCATTTAAATGGTTTTCAAAGTATGCCTAATTCTGCAGTAGAGAACACATTTTATTAGTGGGTTATATTAAAATAAGGTTTTATTAGTCAGGTTAATTGTTAATATGTTAGCTGTTAATTTTCAAATGTGTCTCTAGCAATATAGGCATTTCAGGTGAAAAATAGTGTGCATTTTTAAATGAACACGTGTGCTTTTAACTGTAAAATAGCTTTGCATCTTATATATTAAAATCGTTTTTTGACTGAATAGCCTGTCTTTCCTTGTTAATCTGCTAACCCATATAGCAATGCACCGCACCCTTGTGGTGGTGCTGCAAAAAAAAAAAAAATGCTACTTGTGCAGTAGTGCTGTAATGCTACTTGTGCAGTAGTGCTGTAATGCTACTTGTGCTGTAACATGCCAAATATCCTTACATATACCCTCCTTTTGTTTTTAGAACTTGGCTATAATCCAAGCCAATTCCTAAAAACAACTTGTTCTATTTTTATTTTTACAATATAGCAATCCAACAAAATGAATATTCATGTGCATCAATGAAAATTTGCAATTAACATTTCATCTGAGTCCATCAGTTCATAAAATGTTCCACATTTGCCTTCTCAGTGGAAGTGGCATTACTTTAAGTTTAAATTTTCCAAGTCAATTAAAAACAATGAAATAAAACAACTAACTAAAACAAATAAGTAATATAACAAGTTAAAATAAATAATTAAAATAATAAATACGTGGAACTTCATATGCCGGAACTTTTGCTTTGTCTCTTTTGGTATGTCCCGACCAGCGATGTTATTCGGTTCATTCGAGTACTCTTTCATCTTGGCAATCTTGAATCCACAGTATTCATCTCTTTTGGTATTCCGGTTATTTTGTCTTCACCTCCACCTGGAGGCAGGCATCTTTTGGTCTTCATCCAGGGGACTCCAGGACTCCATCGTCTCCCGTGGCCTCTGATCCCGGAACCTCCGATCAAATAATGTTAATTGTCTAAATCAAAATAGAAAATAAACAGATTAAGTACATAGCACAATACTAATTTCCACCTTTTTGCCAAAAATAAAACATGCTTGGTAAAAATACTTCTTTTTTTTTTTTTCTTTTTTCTGAAATTAAACACAAGTTAAAAGAAAACAAACACATATAAAACAGCATTCAATATTTAACACACTTTCTCTCTGTACACCAACCACGAGCTTCCGTTATATGTGCATTTATTTATTTATTTATTTATATTATATATTTATTTATTTATTTATTTATATTATATATTTTCACATATATTACAGTGTTTATGTGCCATCATAACAATCAACTTTTTTTTTAACTTCTTTGTCACTGCCTCCTGATTACACCCATTTATTTTCTCAATGGACTCTATCCGTTTCCACATGCTCAAGCTGCCTGATCTCATGTCTGGGATGGCATGGTTTGATTTGATTTACATGGACAAACTGCTCTATTGCTGTTTCACCTTCATTTTTCAAAATTTTATACACTACAGGAGAGACTTTATCTATAATTTGAAATGGCCCCTGCCAGGCTGCCAGAAATTTAGAATTTTTCTGTTTACTTTTTCCAAAATGAAACTTGTACACCTGATCCCCTACATTGTATTCCTTTACTGATGTCTTTTTGTCATAATATGACTTAGCACTGTCAGCAGCTCTTTCCAGATTTCTCTGCACAAAAGCAAATGCATGTTGCAAATGCCTCCTCAGTTCATCAATATATTCATGAACTGTGGATGCACTCACTAGAGTCTGCTCATGTGTTCTGTATAGTAGGTGTTGTGGTAACACCATTTTCCTACCTGTTAAGACCTCATGGGGGCTAACACCTGATGCTTTGGCAGGAGTCGACCTGATTGCCATCAAAACCAATGGTAAACGCAAATCCCAGCTGGAACCTGCTTCTGCCACAAATTTCTTTAAAATGTCCACAACAGACCTATTGCTTCTTTCAACTGTACCTGAAGACGCCGCCCGATATGCGATATGTAGTTTCCTTTTCACACCTAGTATTTGCCATACCTTACTCATTAGAGTACTTGTGAAATGACTTCCTCTGTCTGACTCAATTCTCTGTGGCAACCCAAACCTTGAGAACACATGGTTCACCAGCAATGTGGCTGCTGTTTGCGCACTACAATCTGGTGCGGGAATGCACTCAATCCATTTTGACATCAAACATACCACACTCAAAATATAGCGGTGTCCCCTGCTCGACCTTTTTAAAGGACCTACATAGTCTATTTGCAAATCTGACCATGGGAGAGTTAGGCCTCTTTTCATCAATGGTGCTCTATGCATTGGTGAAGCAGGTTTAAATTGGGCGCATACTAGACATCCTCTAGTATATAATTCCACATCTTGGGACATATGTGGCCAGTAAGCATAATCTTTTAGTATTTCTAATGTCTTTTGTGAACCTCTATGGCCTGCAGTTATGGCATCATGTGCATGGTGTAGCATTAGTCCTCTGAATGAAAGGGGTACTACCCACTGTATTTGCCCTGTTATGGACTCTCTAATCATGAGTCCATCCTGTAATCTAATTCGTGTTTTGTTCTTTAATAACACCCTCAACTCTTCTTTTCCCATACAATCATTTTCTGTTAAAGGATTTTGTTCAGGATCCATCAAATGATTATAATAGATTCCCAAAATTTGATCATTCTTTTGTGCCTCAATCAAATCTTGGTCTGGCGTGTCATGACTCCACTGCACCACCGGTTGATCTACCTCCTTTGGTGCTTTAGACCGTGTGACTGCATCAATTTGTATTTCACCCATTAAATAATCAATAGGTAGCAATTCTCCCATCACAGCCCCAATCTTAGCCAGATGGTCTGCCTTATCATTTCCCTCCTTATCCTCTCCTGGTGTTTTTAAATGCCCACGAATTTTTCTCCAGTATATTGTTAAATTATTTTCTGACACCAATTTGTCTATGGCTTGTATCATTTTTCCATGTTTAAGTGGCTTTTTGTTGTATGTAACCATGCCTCTTGCTTTCCAACCAGGCAAATACTCCACAAAGCTATTCCGTGCATAGTCAGAATCAGTCACCAGGACAATTTCACTGAACTTTTTATCAACTGCAGTAGCAATTGCTTTATAGATGGCTGCCAATTCCGCCACCTGACTGCTCCTATCTCCAATCCTCATCCCTATACTAGGAACGCCTTCACATTTCAACCAGACATTTCCTATTCCTGCCACTAATTGTTTATTACTGTCATTTTCAATGTGAAAAGCACAACCATCCACGTATACAGTTGGCAAATCCTTGCATGTTTTTTCATCAAAAGCTTTGTGTGGTGATTGTTCAAATTCCTGTAAACTAGCTTCCACATCCATTTCATTTGTTATTTGTTCAGCTGCACAGTCATGTAAGTCAGCTAACCCTTGAGCAATTGGGCTCTTTTCATTTTGTCCATATCTTACTTCTACGGGAAAACCTTGTAATGCCAGCGTCCATGAAGTGATTCTGGATTGCGCTAGATTGCCTGATCTAATTCTTTTACTTTCTAAAAATCGCAAAGGTTGATGATTTGTTTCAATAATCACCTTTTCTCCCTGAACAATGGGGCGAAAATGTTGTAGCGCCCACACAGTGGTTAATAGGGCCTTCTCACATTCATTAAATTTCATTTCAACTTGGGAAAATGCCTTACTTGCATATGCAATGGTTTTGTGATTCAAATCGTGTTTTTGTGATAACACTGCTGACATACAATGTTCAGAAAAGCCTATTTCTATAAAGAAATCCCTATCCTTTATGGGGTATGCTAAACATGGTGCCTTTACAAGACATTCCTTCAATCTAGCCACTGCATCAGATTGCTCTCTTTCCCATCTCCAGGGAGTATTTAGTTTAAGCAGTTTAGTCAATGGTTGAGTGATTTCTGCATAATTCTCAATGAACTTTCTGTTATAGCCTGTCATCCCTAATAAACTTTTTACTCCTTTCACATTTTTAGGATCTTTTAATCTTTGTATGGCCTCTATTTTCTTCCTTTGTGGATTTAGCCCATGTTCAGTCACTTCATGCCCTAGAAAGTTCACTTTTTTCTTGCACCATTGTGCTTTTTGCAAAGATACTTTGGCGCCTGCTTTCTGCAATTGGCCAAGCACATGTCTTATTTCATCAAAATGGCTTTTAAGGTTTTCATTTTTTATCAAGACATCATCCACATAAACTATTGTCCCTCTTTCCGCTGCATCCGGCATGGCCTTTCTCAAAAATATGCCAAATTCACTCCCACTATTGATGTACCCGAACGGAGCTCTAAGCCAGGCATATTGAGTCCTGTCAAATGTAAAGGAAAATAGGTGTTGTATCTCCTCTGCCAATGGCACACACCAATATCCAGATGTGAGATCTAACGTGGTAAATACATTTGAACCATGTATCTGAGCTAGGCCCTGATCAATGAATGGTAGTGGCCATCTAGATACTGGTACTCTTTTATTTAACTCTCTTAAGTCTGCACACAGCCGCCATTGACCATTTGGCTTTAACACACCTAAAATAGGCGTATTGGATGTGCTATGAATGGGCCTAATTATTCCCCGTGATTCCAAATTTTTAATAATCTCTGCCAATGATTCTAAACATGCCAGCGGTAGTCTATACTGGCGTACAAACACTGGATTTCTGCTACAACCTTCTGGTAGTGTGGCCACATGTAAATCAGTTAAACCACAATCATAAGCATCTTTTGCAAATACATCCTTGAACTCCATAAATATTTCCCTCAGAGTGCGTCGATCCTCATCGCTGTTACATGCATCCGCTAAGGAGATCTGCTCTTCTACCATTCTGGAAAATTCTGGAAACTCTTCTGGTAAAGGAATCTCAGCGCTTTCCTCTAACTGTGTGGCTGTGTCTTTTTGTAGAGCTGCCACTTTCAAATATTTTGGCATATCAGCTTCCACTTCAATGGGCTGATTTCCTGTTTCATTTTCATTTAAATTAAATATTATGCAATCCTCTTGATGGCAGCACACTGTCTCATTTGAATCATAAGGATACACAGAATGAATTTTAAACATTCCTTTGGGCTGAGAGTCCAGGTGTTCTGGCAACTCGCCCTTGGCATCTACATATTTTTCAGGAATATTCCCAATCACCATGTTATTTAAATCTGCCGTATAATGTGATCTTTGTATGGCCATTCCTAATGGGGAGTTTTCCTCTAAATGAATATCCTGACAACCTTTATTATTCACCATGATTTTTACAGATCCCTCACCAATGTCTACCAATGGAATGTATTCATAATCCAGGCCTTGCTGTTTTATGGATTCATTCAGGCATACAAATGCATCAGAGCCTTTCATCTGCTGTCCATTTTTGCATTTCAGTGTTATTGCAAACTGTTTTGTAAATGCAGGAACAATAGTATTTTTCCTCATCTGTAATTCGACTGCATAAGGAACTAGTTGTGCACAATGATAAGCCCTTCTTTTGTCTTCAAATTCAGGCGCCGGCCCACCTAGGCGCGACCATATTTTTTGATTAAGGAAATCTAACACCATACACATTCTGTGCATGATGTCATTGCCCATGTAAAATTCATTTTGTGCTCCACTCACTATCCATACATTATGGTAAATTGCTTTCCGCCCAATGCTAATTTTAAGCATGCATCTGCCTGTAATTCGGTTTTCAAAGTCTGGACTGTCCAACCCAGAAACATATTGGTTTTTAATCCTAAATTTCGGGATTTCTTCCCTCTCCATAATTTTTTGCAACAATTTCTCATTAATGAAACTCCTTTCATGTTCAAGCGCTAAAGTGGCTTTTATTGTTTTAAGATAATCATTTATACCAGCGTGAACCCATGGTTGCCCATCTTCCATGTGTATCTCTGCCAGAGTGGTAATGTGTTTTTCTGAATCTGTTTTAGGAACAATATTCTGTTTGCATGTATTCTCTTTTAAATAGAAACGTAATGTGTGTTCGTCTATGGCAGTCTGCCAATCTTTCCTTGGGTCCAAGTATATTTGTACAGGTAGTTTTTCATTGTCGCTCTGATCTTTGTCTTGACACCTTAATATAACAGTGACACTAGGTATGCAGCTATTCTGTAGATATACCTCCACAGCATCCTTTGTTTTGGCAACGGTGTGACATTCTTTTATATTGCTGTTTTGTGATTTTAGTTTCTTAGGCCTCAATGGTTTTTTGGTTAATGACCACAGCACTCCATTCACCCCATCTATGAGAGGAGACAATCTTTTCAGGCAATCTGTCCCCATCAGAAATGGAATTTCACAAATAGATGTGATCAATACCTCTTGTTTCATTCTGTGCTTTCCTATTTTTATGTCAACCTCAGTTACACCTATGATGGGCACCTCCTCCCCATTAAAGTTATGCACTGGGCCTTGATTTGCCTTCACTGTGATCTGACTCTGTGGAGGCCTCCCTTCATTGATACTCTTTACCAGCTCCTTGGACATAATTGTGGCCTGTGCGCCAGTGTCAATCATAGCAAAGGTGTGGCATTTTTCTTCTACAGTGATGGGTGCATAATATCTGTCCTCAACTTCCTCTAATACACATAAGAAATGTGAATTCTTACTGATTTCAGGGCTCACCTTTCTCAGGCCTTTTTCACTTTTGGCTAAGCACATTGGTAAATGAAAAGACATTTTTCCCTCCTTTTTACCCATTTCTGTGCGAGATATTTTATTCATTTCTCCATGTTCAGAGGTTTTTTGGAGTGTGGCCACCGTTCGCCCATCCATCTGGGTAACATCAGAGACCACATTACAACCTTCCAACTGAACATGTGTCACAACATCATTCAGCAATTTGTCATTTTTTAATTCTGTGCATTTGTGATCATTTAGTGTAATACCAGCCCTTTCAGCCTCTTCAAAAATATGTGGCTCAAAGAATTTTTCAGGTGATTGACTTGTACCCTCCTTGTGAGTATTTCCTTTTTCTGTCTGTGTTTGGTAATTGTTTTGCTTGCCCAGGGAAGGAGCTATGGCATCCCCACTTACTCCCTGTTCACTGGTATTCCCCATGCATGAGTCAATTTTCTTAAATCTGTCCCTTTGTTCTTTTGGAATTCCTAATGTTTCTTTTTCATTTGTGCAAACCTTTACTGTTTTATTTAGCTCTAAGTTAAACCGTACCTCTTTTTTAGAAGTATTTGCACTTTCTGTCACAATTTCATTTACTGGTACTTTCATTTTTAATCCATTAGACATCTCAGAGTCGTTATGCAAAATTATATCAGAGCAATCTGTCATTTTGACACTGCAGTTATCATGAGTACTTAGTCACTTTTCGGAAGCCCCCCGGTCATTGCTATGGCCATCAGCCCCCTCTTTGGAAGGTTGTTTTTGCGCTGTATAGAGCTTTCCTATTTGCTCAGCTAACATTTTCACTTGGGCCTCAAGGCATTGGAACCTTTCCACCTCTCTAGGATCCTCTTTCTGTGGCCTAGGTCGATATTGGTTGTTTTCCCCCTGATTGGATCTATTCTGATACCTCTCAGGTGATTGATACCGGTTGGGATGGTTTCTGAACTCTTGATTCATTTGTGGAGGGGAGCGGGTTGCACCCATCCTTTGATTATAATCCCCTGGTGGGGAATCATTGTACTGGCGTGGACTGTAGTTCACGTTTTGCCTCATGTCCTGTCTCTCAGATTGTGGGTACTGGCCCCTATGTTGATTTCCATTATCAGTAAATCGATCCACATATCGGGGCCTATCCTGATTACCATATATCATGGTGCTGGGATCAAATCTGCTCTGTGTCCCCAATGACTGGTAGGGACCATCATTTCTTTGATCTTGATTTTGTCTCTGGTTATTGTTCATACCTGCCATATCAGACCGGTATCTTACCCGGGGTCTATCTCCTAAATATCTAGGGCTGATGTAGCTCTCTCTATTACTAGGATCATGTGATTGGAACATTGGTACAGGCAATGGCGATCTTTGTTGATTACCCCTTTGTTCAGGTGTCACATTATTTTTACCTTGGCTTTGAGCAGACTCAAGGGACATTTTGGCTGACCTGATTTCCATTACTGTGGCTGAGGGTTCTTTAGATTTAGGCCTAGTATCTTTCATTTTATCACTTTCTCTACCCTGACAATAGAGTACCTCATATAGCTTGGTGCTTTGATGTACAATCCATTCAAGGGACTTGTCACGGTCAAATTCACGGACCAATTGGGATATGATGTCTTTCTGTAGCCCATAGAAGTATGCGGTTTTAAACTCATTGGAATTTGAGTCAAAAGATACATCAAAGCGAGAGAATGCTCTTTTTAAGTCTTGTAAAAATTGGCGAGGTGATGTATTAGGTCCAGCAGTAATAGTGTACGCAACTTTCTTTGCCTCTTGCAATGACTGAAAAGGAGAAAAATGACGCCTAATTTCTTTTTCAAACTCCAGCCATGTCATATTCTGCTGTTCATTTAATCCCCTTATGATGCTGGCCGTCGGGGCATCTAAAGTTAAATGAAAATATTGTCTGTACTGTTCCTTAGGTATCTGGAGCGCTTTAAAAATGTCATGCACCGCTTCTAAGTGATCCTCAATGCAGCATTCACCTCCCTTTTTAAATGGTTTGATCAGGGCTTTAATGGATTTCATTATTTTTATGGGGCTACTTGTTGCAATGCATGGAATTGCACTATTTTGTGATTCAATCCTGTTTTCAGGTGTATGAGATTGGTGGCTGCCCCCAATGGGAGTATCAAATCCCCCAAGGGCGCTGCAACCAAGTTCAGTCACCGGCCCAGTCACTGGGGCACTAGCTCTTTGGGCAGAGCTAGAATTCACCTCCACTCCATTGAATGTGGTACCCTGCCGCCTCTCCTGTGACCTGGGAATGCACATTTGCTGTTCTAAGTCCTTACACTTTTTAAGGAGTCTGTTGGCTTCATCATGCAAATAATTATTTTCATCACTCATTTTATTAATTGCCTCCTGCATGTCACACATTTGAATTTGGCATTCATTGAACTCTTTATTTCTTTTGTCTCTTTCTTGAATCATTTTAATCATTTCTTGTTCTACACTCTGGAGATCACCTTCTTTTTCACAATGTTCTTTTTGTAAAATCTGCATTTCTGAAACAACCTCATCTTTATCCTGCCTAATGTGATCCACTAAGGCTTTTAAGTGTGTCAATTCTTGCTCACTATCTTCAAATTGTTTCTTGCTTTTGGATAACTGAGTATCAAAGTCTCTGCATTTTAATTGCATGTCTTTTTGGCATACATCCAATTCTGCTCTCAACATTTCCTGATTTTTACTTGCCCCATCTATTTCAGTCTTTAACCTGTTAATTAGCTGAGTATCATTCTCTTGCATTCGCAGTGACTTGTTTAAAATAAACCATATTTTGCCGCATAGACGTATTAAACAGTCTTTCTCTGCACTTTTATCGGCTGCATTCAATAATCTCGTAAGGCAGACCTGAATTATGCTGCCTTCTGCAAAAATATTGTCTAGTTTTTCTTTCTGCACCTCACCCTGAATGCGGTTACTCCATTCTAAGGTACTGTTCGAAGACCAATTCCCATGTGCAAATAACTTTGCCTCTAAATATTGCACTAGATCTGAGAATGTGGTTTCCCTTTGTGACATTCTGAAATTCGTTTTTAGTGGCACACTGCTATTATAAAATGGGTTCCCTTTAATGTGCAAATGGCAGTGTGAGACACGCTTGCCACGCCCAGTAGGTACTCTATGATCACTTTCCCGGCCTGCAACGCACCATAAATATGTAGGGTATTTTGTGGAGATTTGGGGCCTGACGGTATTTTATTACCGCCGAGAAATAACTTAGCAATAATCACTCTTTGTATTCAGATTTGGCCATGTGCAACAATAATACAATGGACATGCATTATTTCAGCACCCAGACCTGCATATTTGGTATACGTGGTTGGTGGTATTTTTGTGAGCATAATTCCCTTGTTTTATTTGTGGCCCCAATGTCCAGAATCCCTTATCTTCGCTTAGATTTTTCGTGTGATCACTAGAGAGACCTCAGACCTGCATTCTAGGGAAACCACAATTTCCAGGGATAGTGTTGGTGCGCCACCATGGGCAAACTCACTGACTTATTTACGACAGAGAGCTATATGTGGTAGTCTTGTGGTAATTTCCACTACCTTATATACGGTAGGGAGCTATGTTCAGAGAGTCTCTCTTCCCGTTGGCTCATGTACCTCCAACAAGTTATACTACAGTCACTCACAATTATTCATACTGATTCTGACATACACACATCTGTCTTAAAATGACCATTGCACTGTTTAAAAATCTCCCCACATCATTGGCATTGTAATGGTAAATAGAAAATAAACCACCCGTCTGTTTTCAAATATTTTCTGTATTATAAAATTTACATTTAGGCATGATCTCATTTTTTACAGCAATAAAAGGGAACAATCAAAGCATTTTCAATGACACACTGCAATTATAGTGGCGGAGAACAGAACTTAAATTGCAACATTAGCACTTGATAAAGACACGCACGGGACTTTCATTTTTCTAAACTGACTGCATACTTTCGTGCACACACACAGCTCCCCCAGTTAGGTAATTACCTTATCTGTTCAGATTCTTCTCTCTGTGAATGTGGCTCTCTTGGCGTAACTCCAATAAAAAGGAACGCTTGCCTTCTCAAGCCGGGGTCATTGCCTGGAATTCTCAGCTTTTTCAGATAGGACTGCCTCTGCCAGTGGAAAGGTAATTCTTTCAGCTTTCCCCAGTCTCGACTGCAGCAGGACACCCCCACAGCCAGGTCTTCTCCCCAGTAGTGCAGAAAGATGTCTGCCTGTCTTTTTCCCTGCTACTGCCCACTAAAACTTTCCTCTCAGCCCTCTTTATGACGTGTTCCAATGAAATCCATCATCTCTCATCCTCCTACTTTTCAACAATAGCTTCGCTTATACATTTGCAATTGTTGCAAATCTGACTTCCTCCTTCCTGCCGTTACTGTGCACAACAACACGGATAATCAGGCAGAGAAGAGAAAAATCTGCACACTCATTTAAATGGTTTTCAAAGTATGCCTAATTCTGCAGTAGAGAACACATTTTATTAGTGGGTTATATTAAAATAAGGTTTTATTAGTCAGGTTAATTGTTAATATGTTAGCTGTTAATTTTCAAATGTGTCTCTAGCAATATAGGCATTTCAGGTGAAAAATAGTGTGCATTTTTAAATGAACACGTGTGCTTTTAACTGTAAAATAGCTTTGCATCTTATATATTAAAATCGTTTTTTGACTGAATAGCCTGTCTTTCCTTGTTAATCTGCTAACCCATATAGCAATGCACCGCACCCTTGTGGTGGTGCTGCAAAAAAAAAAAAAATGCTACTTGTGCAGTAGTGCTGTAATGCTACTTGTGCAGTAGTGCTGTAATGCTACTTGTGCTGTAACATGCCAAATATCCTTACAGGTCTTACATTAAGACAGAGGTCAACAAAATGTTGGATCTTGGGGTGATTGAACCCTCCAGTAGTCCTTGGTCCAGCCCTGTGGTTTTGGTTAGAAAAGCAGGTACTTCAGAATTGAGGTTCTGTGTGGATTACAGGGCTCTGAATGTTGTCACCAGGACAGATTCACACCCCTTGCCTAGAACAGATGAGCTGGTGGATACCTTTGGTGCCTCCAAGTACCTCAGCACGTTTGACCTCACTGCAGGCTATTGGCAAATAGCCCTTGCAGAACATGCCAAGGAGAAGACAGCTTTCCCAACTCCTGAGGCCCTTTACAAGTTCAGGGTAATGCCTTTTGGGTTGAAGAATGCCCCTGCCACTTTCCAGAGGCTTGTGAATCATGTGTTGGATGGGTTGGACGAATTCTGTCTTGCATATCTGGATAATGTAGCAGTTGTTAGTGCCACCTGGGAAGACCATGTGAAACACCTAGGGGTTGTGTTACAGGGCCTTCAGAAGGCCCACTTGACCATAAAGGCCAGTAAGTGCCAGATTGGACAAGGATCAGTGGTCTACCTTGGACATGAAGTAGGTGGAGGGAGGATACAGCCTCTACCCAGTAAAGTACATGCAGTACAAGACTGGCCTACCCCCACTACACAGACCCAAGTGAGAGCCTTCTTAGTACTGCAGAAATTTCATGGCAGACTATGGTACCATAGCTGCCCCTCTGACTGTTCTCACGACTCCAAAGAAACCCAGGAAGGGAACGTGGACTAAAGAGTGTGAGAAGGCCTTCAATTGCTTAAAAGACTCCTTGTGCCAGGCCCCTGTCCTCAGGGCCCCTGATTACCAAACACCTTTTATTGTGCAGACAGATGCCTCTGATACTGGGATAGGAGATGTGCTATCACAAGTAGATGAGAAGGGTAAGGAACACCCTATTGGCTTCATTAGTCACCAGCTTAAGGACATAGAGCTCAGATGGTCCACAGTAGAGAAAGAATGTTTCTCTGTTGTGTGGGCCCCCAGGTAGCAGCTGAGGCCCTACCTCTATGGGACCCACTTCACTTTTCAAACTGACCATAAGCCCTTAAAGTGGCTAATGAACATGAAGGGAGAGAATCCAAAGTTGCTTAGGTGGTCCATAAGTCTGCAAGGCTTTGACTTCACTATTGAGCATAGGCCAGGTGTCCAACATAGCAATACTGATGGGTTGTCCAGAATGTTTTACCGACCTGAACAAGAAAATCATCCAGGGGTGGATTAGGTCCCCCTGTCCTTATTCTGGGGAGGGTGAGTGTTCGGAAATATTTCATAAATGTATGTAATTTTACCTCCATGTGTCAACCCCCAAACATTTTGCTGCTGTTTAACGCCATTGACTGACTTTGCCAAATAAGCACAACCCTCAGTTGCACTCCTCTGGGCTTTCACTCACTTTTTATGGGGAAACTGATATGCCCTTAAAACAGTCAGTACTGGGAGACTTTGTTTCCCTTAGTCCTTTTCCTCATGTTGCAACTTTTGTGCCACATGTAACCAGTGTGCACTGTAACTTATTTTACAGAACCCTTGGGTCTCTAGTCATTCCAAAGGCCCTAGAAACTCTCACGGGACTTTTTATGAACTGTGCAGATGTGTCATGGACAGGACTGCTGCCAGCTATCATTTTCATATATTTTTGACCCTTTCTTGTCATGTTAACCGCATTTACCGCGTTTATCACGAATAGATGGCATGGCTCCAAAAGGGCCATGCCACGAGGTTCTTTGTCCTGTCCTTTGGCCATCGTGCCCCTTCACCTTCCCCAGGTCGAGCCGACCCGGGTCTGTCCTTATTTGGTCATGCACTTTCCCGCGAAACCCAATACTTGTGCGGGCTTCTGCATGCCTTGTGTGTGTGCCTCCAGGATGTGGGCTGGGATGTCTGTTCCCAATACACATCCTGGGTGCCAGAGAGTCTGGAGTGTCCTCAATGCCTGGGTCCACCGTGGTCCATGATTGGTCCACGTATGGAGTGAGTGTTTGCGAGCAGACCTCCCATTGGGTCCTCTCGTTTTGGCACGAAGGAAACTTTGTATAAGAGGAGGCTGAAAACACCACTACCATGTCGATCTTCTGAGTTCACACTTAACAAGGGATAAGGAGCCAAGTATCCTGCAACAAGAAGCCAATTCAAGGAACCGCTGGTGACCTGCTGGAAGGTTTGGCACCCTGAGCCCGCTGTCGTCCCGTGGGACCCTCTGCATCTGATTGTCCTAGAAGGTCTGCGAAGATGCTTCGACGCATTGGAATAGTGGGATAAACTATTCTCGGCACCTTCAACAAACCCTAAAGTAAGCCTCTTCGGAAGTGTCCCTGGGCCAACCAGCGTGCTGACCAGCTTACATGGGACGTTTGCTCTTTTACCGCCGCTGTTTGAAGGAGGCCCTCGAAACTTGTCAAACTGCTTGCTCTGTGTCCACGGCACCCTCACTCCGAATTTCGTACACTTGGCATTCTCAGGTCTGAAGTGAGACGAATGCGCCCAGACCGGAATAAACGCAGTTACCGTGTTGCCCTGCTGTGGCAACGACCTGTGCAGGTTTGCTGCATTTGTGACCCCCTTGCCCCTGAAGGCTGCTGCAGTGGAATTGGGCTCTTTCCTCCACCCGGAGCGGAGAAATCCCCACTGTCCCCTTTGGGAATCCTCGCTGCATCTCTGGGAACTACACAGTGTCGAGATGTCCTGATTCTCGGATTCGAACCTGCCAGCGAAGTGGACTGTACTGGAGAAGTTTGGGTCTGCCTGCGTCGGGGACCGGTGAGTAGTCCTTACCCCCACTGGTGGCCCCTAGCGCAGGAGCCCATTGTTACGCACGAGTGGCCCCTGAGGACCCCTTTCCTTTCCACAGCTATTGAGAAATAGCGACTCCATCCCGCACTCTCAAACTGCCTCTGCCCTCAAGTGGAGGCCCTACTTGAATAGTGGGAACTTGTTCTTCATCACCTTATCCACCTTCCTGAGCTGCTAGAGACCCTTGAGGAGACCCTATTTTGTCCACTGGCACAAGCGCGTGCAGGTACTATTGAGCATAAGGCTCCTCTCTTCTTAGGGCTTGGACTGCCTCTTAGTTAGGTGTATTCTGAATGTGGAACTGGGTCTATGGATTACTTGCACTGCCTGTTTTCCTCCCCATCTATGTGGTCTACATAATTTGTGCTTTTAACCCCTTAGACCCCATTGGTCTTCTATATATATTGTGTTGATTATGATGTATTGGTTTACTTTAGTGTTACTGTGATTCTTTGCTATGGTCTATGTTACAAAGGCCTTGTAATAAATGTGTCTATATTTTTCATATAACACCTGTCTGGAGTAATTTTTAAGTGTCCTTGCTTTGTGTGCTCATTGAGGTCTTTCAGTCACCCTCACCCCTTCTGAGACTTAGTCTTGACCGCCTGCCATAGCTACCCTCATTGGTCTGGCTTGTCCAGAGGTTACCCTGTTCCAAGAAACTAGGTTGGCCTTCTGAACCTCTGCTCCTCCAGGTCAGAGTTAAGAAATCCTTCTTAACATCGTGCTTGCTATTTTTGTGTTTATTCTTTGAGCTTATCCTGCACTTGTTAGAAGAGATGTGGAGATCTGCATGTTTTTACAGCATCCTAAAAATTGCCCTATAATAAGGAGGCTGCTTATCGTAGAGGAGCTACTGCAAATACCAAATATATAAAAATCGCCAGAGTCGTTTTTTTCTTCTTTAAAATTGAGTATAAGCCCATATTAAGAATCTTGAAAATGGTACAATTTCAGTGAATGAGCAAGCACAAGAGATACCAGAATGGCTCAAGTGATGGGGATTAATGTGTTAGTTTGCAATATACATATGCACAGTTATGCTTTGTGTCCTTTTGTTTCTTATGATTCATCTTTTCTATTATTATGAAACAAAGGATGCAGGAGTTCCTTTGATTCTCTCCACTCGAGGAGCTAATGTTGATTTACCCATTAACAAGGAGTTTATGTCTCAAGTGTTTTCTGCCCAGAGCAGAGTTGCTTTAGAGTTGTTTCCATGGGCTGCTAACATTCTAAGGGGAAGACACAGGAGAAATGCAGAGGAAGATGATACTGGGATTAACACACATTTAGATAGTACAGCACACTTGGGTAATAACTTGTGGTATCAGCACATGAAAAAGGTGGAAGAGTGTATATCTAAGGAAGGTTCCTACGTTTGCGCTCTGGTACCTTATGCCATGAGTGCTGCCCAAACTTTTATTTCCAGAGAAATACCAGAGTATGATGCCAGATGTCTTGTCCACCTGTCTGCATGTATGACTCTAGGACAGTTTCAAGGAAATTGGGCCACTCTACGATGGGGATAGAAATGGTAATTTCCATTCCAGGATGATTATATCAAGACTACACAGATGGAAAAGGAGCCTGCATGGAAGGGCATGATGCTCACGTACCCTAGGGCAGGACAGGATGAAGTAGTCATAAGAGAAATGAAGAGAATGGACTGTCCTGATAAAGCAGCGATAGCTTGGACGCCTGGGTGCTGGGAAAGAACTCAGATGCTAATCTATGGAGAGGTAAAGACTAAGAAAGTATGGGAACAAGGATTTATGTCCTGTGCAGCTCATCTATTGAAACGAGAATATGTGCGGGAAGTAGAAAAGGTGAATGATGAGTGTTTGAAGTTTGGCTGAACATGCCAAGTTGCTGACATGGGTAGAAGATGAATCAGGCCCAATGTTTGTAATTCTACTGATGAATGTGACCCTATGTTTTCAACTGAAAGGAAAAAGGCATGTGGGGGATAACATAGGTTGCAAGACTATAGCTGATGTCTCCAATGTGGGAGCAGGGACAGCCATCCTGATGGATTGACATTGAACTTGTGGGTCCAGAGCCTACATGAAGTTGCCCAAGGATTGGCGAGCAATGTCTTCCTTAGTGCTTGTCCATGCTCCAGAATTAGTGATAATGAAGAGTGACCTGCACATTGGTGAATTTCCAAAAGCAGACGCCCATTTGAGGAGGAGAAGATTGCTTGAATTCCTTAATTGAACAAAGCGAGAGATTTATTTATCTGCTAAATCAATAGACGTCTTTGATGCTATTCCGTATACGCTTAGGCTATTCAGCAGGACTGCATCGATCTTCACGACTATCTTCATGCCAGGGATCCAGATGATGGCCAATTCTAAATGGTTACAGATTACCAGATGGGAACTCCTGTAGACAATCAACACTACCATAAATGGATTCAATGCGATCAAGGAAGAATTGATGGCCATTAGGCTGATGACCCTCCAGAACAGATATGTCCTTGATATGATTACAGCAATTGATGCAGGTGTTTGGGCCAAAATCGGCAATCATGTTACAGATGCATACCTTCTTACAATGATGAGAATGGGACCTTGACAGAGACCATAACGTTGCTAAAGAAGCTGCAGAACAAGATGGAAGATGAGACAGAAGATATTGCAGATGACAGCTAGTTCACATCTATCTTCTCATAGGTTCCACAATGGATGGCGAAAATCTTCAAATTCCTGGGAGCAATATTGGTCATGGTGATGTCTGGATTCTTTGTGATCAGGATAATACTCACACAGTGTAAGAAGACAGCAAAAAGGCAGTAGGAATGAAGATCATGATTGCTGTCGAGTCAGGGTTTAAACCCAGGTAGTTGACAGATAAATAAACCAGAAAATATATAGAGGCCAGCATCTTAGCACCAGAGAGAACGATGTTCCTGCACCCAAGAAATCACAGGAAGTACGTGGGATGATGGATCTACTGTAATCTGAATGGACAATGCAGCAGTATGACCTTGAGCGTTGATGAACATGTTAAAACAGCAGGATCCTTGAAAGGAGTGGTGAAGGTCTGAACTCCAAAGAAGTACCTTTTCAAGAAAGAATACCAAGATGTGGAGACTGGTGAAGGAGCGGTCAATAAATCAACTAGAGGGGGCAATTTACAGGAGCAGCTGACTGCCTCTGTAGGAAGTCCCGCCACTATTCTGCCTATATGTTGGAAAACCGGAAATTGCGACATGTGCAACTCCAGTAAGGGTACCTATACCACGAGAAGCCTTTGAGACAAGATATCCACTGAGAAAACCCTACATGATGTATCCCCAAAGAGATGACGGTCTTCTGAGGGATATCCTCGAAGAAGAGTGAAGAGGTGAAATGGACAGGCTGGTGACGTCACAAGAAATGAGCGTGACGCACTGAGGATGACCAAAGAAGAGAAGGCATAAACCGTATATAATCTGATGGTGAAGTAAAGAATCGAGAAGACTTTCATGTGGGGAATGAAGACTGTAGGTGTGAGGAAGCACTGCAGAAAATGCAAGTCATTTTATAACTGTGCAGATGCCGTAAAGCAAGTAGACTAAGTCGTTATAAAGGCTGGCTATACGTAGTGAAGGGACTCCAGGCAGTGCCGCATATATATATATATGTAGAATATAGACATTCAATGTCACAATTTTAGTGAGCTCGACCCGTGGAGAAAGAAGGATTGATAGCTGTGTGTGTGTGTGTCGCAGCAAAGAAATAAGTCAAGGTTCGAAGATGGACAAAAGGAAGACTGCTTGGCCTGGTGTCAAAGGCCAAAGCAGCCAAAACTGGTTATCAGTCCTTGAAGAACAGTGAATGTGAGATGCCAAGGCATCCCTTGTTAAGTTGCAAAGAGAGAACACCATGAGTTTCACGTGAGTCCAAGATGGAAATAGATGTGGGCATGCAAGCCTGAACCTTGATAAGAACGTGCTCACACTCCATTCCCAGAGAAGAAAAGCTACTACAAGGCCAAGTTCAAAGACAATCTGAAAGGCAAAATGCATGAGTGATGAGAGATGATGGGGTAATTGGGTGCGGATGTACAGTGAAGTCCACCCACCAGCACCTGGTGTATCAGCTTACATGCTGCTAGTGAATCCAATGTTCCAGAAGGGTACAAGCATGCCAACCAATTGTAGAGGCCCATATAATGAAGGGCCTTATAGTTTGAGAGCCAATGATATATTGTGTTTCTAATCACTGTCAAAGATAACTTGCACAAAACGCGGGAATGAGTTGTCCACCTGATTATAGAGACCCAATCACAATCCAATCCTTTATAGAAAGTTTACTTAGATACTCCCCTTAGTCCAGTCACAATTCTGTGCAGGTTATTGAAGTTTGGCAAGTAGTATGACATCATGTATGACAGGTTTCTGCTATAAAAGTAATATTGTGTGACATCCGTTGATGTCCGTTGTACTCCCTGTTTTAGACAATTGAGAATAAAACAGACATTTTGCCAACTTCCTGAGTCGGCCTTATTATTTTTTTGTGAGAGTTATTCTCCATCCCATCCATCGTACAATGTGTTACCTTAATTAAAAGGATCATAAGGATCCAACTTTTCCACATCCTACCAGGATTGTACCCTGCCCCCTTTTACAACACAACCACTTTCTCACGGACAGCCAGCTATGAGAGAAACCCGACTAGCACCCGAGCCGTATACCCATCATGTCCCAGTACACGGGTCAGGAAGATGTCTACCTGAATGGCACCGTCCTGGTCCAGGGCCCTCAGCCCAATCGACTCCTCTTTGATAGGCGCTTTCTGCGTCTTATCAACTTCCTTCCTTCTCCTGCTACTCCTACCTACACCTCTTTGTGTTCTCTGCCACCTCCCTCTTCCGCCACTTCTCTGGCACATTCCTCATCTTCTCTAGCTACTCTGCCACCTCCCTCTTCCACCACCTCTCTGGCACCCTCCTCGCCCTCTCTGGCTACTCTGCCACCTCCTTCCTCTGTTGACAAATCTCAGGCCCCCCTATAACCTCCGCAGGGCGTACCTTAAGCCTGTGCCCTTCCACGGAAGTCTTTCAAATGTCAAAGTCAGAAAATGACTGGGCATCACATACACCTGACTTCCATTACATATAAAAGGCAGAGTATGAAAGCACACTCTGAGCCAGGCAGAACACACGAGGAAACAGCAGTTTCAAGATGACAGTTTAACATGAGAGGAAAGACAGTAAAACCGAAGGGGATCGCAAGGAGGGAAATTCCCTTGACCTTTTTGACAAGGAACCATTACTTTCCAGAGGCCTTGAAGAAAGAAAGCGTAAAACCAGGAAACCAGGCTGAAGAATTATGCATTGTGTGTCAGAGATACCCGGGCCCCTCCTGCATCAGTAATCAAGGCGAGGAGAATCATCAGCCTCTGTGGTACCATCCTTGGCCCCAAGTTCAAAGCAGCAAATCGACACAGCCGGTGAGTTGGGGAGGCCGATACAAGACCGGTCTCTGTTGGAGCCAAGGTTGCAAGCAGCAACATTGTATGGCGAGCGCTGGAATGACCATTGTTAAAATGCACGTGATAAGAAACGCAAGTGAAGTTAAACTGCTGATGAGTGATTGAACTTTGAAACCAAGATACAATGCCTTTAACAGAGTGGTTCAGCACTGCGCGCATGCTCAATCGAAAGTCTCTGTAAGGTATCCAGCTGAGAATTGACAAAGTGAAGGTGAGAAAGAGAGCACATCAAGAAGAGATTGAGTAATTGTAAATCGTCTTTGTCCTGTGGCCGGTTCAGCAAAATCCTGCGCACAATCGAAAGTCTTTGATTTCTGAAGTAAAGAATGTTTGGAAAAAGTAGAGCAAGTTGGTCCAAGTCAGGCGAAGGGAGATCAATTGAAGGCTTTGTGTTAAAGTTGGTCTGAGCCTGGCACAGGGGGACCCGGGTGAACAGTGAATCACCCAAGCAGTTGTAAAAGAGATTCCTGAAGAGAAAGGAACCTTTGAATGTGTGTTTGTTGCAGAAGGCCCTCTGAAGTAAGAGACTTTGAATGACAAGGGACTTTGGCACAGAAGGCCCTAATACTGAGATTTGAACTGCATCCTCATGCTATAGAAGCCAGAGACTGTGCTAAACCCGAGTGTGCCGCCTTGTCCCGTGGTGAAAATGTGGGGAAGGGAAGCCAACGGCTTGAATATTCTGACATATCATTTCTTGAACTTTTTTCTTTTGCATAACATTGTTTCCCACACTATTTGTATTTAGAAGTAAGGATTGGCAATAGGTTTATTAGTATAGGCCCTTTTATTTTGACGGACTCGACTAGGACTGCATTATTATTATTTGATGGTCGTACCTTGCTCCCATCTTCAGATTTAGAATTAGATAGGAATTTTTCAAACCCAAATGAAGTCCAATAAACACCCTTGAACTGTGATCATTTGTGTCTGTCTTACTGTTTGATACCATGCCTTTCATACACTTCCCACCCTATCTCCCAACATGACCTGCGCTGTTCCCTTGCAACCTTAGGCTCCATGCATTTCCTGGCCTTGCGCGTCTATCCACATGCCACCTGACTCTATGTGCACTGCTCGCCTCACAAACTTAGGCTCCACTCTCTTGCCAACCTTGCACATCCCTCCACCCTACCTCCTGACTGCAAGTGCTCTGTTCTGTGCATTTTAGGCTCTCCCCTTCCAACGGATAACTTCACCTGTGTTCATACTTCTTCATCTTGCTGTCCCCCCAGTGGTTACCATTGCTTTGTATACTACTGCATTGTATTGCATGCATTTCTCTTCTTCTTCCGTAGGTACCCACATCAATTACTATTGTAGTGTACAGTACTGTATTGCCTTGCGTGTTTCCTCTTCTTCCTAGTTCCCCAGTGGTTACTACAGTATTGTACTATTGTATTGTCTCCCACTTTCTGCCCCCAAACTGTGATTACTGTTGCTACTATATTCTATGTCGAGTGTAGCTGTTCTCCCCCTCTGATCTCCCCCTCTGTGTGCCCCTAGTGTGTGAGACCCCTCACCCTCCTGCTTGGGCTGCTTCCCCCTCCAACCTCCTCCACGCACCTCTTTATGGTGCTTTCACTCTTACCTATCTTCTCTAACTGCTACTCTATCTCCTAGCCTATCCCTCTCACTAAGACTGGTAGGAAGAAGTTCAAGAGGGACATCCTGTTCTCCCACCCAGGCCTCCCTATCCCTGATACCATCACCAGTACTTCCTTCAGACAGACCCTTACCGACATTCTATTTGTTGTTCCTTCTCCAGGCCAATGGACCCATCATATGGTCTCTGTTCCCTCCCCCCATTTTCCTCCTCTCCCATTAATGGTGGCACTTGGTGGGAGGTCCTCTTAGCCTCCTTCCACTCCTCCAAGACCATCATTAATGTCCACCTGAATGGCACCATCCTGGTCCAGGGCCCTCAGCCCAATCACCTCCTTTTTGATAGGTGCTTTCCACGTATTATCAACTTCCTTACTTCTCCTGCTACTCCTACCTGCACCTCTTTGTCTCCTCTGCCACCTCCCTCTTCCGCCACCTCTTCAGCACCTTCCTCATCTTCTCTGGCTACTCTGCCACCTCCCTCTTCCACCATCTCTCTAGAACCCTCCTCACCCTCTCTGGCTACTCTGCTATCTCCTTCTTCTCAGTTGCCCAATCTCAGGTCCCTATACCACCTCCGCAGGGCTTACCTCAAGCCTGTACCCCTCCACGAAAGTCTTTCAAATGTGGCAATCTGCTCTATGTCTCTACTCTCCACTATTGCTCTGCTGTCAAACACTCCTCTAAAATCTGCCGACTCCTCGAAGAACTTGATCTGGATGTCCTCGGTCTCACTGAGACATGGTTCACGCCCAGCTCTGTCACGAGTTTTGACACTCTCCTCCCTGACAGCTACAAAATCCTCTACAAACCAAGAACCTACCGCCCCAGAGCTGGAGCATCCCTGATCTTTCCGGAGTGGATCCAGGATTCTGTCATTCCTACGCAGGCCTACTCCTCATTTGAATGCCTGATCTGCAGGCTCTCTATCTCTCCTGGCCTCTCTCTGACTGTGGCCACCATTTACAGGCCACCCAGTCAGGCCTCCCTTCTCTGAGTGGGCTGACCTCTCCTCTTCTCTCTTTGTCTCTACCTCTCAATGTCTCCTCCTCAGAGACCTCAACATCCATCGGGATACTTCTAACCCGTCCTAAGGGCTCTTTCACAATCTCTGCGACTCTCTCTCTCTCTCTCTCTCTTTCTATTCTACCTTTGGGCTTGACACACTTTGCGGGGCACACCTTGGATGTTCTCATCTCCTCAGACATCCCCCTCTCTAAACCCTCCCACCACTCCTCTCTCTTGGACTGACCACTTTCTGCTCTCCTCCCACCTGATGCTCTCTGTCCCCCCGGTGAAGCCGACCCCAGCACTGCCATCCACCTTCTCGGCCATCCGGCCCATGAAGCGTGTGTCAGTGGAGACTTTTGATGCTACTTTCTCTCCTCCTCCTATGCCTGCGGCTGACTTACACTCTGACACAGCCCTCTCTGTCCTGCATCTCTCTATCGCTAACACTCTTGATGTCTTTGCTCCTGCCATGAAGATCCGCCTGAAGCCAACTTCCAAGTGCAACCCTTGGTATTATTCTGACCTCACCACCCTAAAACGCAAGTGTAGAATGGATGAGAGGAAGTGGAGGGCATCCAGCGCATCCAGCGCATCCTCTGACAAATTGGCCTGCCGCCTGCTCCAAAGAGAGTACAGACACTCTGTCATGCCCAAGAAGAGAGCTTACATCCAAGCATGCATCTCTGTGGCCTCTAACAACATGGCCGAACTTATGCAAGGAGCTGGCCAATCCTACTGCAATCTCCAGCTCCCCTGTTCCCTCCAGGTCATCTCCACGGTGCTGGCTTCTCACCTCAACACGAAAACTCAGGACATCCTGGCCTCTCCCTCCTCCTCCACTGCCTCTATCTCTCTGCCCCTCTCCAGCCACCTATCCCCCTCCTCATCCTCATCATCTCCTCATCCTTTCTACTGTTTACCCATGTTCACTCCCTATGATGTTTCTAGACAAGTCCGATCTATGAAAGTGTCGTCCAAGCAGGTGCTCCCCTGCTTCTCCAGAACCATCAAGGACTACATTGACACACTCGCTCCAGCTTTGGCCAATTTCAACAATCACTCTTTTGCCACTGGAACTTTCCCCTCCTCTTTGAGCACTTGCTTGTGCACCCCCTCCTTAAAAAGCCCTCTGCTGATCCTTCCTCTCCGGCAAACTACCACCCAATCTCTATTATGACTTTCCATGGCAAACTCCTGGAAAAGCTGGCCATATCCCAGCTTACTCTCCAACCTGAATCTGTTGGTGGTCTCCATGACCATCAGTCTGGCTTCAGGGCAGCCAGAAGCACAGAAACTGCTCTCCTGAGCACCTGTGGAGACCTACTCACTAGTCTTGTCCCTAGCCTTCCATCATCCCTTATCCTCCTCAATCTTTTTTCTGCTTTCAACACGGTCAATAACACCACCCTGATCATCCGTCTCCGAGACATCCTGGGCATCACAAATCAGGCCCTGGCCTGGTTGACCTCTGTCCTCATGGACCAACCCTCCCAGGTCCAACCTGGGTCCTTTCTCTCCACCACCACTCTCACCACATGCAGTTTTCCTGAGGGCTCTCTCTCCTGCCCTGATATCACTCTGCTGGCTCCCGCTGGCTGCAAGGATCAAGTTCAAGATCCTCTGCATTGTCCACAAGATTTTCTGCAGCCGGGGACCACACTACATCCAACTCTCTCATCCTAAACACTTTCCTTCTCATGCCCTTCGCTCATCCACCTCCAACGCTTTGAGAGTCAGATGCTTCTCTAGGCCGAGAGTGGGTGATAGATCTTTCTCCTTGACTGGTGCCTCCCTCTGGAACAGCCTCCCTGCCTCTCTCAAACTTGAGCAGCACCACTTCTTGTTCCAGAAGCAACTCAAGACCTTCTTTTATTCACTTCTGCTTTCTCTTTCTCTGCTTCTGATGTACTTTTCTGCTGCACTAACTGGTTGCCTGGCCACGCTCTGAACATTATGGGCACCAGTCTCCTAGATGACCATTAGTCCCTGCACTGCCTCTGGACTTACCTCACACTTAGGGACTGCTTCTGCAACCCTACAGTCCCCTGCCTTCTGTGAACTTACCCTGAGTCAGCAACCCGGTTGTACTTACTTAGGGCTTGCCCTACTGCACTCTCCCCGCTTCCCTCCCCCTGGCACTTCTCCTCTATCTTCCCCTTGCACTTGCATGATCTGAATGTCACAAGGGCTAGTAAGATTGTTTGTTTTGTCCTCCTATTCTATCGCATGCCTTGTCTTGTCATGCCTTGTCTTGTCAGGCATGTTATAAATGACGTATCATATCATACCAACAGCACGGTGCAGCTTCTGGCAGAAGAATTGAAGGTGTATTTAAATGAGCTTACAAAATCTTTAAAATATATTTCAAGCCAGATTCAACCACGTCAAGTCAGGGCTTCCGACAAGGTATCAAGTACAGATACTTCATCAATATACAAGATTGAGAACTTTGCAGCACAGCATCTGCTCTATCCTGCTGACAAGATTTTGATTCAGAACTTCACAAGGTCCTGGAAGGATCCGTGGTTCACCAAACCCTACAGAGTGACATACTGCACCCCAACCATAGTGAAGGTGGCTGAGAGCGTCCATGGATTCATCTTACAGACGTCCACCAGGACAAGTCCAGTGCTAACCTTGCAGGATAAGACAGAGGGGGGTGCAGACTGTTCGGAACTATTACCCAATTGACTTGGTCATTTATATCGTCATTTAGCCTTTATAGAAGACCAATGAGTGGTCCAAATGAGTTGCAGCAAGTTGAAGTAGCTGGAAAAGAGAAGGGGTTGCATAAACTATGTTTTTGCAGTGTGGTATTATAGTTTTTATTTTTATTTGGGTTTTAGCTGGAGGGAGACAGGTTGCCACTAATTGGAGTAATAATGAAGACGTACAACATAAAAGAGAAGTGTTTAATTCCGAATTGTTCAAAGATTGCATTAGGGGCAGTCATGGCATGAGGTCTCGTAATGTATGGTATGACCATATGAGAATGTTGGGGCGAGAGAGGGCCAATGACACATGTTATGTGTGCTCTCTCATTTCACACATTAAAGGGGAACTCAAACTCTTTCTCCTTCAAGTGGTATAAGTTGAAGTGGGAGGTTGTCTGATGCATCTGGCATTGTACAAAACAAGGAGTCTGTTCAAGGGACATAACGTCAATGTCCACATGACTGATTTGGGGGAGGACATGTTTGCTGAAAAGTATATGAAATTTACAAGGATGGCACATGTAGAGGCCACCAAAAACATAATATTGGAGTATGCTACAAAGGGGGCAAGAGGGGGGAACAACTGTTAACAACCCACAGCAGATAAGTTTGTTCCAATGCCACACAGCATAGTATCCCATGGTGTCGTATCAGACGATTAATGAGCACTGAGATGCCAGCTTTCCATGATGAAGATGGGAGAGGGAAATGGTACAATAGATGGTGGAAGTACTCGTAGGGTTTGAAGAAAAGGTGGTGAAAATGATGACCAATAGTTGTCGGATAATTTGGAACGATAATGTCCAGGCTCTAATATGGATTGATGAAAATAAAAAATCTTTACCCATAAGGGAACTCATACGATATTTTATATGTTTCAGATGTAATGGCTCGATAAATTTGGGGACTAACAAAGGTTGCCAAAAGGTGATGATGTTGCCATCGTTGAGGAATGGGACTGTAGCATTGATGGACTTCTGGTGGGCATGTGGGATCCAGTCATATGTCCAGCTTCACCCGGACTCGGGTGGAATTTGTTCCCTCATGCACAGCTTCCCCTTCGTGGTGCCCCACTCAGAATTAAGGTTTTTTCATGATCATCTTGCACTGTTGAATAAAGGCTTGCATAATAATAAAGCATTGAGTGGTGGGTGGCGCACACATGATCGGCCCGATCTTTGTACTTGCATAGAACACACAGGGACAGCAATTACTGGTCCCAAAACACATCTGATAGACTGGCGGCCATCCCATCAGAGTTTCACCTGTTATGCAAAGCATCTACATTTTTCTCGTCACTTTTGCTTCTAGGGTCCAAGCAACAGCAAACTCGAAGTGGTGATAAATAACCTGTTACGAAGTATTACAGTCAGTGAATTCAATGGAGAAAGGCCTGAATGCAGGGAGGGACAAACTAAGGGTGTTAAGGCTTGTTTCACTCCGAAACTTCTACATTTTAGATTTGTTGACAGCAATGGGGGGGTGTGTACAAGAAGATAGGTGGCTGCTGCTGTACATTCATGCCTGCAAATGATGCAGAAAATGTGACTTTTTTCAACAATATTGTAGAACTGCACAAACTCCACGGAACTATGATAACAGAAACAAGCGCAGCAACACCTGACATTTGGCTCGACAATTTCTTTTCCTGGGTCCCCATGTGGTTGTCTAATGTTTTTTAATATAACTGTCCGAATACTCATTTTTGGTACTCATCAACTTTTGTGCAAGTAAAATAGGGGTATGAACTTGGAAGGGAAGCAGGGGAGGCGGGACATGTATGTTGCCCCTGAATGTTTACGGGGCAAGGGAAGCGCCACCATGTATGCGACACATACAAACACAAACAGAAATGCCTGACTGGCAGACATGGATTGTTTACAATGCCACCGCTGGATATAGATAATTATGAAGCCTTTTTGGTATATTGTTCAGCAGAGTAAGAAGCTTGTCTGATATTGAATTGCTCCCCGGAAGAGTATGGGGCACAAGCAGGGAGCCTGCACAGGGTAACAAGGTTGTGGATACCAAAGGAAAAAAGCAGGGAGCTGATAGCAAAAGATGTGTCGATCAATAACTGGATTGAATCAGGGAATGTTTTAATGCTCCAGGCCCAACACTGCCAAGGGGAGTGCATGTACCAGTTATGCAAGTAACATGGTGACGTAAAGGTCATGTGGTGGGTGACAGCGGGAGTGGTGACATCATTGAGTGGGGTGCAGGTAGTATAGATATAGTTTGGTAAGACACAGGAGCTGGAACATTTCTAGAAGTCCCACAGGGTATAGAATGGAGGGTGTGTAATTTGGTTAGGGATGGGGTAGCTGGCACAGCACGGGCATGGGGCTGGAGGTGTGTGGTGTCTTAGGGCATATGGGAGAATGCGGCTTTTGAGCAATATGTGAACATTAGTGAAACCATGTTTTGTAGGCCCACATTAGGAATGCATTTTCACAGACAGCTCACAATAAAGGGCTGCAGGATTCTGTGACAGCAATGGTCATTTAGTGATTATTCAGCAGAAACAGTGCACACAAAGGTTACATGACTGAACTTTCATGGGTGAACGCAGTCCCATCAATGTCACAAGGCCACGGAGCTGGGTACCTGGGTGTCTTAGAAGAATTGACAGAGAAATAGAGAAATCAATACAGTTAATGAAAATCCAGCCACAGTGTGGTCAGTTTCTTCAGCGTACACTTGGCAGCAAGCCACGAGAAAGCAGCTGGGGGGCCAGAGCAATGTGGTAAGGGTTGTGTCCATGTGACAGGGAACCAATCAGTGGAGTGAGTTTCTGGTGTCTCTAGGGTGCAGTATTTTAAAGTGTTCTCGCTGATGTCTGTGGGTCACATCATTGGTCAGACTCAGGGAGAATGTCTTGCCCTTTGCCATCTCAAGATACCATGTTCAGTCAGTATGCAGAAGTTTATCCATTTGTATATTGAGTCAAGCAAACCCAATGGCAAATGCATGGTTTTGACGAATCAGCAAAATCACGTGAATTGGGGGTGGTGTGGGAAGGTTCCTGACATCACGAGGGGTGTCAATGTGATTTTGGTCCATGAAATTTTTATCCAATAGGGATCACCTAAGGTAAATGTCCCTATAGAGGGTTTGATGTATCTCCACCAATCAGCTTTTGTGACCTGCCCAAAGAATGTAACTAACATGTTGTATGGTAATTCTGTAATTAGTGTATAAAAAGTCCAGCCACAATGGACTTGTAAGGGAAGCTGGAGAGGGGGTGCATATATGTTGTCCCTGAAAGTTCACGGGCAAGGGAAGTGACACCATGCATGCAACACATACAAATACAAGCATAAATGTCTGACTGTGGCCCACCAGGAATTTTTACGATTCCACCCATGGATATAGATAATTATGAGGCGGGCCTTTGGGGTAGATTTTTCAGCAGAGGAAGAGGCTTCTCTGAAATTGGATTGCTCCCCGGAAGAGTATGGGGCACAAGGGGGAACCTGCGCAGATTAACAAGGATATGGATACCAAAGGAAAAAAGCAGGGAGCTGATGGCAAAGATGTATTAATCAATAAATAAATCAAAGGGGGGAATGTTGTAATAGTCCAGGCCCAACATTGCCAGGGGGGTGCATGTACCATTTATGCAAGTAGCATGGTGGCATAAAAGTCACATGGTGGGTGAAAGCGGGAGTGGTGACATCATTGAGCATGGCGCAGGAAGTATAGATATAGTTTGGTAAGACAAAGGAGCTGGTGCAGTGCTAAAAGTCTCAAAGGGGTATAGAATGGAGGGTGTGCAATTTGGTTAGGGATGGGGTTGCTGGTAGAGCACAGGCATAGGGCTGGGGGTGTAAGGTGTCTTAGGGCATATGGGGGCAGGGGGCTTTTGAGCAATAAGTGAACATTATTGAAGCCATGTTTTGTAGGCCCACATTAGGAAATCAATTTTGCAGACAGTTCATGATAAAGGGCTGAAGGCTTCGGTGACAATAATGGTAATTTCTTAATTATTCAGCAGAAACAGTATGCAGAAATGTTGCAAGACTGAATTTTCCAGGGAGAACGCAGTCCCATCGAAGTCACAAGGCCACGGAGTTAGGTACCTGGGTGTCTGAGAAGAATTGGTAGAGAAATCGAAATCAATACAGTTAATTAAAATCCAGCCACAGTGTGGTCAGTTTCTTCAGAGTACACTTGGCAGCAAGCCAGGAAAAGGGAGCTGGGGGGGGGCAGAGCAATGGGGTATGGGGTTGTGGGGCTCGTGATAGGGAGCCAATCAGTGGAAGGAGGTTTTGGTGTCCCTAGTGTGAAGCATTTTAAAGTGTTCTTGCTGATATCCGCGGAGCACATCATTGGTCAGACTCAGTGAGAATGTCTTGCCCTTTGCCATCTCAAGATGCCATGTCCAATCAGTATGCAGCAGTTTATCCATTTGTATATTGAGGCATGCCAACCAATGACAAATGAGCGGTCTTGACTGATCTGCACAATCACGTAAATTGCAGTGTGATGTGGGAAGGTTTGTGATGTAACAAGGGGTGTCAACGTGATTTTGGTCCAAGAAATGTTTTATTCAAGAGGGGTCACCTAAGGTAAATGTTCCAATAGGGTGTCTGACCAATCTCCACCAATCAGCTTTGGTGACCTGCCGTAAGAATGTAACTAAAATGTTGTATGGTAATTCTGTAATTTGTGTATAAAAGGTCCAGCCACAGTGGAAGGCGTCAAGAGCTCATTTAATTCAGTTCAGTTCCACAGGGCTGTCTGAACCGTGCCGCCAAACTGTTTCTTGCGTCCAATAAATCTACGTTACTTCTTGATTGGTGTAAGCTCCTTCTTGGATTACTTTATCTTTCCTGGGATTACATTTCAGAGGGTCTCCTGGTACAGAAGCTTGGCTGTCGCAGTATCCCTTGTTTGGGAATTTGTTCCCAAGAACTGAGAATTGGAGATGTGTGGATGAAGGTGTAATTTAAAGTAATTTTAAAGGTCACCTATGCTCTCACCCGCTACAAATACTTACCTTTGTACCTTTGTACATCTAATCATCGGTTGTGCCCATATTTTGGACATATGGTGGGAAAAAGTGTTTGGGACTATGTGCCATTAGGAGTGCAGCATGGGGCTACTGGCTAGCAACGCCTGTTGTGTGTCTTGTGTCTTAGTAATTAAACTCTCGAGTGGCCTCGAGATTCTCCCTGCTGCACCTGAAGTATAACTCACTTCAATCACACATACCTTTACAGACATTTTGGCTTGATTGCCACTAGTGAATTTTATGATTTTTTTCGTAGTGCCTCCAGCCTCGCATTTTGTTCATATTTTTGACATGATCTTTTGTCCTTCCGTGTGTATGATCTTTTGTCCTCCGCAGAGCGAGCATTTAGACTGCTGCATATTGTCTACACACCAGCATGACAAGAGTTCCCCCGTTCAACAGAGTTGACAATATATTTTATTTAGTTTTATTGTAATTTATTGGTGTCTTATTGTTGTCTTATATACGGGCGCCAGATCGCAGAAGTGCTTCAAGGCGCCAGTACTGCAATAGTAGATTTGAACATGGTACTCATTGCACCATGGTCACAATACAGGTAACTTTTGGCATATGAAAGTCAGGCACATACTTAACTGAAACTGAAAACATTGCTAAACCTAGCAATAAACCAATCATAATTAGTACCCGGCGAAGGGTGTGTGGCAGCCTCCCAAGCAATCAGGAGGCTCAGAATGGGGTTTTTACCCCACAGTAAACCCCCGCTCTGAGCCTTCTCTGAGCTGGAGGCCGCCATCTTCCCTCGCCGGGAATCAGGTAAGTGTGTGCACCTGTGTCCCCTTTCCCGTCTCCGATCTCTATTAGTACCCTCGAACAACATGCCGGGGTACTAATAGCACTATAACCATCTCAGGGGGGCATTACTGGTCAGGTAATGTCCCAAGGCTAACGTTAAAGCCCTTGCTTCGCTCCGGCTTCTAGCAAATGCCCCTGGCCAGTAATGCCCTCCCTGCTTGGGTTATATTGCTTAAATATTTCTGCTTTCACAAATATTAATTCCCCAGTTTCATAATAATCAGGCTTCATTTAGTATGTACTAATGTATGAATGTATGCAGGAGTCAATTGTCTCAGAAGCATACCACAATCAATGATGACGCATTCTTGATTTTTTTTAAGCCACCCACTCATTCTCAGTAAAAGTGATCACAGCTGAAACCTAAACATGTGCCTAAACCTAACAGTAAAAGCTAAGATAGGGAAGTTTTGCTCCAAATGATCTGAATATTTTAATTCCAATATAAAGCAGTAGCTTTCTTACCGTTCTATGTGGAAATACCTCTGCACGGAGGCCACATGCAATTAATGCCCGTGGCGGTATTACTTTTCAGTATTTTTTTAACAGGGTGAGATTTTATAGGGGATCATTCCCCTCACCACCTTGCCCCTCCATCAAGCATCTAAACCAGAGGTCTTCAAGCATTTTTATGCTGAGCCCCCCACCCTCGAGTACAAAGATTGTTTACTGGCCCCCTCACAATAATGCTTATATTTTCTATTAAATGCTTATATTTTCTATTAGAAGCAATCACCGTAGTCCTGTATAAAAGAGCTTTGCGCCCCCTCTGCGCATACTTTGGGCCCCCCAAGTAGGGCCAGCCACACAGTTTGAAGGCCACTGAATTCTAAAACAATGCTTGGGGGGTGATCGGGTATGCAGCCTCTGGCATTTGTTTACAAGCAGTAATAAGACCTATATACATTTGCGACATTGACGCCGCTTCGGGACCATTCCTGTCTTGCAATGATCACCGATTGGCGACAGCGATTGGCGACAGCGCATAAAGCCGCATGATCATATCTGCAAGTGGAAAAAACATGGAAAACCATGGTTAGTGGCAATGGGGTTTCCACCCCTTTCTTATATTAGGCAAGTATTTTAGGACAATGTTAACTAATTTGTTTATACCTGCTTCTATCACTTCGATAAGGGTAATGTGGTGGCGATTTATTCTCATACCCTCACCGTGTTGTTTCTGATGCAAAAGCTGGTCCCAAATCAATACATTGCGATGTAAATCGCGTGCCTTTTCCTCTTCAGATAATCCCAACGTGGTGGGTAATCGACAAAGAGGAAACTCCCTCTTTGGGCTACGGCGTCAAATCGATTTTAGAACTACGCTGGGATAACACAAAATCACTAGAACAGGGCTTGTTAAGTGCCAAGGACGAGTATGCTCGTCCTTTTTGCATAGACTTCAATAATAGCTTGGCACTTAAGGGGTTGCTCAGTTTTGATTACAGACGAGATGCCATCAGTCTTCTCTAGATTGTATCTCGGGTTTCAGATACAGGTCCTTCCTGTAACTGGGTTCAGGCTTTACGACAGGCCCCTCTTTCAGATCAGCATTAGGCTTTAGGACAGGCCCCTCCTGAATCTTGGCTCTAGGCTTGAGATCCCTTCTGGACAATGGCTTCAGGCTTTAATACAGAGTCCTCCTGGACTTTGGCTTCAGGATTTATGACACATTGCTCATGGATCTTGGCTTTCACAGGATTTTCAGCAGCTCTATGTTTATTTCCCCTCATCCCGCCCGCATCCTGTGTCATTGTCATGCTACCGATATTCTGTTGCTCCTCTTTCATGGGTCAGGGTTCACTCCATTGCAAGAGGGGTCCAGCCATATGCAAATCAGTCAGGTACTGCCACCAATGGTAGCAGCCCAGCCCGAACTGCTAGGCCAGGTCCCCTCTGCATGGAAACACAAGCAACCCATGACATGTTTCAGCCTTGTTGGGCCTCCTCAGTGAGGAGCAGCTTGGTTCCTTATGGCACAGCGAGCAAGGGACCCACGTCTGGGCATACCATCTCTCACATCTTTGAATCCATAGTTGGGAATGGTTAGCTCTTTTAGAATTCTTATTTGTCTTTATAATATTATTATTAGTCCAAGCTCTGCACTGGCAGAATAATAGTCTGATAACTCTGGACCATGAGGCTTTAACGATGTGGTAGCTTTTGGCATCACAGTGGATTTATTACATTGCATGGAGCAAGTTTGCAGCTTCCCATTAGCTCTACCGTCCACAGGCTGCCTGCCAGCAGCTTACGCACAGCTGTTCGGCTCATTCAGGGATCAATTTGGAGATGGTACGGAATATTCCTTTCTACAGCGGTTGGACTGTACTCTGTGGTGTGGTTGTAGGAGGTCCTTGCTTTGTCTCACAATTTAGTGGTTACACTCATGGAGCCATTTTCATTTTGCCTCTTGCATTGTGGTCTCTTGAGATCTCACAATTAGCAGCATGGTTGTTAAACTCCATGAAAGTGCATTCCCTTGGTCAGAGGTTCTGATTCCATTTGTGTGTCAGTTTCCACCCCCTGTCACATAACCTGCCGGCATGGTGTTCTACATTCAGCATTCTGTGGGGCTTCTTGTCAAAGGGACTACCACGCCACGTGCCAAATAGGGAACCAGAAGGATCTCTCCACATCCACTCTCTGGGAGGCACATCGGGTAGCAGCCAGACCACCCAAGTCCCTGGTGGCTCGCCTACCCCACTATATTAGGATGGGAAGTTCGGACAGCTCACCACATCATACAGTCATTTCTATGTACCCCATGAAGTAAATCTCCCATACGAGGTATATCACAATGCTACATTTTACCCCTATCACTATTCTCATCCCAGAGCCCTAGAAGTCAAACATCCATCATGGTGAAGTCACACTTATAGAGTCGCTCTTAATAATGCTTGCCCCACTCCACAAGACCCTTCCAAAACCTCTCAAAACGTGGAGTTCTAATAGCAGGGGGGATTGAAACTGGGGTGAAGGAAATGGGCCACTTTTTCAAATGTCGAAACACCTATAATGGCAATATTAATTATTAATAGCCAACCGATTCAGGAAAAAATAGCCATTTATTCACCGGCCTTATAAGATTCGAATGAAAGCTGCAAAAGTATATATTTAAAAAAATTGTAATATTTTCAGAATTATTTTACTCTGATAGCGCTGACGTATTCAAAACTTGCTGTCAATTCCCAAGCGCCACAAGAGTCATGGAAGTCTGCCTGTAAACGTTTCAAAATCAGTTCCATGTGAAAAGTTCACTGCAAAAAAGACAGCATTGTCTAAAAGTCACCGGCAAAAGGCAGTGGCGAAAAACCATTATTTTCCCCCGCATTCCATGTAATGGAAGTGGGGGACACCCCCACATCCCCCGAACCCAGTATATGTTCAAGGGCAATGGGGACAACCCCACAACTCCCGCTCTCCTTGAATGTATAATGTGACTCAGAGACCTTATATGTTACCGCAGCCTTTTCCCGGACGCCATTTGTCATGACTGCCTTTTTGTATGGACATTTTCACTGGAAACCTAAAAATCGTGTGCCAGGCAAATTGCACATGTGTAGCCCTACAGCATTGCCCCATGCACCTCTCTTTCTATACATATTGTCAGTGCTTTTACCATCTTCGCTCCAGGCTAAGCCTGATCGGATGGCGGCAGCAGGCTGCAGGTAATTCACTCCAGGCCTGCTTCATACATCGATCAGGCCCGTACCTACTTCGCTTTTCAATCGCTTGGAAGTTCTAAAGAAAAGTTATCATAAAATGAAATCAGGCAATGGCCTTGTGCATGAGAGATGCTATATTATTTGATGTTATGTTAATAGGATTTAGACCATGAACCTCTGATATTTGTATGGCCTCCAGATGCTAGGGTGAACCTGAAAAAGAGGGGGGCAGCTAGGTTAGTCAGAGGAAGCAGAAAATAAGAGATATCTTACAACCATCATTCACTTCCTAAAATCCCATGGATTACACTACATTCATACAACATACAGAAAATATACCACTGGCCATACAAGCTTCGACCCCCTAACTATCCTCCAAGCATCCCATACAACACAGATTACCATATCCAGGCATCGACCAACATGCAGGAACCGACCATTCACATTCACAACACATTCAACCAATCATACCTGAAATCATCCAGACAACCCTGTCTTCACACAACATTAAAAAGAAGCAAATGATCGAAAAGAGGCTAACAATAGAAGGCCACACTCAAAAGAAAAATGTCCTTCAAGGGAGCAGTCACATCGGAACTATGTAAGCAATGAGGAGTTATCACCCCAGGGAAAAATGAGAAGAGAAATTAAGAATCTAACAAACAGCAGTATAAAAATCCACCAGTGTGTGGACCACAGAAGAAAGAGCAGCACCAATTTATCCTTGACTATCTGGGATTCCCACCAATTTGCGTCAATTACCAGGGATTTGCTCCCAATGGCTTCAGTTATCTGGAATTTGCGTCCAATCTCACCGCCTTCCTGGGTTTCACGTCAATACGTTTTGTCAATGTCAGAAAACACACTACCGAGTACTGCAAGTAACTCACCTAAAACAAATGCCCAGCAGCTAACACAGCGTAGAAGTACCCCCTAAATACAAGCAAGCACATTGACATGATCAAAGCACCCTCTACCTGTGCCCTTAAAAGGGGGAACCAGTAAAGGTGATGAATGAGTCTCAAGGTTCCTGACACTGTCACCTCTCATGACATTTAAAAACATGTGAAACGCAAAGCAGGTATAGCACGAGAATTCATGTGTTTGTGTAACTATGCCATGAAGATGGAAGTGTATTTTTTAATGTTATTTATTTATATAGTGCAAACCTTATCAAAAGATGATATACGGAGCTGTTCATACAGTTTAAAAAATAATTCAACGAAAACATGAAATACAAGAAAGGTTCAGGCTACATAAAATAAGGCATAATCAGATCTATAACAACAGATTCCGTTTCTAGAGAAAGAGGTGCGTTTTCAGCAGTTTTCTGAAATGAAGTAAAGACTCTGCTGGACGGATATTAGCCTGAATAGAATCTAATGATATACACATGTAGCCTGATTCATGGAATTGTTTGCGTGAAAATGCAGATTTGCGCGTCTTTCTGCCCGAAAATCCCTGCTTGAAGTATGGGGATTTTCGGGCAGAAAGGACAACATAGATTAAATGAAAGTGAAAAGTGAAACATTTTCTATTGAATCAAAACTGCATAATTAGAATAAGCTATATATACTGGGCTGGGCCTGGGGACACCAGGTCATGAGAAGAACAGTACATGTTTAGTGTAACATCCAGTGACTATCCATTACAACATATGAAATTAGTAAAAATGCATTTGCTTGAACCCAGAAAGATGTAAAAAAACCACCAATGCTGCAAACCTACAAGAGAAGTGTGAAATATGCAGACAGCGCTCTAATGAGATGCAAGGCTAACCTACAGTAATGAGTAGAGGTTGCCAGGAATTAATAAACATCGAAATGGCAGAGATCTGCGATAACCGAACGTGGCACAAAAGCACAGTAAGCAGAAAATCTACAGTGCTGCAGAAAATATGCTACAGCACACCAAGAATGTATTTATTTATTTATTTATTGGGTATTTATAATGCACCTATACAGCAAAAGGTGTTTCAAGGCGCTACAAGACAGGGGCCTGGGGGCCAGGGACGAAGAAAACTGAAACGGTCCTTCTAGGCCTTGTGTCATTCGGATCGTGCAAGTGCAGTAACAAGAAGCACGGGGGAGAGGGAACGGGGGAAGTGCAGGTACAGCAGAATGCGCTAACGCTAAAAAGGGAACGGAAGTGCAGGTCGGAGTGGCAAGCGCGTAAGTGCTGGGGGAGGGATGAAGATGGTCAATGAGTTAGGCGAGTGCTAAGGGGAGGCCTCGTGGACAAGTGCCAGGGGAATTGTAGACAGTGCAGGGGCAAAGAAGGCCCACGTGTTAAGTGCAAGGATGGGGCTGGATGGGCTCAGTAGGGGTGCAGGCCAAGCCAGGCTTGTGCAGGGGGAAGGGAGCGAAGAAGGTTCTGCTGGAATGTGATGAAGTGCAAGCAAGCCTCTCAGCCGCTCAACCAGCACTTTGGTTGCTGACCACATAAGCAAAGGATTTGCCGGGACCAACTACAGCGCCATTTCTCACATTGCTGCAGCAATTGGTGCAGCCGGCTCCAAAGCTCTCCATTCTCCCGAGGACAGGATCAGGCTGCTGTAGCCTTCCTCACCACTCTGTCCGCAGCTCCTTCTAGCATGAAAATGAACTTAAGTGGAATGATACACCAGGGCCTCTCCAGCAACCCCGTACACATCAGGATCCACTAACCTGCCACCTATGGAAACACAAGCAGAACAGAGGGACATCCACCTGAACAAAGCAGAGAAGCTCGGCCCAAACACCTCGAAATGCCAACCCACTTAGCCCCCATCTGGGGCCAACAGCAGCACGATATGATATGATATGATAGGTTATTTATAACGTGCTTAATACCCAGAGGTTTCTAAGCGCTGACCCGGGGATCAAACCTGTGCTGCTCCATGTCGTCTTGCTTCCAAGTCGAGCATGTTGCCGCTGAGCTATCCTCCCGAGACAATGGCATGGAAGTGGCCTCCGCTAGCATCAGACTCACCCCATGTGACAGTATCAAAGACTTGACCCTCTCAGGGGGAATAGGGACACCTCCCAACCTGGGGAGTGCCCTAGCCAGTCCAACCTCAGAGGCAGGGGAAGAAGTTGAGAGGGGACCTCAGTCCTTGAACACCCTGCCTGTGCCCTGATGAATGCTCTTGGCACCACCGTCTGTTACCCAACATCTTGCATGTTAATTCTGGACAGATTTCCCAGTTTTGTTCAGGACCGCAAGAACCAACATGCAATGCGGCATCAGCAGAACCTAGAGGACTGCATGGCCACAGCCACAGATATAGAGAGTGACACTGAATCTCCAGGGCAGGTCGCATGCCAGCAAAGAACGTAAATACATAACTCACCACAACTCCAAGAAAGCAGCATGCCGAGCAAACACAGGCCACTGTAAATGGAGACTTATTCAAACACCAAATGTGGGAATGGGACAGGGTCTATGAGTAATTGCTATCTGGCAAGGGTGCAAAGCCCTGGCTTTTTTGATTTGTATTAAATGATAAAATGATGCGGGTAATTCCATCTCTGAAACAGTAATCTGCTGATCAGATTCCCCTTCCATAAGCTTCATGCCAAAGCATAGTATGTATCTGTGTCCTGCTGCATCAGTATCGGGATCTGCAGAGCCTGCTCTAGCTGTGGTACAGAGCCGGGTCAGTGGTCGCAGATGCCCAATTCACAGCAGCAGAGACAGTAAAGTCTCTGCCTCGCAGGGTCTACACTTAAGATATGCACCACTGTACCAGAACTTAGATGATCATAAGTAACCCATGATGGTGGCAGGATAATCTCTGAAATAAAACCATACCTGAGTTAAGGCAGAGTGCATGGTGCTACTTTTGATCATGGCCGCCACATCCCAATTGATATCTCAGAGGTGTCAGCTTCTTTGAGTCAGCTCTGCTGTAGAAAGTGATGTGTATTGTGGTCAGCAGAGTGTAGCCCTCAAAATGGCATGACATGAACCTAGAGGGCCGGGACTCCTCTTTGATTGATTTGTGAGGACAGGCAGCGGCCCTGGGCCTGGGCATCAAAGGAGCGCACCAATTAACAAGGAGTAGCCTCATTCCAGGGTGCTGCATCTCTAAAGGCCTTTCCTCTCAGTGAGAGGTGAATGAGTGGGATTATGATAGGCAGGAGGGCTCTGGTCAATGGAAGGAGACTTTCACCATTTTGGTTCTTGCTATCACTCTTTCTCTTTCCTGTCCCCTCCACTTCCTCTGGAGAAAAGCACTTTGGTTGTGACATCAGAAGGTCAAGGTCCATTCTGTTCAAGAGCAGGAATGGTGCCACTTAAGCAGGCTATCTTTAGTCTAACCACCTGCAGACATTTGCCTGAAAAAGAAGGGGTATAAGGGTTTCCCACCCCTTCTTCAGATTCTCATATATCCTCTTGGATCCTTTGAGGCTGCAGATTCTCTCTGAAGATCTCACTGGACGTTCCAAAGCCCTCAGCCTGAGGTGAAGATGGAATCACCCAAGACAGATGGAAGATCTGTTCCCTACCCTCTCCCAGGGCACATCAAGCTCATCACCTGCTGGGGCTGAAGTGACTGCTCAACACCGGGAGCTGAACTGAATCACTGGAGAGTCACACGTCGACCCTACCAGGGGGTTACAACCACGGCTCTTGAACTGCTGCCTCATTGATTGCACATCGATGCACCCAAGATCACCATTTCAATGACTGTTACCTGCCGACTCGAACCGCTACAGCGTCACTCATCGACCCCTCCCAGCAGCTAAAGCCTGACTCAGCCTAGCCAACTGTTCCTGGGACTGCCCTAACATGCATCCATGAGAGTCGCCCTTCAACTGCACCAAGCAACCGCATGTTCCACTACTCGACACCCGCTTGCTGCTTGGGCCCACACAATCCATTGCGCCTGAACTGAGCTTGATTCACTCGCATCTACATTCAACATCGGGTCTGATTTTGTCAGCCCTCCAAGAACTGAATCCAGGTACTATTGACACTTGGACCCTAGAGCATGGTTTGGTGATTATCGCTCCTGTTTACAGCCAAGATACCCTTTGAATTAACTTCCACCCCTGGAACTACGTTCAGAGTGCGACTTTCTCAAGTCTGTTGAATCTTCTCTGTTATTCCTTTGTAGTGGGTTTTTGTTCGGTATTTTCTATTCGTTTTACGTGCAGATGCTGTGTTTGATTAAAGTATTTATATTTTTAACAAACCTTGAGTAGCCATTCCCTTTATTTTGGACTGTGATACAGTATGGTTCGGGTCACTACAGGTTCACCTTGACACCCCTCTTAAGAGCATAGCCTTCTCTAAGCCCACCTTTATACAAAAGGCAGAGGTGGAATGTCTCTTAACGATCCCTCTTTTACATTTATGATTGTGTTGTGTTTTGGTTTCTACAGGTGTGAAGGCTGAGTGGGCCATTTTAACCCTACTCAGCCTTATACCACTTTGGAGCAGAATCCAAATTGTCACAAGGTTCAAATGGGTTTTTCAAAACTCAATTTGTACTTCCATTGTACAGACATATCCGTGGGAAAAGAGCACATGTAGATTGGCGCATAGTGTCAGCTGTGATATGGAACAAATGGAGGTGAGGTCAGAAGGTGTGGATGTGGATGTGGATGGAGAGACCAGGTGAAGGGCGGGAGATGGCGAGCAGTGCAGAACAATCTGTGGAGAAGTTGGGGGGAGGTGCAAGTGAGGGGGTGGTACCAAGTGGAAAGAGTGTTGCTGTTTTTGTGAGAGTGGGTGTGGAGTGAGTGGTCGTAGAAAAGGGTGCAGAGGGGTAGAGTGAGAATGTAGCAGGTGGAGGTAATGTAGGGTGAAAGCAAAGAGGATGAAAGAGTCCTTAGAGGATGGGAGACAGATAGAGAGACTGAGCAAGGGTGTGTGAAAGAGGTAGGAAAAGAAGAGAGGAAGATGAGGCTTTGTAGAAGGAGAGGTTGGAAGTAGAAGGAAGTAGGTAGTGGAGGAGCAATGTGGTAGAGATAGAAAGGGCAGGGGAGTGCAAGAAGACCAGAGACGGAAGAGGAGAGAGGTGGGAGAAGGCAGAAAGAGAGAGAAAGGAGAGGAGGGACGAGAGAGAGAGAGACAGAGAACAGAGAGTAGAGGCTGTGTGAAGACCGGATGAGGTAGGGAGTATGAAGAGGTGTGAGAGACAGATGATGTGACAAGAGAGGGGACAGGGGGAGAGGTGTGTGTAGTGACTAGGGAGATGTAACATCTGGGGAAGAAGTGAGAGGGAGGGACGAGGAGACATTATCTGAGGGGAGAGGCACTATTCAGAACCCTACTGAGATCAGTCTTTTTGGACTCTTATTCTAGGATACCCTCTGGTATCCAGGGGGGTGTAAGTTAGTTAAGGCATTGACCTTTATATGCTCCTGAAGCTGAGAGGCTAGCGTATAGAGTAGGGATTACCAAGCTATAGAATCCACGCTAACCTTGGGTATTAGGGAAGCCTGGGCTAGGGTGAAGGTTGAGCGGCAAGCCTGAAACACCCCTTAGCCAAGTTCACCTTCAGCCTCAAGAGTTTTGAAGACCCCATTTCAAAGTGCTTTTAATAAAAACCCTTGAACCATATGTTGCACTCTTGTGATTCTTCAGGCTATCTGTGACACCGACCACTCTTGCATCCCACATAGGCGATAAAGACGCAGGTAAGACTCTATCGCTCCCCACCCACACCAAATTGATGTACACAATCTTTAATTTGTTCTCCCTCCTTTACACACAATCCTAAATGCTTTCAAATGTACTGCTATTCCGAGCACTCCATGGTTCTCAAGCTAGGTTTGCTCTGTATAGAGATGTCAGGGTATCTAGTCATAGCATCGAATGCCAAAGCATCATATGCCTTACCATCTAAAAAAAACATTGAAAAAAAGCATCTAATGCAGTTTTTTTTTAAGTAAAGGGTTTATTTTAATTGTATTGGGTTTTTAAAGGTTTTAAAAAAAGGGGGGGTTGGAGGACCCCCATTAAAAAAAAGAAAAACAAAATGCATTCAATGCTTTTATTTCTACACTTTTTCTTAGATGATAAGGCATTCGATGCTTTGGCATTTGATGCAATGACTATAAACCAGATGTCAGTATGTATCCATGCATTCATAGATACACTGCACACATACTGTAAGAAATACAGCCTTGATGGTTTGGTTGTATGTTATGGTATCCACTTTGCAATATATACCCTTTCACCACTATAGGTCATCTCAAAAGAGAAAAGTAAGTACCACACAGTAGGAGGCAACATAATGTAATTTATGTTGGTTTCTTGGATTATGCAACTCTAAGGGTAAAGAGGATGGAGTCGAGTAATAGAGAAGGCAGAAAACAGATTGACCGTCAGTGCAAAAAAGAATCTGCGGTGGGGCCCTGGGTCCTAGTACGCCTGCATGTCCACAAACAACCTCTTGTGTTTAAAGGAGTTAGAAGTGGGGTAAGAGCAGCAAGTATAGAGAATGGCAGAAGAAGTCAATGTTATTTTACATTATGATGGTTAACTGTCTAGCACCCTCATCGCTTTTGCCTACCTCAAAGTTTGGATAGTGAAGGGGAGGGATGGAAGGAGAGGAAAGGAGTAATGCTGTCATCAGCCACATTAGGTATATGTAGCGAAGCTTGGCCCACATCTGTCGGCAACTTGCCCATGCACAGCCTTTTGTTATGTTGTTTCTCATTTCACCACTAGGTGGCTCCTTGACAGTGAACAGTGCCCGAACGCCCTTGCCTTGAGGGCTGACAACAGGCCGGGCAAGTAGAAGGAGAGTAGGACATAGGTGTCCATTCAAGCGCATAGGCGTTGAGATGCCCAGTACACTGTGTGCCAATGGTGACGTTGGCTTGAAGCTATGGTTGCCTTGCTCCTTGCTTGAGAGTTCGGAGCAAGGGTTCAAAGGTGCGGCTTGCCAATGCTATGTAAACTACTGCATGTATCACTTACAAAGCAGTCACAAGTAGCGCACAAGTGTACCTTGTGGCTTTCCCCCACAAATCTGGTGGAACACGCTCATCATGCAGCAAATCGACAAACCAGTTTGAATCACAACTTGTCCACAAAAAGATGACGCACAAACAATCCTTCACTTGTCATGCACCCACCCTCTGGAACTCGATCCCAGTGTCAGCTTGGTATGCCCCCACAATTCTCCAATTTTTCAAATCTCTCATAACGTGGCTTTTTCAACACCTGAAGAAAGACTAATTCCAACGGAGGCATAGACTAATGCACAGACCGCGACTAACAGTACTGTGCTAGTGTTAAAAAATGCCAGCCCAAACACTGGCTACACAAACCCTTTACAGTGCTCTACTGCTCTTGTGCGGGCCGTGATTTGAACAAAAAGTAAAATAACATTATATTTTAATTTCACAGGAACAAGAGCAGTAGAATTTTACATTCACTGCCTGAGCCAATGAAGATGCAACAATTAAATTAAATAAATGAATGGATAAATAAATAAATAAATAAATACATGGAGCCAAAGAGTAACCCACTCACCTTCTTACAGTCAGCAATTGTTAAAATAAAAATTAAAGGAGGTACAAACTGTATACTATACAGTTTGCTGAATGGAGAGAAAGACTGTGACCAATATCCTATTGTAGAATGTGTGCTACGTACCTTATCCAGCAAAACACATGTAAAAGGGTATCTTTATTCTTGGACTGCTCTGCAAAGCACGATAAACTCCCTCTTGCCCCTAGTGGACACAGAACGCATACTAGTTTATCTTGGTCGCTTGAGGCACCACTCCATGGAGAGAGTAGAGATGTGCAAGCATTTTCTTCACAGGCATCGTAGCAATAGGAAAAAGGAAATAAATAAGTCAGAGGCGGAACCAGACTCGGAAGGAGACGCCAGGGTCAAGGTGGCCAGGACATATTGGACAAAATCACAAATCTTTCAGTTCATAGGTTTCCTTTTGAGAGTAGCAACCAGAGTCTGGTATACCACCAGCTAACTGATCCTGCCAACAGCCTCTTGAGGTGCCCGCGGCTTAATGGGGACTGTGCACTTCTTACAAATTTACGCGGCTGCTCCTAGTGTAATTTTGAGGATGCAACATGCGAGATCTCGCTGAGTCGAGATCTCTCGAGAGTAAGCTCGGGAAGCACGCAATGAGACAAAAAAGGAGTCAGACTGGGAGCGAGGGACCAGGAGGAAGGTCGTGCCTCGGCGCTCCTCCTCAGAGCTGTAAAAAGACTCCAGAACTGCAGCTTAAGCAGGTTCCCCTACTCAAAGAGCGTAATTCCATGGCTGAAAGCAAGCTTCGTGGGAGCTCTAGTAGGCAGGGACGACTTTAGGGGCAGCAGAGCCCTGGGCGAATTGGCGCCCCCACCCTTCCACCACACGTCCCTGGTCAACAGGAAGTTTCACCTTTTCTAAAAAAAACATTTTTTAAACCTCCTCGCTTGTCACTACGGCGAGGAGGTAATTCTATGAATAGGGTGCATCAGCCCCCTATTGTCCCTAAATGTGCTCCGCTGACACGGGCTCATTTAATAGCAATGAGGCGCCTGCCACGCCTTCTTCCACTATGCCAGCTCGGGGGAGCCCTTGAAAGACTCCCCCGAGCTGGGGTGGAGGGGTGCACCCCTCCGCCTGCGGCAGAGTGGTGCATTTGGTGACAATGGGGTGCTGAGCACCCGATTCTCATTGAATGCCTCCGCCTGCTGCACCTTCTCCCGCTACGCCAGCTCGGGGGGGGGGGGGGAGTCCTTGAAAGACTCCCCTGAGCTGGTGTGGCAAGGCAGGGGCTAATGGCACCCTGGGGGGCGTGGCGGCCCGGGCGGTTGCCCAGCTCGCCCCCCTGTCCCACAAGGGTGGGCCTCCTAGTAGGTAGGAGTTGTGAATACCCATTACTGCATTCCTACAATTGGACTGAACTGTGAGTACCACTCCCTTAACTGAGAGTGTCTGTTTTCTCTGTGTTTATACAAGGTGTCCAAATAAACATATATACCCTCATCCAGTGTCCTGTGCTCATTGGGGCCACCCCAGTAATGCATATAAATATCTGCCCTCCCCACCTCCCCCCCCCCAGGAACAGTGGAGTCATTTCTACGTAAGGCGGTATTGTTTTGACTTCAGGTGGATTTTCGCAAGCTAGCGTGATTTCACAGCATTTTATATAAGACATTTCAAACGGCCCCCACATAAAAGGGTCTTAAAAACCGTAATCTAAAAAAAAAAAAACAGATACTAGCATATTGGCGGACATGAGTGTGCCATTCCCCGGAGAGTCCGGCCGTTACGAGCCAAGTAGACCTATGAGTCAGCAGTAATCCTCCAGCCGAGAGAACATCGATCCTTGGAGAGCGTGACGCAGCAGAAATAACAGATAAATACAACATGGGCTTAAATGCATTATAAGTAATACAATAATGCGATGTTCGGCTTTACTGTCAGACGTTATGGATGGAGGAAAGAGGCGAGTGCATCGTTTTATCAAACTAAGCAGAGATTCCGAAGGCAACTTCATCACGTGAGCTAGTTGGGGGAAGGCAATTTGCCCAGACAATTTCGTCTTTGTTTTTCAGCTCTCTGAATCACGTTTGCAGGTTTGGAAGCAGTTACTGGGCGCAGTGTCAGGCCTCTGTTGTCTCGTTTACCATGTAGCCATTACTTGGTGACTTAACACCTAGAAGCACATTGGGCCTGTGAGTGCTATATTAGCCAGCTGACCCACAACATCTAGGCCACGTTCTAAATCAGATTTTGGTTGGGTATTTGTGTGGGGAAAGTAACACGGCTGTTCACTGAATCACTTCCATGCTCACTTCAACTTTAATATACGTGTTAACGTGATTCCCAGTGCTTTAAAAGAGGAATGACAAATGCATTGAAGACTCTAAAACCAGCCGCATGGCTGCAGTGCTGGGCGTGGCCAAAAGAGGGCGCGGTTCAACCCAGACAATGCCTCATGAGACCATGCAAACAGGTATTTTGGGTCACTCAGCATGGTCTCAGGTGGTCTCGTTTGCAACCAGTCTGCATGTTGTAAATACATTCCTCTGATGTTTGTAAGAAAATCACTCTCTCACTATAAATAATTCAGTTATTGAGTAACTCACTCTCGTGTTGTAAATAAGTCACCTATGAGAAAGGGGTGGGAGGAAATAGTAACAATGTGGGTTTGTGGCCACTTTGTGTAAAATCAAAGAACATTTTGAGAACATAACAATGACCACAGACTTTTATATTTGACAAATATGACTGTGATAGTGATTCGGGTATGAAACCCTTCAGAGCACATCATGTATAGGGATGGGGTTGGGTGAAGGATTTGTCAAGACCTGTTGAACGAAAGATCAGCAAGGCCCCCTAATTTGCAAATGTATTGATAATCACCACAATGGACGGTGCAGAAAAGGAAATCACAATATATACTCTAGTACACCATGGGGGATGCAGAAAAGGACATCACAATATATACTCTAGTACACCATGGGGGATGCAGAAAAGGACATCACAATATATACTCTAGTACACCATGGGGGATGAAATAATGTAGTTACAAGAAACAAATAACATTGGGATGTGCAAAGGATTGGTCACTAATATTATTATGAATGGATAGTTTGTCAAACTATGATTGTGGCTTTTTCGAAACGTTTATATCATAAACTGATTTACTTCTACAGAGTTACAATTTTGGAAGATAAGGTACAGTAAGAGAAAAGCATGTGGCCAAGATCACACATTTTAGTTGGTTGGAGGAGCTTGGTCTCCAATACTCTTGACTGAACACATATTTTCTTAGCTCTGGCTGTTAAAAATATATAATATACATATCTAACAAATACATAAACCCATGATGAAATGCATTAAGCAAAAGAAGTATGATGGTGGCTATATATGTCCCATTCAGAACAGAAGTATACAAGTAACGGAATAAGTAATGCAGATTTCCATAGTCAACTGGTAGAGCTGTGTGGGGGCTTTCAGGAGCAAAAGCCCCCGTAAGCTCTTATCACCCATGCATTAATGCTAAATTAGAGCACTTGCGGCCATGCACAGCTGGCGTATAGCTGCCCCTTCAGATGCACAGACATGTTAAGGGAATTGCAAGGCCCTTACGCCGGGTTTGGGGGACTGGTATTGGGTACACAGCATCCTCATAATCACGGGTTTTGGAGCTGAGGGGGGGTGGGACGGCGAGCACCCATGCTCCAGATGCGCGCACAAACGAGAAATCATATTGTCAGTTTATTAGTGGGCTACAGGGGGTGCCACGGCAGTCCGAGCAATTTTTGGAGACTGGTGGGGCTCAGCCCTGGCTCACTTAAACCCCTCAGAGGCACACTGAAGGCTGTGCGCCACTTATTCCACACTCCCAACATGCGTGCAGGGCAACATGAAGTGTACAACATCCATGATGAAAAGCTTCATGTTTGCGACGCATGACTATTGAAGACCCTTTGGTCTCAAACTCGCAGTATTATTGACGCGACTTTAGTCCCTGAGCCCTGCTTTCTTTTCAAATGTTGTGGGGAATTCATATGAATTCTTTTTCCGATAGCACAGCGAGTACAGTGCTCGCTTTGACATCTGTGCAGAGCCTGCTGACGCAGGTTCGAATCCCGGCAGGGCCAAACTCAGCCTTTCATCCTTCCGAGGTCGATAAATGAGCATCACACACCGTGGGTAATGATAAGCAGCGCTCAGATGCCTGAGGGTTTGTAGCGCTATATAAATGCTAAATTATTTGTGGTGCTTCTTTCAAAACATACATTTGGGAACTAGCACAACAGGGCTTCGCCTGCTGCGTCACAACAGAAAGACGGGGGCAGGCTCATCCCATTGACCAAAAGCATATTTTGAGCTATGCTACAGGCCCCTCATCGGAAAGGGCTACAGGCACCGTCGTCCTGCCACATCATGGCAATTTTGGGTCGTGTTCCTGAAGACAGGCACAGCTCAACAAAATGTCTCTTTCCCCTCTGCGCTCCAGCAGCCTAAAAGTCGATGATGGCGTAGGTACTAGGGCACAGACCGTATGGACGCGTCAGACGTTCCGCCCAGCCACTCTCTCTCTCTCTCACACACACACACACACACACACACAGGCTTGAATAAAATTAGGCCCTATGAGCTATGTTTTTGATAAATTTGTGACGGTCGAAACAGTATTTCCGCACCTGGCACAGTGATTTGCAAACATGAGCAAAATGTGCACCAATGCCTGCCTTTTCTTGCAAAACTGCTAGAACCTGCAGCTCTCCTGCTTCATGACGATGTGGACTCCACTTGGATTCTAGACCCTTTGCAAGCGTACTTCCACCCAGAGACAATGGTAACTCCTTTGCAGATGATATCCAAAATGGTAGATGGAGACGCTGCCATAGCACTGGTACTGTTGGGCATCTTGGAGGCCTTTGACACTGCCAGACTCTCTATTCTCCTCTATCACCTACAAGGATTTGGTAATTCTACTGTAGACATCAAACGGCCACACTCTTTCCTTTCAGCTCCCCCTGGGTTACTTTGTCTGGGAGCCTTTGAGTCCAATGCTCCCTCATGAATTGTAGGCTTCCTCAGGGCTCTGGCCGGTCCCTACTCCTGTTGAATCTCGATGTACAGCCCGTAGCGTCCCTCCTGCATTCAAACCACATCACATTTTATATGTACGCGGATGACACTCGGATCTTGATCGCGCTGCGTATGAGCTTCCAATACAAATCCGACAGATTGGAATTTTGTAGGACGGACCCTGTATGCAGCTAGACACTCTCTAAAATTATTTTAAGGGAAATCTACAAATTGGAGCACTACACTATTGCGCTGCACAACTTTGCATATTTCCCGTGCTGATTGAACATGGCTCTGATTTGCAGAGGTAACTCCACTTTCCACTGCCTTTCAGCACACACTGTTGATTACAAGGGTCAACACACACATACAATATTTAACTTTAGTGGCAGTATTCAAGGGCATAGGAGAAAAACGAAATCCAAGAGTTATAACAAAATATTCAAATAAAGTAACAGAAAAAAGCAAGCAAATGCACTTCCATATCTCTGAACATTAGGACCGTGAAACGAGGGACATTATCGATCCACAAGAGAGATAGGATCCACCCACCTCCCTAAAGCAACATTTAAACCTATTAAAGAACATCTCAGCCCTCGCTTCACCATAGCAACCAAGAAGTCATGAACTGTTGACATTTTCTCCGATAAGGAACGTCACACAGACCACCGTGACTATATAAATCAAGGGATCGCAAGCCGTCTGCAATCAACTTTTCCCCATATTCATCAATCAAACTACCAAAATCTTGAAATTTCAACTGAGCTTTTACGCTCCCTATGCAAACCAATCCCTAAAAACCACTCTCGCTAATTTCCAGCACTTTGTCTCACACCATGCGCAAAAGTATTCAAGTCAGCACCTCACCCCGTGCCATCATGCTTATGGACATACATGATTGTCCCATATCCGTAAGAGTTTGGACAAGCATGATTATCCCTGGGTAGACATGAACACTGTAGATGGTCTGGCAAGGAATATTTTGTATCCCTTGCTTGTTTTTCCTGTGAAATATCACCACATTGTCGTTCAGAATTAAAGCCATATATGTCCATGGATGACCATGGTTAGCAATATTCACCCAAAAGAGCTCTGTTTCAGGATCTATTGCATGGCACAGACAGTCATCCCCACTGAAACATTCCCCTCTAGCAATACCAGCGTACCCATTTCAGACAAACGGTCACTGATAAAGAAGACAGCATGCGAAATCATATAAAACAGAGCTCTAATGACTCATCAGGCCTTACTTTTCAGTTCTCTATCCTGGTAGTAGAAGTCCCTGCTCTGCCCTGCAATGCATAAGATGTATGCAAGCAACTCACATTTCACACCCATTGTGCTTAAAAAATGATTTCCATGAAGGAGATTTTTATGGTTGGAAGGAAAGGTGACCCTTCGGGGTTGGGCTAAAATATACTTCAATTTTCTACGGTATTGGTTTGGAGTTGGGGTTTCTTTAAATTGTGCAGAAAAACTATACATAGTATTTTATTGTAAACAGAAATAGTATTGCTTTTCCCAAACATTAACACCCTCTGGTATCTGGTCTTTGCATCTAATGCCTTTTCATCAAATGCATTTGCATGGAGGCATTTGCATCGGAAAAAATGCAAAGAATGCATTTTTGTGGGTGGTAAAGGGTTAATTTGTATTGTGGTGGGTTTTAAAAGGTTAAAAAACAGGGGTGGGGGCAGTGGGACCCTGGGACACTCCCAGGGGGGACCCCCTCCCCAAAAAAGAAAGAAATGCATTTGGTGCTAATTTTCTTAATGCAAATGCTTTAGATGGAAAGGTATTAGATGTAAAGATTCGATGCAATGACTATAAACCACACCCACCCCACTTGATATGTATCCATGATGAGCAAAATCAAAGATGAATGTCAATGTATCATGGACAAACCATGGTCAAACCGCGCTGAACCCAATCCAGCCTGACCACGTGTGGCAATGGACAGCTCTGGTTACCAGTTCGTGCATAGTCCTGTTACATGTACAGAGAGTCTGTACGTCATTTCAGAGCTTCAAGGACAGACCATAGAGAAAAAGAACTAAGGCAAGATGTAACAGTGCTGACCATCTATATACATGGACAACTCTGTTTATCCATGAAGCCATTGACAACCAAATGTTGCCTGCCCATGTATACCTCTGTTAGATGGACAGAGACTGTTGGGACCTGGGTAAGCCCAGTGATGGCGTGCGGGCCCCCCAGGGTCTGAGCACCAGCGCGCGCGGGCGGGCGCGCAAGAACGCACGCCGGAGACGTCTGAGTGTTCCGGTGCTCTGGCGCGAACTGCCCGGGCACCGCCTTTATTAACTCAACGCGCATGCGCCGGCCCAGCGGGCCGCGCATGCGCACTTCGTGTACTACGTACACAACATCCCTCCTTTTCCCCCCAAACAACAAACACATTAAACAGGGGAGCCAACGTGGCTCAAATCAAACTGTACTTAGCAGGGCTTGTTACTCATGCCGCTGAGTCCATGATGAAATCCTGGAATCTTTGCGGTGGACGACGTCCTTCCCTGCGCGGGTACCTGGGTGAACCTCCCTCGGGGTTCTCTGGTCCCCCGGGGTCCTCTGGCGGTTCACCGCCTCCACGCGGCGCCTCCGCTGCTTGTCCTTGGTCAGGATTGGTTTCCTCTTCCGCTGCCACAGGTCCTATGCGCTTGAAGAAGGACACGTTTCTGGTTACTCTACCCCACGCATTCGCAGCTGTGACCATTGACCCTTTGACATGAGTGACTCCCATTGGTTGGGTTTCGTAAGTCATTGAGAGTTTTCCTTCCGGTTTCCTGTTCCGGACTAGGACGGTGTCTCCTACCGCTATCTCTCTTTCTAGCAGCCTCCGCCTTGTTGTTTCGTTCTCGTTTCTCGCTGCTCTTTCTGCTGTCACCCGTGCACTATCGATCACACCTGGGTGTCTGTCTCCCGCTTCGGGTATCAGCCCTCTGGGTATTCGCCCTGAACAGCTCCTCGGCGGGTGCGATTCCGGTGGATCGATGTGGGGTGGACCGGTATTCACGAAGAAAGTCAATTAAATTTGTGCTGTAGATCCTCCCCTCCATTGACAGAAATTCGAAAAATCTTGTTCAGTGTCCGCATGAATCGCTCAACCTCTCCATTGGCCCTTGGCCATAGCGGGGTTACCTTCCGGTGCTTTATGTCTTGTTCTTCGCAGTACCTAGCAAACCGCTGTCCTTGGAACGGTGCTCCGTTGTCTGAGCAGATCTCAAAGGGGAACCCATGGGTGGCGAAAATTTTGTCCATTGCCAGGATGGTGTGATCACTGGCGGTGGATTCCACAAGCTCCACCTCCGGATACCTCGACCACTGGTCCGTGACCACCAGGAAATATAGGCCCCTTCCGGTCGAGCCGAAGTCTGCGTGCACCGTTCCCCATGGTACGTCACTCTGCTCCATGGCCCGAATGGGTGGGCCCCTTTCCACAGGACTCGTGGCTTGGCAGGGAATGCAGGTCCTCACAAACTCGGCCACCCTGTGCTCCAGATCGGGGAACCAGACCTTCAGCCTGAGGCGTGCCTTCATCTTGGCCATGCCTTGGTGCCCTGTGTGGGCCAACTGGAGGACTCTCATGACCAATGACCTGGGGATCACGATCTGGTGCCCTCGCAGTAACAGACCGTCCGTGGACACCGTTGCAGGTCCCTTTGCACCTCCGGATTCCTCCTGGCGTTGTTCAAAAGGATGTCCCGCCACTCTCCTGTGGCCACCGCCCTTTTCACCCTCAGGAACGCCTCGTCGGAGTTCGAGTCGTCCGCAATGTCCTGTCTCGATAAGGCCACGGGCAGGGCCGATTCAATGACGAGGTGTACGGCGTCCCCAGTGTCAGTCATCTCCACGGGACTCTGGGTATCCATCGTGCCTGGATGACGAGAGAGATAGTCGGCTGGGTTGTGTGTACCTGGGCGGTATACTAGCTTGACGCCGTATTCCATGAGGGATAGCATCCATCTCTCGATGCGGGGTGGCGGCTTGGATGATGTTCCTGACAAAATAGGAATCAGGGTTTTATGGTCCGTTATCACGACGACGGGTTTGCCGAGGATGTAGATTCTGAAGTGTTTGCACCCCCACAGGATGGCGAGGGCCTCCCTTTCTATCTGGGAATATCTCCTCTCCGTGTCGGTGAGGGCTTTGCTGGCATATGCTATGGGCCTCATGACCCCTAGTTCATCTGCCTGCATGAAGACTGCCCCCAGTCCCACCGGGCTGGCATCGACCATAATCTCCGATTCTTGGCTGGGATTGAAATAGGCCATTGTTTCCTGCTCTGACAGGGCTTCTTTGATGGCCTTGAAGGATCGTTGTTCATTCTCAGTCCACTGCCAGGCTACGTCGTTCCTGGTGAGTGCCCTCAGAGGTTCCGACAGAGAGGCTAAGTCCTTGATAAAACGGCCGCAGTAGATGACCATCCCTAAGAAGCTCCGAACTTCGGCCGGTGATGTGGGTGGAGGTGCATCTCTAATGTCCTTCACTTTTCCAGGATCCGGGGATATGCCCCCAGCATGGAAGGTGAACCCAAAGAATTCCAGTCGGTCTTTTATGAATTCACACTTTTCTTGGTGCAGGGTTAAACCCACCGCCTGTAGCCTCTCAAAAGTGTTCTCTAGCCGTTTAAGATGTTCAATTTCCGACCTGGCAAAGACTAAGATGTCGTCGGACATGTTTATGACTCCTTTCAGTCCGGACAGGGCTCCTCTGATGGCGTTTTGGAAAACCTCCGCTGCGGACGATATTCCGAAGTTTAGTCTTTTGTACTGGTACAGCCCCTCGTGAGTAGTGAATGTCGTAATGTACCTCGACTCAGGGTGTAACTCTAGCTGGTGATACCCAGACCTGAGGTCCAGTTTAGAGAAGACTTTGGCACCTTGGAGTTCTCCGACGATGTCATCTAGAGTGGGTGTGAGGTGACGCTCCCTTTTGATGGCGGCATTTGGGAGTCTCATGTCCACGCAAATGCGTACTGCCCCCGGTTGCTTCGGCTTTGGGGCCACTACGATAGGCGAAACCCAAGGGGTGGGGCCTTCCACTCTTTCAATGATGTCCCGGTCGACCAGCTGCTGCAATTCCTCCTCCACTTGGGCTCTTAAGTGGAAAGGAATCCGGCAATGTTTGAGGGCCGTCGGCCTCACGGACTTGTCGATATGTAAGCGTATGGGCTCTGCTTTCAGCTTTCCAATGCCCTTGAAGAGAATTTCAAATCTGTGTAGCATGCTTTTCAGATAGGCATGGTATACTCCAAACGAGAAGTGGACAATGTCGAGTGCTTCTGATGCCGCACAGCTCAACAGGGAATATGGGCTGACGCTGGTGACAAAGAACCTTGCTTTGATAGTGTTCTGTCCATGAGAAACCGGGGCTACAAACACACCTTGGATGGGTAGAGGTGTTTCCCCTCTGAAAGCATATATTCGCGCCATGGACGCTGACAGCTCCGGTGGGCCTGGTAGGGCCTCATAATGTTTGGTGGCCAGCACACAGACCGAAGCCCCAGTGTCTATGAGAATGGGGGTGGGGACGTCATCGATGTTAACAGTGCATGTGGGTTGGCGTCTCGTGCCAGGACTTTTCACAATGCTGGTAATGAAGAAAATCTCTTCCTCCTCCTCCTCCTCTTCTGCGATGTCCAGGTCCTGCAGACCCTGATCGATCGATGAGATGCCTCTCACTCTGCGAGCGCCTCCACGTCCCACTCTCTCCGGTCCTCTTCCTGCCGCTACAGGGGCGGCAGCCCGGCACATCCTTGCATAGTGCCCCGGTGTGCCACACCGGCCACATGTTCTCGACTTAGCTGGGCATTCTCCTCCGTGGGGGAGATCATATCCACAGTAGGAGCAAGATGAGGCGTTGCCTGGTGTGGGCGGGGCATCAGGCCTTCTCGGCGCCCATTTCGACCTTCCCGTTGCTGAACGTCCCACAGCAAATGCGTCTTCATCATTCTTCGGTCGCGTGGCAGCGTCCATTTTCGCACCTCTGGCTTCTGCCAGCTCATGTGCTCTTCCCAGGTCCAAAATTTGCTGGAGGGTCAGACCAGGTTCTCTCAGTACTTGCCTTCTAAGTTTGCCGGAGCTGCACCCCTGCAGTAGCTGGTTGCGGACCATTTCTCCCTCATCGACCCATCTGCAGGAGGTCGCCAGGTGCCTCAGACGGGCACAGAATTTGTCTAGAGGTTCGTCGTCTAGTTGTCTTTCGGCGCCCATGACAAATCTATCAAAATCCACATTTGCCATGGGGAGAAAATGGTCTTTGAGTGCCTGCGTGACTGCGTCATACGTGACCACGGGGATGACGAGGGAATCGTAGATTTTGTGGACTTCCGCGCCTGCCGAGTAGATCATAGTTGCGATTTTGGTGTCATCATCGTTCACCCCAGATGCCCTGAAGAACATATCTAGCCTCTTGACCCACAGCAGCCACTTCGGGCCCAGTTTGGAAGGGGGGCCAGTAGTATCGAATTCAGGCATGGGGGCCAGGGAGCTGCGAGATCTGCGCGGGATTGGGGCTATGGCACTCTCATCATCAGTCTCTTCGCCCATTTCTGCGTCACGTACTCACAGTTATCTTTTCCTAGAATGATGGGCGGCTTGTCCCGGGCTTGTAGTAGTGCTGGGGTGTAGAAACCCACTTCTTTCTTCTTTGATGCCACAGCCCTGCGCCTGCAGGACTGTGGGAGTTCCAAAAATTAAGTAGTATTCCCCAAAACACAGCTGGCAGGTGGCGCACGAGCACCCTCTCGGGCCGCAACCACTGCAGCTGTGTGTGAAGAGAGGAGCGAGCGAAAACAAAATGGCCGCCGGCACTCCGCGGGTCCGTGATACGGAAGAGCTTTCCGTCTCTCCGAGGCTGTCGGAGCAGGGAAGTGATCCGTACCTCCTCGTCGCCAGTGTTGGGACCTGGGTAAGCCCAGTGATGGCGTGCGGGCCCCCCAGGGTCTGAGCACCAGTGCGTGCGGGCGGGCGCGCAAGAACGCACGCCGGAGACGTCTGAGTGTTCCGGTGCTCCGGCGCGAACTGCCCGGGCACCGCCTTTATTAACTCAACGCGCATGCGCCGGCCCAGCGGGCCGCGCATGCGCACTTCGTGTACTACGTACACAACAGAGACCATCACCATAATAAATGTGATTCGTGGGAAGATCCTGGACACACATATCAATGACCTAAATCAGAGACAGAACAGGGATGACTACTTCAATACCTGCCCAACTCTATTTATTCATGCCCTGGGGACAGCCAAAGAAGAGAGATGTCCAGGACACCCTCAAAAAAGAAACTCTCGCTCTCTTTCATGAGTAAGTCGTTCGCAATCTGTTCATGCAAGCACTAGTGCATTAGAAAAGCAACGTCTCCTGAATGAGCAGGTGACTGCACACCTGCATGCCAGTGACTTAGGGTGAACATTGAGTGCTGGTCCCCAACCTTGGTACAGGAACTATATGCATTGAAGTAATAGTGACACTTTAAATATTGTTTTTCATTCAAATATTCATCCCTTTATTTTCAACATGCATCTTTAGGCAAACTATTTGTGTACGTACACAATCCTTACAGTATAGTACATTTAGACAAAGTCAACAAATGTTTCTTGCCAGTGGGATGCTTTTCCAAGGCTCATTACTTCTTACATTCCGTCATTACATTACACCGATATTTCAGTTGTATCCAGTTATCCCTTTCACAGGAAATGCATCAATATATACACATATACATTTTATATTTCTATTTATTCTGGGTTGCAATGCGGCTCGTTGGAAGGGAAAGAGAAAGATATCCAACGGGACGGTCGCCATCTTGGGAATGACTAGAATGGTGATTACGTTCCAGGGAAGAACGGAACGGAACATCAATGGCGGCTCGTCCATCTCTTCCATAGGCGCCAGAGGGAAAGCGCTGTGACGTCGAGCACTTCAAAAAGAAATGCTGTACATAAGAAAAAAACACAATTTTAAGCAATCCTTTTGCAGAGTTCTTTACACGAGGATGAAGTGGCACAAGCGTAGATTGAGGTCCATTTATTGAAGGCGACTGCAATGGGGACGTCAAGTGGAAACAGCATGGACACACCACATAGGTATGGCATCTACAGATGCCTTCAGTAAATTAGAGGCGTGACTAGGAGGGGCTCATAGAAATGGGATTACGGTGCGGGGGGTGGGGGGGGTACTGCTACTTTCCAGGAAGAGGTAGGCAGGGATAGCGCTGGTATTTTTTATATCCAGGGAAGGGTGATGTGGAGGGCACAAGAGCTGAAAGGGGGTACAGCACAGTGGGGTTCGGGGAGCAGAGAGATTGAGTACGCGCTGGAGTGATGGGTGCAAGTGGGAGAGCAGCAGGTGGTAGACTATGCAAGGTAAGTAGGTGCCAGGCATTGGACGCATTTAAAGAGTGGCACAGAATGTTTTTTCTTTGTTGCACAGAATGTGAAGAGCAAACTTTTATAATTTTGTTGAGAGAGTGAAATGTTAGAAAGACAGAGATGGAGAGAGAGGGAGAGAGAGGGAGGCAAAGAGATAAAGAGGCAGAATAAGAAATGGAGAAAGAGAGAGAGATAGAGAGGGAAGCAAAGAGATAGAGAGGCAGAATGAGAAATCTAGAGATGAGAGACGGGGACTAGAGAGAGAGAGAGAGAGCGAGAGAGAGAGAGAAGGACAGGGGGCAAATAGATAGAGAGGCAGAATAAGAAATAGAGAAAGAGGGAAAATGAGAGAGGGAAAGAGAGCGAGACAGAGAGAGAGAAAGAGACCAAGGTGTAGGGTGGAGCAGAAGCATTCCCTCTACTTTTCCCCACAGGCTGCCCAACACCAGACCACAAGGTGCTATGGTCCGTTGAGCGATGATCTCTTTCCTAAAAACAATTAATTATGTTAATATGTAGTGAAAGAGTATCTCTTTATGAAAGGGACTGGGAAAAGAACGTTTAGCAATTGTCAATGTAGGGGAGCACAGATGCCAGAAATGCAGTGAACAGCTAAAAGAACAGGGAACCCCGGGTAGAGAATCTCTACATGTGTAGCCTAGGGACGCACTCAGGGTTTACCATGATGCTCCTTTCAATGCAAGAAGTCAAGTGCTGGACTGGGTGGGGGGCATATAGGAATGCAATCACTAGGCAGGGCACTCATCTGGGAACCTGCAACTCACGCATCCTACACATTCAATCCCATTGTAGTTACCCGGATTAACCATCACAGAACATTTGTCCTGCAGGTGCTGCACTCTGGTTGGCTGGACACCACTCTTCTTCATCTAACCGTGCCCCCAAATTCCTCTTTTGTACACTGTCACTTTGCACATAGCTGCATAGACTGCCTACCACGTGTATCTCTCCCTGGTGTGTGGATTGGAGAAGCCGAAGCTATGAAAACTACATTGAAGTGCTTGGGTACATCTAGAGCCAAACACCACATTGAAGTGCTTGGGTACATCTAGAGCAAATCACTACATTAAAGTGCTTGGGTACATCTAGAGCCAATCACTACATTGAAGTGTGTGGGCACATCTAGAGCCAATCACTACATTGAAGTGCTTGGGCACATACAGAGCCAATCACTACATTGAAGTGCTTTGGTACATCCAGAGCCAATCACTACATTGAAGTGCTTTGGTACATCTAGAGCCAATCACTACATTGAAGTGCTTTGGTACATCTAGAGCCAATCACTACATTGAAGTGCTTGGGTACATCTAGAGCCAATCTCTACATTGAAGTGCCTTGGTACATCTAGAGCCAATCACTACATTGAAGTGCTTGGGCACATCTAGAGCCAATCACTACATTGAAGTGCTTTGGTACATCTAGAGCCAATCACGCACCCTATCATACTGCATCCGAGTATACCAGGCTGGTAGCGCCTAACCTCACCGCTGTAATACACTTCTAAAGTTATCGGCTCTCGATCCTAAATGGCTCATTTTCTGCACTCGGACAAAGTCGAATTAGAGAAGTTGAGTTCACACAAACCCAACCTTAAACAAACGCTCTGCAACGCACCTCAATGCCTTTATTTACCTACTCCCTAGTGTGTGCTTCCCACTTTCTCCAACTTCCTCCCCAACCATCCTCTCATCTGGCCACCACAGATCATGGGCACAGTCTGCCAGTACATAGTATATGTGGGCAATAGAAGGCAGAAAGTGTGGGTGACCTGGCGTATAGTGCCAATATCTGGCAAAAAGGTGTCAATATCTGTCGGTTGATGTGAGTACCAGGCATGTGTTGCCAAGTCCCAGCAAACGGGTATATTTTCTGGCAACAAGATGTCAATAACTGGCAAATAGCACGAGTACATGGGCAGATAACGGCAACAACTGCCAACAAGGAGCCCGATCAGAGCAATACAGTCTGTGCATTTGTTAAGACAGGGTTGTGGTTTCTGACAATGCTTATTTGTGTAATATGCGTAAAAATGGTTTAGTTGTTTAATGCATGTTCTGTTACATCTTTTATCTGCCGATCCAAGTGCCTTGAGGCCTTCTTTGTGCAGATGCTCGCAGGTCTTCGTGTAGTCATTAAATGTGCAAACACGTACATCGGGGCGCAAACATGTTGAGACCTGCAATGGATGGGGGAGGCGGGTGCTCACGACGAGTGCAACTCCTTGCCCCAGAATATAACACCTTCTGGCGCTCCCTAGAGCACAACGAACTCTCGCAAACTGCATCCGAGAAACCTTCACACACATGTTTATAACGAATGAAAAAATAACGAGAGTGTTGTCGATATTATCATTATTTTATTTAAATGCACCAAACACCCTCCCCGACATATTTTAGGACTGGTGTAATTTCATACACTAACTCCAGTCCTAGAATATTTGGGGAAAGTGTTGGATAGTGCATTTAAATAAAATAATGAAAATATCCAAAACACTGTCGTTATTTTTTCATTCGTTATAAAGACTGCATACCGTAAAATACATGCCACTGCTGTTGTGTGTCTGCCTGGCCGTTCTGCTTGCTCTTCCTGGTAATGATGGGCCATTCCTTTGAATGACAAACGTTTGTGTCTGTTGTATCTCTGATTTCCTAACATCATGTGTCTTTCTGGTCCCCTTTCTTCCCTTTAGCATCGCTCCTCAATCGCCCTGTAGGCGTTGCTTGCTGGAATGTGCCTGTTAGTCTCACTTGTATAGTAGCCATGTTAACACTGGCTGGTAGAAAACCCAGCTGTCCTGTTTAACATGTGTTGCAGTAGAAGTGGTATAGCATACGATGGTCACTGGACTATATATATCCAGCAGAGGAAGGGAGGCATACCATGAGACACCAATATTCCAGCTAATATACACCATGCCATCTTTACTACTGGGCTTCCTATCACTTCTTATACCGCTGCTTCAACCAGCGCGTATCCGTCCCCCTGACGGCCTACAATCGCCACGCACTGTTACTATGCCTTCATGTGACTGCAGTAAGTAGAGACTTGTCCTGTCCCACTGCATTGTTTTTTTTGCCTAAAACCTGTCATACCTTTACTGTATATTGCTGTTCACACTGCTCTGCATTTGTAGCCCTCTACAACTCGAGAAGTGGCTTTACCTGTGTGTGCATTCACATACTTCCTGTTCACTATGCCTGTCTGCTCACCAGTTGTAGCCCCCACACCATGACGTGAGGCTCTGTGTGTCTGCATCACACACCAATTCTGTCCCTTATGCTTGTCTACACACCGGAAGTAGCCCCCCATGTACCATGAGGTGAGGCTTTGCCAGTTTGCTTACACACACCTATTATGGGCCTCATTATAAGTTTGCCGGTGCGGAAACAACAGTGCCAGTAAGCTTATCGGCACCGTTGTTTCCAGAACGGCAAACTACAGGTCTGTCTGCCGGAGCGCTGTGCCCAACAGGTCTGACCCTGCCGGGCACAGCGGCCACGGTAGGCAGACCATCACGGAAGCACCGGCAACGTTAACAACAGTGCCGGTGCTTCCATGGTCCCCATTCTCATAACGTCCTGTACTCTATGGGAATCGGGACTTACAATTTGTTGGTGCCCGACATCCCGGACCGCCGGGGTTGTAATCCCCTAGTGTTACTGGGAAGTCAGGTGCTGGTAAATCATTATGGGTCTGGCGGCAACCTGCCGGTATCACCAGCATGTTTACCGCCAGACCCGTAATGAGGCCGTATGTCTCACATGCTTGTCCACCCACCTGATGTAGCCCGCACACCATGAGCTGAGGTTTTGCCAATTTGCATGCACACACCTACTATGTCTCTCATGCTTGTCTACACAACTGATGTAGCCTCATATCATGAGGTGAGGCTTTGCCAGTTTGCTTACACACTTACTATATCTCTCATGCTTGTCTGCACACCTGATGTAGCCCCCAGTACCCTGAGGTGAGGTTTTGCCAGTTTGCATACACACACCAACTATGTCTCTCATGCTTATCTAGACACATGAAGTAGCCCCCCGTACCATGAGGTGAGGCTTTGGCAGTTTTCTTACACACCTTATATCTCTCATGCTTGTCTGTACACCTGATGTAGCCCCCGGTACCATGAGGTGTAGCTTTGGCAGTATGCTTACACACACAGACACCTACTATGTCTCCAATGCTTGTCTGCACACCTGATGTAGCCCCCCGGTACCATGAGGTGTGGCTTTGGCAGTATGCTTACACACACAGACACCTACTATGTCTCTAATGGTTGTCTGCACACCTGATGTAGCCCCCCGGTACCATGAGGTGAGGCTCTGCCAGTTTGCATACATACACCTACTATGTCTCTCATGCTTGTCTACACACCTGAAGTAGCCCCCCTCCCCTGTACCAGGAAGTGTGACTTTGCCAGTTTGCTTACATACACACCTACTATGTCTCTCATGCTTGTCTGTACATCTGAAGTAGCCCGCCACACCATGAGGTGAGGCTTTGCCAGTTTGCTTACACACACCAACTATGTCTCTCATGCTTGTCTGCACACCTGATGTAGCCCCCGTACCATGAGGTATGGCTTTGTGAGTTTTCTTACACACACCAACTATGTCACTCATGCTTGTCTGCACACCTGATGTAGCCCCCGTACCATGAGGTATGGCTTTGCGAGTTTTCTTACACACACACCTACTATGTCTCTCATACTTGTCTACACACCTGAAGTGGCCCCCCGGTACCAGGTGGTGTGGCTATGCAAGTTTGCTTACACACACACCAACTATGTCACTCATGCTTGTCTGCACACCCGATGTAGCCCCGTACCATGAGGTATGGCTTTGCGGGTTTTCTTACACACACACCTACTATGTCTCTCATACTTGTCTACACACCTGAAGTAGCCCCCCTGTACCAGGTGGTGTGGCTTTGCAAGTTTGCTTACACACACACCAACTATGTCTCTCAAGCTTGTCTGCACACCTGATGTAGCCCCCGTACCATGAGGTATGGCTTTGTGAGTTTTCTTACACACACCAACTATGTCACTCATGCTTGTCTGCACACCTGATGTAGCCCCCGTACCATGAGGTATGGCTTTGCGAGTTTTCTTACACACACACCTACTATGTCTCTCATACTTGTCTACACACCAGAAGTAGCCCCCCTGTACCAGGTAGTGTGGCTTTGCAAGTTTGCTTACACACACCAACTATGTCTCTCATGCATGTCCAATTTTGTCTGTAACCCATATGCGTGCTCTTGCACATTTAGAAACTTTACCATACACTTTCTGTAACTAGCGCCTAGATGCTTCAGGGCTTTGTGTGCTGAAATAAATAAAGTAAAACCAAACACGGCACCAATAGTCCAACAAATCGACACCCGAAGACAAAAGTATTCACTTTCAAGATGCTACAGGAAGCACCTGACACTTCCTTCAAAGTAGTCCAGTGGATCTTTACCAGCCCGTATCCCGGCAACTGCAGCCAATGGAACGCCTTCGTAATTAGTCAACTGTTGTGTCTTCTGGGTCTGGCCCCCTTTGATCAGGTTCATATGCTATCAATTCATTTTTGGCACAGGATTGTCGACTGCCAGCCATCAAGCAGGGAAATGTTCCACTGACATGTTCTCGCAATATGGTAGGCATCAAGACCTCAGCTCAGCATCCATAGGTACTGGAATCCCAAAGTGCAGACCCGAAACCTAGTGTGCAGTAGGAAGAGCCAACCCGACCTACAGGGCAACCTGGACATTGCTCCCACTAGTTTTTGCCACTGCGTCCTCCTTGCATTTCGGACAGCTGGGCCTCTTCAGTGATCCTGACGTCACACCGAGGAGGCATTATTTCTCTTATAACATCTCCTGGAGCATAAGACGTTGATCTTCAAGGGTGTGATATCACTGCATATCGACTGAGCTGTTGGCTGTAAATAATGCATGATGCTCCGTCGACCCTACTCGCCTCACATAGACTGTACCGATGTGGCTTCTCCGCACTGCGTGAATCTCTGTCAGCGGAGTCTAACTCAGTGAAGGCCGTAGCACGTCCATTCCCAAATGTCACTCTTTTCATGAGTCATTTCCCTCAAATGTCTCGAATTCCGAGCAATTATGACCAGCTGCACTGCTTGAGAAAGTCCTTTGATATTGAGGTTACAGGAGGTATATCTTTCATCGTCATGAAGCTGATGAGGCAGCGGTATTTCGTAGCATGGATTCGCTTATTCATTTTGTCGCTGAGTGTCTGACCCTTTCGACGAGCAATTACCGCAATGTCACCTGTGACTTTAAATTGGAAAGTTGGGGTAGTTTATCACTCTGCTAAAACCCACCGGCAATAACGATTGCACATAATTTTCATTATAAAAAAAGAAAACCACTTACGAATTCCACACAGGTGATAGACCAATGTTCATTAGGTATGGTAAAAAGACGTAACACACAAACCTATAAAGCGCAAAACGACCCTCAGGCATCCTGGCGCTGTTACAGTATGTTTACTTAGTTGCTGGAGGAGTACAGGATAATGATGACTAACATTTGTGGTTAATGCTTACAGTTAGTTACAGTGGGCTTACTTAGTTGCTGTATGAATACAGGTTAGCAATGACTAACAATCATGGTCAATGCAAACACTGAGAGCTACAATTGCATGGTAGGGTTTACGAACTGTTCCTTGGTTACAGTGGAAACAGATCGTGGTGGCTAGGGAGGTGGGAAGGAATTCAGAGCAGGGGGAGAGACAGGGAAAACGTAATATATGAGACTAACAGTAACATTTGTAAGGTGTTGGCTTAATGGTTCTGTGGTTACAGGGGAACCGAGTCAGATGCCCCTGGAATTATAAGAGCTATGCTCAACTAAGGTGCAGGTGGAGTGCCGGGGCTTCTAGTGAGGGTGGAACATGACTAGCAACGCATATGTGTCTATTGATAGGACAAGTCTAGGCACATTAAATAGGTCTGGAGAAGCCACTAGCCAGATGTGCGCCTTAAAGCAGCTGGAAGGCGATGTGTGGCACTGCACAAAGCACCCAAAATGATTCAATGACACACTGAAATCTGCATCTAAGAAAGAAATGAAGGCCCAGAAGGAGGCCTGCAAATGTTGACGCAACAAGGCCTCCTTCTGCCAAACAGCTCAGCGCAGGGAAGATCCAGTGGCACACATATTGGCGACCCATCAATGTGTAAATTTCCAGTTTCTTTCCGGATTAGGGCTTACACTTCCCTTCTACTTGTATGCACCCGAAACACCCCACCACCCACCCTACCCTGCAAACCTAGCACCCCGCAAACCATGCAGCTTTTGGTATAGACAGCACTTAACCCAACCACTCTTGGTCCATCAAGAACATACTGAGGTTTCAGCCTTCTGCAACCTTTTAATGCACCGAGGTCACTGCGGCTCAGGGAGGGAATTGGTGGGGGGGGTGATTCCCAGAAGTTTGTAGTAATTTTTCAGAGGGGTGCTGTATTATCAACACCAATGGGAACTGGCATACTGAATCCCTTCCCACGTGACTGCGTCCTAGGGCCAACCCAAGTACCCTGCCTATCGAACAGAGGGTTCATATGTAGTCAGGAGCACTGGCTCCCCGGCAAAGTCTGCCTGGTGGACTGATACTCCTCTTCTTAAGGCCACTGTCTAAACCTTTGCAGCATATCAGACGTTCTTAAAAAACACCTAAACACAGCAGAACAGAAGCTTGTTAGCAGTATATGATAAGCACAAAATGTAGTCTAGACAATCAGCATTACTCTCATTCTCTTCAATTGTTCACCTGCTTTAGAATAGGGCGGTTTTTAGTGTCTACATCAAACAAATATGTTGTTTAATGAGTTTGCTTTTTAACTCTTTGGGCAGCGTGTTCTGCCTGGCTCTCACTAAAACGCTCTAAAACTAATAAAGGCATTTGGAAGTTTTCTTGAGTCTGCTGAATTATATTCCTGTTTCTTAAAGCAGAGCCCGCAACTGCAATCAGTTGCACTCGGATCACCAGCAGCTAGGTCATCAACTAACTACTATGTATACCTAGTTTTTTACGGTCTGTATCACTAAAATGATGGAATGGGTCATGCACGTTTTCTTTTGCTTGCACATTGAATCACCATAACATGAAGATAGGCAATACGGAGTACCTCCAAACCAGTCACATAACAACATATTAGCACCCAGGCGGGGGAGCAGCCAATTAGGTTCCTTGGATATCGGGCTGAAACTGCTAATCTGCCCGCGTACCATGGAACCTGAAGTCTGCTTCCCCCGCTCCGCACCGCCATCTTCCCCCCACCCTCACTTACCTTTTATTTTTCCTGCACCTCCGCCTGGCCCACTTACCCCTTTTCTTCGGTGGCGGCACCCAGCGATCCCGCGGCGCTACTGCTGCCGATCCGTGGCTGCCATAGAAATTGAAGAGAGGCTCCTTATGGTGCCCGCGTTCGACATCCATGGTGGCCATCTTGAGACAGTATTTTCATTCAATGAATGGTACACGCCCTGTATCCTGTACATTGAATGAAAATACAATTTTCTTAGCACCCAGGGTTCCTGGATTAGAAACACAGGGTGCTAATATGGTTAAGCACCCGTTCCAAGGGCTGGTAAGACTGTTGACATCCCAGTGCCGTTAACAACCGTTACAGCCCTTGGAATGGGTGCTTAACGCTTAATTATTGTTTCTAACATTTTTATAGTCATCTCTGCCATTACAACTGCCTATGTTATGCAGTGTGTTGTTCCAGTATGAAATGCAATGCTGGAATAATGTCCTACCGTGACGTACTGCACACTTCCGCAGTTCGTTACAAACATAAGATATACCAGAATGCAACTCACTTCTGAGACAATTTGTGCCAGGATAATCCACAGAGGCCCCCCATTAGCAGGTCAAGAGATGTTTAAGTCTTATCAGGAATTGGACCTCGTCAGGACAATATCAAAAACGTAATGTACTTCAGAGTATGAAAAAAAAAAAGACAAGTACCCACTTCTGGCTCTCCCATCCTCGTATCTTCCGCTTGCTCATTTGCTTTCCACCAGCAAGCCATCGTCTGGATACCTCTGGGGAGGGCATAGTACGCCAAGCCACAGACACGCCTACGTGCTCTGAATCTACTATGGTGGTGATTTGGTGCAGTGTACAAATTCTAGTAACATAACATGTCATTGTAATCAATGGAGATTTAGTAAGGATTTCCATGGAATGTTCATAATTTTACATCATCTGCCAAACCCCTTGCCTTTTTGACAGAAATTGTCATTAAATGCCCAGAATCTTGACCCATTGTCCACACCTGCCCTGAAACATTGTCCGTTACCAAGGATTGCCATTGACCGTCCAGCTGCTTACCCCGTTGCCATGGATTGCTATGATATGCCCAGCTGCTTATCCCACTGCCATGGATTGCTATGATATGCCCAGCTGCTTACCCCGTTGCCATGGATTGCTATGATATGGCCAGCTGCTTACCCCGTTGCCATGGATTGCTATGATATGCCCAGCTGCTTACCCCGTTGCCATGGATTGCTATGATATGCCCAGCTGCTTACCCCGTTGCCATGGATTGCTATGATATGCCCAGCTGCTTACCCCGTTGCCATGGATTGCTATGATATGCCCAGCTGCTTACCCCGTTGCCATGGATTGCTATGATATGCCCAGCTGCTTACCCCATTGCCATGGATTGCTATGATATGCCCAGCTGCTTACCCCGTTGCCATGGATTGCTATGATATGGCCATCTGCTTACCCCGTTGCCATGGATTGCTAAGATATGGCCAGCTGCTTACCCCGTTGCCATGGATTGCTATGATATGCCCAGCTGCTTACCCCGTTGCCATGGATTGCTATGATATGCCCAGCTGCTTACCCCGTTGCCATGGATTGCTATGATATGCCCAGCTGCTTACCCCGTTGCCATGGATTGCTATGATATGCCCAGCTGCTTACCCCGTTGCCATGGATTGCTATGATATGCCCAGCTGCTTACCCCGTTGCCATGGATTGCTATGATATGGCCATCTGCTTACCCCGTTGCCATGGATTGCTAAGATATGGCCAGCTGCTTACCCCGTTGCCATGGATTGCTATGATATGCCCAGCTGCTTACCCCGTTGCCATGGATTGCTATGATATGCCCAGCTGCTTACCCCGTTGCCATGGATTGCTATGATATGCCCAGCTGCTTACCCCGTTGCCATGGATTGCTATGATATGCCCAGCTGCTTACCCCGTTGCCATGGATTGCTATGATATGCCCAGCTGCTTATCCCGTTGCCATGGATTGCTATGATATGCCCAGCTGCTTACCCCATTGCCATGGATTGCTATGATATGCCCAGCTGCTTACCCCATTGCCATGGATTATTATGATATGCCCAGCTGCTTACCCCGTTGCCATGGATTGCTATGATATGCCCAGCTGCTTACCCCGTTGCCATGGATTGCTATGATATACCCAGCTGCTTACCCCGTTGCCATGGATTGCTATGATATGCCCAGCTGCTTACCCCGTTGCCATGGATTGCTATGATATGGCCATCTGCTTACCCCATTGCCATGGATTGCTAAGATATGGCCAGCTGCTTACCCCGTTGCCATGGATTGCTATGATATGCCCAGCTGCTTACCCCATTGCCATGGATTGCTATGATATGCCCAGCTGCTTACCCCGTTGCCATGGATTGCTATGATATGCCCAGCTGCTTACCCCGTTGCCATGGATTGCTATGATATGCCCAGCTGCTTACCCCGTTGCCATGGATTGCTATGATATGCCCAGCTGCTTACCCCGTTGCCATGGATTGCTATGATATGCCCAGCTGCTTACCCCATTGCCATGGATTGCTATAATATGCCCAGCTGCTTACCCCGTTGCCATGGATTGCTATGATATGCCCAGCTGCTTACCCCGTTGCCATGGATTGCTATGATATGCCCAGCTGCTTACCCCGTTGCCATGGATTGCTATGATATGGCCATCTGCTTACCCCATTGCCATGGATTGCTAAGATATGGCCAGCTGCTTACCCCGTTGCCATGGATTGCTATGATATGCCCAGCTGCTTACCCCGTTGCCATGGATTGCTAAGATATGGCCAGCTGCTTACCCCGTTGCCATGGATTGCTAAGATATGGCCAGCTGCTTACCCCGTTGCCATGGATAACTAAGATATGGCCAGCTGCTTACCCCGTTGCCATGGATTGCTATGATATGCCCAGCTGCTTACCCCATTGCCATGGATTGCTATGATATGCCCAGCTGCTTACCCCGTTGCCATGGATTGCTAAGATATGGCCAGCTGCTTACCCTGTTGCCATGGATTGCTATGATATGCCCAGCTGCTTACCCCATTGCCATGGATTGCTATGATATGCCCAGCTGCTTACCCCGTTGCCATGGATTGCTAAGATATGGCCAGCTGCTTACCCCGTTGCCATGGATTGCTATGATATGCCCAGCTGCTTACCCCGTTGCCATGGATTGCTAAGATATGGCCAGCTGTTTACCCCGTTGCCATGGATTGCTAAGATATGGCCAGCTGCTTACCCGTTTGCGATGTTTCAGTACATAAAGGGAGGGGAAAATAAACGAAAGAAAGAAAGAAAGAAAGAAAGAAAGAAAGAAAGAAAGAAAGAAAGAAAGTGCATGGAAGGAGGAGTAGGCGGGGATGGAGGGAGATAAGGGGTCAAGGCACGAGAAAAGGGGTCATCGAGAGACAGAAAGGGAGGAAGAGATGCAGAAAGCATGGGAGAGGAGAAAGAAAAGAAAGGGAAGGAAGGAAGGAAGGAAGGAAGGAAGGAAGGAAGGAAGGAAGGAAGGAAGGAAGGAAGGAAGGAAGGAAGGAAGGAAGGAAGGAAGGAAGGAAGGAAGGAAGGAAGGAAGGAAGGAAGGAAGGAAGGAAGGAAATAAGGAAGGAAGGAAGGAAGGAAGGAAGGAAGGAAGAAGTTTGTTTATTGGAGGAACCAAAGAAAAAGTAAAGGAAGGACGAACAAATAATGAAGGGCAGCAAGAGAATAAAAGAGTCCTCCAGTCTATGTAAACGCCGAATGCACTGAACGAGGGATGACCGGCTTCCTCGGGATAAAGTGAGTAAAAAAGATGTAAGCGTGGTCTGATAGAGAGCAGCTGGGGAACAGAGCCTGGAATCGGCACTTTCGAAATGAAGGCCCGATGCCCTTCACTGGGTCCTTGGCAGCATGTCTGAGCTCTTCATTCGCATGCCGCGAGCCGTGTGGACAGCGAATCTGCGGGCTGCTAATAAGGAGGATGCTTAAGAACACAGACACGCTCCTCGCAGACGACTTCCGACATTTATTTATTTCTTTACTATTATCTCTGCAACCCAAATCAGGCAGCAGCTTTTCATTGGCCGCACAAGCAGGCAGAGGGCGGGAAATGGCGTGCCATTGATCGCCGCGCTATCGGGAGATGGTGTGGGGTGATGGTGACGCGGTGACGCGGCCAGCGCGCGCTGGCCCCAGGAGAGCGGCCGCACGCGGCGGAAGCTCACAGCGTGCAGAGCGGGTCAGGTGCAGGCTGGGCAGGGAAGCAAATGGGCTCTTTCGCGAGAGGCACTTTATTGCATTCTCAAACCTAGGCCCCAGAACCTTGCTGCGTCACATAAGCGATGGGGGCAATGGTGTTGGGGCAGAGCTCTCAACCTTTTTTGCCCACATAACCGCTGAAAACACCCGATTTTGTTTTTGGCGGGTGGGAGCCCATTTACTTATTGGTTTGTGTAAGGGGCTTGGCGAGTGAGAGAGCTAATTTAATGCGGGTGACATCCACCAAACACATGTGAGTTTAGTGGTATGGTTGAGGTCTAACACAGACCGGAACCAAATATCTTTGCGTCCCACACCTCCCTCCTCTCTGATGCCCAGCGCTGGTCATTTAGCCAGCTCTTACAGGGACCGAGATCTAGGGTGACCAGACGTCCCGGAATTGGGCCCCCTTTCCCACAAAGAAACACAGGTTTGATCCCCGGTCCGTGCTTAGAATTCGCTGGGTATTAAGCGCATTAGGGCTGTGTGAGCCCTTTAAAATGCAAATAAATACAAAATAAATAAATAAATGAGAGCAAAAGCTTGTTTTTAATTAACATGCCAAGATTCACAGACAAAACTGCACAATGTAGATCATATATAATTTATAGAAAGGAGAAGTGCTGGAAATAGTGTTGGGTGGTGGTTGTGGGGGCATTTTGGGGAGGGGCAGTAATGGGTGGGCTGCAATGGGGTAGTCCTTCTTCTATGTTGTTGGCTGTCCCGGTTTTTCATTTTGGAAATCTGGTCACCCTACCGAGATCCGACAACAGATGTCTGGCCGGATCTCGGGACCAGGCCTGCCTCAACTACGGCCTGGCCTGGTGCCTGGCACTGCACTGTAAAGACAAGGGTTGCTGGGACTTCCGAGAGAAAGCGGACCCTATTGTAGGACCTTGTTGCCTGACGTACTGTATCAACACATTCTGTTGACAGCTGTTAACATGCTGCACTACTTATACCAGGCGGCCTGTCAATTTATTGCAGGAATTAAAGTGTCTCAGCAGCACGCGGGCCAGTGCCAGCCAGAGGTAGCAGCGGGCAATGCACCGAGCCCATATCGCTGTACGTTTCATGCTGCATGCTTCCTGAGCCATCCTTGAAAGCCACGATCTGCTCCTCTCATGGTTTCTTCCGTTTCAGCGTCATATCCAGGGGAGTGGGGGTAAGTGAAGCTCAGTCAGCGATTTGTCTTTCGTCATCACTCCGGGACTTGCTCTTTCGTCACATATCCAGCTTCTCCCGGTCTTGTTTATTTTGATTTATTTTGCCGTCTTACTGTGCTCAGATCAGGTCCTTTTGTTTGACAAGTTGTTGTACATGTTTGCAGCAAGGCTAAACCATGAATTTCTGCAGCAAAGCATGTCGGAGAGTGGGGTTCATTTTTTAGTTGGCTTGTCTATGGCTGGGGGCTTTGCTCAGTTGCATTCTGGTACTCTCAGTCAAGATGGGGGGAATGACACAATTGTACACGTTTTGCCTATCATATTTCTTCATATATTTATAAAAGATAGCTTGAAAAATACAGCAAACCATAGTAAGGTGCGCACACAAATATACATCCTTTAATATATTTGTGTGTGTACCTTACTATGATTTATGTACTTTTGAATCCATCTTTTATAAAGCAGACCATTGTTGAAAGCCAAACAGTGTTTTGAGGAGGGGAGATGATGAGAGGGTAAGTGAGTCGTGAATATTTGTCCAGGATGTGGAAAGAGAGTTTGCGATCCTGTATATTGGAGCAGTTATTTTCCATGACTGTGGCCCTGTGCTGCTTTTCAGGGCACAAGGAAACATGTGGGTGGACAGTGTTTTTTTTCCAGAGGGCAGACTCAGCCGTCCTTGGGTATGTTTGAGACCGGCCAGCTTGCTGAAGTGTTTGGCTACCAGGATTTCATCCAGGTTGTCACATTCCCAGTGTTGACGCTTACCCACAAGACCACACAAAATCGTCATAAAAGCACATGTCTCATATTTGGATATTTTGTTTTCCATAGAATATTGCACTATAGATTGCTGGGTTTAAAAGGTGAGCACCTTTTATACTTTCCCAGCATAGTTATTGGAAAGAAGCAGCGTGAAAGAAATTGTACACATTTTAAAACTATTATTTTGAACATTTCCTTTGAGTGGAGTTCAACTGCCAGATCCGCCCCCGCTGAACTCAGCCTCCTCAGAACTCTGCCCCTCCTCCAAACTCTACTCATTGTTCTGGGACCCAATGCCCTTCATCATGGTCAAAGAAATGCGAAATGCTGTGATACGCATACACAGACCTGCAAGAAGTGGCCGAAACGGGACACCGTTTTACAGTCAATATGAGAGCTCCAGCTGCATCTCAACTACTTCCCACTTCCTTGAGAATGGTGGATATTCAGGGAACTACTAAAGACTGAATTACTCAAACCTGGAGGCAACAGTCGTTGTAGGTGAGAGAGGTTGTGCTCCACTGAGAGTATGGTACACCTGCACTCTCTTACTAAGGTTCACTGTCATCGGTCCCCATGATCGTATTCAGAGAATGTGTCCCCCAGTGGATGTCAATTTTACACCAGGCACTAAAAAAAACAAGCATTGGAAAATTTCACGATTTTGGCTTTTGTGTAGGCATGTGTTGCCATTTTCTGCCATTATGGTACAGCCTGGTCATAAGATGGCAACTGCTGGAACTCAATAGTTGGGCAAATAACCAAACAACAGCCGTTAGCTGTGTACCCCTCCTCAGATGTCATCTCCCGCCCAGCTTTACTTTTAATAGCAAAAGCTACACAAAATGGACAGGCTCATGAACATACAGAAGTCGAAGTCAAGTCACGTGAAAGATAGAAAAGCAGCACATGGGCCTTTCTATCACTCGAAGGTGCGCTTTTGTGTTTTTGTAAAGCGCAAGAGAGTTTCCCATAACCAGTTTATGTGACTAGTTAAATAAAATGTGCACAGGGGTCGTTTAATGTTCTCCCCCTCCAACGTTCCAACCCACGCAGCGTCCCCTGCCCGCCATGTGCGTGCTCCAGTCGCTGCAAGAGACAGCACGGCACATGCGCACGAGATGAAGCTTGCATGAGCGGCACCGACACCATAGTGATAAAACGTGGCAGCGCCCCACTGGTGTCAGCATGGTACCGTGCTTCTCCTTTGAATAAAGCATTTCCCCTCCATTCTGATTTCCTCTCTCTTCATTGCAGGTGCCCCGACTTTAACAACATAACACTGGTGACTGGATGATGGTTTGGGGCCCACTGCCCTGTGCTCCTACACTGTAGTTGCAATTGTATTTGGCTTCCGTTCTCGTGCCACTTTACATCCTGGTTGCTGCAGCTACCGTGGAACCGGGACTATGCAAGGCAGGGGCGCCGAGTACGGGGGCTCTGGGGCCCGCCCCCCCCCTGGCAAAATCAAATTGGGGCTGATCACCCCAACCCCGCCGGAGAGAAGTGATGCAGCATCGATGGCCCTTTCCATAATACTGCATCACTTCTCTCCGACCGGGTAAAAGCGCGAGAATGTCGGATTAAGCCAGGTCCTCTTTTGTTTAAGGGGGACGGCTTGCTCGCTGCTACAGTGCACAGCAAAACAGTATCATGCAAGGGAGTTTCTAGCCACTCTGGGAGGGATTTTAAAACGAATGCTCTGATTAGCAGTTTATGATGATCACAAAAAGAATGGTCTACCTAATATTTTATTTAGTTATGTCTTCTGGACTCATGGCTTCACTTATGTCCCTGATTTTTTAAAATCGGCCGAAATCAAAGCTTTTAGGCAACCGCTTAAAAATGAATGTCTTCTGTGGACCGGACTTGGAGAGTCTGCGATTACAACATGACCGAGGCACAAACAGCAGCAGCTCAGTATGGGTGAGTTTATCAATGCATATTTTGTACATATGACTTTTAGACATGTGTGCACACCAATGTATTGACAGAAAGGTGCACGCCTGTGTGAGCTCCCTGGGATTAAAACCGTTTTGAAATTGTCAGCCATCTTGAAAACCAAGCCAGCCAAGATCTGTTTATCCAGAGCCCAGACAAATGAGTTATATATGCATGTATAATTATTACTATTCTTCATTTGCGGACCTCCCATCGCACCCTCACTCAAAAATGTTATTGTTTAAAATATTGATCATAATGAAAATATATGTTAACATATTTTCTTAAAGTTCCTATGACAAATAATCTGCAAACTGTGCAGGGGTGGACTGGGAAACAAAAGAGGAACTGGATATAATTTTCAAAGTGGCCCCATATCACACATTTTCAACAAGCCCCACCCTTTTCCTATGGGAAAATTTGGTAATGCAAAACAAAAGAGGTCCAGAGTGCTGAGGCCTACCAGGAAATCTCCAGAGTTCCCTTGTGTCAAATCAACTTCCGGGGCACCAGTGGTCCAGGGATGAAAATCGGTTTCTAATAATCAATTGGCCCCACACCTCTAGTAAACCAGAATGGATCCAAACAGATTGGAAACGCAAGTATATTATACACCTCCTTGTCCAATTTAGGTAACGTGGACTGAATGGCAGGCTTATCTCAGCAAGGTCGCGGATCGTTGATTAGTTGCAACACAGCGAAAATACAATTATTGCCCAATGATAAAAGGGACTGTAGAGGCAGAGGAAGGAGGAAGTTGAGAGGGAGGGGTAGAGGGATGAGGAGAAAGGGGAGAGGAACAGGAAGGGGGAAAGGGAGCGGGAGGGTGAGCGAGAGGGGGAGAGGGAGAAAGAGGGAAGGGGAGAGAGGGAGAGATGGAGATAGGGAGGGGGAGGGGGTAGAGGGAGAGGAAGGAGGAAGTGGAGGGGGAGAGGGATGAGGAGAAAGGGGAGAGGGAAGAGGGAGAGGGAGAGGGAAGAGAGAGAGGGGGAGAGGAACAGGAAGAGGGAAAGGGAGCGGGAGGGGAGAGGGTGAGGGAGGAAGAGGGGAGAGGGCGAAGGGAGAGGGAAGGGAAGAGAGGGAGGGGGAGAGGGGTGAAGGAGAGAGAGGGGGAGATGGAGAGAGGGAGGGGGTAGAGGAAGGAGGAAGTGGAGTGCGAGAGAGAGGGAGGGGGAGAGGGATGAGGAGGAAGGGGAGAGGGAAGAGGGAGAGGGGAAGAGGGAGAGGGGGAGAGGAACAGGAAGGGGGAAAGGGAGCAGGAGGGTAAGGGAGAGGGAGGTGGGAGGGATAGGGAAGGGGAGATGGAGAGAGGGAAATGAAGAGGGAGGGGGGGGAGAAAGAGATACTTGCATAGCGCGGCTCGACCTGCTTCTGGGCATACCTCCATGCCCTTTGTGGTGTTGGGCACAGGCTGCTGTTCAGTCTGTTTGGGACAGGGAGTTGTTCAGTCTGTTACTGGGCAAAATGTTGCTCTGGTGCTGGCAGAAGGTGTTATACCAAGTAATGGCACAGGGTGTTTCCAGCATGGATTTGGGCACAGTGAGTTGGCCAATCTCCTGTTGGCCCAGGGCGTGGCTCAGTTTGGAACCAGGCCAGGGTGACCGCCAATCTAATTCTGCAAACATTTGGGCCTTTACCAAAGCCCCCAAGTGCAAAAGTAAGGTGTAAAAGCTGGGTGTGTTTACTTTCACCCTCCCGGGCATTTTACAGCCATTTGGAGGCCAAGAAAGATCATGAAACGGAATTAACATTTGCGCTGAGCATTCCCCGTCCACCCTTCAAGGGCACATGCTGAGCAGGGTGGTTTATATTACTCGTGGATGAGAGAGATATAAGTGAAATACTCATCTATGAATAATATCAAAGTTATGTCACTTTAATAGAATGTCCCTCGCTTGTGGAGTGCTGCGAAGTCTTGCCTTCTGCTGGCCAGCTGCCTCTCTATGTAGCGTCTTCATACGAGTTCATTGCAATCTTTTGCACACCCGGGAAGTGGTGGGGGCCTGGCAGGGTATGATTAAGATGAAAAGAATATGTAGATCAGGTCTATGAAGTAAGTCCTTTGAAACTTTAAGGCACCTATGCATAGAGTCTGTATAAAATATTAAATGAGTCCTATGACATTAAATGTATTTGTGTTTGTATTATCTTGTATGTATTGTAGATATGTATTTAAATGTAATGTGTTCTTTTAATTTATTTTTCAAATGGGTGCAAGCCCGGGGTGCATGTCAGTCCTGTTAGGTGGGCCATGGTAAGGGGGTGGGCGGGAATGTTTGGCGATAGCATGGGTGCAAGCTCGGGGTCCATGTCAGGCCTGTTAGGTGGGCCATGGTTAGGGGGTGGCCGGAAATGTTTTCTGATAGCATGGGTGCAAGCCCGGGGTGCATGTCCGTCCTGTTAGGTGGCCCATGGTTAAGGGGGTGGGCGGGAATGTTTTCTGATAGCATGGGTGCAAGCCCGGGGTGCATGTCAGTCCTGTTAGGTGGGCCATGGTTAGGGGGTGGGCGGGAATGTTTTCTGATAGCATGAGTGCAAGCACGGGGTGCATGTCAGTCCTGTTAGGTGGGCCATGGTAAGGGGGTGGGCGGGATTGTTTGGCGATAGCATGGGTGCAAGCCCAGGGTGGAGTAGGGGCAGTGATGGCTTACCAGAATGCAACTCGAAGGCTTAAATCTCCTTCTTACTTGACTTTAGTATATGCAGTACATGCTAGCCAATGTTTCCACTGTTCTGCGTTGCGCGCGCCCCCACCCCCGCGCGCCGTTGCACCAAGTTGGCGACTACATGCACATTTGCGGTCATATAACTGCCAGTGATGTCACTTCCTGTATTTGGGCCCCCCCCCGGAAAATTCATAAGTCGGCTCCCCTGATGCAAGGTGTTACTACCCTGCCGTCTTTTCTACAGAATGCAGGGGAACCGCCTATTCCATCGTCCCAAAATAAGGTACAGTTTCTTACTCACCTTTAGGGGTGGGCCTCCCAGGCGACCGCCTGGGGCTCCCTGCCATTAGCCCCACACACGTCTTTCAATGTCTCCCCTGAGCTGGGTTGGTGGGAGAATGCACGACAGGCACCCTATTGAAATTAAACGCGTCCCCCTCCCGAGAGCAGAGCGCATTTAATTACAATAGGGAGCCAATGTGAAGTATCATCACATATTGAAAAATGGGGCTCCCCTACATGACCAGGAGTGCATTTGAGGGAGAGGGATGCCAAACTTTAGTTTTGCCGCCCAGGGCACTACGGCCGCTAAGGCCGGCCTTGCCTTTAGGCCATAGACGGATTGGAATTTGCATAAGAGCTTTAAGCTGCATTGCTCTGCAAAACTTTATTTACGGAAGGCCATACATGTTTCGCCCTAACCAATAGAGCCAAATTAGCTCCAAAATAGCTGATGACGTGGATTTCACTGAAGCTTTCGCAGGGTTCTATGTTAAAATACTGACATTATTTGACCGAAAGCAAAAATGTAGACATTTTTCTAACCACATTTTTTTACTGCAAAATGCGGGTGAGACCTCACACACCCTATGTCCTACCCCATCTACATACTTGACCTCTGCCCACCAACTACTTGTTTGGGGTAAAATTGCATTACAAAGAGCATTTCACTTTTGGTCAAACAGCCGTTTTAGAACACAAAATTAATTGGCAAACTCATTTGGCAATCGACTTAATATTGTACTCAAAAGGCAAACACTTGGCTTGGCCCTCCAATCAGCTTCACAGTCGATAGATGACATTGTCACTGCCCTCAATGAATTGCCAGAACACGCAAAATCATCAGAGTCAGTGACCAACTCATCCATGAGCAGATATGTGTTCACTGATATGATGACTCCAAGATCCAAGAAGCCTTATGGATGAGTCGTATTCCCTCACTGGACCAAGCGATCACCATTGCTAAAATAGTTGAACACACAGAACATTCTCAACCCAAAGACTTAGAAGGCCCACTTCACCCCAGTAAATGCAGAACAAGCTCTGACGACAGGCAAGATGGTGAGTCTAAGAACTTTAAATGCTGCCAATCCAGAGACTAAGTGCATGAATGTTTCCTATGTGACAGCTGCTCCCATATAGCTAGCCATTAAGTCAGTCCAGTCATTAGGAAAGAGTGCACGAAATTCTGGAAAATTGGTCACTTCAATTCAATGTACATTTCATGCATACTCTTGTGCCAAGAATTAAATGTACCCATAAATGGAGCAGAACTTCTATAGAATTCTTGGACGTACTAGTTTATCTTAAATCAAACAAACTAGAAACAACAGTCTTTACTAAATCCATGGACAGAAACAGCCTTTTGCTGGCATCCAGCTGCCACCCCAAAAAAACCATAGAAAGCATTCCCTTGAGTCAACTCCTGAGATACAGGAGGATCATATCAGAGGAGAGTGAATTCGAAGTTAAAGCAACATAACTCACTCAAACATTCCTTCAGGAGGATATGACAAAGAAAAAGTACAGAGGCAAGTCATCAAGGTGAAAAATACTACTAGATCAGAAGCTTTGAAACCAAGCATAAAACACACCAAAAGTGTTACCACCTACTCTCAACAAACCAGTCGGATAAAGAACATTGTGGAGAGAAATTGGGAGATGTTATCTCTAGACCCAACATTGGCAAAACTCTTCCCTACTCCACCTCTGTTTGCATACAACAAAAGCAGATCGGTTCGAGATCATCTGATTAACTCCGACTTCAGTAATAAGAAAACAACGAAAAATACCTTTAATGGGACAATTCCTTGTAACAACTGCAATTGTTGTCACAACATAATTAAAGGTAATTATGTTAACCACCCGCATAAAGGTCACCAAATCCCACAGAGACATTCATCGTCCTGTGATATCAAGAATGTGATTTAAGGTATAAAATGCCCATGTGGACTATACTACGTGGGACTTACGGGCAGAAAGGCTAAAATCGATGGGGAGAGCATAAATCGAACATTCACCTGTCATCACCAAAATCACCTGTTGCACAACATTTCAAGGAACATAAACATACAATTGACCAAATTCAATTCATAATCTTGGAACAAGTCACCTTACCCAGGAGAGGAGGCAATCTAACAAAGCTCCTCCCACAAAGGGAAATGTACTGGATTGATAAGCTTGAATCAATGCACCCACGAGGGATGAACTTGGACTGAGATCTGAACTGCTACTTGTAAAGCATTGGCTAAATTAATAAACAACCCTAGACATCACTTAGAGCTCACACACAACTGTCATAACTGCCGTTGTCAAACGCTTTGTTAAAGGGATGTTATAAGTTGCACTAATACACACCTATGAAATTCAGTGAAAAAAGGCTGTTAAAGGGACGTTATGGTTACAAGTAAAACCAAAACCCTTCAGAAATGTGCCATTTATGGTAAGCTAAACAACCATAATCCTCGCCACCACCATGCACTGCTAAGACTAACAGCCAGGATATCAGTGATGACATCACATATCTAGGCCACTTGTTTTTGTTCACTGACATATCTAGGTCAGGTGTTTTTCGTCACTGACAGTCAGTATATGAAAATTCGAAAGGTGTTATATATCTAGACGTTAACCTTGTATGTTCTTAAAGTACTTTCCTTAGGGTTTGGTCTCGGCTCCTGGTGCTCATACATGGGGCAATAAGCAGACCTCAAACACAGAATTCATGAATATACATTGAAGGCAAGTCCATCTATACATACACTCCAGAGTAAAAACAACCCGCTAGGGAAATAGGCCCAGAGACAGCATTGCAAGGATAACAAGGTTTAATTGTACAGAATACAAATGGCAGCAAAGGGCTCTGCTGCTCGTGAGTGATCTGGCTTGTACATTCAAAGCATGGGTTTATTAACACAAAAATCATCATTCACATTTAGTACATTTGGTGCCACTGATTGGAGGCACCCTGCTTATGGGCCTGCTCCACAGGGTATGCCAGGTGGTAATTGGTCGATTCTTCCCTGTTGATGTGGCTCCACGTGGATCAGCTGGGCTCATCCCGCCGGTGAAGGTCAGGTCGTGCATAAACTACAATGTTCCTATCTGGACTAGACAAGCTAAGACAGTATATTCACTCATTGTGGCAGGCACCCCGGTGGCAGAGAAAATGGTGCCAGGGAGAGGAGAATATAAAATACAGTTGTGCTGATCCATACATTCATGACTTCATCAATACCGCAGTTCCTGCTCCCAATGTCTCCCCCTTGGGGTTTGATCTTTGATTTACCCATCCCAGTACCTCATGTTACAGGGGATGTGTTTTCCTGCTAGAGAGAAATACAGTTGTGTGGGCTTTGGACCTTTGATGGATACTTTATGGGGGTTAGGACCTGGGGGTCTTGTGTTTATCAAGAATGCAAAGGTGTGTAGGTTGAGTCAGTGGTGTGAGGCTGGCTCTGGTCTGGCTTGGTGGGGGTTAGAGGCCTGATGGCAGGTTAGTGGAGATGAATGGACACAGTACAAGGTCTGGTGCTGTCTCACGCTCTGTGCAGGGTGCATTCCTTGAGACGATAGTAAATATTTGCAACATTCCCCAACCCGGTCACAGCCCCTGCTAACTCTAGTAAAGAATGGTGTACCACCATTCAAGATATGATGACCTCACTAACTGGCTGATCCAGAAAGCCCCAAAGAAAGCAATAATGAAAGCTGCCTCAAACAATGCCGTCTCTAACTCATCCTTGCAAAACCCCATCAGCGCCTGCATGAGGGCAACGAGTTTTGTAGGATCCAGTGGTCGGCTGGTGTTCCTATGAATCCCTTCCAACAATTTCCAGCCCAATAGCACTTTTCTCACTGCAAAATCAGTGGACGGACTCACCCTACCTTGGAGCCCCGCTACAAACCCCACAGCCGCTACCCATGACCTAGCCACCCCAATGGTCACCCAATGTGCTTGCAAGTGCCACAGAAATATAAGCAGTGCATCCCTGTGGAACATGCTGTTAAGGACTTGCAGATGGGACCTCACACCATTCGTCCAGAGGCATGTGGGATGTTTCAACCCACTAGTCCAGGCCCTGCAACATTACTGTGCATTGCTTGCATCAGGAACATCAGAATGGCCGCCGGAAAGCATGCTGCTCGCTAAAAATCACCCAAAAATGCGCAGTAAAAATCTGAAAAATAGGCCGCCATCCATGTTTGCCTATCTCAGTGGTAACACAGGAGGCCAATGCCAAAACCCATCATTTGGCTGCCTACAAAGCTAGGCTGATTGCAAAAGAAACACAGAGCTGTGTGAAAATCCGTTTTTCTTGGTTGTCAAATTTGCAGAAATCATGGCTAACAAACCACCCAAAAGACCCAACCTCCTTGTTGGGTGTTAAACATCATTCTACTTCAAGAATCCACGTAAATACGATGTCCACAGAAGTACACTTATCAGAAGAAAATCCACATTGAAGATTGCTTGCTTGGAGAAATATGTCAAAAATGGGTGCAATACCGTTACTGACCTCTGTCAGAAGCTGGCGATTTCTAAAACCTATCATGTATAAAGTTGGACATTGAACTGAAAGTATGCCAAAGAACGACTTGCTATCAGAAGCCTAAGAGGCGGAGACAATTCAAAACCATATTTTAAAAAGGCTTGAATTAAGAAATTGGTTGCTGTATTTGTTAAAAATGTAAGTTATATTTTAAGACAAGACAATTTCAAACGCTGTGTTTAAAAGTTAAAGTTAGCCACACTGAGCTTCAAAGACATTCCACACCTTCTCCCTGTCATGAACCGCAGAGAGCGCCCCTTTTGGGCTTCCTGGTCCTTGTCACAACGGGCTTACACTCACTAATACTCCCAACATGGCCGTCCAGCGTCAAACCCCTTCTTGCTCCATGCGCTGGACGTAGCCTTTTCTATTAATAGACCACGCCTTCCGCGGCTCTGCACGTCTCAATGCTATTGCGAAGTAGCGACCAGACGTGTGCTCTGTAGCTCGCGGTATTATTCCTTTGTTCCAATCCCGCTAATCCCTTCAGTACCTTCCCCTTCTACTTACCTCCTGGACTCGTGTGCTATCGTGCTTTTTCCTACTTCCCGGATTCCTGGATTCCGCGTCCCGGAACTTGAACGCACTCTGGAGTCAGAAGAGACTCGGGCAGCCTTATTCAAGACCCCGTCCGTCCGCAAGAAGGCATCGACCAAGGACACCAGTAAAGAGCGGACTCAGGTGAGAAGGGGGGAACTCCTTGACAGTTTCAGACGCCACCCGACCAAACTTGATATTGATATGGAGGCTGCCGTGCAGAACCTTATGCGTCGTATGCAAGAATTATCTACCGAGGTACAGAATCTAAAAGCGCAGAACGCCGCTCTTAAACAATTGGTCCTATCCCGGGAACCTGCTGCAAAAGAAAGTGTCTTACTGGGCGCCATCGTGGACAAATACGATGACTCAGCAAAAACCCTTTGTGCATTCCTGGATTCGTGTTTGGTCCACTTTACCTTCAAGCCCTATTACTTTTCGACCCCCAGGGCCAAGGTGGGTTTTATAATCTCTCACCTTTCCGGGAATGCCTTAACCTGGGCTACTCCCCTCGTTAACTCTGGTGATGCCCTCTTGGACGACTATGATGGGTTCATACAGGCCCTTAAATACATGTTTGACTGCCCTGAGCAGGTCTACAGCGCCCAGGAACGCCTGTTAGACTTTCAGCAAGGTTCCCAGGATATTCTCAGGTATGTGACCCGATTTAAACAACTGGCTAAGGAAGCTTACTGGTCCTCTGAGGCGAGTTTTACCCTGTTCAGGAGAGGATTGAATGATGAGATTAAAGATGAGCTGACCAGAGTGGCGCGACCAAACTCATTCCAGGCACTAATGGATCTTGCCATGAAAATAGACTTCCGTATCCAGGAAAGGAAGGCAGAAAAGAAAAAATCCAGGAGAAATCCTGCCAAGGTGTCCTTTGAGAGTACCGTCAGAACGGACACCAACCCAAGCCCAATCACGGAACCAGAACCCATGCAGATTGGAGCTTTTCGTGGACCCATATCTCCGCAAGAGAGGATGAGAAGGATTCATACAGAGTTGTGCATGTATTGTGCCTCAGATAAACATTTGGTTAGGGAATGTCCTCTAGCACCCCCTCAGCGTTCGGGAAACGCCAGCTCCCGATCCTAGATGGAGCAGAGCTTCGGGAGAGAGATGTTTGCTCCACATCAATTCCATCCTTGAACTCTCCTGGACAAAACAATTTGGTGATATTACAGGCCTTCTTATCACCCTCCAAGAATAAGACCTATTCCATTTTGGCCTTGGTAGACTGCGGAGCTATGGGAATATTCATCGATCAAGAGTGGGTCGCTAAACATCGGATTCCGTACGAGACACGAAGCACCATGAAACCTGTGGAAGCCATCGACGGAAGACCCCTCGCGTCAGGGCCCATAAGCCTGCAGACCAAGGAGATCCAGCTTTCAATAAATCACCATCAGGAGCTGATTAGGTTTGACATCATTAAGTCAGCTCATTACCCCATGGTTTTGGGCATGCCGTGGCTACAGAAACACAATCCGTATATCAACTGGACAGCGGGTTCTCTTTTCCTAGGCTCAGAGTTTTGCATGTCTCACTGCCTATTCCTGGAATCATCGTTAACACTCCCAAAGGAACTAACAAGAGAGCAACAGACACCACTCATGGTATCTAATATCATACAAGTTCCTGAGGCCTATCAAGGATACGCTGATGTGTTTTCGACTGCCATCGTCCAGGCCCTACCCCCACACAGACCTGAAGACTGCGCAATAGACACAGAACCCTCAGCAGTGATTCCCTTCGGCAGGATGTTCATCCTTTCCGAACCCGAGAAAAAGGCATTCAGAGAATACCTGAATACCAACCTTGAAAATGGCACCATAAGACCTTCAAAATCTCCAGCTGGTGCTTCACTATTCTTTGTTCCCAAGAAGGACACCAATGAACTCAGACCCTGTCTCGATTATCGTGGCCTAAATCAATGCACTCTCAAGGATCGGTACCCACTCCCCTTGATTTCGGATATCCTGGAAGCGGTGAGAGGCTTGGTAATATTCACCAAGTTGGATCTTCGGGATGCCTATAATTTGATCCATGTCCTGGAAGGGGATGAATGGAAAACCACCTTCAGAACACCTTTTCGCCATTATGAATATCTAGTCATGCCGTTTGGATTAGCTAATGCCCCGGCAATTTTCCAACGTTTTATGGATAGGGTGTTTTCTGACATGTTGTTTCTCTTCGTCATTGTATATCTGGATGACATATTGATTTTTTCCAAGGACCCTCTACAACATGAAGAGCATGTGAAGGCAGTGTTACAGAGACTCTGAGAACACAAACTCTTCGCCAAACCCGAAAAATGCTTGTTTCATGTTATCTCCGTTCACTACTTAGGATTTATCCTTAGTCCAGAGGGAATCGGTATGGACCTTTCAAAGGTAAAGGCCATTCTGACCTGGCCTGCTTCCACCTACGTGAAACAAGTTCAATCCTTCCTGGGGCTTGCCAATTTCTACCGGAAGTTCATATCTAATTTCTTCGAGATAGTACAGCCGATCGTTGCTCTCCTGAAGAAGGACACTCCCTTCCTCTGGTCTACACCGCAAGATACGGCGTTTCAGTGCTTGAAGACAGAGTTTACACAAGCTCCTATCTTGGCCCAACCCGATATTAGTCGACCCTTTCTAGTAGAAACGGATGCCTCTAATTACGCCATATGTGCGGTCTTGATCCAAGAATTAGGAGATAAACTGGAACACCCTATTGCTTATCTTTCACGAACCCTGACTCCTAGTGAAACACACTATTCAGTCCTGGAAAAAGAATTGTTAGCCATCCGCCAAGCCTTCACTGAGTGGCGACATTTACTTCTGGGAGCTAAACATCTAGTCCAGGTTCGTACGGATCACCGGAACCTCCAGATTCTACAGTCTTTGGAGTGTAGGAATAGTTGTCAGCCGCGTTGGGCCTTCTTCTTCGCCCAGTACCAGTTCCACATCACTCATGTTCCAGGTTCACAAAACTTAATTGCTGACGCCTTATCTCGACGACCAGACTACGAGCCCACTGAAGACAAGGCACATCCTCAGATGTTTTCCCCCACGATCTTTGTAGCTCAAGCCATCAACCTCCTAGAAGAAATCCGAGCTCAAACCCAATCCTCTGATCTGTGGAAGGATATGTCCAAGAAAAATCAATGGAATCTAAGGGCCCGGGAAGGATATTTGTTCGAGGACAGGTTACTGGTCATTCCTACAAAAGACTACAACACAGAATAATAAACCTCTGTCATGATACCCTCCACTCCGGATATCGTCGCGTCACCAATACCCTGCGCCTTATACAAAGACAATTCTGGTGGCCTAAGATAAGGTTCGACGTACGACAGTACATCCAAGTCTGTGTTGTCTGTAGTCAAAATAAACATGATAACAAGAGACCGGCGGGCCTTCTACTGCAACCTACACTGCAAACAAGGCCATGGGAGATTATTGCTACAGACTTCATTGTGGAACTACCACCTTGCCATGGATACACTACCATCATGGTTACCATAGACTTGTTCACTCATATGGCTCATTTTACGCCCCTGCGTAAACTACCATCCTCCTCTGAGCTAGCAGGAATCTTCCTGGAACACATATTCCGTTTGCATGGAATCCCTTTCAAGATTATATCGGATCGAGGACCTCAATACATCTCACAATTCTGGAAACATCTCAGTCAACTTTTAGGAATTCAACGTGCCCTTTCTTCAGGATATCACCCTCAAACCAACAGAGCTACAGAATGCGTCAATCAAACCCTGAAACAGTATCTTCGATGCTTCACCACCAAGGTCCAGGATGACTGGTCACTTCTGATACCCGTGGCTGAATTCGCCACCAACAATTCCGACCATTCAGCTTTTAAGACTAGCCCCTTTTATTGTAGTCAAGTGTTCCATCCATCGGTCTTACCTTCTGTTCTTCCTCAATCTACACCAGTACCTACAGTTGACTTCTGGATCGAAACCCTTGTCAAAATACACAGGGAGGCCAAGGAATTATTAGAGAAGGCCAGAACACAGACCAAGAAATATAGTGATTCCAAAAGAAGACCAGGCCCCTCTTATGCAATCGGTGACCAAGTCTGGTTGTCCTCAAAATCACTACCCCGACATCTACGGCCTAATAAATTGGCCCCTCGATACTATGGTCCATTTCTCATCAAAGAAATCATAAATCCTGTTTCATATCGGATCAAATTACCAGAATCTTGGAAGAAAATACACCCAGTTTTTCACACATCTTTACTGAAACCCTACTATCCATCCTCCCGGAAATCCTGCAGACCACCTCCTATACTGGTCAATAACCAACTGGAATACGAGGTATACCGGATTTGTGATTCCAGGTATAGACGGGGCCAGCTTCAATACCTGGTTGAATGGAAGGGATATCCCCCTAGTGAAAGAACCTCGGAGCCTATGTCAAACATCAAGGCCCCTCGACTGCTCAGGAGATTTCACCTGATCCACCCGGGCAAACCTGGAGGGAAGGGTCTTCGGAGGAGGCATGCTATCATGAACCACAGAGTGCGCCCCTTTCGGGCTTCCTGGTCCTTGTCACAACGGGCTTACACTCACTAATACTCCCAACATGGCCGTCCAGCGCCAAACCCCTTCTCGCTCCATGCGCTGGACGTAGCCTTTTCTATTAATAGACCACGCCTTCCGCGGCTCTGTGCGTCTCAATGCTATTGTGAAGTAGCGACCAGGCGTGTGCTCCATAGCTCGCAGTATTATTCCTTTGTTCCAATCCCGCTAATCCCTTCCTTACCTTCCCCTTCTACCTACCTCCTGGACTCGTGTGCTATCGTGCTTTTTCCTACTTCCCGGATTCCTGGATTCCGCGTCCCGGAACTTGAACGCACTCTGGAGTCGGAAGAGACTCGGGCAGCCTTATTCAAGACCCGCTCCGTCCGCAAGAAGGCATTGACCAAGGACACCAGTAAAGAACGGACTCAGGTGAGAAGGGGGGAACTCCGTGACACTCCCAAACAAAGGAATCTTCCCCCTGCTCTCTGCTAAGAAACTGGCAGGCTGGTGTGAAAGGAACTGGGTGGGGCACTCTGGCAGGTTGCTCTGAGTGTAGACAAAGGACTCCCTTGAGCTGAATGAAAATGCTTATTCAGGTGTGACTGACATCAACTGCCCAGGCAGGAAGAAGCCCAGGTGACTCTCTGACTCAGCCTAGCTTGGAGGCGGGCCAGACTGGAAATGTGGATTGGAAACTAAAATAACTGTATGTTTTGGGAAAAGACTTATAAAATATTGTGCCTAACTGACAAAAATATGAAACTCAGAGAATATTAAAATGAAAAATTCACTCACAGTTTAAAACTAATCTGGAATCAGTGCGACATTCAGAGACTGAACCACAAAATTTGTAACATTGTAGCTATTGTGATAATGCTAGGAACATGAAAAATTACAGGAATATGCCCAGAGGGTATGTGCATGTATGTATAAAAATTGTACAGATCCGAAAATGTGTAACCAACCAAAAGCGCGAAAAATGGTCATTTATGAACCAAAACTCGTAGGAAGATAAGATTTGGACCGAAACGTACCTTAGTCAATCTGTCGTGTAATTATGTAATATTAACAAGTTGTGCATATTGAAAATATGTTTTTGGGAAAAATAGATTTTCTGGGTAAAAGCAAAGGGGAGGTTCTTCCCTAGATTGTAAATGGCAGCATCACTCTGACACATCTGTGTCATCCAGACTCCACAACCCATCTCTAGACTCCAGAACCAGACTCCAGAACCCTGAAGCAGAGGCCTAACCCAAAAAGCTGAACCCTTTTCAGCAGGCCTTTAAACTCTAGCAACCTTTTTTTAACCCCTAAACTTCCAGGGGGCCTAAACCAATTCAACAGTCTAGCTGTGCTGTGTTAGCTACTTCTGGCCAAGAACCCTTGCTAGAACCCAAGATCCAGATCAGTCCAGCAGAGCTGTAACCCAGAAACTGTCAGATCCAGTCCAAGAGGCCGTGCAGACCAGAGTGCCTTGCTGAGAGCAGTCCAGGTGTCCTGAATCCTGTCCGGTGGCGAGCGAATTCCATCCAAACCTTTGACCAGATCTTTGACGGGTCCATTCCATTCCAAAGCCATAGTAGTGAGTATTTAGCATAGAACTGTCCATAGTCATCTCTTAGCTAAAGTAATCCCATCCAAATCATTCCAACACATCCATAACTGCATTATTGAATCTCTTTTGTCTGTCTTGAATTCTTCTCTCATCCACATAATCCTGTGATAATTGTAATTGTGCTAATCCTCTCGGCGCTAATATATATTTTCTGGAGAAAGGCAATCGTCTCAGGCAGATAGAAACCATCCGGATGCGCCTCTTGATCGGTGGCTGTGCTGTCTGTGTAGTTTGCAGCTCCATAGACTCCCTAGTGTTAAGAAATCTTTGTTCCAAATCTTCAACAGCGCATCTTTCATTTTGAAATCTTGACCTTTTTGAGAAAAATCGACCTTGGCTAAAACCTCTGTAACTTTTGAACCATACGTTCTAGGAACGAAATTTCCTTCATTTTGAAGCTAACATCCTCAGCTTCCAAACGAACTAAGAACTTTCCAACTCCTGATAGTTTTGCTGTAATCGCGTTTTTCGTGCGCTGAAAAGTTTGCCGCGATTTTACATTTGGCTCATTTTCATCCACATGTAAAAACAGCTATTTCTTGCTTTCAACTTCTGAATTTTGTTTCCTATCTGCTAATCATTCTACAATCATTGCTAGTGTGTACCTGAACCAATCAAAAGCAACTCTTACTAGTTCTGAATCCCATTTAGCAAATTAAAATAATTTTTAGCATTTTTTCCATTCAATTCAAACCACATTAAAAACAATTGACCTGTTTTAAAAGCATTTCTGTTCTCTCTAAGCTTGCTGGGGGGAATTGGGATTGAAACTGCAATTGTTGATTGTTATTCCTGAAACCTGTGTGCCCACCTTCCATATCTTCATATTGCATGTTGGGGGGAGTGAGTAGTAACGGGGGGAAAGTGTGATCACATTGTCTTTGGTTAAATTCATATCAAGTTTATTTCTATGTTGCATTCTTTCTATCATTGCATTTCCTTGAACCCATACAAAGTGATTCTCTGCTACATTAATCTTCCTATTCCTACTCCTAATTGATTAAAGAGATTGTTGATATTGTAATATTACCCATTGCTGATCATTGTTCATATCCATAATAGTGTGATATTTCGATATTGTTCATATTTATAAAGCATGATCTATATATATATATTGTTCAAGTCTTCAAATAAATCTTTTAATTTGCAAACAAACCTACTTCTTGGCTCAGTGAGGCCGGGGGGATTCAAAGAGAGGGGCGTTATACAAGGGTACATCATCCAGAATTAAAAGAATTTTTGACATAAAAATATATAAATAAGGGTTTCCATTGGGTATGCCATACTAGGCATTGACTTAGTTGGAGTGCTGGATTGAAATCACTTACAGACTTAGCAGATAAACTTGGGCCCATCAAAGAATGGAAGACTCAGCCATTGGGCAAAATATACTGTATTTATTAAACAATACAGATAGGGATCACACAGGAAAAAAACAATATTCCAGCATTCTCAGCTTCTGAGCATGTGTCACACGGTTTTGTTCATGTGTGACATCACAAAAACGGAGACCACCCCAAAAACCGACCGGGCGTCCTCATTTGTCAGTTTGGGCCAACAACATATGCAAAAACTATTCATTAATATATTTATTGGTTCCCCATACCAGGTGGCTCCGCTTGAGACTACCCCTAAATGTTACAAACTACACTGTTGCAGGGTCACAGGAAGACCATTGGCCCATGCAACATTTTATACCACCTCACAAATGGAGCTTCTGGAAAGGCTAGAGCGGGTCCTACCAGTCCTAGGAACCTGTCTGGTCACAGAGCTGAGTTTACCTTTTCAAGGTGCTGGAAAAGAAGATGGAGGGTTGTGTGTTCCATATTGTTACCACTGTCGGATCACCTAAGCCTGAGAGAGTGCCTGCAGGTCACTGTTTTGGTGGGAAACACTTGTATCATTCCACTCCGTCTCACTGGGAACAGCTTCTCTTCCTACCATGAGTAAATGAGCATTGTTCTGTTCTGCTGGGTCACGTGTGAGAGGACCGCAAAATGAAGCTCTCTGTCTGCAATTATGAGGATTTTACTCTGAATTCTTGCAGCTGACTTGCTGCCTCGGAAACCAGGAATTTTCCACCCACCCTTTCCCTTGGCTATGAACACCAGCTCTGCACCTCGTGCTGCAGGGATCATGTCTCCCCTTCTATGTATCTGAGGACTGTCTTTCCAAACTGATTCACTTCAGTCACTATATAGGTTTCCTATGTGTCTTCATGGCTTATTATGGTTAGTTGCAATAAAGCATATGTAAGCTTGATCCACGTACATTCTGCATCTTGCAGTTTCACTTTGGTGAAAGAAAGGAAGAGTTCTTAGCACTATGTAAATGTAACCGTCCTCTACCTACAGTAGTTATAAGCATGTTTTTCATGTCTACAAGCAATGAACTAGTGCATGTTTGTGTAGCTTCATGAATGGATGCATATCTGCTTCATGGATAACGCGGCTATGTTGTGATGTCCCTAATGATGTCATTGATACCTGGCTTTATTTTCAGTCGACCTGGTCCTCGAAACCATCAACTGGATACGGTTTGAATGGCTGTCTGAGAGAATATCTCTTCTCATATCTGTGATACATTGGTGGCCAAACACCAGGTTACACCTTTCATTCTTCATTCTACAGTTTGACAGTCACATAGGGGTCCTAATGGCCATCCCTGGGACCCTCTCCTCAATATTAGGCATACCGAGTGCTGCACTAAATTCCACAAACTCCCTGAATGACATCTCATAAGGCAGCTTTGTTTTCCTGAACAGTGATCACTCAATCAGCGAAGCTAAGTCCGGTCACCAAGCCCCCCGAGTGTCTCAGGGAAAGGTGACATCACATAGTCTGCTGTCTGCAAGCATATGCAGAATTCCTGTAGTTTGAAAGGGGATAAATTATAGGCCGCATTGTTAAGAATTTCAGGTACATGTTTAGCTTGAAAATGCACATTCCGCGAAGGCACAGAAATACCAAATGTTTCAGCAATTTCAAAACCTTTGGACAGGATGCTCTCTGATTATTCATGGCGCACACCATGGACATACTGTGGGACCTGAACATTACATTCCTGCCCTTAAAGTCATCCGCCCAGATAGTCAGTGCTATAACTATTGGAAACATCTCCAAAAAGGTCACGTTCCTGGTCAAACCACTGTCCCCCCACTTGGGGGGTCCAGTTGCCCCCACGACTTGTCACCCAGGATGGCTCTGAAACCCACACTTCCTGCTGCATCGGTATACAGGCCCAATTGTTCTCTGGTAGCTAACTCCATGGGCCATACCTGAATGCCGTTATATTTTGACAAAAGGGTGTCCCAGATTGCCAAGTCCCCCTTTTCCTCCTTGTACAACCTAGTGTGATGATGCTTCTATGTCAGCCCAAACATGGCCCTGGTGATCCCACCTGATAATGGCCTACGCATTGGAATTATTTGCAGGGCAAAATTGATTTGTCCCACCAAACTCTGAAGTTGACCCAATGTGACTTTCTTTGCCTTTAAGCAGGCAGACACTTCCTCCCTCAATTTGTGTACATTACCAGCCAGAAGACAGCATTCCCAAGGGTCGTAATCTATCTCTATACCCAGGAAACTGAGCCTCGTAGTTGGCCCCTATATCTTTTATGGGGCCAGCGGGACCTCCAGTTCCTCTGTCACCCTTTGAAATGCCCGGAGCCCCTCTCCACACTGCCCTGTGCCCTGTTTTCCCATGAACAGGAAATCATCCAAGTAGTGGAGGATTTTTGTCCCTCCCCCACACTCTCTTTTTGTTGCTCACTCTAGAAATGGGCTGAAAGCCTCGAAATAGGAGCAGGAGATGGAACACCCAATCGGCATACATTTGTCAAAATAAAATCCCCCCCTACCTGGAAACCCAACAATCGATAATCATCAGAGTGCACCGGGAGCAAACTAAAAGCTGGTTCGATGTCAGTATTGGCCAACAGTGCCCCTTTTTCAAACTGCTGTAACTGGGCGGGTAGTCCGTCAAAGGAGGCATACCTAAATCAATACAGGTCATCATCAATAGCATCGTTCACTGATGCCCCCTTTGCAAAAAACAGATTATTAATCAACCTGATCTTTCCCTCATCCTTTTTGGGTACTATGCCTAATGGGGAACAATATGAAGTACTTTAATTGAGGGGATGGGAATGGGCCTGCCACCCTCGCCATTTGAAATTTCTTGTTCACCTTGTCCCTCAATACTTCTGGTTGGCTGCAGGTGGACCTCAGGTTGTACAGAAATCCAAAAACCTTGTGAAAAACACTCAACCAACTTCCTTGCTTCTATTGACTTGAGATACCCATTTGCCCATGCTCAGGGTACACCTATCCCCACAAGCAAGGGCAAGTCCGATTGGCTCCCCTCCCATGAAATGTTCCTATTTAAACTTTTTCTTTACTGCACTTGGTGCATTTTCCTTTCCCGTGCCCAGACAACCCACCGAAGGTGCAGAAGGCGTGTTTAAATCTGCAAAAAGAACTTGTGCATGTCCCCTTATTGAGCGCCCAGAATGTCCCCCTCTTTTCACTGGTCCCTGTGTTGGTCAGAAAAGACTGTCCCACCCTGAGACATAACGAACCCAGATTGTTTCTGGACAACAAGGAGTTTGTGATTAAATGGAGTTATATCGCCAATAAATGTGAGAGAGATTGGCTAGTTCTTATTATAGACACAACCAATGAGATGTCCATCAAAATCTCCAAGCATCTTTCAGAAATGGAGGCTGAAATTAAGAAATTAGTCCCTTTAGATGCCTTTAAACGTAGGGTAGAAGAAATCATGAAAGAGATGGTAGATTTTAAAGAATTCACCACAAAAGTAAGAATTAAAAGAATGAAAAAAGATCTTACCGAATATTCCCATGAAAAGGTGTTTAAATACACCCAAGAAGGTTATGACCCAGCTAAAAATCAAACAGTCCAATTCCAGAAACAACGGAAGGTGCATTTTGAGAACACGTCGTTCTCATCTGGTTCCTCTGGCGAAGACGGCTCTTCCAACTCTAGAGCACAGAAGAATAGTAGTTACCCCACGAGACAGCAAGGCAGAGGGAGGAGGAATAATAGCCGGGGGCAGAATTACAATAGACCGTCTAGGGGTCGACAAGGACCCCCACCCCGAAAGACAACATTTTTTAGAGGAGGACATGCACAACGACGACTGGGACTACGCACCTCGCCAATTGCGGAGCACCAGGGGTTATTAGTTAATCTATCTAACTATACCCCTACATTGGCAGAAGAAAAACTGCTCAATAAAGGTTTAGGGTTTGTTCCCACTATGAGTTATGATGGCTTCTGTATGAGGGCAGAGCTCTATCAACTGTTTCGTAAGATACACCTGAGACAGTTTTTTGCAGATAAGAGCTATGAAGGCGAATCGAATGTTAGTGGTTTGAAAAGTCGCTCTGATTTTCATCCCCCCTTCTCGAGCTTTACCCCTGAAGCTATAGTATTCAAAAAAAGAGTGCTTTCAGAACTACAACTATTGGAAAAGAAAAATGCTAATACCAACTTTTTGCAAAATCTGACGCGAGAATAACGAAAAGCCCTTGACCTACTGAAAAATAATGAACAAATTATTATCAGAAAGGCAGACAAAGGAGGAGCTATCGTATTACTCAACCGCTCTTTTTATATTTCTGAATGCATAAGACAATTGAACGACACTACGTTCTATAAAAAAATCCAAGAAGACCCTACACCCCATTTGAAACTACTGATTGAAGAGAAAATAAGCAAAGCTTTAGAAAGAGGTTGGATTTGTAGACAAGGATATGACTTTTTGATAGCTAAAAAACCTTCTATATCTAAGTTTTATATCTTACCCAAGATCCACAAATCACTCCTTGACCCACCAAGTCACCCTTTTTTTTCTGGGGTTGGCTCCATATTGGAACCGCTTTCAAAATTCACGGACAAATATTTGAAGCCATATGTCCTGGAGATGTATTCTTATATCCAGGATACCACAGAGGTTATAACGTTAATCGAGAACTACCCTTTCAACAGCGAACAACAAATACTTGTGAGTCTCGATATCGTATCTTTGTATACGTGTATCCCCCAAGATCAGACTCTAGAAGTATTAGAAGAGGTGCTTCTTGAAAAAAGAAAAGAAGGTACATGTCCCAATAGCTTCATACTTTGGTGTGCGTCCATGTCCTTAAAAGAAAATTTCTTCAGTTTTAACCAACAACTGTTTCAGCAAGTGCATGGCACCGCCATGGGCGTGGCAGTTGCGCCCTCAGCGGCTAATTTGTTCGTTGAATCTTTTGAAAAAAGTGTCATTTATAGCGCCTCCAACCCTTTTTTAGGTCAGTTACATCTATGGAGGCGCTATATTGACGACATTCTTATTATTTGGGATGGCGACCTAATAACGTTTGACAACTTTAAAATAAGGCTTAATGAACAGAATCCTTTTTTGAAGTTTACAGCGACCACCAGCACTAGCTCTATCAATTTTCTTGATATTACGATTTGGGCTGATGCGAGTGACAATACGTTGAAAGTCAAGCCATATCACAAACCGACCGATAGGAATTCTCTTTTGAAGTACGATAGCTGCCACCCAAGTCACATTAGAAACAATCTGCCAGTAGGACAATTCCTATGACTCAAGAGGAATAGCTCTGACAGGGCGACTTTTGAAACAGAAGCTGCCACTCTGAGCCAGAAGTTATGCACAAGAGGGTACCCGAAAAAGGTGGTGAGGCGAGCCTTCAAACGTGCTAAGAATAATAATCAAGAAGCTCTTCTCGAGTACCGTAACAAAATGCCAGAAAATGATAAAATTGTATTCGTCAGAACTTTCAACACCCTCTCGAACAAAGTGAATGCCATTGTGAAACACAACTGGCACATTTTAGACACCGGTGATTGTCCGATTGAAAAACCTTTGTGTGCTTTCAAAAGGGGCCACAATATAAAAGATTTGGTCACCAGAAATGATATTTCAGTTCAGACATCACAATTAACTCTGACTGAATCATGGGGGCTACCCAAAACCATTGGGAATGCACCATGTGGTCGGTGTAGCTGCTGTTCCAGTACCAAACGTACAAAGGAGATAGATTTAGGCCTGTCCAAACCCTGGCAACAGAGGCAGTTCACCAATTGCAATTCCCATATGGTGGTTTATGTTATTTGGTGCCCTTGCCCAAAAATCTACATTGGGATGACAGAACGCAAAATTAAAACTAGAATTACCGAACACAAAAGTTGCATTCGTAATAAGAATATTGCAGCCCCCATGGTTGGCCATTTCTTATCTATGGACCATTCACCAGAGTCATTCACGTGGAGTATTGTGTCACAAATGTCTGCTAAAGAGAATACATTGGAAAATAAGCAAAAATTGTTTGATACAGAACAAAGACTGATTTATTTGTGTAACGTGGTAGAATTGGGTCTCAACGAAAATATCGAGTGGGACCGTGTGAGCTAGGGTTCCGCACCCCCACCCTTTTATTTGCAGAAGGTGTCAGCCTTCCTTCGAGTAGCGATCCCCAGTGGAACCGTTTTTCGTACCCCAGTTTGGGGTGATACTGTGGATCCTTACCGGCCAATATTATGGGCACAGGAAGAGGGAATTCACGGGTCTTGCAAGCTTTTCTCCATTTGCTACTCTTTGTACATGCTAGTACTTTGCAGCTTGCATTTCCCCAGTTCTAGTTCAGTGCAAATTGGGTTAACCTCCCCCCCCCTTTTCTTGCGGCACTAAAGGTTTGCCTACTTTAAAGATGGCCGTCGGCTTTTTTCAGGGATGTGCAGCCACTTAGCACTCCCTTGTCAGTTTCTACTATGGACACCTGCCAGGTAGAAATCACTGCGGCTCCGAACAGTTTGTTGGATTTCCGCAGAAGACTGACAAGCACCGGATCTTACTAGGAGAGCACCTTCACCTACCAAGTAAGGAGTAAGACGCTGCGCACAAAATTATATTGTAATTGCAGTCTGGGATACGGAGTAGTTTTCACGTACCACTGCAGGGCTTGCTCCCGGCAGTAAAGAACGCAAAATTTAAGCTTTTTCTGCTTCCCTTTTTTCCTTAGGCAGTGATAGGAACGCTTACCCGCCTGCCGTATAGGAGGCTGCAACCGAGTACAATAGAGCACGGTCCTACCGCGGAAGGTAGAGACCCCCCTCCGCGAGAGTCTTTGCAGAACAGTGTCTTATAAAAAGGTTAGTTATGCATGCTGCCTTTTGGCTTTACCTATGAAGTTGCAGTTGCAGTATGCAATTATGGTTTAAGGCTCGGGAGAATTCCCGTGAAAAAGCTGGTCTGTAAACGTAAGGGAGGCCAATAAGAGCATCTGCACCCCTTTCCTCATTCAGTTACCTGCTGAAAATACATTAGATCTTTGCTTATGGGTTAGTGGTGCCTCCACATGTAGGTCGTCTCGATGTCCAAACATTCTGAGATACAGGGCCACAGTTCGGTCTGGTGCTTATTTAATGTCCCCACATCCCTTCTTTGCAGACCCATGATAGTAGTCAGTCATCTCCATTTGCTGACTAGTTTTTAAATATTGCCCTTTGTTCACACTTTTTTCCAGAAAGAAAAATATCACCACTCAAGCAGTTCGCGTTACTACCCCTGCCACTACTGATAAGTGACTAGTAAGGTAAGCTTTAATTCTAGCGATCAGTCCGTTATCAGATACTATTTACAGTATTAGTCAGGAGGGATCCAACTAATTTGTCCTGTTGCTGTATCCTTTTCTGTCCATTAGGTTGCCCTTCCGCAATTAAAAGAAGGCACCCTTTATGAACTGCTTTCCTTAGTCGGCTTCAAGTGTTTGCATACGATACTCTACCGAGTCTTTGACATGCTACTCGATCTCGTCCACATCGTCCCCTGAAGAATTTCCCACCATCCATCTTCTTTAAGACTAAGGGGAATGAAACATGTCGGGCTAACGTTTCAATTGTGAGAATTTTGTCACAAACTAAATAAGGCATTCACTGCCATTTTTTTACTGAGAATTTAAAATAAGCGTTTCAGTGTAGAAACATTTTTTCCAGGTAGAACACCAAAGTGTGTTCCATCCGATATTGATAATTGCACATTGTGTTTTCATGTCATATAGTTCTTTTGTTATACAATGTTTTGAGGTTTGTCTCTCCTTGTTATTAGGTTTGGTTTGTTCCACTAATTTTGTTTTCTTGATTTGGCTGTTTTTGTAATTGTCATTGTACACTCATTTTTTCAAGTTGGGTATTACTGTTTTTCTAATATATTTAAAGGTTGACGGTTGATGTACCGCCATTTTTAAAACACAGTTTTTTAATAAAACAATGTTGTTGCCTAATAAAATGTATTTTATCTAATGATATGTACTAAATAAAAATATATATATTTTTTTCAACTCAGTCTCAGCATCAGTTGTTGCTACAGAGGAATGCAGTTCATAGTGTCTCCCCAGGGATGAATATAGATCCTTGAAGGGTTTCTCCGAGAGGTGTCAAGACCTTTCTGTTTTGACCTAAACTTTTTTAGGGTGCCGTCTTGAACCTCTCCAGTTCAAAAATTTCCCTAGTCCTTTGAAAGTTTTCCACCCTGAGGGACCCCATACCCTTGTTCTGTACTGGTCGAGCCACCGTACAGCTGGCCCATAAGTCCATCACCCTTGTTCCCTGCCTTGGCATCCCTAAATCTCTCATCGTATACCAACACACATTCCTGATAAATGGACAACACCAGAAGATTTCAAGATAGCAAGCTCTGATGTAGTTTGGGACATTCCTTCAACTATATTGCAGAAAATATCGTAAAACCTGTTACCCAAGTGGTGATAGACATTTCCACATAAGAACATGTTCTCCTTTCCTTCACCCTTCTGTTCTCTCCCCTCCTTCACCCTCCTATAATCCAGCAGAGAAAACATGTCTATATATTTGTCTTTCCAGATGTTTCTTTAGATCCTAGATGCAACTTAGACCCTGCAGATGCCCCCATGAGCCCCCTGATCATCCCAGCCACCTGTCCACCAGCAACCCCTTGGGCCTCAACCCAGCTGGAGGCTATCACAAAAACAGCAGGAGACTGTACCCCCTCAGTGCTGGTAGTGGTACCTCTCCTCTGCACACATTGAAGCCCTTGCATTGGCCCTGCACCCGTCTGCAGGACGTACCCCCCCAACCCAACAATTTGCTGGTGGGGCCCTCACCATCATGTCCCCTGACTCCCTTGCCCCGTCCAGTACCCCCGCATCGCCCACAAAATCAACTCATTGCCAGGGGTTCGGACACCATGAAGAAAACTGCAGGAGCCCCCCAGCCGCTCCCCAATGCCCTGGAAATGCAGGATCAGCTGTGACCTGAGGGGCTGTGACAATACCTCCCCTGACACCGGTGGCATGCCCCTCAGTGCCAGCCACACCACTTCGTGAGGGACCGCCTGGACCCAGGCGGTGCCAACAGAGGCACCACCACCGCCGGTGTCTGCCCTTGGACCTCCAAGTTTATTACATCGGCCTTGCCGGTGGCCCCCAAACCTGACCCTTCACCATGTTAGTGAAGGGGGGATTCCCCTATGCCACTTCTTCCCCCATGCCTGCACACACCCTCTTCTCCTTTTTGGATGGGTAACAGCTGCTATGAAAGGAACATTCTTCCCGCGAGGCCCGGTTGGCTGATGCGCCTGACCGGGTGCCATGTTCAATACCTGTACCTCTATCACTTCCCTGGCAGACCTCCCCCAAAAGGGTTGTTAAGACAGGGTTGTATCCAAATCCCTACTTTGCAATGCTGAAATGATCGCCTCTATTTTCGCAGGATCATTCCCCAAAACATGATCCACGAACCTGCTATGGACGCAATGAAGAGATGTGCACAGATGCAAGCTGCATCAATTGCACTTTCACAAGGTACACACAATAATCACACCTGAAATCCACCCACCCTGAAAAAACACACAACCGTATTCCCCCCATTCAAATGGGCCTGAACAACCCGACACTGACTGCCCCCAACCTTCCCTGCTGTCACCTTACCTCGATGTGCATTCCCAGGCCATGAGTACCGAAGAAAATCACAGTCCTGAACATCAACCTAGGTAAGCCCCAAGGAAGAGCAGATCACGACAGAAAAGTCTGCCTGAGGAATTCAGAAGAAAAGGTGCAGAAAATTAAACCAGAATATCGAGAGGTGTCTGGGGCACAGGGTGGCGGGGGTCACGGCATCGCAGTCTTCCACAGAGAGGTGAAGTTCTACGCTCACCTCTCCCATGGCCTCTCCTTTTATTAAACGCAACAAAACCCCAAAATTCAACAGTTGTTGTCAGCCATGCCACCTTAAATTCAAGCCACCGTTGTTTTGCTCATGACCACACTGAGGACATCATAAATGACATTAAATTGAGATTAATTATCGGACGATTGATGCCATCATTGGAACTAAACCTCACTGATGACATCACATATGACATCACGTATGTCATAAACGACATCACATGATACAACGTTTCATGGTGATCCACTCATGTGGTCACTTCAAAACTATATAGCTAATCATTTACTCTATGTTGCCAGAGATGTAATGTACCATGTACACAATGAATATTTAATTGAATGCAGAACATTTAAAATGTTTACACTGAATATACATCTCTATATACATATATAATAAAATCAGGTTTGTTTTTGGGTTTGTATATGCCGTTGATATTGGGGACATAACTCTTCATGAACGGTTAGTTCTGGCATCATGAATTGTGCATGGAATATTCTTTATGTCATTGCCAAATGAATGCAACTATTTTCTTTTTTGCCATTACGTTTTGTGGTGTTCTCCGCTCCATTTACAGGTCATTTGTAGAAAGTTCTCATCATCGCGGCCCTTACCAAAGATACTACATTTAGTATTTAACTTGTCTTTTTATAGTTTTTGAATAATATAGCTAGTCTTTTTAAGTATTCCATAGCATTCAATTTAAGCAGCATACTATATAAAGACTATGCAGCATGCTGAATACTAGTCGATTACTAATATAATACTAAACAAATGCTTGTTTCTAGTCTTTTCGTCTTCATTTAGTATTGAATACTAGACTACCACAATTGACCACTACTGAGAAGACAAAAAAAAATGAAACGAAGTTCTTCCATTTCATTGAGGGGCTGTCTGTGCTGAACTGGTCTTATTTTTTTATTTTTTTTTAGAAGAGAGTGAGTGTGTCTTTCTTTTCTTTGATTTGTTTTGCAATAAACGTGATACATAGTAATTTCCCTAATTAATTGAACACCACATTTTTATTTACCTCCGATTTAAATTCTCACATGAATATCATATTTGTATGCTTACTCTGATTATTTGTAGTGTGTGTTCAGCAGCAAAAATGGCCACCACTGCTAACAACGTTGCACATGATCAGAGTAAGCATACAAATATGATATTCATGTGAGAATTTGAATCAGAGATAAATGAAAATTTGGTGTTCAATTAATTAGTGAAATTAACATGTATCGTGTTTTTCCATTGTGGCAAACAACAATATTTGTTCATCTTTTTCAGTAGAATATGAAAACAAATCTGAGAATTGACATCCGGGGCAAAGCCGGGTTCTTAAACTGTTTACATATAAAGTAAAAACATTGCTAACTGGCATCATTGTTACCCCAATAATGTTGGGTAAGTAAATATGTTGGATAACCGAATGTTTTTCAGGTGGCAGAGAGATCGCTAACACACAAAATCGGCCAGATACCAAAGCTTTCTGGCCATTCTTCTCTGTCTATCTTTTTAATTATCCGGCATCTACATTTCGTTATCCGTCAATTTTTAACTGTCAAATTCCTATTACTGGTAATAGGAGATGCTGGATAATAGGATGTGCCGCTAATTAAGTACTGGATAATAAAGCAAGTTGGTTCTTTTTATATATAAAAACAGTCATCGATTTTCCATGAAGTAAGGTCCATGGTCATGTCATTTTGTAAAAGCATTGCGCTGGATGCAGGTGTCAGGCCGAAGCGACACTAAATAAGGAAATTGGGGACCTAATATTTGAGCACGGGAGCATACCCCTTGTGCATATTCCTTAGCATATCCACATTTGATGGTCGCCATATTTACCGTCTGCTACAGCTGGCTCCCCGTTTGGTGCACCTGGCACTGCCCTTGTGACCCCTGCCTCACAGGTTGCAGGAACAGTGTCAGGAATACAAAGTAAACACAACAAGAGCTACATTTTTTTTTCTATTTTCTCCCATCCAGGCCATTATTCCTCTTTATCTTGAGCACAGTACATTCATTGCGAAGAACACCTGAAAAGGCCGTGCTTGCTACAGCGCAGTTGTCTAAAAATAAAATTTTATACCCAGTACATAAAAGAAAGTTACAAAAAACGATGACATTAAATTTCTCTATGAAATTCTGTTTTGTCTACATGTACAGGACTTTCAAAGCTAAGGATGTATTTTCAGTGCATAAAGAATTCAAAGTGAACACTAAATGACCTCTAGGCACAGCAGAGAGGTAGAGCTGTATTTTATTGCAGTTGAACTATAGATGCTACCATGCCCTAAGTTATTTGTGAGATGCTCATTCAATCATGTTTTTTCTTTGCATTCTGGGACACAATAGTCCATGATTTATAATGGCAAAGGCAAAGCAAGCACAAGAGAGCAAAGAAAAAAACCTGACTGGAAGGGCATCATTCCAAACAACATGGGGCATGCTTCCATGTATACTGAACAGATGAGGGGCAGCAAGTGACTTGCAGGAAATATATACCGGGAAATTAAGAATGTAAGTGTCCTTGACAGCTAACAGCCTGGATTCCAATCATAGATGAAGCGGCAGGAAACACATGAAGAGTTACTGCTTATGATGATGTCACCATTGTCAAAGTTTACACATCATCACTTTCTGTGAAATGCTCTGTATCAAAGGTCATGAGATTTCATTTCTTGCCATATCATCAGATGTCTGATATCATTTCCTCTGTCCCGCGCAACTTGGCGAAATAATGTTCTGGGATATATCCATGGCGAAAGTAAAGCACCGTACCAACGGGGCTCAATGATTCAATAAGTATATGCCCCTCAGTCTAGGTCAATATAGGCATGTTTTTATTTTCATAGTCCACATTTTTACCGAGGACGCAGTTATGAAGGATGGAGGGGCAGCATTGATGTCTTTTTTTCAATGAATCGATCTTTTAAAAACTGGAGATTATTCCATCTCCTCACAAAGGCATGCTTGTAATTGTCCAAATTAACGTGTCATGTAATGGGATAGAAACTGCCACATATTATGGGGCCTAAGGAAAACTCCTTAGAGATGTTTGGTTAGCGAGCAAATGCACTTTGCCTCCAAGACACAAGGAGCCAGGGCAGTAATAGTTAAATGGAAAAACCTATTTCCATCTCCGGGTTTTCACAGCTGGAACCTTTCAATCTAAAACTAAGGGGAACGGTAAATGTCAATGTGCGGGGTTTTCCGGTCTCCGAGCGAGTAGCGGCGCGCGCCGAGAAATCTCTTTGTCACAGAGAATGATGCAATCGAAGCTGGAAATGAGTCCGCGTCCCTGAGGTAAATAGCAGTGACTAACTCCTGCCACGGTCCAGGCATCTGCATGCGCCGCCCGTTATAATTACAGTAAGGAGCGGGCTCAGAATTGGGAATCTTGAACAGTAGGAGAGATCATGAAGGGGCACAGTGCAAATGGGGCAGCACTCAGTCCTCGCTAATGACTCTGACTGCCAAGGATTAGGCACGTGATGTGAGGTGATTATCTCCACTTCTCCAAATAACAGTCATTATTAATAATTTGATATCCACAAGGGACGTTCACTTCGTACGAGAAAGAAACATTAAGACAAATAAAAGCCCACTATAATGCAGAAGAAAACATTTCCACATATTGCTGTGGGTGGGTGAGCCACAGAATGCAAGAGCCAATCCAAGGGGTCTAGCGTGTTTCCAAAAGCTAAACTGAAGCTGAGCCAGCAAAATAACAAGGGGGAGGGGAGGATGGGGTGAATCCTGCATTGGAATATTTTGTGAACCACAGAAGTAACATAGCACAAGTTGTGTTTGGAGTCCAAGCCTCGCGAGATGCCAGGCTGCCGGCTCTCGCAAGACCTGAGGGATTTGCATGCGGGGGACCTGTCGTTCTACCATTCTGAGCACCCCAATCCCGGTGCTCCTCCTAATGAGAACTGGCAAGCATCCAGCCCAGAGGCATAGCATCAAGAGATTGTGCTCTTGGAGAATTGTATATATATATATATATATTTGTGTCTATCCATGCTCAGGCACAGTGAAGCAACTATGTGCTGTTTATCAGTGTTACCAGAGGTTAATAAAGAGATCAACCTCACATTTGTCCAGGGTGTTCATTCAGGTCACAACATATTTGGCGACGAGGACAAGGATGCAAACCTGCGGCAAAGATGATAACAAGGTGCAGAGGAAATGCGACTTCTGTGTCAACATGGAGAAAAAATTAGTTGTATCTGCCCTTCTTCCATATGCCCTTTCTCTTTGTATCAGAAAAGTCCTCTCTGGGGTGATGGGTTCTTGTGCTACATTGCTACTCCATCGGTTGCCTGAATTCGGAGTGCATAGTGTAGGTCCTATTCTGACTAGATGCCCATTCCTAGCCGCAGAGGGTGATCAGTGGTGGCTGGGGGTTCTTTGACTGGGTTCCCTTGGGGGTTAAGTTCTAGTAGGGGCCTACTACCCTGGCCCTAGCATTTCTGGTTTATCACCCTCTTTTTTCTGAGAGCTCCAGGATCACTGCTGAGGAGAATTGGGGTGCGGGATACGTCTCTTTCCGGTTATGTCCCTTGTTCTTGTTTTCCCTAGTTACTTCTCCTTTTTCCCATTGTTGGTTGGTTGAGGAGGTGTGCGGACGTCGATCAGTCGGCTTTGTTGTGTTCGGAGTTGAAGAGCCATGTTTTCAGCAGTTCCCTGAATTTTGTATGCTCCACCACGGTTCAAATTTCAATCGGAATGGAGTTTCATAGATTTCCGGCTAAGCAGGAGAAAGCTGAGCCGCCCATTTTTTTCTTCCAGTACCATTTTGGTTCAAAACATATGTTGTTGCAGGATCTCTGGGTTCTGGCTGATTTGTAGACAAAGAATTTATTTTGGAAAATGTCTGCTCCCGTGTATTGCTCTGTGTGTAATGCACAGGGCTTTGAATGAGTTTCTCTTTTTGTCCTGGAGCTAATTTAGCATCCTGAGCACTGGTGTGATGTGATCTCTTCAGCTGAGTTTGAGGAGGAGTCTGACTGCTGCCATAGATATACATAACGCACAGTGAAGCACTGGTGTGCTGTTCAGAAGGGGTTTTCCAGAGGTAAATAAAGACACCAACCTCACAATGGCCTAGCGTGTTCATTCGGGCCTACAAGTTGTGCCTACAAGATTTAATGTACTGACGGAATAAACCTCTTCAAATGACCATGATAGGCAGTGCAATCTGTCCCTCACACAACCAGTGCAGCACTCCCTGCACTGCAAAGGAAGACACAGACCCGGTGTCCTGCTTACCAACCCCGAGAAGGCAACACCTACATCAGGCATCCTGCACCCCAAATTCCTGCCTTTCCCCCAGCTGAAGGGTGTTTGGGACACTTGGAGTATACATAAAGGCAAAAAAACAATACTGTTTGCCAAGGATAAATAGGTCCCTGTACATCATGGCAGCCTCATATTTTATTTCTGGGGGTACTATCAACCACACCCCGAGGCTCACTAAACCTCATCTCCCTACTTAGCATCCACCTCACTTTGTCGTCAGCCACTTTGCGCCTGCTACAGCTCTTGCTATATATATTCTTGCAGAAACATCTGCCTGGCACTACCAACTTGCATGCAAAATGTGTTTCCCAGGCAGCTTCTGTACTTTCCTCAACATCTTCTTGACTCCCCAAATAGCTGCACTTATGTTTCTGCTGTATCCCTCAACAACCCCAAACACATCTTCCTTGAATCCGGCTCAAAGCCCAAAAATATCAATGTCACCACCAGGCCTTCTGTCTTCTCCAACTCGTCCATCATCCTCAAAAAATCAGCCCCCAGAGCTCTACACACCTGTACTGTTTTTACATGGCCTACAAGCCTGAAGAGAGCCAAATAATGGAAATCCTTCTGTGATCACGTCCTGACCACGAAATACCACTGATAAAAATACCAAAACTTCAAACAGGGCACATCATACTGAGCATCTCATGGCCAAAACCTTGAGCACAAATACTTCTCTGTGAAACTGCATCCCCAGGAGCCAGAAATCCTCGCAATGCACTGGCTTAACCGAGAAGCTAGCTCAATGTCACATTAGACCATCAGAGCACCCTTTTCACGCATCTAGACTAGCTCGATCGCCTGGTGCACATTCATGTAGCTCATCGTGAATTCCTCCTCAGGGAAGAAGTCATTCACTGGCCATAATAACTGATGGCACTTCCTGAGCCACCCTTCTTTCCTGTTGGGTTCCACTCATAGTAGAAAAATGATAAGGTACTCCGTAGACCACTGTCTGAATGGTCCAGGAAATCCCACCTCTGCTAGCTCCGTCTTCAATTTTTCTCAATCACTCATGGAATTTCTCTCCCCAATCTGAGATCATGCTCACTTCCTCACCTTTGGACCCCAGTTCCCCAATTTTAAACCATTCTGAATAGCATCTCCCAACAACTCAGCCACCCCCATATCTGCATATTGTGACACCACTCTTTAAGCACTTGCCCACTGGGGTTGGTGGCTTTGCCAACCACTCCTCTATCTCTTCATTGATCCCTATCCACAAGGCCTGCCCCATTCCTGCCTATCACTATGTGACTGGGTGCAATCCTGGCAAATGATGAAGTGGGTGCTGTGATATTGGCAAGTAGTGCAGTGAAAGTATAACAATTAGCCGGCGATGCTCTGATTGCAAATAGAAAATTAACACAGATCCTTCACAAATTGCACTTGGTGCTATTAATTGTCACTGAATCTACTAACACCCCATTGCTTGGGTGTTAAAAATGCATTTTCCTTAATGAATTGCTGTACATTTCAAAGCTTGATATTAAAAAGCTGTATGTTCCTGGAAAGTCAATGGGGGTTACCTGGAGAAACCAAAAATGAGTAATACTCAGCAGGGTTTAGGTATTAGATGCAGAGAAGAAAGCACTGGACACTTTTAACATAAGGGATGTTTTCTGGTGGATTTGGAGAAGGAGAAAGTTTGATACAGCGCTGCACATTTTGCTGATCAAGACAGGATGGAAACAAGGAAGATTGTTCTGTGTAGTGACTGAAAATTAGAGGGAGTTGAAACATTGACACCCTGCCTCTTTCCTTTACTAAAGAAGCAAATATGTTCTCACCCTGTGTTATGTGGTTAATGGCACCTGTGAGTGGGTGGGTCAGAATTCAACTTGTGGAATGAATTCCCATGAGATTTGAACAAGTGTCAATTGGATGAACAGCTTATAGAATCCTTGTGCTTGTAAACTAACTCATAAAAATGACTATGGGAGAGAAGAAGGGACTTTTGGGAGCTGTGACGAATCCAGGGAGATTGTCACACCATCCCAAGGGGGAACCACTCCCTTTGGAACCTGGGAGGTGAGCCCGCTACACTTACTCTCTAGAGTACACGGTAAGCAGGATCCCTCTGGAGGAGGCTACTCCTTAGGGGGCAGGAAATCCCCACACAGGGGTACAAGTCACTATCCCTCCACCACACACTAAGGGCCTCATCACAAGTTTGGTGGTATTTCAGCAGTAAATCTGGCAACATACAGCCAAACGGATTTAACATTACCACCATTTGGTGCAGCAGAATTACTGCCAGATTACAAGTGGTGTTAGTCCCCATTTAGTGGAATTCATCAGACTTCATGTGGATTTCAGCAGAATTACTGCTGGGGGTAATTTGCTCATTTTGCCAATGTGTGGCAGTAAAGTGGCAGATTTACCTCCAGTTTTTTGCTGGAGGTAAATTCTCGACTTCACCGCTGGCCTGGTAGTACGGCAATGCAGTAATGCAGCAGTAATGGAATTACCACTCCGCTGCCGCCTTTCTTTTACCACACTGTATTCTTGTAATGAGGCCCTAACACCTTTATGAGGTACTAGCAGAAGTACCCTGTATTAGTATACCAGAGGACGGGGGGGTTGTTTGTGTCAATAATACCACAGGTCAGCAGAGTATCTGGGGCCTATCAAACCTTTCCCCCTGGCAATGATGGAGAACTCAGCCATGGGGCAAATAAACCGTCTTTATTTTCCAAAAGACAGGGATCATAGAGGAAACAACAAATTCTGCAGCAATCACAGTGCCTGAACCTGCGTCACCTGGTTTTATCCCTGTGATGTCACAACCACCAACCCATCCCAAAAAACCTAAGGGCTGTCTACATTGGGCAGCTTGGGTGGTACCACCTATAGAAATCCCCTATGTGAGTTATTCCATTGGTCTCCCCATGTCAGATGGGTTCGCCTGAGACTTCCCCAAAAACTATCTTTTACATTGTTGCAGGGTCACAGGACGACCATTGGGCCTTACATCCTCGCACACCACCACAGGATTTGAGCGTCTTGATTGGCCGGAGCGGGCCTCCCCAGGCCTGTGACCCTGTTCTGTTCACAGCGCTCGGTGTACCTTTTCAAGGTAATGGGAAAGACTGTGGGCCTCATCACGAGTTTGGTGGTAGCCCTTAAATGCGGCGGTTGCGCTGTTACCGCCGCATTTAAGGGTCCGCCAAATCACGGCTTCGGCTGATTTCCCCCCATCTCTAAGCTGGGGGGAAATCCGCCAAGAATTTGCCAATTTTCGGCGCGTTTACCTCCGGCGGGAAATCCACCGGTGGCAAAAGCACGAAATTTCCCCATTGAGCCCAATGGGGAATGGGGAATTCCCGAATGGGCTCAATGGGGAATGGGCAATACCCGTTCCGCCAAACCCATGATCTGGCGCTAATAGCGCTGGTGGGTTTGGCAGTAGGGCTAATAACGCCGGCGCTTTTAGCGCCGGCGTTACCGCCCAACTCGTGATGAGGCCCTGTGTGTCCTCATTGTTGCCATTGATATAGCTGCCTAGCCTCGGAGAGTGCCTGCAGGTTGCAATTTTCGGTAAAGAACACATGTATCAATTTTGACTGCTTTGCTGGGACAGCTCCTCTTCCCACCGTGGGTAAATGGCCATTGTTCAGCTGGGCTGAGGACCACAAAACAGAGCTTCTCGGTTTGCAATTAGTCAGGGTTTTATTCTGTTATTTTCCAGGTGGCTCCCTGCCCCAGGAGTCAGGAATTTTCCACCTGCTTGTCCTTGGCTGCGAGCACTGGCGTTGTGCTTCACGCTGTAGTGTCTGCATCTCTTTTTCCCTATTTTGAGGCCTGTGGCTTCATGTGAGTTCATTCACGACAGTAATTCTATGGTTTACCTATATATACCTATATATATTGTATTATTTACGAGGTTAGTACTACTCAATCCCTTCCAGGTTCCTTATACGTCCCTGTAGCCAAATATGGTTAATTGCAATAAAGCGGTTGCAATCTTGCTCTGTGTGAACGTTGTTTTCTTGCGTTTCTGCGTTTCTGCGTTTGGATAGTAAAAAGGAAAGGATTCTGACAGTATCTATATGTATCTGTCCTCTATCTACAGAGCAGTGTGAGTATGTCCTTCGTGTGTGCATGTGTGTGTGTCTGCGTACAGTGACGCATTTAAGCTTTCTACTGCCATAGGCGCAAATAAGTGCATGCTCCACCTCTGCCAGACTCTGCATCTTTACCAGATTCTTTCTGCCCTTTCAACAAGCTCTGTTCGAAGTTATCCAAACTACACCCCTTCACTCCCATTTTGTCCCCCATTTTGGCTCCATAACATTATAAGGATGTTTTTAAGGTTGCAGGGATTAGAAACGTATTGCTTCCTCTCTATTAATTCAAGCCTGTCAACTCCTATGTTATTTTAGTTGAAAGTGTTTTGAGATATCTGCTGCCCAAGATTTGGAGAAGGCAGTGTGTTCTACGGTTGAGTGGACTAGAAGTAATTGTTAACACGGCGAATTGTCTGCTTTCGGTTAGGTCAGAAAACAATCTTTTAGAGGACGCAATAAGAACATAAGCTGTCTGCCAACTCGACACAAGTGAGAGAAGGTTGGAACGAATTTTGGTTTCAAGGCTAATATCTGATTTCTCTAACAAATTGCCCACTGTAACTCTATGAGAAGCACATAGACTGGTCTGTAATATTAATGCAACATAGCTATATTTCTACATACGAACTTGTCAAATGGTAAAGTTTACATATGAAATATATGCAAGTGGTACAGGCACATCATATAGAAATGTTGAATAAAAAGATCTCAACTCCCTTCTCACGGTTACAGCTCCGGTGTCAGCAGGGGGCAAAATAAAGCAAGTTACCTGCTGCAGCCCATTAACCTCCAATCCCTTGGGCTTGAACACCATTAACATATGGCAAACTCACAAGTGAAGTTTGTAAACTCTGCCTGGGCATAAACACCTGCCTGGGCATAAACACCTCAGTAAAGTAAAGACAGTTGGGGAAGGTTCTTGGAATCTTTGGTTGTGCATTCCCATGATGGAGTAATGGAAGGGAGACGCTGAACATTCATGTGTGGGAAGCAACAGGCACCTTTTATAACACATGAAGTGGTACACACTGTTTACATGATTGCTGTTTGTGCATTTGCTCAAAATACCCAACACTCCAAGAATAAAAGTGAGCAAGGAATTTGGTACAATATTACCTTTTTTGGTGTAGTTTAGGCTATGGGTCTTGCCAGATTGCCTTGCAGGTAATTGAAAATGTTTGTTAACTCTGTAGAATTGGTCGGACTGTGCGATACATAGGAACATTTTAAGATTTGTGTATGGAAGTAGATGTCCTGCTTTCATTTGAAGTACTGTTTCACAGTGACAGTCCTACTTTCTATTTAAAATATAATGAATGCAAAGCATACTTATAAACATCACAGTTATGCATTGTGTGACACACTTTGCAGTTGGTTGTCCTGGTAGTACTGAGCTTACAGCATAATGTCATCAAAGACACATGATAAACCCAGCAGGGATGCCATTTGTCTGCTTAGCACTGAGCAGCTTCTGTGAAGGTGGCTCTATGGCCATCTTTATGGGACACCTTTACAGCTGTGACACAGTGTGTACCTTTGGCACACAGTTTTTGTTCTCACCTTTCTATGCCTTTGGGTATCCTTTCACATGTCCCTTGATGCACCTGCACATTCACATTTACTCTCTGCCGTTATAACTTCACTATGATCTATTTCATGCTTGCACCTTTGGGGCAACCACAGACCTCTGAAATGTGGGGCCCGGGAGGGAAATTAGTGCTTGCTTCTGAACATCATTGTAGTGCCACCCGTGGGAACTCTGTGCTTGACTTAAGCATAAGCATGGGTTTAATATTGTAAAATTATACATTGTTTTTAACCTTTACATTTCTGAAGGGAAGCCCCTCATTTTTGCAACGGATTAAAAAATGCATGTCGTGTATTTGAATATAAAAGTCATCGCTTAACACAGTGTATGTTTATTAAAGATCTTAAAAGATAATGTGAAGTGGCACCAATAAACCAGTGAGATGTTGACTGTTTTGCATACTAAAGAGCATTTTGGGAATATACAGATGACCAAAGAGCTTTATATCTGTCATATATGTCTGTGAGAGTTGTATGACTGAATCACTAAGTACCTAAAGCATGCTGCGTTTGGTACGCGTTTCCTTATTTTTTATTTTTAAAGCAAATTTCACCCTAACAATAAAGCTTTTGTAAATATCAAGCATATTTACAAGATTTGCCATCAAAAACATCAGCTGTCAGAGAGGAATGACTGCTAACAGCTCATAATTACTTGCAGTGTTGTGGATCAGCCAGACTATGAGAAACAACATTGGCTTTATATTTACAAAAATGATAACCAATAAACTGCAATAAAATTCTTCTCCTCCTGCAACCTGCCGCCCTAGGCCTGGGCCTAGTAGGCCTTGTTGTGTCTGCATAACTTTGTGCAGTGATGTGAGTTTTCTTAGTGACTTACGTTGCTATGTTATGTTCTCACTAATGGAGTCAGCATGGCTGGACATTATCATTAGTCAACCTTGTCCAGCGATGAGGCACGTGTATCCGTGAAGACATCAGCTGCATAGGGTTTGAATGGTTGTCTAAGTGAGTATCTGTTCCCATACATGGAATTCACTGGTCCACCTGGGGGTTGGCCAAACAGCGACTGGCATCTCTCGTTTCTCATCCTTCAGGCTGATAGGGGACACAAGGGCCATTCTGGGGACCCTCTTTTCAATTCCTTATCCCAGAGTACTTCTCCTCCACCTCTATCAGCTTGCCAAATGACAATGTCAGTTGCAGATTGTAGATTTCTAACGACTTGGTTTTGTTCCAACCTAATATTATAAACCTGCTTCAAAATGTTGCTACTCAGTTTCACATATTCTTTAAGAACCAATTCTTCAAATACATCAATCTTCTCATTGATAATGTTAGGACAAAATTGAGATCTAACCCTCAAATCATTCTCAGTATTGACATCAGTAAAGATCCCATATCGCTTCAACATCATTTCAGCATCTACATCTGCGATGACATCGTCATCCTCTTGCAAAATGTCAAGGCATATTAATGATGAAAAATCCTTAACATATAACAGATTTATTTCTCTTTTATCCAAAGGATGAGAAATCTTGTCTAAATGTACCTTAGTTGAACGATATTTTGCTAATCTCAATTTTCTCCAAAATGTAAAGAGATCTATATGTGAATCAGTAAAATCAAAAGGACAAGCAGGAGAGAACGACAGACCTGATTCCAATACTGATCTTTCAGAGGTTGTAATAACACTCTTAGCAATAGTGAAGATCTTAACTGTTAGCTCTGCATTCGTCATCCTCTTTCCCTCGAACTCTTCCCTCTGCCAAAGCAAGTCACATGGCTCTGTGATGATCCTTCTGATTGATTGCTTGCCTCTTCTTGTGCTTTTCTTGCCAAGCCTCCTTTTCCTCTTCCTGGAGGACTTCCCCTTACCTTTCTCTCTGTCTTGGAATCCATGTAGAGCAAATTGAATTCCTCCAGGAAGTTTACAAAAATAGTTCTTCTTGCCATATCAGATGATTCTACTTCCGAACTTGTTGGTTTATCTATCTGAGAGGTCTGTTCTTTTGCTATTTCTGTAAAAGCATTATGCTGTTCTTTGTTCTGCTCATCTAAACGTTTAGCAAAAGTATACATTTTGCCCTGCTCATTACACATTTTATCCCTTCTAAACTTTTGTTGCTTACGAGGATGAATTTCCCCTTCAAATCTTTCTATATTTTCTTCAAGTCTGGCCAATCTCTCACAAATTTGCACTGAATTGAATTTGTGTCTTTATATTTGTTTGTGAATTTGAACTTTCTCTGTGATTTTAATAAATATATTTTAACAAAGGTCAGCACTTAGGCTTCATATCTGTTTATGAATTTGCGATCATTACCAGTACCTGAGGACGATATTGAAATACATTCCCATTGGGTTTTATTGCTGTCTGGGCAGTCCAAGATGGCGTTTAGTTTTGGGCAATGGATTGCATGTCCTTCTAGCCTAGTCTTTTGACTTTGTTATCATGTGACTTGAGGCCAGGGCTGGCTTTGGGAACAATGAGGTTGTGTAATTTGAATTAGCCTGATGAAGTCCCTGAGCAGTTGGAACGCGTGGCACTTTGATACCCGAATCAAGGGCGTTCTTTGTTCAGCCATATGAATCCATATTCCAGTTGCATTTTGCTGGTTTGTTTTTTTAAATAAATATTTACAGCACTAGCACTTTATCAGAACGAGTGCCTGGCTCTTTTGGAGTTTGCGTCAGCTCATTAAATGCTGAAGCGGTGTTGCAAACTCTGATTGTGATGTTCAGTTTTCTGAGGTATGCTTTTTCACAACCCTGAGGCACCCGCGGCAATTGAAGCGGGCTTTGCCCTTTGATGGAAGGCAACAGTGCTTTTGTTTGATGTGTACTGGCCACAATGGATGTGGTTTCTTTATACACATCCATCACAAATGAGCAAGGGATAAAAGCCTGCACTCATTATCTGAATACCAGGTCTTTGAACTTTTCCAAACATTCGGAAATGATTTTGGCCATGATTCATCTGTGCTTGACCAACAATGTTTTCCTATGCAACCAAAGGTACTACAGACAGAAGCAAGGTACCGCGATGGGAACGACCTTTGCCCCTCTATATGCAAACCTCACAATGGGGTATTGGGAGAAATATGAGGTATGGAAGGAAAGCATCGAGATGTTCACCAACAAGGTGACCATGTGGCAACGCTAAATTGATGATTTATTCATCATCTGGAAAGGCACACCAAAGGACTGGATGGATTTTGTGGAACATCTCAACATCAATGAATTCAATCTTAAATTCACTGAAACCAACAGTCCCAAGGAAGTTGTGTTTTTGGATGTCACGCTCCAAATTGATGAGGAGAAAATAAAAACTAAAACGTGCCGTAAACCAACAGGAGTAAATGCCCCATTACATGCTAATAGTGCCCACTGCCAAAACTTAATTTGGAGTATTCCTTATGGCGAGTTTATGCGTCTCTGAAGAAATTGTTCGGAACTCAGTGCCTATGACGAAGAGAGCAAAATTACAGCTTGGGGCTTTAAAAAACAATGTTACCCAAAACAAGTGATCAAGAGAGCCTACTTGAAGGCACGTCAATGCGAGAGGTCTACGCTACTACTGGACCACACTAATAGGATACTGAGTACGGATAAAGAAACCACAATTCGTCTGATTTTGATGTATGGACAATCTGCAAACACATCAAAGGCATCATACGCAAACATTGGAACACATTGGTAGTGGACCCGGACCTGAGACAATCATTGGGTGAATATCCTAATTTTGCCTTTCGGAAATGTCCATCAATTAAAGACAAACTAGTGAGCAGCTTCAAGCAACCTGACACCATTTCCCATCAGTCCACTTGGTTAAGTTGTAGGAAGGATGGTTTTTACAAATGCAGAAAATGCAAGATATGTCAATTTGCGGAAGAGTGCAGCACATACTTACATCCCATACTCAAGAGAACAATTGCCATCATGGACAGAATAAACTGCGACTCAGAGTATATAATGTATGCACTCAAACGCACCTGTAACAAATGGTACATAGGCAGTACCAAGTGCAAACTAAAGATATGCATACAGCAACATATCAGAGCCATCAAAAATCAAGATTACACATACCCCATTGCAAAACATTTTTGGGAGAAACATGATGGGAAACTATGTGACTTCTCGTTCATTGGGTTACAGCAAGTAAAGATTGGACCCAGGGGAGGAGAGAGAGAGAAATTACTGAGACAACGAGAAACAAGAGTCATTATCGATTTCGAGAGCAAGTTTCCATTGGGACAAAATATCGATGGGGAACTTTATACTTTCTTGGGTGAATAATATACATGGTTGTTGCATCGCCTACCAATTGTCATTGTTAAATCAGAATAATGATCATTCAGTGAAGATTTGTCAACCTTTCCCTTAGTATTCTCTTATTCTAGAGGATTTTTTATTTCTAGCCCGATGGAGATCACTGGTGAGATTGGATTTTAATCATGTACAGAAACAGGTTATCCAACTCCTACATACAGTTATCTGTCATTTTTCATGCCTGCCCACTTCAAATGATAGAAGTGGTTATGATGGGGTGCACATGGTTATTATCGGTTGATCAAGTACAGTTGCCAGCAATTCCAGCAAGTCTTCATACATCTAGTAGAAGATATTAATGCAAAATCCACTAAACACATAGGGGTAGTGTGTCTCGGCAATGTGGTACTGGAGAGACGAGGGATATTAATCATATGAGCAACCCCAATTTGTTTAAGGAGTTGAAGTCATTTTTAAATACTTGCATTCAGTCCGGGGTGGATTATGGGCTGCCATCTATTCTTCCAGCACTATTCACTTTAGAAGAATGTGTTGATGGTTTATGTTTGTGGTTATTTATTGCAATGCAATGCCGCGGTAAAAACTGATATCTAATGTACCTTGCATCGTTTAATAGCACTTTTGCAAGAATATACATTGAAGTGAAGCACTATGCTTCCCATGTCACAGACCCGATGTTATGCGTAAAGGTTTGCATTGCACAATGTGAACACACACACAAATGATAACTGTGGTTACATAATTGCGGTCGCAATCCGATCCAGTAGGTGCAAGAACTTAGCACTTAGAGGACACATTTCTAAACTTGTACTTATACATCAATAATGTGTGCACATTTTGAAATGATTGACTGATGATTTGTTTAACTCCTTAATCTAAATGTTACGTTCAGTAATTAAACCACTCCAAAATGGCAGGCGGAGTGAACAGGCATCTGGTACTGAAAGAAAAGGTATAGTCCTACCTCTATTGTGACTGTTATCCAAAGGGGAAGGATTTAAATACTGTGTCTTGCAAAATCGAATTCATGTGAACAAGCTACAAGTCGTAGCGAAACGCGTCATCATCGGGGTTTACCTCTGTGTTGCTAGGCGAGGGCAGGAGGTTTCCACATGGAATTTTTAAATTTTGTATTCAATAAAGAATAAATTTTAAATTGAACAATGGTACAACTGGCTCTTTGAAAACATTGGGACTAACTCTGAGACTTTTTTGCACAACACTCCGGGAGTGCGGATCAAGACTGCGCCGTTTCACGGTGCAGAAAAAGGTGATATATATATATATATATACATATATATATATATATAGAAAAACACATATAAATGGAGGGTTGTAACACTGCAAAAAAACCCACAAAATATGTCAGAAGTATTCCCAGCACTCAAGACCAAACCACCTTCTTACAAAAATACTTCGTTTTTATTCATTATAAAAACAAGCAACCAACTGTGCAAAATATGCAATAAAGGGTAGGTATACATCAAAACCTTCCCATGGCATACAGGTTTAAACAACACTCACCCCCCAGGGTGGAAAATCGCCACGCGTTCTGCCTGGATGTACCAGGCTTCCTCAGGCTGATCAAACTCCAAATCCGTGTAAACACAACCCATTTAAAACTTAAGGAAAGCAACTCGAGCGAGCAGCTCCTCCCCCCTCTCATTGTCTCTGATCACGTGATCGCTAAATACCGCATTGAAACTTACATCAAGCGGGCCACCATAATAGAATGACTATGTAGTCATTGTGTTCACTATGAACACAATACAATGGCCATAAAATATGTGCCATCTTAGTATGCGAGTAAAGGGACAGAAAACTCCTCGCTCCACGTTGCATTTCCCTAATTAAAATTATGAACACATAGTTGTCTGGTACCGATATATAGACAACCTGTTTATTATATGGGATGGTACCGAGACTCAGTTACATAACTATGTCCATATTCTTAACATTAACAATCTGAATTTAGAATTGACATGTGTACATAGCAAAAAAGAACTGATCTTTCTGGATGTGTTATTTACAGTGGAGAACAACTGCTTAACATCTAAGTTATTTAGAAAAGAAACAAGTTCGAATTCCAGGTGGTTTGGTCTTGAGTGCTGGGAATACTTCTGACATATTTTGTGGGGTTTTTTGCAGTGTTACAACCCTCCATTTATATGTGTTTTTCTATACATTAAGGAGCTCAGTCAAAGCTTCTTTTCCTAGCACCAGCTACGAGTTAGGCAGTGCACTAAATTTGGCTACTTTGTTTTTACATATATATATATATATATATATATATATATATATATATATATATATATATATATATATATATATATATATATATATATATATATATATATATATATATATATATGTAAAATAGCCTTGTACCACAGTATAAGGCTGTCGGAGTGCACTCCAGAAAACGAACCCACGTGGTGATTCCACACTGGACCCAGAGTAGCAAAGAGACCAGCAGTCATCCAAACGTCCAAAATGTTCTTTAATGAAATGCCATGGACAAGAGAAAAATGCGGACAACGACGCGTTTCGCGGCAAAGCTAGCCGCTTGATCACGATGAGGGTGCAGAAACAAAAGAAGTCCATTTAAACCCATATATTCTCTATGCTGTACAAGGATAGATTGTCCAGAACAATGATAGCCATTTTTTTACACGAAATCCGCTATGTTTGAAAGTGTTTAAACCCACAGTGGGTAACGTTAAAAACATTGAATTGCATGCAATACATTTGTTAGGCAAATCCAATTGGCTGGCGATATATCGCTTTTCTCAACATGTAAACCACACATATTAAACTACAAAAAAATGTCCTCCTATTGCACATGTTACGTTTTTTGATGTATTGTTTTTTTGGGGCGAATGTGTGATTTTAAGTGTGTATTAAATTAGGTGTATATGTATGTGTAGTGCTGCGTGTATCGTGTTTATTTATTAGTCTAAAACACGTTATTCTAATGTCAAAAAACACGCAGACAAAATACCAATGTATTACATAGTGTTCACTGGTCGCAATCCTGGCTAGTTTGCAAATATTATTCCTGCAATTCGTGAATGAATTGCAAAAAGCTATGTGTCAATATAGCTTGTGACATATACTAGAAATTATCATACATCATATTGTTGATAGGCTATGTGATGAAAGTGCAAGTGCCTTAATGCATCACGGGCTGCTTTTTGCATATACCGCATATAGAGATGCATAAAGTGCAAGTGCATGTGCAAAATCGCAATAACTAACCCCAACGGGTAATGTGCAAATAGCAATATAGCAGCATAAAAATCCTATACAAAGGTATATAAAGTGCTTAGTGCATTCATAGCCTTAATGTTGGAACAACAAATTATATACACACAACCATACAAATGATAATACAATTGAAATACAAGACTGCGACAAAGGATAAAAATCACACCGGAGCAATAATCATAACTAATCTTATGTGCATTTTAAGAGGAGGGACACTTTAAAAATCACTAGAATAGAATATAACTGCGGGTTAAAATAAAGTTCCTAGATAACATAGCAATACAATTGCTCACCCTTCATATAAAATTAAGAAAGAAAACGTTAAAATTAGATAGCTCAAAGTAAAAGGAGATCTAAAATTCATTCAATTACTGTCTTTGGAATATTGAATTGATAGACTCTAAAACCTACAAGCTAATGTGAGAAATAACAGTGGTGTCAACAAACCATATAGCATAAAGACCTGTGTGCAATTGTAATAAATAACACAAAATTATCCCATATATGTCAGTCCAGCTAATGGAACTGCAAATTAGACTGTCAGACGTGTCCCAGAGAGTTACAGAAAAATGCAAAGAGTTGACACAGGGGGGTCTCAGAGTAAGAACTCAGAACAGATACAATTCAAGATACATGAGACAAATACAGATAATAAGTTTAGGTCCCAAGAAAAGTATAAAGTTCCTCATCCAGATTGTGTCCCTAAGGTTTCTTAGTTTCTAGATCCAGTATATGTTTCGTCTCAGTTTGTCTAAGGAGCAATTCACGGTTTCCTCCTCTAGGTGCCTTTGGAATAGCATGTATCCCAAAGTAGGCAAAACCTTGTAGGTTGCCTCCATGTATTTCCTGAAAATGAAGAGCCATCGGATACGTAGAATCAATATTCTTGATGGCTCTTATGTGTTGCAGTATTCTCAGTTTCAGTTTGCCAATGGTACTACCAACGTACCACTTGTCACAAGGGCAAGTGAGTACATACACAACATACTCAGTTTCACAGGTGATATGAGATTTAATAATCATGTTTTTGTGTAATATTGGATGAAGATAGTTTTTTGTGTTCTTGGCAAATTTACACGCTTTACATTTCGTACATTTCTGGAAACCGTCTGGTATTGCTCCGAGCCAACTTTGGCCTATTGAGACGATTTTGGGACACATATAACTGGATACAAGGTGATCCCTAAATGAGGCAGAGCGTCTAAAGGTGATGTTGATGTTATTACCCAGAATGCTTCGCAAATGTTCATCTTGTTTCAATATATGCCAATGTTTATGCATTATATGACGTATATTGTTGGAAGCTTTACTATATGTTAGAATTAATCTGGTATCTCCTGTTTCCAAACTGGTTACCATTGGAACTTTGGACATCAACAAAATAGAGCGATCTTTCTCTCGTGCCTTATTATACGCTCTTTCCAACACTTTTTTGGGGTAACCTCTTTGTAAGAACTTAAGGGCCATGCTACCACATTCTTTGTCAAAGGTTACAAGTTGGGAACAGTTACGTCTTATGCGAATGAATTCGCCATAAGGTATGCTCCACTTCAGGGCTGTGGGGTGGTTGCTTATTGCGTGCAGTGGTACGTTTGAACTGGTAGGTTTGAGATACAATTCTGTCACTAGTTCACCTTCTGCCACAATAACAAGAATATCTAAATAGACGATAGCAGTCTTGCTATGGGATTCGGTGAACTGTAAATCAAATACATTGATGTTAAGTAATTTGACAAACTCCAACCATTCAGTGATAGACCCATCCCAGATAATGAATAGGTCATTTATGTAACGTAACTAAAGTACAACCTTATCAGTATTTACAGCGTTAGTAGATGTCCAAACTTCAAACTTCTCCCACCAGCCCATAGTGACATTAGCGTACAAAGGAGCAAATGTTGTTCCCATAGCTGTACCTTGCAAATGGGTATAGAAATTCTTGTTAAACAAAAAGCTGTTATTTGTCAAACATAGGTTAATCATTTTCAGAATCATCTTGCCATGTTCTAAGAAGTTAAGTGATCTGGTTTTTAGAAAGTAATCACATGATTTGAGGCCATCTGTATGCTTGATGGATGTATATAAAGAGACCACACCGAGTGTGGCTAGTATGTATGTCTTTTCCCAAGGTATCCCATCAATTTTATTGAGGAAGTCTTAGTATCGCGTAAATATGACGGTAGAGTGGTGACGAATTGCATAAGGGTTTCATCCACTAATTTTGATATATTTTCAAGTAGTGCACCACATAGCGTAACTATCGGCCTCCCTGGTGGTTTAGTTTTGTTCTTGTGCACCTTGGGTAGGAAATAAATAGTAGGCATCACCGGAAATTGCGGATTTAGGTATTTACAGATGTCCTCATCAAGCAGGCCTTTCTCTTTCCATTTCGTGAGCAGGTCGAAAAGTGTATTGTTCATCTCTGCTGTTGGATCTGTGGCCATTAGCTTGTAACAGTCAGTTTTCTTAAGTTGTCTATTGGCCTCATCAAAATAATCTTGCCGATTCATAATGACTATGTTAGTCCCCTTGTCTGAGGGTTTGATAACACAGTCATCCATTCTGCGTAAATTGGACAAGATCTCCTGCTCACGACGAGTTAGATTATCTTTCATATTCATTTTCTTTTTTCTGAATTTTTTCAGATCACTTATAACCAGGTCTTGAAACGCCTCAACATGCCCTCCTGGGTTAAACATCGGATTGAAGCGTGATTGTAATTTAAGTTTACTTTTACTGGGCCAATCAGTTTGTATATTCATTAGTTCCCAATGTGGGTCACTGATGTCTTCATTGTCTTGCCATTCTGTTTTGAGATGGATGAGGTCACGTAATATATGTGAATCCTCAATTGTCACAGGGGTGTAGCCACCCAGAGGCTCATCTTTTTAGGTGCGGGTGGATTTTTGGCAAAAAACTTTTTTAACCGAATTTTACGCATATACTTGTCAAAGTCAATTCTAGTTTCAGTGTAATTGTATGGGGACGTAGGGCAATAATTAAGACCCAACCTTAGTACAGTTTGTTCTTCGCGGGTACATTCTCATGATGTGAGGTTAATAATAGACATGTCTGGTATTTTGCTTTGTTCTTGAATACATTTAATGTCCCAGAGCGTGTTTTTCTGTCTGTCTTTTCTGCTACTGCGATTTCTGTGGCAGTAGCTCCTCCTTGTTTTTTTGATCCTCGCGTCTTGGTTGGTTTTCCTCGCCTTCTTCCTCTGGTTGTTTTGCCATTGTTTGTGTTTCTGCCATCCATTCCTAAAAGTCTCATTTCCTCTAAAAAATTCAACTTCTCTGGGGCCGTTCGCTTTCGCTTTCTGTGGTGTCAATATCTGAGGATGATGGTTCGCTGAGCATATCATTTTCTGCGTTGGGTGTGACTATTGGGAGTTTCTGTCTTAGAGTATCAAACCTTTTGTCAAATGTCAAAACTCTTTCCTTCTCATAGTCATCTTTATCCCGCAAGAATTTCCGCTGTTTTCTCAGCTTAATTTCTTCCTCAAATGACTTATATCCTTTTTCCATGCTTAGACGGATGGCTTTTCCTTCTTCACTTGGACTAATTGCCTCTAAAGATTCTTCTGTTTCCTGTATTTTTGTCAAGAGTTTTTCTCGATCGACTTTGGCATATTTGATGAGGATTCGAAGAAAAGTCACTGAGCAAGTATTACTTGATTGCCCCCATTCTTCCAACATTGCAGGATCCTGATCTTCGTAGGTGGGTGTGGTTAGTATGCGCAGATCTCTTGGGATGCTTCCCACATCGATGTAATTTTGCAAGGAATATTCTTCCCACCAGTTACTTATTTCCCGTCTTTGCAATTTTTCTAATTCTCTCAATAGCCTCACTTCATTGTTGGGCTGAATTTCTGGCACTTTTTTGCTAATTTTGTTTGTAGCACCTCTTTTTTTTTCTCACAAAATATAAACACTGCTTGTTCCTTACGCGCACTTTCTCTGTCCATTTGTGTAGACATTGTATTATAACTGATGTTTGGGTGTTAGTCTTGCACTCTCTTGGAAAATGTTTTCCGTTTTTCATGCAAATGTTTCTTGTAGCTAAATGCTTAGGAAACTATCCTTAACGGATGGCCAGTAAATGTGAAACTGATGAAATGCAAAGCACAGTCCTCTGCTGCCAACATAGGACTCACCTGAGCGGTTGAAAGCTCCTCCACCCTCCGATGGCAATGGCTCCTCCAATCCGTATTCAGGCGGGCACTTAGGTCGACACAGACGCTGTGGCTTCACAATGCCTTAATGGCTCTGGCAAACCGGAGCGAAATTCCACAGCTCCTCAAAAAAGAAAGCGGATGCTGCGTAGCGCTGCTGATCGGGAGCGGGTGCACTTTCCAACGCCGTTCTTCCCTCGGCGTGTGCAAATGTAAAATAGCCTTGTACCACAGTATAAGGCTGTCGGAGTGCACTCCAGAAAACGAACCCACGTGGTGATTCCACACTGGACCCAGAGCAGCAAAGAGACCAGCAGTCATCCAAACATCCAAAATGTTCTTTAATGAAATGCCATGGACAAGAAAAAAATGCGGACAACGACGCGTTTCGCAACAAAGCTAGCCGCTTGATCACGATGAGGGTGCAGAAACAAAAGAAGTCCATTTAAACCCGTATATTCTCTATGGTATACAAGGATAGATTGTCCAGAACAATGATAGCCATTTTTTCACACGAAATCCGCCATGTTTGAAAGTGTTTAAACCCACAGTGGGTTACGTTAAAAACATTGAATTGCATGCAATACATTTGTTAGGCAAATCCAATTGGCTGGCGATATATCGCTTTTCTCAACATGTAAACCACACATATTAAACTTCAAAAAATGTCCTCCTATTGCACATGTTACGTTTTTTGATGTATTGTTTTTTTGGGGAATGTGTGACTTTAAGTGTGTATTAAATTAGGTGTATATGTATGTGTACTGCTGCGTGTATCTTGTTTATTTATTAGTCTAAAACACGTTTTTCTAATGTCAAAAAACACGCAGACAAAATACCAATGTATTACATAGTGTTCACTGGTCGCAATCCTGGCTAGTTTGCAAATATTATTCCTGCAATTCGTGAATGAATTGCAAAAAGCTATGTGTCAATATAGCTTGTGACATATACTAGAAATGATCATACATCATATTGTTGATAGGCTATGTGATGAAAGTGCAAGTGCCTTAATGCATCACGGGCTGCTTTTTGCATATACAGCATATAGAGATGCATAAAGTGCAAGTGCATGTGCAAAATCACAATAACTAACCCCAACGGGTAATGTACAAATAGCAATATAGCAGCATAAAAATCCTATACAAAGGTATATAAAGTGCTTAGTGCATTTATAGCCTTAATGTTGGAACAACAAATTATATACACACAACCATACAAATGATAATACAATTGAAATACAAGACTGCGACAAAGGATAAAACCCTAATTAAAAAATCACACCAGAGCAATAATCGTAACTAATCTTATGTGCATTTTAAGAGGAGGGACACTTTAAAAATCACTAGAATAGAATATCACTGCGGGTTAAAATAAAGTTCCTAGATAACATAGCAATAAAACTGCTCACCCGTCATATAAAATTAAGAAAGAAAACATTAAAATTAGATAGCTGAATGTAAAAGGAGATCTAAAATTCCTTCAATTACTGTCTTTGGAATATTGAATTGATAGACTCTAAAACCTACAAGCTAATGTGAGAAATAACAGTGGTGTCAACAAACCATATAGCATAAAGACCTGTGTGCAATTGTAATAAATAACACAAAATGATCCCATGTATGTCAGTCCAGCTAATGGAACTGCAAATTATGTCAGACGTGTCCCAGAGAGTTACAGAAAAATGCAAAGAGTTGACACAGGGGGGTCTCAGTGTAAAAACTCAGAACAGATACAATTCAAGATACATGAGACAAATACAGATAATAAGTTTAGGTCCCAAGAAAAGTATAAAGTTCCTCATCCAGATTGGGTCCCTTAGGTTTCTTAGTTTCTAGATCCAGTATATATTTCGTCTCAGTTTGTCTAAGGAGCAATTCACGGTTTCCTCCTCTAGGTGCCTTTGGAATAGCATGTATCCCAAAGTAGGCAAAACCTTGTAGGCTGCCTCCATGTATTTCCTGAAAATGAAGAGCCATCGGATACGTAGAATCAATATTCTTGATGGCTTGTATGTGTTGCAGTATTCTCAGTTTCAGTTTGCCAATGGTACTACCAACGTACCACTTGTCACAAGGGCAAGTGAGTACATACACAACATACTCAGTTTCACAGGTGATATGAGATTTAATAATCGTGTTTTTGTGTAATATTGGATGAAGGTAGTTTTTTGTGTTCTTGGCAAATTTAACCGCTTTACATTTCGTACATTTCTGGAAACCGTCTGGTATTGCTCTGAGCCAACTTTGGCCTATTGAGACGATTTTGGGACACATATAACTGGATACAAGGTGATCCCTAAATGAGGCAGAGCGTCTAAAGGTGATGTTGATGTTATTGCCCAGAATGCTTCGCAAATGTTCATCTTGTTTCAATATATGCCAATGTTTATGCATTATATGACGTATATTGTTGGAAGCTTTACTATATGTTAGAATTAATCTGCCATCTCCTGTTTCCAAACTGGTTACCATTGGAACTTTGGACATCAACAAAATAGAGCGATCTTTCTCTCGTGCCTTATTATACGCTCTTTCCAACACTTTCTTGGGGTAACCTCTTTGTAAGAACTTAAGGGCCATACTACCACATTCTTTGTCAAAGGTTTCAAGTTGGGAACAGTTACGTCTTTTGCGAATTAATTTGCCATAAGGTATGCTCCACTTCAGGGCTGTGGGGTGGTTGCTTATAGCATGCAGTGGTACGTTTGAACTGGTAGGTTTGCGATACAATTCTGTCACTAGTTCACCTTCTGCCACAATAACAAGAATATCTAAATAGACGATAGCAGTCTTGCTATGGGATTCGGTGAACTGTAAATCAAATACATTGATGTTAAGTAATTTGACAAACTCCAACCATTCAGTGATAGAACCATCCCAGATAATGAATAGGTCATCTATGTAACGTAACCAAAGTACAACCTTATCAGTATTTACAGCGTTAGTAGATGTAGAAAATTCAAACTTCTCGACCCAGCCCATAGTGAGATTAGCATACGACGGAGCAAATGTTGTTCCCATAGCTGTACCTTGCAACTGAGTATAGAAGTTCTTGTTAAACAAAAAGCTGTAATTTGTCAAACATAGGTTAATCTTTTTCAGAATCATCTTGCCATGTTCTAAGAAGTTAAGTGATCTGGTTTTTAGAAAGTAATCACATGATTTGAGGCCATCTGTATGCTTGATGGATGTATATAAAGAGACCACATCGAGTGTGGCTAGTATGTATGTCTTTTCCCAAGGTATCCCATCAATTCTATTGAGGAAGTCTTTAGTATCGCTTAAATATGACGGTAGAGTGGTGACGAATTGAATAAGGGTTTCATCCACTAATTTTGATATATTTACAAGTAGTGCACCACATAGCGTAACTATCGGCCTCCCTGGTGGTTTAGTTTTGTTCTTGTGCACCTTGGGTTGGAAATAAATAGTAGGCATCACCAGAAATTGCGGATGTAGGTATTTACAGATGTCCTCATCAAGCAGGTCTTTCTCTTTCCATTTCGTGAGCAGGTCGAAAAATGTATTGTTCATCTCTGCTGTTGGATCTGTGGCCAGTAGCTTGTAACAGTCAGTGGCCCTCATTACGACCCTGGCGGATTTTTTCCGCCATCGACGGACTTTTCCGCCATGGCGTAAAGTCCGTTTACGCCATGGCGGATGGCGGACTTACCGCCCCATTCCGAGGTTGGCGGGGCGGTAAGTCCCCATTGACCCATTTACCCTTCCCCATTCCCATTTCGGCCCCATAGGGCTCAATGGGAGTGGGGAAGGCGTTAATTACGCCACCGTACATTACGGTGGCGTAATTAACACCAAGGTCCCATAGCGCCATGGATTTTTACGCCCGCAAAAAGCGGGCGGAAAAGTGACCATGGCGCTTTGGGAACTCGTAGTTGGCGGTAAGGGGTCGGCGCAGCTAACGCTGGCGTAAACCCCTTACCGCCAGGGTCGTAATGAGGGCCAGTATCCTTAAATTGTCTTTTGGCCTCATCAATATAATCTTGCCGATTCATAATGACTATGTTAGTCCCCTTGTCTGAGGGTTTGATAACACAGTCATCCTTTCTGCGTAAATTGGACAAGATCTCCTGCTCACGACGAGTTAGATAATCTTTCATATTCATTTTCTTTTTTCTGAATTTTTTCAGATCACTTATTACCAGGTCTTGAAACGCCTCATCATGCCCTCCTGGGTTAAACATCGGATTGAAGCATGATTGTAATTTAAGTTTACTTTTACTGGGCCAATCAGTTTGTATACTCATTAGTTCCCAGTGTGGGTCACTGATGTCTTCATTGTCTTGCCATTCCGTTTCGAGATGGAAGAAGTCACGTAATATATGTGAATCCTCAATTTTCACAGGGGTGTAGCCACCCAGAGGCTCATCTTTTTTAGGTGCGGGTGGATTTATGGCAAAAAACCTTTTTAACCGAATTTTACGCATATACTTGTCAAAGTCAATTCTAGTTTCAGCGTAATTGTATGGGGACGTAGGGCAAAAATTAAGACCCAACCTTAGTACAGTTTGTTCTTCGCGGGTACATTCTCGTGATGTGAGGTTAATAATAGACATGTCTGGTATTTTGCTTTGTTCTTGAATAGATTTTTTGTCCCAAAGCGTGTTTTTCTGTCTGTCTTTTCTGCTGCTGCGATTTCTGTGGCAGTAGCTCCTCCTTGTTTTTTTGATCCTCGCGTCTTGGTTGGTTTTTCTCGCCCTCTTCCTCTGGTTGTTTGGCCATTGTTTGTGTTTCTGCCATCCATTCCTAAAAGTCTCATTTCCTCTAAACAATTCAACTTTCTCTGGGGCTGTTCGCTTTCGCTTTCTGTGGTGTCAAAATCTGAGGATGATGGTTCGCTGAGCATATCATTTTCTGCGTTGGGTGTGACTATTGGGAGTTTCTGTTTTAGAGTATCAAACCTTTTGGCAAATGTCAAAACTCTTCCCTTCTCATAGTCATCTTTATCCCGCAAGAATTTCCGCTGTTTTCTCAGCTTAATTTCTTCCTCAAATGACTTATATCCTTTTCCATGCTTAGAGGGATGGCTTTTCCTTCTTCACTTGGACTAATGGCCTGTAAAGATTCTTCTGTTTCCTGTATTTTTGTGAAGAGTTTTTCTCGATCGACTTTGGCGTATTTGATGAGGATTCGAAGAAAAGTCACTGAGCTAGTATTACTTGATTGCCCCCATTCTTCCAACATTGCAGGATCCTGATCTTCATAGATGGGTGTGGTTAGTATGCGCAGACCTCTTGAGATGCGTCCCACATCGATGTAATTTTGCAAGGAATATTCTTCCCACCATTTACTTATTTCCCGTCTTTGCAATTTTTCTAATTCTCTCAATAGCCTCACTTCATTGTTGGGCTGAATTTCTGGCACTTTTTTGCTAATTTTGTTTGTAGCACCTCCAGTTTGTTTCTCACAAAATAAAAACACTGCTTTTTCCTTACGCGCACTTTCTCTGTCCATTTGTGTAGACATTGTATTATAACAAATGTTTTCCGTTTTTCATGCAAATGTTTCTTGTACCTAAATGCTTAGGAAACTATCCTTAACGGATGGCCAGTAAATGTGAAGCTGATGAAATGCAAAGCACAGTCCTCTGCTGCCAACATAGGACTCACCTGAGCGGTTGAAAGCTCCTCCACCTTCCGATGGCAATGGCTCCTCCAATCCGTATTCAGGCGGGCACTTAGGTCGACACAGACGCTGTGGCTTCACGATGCCTTAATGGCTCTGGCAATCCGGAGCGAAATTCCCAAGAAAAGTATAAAGTTCCTCATCCAGATTGTGTCCCTTAGCTTTCTTAGTTTCTAGATCCAGTATATATTTCGTCTCAGTTTGTCTAAGGAGCAATTCACGGTTTCCTCCTCTAGGTGCCTTTGGAATAGCATGTATCCCAAAGTAGGCAAAACCTTGTAGGTTGCCTCCATGTATTTCCTGAAAATGAAGAGCCATCAGATACGTAGAATCAATATTCTTGATGGCTCTTATGTGTTGCAGTATTCTCAGTTTCAGTTTGCCAATGGTACTACCAACGTACCACTTGTCACAAGGGCAAGTGAGTACATACACAACATACTCAGTTTCACAGGTGATATGAGATTTTATAATCATGTTTTTGTTTAATATTGGATGAAGGTAGTTTTTTGTGTTCTTGGAAAATTTAAACGCTTTACATTTCGTACATTTCTGGAAACCGTCTGGTATTGCTCCGAGCCAAGTTTGGCCTATTGAGACGACTTTGGGACACATATAACTGAATACAAGGTGATCCCTAAATGAGGCAGAGCGTCTAAAGGTGATGTTGATGTTATTACCCAGAATGCTTCGCAAATGTTCATCTTGTTTCAATATATGCCAATGTTTATGCATTATATGACGTATATTGTTGGAAGCTTTACTATATGTTAGAATTAATCTGGTATCTCCTGTTTCCAAACTGGTTACCATTGGAACTTTGGACATCAACAAAATAGAGCGATCTTTCTCTCGTGCCTTATTATACGCTCTTTCCAACACTTTTTTGGGGTAACCTCTTTGTAAGAATTTACGGGCCATGCTACCACATTCTTTGTCAAAGGTTTCAAGTTGGGAACAGTTACGTCTTATGCGAATGAATTCGCCATAATGTATGCTCCACTTCAGGGCTGTGGGGTGATTGCTTATAGCATGCAGTGGTACGTTTGAACTGGTAGGTTTGCGATACAATTCTGTCACTAGTTCACCTTCTGCCACAATAACAAGAATATCTAAATAGACGATAGCAGTCTTGCTATGGGATTCGGTGAACTGTAAATCAAATACATTGATGTTAAGTAATTTGACAAACTCCAACCATTCAGTGATAGACCCATCCCAGATAATGAATAGGTCATCTATGTAACGTAACCAAAGTACAACCTTATCAGTATTTACAGCGTTAGTAGATGTAGAAAATTCAAACTTCTCCAACCAGCCCATAGTGAGATTAGCGTACGACGGAGCAAATGTTGTTCCCATAGCTGTACCTTGCAACTGAGTATAGAAGTTCTTGTTAAACAAAAAGCTGTTATTTGTCAAACATAGGTTAATCTTTTTCAGAATCATCTTGCCATGTTCTAAGAAGTTAAGTGATCTGGTTTTTAGAAAGTAATCACATGATTTGAGGCCATCTGTATGCTTGATGGATGTATATAAAGAGACCACATCGAGTGTGGCTAGTATGTATGTCTTTTCCCAAGGTATCCCATCAATTCTATTGAGGAAGTCTTTAGTATCGCTTAAATATGACGGTAGAGTGGTGACGAATTGAATAAGGGTTTCATCCACTAATTTTGATATATTTTCAAGTAGTGCACCACATAGCGTAACTATCGGCCTCCCTGGTGGTTTAGTTTTGTTCTTGTGCACCTTGGGTTGGAAATAAATAGTAGGCATCACCAGAAATTGCAGATGTAGGTATTTACAGATGTCCTCATCAAGCAGGTCTTTCTCTTTCCATTTCGTGAGCTTGTCGAAAAATGTATTGTTCATCTCTGCTGTTGGATCTGTGGCCAGTAGCTTGTAACAGTCAGTATCCTTAAGTTGTCTATTGGCCTCATCAATATAATCTTACCGATTCATAATGACTATGTTAGTCCCCTTGTCTGAGGGTTTGATAACACAGTCATCCTTTCTGCGTAAATTGGACAAAATCTCCTGCTCACGACGAGTTAGATTATCTTTCATATTCATTTTCTTTTTTCTGAATTTTTTCAGATCACTTATAACCAGGTCTTGAAACGCCTCATCATGCCCTCCTGGGTTAAACATCGGATTGAAGCATGATTGTAATTTAAGTTTACTTTTACTGGGCCAATCAGTTTGTATATTCATTAGTTCCCAGTGTGGGTCACTGATGTCTTCATTGTCTTGCCATTCCGTTTCGAGATGGAAGAGGTCACGTAATATATGTGAATCCTCAATTGTCACAGGGGTCTAGCCACCCAGAGGCTCATCTTTTTTCGGTGCGGGTGGATTTATAGCAAAAAACTTTTTTAACCGAATTTTACGCATATACTTGTCAAAGTCAATTCTAGTTTCAGCGTAATTGTATGGGGACGTAGGGCAAAAATTAAGACCCAACCTTAGTACAGTTTGTTCTTCGCGGGTACATTCTCGTGATGTGAGGTTAATAATAGACATGTCTGGTATTTTGCTTTGTTCTTGAATAGATTTTTTGTCCCAAAGCGTGTTTTTCTGTCTGTCTTTTCTGCTGCTGCGATTTCTGTGGCAGTAGCTTCTCCTTGTTTTTTTTATCCTCGCGTCTTGGTTGGTTTTCCTCGCCCTCTTCCTCTGGTTGTTTGGCCATTGTTTGTGTTTCTGCCATCCATTCCTAAAAGTCTCATTTCCTCTAAACAATTCAACTTTCTCTGGGGCTGTTCGCTTTCGCTTTCTGTGGTGTCAATATCTGAGGATGATGGTTCGCTGAGCATATCATTTTCTGCGTTGGGTGTGACTATTGGGAGTTTCTGTCTTAGAGTATCAAACCTTTTGGCAAATGTCAAAACTCTTCCCTTCTCATAGTCATCTTTATCCCGCAAGAATTTCCGCTGTTTTTTCAGCTTAATTTCTTCCTCGAATGATTTATATCCTTTTCCATGCTTAGAGGGATGGCTTTTCCTTCTTCACTTGGACTAATGGCCTGTAAAGATTCTTCTGTTTCCTGTATTTTTGTCAAGAGTTTTTCTCGATCGACTTTGGCGTATTTGATGAGGATTCAAAGAAAAGTCACTGAGCTAGTATTACTTGATTGCCCCCATTCTTCCAACATTGCAGGATCCTGATCTTCATAGGTGGGTGTGGTTAGTATGCGCAGACCTCTTGGGATGCGTTCCACATCGATGTAATTTTGCAAGGAATATTCTTCCCACCATTTACTTATTTACCGTCTTTGCAATTTTTCTAATTCTCTCAATAGCCTCACTTCATTGTTGGGCTGAATATTTGGCACTTTTTTGCTAATTTTGTTTGTAGCACCTCCAGTTTGTTTCTCACAAAATAAAAACACTGCTTGTTCCTTACGCGCACTTTCTCTGTCCATTTGTGTAGACATTGTATTACAACTGATGTTTGGGTGTTAGTCTTGCACTCTCTTGGAAAATGTTTTCCGTTTTTCATGCAAATGTTTTTTGTAGCTAAATGCTTAGGAAACTATCCTTAACGGATGGCCAGTAAATGTGAAGCTGATGAAATGCAAAGCACAGTCCTCTGCTGCCAACATAGGACTCACCTGAGCGGTTGAAAGCTCCTCCACCCTCCGATGGCAATGGCTCCTCCAATTCGTATTCAGGCGGGCACTTAGGTCGACACAGACGCTGTGGCTTCACAATGCCTTAATGGCTCTGGCTATCCGAAGCGAAATTCCCAAGAAAAGTATAAAGTTCCTCATCCAGATTGTGTCCCTTAGCTTTCTTAGTTTCTAGATCCAGTATATATTTCGTCTCAGTTTGTCTAAGGAGCAATTCACGGTTTCCACCTCTAGGTGCCTTTGGAATAGCATGTATCCCAAAGTAGGCAAAACCTTGTAGGTTGCCTCCATGTATTTCCTGAAAATGAAGAGCCATCAGATACGTAGAATCAATATTCTTGATGGCTCTTATGTGTTGCAGTATTCTCAGTTTCAGTTAGCCAATGGTACTACCAACGTACCACTTGTCACAAGGGCAAGTGAGTACATACACAACATACTCAGTTTCACAGGTGATATGAGATTTTATAATCATGTTTTTGTTTAATATTGGATGAAGGTAGTTTTTTGTGTTCTTGGAAAATTTAAACGCTTTACATTTCGTACATTTCTGGAAACCGTCTGGTATTGCTCCGAGCCAAGTTTGGCCTATTGAGACGATTTTGGGACACATATAACTGGATACAAGGTGATCCCTAAATGAGGCAGAGCGTCTAAAGGTGATGTTGATGTTATTACCCAGAATGCTTTGCAAATGTTCATCTTGTTTCAATATATGCCAATGTTTATGCATTATATGACGTATATTGTTGGAAGATTTACTATAGGTTAGAATTAATCTGGTATCTCCTGTTTCCAAACTGGTTACCATTGGACATCAACAAAATAGAGCGATCTTTCTCTCGTGCCTTATTATACGCTCTTTCCAACACTTTTTTGGGGTAACCTCTTTGTAAGAACTTAAGGGCCATGCTACCACATTCTTTGTCAAAGGTTTCAAGTTGGGAACAGTTACGTTTTATGCGAATGAATTCGCCATAAGGTATGCTCCACTTCAGGGCTGTGGGGTGGTTGCTTATGGCATGCAGTGGTACGTTTGAACTGGTAGGTTTGCGATACAATTCTGTCACTAGTTCACCTTCTGCCACAATAACAAGAATATCTAAATAGACGATAGCAGTCTTGCTATGGGATTCGGTGAACTGTAAATCAAATACATTGATGTTAAGTAATTTGACAAACTCCAACCATTCAGTGATAGACCCATCCCAGATAATGAATAGGTCATCTATGTAATGTAACCAAAGTACAACCTTATCAGTATTTACAGCGTTAGTAGATGTCCAAACTTCAAACTTCTCCCACCAGCCCATAGTGAGATTAGCGTACGACGGAGCAAATGTTGTTCCCATAGCTGTACCTTGCAACTGAGTATAGAAGTTCTTGTTAAACAAAAAGCTGTTATTTGTCAAACATAGGTTAATCATTTTCAGAATCATCTTGCCATGTTCTAAGAAGTTAAGTGATCTGGTTTTTAGAAAGTAATCACATGATTTGTGGCCATCTGTATATATATATATATATATATTTCTTTTTCAATAACAATTGTTAAGTGAGGATTGTAGTTTAGTGATCATTATTCTGTGGCGTATGTTACAATGGAATGGCCTGGCCTTGGCAAGGGTGCACATTCCTTTACCCCAGGCTGGGATGGACCACATACCACCCCATCCCAATAGGCCAGCTGCAAGTAAAGGGACACTAGATATATATGTTAAACCCTCCCTGCAACAGGAGATGGGGTACCTCCTGAGTTCTTACCTGGCTCTTCACCCCATTCAACGGAACAGAGCCATGTGCATTCCCATTTAAACAAATACATACTTAACTAAATATATTAATAATCATGTATGCATCAATAAACATATTTATACACATTTCAACTAAAAACATTGAAAACTATGTATAATATATTCATGGGTGTGACAGCTGCAGTCAGCAGCACCCCTTTTACAGTACCTTGCTGTTATCCTTTGATGTTTTGGGGCGGGGCCTGCCCTTACTTGTTGGTTTTACCCAGGGCTAGTTCAACCCTAGGCACTGTTCCCATACCTGGCAGGGCTATGTTTATCACGTGGGTCTCCAATGGCACCGCTAGACTGCCCACCCGATTCATTACTCCACTGGTGGCCCCAGTGCTTTAAGTGTGCCCGGGCCACCTGAGGCCAGGCCCCGGCAGTCTCCAAAAAGTAGGGCTGAGCAGGGGCCCTGCCGGGGCCCCCCAGCTCCTCCATAACGTTGGCGGGACACATTATCCCGCTGCGGCCGCAGCCACGACGGGAGATGCGCCTGCATTAAGTCAGGCAAGCTGACAGAGCGACGCTGTGACTGGCTGGCACTTCTGTCAGTCAGTGTAACTTCCTCTGGTGACCCCTTGTGCGAAGGGTCACCAGAGGAAGTTACTGTGCCTTTGTTTCCCCAGTTCGCCAAGGTGTCTTTAACCTTCGGCAAACCTGGGGATTCCTTGAAATAGTTTGAGGTTTATAAAAGATGGCGTGAAAAGTACACAATTCAAGCCATCTTTTATAAAGCTTTGCCAACGGACAAAGACGCCTCAGGCTTTGTCCATCAGCAAAGCATTATAAAAGATGTTATACCACAAGTCTGGGGTTAGATTTTGTGGCAACTAAAAGCGTTCCCATGCGCCTGGTTCCTATTACAATTTTAGCAAATGTCACAGTTGGTGTGGTGCAAAAAAGGGGCTTGTGACCCCAACCCCTTGGAAAGACAGTTAGAGATAATGCTCCACACTTCAGAAACTGCGCCACACTTTTTGTTAAGCGGTTGATATTTATTGTGTTGCCCCTTAGCGATAACACGTGTTTCGACACATCAGTGTCTTTTTCAAATCAGGGCTAATAGTAAAGCTATGTTAGAATGAGCATATATTATAAATCAAAAAAACAAATAAATATAAAATCATAAGATAAACATGGTGTAGTGTAATCACAGAGATACAGGGAAGTGGGAAAGGGGAGGAGGTTGAAGGTAAGTGCAAGAAGAAAACAATCGAGAAAGAAATATATAGAAACAATACGTTAATTGAATGCTTCAGTAAAGGTATCATTAATAGATAGATAAGTTGAAAGCAGTTTTGCCCATTGAGGCCTTACCTATATACCAATTCGAAAATGTTCAATTAATTGTAACAAACTGTCATGGGATAAATCCCCCTATCGAAAGCGAGGTCAAAAAATCACCAGTTAACCAACAACTCCAATACATTTGGTTGACTTTAGGTGTCATTTGTGATATATAAATGAATAGTATTAGTTCTGCCGTTAGGGGTCTTATTTGTTAATAATAGGATAAACCTTTAATATCTTATACATTGTTGATTAAACAACGGAGCTTGCTAAAGCGTATTCATGTGGCAGAAAAATGCTATTGAGAGCGCGCGTAACATAAACATTCAATTTAGAGCAAACACGGCAAACAAAAAGTAGTCGAAATAAGGCCGTGCGGTACACCCCGCTACAAATGCGCTCGTGTACAGTATATTTAAATGTGCGCTTTATGATTACGTTCGTAATATGGACAGCGTTAAAGTATCGGTCGTGTTCATAATACCCCATGGTATGGTTTAAAATACCATTAAATACGAGAAGCAAACGAGCCTGAAGCTTACCTCCACGTTGAACACCAAAAAACCTTCTGCCGTCTGATTCAAACTGAGAGCGACTTGTCCTGAGTTTACTAGGGTTGTCATAGCAACCCTAGTCCTCCTACCATTTCTATTAGGTCCTATTTAGAAAGGCAGGCAAGAAACGAGCACCTTGTTTTGGGCTCATGCAAAGAGAACAATTGTTAATGTGCCTTACCTCCACTTTACACACAAGATCTACTGCCGTCTAATTCCAAACTAAAAGCGGCTTGTCCTGAGTTTGATCGGATTGTCATAACGATCTTAGTCCTGCTACTATTTCTATTAGGTCTTATTGAGAAAGTCAGGCAAACGACGAGCACCATATTCTAGGCTCGAGCACAAATAGTGTCGCTAGTGCGGAATATAGGTGGATTATTAGGCAAGAACCCCTAGGGTTTTCAATATCGATATAATATTATGGGTTAATAGAAATTGGACCTGAGATTCAAAAAATAGAAATATATGTATAATATAAAGCCCGAAATAACAGCTATATAGCTCATATTAGGGGTGGAAGTCCATAGGAGAAGTGATATATATATATAATGTATAGCCAAAAGGCTAATAATAGCTGTAAGGCTGATAGTAAACGCGGGTGTCTAATGGGGAGTCTGAACAAATGTCTGATTACGCTGCATAAATAAAACCTTTTAACCAACATCCATAATGCATCGTTTGAACCTGCGAGTGGTAGTCAATGGTAAAAATGATAGCTTAGATGACACATTGTGCTGGTAAGACATCAAGTAAAGGTACATAGTACAAATCAATATAAACATTGGAATATTTAAAGAAAATACGCCATCTCATGATCTTGGTTCAGGCCAAACTCAGTTGCCCTAAATATGCAAAAGGACTTCTCTATTACCGCCTCTTTCACCCAGGGAGGCCTGTCTGAGTCCAATAAATATCACGGTCATTTTATTGTCCAATTGATGATTCATTCGCCAATGTTGAGCAAGTGGTAATGTAGAGTCAGATTTACCCATGGTATAAACATGTTCCTGTATTCTGTACCTAAGTTCCCTTATAGTACTATCAATATATATATATATGTGCACATGTGCATATAATGGCATAAACTATGTATTTGCTGCGACAATTTATAATGTCATTGATATGGAAAGTAGTTCCTCTTGAATCTGAAAAGGTCTCTGTGTTATTATGCGCTAATTTGCACATGGCACATGATCCACACTTCCTGAATCCTTTTGAAAGATTCAGTAACCATGATTCTTGTCTTGGTGTTGGTAGTTTTGGGAGTAGAGATGGGCTAAGAATGTTTTTCAAAGATCTGGCTTTTTTGAAGATTAGTTTCGGTTGTTCATCAATAATGTCTTTGAGGTGCTCATCTAGTTTGAGTAAAGGCCAATTTTTGTTCAGTATTTTTCTAATTTCAAAGTTGTCATTGGAGAACGTTGTAATGAAACTTATTTTATTTTGTTCTTCTGTTCCTTTACGATTTTTGCTTGTTAGGATTGTATCTCTAGTCATAGTATCAACTTTTGCATACGCCAGATCTATGCATTTCTTGTTATAGCCTCTCTGACGAAATCTGTGTTTCAGGAGGTCACATTCCTGAATCAAGTCTCTGCCGTTGCTGCAGTTTCTAACTATCTAAACAATCTTCTAAATAGAGCACACCTAATACCTCACCTGGTAGCTCTGATGTAGATTCTGAAAATGATAAATAGGACCCAAAGGAAGGGGAACGTAATATTGAAGGTTCAGGTTTTCTGAACCAAATAAGACGATTTAAGAAGGGAAGTAGACTAACTAATACTAAGCAAGTCCGTTTTCAGACCACCCTATTACCAAACCCCAAACCAATTTCAACAGGAGGAGAGGAAGGAGGGGGGTTCCAGACAGTGGAAATCCAGATGCTCTGGAAGATCACAGACGTTTGACAAGAGCCAGGGCTCGGCTAGCCACAGGAACCAACACAGCAATGACCTTGTGATGAATATCTCATCCAAACAATTGACAGCAGATAAAATTAAATTACTTAATAAAGGCCTTTCCTTTGCCCCTGCGTACAGATATGATCATATCCAAACACAGATCAACCTTTTTAAATTTACCTGGAAACTGAAATTAAAAAAGTGTTTTGCTACTCAAGTTCAACAATATCGACCCAGACAAGAGAAACCAGTTCCAACACCATTATCCATCCATGACAAGAATCATGGTTATCAAATCTTTCAAAAGGGTCCAGGAAGTGTGGATCATGTGCCATGTGCAAATTAGCGCATTATAACACAGAGACCTTTTCAGATTCAAGAGTAACTACTTTCCATATCAATGACATTATAAATTGTTGCAGCAAATACATAGTTTCAACCGGCTGCTGGTTGTTGTGAGCTAGAGGTCCTACCTCTTCACAAACCCTCCCCGAAGAATCGAACCGGTCGGGACGATCAACACTTCTGGACAGATAGGGCCTCATTACAACTCATTACAACTCAGGCGGTAAGGGTTTTACGGCGGCGTAAACAGCGCCGACCCTTACCGCCTGAGTACGAGGTCCCTTAGCGCCATGGCGGACTTAACACCTGCTTTTAGCAGGTGTTAAAATCCATGGCGCTAAGGGACCATGGAGTTAATTACGCCACCGTAATTTACGGTGGCATAATTAACGCCTTCCCCACTCCCATTATGCCCTATGGGGCAAAATGGGAATGGGGAATGGGAAAATGGGGATTTACCGCCCCGCCAAGGTTGGAATGGGGCGGTAAGTCCGCCTACCACCATGGCGTAAACATAGTTTACGCCATGGTGGTAAAGTCACGGCCCAGGCGGTAACTTACCGCCTGGGTCGTAATGAGGCCCATAGTCTGGGACCACTTGGAAGGCAGCGGGCTTATGAATGGTTTTGAAACAAAACGCTTGTAGAGTCAAGAACCACCGCAGAACACACTGATTTGAATCTTTTTGAACTGCTAGCCACTGTAGGGGTGGGCGGTCCGTAAAAACTGTGAATGTTCGGCCCAGTAGATAATATCTCAAAGTCTCCACTGCCCATTTGATGGCTAGACACTCTTTCTCGATTGTAGAATAAGTCTCCTCATGTCTCAGGAGTTTTCGGCTTATGAAAGCAATGGGATATAAGTCCTCCTACGTGCCCTGGGAAAGTACTGCTCCTAGACCGGAACCTGAGGCATCTGTTTGTAAAAAGAACTCCTCTTTACCAACTGTGGTCTAATTTTTCCTCCCCCTACCAGGTACCCTAGATACCTAGTACGTTGTGCCCCTATAGTTGTTTTCTTGGGATTGATTTTCAACCCTGCCACATCGAGGTCTATTATTACTTTCTGAAGGTGTATGAGATGGTCGTTCCAACAAGTGCTATACACAATTATATCATCCAAGTAGGCTGAACAATATTCACCATGTGGTGCTAATATTTAATTCATAAGGGATTGGAACGTAGCCGGCGCTCCATGCAGTCCAAACGGCAAGACCGTGAACTGGCACAACCCTGATGGTGTTGAAAAGGCTGTTTTGACTTTGTCCTCCGGTCTTAAAGGGATCTGCCAGTAACCCTTGGTAGGGTCTATTGTAGTCAGATAATGTGCAGTGGCCAGCTTTTCCAACAACTCGTCTACACGGGGCATAGGGTAGGCTTGGTATGTTGATATGCCGTTCAATTTTCTGTAGTCCATATAAAACCAAGTGGATCCGTCCGGTTTTGGAACTAGAACTATTGGGGATGACCAGTGACTTGTGGATCGTTCAATGACTCCCATTTTCAACATTTCGTCCACCTCCTTCTGGACCGCCTCTCTTTTGCTTTCGGGTAACCTTTATGGTTGTACCCTCACGACCTGGTTTGGGAGGGTCTCTATTTTATGTTCTATTAGGTGGGTTTTTCCAGGTACAAAGGAAAATACATTTTCTACCGGAGTAAGTACCTCCATCAGTTCTTTCTTTTCCTTTTCTGTCAACTCAGACCCCCATTGAACTGACTGAAGGGCTGCTTGATTGTGCATATTACTGGCCTGCGTCACATTCATGGTTTTGACGTCAATAGGGTTGCCCGAGCCTTCTTTCCACTCTTTTAACAGATTTATGTGGTAGTTTTTTGATTTCTCCTTTCTGTCAGGTTGTTCGATCAGGTAGTTCACTGGGCCCAAGACGTCTAATACTTTATAAGGTCCTCTCCATTGTGCCAACATTTTGTTGTAGGATGTAGGTAATAACACCAACACCTTGTCCCCCTTTTTAAAAGATGGTACTCTGGAGTTGCGGTTGTAGTATTTCTCCTGGGTTAGCTGGGCTTTACCCAGATTATCTTGTGCCAGGTCCCTTAACTTGGACAGGTTTTCTCATAATTCTAAGACATAATCGGTAAGTGGTATTTCCTCTTCCTGGTCTTCCCACTCACTCCTTGCTATGTCCAACACTGTTCTGGGTTTGTGTCCAAATAACAGTTTGAACGGAGTAAACCCTGTGGAGGATTGAGGAGTGTCTCTGAGCACCATGAGTACCCATGGTAGAACTCTATCCCAATTTGCACCTGTTGGTTTAGTGATCTTCTTTAACATATGTTTGATAGTTTTGTTATATCTCTCTACAAGACCATCTGTTTGAGGATGGTATACCGACGTTCTGAGTTGCCATATTTTCAGTTGTTTACATACGGCCTGCATGACTCCAGAGACGAAATTCCTTCCCTGGTCAGTGATGATTTCTGCCAGTAACCCAACCCGGGCAAAGAAAGGTACCAAGACGTTGCACACATTAGTTGCACTGATGCCTCTCATTGGGAAGGCTTCGGGGTACCTCGTGGCATAGTCTACAAGGACTAGGATGTACTTGTGGCCGTGACTGTTAGGTTCCAGAGGTCCCACGATATCAATCCCAATCCTATAGAAGGGTTCCTTTATCAACGGCATAGGTACTCACGGGGCCTTAGGAGGTAGCCTGGGATTGGTCTTCTTACACAATGCACATTCTTCACAATACCGCCCAATGTCCCTATAGAGTGTTGGGCCGTAAAACCTTTTTAACACTTTCTCCAAGGTTTTTTCTCTGGCCAGATGGCCTCCCGTAGTGTCATCATGGACCAGTTTTATTACAGTCTTTCGGTAACTCAGGGGCACTAATAATTGTTCAAGTTCTGTATCTGATTGATCCTTAGTCACTCGATATAATAAGCCTTTTGCGGATTTAAACCAGGGATAGGTTAGTCCCTTCTCGGGATAGGGAATAGATTGCTCCCATGCCACCTTCAAGGTAGGGTGGTTCTTAATTCACTGCGGTAAGTGGGACACTTGGCCTCTGGCATCCAATCTATGAACCCTGTATATTTGGTTCCTCCAGCCCACTCCCTTTTCCTTCGTCTGACTTCACTCCTGCTTTTCTTGGGTCTGTAAGTTGGATTATTCCCTATGTCTACATGGGAGAAGGGAGCATTTTGTAACCATTCAACTTCTTGAAAACACTCTTGGAAAGAAGGGAGGTCTGTTCCTAATAATACCGGGGTGGGTAAGTCGGGCATGATGGCAACCTTCATCTTGTTTTCAACCCCCTTTACCTCTATGACTACTTCTTTCGAGGGGTAGGTCTTAATATCCCCATGTACACATTTAATTGGGATTTGTGACACAGCCCCTCCCGCTGACCCACTTACTTCTGATCGGACTGTTGTCTGTTCACTTCCGCTGTCAAGGAGGGCTTGTCTATTTGTACCGTTTACTCTCACATCTAGGAAGTATGGATCTCGACTTCTGCGATACTCTTTCCCTTGTAGAAACCTGATCTCCATAGGTTCAGCCGGCTTGACCTTTCTGGGGCAAAACCTTGCCATACGTCCCCAGTCGCCACAATCGAAACACTGTGGTTGTCGATTTATGTTAGGCCAGGACACCGTTTTTGGATCTCCCCTAGGGATTTTCAGTTCTCCAACTCCTGTCCCCTTCATAGGTGTAGCTCTGGGTATATCTGGTGGACCACCCTTGGAAGTACCGGCCATCTGGAAGGCGGAGGTGATATCTATAGCTTCTGGCAGGGTAGGTCGATGGTGTTGCTTTACCCATCGTTGCATGGGAGGTGGAAGTGCCTCAGTAAACTGTTCCAGTTTTATTTTGTCTACTACCTCTTGCACACTACTACTGGTGGGTTTCAACCATTTGTCGGTGATGTCATGGATGCGGTAGTAGAGTTGTCTGGTAGTTTCCCCCGGCTTAAGCTTGGTTTCCCGTAGTTTTATCTGATAAGCTTCAACATCCATTCCCATCCTTTCTAGGATTGTCCTTTTTATCTCTGTGTAGGATGTATCTCCTGCTGGGTTGGCTGCCTGATAGGCCCCTTGCATGCTTCCGGTTAGCAATGGTGCTATGAAGTGTCCCCACTTCTCCACTGGCACTCAGCAACCCTCTCCAAGTTAGTAAAAAAATATCAGGGGTCCTCGCCAGGTTGGAATTTTTGTAAGACTGCTGTTGGCACCGTGGGGTTTCCTATAGCAACCACCGCTTCCGTCACTTTTTTTAAGGCATCTTGATTGGCGACTTGTAATTGCAAAGCCTGCTGCAACGCCTGGCGATCAGTTTGCGCTTAGTGAGAGTACACTTGTATTGCCTGCTGCAGTTGTTGTTGTACTTCCGCCAGCACATTTATAATAGCCTCCATTGCGTTGCCTTATCCCACCGCTGCCACCAAATTTGTAAGGATGAGACAGGAAGGCAGGGATGAAGAAAATAAAAATCCTTTATTCAGGTGGAAGAAAATAAAATTTTAAAAAAACGAATTCAGTTTTCTTCGGTATGGATGAGTCTTCAAATTCCTCTTTTCAATCTTCATAGGCCCAGAGCCTCTCTGATGTGACTCTCTCTCCCTCAGGTTGAATGTTCTGATAGAGCGTGGAAGAAACACACACAGTCTTTTGTCAGTTTCACTCTTATATAGGGAAAAAACACTAATCAACCAATCAGAGGCATCTATGTTGTCACATCTATGAATATTCCCCGAAGCCCCCCCCCCTTTCTCTCTGGTCGAGAGTTGCTCCGCTACATTCTCCCATGTCCCTCTTGTCTGGTTCTGACTGTTGCTGGGGAGAACTTCAGGTGAGTGTAGTAAGTAAGAGGCCCGGGGAGCGGGTATTATTGCTGCCTCATGGTCGGGGACCGTGCTATCCGACCAACCCCAAGTCTGTGTGGCCGTATTGGGTGTGTTATGTTTCTTATCGGTTTCATCCGACACGTTGTCTAAGTGCGACCCGTGGTCGGATTCCATACTGCGGCCACCGTTTGCTTCCTTGCCAAGTTCTGACACGCGGTCAATTTCTGACCTGCGGACGCCTTTCCTTTCCGAGTTGCGGCCAAGTTTGCTTGTCTGGCGGTCTCGTTCAAGCAACTCGGGGCCGCGGCCGCATTCGGGTACTGACTCGTGACCGCTCTCGTCAACCGGCTGCTGGTTGTTGTGAGCTAGAGGTCCTTCCTCTTCACAACATATATTTCTATTTTTTGAATCTCAGGTCCAATTTCTATTAACCCATAATATTATATCGATATTGAAAACCCTAGGGGTTCTTGCCTAATAATCCACCTATATTCCGCACTAGCGACACTATTTGTGCGCGAGCCTAGAATATGGTGCTCGTCGTTTGCCTGACTTTCTCAATAAGACCTAATAGAAATAGTAGCAGGACTAAGATCGTTATGACAATCCAATCAAACTCAGGACAAGCCGCTTTTAGTTTGGAATTAGACGGCAGTAGATCTTGTGTGTAACGTGAAGGTAAGCCAGATTAACAATTGTTCTCTATGCATGAGCCCAAAACATGGCGCTCGTTTCTTGCCTGACTTTCTAAATAGGACCTAATAGAAATGGTAGGAGGACTAGGGTTGCTATGACAACCCTAGTAAACTCAGGACAAGTCGCTCTCAGTTTGAATCAGACGGCAGAAGATTTTTTTGGTGTGCAACGTGGAGGTAAGCTTCAGGCTAGTTTGCTTCTCGTATTTAATGGTCTTTTAAACCATACCATGGGGTATTACGAACACGAGCGATACTTTAACGCTGTCCATATTACAAACGTAATCATAAAGCGCACATTTAAATGTACTGTACACGAGCGCATTTGTAGCGGGGTGTACCACACGGCCTTATTTCGACTACTTTTTGTTTGCCGTGTTTGCTCTAAATTGAATGTTTATGTTACGCCCGCTCTCAATAGCATTTTTCTGCCACAGGACTATGCTTTAGCAAGCTCTGTTGTTTAATCAACCATGTATAAGATATTAAAGGTTTATCCTATTATTAACAAATAAGACCCCTAACGGCAGAACTAATACTATTCATTTATATATCACAAATGACACCTAAAGTCAACCAAATGTATTGGAGTTGTTGGTTAACTCGTGATTTTTTGACCTCGCTTTCGATAGGGGGATTTATCCCATGACAGTTTGTTACAATTAATTGAACATTTTCGAATTGGAATATAGGTAAGGCCTCAATGGGCAAAACTGCTTTCAACTTATCTATCTATTAATGATACCTTTACTGAAGCATTCAATTAACGTATTGTTTCTATATATTTCTTTCTCTATTGTTTTCTTCTTGCACTTACCTTCAACCTCCTCCACTTTCCCCCTTCCCTGTATCTCTGTGATTACACTACATCATGTTTATTTTATGATCTGTTTATATATTTATTCGTTTTTTTTTTATTTATAATATTTGCTCATTCTAACATAGCTTTACTATTAGCCCTGATTTTAAAAATACACTGATGTGTCGAAACACGTGTTATCACTAAAGGGCAACACAATAAATATCAACCGCTTAACAAAAAGTGTGGCGCAGTTTCTGAAGTGTGGAGCATTATCTCTAACTGTCTTTCCAAGGGGTTGGGGTCACAAGCCCCTTTTTTGCACCACACCAACTGCGACATTTGCTAAAATTCTAATAGGAACGAGGCGCATGGGAACGCTTTCAGTTGGCACAAAATCTTACCCCAGACTTGTGGTATAACTTGTTTCTAAAGTGTCCAACTCTCTGTGCTGCCTAGACGACAATATGGCCCAATACATGCTGAATCGGGACAAAGAAGTTACAAATCTGTTTTCCAAAAGAGTAGACAATACACATGTATTCCAATCCTTCCTACCTAGAAGAGAAGATTTACGTTACAGGTTCATTAAATTAGAAAGAATATCGAGGAAAGAAATTGACACATTTTGGGAAATTATTTCCCTCAAGAACTATTTAGAAAACGGTTTCATACCCCGAGTTCTTAGGATATTGATCTTTCCGGATTTTTCTAAAGATGAGGACAAAGACCTAGCAGAAGATTGGGAGAAGAACCTCAACACCAGTTCCACCAGAATGCTTGAAATTCTTATTGAACATGCTACAAGAGAACAGAAACGAGCTAAAGAGCAAATAGAACTTATTACACAAGAGATAAAGGAAACACAAGCATTGGAGGCAACTAAGGAGAAAAACTTTAAAAAATGTATGAAATACTCATGGAGTACCAAGATGAGATCAAGATACGTAAAGTACGTAAATTCTATCGAAATGAACGGGATTACTATGAAGATAAAGTGTATACTTTCCAAGAAAAATATAACAAACTATCTAAACCATCTTCTAAAAAGAGCACACCTAATACCTCACCTGGTAGCTCTGGTGTAGATTCTGAAAATGATAAAGAGGACCCAAAGGAAGGGGAACGTAATATTTAAGGTTCAGGTTTTCTGAACCAAATAAGACAATTTAAGAAGGGAAGTAGACTAACTAATACTAAGCAAGTCTGTTTTCAGACCACCCCATTAACAAACCCCAAACCAATTTCAACAGGAGGAGAGGAAGGAGGGGGGGGGTTCCAGACAGCGGAAATCCAGATGCTCTGGAAGATCACAGACGTTTGACAAGAGCCAGGAATCGGCTAGCCACGGGAACCAACCCAGCAATGACCTCGTGATGAATATCTCATCCCAACAATTGACAGCAGAAGAAATTAAATTACTTAATAAAGGCCTTTCATTTGCCCCTACGTACAGATATGATCATATCCAACCACAGATTGACCTTTTTAAATTTACCAGGAAACTGAAATTAAAAAAGAATTTTGCTACTCAAGTTCAACAATATCGACCCAGACAAGAGAAACCAGTTCCAACACCACTATCCATCCAAGATATTGAGAACATTCACCTATTAAGAACTCTTGAGTCAGAAAACTTGGAATTACATGAAACACTTCCCGATTTAAGAATCCAACCCATTAGTATACCTACGCAACAATTGAAAACCAGATCCAAATTCACCCCACAATTGGGTCAAGACAATATGATTGATGCCTTTCATAAGGTGGTTCAAATGGATATCAACACTTTATTTGAGCGGAAAAACAAGCAAAGTCACAGATTCAATACTAAACAGACCAATCTAACCATCGAAGAGACCAAAGCCTTAAAAAACTTACAAATGGACCAGACCATAGTTATTAAGGAAGCCGACAAAGGGGGTAAGATAATTATCATGGACCATGCAGACTACATACAGATGGCAATGAACCACTTAACAACCCCCCTGTGCTATGAAGAACTTCGGTCAAATCCTACTATGGAAATCACAAATCAGATAAAGGAGCAGATTCAAACTTGGGAAAGGAAAGGTCTTATTACAGAAAATGAAAGAGCTTACTTATTTGTCTCGTACCCTGTGATCCCGACCATTTATTTCTTACCAAAGGTGCACAAAACATTCAACAAGATACCGGAAGGAAGACCTATTGTTAGCGGTATTGGTTGGGTCACAGAGAAAATCAGCGAGTTCATTGATAATATACTTAGTCCTTGTGTACCTGCAATTAGAGCTTTTCGTAAAGACTCTAATGATGTTATCAAGAAACTTCAATCAATTGACTGGAAGGATACTTACAAACTCGTTACCTGGGATGTCCGTACCCTTTATACTTCGATCAAGCACGATGCAGCAATTGAAACCATAGATTATACGTTTCCTGGGCAAACTGCTTCTCATTACCATTATGTGGCCATGTTGAAAGAAATGCTGACAACAACTCTGGAAAACAATATCTTTTTGTTCGATAAAAGATACTTCAAGCAAAAACAGGGAGTGGCCATGGGTGTCAAATACACACCCGCTCTTGCAAATCTCTTTATGAGCCAATTTGAGGACAAATATGTCTACACAGACCAAAATGCACAAGACAAAATTGTGATGTGGACTAGATTTATCGATGATATTTTACTCATCTGGAATGATAATGACCAAGACTTAACCCAATTTAAAGACCGTCTAAATTGCAACACAGTCGGGATCTTCCTTTCGGGACCATCAAGTGACACAAGTTTAGACTTCTTAGACCTCACAATTTATGTGTTGGATGGCCAATTAGTGACGAAAACTTTCCGCAAACCAACTGAGGCAAACTCAACCCTATTTGCATCGAGTTGTCATCAAAAATCAGTAATAAGGAATATACCAAAGGGTGAATTTGTAAGAGCCCGGAGAAACTGCAGCAACGCCAGAGACTTAATTCAGGAATGTGACCTCCTGAAACACAGATTTCATCAGAGAGGCTATAACAAGAAATGCATAGATCTGGCGTATACAAAAGTTGATACTATGAATAGAGATACAACCATAACAACCATAAAACCGTAAAGGAACAAAGAACAAAATAAATTAAGTTTCATTACAACATTCTCCAATGACAACTTTGAAATTAGAAAAATACTGAACAAAAATTGGCCTTTACTAAAACTAGATGAGCACCTCAAAGACATTATTGATGAACAACCGAAACTAATCTTCAAAAAAGCCAGATCTTTGAAAAACATTCTTAGCCCATCTCTACTCCCAAAACTACCAACACCAAGACAAGAATCATGGTTATCGAATCTTTCAAAAGGATTCAGGAAGTGTGGATCATGTGCCATGTGCAAATTAGCGCATAATAACACAGAGACCTTTTCAGATTCAAGAGGAACTACTTTCCATATAAATGACTTATAAATTGTCACAGCAAATACAGAGTTTATGCCATTATATGCACATGTGCACGTATATATATTGGTAGTACTATCAGGGAACTTAGGTACAGAATACGGGAAGATGTTTATACCATGGGTAAATCTGACTCTACATTACCACTTGCTCAACATTGGCGAATGAATCATCAATTGGGCAATAAAATGAACGTGAGATTTATTGGACTCAGACAGGCCTCCCTGGGTGAAAGAGGCGGTAATAGAGAAGTCCTCCTATGCCAGATGGAAGCCCGCACCATTTGCAAATTTAGGGCAACTGAGTTTGGCCTGAACCAAGATCATGAGATGGCATATTTTCTTTAAATATTCTAATGTTTATATTGATTTGTACTATGTACCTTTACTTGATGTCTTACCAGCACAATGTGTCATCTAAGCTATCATTTTTACCATTGACTACAACTCGCAGGCTCAAACGATGCATTATGGATGTTGGTTAAAAGGTTTTATTTATGCAGCGTAATCAGACATTTGTTCAGTCTCCCCATTAGACACCCGCGTTTACTATCAGCCCTATAGCTGTTATTAGCCTTCTGGCTATACATTATATATATATCACTTCTCCTATGGACTTCCACCCCTAATATCAGCAATATAGCTGTTATTTCGGGCTTTGTATTATACATATATTTCTATTTTTTGAATCTCAGGTCCAATTTCCATTAACCCATAATATTATATCGATATTGAAAACCCTAGGGGTTCTTGCCTAATAATCCACCTATATTCCGCACTAGCGACACTATTTGTGCGCGAGCCTAGAATATGGTGCTCGTCGTTTGCCTGACTTTCTCAATAAGACCTAATAGAAATAGTAGCAGGACTAAGATCGTTATGACAATCCGATTAAACTCAGGACAAGCCGCTTTTAGTTTGGAATTAGACGGCAGTAGATCTTGTGTGTAACGTGGAGGTAAGTCACATTAACAATTGTTCTCTATGCATGAGCCCAAAACATGGCGCTTGTTTCTTGCCTGACTTTCTAAATAGGACCTAATAGAAATGGTAGGAGGACTAGGGTTGCTATGACAACCCTAGTAAACTCAGGACAAGTCGCTCTCAGTTTGAATCAGACGGCAAAAGATTTTTTGGTGTGCAATGTGGAGGTAAGCTTCAGGCTATTTTTCTTCTCGTATTTAATGGTCTTTTAAACCATACCATGGGGTATTATGAACACGAGCAATACTTTAACGCTGTCCATATTATGAACGTAATCATAAAGCGCACATTTAAATATACTCTACACGAGCGCATTTGTAGCGGGGTGTACCGCACAGCCTTATTTCGAATACTTTTTGTTTGCCGTGTTTGCTCTAAATTGAATGTTTATGTTACGCGCGCTCTCAATAGCATTTTTCTGCCACATGACTACGCTTTAGCAAGCTCCGTTGTTTAATCAACAATGTATAAGATATTAAAGGTTTATCCTATTATTAACAAATAAGACCCCTAACAGCAGAACAAATACTATTCATTTATATATCACAAATGACACCTAAAGTCAACCAAATGTATTGGAGTTGTTGGTTAACTGGTGATTTTTTGACCTCGCTTTCGATAGGGGGATTTATCCCATGACAGTTTGTTACAATTAATTGAACATTTTCGAATTGGAATATAGGTAAGGCCTCAATGGGCAAAACTGCTTTCAATTTATCTATCTATTAATGATACCTTTACTGAAGCATTCAATTAACGTATTGTTTGTATATATTTCTTTCTCGATTGTTTTCTTCTTGCACTTACCTTCAACCTCCTCCCCTTTCCCCCTTTCCTGTATCTCTGTGATTACACTACACCATGTTTATTTTATGATCTGTTTTTATATTTATTCGTTTTTTAGATTTATAATATATGCTCATTCTAACATAGCTCTACTATTAGCCCTGATTTGAAAAAGACACTGATGTGTCGAAACACGTGTTATCGCTAAGGGGCAACACAATAAATATCAACCGCTTAACAAAAAGTGTGGCGCAGTTTCTGAAGTGTGGAGCATTATCTCTAACATTATAAAAGATGGATTGAATTGTGTACTTTCCAAGCCATCTTTTATAAACATAGACATGTTTAAAAAAGATGGCTTGTAAAGTACACAAACCACAAGGTATGCAAACAAATATATAAATTTATATATTTGTTTGCGTACCTTACTGTGGTTTGTGTAATTTTCAAACCATCTTTTATAAACATAGAAATATGTTACATATTTCTATGTTTAAAATATGTCTTGCACACTACACAAACCACGTCCACAAGCCACGCCCCCAAATGAGGCCCCTCTCTCGATTTCTTACCCCACTTATAGCTCTGGGTGGCCCAGTCCACCACGTGGGGCTGTTGTGTTCAACGCCACTGGCCTGGCACACTTTGTTCTTGCGGCGGGACCCTGTCCCACATGATCTTGTCCTGCAGCTTCCCCACTGCCATGGGGTGCCACCGTCACCGTCGTGTCCCGACATCTGTTGTTATGCACAGGGCCCACCACATACATCATTTGCGCCTGTGAGGCACAGGGGAGCAGGTGCTCCAGCGCTACAAAGCTCTTAATTTCTTCTCGCGGACCGCCTCGTCCTCTGTAGCCCAGGATGTTCATTTCCCGCTCATCTGATACCAGGTGGGGTGGACTTTTCACCCCGCTCGCTCCCTCAATCACTGTGCCGCTTCTGGCATATGCGGCCCAGGAGGGCAACAGGAGGCATGGCTTTGCGGCCTGGTTCCGGGCTGCTGTGCTCACATGGGGCTGGACTGCGCAGCTCTGTCCTCAACGCCGGTCTAGCCCGCTGACTTAATGCCGGGCTGCACCTGACATATGTGCCCTTCGAGGGTCCCAGTGAGCGGTTAAATGTTACCTTGATCCTTCTCCTTCCTCCAACCGTCCCTTATGATATGATAGGTTATTTATAACACGCTTAATACCCAGCGGTTTCTAACTGCGGACCCGGGGATCGAACCTGTGTTGCTCTGTGTCGTCTCGTTTCCAAGGCGGGCATGTTGCCCTTGAGCTATCCTCCCAAGAGCTATCCTTACAGTGGTTTCTTTCCTCCATGTTGTCTCCCCTGGCCAGTACACAACAGGGCAGTAGAGGTTTTGTTCTTATCTTTTCCCTTTTATTACATTGCATTCAGCCCATGGTGTACTGGACGGTTGAATCCCAAATAATAATACACTCATGTGCACACACAAACAATAGATATAATGCTATCCCCATGTTGAATGTGTCTTTATTCCTTCATTTACGTCATGGGGCAAGCATGTGGCCCACACTAACTGGGCCCACATGGGGCCTTTGGCTACACAGGTGGATTTTTATGTGAGAAAATGTGTGGCCTTGTGCAGTGTACAGTCAGGCTTTACCTGTGTCTTTTGGAAGAAAGCAAATCATAGCTCTACGCCCTCCTCTGTGCCCTGGTATAACGATTGCCAAAGAGCACGCATTGACTGCTGCGCACCTAGAGAACATGCAATTTAGCCGTGCGGCCGCAGCCATTAAAATGCAACCAGAGAGCCCATCCGGCTGAAAGAGGGGAAGTTCATGTTTCCTTGATGGCTAGTTATGCATTCAGGCAGCATGGTGCACTTCACATCTGCTCAGCCCTTCACAAACATCCCCATTACCGAGACTTCCTCCGACGAGTTTCCTGCAATTCCTTGAGAGCTAAAATGAGAACATGAAAAAACAGCAGAACGGGGAAACCACCGGCTGAGTCACTGGTCGGTTTCAGAGCACTGAGGCAGCACCTCTCAGGGCAGAAAGCGGGCACATTTCCCATTTTAGAAGAGTTTTCACTCTTGACCCCGATCAAGTGCTGCTGGTGCGGAAGGGTTGAAGCGAAGGGGAGACAGGCACTGGGCAATGGCGGAGCACTTGCCCCATTTATAATAATGTACAACAATTTGTTTTTATATAGCGCTTTAATCCATTTCCCACCCTACCGCAGTTCTGCAATCCTTATGGGAGGGACCCTGGGAGGCATATGCCAAGGCTGACCCTCCCCCACTGCAAGTCCCACATCATCATATGCATGCAAAAAAACCAATAATCCACACAGAAATAATGGAACCTGTAGAGAAAAACACACTACTACCTGGCTACAGTTTAAAAGGCAACAACCAGGAAGTTATTATATTAAAATGTATGGGTACATTTAAAGAGGGATAAAGCTCCCTTGAAGAAGAGAGCACATGCTTTCACCTGCGAACAAACTGGTGGCCTCTCCCAAACGGCTCGCATGGCCTGTTTTTCGGTCATGAATGAGTACCACATCATTTGCTTGGGCCTGCCTATGTTTTCTGGGTGGTTAAGCGTCTTTCCACCCCAGTAAACAGCTGTATGCCGTATACCAAGGAATCTATGTATCGGTTGGGTGTCAAGAACACTGCAAAGACATTAACAAGCAAACCTTTTTTTCATTCCCTACCTCTGGCATTGTCCATGAAGCCAATGCCAAAGTACAAACCCTGGCAGAGGTTGGCCAAAGTACGCACACTACACTCATGGCAGCGTCCTTCCTACCTTCTTCATTGCTTCCCCCAGACTGGCTGTCGCTGCCCCAGTTTGGAAGGTGTGATTTCAATAGTTGGCTCAGTGCCACCCATTGAAACACTATGTACTTTTCAGCAGACTGCAGAATTGTTAGAGGGTTAATGTAATTCTTCCGGGTTTTGTATCAGTTAGCTTCCTCCACCTGGGGACTCCCCTCCAGGTAGTCTTGTGTTGCTTCTCCTGGAAAAGGCCCTCCTTTCCCATTAGCCCCTAGCATAATGTGCCTACAGTCCTACTTTCATGTGTTACGCCAGCGTTTTCTTGTTACAGATCTACTCAACCACTTGGATCGCCATTGCAGCTTTCTCATCAGTCCCGAGATTTCATGGATCTAGATCCTTCGGTAGATCCTGCACAGTAATTGGTAGTCATCTTTCGAACAATCTCCCTCAAGACATTAGGGACATTTGTGACCTCTTGCTAAGAGACTGAGGATCCTCCTCTTCTGATTTTGCTTGGCGGCCTACCCGGTGAGCTCTTCAGCATCTCCTCATTTCCTGTTTCGTTTCGGACCAGCGCTGAGAAAGCAAGCCTGGTAGGTGCACCGATCATCACTGCCTAAACTTGAAACTTGTTTGTCATAAATGGAATCAAAACCTATAATGCTGTATAAAGCTCAACCTCCACACTGCCTCTCTTCATACCCCTCCACATGCATACCCCATTGAAGCTAACCAAGAATTCAACCCAGACCTTTAGGCCCTTTCTTACATGTTTACTCAGGCTTGAAAAATGGTGTGGTAATTATCATTACTGTCGCCCAGCAACTGCAATTTGTGCGCGTGCCAGAGGCTGATGGTCTGCAGCTGCAATCGCCCCAGTAACCAGGTCAGATGCTTCCTGATTCTGCACAGATCCAGCAATACCTCCCTGTCGGGATAGGATACTTCCTCTTCTTCCTTTTAGGATTTTTTTGAGCAGTTTTCAATAACACAATTGACGATGTATGCCCCTTTTGAGGTGAGATTAACTTAATCCCACCTCAAAGGAGCAGGCATCGTTGACCTCATTACAAACAAATGCTCCTGCACATTCTAAAAAGAAGAAGAAGAAGAGGAAGAAGAATTAAGACTGGAAACACACCACTATAAAACATGCTGGCACCATCTCCTATGCTGATATTTCATATCAGCACATCTGGAGCATTCAGAATAAACACTTTGCCTTTTTTGGATTGATTCGGATTTCTATTGATCCAAATAATTATTGTCTCTTTCGTACTTACAGATTTGTGTTTTGACCTGTGCCCCTGTCGCTCTCAGCACAGTTGTAGGAGTATATGATGCATATTTATACCATGCAGTACTTTTGATGTACCCCGTGTGGTATATAGTCTATGCAATCCCAACTGATAATTATTCGTTTTTTTAAAACTTTATATTTAAAAACCTCATCTTTTTACTGTCACCATCGGTCTCTTAATGGGGCCATATTTCCAAATCCCTCTTATGCAAGCCAAAACGGAGCATCCTCTGTTTTAGAAACCCTTCCTATCTTAATCTTATTACAGGGGGAGAGGACAACAAGAGTTATCAATTTAAACCTCACAAACGGCATTCATCCTTGAAGCAGGCCCCTGCTCGTAAAACAAGTTACAACCTGAACTTTCCAATTCAATACACAGTAGGTGACTACTTTCATAGGGTGATCAGATGACTCCTTGTCACTGGGGACAGCAGTGTCAATTTCTGGCATTACATTAAACACACAGGCGTATTTAAGGATTTGCAGTCATCCTTAAATTGTCTTGCCAAGCTGTTCGGAGAGATGTGCTTGGAGTGTGAAAGGAGCTTAAAGTGGCCAAACCTGTAAATACATCACCATTATCCTAGGTGACTGCTGTGATGGGCTGACTCTCTTGTAAAGTCTCATATTAACCATTGTACCAATACCATACATACAAACAAACATACATACATACATACATACATACATACATCCACCCTGTGAGGATGTCCCCTGTATAATTCTGGGGTTGCCTTGGAGACAAGTGTTGCTTGAGCCAGTGGATGTTCAGCCCAAGGGTGGTTTGGAAATGATACCCTGCACACCCTCCCTGTCATAGGGCAGGGAAAGATCACAGCAACCCAGTGTGAAAAAGCCTGGGGAACCTTGACCCTTTGCAAAACCCCAGCGAGTCAGGGCAGGACAGTCCTGGTAGCCTTGACTTTCCCCAGCTCACCCTGAAGGACATCTAGTGGACTCCCTTCCCAACTGCAGAAGCCTGAAGCTCTCTTTAGGCAGACCCAAATCCTTAGAGTGGGAAACCCAAACACATCCCTGGAACCAGAATCAATTTCCTTCACATGATTGCCCTTATACTCCTGCATTCCAATTCATGGTATTAGCAGAGTCCCTTTCAAACCCTATCGAGATGTTCTGCGAGTGCTGGAAACCCATGCTTGACACGGTGCTGGAAGATCACTGCTTCCCATCCACAGTATCAGGAGAATTTCTTTCAGCCCGAGTAAGATGCTCGGACAAATATTGAAAGTGTGTTTGACACATGGTTGCAAGTTTGCAGTCTCCCGACCGTGCCCCTAACTATGTGTAATACAAAGTTATCGGTTTATTGTTTCTTGGCAGATTGTTCCCTCACCAGAGACACAAAGTTGCAAGTTGACCACACTCCAGCATGCTCTGCACATTAAGAGGGTGTAGGAAGCTTACTAGGAGTTTTTCCAGCACACTGCCGACACACAGAAGAAACAGAAGACATGGGTATTGCACATGCAGCACTGAGGTGGATCACTGTGCAATTGAAGGCAGCATACAGGACAGATGGAGGTTGGTCTTGCCCCTAAACCCAAAGTGAGGCCAGGTGCGCTGAGTAGCAACCAATCCCAACCTGCTTCTAGTCAAAGAACACAGGTGCAAAACACTCAACCAAAGACCAACCCATGAGAAATGCGAAAACACTGTAAAACCCAAAGACCCTTGTTAGTGAGTGTGGATTGTAGAAGCCGAATGCTTGAGTTTGGCAGTGACTGCCGGGCTGGAGATTGGATAGAGTTGGAGTACACTGAGGCTGGTGAGACGGAGGAGGTTGGAGGGATTGCAACAACAGAGAGGAGGAAAAGCTAAGAGATTGAAGCAGGAGGTGGTAAGACCAAAGGTGCAGGATGAGGTGCAACTTCAAGAAGAGAGGGTGATAGGAACAAGTAGTAAGAGCAGATAGACAGGAGGAAGTGATGGCATCGGGCACGAAAGTGGTAGAGAGGAGGTAGGGGGATGCTGGAAAAGCCTGAAGGTGATAATGCCAAGAGGATGAGGGGGTCATTTGCAGGGGGGAACATTAGGAGGTGAAGCCGCTGCAAGTGACATTGAAACATCAAGAGAGGAGGAGGACAGGGTAACATCTGAAAGCAATGGCAGTACACAGAGGAGCAAGTGAGATTAAATTGCGTTGAAAGTGGGATTAAGGAGAAGGACTAGAATAATGCCACAGTTAAAGTGGAACAGAAGGTTCTAGCAGGCTATGTCTGCCATAGGGAGGTGGAGGGAGGAACAGGAGGGGAACAGGAAGCCTACAAAAGGATTAGAGAGGCAAGAGAGACACCAGTAGAGACAGACCTCAATAGACACCTCCTCAGCTCTCCCTGGTGGCTACTCCTGCTTTATCCAACTGTTGGCAAGACTAAATGCCAGAGTGGGTCTTGAAGTATGGGACCATGGAAAGGAGCCTGTCACTGGACATTCATCATAAGAAGCGTTTTGGAATCCCCTAAAACCAGAACAAAGATGGGGGCATTGAACCCCTTTCTAAACTCTGAAGCCTTTAAGAGGGCCTGGTTAAGCCCGAGGAGGAGGAACAACCTGGTATTTTTGTTTTTTGTGAACATCCTATTTCTGCTTTAATTTGGTCCCTATTTTATTATTTCTCTGGAAAAGGTTTTATTCCTAATATGTTTATTAGAGTTAAAGTCCAACAAAAGAACAACAGTAACAATCTGCCCCCTCCCATTCCCTCCCTTTCTCCCCATCCCTCACCGTACCTCCCCATGCTTCTTTATTCCGCCCTCAAACCTTCCTTTACCATTCCTGCCCTCCTCTTCCCTCCACCACCTCCCTTTCCAACTCAAAGATGTCACCGTTATTCATGATCTTTGCCTCTTGTGCGGTCAGTTCATTGCTCAGCTCTTGTGAGTCCTAAAGTGTTTTAATGGGGCTGGTAAAGGTTTTGAACTCCAACATGTGGTCTTTGTGTACTTCTTGGTCCCAGGCAAAACGGTCACAATCCATACATGCACACATACATGCTTGCATAGATCCATAAAGTAAAGGAACGCCCAGGACAGAACATACAGTGTCTAATGGCAGAATTGTGCATGGTCTTGGAGTATGAAACATACTTAAAAATCTTGTTTTAAATGTTTCCTTAAGGCAAAAATGATTGTTCCATTAAAGTTTTAGCAGCCTTGAACAAGCTATGGAACTTTTTAATGTGCTAAACAAGTAGACTTTTCTTTTCTGATTGCATGCAATCGTCAATCTGTGAAGTGCAGAAGCTGTGAAATGATCTTAGCTTAATATGTAGGAACAAGAAGACACTATCATACCTCGATTGAATGAGTAGTTAACCCATGAAGGGGACATAGGGATCAAGGGTGCCGGCTGGTACCCTTGCCTGCACCTTTGATACTGCTGGGGTTGCCCTTGCACTTCCCTTTGCACTTAAGGCAGGCTGGTGGAAGGGATGGGAAAGACCCGCACCTAGAATTAGGCAGAACATGCCTCTCCCTGCAATGCTCTGCCATCTTCTGGTTGCAGCTACACCACCATAGGTCCCCTCTCCCCTGATTCAGTGCCTTCCCTTATCTTCCATCTTGTGCTCTGAGTAAATGGCACTGAGATGGAGCTGCAGCCTTCATGAGGTTTCCTGGACTTGGCTGAGAGGTGGGGAAGTGTGGTGATGATATGGGGGAGGTGCAATTGTGTTCTCACCCCTCCGTACCTCCACCTGACCCCTCTGTACCCCCACCTGACACCTCCGGCCCCCACCACCAGACCCATCAATATCCCTCCTTGCCTCTGCAAACCAAGACATAAGACCTAAAGGTAAGATGGCTCCAGGGAAAGGGGCCTGCACTTGACACATGTTAGCAGGACCTGAATGTTTACTTAAAATGGCTGTGGTGGAGCAGTTGAGCCTGCACCTGGCCTATGGTGGCAGACTCCTCCCTGCTCCCTGCCATCGGTACTGTGAGGTTGCCTTACTGTGCCATGAAGCTCTCTACAAGCAACACGTGTGTCATCTCCTTATGCGGGGACAGTCCTGCAACACACACAGCCCACTTTACATTAACCCCAAACTGTGCAGTGACTGTACTTTCATGCAATATATTGAAATATAGTATCAGAATATCCCACAGTACCCTTTCACCACACCCAATCTTCAATTTGTGGCAATGCAAGTACGGAATTCTGAGGAACAGCCTACACACCTGATTCTCATCCTCAGTCCATTCCTATTGCACACAGTCCACTCTAGGGTCTGCCTATTCTGACAGTCGGCCGGCCAATCCCAGATGTTTCTCTCTGGGCTATATCATGCAACAGTAACACTTAATGGACAAATACTCCTCACTTCAAGGGTACACTATGTCCATGCGCAGACAAGAAAAAACATGACATAAGGGTCTCCCTCCCGATGAGCAGCGCGAGTGGAGAATCATTAAAACAGTTGAACACAGAGCCCAACCCTCACCTGGTAGGATTCAGCTGGTGCTCCACTCTGCGCCATTAAAATGATCTGGTTAATCCTGACAGGATCTTCAGTATGCAGCGCCCTGTTGCCAGGAGGGGCACTACAGTTTCCTTCCCCTCTGCAGGCGTGGGTTTCACAAGGACGTGGCGCCCCGTTGCCAGGAGCGGTGCTGCACAGAACAGCACTACCAAAGCCCGGCTCATTTGTTTGGTGCTCCCCATGGGGACGGGGAGTGAACCACCTTGACCGCGGCCCCCCCGGGATTGCCTGCTGACATTACACATCATCCCTGTGAGAAGGAGGAAAGCTCCACTTGGCTGTTGCCGTGCCTGCCCCTGCCAAGGCTGGCCCAATCTTAATTCCCAGGCCGTTCCTGGCAGATGCAGCCTAGATGTAAAGACTTATGTGGGCCCCTCTGCTGCTGCAATCAATACCGGGTCGCTTCTGAGTTATACGTCATGGTTAAGACTCCCTTCCAGGGACAGTATTGTGGTGGGCTGCACCTTGTAGGGTTTAATCAAAGGGCCCAAACAAACAGAACTGAAGGGCCTACTGGAAAAATGACCTGCCAGACTCCAGAAACATTCACACTGAAAATGGTCATATTAAGGCAGACTGTGGTGGTTTCTGCACGTAACACAAGGAAGTCCTATGTGAAAAGGCCAAGCATTGGAAATCAAAAAGCCTATCTGTCATTACCGTGGCCGCTGTACCCGGCAGGGTCAGACCTGTCCGGCACATCGGCCACAGCAGGCAGACTCAGAGTTTGCAGATCCGGAAACAAGGGTGCCGGTAAGCTTACCGGCACCTTTGTTTGCGGACCGGTAAACTCCTAATGAGGCCCATTGTGTCTAGATTAGGAGATATAGAACGATAGTATGAAAAAGTTAAGGTGATTATCAGATTTTTAAAGTAAGAGATTGACGTCAATCAGGAGACTAAAAATCAAAGCAGAATAATAAATAAATAAATAAGAGATTCTTATAGTGTCAATAATAAAACAACGAGACAAAAAAATGTACAGAAATTGTAAACGAAGGAATAAAAAAGAACATAACTGCATAGATTTTTTTTAATTGGTTAAAAACTTGGTTTTCTAGTAATCGGCGACAATTGATGGTGCTTGCTTAAATCAATCAGTATGGTAAATTTGATGAAGTAAATAAAAGAATTAAAGATCTGGTAAGTATTGGCAGTCAAAATAGACTTTTTACCATGGCGGACTCTCCCCTTTTACAACTATGCAGGACACAGCCAAGATATACACCCAAAATAAGGCAGTACCACGCGGAATGAGGGTAGGGCACACCTAATATAACACTCATGCCGTGGCCACAAGAAGGCTCGCTGTCAAAAACAGTATTGTGACACATGACAACATGTTTGCATTCTACATAAGGGGAAGAAGTTACAGAAAAGGCCGTTTTGAGTTATGGAAGATGTATCAGAGTGAGAAAGAAGATCTGCCTGAGAAGGAGTGGATGCATAATCAGCATAAAGGGGAGGATGTAACACCTTTGGCTCCTCTTTCCCTGTCTGTAAAAAAGAATGTAGATTCTGAGAAGCAGGAATGTGATCCTTTGAAGGAATTGAAAGCAGCAGCGGGGTATGTTAATCCGACATACAAGCCCCCAGCTTGTAACATTGAGGACAATATGGAAGAGAGCAAAAGTAGAGAACACAAGTATATGTCAACACGCGATGAAAGTAAACAGTGTGATGAGAGAAAGGACAGACAGGACAGACAGATAGAGATAGAGGAAGAAGTAAAGAGATAAAGAGAAGTGAAGGGCCTGGCTAAGGAAGTGACAATAGTACAGAATGAATGGGTTGGGAGTACAGATATTAATCAAACTAGATGACAAGGTCATTGCTGGGGTTAGAGAAAGAGAAGAGCAGGAAAAGAAAGAAAGAGAACAAGAGAAAGCATACAAGGAAGAGAAGGAAAAAAGAGGAAGAAAAATGAAGAACAAAGAAGGCATGAGGCAAGGAGAGATTAGAAGAGAAGAAACAAGAGGAGACAGAAACACAGAGATTGAAAGTACATAGGTTGCAAAGAAGACACGAGGAAGAAGAGATGATAGAGAGGAGTGGAAGGGAAGAGGAGATGAACAGAAGTAGGAGACAAAAGGATGACAAAATAGTTAATCTATTTAATAGAAACATGGTGCCGATCGAAGCACGAGAACGATCTGAGGAAGAGAGAGTGTCACAGCAGCCCCACTGGGAGCTGCAAGGGATACCGAGAATACAAACATGGGCTGACAAGTATGAAGCGGAACACATAGGGAAAAGGATTGGGGATTTATATAGATCAATAGAGGATAAAGATGGTTACTGTAAAGTATTTCAGAAGTAAAATGTACTGAAATCTTTAAGACGAAATTGAAGATTTTGCTCTTCAGATAGTTCAGAGCTTCTTAGATTCTGCAGCTATGATCTACTGACCTCTTGCTGCTTTCCATAGGTTGTGTTTTTCTGGCTTGTGCCCATATGCCTCCGGGTCCATGGGTGCATGGTTCACATTTATAAAGTAAGTAAAGTAAATGGGTATAAAACCAAAGAGAATTTTGAAGGTCTCTATCGAGGGAAATAGGAGGTAGGTTAGATGAGGTAATAACAGACAAACATAGAACACTGTCTTTAAGTTGACTAGATCTTGATGATATGATATGGCATTTATAACACGCCTATACTCAAGTGTTTTAAGGTGCGACGAGGCCTGTGAGGGGGACAAAGGGAGGACAGAAACAGCGATCTTACTAGACCACGTGACATTGAGATCATGCAAGTGCAGGGGAGAGGGGTGGGGAAAAGTGCGAGGGGAAGGAGAGGAGGGATGTGCTGTACATGGGATCAAACAATAACAAAATGTGCGGCCAGCAGGTGGTGGGTGCAATACTAAGTGCAGACAGCAGGTGTCCAAAAGTGCAGCTAGGGGGACTGTAGGGTTGCAAATACAGACCCCAGTTCAAAGGTTGCCGGGGGACAGTGCGGGTGTGCAACTGAGCGGGCAGGGACCTGGGCCCGAGATCAGAGGGTAGCCAGGAGACCAGTGCATTATCAGGCAGGAATCAGCAGGGGAGAAGAAGAGAGAAGGTAGAAGCAAAGAGGAAGGTCTTGAGGTGCTTCCGGAACCGGAGATGGTTCTCCTCAAGTTTCAGAGAGGCAGGGAGGCTGTTCCATAGGGAGGCCTCAGTCGTAGAACGAGATCTACCAGCAACTCGTTGCTTGGAGAAGCGACTGACCCTGAGGGAGTTGGAGGTGGGGGAGCAAAGAGCTCGAGTAGGAAGGTATTTGAGAAGAGAGAGTTGTAGGTATTGAGGCCCTAGGCCCCAGAAGGCCTTGTGGACAATGCAGAGGGTCTTGCACTTAATCCTCACAGCCACTGGGTGCCAATTCAAAGATTTCAGTGCTGGAGAGATACAATCCCTGGACTTGAGGCCAAGGACAAGTCTTGCAGTCCTGTTCTGGTTGAGTTGCAGAGGGCAGAGAGTAGAAGCAGGCAGATTTAGAAAGAGGCTATTGCAGTAGTCCAGCCTAGAGGGAACCAGAGCTCTGGAGACAGTGAGCTTCTGGGGGAAGGAGAGCAAAGGAAGAATACCTCTGAAGAGGTGCAGTTGGTAGTTTGACTTCTTAGAGATGTCAGATATGTGAGGAGAAAAGGAGAGTGTGGAGTCGAAGATGACCCTGAGGTCCTTAGCCTCAAAGATGGGAGCAGGAAGAGGGCACCAAGGGAGGTCAGCCAGAGAGTAACAGTAAAGGAGGGTGCAGGTGTACCGATGAGGATAATCTCCGCATACTGGCATTAAGGCAGAGATTGTTGGTGGTACACCACTCCTGGATAGCAGACGGACAGTCAGAGATGAGCAAAGGAGAAGAGGTGGCAGAGGGGAGCCTAAAAAACGAGCTGAGTGTCATCCGCATTGCACTGAAAGTTGGAGCAGAGAGTGGCAATGCAGAGGGCAAGAGGTGCCAGGTATTGGATTAACAGCAAGGGAGAGAGGTTTGACCCCTATGGAGCACCACAGGTAGAGAGTGAGATAGAGGAAAGGAAGGAACCAAGTTGGACCTGGGTGGGTTGATCGGAGAGGAAAGAAGTCAGCCAGGCCAGGGCCTGATCGGTGATACCCAGGTTATCAAAGAGACGATTGAGCAGGACGGCATAGGTGACCATGTCAAAGGCAGAAGAGAGATCGAGTAAGATGAGGACAGAGGGGAGATTAGAGTCCAGCTTAGAGCGCAGGCTTCACAGATGTTCAGGAGTGCTTCTGGCTGCTCTGAACCCAGACTGATGGTCATGGAGATGCCGACAGATTCAGTATGAAGATTAAGCTGGGAGATGGCCAGCTTTTCCCGGAGTTTGCCCATCGAAGGAGTGATGGAGATCGGGCAATAGTTAGCCAGGTAGGAAGGGTCGGCTGAGGGGTGGTTGCAGAAGTCAGCCAGAGCAGGAGCAAGGATGTCAATGTGGTCCTTGAGGGTTTTGGAAGAACAGGGAAGAACCTATTTTGATGAGACTTTCATAGATCAAACTTGTCTAGAAACCTTGTCAGGGTAGATCAGAGGAAAGGCTGAGAAGGAGGGAGGAGAGGTGACCACAGGGGGGGCAGAGGTAGAACATAGAGAAGAGGGAGGAGGAGGAGAGGTTGAGAGAGAGGACAGGATGTCCTGAGTTTTAGAGATTAAATGAGAAGCAAGGGCAATGCAGACAGTGGAAAGGGATGAAAGTCATACAAGCTGGTGCGGAAGGATGTCAGACGAAGAAAGGGAGGGAACAAGAAAGAGTGAAGGGAGGGCGCATGCAGTTTTTCAAAGGACTCAATTGTAGAAAAAGGAGTAAAATTGTCAGGCTTAGAGGACCCTAAAGAAAAAACACCAGAAGTAACACCATACACTGAGCGACCACAAGTACGATTGTGTAGTGCAAGGGTTCTATCCCTGCCTTATGTAAGCAGATTAAGGTCACTGCCAGGACGGAGACAAACGAGCAAGACTAGCCCCACCTGGAAAAAAAGTGTAGGTGGGTATGATTAGGAACCAGGATTTACACTATTGCCATTATTAGAGAAAGGGGGAGGACGACCACAAAACACAACACATGATGGAGTGCCATTTAATAATTGGAGAGCAGATGTATGGTGGCCGCTCAGAGTACAATATCCTGATACAGCAGACACGGGTGAGATTATGACTAGGAAAATGGGTGAGGATGAAGAGCTTGTTGCCTCTATTCAAGATATTCAAGAGTGATGGTGTCTCGAGATGATAGAACCATGTGATAAAACTGTGGAATTATTTTACCACATTTTTTGCCTGGGACTGCCGGAGCCAGTGCAGTGGCAGATGAAGAAACAGGTAGGGATGGAAGCAAAGCCATGCCCAGAAAAATACAGTTGACTATCGTACATCATTGTCGATTGTTACAGGAGAAAAATAAGAAGAAAGCTCAGAGTAGAAAGCAGAAGGAAGCAAAATGACTGCAGAAATAACTGTGAAAACTAGCCATATCAGGAGCAGTAGTGGCGAGTGGTGAAGTTGTGACAACACAAGAGATGCGACCAGCACAGCAAAAGTCTGTAGGGTATCCTATGGATCAGAGTGGGTCCATTTTTTGGCCACGAGGAAGAGGGAACAGACCTAGGGGAGGACAAGGTGAATGCCAAAACCCTCGGTGAGGAGGAGGATTTAATGGTGGACAGCTGCAACAATGTTGGAATTGTGGGAGGATGGGACATATAGCCAGAACATTTAGAAGTAGAGGAGGCATGCAGCAAAACTGACAAACTCCAAGAGGGGGGATGGGCTATGTTCCACAATACAATACAGAGCCACAAGAGTATTATGCCAAAGATCACACGCAGAATCAGACACGTGCGCTGCAAGCACAGCAAACACATCAAGCCCCATACAAAATCAACCACCACAAGGGCAACCACAACAAGTGCCTATACAAACACAACAGATACAAACCCAGCAAGTGCAGACACAACAGGGCATGGTACCACAAAGGAATATGAATGCAGGAGTCCCGCAAACACCCACACCTAGAATAGGGAATGTGACCGTGGTAGGAGGAAATCCTTTCACAGGTACAGGGATGCATTTATATCCACTATAGGACAGCCCTCAAAGAGACCTGATGTGTTCAGTACTATCAGTGACACCGGACCAACAAGAGGAAACAAGGGTCAAGGTAAAAATAGGAGGCAAGACATGTTTGTTTCTTGCAGACAGTGGAGCAACACGTTCCTGTGTCCATGTGGGAAAATACTCAATGTCAGGAATTGCCATGAATGCGCAGGTATTGTCTGGGGCAATGAGATTAGTTCCTTTTACAGACAAATTACCAATCTCTATAGGAGAACACAACGTGTCTATGCCATTATTGTATTCTTGGCAGACACCGGTTAACATATTAGGGCATGACTTGATAAAAAATCCTAACATGACAATATCTTTTAATGACAAAGTAATAGTGTGCTCCATTCCAGGGATACAGTATATGAATGTGAATGCGTTTATATTAGCCTTTACAGGTCAGAATGCATTTCAGGTAGTCCATTTAGATCCAGAAGTAATTTTGTATGGAGTGACTGTTTTTCTAATGTGGTTACCCTGGTTGGTAGGTAAAATATTGAGAATTCCTGAAGAGTTTTTATTTAGACCAGAAATACCTATGGTTGTTAAAGAATAACAGGTTTTCCCCTTAGAGTTAGAAGCATCAGTGGTCATAGAAGAGAGAAGAAAGGGTGGTTGTCCATGAGACAGATGATGAGGGAAGAGTATGGAGAGCAGTGATAGCCCTCAGTGAAGGACATAGGTTGACAGACTTGACAGACAAGGTTTTCAGGGATAATTATTCAGATAATGAATTTGTATTTTTCATAAGTCTCACTTATTGGATTAAAGTGGAGAACAGAGAAATACTGCAGAGAATGCAATGGTAAAAAACAAGAAAGATGTAGATAAAGTGCCAAATATTGTATGGTCTAACAGTCCATAGGACAAGGGTCTATTGAAAAGAGTAGGAGCAGTTAAAATCAAGCTTAAACCAGGAGAAATATTGCCACAAGCAAAGCAATATCCTATGTCCAGAGAAGCTGATTAATGTATATTTGACAATATTTCCACTTTATGAAGCAGGGAATATTGGTGCCATCTGAGTCCCTTTGTAATATGGCTGTGTATCCAGTGAAGAATTCAACCGGGGGGTCATGAAGATTTATTCAGGATCTCCGTCCCCTAAACAATATTGTTGAAGCAGAGTTTCCTTTAGTGCCAAATCCAGCTACAAGATTACGCAACATCCCATATAAGGCCAAATATTTTACAGTAATAGATTTTTAAAAAAAATGCATTCTTCTCAATTCCCCTTCATGAGGACTCACAAGATTTTATTTCATTTTTATATAGAAATGCGCCTGAAACATACTGTGAGTCCCCCTCAATTTTTAACAGGGTCCTCCATGTGGGCCTAGGTAATGTACAGCTTGAGAGTGCAATAATTCAGCACATAGATGACATATTAGAATGCAGTGAGACAGAAGAAAGATGCAGTGAAGACTCAGAGTACTCATGACCATACTAACAGAGAAAGGATACAAAGTAGACAAAGAAAAATTACAATATTATCAGGACAAAGTCCTGTATATAGGACAGTTAATCTCTCAAGAAGGTAGAACCGTGACAATTGAAAGAGCAGAGGCAATTACGAAGACTTCAGAACCTAAAACAGTGAACGACATGGAACAATTACGAGACCTATGTAACTATTGCAGGGCCTGGATTTTCAATTACAGCACATATATTCGACCACGTTTAAAAGGACTTAAAGAAGCACAGGTAGACAAAAGTAAGATAATATGGACAGATGAACTGACTGAAGGATTTGATAAATTAAAAAAGACAATCAGTGCAGCCCCTGTGTTAGGAATTCCAGATTATCATGAAGAATTGTACCTATTTTCCCATTCAAATGGAGAAGTTATGAGAGCAGTCCTCACACAGAGAACAACATTAGGACATGGACACGAACCATTGACTTACTATAGTGGGATTCTATATCCAGTAATCAAAGGACATGATCCTTGCGAACAAGCCTTAGCCACTGCTGCATTTGCTATTGAAAAAGCTTCAAGTATTGCAATGGGGTGTTCAGTGAAATTATTTACTGAGCCTGCATTATTTGCTACTCTAGAGAAACCCAAAAGTACCTTGACTACACAAAGAGCATCAGGATACGAGGTAATCATTTCAAACCCTGCAGTTAAAATTGTAAGATGTAGAATAATGAACCCAGCAACATTCATAGAAGAACCAGTAGGGAAGGATGATTATGTCCATGACTGCACAATGTATACTGAGTTCTATGATGATATCCCCTGTGTTAGAGAAAATGCTCTTGGGGGGTGAGCGGGGGAATTCTCTTTATCGATACTGGACCAGCAGTGGTAAAGCTGAACCATGAGTGTGAGTTTGAAGTAGTGACAAGTGCTAGATTTCCTTCACATTGCTCAGCGCAGGATGCTGAATTTGTGGCGCTGATCGGTGCACTTCAAAGATATGAGGATGAGGAAGTTACAGTGTACTCTGACTCCGGCTATGTGACATCCACTGCACATGCAGGTCTGTCATGCTAGAAAAGGAGGGGCTTCCTCCATGCAGACAACACACCACTGCAACATGCATCCCTATTGGATAAGCTTGTTGAGGCGCTAAGACTCCCATTGGCTATCGTTGTCGTGAAATGCGCAGCCCATACTAAAAGAACAGACATGATTTCTCATGGTAACGAAGCCGCAGATTTAGAAGGCAAAAAGGCAGCATATTTCCCAAACATTTCTGTTTTTGATGAAAAGAGTGTTAAAGAGATGTAAGGACGTTGTATGATGGTAAAGGAGGGTTTTAATATGTTGTCTATTGTTCAGTTAATTGAGTTACAAGGTCGAGCCCCACAAGAAGAGCAAGATTTATGGATGAAGCAGGGGTGTTCTCTATCCCCCACTGAGGCAATATGGAGGCAGGATAGCACTGGAAAGACAGTTATGCCTCTAGCATTATTGAAGGTGGTGCTGGAGCAGCTTCACTACCCTGCACATATGACGTGAACGAGTCTTGCTGATATAATTGCAGAAGATTTGTTTTCACCAAATGTATTAGAACACATGGCACAGTTTATTATAAACTGCATCGTGTACCAGAAATGTTCAGCAGGGAACACTTTGCAGACAGTAAGAGGTGTCCCTACACCCAATAGCCCGTTTCACCATCTGCATATAGATTATGTGGATGTTTTGCAGACATGCATCATCATTTATAGGTGCATGATGGTAGTGGTATGCCCCTTTTCTAGATGGATTGTGGCAGGTCCATGTACACACCCTGATGCCACATGCACTGCCAAGTTCCTCATGCATGAGGTATTCCAAAGATGGGGTGTGCGCAAAGTCATGCGGTCTGACAATGGACCACATTTTGTAAATGAACTATTTGAGCAAGTCACACTTTTATAAGGCATAAAGCATATTTTTCCTTCTGCCTATTACCCACAGGCAAATGGGATTTGTGAATGTTTAATCTGACTCCTTAAAGAGAGGATAGCTAAAATCAAGATTACTTTAAGGAAGGGATGGGTACATTGCCTACCCCTTGCATCATATGCACTTTGAAATCAGCCTGGCTCAGATCACTACCTAACTCCTCATGAGTTGGTGTCTGGACGCTGAATGAGAATACCTCTCTCTCCTCCTAATAGGATAGAAACTGATGCCCAAAGTGTAGCAAAGACATTAGGTGATGAGATGCATGATTATTTGGCAACTATGATTGCTAGTGTCTCTTTTATCTCTCAACAGATCAAGAACCGGATGGAGGGGTCAAAGAGGATTGAAGAAGACAGCCAACCAATCGATCCTGACAATGTATTGAAGCAACCCAGTTTATATCCATGGGACCAGTTTCTGATACGAACGTTTGTTCTCACTTGTAATATACCCCATTTCGATTGGAGCCATACTAAGTGGAAGAAGTTCCTCCCACAGCTGTCATGCTACAAGGAAGATGAGCCTGGCTGCACCTGCATGACATCAAACCGTACAAAGAAGAGACCTTGATCATGTTACATCTGCTGACAGTGAAGCAAGAGAAGAGTTTCTGTGCATGCAAACCAGATAGTTTACCAAGAAAAAGGATAAAGAATCTACGGAGTATCAAAAAACACTTTGGAATACAAATTGCCATTTCTTAAATCTAATAAGGAATGAATGGACTTGCAGCTATTCTAGAACTATTTTAGATAGGAACAAGAGACAATGGGCCTCATTACAAGTATGGCAATAAGGCAACAACGGCGCCGGTATCGCTACCAGCACCGTTGCTACCGTAACGCCATACTAGGAGTTCTGCTCGCAGGTGCCCTTGCAGCCACCAGGTCTGACCTGGTGGCCGTACCGACACCCATGAGCATAACATGATGGCAGCACCGGTACCATTATCAATGGTACCTGTGCTACCACCCTCCCCATTCCCATGGAGCCCTATGCGGCTCAAATGGGAATGGGGATGCACCGGGTCTGGCACCCGCGAAAGGACAATTACCGGATGCGAGTTTGGAGGTAGCCTTGCCGGTTTTATTGGTAAAACTGGCAAGGCTCTCCAACCTCATAATGAGGCCCATGTATTGACATACCGGATCCAAAGGAAAATAGCACACTCTATCTTCTATGCGCCAATCATAATAACATTGCACACATTCTTGTATGATGTTTTTACCTATATATTAGTCTTACCCAGCACTGATAAGACAACATGTGGATGTTGTGAAATTTCTTGGCAATCCTAAAGACAATCATATTATTTTCAGAATGATTATTGCGACAATTCTGCAATTTTTGATAACAAACAAATAACAAAATTACATGTTGAATTAAAACAAGATGGGAAGGTTCCAAAATATAAGAGACTCACTACCATCAGGAAAATCGATGAGTTTTTCTGGAATAGTAATTGTGATTTCATTCTGAATTATGATTTGTCTTTTTGTCCTTATTATTAGGACATTTAGACACATAATGATTAAAAATGCAGATACAGTGGTTGATAATTAAGCATTTCTTATGATCCCTAACAAAAGCACAAGTAGCATCTTCCCTGATTTTACTAAACAAATTGTTTGACTTAAAAGAGATGCTGGTGAAGATCATGAAAATATAAACTCATATCTTGATAATTTGTCCAATTTAAAGAATAATATGAAGTATCAGCACATGAAGGAGATGGGAGAGTGAACATCAGATGAAAGCTGCTACGTATGTTCTCTCATCCCCTATGCCATGAATGTACCCAGAGCATTTATTGTAAAAGAAATACCTGCACAGGATGCCAAGTACCTCAGCAATATAGCAGTGTGAACAACCTGAGGACTATTTGAGGGGAGATGGGCAACCCTACGATGGCAATGAAGGAGATCATTTCCATATTAAGAGGCTTATGTGAAAACACAAAAAATGGAAAAAGGGATAGGCTGGACAAGCAAGAAGCTTCTATATTCATCCCTGACTGTAGAACAAGTAAAGGTTATTGAAATTAAGAGACTGGGATGTTCAGACATACTGGAAAAAACAGGAGTACCCGGATGCTTGGAGAGACCTCAGCTATTGGTATATGGATGAGTTGCCACCAGTACAGGATGGGAAGAAGGAATGTTATATTGTACTGCACACTTATTGAAGAAGTAATCAGTAAGCATAGTGCAAAAAATAAAATAATATGCCTAAACTCATGGGCCAAATATTCTAAGCTACTCACATGGATTGGTAATGAAGCAAGACCAGTGTCCATAACACCAAAGAAGTATGCAACAACATGCCTCAGAAACACAGGCCTGGTTCTAGTTGGAGAAAATAAAGGATGTAATCAGATACCTGAAGTACCAGGAATAAATGGAAGAACTGCAGTGCTGATGGATCGCTATTTGGCCTGTGGATCCAGAGCGTACATGCAGCTGCCTGAAAATTGGGGAGGAATATGTTCCATCCATTGTGGTCATACATATTCCTGCATTAGTGATTCCCCAAAGTGACCTCCACGTTAAAGAGGCCCCAAAAATGATTTAACACCAGAGAAGAGGGAGAGCTATCGCTCAGCTAAATCAATAGCAGCCTATGATGATATGCCAGCGGAACATACATTATTCTGTAAGACAGCAGTGATATTTAGATCTATATTTATGACAGGACTCCACACTGCAGTGAATTCCAAATGGTTGCAGATCACTAGGTGGGAGCTGCTACAAACGATCAACACGACAATAAAAGGATTCAATGCAATCAAAGAAGAACTGAGGGCCATCAGGCTTATGACCCTCCAGAACAGTTATGTCCTGGACTTAATAACAGCAATGGGAGGAGGCGTGTGCACCAAGATCGGACCTTCTTGCTGTACATTCACATATACCCATGATGGAGAAAGAGGAATTGACAGAAGCAATAACTCTGTTGACAACCCTGCACACGGAGATGGAGGATGAAGTTGATAGGACGGAAGAAGATGACTCGTTCTCGTCTCTATTTTTGTTTATTTCCAACTTGGCTGGAAAATGCCTTTAAGCTACTTGGAGCAATGCTATTGTTGCTATTGCTAGGATTCTGTCTTATAAGGATCATTATACGACAATGCAAGAATACAGCTAAGAAAGCTATTGGGATGAAGATAACAATTAATGTGAATGGGGATCATATACAACAGACTGAAGACACCACCCATGAGAAAATACATAAGTGACACACCCAGTGATTAAGTTGGTATTACCCAAAGGATCATAAGAACTATATTGGACATTGGGTATTCTGTCAACTGACTGGAGAATGATGACACATGACCTGGAGTGTGGATGAGCATATAAAGAATGTAGGTGATCGGTGGGGGGTGACAAAAGCATGGATTCCGAAGAAACCAAAGTATGAAGAAGATTAAAGAGGAGGAGGTGGTCGAGGACTCAACCAGAGGGGGGAAGTAGAGGAGCAGATGGACATGTCACCCCTAGCTCCCAACCTCTCACCTCCATCATATTGGAACAGCAGGAGAAGAAGCCTATGTGGGACACTAGTTATTTTCCCAATACTGCATCGAGTGAATGAGAGACAAAATACACTTAAACAACCATATTGAATGTGCCATCACACTGAAAGGGTGGAAGGATGTCTGCACACACCACTGGACATCGAAGAGCTAAAAGTGAAATCAGACGATGGTAGAGTGATGTCATGAAGGAAAGATACGAAGATGCAATGAAACGATAGGCAAATACCTAGACAATGAAGCTGTAACTGGAGTAATAAGAGAAACAAGTAATGAAATATGAAGAAATCATGTGCACGAAAGAAATTAGTGAGTAGAGATGAAGTGAATGTACATACGCAGGAACGCAAGGTAGATGAGACATATAGAGGCTTGCTGCAGAAGAAAATATAATATGACTGAAGCAACCAAGACAGAAAGGTGGACGCCGGACTCGTGTTGAAACCAATCAAGCTACCTCAGAGACAGACCAGGCCTGCAGAGTCAGGAAATACTGGAAAAACAGCTTTGTGTGAGCTACAAAGAGGAGTCTATTGGCCTGGGATCAAGGATTCCACATCAAGGAATAATTGAAGGCACAAAGGGAGTCAAGAGGATAAGCTATGTACGTAAGACATGTTTCGCTTAGATTAAGCAAAGAAGAAAATATCTGCAAGTGCCAGTTAATGGACAATCAAGGATCTGAAAAGCATATGCGAGGTGGAGTGATCAAGTCTCCAGAGGCCAAGAGGAGTAATTGCACCCAGTTTAATTGAATTGAATAGTGGTAAGTAAAAGGTAAAAATGGGCAACATCATGGTCTCCTCACACGTGATTCAGAAGTCGAAATCAAGGGATATTCATTAAGCTCTAGACAAAGATAATGACATACCTACACTCCCTTGAAAGTCCCAGAACAGGGAACCATCTGCAGGGTCAACTACAAAGGAGAAGCCTTCATTTAGGGCCTGACCGATTAGAGATGATCGACTAATTGGGCAAGTGGGTAGTAGTCTGACATTGCTCTCTGCTCCTGAGTTTCATTTTGTTTACGTGCTGCTAACCAGCCGAACGTCCAAGGTTGGGAGAGAATGCCAACCAATCAGAGGGTCTATGTGGCAACATGTTTTACAATGTTGCACAGGCCAACCCGCTGCTGTTATTCCGCTATAACCTGTATTATATGTATTTAGAGGTAGTTCAAGGCTTGCCTAACAGATGAGTGGCATCCAGTAAAATTACTAATACTTTTATGATATATAGGTACATATGTTCTCTTAACCAATCCTTCCCTTCAATAGGTTTTAAATGTGCTACATAGGATAACGGGATAGCTGATGTACACTGAGGTATAAAGCCTTTGTATAATCAAAATTGAAGTGTGAGTGCATGGACTACAGTTTGTTGTTCGCCAGATTGCCCTAATTTATTTGAGCTGATAATAATGTAGTACTTTGCCACATTCTTTGAGTCTTTCCAGGTATTTAGGTCTGATCGTTATTGTTAATTCCATCGAGCACACAAGATGCTTCAGGGTGCTAGAGCACACTACCCTAGATGTGTGTGATGCCAGGATACATCTCCTCACCAAACTGTTCATTCGTGGAGAGTGGAAAGAGGCAGAGGAGCTAGCAAGCTAAAATGATGCAACATCAGAAGGAATTGACATTGGGATGGAAGGCGGAAGGTTACACAAAGCGTTAGAGGCATTTTACATGATGCAAACTACACTTGAGGAACAGATTCAAATGGATCAACTCACAGCTCATTTATATTTATATTTGCAATTAGCTGAAGAGCAGTTGCAAATAAAAGAGACCAGTGTCTTGAGTCCAACCGAGGCCCTAAAAAAGGCTGAGCACTCATGTGAACAAATGGAGGAGAAATGGCAACATAGCCACATTTTGGAGGTGAAACATGAAAGTCTCATAGAACAATTGCAAAATGAGTTAAATCCCTATTTGAAAGGCAGTGCAGCGTGAGAAACAGAGTTTACTACTCTCCAAGACACCTATAGGGAGTGTGAAGAAACTGTAAACCACATTCAAGGTAAATTGAATCATCAGACTGTTAATAGCATTGCATTGCTGGAAAAGATAGTGCCTTCCAAGCAAATCATCAAGGAACTGAAATATGAAAATAACCAGTTAAGTATAAAAAAAAAGGTTGACTCCCAGAATGAATTTGACTAGTTGCACCAAGTTTTAAATGGTTTAAAGCAACAGAAAATATAACTGGTGAAAGAAAAGGAAACCGTACAGCAGGACAATAGTGTCCTGCTACAAAAAGAGTAAGAGTAAGTAAGAGAAAAAAGGGATGAGCTGGTCGAGCATGTGCGATAAATAGAAGCTGAACTATCAGAGGCAGCACATTGCAGAGGTGTGTAAGAGAGAATGAAACCCTTCAGTATGAGGTGCAGCAAACAAAAGATTGGTTGGACGTTAAGAGCATGCTGCTTGAGACTAACCAAGCCTTAGTGTCAGAACTGAAAAGCTAGCTCTGAGAGTACCAGGAGGACATCTGGACAAAGAAAGGCCATAATGAAAAATGCTATGAGGAAATTAGAAAATATAAACAGACATTGAGACACCCTGATCAGTCAGGATATGGGGTATGATCAAGGAGAGGCACCCCTCCCATCAGGCACCCCAGGCCAGGCATCCACAATTTCCCATACACGAAGGGGAACTGACCTCATACAGGCCCCATGTAGAGAACAGGGGGGCATGAGGCAGTTGGACTTGTGCAGGTTTAGCCAAACTGATCAAGAAGGCCAGTCCTTGTCTGATATTGATGAGTAATCATCTCTACCACTCAGAAGGGAAGAGGGCTGGACCAGTGTGTCCTGGAAGACTAAAAGGAATATTGTAAGTACTTCAGACTCCTATGACGAGAAAGTCAGGGAGTTAGATTGGCTGAGATGAGACTAGAAAGGGACCACCATGCCTGCTTTGCTGAAGGAGAAAAGCCAGACCCTCAACCTATGAAGGGCATTCTAAAAATCTCTGTATATGCAGAGCAAGGGGGGGAATTCCACAGACTCCCTGGATGGAGGCATGATGAAACTCTATTCCATCCTGTGCCAAAAGCTTTTACTACAGGGGAAATGACCTTGAGAATTCACGGCGGAACAGGCAAGAGGAGTTCAGACACCATGGTCCTGGGAGACACTCCCAGTCTCATAGACATAGGGAGCACCTAGAAGAAAGGAAATGGAATACCAGTAGCAGCCCTGAGTCAGAAGGTGAATGGACTCAGATGCAGAGTAAGAAGAATACAGGGAAACAAAGCAAGGGTTTTGTCAAAGACCAAATAAGACACATCAAGACCATAAAGAACTTCCTGACCCCATACCACAACATTGCCAAGTATTCGGTATGAGAGCACCTGGAACTTTATGATCAGATGATGGCATCATTTTAGATTAAAAATTATGTGGATTGCATTGCATTTGCTAAATGGACTCTATTAGCAGAGAACTCCAGTTTCTTTGCAGGACTGAATGACCCGGGATCATTATAAATGGTCCACCTATAAGGCGGCCATTTCTAAACATTTCACCTCACACAGAAACCCACAGGAGGCCCGTAAGGCTGCTTATAATTTGCAACGTGGGCAGGATGAGGCGCCTAGGGAATTTGTCCAGGTGCTAAAGCGCACATTTGCTCAGACTTTCAGGCGAGTGAACACACATAGTAGGGAGTTAATGACCACCTGCTTCCAGTCGCTCCCCAAATACATAATTACTCAGCTGGTGCGCCCCATGGATTGGGTAATTGAACAAGCCACCAGGATCGATGAGGTCCAGAAGCCAGCTGAGAATAAAAACAACCCTAAAACCCCCTAAGGCATCTAACCCACCTGCTGCTGCGAAGGTGGTGGAGGTGAGAACTACCCCTCCCTTGGACCTGGGAATGGGGGGGCCTAAAATTAACCCTCCTGCCAACAAGCAAAATGGAAGGCAGAAGGGATCCCCCATCCTGGCCCAATCGAATGGCAGTCAGGAAGGGGCCCAGAACAATGATCCCTCTGACCCTGCCACCTATGTAAACCCTAGGTACAAGGGTGCCAAGCCAATCCTGAACCTGGGAGAAGGGAGATTTAGGATGGGGAATGTACATTATCTGAGCTACTCTGGGAGAAGGGACAGTTACCTTTTCCAGGAGCAGCAGAGGTAGGTATGACACAAGACCTCCCTACAACCCAGAAAGCGTCTTGCAGCTGGAGCAACAGGTTCAGCAACTGACCAACAACCTAGGACGTATGCTGAGCGCTCAGTTCAACGCTCTACATAGCCCTGCTTCCCCGAATTCCCCAACACCCGGCGCTGATGCCTCAGGGTGGAAATGATGGGAGGAAATGTCCCACAAACCACAGGTCCCTGAGAAGGTGGCCCGGGTGGAGGGGAGATGTCAAGCTCTAAATGAAGCTGTGTTTCTCACCCCTACGGAAACCCTAGAAACCTCTGAGCCTGAAAGTGACTCTTCTTCCCTCAGAAAGTTAGAACCGAAAGAGCAAAGGGTAGGTAGGGGAGGACAAAGACAAACCCACTTTGTGGAGGAGCTCAAGATTATCCCCTTTGAAAGAGAAGAGACCCTGGAGGATTCATGTAAGCAAGCCTTCTCTTTCAGAAATGGAGAATCCCTCCCAAATAGAAATGGGTCCCTAAAGACCCTGAGTGGGACAGGGTAATTATGGAGACCGACCCAGATCAAGAAACTATTCAACCCCAAACGTGGGAGCCAGACAAAATAGAAATGGAAGTGTCCTCCCCTCAAAGAGGTTCTGAGAATGATCTCCAGAATTATCTTTCAAGTCTAGAAACACTGGTGTACAGGCTCGTTATAAATGCCACATCGTATCATAATATATCATAGGTGAAGGAAGGCAGCAAATTATCAGGGGAGAAAAAGGATTCCCCAAATTCACCCATTGTTTTTAGAAATATTTCCTTTACAGATTCCCAATCTCCGACACAGAATATCACCCAAGATCACACAGTGTCAGAGTTCAATATCAAGAAAATGACCACTGGGTTGGCAAATAACTTACCCTTTCTTTGCACCCTGGAGGAAAAGAAGGCCGATTCTATTCACCGGTCAAGGTTCAGGGTCAGTGTGAATTATCAGCTCTGTTGGACACTGGATCCCATGTCACCCTTCTCTCCAAAAAGGCTAAACTCAGAACGGGGGAGGATCACCAAATTCCCCTCACACCTCTTCCCAGACAAGTCAAACATTTCGACAGGAATGATATTTGGAAAACAAATTGGGCGAAATCAATTAAAAAATCTGATGATAGTCGTGACTACAGAGGGCACACCTTGTTTACTGGGGAACAATCTCCTGACGAGGTTATGAACTCTGATCCACTGTGTAAACAAGGTCCTATAAACCCAGACTAACCAGCCTATGAAATAAAAAAATGAGTACCAATTATGTAAGCAGAAATGGTACCTGTCATTTAATTGATCAATTTTGTGAGAAAGTAGAATTCCATTAAGAAAAGAAGCAAGTCGTAGACATCACTTTCATGTCCGTGGGAGAACAAACTGGTGATGGGAATCCTTCTACATTCTTGAAAATCAACCTTTCTCCCAGTTTAAGTGGCAATCCACACTGGAAAGGAACACCCTCAAATTTTACACCAGTCCAAAATCAGAAGAAACATTGAGAGACAAGGAAGAATTTGCTCAAATTCCGACAGACATTCATAAAATGGGCACACTGTTATTTTTCCCCATTCAGATAAATGAGGTGGAGGAATCTGTACTCACAAGAGTATGCCTGAATAATGGAAGAAGCTTCAATGGCAAAGGATTATTCAGGTATCTCCCAAAAGATACGACCATTCCCACATATACATTGATTGACAAATGGGAAGTAGGTCTGGAAACTCCAAATTCCAAACATCTCCTGCCTAGAAGGTGTATGCTAAACGTTTCCATTGGCAACAAAAGATTAGAGCATATTTGTTGGGTCGTGAGAGATGTACCATCAGCCTTTTATCTGGAAAGTGACATTCTCAACCGATTCACAATCAATTTGGACCTAATAAAAAATAAAGACTGGTCCTGACGTGGGGGGTAACCCCACATGCTTTGATAACACCAAAAAAAACATTCTGTTCAGCTCAATTGCTACCTTATGCAGTTGAAGTGCAAGTGTGAGAAGAGGTTACCATCCCAGGACGGGTGCGACAATTCATTATTCCCCTCAAAATTAAGCGAGGACAGAACCTCAAACATCAGGATGCCTATATACATTTAAATTCCCAGCTCCAACAGCAAGGTTTGTATTTAAATGTGACACCTCTAGTAGACCTTGAAAAAGACACCATTCGAATTATGGTGGATGACAGCGACCCTCGAAGCATCCCTTTGGGCGCAGGCACCTTTATTGGAATGGTAGTTGATGCCGAACATTATACTATTGATTTAGGTAATGAAATCATGGGACCAATCCCAAACGACTGTTTCGACATTAGCAGTATTCCTCCAGAAAAGCTTTTTACTAGGCATGATGGGAACTTCTTGGTGTACTCTTCCTGCCCCTACAGGATGAAAGTGGTTACCTGCCACATCAGGAGGGAGCAGGTAGTGTTCAGCGTCAAGGACCACTCTCAAATCCCTGGAACCCCCCGTTTCATGTCAACACCATCAAAAGAGATCTCTACACCTCACTGGAGGATACAACTGAAATTGCCAAGCCCAAGGTCTTTGCAGGTTTCAAGCAGATGGTCAAGGAAAGGATCAATCATGCTGATGCCTGTGAGACCGAGGAGCAAAGACAAAAACGGAAGCAGGTCTACCTGGAATTCCAAGATATCTTTTCAGTGGACACATACGACTGTGGATGCACCTCTATTCTTTCTATTCAGAAGAAAAATGGGTCCACATCAATCAGTTCAAAAGCTGTCATCCCAGACAAGCTTTACGACTGATTAAGGAGTCAAATGAAAGTCAAGCAGAGGAACCATCTGAGGGAAAGGGTGAAAACCTCAGATGGAGAATTATAACAGGTGAGTAGCTTAATTAATATTCTTTGGAAATGTTAAGAAAATGTGTTGAATTGATGTTCTTTTTTTTTCTACTTGTATGTATCTAAATAAATAGATTTTATAAGAGTCCTGCTTGGACATTGCATTCCAGAGAAGATTCAGAAATGTGCAGATCTACAGAGGCCAATCTGTTTTTTTCCTGTGGATTCGGCTCTTTCCTTTCTTCGTCATGTGAGATCTGGCTAGCGGCTGCAGAGATTTCACCTGGCCATTTACTTCATTATTCAAGAGCAGCTTGAAGAATCTTGGCCTTTGCGATTGTCCACAATGTTTTGGCCCCGCTGATTAGGCGTGGCCACCACACCTCTTCTTCAGCATCGGCGAATGGTTCCAGCACCAGTCGTAGGTATGCTGACCGTGTTTCGGCCATTGTCGGGCAGATGGTTGACAAGTGCCGAACCGTTTCCATTTGATCATGTTTTTTGCACAGTCCACAGTCTGCAGGTTATCGTTGCAGATTGGCCTCTGATTTGAAGAATCTCGTTGGTATGCAAAAGATTCAGACACGCTCTCAAAAAATGTGTTGAATTGATGTTCTGAAATGTTGTGTCTAGTTTTATGTAATGTTTATTCTTTTGAATGGATGTTTCGAAATGTTATGTCTATTTTTATGTAATATTTTTCTCTGGAATGTAATGTCCATCTTCCGGGCAACTATTTTGTGTAAAAAGTATGGAACCTTTCTTTTCTTTCTAGTGCTAGATAATTAACTTCATTCACTTCCAGCCATGAGGCAAGGTGGGAGTCCTGGTAGGACCCCAGGGACCCCGAGGAAAAAAGGAAGGAAGGGGGTCTGTCCTACACCACCCAACACAAACACTAAAGTGAAGGCCAGAATGCCCACTTGGAAATTGATCCGGAAGGGCTCCAACAGAAAGAAAAAAAAAGAAAAGAATAAAAAGGACTTCAGATAAGAAAAAACTCTCTGCCCTGCTCTTCCCCACAAAAGAATCATGGATGAACCGGGGGTGGGAAGCATGTGGGGTTTAACCAAAGGCCCCAAACAAACAGAACTGTAGGGCCCACTGGAAAAAGGACCTGTCAGCCTTCAAAAACCTTCACACTGAAAATGCACTCATTAAGGGAGACTGGGGAGTTTCTGCAAGTAACACAAGGAAGTGCTATATGAAAAGGTAAAGCAGTGGAAATCAAAAACCTACCTGTCATTACAAAAGGAAAAGTCAATTGAAAAGTAGTCTTTTAATTCACAGTGGCAGAAGAAATTCAAAGGCCCCTTTTACATGAAAAGCAGTATTTTCAAAAACGGACACTAAAATGGCTTTGCATGTGCGTTTGCAGTTTTAAAGCAAGACATGAGAAAAATGGTCGCTGGATAAGATAAAGATATCAGGGGAAAGACTTGGTGTGTGTTGACCAGATGTAATTCATTAAAAGATATATTATGGTTCACATGGAAAATACCGGCAACTATTGAAAAGAAAAGACCACTTTGTTTCCATGGGTCACATGTAAATTTTATTTAGGCCCGAGGCAGACCCTTTGTTTGGCAGACTTTACAAAGGACTCCCCGACTGCAGGCCTGTTGGCCTTCTGGTCTAGAAAGGAGATCCCTTTGAGGCTAATGCATCCCAACTATTTACGACCTGCAGCCCACCATCTTCAAACAAGAGAATGGCAAATGGCCTAGCGAGTGTGTGACTGTAATGTAGGGAGGAGCTTTGTAAACAGGGGCTGCAATCAAGGGAAGCTGAACTCTGACAAAAATACAAGAATATAGAAGGTTTTCAGATCAAAATGGTGGTCAACTTCAAATAACAGGACAGGATGCCAGCTGTCAGCAGGACCTTGTGACATCACAGGGCTGGCATAGCTCATTATCATTCAGTGGGGGATCTCTGTGTAGGCAATGCATCCCAAATATTTACGACACTGCAGCCCAGCAACTTCCAGCAGCAAAGAAGCTGATGGGTTTTACCACGGCTTTAAAAATAACACAGTGCAGATGCCTCTAGTTACATACTGGCCAAGATTGGGAATTGGCGTGAAGAAAAGAGAGCACTGATTTACATACACAGGAAGATTTCCTTTTAGTTTAAATGGACTATCATAATGGATGCATTTTCTCAGCAACAGCAAATTTCACTGCATCCATTTATGTGTATTTCATATGATAATTCCAAGGTGATTTTGTTGAAATAAAATGTATCCACATGCGACTTATGGAAATGAAATAGCAAGCTAAAATATGTTTCTGGCTGGTCAGAAAATGTCCCAAATTGAAAAATTGGCCAGCTGGTAGAGGGTAAAATTAGGTATTTGGAGAGTAAATTGCATATTCATAACTATTATGCTTTTTGTATAAACAGTGACACATTTCCACATGCCCATGCAACATGATGTGGACTCTGCTGTCATTTTATTGAATTCCCCATGATTAACTGAATCAGAATATATGTACTTTATGACAGTTACAAGTATACTATGAAGATTTGCCATATAGCTACATTCTGGATAAAGTTGACATAAGAAAAAAAGCGGCATTTCATGTTTCTTTTCTAGACTCCTAAACCAATCCTTAGACAGGAGATGGGCTTGGGTTTTGGAGAGAAACGGGAAGGACCAATCAAAGGTGTGAGAATTTCTGCAGGGCACTTGTCACGTCTTGATGTCCCAATTGAATTAGAGACGTTTCTCCACATGTGCTAGTCAGGGATGCAGAGCACACTCCCTAACCAGCCAATGAGGCCAAAGGTAGAACAGGATGGGATTGGCCAGGACCTCAGCAACTGTAGAGGGAACAGTAAAGCAGAACAGAGATAAAATCACTGATACTGTCTGTTACTTAGGCAATTGACTTATTAGACAAGTCACGTACCTAAAATGGGCATTCATAGGTTTTGGAAGAAAGAAGCAAATTGTGTGTTGCCCGTTGGCACAAGGACAACACAGGAGACAGACAGCACAGTCTGAGGGATGGGGAGCCGCAAGTTCCAATCCAGTTCCAGAACAAACAGGAATGTCAAATCCAGGCCAGAAACAAAGTTCCAAGAATGTTCCAAGTCACCAAAACAGCAGGACAATCCAAAAGAGTTCCAGGGATGTAAGCCCAAATTTCCAAAAAACAGAAAAGACAAAAAACAAGTTTGCCAAACATCCAAGGGCAATCCATAAGGCAGTCCAAAAGGGTAATCCAGGAGTCAAGGCCTAGTGCAAGGATGCTGGACTGGAATCACGGACAACGAAGCAAGCCAACTGCTATTACAGCTGAGAAGCACTGAAAGCTGTTGGCCAGCGGCTTAAATAGCGTAACACTCCTTATCTGGGCTGCGGCATACTACTATCACTTGAGGGGGGGGGTTTGTGATCACCCTTAACCTTCATTAGTGACATGCCAGCCGTTATTGCTGGGCTGAGACGGCCAATCGCCATGGCAAACACCAACAGTGCCACAATGCATGGAAGTGGCATGGTCCTTCAGGGACTGCAGGAAAGCCACGGTGGGGTCTGGATGGGGTGCCAGGTAAGTGTGCAACAGAGCACAATAGAACTGGGCAAGCAACCTAGGGGCATGGATATTGTTAACAGGCTCCCATGTCCTTTCTTCAGGACCATAACCTTTCCAGTCCACTAGATACTGAAGACAGCCCTGACAGAGTTGAGAGTCAAGCATAGCATGTACCTCATATTTATCAGTAGAACCCAAAGGGAAGGGGTGAGGTACAGAAAAGTGGGTAGAAGACATGATTTTAGAAGCGATGTATGAAAAAGTGGGTGGATACCCCAAGAAACAGCTAATGAGAGCCGGTAAGTGACAGGGTTGAAGTTCTCATGATCTTGTAAGGACCTACAAAGCAAGGGAGCAACTTGCGACAACTAGGAATGCAGAGATGATGTGTGGAGAGCCAAACCTTATCACCCAGCTTGTAATTGGGGGCAGGGCGTCTACATTGATTGGATATGCATCACAGCGCTGTTGACCTGCCTGCAGATGAGAACGGGTTTGTTCATGAATTTTTATGTAGATCCTTATAACAAGCATTGGCAGCAGGTATAGGCATAGATGGAGTGTCCAATAAAGGCAAGGTTCGGGGATGTTGGTCCAACAAGGAGACAGAAGGAGAGAAACCTGTAGCAGAATGTGATGAGTTATTATACGCAAATTCTGCAGTACACAAAATGTTAAACCATGTGTCTTGGTTTTGCAAACACAGGCAACCCAGGTACTGCTTGAGAGTCTGGTTAACACGCTCCATCTGGCCATTGGTTTCCGGATGATAGGTGGATGAGGATATGCATCTCTCCCTAATAGAGCAGTAAGAGCCTTCCTAAAATGAGACTAGAATTGGGAACCTCTGTCTGTAATTACGATGGAGGGAAGACCAACCAGACAAAAAATGTGGCGGAAATACATATCAGCCAACACAGGAACCGAGGGTAAACCTGAACATGGTATACAGGAGTGGCTGAATGCCTCTGCAGGAAGTCCCGCCTCCCTCCCACCTATATGTTGGAGGCCTGAGATTGTGCCATGCTTGACTCCAGCAGTTGTGACCATTCCGCTGCGAATCTTCGAGAAAAGATATCCACTAAGAAAACCCTATCAGATGTACTCCGAAAGAGATCACAATCTCATCGAGGAAATCCCTGAAGGAATATAAAAGAGAGCGAGAAAAGGAGCTGGTGAGGTCACAAGAAGCGAGGGTGATGCACCGTGAAGACTGGCTGAAGAAGATGTATGACCTTTATAGAAACTAATGACGAAATAAAGAATTGAGTAAACTTTCATATGCAAAAAGAAGATTGCACATGTGAAGAGCACTGCAGAACATGCAAGTCGTTTTATTACTGTACAGATGCTGTAATGAAAGTAGATCAAGTAATCTTAGAAGCTGGCTATGACTAGTGAATAGACTGCAGGCGAAGCCGGCATTATATAGAAACTGGACATCCGTGTCACAACTTTAGCAAGCATAAACCCATGGAGAGAAGGCACGAGAGCTCTGTTGCAGCAAATGATTAAACAAGATCATGGATGAGTCTGGAAAAGCTGTCTGGCCTGGTGTCATGGCTGAAGCAGCCAAGACTGGTTATCTATTCTTGAAGGCAATGAATGTGAGATTCTGAATCATCCCTTGTTAAAGTGCAAAGAAAGAACAGCAGGAGTGCCATGTTTTATTCATTAAAGACAATTAAATGCAGCACAATGGACCAGATCATGGTCTCCTGTCACGTGAGCCAAGGATGGAAATAGAAGGCAGCGATACTTTGCAAGGTCAAATTCAAAGACAATCTTCATGGCAGAAGGCATGGGTAATGAGACGTTGGGCTAATTGGGTGGGGAAGTACAGTCAAGTCCACCTCCTGGCACCTGGGGTATGAGCTTACGTGCTGCTAGTGAGCCGAATGTTCCAGACTGGCACGACCATGCCAACCAATTGTAGAGGGCCATACAAGGAAGGTCCTTATAGTTTGAGAGCCAATGATATACTGTGTACTTAATAATGATGAAGATGACTTGCACTAGAGGTGGGCACACGATGTCCACCTGACACTAGTGACCCAATCACAACCCAACCATTTATAGAAAGTATACTTAGATGTTCCCCTTGAGCGTATCACAACTCCTGTAGGTTTCCTCTATTTGCCACATAGTATGATGTCACATATGATGAATCTTTGCTATACACATGTCATTTTTTTTATGATGCACCGAGAGGGCTTGTGCAACGTCTGTTGATGTCCATTGTAACTCCCTGTTTTAGACAATTGATATTAAAACAGAAAAAAATTGTCTTCTTCCTGAGTTGGTTCCATTATTTGGTGTAAGGGTTACTTTGCTTCCCAGGGTCTTATGTTCAATGGAACAAAATTGTCCACCTTTGTAAAGCTGTCAATGATCACACAACTGGTATCGTAGGTCTTTACTTTAGGGGGGTTAGTAATAAAATCCATGGAAACCATGTACATTGGTTTGTGCATAATCAGCATGGGTTGTAGCAGGCCAACAGGTTTTCCCCGAGAGTTCTTTCCTTGAGCGCAAACAGCACAAGCCGTGACATAGTCTATAGTGTCCCATCTCATTGAAGACCAGCAACATCAGTGTTGAAATAACGCTAGAGTCTTGCTTTGGCCGCGGTGTCTATTGACTAGAGCATCATGTGACCACTCCAGAGCTGGCCTTCTAGTCAGGGGAGTCGGTAGAAAAGGTCACACCTGGACAAATGGTAGACCCTCGTAGTAGTCCATGTTCCAATCCTGCAGGTGGGATGTGGTCTGACCCATTCTTTAATCGTAGAAACAATTGTTGGTGGTGGTGTGCAAAGACAAATGAAATGCGAACAGTGTAATATAGAATCTGCAAAGGTAGGCAGGACATCACCACCTAAAAGACGTGACAAGGCACGTTCCGCTTCATGCGTAAAAGCTAGACGATACTTAACGGTGAAATCATAAGTAGCAAAAAGCAGAGATCCTCCCTCACCTTCCATGCTTCTAAACTCTTAATCTCCGCCCTCATCTTCTCCCGTCTCTTCTACTGCTCTTCTCTCTTCTTTGGACTCCTTGCCTCTCATCTGACCACCCTCAAATCCATCTACCACTCCTCTATCCGTACTCTCTGTCTCCTCGGCCCTCGCAACTGTATTTCCTACTCGCTCTCTCACATTGGCTGGCTTCCCTTCCCCTCCCAACTTAAATTTAAATTCCTCCGTCTGGTCTTTAAATCTCTGCATGACCCTGCTGCCCCCTATCTCTCTTCTCTCCTCTCATTTTACACTCCCTCTCGTTCTCTCCGCTCTGCTGACCTCTTCTTACTCACTGTACCCCTGTCACCATGTGCTACTTCTCGCTTCCGTTCCTATCAGCTCTTGGCCCTCCTACACTGGAACTCCTTACCGCTCTCTATCCGCTCCATCCCCACCTACACCTCCTTCCGCACCTCCTTGGAAGCCCTTCTTCTTCACTCCCCCTTGACCTTCTACCGTCTCTCCTCCCCATCTCCCTGTCCCTTCATACCTTACCTTCCCCTTCCTTCTCACATCCACTTGACCTTTTATTACATATTTGAATTATTTTTCTTCTTCCCTTTACTACTTCCTCTCCCTTTCCCTCACCTCCACTATCTAAGGAAACTGTTCTACATATTGATTCGCTAGTTTGTCTCATGATTGTTAACTTGCTTCTTCCATTATTGTACCTTGTTGTTATATTGTAAAGCGCTTCGGATTAAAGCGCTATATAAACCTAATAAACAAAAACATAAACATAAAAAAACAAATGTCATCGGACTTGACGGCTATTAGCACATTTCAAGGATGCTAAATCTTGAAGGTTCCAATGGTCGGTGTAAACAGTTACAGGTCATTTGGCACCTAAAAGGTGGTGCACCCAGGCCAAAAAGGCATCCTTTAAAGCCAACAGCTCCTTATCAGTAGCTGTGTTATGCATTTCTGTGGCGGTGAATATGCGAGAATGAAAAGCCACTGGATGCAAGAGGCTAGATATAGGACATACTTGAGAGAGGACAGCTCCCAAGGCAAAAGATGATGCATCAGCCTCAACCGTTAAGGGAAGGTCTAAGTCAGGATGTTGTACCACTGGGGCTGTAGTAAATGCGGTTTTTAGTGTACCAAAGCCTTCTTGTTGCAAGGTCGTCCAAAGAAGTGGAACCACTGGCCTGGTAAAGCATGTCAATGGGGCCGCAATAGCAGCAAACCCCTGTATAAAACGGCGATAGAAATGTACAAACCCAAGGAAAGTCTGTAGGGTTTTTACAGAGGTTGGTACTGGGCAGTTCAACACTTCCTTAACCTTAGTCGAACTCATGGACAGACCTTCTGCAGTTATCAAGAAACCAAAGTATTTGCTTTCTCGAACAGGGAATGTACATGTTTCTGGTTTTTCAAACAAGGCATTAAAACGTAGTCTGCGCAATACTTCTGACACATGAGTGACGTGTGATAATAAGATGGTGAAAATATCAGTATATAGTTGAGATAGACTACCACATGTGAGTCTAGAATATCATGAAAAATGTTGTTCATAAATCGTTGGAACGTAGCAGGTGCATTACATAGAATGAAGGGCAGAACGGTATACTAAAAAAGGCTGTATTGTGTGCAAAAAGCAGTTTTCCATTCATCACCCCGCCAAATACGGGTAGCTGTTCTTTATTGTAAGTTGATTCACTCGCCTTTAGTCCACGCAAGGCCGTAGATCACCTTCCCTCATAGGGAAAAAAAATATGGGACTTGCGGCCGGAGATTGGGAATGTCTAATATGTCCAGTAAGTAATGACAGGTCGATATATTCCTTCAAGGCCAAGCCTTCTGTGGGGGTTAAGGAATAAATATGACCACAGGGTATATCGGCCCCTGGGATGAGTCAATAGGACAACTTGTGGTGGCAGGGACTCCACCTCACGTTTGTCAAATATGTCCAAAAAAGAGGTTTATTCTTTGGGAATACTGGCTGTAACAGTCCCTACCAGGTGACCTACCATTACCAGAGCTTGACATGGAGACTGAATGACAATAGAGCCATGAAGGCAGTATTCAGAACAATGGGGTGAACAGAATTCTAGCATATCTCGAGCCCAGTCAATCAAAGTATTGTGCTTTTGCAGGCATTGAATGCCCAAGATTATCCCGAACTGAGGAGCTGCAATGAGATCAAAAGATAGTTGCTCAGAATGGTTAGGTCAGATGGTAAGAACGAGAGGCAGGGTTTGTTGCCAAATAGTGTCTGAAACAAGGTTGGAGCCGTTGAGCGCTTGTGCAGGTTCGGGTATATTTTTCATTTGGAGAGGGAGTTTCAAGGAATCTGCCATAGTAATATCAATGTAGTTACCTGTGGCACCTGAATCGATTAAAACTCAGACCGTGATATCAACATGTCTTGCTACAGTTAGACAGGCCTTCAGAAAGAAATCAGTGGGCGAAGCGGGTGCAGGCATACTGAGGGGTTGCTCAAAATCTAGGCTCATTCGTGCACTTCTACTTAAGGATGAGCCTTCTGAAAAGCTGATGTTTTCTTTGGTCTTTTCGGACATTCTTTTACATAATGGCCTTGTTGACCAGAGTAGAAGCAAGCATTGGCGGAAGGTTGTTGTTCTCTTTCATTTGGAGTGAAAGGGCCCCGAACACCTCCTATCTGCATAGGCTCAGGAACATTGTCCAAAGAACCCGTGCGATGAGAAGGCTGACTTGATAGGAACTCGGGTGTTCTCTGGAACTCCCCCTTATGCTTGGCTCTCCGAGCATCCGCCTGCAGAGCTAGATCAACAAGATCTGAATACTGGGTCAGTAGAGTCAGAAACACAGCCGACACGTCTTTCATAGCATCATTCAGACCTTTATAGAAGACAACGGCATTCAGGCCAAGACGTTTCAGCGGTCAGCTGGTTAAAACATATGATATAATCCTGAAGACATATCTTTCCTTGAGTTAACTCTAATAACTCCAAATCTTGTGTTTGGGCTTCAAACCGAGTGTTAAAGACTTTGGTCATTTCCGCAACCAAAGGTTCAAAGTTGTAAAATACAGGGTTGTTACCCCCCAATAAGGTATTAGCCCATGTAGCAGCTATGCCCCCCCCCAGACGAGAGAGTGTGTATGCAGCCTTCGTGATGGAATGCAGAAAAGCCTGGGGTCTGCATAGAAAGTGCAACTCATACTGGTAAACAAAAGTACAGAATTTACATGGGTCCCTGCTAAATCTCGCTGGGGAAGCCAATGGAAATGGAGTAGGTACAAACACCGGGGCATGGGGGTCGGGGCCTGGGGAGCCAAGGCCGGGATGCCCCCAGGCTGCAGTGGGACTGCCTGAGCAACGTCCCTAAATTCCAGATCACGGGGTAACAGATGGTGCTCTCTCTGAATGGCGTCCAAACGCTGATGTATGGCCATATTAGTGGCTGTCATATCATCCCTAAGCACTGTTATAGCGTGAATTAAAACAGCTACAGGGTCCCAAGCAGCCTCCATAGTTCAAGTGGGATGGAAAGGCTTCTCAGTCTGTCATGTCTTGATGTTCTTGTTGAACTAGATACCTTTCTCCACATGTGCTAGTCAGGGAAGTAGAATACACTCCCTAACCAGCCAATGTGGCCAAAGGTAGAACAGGATCAACCAGGCCAGGACCTCAGCAACTGTAGAGGGGACAGTAAAGCAGACCAGAGATCAAATCACTGATATTGTCTGTAACTTAGGCAATTGACTTATTAGACAAGTTACGTACCTGAAATGGGCAAACGTAGGTTTTGAAAGGTAGATGCGAAGTGTGTGTTGCCCGTTGGCACGAGGACAGAACAGAAGATAGATGATGAAGTCTGAGTGATGCAGAGCCGTAAGTTCCAATCCAGTTCCAGAACAAACAGGAAGGTCAAATCCAGGCCAGATACAAAGTTCCAAAAAAACAGAAAATACAGAAATCAAGTTTACCAAACATCAAAGGGCAATCCACAAGGCAATCCAAAAGGGTAATCCAGGAGTCAAAGGCCAGGTTCAAGGATGCTGAACAGGAATCCCGGACAAAGAAGCAAGCTAGATTCCATTACAGCTAAGAAGCAATGAAAGCTGTTAGCCAGTGGCTTAAATAGCGTAATTTGCCATATCTGGGCTGCATCGTTCTGCTATCACGTGAGGGTGGTCGTGATCACTTGACCACCCTTAACCTTTACTATTGACATGCCAGCTGTTGTCGCTGGGCTGCATCGGGCAATCAACATGGCAACCGCCAACAGCGCTGCAATGCATAGAAGTGGCACGGTCCTCCTGAGACTGTAGGAAAGCCACAGCAGGATCGGGATGAGGCCCCAGGCACGTGCGCAACCGCAATGAACATATTGAAAGCTTGGTGGTGTCATCACTGGTATATAAAGTGAATGCACTATGGGGGAAGGGGATAGCTGCTAAAAATTACCTACACAGAGAGCTGCAAAAAGATTACCCGGAGACAGCTGCCAAAAATCACCAAAGGAAATCTACTGAAAATTTCATCTGGGGGAAACATTGGAAGGGCTGAAGATTTCTATTGCTGAGGAGACTAGAACGCAGAGGATGTGATTCTTCGCTGGAGCCAGAGAGAGAGAAGTACTATAGGATCCAATAGGCTTACGTGCTGGCTAGAATCCTGTTTTTCCCCTACAAGCGAAACTGCTCAGACCCTGAGTGCCAGGCCAAGAGATTTCCAAAAGTAAGTAGATTGTTGAACAAAAGGTCAGCGATGGATCTATTAACCCATTCCCTTTCATTGGTGGGTTCTTTTCCATTAGTGGGCGTGGGGGCAACTGTGTAGAGCCTTAGTCTATTTGACTGAACATAAATTTAATTAATTCCCATTTGGCAAAACAGACCGGGGAGATTGGTGTTAACATTCAAAAATAACAAAGCTCATTCCTAAGCTGAAAACTATAGCCTTTAATTTAATTGGGTAATCCTATTTGTCCTATTGAGCCTGACTTCTTTAAGGAAGAGGGGTGTCCTTGTCCCTAAACTAGAAAAATCCCTTAACTGCCAACTCCCCCAACACAGACCTTTAAGTGGAGGGAGGTCTGAAAATCCAAAATTATTAAATCATCCCAATTTTACTGTCAGCTTCCTTAACACAGGCCTTTAAGTGGGGGGGGGGGGGTCTAAAAATCCCAAATTCATAAATCATCCCCATTTTACTGTCCAGCTTCCTTAACACAGGCCTTTGCATTTAGAGGGGTCTAAAAATATAAAATTCCTAAATCATCCCTATTTTACTGTCCAGCTTCCCCAACACAAGCCTGTATGTGAAGTGGCATCTGAAAACAAACTTCTAAAACTGTCCCCACTTCCTAGATCTGGCCTTTGATTAGAAGTTTGCTGCATGTAATTGATGCGCGGGTTTTTTGGGTTTGGGGAGAGAAGTGTCTGCAAAAGTAAGACCTCATGTATCCAACATTGTAAACCAAACTGGTAGCCTTTTTAAGCATGCAGGAAAATCGAAATTCCACAGCACGGCATATGTATATTGATTTTGTTCATTGACCATTGTTGAATATTCCTTGAATTGAAATATGTATAAAGTAAAGTATTGTGATTTGAGTTTTCCCCAAAAATATGTGTGATTTATTTATGTAAAAAGAATTTTAATTGTGAGCCACAGAGAAGGTGGTGTGTGTAGTTGTAGTGTGATCTTCATTACCTATAATTCCAATAAATATAAATATACTTTCTGTACACTGGGCTAGTTCGGTGTCCAGTCAATTGGTCGACAGCAAACTGGTCGACTGCAATTTGGTCGACACCATTTGGTCGAATGCCAAATGGTCGAATTTTTTTTTTTTATATATATATGTGTTTTGTGGGTTTTCGTGTGGGGAAAAAAAATAAAAAATAAAAAAAGGGGGTTGGGGGGACCCCCCCAAAAACCCCCAAAAAAGGGGTAAACAAAAAGAAAATTCGACCATTTGGCATTCGACCAAATGGTGTCGACCAGTTGTCCTGTCGACCAAATGTTTTCGACCAATTGACTGGGAACCGGCTAGTTCTTGTCTTATTGGTGGCACAGGGGGAGGGATCGAAGGGCATGATATGAATCTGAAATAGGGCTGACAAAGATTCCATTGAACAACTTGTTGTGTGACACTTTGATTGGGAAGGGAAGGAACTCCCTGTGTTGAGGGTGGACTCTCAATAAAACGTTACAACCTGGCATATACAGCATGGGTTAAAAGACATTTGGGCCCCCCTCCATGCTACTTCGGCTCTACCTGCACTTTCTAAATATCCAGGAACACACTCAACAGAACTTCTGCAGCACAATGGACATCGAGACAACCCTCGTCAGGCTGTCTCCCAAGTAAGGATTTTGTACAGTTCTTTTGGTAATATAAAGTGCACTTTATTTATTTTTAAAGGACTCTTCAAATTTTTGATGCAGTTGCTTGGGGATATTTATCGTGTGTTCTAGTGTGAAATGTGATACCCCCTTTTTATTAAAAAAATAGAAAACCTCTGGTGTGTTGGGGTTGAAGTGCAGATCTAGATATATTCCAACCAATAACTAAAACAAAGCGTACATCAGCATTCCTTTGTCCACCTTTCCTTGTGTTAAATATTTATTCTAACCTACTGTTTCTTTCTAGGTGTTTGGGGCATTCTTATACCTTTTGCCTTTCCTTAGCAAATCCTTTTCCTAGAGCAGCACACCCAAAGTGATCCAGAAACTCGGGTAACCGTGGGACAACAGAGATAGATAAGAGGCAGGTTAAGAACTTATTAATAAGTTAAAGTGTATTACTGTGCCAGTCTACAGCTGTCTCCCACCAAGTGCAAACAGATCCATCCCAACACTACAATCGGATCACACTCCTCAAAAAACCACTCACTGGCTGATTTTAGTACATTCCTACAAATAAAGAAAAGTCCCCACTAGGCTATATGCAAATTCCCAGGAGCATCAAGCACTTGCCCCTTTCTGATCAGTGCTATGCATTGATTGTTCTACACTCGCTCTACAGACAAACTATCACAGACTCCATCCCTACCTTTTACTCCTTTTCTCCCATTTACAAATCGTTCATGTGTATATTACACCCCCTTTGCTCTTTCCCTTTCTTTACTGCCTTTTTCAGTTCCCTCTCAAATCAAGATCACCCCTGAAGGGTGCACAATACGCCTGTCTCCAGACAACCTGCTCGAACACTACAATGGTGACGGGGACAGTGTAAACATCTCTTGCATAACATAATATACGAGGGTTTATAAGGAATAAGATGGCAATGCTGGTCTTTTTGCATCTGTACCTCACACCTGGGCATGTGAGTATACCTCCCATTGTAGGTTGCACTAGCCATAAGATGGCAGTGCTTGGGCACTTGAAAGACTACACTTTGCATGTTATGATAGCATCTGGACATGTGGAGTTGTACCTCACATAGAAGTTTTTACGGGACATAAAGTAGCATCATTGGGACTTTTGAGTCTGCACTTGCCATATTATACTGACACCGACATTTCTGAAGCTGTTGCTTACTTATAGAAACTATAAGAGTCTAGTGGTTCATTAAATACCATAAGGTAACAGTAGTGGTGCTTTTGAGATTGTGCTTGATATGATGTGATATATGATATGATATTCTCTTTGTATCGAGGCAAGGGAGTGGAAACAAGGAAGGACAAAACAACAATCATACTAGGCCCAGTGACACTGAGAAATTATTAGTGCAGGGGAGAGGGAAAGGGGAAAGTGCAAGGGGAAGGGAGGCAGTGGAAAGCGCTTAACAAGTTATAGAACAACAAAGGTAGTGCGGCCAGCAAGTGTTAAGTGCGAGAATAAGGTGTAGACAGCAGGTGTCTGATAAGTGCTGGAAGGGGACTGTAGGGTTGCAGATACAGACCCAAGAGCAGGGGTTGCCAGGCAGCAGTGCGGGTGTGTGGCTGCAAGGGCAGGGATCTGGCCCCGAAATCAGAGGGTAAGCAGGTGTCTGGTGCCATAGTAGACAGATTAGCAGGGGAGGGGAAGAACGAAGGCAGAAGCAAAGAGGAAGGTATTCAGGTGCTTCTGGAACCAGAGATGGTTCTCCTCAAGTTTCAGAGAGTCAACAAGGCTGTCCCAGAGGGAGCCCCTGGCTGAGGAAAGGCATATACCACCAACTCGCTGTTTGGAGAAGCCACTGACCCTGAGGGAGTTGGAGGTGAAGGAGCGAAGAGCTCGAGTAGGAATGTATTTACACAGAGAGAGTTTAAGGTATTTTTGGACCCAGGCCCCAGAAAGCCTTATTGTAACGCTCACCTGGCTCCCACGGAGGCGCTGGTCTGGTCTGGGTTGCTGTGGCCTCTTCAAGCGTGATGCGCAGAATTCGGACCACCGATTGAACAGGACCCCCAAATCTTGCTTGTCTGGCCCGTAGGAATATCCTTCTGGAGATGAGAAAGGGGATTAACTGTCTGCTGAATAGTGTGCTTGTTTTACAAAGGTAGCGGGCGCCCCTCTCTCGCAAGAACAGACATGATAACCTGTTCAGTGGTTATTAACCACTTGAGAGTTCGCAGCCACTGCTTTTACTCACTGTGCCTTTCACAGATGGGAAATATCCATTTGCATATCAGTCTTTGTCCTGCCCAGGGGCAGTCCAGCACCGAAATACAATGGCAACTCCAATCTGAACAAGAGTACCACCAGCAACCCCATACACGTGTTTCACCCTTGTTGGGGATCATCAGTGAGGTGAAGCTGATGCCTCTCTAAGCACAGTGAGAGGGAGACCACGTCTGGTTGCCCCCAGGAGAGCTAGGGTTACCAATCCCAGGTTCCTTAACAAATAGTTTTACAAAGGTAGCGGGCGCCCCTCTCTCGCAAGAACAGACATGATAACCTGTTCAGTGGTTATTAACCACTTGAGAGTTCGCAGCCACTGCTTTTACTCACTGTGCCTTTCACAGATGGGAAATATCCATTTGCATATCAGTCTTTGTCCTGCCCAGGGGCAGTCCAGCACCGAAATACAATGGCAACTCCAATCTGAACAAGAGTACCACCAGCAACCCCATACACGTGTTTCACCCTTGTTGGGGATCATCAGTGAGGTGAAGCTGATGCCTCTCTAAGCACAGTGAGAGGGAGACCACGTCTGGTTGCCCCCAGGAGACCTAGGGTTACCAATCCCAGGTTCCTTAACAAATAGTTTTACAAAGGTAGCGGGCGCCCCTCTCTCGCAAGAACAGACATGATAACCTGTTCAGTGGTTATTAACCACTTGAGAGTTCGCAGCCACTGCTTTTACTCACTGTGCCTTTCACAGATGGGAAATATCCATTTGCATATCAGTCTTTGTCCTGCCCAGGGGCAGTCCAGCACCGAAATACAATGGCAACTCCAATCTGAACAAGAGTACCACCAGCAACCCCATACACGTGTTTCACCCTTGTTGGGGATCATCAGTGAGGTGAAGCTGATGCCTCTCTAAGCACAGTGAGAGGGAGACCACGTCTGGTTGCCCCCAGGAGACCTAGGGTTACCAATCCCAGGTTCCTTAACAAATAGTTTTACAAAGGTAGCGGGCGCCCCTCTCTCGCAAGAACAGACATGATAACCTGTTCAGTGGTTATTAACCACTTGAGAGTTCGCAGCCACTGCTTTTACTCACTGTGCCTTTCACAGATGGGAAATATCCATTTGCATATCAGTCTTTGTCCTGCCCAGGGGCAGTCCAGCACCGAAATACAATGGCAACTCCAATCTGAACAAGAGTACCACCAGCAACCCCATACACGTGTTTCACCCTTGTTGGGGATCATCAGTGAGGTGAAGCTGATGCCTCTCTAAGCACAGTGAGAGGGAGACCACGTCTGGTTGCCCCCAGGAGACCTAGGGTTACCAATCCCGGGTTCCTTAACAAATAGTTTTACAAAGGTAGCGGGCGCCCCTCTCTCGCAAGAACAGACATGATAACCTGTTCAGTGGTTATTAACCACTTGAGAGTTCGCAGCCACTGCTTTTACTCACTGTGCCTTTCACAGATGGGAAATATCCATTTGCATATCAGTCTTTGTCCTGCCCAGGGGCAGTCCAGCACCGAAATACAATGGCAACTCCAATCTGAACAAGAGTACCACCAGCAACCCCATACACGTGTTTCACCCTTGTTGGGGATCATCAGTGAGGTGAAGCTGATGCCTCTCTAAGCACAGTGAGAGGGAGACCACGTCTGGTTGCCCCCAGGAGACCTAGGGTTACCAATCCCAGGTTCCTTAACAAATAGTTTTACAAAGGTAGCGGGCGCCCCTCTCTCGCAAGAACAGACATGATAACCTGTTCAGTGGTTATTAACCACTTGAGAGTTCGCAGCCACTGCTTTTACTCACTGTGCCTTTCACAGATGGGAAATATCCATTTGCATATCAGTCTTTGTCCTGCCCAGGGGCAGTCCAGCACCGAAATACAATGGCAACTCCAATCTGAACAAGAGTACCACCAGCAACCCCATACACGTGTTTCACCCTTGTTGGGGATCATCAGTGAGGTGAAGCTGATGCCTCTCTAAGCACAGTGAGAGGGAGACCACGTCTGGTTGCCCCCAGGAGACCTAGGGTTACCAATCCCAGGTTCCTTAACAAATAGTTTTACAAAGGTAGCGGGCGCCCCTCTCTCGCAAGAACAGACATGATAACCTGTTCAGTGGTTATTAACCACTTGAGAGTTCGCAGCCACTGCTTTTACTCACTGTGCCTTTCACAGATGGGAAATATCCATTTGCATATCAGTCTTTGTCCTGCCCAGGGGCAGTCCAGCACCGAAATACAATGGCAACTCCAATCTGAACAAGAGTACCACCAGCAACCCCATACACGTGTTTCACCCTTGTTGGGGATCATCAGTGAGGTGAAGCTGATGCCTCTCTAAGCACAGTGAGAGGGAGACCACGTCTGGTTGCCCCCAGGAGACCTAGGGTTACCAATCCCAGGTTCCTTAACAAATAGTTTTACAAAGGTAGCGGGCGCCCCTCTCTCGCAAGAACAGACATGATAACCTGTTCAGTGGTTATTAACCACTTGAGAGTTCGCAGCCACTGCTTTTACTCACTGTGCCTTTCACAGATGGGAAATATCCATTTGCATATCAGTCTTTGTCCTGCCCAGGGGCAGTCCAGCACCGAAATACAATGGCAACTCCAATCTGAACAAGAGTACCACCAGCAACCCCATACACGTGTTTCACCCTTGTTGGGGATCATCAGTGAGGTGAAGCTGATGCCTCTCTAAGCACAGTGAGAGGGAGACCACGTCTGGTTGCCCCCAGGAGACCTAGGGTTACCAATCCCAGGTTCCTTAACAAATAGTTTTACAAAGGTAGCGGGCGCCCCTCTCTCGCAAGAACAGACATGATAACCTGTTCAGTGGTTATTAACCACTTGAGAGTTCGCAGCCACTGCTTTTACTCACTGTGCCTTTCACAGATGGGAAATATCCATTTGCATATCAGTCTTTGTCCTGCCCAGGGGCAGTCCAGCACCGAAATACAATGGCAACTCCAATCTGAACAAGAGTACCACCAGCAACCCCATACACGTGTTTCACCCTTGTTGGGGATCATCAGTGAGGTGAAGCTGATGCCTCTCTAAGCACAGTGAGAGGGAGACCACGTCTGGTTGCCCCCAGGAGACCTAGGGTTACCAATCCCAGGTTCCTTAACAAATAGTTTTACAAAGGTAGCGGGCGCCCCTCTCTCGCAAGAACAGACATGATAACCTGTTCAGTGGTTATTAACCACTTGAGAGTTTGCAGCCACTGCTTTTACTCACTGTGCCTTTCACAGATGGGAAATATCCATTTGCATATCAGTCTTTGTCCTGCCCAGGGGCAGTCCAGCACCGAAATACAATGGCAACTCCAATCTGAACAAGAGTACCACCAGCAACCCCATACACGTGTTTCACCCTTGTTGGGGATCATCAGTGAGGTGAAGCTGATGCCTCTCTAAGCACAGTGAGAGGGAGACCACGTCTGGTTGCCCCCAGGAGACCTAGGGTTACCAATCCCAGGTTCCTTAACAAATAGTTTTACAAAGGTAGCGGGCGCCCCTCTCTCGCAAGAACAGACATGATAACCTGTTCAGTGGTTATTAACCACTTGAGAGTTCGCAGCCACTGCTTTTACTCACTGTGCCTTTCACAGATGGGAAATATCCATTTGCATATCAGTCTTTGTCCTGCCCAGGGGCAGTCCAGCACCGAAATACAATGGCAACTCCAATCTGAACAAGAGTACCACCAGCAACCCCATACACGTGTTTCACCCTTGTTGGGGATCATCAGTGAGGTGAAGCTGATGCCTCTCTAAGCACAGTGAGAGGGAGACCACGTCTGGTTGCCCCCAGGAGACCTAGGGTTACCAATCCCAGGTTCCTTAACAAATAGTTTTACAAAGGTAGCGGGCGCCCCTCTCTCAGCAGGACAAAGACTGATATGCAAATGGATATTTCCCATCTGTGAAAGGCACAGTGAGTAAAAGCAGTGGCTGCGAACTCTCAAGTGGTTAATAACCACTGAACAGGTTATCATGTCTGTTCTTGCGAGAGAGGGGCGCCCGCTACCTTTGTAAAACGAATAGTGTGCTTGCTCCCCCCTTTCCCCCTTCGTTCTCCTCTGACTTCCTCCAAAACCCCCCGGTTTAAGCTCACCTTATGGTTTGGAAGGATGAACTCTCCATCCTGCTTCTGGTGCAGGGGCGCGCGTTCGTCCAGTTACTTCACTGGTTTTCAGAATGGTGCTGGCAAATCCACTTGACTTTTCTGAGTGATACACCGTAAGTATGAAGATGCTAAAGTTCAAGTGTGAGCCTCCTTTTATGTTGTTTCGCCTAACCTGTGATCTGTCCTTTATTTCAGGTGCAGAACCAAGGCGATGCGTTGAGGGGTTAAATTGCCGGTGGTAACATCAGGTGAGTTAGTGATGAGGGCGACCCCTCTAAATGTCTTTATAATTCCACAGTAATGTCTTTTGTCCTTTCCCCATAGGGGCCGGGGTGCGGTACCTGCCAAAGATGCGGCGCCGACCCGAGATGTGGAATGGTTCACCAAGAAAAGCCGGTAAGTAATATGGCTGAAAATTCGGCTTTCCTCTTGTGTTCCCTTGCTCACCTTTTGTCTCTTCTTCTCTCCCCTAGGTGCAGAGATGTGGCGACTGGTGCTGAGAGCCACGATGGAGCCGAGCGGCGTCTCGGGAACAGGTGAGTGAAGCGCGGCAGCGAGCAACGCGGTGCTTTTAAATGGAAGTCCTCCTTCAGGAATGCTGGCGTGAAGATTCCGGATGCAGGTAAGAAGGTTGAATAAGTTCTTGGTTTTCACCTTTCTCTTCTCTTCTTTCCTTACAGGTGTTCCAGGTTCGAGGCGGGCGTGGCGGAGCTGACACGGTGAGCGTTCAGCTGCTGGGATGCAGAACAACGCGAAGCACGTGTGGCTCTCCGGGCGTGGCTTAAATAGCCTTGGAAGAAGTTCCAAATGAGTATTCTTCCACAGCCCCACCCAAGTAACAAAATAGTTCCCTCAGAAAAATAGTCCCTCCTAAGCCTCATTTGGCTTGGTTCTTCATGCAGCATGGTCTGCATCAGGTGAGTGTGCAGCATGGTCTGCTTCAGGTAAGTGCACCAAACACTTCCCCTTATGAGCCTGGCGCATATGACGCCAGGACTGATGTCCAACATGAGCCTGGCGCCAACGGCGCCAGGACAGAGTCCAAAGAGCCCCTATAAAGGGCCGCTGGGCTTTTACCCAGGTGCGTGATGCCTGCTCCCGGGGGTGCTGGGCCTGGCCTGGTACTCCGGGGGTAGGCATCATGACAGCACTCCCCCCCAAGGCCCTTCCCAAGGTCGTTCCCTCAGGAGGTTTCGGTTTGTTCTGGAAATTCCGATGGAACCTTTTTACTAGCCGAGGTGCATGTACGTGGTCGCTGGGTTCCCAAGATCTTTCCTGAGGCCCGTACCCCTTCCAATCAATTAGATAGAAAATTTTTGATTTGGAGATCTTAGAGTCCAAAATGTTCTTCACCTCGAATTCAGGCTCCCCATCTATCTGGATTGGTTCTGGTGGCTTTATTAATCTGGTTCCTGGTTGCACTGGTTTCAAAAGCGACACATGAAAAACGGGGTGAATCCGCATGTTAGCTGGTAGATCTAGCTTGACTGCCACTGGGTTAATTATAGCTTTGATCGAGTAAGGGCCTAAATACCTTGGATTAAAAGTCTGAGGTCCCTTGAGCGATAAGTGTTTGGTAGCCAACCATACTTGATCCCCTATTTGGTATGGAGGCGCCTCCTTTCAATGCAGATCCACATTCTTTTTGTATTTCCCTTTCGCATGTTGTAAGTGTGCAGTAGCATCCTTGAAGGCTTGAGTAATCGTAGAATGCAAATGGTCCACTGCGGGCATTTCGAGGCTCAAAAGTGAGTCCAGGTCTGAAGTACGAGGGTGATGTCCATATAGGGTATAAAAGGGGCTCTGACCAGTTCCAGAGTGTATCGAGTTATTGTATGCATATTCAGCCACCCATAAAATATCCTTCCAATTACCCTCCGATTGGTGCAACATACATCGTAGATATTGTTCAAGGGTCTGGTTCGTTCTCTCCGTCTGACCATCGGTCTGTGGGTGGTGGCTGGTTGAAAGTCTTACGTCGATTTGTGCCAGTTGACACCATTTTTTCCAAAAATGAGAAATAAACTGGCTTCCCCGATCGGAGATTAGTATGGACGGGAATCCATGCAGACGGATGATATTTTCGAGGAATTCCTTGGCAAGTACAAAAGCTGAAGGTAAACCTTTCAACGGAATAAAATGGGCCATCTTGGAAAATAAATCCACCACAACGAGAATAGTATTGTATCCATTACAAGAGGGCAGGTCCGTGATAAAATCTAGTGACAAGGTGTGCCAAGGTGCTGGTGGAATGTCTAAGGGCTGAAGAAGACCGACGGGTTTTGATTTTTGACCTTTGTTTTGGGCGCAAACTCCACAGGACATCACGAAAGATTTAATATCCTTTCGCCAGACGGCCACCAGAATTGTCGTTTAATTTTTTCCTCTGTTTTGGCAATGCCAGGATGTCCTTCCATCAGAGTATCGTGATGACGGGAAATGACCAGTTCTTGCAATTCCTTTTCTGGCAAAAATAAACGTCCTCGGAAGTAAGGTAAGCCATCGTTGATTGAAAAGTCAGACCCCCTTTTGATCCAATCCTGCAAGGCTGAAGAGTCCAGGAATAGTTTTACCCGTGCTTGAATGTCTTCAAGGGTTTGTAAAGTGGTTATCCCCAAGATTCTTTGTTCGGGAATTATCGGCACAGGTTCTGAGTTTGTGTCCATTTCTCCCATTCCAATTCGAGATAGCGCGTCTGCTTTGCCATTCTTACAGCCGGGACGGTAAGTGATTACAAAATCAAACTCAGCAAAGAATAAAGCCCATCGGAGCTGTCGTGAAGACTGAGCCTTGGCAGTTTTTAAATATTGTAAATTTCGGTGATCAGTGATCACGGTGATGGTATGCCTGGCGCCAAGAAGATAATGCCGCCAAGCCTTAAAGGGCGGACTTAATGGCTAATAATTCCTTATCGGTGATTGCATAATTTATCTCCGGCGGCGAGAACTTTCTGGACCAAAATGCTACGGGGTGCAGTTGGTTGGTTTCGGGTTCTCTCTGGGACATGACAGCTCCCATGGCTAAGCTGGATGCGTCGGTTTCGACTATATATGGGAGATCAGGACGCGGGTGTTTCAAAATAGGTGCGGACGTAAATTTAGCTTTTAATTCCTGAAAGGCCTGTTCAGCTTCCTCGGTCCATTCAAAACGTTTATTCTTCCGCAAGAGTGCAGTGATGGGTTGCACCACCCGTGAAAATTCCGGGATAAACCTGCGATAACAATTGGCAAAACCAAGCATGCTTTGGACACCTTTCACCGAACTAGGTGATGGCCATTTGAGGATGGCCTCCACTTTCCGTGAGTCCATTCGGACCCCTTTAGGTGTCAGGATGAATCCAAGAAACTCAACCTCGGTGGTATGGAAAACGCATTTCTCCAGCTTTGCAAACAGTTTGTGCCGGCGCAATTTCTCAAGGATGGCCCTGACATGTTTTCTGTGATCTGATTCCGAAGAGGAGTACACCAGAATTTCATCGATATACACGACAACACAGACATCGATGAGTTCCCGAAGGACATCGTTCATGAAGAATTGGAAGGCAGCAGGCGCGTTGCACAACCCGAAAGGCATCACCTGGTATTCGAATAGTCCATATTTTGTACGGAAGGCCGTTTTCCATTCGTCGCCTTCTTTTACTCGTACCAGATGATAAGCCCCCCGGAGATCTAACTTGGTGTATATGCAAGCGTCCTTCACCTGTTCAAGGAGTTCAGGGATCAAAGGCAGAGGGTAACGATTTTTAACAGTTATCTGGTTCAATGCGCGGTAATCGATACAAGTTCTAAGGTCGCCTTCTTTTTTTGGCACGAAGAACAAAGCCGAGGATGCCGGAGACTTTGACGGGCGAATGAAACCATTGGCTAGGTATTGATCTAAATATTGTCTCAAATGCAGATTCTCCGGCTCAGTAAGGGCATAAATCCTGCTACAAGGGGGTTGAGCACCGGCACCAGATCGATTTGGCAATCGTACGATCTGTGAGGAGGTAACGTGTTGGCCTGTTCCTTTTGGAAGATGTCCTGAAAGTCTTGGTATTCCGGAGGTAGTTGCATGGAGACAGAGGTTACTGATGCTAGACTGATCTTCAGATTTTCTGGGTAGCAGGTTCGTGCACACTCCGGAAAGGTTATTCTCTTCGCTCGCCAATCAATTCGAGGATTATGTGTCTCTAACCAAGGGATTCCGAGAATAACCTGAAACTGTGCAGCCTTGATTACATCAAACACAACTGCCTCCCGATGGCCGTCCGGACCTACAAGTGTCACCTCAGCTGTGGAATGTGTTACCGGTCCCAAGGCAATTTCGGTTCCATCAACTGTGGTGATGACATCTTTGCTGGTTTTAGGGCGCAGAGTGAGGTTAATCCTGGAGACCAATTCACGATCCACGTAGTTTCCTATAGCCCCACTATCGATGTATCCCTTTATTGCATGCAACCGCTTAGGCTGTTCCGGATCTACGAGGACCACTGGCACAATGAAATGCGAGATCTGAGAGTTTGTTTTCAAGCTCGGCAAGCGGACCCCTACGCTTGTCGGGCGGGGTCGTTTCCCGATACAGAGGTTTCATGGATTTTTTCAGCGGCTCCTACCACCTTCCTGGGCGGCCTTGCCGGGCAATCTCGTAGAATGTGTCCAGAGGATCCACAATAAAGACATAAGTGCATCTGCCGTCTTCTTTCACATTCCTTTTGAGTTAAAGGTCCTTTAACTCCTCCGATTTGCATTGGCTCAGAGGCTTCAGCCCCCTTGAGGTTAACGTGGGTCTTGACTAACACGCGGGTCTCAAACTTGGACCGATCTGCTTTTCTGTTTTGCAGTCTGTGATCCAATTGGACCACTAAGTCTATATATTCTGAGCATTCTTGGGGCGGATTTACAACTTGGGCCAGGACATCTTTATGTTCTCCGCGTAGACCTCTATAAAATAACGTGATTCTTTTATCCTCTGGCCACCCAGTTTCCACAATTAGTCTATTAAAGGTTGCAATGTAGGAAAGGAGGTCTTGATTGCCCTGTCGCAGAGATAGAAGTTCGTCATCTAGAGCCTGCCCCTGGGAGTGACGAGCAAATAACCTTTCCATGCTTGCTTGAAATCCTTGAAAAGAATCGGGTCATCTTGAGTTACCAGTGGAACTGACCAATCGGCAGCACTGCCGCTGAGATATGACAATACAAAGGCTACCTTGGTCTGGTCATTAGGGAAGGCCCCAGGTCTGCACAGGAAATGCAAACGACACTGATTCATGAATACGGCGAATCATTTGGGGTACCCAGCAAAGCGTTCGGGTGGGGCCAGCGGCATGTTTCCTGGTAGATTAATCTGCACCGGGTTACTGGAAAGCACAGGAGCGGGGTTCCCTCCGGAAACGGGTAAAGGAGTTTGTCCAGCTTGACCTTGCAAAAGCTGTCTAGCCAGGTCATCAGTCCTTCCCTTTGATACAATCTCTTCCCTCCTGAGAGCATTAGTCTCTTGACGAGCGGCGTGTACTTCGGCCCGTAATTTCCCCAGTAGTTGGGCCAACTGGTCAGTCTCAGAAGTTTCCATAGCTCCTGGGTGGGAATTTGTAGGAAGGCTTTGCGTTCTGTAACGCTCACCTGGCTCCCACGGAGGCACTGGTCTGGTCTGGGTTGCTGTGGCCTCTTCAAGCGTGATGCGCAGAATTCGGACCACCGATTGAACAGGAGCCCCAAATCTTGCTTGTCTGGCCCATAGGATATCCTTCTGCAGATGAGAAAGGGGATTAACTGTCTGCTGAATAGTGTGCTTGCTCCCCCCTTTCCCCTTCGTTCTCCTCTGACTTCCTCCAAAACCCCCCGGTTTAAGCTCACCTTATGATTTGGAAGGATGAACTCTCCATCCTGCTTCTGGTGCAGGGGCGCGCGTTCGTCCAGTTACTTCACTGGTTTTCAGAATGGCGCTGGCAAATCCACTTGACTTTTCTGAGCGTTACACCGTAAGTATGAAGATGCTAAAGTTCAAGTGTGAGCCTCCTTTTATGTTGTTTCTCCTAACCTGTGATCTGTCCTTTATTTCAGGTGCAGAACCAAGGCGATGCGTTGAGGGGTTAAATTGCCGGTGGTAAAATCAGGTGAGTTAATGATGAGGGCGACCCCTCTAAATGTCTTTATAATTCCACAGTAATGTCTTTTGTCCTTTCCCCATAGGGGCCGGGGTGCGGTACCTGCCAAAGATGCGGTGCCGACCCGAGATGTGGAATGGTTCACCAAGAAAAGCCGGTAAGTAATATGGCTGAAAATTCGGCTTTCCTCTTGTGTTCCCTTGCTCACCTTTTGTCTCTTCTTCTCTCCCCTAGGTGCAGAGATGTGGCGACTGGTGCTGAGAGCCGCGATGGAGCCGGGCGGCGTCTCGGGAACAGGTGAGTGAAGCGCGGCGCTGCAGCGAGGAACGCGGTGCTTTTAAATGGAAGTCCTCCTTCAGGAATGCTGGCGTGAAGATTCCGGATGCAGGTAAGAAGGTTGAATAAGTTCTTGGTTTCACCTTTCTCTTCTCTTCTTTCCTTACAGGTGTTCCAGGTTCGAGGCGGGCGTGGCGGAGCTGACACGGTGAGCGTTCAGCTGCTGGGATGCAGAACAACGCGAAGCACGTGTGGCTGTCCGGGCGTGGCTTAAATAGCCTTGGAAGAAGTTCCAGGTGAGTATTCTTCCACAGTCCCACCCAAGTAACAAAATAGTTCCCTCAGAAAAATAGTCCCTCCTAAGCCTCATTTGGCTTGGTTCTTCATGCAGCATGGTCTGCATCAGGTGAGTGTGCAGCATGGTCTGCTTCAGGTAAGTGCACCAAACACTTCCCCTTATGAGCCTGGCGCCTATGGCGCCAGGACTGATGTCCAACATGAACCACTGGCGCCAGGACAGAGTCCAAAGAGCCCCTATAAAGGGCCGCTGGGCTTTTACCCAGGGGCGTGATGCCTGCTCCCGGGGGTGCTGGGCCTGGCCTGGTACTCCGGGGGTAGGCATCATGACACTTATGGACAATGCAAAGGGTCTTGAATTTTATCCTTGCAGCCACACGGAGCCAATTAAGAGATTTCAGGGCTGGAGAGATACGGTCCCAGGGCTTGAGGCCAAGGACAAGTCTTGCAGTCCTGTTCTGGATGAGCTGCAGAGAGTGGTTGCAGGCAGATTTAGAAAGAGGCTGTTGCAGTAGTCCAGCCTATAGAGAACCAGGGCTCTGGAGACAGTGAGCATCCGGGGGAAGGAGAGGAAAGGGAGAATACCTCTGAGGAGGTGCAGCTGGTAGTTAGACTTTTTTGAGATGTAACAGATGTGAGAAGAAAAGGAAAGCGTGGAGTCAAAGATGACACTTCGGTTAGCCTCGCAAGTGGGGCAGGGAGAGTGCCACGGGAGGCCAGCCAGAGAGTGAGAGGAAAGGAAGGTGCAGGTGTGCTGATAATGGGGATTGCCACATACCACTGCCTGGGATATAGCACGCTTAGGATTTCATCATCTGCTAAATTCAGCCTGACATGCTTAGGTGCTGCCATAACAAGCTATATTCAGCTTCCTTTATACATGTTAATTGTTTGAGTATACTTGATCTGGGTGGTATACATTCTTTATAATGAAAAAAATAACAAAAATATCTGTGGGGGTGGGGTAAAGGGTTAATTCTTGTAGGGAAGTGGTTGGGGTGGGTTTTAATCCAGGGTAAACAGGGGTTTGGGGGGACCCCCCCAAAAATAGCAGAACAAAAAATGTGTTATTTTTTCATTATTTATTTTTCGCTATACATTCATTAGTTATTTAATTGATTTGTTAATAAGGCATGTAACCGATTTGTGCATATGTTTGTGTGTGTCTGTGTCTGGCTATGAGTGTGTGATACAATAACTTAAATAAGATAATAATAATGTATTTCTTATATAGCGTTAAACACCCATGCGTCTCAGAGCACTGAAATAACAGAAGACATAATTATCCCACAGAGTGGTACTCAATTTATTGACCACAGAAGGATGAAATGCTGAGTTGACCCTGCCGGTATCTAAATCTGCCACATCAGTCTTCGGGCAGATATCAGGGGCGAGCGCTGAGCTTAAAGTGCTATCTAACCGTCTGCAGATGGATGTAACTAGCAACATGAGGCTGAACCAGCATATGAAGACAGTGCCCCAAGCCAGCGTTTGTATTGGTGGGTACTCCCCCCCCCCTGTCATATCATTGCTGCATCAGGGTGACAGATGTATTTTGACTGAATGATAACAAATGGCACCGTGCTCAGCAGCCCTTCACACTGCCATTGTTCACCCTGTTCTTGCATGCCCAAATCAGGCTTGGGGAGTCCAGCGCAAAATGCTAGGTCAGATCCCTTCTGTATGAGACCACAACCAGTACACTGAATATATCCCCTTGTGTAATGGTATTGCAGGCTGAAATAATATATAGTTTGGACTAATACCCAAAGCAATACCAGGGGCTATAGTTGATTAAAAACTATCAATTACTTTTCAGTCGTGTACAAGACACCCTATGTGGCACAGGTATGCACAGGCATGTGTCCTGAGCTTGCTGTGCCTAGAGTCCCAGGGCGAACCTGACCGATGAGATCCAATGAGATCGAAACTTGTCTGGCTGCTGGTGGTCTCATGCACAAGGGGTGTGACCTAACAGTTTGGGCTGGACTGTCACTTGTGAGGTGGAGCCAAACCGGATTGCATATGGTTTTCCCCCCTTCTTTAAAGGCACTGGAGTCTAACAAACAATGGTTTGAAGGGTTGCAAGAGCAATGCCATTGTTTATGATTGATTCAAAACCTTCCATCCATCACTCATCAGTGTTGCATATATCGTTACTGCACCCAATGCATAAGACAGCATCCAAGTTAAAATACGGTTGGTAGCAAAGATGCCCTTTTTGTATACTATACTAGCTAATTTTTGTTTTATGAATCCAATGTTACACATAGCTTTCTACCATCGGTATTGTCACGTGTTGTCACTTCCTGTAACTTCATCAGAGTAAAAGGCGATGTGAAACTACTTTTTGTGATGTCATTGGAGTCACAGAGCATTGAGTGTGGCTTTCTGTGATGTCATCAGGTGCATGTTTTCACTTCTGCTACCACTGGCGTCCTGGTGAAATTGATACCTCCGAGCCAATCACAACTTCGGTTGATTTGAATGACTTTGCAAAACCTGATAATTTTAACTTTTACATTTTAGTTTAAACCAGTGTTCAAGAAAAATGTTATTCCATTAGTGCAAGCCTTCAAACGTTTGAAAGAAATCAATTATGTGTGTCAAGCCACATTGACTTCTCATTGTGTACTGTCACACAGATGATTCGGATCAACTCACAAATGACCCAACACAATGGTGTAATTATTAAAAAGGTTTATTATGGACCATGTTCATTTTAGGCCAAAATTACAAACTGGTAGTTTCTGAACTACTAACCATAAGTCACCATGATGTATATTCTCCAACAGGTGGAAGTGAGTGTTCAATCAAACGGTTCTGTGGGTTCTTAATATGTTTGTCGCCAGGTCTCACCCGGCTGATTAACACAGTAGCCAGTGAGTCTATAGCCCCAGGTTTAGGGGGTCTTCTCTCCTTGTTTCCTAGTCTCAGATTTAAGAGGTTGTCCACACCCTCTTGTTTCACAATGGCCATCCTCCTCCCAAGTCTCAGCTCTGAGCCTGTTGATGTACTCTATAGGTGGGGTGGTTGAGTATTGGTCATTCTAACAGGGCTCAGAGGTTCTCACTCTGGTTCCCACTATCTCCTTCACTCCCAGGTTCCTAGTCCTCCAGGAACCTAGTCAAGTCTCTTTCTCACCATAGATACCTCATCTCAAATCTTGTTTCTACACCGTCCCACCCTGGGCCTTCACCTCTATTTGTCTTTATTCTGAGCTTCTCCTGCCTTTCTATTGGTAAAACATCTTCCTTCCCCACCTTAACAATATTACACTCCTTTTCTGCACTTCTTTCACTCACTCCACCTTCAGCTCCTGGATGTTCCTGCATTTAGTTCCTTCTACCCACTCCCCCTTCACCTCCTTTTGGTTCCTCCTTACTTACTTTTAGCACCTCCTCCTTCTCCTGCTAGTTGATCCCTCCTCCCTCCTCCTTACTTCTTTCAGTCCCTCCTTCTCCTTCCAGATGTGTCGCCACTCCTCTTCACCTTCCAATAAATCTTCCATCAACTACTTATCTCTTTCTTCTATCGTTTTCTCTTTTTTAGCCAATTCTCATCAGTGTTCTCTCACCCTAACCTTCTTCTCGCCTTCCAACCCTTTTTCACTCTTTTGAGCACCTATTTTTCCTCTTTGGGAACCTCTCATGTATCAATCAGAATTCTCCAATTCTCTCCTACCTCTTCCATCTTTTTCGCCCCTATGGTCACATTTTGTATAGCAGTCATAATTATCCAATTCTTTACTATCTCTCCGACCTTCCTGACTCCATTGAGCACATCCTCTATAAGAATCAGAATTCTCCAATTCTCTCCTATCTCTACAACCTTCTTCACTGCTTTGGGCACCTCTCATATAAGAGTCAGAGTACACTAATTCTCTTCTATCTCTCAAACATTGTTCACATCTCTAGGCATCATCGTTCTTCTAAACCTCTTGGTCTTTCTCCACCCATCTCCCTGCTTCTTTCTTCTCCCAACGTGTGTGCCTTTCTTTCCTCAACCTAAGTAGTGGAGAGGCCACAGCTGATGTGATGGGGTACCCAAAGGATGCATATGAGGATTCCCTGAAACCTCCCTTATCCCTAATCCTAGGATTCGACTATCTGGCATCACCTTCTCTCGGGTAGCCACACTCGAGGTGTACTCACACTGTAGCCTCTGCTACGCATGTCCCAAGGGTGTTTTGTGAACCCTCTCAGTCATACCTGGAGTGCATTATGGGAGGGGAGCTGACCTACAGCTGGCAAGGAAGAGCATCTTCATTCTCACAGACAACACAACAGTGAGACCCATTCACTAATTCTGTCTAGAATAGCACAGAAGATCTGGAGATGGTGCCTCCAGACAATCATTTTCCTTGTGTCACAGCACTTTCCAGTGGAACAGAACTGCCTAGCAGACATACAGACCTACACTCAGAACACGAGTGGGAGCTACATCCAGACATTGTGAATGACATTTTCTGCAAAGTGGGGGTGTTAGGACAGTTTTTCTAAAGTCCTGCCAGGGGCTTTATAAAATGATACCTTAGGCAATACAAACCCCAACCCTTAGTATAAGGCTGTACAACCTATGATTCTTTTCAGCAGCAATGACAGAGCAGCCAGGCTTATTTTAGGAGGGAGAGAGGGCTGAAGATAGGTACAAAAAACGTGTAGCATACCTATGGCACTTAAAGCATTTTGATTTTTGTATTAAGTGCCCCGTTGTGGCGCTGGCGCTCACCTTCCTTGCCTCCCATCTTCCTGCGCACCCCATGCAGCTCCCGCCCCCCACCCATGCTGATTGGCTGACTACTATCCAGGAGCATCTCTTCACTAGCATTGCTAGGGCAGGTTTGCCTGGGCAGCCACCGGCTAAAGGCCACAAGGCAAACAGCAACTCCCAAAGAAGCAACTCCACTGCATGTTTGCCAATGTTCACCTGGGACGCCTGATGCAGACAACAAGCAGTGACTGGTAAGGTAAGTGTGGTCTGGCTGTGGAGTACAGCCTTTACTGTACTTCAGTAAAACCCCACCACCCTTGCTACCTAATGCCATGTACATGTATGCACCCAGCCTAATTACGTAACAGATATTCACCATACCTTCATAATTGTATGTTTTCCTAGTGACTCTTAGGGGATTTTGCCATTGCTGTGCCAAGGTTAAATCTGAGTGTTTCCCCCTATTTTACCGAAGGCAAATCAAGGTGGTTTTCAAAGGTTGTGCCCTAGTTGAATCTGAGTGTCTTTACATTGCTGTGCCAAATTTAAATCTGAGTGTCCTTACATTGCTGTGCCAAATTCAAATCTGAGAGTTTTCCATCGTGCGCTGAAGTTAAATCTGAGTGTTTTCCATTGCTGCACCAAAGTTAAATCTAGGTGGTTTTCAACTGTTCTGCCCTGGTTGAATCTGAGTATCTTGGCATTGTTGTGCCAAATTTAAATCTGAGTGTTTTCCATTAGTCTATCAAAAGTTAAATCTAGGTGGTTTTCAACTGCTGCGCCCTAATTGAATCTGAGTGTCTTTACATTGCTGTGCCAAATTTAAATCAAGGTGTGCTCCTTTACTGGGCCAAAGCTGATTCTAGGCGGCTTTCGATCACTCTGCTATAGTTAAATCTAGGTGTTTTCCATTGCTGGAAATGTCCAGTAAGCGCACAATATCTGGGTAGATACGCCATGCTATCCACCTAGAAGATCCTGTAAGTATAACCATGCTCGTCTAGTCGCAATTAGTTGAAGCTTAGACTGCTGGTGTCGCTCACCGTTTTACTGCAGCCGCAAGAATTGACAGGAGATGTCAATACCTGATCGGGCGCACATACAACAAATCACCACTGAATCTGCTAGGTACGTAAAACGCACCACTCTCGTGTACACTGGCCACAGGCATGGCTGCCACCACACATCAGAACACAGCAAGGACTATGACCAATTTTGGTTGTGCTAGTCACAGAATTCTCTGCCTACTTACACCAGACTACGCCTAAACACCTCTGACATCAGTCTGCAGCAAAGACCTATGATAAATGTGGGCATGCTGAACCCATAGCGAATCTCTAGCACTCACGCAATCTCCTGACTCATACGGCTTACCTCATGGGTTGCTCTCTAGCCTGGCCAGCCCTGCTAACCCTTATTGAGCCCAATGCACACACACATTCCAATCGTATATCTAACATCCAACACTCTGGACTTCGGTCCCCGGGGGAATTCCCACCACCAGTGAATTGAGACTATAATAATGGTAAAAGGCGCTATATAAATGCCAAGTACAATACAATACAACTGCAGGTTTTTCTTCTCACCACCCCTTTCGTTGGTTCTTGCCCAGCCTCTAGTATCCCTTACAACAAGAGCCAGCCCAGGAGTGTTCTCTCAGCTGCTTGTTGCTCATGTGTTCCTATTAATGGGCGGCGGCTTGATACCCTGTCAACCATTATGGACATGCAACCCCTGCTAACTCTCAGAGCCTTTTGACACAGACAGGGTTCTCCATGCTTCTATAATCTTTCCCACCTCTCTTGGCAACGTCCTCCTTCCAGTCCTCTGGGTCTTTCTTCTCACATTCTTCTGGGCCTTTCTAAGCCCAAACCCTTGTTTGGGCTTAGAAAGCCCAAACAAGGCTTTCTTCTACTGTCTTTCTTCTACTTCCCCTATGTCCCCACCTTCTTGGCATGTACTACCCCAACATCCTGGGCCCTAGAGTGGCTGACATGAGGAGCATTAGCATGCTGACCACTTTTCCTATACACTGCACTCTTATGAGAGTGCCAAGAAGCTGATCCGCAGCGAATAGCAAGGCCCGCAGTGTGGTGAACCCCCACATATACCTTGGCTTTGTCTCATGGCAATATGCCATCTCTTGGCAATCTTTGCTGGCCATCTAATCGGAGAAAGTCGACTCTTGACAAATCAGTAACATATTTGCCACAGGAATAGAGGCGCATTTACAAATATATCAGTAATGGACTCATTAGCTCTACACAGCAGCACATTAACAAAATGTGTACAACAGTAGAATACCCAAAAGAACTGGTGTAGCATAAAAAGCCCTTTAAATGTTCACCAGCACCCTGGAACAGCACATTCACTAAATGTTATGATATGTTCAGGGATTTGTAACGTGCACTAGCCCGACCAGTGACTTCTTGGTGCTACCGTCTTGGGCCTCATTACGAGTCTGCCAGTCTGGAAACAAGGGGTAGCAACGTACTGGCACCCTTTCCGGACCGGCAGTCTACAACTCTGGGCCTGTGCACCGGCAGGTTAGCAACGGTGCTGGGCGCAACGGCCCGGAAAGCAGAGTTGTCACGGAAGCACCGACACCGTTAGCAATGGTGCCGGTGCGTCCGAGTCCCCAAAATGTAAGTCCCCAAATGTGGACTTACATTTTCCACCGCCTAATATCCTGGTCCACCGGGACTTGTAATATCCCGGTGGGACCGGGATATCAGGCGACAGAAAAAGTGTTTCAGTCCACCAGATTTGGAATGAGGCCCTATAGACTCACACAGAGCTGACTGGAGCGGGAGTCAGCAGGGAGAAAGGTAGATTTTTGGCCTCCTCCTGAAGAGAGCTTGATCTTTGCTGTCCGAGGGGCAGGTGGGAGGTGGCAGGTGGCTTGGAAAGGGAATTAAAGGTCCTGACCCCTTGTTCTCCATATTCCCTGACCCTCATGGCGACCAATGCTCATCGATTTAAATATTATTATTTTCTGAACTGTCAGTCAGTGTAATTTCCTGAGGGATAGGGAGATATGGTCGTTCTGCAGCCTCTTTTGCAACACTGAAGGCTCATCATAATCAAGTCTTGATACTGCTCAGGCCAAGGTCATTTGGACATTCTTGGGTAAGGTTAAACATGAAAAGATTTTTCCAAGGCGCTTGAGAAAACAGGAATCCCATTTTTGTCATTGGGGCTACCCGGGTGGCTACTGAGAGTTCCACTTATGTTTCCACTTATGTTTGGGATCTGGGTCAACATTCCGTGAGCCAACGTTCCATACAATTCCAATCTGCAGATCCACCTTCCCATGGAGATGGCCTTCACTCTCCTCGCTCCTGGCTCTCCCTCCATCTCTCTTGGCATCCGCCGCTGTTACCTGAGGCCCCTCCATCTTGCACCTGCTACACAAAGCATTACTTCCGCTTGAGGCTGTTTCCTTCCTACTTCGGTGAGCTAGCAATGCTCCCATCACAGTAGTAATCATTTGAAACACTAGTGTGGTCCAATCAGTCTACCCACTGCAAGTGGACACATCTGCGACCCATGTATATTTGTTCCAAGACACAGGCCCACGGTTCCCTTTACTGTGGAAAGGCGATCCACGGTAAAGTGGCCCACGCGCTTTAGTAGAGCTCTCATGTTCCCTACTAGAGTCACTAGTGATCGGGAAGTGCCCCAGGAAGGGGGCACAACTCAGTTGGCCAAGCATTGGGCACTACTTTCTAACCAATTATTAATTCTTGTCAATAAAAAGTGACAAATATTTTGGCCAAGGAATCGATCATAGCAAGTAGCCGATAATTTTCAGGTAATCCTCGCAGGCCCTTTTTATGGATGGAGACCAATATGGACTTGCTCCAATTTGGGGGGATATCTCCTTTTTTAATTATTTGTTTAAACAATTGTTTCTATTATTACCGCCCATTCATATAGGTTCAGTTTGAAAACAATATTTGCAATTTGGTCTGTGCCCAGGGCTCACGAGGATCTTCATTTTTATAATTACTTCTTCGATGTCTACAGCTTAAATAGTAAACCTTGACACATTATACAATTTAAAAATACTCGACTCTGCTGCGCATCGGCTGAGTTTTAACTGAAGCAAAATGTATTCAAAAGAACAACTGGTTCTTATAAATAAATTGTGCTTCACTTAAAACTCAGCTCATGTGCAGTGGAGTCGTGTATTTGTAAATTGTATAGTTAGGTGGACCTGAGAGGCCTAGGGTCCAATTGCATGACCTCTTGCAGCAGATCATCACCATCATTTTTGGGTTCTTCTGTAATTAAACAGACAAGCGCAGCTGGTCATGTTCCATTTGCCGGCTCCATAGTTGGAACCCGCCCCATTATACATAATCACCACATTAGACACTCTTTCCTTGTTTAGGCAATCTCTCGTGTCCATATTCAAAGCATATTTTGTCCAACTATCGACAGATATTGGATTAATTAAATGTTTTCCTATTAAATCTAAGGTATGTCGTTTATATATAGCCCAAAACTTTTGTGTGTCTGAACTGTGCATGGGATTATATATAAAATGCCACTGCAAAGTGGTCATAGAGTTTTTATGCTGTCTGATACCATTTCTGTAGGCCGTTCTCAATTTGGCAATTGCATTATGAGTTTCAAAATTAGGTAGGTCCAATTGTTTGTATTACGTATGTTGGACCTCAACTGTTTTTTCATGTGAGCAATAATGACATCAAATAACTTGCCTGGCCCCATGTGCCATGTGTGCTGCTAATTGCATTCTCAGTCATAGCTTCCAGTATGTCACGCATTTTTTTAGCAATAATCTTCAAGATTAAGTTTGTCTGTGCTTTCTGTGTACAAGAATATATTCAAAACCACCTCATTTATTTTCACAACATTTTTATTCCGTCCAGATTACTCTGTTGGCAGCTAGCTATATTAGATGTATATGAGCCAACCATTTGGTCCTTCAACCTATTAACAGTGGAATGGATAGCAATGTTGATGGCTACATGATCACTAGGAGTAATGCTATCAAGCACTAATTTCCCAATATTGCTAAATAGATCACTCTGGACTAGTACATAATCAATCCAAGATTTGAATGTACCCTTAGACCATTTATGGGGCTAGATTGCCCAGGCTTTGCTTCAATATACAATTGTCTGAGATCAAAGCTTGAGATAAAAACCTTGCATTGATTTACTCTGGCATTTCCCATCATCTCTGCAGGCTCAAATTCCATGACACAGTGACATTCTGATGTGTTTTATCCCTTATGTGCTAACAGTCATCCTTATCCTTATTTGGAGGTTTTCGTGGGTACCTTTGAATATTAAGATCAACCATAACGACCAATGACCCTTGAGGGCTGAACTGCTGCCGTTCATTAATTAGATCTTTCACGTGGGTTATAACTTTGATGGATTCCAGCCCTCCCAGGGGGTCATAAATATTAATTGTAAGAATGTTTTGCATTGTTCATGCCCTAGCTTGAACTTTATCATGCTCAGTGAGTTTCTAGTACCTATAAGCAGCCCCCCCATCGGTCTGACTGTCTGATTTCATCGTACCAACCTGTGGAGTAACCATCTAGGCTAAATTCCCTGGTAAGCCAAGTTTCTTGCAAAACAAAAAAAATCAGCATCAGTCAATGTATTACGAACTTGAGGGTTCTTTACAAATGAATTAAAACTCCTGGAGTTCCAAACAGCAATTAATAACACATCCACCCAATCATTTCTTGGTCATACCAGTTGATTCCCTTTCCTACTCTCCTGATGATTTTTGTTTTTACGGATAGGGTCAATAAAGCCTCCCAGTGCAGTAGCTAGATTTCCTATGATGGCTTCTAGTTCTTTTAACGTGTGGCTTTCCTTTTTTCTTTCAAGCCACTTATTCTTCAGTGTGGTATTAGTGGTTTGTTTTTCCCGTAGTCGTGTAAAATCAAAGCCTAGTGTAAAAAACTCTGCCCTATTTGCCATCACCAATTCTAAAATAATGGGTGAGTCAAACTGAACCACTGGCCTGTTGGCCTCTGTTAAAGTTGCCAGTATTTCTACAAGTTCTAGGTCCTTAGACATAATCAAGTGCAAGTGAGGTGTGCTGGGTAATTATTTGTAAAATACATTTGCGGTTTAAAAACGTTCAAATACTCTGATCTTCTTGCTGATGAAACGATTGCCAGTCTCCGTATTCGAGCATTTCAGCCCTTGTTATTTCTTTCACCAAATTGGCAATCAATCAACTGTATTTCATCTAGTGACGCACCATTCTCTGCATCAATCTGGGTCAAATTGCTTACATCTTTTACTGTTGCTACTTACACATATATACGTTTGATCCAATTATCCAATGTTCCCAACTGATTGCCAATAACCGGGAGGTTGTTTGTGGAACTCTATGCCAATAAATCGAATTGGTTAGATGTTTCAACGTTAACTAACCCAGCATTGGCCGTGTCATTCAAAAGTATCAGTTGCAATTCCGCATTCGCTGTATTCTCATTACATTTCCCCAAAATGGCGCAGGCTTTTCCGCTCCCTATTACTGATCTGCGCCTAATCCGTTGTGCTTTTTTTGATTGGACACCTTCTTTTTTCTAGCCCTTTCATTTAGGCTAATGTTATTAGAGGCGAGTGTAGTAGCTGTCAGCTCCAACTTGTTAGCCGCGTGTTCAACCTTTATTTTACACATTTGCACGTTGTCTGCTTTGATGTTCTGGGGGAGGCTAATACCACTCCATAGGGTCATATCCCGGTCTTGTAGTCCTCCCCCTGTCTGAGAGTGGTGGTTAGGTGTCCGAATTTGGGTCATTAGAACAACATTCACCAGCTTAGTTATTCCTGACTTTAACATCTGCTGTTCTTTGTAACAATTGTTACAGAGTAAACAGCCTTCTAACACGAAGGAGGTATGGCGAAATGTTTATACTGCTGCCCCAAATATACTCCCCAACATAGGAAACCCTATAAATTATACACAAAAAGAAATTGGTGAGCAGTGTCTAATCACAGGTAGCCCAAAGCAAGATATTGAGGGTACTGCAACCCTCAACTATGAGTTTAATGAACCCAAATGCAATGGGAAATTTAAACAACCACTAAATCACACTCAAAATAGAAAAATACAAAAGTCAAATTTATAATAATAATTCACATTCATTAACTTAATAATACAGTTCTAAAATGGACCTTCAACATTTCTTATAATTCTTAAAGCAAACAGCAAACTGCAGTCAAGAAAAGGAAAAGCACACACAGAGATGTAATGAAATATATGTAAACCAAAATAAAGAGGGTTTACAAAATGGACATGTGATGAATCACAATCTAGGGTCAAACCTAGACGTTATGGGTTGACCAAAGACTAAACTTAAATTCTCAACTGACCAATAAATCACACACTACTTCATTCCCATTCAGCCCTTCACAATTATCAGAACTTCCGAGTCAGGATGAACCTCATCCTCCTCCGATGAATCTGAGGAGCTAAGGGAAACATCATACGCCAGGGAGGAAGCAGATATGCTTATTGCAATGCGTTCTAAGTCCGGATACTTTGATAGATTCATTCCTTTAGTGGGCGCGATCCCAGTACCATTTCCCAGGCTGAGTTCGTCACTGATATCACTTGGTTAATTTACATGATCAAAAGGCAGCTAAAGAGTCTCTCTGTAGATTTAGACAAATATTCAGCAGCAAACTATTGACTCCTGAGGCTGAAGTCGATAGTAATTCTGTTATGGGGCCTGTTGTTCCTCAGTTGGTGCCATAGATGGGGCCTCAGTTGCTAAATTAACACTAGTTGGTGGAATGGTTGGTTTAAGAAAGGTAGTTATTTTACTTTTTACTCCATTTGCGGGTTGTTTTGAGCTCTGCTCTCTTCAACCGCGACCACGATGCTTTGTGCGGTCGCATTTGCATGCAGCTTACTGCGGACATACTTTTGGAAGTTTCTACTGTTAATGGCTCAAGCCTTTCCTGCATTATTCATGCATCTCAAATGACAGGCTTTGCAGGATGCTGGCATAGTTAAGATTCAGTGAGTGTCATTTATATTATCACTCACCGCTCAGCATCCGCCTATCAGGAATATTCTTTACACAACTGCCTTGAGTCGAAAGGTCTGCAAAAAAGAAGCCTAACGATAATAAGGTCAGGCTCTCCATTGGACAGCTACCATGCCTCTACACAGGGTGCCGAATACACTCGCCACACTGACATGCTAGGCGGTTGGGGCCAAATCTAAATCTGAGGAGTGCCTACTGGTGTCCACTGGAACACAACTTACCTCCACTTTCCACCACTTACGTCTTTTCCACACACCACACCTGGCTGCATCAACGTTCCCCACTCCAGAGTGGCGACCAACACAAAAACTCAGAACCCGGCTCTCACACCAATAGAGACAGCATCAAGTTCTGTTTTACTCCACAGTGCTCTGACAGACTTTCTCCAAACTTCCACCTTCAAGTTTAGGTGAAGGCACCAAGAAGCAAAATCAGCTGCAACGTTAAGTCGCACTACACACCTCGCACTAGCAGCCGCTTCTGATGTTCCAACCACCCAATATATTTGTAACGGTAATTAAGCCATGGCCCACAACCAGCTCAAAGGGATATACCCTGCAGTCACTGGTCAAGGGCCTCACTCAGGGTCCAACAACCCTCTGGAGCCATGTACAAACAGGGCAGCCCCTCCTTATTGAAGAACTCCTCCTGCTCTTCCTCAAAATGTATTTGGCCACTTCAGCCAAAGACCAACCACCTATGCAGAGCACCTCAACAGCGTCACAAAGCCTCAACCGGAGCCGTGGGCCAAAGTCAGCCCCCACATTCCCTGGGGTGATCCAAAAATGCAATTCTGCAGGACACAGAAAGCACACACTGCACACTCAATCAAGGGGAGGGGGCAGAGCTGTGACTCTGCGTCGCTGATCACCAATTGCTGCTTTCCAGCACCCCACACCTGGCCATTCCCAAGTTGCAACCACCTGTTCACGATCACCATCTCCGGTCACCGTCTTCGTCCCCCGTGACCCACAGCAGTGCTCTGCCTTTTGTCTACTGCAAAACGTTTGCTAGAGGAATGGACCTAGGACCTAGTGGCGTCAAGCGGCACTGCTTCTCCCAACATCTCACAACATCTCAACGGTTCTCACAAGCAGCCGCCTCTGACAGCCTTCAAACCTCAAACGATCCAACAATTTGTTGCTTCAAAATAAAAGGGGAATACCCTAAACCCACCCCCATCTGCCCCCTCACATGCCCTTTCTGTATACCTAGCCCCAAACCATGAAAAGGTCATTCGACCAGTTTGCAAGACAAACAAAGTGGGGAATACCCTTTGGCGCTCTCTAGCAAACCACTATGTTGTGGAGACCGTTCAGCAGGATTGTATGGTTGTATAGTCGTTAGTGTTGAATGTCACCTATTGGTCTATTGAAATCATGGACCTGACACAGGTTAAATTAGTCTCTCTCCTAAAATCAGCAACTATCGAGACATCACAGATTGTGTCACTCGCAGTGGGTGGAAGCCAGCATCGAGAGGGTCCAAGATGTAATTCTCTCCTCCGAATTCCTGAAGTTTAGTGTGGTTTGCCTTTCTCTAAAAAGAAAGCGCATAGGGCAGATATGAAAGAGTGCAGTAATTGAAAAGCTCTCGGGAGTCAGCCTGAACCTTTTTTTTTTTTTAACAGGGAAGTAATGATGGCTTTAAATGACTCAGAAGAATCCCTGCACTCGGTGAGCTACCAGCTGTCTGGAGATGACTGCAGGCGGGTGGCAGCACTGCAAGCGACTTGAAGATTGCTGCAGGGCACGTCTTCAATGGATGCCTCGAGCATGCCCTTTATTTGATGAGTATTTGGAATTGGGGTGCAGCCCTAGGCGAAATGACTCACTGTAACAATAGACTCCTGTTCCCCATTTTAATAATATACAGCATTAGAGCCATTTTCGTTTTGATACAAAATTCCCTTTTTCTGCTTGAAACATGTACTGGCCTAGCCTGCTGCTTCCGGTTAGCACAGTGCATTAAATGTATGCAATCGATCATATATGACACATGTCCCTTGAATTCACAGATCCTAAATATCAGATTCTTCCTGCAGGCCGACTCTTGATTGTTTCCCAGGTCTGACTTGGTTATTTGTCGTCCTTAATAAAAACGAACATCCTCTAAAGCGTTCACTGTTTGACCAGGAATGAGATTATGTTTTATGGTGCTATAAATCAAAATGCTCATTATGTCGGTGCACTGTGGGGGGCAGTGCATGAAAAACATTCACATCTTGTTTGCACATATGTATCCTCTAGTAATATGTGAGCCATCTGGAGAGATCTGTGTGTGTCCTGCAGAGTCTAATATCTGCATACCAGCGGGGCCTACTTCATTATTATTGACCACAACAATGGTCAATAACATATGTTATTGGCACTGGCTGATTTATGGGTGTTAGCCCTGGTGGATAATGAGGGTAGGGACAATATCTGACTTTAACACATGGAAGTCTTGGGATAACGGCCCTTTCCTAACCTATGCCATGGTCTCCACCTCATCCATATCTCACGATGATGACTCCCATCTCCGTTTATAAGGCTAAAATAATAGACCGGCTCTAAGGTCAATAATTATTAGCAGAGGAATTTGATTGCGCTGTTACTTCCACATTCATCTCTCCCTTCTTCAGCAGTTACTCCTCCGCTTTACTTTACTTTTTTAGTTCATACCGCGCAACCAGTGACCCGGAGGCATACGGGGGCTTTAAGAAGGTAAAAACCTTCTTAGATGTAGAAACAGCAAAGAACATACAAACAACAAAAGGAGCAGTCCCTATAGCTAGGAGAAAAAGGTCCTGCCAGCAGAGGTTCAGTGCCTATCTAAATAAAAGAAATCTATTTTATTTTTAAATATACTGAGTGATTTAATAGCTCTAAGATCTGGAGGGACAGAATTCCAAAGTCTAGGTGCTGCTATGAAGAACGCTCTTTTGTTGACTTGAGCTAACTTGGTTCTAGGAACCACAAGCATTTTAGTATTATCAGATCTGCGAACTTGGCTCTAAGAACCACAAGCATTTTGGTATTATCAGATTTGCGATCTTGGCTCTAGGAACCACAAGCATTTTGGTATTATCAGATCTGCGATCTTGGCTCTAGGAACCACAAGCATTTTGGTATTATCAGATCTGCGATCTTGGCTCTAGGAACCACAAGCATTTTGGTATTATCAGATCTGCGGTATTTGATTGTAGGTTCCCTTGTTAACTCTTCTGCGAGGTAATGCGGGTAAGGGCCCTCCAGGCATTTGAAGAGTAATTGTATTCTGGCTTCTATGGGCAGCCGGTGTAATTATTATCGGGACTCAGGCATATGATCTTATTTCTTAAGTCCTACTATACATCTTACGGCACTAATTAGAATGACTTGGAGTCTGGCAATTTCTCTGTTGCGCCTCCTGTCTAAAAGGATTCCACAATAGCCTATTTTCGAGCCTACAAAAATGGCCCTGGCCACCGTCTCACAGATCTTTTCGGAAAGGTATGGACGGATATGAGAGAGTATTCTGATGTAATAGGAAGATGTTAACACGAGGCTATTAACTTGGACTCTCATATTGAAACGTTGATCTAAATAGACCCCTAGGGTTTTAATCTTTGTTTTAGTAGCAATTTTACAATCTTCTATCTGAAACTCAAGGTATTCCTGACCTAGTTTTTGTACTCTGGGGCTTGTGCCTATAACCATCATTTCTGTTTTATCGTTGTTTAGTGCTAGCTCACTTTCTAGTATCCTATCCTGAATTCGGCTGTATATCTCATCAAGGGCATGAGTATCTTCAATGTAGTTGCCTGTTAAAGTGATAACACACTGAGTGTCATCGGCATAGTTTAAAAAAACATATGCCCCAGTCCTCTAGAATCTGAAAAAGGGCAGCAGTAAAAATAGTATACAATGATGGTGAGAAGCACGCTCCCTGTGGGACACCGTATGGCAGGTGCGCTGGATTGGCTTCAGCGATGTCACTGCAAACCCTAATGGATCTGTTCTCCAAAAAAGATCACACCCTATAGCAGCATCGCTGAAGTTGGCCACTTCCATCAGTCGGTGTGTCAAAAGTGTATGCTCGATCAAATCAAAAGCGGCAGGTAGGTCTAACACCATTAGCAACATAGTTTTTCCCTTATTCATGTTTTTCAACATATTCGTTTTAAGACCCAAGAGGGCAGATTCCGTTCCAAAACCTGGTCTGAAACCTGACTGCCATTTATTAAGGACACTGTGGTTGATCAGATAGTCCAATATTTGTTCATGAGCCACCGTATATAGGATCTTTAACAGAAGAGAGGAGTTTGTGATTTGTCTACAGTTAGCTGGAATTCTTGGGAATAGTGTTTTTTTTAGTAAGGGGGAGATCCATGATATGATATGATATGATATGATTTGGCATTTATAAGGCGCCTATACACAAGGGTTTCACATGCACTCTTTAAGCTTGCTGGCACATGGCCTTCCTTAAATGAGGTGTTAACAATGTTTGTAAGTGTGCCTATAAGTGATCGAGAACACGCTTTGACGACTGAGGCTGGGCACACATCTCCTTTACAATTAATGCGTTTCAACTTCCTTGTATGATAGTAATTTCTGCCTCTGTAATAGCTCTAAAGTTAAATGAAACATCTGCCTGCATCTGCGTGGAATCTATATTAGAATTCTGAGTATTACTTTGCTGTGGATCTTTTAGAGCCTCGGCATTCCTTACATTGTATATATTTTGTTTCATTTTATCCAGTTAATTGATCATAGGCTCCTAATTTGATGTACACCAGGCTATATCCTTTGGTAGACCTTTCTGTATACTATCAAACAGCTTCTCTAATTCCTTTAGAATTTGAAATAGCTCTTTGGAGTCATGTTGAGGTTCTGTGATCCTCATTTCATAGGTAGATTTGTTTGCCTTTATCACAGCTGATTTATATTCTTTGGCAGAAATACTGTATGTTGCCTCATCTGAGTCTAGCTTTGTATGTTTCCGGGTATGGAACCTTTTCCTTTTAAGGACCCACAGCACTTTTAACTCGGAAGAGAACCAGGCCTTGCTTTTTTTGCCTGGCACAAGTTTGGTTTTAAGTGGGGCTAATTTGTGCATGGCTTTCATCATTTTAGCTTGATATGCTTTTATTAACTGATCAGACGTATGTGTATTTGGTAAATTATTTGTCAATGGCAAGAACCAATCTTTCAAGGTTTCAGGGTTAAGTTTCCCGGTATTTCTGGATGTAATCCAGGTTTTTTCCATTATTACAATGTTTATTTTAAGTGGGAATAGTATGGCAAAATGAATAAAAAAGTGGTCCGACCATAGACATGGGGTAACTATAGGTTTACTTATGATAGTGTCATATGCAGCAACCCAGTCCAAGGTGTTTCCCTTTATATGTGTGGCCACTTCCACTTCCTGGGTAAAAACTAGGGCAGAAAGAGCCTTCTAACTAAGCCGTTCAGGCAGCAATGTCCCCTGTGGGGTGAGACCTAGCCTGATTTGCACACAGCCTTTTTGCTTCTATAATGGCAAGGCAGGCCAAACATTTGTGTTTTTAACAATTGCATAAAGCAATGCCTTTTGTTATGATGTATTCAAAACCTTCCATCCATCATGCTTCAGTTTTGTATATGTCACTCAAAGTTCACTGGGGATGCTCAAATGTGGGTCCCAAGCATGTGCATGGGAGACCCCTCCTACACCTCACTGACGGAGCCGGGTGAAGCGGAAATATGTCTGAGAATGTTTCTGGGCACCTGAAGAAGGAATGTGACCTAATGGTCAAGTATGCCCTTCCCCTTTTGGGGTGGAATCAAGTTTGATTTGAATTTGGTATTTCCCCTTCCAAAATGGCTTTGAAGACTGAAAAGCAATTGTTTGGAGGATCACCCAGGCCAAAGCCAGTAGTGATGATTCATTCAAAATCTCCTATCAATCAATCTTCTGTAAGAGTGACAGGTATGCCAGATATGGCTTACAAGCCTGATGCTCCCAAAGACCAATGCTACAACTCACTGACAAGTGCCGATGAGGTGGTGTCATGCAGAAGAGACTGATCCGGCAGTTCAGACTCGATCGACACTTTGGGGGTGGGACAAAGCTCTTTTGTATATGGCCTTTCCTCTTCAGTAACACCACAAAAGGCTGAACATTGATTTTGTGTTTGTATGTTTGATTAAAGTCAATACATATATTAGTAGAAAAGATGCTGGGTTACCAACTTTGCTGCAAAGGGTGTGAATGACTGCTGCAACATGAATACCCTGAAGACATTTGAAAACAGGCATAGAGCACTCCCATTCTGAACTCGGTCAACAAAATTGCAAAATACAACAATACAAAAGGGCAAAAATACAAAATGGAAAATTAAATATACAACCTTGCTTCTGAAAAGACAGCTTGAATGAGCCACATGGATGGCACTCAGCTGAATTCTAGTCTAAAGATAGGAATAGTAATGCAGTTACTCTGGGACTGGATCAGAATGGATCTGACCTCAGTTTAGCCCTCAGGGATCAGTAACAGAAGGTTTGGGCGCAGTAGATTTCATCGATTGAGAATATATCTAATTTTTTCTGCTGCATTTTACCGCAAATGGATGTGGGTATGGGTTAGGGTAATAATAAAGGTAGGGGGTATGTGGAGGGGGATTGCAGGGGGGTCCCCCCGGTCATGGCAGCGACCCACTGGAACACACTACCACCCCATATTAGAAGTATTGAATCGTATATAGCCTTCCGGAAAGCAATAAGAACTATGCTTTTTGTATAATCGAGTCCTACTGGTCCCATTGTTACTACTTAGGCTGCATGTTTCTACTCTCTGTGTGATGTAACCTTCATTGTTACAGTATGATATACCGAAACTGTAACCACCTATGTATGTATCCTACTAAATTTGCATTGCTAGGCTACGCGCTCACTGTAACCGTGAGCAAAGTAATCTTCCTGTGACTGAGACACTTTCCTGCACCAGTGCCTCGATGCCCATGGGCTGTCAGTGCGCTTTACAAGTCCAAATAAATAAAATAAATAAATAAAATACATTTGCAGTAAAATCTCATTAAAGAAAAAAATGATTAGACCAATTCTCCCTCGATGAAATCACATAGAACCTCAGGGATCATAGAAAATGTATTTTCTCTCTGTATGCCTTCTAGTAGCATTAGGTGAGGGAAACCAAGTCAAGCGCTTGGGATGGATTCGAAAGCAGCCATTTATACAGTGCAAGACAACAGCAGTTATCGGCTCTTGGAAAACAATTACACTGACATTCCAAACTCAGACTGACAAGCACTGTTGCCTTCTTCTGGCAGCAGCATACAGTTTTCAAAATACACAGGAATGCTAGCTAGACGTCTACAATGATGATTGGACCAGTATAAATAAGAACTGGCAAAGGAGCAGTTTTGGCGTTTCGTTTGGCATGGATTAGGCATATCTCAAACACTGCCATAATGATCCTGACCGGCCATAAGATGGCATCAGCTCTAAAATGGTGTGAGTACCTGGGCATATGATGTCAGTGCCTGGAAAATGCATATGCAATACCTACAATTTATCCAAAACTGTTGGCTTTGCAAATAGTTGTTTTTAACATGACCTGAGTGCAAAGAACAGATTTTAAGGAACCCATATTGCTTACAAATGTAAGGGCACTTGGTTAAGGCGTTTTCACTACACCAGTAGCTCATTTACAGCAACAATTAAGCCACTAACCCTCAGCAGACTGAAAGTTACACTGGCAGTCAAATGTTTGATGTTACTGCGTGAGAGAGCTAACTCAAGGAGAACCCAGGAGGATGTATTTTGGGTGCGAAGGGACACTCAGTGGCTGAGAATGGCCCTAGGGATTAGCAAGGACATGGGCAGTCAATGGATTGGTAAACAACCAAACAACACCGACAGGATTTGCGTCCCGCCTCATATCCCCGCTCAAGCACCCTCCTAGCTGTACTCCATTAGGCTTCTAGGAGGCACTAAAGCACCACCTAATGGCCAAAACTAAAAACTCTTAACATGACATATACTATTGGTATTTCTTTTTATCAGTGAAATGCATTGCTTGCAAAGAATCATGGTTTTTCTGAACAATACTTGCAAAAAATCACTGGTTACCCCCATGTTTTAATGTTTAAATTCCACCCTCCCTGTTTCTTTTGATCTGTCGTTACGTCTCCTGGCTGCTAAACCCCACATTCCACTGTTTACTGTAGCAATGTCAGTCTTTGTCTCTCTCTGCCTCTCTCTTTCGCCTTCTCTCTTCATGCATTTATTTTAATACTTTTCTCTTTGCAGCTATCGTCGAATCCGCTTCTGTCTTGGAGTCAAGTAGTTTACACTTTTGCTGGGTCCATCTTCTCCTAACATTTTTATTTTTTTATTTATTTATTTATTTATTTATTTATTTATTTATTTATTACATTTGTTACACACCCAGACCATTAGGTATCACGGCGTGACTTTAATACATCTCACCCCTCTTCTAATTAGCAAATGCCTCTTTCTTCTGCTGACGAATTATTACATTCTGTAAAGTTTCCTTCTTTTAAAGCTTCAACCTTTATCCTACCACCCTCCTTTTCAAACTGCATGTGCATTCCACGTGTCTCCCTGTCACGGTCGCTGCTCTCTAAATGCTCCACAGTCGCCTCATTGCTGGAGACTTTAACGCCGCGTTCCATTAGCAGGGCTGCAACTGCTCCCTGCCTGGTGCTCTCCTGCAAGCACTCTGTCAATTAGCAGTCCCTGGGGGACCCTCAAGAGAGCTCATTTCCTTCGCCTGCTTGCACACTAACACCCTCCCACTGAAAGTCTGGCTAACGTCGCCCATTATCCAGCCGCGCTACCCACATTGGTGGGCAGCCATGTGCTGCTAAATAGCTTTATGCTAAAAGTACAAAGTTGCCTTAGTTAGACGTCACCACCCCCTTGTACACACCTTAGAATTTACCTTGGCACTACTAGTCTTGTTGCCAGATGTAGTGTTGACTATCATACCCATATTCCGAGTTAAAATTAACAATAAGTGTGTTTATTTTTCTACTCATTGCCTCAAAGTAGGCCCTCAATCTGCTGTCTGTGATCCCTTGCCATTCTGCTAGATGAGAGATACTTTCCTGAAAACACTTGACCTATATTCTGTTCTACATTGACTCCAACTTTGTGCTATTCTGTACTAACTTACACTTCACTCCTACTCATACTAGGAGCTGTTGTTTCCAATTTATGTTACCCCGTTTTACAGCCTAAGTCCTTCAGTGGACCTATTCTGACCATTTCGAGTGAATGCCCCACTGTTATTGCCAGTTGCACTCCCAACCAGTGGCGTAACACAAAATGTGGGGGCCCCCCTGCGAGCCATGCTGAGGGGCCCCCCCAACTCGGCAACAAATCATGGGTCGTGCTACACTCTGGGCAGGCCTAGATGATCACGCTTGCACAATACGCATGAACGTGCTGCTGAAGGGGTATGCCGCACACTGTACTAGGAGAAAGATATAAATATGTGTTTTAATGCAATATACAGCACACTTTCTGAGAATAATTGGCTAAAAAGCCAGAGTGTTTGTAATTGTTTTGTAGGGTAACACCAATCCAATACATGCAAGTCACCAACAGTGCACAGGAACATTAAGGCTTTGCTATTAAAAATGCCATGCCACATTGAAAACATGTCTCACTGGCTGCACAATGTAGACCAGTGTAGACACGTTATAAAATTACAGTAAAGCATGCCAGGCCACATTTAGACATACCTAGACTGGTTGCACAAAAATGTCAGTCGAATCAATAACACTCACCAAGAAGAGAGCCCACATTGAAGCTAAGGTCTCTGCTGCCTCTAACAACACGGCCAAACTCTTTAAAATCTGCACGGAACTGGTCAATCCTGTTGTGGTCGCCACCTCTCCTGTTCCCTCACTGGCCCTCTGTATGGCTCTGGCCTCTCACTTCTCAGCTAAAACTCAGGACATCCTGTCCACTATCTCCTCTTCCTCTCCCTCTTCCTCTCTCGGCCCCCCTTTGGCCATCTCTCCTTCTCCTCCTCCTTTCTCCTCTTTCTCTCTGACAACACCTGACAAGGTTTCTAGACAAGTTTGATCCATGAAAGTGTCATCGAAACAGGTGCTCCCCTGCTCCTCCAGAACCATCAAGGACCATATTGACACCCTTGCTGCACCTTGGCCGATTTCTGTAATCACTCTTTCACCACTGGAACGTTCCCCTCTCCCCTTAAGCACTCCCTTGTGCACCCACAGAAGCCGTCTCCCGATCCTACCTGTCCGGCGAACTATAGCCCAATCTCCATCATCCCTTTCCTGGGCAAACTCTTGGAAGAAAGCTGGCCATCTCCCAGCTTACTCTCCACATTGAATCTGTTGGTTGTCTCCATGACCATCAGTCTGGCTTCAGAGCTGCCAGAGGCACAGAAACTTCTCTCCTGAACACCCGTGAAGATCTGCTCTCTAGGCTTGATTCCAGCATTCTTTTGTCCTAATCCTTCTTGATCTTTCCTCTACTTTCGACACAGTCAACCACGCCATCCTGATCAATCAACTATGTGAGAACCTGTGCATCACGGATCAGGCCCTGGAGTGGCTGACCACCTTCCCCTTGGATTGCCCCTCCCAGGTCCAACTTGGTCCCTTTCTCTATACCACCTCTCTCTCTACCTGTGGCAGTCCCCAGGGCTCTATCATCTCACCCTGGTTTTTCAACCTCTACTTGGCCCCTTTGGCCCACCTGATCTCTACCTTCTCCTCTAACTTTCAGTGTTATGCAGATGGCAGTCAGCTTTCCTTCAGGCTCCTCTCCTCTCTTGCTCATTCCTGACTGTCTATCCGTGATTCAGGATTGGTGCACCTCCAACGATATCTACCTTAGTGCAATTAAGATGGAGATCCTTCTCATTGGCACCCCTGCCCCTGCTTTCCCTCTCTCACTCTGGCCGCCCACCTTGGGCCCTCTTCCTTCGCTTTCCTGTGAGGCAAAAAACCTTTTGTGTCATCTTCAACTCCACTCTCTTATCTCTACAGCCCTGAAATCTCTCTACTGGCTCCCAGTGGTTGCAAGAATCAAGTTCAAGACCCTTTGTATTGTCCACAAGGCTTCCTGGGGTCGGGCCCACACTACATCCAACGCTCTCTTCCAAAATACCTTTTTCTCGAGCCCTTCCCCCGGCTACCTCCAACTCTCTGAGGGCTAGACGCTTCTTCAGGCAGAGAGTGGGGGGCAGATCTCTCTCCTCTGCAGATGCCTCCCTCTGGAATGGCCTCCCTGCCCCTCTCAAACTTTAGAGGACCTCCAGATGTTTGTATGTGTATCTCTCCCTCCCCTGCTGATCTACCTGACCTACCTGTCTGCTGTACCGACTGGTTGCTTGGCTACCCTCAGAGTCTCACTGAGTCCACTTTCTTGATCAGTCACCCTTGCACTGCCTCCGGCCTACCACGCACTCAGGGACTGTAACTGTAACCCTACAGTCCCTTGTTCTCCTTGCACTACCCAGAGCCACACTGTCCTGGCTGCACTTACTCAGAGCATTAGAGCCCTGTTTTCCCCTTCCTTCTTCCTTGCACTTCCCCCCTCGCTATCCCCTTGTATTTCTCATTCTCGCACTTGCACAATTTGAATGACACAAGGCCTAGTAAGATCATTTGTCTTGTCTACCCTCTATCTTCACTCCATTGCTTGTCGCGCCAAGAAATGCTTGTGTACAGGCATGTTATAATAGACTTATATCATATCATTTTATCACAGATGTTCAAAAAAATATACAATGCTGCAGTAAGAAATGGCTAGACTTGCAGCACCCAAATGCCAATCTAGCCATGTAATTACACTTAGCAGGACTGCTTTATCAGAAATGCGCAGTTAAAATAAAAGTCATACCAAACTGAGGAATAACTAGACTGGCTGCACCAAAATGCCTCTCTAGCCACTAATACCACGTATCATGCCTGCTTAGCCTGGACATGGACAATCATTATGATTTATCGCACAATCCCACCGCCCACACATCCCCTCTCCCTCCCATGCCCTAGCCCTACCTCCAAAATCAGCTCTTTGGCCCAGAATTACTTTCACGTCCCTCTTCCTTGTCCCAGAGCTTACGTTTGCGGCTCCTTGCCTCATAGGTAAGTACTGGGATGAGGAAGAGTGGGATTAGGAGTATGAAGATACAGGTAGCTAAATCAGGCATTACCTCCCTGTACCTCTACCTCATCCCAGTGCTTGTGCATGAGGCATAGCGCTTCATACACAAGTACTGCCTCATACACAAGTGGAGGGACAAGGAAGAATAGGGCTCGGAGTAATGATGATTACCAATAAGTAATTAAGGCATTAGACACAAGTGGGGACTTAACAATTTTCAGTTGACTGGGCTGCAACACTCACCCCCAGAAATTTTGGGCTATGTTGCCTCAACCTGGCTGACCTTCAGAGCAGTTGCCGGACAGAACAGGACACAGATGTTAAACGACACCTGGGTTTCGCTGTTAACAAGGGCCCAGCAGTAACTAATGTAAATCATTTCACTGTTAGTACCTGCATTCAAATGCCACATTTTTTAGGCAATTGAAATTGTGATGTGTGTCTAGTACTTTCATGCCAGGGAAGTAATTGGAAGGGTAGAAAGGTAACAGGATACCGTCAATTCTCACAACAGTTCATAAGTGGGTGCTTTCACACTTAAAGGAGAGAGTTAACTGCTTGTAACATTGAAGCTGCAGTAGAATAGTCTGATTAAAATGTGTAAAGAAGTTACTCCCCCACCACCTGTGAAGTTAGCGCCTCTTCCAACCTTTGAAGGATCAGCCCCCCGAAATGTAGGTTTTGTTGCGCCCCTGAACACAAGCACAAACACCATTCACCATATGCACGCATGCACACCTAGCCATCCTTACATTTAAATGTGTACTATTTCACCATACAGGCACACCCGGGCAACCATTCATACATTTAAGTGTGCACCCTTTCACCATGCAGGCACACCCAGGCAGCCACCCATACATTTAAGTGTGCACCCTTTGGCCGTACACGCACACACACACACCCAGTCACCCATACATTTGTGTGCACCCTTTCACCATACACTCACACAGGCAGCCACCTCCACATTTAAGTGTACACCCTTTCACAATACACTCACACACGCACACGTCATGCGGTTGAAGGGAAAAAGAAATTGGGCCTCAGTATAAGTTTGCAGGTCCGTTAACAACGGTACTAGTAAGCTTGCCGGTACCGTTGTTACCAGACCCGCAAGCAACGAGTTCTGCTTGCAGGTGCCTTCCCGCCAACCCGGTCTGACCTGGCGAGCATACCGGCACCCGCGAACAGAGCATGTCGGATGCACCGGCACCATTCTGAATGGTGCCGGTGCATCCAAGCTCCCCATTGCCATTGAACCCTATGGGTATCAAATGGGAATGGGGAGCATTTTTTTCCGGCACCCGCGAATGGGCAATTACTGGGTCCGGCGGGGCCGTAATGACCTGGTAATTGCCCATTCGCAGGTGCTGGTAAAAAAAGCAAGTTTGGCGGCAGCCTGCCAGTTTTACTGAAGGCTACCGCCAAATTTACTATGGGGCTGATTGTTTCTTTTTCAAATCACTCTGGCTTCATAAAGAAATTATTTCTGATAAGGACCGAACCATAACGGAAATCATTTCTTTATGAAGGCAGAGTGACTTCAAAAATAAACTATTTCTTTTTGAAGTAATAGGGTTCCCCCACCCCATAACATGGAGGCCTCCAGCCTGGGGTCTTCCATGTCATGGGGTAGGGGGAGCCCTCGGACTTCAAAAAGAAAGTTTCTAAAAAATTTTAAAAAAGATTTTGAAAACATATATTTTTTCATTTTTTTTCCAAGTGGGGCCCCCTCTCAGGACATGTGCTAGCGGGGCCCCCTGCACCGCGGGGGCTGCAAGGGCCCCTGTTACGCCAGTGCTCCCAACGTGTAAGTAAGGGTTGATGGGAGGCAGATGAATACGTCATCCATAGCTCCTGCCCATCCCACAGCTCAATGTCGTAAAGGTAAGAAACGGTACTCAATAAAACAACTGTACCGGCCTTATCCTAGGCAGGTACAGCAGGAAATGTACATAATCTAAACTGAAGATGGCATGAGAAACCAAACTAACGGTGTGACAGTACATGTGCATGCATTAGACACGTAGCAAATGTGCACTCAACATGAAGAACATGGACACTTGGTAACATATGCATTTATTCATGAAGAATATTGACATAGCATTTATGAGACATGAAGAATACTAACATAAGCAATGCATAAGATGAATGGAATATGAATGACACGCCACTATAGATCACTGACCTAGAAACGCAAGAGTAATGAGCAGCCATCTTTTAAAAAATGGAAGCTAAAGCACGCCTCCAGATAGACAAAGGCCTGAAGGCTTTGAGGAACACAGGATGCTGAAACTACAGAAATACAGATCCGTGCAGAGCCCAGTCAGAAGCCGGCAACCACAGCTAAGGTTACTGCGTATTAAGGGAGGGTCATAACATTGCAGTTAAAGCACGAGATGTCAATTCCCTTTTCGCAAGATGGATACTCCCAGATTAATTAAAGTTTTATAAGAGTACAACCAGCCCTTGTAAGCCAGGTGCAGGTCAACTATAAGCAAAAAGACTCAATTAAGAATAACTAAAGAGTGTCCCCAGTGGCAAAGCTAAATTCCCAATAAATTAAGGGTGAAATAATTCCCAACACGGTCCCATCACACATGACCCATAATTGAAGAACACTGTCTATTCATTTGCAACTAACACAAATACAACACCTGCCTTACTCCTTACATATATCCCCAGACACAAGATGCCAGACAAGACCAAATACAAAGAGATCACACTGGCTCATGGCTTAGAAATGAGGAATAGTATCTTCTTTAATTGAAAGGAAAGCAATCCGTTGGCCTCTCTCCCCCTACTCTTGTCTGGGTTATGTCTAAAGACCTGTCAGTTGTCCAAGATTGGTTGGTTAGAAGCCAACCAATGAAAATCTGTAATGTTATGCCGCTCATGAAGCAAGGTGCCAGACAATTACAAATTGCAGAAATGATGTCTTTTTACTGATATCAATTTAGAGATGGTCGCAGAAGGGGCCATCAGACAAGCGTTACCCAATTAGAAATGTAACCCCTTTAGAATTTATATGTAATCCCCACTATTAGCCAATCCCTGTTTCCCGTATACTTTTGGTAACTAAAATCACAGTATGATGTCAGGGAGTACACATGAGGGCAGAGGTAACGAGCCAAATCGCTTGAAGTGATTAAGAAAAGATGGAAGGGCCAGTGTGTGGAATTTGACGAGTCGGGGGTCGGTGACTTATGATCCGGCGCAACTACATGAAGCCATCAATTTGTTATCAATTTTTTCAAAATTGCAATTTTAAAAGCATACATAGAAATACAGTTGAAAACCCTGATCTGAAACTTAAAGGAGGGCATATATAACTACTTCACCACTCATTAATTTCCAGCATATCACATTCTGTCACCTATCATTCAAACCACACACAGTATGTACAAAAGATTTTAGTGCAATGTAAAATAAATCTGCATTAATTATTAAATTAATCTTTTAGAGCGTGCTTCATACCGGAGACCAGTCTCTAAGCGCGGGACAGGATTCAAATCTGTATTTCTCTGTGTTGTTGCCTTGCTTTCAAGACAAGTGTGTTTCCACTAAGCGATCCTCACACCCTACTATGCAATACTATCTTGTGTGAATACCTTCAATGTATCTGCTCCTTTATTACCCATAGCTATTTCAGATACTATTGAACAGATCAATGTTTACTTAATGCTCAGTTTTAATGGCATACTAGTGTTGGCAACCAGCCATATAAAAGTAAGCGGGACACAGCCTTCTTCAGGGTCTCTTGGTTACCTAAGATGAGAGGAGACTTATTTTAGACTGGTCCCTTGCAAACCAATGCACTATCCATACAGTGAATTGTAGAACCAGATAGGTTATTCTTACGTGGATTAGAGACATACATGTGTAACCACGATTCAGTATAGCATGCTGGAACTCCACATGAAGTAGGGCAATATTCCTTTTTTTCCTGGCACTAGATGCCGATTTCATAGGAGCGGTGGTCAACAAATTTACAAAAAACATCTAGGGCCTCATTACGAGTTTGGAGGTAGCCATGCCCAATGAGGAGGTTTGTGAATGCCTAATGCTGATGGAAACTGGTGAGAAGCTGAAGCAGACATTGAAGGAGGACCCTGTGGAAACTAATTTCAAAGGGTGACCGGGTGGTGCCTGAAGTATCACATTGTGCCCAGTTATGCCATGAAATGGTGAGCTGCAGAAATGAGCGACATGCTCAGAGCAGTTAGGGACATACAGAAGTAGGTGGTGCAGAAGAAACAACTCACCAGAGGTCTGAGATAGCTTCTGAAATTGCAAGGGTTTGTATCTGCTAAGGTAAAGACAGCAGGCAGGTCTAGCAGCCTGGGTGCCTAGATGGCACCCTAGGATATTGAGCATGCCAGAGGGAGAGTGGCTGGTTGCAGCACACAAGAGCACTTGCACTATTCCAGGTGGGGCGTTAAATTGACAGGTCAGAGGGATAAAGGCAGCAACCTTGTTTATTCAGTATGGCAGATGCAGGAAGCAGTGGAGGCTGTGCATGAACCGGTGGCTCGTGACACTCTCATAATGATTTTGGGGGGAAAGCAGAGTCCCCAGGACACCAACCCCTGAATCCCCTGGCTGAATGGGAAATGGTTAAATGGAAGTGCCTCTCCACAACTTTGGATGATCTTAACTCCTAAGGAACAATGCCAGGACTATGGTTAAAGTGAAGAAAACCAGAGCTCTTTCTGCTCACTTCTAGCAGCATCAGGAGTCAGGACAGCCAAGGGTTCAAGTGGAGAGGGGAGAAGATTCGATATAATATTTGGGCACATAGGTATCTACAAGAACAGAAATATTAGAGGATGAGAATTACATCAGGCCCATGGAGCTACTGGAAAAGAAGATTGAACCCTGGATAAAATAGCCCAGATTAATGATGGGAATTAATGATGGCGAATGCCTACGGGCTTCGGCGCCTTATAAATCCAAATCAAATCAAATCAAATCAAAAGTCTCACAAGTAGCCTTGATGCCCATAGCCAAACAAGACCATTATCAGTGAACTAATGTCACTAATGAATGCACTGCAAGTCTATTCATCCTTTTAAGCTTTGGCTATTAGGTGGCACTGCCACCACTGACTACACGCCTAAACTATTTCCATCAGAAATGAAAATAGGAGAGAGGTGGGATGTTAAGAGGGACACAGCCTGTAAAGAGCTTTGGCTTTTTACTCACTCGCTGACCATCCCTGACATGCTAGTCCCTGTGGTTATCCCACCCCAACCACTGCCTTCCCCTCCAAGTCTAAAACACCCCACCACCCTCCTGTGATCTATTTGAGCTAGCTCTGTGCGTTTCTGGGGAAGCAGTCTCCTGAAAGTTGGCGGCTTAATTGAAGCTATAAACCAGCTCCTGGTGGAATTGAAACGGCCTTGGCCATGTGTGCCTTCCGCTACTTGGTTTACAAGCTATATCTGTGTCCTTGCACTGGATTTCTCTTAAAACAAGCACTGACAAAGCCAATAGTTTTGGCTCTAGGATAGGCATAAGAGAGACAATTTTCCAGGCATGGCCATTATATGTCCAGGTGCCATCTTATGGTCAGGTAGTACCATTATGGCAGCGCATGGAAAATGCCTATACCATGCCCACACAAAAGACCAAACAGTTAGATTCCCCAATGTTTATTAGGTACTGTAACATATGAAAGCAGCATGTGCCATGCATCTTCCTTGGAACTTTACTCACATGCAGAGGTACAACAGCAGACATAACTGCGATAATAATACATTTGGCTCTGCAGGCATGGCTTATCTTATTTTAACAATATTTATAATGCACATTGGTTGCCCAAGGGCATCATGACGCTATACGCACAGAAGTGTACGCACAGACTGGGTGAAGCAGGATGCTAAAAAAGAAACGTTTTCAGAGCCTTCCGAAAGGGAAGATCGGCCTCAATGGCACCTAGGCAAAGTGGAGAGAGTGTTCAATGCCCTCGTCACATCCACTGAAAAAACGTGGCCTCCAAACCAACAGAGTCTAATCCTAGGGAGTTGAATGGTCATAGAGGATTGAGAGTGTAGCGATATGAGGGGAACGTATGGGCAAAACTTTGCCGGAAGATATTCTGCCCCTGTTTTGTAAAAGGCTCTGTGCACCAGGCATAGAGACTTTAACCTCAGACACTGCTCAACTGGAAGCCAGATTCTGTCGGAGGAACAGCGTCATATGGGCACCACTCTGGCTGCCATATTCTGTAGCAGCTGTAGACAGTGAAGCAAATATTGTGGGAGAGCCATATACAGCGCATTACAGTAATCAATTCCACTGATTAACAATGAAGACACCACCGGAGCATGACATTTTGAAGGGATATAAGGAAGGACCTTTTCCTATCGTCCTTAGCTTGAAAGGTAGACGACATCAGTTCAGACATGGACAGAGATGCCATGATCTTAATGCCTAGATTGTTAACCGATGAGTCGGGCAGAGGAAAAGGGCCCAGTCTATCAGGCCAAAACTCTGCGGTGCAGAACATAGACGGGTTTGCAGTGCCGACCACCAGCACCTATGGTTTCTCACCATACAATTTGAGCCTGGCCATCCAATCGCCCACTGCTTCCAGGAAACTCCTCAACCGACCAGCCATCTCCGGCTGAGAAAGATCAAGTTGCACAATAATTTGTGCATCGTCGGCATAGGAGTAGCACAGGAAGCCATGCGCGTGGATTATGCCAAGAATTGGCTGGATGTAAACATTGAACAAGGTTGGAGATAGTGAGGAGACAGAGGGACTGGCTGGGATTGAAAGGGTGGCAGGGACACAGATTGTAAGTGTCCAGCCAAGAAGGAGGAGAACCAGGCCAAGACATGACCAGAAAGACCCATGGAAGAGAGACAGGAGACCAAGGAGGAATGGTACACAGTGTCAAATGCCGCTGAAAGATCTAAAAGGATCAGGGCACTCGCCCCAACCTGGACCACCAGCCGCGCCAGATCATCAACCACTGACACCAAGACCGATTCAGTGCCTTGGCCTGGGTGGAAACCCGACTGAAAAGAATCAAAGACAGCTGAAGATTCCAAAAAGGAGCTGAGAAGCGGTGAAAGCATGGATTCAAGTAAGTTCATAAAAAATTGAAGCATAGAATTAGGGCGGAAGTTAGAAAGGACCACCTGGCCCATAGACAGCTTTTTCAGCAAGGGAATTATAAGGGCATGTTGAAGCCCTTCGGGGATAACCCCTGAGGAGAATGAATCATTAATGCTCCAAGAAAAGGGCAGCGCTTGCTACTTGGAAAAACCACCCCAATGACGCCTCTAAATCAGCCTTTAAGGCTATCTCCAAAAACTATAAAATTGCCATCATTCAGGTAAAACCGCCTCATTCAATACCAGGATTGAAAATGCCAAATATGGGACAAAGGAAATCTTTGCCATCTTTAGAGAGCTGGAGTCTCCAGCACCCCTGCCTCCTACCCTTTTTAAGGATGAGAGATGGTGCAACAAAATTCAATCTGCCTTGCTGGATAAGCTGGAAATCCTGCACACCAAAATCCTACCCCTCCAAAAAGCCCTCTCCAACCTGTTAGTCAACTGTTACAATACCTCCTCCCCGGGAACCCACTGTAGCCTATCCCCCGTGTTTGATTTCAAGGATATGAGTGAACTTGAAGTCACTGCCCTCCTCAAATCCATCAAACCTTCTAATGGTAAAGGGGATGCCTGTCCGGCTCAGGTCATTAAAGACTGTGCCTCGTCCCTTGCCCCATTCATAGCTGCCTTCATAAACTCTTCCTTCCAGTCTGGCCATGTCCCAACGGGACTTAAGGAAGCGTGGGTCCGACTGCTCATAAAAACCCTTCCCTCGACCCATCGGTCCCTGGGAACTACAGGCCTATCACTATTGTGCACTTCTACAAAAAGTTCTGGTCAAAGCAGCTTACCTGCAAGTCCAAAAATTAATTGAGGATAACCACCTTCTTGGTCTTTGGAAGTCTGGCTTCCGGCCACGCCATGGCACTGAAACAGCTCTGCTTGATCTAAAAAATCAAATGGACCACCTCACAGACGCAGGCAAACCTGCACTCCTTCTTCTCCTGGACCTTTTCATTGCCTTTGATCTGGTGGACCACGAGGCCCTTCGCCACCACCTCTCCACTGCAGCTAACTTCTCCGAGAGGGCCTGTGCATGGATAACTTCATTCCTACAGGACAGAGTGATGAAGGTTTTCTCAGAATCTTTTTGTGCCAACCCTAGTCTCATCAAGTGTGGGGTCCCACAGGGTTCCTGCATTGCTCCCACCCTCTACAACCTCTTCATGAGGCCCCTGTTAAAAAACTTGGACACCCAGGGCATCTCATACACAAATTATGCAGATGACACCCAGGTGCTCATCCCCCTTTCGGGTGATTATTTGTCTGACCTTAGCACCCTCAACTCCATATACTCAACAATCCAATCCTGGATGGCAGAGAACTGGTTATGCTTCAACAGTGAGAAGGCCGAACTTCTGTTAATTGGATCCCTGTCCACCTTGGGTAAATTGGACAAGCAATACTGCTCTTTTACAGTGGATAATATCCCCATTGTTGTTTCCCAAGTCATTAAGACATTGGGTGTGTACATTGAACCTGACTTAACCATGAAGAGGCAGGTTAATGCTACAGCATCCTCTTCAGCGTACCATTCCAAACTTCTTAATGCAGTCAGACCTTGCCTATCCCAACAGAACTGCCTCACCATTGCTAGGGCAATAATTGGGTCATGGCTGGACTACTGCAATGCCCTCTTTGTAGGGACCTCCCGCAAAAATCTGGCCAACTTCAACTAGCCCAAAATAACGCTCTTAGGGCTGCAACTGGCATCTCAAGAAGAGACCACATCTCAGAGGTCAGGCGGAAGGTCCACTGGCTCCCCGTCAAGGAAAGGATTGTCTTTAAAACACTAGCCATGACGCACAAATGTCTTCATAAGCTGGCTCCCCCTTACCTAGCTCAAAGAATTGTCCCTCACACTCCATCCAGAACCTCCAGAGCTGCATATTCCAACAGAATCACTGTACCCGTCACACACAGAGTGTGGGCAGGTGGTACTAGCTTCCCAAATATGGCTGAAACTTTCTGGAACTCCCTCCCCCCTCAGATACGGTTGATTCACTCTCATGCAGCCTTCAGGAAACGTATGAAAACCAGGCTTTTTGTTTGACAGTCCTCATGTACTATCCATGTGCTTCATGATTCTGGGACCTGCCTGCTTTTACCTCGTTTTTTCCCTGTTGGTGGCACTTTTTCGTTGAACCCTGATTGCTTTTATGTAAATGTAACTAAGCATACTGTATCAAGTAACTTCTGCTGGGACGCATTCCTGTAACCCTGAATCAAGCCTGTTTACGTTCCTCATAGCGCCTCAATGCCTTTGGGCTGTAGTGTGCTCTATAAATCCAAAAATCAAAACAAATAAAAAAACTGCCCTAACCAACCATGGGACAATCGTATCCGAGACATTTTTTAAAAATGGAGAGCAGAATAGGGTCGCAAGTCGACACCTTCAGACCTTTAATGGCAGCCAGAATGTCCTGGTCTGTAAAGACAGGAAAAGAGGACCAGTCAGCTGTGGATGTGTCATAATTAGAAGATAGACAGAGCAGTGGCCCGAGCTGGGCAGACTGAGGACAAATCCTAGCTATAGCATTACGAATGGCAGCTTCTTGTCAGCAAAGAATAGAAACAAGGAACCTCAAAACTCATGTCCGGGAGGAGTGATAGATTCAGTTTTGGATTGTACAGTCAGGGATCGAACTGCCTTAAATGTGGCTGCTCGGTATTTTCAAACAAAAATCAATTGCTAAACCAGCGTTTTTAAGCATGGGTTCAATATTGGTGAGGCACAGGATTGCTCTCTGTTTAGCTAAATGCCAAGTTCCTATGAAAGAAGACCAGATATACTGTGATGTAGGGGGAGGAGCCTATTGCAACCTTCACCCTTCACCTTGCATCCTAAGGAGTTCTGTCAGGACCTCAGCTCTTATCTCCCAGATACTGTATCCAGTGTCAGGGACTGTGCTGCTGTTAAGTGGAACTCACTTGCCGGGAATCGCTTTATGGTAAGGCGAGGCATACTCTGAACTTGACACATGTATAACAGGAAATGTGATAACTGCGCACTTACAGTTGTTAGAATACTTGGCTATGCCGTAAAATTGCACAATGAGGTTTAAAAATAGATACCTTCAGCATGCCTGCCTTTTACTGCAAGTCATTAGCACATTTTGACGTAAGCAGCAGTCAATTGTATCCCGCTTATTAGTTCCAAAGAGCTTTAAAGTATGTATGTCTGTAGGCATGCTTGCATATATGTATGCATGTATGCACAGCTAAATGAAGCACGCTTACAACTCGAAAGAAGCGCCTTGGTGCTGGCGGACAGCGGACAGAATGGCATAGAGCTGGTCTAGGTGAATGAGAGACGAAAGGGAGAGAGGCCAGAGCAACATCTAGCTTGAGAATTAATACATTTTTTCATATTTCCTGAATTTGGGCTGGTTCAGTGCCTTTTAGAGCATCATAGGAAGAGAATTCGATAAACAAACGTCCTGAACAGGAACGGCTTTTCCACCTCGTCTCACTCGGTCGTGGCCGGGCAGCAAAAGGAGATCGGGATGAGCAAAGGGAGGTGTCCTTCAATGGCTCTGCAGGGCGAGCAGATCTCTTCCAGAAACTGGACTCATTCCTCTGGTTCCTTATGGGCTATGCTGGTAGATGCCATGGGACGCCTGTGTGTGCCACATGTTTTTTACTCCCAAGCCCATCACCAAGCAGGCTGCACCATTACGAATCAGCTGCAAATGCATTGCACCCCCGCTTAGGTGGGCCCAGGTACATTCCATTGCATTAGTCAATCCTGGGTGACACAAAGGTATATAACTTTATGCATAAGGGTGTGCTTCCTTGAAACCCAAGTCATTCACTGGATGGAAAACTGCATTGGAAAGGTGGCATCTCAGGTGATGGCACAGCTGTAAAAGCTATGTATAAGCAAACTCGGAGGAGAATGTGTGCTTATTCTGCAGGTGTATGACACCTGTGGCTCTCCAGTTGCTTTGGACTACATCTCCCATGAACCCTTTGCTTTGACAATGCTTGCCAGAGATGATGGGCATTATGGCCCAGAAGGTCTTGAGAGCCAAAGTTGCAGACCCCTTCAATTAATGTACAGTGTATGCCTTCATCGAATAAAAGAAATGATTGGGTAGGGATAACGATGTAGATTCACTGTCTTTTCAGAAAAACGCAATTACTTCCCCAGTTGTGGGTGTTATTTCATCTGTAATACCCCTCTCAGTACATATTTTTCTAAGTAAGCAAACACGTTTGTGGTATGTTGTTTCTAGTGCACTCTTGCATACAAGGGATTACCACAGTGGAAGGGTCATCCACCACCGGGGGCTAGGATCTTGTTTCAGGGGGTCTCAAAATAGCATTTAAAAAACGGGGTACTAACTTTATTCAATGCACCAGTCATGAAAAGAGCACATGCACCCAGTCGCTAGTAGCCTGCACTAATTCCTGAGGCCCAGCATATCGTCGGCAGGATAATGTGTATCACTCATCAGCCAGTCTATGATGGAAGCCCCTTATTCCTCAATCAGACATATGCTGTTCCCCTGCCAGACACCTAAGGGAGTGTCTATGTCTTGGCCCTTCAGATCCCTAGATTTTGGATAACTTGTGTCCACAGCCATTCATTTTTTGTGATAGCTCCACCGATGTGATATCACTCTGCGGCCAAATCCTGGCCTTTGAACTTACAAAGTGCTTGGAAAGAAATTCAAGACACATGTCTACCAACAGCATCCCAGTCTGATTGCTCATGTTTCTCCTCTTGCAGGTAGCGCCAGGAGGCCTGTTTCTACCCTAAGTGTGCTTAATGAACTTGTATTTAATAAAACAAAATATTAGAGGGTCATTACAAGTTCAGTGGAAATGGTAGATCTGCCGATATTTGCCAAAATGTCGTTAACTCTAAACTCGACTATTGCAACAGCCTGATGATGGGTATGTCTAAGTCCAACATAAGAAAAATGCAGACTATCCAAAATGGAGCTGTTAGAGCAGTTAAGGGACTGAGTAAATACTCCAAGGTATCAGCAGCCAGGAGAAACCTACACTCACATGTCGGACAACATATCAAATTTAAAAGTGCTGTAACTGTTTTCAAATGCTTGTCCAGGATGGCTCCGAAATACCTCTCGGATAAAATACAGAAAGCACCTGTCAGGAGACAATTGCGTTCAAATAGTAACCTTGAGTTGCTACAACCCCGTCAAATTCTTAAAAGACCTGGCAGTACCAGGTTTACCTTCTGGGCTCCAAAGATTTGGAATTTGCTGCCGTTGCCACTCAAAAACTCTGTATCCATCAACATATTTAAAAAACAATTTAAGACATGGTTGTTTGTTGGTGGCACTAAGTAATCTTATGCTGCCTGTTTATCTGGTTCTATGACTTGCCTCCTGCTATTCTGTTTCTATGTTTTGTCTGTCCTTGTGAGCACTCTGGGGCCTTCGGGTGATTTTGCGCGGTTACCAGACATTTGGTCGAAAAAAATTGGTCGACCAGACAAATGGTCGAACCAATTTGGTCGAAAACCAAATGGTCGAATTTTTTTTATTTTTTATTTTCACCCCTTTTTTTTTATTTTTTTGGGGGGGTCCCCCAACCCCCTTTTTTTCTCTAAAAACCTCTTTTTTTAAAAAACGAAAACCCGAAAAATAAATATATAAATAAATAAAAAAATTCGACCATTTGGTTTTCGACCAAATTGCGTCGACCAAATGTCATTCGACCAGTTTTCAGTCGACCAAATGACTGGACACCATTTTGCGCTATATTAAAATTAATATAGATAGATAGATAGATAGATAGATAGATAGATAGATAGATAGATAGATAGATAGATAGATAGATAGATAGATAGATAGATAGATCCAACATGTTCCGGGTTGCTTCAAATGCCTCTCTCGACCATGCGGACCATTTAATAGAAGCATGAATTTTCTGCGGCTTAATGCATGTTTGCCTAAGTGAGCCCACTGAGGCGAAAGTAGATTCTACATCAGTCTCAGCCAAAGAGCATCTGCGTCGTTCGAGATGTACAGCGTGAATGAGCATTTTGCTTCTGATCCCCTTAGGTCACATCTGAATTGTAATAATATGTAGACATGCCTCACGTTACCTCCAAATTAATTTTACTGCGAAAGGAACAGATTTGGCTCAGTGGTCGAAGTGTACAAAAAGAAGTAGTGGAACTATGTTCTCTGCTGACCTGCCCCCACTTCCCACAAACCCCATCGCCACACCCCCTCCGACACACAATCCAAACCCCCAAGCAAACACACCTGCTCTTTATGGGAATGTTAGTGCAGTGCACGGAAGTGCAAGCTTCAACTTCTTCCTACACTTTTATTTTAAAACAAAACCATTCCTGAATGGTTTCTTTTAAAAATAAAAGTATAGGAATGGTGAAACTTAAAAATAAAAAGTATAGGAGCACTGCTCCCGACCGCTCCCGCCCACTTCAACCTCTGATTTGGCTCAAGGTCAAGGTACTTTTTCTTTATAGAAAAATGGCAGTAACATTAGTAGAATTCGTTCAATGCTTTCATTTAGCTTCTACATCAGGATTTTTCCCTTTTGCTTTTACACAGAATAATATGTAGAAGCTTTCTCTAAAGAACACAAATTCGAAATCAAGGTCAGTAATTTCCCTTTTTTCTACATAAAGAAAAAATGTAAAATGAACTCTGTTTAAGGAAGTTATTATTCCTCCATCTATATAAAATTAAATTGTAACTTTATTTTAAGAATCACTCAATGTTCAACATAATTTTTTAGTATTCACACATTTGAAGAAAAATAGTGAGTTCCTAATATGACAGTGAGGGCATGAAACCCTGACCAGAATTCAGAAACTGAGTCTGTTTACAAGATTTGCTGACACCTTACCCCTGAAGATTGTCTGTCAATGTTGGGGAGATAGGACAGAAACATATTGACACAGATTCAAATGTATTAAGACATTAAACAATTATTTCTCCTTCAAATAGTTTATCATTACCATCTAAGATCTATCAGGGATCAAGCTCTTGTATTTTAATGTGACAATAGATTTTACATAATGTATTAGTAGATTCATGCCCGTGTAATGCATCGACAGAATATGCTAATATGTAGCACCACTTATCTTATGATGCTATCTAATGTATCATATTTTTGTGTTACAATAAATGATGTATTTTTGTATATTTGTGTTTTTTGCCAATAAGAGATGTGGTTTTGCAGTTTGCATTTTTTTTTTGCTTCACTGGTGCATATTTTGTTGTAGCTCTGTGGCTCGCTTTTCTTGTTGTTCGTTTGCTTCAAATGCCACTAGTGGAATTCCTTGGAAATGCCGCCAGCAACATTCAAGGTGGGCTTTCAGCTGAAATTCCTCTTTAAGAAGCACCTGCAAACTTTCCTGTTTGATGCTGATTGATTTTATCTCACTCATCTGTTCCCTAATAAGCCTCCCCATATATTTTTTGTCTTTTCAATTTGTGTCTTGCTTCTAGGGTCTTTATTCCTTAGCCCTTTTTCAACTCTCTTCTGTGTGATTCTCCTATTCTCCTGTGAGCACCCTCTGGCCTTTGGGTTATGGCACAATAGAAACAAAATAGATAGATAGATAGATAGATAGATAGATAGATAGATAGATAGATAGATAGATAGATAGATAGATAGATAGATGGATGGATGGATGGATGGATGGATGGATGGATGGATGGATGGATGGATAGATAGATAGATAGATAGATAGATAGATAGATAGATAGATAGATAGATAGATAGATAGATAGATAGATAGATAGATAGATAGATAGATAGATAGATAGATAGATATCTTCACCTCAGAGATGTGGAGGTAAACATTTCTAGGTGGTCCTTACATTCTATCTACTGTATAGAAGCGACCAGCATGCGCGTCCCTCCAATATAGTAAATAAGGTTTTTACTATGGGCAATGGTAAAGGGTAGGAAAGGCGTGAATCTATGCCCCCCCCCTTTTCACCACATCCCCTATTCAGCGCATGAATGGTCCATGCTGACCTTCTTGTGTGAACCACTACCGTGCATTACACATTTTCCCTTTCACATTGAAGGTGAGAATGTGAAAGGAAAATACTGTTTAAAACAATTGTTTTTAAGGGTACTACTTGTAGAGGCAGTGTCTCTAGAACTCCTCCATAGGTAATCCAGAATCACCATCTCCGCCAGTGTAAAACTCTGAATTGGGACTATTTTGTGAAACACCACCAGCAAAAGTGGTAATTGCAGACAGCGGTATTCACAAATTAAATCCTCCCCATCTCATATTGAACCCCTAAGCGTGTCCTAAAGTGTCCCTAATCATACATGTGCATTGCAGGGACCAATAAGTCGTTTTTCTAGGCAGCAGTGATGGTCACTGCATCTTCCAGGCCACTTTCCACCTCATGATTATTTAGGTCATGTTATCTTAAGTTACGTTCATGGGATTTGATTCTGCACTAACACGGGCATGGTCTTTTGGTGCCATGGACTCTAAAAGTGAACAAGGCTGTGGTTCTTTAGGGGAGAACGAGTGGAAACGGAAGATTAGCTTTGCAGCGGTTTTGATGCATGCAGTATGGCGGTGCCCATTTACGGGGCAAGGGTCTCTTTCTAGATGGTACCAGTGGAGGGCACTTGAGGAATCTGCCTCCAGAGGAGTATCTTGTGGGCCGGTAGCGAGAGGATGTGTTGGTCAGGGCTGTGATATATACGTTGTTTGGAAAGGTGCAGCAATCTGATATTAATTGCTGCATGTGGGCTGCTTAGTGGGTTTCTGTATTATGTGGTGGAAAGTAGAATTTGAGTGTGATAGTGTGGGGTTTGAAGGTACATTATTCCTAATAGTACACTATGCTAGCATTCCACTTGTCCATAACATATCATGTACCCTGTTCCTTTCAAGTTACAAGATCCTCTATCACATGACATGGCATGAAGGATGGTTGACCCATGATGAGTTTACTTTGTGTTATCAAAAGGACTTCTAATGCTTTATGAAGGACTGCCATCTTTGGAAGTTGTGGAAGTCGTGGCTTTTTGATTTTTATTAAATTATAAAATTATGCAGGTATCCTTGTTTCTGGAAAGGAAGTCAGATAATAAGACTCCAGCCTTTCATTAAACCTCATGCCAAATGTATAGTGCATACATGTGCCCTTGCTGTACCAGTCTCCTGGCAATGCAGCACCTGCTCCTGAGTGGCACAAGGTAGGTTCAATGGTCACATGTGCATTCTTGATAACTGGTGTGGGCCATGCTCACTGCAGCCAGATGTGACATTTTAACTTCTGAACAGCTCTAGTCCCTGATCCCTGCATTGATCAGCATGTGAGGTAAACTGACTCAGGCATCGCCTGCCTGACCCAAGTTTCTTCTTGCCATTGTTGCTTGGACTGCATCGGTTATTAGATGCAATCAACAAGCTCACCAACTCCACGCTGAATCACCACCCTATGTAGCTCCTCAAAGCCTGCCACTGTTGATCACTGAAAGGCGGGAATAAGGTACAGCGAAGAGGCTGTGTTCTCCTAGTTCCCCTTTAGGACCGTTGTGACTTTTAAGCCTCATACCTGCCTTTTTCTTGAAAGACATTGGGCCTCATTACAGGGTTGCCGGCCTGGATACAACGGTACCGTTGTATCCGGACCAGCAAACTCTGAGTTGTGCTCGAGGGTGGCTTACATTCTGCCAGGTCTGACCTGGCGGAATGAAAGGCACCCGCGAGCACAGTAAGCCTGTAGCAGAGGCACGGTAATGAACCGTGCCGGTGCTACAGGGATCCCCATTCCCATTGAGCCCTATGAGGCTCAATGGGAATGGGGATCACCCGATTCTGGCACCCGCAAAAGGGCAATTACCGGATCCAGTGGGGCCAAAATAGCCCGGTAATTGCCCATTCGCGGGTGCCAGACCTGGTTGCAAGTTTGAAGGTAGCCTTGCCAGTTTTACCAGCAAGGCTACCTCCAACCTCGTAATTAGGCTTCAAACAGTGACATTGCTGAAATTGCTTGCCTGATCAACCATGTTCAAGCACTCAGAATACTATTCTATACCCGTTGTTCATTTTGTGTGTTTGCAATTATGATTGTTTAATTGAAGTATATATATATATATATATATATATACATAGTTTTTGTTTAGAACCTTAATTGTAAAACAATGGGCCTCATTACGTCTGTGGCGGTAAGGCAATAACGGTGCCGGTAGTGCTACCGGTGCCGTTGTTACCATGCCACCACATTACGAGTTCTGCTCACGGGTGCCGCTCTGCACTCCTGGTCAGACCAGGCGTGCAGAGCGGCACCCACGAGCAGAATAGTATGGTAGCAACGATCCCCATGGGAATGGGGGCGTACCGGCTCTGGGTCCCACGAAAGGGAAATTACCGGGCCCTCCAAGGTCAGAATGGCCTGGTAATTCCCCTTTCGTGGGACCTGGAGCTGGACCCGAGTTTAGGGGTAGCCATAACCTCATAATGAGGCTCAATGTATTTTGGTATCTTTGCGCTATTGCTGTTTGGGTTGCTACTGTTATCACTTCACACACCTCCAAAGAGTATAGCCTGCCCACAGCCCACGTTACCACAAAAGGCTAAGGAGGTACACACATCAGTCTGTATCTTTTTTAATTTAATGATTGGAATAACTGCTGGTCTTGTAGGAGTGCACTGTTCAGTCTGCGTTTTAGCCACTACTCATCCCTATAATCCTGCACAGCCATATTCATAACTTCACACACTTACACATTGGGCCTCATTATGAGTCCGGCGGTAAAATACCGGCACGGCTGCTGCTGGGGTCATGAATTTACCGGCACCCGGCAATGGGCAAATACTGGGGCATTCCAGCCCCGGCGTATCCAGTAATTGCCCATTGTCGGGTGCCAGTAATTATTACACCCCATCCCCATTTGAGTGCCATTGGACTCAATGGGAATGGGGAGGTCGGATGCACCGGCACCATTCTTGAATGGTGCTGGTGAATCCTTCAAGTTCTGTGCGCGTGTGCTGTTCCACCCGCCAGGTCAGACCTGTTCAGCTGAAAAGCATCCGCTCGCCGACCTCGTAGTTTGCCGGTCTGGTAACAACGGGACCGGCAAGCTTACCGGTACCATTGTTATGGGACCGGCAACCTTGTAATGAGGCCCAGTAAGTTAGTCTGATTCTGAGGGGGCGACCCTGTGCGAGAAGTCTTGCATTTTTTTTGTTCATTCACATATTTGACAATTAGTGTGGCACCGGCAGAAATCCCACAACACGGGTTGTGTGCACATAATTTGAGAAGCCTTTAAAGTACACCTCTGACCAGTCTTTTCAACATCTAGCAGAGTTAACTGTAGCATTGCTATGCACTTTATATAAAAGCATGTGCACTCTCTTTCGGAATAATGTAAACACACCGAGTGATCTGCACCACTGTTTCAGATTGCCATCTGCAAGGGTGTGAAAGTCCTTGCATATTTTGATTTTTATTCGATATAATAATGCAGGTAATTCTGTTTCTTAAAAGGGGGGCTGCTAATCAGAGCTCCCTTTCATAAATGTGTCATACCAAAATTATAGTGCACCCATCACCCTTTGATGAGTCATCTTCATGGCACCCTCAGCTCAAGCCTGTCCAAAGGTCACATGTGCATTCTTGGCAGCTGCCGGAATGAGATTTCCATGCAGACATGGCTTTTTAGTCTTCTGGCCTTGTTTCCAAATTCAATCATTGTCTGCCTTAGTCAGTCTGCTAGCATGAAAATCTTTAAATGTAAGCCATGCGTGTTTGGGGCATGATGACTACTAAGAGAGTTAAACAGCCACAGCAATTTAGTATCACACTAGGGTCATCTCTGTAAGCATGGCCCAGCTATGTCAGGACTGGTGTGTATTAATGTTTGGTCTGTCTCCAAAGCTGCCTGATGGAACAATAGCCATTATGCTGTTTTTTGATCATCCTGAAGGAAAGGTAACACCTTCCTCTCAGGGCACAGGAACCATCACCAGGAGGTCTCCTGGGAATCAGTACTTCAAAGGCAGGACTGACATACCAAATCCACACTCAAACCAGGGTACTGACCACATGAATCCCTTTTGAGGTCAGCAGGCATAGGGAGGGGTTGGAATGAGAGTAGTCAAAAGGGAGGGGTGGGCTGAGGGAGGGGTCCCTGCATATGGGTTTCTGTAAGGGCTTTCTAACACTTCCTGACTCCTTTTCCTGCAAGACATGGTACTCTGGGTATTTCAGATGGCTAGGGTCACTTGTTACAACAAGGAGTGGATCACTTACCACAGCGTTGCTTTGGAACAATCCCCTCTGACATGTTGTCTTCATAAGGAGAGGGGCATTTTTTGATTAATCTTTGGGCCATCAAGACCAGAAGGCAGATTCACTGGACCCCTATTAAGAGTACAGTTTGTTCCAAAGTCCTCTGCAATAGAGGTGACAACAGAAGGCATCCAAGAGACAGGTGGGATCTGCCTCCTAATTTTCCCCAGGGAACAGTGGGGTTGATTACTGTGTAGCAAGGCCTCTCTTCTGGCTGCACTGGTGCCAGGACGATGTCCACTGTAGGTGAAGGACCCACCGTAGGTACCAGTCAACCTGCTGGCATGGAAGAGAAGAACAGAAGGGCTCACATTGTCCTGTAGAGCTTGGATTGGCTCACCCAGAAACCACAGAACCAAGGAATCCCCTGCATCACCAAACTGCCTTGATGCTGGTTTTAGCACCTTTTGACACCATCAAAGCTACTCCAAGAGAACCACCAGAGTCATCCTTGACCCCAATGTACGACTACCATTGCATCACTGAGTTTGCTTAACACCAACTCTGCTGTCTCTGCATCAAAGATCAACAGAGTCTTCTAGCTTCCCCAGTTGAACACCTCTGCCTGGTCACCAGCTCCTTCGAATCCCACATCGACACCACTAAGGCCCCAATGCCATTTTGAGCCAGCTAAATCTGCTTCTCGCTGACGACAAGTCTCCCCTTCTCAGTCCTCGAGTTCATTGAGTCTTCCAGTGTTGCCGACCCGACACTGCCTGAAATTATCAGTGTCTTTGACCCACAACCAGACTCTGCTGCTGAACAGCACAGCATTGTTGGAACCTGTCATAACCACTCCAGCACTTGACCACGGACTAGTACAGAAAGCACCCACCCTCCAGGTTCAACACCGAATACCATAGCTCAATGTTCTTGAACACCAAAGACAAGAGGCTGTGTTCCCCAGCTCCATTCTCTGGGACCATTGTGCCTTTTAAGCCCCCCTTCTCCAGCTTGCCGAATGCTTCTCCACTGCCCATAGTTCCCTTTCACAAAAGTCTGCAATCTCTGTGTTTCTTATTAATTAGTTGCTTGCATTTTATCGTTTGATTAAATGTCCATATTGTCATAGAACCTTCATTGGAGATTCTTTTATTTTGGAACCATTGTACTAATGTTGTTTGGGTTGCTACTGCTACTGCAATCAACTCAAAACCCTCCGGAAGAAACAGCCTGCCCTTGGGCCGCATCACCAAAAGAAGCAAGGAGGTATACCTGTTGGGCTATGCCTGTTTCACCTTTATGATTGGGATCACAGCTGCTTAAGTAGTAGTGTGAGGCTGAGTAGTCGGTTTAGTCATTACTCATTCCTGCAGAGCAGTAGTCATTTCGTCGCAACCACTCGTAATGCTTTTGCATGTTTAGACCAATGCACAAACCAGAAGTAGCACCTAATTTGAGGAACAACGTGTCACTCACATTCCACTCCACCTGCTGGTGTGCAGGAATCCCACTGTGCATGATTGGCCCCAAGCACCTAGGTGAGAGGAAAAACTGGATGGGACTCTGCCCAAGTGTGCCCTGGACTGGACATTGGCCGTGACAAACCTTAAAGGATCCAGCGCTCATAACAGAGGCACACACAGGGAATGGCATGGGCGGGCAAGGCCCACCCGAAATCTGTAAATGCCCACTCGGCAGCGCTTTGTGGGCATTTGCAGATGTTAATGTCACTGCGGTGGGCCCAGCTACATTAACTCCAGGCCCCACTCGTTAGGCAATCCTGGCTGCGCCTCTGGTCTGCATTGAGATTCAGCCCGAGCCGTCCGGTGAGAAGGCAGGGCAGGAACAGGGGAGACCTATTCCAGAGTGTATTCCATCTTCAGTCATGGATTTGCTTCGAGATGTCTCTGCCACTCCGGCTGCATGCCCAGGGCTTTAAGTGGGGTAAGAAATCGAAGGGGGGGCCCTTGTTTGGGGGCGTGGCTTGTGGGAGGGGCGTGGCCTAAAAAGTACGCAAATCGTAGGGTATACACACAAATATATATAAATGTTATATATTTGTGTGTGTACCTTACTATGGTTTGTGTACTATGCAAGCTATCTTTTCTAAACATAGAAATATGTAACATATTTCTACGTTTATAAAAGATGGCTTGCAAAGTACACAAACCATAGTAAGGTACACACACAAATATATAACATTTATATATATTTGTGTGCATACCCTACGGTTCGCCTAGTTTTCAGGCCATCTTTTCTAACATTTCAGGTTTATAAAAGATGGCTTTGAAAGTACACAATTCAAGCCATCTTTTATAAAGCTTTGACTACGTGTCCGTCGGCAAAGCTTTATAAAAGATGGCTTGAAATCTGTACTTTCAAAGCCATCTTTTATAAACCTCGAAATATGTCGAGGAATCCCCAGGTTCGCCGAGGGTTAAAGACGCCTCAGCGACCTGGGGAAACAAAGGGACAGTAACGGCCTCGGTGACCTCTCGCACGAGGGGTCACCAGATGCAGTTACTATGACTGACGGAAGTGGCAGCCAGCCACAGCTTTGCTGTGGCTGGCTGCCACTTCTGTCAGCTTGCCTGACTTCATTGCAGGCACATCATCCCGTCGCGGCTGCGGCCGCGACGGGATAATGCATCCCGCCAATGTTGCGGTAGGACGGGGCCCCGGTAGGGCCCCGGCTCAGTCCCACTTTTTGGAGAAAGCCGGGGCCCGGCCCCGGCAGGCCCCAGCCGACTTTAAGCACTGTGTATGCCCCACATTTCTGGGAGTGGCCTGCTGAACGAGCCATGGCCCCCTAACATTGTCTGTGTGGACGTCCTTGTGTCATTGCAGCAAAATTAGAAGTCCATACCATATAATTATTTAAAAAGAAAGGCAACAGACGTCAAAAGCATAGAGCATACTTGAGATTCCTTGTGCAACGGTAGTCAAATAGGTTACGGCGGATTTAGGCTGCCTCATTATTTGCTTGCCTTATAAATAGCTATTCCACTCATATGTGGGTTCTCCACATTTATCTAACCGACACCCTCCTCTTTCCGATCTGTCAGAGCGGCTGGAGACCATGCACGGGGCAGCGGTGCACGGTATGTAACTCCCAGTAACATAACATAATACAATCCTCAAATTGTCACCCTGTGCTTTGTATTTGTACACCACCTCTTCCAGAAAATGTGTACCTAATTATTTTAAAGTGATTTCATGCATTTGCGTATTATTAAGGCATGCATGCATGAGGGCTGCTCTGTATGTTTACTAAACGGTTATAATGCACCCTGGAAACAAGAATATCGAAATCTTCATTGATGAAGTGTAGACCCATTACACTAACTTTAACACATTATTTGGCCTAAGAGCAATGGGATAAGACGTGTTCCGAAGAGTCTCTGCTGATCCCGAAACATCCTGAAGCACAAAACCATCAAGACTGAGGTCTCCGCGCCACAAAATGAAGCTACAAACGTCTGAACATGCGGGGAACAACGTGAGCGCACTCCTGGAAAAATCGGAGCACCAGAAATGCCAATGCGCCCGCCCACCCGCAACTACGGAGTGCCCCGACTCGGACCAACATAAAATGGCGGCCACCCCGAGACAAAGGACCCGGTCGTGAAGCGGACGAAAAAAGGGAAACGAAACTAAGGAGCAACTTGAGCCTGCCGTAAGGGGGCCCCACTGCACACAGAACAGAGCAGATTGCAGGAGACACTATTCCGTGGACAAGGACCAGCATGCCGTGGATAATGCCAAGCACCCAGCTTGGGGGCCAGTGCAAAGAAACGCAGGCACGGTAGCCCCAATCCCCCGCAATGCAAAGCTGAGCAGATTCCCACGGACACCTGAAGCACTGCAGTCAAAGGAATAGACTGCCGAGAAGCGCCCCAGTGGTGGACCAAGTATGCGGAGAGGCTGAATCCTGATGCCGATAATCACCAGAGTCTGTCGCGAAACAAGAAGAGGAAGTGACAAGGACATGAAGCGGCGCGTACCGAGCAATGCAGACGGGAAGCAGTGGAGCCGACAATATAGACCGAGTCACCTTGAACAACAGGAGATACAATATCCGACATAAGAGAGCCGGCTGGGAAGAAGGGAGAGCCCAAAGCTGACGCGACTGCTACACACACACGGATGGTTGAGACACAAAGTATCTTCTGGCTGGTAACGCGGAAAGTATTGCAACGGGCGCTCAGACGAAGGAGGCCAAACATCCATGGAGGTAAGCCTGAACAAAGGAACGTAAAAAAGCGGTGCAAGGAGGTGTGCCACCACAGATGCCCTGCACTGCTTAGAAAGCCTCTATAGAAAGGGCAAACACAACAAACTTTGGGGAAGCTCCTCACCCAACACTGATAACCCACGGCCAGACGGAACTAACAAAGAAATTTACCCACGAATGAACGTTAATGAAAAACTCGCATTAACATTGGGTTCAATACAGGGAAGACACAAAAGCTGAGGACACTGTTGATATAAAGCAGAAGGCTCAATACAGAATTTAGGAGGGCCAATGTCGTGCACAGCAGACAATAACAATTATATCACTAAAAAATCCATTAATAAGTGTGCCGGCAGGAGACAAGCACCAGTAAAACGCTGGGAAGAACAGGTGCAGGTGACACACATGGGAAGACCGCGCTATCACGAAACCCGTAGATGTGGACATGCACTACCACTGAGAGGCCCGGGGACAGTGGAGGCAGATGGACAAATAGCCTGAAGGACCAGATGAGGCCTTAAAAGAAACAGCACAACAACAAGGTACATTAATAGCACCACAGCAACTGATAGCAGTGACAACACCCAGGAGGAGCACCGATGCCAAAGGTGGAGTAGCACACAAGCCACGACCACACCAGCTGCGGCCAGGAACGAGGCACTACAGCGGGGAATCGAAGGCATGCTGTGATAGAAACAACCTTATTGGAGGTGTGGCGGTGCTGGAGGCACATGCAACTATAAAGCAGGCACTCGGATAACATGCAGGCGAAACAGACCGGCGTACGCTGCACCAGCGACTGGATAGAAACACACGTGGCCAGTGATGACATCCAAGGTGAGCAAACAGAAGGGTAAGCAACAGACAATGGAGGATTTCGCCAAGCCAACTCAAGCTGAGGAGTTATTGCGATCTAAGAAGTAAGAAGGCCAAGGTGGAGAACCCCAGGGGCGGAACGATTAACCCATCATGGATGCCATAGCAGAACTAAAGACATCATGGGAAAGCAAACTAGACAGGGCTATGGCGGAACTGAAAGCCTCACTTGAACTGAAAATCGATGAGGCATGTGTGGACATCAACCTCCTGCGTCAGGATGTGCGGAAGCCGGCAGAGCGAACGGGGGAACTAGAGAAAGAAGTTAAATCGAATGGAGAGACCTGCACTGTGATAGAAGGTCCATAACTGGGAAAACAGGGTGGAGGAGGCAGAGGGGCGGGCACGCAGAAACAACATCTGCATAATCGGACTCCCGGAGGGCACAGAAGGCTCGGACCCTACTAATTAAGTCGAGAATATGCTACTACAAGAAATAGATGGTGGGGCATTGATGCAGGGATTTGTGGTGGAAAAAGCACACAGGGCCTTGACCAGAAGACTGCCACTGGGGGCCCCACCATGCCCACTCATTGCCAAGATACTAAACTACAAAGAAAGGGGGAAAATACTCCAGCATTTCCGCAAGAGTGGGACCATCAGTAGAGGATCCGCCACAGTTACAGAGTACCCAGATTACACCTTCTTGGTAAAGAGGCAGCGGCTGAACTATGGGACCATCAAGAGGAGGATGCGAGAGGCGGGGTATAAATATATGCTGTTATACCCTGCAAAACTGAAAGTGATACACAACAACAAAGTGCATTTTTTCGAAACCCGGGAAGAAGCAACAGCATGGTTGGGTGTGCGCAACTGCCCAGCAGGAACTGATGATCAGATGGAACTGATAATCAGGAGCACAAGTGAACTTGGCTCCTCAGAGAAGTACCCGGGGCAGCACGGGGGGAGGTGGGCCAGCATGGCAAGGACATTAACTTTGGACTGGAAAATAGATAAAGTGGGACAGATATATACATAATCTATACTGAATATAAGTGCAACTACTGGAATAGCAATGCAGAAACACAGATGGAACTCATTATCATCCCCCATAGTTAGTTTGTAGATGAGATATCATTAGCGTGGCCCCCCTGCTGGGATCCGAGCACCGGTATAGCCAAGAAAGTACTAGATGTGGGGTAGGCTGAGATCAGAGATGGAGCTGGGCAAAAGTTGGGGAAAGGGAGGGAGGCGGGAGGGAGTTGGGGAGTTTGGAGGGGTGCAACGGTTGGGGATAGGGGGGTAGGGTGGGTTAGGGGGAGTTTGGAGGGGTAATTGTTAGGGAACGAGCCAACACTCAAGCACCGCTGTACGTTAAACGGAGAACAAGAGAAGATAGAGGAGGTACTGAATATGGATGAAAATGGGAGTCCTCAGGATAGCAACCTGGAACGTCAGGGGACTCATTAGCTATTTGAAGAAGAATAAGATCATGACACACCTGAGGAGGCAAAAAATAGATATAGCTTTGTTACAAGAAACTCACCTCACAAAAGAAAAACAAGAGCCAATAGGCATAAGGTGGAAGGGGACCACTATCGGAGCTACGTATTTGGCATATGCCAGGCGGTTATCACCAGGATGGTGCCACACGTACCCTTTCAATTACTGCAATCCAAATTGGAGCCAGACGGGAGGATGGTAATGATACGGGGAATGTTGGAAAATAGAGAGTTATGCATCCTTAACACATACTTCCCAAATCAGAATACAGTAGCCTACTTTAAGACCCTGTATGACAAAGTCAGCTCATACTTAGACGGCACGGTCATTTGGGGAGGGGATTTTAACTGCACGCTGGACCCCCAGGTGGTAGATCAGATACAAAATTAGATAAGCCTACCCCCGCAGCCAGAACCCTGAAGACCCTACTAGATTATTTCCAGCTGGAAGACTTATGGAGGCAGCACCATTCACATGATAAACACTACTCTCATTACTCGGCTCCACAAACCTGTAGACACGGTTAGACTATATGTTTGCCAATTCGTAACTCACCAGGGAGATGGTGAGTTTGGAATATAAAGCGAGGGTACTATCAGACCACTCACCCTTAGTCCTAACATGGCAACACCAGCCCCGCAGAGCTAAGATTCCAACGGGGAGGCTTAGAGCCGAAGCACTGAAAGACGCAGGGTTCAGAGAGGACCTGAGGGATGAAATAATAGAATACTTCGAGAACAACACCGGCAGTGTAACATCAGAGGGTACTCTGTGGGAGGCATTTAAGGTGGTGGTGAGGGACGCGGCTATATCCAAATCCAAGAGACTCCAAGAGGGCATAACTCGAGAGTTGCAAGAAGCAGAAAAGAAACTAGAAGCTATCATGTGTAAAGGAGACACCTCACAGGAGGACGCTGAGTCCATGCACCAACTACAACAAGACTGTGGCGGGTACTGGGAGAGACTATGCAACTTAAACTATAAGAAATATATAGAGAGACAGCATGCAGGTGGAGATAGGCTGGGGAGGCTGCTGGCATGGCTATATAAAAATGAGATGCCCAGATCAGCGATAAGGGAGATAAGGGGAGAAGATAATCAAATATGGGATACCCAAGAGAGCGTAAACAAGGGATTTCTTAAATTCGATCAACACCTATATAGAGACACCAGGGGGACAGAAGCACAGGAGATAAGAGAGATGCTAGAGGACATAGGGTTACCCAAACTGAGCGCAGGAGAAAGAGAGAACTTATAACCCCCAATCACAATAGAGGAGCTAGAAGCAGTGGCTTTCACTGCGTCTAACGAGGCAATTGCTATTTCATCTGCGTCACCCTTTGCTTGTTCTATGACCCGGTGGAGCCTCCTATGGTTGTCGGATATACTTCTGCTCGGTACATACCTGGTCTGGTCAGGGTGTATGAGTTTGCCTATAACCAGTTTGAGTCTGTTTGCCAGCACCACTGTGAGTATTTTGCTATCCTGGTTTAGCACGGATAGCTGTCTATACAACCCACATGCTGTGCTTGGTTTATTCGATTTAAGGAGCTGAATGATTATCGTTTCCCTTAAGGATTCTGGTAATCTCCCTGTCTCGAAGGCTTTGTTTAGCATAGCCAATTACATCATTCTTTTGAGATATTTGGGAGAAGCCTTTTGGATCGGTTGCAGTCTTGGGTCGACGACAATAAAACATTTTCTCCTACCAGGCCTGGCTTCAGAGTCAGCCTGGTCACAGCATTACAAGAGCTAAATCTACATTGTAGCACACTCTGGGTCTGATATACAAAAATGGTTTCAATGGAACTTTCCCATGTTAAACCATTTGCATGAATCAGGCCCTCGATGTTTGTTAAGGAGGAGAACTTGCATGCCGCATTCACTGGCCTAACAGGGACCTTTGGCTCCATAGATCAGTCGAGCAGATGGCCTACTCTGCATTCCATAGGAAGTTTTAGAGATCTGTAAGCTATAATCCACCTTGTTCATGAAAATAGCACTGACCTGGTAAGATATAACAGGGGTGGCAAGGTGACTGTCCCCATGTTGATTAGGGGGGAATATGCCGCGGCTGTGTGTTTGCCCCCTTATTAAATCTTTTCACACACTTTCTTCACCAGCACCTTTGCAGTGTAGGGTTTGAAGTTCATTGTGTGGCTGATTTCAGCATGCCTGTGTGATCTTATTCAGATTACAGCGCCCTCCTGGAGGACACGCAGAATTCTCTGCAGAAACTGATAGATGTGTTTGTATCTTTCATGAATAATTTAGGACTAAGTATTAATGCAACCAGATCGACTGTGCAATATTTGGCACAAAGAAGACATCCCGGATCGACCCTTAACTGCAGGAAGGGTACATATTGGGAATGTTAATCAGTCTACTTATGTAGCCATTCCTATCACGGCTGGTTTAAGTTATACTGGTTGTAACAAAAAAACAGGCAACTCGTAAGTCCTAAGCCATCAGTGGAATCTTTACTTTTGCCGCCAGTTTTGAAGCCCAACCTCTCACATACATGATAAAGGTGTACAAGGCTAAGGCAAACACAGTTAGTGTTTAAAGCATGGATAAACAGGGCTGTAGTGGAGAAGCAAAGTTACAAGTAACTCAACAATAAATGATGTCATTGTTTTTTAGGTCTTCCTAATTCAACTCCATCGTTTGCACAACACTCAAAGGTTGGCATTGGATATATAAGTGGTGAAGTCACTATGGTGTCCATCTCTCTCTTTTTGAATGTTTTCACAAACAAGGAGGCATGGGTAAACAACCTGCTGGTGTATATTATATGGTAGGGTTTCCACAGCCCAAAAGACCTGTGGCTAAATTGTGTACTTACTTCTTTAGACCAAGGACGGACAATAAATAGGCCAGCTACAGGCTCTGATGTCTGGCAGGCGGAATTTGAAACCTGTGCTAATGTCGTCCCTAATTGAACAGAGGGAACTCAGCAGGTAAATTCATAAAATGGCTGAGATGGTAAGCCCTTTGCCAGGCTGTCATGGCAATATCACCTGATCTTGCTCTGCAGCCGTGTTCATTCTAAACCTTCCAGCCATCACCCCTTTGTGTTTGCCGTATTTGACATCCAGCCCCTACCTGTCTGACAGAAGCCTAATTATTAGGCGCAGAGTTAATTGCTTATTTGCGAAGAACAACCTATTTGATCAGTGGTTCAAGAATAGCTCCCAACTGTTTGTGCTGTGCAAATATAGCTGATACAGCTTTTCACGATATCTTTGTATGTGAGAGATACTGGGTCCCAAGCAGAAGATACTGAGTCTCAACTCGCCACCTGTTTCATGATCCTTGTTACAATGTTACCTTTTTATGTAGTATTCATAACAAATAGGTAGTTTAAGCTAAATCAAGAATTGCATTGTATATCTTATTTGCAAATTCAAAGCCTATATGTGTTTTTAACAACCATGCACACATGTGAGATACTAAAGTATTCCGAGTGCATCTGTTCTCTTTTTTGCCTTGGCCACTAAGCCGCCTGGTGAGTTTGTGCTCAGACTGTGCTGTGCAGCCCCTCCTCTTTCTTCCAACTACACTCCGCTGCCCCTATGGCACTAACCATCTCTCCTATGTTCTCTAACTGCTACACTATCACCTATCCTCCCACTCTCATGAGGTCTGGAAGGACAAAGCTTAAAAAATATTTCCTGACCACTAACCCTGGCCTACCTATCGCAGACAACTATGTCAGCGCTACTTCCAGACAGATATTCATGGATACGCCCTTTTCTGTCCCCTCTCCAGATCTATGGACTCCTCATTCCATCTCTACTCTGTCTCTCTCTTCTCACATCCTCACACATTAATGGTGGTGCTAAATGAAAGGTCCTCTTGGTGGACTTCGCATCATCCAGGAGTATCATTAATGTTTATCACACTGGCACTATCTTGGTTCCGGGTCCTCAACTCAACCTCCTCCTCTTTGACCGGTGCCTGCCGTCCCTCATTAACTTCCTTCCCACACATGCTACTCCTTCTTCCACTCTCTCTGTCCCCCCTCCGACTGTTGTACAACACACCCCAGTACCCCTTCCCGGTAAACCTTCAAAGATAGAGATCTCTTGCATCTAGCCACACTTAGTGCTCGTTCTGCCATCAAACACTGCCGACATTTGCCTCCTCCATTTGCCTCCTTCTTGAAGACCTTGACCTCGATATCCTTGCTCTTATCGAGACGTGATTCAATGCCAGTTCAGTCACTGCTTTTGACTCCCTTCTCCCTGATGGCTATAAGATCATCTCCAAGACTCGCCCTAACCATGCTGGCGGTGGGGTTGCTCTGATCTTCCCAGAGTGGGTCCCTTCTTCCCTCATACCCACCCAGTATTACTCATCCTTTGAGAGCCTTGTTTGCAAGCTGGTCATCTCTCCCACCTCCTCTCTGACCATTGCCACTATCTATAGGCCACCTGGCTCTACCACCCTGTTCCTCTCTTAATGGGCTGATTTTTCCTCCTCTCTCCTCACAACCACCGCTAAACACCTTCTGGTGGGTGATATCAACATCCACCTCAACCGCTCAATCACAGCATCCACTCTCTTCTGTGACCCCTGCACCTCACTCTCCCTCCCCATTCTCCCTTCTGGCTCTACCCACTCGGCTGGAGACACTCTTGATGCCTTCATCCACGCTGATCTTTCACTCTCCTCCCACTGATCACCCCACTCTCCTGGCCAAACCACTCTCCTCTCCGATCACCTGCAAACCTCGTTCATGAACATCCGTCCAATGAAATGAGTGTCAGCTGCTGCCTTCGCATCTACCTTCATCCCCCCTCTCTCCCCACTACAGATTCTACCTCTGACTCTGCTCTCAGCAACCTCCATCTTGCCATTACTAACACCCTTGACATTCTTGCCCCAGTCATGAGGATCTGCCTGAAACATGCCTCCAAGCGTAACACCTGGTATTACTCTGAACTTGCAGCCCTGAAACGCAAGTGCAGAGCTGTGGAACAGAAGTGGCAGTCCGCAGGCTCACTTCCTGTCGCCTGCTCCAAAGGCAATACAGACTCTCCAACTGTGTCAAGTAAAGGGCCCAAATCCAGGCTCGTGTCTCTGGTGCATCTAACAACACGCTTGAACTCTTGAAAATCTGCAGGGAACTAGCCAACCCTTCCGCATTCTCATCCTCACATCTTCCCTCCCAGGCCCTCTGCAACACACTGGCCACACACTTCACTGTAAAAACTCAGGACGTCCTGAGTCTCATTGCGTCCCTCTCCTCCTCCCCTTTCCCCAGCACCCTGCCTCCTATGGCTTCCCATACACCCTCTGCCCTTCTCTCCTCCTTTTCTCCTATCACACCTGATGAGGTCACCAGAGTTGTCCGCTCCATGAAGGTCACCCCCAAACAGGTCTCCCCTTGTTCCTCCAAAACCATTAAGGACAATATTGTCTCTCTTGCCCGTGCACTTGCTGATTTCTGCAACCACTCTTTTGCTACTGGTTCTTTCCCCTCCTCCTTCAAGCACTCCTTTGTGCGACCCCTCCTGAAAAAAACCTTCTGCAGACCCTTCTTGTCCAGCCGACTACTGCCCCATATCTATCACCCCCCTTCCTTGGGAAACTCCTGGAGAAGCAGATCTTCCCCCAACTGACCCAGCACACTGAACTTGCTGGTTGTCTCCACGACCATCAATCTGGATTCTGAGCATCCAAAGGCACAGAAACTGCTCTTCTGAACACCTGTGAGGAACTGCTCACATCTCTTGATTCCAAATCTCCAGCTGTTTTCATCTACTTCATCTCTCCTCTGCATTTGATACAGTCAACCACTCCATCCTCATAGAACGGCTCCACGATACCCTAGGTATCTCAGAGTGTGCACTGGACTAGCTCACCACTTTCCTCAATGTCCGTCCCAGGGTATTCTGGGCTCTATCTACTTCCCCACCTCTATCTCCACCTGCAGTATACCCCAGGGCTCCAACCTTTCTCCCTGGCTTTATCGCCTATCTGCTCCACTTGCACATCTCATTTTCACCTTCTCCCCTAGCTTCCAGTGTTACATAGATAACACACAACTCTTCTTCAAACTTCCCTCTGACCCTCTCCTTACTTTGTTCATCATTTCAAACTGTTTATCTGCCATCCAGTCCTGGTGTACTTCCAATGTTCTCTGCCTCAATGCCAGCAAGACTGAGATCCTTCCTGTTTGGACCCCTGATCCCTCTTTCTTCCCCTCACTCTGGCCATCTTCTATGGGCTCTCCCCCTTCTCCTTCAGCGGAAGCCAGAAACCTTGGAGTCATTTTCGACTCCTCTCTCTCCTTCCTCCCTCATGTTCAGGACCTTGCCAAGAAGGCCCACTTTCAACTCCACCTCCACAAAGGAATTCATCCTTTCCTGACTTTCCCCCAGAAACTCAATGTCTGTAGAGCTCCTGTTCTCTCTAGGCTAGACTACTGTAATAGCCTTTTCCTTAATCTACCCTCTTCTTCTCTATGACCCCTCCAGCTAATTCAGAATAGGGCTGCATGATTTATCCTTGGCCTCAAGCCCAGGGACTGCATCTCTCCAGCCCTAAAAACTCTCCACTGGCTCTGGGTTGTTACAAGGATCAAATTCAATTCTCTCTGCATCATCCATAAGGCTGTCTGGGGCCGGGGACCATGCTATCCACAACTGGCTCTCACTAAGTACTCTCTCTCCATATCTTTACATTCCTCTGGCATCAATTCTCTGTGTGTCAATCGCTTCACTAAACGGTGACCTGGTGGCCAATCCCTTTAGTCAGAAGGCTCCCTCCTTTGAAACAGCCTCCGACCTTCCTCTTCGTCTTGAGCCGGATCTCCTCAAATTCGGGAAGCTCCTCAAGACCTTCCTTTTCACCTCCTCCTTCCCTTCCTCCCTCCTCAGCTAAACCCCACAGCTTCTGAGAATGGCGACCAGGGCCCTTATGTGTCCTCCTGGGTCCTTGCCTCCCACGCCCAATCGCCTTCAGCCCCCGCTCACCCCAGCACTTGCCTTGGCACCCGCTGTCCTATGCCACCCTAGGCTTGCACTTATTTATTTAATGGCAGCTGACCACTCCACCTGGGCACTTGCAGCTGCTCACTCCGTAGCGCATCCCTCTTGATACACCTAGCACTTAGGCCCCACTCCCTCATCCCTTCTCTCTCTCTGCACTTGCACGTTCTGAATGCTCACAAGGCCTAGTAGGTCTGCCTCTCTCTTTCATTGCTTTATTTGATTTTCATTCACATGTTCCTTCTCTGTTGCCCGGTGGGCGCTCTGAAACTTGCTGTATAGCGCCTTACAAATGCACAATAAACAGATAAAAATAAATAAGTAACCTATGCCTTAACCCAATTAGACTTTTCCTTGATGGCTGTTCTTAGATCTGTCCTTTATGGTCCTTGTCGCTGTACAGCACACGGCACATCATGAGCCATCAAGCACACCGTCGAACAATATCTCAACATACAACCTACTTCAGCCAATAACGTTGTAGCTACGCATCTACTCTTTCAGCCACCAAAGCATGTCAGTCACAGTGAGACCATTTTAATTGCTATTGTGTCCTACATAAATGCCATTAACATCACATAGGCCCACTTTTGCTTTTGTCACATTCATGAATTTTTAACACGTGGCAGATTCTCATATAGTTGTGCAAATTTTAAAAAAAAAAGTCCAGAGATTATACTTTTTCAAATTGGAGCACTTTAAGAAATGTACAGGTCACCTTATTCACAACGGTTACCTGTGCATTTGGGGCTGTGCAGCAGTGTAAGAGATGGGCTATCCAGCCCTTTGCGCGCTCCCATCACAAATGTATGACAGACTCCTAGCACCCATATGGGTGCTGGGAGTGCATTTCACTGTGACCGGCCCTTAAACGGCTTGGTATTGTGAAACAGCAAGGTAAACAAAATATATCTATATACGTAAACAAAAAAATAAAAGCACTTCTATTCCTGTTTGGGGGATAGGAATGTAAGTGTAACAACAGCCGTTCAGGCCGATGCTGTAACACTTAAAGAAAAATGCATGGCACCCGCCTGTAGCTGTTCTCAACATGTGCACGGGAATGTGGCTCATTTCTGCGCATTTCAATGCACACCGTGTTTGAGAATTCGGGATCTAGATTGAAAGGCACAGAAACCCCCACAATGTGCGTAAATGGGCAAATGGTTCATAAAAGGCGTATGAAGGTGTGTATCTCTGATGCGCACATTGAAATACTCTTTGAGAAAGGGTGCAGCTTTTTGGGAGCAAGCGATGAGGCACGCCTGCGCATCTCATGAAATGCGCCTAAAAGATTTTGCGAATCTGCCCCGTGGTTCTCAATTGCCTTATTTGCAAGGTACTGGTTAGTCTAGGGGCTAAATGTGTGACCTTGTAACCTGAAAACTGTCTTCCAATCCCTACTTCAGTAATTGTGTAGTTCCAGACAAAACACGTTGGGCCCGGTTCGTGGAACCTTTAGCGTGGTGCAAAGTGACTTTGCTCTGGTGCACAGTGACCTTGCACTGCCATTAAACACCCTGATACACAGAGTGGTGCAAAGTGTATTTTTGCAGTGCAAAGTCACTTTGCACTGCAAAAAATACACTGTTCACCACTCTGTGAATCAGGGTGTTTGTTGGCAGTGCAAAGTCATGTTGCACCAGTGCAAGGTCACTTTTCACCACACAAAAAAATCCATGAATCCTGCCCTTGATCTTTCTTTGCCACAAATAGTACATTTGTGAAATGTAGATGTGTAGCCAACACATGTGAAGTGTGTTGTCTATCGCCAACGCTCACCGCCACAGCCCTGTTTCAGTAATATGATGTCAGCGGAACCCTAAACCCCATACTTTTCTATGCACATCATGTTCGAGCTGTTTGGCTGCAGGCTACAAGCCAACAAAATACATTGACTTTTTTGATACATATATAGATTTAAACGTGTATATTGCAGTATGTGAACGATCATCTGGTTGCAATATAATAAATGAAGTGTGATATCAAATAAATAAGAAATACAATATTTTCTAATAAAAATAAATGTAAAAAAGTGATATCATCTGTAAATGCAGTGCACATAGTAGAGTTCCAGTGGGAGTGAAAATGCTTGCATTGCCACGAGAGCTGCTTCTGATGGCATCCCGACTGGTTCCCTGTTGCAGATGTATTGTTTGCTTTTCCTTTAGTTCTGGGTGATGCTGCGCGCGCCGTAGTTCCCTTGTCAAACCGGGAGGCCGCCTGCCTGCCCGTCTCGTTGGCCTTTTGTTTCCCAGGCTGGCTCCTCATCTGTTTCCTTTGTCATCTCCTCATATGTATGGATTGCCTGTCCTGATAAATTATATCCTCCTATTGTGTTGCCTAATGGCAGGATGCTACTTGAGCTAAGTAGCCCGTGCCGCTTCCCCAGATGGATCTTCGGCCACTTAATTTGTCGTGCCACATGACTGATGATGCCACTTGGCCCTTTTTGTGGCACGACGCTCCATTTCTCGGCGCAGGGCACATCTGCACGTGGGATGTTTGGAAGTGGATGGCATGCGATCCCTCAATCTCGAGTACGGTTTGGACAGTCTGCGAGTGATACCCTTGTGTTGGAAGACCACGGGGGCATCTTCATAGTGCCAGCTGTAAGAGCTATTCCAGATCATTAGTAAGCTGAGCTTCCTGCACTTACAGACGCGGGGCACGGCGCATCTGCGTGGCGTGCCGCATCAGAGAACATTGATGAAACAGCGCATCCACCAAAGCCAACTTTGTTCGCTTTGCAGCCTTTGCTAAGTTATTTAAATTTTTTTTAGAAGCTGAGACTGGAAAGCGAGCAAAAAAAGACTAACTTTCCGGGGTTACAGAAGGCAAAGAATCCACATATAACTAAGGGCCCAATTCACAGAAGCGTTTTATAATGGCAAAACCCCATTGGAAAACACTCTGTGAATCAAATGCGTGGTTGCTTAAGACCAATAGAAGGTTCCTATAACCAGTGACCAAAGCTCAATAGTCGAGTGCATCCCATGCATAAAGTAGGTCTGCGTGTGGCCTCAAAGATGCAGCCGCAAGTCCTGGTGTATCAACTGGGCTCTCATATCAGTCCAAGGTTGATAAAGGATATACTATTACATAGGCTAACAAAAGCACCCAGACAGGACCCATTTCCTAGCGTACACGTCAATGACACCTAATGAGTATATATCATCTTTAGAAATGGTACCCCAACATATAAAAGCAAACTAGGCCTGAGGTGCTTCATTGCCGGCGCAACTCGTGTGACAGTGCATCAGGCATGCGCTCCGTCGCTGACCTTCTGATGGAGTACCACGGAAGAGCGATGCGCGTCAAAGTTCTGAGGGGTCGTGAGGATACAGCCTCCCTCCCCCCCACAGACTGAGGCAAAGCGACAACCCCTACTCCTCATCCCATCAACATGGACTCATGAGGCCTGATCTACAAAATGTTTTCTGACGCACTAGTTCTTTCAGGAAGCTCTTGCAAACTTGGCTCTTGGCCAAGTATCGCTGACTCGCACCACGTGTCTCTGGAAATCATCTGCTTTGACATTGACTCTTCCACTGGCTATGTTCAAGCGCCGTGATACCTCTGGTTTTGGGCGCTGCATAAATGTAATAAATAAATAAATAAATAAATAAATAAATAGATAAAAAAAATGATGGACACGTTCATATACTCTCTGTCTGCATGCACAATTCCACTAACCAGCGGGAGGACGTAGCAATTCTCCTACACCTGAAAAGCCCTTCCTAATTCACAAACCAACTGTGCTTTCAAAGCAGTAGGAAAGTGCAGCATGCATGGAACAGGCAGAGAGGACTTGAAATGCACAAGATGGTCAGTTCCACACTTTTTCAGTTATTTAGCAAAAGTGCAGCAGTATAAACTGTTGCTGGCCTGCCCACATTTCACTTCGCATAGAAAAGATTATTTCTTTTTTTTTATGTCACGCTGAAAAATACGCTCTCAGCACAAATGTGGGTGTAACGGAACATGAGGGACGCAGTGCGCATGGCGTTCCACTCCCACGTCTTCTACTCAAAGTCCCCTGGTACACTAAGCAGTGGTGTCACTAGAAATGAGTATTAGGTGGGGCAAACCAGGGGACACAAATACAGCGGCAGGGGTGGGGGGGGAAGGGTGGTACCATATCAAATTAAGGGTAAAGAGGCCTCCTGGTTTAAGAATACCTATAGTTTACCAAACTGGTTAGAAAAAGTGACATGAAGGCATTCAGAGTAGTTTAAGACAATACAAGTTTTGCATCAACTTAATATACATCCTAAAAAGTAAATTCATGTTCAACAGTAGCAAAAATTCACTATGCACTTAGCAAGAGACTGCATTCTTTTAACTCAAGCAGACATCACTTCCAGCAGAGCTTCAACAAATGTGTAGTTAAGGGTGGTCTTTAGCAGAAGAGACATTGCTTCCAGCTCAGCTTTAAATAATAGCCAGTGAAAAGAGTCAGATTAACATAAGAGATGTCACTCATACCTCAGTTTCAAATGATGGTCAAGGACAGTCTGTGGGTAAAAGGCCAAACATTTTGCTATTGATTTTCTAGGATGACTTATGAAAAGAATCCAAAAGATGCAAGTCACCAACAGTGCAACGGTGCATTTCCCCAAAAGGTTTTCATGTTACCTTTGCCCACAATATATGGCAGCATAAATAAAAAAAATGTCATGATGGCCGTGCCAATACATTTCCATGCTAGCTGCACTGATATCTGCCAATATTTCCATATAAGAACATACTCATGTTTGCTTTGCGCATTATGCCAATAATGATGGTATAAGAAAGTATGGCCATGTTTGTTCTGCCAATATAGGCAGTATTCTGTAATGAATCTGATAATGTTGTCCCTTCTCCTCTAACAGGAGTTTCTCATGAGACTAGGGCGGTGCATCCACAGTACAAAATTCCCCCTGTGCGTGGTGCACCTAGGTAGGATCAGATGGGGATGGAAGCCCCCAATGGGATTGGGGACGACTATTCTCAGCGAATGCGTATAACCCTGCCTACTACATCCAAACCCTTCCCAAATATCAAATCCCCCTCCCCTCTCTAAGTAAAGCAAATGTGCTATGTTGCCAGATCATTCACCTCTATATATTTGACAAACCTAACATATAAGAGAATACTAAGTATCTTGCATCTGAAGTTAAAGTGAGTACTGTGAAGAAAAAGATGATGGAGAGTTCGAACATCACTCGGGAGAAGCAGAGTAAGCAGTATAGCTTCTCATGAGATGTCATTTGCCTGAACGAATATAACAGACCAGCATGGAAGTTCAAAAGAAGCTCAGCTGGGAGACAGAGGGAGAACAATCCTCCTTGGAGAAACAGCAGAAGCTGTGCACTGGGCAGGCAGAGAGAAGCCAAAAGGGGAGCCATGAACTGAGTGAAGAAGTCAAGAGCTTGAGTGTGTCCATATTAGAAGGAATACTCTGGGTGCTGCTGAGACGTACCTCTGGCCATCCCAGGCTCTGGCAAACCACCTCTGAGGAAGGCCGCGCAGCCCGACAGAAACAAACGCCTGCAGAACCGCTGCAGACCCCACCATTCAATGGAACGTGACCGGAGCCTTGAGGAGCAATACAGCTGCTGGGAAAACACTGGTAGCTACCAAGACGAAGGAAACGGGTACGTGGGTTATCCAGAAGGCATTGGAGGTCAGAGGAAGCAAAGGGGTAAATACAGAGAGTGGAAAAGAAGAGTCTGGGACTCAACCCATGTAAAAAGAATATGTTTGGCAGGAGAGTGAACTGAACACATATGATAACACAAGAACTAAGCTATATTGTGAGTCTGGGACTCGCACCCATATGAGCCCTGAGAGGATAATAGTTTGTCAGGAGAGTAAAGCAAGCTATGTTGCGAGTCTGGGACTCGCACCCATATGAGCCCTGAGAGGATAATAGTTTGGCAGGAGAGTAAAGCAAGCTATGTTGTGAGTCTGGGACTCGCACCCATATGAGCCCTGAGAGGATATTAGTTTGGCAGGAGAGTGAAGCAAGCTATGTTGCGAGTCTGACACCTGCACCCATGTGAAAGGCAAACATGCCTAAAATATGTAAGAACTAAAATGCGGAACAAATAAAAATAATCCTACACTTAATAACAGACTGGATCAAGTTGGTAGGATAAAGAACTGTGAATCCAAAAACATATTCTCGCGAATTGTCCTGTGACGTTTACCTAAGAGGATAAAAAAGACACACATGCCCAGGAAAGTGAGACAAGCAGAAATCTAGGGGAAAGGAAGCCAGCCCTAGCTTTGAAGGCTTACATTTGCTAAAAAGAACTCACAAGCCCAGGAAAGTGAGAGAAAGAGAAATCTAGAGAAAAGGAAGCTTACCCTAGCTTTGAAGTCTAACATTTATGAACATTGTTATTTTCACCACCTTTTTGCCTGAGAGACTGGGAACTTTTACGTTTGTTTGAATCACCATAAACATTCTACTTTGGCAAGAGATCAAGCTTGCACATTTAGTTTAAGTTATTAGTGTTGGTACAGAAGTAGGCTTTTGTGACACGATGAAGACAGACCTTTTACTTTTGGACATTCTGACGCCTTCACTAGTTTTCTTTGAGTCAGGGAAACCCCTCTTAGCTTTAGGGATAGAGAGGCCTCTTTTTCCAACGCTTTCTTGATTAGTAAAAGTCTATACCCAAACACCTGCCACCACTGTGCCTGAGCCTTACTTCTACACCCTTACAACATATAAATAAAATATCATCTCATATCATTTCATATCAATCCCCAAGTAAGGACATACTCCAGTTGGCTTTACCATTAAAATGACATGCCACACTATAAACACATTTCCAAACTGGATGCTTCAAAATGCCAGCCTAGCCACGTAATAACACTTATCATGCTTCCTTTATGAAAGATGCCCATTAGAAAATGTCACACCACAGTAACAAATGGCTAGACTGGCTGCATTAAAATGCCCATCTAACTACACAATAACAAAGTTCATGCTTGCTTTATCAAAGATGTCAAATACAAAATATCATGCCACAGTAAGAAATTGCTAGACAGTCTGTACCAAAATGCCAATCAAGCTACAGCATAACCCTTATCATGCTTCCTTTATCAAAGAATCCCATTACAAAATGTCACGCCGTCACAGTAACAAATGCCTAGACTGGCTGCATTAAAATGCCCATCTAACTACATAATAACAAAGTTCAAGCTTTCTTTATCAAAGATGCTGAATACAAAATATATGCCATAGTAAGAAATGGCTGGACTGGATGCATTAAAATTCCACTCCAGCTAAATCTACATAGTAACATTTATCATGCTTGCGTTATCATAGAGGTCCAGTAAAAAAAATGCAATGCCTGCCTCCTGAGCCCCCATCACCTTGCAAGCATGCAATGTAATTGTGTGCATACAAGGCTCTGGGAGGCCCAAGGGGCAGGCATGGCATGTTTTACTAAGCATCTCTCATAGATACCGGAAATAAAAGATATGGGAGTAAACTGTGTGTGCGCTGGTCCGAACCTTCTCATGAAATGGTATATTACCAGCAAAAAGCAATTTATGTGGTCCCCCAGACCAACACCATAGAATCAAAATGAGTACAACCGGTGCTGCTTTTGCGCATAGACCAAATGTTAGAGACAGACACAAATGTATACAAAATTATCCACAAAGGATGCTTGTGTAGGTTGATTCTGTTTAATTGATGCAGTCGACACGTGTTTCGACCTGACGGTCGTTCTCAAGGCTGTTGAATTGATATCAGACATATAATAAGTATGTTACGTTCAAAATCAGCAATACACAAAAGTTATAATATAGAACATAAAATAACATACCAATTATAATAGTCCATTGTAGTCGGGTTTGAGAAGCAGAGGAAAAAATGAAAAGATGTAATAAAGTCAATTGGCACTATGAACAGTTAACAAAAACTTCCAAAACAGCAACAAAATCATTTAATAGGGATTGGACTCCTAAAAGTGAATCCTAGTGCATTGCCATCTCCAAGCACCGCAAAACAAAAATAGTGACCAAAATTAACCAACATGAACAATGAAAACTAGATAAAAGTGCCATAAAGCCCGGACCTTCACCTTTAAGCTGTGAAAGTGTGTGACACCTAGTGTATTAAATGTCCATAAATGACCACAAAAAAATGAAATGAGTTGAAGGAAAAAAGAGAAATAGATTAAAAGGGTCACTAACTCACCCAATATTTTTTGTGTATACTGCAATCTATTAGAGACAAATATAAATATGTATATATAAATTTAGTACATACTGAACCGATTCATGTACAAAATATTCTTCCTAATTGGTAGAAATTCTCACGTTGAACAACTTAATCCCAAAATGTCAATGCAGCTACTCACCAGAGGAATGAGTGAAGCAACACTATATGACGTCTTACATGACAAAATTCAAATCCGAGCGGCGGTACAGACGTTCATGGGCCCAAATACCTGCAACCTGATAGGTATATGTGAGGGATTCATATTGTGAATGAATAAAACCCGTTACATGAAATGAACCAGAGTCCAAACGAACGCTGTAGCAGTCATGTTCGTTAACCATTACACAAGTCCTGTGAGGCCCGGGTTCATGAACGTTACAATTAAATGTAAGAATACACGCCTCCACAAAGAATGTGAGACTCGAAAGTTGTTGTCAACTCACATATACCTATCAGGTTGCAGGTATTTGGACCCATGAACGTCTATACCGCCGCTCGGATTTGAATTTTGTCATGTAAGACGTCATATAGTGTTGCTTCACTCATTCATCTGGTGAGTAGCTGTCTCTCATAGATACCCATTAATAAAATGCCATGCCTCCCCCCAACCCCGTCCCTAGCACCTCGTATGGGGAGCTGATTTCGGCCAGTGGGGCGGAGCTTGGGCAACAAACCCCATTGCTCCAAATTCAGCTCCACAGCCCAGTGCAAACACACATACACACACACATTCATTCACACATAGCATGCATTCTCTCATTCACACTCACATCCATCTTCATACACTCACTCGTTACACACAACACAAGCATACACACACACACACACACATACACATATTTATAATGAACTTACCCAGTGCCCTGGTCCTGAAGTTTCCTCCCAGTGCTCCAGCTCCCATGTAACATGAACAGGAACCAGGAAGCAAAGAGCACTTCCTGGTCCTGCAAGTGTGTGCAAGAGCTGGAGCGCTGATGACAATGTGGCTGTTCCATTTGTATGTGCAGGGAGGCTCGGGAGCACCCCCTTGCATATAAAACATGTAGTTCCCCAGCCAGCATTCCCAATGAGCCATGCAAGGTTGGAGAAGCAAAACGCTCCTGGTTTTGCATCGCCCATTGGACATGTGCGGCTGGGGAACAGAGCTGTCAAACGGAAATGACTTTCCCCTTTGATAGTTCACGCCAGCCTAGGAGCGCTTCCTCAGCTAGCTCCTCAGGACTTCCGTAATGGGAGAGGATGCTAGTGGGTTACTCTCCTCCCCCTCGCCAATTAAGGATGAGACACCACTAGGACACCTCAATGAATCTATGCACAGGGTCAGTGTGGCTGGAGGTAAAATACTGATGACTTTGAAATCATATACATGAGCTACACTGTTCGTAATGCAGTGATTTTGAGTGCATTAAGGGATCCATAGACAGGCTCTACAGTAGGAGGCTACCAGGGTAATTCAGCAGGTTGAGTGACAGTTGCTGAGATTTTGTAGATTTAAAACGGGTTGTTATCCGTATGAATTTTTGCAATTCCTTATGAAAAAAACAAGTGCTATGTATTGTGCTCAGCCAGGGTATGGGCAGGGCTGGTTGCTTGCTTACATTTAGGGCAGGGGTGGGGATGGGGGAATTTCTACCCCTGTAGTGAAACTCAAAATGTGGTGCCCATGAGCCCACAGTTTAATAACCTAGTTACTGCTGTCATCTCAATAGACACATTTATTTTTGATTAAGCAGTTTTACAAGCATATAGCAGCTTTATAAATATATCCTATGAAGAAACACAAAGGAAGGGGCACCAAAATAACAGGGTGTTTGTGTTGTAGTCTGACAAAAAAAGACACACATTTTAAAGGAAAGCGGTGAATGCAAGTTTAAGATGCATTTTTCAGTTTGGAAATGTCTTTTTTGTTTTATTCTATGAAAGTGTAAGATGCACATTTGAAAAACAATAGTGTGCCCAGCATGTAGTAAGCCTGCCTTTAACAGTGCTGACCCCACCCCAGTGATATTCAAGGTCCATTGATTCCTGTAGTGTCTCTTTCAGGCCAGAAGAGCACAAGCCGAGGAACCAGAGTCTGCAAACGCTCGTAAGGCAGCTAGGCGAAGGAGCATCTTTATGACTCCTGGACAGAGATCTTTGTAGAAGGGGTTTGAGGTTGGGGGAAGCAGGCCACCAATTACGGGGGCAAAGCCGCAAATGGGGGGGTCAATTGCCCCCTATTGCTCCCCTCTAGGAATGCCCATGACACTAAGGCAGGGGTCTGAAACATTTGACTCTCCAGATGTTTTGGACTAGGACTCCCATCAGCCCTACGCAGCACAGTCAACGGCAAAAGACCATAGGAATTGTAGTCCAAAACATCTCTAGAGGTGCAAGTTCGAGACACCTGCACTAAGGGCTCATGCGTGCAGGAGGACAATCTGGCTGCGTGGGAGAGTGCATTCAGTTGGCAATTCGAGAGCAACACTTGTACCTTTCCACCTCTGATTTGGTGGGAACATATATTCTCCATCCTCCTCAATTGAATGAGCATTGTCTTGTTCTACTGGGTCACGTGTGTTGAGACCACGAAATGGAGCTCTCTTTCCTGTAAATATGAGGGTTTTAGTATGAATTTCTCGCAGGTGGCTTATCGTCTTGGTAGCCAGGAACTTTCTGTCTCCACTCGTCCTTGGCTGGGTGCATTGTTTCTGCTTGCCTCTGGCTGCAGCAATCATACCAGCCCTTCCATGTTCTTGATGCCTGTCTCCCGTTCCTCATTTAATCTAGTGGGCCTCTGGCTTCCATATTTGTCCTTATGGCTTCTCCATGTTAGTGACAGTCAAGCATTTGCAAGCTTGGTATATGTATACTTTGGTGTCTTGCGGTTCAGCTTTAGCAAAGAGTGTGACTATATATAGAGATATGTATGTGTGACTGTCATCTACCTGCATGAGTCATAAGGATGTGTTTTGTGTCTGTATGCAATTAACAAATGCATGTTTGTGTAAGTTTGTGAATGGATGGCTATGTACTTCATGTCTAAGTGCGGCTACGTCGTGATTTCTGTGATGACGTCATTGATTTCTTGATTTGCGGTCAGTCGACTTGTTCAATTGATGGCATCTCCATCTCCTCCATATCATCAACTGGGAATGACCCGAATGGCTGTCTGAGAGAGTAACATTTCTCACATCTGTGATACATCGACAATGGTGGTGAAGGACCTAAGAGTGAGGTCCATCAGTCATGTCTCAGTCTTCGGGCTGAAAGTGGTGTGGGGTTCATGAGGGCCATACTTGGACCCCCATCTTCAGGGGCACAAGCATGGTCTTTCTATACAAGCGGCCTTGTAAATTTGCATGAATGGAGCATAATTCAAATTGTGCTTGTCACTATGCCCAACACTTGGAATGAAAATGTGGAGTGAACCCCGAACTTGACTTAATTTGGTGGTCATCTAAATAAGTGCAATACATTGTTTGTGCCACTTTTGATCATAGGGTCATCCTCTGGCTGATGTAACTTTTCAGTGCGGCTAAGAATGACTTTCTGCTTGAAGGTGGTTCCCTTGTGGATGGAGTGTGGCAGGGTCCGACAGCCCTCGAAAACCAGCCTATCTGCCAAAATGAACTCAATCCACTTCAACGTGTCTATAGTGGGCACGTACAAGTAGGCAAACACAGTGGGCCGAGTTCAGTGGGAATGGGGTTGATGTGTTTAATGGAGTCTCTTTTGTGGCAGGAGGTGGTGTAGTTGGCTTGTCGTAGATGATTGTAGGTTTGGCTTCCAGCCTCACTCTCAAATTTAGTTTATTTATTTATTTATAAAGTGCCAAAGGTCCATGAGCATCTGGACACTACATACACACAGGGAACTTAATGACAAATGTGATAAGATGCAACAAAGATCAAGAGATTAAGCGTGGGGATTGTTGACATCCAGGGTGAGATCTTTCAAATAATAATGTTTTCAGACATTTTTGAAACGTTAAGTGACATGATTCCAGGCATAGTGCCAGGGGTAGTGTATTCCAAAATTGAGTAGCGAGAGCAGGAAAGGAACGTCCAAGACCTTTGGCTCTATTAGATTTTGGGACAGACAGCAAACCACCAAAGCTGTATCGGATTTGCCGGTAGGGGACATAACATTTTATTTTGTCTTTTTGATAGGCGGGAGCATTACCATAAACGCATATGTGAGCCATGGAGAGTGCCTTCAAACGAATTCTTGCTGACACACTCAGCCAATGGAGTTCCTTTCTAGCTTGAGTGACATGCTCTCTCCTTGGAACATCATGGATGATAAGAACAGCATTGTGTTTGAAGTCTCTATACACCGTTGTTGCTTGCACCAGTCACCAGGGCATTACAGTATTCTATCAAGGGCATGATAATTGCCTTGACCAAGAATGCACGGTTTTTAGGGGACCAAGGTTTAACATGCCTTAGCACCTTCAGGTGATACCATGAGCTACCGACTACGCCATCAACATGCGCATCCAAGCTGAGGGAAACGTCAATATGCACACCAAGTCTTTTAACTTTAGCCATTATCTTTATACAATTGTTTTCAATATTGATATGAGAGTATTCATGATGTAGCTTGCGTCTAGCATGCGTAGAGCCAAAGATCATTAGCTCGGTCTTAGCTGGATTCAAACACATCCAATTGTGTGTCACCCATCCCTTTACCAGGCATAGACGTTATTGAGCCGAATTGAGTCAAATGAACGGTCTCCACTCAGCTCCATGAGTAGTTGAGTGTTGTCAGCATAGTTGGAAAAATGGATGTCAAGAGTGGTGAGCAGGTCCCAGAGAGGCTTGATGTACAGGTTTAATGAAGTTTGAGACAAACAGGCACCCTGTGGGACACCAAAGGGCATTTACTCAAGGTTTAAGGAGGCAACTCCCCAGCACACGTGTGAACTCCTGTTGCTCAAAAAAGAGCAGATCCAATGTGTAGTCTCTCTGGAACACTCACCATAGGGATGAAGAATCCAGTAGATGCTTGTGATCAAGCAAGTCAAAAGCGGCTGATAGATCTAGCAGTATAAGCAGCCGGATTTGCTTTGTGCCTTAAAATGAAGCATGTGCGTTTGAAGGTCTAGTAAGGGACTTTCTGTGCCGTGGTGGGCCAGAAATCCAGATTGTTTGGTACGTAAAATGTTAGCGTTTTCCAAATGTTGTTGTAGCTGGGTCGTTGCTAACTTGTCAATAACTTTCAAAAGGAAAAGCAAATTAGTAATAGGGTGAAAATTACTGCAATCTTTTTGGGCAGGAGCCTTTTTTTTGGCAGCGGGGTAACCACTACAGATTTAATGATGTCAGGTACATGACAATGGCTGAAGGAGGAGTTTGCAAATTGTACCAAGAAGGGAAGAAAGATGTTTGGATTGCGCAGAATAAATTTAGAAGGGAACATGTCACCTGGACAGTAGGTAGGACGCATAGATCTGAGAGAAAATGGTTCTGTTCCTTGGCTGATGAAATGAAGGCAACATAGCTTCACATGTAATAGTAACATCTGGCAACGCTTTCGGCACAGTTTTGAGAGAAGCCATGGATTAAAGGACCATGACAAGTAGTTTGGAAATAAATAATGCAATAGTCTTGCTCAAGAGCCGGCTTGAAGACCATCGGTGGGGTGAATTTAGGTTCACTTGGACCACCTCGGTCTGTCTTCTTTCTGCAATGTCTAAGAAAGGGGGGTGCGAGCCGCTAGTCCCATCAATATATGGCACATTGAGAGCACTGCATTCAAACATTTAAAGGCAGAATGAGAACTTAAGAGGAGAGGTAAGTACCGACGAGACGAGGGGTGGTTGCATTGATGTTTTATTCAGGCCGTTGCTTTTTTGAGTGCTTACTTGACAGAGGGCAAGCCGTCCAATTCCCATGTTTAATTGTTAATGTTGGGCTTTTGTGTACAATGCTTAACAGAAGCTTAAACGACGATTACACCACTGGCACGACAGACACCCCTTCAACCTCTCTGAGGGCCTGAAGATTTACCGAAGGCCTGCTTGTGGCCTTTAGGCAGTGGACATATTTAGGATCTCTGAGCACGTTTTCAAGGTGGGGGGTCACATCTTTCCTCATCACTGAAATGTCACCACAGATAGGGTCTCCTAGAGCATTACCTATTTTGCACAGCTGGTTCGTGGTCACCGATTACATCTTTATCCCCGGGAGGATAGCTCAGCGGCAACGTGCTCGCCTTGGAAGCAAGACGACACAAAGCAACACTGGTTCGATCCCCAGGTCAGTGCTTAGAAACCTCTGGGTATTTAAGCGCATTATAAATACGCAACTAAGACATGGATGGGCGGCGTTAGGTGGCAGGGTATTCTTTCCTGTGGGCATTCTGAAAATTCTGAAATTGCCTGCACTGAGTTGACATAAGGCCACTTGTGCACTGGGCTATCGCCAGTTGGGGCATAATGGGACAGGGTGCTTGCTTGGTAATGTATGATGAGGTTTGTAGGACTGTCTCATAGTTCCACAAATCAACATAATGAACTTAAAAAAAAAAGAGTTAAAAAGTAAATGTTAGGAACAGGCTCTGGAACAAACGCGGCTCCGTCATTATGGGCTGTGGGTTCCATTTAGGCGGGAACTGCTTGGACCTTCCATTAGCTAAACATGAACTCCCGCTGCACCTGAGCAGCACAGTCCAGGTGTGTCCCGCCGGCTCACACGTGTGTGGGGCCAGATATTGTGTTCCTTGCCTCGGCCAGTGGAGGTTAAGACCTGTGTACAGAATACCCGAGCCCGGTGTAGGATGAGAGCCATTACGTCACGCCCCCCATTCACTTGCAGACCCATACTGTACACAGTGAGTGCCCTCTGACGCCATCTGGCGGTGAAGTCTATGGAACTCGAACGCGAATGCAGTGTTCCACCCCCACCCCTAATATTATCAGTCGCGCAAACGAAAGGGATGAAAACTCAGACTTTTTGAGATTTTAAAGCGGGACTAAGACGGGGTCAGACTTTATTTGATATATAGGAGGGAGGGAGGCACTGAAAGGAAAGCGGTTGTAAACCATGTATAGATTAGGCGGATCAATCCGAGAACTTCTGCTAACATCACATTAGCGAGCAATTAGGCTGCTTTCAGGTGGAAGCCATGAAGCTAAGTGCGCCTGGCTCTGGAGGTTAATGTTAGCTACCCACGAGGGCAACTGACAGGCACCGGTCTTTCACTGGCATCTTTAAGGACCTCTGCTCGATTTACAAGGCCTGGGTGCCGCTGAGCGGCAGCAGCCTTGAAATCTCCCTGCGGCGATGCAGGAGCTCCTGGGCGCGAATTAATCACGCCGGGTCTCGATTCACAGATCAATGCCAGGCAATTAGACTTGTGTGTGCTGAGGGCAGCCCCCGCAGAGTGCTGCCTGACCTTTTGGCCTGGGCCATCCTTGCTGCAGTAGGTTCATCTGCTTCCAGGCTCTCGGTTAGATTGGCCTGTGAATCACCCCTTTGTAATTTCTCAGTGCTGCGCTGTCCTAAAAAGGGTTTTTTGCTAAAGTTACTGTCGGACACTAGAGGGAGGGGTTTAAGGGATATGCGGCAATGCTTCTGTTCATGATCTCAATGTCACCTGGCCTAGTAGGATCGCTGTCTTGTCTTCCCTCTGTTCTGTTCCCCTCCCTTGCCTGGTTGCGCCTTGAAACACTTGTGTAGAGACGCGTTATGAATGCCGTATCATATCATTTCATACTCTTAAGAGTCATTTGTAATGGGTTATTGGTATGACCTCATAGCAACAGAGTTGCCGTGGAGCACAGGCATCCTCTGAGCTGATATTTCCAGAGCACCGTGGTCTGCCATTCAATAAACATTTCAGACTGTTATGCCTTGCATCAATTGAGAGCTTCGCTCACACAGAGCCCTCACTACAAGTTTGGCAGTATTTTGGTGATAAATCAATCGTTACTGCCACTTGGTCCTGTGGAGTTAGCACAGCATCACACGTGGCGGTAATTCTCCATTTTTGGAGGCCATAGGACTCTATGGGGAGTTTTGGTGGATTAACCACTGGCAAAATGACTGCAGTAAATCTGACGATTCCTGGAGGTAAAGTGGAGGATTTACCTCGAGCAAGAAGCTGGAGGTGAATCGCCCACTTTTCCTCAGAAAATCGGCACATTTGTCATGTGGCAATTCTGTCAGCAGTAAATGCACCAAAATTATAATTTGGCTGTGCCGGAAAAGTGGAGGTAACAGAATTACTGGCACTTTTCCCCCACACCACCAAACTCGTAATGAGGCCCATTGTGTGAGCAAGATGATAATGAAGCATCATTGTGGAGGACTATCCCATGGCTCTGGTCTGAGGATACAGCAGAGCTGCGGGAGGCTATGCACCGGTTACACAGTGGTGTGTGCTCTTTGTCTGTGTCAGTTGCTAGTTCTGGTTCTCTGTGCAGCTGAGTAGTTGCATGACCACATGGTAGCCTATGCAGCCCCATAGCTCAAGCAAGTATGTTAGATGTGGCTGATGGTAGGGAGCTCCACGTCCAGCTATGGAGTTTGAAGGACTTGCAGAAAGCAATGTATGCACCTCTTGAAGCAATGAACTGTGAATTGGGAATAACATCCTTATGCACCCTAAATAAAATGACTAGATGTATTTTTTATGTCAAAATGCTATCTGCGAAAAACATTTCTGAAGCTATGTTTTCAAACTTTGCTGAATCATGGCCGGGAGGATAGCTCAGGGGCAATACGTTTTTCTTGGAAGCAAGACAATGCATAGCAACACTGGTTTGCATCCCGGGTTCGTGCTTAGAAACTGGTCCCTGGTATTAAGCATGTTGTAAAAGAAGAATTTGTAACCCGCTCTCCATTACTAATACCTTGAGAGAATGGATAAAGGTAAATATCTCTTTATTCAAAGACATTGGATTCACACTAGAGAAAGATATTAATGTTTACTTGGTTTAAAACAAATCAAGAAATTTGAGTTTGGAATAACAATATGGCATTATTGGGGAGGCAATCGAAATACTCACTATATATTAGACACATTTTCATTGAAAATGCACCATGCATTTATATAGGGATACTCTATAACAGTAAAGTGAGAACATTGTTGATGCAATTAGGATTAGAGCTTCTCCTGAATATGTCTAGACTGGGTGCATGGACAAAACCCCCATATCAGGAAAGCGGATGTCGGTTTTGTAATATGAAGGTGGAAACTCCTAGATATTTAATTACTGGCTGCAGAAGAATTATATATAGAGGGATATTTTAATTTGCGTTTTGAACTTGAACATTTTAACTCAGACCAATCTTGGGATATTTTGTATTCAGCAAATAGTACGGTATTGAATTTTACATTGTATCATATCTGGTTAAAAATCTCAAAACGATTGGGTTGATTGACTTTTATAGATTTAAGAAAAGTATTATAAATAAGAAGACATGAATAGATGATAATAGATTGGTAATGAGATAGGGATTTTTAAATGTGTGATTGACTATGAAGTTTTATAAAGCCATTTCAGGAGATGTTTAATTACTTTCTTAAGAAGAACAAGAAATCTAAAAATTAGTTGGATTGATTTTAATGTAATGTGTGTAGAAATTATGTTTTGTTTTCCCTTTTTATACTTCCGTTTTTGTAATATAGTGTTAAATGGTTTGTTTAACCATATAACACTTAAATAAAATAAAAAATAAAAACAATTTAATAGCAATATTATTGCGCAATGTTTGCAACACTGAAATGGACAAACATTCTATATTGTGGCATTACAGTTACGACGTTCAGTCATTTCTGTCAAGAGGTTCCACTCAGGAGTAAATGTACGTCAAGCTGGAAGCTCCTAGAGAGCCATCAAATGTCAAGGATTTAAGGCAAGCAGATTCCCCCACATTTAGTTTCAATTGGGTCAATTCTACTTACATTGAAAGCCCCTGTTTAAATTTCAGGAAAGCCAGCTGCATTTCTGGACCCTCTTGGAGAACAGGACAGGGGTCTGGTCACTCCACTGTCAAGGATGGTCCCAGGTCTTCATCATAGGACCCAGTCAGCTTTTATGCTTTCCCAGCAATACGCAACTCCACCCAGATGCAATTTCAGCAAAATCTCCATTTGGTGTTTGCTTGAGGGTGTCGATGGTAAATTTCTGCAACTCCCTCCCTTTCCTCATAGTGCATTCCCTTTATATACCAGTGATGACACCATCAAGGTTTCAATACTGGGTGATGCCCAGCAAGAATTCTCGCAACCAGGATTGGACAGTTACCATTCTCTCTACCCCCAAGCCCAGCCTCTCTCTAAGGATTGGTTTAGGAGTCTGGAGCAGACATATTGCAATTCCCATTTACAATCCCCAAAACTTCAGAATTTACTAGTAACTGTAATATTTCCCAAATCAGCTAATCCTGGGGAATTAAAATGTCAGCCAGGTCCGCACCATTTTGCTCAGGCATTTGGCAATTTTCTGCCATTTTACAAAAAGCAAAATTGTTAGCAAAATGCAATTTATACCTCACAATTCTAATTTTACCCTCCACCAGTTTGCCAACTCTCAAATTCGGAACATGTTAATAGCACCCAGGACCACCTTTTAGCTGGTCATTACAATTCCTTAAGTCACAGGTGGATGAATTGTATTTCAACAAAATCACCTGCAAATTATCTAAAAAATGACACATACATGTAAACAGTGCGACTTTTGGTTTCTGGGAAAATGCAACTATTGTGATCGACCATTTAAACAAAGGGATTCGTCATATGCGCAAATATGAGCTTCCCTTCCTCCAGGCCATATAACACTCTTAGCCAGCCTGTGACCAGAGTTTTTTTAATTAACCTCTTTGTTGTCTGAATTCAAGATTCAGCCTTGATTGCAGCCCCTGTTTTCACACCCCCAAACTACATTCATGTCATGCATCGGCTACAATATTTGGCCTGCACAGACTGCCCTATGATAGCAGGTCTATGGAAACTTGGTTTTCATCACCCTTCGGGCAGGCCACATTTTATTGCAGTTGTAAAAAGTGGGCATGCAAGCCAGGCTTTCAGTGGGGTGTCATTTCTGAATTTTGCCCAGATACCCACCATTTATCCTTGGCAGAAAGGAACTCACATATTGCATTTTCTAGATTCAATCTTGATTCTTTGACATACAGTGTATTTTACTGATCATGGTTCACTTTGGTTTTGGAGAAGGGGGTAATGAATCTTACAGTATCCTTTTTATTAGCTTCCTCCTTGTTCTTGCTCATATTCTGAAGCATCTGTTCCCTTTCTACCCTATTCGCTTTCTATAAGGCAGCATTTGTAACTTTGTCATTATAACCCGTTGCTTTAAATCTGGTAACAATATTTCTAGATTCTATATCAAAATCCATGTTTCTAGAGCAGTTTCTTTTCATTTGCAGGAGTTCACCAAAGAGAATGCTCTTGATGAGAGCCTTGGAGTGATGGCTCTTGGCATGAAGGATTTCATTGGGGCTGTCACTTTTCTGTAGAGTTTGCTCTCTAAAAGACCCCTTTCTGGAAACAAAATCACATCCAGAAAAATCAGCTCTTCCTTGTCATCGTGAGGTGCAGGTTTAAGGGATTGATATCAAGTTCTGAAAAATAATCATCCAATTGTTGCTTTGAGCCTTTCCAAACAATACATAAATCATCTAAATCGATACCAGCAAATAACTTGTTCCACATGACAATCATGTTTTTCAGCCCAGGCTATTGTGAGCTCCACCATCCCATATACAGGTTTGCATAAGGGGGAGCAACACAAGAGCCCATGACTGTTCCACATTTTTGCCTGTATAACTTCTCCTCAAAGAGAAAGATATTATGTTCCAGACAGAATTGGAGTAATGTAACAATTAGTTCATTGGCAGAAAGGAAAAGTTGTCTGAAGCTCACTGCTTTACTGTCTAGAAAATATTTGCAAGCTCCTAATACTTTGTGATGTTTTATACTTGTATAAAAAGATGTCACATCTAATGATAGCATGATGAAATCATCATCCCATTGCATTCCCTTGATTTTTCTAAGCAAATCACCTGTGTCTTTAAAATATGAGCTGAGATCCTTTACGAAGGGTTGTAGGAAAACATCAATATATTTTGAAGCGTTCTCCAAAAGGGAACCCTTAGACAAGACATTTGGTCTCCCAGGCCAATGTATGATGTTTTTATGAATCTTGTGCACAAAATAGAGAATCGGTGTTGTAACAGATTTATTTTTGAGAAAAATCAGTTCTTCCCAATCTATCAGATTTAGATAGGACCAGTTGGTGAGCAGTTCATCATATTTCAACTTTGTATCAGACATTAGAGCGGCATTGCATTCTTCATAGCAGACACTGTCATTCAATTGGCGCATTGCTTTCTAGAGATAAAGATTTCTGTTCCAGAGGACCACTCCTCCTCCTTTGTCAGCTTGTCGTATTATTAGAGAGTCATCTGATTGCAGACTGGCTAGCACTGACCTCTGTTCTTTGAATAAACTGGGCCTGTGTCCTCTGGTGTTGGTAATTGCCAGTTTTTGTAAATCTTTTAGGACCATTTCTTCAAAAATGTCTATGTTGATTATTTTTATATTGAGGCAAAACGTGGACTTCATTTTGGGTTTTTGCCACTTTGTGTGTTGATATATATATATATAAATTCAAGGAAAAATGTTTAGTTGCAGGGATGTTAAGGTGAGCAGTACTTTGTAACAAAACATTTCAAATTCAAGGAAAAAACTTTAGTTGCAGGGAAGTTAAGGTGAGCGATACATTGTAACAAAACCTTTGAAATTCAAGGAAGAACCTTTAGTTGCAGGGATGTTAAGGTGACAACATAATGCAACAAAACCCTGGAAATTCAGCTAAAGCCAATGATGACATCATGTGCATGGCCAAATATAGTTTAACACATGAATGGGTACTAGTCATGGACAGTGGTCACAACTTTCACCCATGTGCACTGAATATTTTAAAACACTTACAAGCTACCACCCATAGATTTTTCCCTTTACCAGTGGATGCACCTTTCAACAGTGTCTCCTGTATATCATATACACTGAACAGGCACTAGCCATGGACTTTAGCACAATACTGACCAGTGGCCACATTCATTGACTGTGCCCACTATATATTCTAACACATAAATGGGCCATTGACCTTGATCAGTTTGTACATCTTTTGGCTATGTCCACTGTACATTTTAAAATAATAAAATGCAATAAGCAATGGCCTTCAGCCGTGCCCACTGTGTATTACACAACACTAACCAGCCACTAGCAATGACCTTCAACTGTATTCACTGTATATTACATACACTAACCAGCCGTTAGCCATTGTTTTCAATGCAATAATAGCCAGTGGCCATGGCCTTTGGCTGTGCCGACTGTATATTCTGACATATTAATGGTCACTAGTTAGGGCCTTTAGCAAGGACCACTGACGACAGCTTTCATCGTTGCCCACTGTATATTTTAAAACAGTGACGTTCCACTAGGCATGGCTTTTAATCATGCACATTGGTATTTTTGAACAATAACCGCCCACTAGCTATGGCCTTTAGTGTGGGCCATTGACCCCAGCCTTTGTCATGGCCAAGTCAATGGCCTAAATTGTTAATAAGGTAATCTAAGTTTTCATGAGCTAACTTATAAATGATGTTATGCCTAATTCCATTATTGATGTAATCAGTTATACACAATGCAATTAGTGTTGTCACCAGTGATGGCATCAGTGATGTGATTTGAAATGTCATCCGTGTTCCCGTACAACATGTAATTAGTGATGTCACCAGTGATGTGATCTGTGATGTCATCATTGTGGTCGTAGTCTTCGCAGCAGGGGGCACAAAGTTAAGGGGGCTTTAGCTGATGATATATATATATATAATGCCTTTAGCGCTACCGCAACACAAGGTCAAGGTTAAGACAAAGTTCCAATGGAAAAGATTTTTTCTTAATAACTTCTGGATAATTGCTTGAACATAATTCAGAGTAATATTTCGAGGCAGCCGCCTGTGTATGCCAAATTTCTGAATTGTACATTAATGTCATCAGAGTTTAAAACATTTCTATGGAAAATATCTTTTCTAATAACGTTTCTTAATAACTTCCGAAAGCTTGCTTGAAAATATTTCAGAGTAACATTTTGAGGCAGCTGTCTGTGTATGTAAAATTACAGAAATGTACATTAATGTCCTCAGAGTTTAAAAAATGTTTAATTTGATTTTGTTTTCAACAATTTTTACCATGGTGTTTTGTTTTCGCACAGGGAAAAAAATATTTTTTCAGCCCAAATATCTACAAACTGGTTGCTTGGATTTTCACAGTTTTTGCAGGTGCCAAGATTCCATCTGGAATTGGTGCACTGAAAAAGATAATTCCACCCAAGGCAATTTTAGATATTATATGATGCATGTGCAATGATAACAACATTTGTAAATATAAAAATATGAACAAAGTTGAAAATATATGCCAATAAAATGCAAAGCAGCCGAGCAAAGCATTCGCACAGCAGCCATAACTGTGCACAACATATGCATTCAACCCCCACTGCATACACATTGCACCATACACTGAAGTAAGGAAATACATATTTCAAGAAACAATATCTATAAATGACGCATGCACAATGACAAACAAAGTACAAATTACATGCTAACTACACACAAAATACACACTAACCGCCACTGGGTACACACTACAAGAAACACTAAAGCAAGGCAATACACAGAACAAAAACTCTCAACACCCCCTGTTTACACATTACAACATACACTAAAACAAGGAAATACATATCAATGTATTAACAAAAAACCATATCCATTTTGTATTCAGACACCAAAGTTACTGCAATACATAGCATAGGCCTTCAACAACATTGGCTAGAAATAATCTATTTCCCTTAAATGTACTCTGTTCACTCACCAAATACTGTCATTTTGACTTTTTATGTTGCAGTGAAAAATATAATGTAGGCTATGTTCAACTAAAAATGTATATATACATCTATTTACATTTAATCAAGCTCAATTTATTTTACAATGATTTTCCCTACCACGCATTCAAATTCTACATGTTGCCAAGCATGAAACGCTAATTTCTCTTCATGGAAACAATTCTGCTAGGTGTACCAAGTAAGTTTTAATGACAAAACATAAATCAGTTCCTCTTCAGTATCCTAAACGATTTCCTCCAGCATGCATTTAAATAAATTAAATCTGTTTTCCGCACTGCTATAATACACATAACATTTCTTCATTATGTCTTTGCATTTTTCACCACGATAGCCATGCCATTCCACATTCATATGTCCAAATGGTGAAACAATCAGCACTCGTTTCACATAATGTTCCAGCCAGAAAACCCAGCAGCCAACAATTTTTAACATGGTTTTTCCCTACATTTAAAAGAAAAAATAAAGCACGTTCAACCATCATACACACGTGGAAAAATACATTCACAAGTGCATGCACAATGAAAGATGTACATAACAATATACATATGAACATGAAAAATTAAAAACTAAAAACATCTGCATTACAAACCCATGCTTACTGTACATTATAAGCAAAAACACTATAGGTACACGCATGCCAAACGTGCAATATGCATAATTTGATATATAAACATGCATACTGTAATATCAGTGCACCAATACTTAAACATATATGACTGGAATCATGCTGCAACACTACTAATTTGCATGCATATGTAATGCTAAATAAATGTACATTGCAGATGTATACAATTATTTACTTACAATACTTTGAAAACCTAATATGCATTACAATATAAACAACTACAAATAATAACTACATACCACATTTGCTTAAACACTTAACTGGTGTTTCATTTGGAAAAAGCATCAAAGTCAACTTATTTACAAAACAACCACATTTTCATTCACAAACTCACCGTTAATAATTACCAGGTTATTCAAATAATTATTATGAAATCTGCATTTACCAGTGAGTGCAACGATTAAATATATGTGATCTACGCTTGTAGTTATGTATTTAATTATACATTATCAAATAAATATTAACTAAAAAATACAACTATGTACAGTAGTGGACTATTTAGTTGTTCAACAAGTTAATATGCTTCATACGCTGCATAGCTTCAGGAGTGTGTATGCTAAACTCAGTTACTTTTGTATTACTTTATAGCACTCTATGTGAAATGCAAATATGAATGTATGCAGCAGCGTACTATTTACTTAAATGCTCAAACACTTTATAGCTTCTCCAGTTTGCAAACTAAATAGCTATCCATTAGGCACATTGAATATTTATTTATTTATTGTTGTTTATAATTCAGAGAAAATGAACTTTTACAACAATTCATAATTTAACACAAACAATCACTTGATTTGTCGACAATACATACAAGGCATAAAATTATACAATTGAAATACATATATTGTCTAACAATTGTTAACAAGAGAATAAATTGATATCCATTAACAAAATCTGCATTTACATCATAAAACCATCAATAATTCTCATAGAGAATAAACAACTCTTAGCGCAGTGTCTGCCAGACAACTATGCATCTAATAACCTCTCTTCATCACTAATAAGCTTTACAAAATTAATATTCATTCATAGGTGCAGTGAATAAAATTGTCATGAATGTTAGAGGCAAGTACTAAAAACCTACGTTGATTGAGTACATAGCCGTCTTCCATACATAGTGCATCGCTATAATCATTCTTTCAGATGCAGTGTTTAGACATGCGTGACAAAAGTGAATGGACGCAATGTATTCACAGTTGTGGACGTAGCCGCTATACAAACCTCTATATAGATATATTAAGTTAGGGCATGCTGTCAAGATATGTCTGATTTTTTCAAGATTACCATCAATATTGTAAATACGGCAGGTTCTTTGATCAGGCGCCAGTTGCCATTGTGTTCCATACGTAGCTCTGACTGATAACTGATTTAGGCGCATAAATAGTCTAAATCTACATACAGCAGGGGAGGGACATCTTATCAGGTACTGTTGGGGACTGCGATATCTATAAAGTATCCCTTCAATAAAAGTATAATTGTGGAATTCTTCCATGCGTTCGAAGTTATCGGTCCAGTCTTTCATCTGAGATATATGTATAAAGGCTCTCTTAATCCTCCCATATACCCCACATTTGGAGTGGGATAGTGACCAGTTCAGTGTAGAATAAGATTCCAAACATTGCTGGACATATGTTCCGGGGGCCATGACCTGCTCTAGGTTAAGGATTCCTTTACCCATGATCCTAAGCATATCACTGGATTCATGGCACCTGACTTTCAAGGGGAGCAAGTCTCTTTGATACTGTTGTATAGCCCTTATAGAAGTAAGACCACATTCAATCCTAATATATTGAATAGGGTACGACTTGGGGGGGGATTAGATATCGACCGCCAAAAATGGCCTACGACTAAATCCAGCCAGGAGAGATTAGGAAGGGTGAGGGCGTCCAGACCATAGACAAATACTGGAATGAACCACTATAGCTATCCCCTAGGCACATTGAATATTCAACACATTTCCTAGCAACTATAACAAGTTGGTATATACACTAAAGAGTACAACATTTATTATTTAACAAGTGTCCTTACAATTATAAAGTACAGGGGTCAGATTATCAAAGATTTGCACTGGATCTAAAAAGTGAGCAAACAGATTTTGTCACAATCCATATCATCTAAAAACGTTTGCACGCATGTAAAAATGAATCAGGCTGTGTTTTTGTGCTATGTTTGCTGCATAACCTACAACACAATGTATCTACTACATTTCTTTTAATGTTGCGTAGCACACCTAATAAATAAAAGAGCATGCTCCAGTTTTCCACAGGTGAAAACATTTGAGATAATAATAATTGGGCCTAAACCTTTTTGCTCCATTCTGTAGCAACAAAGCAACAAAATTGGTGCTAAATTCACTTGCACTGCTTTTTTGCACAAGTGTAAATCTTTGATGATCTGGACCGAGGTGTGTACGCTCCACGGTATGAATAACATAATTAATGTACAATAAACAAAACATTTAACCAATGTTACACATAATATACAGCTTAAAAACTGCATCCTTCTCATCATAAGTGTATTCATGTAAAGATAGGCTACTTTAAACATTACACATCATCTACAGCTTAAAAAACGATATGCTTCACATCATAAGGGTATTCATGTATTCATTATCTTGCTTTAAAATGCATCCTTTTAAGCCTATTAAAGTGTGTCCCATGTTTATGATAATATACCTTTAATAATCACTTGTGTGATGGATGTAATCTTTGTAGCACTCTGTACATGTTATATGCTTTACAGATTCAAAAGGTGTGTACGACAGATAGTATGTATAACATCATCAACGTACATAAATAAGGTTAAACTTGTACAATTTCGAGTTTCACACTTTAAAATAATTAATGTATGCTTATTTTATGTCAGCAAATTTCAAATGTCAACAACTCCTTTGCACTATTCTACGATACCAGGTTAGTAAAATCATCATCATAAACTCTACGTTTACCAATGCAACAATTACTCATTTGTGAACATGGATAAACAATAAAAACCTACCCTTTTAGTTACTAATAATTCTATATCACAATAAATATTAACTAGACTACAGCTGTATGCAGTAGAGTACTATTTAGTTGTTCAACTAGTTCCTAAGCTTAGAATGCTGCGTAGCTTCAACAAGCGGGTATGTATGATAATATACCTTTAATAATTACTTATGTATGCCTAATGCAATGTTTGCACCACTTTGTAAATGTAATAATTGTAACAGCTTTAACAGGTGTATAAGCTAAACATTATGTATAACATCATCAGCGTAAAATTAACAAAACATACCCTCATTGAACATAATGTATAGCTTTCAAACCTGTATGCTTAACCTAATAAGCGTAGTAATTACAACAGTGTCACTTAATAATGTAAACATTTAACATATTACATATTTTACACTGTATCATTTTTAATAGGTGAAACATCAACATTAAGACAGGATAAAATTTGCCTCAGCAAGTAGCCTCGTAAGTAGCCTGTTTCGCCTGGAAACGCTCGTCCTGATCTGGAGAACGTATATTTGAAATCAGCTGTAACCATCACCGTGTGAAGCCGTGTGAAGCCAAAGGAAGAAAGGACTTTCAACCTCACCTCATTGGCCACGCCCACTTTTGCGGAGGAGACTAATAATTGCGAGGCCGCGCGCCATCAGTGCGCGCGCCTCAGCAAGTAGCCTCGTAAGTAGCCTATTTCGCCTGGAAACGCTCGTCCTGATCTGGAGAACGTATATTTGAAATCAGCTGTAACCATCCCCGTGTGAAGCCAAAGGAAGAAAGGACTTTCAACCTCACCTCATTGGTGACTATAATATATATACTGCATAATATAGTATTTCTATGGATATTAGATACTTAAATACACACTAAAACACTATGGCCCTCATTACGACCCTTGCGGAAATCGAAAAACGATGGCGGAAATGCAATACCGCCATCGAATAGCGCTCGGTGCGACTATGACCCGTCACCGCAAAGTACGAAGCCATTAGCGACACCGTAGTGAACGCCAACGCTAACTGCACCAAGCACGCGCGCGCGCGCCATGCCAAACCGCAAACACCACCATGGTGCAACGGTACGCCAATTCCGACCCTAGCGGACATGTACCTAACGCCATCAGGCATGGCGTAATGTACCATTCCGCCATGGCGAGAAGTACGGCATCGCGAATCAACCGTAAACGGCCCCACTGAGTGCCTGTACACCGCTCCCTGCCCACAAAGTACAACCCCCCGTAGGTGCAATGAAGTCACAATGCAACCATTGAAATGTACAAGTCACCCATGCATGCCAACGAACAAAATAAACACAAGAGGGGCCAATGGGAGCTGCAGGGCACAGATGGCACGAATACAGAAGCAATCCCAATGGACATGACCACAGTCCCCCACCAAGAAACGCACGCAAACACAGGCACCTGTGACCAGCAATATTCCGATAATCACATCATTCCACCAGTCCACCTGGCTGACCGGCATCTGTTACACAAAACCCAATCCCCCGCCCCTGAGCATGACAACATTCAAACTGTCATATAGGCAGCCCCCATCCCTGACCTCACGGGCTTAGTAGGCAAACGCGCCCAGTACAGTACCACGCAACTAAACCCCGAAGCTGGAACCCAATGCAGATCTCCTCACAATACATCGCCCCCCAAATAGGCATATGCCACACCACTTGCAAAGAAAAACGCTACACGGGCCAAATCAGAATAGAAATTTATGCACATCAAAGTCACCAAGCCCATACAGCCATCAGGCCATGAACTCCAAAACACTAATCACCATTGTGGGCTGCATCCGCAAGAAATGACCAGCCACTACTTGTGTGTCGCCCTGTTCCCCCATGGTACACAGAGCCACATTCACGTACGAAAAGGCAACATGGAAGCGCACAGAACCGCAGGGCCGTCCCAATGGGGAGGCACTAGTCCAGCTGAAAGGCCGAAATGTTGCTCCGAGCCACCAGTACTGCGTAAGGGCATGTGGGCCATTGGCGATCGTCCCATAAGATCGTAATGCTGCTCCACTGATTAACACGAAGCAGCAGGTGTCGGGAGTAAAATCCATCTGCAGGAGTGGCCTACAGATGGCAGTGGCAAAAGGGGAGGAGATACCTGTCAACCAAAAGAAAAGAAAAAGAACAGAATGGCCATCAGAACTACATTCGAACAACTCACTTCAATGATCACACGAAATCCACAGCCATATGCATGCTAGCCCACTCAAAAGGATCATCACCACCCCAAAACCACTTGCGACTCATAAACATCTATATCGAGGTGCAAACACCATCACAAACGAGTGTACCTGTGCATGCGTCTGTCAAAACAGAATCCATCAGATGGGAATGTCAACGTGCATGGACACAAGTGTCTGAGTGCGCCTCGAGACAGGGAGGGCTCAACAAGGCCAGATAGACGATGGTCCCACTATGGCAGCCCTGCATCACATAGCGTAGGGGAGGCGGATAGATCCCAAGAAGCCCTGTACATGGCAAACTCTGTATCAAATCACCTGCCCATGCATCCATTCATCATTCCCTCATCCCGGGTTCAAAACGCCTGAACAATTACTCACATAACATTAGAAACATCCATTGAGTCTGTGCGTTATGCAGCCTGCAAAATCCACAGTGCCCCAGCCCGTAATTCCAGTGTTGTGAAGTAACATGTATTTGGGAACGGCCGGCCTCATCGCCCACGTAGCTATTGCGCATCCCAAACTATTCATATCAATCATTGCTCCCTCGCCATGGGCCCTGTCTCAAGGACATTGAACAATAGAACGTTATATTTGCAGTCAGACCTGTGGGCATCTCCTCGCCGCTAGCTGGAAACCGAAAGCGCCGCCCTTCGAATTCCTCATTTGCAACATCACGTCGGAAAGGCATCTGTGGCCGTTTGAAATCACTAATTATTCCATCGAGTGCGGCTGTGTGTGAAAATGGCAACTGCCTTCACCCACGAATGGGACGCCCCGCCCGTCGTTGCAACTCGGTACAGTGATGCATGAGGGCCCACCGTTACTCGAGTACTACGTTCCACTGACCCTTCACAAGTCTGTTCGCGACTGCACAGATAGTATGGGAAACAATGGGACCACAGCAGAATGAACATATCAATCCAATTTTACACGGCCATCGGGTACAGATACATGATAGCAATAGCAAGATACCATTCCCCGAATTGCAGCGTTGTGCGCGTGACGTGCTCGGCCAAAGGGGAGAGCAGTTTGCACAGGTGGAATGAATCACCACAGGTGGAGGCCATACAGCCTGAAAACACATAAATTGCACAGCCAGTCTCCTCCCACAACCACACCGAAATGCTACCGGCAGGACTCGCGATGTTGGCCCTGGGGGACCTGATAGCACTGCAAGTGCTCCAACTCCAAGAAGAAGACGAACACCAACTACAACCAGCCGCACGGAGGAGACGCAGGAGGAGGAGGAGGCCAAGGCAGGGCCAGCAAGGCCCACCAGCACAGCCACTACCACCACGCAGGCAGCCCGCAATCCAACGCCTCCGAGCACATCCGTTCAACCTCACTGATGAGCAGATCCACACCCTCTACCGTCTGGACCGGGACACCATAGCCGCCATTGTGGACATGACACAGGCTGACCTTGTCAGCATGATAGATAGCCCAACCGCCATCCCACCCCTACTGAAGGTGGTGTCTGTACTCCACTTCCTGGCCACAGGCACCTACCAGCACACAGTCGGACAGTTGCATGGCATATCTCAGCCACTGTTCTCACGGACACTATTGCAAGTGCTCGATGCCCTCCTGCAGCACGCAGACGACTACATCTCCCTACCACGCTCGGAGCAGGAAATTACAAACACGAAAGTGGGATTCCATGCACTTGCCGGCATACCGGGTTGCATTGGTGCCATCGACTGCACCCATGTGGAATTGGTCGTCCCACATGCCATGGAGGCCCAGTACCGCAACCGAAAACAATTTCATTCCCTGAATGTACAAATGGTGTGTGACTCCAACAGGATCATTACACATTGTTGTGCCCGATTCCCTGGATCAACCCATGATTCTATGGTCTTGAGGAACTCTACAATACCACGCTACATGGAGCGACACGCAGGGAACAGATCCTGGCTACTCGGTGAGTCTCATTACATGCATGATGATGTGGGGTATGTGAATTGGCAATGACCTGGCAGGAAGGGGGGGGGGGGTGTGCGTACGTATCAATGGCATTCCACATCATACGTTTCTCGTCCACATACAGGTGATGCTGGATATCCACTGAAGAGATGGCTCCTCACACCAGTCCGGAACCCACGGGACCAGCATGAGGAGGACTACAACCATGCCCACTCACGTACCCGTGTAGTCATAGAACAGGCATTCGGCCTACTGAAGACTCGTTTCCGCTGCCTCAGCAGGTCTGGCGGGGCACTCCTGTACCGCCATGAGAAGGTTGCAAAGATGGTGATGGCATGTGTCATGCTCCACAACATGTGCGTACGTAGAAATGTGCCCATGCCCCCTGACGCAGAACTGCAAGCACCTGAAGATGGTCATGATGAGGGTGGGGATGTGGCAGCACCTCATGGAGTCTGCGAGGCACCGGAGGCCCGTGACATTCGTCAGCATCTCATTGATGTATGCTTCTAGCACTCACGCCTGGTGGCTGATACATGGACACGGGACTCGTGGCACTGCGTGTGTCTGGGACATGCACAACATGGACTGTACGCCTATGATGGCCTAGTACACAAAGATCAATGTCCACACATCTCATTGGTTGATCATGCACTTTTAATGGCATATGTGATGTCATGTTGAACACCCTATCGACCCGCCACCCAAGTGAGCCCAACACACCCCCTCCACCCTCCTACCTCCCCCCCGAACACCAGTGTCCAAAGATGCTCATTGTCAGTGGGCTGTCGCTATTGCATGCCCCCTCTGCGGGTATCAGGGGCACCCCTGCCTGTGGAGCGCAGGTTCCTTCCAGATCTACGTTGGGGGCTGCCCTGGACAGAACTTGCAACGGATGATGTGTCTGCCTGCTCACGTCCATGCATGTCCCTAAGGGTTTGCGAGAGCTCAGTGAGCACACGGCGCACTGCGGCAAGTTCGGCACATACGTCCTTGGCCGTCGCAGGCAGTTCCCCCCTGAGGCTCTCGGTGCTACTCTCCATTTGGACTCTCAGGCTCTCGGTGCTACTCTCCATTTGGACTCTCAGGCTCTCGGTGCTACTCTCGATTTGTGCCCTAAGTGTCTCAGTTGATGTTTCTATGTCTGCCTTAGTGCCCCCACATTCATCAGCATGGTCCTTGAGGAGCGTGGCCAGTTGCTGCTGTTGTTCGATCAACTGGTCGAGGGACTGTTGCCTCTGCTGGGCCATGGCCATTTGCGGGGGTGTCACAGAGGGGCTGTTGTCCTCATGTTGCCTTGCCACAGGGCTTGTGGGGGATGGCCAGTCGTCGTCTTGTGGGTGCCCCTGCGTGGTATCCTCATGTTGTACGGGATGGGACAGACAGGGGGATTGGGACAGGTCATGGATGGATCTGACTTCGGCATCCCCGTTTTCTGTGTCCGAGCATGCTGCCATCAATGGGGTGTCACCTATGGTGCTGCTGCCACCAGAGGCAGTGCCTTCTGTGGCATCCATTGGGGGGACCTGTGGTGGTGGTGTTGTGGGCATGCTGGCTGCTGGGGTGCCTGTTGATGTTCCCTCCTCTGTGCTGCCACCTGATTTGTGCTGCTGCCGTGTCTTGATGCGTGCAGCTGAGGTGGAGGGTCTCTGGCCGTTGGTCTTGGCCCTCTTTGCAGGTGTGCTGGTAGGGGTGTCCTGTAGCTCGTCGTTTGGATCGGACCCTGTGGTGGAGTAAAGGAGGGCGAGGGTTATTGATGGGTCTGTGGGAATTGGAATGGCATTGTATCACATGCATTGGGGTGGTACCTGAGGGTGATTTGGGTCGGGGCCTTGGAGGTGCTTTCATTTGTGTGTGGAGTGAGGGTGCAGTTGTTTGGCAGCCTGCAGTTAGGGTGTGCCTGCTGCACGTGTAGTGCGTGTATTTGGGGTTTTTAATTATTTATGTATTTATTGTGGGTTTTAACGTGCGCTATCAGGCCGATGTGTGTGGGCGTTCTCCTGGACATGTGTTTCTGTTGCACTATGTGGACGCATGGTACTTCACATGGATGGACTGTGTGGATTTGGCATTGTTTTATCTGGCCCACCTACCTGAATCTTCGGATGTCTGCACTCCTTTCTCCATCCCTCCGACTCCCTCTATGCTCTCCATTCCGATGGTGGAGGCACAGATTTCTTCCCAGGGGGTCAACTTGATGGGTGATTCAGGACCTCCCCCGGTGGCTGTGGCAATGTTGCGGTTGGCAGAGAGTATGCTGCGGACGCGTATCCGCAGGTCGTCCCATCGCTTGCGGCATTGCTGTGGGGTGCGGGGTGCGGTCCCCACCGCACTTACCCGCTGTGCCACCAGAGCCCATATGGCCTTCTTGTTTGCAAGTGCCGTCCTGGTCATTTGCGTGCAGAAGACGACGGCAGCATTCTCCTGGAGGGTCTCTGTTAGCACGGTGAGTTCCTCACGGGAGAAGTGGACCTGCCGCTTGCGGTCGCACGCTTTCTTCGCTACTTTTCCCATTTTTCTTGGTTTCGCTAGGGTGGTTGACGGGTTGGGGTGTGTTTCAGGGTAGTGATTTTAGTGGTTGTGTGGTTTTAGTGTATTTATAGGTGTACGCCGGGATGTTTCCCGTTCCGGCCCCATGTTTTAACTTCCGTTTCCGTATATTTCCGGCCACCGTACTTTCCGGTAGGCGCACACTGCGGTGACCGCTAAGTGGGGTGGCGGTATTGCACCTAGGGCGCCGTATGGCGGCGGTGTGGGCCGTTTTGGGGTCATTTCCGCCATCGCGGACTTTGCACTTCCGCCATGCCGTGGTGCTTGTGCCCGATGGGTCGGAATGGCCCGCACTTTGCTCCTTCGTGCAATGGCGGAAACGCTATTTACGCTGTGGCGCTCCGGTCAGTCGCTTTCCGCCAGGGTCGTAATGAGGGCCTATATGTTATATTTTTATGCAGGCCGCGCCCACTTTTGAGGAGGAGACTACTTTGCGCGCGCCTCAGCAAGTAGCCTCGTAAGTAGCCTGTTTCGCCTGGAAACGCTCGTCCTGATCTGGAGAAGGTAAATTTGAAATCAGCTGTAACCATCCCCGTGTGAAGCCGTGTGAAGCCAAAGGAAGAAAATACTTTCAACCTCACCTCATTGGTGACTATAATATATATACTGCATAATATAGTATTTCTAAGGACATTAGATACTTAAATACACACTAAAACACTATATGTTATATTTTTATGCAGGCCACGCCAACTTTTGAGGAGGAGACTACTAATTGCGAGGCCATGCGCCATCAGCATGCGCGCCTCAGCAAGTAGCCTCGTAAGTAGCCTATTTCGCCTGTTTGACAGTGTGAGGCTTGCGAGGGTATATATTACTCCAAGCCGGCGCTTCGTCTCCTCTAACAACCAAAAAGAAGCATTTCTGTGAGTGTACCTCGGAAAAGTGCTATTCACGAAGGTAATAGTTGTATCATCAGAACGTCCCACTCGCAGACTGTTCCTCTTTGGTAGTGAAGCCGTGTGCTAACTCAAATGTATGGAATGAGAGCGCTGCTCGCGCTGCTAACGTGGACTTTATTTCTATGCTGCTGAAGACACAGGCTTACATGAATGTTTAGAGTGAGAGCGTCAAAGGTGATGTTAATGCAGTCTGTATTTTCGAGCTGCTGAAACGGAGTAACAACAATATCCTCTCTGACCAGAAGGAGGGTGTTGCCCTTGTCGGTAATGTAAATTGTATCTCTTTGAAGCTGAAACAGTGTGCTAACACGAAAAAACGTTAGGGGGAGTTGTTCGTGCTGAAAATGCAGACTGTACTTTTTTGGATGTTGTAGCTGTGTACTAAACACGAACGAATTGAGGGCGTGTGATTCACTTACTTGTATTGTCGCCCGTAGATTGTGCGTGTTAGATGCACACTTAAGTTAACTGCTGATGCAGGTGACCTCTCAAGAGAGGAAGAATAAATGTGTTGTAATGGGCTATTTTGAGCTATTTAATTCACAAATTAAGAATGGCCAAAAACTTAAATAAACCGAAGTGGAATTTGAATACACTAAGAACAATTATGACTAGGCGGGCCAGCATGGCGCTAGTAGAGGAAGCTTTAATTGCGCTATCGTCTGATACAGACGAAGAAAATGTGGACTGTGCTCAAACTCCCCCCACTGAAATGGGTGAGACAGCAAATGGAAATAATGGGGATATAATAAACAACTCGCAATGTCTTTACACCGAAGGTCCCAAACATATGGAACCATTAGATGAAAATAATGCAATGAATTCGAGCTTACTATATCCTAACACTCCCCTTATATTTGGGACAGGTGAGATAACCTTACCAGGTCTTTCTCAGCACCTGGAATCTATTGAGGAAGAAGGAGCACTCCACGGTAGCAAAAGTAATACACTAATGCATGACAAGGAAGTGCCATATGAAAATATAAACAGTCTGATGTTTATAGAATTAAAAAATCAATCTAGGATGCTAAATGAAATAGTAATGGCTATCACTGCCCTCCCAGATCTTTGTCGAACTCTTATAGCTGAATGGCATGAAGGATCAATTAAGATTGTTAATCGAGAGGAAATGCATCAAGAGTCCTCGTCTCCTAATTCGGAGCCAGAGCCAAAGGTGGCTAATAAGACTGATGCTACTAGTGTGACACCAGAATCGTTTGTGCTACCTAAAAAAAAGGACCCACCAGAATTGTCTGTGACATCCAAAGAAAAGGAGACAGTCATGGTTGATTTAACAGTCTCCTCAGGGGTGAGCACGACAGGGACCGAAGCAACTAATAGCTGCACGGTTAAAGAGGCACTCAAACCTCTGAAAGGGAAAGGGAAAAAGGGCAACCGTAAAAAAAATGCTTTTAAGAATGGGACTCTAAACATGTCTTCCCGCAAATTCATGCGAGATGTGGATTTGCAAGAAGACATGGAAGATTATTTGTTAGCTAAGGATCCCACTCAATAAGAAATAAGTACGATGTCAGAAACTACACTAAAAAAAAAGGAAAAACGGTAAAACCATCTCTCAGTGTTCCCATGAAAGTTTATACAGAGGTGTCTGACAGAATAGATACAAACTTAAGAATGTTGGAAAGAGGTGTGGCGGATATCTTTGACATCTTCAAAAATCCAGAGATGATTTCACGAGGCAATACTCCAATATCTGCGGGTCCCTTTCAGAATAACACTCTCAACAGTGTTAATGATCAATCGGTAGTCTGTGTTGATGAGACAAAGCAAAAAGAAGAAACTAGCAAAAGAGAGGGCAATAAGGCAAATACTGCATATGTGGGTCACAATGAGAGTGTGAAGGAAAACAATACAGGTGGTGTAAAATGTACAGATGTAAACGATATACAGATGCTAAAAGAAGAGACCGATAAGAGTGTGTCAGATCAAGTATTGTACGAATTAATTGACAAAATGCTAACAAACAAACTAGTTGCGATGTCACAAAAGTCTGAGGTAAAGCTTGACTCTTCGGTGATACGGACAGGCTCGAATAGTAATTTGCAGCAAGTAAACATCACAACACGTAATACTGGGGATGGAGAGCAAGAACGTAATACGTATGCTAGAGCTACAGACTACAACTACTCAGATCCTGGTAACATTGATTTAAGTTACCTTAGAGCATCAGCTTATCCCAATGAGCCAAGCCTTATAATGTATTACGTCTTTGAGGAGGGAGGACCCAGAGCCCTGAACAGACCATATATCTTAAATCTATTTGGTGACATTCCTGAACTAAGTTTGATATCTACATCAGACATACAACTAGTTGACTTTATACATAACTATCGATATGACTATGTTCGCCTTGTTATCAACTCACTTCTGGTCAGAAATCTGATCCTAAAAGAAGTAGGTTCTCTGCAAAAAAAAGGATTTGATATTGTACCATTTTTAAACAACAACATAAAAAAAGCAGAAAGCAAGATACAAAATAGCAGAGTTGGAAATGAGGGCAAAAATAGTGATATACGGTCTGTTGCGGGTAATGGGCTTTCTGTGGTGTCCGAGGCAAAGGCTTGCTTAAAAGATATGGAGGAATGGAGGTTATTGGCCACCTCCCTTAGAGAGTTCATAGAGCAACTAAAATCTACACAGAAACCCCTTTAACAAAGTGCCCCCCTACCATTTAGTCACCTGGAACACCAGGGGCCACAAACAGTTGCTTAAGGATGACTCTGATTGTGTAAAGCTGAACGAGTTTGACTTCATCTTGCTACAAGAAACGTGGGCCACTTGCAATGTATATATGGATGGATACAATATTATAGAGTCACCAGCAAAACAGGGTCCACGTGGAAGACCTAGTGGTTGCCTAGCATTAGCATACCGAATAGAAGAAAGCATTGTGTTCGAACAGCGTTTTATTGTAACGGACTGCTCTATTGTAGCGAGTTTTGTCTTGCTTACGAATGCCTCTACCAAACATATCCTGTTATGTAACATTTACTGGAATGCCTGCAATAAGAACAATGAACAGCTTGAGGACTTATTTGTATCCCTCAATGACATCTTTGATAACTGGTTAGATAGACATTTAACAGGCTCCATCATCTTAGCTGGTGACTTAAATGCAGAATGTAATCAATCTAAAGAGGATATGTTACGGGTAAAATGCTAATGCACATTAGCTCAGATAAAATGAATAGAGGTAGGCTATGGTTAGAATTCTGTAAAAGTAGGAACCTGATGCTAGTCTTTAACTCTAAACCCACTTGGCTTGCTAGAGGCAAGAGCGCAATTTTAGATTATATATTGATGACCACACAAGACATTTGGAGCTGTAAAAACCCGGATGTATTCTTATCCGCTAATAGTGACCATGCAATGCTCGGCCTAGCTCTGCCATCGGTAAGAAAACAAGCGGTAGTTCTACATTTCCCAATTCAGATAGAAGTAAGCAATAATGGTAAATCTGTGAAGTGGTCTAGATACAAAGAGCGGAAATTTAACAGCATACTATCCCAAGACTGTGAACTTTCCACATATGACATAAAATGTGCAACATACTCAGTAAATATGTTTCCAGAATACATAGAAAACACTCTAGAACGCAGTAAAGATTTTAATGTTGTTAAGTCAGGAGATAGTAAAATCCACAACCACTCATTTAGCTAAGCTGTAAAAGTAAAGAAAGTGGACATGAGGAAAGCAATTCGAAAGCTAAAGAAAGATTCTGGTGATGTTATGGTGTGTAAACCTAAGATCAGGCTAATTAAACAGAAATATAAAAACTGGCTAAAAATATCAAGGCTCAGATTGCCCAAAATGATGGAGAATCAATGCTTAAAGCAATGAGTGCCGCTAATCCCCAAAAGTGCTGGTCCATAATAAACAGCTCGCAAACAGCGCAGCACTTAGCTCAGGCGAATCCCATTGACTCTCAATCTTGGAATGAACATTTCAGTACTCTTTATAAAAAGTAATCTCGATTGTGGTTAACGATAAATAATGATACAGATAGTTGGCCCTTAAACATCACGGAACCAAATATCTTAAGACACATCAAAAAATCGAAATCAACCTCCACACCGGGACCGAACCACTTATCATTTCAAATACTGAAAAGTCACTCTCGTATATGGTCAAAACGTCTCCATACTTTGTTTAGCGACATTTGTAAGAGACAAGAAATCCCACACTCATGGAAAATGTCATATTTGATTTTGATATTTAAAAAAGGGGACAGGCTGAGCCCAAAAAATTACAGACCTATTACTCTCCTAAATGTTGAGTCTAAGATCTTTGCTGTTATAGTCTTGGAGAATCTGTTATCATGGATGGATGACAAAGCGATTTTAGACTTCAGACAGATAGGCTTTAGAAAATATACTGGCACCGATGTGGGTGGTCTCCTGGTGCATCAACTAATGAGCATGGTGAAACAAAAAACTGTTGATCAGATATACATTGCTTCAATGGATCTGACCACGGCGTTCAACCTAGTTGATCGTCCCATATTGTGGAAAACTTTAGTATCCTTGGGGATTGATAGTGGCTTACTGAATGTAATCATACATTTATACTCAGATACTGTTATGAGAGTGAGGCTAAACAACAAAGGCCTACTATCCAACAAAATCAAAACGGCCAATGGCCTAAAACAAGGCTGCAGACTGGCAGCTACACTTTTCAACTTGTATGTAGCGGAAGCTGGTAAACATTTAAACTCTAGTGGCCTGGTCGGCTTAAAGTTTGGAGGGCATACCATCAGATGGATAGCCTACGCTGATGACTTTTTATTACTGGATGGATCAAAAATAGGCCTTCAAAGACTGATCAATGACTTTGGGGCGTTTATTGATGAGAGAAAATTAAAAATCAACCCAGCGAAAACAATTATCTTTCAAGGTGGAAGCAAAAAGGTGACCCCTGCCTTCTCATTCCGGAATTGTGGAGGTGTACAGATTAAGAGTCAACTGGTATTAAGATTCTTGGGATATACAGTGTATAGCTCTAACCCTAATGTGTTTCTGAAAAATAATTTGCTAATGAAAGCAAAAAAAGCCACGAACCAAATCATGTCCATAGAGAGAAGATTTGGTAAATTCACCTTGACTCCCTGTATCCAATTTTACAGACTTAAGATTATTCCAAACCTAACTTATGGTATGGAATTTCTACCTGAATCACTGACGCCTTTCTTGAAAACTTTAGAAGCTTCAATTTGGCGCAAAATACTTTTCTTTATACCGAAATGTACTCCTTTTGAAACGATCAGGTACGAATAAGGTCTATCCTCGATTTCATGCACGATGCATCTAAAAAAACTAGCACTGTTTAGAAAATGCTTGAATGCTGATATAGATTCACTGTATTGTCATCTGAAAGCAGTAGCAAAGGGAAATTTTATGTCAGACCTAACAGCAACTTGTGAAACAATATTGATTAAAGTGGGTTTAACAGTGGAGACCTTGTTAAGAAATTATGAGAAAGTCAAAGAAACAGTAAAAGCGTATGACTGGTTAGAAAACAATGTTATTCTGCTGAACTCAAGTTTATACTGTCAAATAGTATCATTCTGGAAATGGTTTCCGACTTCTGGAAAATACATAGCTAAATATCCATCAAGGCAATTTAGAAACAGAACGATGAGATTCAGATTCAATGTCTTGAGCACTAACGAAATTTTGACAATCCGCAGCCTAAATATGCAGAAGGTTGGTTGTAGATTTTGCAATGTAGCAGAAGAAAAAGAAACATTGCTGCACTTATTATTGGTCTGTCCCAAATTAGCCCAAGAAAGAACAGATTGCTTTGCAAAGTTTGTATTAGATACAGCCAATGTTGATCGTGATAAATTGTGGAAGGAAATGTTACATGGAAACCTAACTGCCTTAAAAATGAAAGTACATGTGCCCTGGAATGAAGGCCAAGGGATGAGCCTGGACACACCAGTGTTTCCCGCCTCTGACCTAATATTAATATGTAAGACCATGTAGCTACTACTGATCGATGTATTTATTTTAAAATGTAGCAATGTTATGGAAAATAATTTTAAGTGAAGCTTGTTTTAAATGTTGGTTGTATTTGCATGTAACTATATCCATTTGAGACTAACAATTAAGATAACTAAGACAAATCCCAAGAAATATGTGTTATGTCTTTATGTCTTGTTTTATTCTTTTACCTGATGTATACTTATGAATTTTGTAAACTTTGAAAAAAGAAATTTTGAAACTGTTGGTTGATTTTGTAAAATTGTAAAGGTTTAAACAAGCCAAAACAATAAAGATAATAAAATAATAATAATAAAATTCAATTAAAAATAAATCCATTTTTATATTGTGAAAATAAAGTATTTTAACATGTGTTAGTTTACCTTATCAGAGGAAATTATCTCTGTTGTTGTGTGATCAACTAGATTGCCCATCACAGCGTCCAATGACACTATTGTGTTATTCTAAACTACCTCACTGCGTGTTTGCAATATCTAGCTCATCACAGGATTGTTATGCCTTGATGTCATTGCGTGACGACATCATCACGTTAGTACACATGACATCATCACGTGGTGATGTCACCACACTACTGCACGTGTTGTGCGGTGCATATTGCATATTCATTGGTGAGAAACAATGTATTTACAGTAAATAAAAGTAATCTTTCTTGCAATCCACCCTTTATATCAAGAATATGCTCATCAGGACAATGTAATGTAATCTTGTGTCTGAACAATCTACTTCCATATTTAAAAGAAAAACTCATCTAACCTGGGAATCTTTGATAAGTACAACTACATTAATCAGGACAATATAATGTGATCTTGTGTCTTTACAAAAGAGATCCATATTCAAAAGGAAAAGAAAATCTCACTTTAGCCAGGGAATCGTTTTAGAATTTTGGTGTTGCCTCGTGTATCTTAACTTAAATACAAGAGTGTACAAGTGGCACCATCCTACCTACCGTAGTATATAGTGTCTGCTTAGTAATTTATGTCTCATGAGGTAAGCTCGTATGAGATATACCCATGTCATTCTTACATGCATCCTAATATTCTATGTGTCTTGAGATAAGCCTATAGGAGACGTGTTCCTATTGTTCTTGCGTACATCTAGCAAGTGATGAATGTCATGTATATGAACTCAGTCAATGTCGATCTGATTTGCCCTACTGTATTGTAGTGTGGTGTAATAAAAGAATCCAAGTTGCCACTTTTCCTATGAATTATTATACCCATAAAGGTTTAAACATTAACTTTCTTACAATTATCACAAATAATAAAACCATGTCCACGTTGACCATAAATATGTGCATTCTTCATGTGTAAACAATTCTATTTCATTACATGTTGCATGATTCTTTTCTGATATGTACAATCGACCTATTAAACAATTCCAATTGATATCCTCATTCATTCCTCCTGTGATTAGAGAATTAAAAGTGTCTATCGAAAAGTATTCTCTTTGATTCAAAGGTTTACCTATATCTGTTCCATGTCGTCCCTTCTTGATGACCTCCAAAATCTTAAATTTTATCTGTGACATTTGGTGTCAAAACTCTAGAAAATGTTGTACGACTGAATGGTGATTTAATATTCTTGGTGCATACATTTGCTCAATGTTCACTCCACCAAATCTTTGTTTTTCTTGTAGATTGGCCCACATCATGTATCCCACATGGCAATTTTAAACTGCAAATAATCTTCAAAATGTTCATGTATTCGGGTGATAAACTACATTACCCTTGGTCACATAACTACAATTCACACACTGAAGACACAGAAATGTTCCTCTCCTATTAGTAGTTTCTTCTCTCCTGATCCTGTCACTATAGGTTAATAGATATTATATGTTTTTACTCCTAGTGTGTGCAAATGTAGGTTTCTTTTTGAACAAGTTGCCTATTTGGTCATCAGATGAGATATACCAATATATATTATGAATATTTTTGATTTTCATGACACTATGAGAGTATTATGCAAAATAGTATTTCTTTTGTTTTTTCAGGACAAATTCTAACTACACAGGCAGGTTCAAGCCACTGTATGGTGATTGTTGTACTGATTAAAGGATGACTTAAGAATTAATGTAATGCATGGTCATGTTGTTTTGTATCTTTTATTACAAAATCCTCAAACAAGGACTCATGTTTTTCCTATTTTCTTATTCTGTGATCATTGCAGATTCTTGAAAAATGACCTATGTCGAAAATGCATTGGATCATCACACAATAAAAGCCTTTTCTCGATTACAAATAATATTGTTAAAATCATTTTATGTCACAATATAAAAGTGTTCATTTGAGATTAAAAGGGAGAGCATCTGTGAAGTCATCATTGTGGTCATAGATTGTGCAACAGAGGCCGGGAATGTAAGGTGGTTTTAGCTGAAATTCCAGGGTTTTGTTGCATTATGTTCTTTCCTTAATGTCCCTGCAACTAAGGTTTGTTCCTTGAATTTCAAAGGTTTTTTTTACAATGTATTGTTCACCTTAACACCCCTGCAACTAAAGTGTTTTCCTTGAATTTCAAAGGTTTTATTACAAAGTATTGTTTACCTTAACACCCCTGCAACTAATGTTTTTTTTCCTTGATATGCAATGGTTTTGTTATTCCATAGATTTTAGATCACTTCCATGCCGAAACGTCCTGTCCTGTGCTCCAAACCCCTTGTTTTATGGACGGTCTCTTGGTGATTGTTGTGATACATCGCATGACCCCAACTAACCACATTTAAGCAGCATATATTTTAAAGTGAACTATACAAATGCAGTTCAATTGACCTTCTCCTTAGAAGAAAGTGTGCAAGACAAAATAGGATTGGAAGTTTTAACACCAGAAAAATAACCTGAGCGAGGAAATCTTTCAATAAATATGCTGGCAAAGTATGAAAGGTGCTCACATTTTAAACCCAGCAATCTGTAGTGAAATATTCCATGGAAAACAAAATCCCAATATGAAACAAGTGCTTGTGGTCTTGTGGGTAAGCAAATGCACTGGGAACATGACAACCTGAGTAAAATCCTGGTATCCAAATACTTGAGCAAGCTTACCAACCTCATAAAAAAACATGGGGTTGCATCTGCCCTCTGAAAAAATGTTACGCTGTCCACCCACATGTGTCCTTTATTGGTGCCCTGAAAATCAACCACAATCAGGGGAAAATAACTGCACCAGTGCGACAGATTGCAAACTATCTTGCCACGTCGTGGGTAAATACTCATGACTTACTTGCCCTCTCATCATTTCTCCTCCTCACTCCCATGTCTGTCTTTCATCAATACTCTGCTTTATAAAGCCAGCTTGAAAAGTACACATACGATAGTGTCATTCAAATATATAAATCCTTATAGAACTATATTAGGCAAAAGTGTACAAATTCCCACCATCTTGACTGTGAGATTACAAATACCAAAATGCAATTCAGCAAAAAGAGAAAAGAATTGTCGCTGAGTCCAAAACTTTAAAGGACTGACTGTAGCACAGTTTGAAAAAAATAATGCAGATGCCGTGTGTTATGAGATATTTAAAACTTTGAGAACTCACAAAAGTTTTAGGCAATGTGCAGAGAGATAAAATGATTTGCCATGGAGCATACACTTTAGTTAAGCAGCATTCTCCAAGTGGTACACCCCTTTTCGGCACCATTATTTTGGTGTGGGCCAATTTGGCATGGGCATTCTGCCACAGCACCCACTCTGGCACACCCTTTTCAGCGCAAAAGTCATTCCAGCACCGTTATTTTAGAGCGAGCGATGTTTGGACGTGGCTGATATAGCAGCCACATCTAAATGCCCTCATGCTAAATATGATCACAGGTCTGCACTGCAACAAATCCTGCCACCTCCCACTTGAGTTGCTTTTCTTTTAATTAAATTAAATTAGTTAAATGAAAAATAAAAATACAGCCTTGAACCCTGGTCTGCTGGCAGTCGAGATGCAGTATTTAACCACTATGCAACAATGGCTTGGTGCTGGTTCGGGCATACATTTCATACTTAGCATATAATTTAATATGGTCAATGATAAAAGGCAAATGGATTAAATTTGTGATAATGTAAACAATTACATCATTGTAGCATAATGATTAAGTGCTGTGTCTTGAACTCCTTAAGGGCAGGGTTCTTTGATTGCAGTGTTCAGCATAAATGTGATTTTTTTTATTTAGTTTTTTCTGTTATTTCAAAATGTGGATTCTGTGTGTTATTAGATATTTAAAACTAAGAAAGCACACGACATTCAGCACTGTGGACTGTCTGCCATCCATGCAGTAACCTGGACCGACCCTGCTTAATTTCAAAGTGAGGAAGGATACAGCCCCCTTAGGCCATGTTTGTCTAAGTAATCTTCTAAGGGGAGGGGCATATATTAGGCAACATGGCATTAGTTGCCTGACACCTTCTTCACTTTGAAGCAAAGCAGCATTCATCCAAGTTACTGCAGGGTTGGGAATCCAAATGTTGCTGTACGAATAACAATTTATTTGTATTTGTTATTATTGACCGGGAGAATACAAATACCAGAATACAATTAAGCAAAAGGCAAAAAATTGACTCGAGGTGCAATACCTTCAAGACCTGTCAGTAGCACAGTTTAAAAAAAGTAAATACTTCAGATGTACATTCGGTCACCCATCCGTGCAGTAACCTGGACTGACCCTGCTTATCTTCAAAGCGGGGCTGACCATGATTAGCCTTTAAGCAAGAAAAGGGCTGTCCCACTCCTCTAAGTGGTCTTGTTAGATTGGCACATTTATCAGGCAACATGGCCTGTTGAGGCTTGCCCCTTCTTCTCTTTAAAACTAAGCAGAGTCTGTCCTGGTTACTGCATGAATGGGAGACCTGGATGGCATGGCCAGTGATTTTTCACCCCCGAAAATATATATATATGTATTTATTTTTACATGTAACTGCGGGTACCAAACAATGCATACCCACGGTTATCTGTAATCCTTTGTAACCTCGGACATATTTATTTATCTATTAATAAATGGACCATGGGTTGAATGACCTCTGCATAGTCTTCAATGAACTACCGACTATAATTTGTGAGTCCATGAAGGTTTCTTAATTCTCACAGAGTGGTACAGTATTTTAATTTAGTTAAGGCTTCCATCTTCTTTGCCTGGGAATGAAGCCCCTCAGGTATGATATCATGCCCTAAGAGCTACACACAGGTCTTACACCACTGTGCCTTCTGTATGGACAGTTTTGCTCTGACTTTCTGCAACTGGGTTAGAGTATAGCGGATCTCTGATATATGTTCCCCCAAGGTTGAGCTTTTTATCAGAACATCATCTACATAGGCCAGGGTTCCCCTTTCTCCTAAGTTGGGCATGGCCTTATGTAGAAAGATGTTGAACTAATTGTCAGAGTTTATGTATCCAAAGGGGGTATGGGTCCACATGTACTGCTGCCCCCTGAAGGTTAAGGCAAGTTTGCACTGGTTTTCCTAACTCACAAGTTGTACTGTCCAGTAGCCATGGGTCAGGTCAATGGCAGTGAACAACTTTGATCCTTGGATCTGGGCCAGCCCTTGATCAATGTGGTGAAGTGGCCATCTTGACATATGGATCCATTTGTTCAACTCCCTCAGGTCTGCACATAACATGCGTTAGCCATTTGGTTTGTGTATCCCCTGAACCAGATTGTTGAAGGTACTGTGGATCGAATTAATTATCCCACATGATTCTAAGTACTTAATCATCTCTGTGAGTGATTGCATGGATGCGAGAGTTAACCAGTATTGTTTAACAAATACTGGAGCTATCTCAAGTTCCATGGGTATGGTGGTTAAATTAATGGATGACCGTCCACAGTTTTATGAATCCACTGAAAAAGATATCTTGGATTTCCAGGAAGACCTGTTTCACCTTTTGCCTTTGTTCCTCGGTCTCACAGACATCAGCAAGATTGATCCATTCCTCAACCATCTGCTTGAAACGTGGAAAGACCTCAGGGTTTGCAATTTCAGCAGTACCCTCCAGTTGGGTGATGAGATCTCTTATGATGGTGCTGACCTGAACAGTAGGTTTCAGGGATTCGAGGTAGTGGTCCTTGACTCCGAAAACTACCTCCTCCCTCCTGATGTCATAGGTCCCCTTTTCCACCCGTAGGGGCAGCAAGAGTACACCATGAAATTCCCCCCATTCCTAGTAAAAATCTTTTCTGGAGGAATACCGTTGCTGATGTCGAAACAGTTGTTTGGGATTGGTCCCATGATTTAATTACCTAAATCAATAGAAAATTGTTGGGCATCAACCGCCATTGCCATTACTTCGAGAGTCAATGTTATCCACCAATATTCAAATGGTGTTGTGTTCTAGGTCTACTAGAGGTGTTGGATTTAAATACAAACCTTGTTGTTGGAGATGAGAATTGAAATTTATATAGGCGTCATGATGTTGGAGGTTCTGTCCTGCCTTATTTAGAGGGGAATAGTAAATTGTCGCACATGTCATGGGATTATAACCTCTTCTCGCACTTGAACTTTAATTGCATAAGGCAGGAATTGAGCTGACCGGAATGCCTTTTTGGCATTGTCAAAACCCATGGCGTTACCCTTCACATCTTTCATCACCCAATAATTATGCTTTATGCTTGTGTTACCAATGGACATTCTTAGCATATACCTGCTAGGCAGGAGATGTTTGGAGTTTGGAGTTTCCAGACCTACTTCCCATTTGTCAATCAATTTAAATGTGGCAATGGTCTGATCTCTTGGGAGTTTCCTGAATAATTCTTCACTGACAAAGCTCCTTCCATTATTCAGGCATACTCTGGTGAGCACCGGCTCCACCCCTTGGTTTAACCTAATAGGGGAAAACAACTGTTCACCCTTTTTCTGTACATTCGCCAGACTTTGATTGGGTTCTGACTTGTCTGGTTTCACAGGACTCAAGGTTTCTTCTGATATTGGAATTTTAGGGTGATCCCGTCCAGTGTGGAGTGCCACTTAAAACTGGGAGGAAATTGATTTTCAAGAATGAAAAGGTCTCCCATCACCAGTTTATTCTCCTACAGAGATAACAGTAATGTCTGGGACTTGGTTATTCTTGAAATGGAATTCTACTTCCTCCGAAGGTCGATCAATTAAATGACAGGTACTAATGAAGCATACATATTACTACTCATTTTTAATTTTATAGACCGGATAGACCTTGTTTGCACAGTCGATCAGATGTGATAACCTCCTCAGCAAATCCTTTCCCAGTGAACAAGGTGTGCCTTCTGAAGGCACGACTATCACCAGATTCTTTTATCAGTGACACCCAATTTTGATTTCCAGATTCGCAGTCCATTCGACGGAAATGTAATTCTCGTCAACATTTTGGAGTTGTCTGGAAAGGGGTCTAAGGGGAATTTGCTGACCCATCCCCTGCCCATAGTTTAGTTGGTCAAAGGCCTTTTTGGACAGGAGGTTGGCTTGGGATCCAGTATCTACCAGAGCTGATAATGCACACTGATCCTGAACCCTTAACAGTGTGTAAAATCTGTCTACTTTCTCTTCCACGGTGCAGAGAAAGGGTGAGTTATTTGCCAGCCAGTGGTCATTTCTTAATATTGAACTCCAACACTGTGTGATCTTGGCCAATTTTCTCTGTCAGAGATCGGGAATCTGTAAATACAATTTTACAACTGGAAATAGGTGGATTTGGGGAATGCTCTTCCCCCCTGATTCTTTGCTGTCCCATTTTTCTTGGAGGCCATTCTGAGAACCTGTTTGGGGGAAAGACCCCTCCATTTCAACCTTGTCTGGCTTGCATTTGGTGGGTTGAATAGTGTTTTGTTTTGGGTCTGTCTCCATAAATACCCTGTCCCATTCAGGGTATTTGGGACCCATTTTTCTTTTGGAAGGAACCCCCTGTTTCTGAAAGAGAAGGTCTGCCTACCTAACTTTCAAAGGAGATGATCTTAAGCTCTTCCACAAAGTGGGTTTTTCTTTGGCCTCTCCTACTTACCCTTTGCTCTTTGGCTTCTAAGATTTCAGCGGTAGAAGAGTCCCTTTAAGGCTGAGAGGTTTTTAGGGGTTCTGTTTGGGGGAGAAAGAAAGCTTCCTCTAGGGCTTGGCATCTCTCCACCACACGGGTCCCCTCTTCAGGAACCTATGGTTTGGTTGGTCGGATGTTTCCTCCCATCATTTCCCCCACCTGTGGCATCACCGTTGGTGTTGGGGCATTCTGGGAAGAAGGGTTAGGTTGAGGGTTGGACTGAGCCCCTAGCATGTGCCCCAGGTCATCGGTCAGTGCTGGATCTGTCGCTTCAGCTACAAAGCCTTTTCTGGGTTGTAGGGAGGTCTCGAGTCATAACTCTGCTGCTCCTGACAAGGGTAACTGTCCCTTCTCCCGGAGTAGCTTGGTTACTGGAAACTTCCCCCATAATTTTCCATCCTGAATCTCCCTTCACCCAGGTTCAGGGATCTATTTTCCTGGAATTGGGGGGAGAGGGAGGAGTATTATTTTTGAAGGTCTAGTTCAGGGGATATTTGGGGAAAAAGTTCAGATTGGGAGATGGAGTGATACTTCTCTCCTGAGAGATGTTTGGATGAAAGTACTCTTGTACCAAGGGCTTACATAGGTGGAAGTGTCTGAGGGATCATTGTTCTGCACCCTTGTGAAATAAAGAGGCACAAAGTATGGGAGAAGAGAAGAGCTTTATTTGAGGCCCCCAGGTAGCTGCAGTGGAAGCATCAACTGGCGAGGCACTCTCAAATGGAATATACATGCACAAGGTTCTAAGGAGATCTGTGCATGTATTACCATAACATCTCCCCCACGTGAGGCAAAAGAAAAGGGAAAAACAGGTGGGGGAAAAGCGGGAAAGTGAAAGGGAAAAAAAGGGTGTCAAGTGGGAGAGGCAGAGGGAAGATGGGTAAACTGGGGTACATTAGTAATAAACATAGTCATTGTTGAAGTTTTGGATGATTTTGCGGTTCCTTTGGACATTCTTCCAGTGGGGACTCCTTAATGCATGGAGTGAGGTCTGTCATTGTCCACATGTTCACAGAGGGATTCTCTTGGGGAATGTGAGGTGTGTTGTGATGGTTTGTCAGGACTGTTGTCCTTAGATATGCTGGTCTCTTGGATGTCTTTTGTTACTTTTATGAGATAATCTCCAGACCATCTCTTTCCATCATCGAGGATGACAGACTTCCCATGACAACTCACAACTCTCTGTGGTGGTCTGAAGATGGATTCACCCTTGAGAGTTTTCTTCGGTTCTTTGACACGTACCCAGTCTCCTTCACGAACCATCATCTCTTTTACTCCATGTCTGGAGTCGTATTGTCTTTTGTATTTTGCTTGTTTGCTTGTTTTTCTCTTACTGTCTTTTGAAGTAGATCCATGTTCACCCTTGCTTCTCCCTTGTATAAGAACATCCACGCCGGTCTAAATCGGTTAGTTGCAACCCTACCTCGCATGAGGGTGAAGGGCTCTAAGTTCGTGGTGGTGTGTGGGGTAGTTCTATACGCATGCAAAGCTTCTTTGAGGGTTTCTCTCCACGGGAGGTTGTTGGCCGTGGCCAGTTGGACTACGCTCTTCACGAGCCTGTTCATGCGTTCCACAAGTCCGTTGGAAATTGGATGGTACAAAGATGTTGTTATGTGGCTGATGGACCTTTTCTTGAGGAAATCAGCAAATTCCATAGATATGAACTGAGACCCGTTGTCCGAAACCAATTCCTTGGGGTCTCCCTCCCTGCTGAAGATCTCTGTCAGGAAATCTATGACTTTCTTTGAGGTCACAATGTCCTCAGCTATTCCCCATTCTGTCCATTTAGAGGTGTAATCGACAAGTACTATGATATATACTTTGACTGTTTTGAGGTTCTCGAATGGACCCATGATGTCGATTGCCAGTTTAGACCACACATGTTTGGGAGGTTCAATAGGCTGTAAGGGGTCTTTCTTAAGATCTTGGACTTGTCACTCATGGCACACGTGGAGCAATTATTGACCAGTTCTTCTGCTTCTTTCCACATTCCTGGCCACCAATAGTTGTTTCGCAACTTGTTTTTCGTCAAGCTTCTTCCTAGGTGACCTTCGTGTGCCAGTTGGAGTACTTTTTTTCTGAGTTGGGTGGGTGGGATTACTCGATCACCTCTGAAGATGTGCTCATCGTCCATCGATAATTCTTCCTTGAAGGGAATGAAGGTTGTTAAAGCCTCTCCCGTTTCCACCCAGTCATTAGCTATCGCTTCCCTGATTTCTCGCTGTTCCGGATCAGTATTGGCATTAATTTTCCATTCATCTCTCGAGATGGCAGGGTTTACGACAGCTATGATGTCCTCATCTGGAGATGCAATCTCAGTGTCGATGTTGGTCGATAATCTGGAAAGACAATCTGCTACTTGGTTTTGTGGACCAGGAATATAGCATAGTTGGAGGTTGTATTGCATGATGGCGAGGAACCAACGTCTTATTCTCGGTGATATAAGGTGAGGAGTTTTGGACTGAAGGACATTTACTAGAGGTTTATGGTCTGTTTTCAGTATGACGGGTAAGCCCCAAATTAGGTTCCTGAAATGCTGAAGAATCCACCTCAGACCCAGAGCTTCTCTCTCAATGGTGGAATAGTTGTCAGGAACTGCGGGTGGAAGCTGTGGGAGCGCTGGAAGCATTGACTTTAGCTCTCCTACCGCTCTAGTCCTCATCCAACATGGCGGCGTCTGGTATATTACCAGACCCCGCCCCCGCGCTCATTGCGTTGTATCTGTTGTTCTTGGCACAACGCTCTGTGCGACTAAACTTTAGTCCTCTTACCTGTCAGTTTCGCCCTGACTTTCTTCCTTGTCTTTTCTGTGCGTATCTCTAATTCCTCCCTCCCTACTAAGGTTTGTCTCTTTCCGTCTCTCCGTACTTTTTCCCGCGTTACTTTCCTTTGGCGTCTTGCCGGCATTCCTACTATCCGCGTCCTGTTTTGGGACCGGGTTTCTTCCGCTGTCTTGCGGTTCACTTCTAGTACTATTTCGGCATCTATCGCCGCTCATTTCTTACCTTCGTTTCCTGCTGTTCGCCTCCTTCTTTCAGCGGTGCTTGCTCTCTTGCCTGGGATCCTTCCGCGGACCTCCTCATAGTCGGATTTTGTGTTCGTGATTCCTCATCTCACCACTCACCTGCTTTAAACTTTCCGAGTTTATCCTGCTTCTACTTTGGAGGCTTTTGCTTTCATTCCCAGGGATTAGCAGCTTCTACTTCCTGTTGTCAAGTTTCATTTGTTCCTACTCTACACTCCGGAACATTCAACTCCAATCAAGACTCTTGGACATCAGGGTTTTTTCCGCCACTTGGCTTTTTCCCTGCTTTGGGGCTGGCTCCCCGGGGTCCCCCAAGGGCAGGTTCCAGCTCTGCCAAGGTGGCCTCCGGGGGAGCCAGACCCTATTTACACGAACGGAAGGACCGCAAGCCTAAAGAAAAACCATATTTCGACAAGAAAAAGAAGAGCAAACCATCTGGTACTGTATCCAAGGACCTTACTTCAGTGGAATCAGGTGAGGAGGATTGGGAGGGTACGCAGGGACCTGACAGCATACAACGCCCAAATATACCCATGGCGTCCCTGGAACAGTATCAAGAACTGGCGGCTGCCATGCAGAACCTTACGGTTGAAGTACAGGCTTTACGTAATGAGAATATCGGCTTGAGGCAGCAGGTGGTGCTGCGCCGCGAGGACCTGGGGGTCTGAAGGACTTCCTGGACGCCTGCCAGGTCTATTTCACTTTCAGACCTTATGCTTATGACACCGCTCGATCCAGAGTTGGATTCATTATCGCCAATCTGATGGGAAATGCTCTGTCCTGGGCCACTCCCTTAGTAACCAGGAATGATCCCTCCTTAAACAACTTTGATCACTTTCTGGAATTGCTTAAAGCGCAATTCGACCGACCAGAAGTGCTGTACACCTCTCTGGAAGCAATACTCGATGTACAGCAGGGAACCACAGACCTACAGACTTACATATCCCGTTTTATGAGGCTAGCAGCTAAGTCCGACTGGCCGGACTCCGCTAAACAGACTATTTTCCGCCGGGGTCTCCAAGACGAGATCAAGGATGAACTAGCCAGAGTGGCCAGGCCGGCCTCCTTTCAGGATTTGGTAACATTGTCTTTACAGATTGAGTATCGGATACTAGAACGTCGTCAGGAAAGAAGAAGAGGTTGCAGCGTTCCTCAGACTTCCACACCGCCTTCCCAATCACCATCACCTAGGAACACGCATTCTACGGAAGAACCAATGCAGATTGGATCCATGCGAGGACCGTTAACCCAGGAAGAGAGAAGACGACGTCGTGAAGCTGGTTTATGTATGTATTGTGGTTCTTCCAAACATCTCCTAAGGAACTGTCCAGAAGTACCACCCAGGAGGAAGGAAAACTCCAGCCCCCGTTCTTACGCAAGGGAAGTATCGGGGGAGCCACCTGCCACCCTTGCAACTCTTCCAAACCAATAGAGGATTCAAACAACAATCAACTCATGGTATTTAAAGTACACCTTTGGCTATCTGATTCAGGACCCATAGAAGTTTTGGCTATGCTGGACTGTGGTGCAGCGGGTAACTTTATCGACATAAATTGGGCGAAGGAGAAGATGGTTCCTTCAAGACCTAAGCCAAGACCCATACCAGTTGAAGGAGTGGACGGTTCACCGTTGTCTTCAGGTCCCATAATCAACGAGACTATTCCATTGAGGATGAAACTGGGAGATCATCAAGAGTTTATGGTTTTCGATCTTATCAGGGCAGCTCACTTCCCCCTGGTTATCGGGATACCTTGGTTGAGACGGCATAACCCCACCATCGACTGGACGTCCAACAGAGTGAGTTTCAACTCAGTATACTGCGGATCTAACTGCATGAAACTTCCTGTCAAAAGATCCTATGAAGAAGAAACCAACACCATCCGAACAGTGACCGTGTCTTCTGTTCCGCTCCAATACCAGGAATATGCTGAGGTTTTCAACGATACACTGCCAAGAATCTTACCCCCTCATAGGAATGAAGATTGTTCCATAGACCTTACGCCAGAAGCAGTGGTGCCTTTTGGTCGCATGTATCCATTATCTATGCCAGAAAAACGTGCTCTCAAAGACTACCTGGACGCTAATTTACAAAACGGACTTATCCAAGAATCCAATTCTTCTTGTGGGGCTTCATTGTTCTTTATCCCAAAGAAAGACACCTCTGAACTACGACCATGCATAGACTACAGGGGCCTAAATCAAGTCACCATTCGCGACAGATACCCTATGCCATTGATACGAGAAGTCCTGGAGGCAGTCCAGGGGGCTGTCTATTTTACCAAGCTTGATTTAAGAGGTGCATACCATCTTTTGAGGATACGAAAAGGCGACGAATGGAAGACTGCCTTTCGTACCCCTTTGGGGCTCTTTGAATATAGGGTGATGCCCTTTGGGCTGGTAAATGCGCCAGCTAAATTCCAACGGTTCATGGATAAGATATTTTCGGACATGCTGTTTCTGTCTGTAGTCGTCTACCTAGATGATATATTGATATTTTCTCGCACTTTACAAGACCACCACCAACTTGTCAAAGAGGTACTACATCGGCTACAAATCCATCAACTGCTGGTCAAACCAGAGAAGTGTGAGTTTGAGGTGACCACTATATCCTACTTAGGTTTCATCCTATATAAGGACGGCATCGAGATGGACCCAAGGAAGATAAAGGCCATAGTGGAATGGAAGGAACCCTCGAACGTCAAAGAAGTACAAAGGTTTCTTGGGTTGGCAAATTTTTACAGACGTTTTATACCTAATTTTTCCAACATAGTGTTACCCATCACATCTCTTCTAAAAAAGGGATTCAAATTCATTTTTGACATAAACCCAGAGAAGCCTTTCAACGACTAAAAGAATTGTTTATTTCAGCTCCCATTCTCGTCCAACCAGATCAGACTAAATAGTTCATCTTGGAAACAGACGCTTCCATTGGGGCAGTAGGGGCCATATTACTCCAGAAGGTTGATGAGGGGGAAGAACACCCGGTTGCCTACTACTCAGAAACGTTGACCAGCAGTGAACGGAACTATTCTGTTCTTGAAAGAGAACTGTTGGCTATCAAGTTAGCTTGCCAAGAATGGCGCCATCTCCTGCAAGGTGCGGCCCATCGCTTCCTAATCCGCACCGACCACCGCAACCTACAAGTCCTTCAACGGATGGAATGCACAAATGCCCGTCATGCTAGGTGGGCTTACTTCTTCTTACAATTTGACTTTATAATTACTCACATTCCAGGTTCGGAGAACCATAAGGCTGATGCTTTGTCCCGTAGATACGGGGACGACTCAGGGAACGATAAGAATCACGAACTGATGTTTCCGGACTTCAAGACAGTTGCAGCAGCCTCCCTTTTTCTTCAGGATCTGATCCCACAATATAATATGCAAGCCGGATTACCTTCTACTGTTACTCAAGCTAGTGATGGTCTCTTTTACCATGATTCTGCTCTCTTTATTCCTACTAAGCTGTTACAGAGACAGGTACTTTCCTGGTGTCACGATGCCCCCCTGGTGGGCCACCCTGGAATCAGGAAGACATACGAGCTACTTCACAGGGGTTTCTGGTGGCCCACCATTAGGAAGGACGTACAGGAATACGTATCCTCTTGCCCTGTTTGCGCATCTAGCAAGTACCAAACGGGGAAACCGGTTGGACTATTGCAACAGCCACAGTTGCCAGAACGTCCGTGGGAGCACGTCTCCACAGACTTCATTGTTGATCTCCCCAGATCGTATGGTAAAACCGTAATCATGGTTACGGTAGATTCCTACAGTAAACTAGCTCATTTCTCTACCTTCTCTCATATACCGACAGCACCAGAAACCGCTGCCACTTTCCTCTGTGATGTGGTTCGTCTTCATGGTTTACCCAGGACCATTGTATCAGATCGAGGTTCTCAGTTCACCTCCAGGTTCTGGTCAGCGCTCTGTCAATCATTGGGTATTCACAGGGCTCTTTCTTCAGGGTACCATCCCCAGAGTAACGGGCAGACGGAGAGGCTTAATGCAAGCCTCGAACAGTACCTAAGATGCTTTTGTAGCCCCCAGCAGGACGAATGGTTTCGATTCCTTCCACAGGCAGAATTCGCCTATAACAATTCCTTCCATACAACCATTCAGATGAGTCCTTTCTACTGTACCTATGGCTATCATCCTCAACACTTACCCTGGAATAACAGAGCTTCAACCAATGTACCTGCTCTAGACAGTATACTGAAGGACCTACATGAAGTACATACCTTAGCCAAGAAGGCACACGAAACCAGTCAACGATCACAAAAGAGGTGGGCCGACAAGGGCCGGCGTAACAACCCAGACTGGAAGGCAGGTCAGTTAGTCTGGCTGTCTACCAAGTTCCTGCCAAAATGGGTTCACACTGGTAAATTCTCTTCAAGATATTTGGGTCCCTTTCCCATCCTGTACAGAATCAATCCGGTGGCCTATAAGCTTAAGTTACCTGAATATCTCCAGAGGGTTCATCCAGTTTTCCACACCTCCCTCCTAAAACTGCACAAGGAAGACCCTTTTCAGAGACGGTTTCCTAGAGTGCAAACTCCTGTAGCCCCAGTTCCGGATGAGTATGAGGTTTCCTACCTGGTTGATTCACGATATCGTAAGGGCAGGGTACAATACTTGGTGCATTGGAAGGGCTACCCTGTAGAAGAGAGGTCCTGGGAACCAAGCTCCCATATTCATGCCCCCCGATTGCTAAGAAGGTTCCATCGACTTCATCCCGGAAAGCCGGGGGGGGTTCCGAGGAGACGGAGGTATACTGTCAGGAACTGCGGGTGGAAGCTGTGGGAGCGCTGGAAGCATTGACTTTAGCTCTCCTACCGCTCTAGTCCTCATCCAACATGGCGGCGTCTGGTATATTACCAGACCCCGCCCCCGCGCTCATTGCGTTGTATCTGTTGTTCTTGGCACAACGCTCTGTGCGACTAAACTTTAGTCCTCTTACCTGTCAGTTTCGCCCTGACTTTCTTCCTTGTCTTTTCTGTGCGTACCTCTTATTCCTCCCTCCCTACTAAGGTTTGTCTCTTTCCGTCTCTCCGTACTTTTTCCCGCGTTACTTTCCTTTGGCGTCTTGCCGGCATTCCTACTATCCGCGTCCTGTTTTGGGACCGGGTTTCTTCCGCTGTCTTGCGGTTCACTTCTAGTACTATTTCGGCATCTATCGCCGCTCATTTCTTACCTTCGTTTCCTGCTGTTCGCCTCCTTCTTTCAGCGGTGCTTGCTCTCTTGCCTGGGATCCTTCCGCGGACCTCCTCATAGTCGGATTTTGTGTTCGTGATTCCTCATCTCACCACTCACCTGCTTTAAACTTTCCGAGTTTATCCTGCTTCTACTTTGGAGGCTTTTGCTTTCATTCCCAGGGATTAGCAGCTTCTACTTCCTGTTGTCAAGTTTCATTTGTTCCTACTCTACACTCCGGAACATTCAACTCCAATCAAGACTCTTGGACATCAGGGTTTTTTCCGCCACTTGGCTTTTTCCCTGCTTTGGGGCTGGCTCCCCGGGGTCCCCCAAGGGCAGGTTCCAGCTCTGCCAAGGTGGCCTCCGGGGGAGCCAGACCCTATTTACACGAACGGAAGGACCGCAAGCCTAAAGAAAAACCATATTTCGACAAGAAAAAGAAGAGCAAACCATCTGGTACTGTATCCAAGGACCTTACTTCAGTGGAATCAGGTGAGGAGGATTGGGAGGGTACGAAGGGACCTGACAATAGTTTAGTTCGGCTCCCCTCAGTACTCTCGATGCGAATGCGATCGTCACGATGTCCTTATCTTGTTGCTGTTCTAGGACACCACCCAGTCCGGTTTTACTTGCATCTACGGATATGATGGTTTTAGCTTTACAATCGGACATTCCTAAGGCTGGGGCTTGGTTAATTTGAAATTTGATTTCTACGAATTCGTTCTTGCATTCAGTGGACCATATGAATTTGGTTGCCTTCTTCAAGATGTTTCCCATGTTTTTGGTCTTATCAGCATAGTTGCTTATAAACTTGGAGTAGTATTCTGTCATCCCGAGGAAACTCCTTAATTGGTCTTTATTTTGAGGCTCGGCGATATTCATTATGGTGTCCATGAGTTTCCTCTTGGAGCTGATGCCGTTGGCGTCAATGGAATGGCCCAGGTATGAAACTCGGTCGCACTTTATGTTGCATTTCTCTAATTTGAGTGTGAGCCCACTTTTTTGTATGACCTGTAGGACACCCACAAGTTTTGCGTTGTGCTCTTCTTCTGTACTGGCTGATATGAGGATATCATCTTGGAAGCAGTGTATGCCATCAAGTCCTCCAAATAGATGTGACATGAGTCTCTGAAAGACTGCTGTGGCTGAAGCGAGTCCGAATGGCATTCTGTTAAACATGAATGCACCGAGAGGTGTGACAAAAGATGTTAGGTTCTTTGAGCTCTCTTCCAAAGCAATCTGGTGATAGGCTGAGGAGAGGTCCAGAGTTGTAAAGTATTTTGCAGGTTTCATGGTCGATAGGAGTTCAGATATATTGGGAAGTGGGTGTCTGTCAACCCATATGTTTTTGTTTAGGTCTCTCAAGTCGACGCACATTCTTATGGAATCGTCCGGTTTTTTTACTAAGACAATTGGGGCAAGCCATTCTGAACTTTCGATGGGCTGTATGATATTTTCATCGCAGAGGCGCTTAAGTTCTTTCTTCAACGCCTCTTTTGTTCCAAAGGGAATACTGCGGACTCGGTGGGCCACTGGGACAGCACCTCTTTTGAGGATTATTCTGTGTTGGAAACCTTTTAGGATTCTAATCTTGTCGCAGAACACCTTGGGGAATTGTTTTGCTAAATTAGATTTGATGTCCATATCATTATTGAGCACACTCAGCACAGGGATTTCTTCTCCAGGGTGTATTCTTACTCGAAGAGCAGCTTGTTCTTCCCATCCCACTACGGAGGAGCCATCTTTGGCTACAAAGAGTTTGCAATATGTTTCTCTGTCATGGAACTTGAGGTTCACCCACACATATCCCATTATCTCGATGGGCGTTTTTCCATAACCGGTAGCTCTTACACAAGTGCTTCGCAGGTCATGTATCTTGCCAGAGAGTACACTCAAAAAGGTCTTGAGATCCACGATAGTGTAGGGGGAGCCAGTGTCTACCATTACAGGTAATGATATGCCGTTGATTTGCATTTTGACCCAGGGACCGTTGCTCTGTTGTTGGGATGTTACAGTGAGTATTTGTACCTTTTGTTGCATTGGACTGATAGATAACATGTCATTGTGCTCTTGGTTGCTTTCGATTACTCTCACAGAGGACGGTCTGATGAAAGGTCGCCTTGTGAGATTGCCATATCTGGTTGTCTTTCCCCGTGTGTTCTTGCAGACTTTGGCAAAGTGTCCAATCTGGCTGCACTTATAACACTCCACAGCGATGGCGGGGCATTCTTTGTCAGGATTTGCATGCTTGTACCATCCGCACCTCTGGCAGCGCGTTGGATTCTGGGAGTTGTATGGCCTCGCTCTGCTTGAGCCAAATTTCGAACCCCTTGATGGCGGAGCCTTTCTTACTGCTGCTACTAGAGGCTCGTAAGGCTCGGACTCAGGGCTGACACATTTGATTTCCACACTGGTCGTGTGGTCACGTCTTTCCCTCATGCATCGATCTCCCAATTCCATGCTCCTTGCTATCTCCGTGGCTTGGTCCAGGGTGGGATTTTTGGTTTGCCACAATTTTTGTTGGATGCATGGATCAGCCACATTCAGCACCAATTGGTCTCTCAAATACTCATCACAGACACCTGTGAAACTGCAGGTTGACATAAGCGCCCTGAGGGACGCTATGTATGAATCAATAGACTCACCTTTGAGCTGCTTTCTGGAAAAGAACCTGTATCTTTCCAGTACTACGTTGGTCTTGTTGCCAAAATGACTGGTGAGTTTGGCCAATGCTATGTCAAACTTGCGGTTGCCATCTCCTCCTATGTTGCCGGGTTCGGGAAGGGTCCTGAAAAGTCTCAGTGCTTCTGCCCCTATACAGTTCAAGAGGGTCGCCTCCTTGAGGTCATCATTGAATTTGCTGCCCCCAATGGCTCTGAGGTAGACGTGGAATCCATCGATCCATTGTTCCCATGGGCAGGTTGGGCTCCCAGGGCATGGAAGAAACTTGGTGGGAGGCGGAACGCCCTGCATGGTGGTGTGCCTGATTCTAGGTTGTAAGTGGTGAGGAATGGCGTTGAGTGGCACCAGTTGCTGTAGTGTAGGCAGAGGTTTTCAGTACTGTTGGCAGTTAGCAAGGAGGCGCTGAGATACAGTCTTTATAGAATTGCTTGCATGGCAGGGTGGGAACCGATTCAGAGAATGCCCAGGTGTATCTGTACTGCAGAGTCTTTAGGCTTCAGTGTATGGATGGTCCTTAGTACAGATTGTGACCTCACAATGGGCTGGGAGCACAGGTTGGCTGGTTCAGGGAAGACCTGATGGAATGTTCAGTTGTGATGTCACAATGGACCAAGATAGTGAGTGATTAGTCCCGGAAAGTCAGATTAGCCATTGAGAGAATGAAGACTGCTAATGCTGTGTGTGTGTTGCTGGGCAACAGCTAGCAGCTTTTGAAAATGATGCAGGGTTCTGCTCAGGGCAGCAGTGAGGGTTTACACAAAAAAAATGCCAATAAAAGGAAAGCGTACGTTTCATTTTGTCCGTTTTACACATAAAATGCCAAATGAAAGGAAAGTGTAAGTTTCACTTCGTCCTCCCCCCTCCTCTGACCTGATAGATGGACAGCTCCTGCTGTCTGAAGCACTTTTGGAGTAGGGCAGGAGTGCAATGTGCGCCGCTCTAAACTCCCAGCGGGGAGGAGCGGCACCCTTTACAGTGGAGAACTGAAAGGTGATGTCGAGGCCTCTCTTGGATGTTCCTCTTGGCTGTCCACAGCTGATAGGCAGGCCGCTGCAGGCGCTGGCAGCAGAAGTCGGCGGCAGCGAAAAAAGGGGGGGGCTGCGCCCAATCAGGTGACCTAATACGCTCCCGGGGGCCTCGGGGTACAGTGCCTCGTCGCCATATGAAATAAAGAGGCACAAAGTATGGGAGAAGAGAAGAGCTTTATTTGAGGCCCCCAGGTAGCTGCAGTGGAAGCATCAACTGGCGAGGCACTCTCAAATGGAATCTACATGCACAAGGTTCTAAGGGGATCTGTGCATGTATTACCATAACACCTTGCCTAACTACCATTCAATTGGGCCAGGATGGGGCTCCCTTCTGCCTTCCATTTTGCTTGTTGGCAGGATGGTTACTTTTAGGTCCCCCATCTCCAGGTCGAAGGGAGGGGTATTTCTCCCCTTTGCCACCTTCGCAACAGCAGGTGAGTTAGATGGCTTAGTGGTTTTGGGGTGTTTTTATTCTCTGTGGGCTTTTGGACCTCACATATCCTGGTGGCTTGTTCAATTACCCAATCCATGGTCCTGTGCTTGTGAAAGCCGCGCACCAGCTGAGTAATTATGTATTCGGGGAGTGCTTGGAAATAGGTGGTCACGAATTCCCTACTATGTGTGTTCACTCGCCAGGAAGTTTGAGCAAATGCGCGCTTTACTTCCTGCACAAACTCCTTAGGTGCTTGATCCTCCCCACATTGCAATTATAAGCAGCTTTATGGGCCTCCTGTGGGTCTGTGTGAGGGGAAATGTTTTAAAATGGCTGCCTTAAAAGTAGACCATTTACAATGATCATGGTCCTCCAGTCCTGCGAAGAAACTGGCGGACTCAGGCGAAAAAAGTCTGTTTAGCAAATGCTATGCAATTTGCATAATTTCTGATATGGAATGATGCCATTATCTGCTCATAAAGTTCCAAGTGTTCCCATACTGAATACTTGGCATTCTTAAGGTATGAGGTCAGGAAGCTTTTGAAGGCTTTGATTTGTCTTATTGGGTCTTTCACAAAACACTTGCTCTGTTTCCCTGTCTTTTCCTTCCTCTGCACCTGAGTTCATTCATTTTCTGACTCAGAGCTACTCTCTGCACTCCATTCCCTGTCATCTAGGTGCTCCCTATCTCTATGAGATTGGGAATATCTCCCAGAGTCATAGGATTTGGACTCCACTCGCCTGGACCACAGTGAGCTCTCAGGGTCACTTTCCAGGAAATTACTTTTATGCCCAGGATTACACTCAGTCTCTTCTTCCCTCCTTTCAGGTAGTCTGGGGAAATCCCCCATCCCCCTGAATGGATGGAGGCTTTCAATATGCTCTTCCTAGGTTGAATCTCAGGCTTTTCTCTTCCAGCAAAGTGGGCCAGGTTGGCCTCTTTGTATCCTCATCTTCTGCAAGTCTTACTCCCATCATAGGAGTTTTTGAGGTTAGAGTTACTGAAAAGATTTCCTTTTGCCTCCCAGGACTCACTGGTCTGGCCACCTTCCCATCCGTGGGGTAGAAATTAATACTCATCAATGTCAGACAGGGACTGGCCTTCTGGATCAGTTGGACTGGGCCTGGCTAAGTCTATGCCTCATGTCGCCCCCTGTTCTGAATAGGTGGAATGCATGAGGTTGTTTTCCATTTGTACATGAGAGGTTGTAAATGACTGGCATGAGGCCCCTGCTGGGAGAGGTGCCTCCCCTTCATCTGTGGGCCGTGTCCCATATCCTGATTGGTCAGGGTTCATCAGGGCCAGTTCATCATTATCAATTTCCTTGGTGAGACTCTCACACCTGTGTCTCTCTCTTTCCTTATTTCGAGTTGGTAGTCAGAGAGCTGGCTATTTAATTCTGACACTAAGGCCTGGTTAGTGTCAAACACCCTGCTCTGAGCTATCAAACCAATCTTTTGTTTGCTGCACCTCATGGTGAAGCGATTCATGCTCCCTCTGTGAGCATTGTATGCTGAGTGCAAATTCAAGGCACTTTTCCTTCAGGAGAATGATCTTTTTCTCTTGCTCATCCCTACAATTCACTGCTTCTAATAGTTCAGCTTCAATTTGTCTCACACACTCCACTTGCTCATTAATTTCTTCTCTAATTCTGGTCAGTTCCTAAGGACCTGACTGTTCCTTCTCTGCATCCACTTTCAACCTGAATGCATCTTGGTCTTTCACCAGTTGTAAATTCTGTTGTTTCAGAATATTTATATTCTGCTGAGTCCATCTCTTTAATTATAGACTGACTATTTTCTTTTTCCAATTTCCTAATTTGTTGTTTGAGGGCCATAATGTCATCATGACCACTCTAGTCATTCAGTTGGGAATGCAGGGGACTTACAGTGTCTGCACCTTAAGTGCATGCATTATTCAGTGCAGTAAACTCTATCTCTCACTCTGCACTGGCTTGCTGTTGCATTTTCAGCTCATCCTGTAGTTGTTCAATGAGACTTTCTTGTTGTAACTCAAAACATTCACTCTGCTACACTTTTAGTGAGTTCTTACTGAGCCTGTTTCCAGGCCTTAGTCCGATTCATTATTTTACTTTATTTCCTTTATTTTCAACCCAAATGGATCATGAAAGTCACATACAAATATTACATCATTGACATAACAGAGGTATACTTTCTATCTTATCTATAAAAAGGGAACTGTACAATTTTAAATGTGTTAAAACGTTTAAATATAAATAGGCCCTATTAAGGGTCTGGTACCAATGGACCTCTCATTGGTAAAGCCACCATTACAATAATGGGATCATTCACTTTCTCCCACCAAACAAAGACACAAGGCCACTTTAACCGTTCTCACATGCAATTGTTTAAAAAGTGGTATCAACCAGTTTCTCTTGATATTGACATAGGCTGGACAGAACAGGATAACATGCACAGTGCTCTCTTCTTCCATAGGACAAAAGGCACAAACTACTGGATTACTAGGGTTACAGATGTACTTTAGACTAGCCAAGGGTAATGTACCAATACGCAACTTCATGTATAGGGACTTCCCCTGCATACTATCCATATACCTTTCAAAGCCAAGGGCAATTTTCCTGGATAGATAGGGGTGCAAACTAGCGGAGCATATCGGTTTGACCCAGGAATCTCTCTCCCATCTAACTACATTGATCTTTTGAATAACACTTTGAAATTAGTTGGGATCGATTCAGGCTGCAGCCAGTAGCCTTCCACCCTGTCTGATTCATCACATCAGCCTCACTCTTTTGCACTTGCTCTTCACTAACTGCAAGTGGAAGTATAAATAAGCTGTGAGCTGAGCTATTTGAGTCAATTCTTCACAAGGGTGCTGGGTCATATAAAATGCTTCTAATGTTTTGTGCAATATCCCACCTTCACACCAAATGTCAGTGCTCACTGAGGTGACCTATTGCACCATTCTAGTTTGCCAGCTCCCGGCTTCGCCCTCACCCCATTCCCCTCGAATCAAGAGCTAAGCCAGGAAGTGCTTCCTGGCGTCACACACTTTTATGGAAGTCTAAAATGGCTTTTTGCAACTTTTGTAAAACGTTCTTAGAGCAGCGGCAAAAAGCGCCCTGTTCCTGCTAGATTTCTACACACAATGTCAAATTTGAAAATCAATTCTTGTTCAATATCCCTTTAGCCTTAGCACTCTACACAGTCTTATTTCTATGCACCTATACACCTCCCTGGAACTCAGGGGTCAAGCATTACAGTGGCTTTTAACAATGCACAGCAAACATATATCTACCTCAATACAGTTAAACCAAAATGCATATCCTGTCACCAATGCACTTGTCATGTTCCAACCATAATAGACCAGATCCAGGTGCACAAGCCCCCAAATTGTCGCATTATATTGAGACCACCCTTTAACTGGGCAGTTTCTTCCCACCCCCAATCAAGGAGCCCTGCAATACTCATGTACATGTTTTAGCACTGGCCTTACGGAAGACTCATATAGAGTCACACAAATCTCCCCCCTCTCTCCTGTGCCCACAGTGAGCCAAGAACCAGGCCATGGTACAGGAAATATATTTACATTTATTTGAAAAATAGGTAACAGAGATCACACTAAAATGGCACACACCACCTTCTTTGTGGCTCACAATTAAACTTCTTGTTACACAAATAAATCATGCAAGTTGGTTGGGAAAAACACAAATCACAATATTTTTTTTATTGTTATAGCTGAAAAATATCAACTTTACAACATATAAAACATCAAACATTTCCAAATTTTACAAATATAAAAAAATCTCAAAAATCTCAAAAGAGAAGAACATGACATAAGATTGCACACCTGTAAATATAAAGAATTAAGAATACTATGGACCTAGTCGTTAACCTAAAAATAAATAAAAAGGAAAAACTTTCATTTTTTTTTATACAGGACACACAATCTTTACTACCAGTTTCAAGATTCGGCGCCTACGACCCCAGTGTTCTCTCGCAACTTAAGTTCCTGCAGGAGCCCTATGACACAAATTCTCACTTTGACAGAATAGCCACTATAGATCATGTGCCACAGAGTAGTCAGAGTTTTGACTTCATATTGGTCAACAATTGTTTTAAAGTGATGTTGGCGCTTCGGTAAGAGTGCTTTGCACTCATTCATTAAGTACTGTAGATCTTCTCTTTTGGTATTATCTTTTCAAAAATGACAAAAGTTCCGGTTTTATTGATGGCCTTCCTGTGCATTAAGACCTGTCTGGTCGGCCATAGATTTAATCTTAGACGTAGAAAGTCATTTCTATGAGCCAAGGACGGAGATTTAACTAAGTATGCTTCTGGTGTGCTATATACTTTTTGCCGATAAGCATCTGGATCACAGTCGCGATATTTTGAACAGGTCTCACCATTAATAGCCCAATCCATTGCATATAATCTGGTTTTAACTTGCATAGGATTTTGAAGGAGTGTGATTAAGGATACGTCTATATCAGCCATGCTCTGAACCACATAGGATCTCCATTTGTTTATAAACAAATCAGATGATGTAAACACTTAATCAGCTAAAAGTCCCAGTACTGAGTTAGTCTCAATGGCCATAATGCACTTTCTAAACAATGCAATCACATGCCAGGTGTATCTGCTGAACAGAGAAATAAGACCCAATTCATATTGTATTAGAGGGAGCGGTGTACATTTTGGCAGGTTTAGAACTCCTCGCCAATACTTCCCCTCCAACAGGGACCAGAACTCCTTGGATAAGATGGGTCTTGTTTCAGCAGCATATAACAGAATGGGCGTAGCTTTCTGTTGATAATAGGTCAATGCCGGCATGGCTGAAAATTTGCCATATTTTCTTTGAATAGTATTAGTTTGATACTTGGCTGTATTGACCTTGTCAATTAGAAGCTGTGTATAGATTTCAGTGGCCCCTTGGCTAGCTATTTGAACACCCAAGTAGGTATAGAGGCGAACCACTTGCAGGCTTTGCTCTTTAAGGGTCCATGTTTTGCTCTTAGATGCACACTTGCCAGACACATTGAATTTCATGATCTTAGATTTATCAAGATTAATAATTAAGTGATTATCTTGAGTGTATACAGCAAGAGCATCCAGTGCATTTTGGAGTCCACTTGGTGTTTTAGATATTATGACCAAGTCATCCGCATACATTAAGAATGGAACAGTTTCGGTGGATCAGTGAGAATATTTAGAAAAACCTTGGATATATCGGAAATAAAAAAATTGAAGATAGCGGATGCAAGGGTACAACTCTGTCTTATTCCACGATGAACGTTGATTGGCGCTGACAGTTTCCTGTCAGTGGACAATCTAACCCGTATTGTGTTCTTATGGTGCAGATCTTTGATAAGGGAGATTAGATAATGTGGACACCTTTGTTGCATTAGTTTGTGTATAAGCAGTTCTCTGGAAATTGAATCAAAAGCCGCTTTTAAATCTATAAAAGCCATGGACAATGCTTGATTTCTGATATGATGGCTATGAATGATAGATGGCAGTGTAAAAAGATTAACACAAGTGCCCATCCCAGAGACGAAGCCAGTTTGGAAGGGATCTCTAATACCTTCCGCACGGGTCCAGTTGTTAAAGTCTCTCAATATAAATTTAGCAAACAACTTGCCCGCAGTGTCTAAGAGAGGGATGAGCCACAGACCGATCTCCTCTTTTATAAATCGGCACAATTATGGCAGACAACCAAGAGGAGGGGTTTTTGTTCATAGCCAGAATCTGGTTGAAGATTTCTTTAAGAATTTTTGCCCATAATTCATCATTATGTTTGAAAACATAATTGCTTACCCCATCCGGGCTAGGGGCACGAGAATTATTAAGTTTTTTATCTCTATAAGAATATTCCCCTCCTCGATAATGAGAACATCGTAGCTGGAGATCTCGATAGGAGCATAGGATTCCCACGCCGTTGGCTTTTGGCACAGGGTAGAGAAGTGTGCTATCCATTCTGACTCACTCACGCCATTAATCTGCACCGATTTTTGGTTTAGGTCGTTCGGTACATTTATCATTACCCAAGTTCGAGCAGAGTTTTTGAATAGAACACTTCTCAACATATTTTCACCGTTGGTTTGTAACAACTGTATTTTCTGACTACGCATTCAATTGCGATACTGACAGTTCAAAGCACGAAGAGGTACCTGTTTATTCTCACAGTTAGAGGAAGCTACAAGCTTTTTGTTTTCACGTAATAGTGCTTTCTTAGTTTGGGCCAAGGGATCAAACTTGTACCGCAGATGAAATTGAACTTGTGAGCGAGAGATTACCTTCTCGCAAAAGCAATGTAGATAGGTGGTATAATCGATATTAGTCACTTTGGTAGTGTAATTGCAATTTCCACCTGGTTATGAAAAGCCAACAAAGATTGAGGGTTCCAGCTTAAACGTGATCTAGCATTGTTGACTATCATCTTCTGAGGAAAATTTAATTTGTCATGAGGAATCCAAGTTGACGGACCACACAAGTATTAACATATTGTGGTCACTGAAAGCTTGGAGTATGACACCACAACTTGTAGCCACCTCAAACGTGTGTATGTTGACAAAAGCATAATCAAGAATCGATGTACATCCTCCTCTCTGCCATGTAATTTGTGGATTTGTGTCTCCAGATAGTGCACCATTACACATATGTGAACCTCTATTTTTTATCATCAGAAGCCATCTTAGGCAGACCAAATTGAATTTTAAGTTATTTTCTGGGAGGATTTGCAAGTTTATGACTCCCATTACAATGATATTGGTAATTTCACGGGATTCAGTGACTTCATTTAGTAAAGATTCCAAATCACTGAAGAAATCAGCATCTGATATTCCCAATGGATTGCGATAGATGTTCCGGATTGCCACTATTCCTCCCGGAAGGGTAAGCTTAGCGAGAAGTAAGTAGGGGTTTGGAGCAGCCCACCAGTCAAGTTGCCACTCTCTGTGATTTTTAATTGCAACTAAAATGCCAGAAGAAGGGCGTCCGTGGGCCGATGTTTTTGCAGGATGAAACACAATTGAGTGGTCATCCCAAACAGGTTTTTCCTTGAGCACGTCTGTTGTAGAAGGATTATATCGTACTTGGATAGGACGGCCGCACTTTCACCAAAAAGATGCGAATTACCACATGTATTCCAGCTAATTGTTAGAATTTCATGTTTACTTGCTACAATTCTTGATTATGATTTCCAATTTGAATTGGTCTTGTCAGAGAGAGGATGGTGAAATGACTTTTCGTTATTAAAGTGGTTCACTCTATAGATGTTGTTCTGAGTTGTAACTCTCTCAGAACTTATGGCATGTCTTGGAAAGATTAGGTTGCCCTCAGTGTCCAACATGAAAGGGTCGATTGCTAGGACAAACCCAAAGGCAAAAATCTCCATCCTTGCCTGCCACAAGGCGTTTCTTATGTAATGGGATTGCAACCATATACTTGCAATTGAATTGTCAATACTCTGGACAAAATCGACTTGATCAATGTCTACCGATGTTATTCCTTTCAGCGCACTGATCTGATCAAAGATGGCTAAGATGCTCATTCTGTTCATTGTGTAGGCAGTGAAAGGTGCAGGGCAGCACTTAAGGATTAGATGATAGAAATTGGCACGTTTCTTATTGAACATATTGTTTTTAGCTTGTTTTGTGCTCGTTCTAGGAATTATGAGGGCCCCTTAGAGTGGAACTGGGATTTTGGGAGGCAGAATTGGATCTAAAGGTCAGTTTGGACGGTTGTTTTTTTTCCCAGTGATGGGACCAGAGTCACAGGATTCAACTGAGGTTGATTCCGCTTTAACAATTTGATTTTCAATCTGCTGGCCCACATGAGGCTGGCTATCGTGAGCTGTTGTCTTTGGGGCCCAGTCAGGATACATAGGGGCGGGACACTACGAATGGGGAGGTTTGAAGTTCTGGATGCTCTCTCTTCTGCTTGCTATAGGTAAGTTCACTGACCTTGTGGCAAGCAAAGGTCAGCCACAGGTCTGTGTACTACTCTTGCCACCTGGTCATGGGACACTGCATACATTGGAATTAGAATATCAACTTCTTGATTATAATGCACCGCAGAAGAGTGAGTCACCTCATTTGCGATGGTTGTAATGGCTCAAGCACCCAAAAAGTCAACATTTGTTATTGGTAATTTTCTGGCAAGTGAACAAGGTGCGCCTGACTTACCACAGGTATTGTGGTAGCTAACGCAGCCAATAAGTCACCATTTGCTGTTGGTGTGGTTTTGGCCAATAAGCAGGAATCCTGATTTATCACAGGTATTAAAGGTTGTTTTCTTTTCATATTCAGATATGTGTGTTGGAAATCAATATATTTCAGAATGCAACATTCAATTTGTTGTCGAATATCTGTCAACACAAAGCTGTTACTACCTTCTAGACTTGACAAGGGTTCCGACTTCTGAAGTAAGTTAGATGTAAAACACCATTTATTGCTCCAATAATCTCTTGCGACAGCAAGCAATTGCATAAGCGTTATCCCAACAGGCAAATTTGTTGTACTTATTCAAAAAGTGGAATTGCACTCGACTGCTCAAAGGGTGTTTCCCCGCAGGCACAGTCAAGTAGAGCACGTAGTGGTCAAGCAGGAGTTCAACAAATGTTCCCCCACATGTGCAGCATTTTCAAATTGCTATAGTAAGAGGATTCACTCATCTGCTCAAGGGGTCTTATCCTGCAGTCGCAGTCGAGCAATTCAATGAGTAAATAAACAGGAATTCAACAATTGATCCCCCACATGCGTTGTTGTTCTTTTTGCTTCGATATGAAGATGCGTTCGACGGTTCAAAGTGTCGTGCCCCACAGTCACAGTCAAGCAATGCACAAAGTAGTTCATTGGAGGGTCCACAAGTATTTCTCCACCGTCGCTTTAACGAGCGTGGCAAAGCAATGAGCACAAGGCAATGTTGTTGTCTCACAGGATATGAGGTGTAAACTTTGGAGCCAAAAGGCACTCACCTTTGTTTGTTGGTAGGTTCAGGAATGGAAAGTTCTTTGGAGGATTTGGGAGCCACAGCCTCCTCTCAGCCCTCGGCCAGAGCCACCGGACACCAGACCACACCGCTCCGCGCCTGTGCAGTGTGTATATAGGCTGAGGGTTGTAGAGGTAGAGACGGGACAAGATCCTTGCAAAAGTCCCAGCGAGAAAAATGTACAGTCCGGAAGAAATGAGCAGCGTCCTGTGTCACCAGCACCAGACACACACTGCTTCACACACCGCGCCCATACTTACCTTACTTTATATACTTTACTTTATACAGATTTCACCTTGGGAAATAATCAAACTGGTCAATGAAGAAAGGCAATTTACATATGCACTGCAGTGCAATTTTGATTTTCCTGCAAACTAGACTTGCAGTTTGGTTTCTAGATTGGTACAAATGCATATGGTAATTATGATTTCACCCACACTTCTGGTTTAAAATAAACTCAGGGTGATTTAGTGCTTTGTTTTCAGACCCACTCACCGAAAGGTGTGTGTTGGGGAAGTTGGACAGTAAAAATTGGAATGATTTAAGAATTTTGGATTTCATACACCCGCCCCTCCGCTAAAAGGCCTAGTGTTGGGGAAGCTGGACCAATAGGATTATGCAATTTAATTACAGTCTATAGTTTTCAGTGCACACTGAGAATGAGCTTTGTTAATTTCAAATTCTAACATCTGCCAAGGGGAATTCATTTAATTAATATTTTTAGTTATATAGGATAAGGATCTACACAGTTTTCCCCCCACCACCACTTTCCAATAAGGGAAACTATGTATCCACTGTTGGTTTCAATTGGCTCAATTCTACTTATATTGTAAGCCTCTGTTTAAATTTCAGGAAAGCCAACTGCATTTCAGGACACTCTTGGAGAACAGGGCAGGGTTCTGGTTGCTCCACTCTCAGGGATGGACCCCAGCTCTTCACCATAGGATCCAGTCAGATGTTAGGCCTTCCCAGCAATAGACAACTCCACGCAGATGCAATTTCAGCAAAATCTCCTTTTGGTGCTTCCTTGCGGTAGTCAGATGGTACATTTCAGCAGCTGCCTCCCTTTTGCCATAGTGCATTCACTTTATATACCAGTGATGACACCATCAAGATTTCAATACTGGGAGATGTCCTGCAAGAATTCTCACAGCCAGGATTGGAGAGTTACCCTTCTCTCTACCCCCAAGTTCAGCCCCTCTCTAAGGATTGCTTAAGGAGTCTGGAGCAGACATATGGCAATTCCCATTTGCAATCCCCTTTTGTTTTCATGTTGGCTTTTGGCAAAAATCTAGTTAATTTTCAAAACTTCAGAATGTACTAGTCACCGCCATAGTATATATTTGTTTGTGATGCAGCAAATCATGGGGAATTAAATAAAACGACAGCCGGGTCCGTACCATTTTGCACAGCAATTTTCCACCATTTTCACAAAAACCATAATCGTTAGGAACATGCAATTTATTCCCCACATTACTAATTTTAAACTCCATCAGTTCACCAACTCTCAAATTCAGAACATGTCCAAAGCATCCAGGCACACCTTTTAGCTCGTTATTACAATTCCCTAAATCGCAGGTGGATTCATTTTATTTCAACAAAATCGTCTGGAAATTATCTAAAAAATGAAATATGTATGTAATTAGTGCGACTTGTGAGTTTTGGGAAAATGCAATAATTGTGGCCATCCATTTAAACAAAGGGAATCCTCATATGTGCAAATATGAGATTCCCTTCCCCCAGGCCATTTGCCACTCTTAGCCAGCCTTTGACCAGAGTTATTTTTTATTATTAGCCTCTTTGCTGTTTGAATTCAGAGTTCAGCCTTAATTGCAGCCCGGTTTTCACACCTCCCCACTACATTCTATTCATGCACAGGCTTCAACATTCGGACTGCACAGAACTGCCCTCAGATACAGCAGGTTTAGGGAAACTCAGCTTTTGGCACCGTTCCGGCAGGCCACATTTTATTGCAGTTGTAAATAGTGGTGGTGCAAGCCAGGCTTTCAGTGGAGGAGTCCTTTGTGAATTTTGGCCAGAGACCCACCATTTGTCCTGAAAGGAACTCACATATTGCATTTTCTAACATCAGCCTGATTCTTTGACATACAATGTATTTTACTGATCATGGATCACTTTGCTTTTGGGCTGAAAGTACAGGGCTATTTCTTTCATTCATTAATACAATAAACTTTTAATTATCTGCTGCTTGTTTTTCTGCTGAAAATTGGGTCTGAATTGTCACAGTGCACCATCTTTTGATGGTTGACAGTTCCAGTGAAAGTGCTGCATTTATTTATTACTTTCTCTGGATTTCCACCTCAGAAATGACAGCCACATAGTGGTTTTTAGCATGCCGGTTTCTGAATACTGGCAGGTCATTTCACCTTCAGTTCCGTTGGTTTGGCACCTTTGATTATATTACACCCCACATTCCCCAGTCCCCCTCCTTTCTGAGGGATTTTCACCAATGACCATACGAAGCAGTGTGAGAAACAGACACCTAGGCAATCCCCATGCTTCTGTGCTTTACAACGGATCATCCAGGCTGAGCTCTAAGATCACTGCCATGCACCAAATGTTCACATTCAGGTGGACAGTGATGTTGGCCAACATGTATAAATATGTATTCCCCAATTAAAATACGCCCACTTGAGGTCTCAATAGTTCACGGAAGAAAACCAAAGGTCATCAGGCAAAGTGACTTATTGGAATCGTCATTGTTGGCAAATATTGATGATGGAGGTGTGGCATACAAAAATCAAAGACTTCTTGCAAGTTGTGAGCCATTTTTAAATTACAAACAGTTCTGATCTATTCTAGCTTTTTGACATAAGCTTGTTAAAAATGAGATTGCAAATCTGTCCTCAGTTCTATGTGATTTTGTCAAATATTTAAGGGCTTCACACACAAAAGACAGTTTCATTTCAAGCGATTAGGTGTGGCCTTTAATATTCACCAAATATCACTTTTCAAGTTCTCCCACCCCCTCACCTCTTAAATCGAGGGGTTTCACCCCTAAATACTCCCATTAATCCTCCCCCTCTCCTCCGCAACCGTCCTTAACTCCCACACTAACACAAATTCACACACCCCTTCTCCTCAGCCTCCTCTCCACACACTCCAAGCAACACCCCACAACGTACACACAGATACCCAAACAGTCGCACACTTACCTCTCCTCCCACTTCCGTCTTCCCATGCTCGTCCCGGCCACGCCTTTCAGCCCTGTGCACATTCATGTGCAAAAGGGGCATGCCAGTTAGATTTAGAATTACTGCTCTATACAGACACAGAGCGATCTTTCTAAATTGGCCCTTGAAAATGTCATTTTTTTTAAAAAACGTCATTTTCACTAAGTACCCGTTCCTCTGATTGTGCAAATCATGCTAGCTGTCAAGATGTCAATGATAGGATGATGGAAATTAAAATGTTCCCTATCCTAGATGAATGTATATCAAGCTGTTTCTAGGTCTATAACAACGCTTGAAAAAGTCTCTGAAAAAACCCACTCACGGAAGGCACAGAGAAGCTTAGCTTCTAATGGCTGTGCACGCAAGTACTTTTTTTATAATAGATACATACCATCTAGGCCTCATAACTGCAAATGTTCATGTGGGAGGAGAGAGGGAAACTAGAAATCCACACATTTAAATATTTATGCAAGTAGATATAATGTGCAAATGTGTTGTTTTTTTTAAATTATGTTTCCACTTGGCTGGATTCTGTTAACTTCCTCTCTTTTGTGGTCGAATTCATTTTACGGAATTAATGTTTCATTTGTTCTACGTCGTTGCTCTATACTGTGGACTTTATGCGTTGTATTAATTTGCTTTAGAGCGGGTGAACACATTGATACTTCTGTTCACATGCCCGTGAAGTGCAATTTGTGAGGACAGCATTGGAAATTGTGGCACTTCATTATCGTTGACAGTGTTAACTTAGCAATAAAACTCAACAAGGCCGTTTATAAAATATAAATTCCGGCCAGTTAAAGGAGCAGATTGACCCTGCAAATCAATGTAAGCAGGCCTGCCTTTCTTTAAAAATAGAGCTGGTAAGATAACTCTGCGGGTTGAGCACTCGCTGCTGCCATCTTTATGTCATCTGTGGGTTCGAGGCCTGACAAGGCCACCACAGCCTTTCATCTTTCCGAGGTTGATAAATGACTACCAACTTTGGTTGGGTAATACTTGTATGTAAAGTACAGGTTGGCGAGCCTGGCGAGGCCCAGGCATGCCGCGGCTCAAACAGGGGCTCTAGCCGGACCCTTGTTTCAGGCTGGTATCCCTGGACGCCACAGGCCCACCACAGGCCCACCACGGGACCCATGATGGCTGTCCAGTGTCCAGGAAAGGCGAAGAAAAAAAAGCAGCTTTGCTGCATACAGGCCCGCCCAGAAATTATGACTTCCTGTCCCGCCCCAAGACAACACGTTTGGCTGGGGGCTAGAACAGGGAGTCACCCTGCAGCAATTACGACCTACGACCGAGGTAGGCTTGTTCCCTCCACCCCCGCCACATCTTTATTGTCATTTTCTTAAATTTTTCTGGCTCTTATTTTACGGGCACTTGCAAAGCTCAGCATACGCCCGAAGGCATCATGGCGCTGAAGCTACCGAGGTGAAATCAGGCAGAAACAGGGACTAAAAGAGAAAGGTTTTCAAAGCCCAATGGAAGCCAAGATGGTCTTCGATGATACAAAGACGAAGAGGAAGAGCATTCCAGCCCTTAGAGGCCACCATCGAGAAGGCAAGGTCGCTTAACCTCGCAAATCTAGCACAAAGGAGCTGAACAGTATTCAAAGATTGTGAACTGAGAGGTCTGGTAGATATATACATGGCTTGGAGAAACTCAGCTTCAATTTTATGTAAAGCCTTGTGAACCAGACAGAGTGATTTGAATTGAATGCGCTGCTCAACAGGGAGCCAGTGGAGGTTGCACAAGAACAGAGTCATATGAACACAGAATGGAGGATGAACCACTGCTCTTGCTGCCATGTTCTGCACCAGCTGAAGACGCTGGAGCAGATGCCGTGTGATAGCAAGATACAGGGAGTTGCAATAATCAATATTACTAATGACCAGAGAAGAAACAACCGGAGAATGAAATTTCACAGGAATACATGGAAGTACTTTCCGGTGAGTCCAAAGCTTAAAATGCGCCTTCTGGCAGATGAAAGAAACCTGCTCGGCCATGGAGAGAGAGGCCAATAGTATGACCCCAAGGTCCTTCACTGAAGAAACTGGAAGAGGGAAAGGGGCCAAGACTCTCAGGCCAGAATCAGGGGTCCAAAACAGCAAGCGTGATGTAGTGCCCACCACTAACACCTCTGTTTTCTCCCCATTCAGTTTAAACCAGTTTAAGGCCATCCAGTCACCAACCGCTTTCAAACAGTTTCTCAACTGACCCACAGTCTCAGGTTGAGAAAGGTTCAACGGCGCGTATCGTCGGCATAGGAATAACATAAAAAGCCAAAGGTGTGTATTATGCCCAAAAGAGGTTGAATGTACAAATTAAATAGAGTGGGAGATAGTGAGGAGCCCTGAGGGACTCCACACAACAGAGGGATCGAGTGAGAAAAGAAAGGAGAATGAAACACAGATTGGGAGTGCCCTGCTAAAAAAGAGGAGAACCAATCGAGGATTTGGCCAGAGAGGCCAGCTGAAGATAGCTTGGTAATCAGGGTGGGATGGTCAATGATGTCAAATGCTGTTGACAGATCAAGCTAAATCAGGGCCCCCACCCCACCCTGATCGGCCAGACGAGTCAGGTCATCCAAGACAGGCACCAATACAGATTCTGTACAATAACTGGGGCAAAAACCTGACTGGAAAGAATTGAAAAAATTGGTGGACTCCAAAAAGGAGCTAAGAAGAGGGGCAACCAATGACTCAAGCAATTTCATTAGACAGGGAAGTAGAGAAATTGGGTGAAAATTAGACAAAACAGTAGGGTCCAATCCAGGCTTTTTCAACAGTGGGATGACCAGGGCATGCTTAAGAGTATCAGGAATGACCCCTCAATAAAAGGGGTCATTAACAGCCTTGGTAAGCCACGGGACGATGTCATCAGTGATGTTTTTAAGAAAAGGGAGAGGAATCGGGTCACCGGGAGAGTATAATTTATGACCATTAAAGGCTACCAGGACCTCCTTTTCAGAGAACACCGGAAACGAGAACCATAAAAAGCCTGATGCACTATCACCAAAGATTTAAATTGGACCAGCTGAAGGACCGGGAGCCAATGCAAAGAACGGAGGACAGGAGAAATATGAGCCAGTGCAAATACGAGCAGCAATGTTCTAGAGAAGCTGTAAGCAATGGAGGAGATACAGGGGTTGAGCCAGGAAAAGAAAGTTGGAGTAGTCCAGCCGACTTAAAACTAAGAAAGCTGTGACTAACGACCTCAGCTGGACAGGGAGAAATCACAGAACCTTACAAAGAACCCAAAGCTGAAAAAATCCAGTTTTTTCAAATGGCCCCAACTTGTCTCTCCATTGATAAGGAGGCAGAAAAGATTATTCCGAGATTTTTAACCTCCGAAACCGGGGAGGGACATGGGCCGGAGACCACACGACAGCAGGCAGAGAGATGGCTGCCCGACGGGCCGCGTGGAGGGGACACCACAAGGATATCAGTCTCACCCCCATTCAGTTTCAGCCAGTTACTGCCCATCCACTCACTCACAGCCTACAGTCAATTCCTAAACTGAGATGCGAGGCCTGGCTGGGAAGAATCCAGCCGGATGATGATTTGCGTGTCATCAGCATAGGAGTAGCATCTGAAGCCTAAGGAGCGGATGAGCAGAACAAGCCGCTAAATATAGATGTTAAAGAGAGCCTGGGACAAGGCTGGTCCCTGGTGCACCCCACACAACAAGACTGAAACGGCAGAGTAAAAAGAGGCCAGTGTCAATGTTTGGCTACGGTTGGCCAAAAAGGAAGCAAACCAGGACAAAACCTGACCTGACAAGCCAGCTGCAGCCAGATGATCCAATAATACCAGATGGTCAACTGTATCGAATGCTGCTGATAAGTCTAACAAAATGAAGGTTCCTATTCAACCTTTATCGGCCAGCAGACAAAGGTCATGGTGCACCGCGACCAGGACACTGTCTGTGCCTCGGCCCGGACGAAACCCTGACTGGAAAGGACTCAAGAAAAGAAGTAAGTAATGGAGAAACAACAATTTCATGAAGCAAGGAAGCAAAGAAATAGGTTGAAAATTAGCCGGAATAGCCGGATCGAAGGACGGCTTCCTCAGAAGCGGGATGACAACCGCTTGTTTAAGCTCAGATGGAATAGAGCCAATTTGACATAAGTCGTTTACCGCTTCTGTAAACCACATAGAGATCTCCGGCGTGATCACCTTCAAAATTCTTAGAGGAATGGCATCAGAGGGTGATGCCGATTTTAATTTGCCATTTGCAGACTCACCCTCCTGAGTTGAAAAAAGGGGAAACACATACCAACACTGCTCAGATGAGTCATAAAAAGGTTGCGATTTCGCAGTTGGAAACTCAGCGAGACAAATCTCTTCCCATATCAGATTGACTCTATTATAGAAAAAAAAAGCTGCCAGATCATCACAGAAAGCTTGTGAGTGGGTAATCTGAGGAGTGGCAACCAAGGGGGTAGAAAGAGCTCAAACAACAGAAAACAATTCTCAAGGTTGATTTAAGGCATTTTCGATCTTAGCAGTAAAAAAGGCACTTTTTGCCAGGGGTGGACTGGCCTATAAGGAACTCTGGAGATTTCCCGGTGGGCCTCTGCACTTTGGGCCTCTTTTGTGTGGTATTTCCAAATGTTCTCTTAGGAAAAGCATTGGACTTGCTGAAAATGTGTCATATGGGGCCACTTTGAAAATGATTTACAGGGCCTCTTTTGGTCCCCAGTAATTATTTCCAGGGCCTCTTTTAGTTCCCAGTCCACCCCTGCTTTTTGCCATGTGGATTGCAAGATGGTAAATAGTAGAGGCCAGAGAAAAAGCAGATTTGGCGCAAGCTGAATAGGTTCTCTGCCACTGCTGTTCAGCTTGTCTCTTTTTTGCTTGCAAAGCCTTGAGTTCATCCGTGAGCCTGTGCTGAGAAGGACGCCCCCTAAGCTTACGACGGGAGAGTAGGGCATGATCATCAGCCACCTTAACAAAAATGATTTTTAATGTGGAAAAATTCATTGCACCTGCCGAAAATCAAAGGGAGAAACCAAATGCCAACCACGAGCGAGGAGGGAGTGAGGCCATCGCCACCAGAGAGAAGGGAATCACCTTGTGGTCAGACCAAACAATAGAAAATGCAGGAAAGATAGACAGCACTGCAGGCGGGGCAAATATATGGTCAAGGTTTTGCCCAATTGATGGGTCGAGCCTGTGACCAGCTGGAAAATGCCCAAATCAGACATAGAGGCTACAAGTTGTTTGGCAGCAATTGGAATTCTTGGTGGGGAGGTTAAACTCACTGACGATCGCCTGGTTGGAGTATTTTTGGCGTAGTGTAGCAACAAGCACAGAAAATTCATCACAGAATTTACGGTCGTAGCACGGAGGGCGATAAACCAGAAGCACATATAGATTTTAAGTGGCTGACACAGGAATGCGAATCAGGATTCCATCCATATTAAAAGCATGATCAAATAGAATGGAAAGGACTTTTAAATCAGATTTAAACATATCCGCAACGCCACCACAAGAGATATGAAGAAAAAAAAACTGGCCCTTATGGCGGCTCGGGTGCCAAGAGGGCACCATTGCAGCATTTCGTTTTTTTCCCCTTTTCTTTGAATTTAGCTTGTTGCACGGGCAATAGGGAAAGAAATGCACAAAACAGGAACAAAAATAAATGCGACCCTGATGGTGGCTCAAGTGCCGAGAGGGCTCTAGGGCAGTGTTTATTTTTTTTCCTTTTTCTGCATTTCTTTCCATTTTGCCGGCAGCGCGGCCAATATGGAAAGAAATGCGCAAAACAGGGAAAAAATAAATGTGGCCCTGATGGTGGCTCGCCAGAGCCGCGTTTACTTGTTTTCCTTTTTCTGGGGCAGCCAGGGATTTCATGGGCTCGGCCAGTGGTGTGCTCCTAGAGCCAGGCCAGACACTCAGCCCCACCCCTGGCCCGGCCCTACCCATAAAATCCCTGCCTCTCCCAGCTCTGATTTGTAAAATGCTTTTGTGAAATCGCTGTATAAATAATGAATCATTATCATTTCAAGGAAAATGTCTGTGGGCCTCATTCCGAGTATGGAGGTAACCATGCCACTTTTAGCGGCATGGCTATCCCCATACCCAGTACCGGGTCCGGGTTCCTTGAATGGGGAAAGACCAGGCCATTCTGACCTTGGAGGGCCCAGTATTTCCCCATTCAAGGAACCCGGACCTGGTACATCCCCATTCCCATTGAGCCCCTATAGGGCTCAATGGGAATGGGGAGGATGCTAACAACGGGCCCTTTAATGACGGGCCCGTTGTTTGCATCCTGGTCTGCTCGCGGGACCCGCTAAGGATGCCTGGTTTTACCAGCAAGCAGAGCTCATAATGAGGTGGCAGGGGGTTAACGGCACCGGCAGCTCTACCAGCGCTGTTAACCCCCTACCGCCTGGGTCATAATGAGGCCCTATGTTTTTTTGATTTGGAAATGAAACCCGAACATCACTTTAACAAGGTTTTTCAATGAGTTGGCATGATTTTTAAAGCAGACGCTTAACAATGTCCCTTCAACAAAAGGTTCTGTTCACTCAACTTGAAAGTTCTTTTTTTACAGAAGGTATCTCGTAATGTTACTCCACTGAAAACCATTTGTTAAAAAACCTGTTCTACAAACATTGCTTAACCATAATGTACTTTTAATAACGTTTTTCCATTTAATATATGTATATGAATATATGTCTCAGATTTTTTTTTAATATTGAAAGTTGCAGTGTATATAAAGATGAACTCTACAAATTCCAGTAGTGCGAACGTTACAGCATACAAACCCTTCTACAAGCACTCAGTCTGAATAAACCTGGCAATTGAGCACAATCTGCGAGGACAACATGCATGACCAATGAAAACAGACAACGCACACACATTGAACACAATTCCTCACATTAGCCACAAACCAAAGGCACGAACAACAAGCAAGGCTCATATGTGTATTGTCAGAATACAATGAAGAAAAAATGGTGCATACAACACAGACCACCAATACGCACAGATAACACAGATGTGTTGAATTTAATTCAGAACAACAGCCAAAGACAGCAGGCGTAAGGCATGTACATGTATGGGCTTAGAAAACGCACATTGGATCGCATTTTAAAAGTGCAGTAATGAGTAAGCCTTGCATAAGGCTTTTATGTATTTTGTTTATGTCATGTCACATTTTCATTATTTTTTATGGCAGAGGGGAGGGGCGGGCCGTGAGTTATTATTCCACTGCCTCCTTCCTCTCCGCCACACAAATGCTCTAGTATTTTCATAAGCATGTATTGTCATGCGCGTCTAAATGCTCAATATTTCTATGGAGTCCACGTGGTTTTTACACCAGCAAAAAGCAGGTGGACTCCGTAGGAATCCATTGTGAAAACTGCCTGTCATGTGGACATTTTTATACTTTCATTCTGCACTATGCCGTGAAAATGAGGAAAATGGCACTGCAGGACCGGTGTATGCAAAAGTGTAAACCTAACAAGTCATCACCTTTTTATGACAGGAAACACGAAAATGAAGGTACCAACGCATAGTCCAAACCTAACAAAGTGTAAGGTCACTACATGTTGGGAATGTCAATGCTAAGGTGCCAATGCTACGATCCAAATCTAATTTTCTATTAAAAATAAAGTCCACAATCACTACAAATGTGATCTTAACTTACTTTAATTATGAGATTGCTCACATCCATGCTATAGTTAAAGTGGCAACAGGCTGGAAAAAATGTCTACCCAGCATGGATGCAGGGTGGCTCTAGGGCAGGTGGCTGCAACCTGTTGTTTACCAGATATTTTGGACTACAATTCCCATGATCCTTCACCATAAAACAGTGTCCAGTGTCCTACATTAACGAGGAATAAAAAGAACATTATGGTAGATAAATTATTACCCCTAATATTACCAACACTCATCTCACTACCAGAGACCACTGACCCCACTACGCTAGTTAATGAATACAACAATACTATCACTGAGCCTTAGACTCCATTGCACCTCTATAAATGAGAAAAGGTTAACCTAAAGCTCATCTGAACTCCTGGTTCCCTCACCTCAAAACCCTGAGAATGGAAAAAAGAAAATGTGAAGTCTCATGGAGGCAACTACCCTTTGTTGAGAACAGATCTAACCTTATCAACATATTATCTACTCATAAAAAAGAAATATTTCGTGCCAAACAGGAAACCTACAACAATAGAATGCAGCAAGTTAACTCAAGCATAAAGGAACTTTTTGTAATCTTAAAAGAACTTTAAACCCCGGTCCATGTGCCAGACAACTGTGTTAAGGATAAAATTTGGTGCACGAATATACAAAAAGCTTTATCTAACAAAGTAGCTTCCCTTCAGTATACAATTGCCATTAAAAAAGCCAACTTATCCAAGATGCCCTCACCAGTCAATATTCCTACACCTTCTCATAAACCCTCACTCCGCTTTAGTTTCTCTAAAGTCACAATTCTTGAGGTTGAAGAAGTCATCCTTTCGCTCACAGAAACTGCCTGGGCGATAAATGCCCACCACAAATCATTAAAGATGCTGCCAGAGACCTATCACCTTTTATATCTAAGCTAATCAATGCTTCATTCACTACCGGTACCATCCCTAGCAACTTAGTCCTGGGTACTCTCTCTCCTTAAAAAACAGTCATTAGTTCCTACTATCCCGACTAACTATAGGCCCATTACAACAGTTCCATTTTTACTAAACAGGGTAGCCTATCTACAAATTCAGAAGTAACTGGAACATAACCATCTAGTAGGACTCCGTCAGTCAGGTTTCAGGCCTCAACATGGTACCCAAACGGCGTTGATCAATCTTAAGGCCCAAATTGACGAGCTCAAGTACAAAGGGAAATTAGCCTTACCACTCCTTCTTGATGTTTTAGCTGAGTTAGATTTGGTGGACCACAAGGTCCTATGTAGTCACCTTGACTCAGCAGCCCACTTCTCTCAGGAGGCCATAGCCTGGATCCAATCCTTCCTGAGTAATAGGACTATGCAAGTCTTCTGACCTTCAGCAACCCAACCCCATTACTTGTGGAGTGCCACAGGGCTCTTGTGTCTCCCCCACTTAGTATGATATGTTTACCAATCCCCTTTTCGATGATCTTGACCTTCTCGTTGTCACCTACACTAACTATGCAGATGATACCCAGATTCTCATACCACTTACTGGGGATTACCACAAGGATTTGGCCTTGGTAAACAGAATATACCTCATCATCCAGGCATGGATGGCTTCCCATGCTCTATGCCTGAATGATAACAAAACCAAGCTCATCATCCTAGGAACCACTGCTAACTTTAATAAACGTGGCCACAAATACACCACCTTCAATATCGATGGCAATACTATTTAAACCTGCTGAAGAGGTAAAACCTTAGGTTTTTACCTAGACGCCTCTCTCACCTTTGTCAAACAGGTTAACTCCATGGCGTCTGCCACTGCATATACATGCAAACTAATCAGAGCTGGCAAACCATTCCTATCTAGGAACAGCTGCACCATTCTGGCTAGAGCTCTAATTCTGTCCAAATTGGACTATTTTAACTCTCTCTATCTTGGGGCCAATATGTACATCATTGGAAAAATTCAGATTCTCCAAAATAATGCTCTTAGAGCAGCCTTGGGTATAGCAAAAAAATAACATATATCAGAGATAAGGAGATGGAAGAATTGGCTCTCCACAGTGATAAAATCCTGTTGAAAACTGTCTCGCTAACATACAAGTGCCTAAACAACGTGGCACCTCGATATCTCATAGAGAGATTCAACAGAAAAACCTACAGCCGACCAATTAGAACAGCCAATTCTAATAGTTTGATTGTTCCAAGGTTCAAACTTACCAAAGCTTGTGGAGTAGTTTCCCAGTCAAAGCTGCACAGCTTTGGAACTTCCTACCCCTTTCTCTGAGGGCGAGCCAAACCTACCTGAACTTCAGACACAACACTATCAATTGGATCAAAGAAAATGACCACTAAGACGATTCAGTTTCTGCCCACCTGTACCACGCACTATCATGCATTGTATTTAGATATGATATTTTAATGTCTTATTGACACTGACCCATTAATGATGTTATGGTGATTTGTCTGTGCTTATTGTATGTATATAGCCTTCTATTGTGACCTTTATCCTTTTTGTACATTTCTCTACTCCTACACAGCTGTGTAACCCTAAGCTGAAAGTATTCATGTTCTACTCTGCGCCCGGATACCCTCGGGTCTCGCGCGCAATACAAATAAAATAAACAAACAAACAAATGTATTGTAAATATTATTTTGAAGATGCCAATTTCTATTTCAATGAGGGCGGAGTGACATCATGAGCTGTACATGTCAGGCACCGAATTAAAGTTGTTTGCTAACCATAACTGGCAAATCTGAGTGGTTTTTGGTTTTGCAAGCTTACCATAACCTTATCAACTCAAAGTAAATAAGAGGCTCGATAGCCTGGTATAGAATGGACAACTCACACATATTTATTCAAACCAGGTCTGCAAACCGAATAAACGGACACTACCACATCAGCCCACAACCTAATCTAACCCAACCTGGCTCCAACTCACCTTTCCCTTAAATCCCCTCATGGCCTGGCCCCATCCATTTGACATCATGTCCAATTGAACTTTCCCATCCCTCCTGTCATCACAATATCCCCAATTGTTCGTGTTGGCAGTCCGTCTTCAGTTTACATCGGGATCCTCTTTCCACATGATCTTTCCCTTCCGGGTCCGTCGCTCAGATGATATCCGGCATCCACCTTCTCCTGCGATGGGCATCGCGCCACCGCCCCCCTGGCGTACTTCCAGACATGAATAAGGTCCCCTTGTTCTCTGTATTCAGTCCAAACTAGCTAGATCCAAGCTAGAGGCCCAAGTGGCCTTTACCCAATAACCCTGAGAGCGCCCAAACCGCTGTCTCAGCAGTCCTACAGTGCATGCTTGAGCTCTGAAGCTCCCAGGACTGAGACAAGTATTACCAAAGCCAATAGGTGGGGTATTCCCTAACCAATGTCCGCTGAAACCAAAAGAAAACCATAAACACTCTGGCTTGTTAATACACAAATGCATGGGTGTAATTTTAGAGGAGTTCAAGGGTGTTTGTCCCCCCCAACTTTTGTGGCACACCATTTTGTCCCCACTCATTTGGCAGGGGCCCCTTTCATTTAGATGTCATGTCATCCAACCTCCCGCAAAGTCACTCATCTGCAAGAATGACACATCAGGCTTATGTAATTTTCAAACTCCTTCCATTTCATAGCATAACAAATGGTCATAACAATCCTTACCCCACATATCGTATTAATCCCTTCACGGGTCCGTGGTCGTTCACAGCCTGAAGGTTTTGTGTGAATTTTTTAAGGTTTATATAACACAAAGCGAATGCTAAACTCCCTCCATGTACATTCCAGTATCTGAGCCTACTGTGTCCTTCCTCTTTGAGATGTGATACCAAATGAAATGACTGGGTAGATTTCTAGAGATTAAGGAAGCAGCAGAGCATAACAGCAAGACCACCTTAAGAAAAATGTGCAGCACCGTGGCAACGGACGAGTGAAGGAGGCCGGAAGGAGAAATAACTGCTAACATATAGGAATTCTGAGGGCCACGACGCGCATGCACATAAACACAACGTGGAATAAAAAGATGATTGCCTGCAGATGGCAGCTATTAATTATTTACCGCTCATTGGCAATAAAATATATATATAGATATATTTTAACGATGGCAACTGGAAAGTAAAATGAAAGCCTGATAACGATTTAACACCATATGGGAAGTAAAATGTAGCGATTGATGGGGCTGCAACAAAAAAAGGGATTTGCACTCGGTCATATTGCTGCCGGGGCCGTAATCGTTTAAACCTGGGTAAATTACAGCTGAAGCCGGGAGCAACATAAAAAAGAAATTGCCCACACAAATAACCTTGCAAACAAAATGTGTTGGAAAGACGACGTTCACGTTGTCAGTCACAACAGTTACTGAATGAACACAATTATGTTTGCTTTTTGGTGGCATTGCCTGTATTTGTGAAAGAAGATTTGGAAAACGGAATTAGCATTCTACTCCCTCGTTCACGCAAGCGGTCAGATTATGGAGCGGGCGATTGTCGGTGGCTTCGGACCGGTGCGAAAGCTCTGGGATCCGGGCTCCGGCGGTAAGCGTTAACAGCTCAGAAGGCTGCCTTTAAAACCCAGTTAAGCACTCGCAAGCTCCTATTAACATCCTGCCGCGCTCATGCTTCATTTATATCTCCTGCGCAACACGAGCGGGTTTCAGGGTAAGTGGGGGAAAGCATTACAGGAAAATGCGTCATAAAGGGCCTAGGCCGGCGGGCCCTGCCCATTCCGAGGAGCAGAACGGAAGCGCTACTGGTGAGGCAGATTCCAGAAGTTTATGGGCAGCTCTGAGAGGGTCTGTGCACAGCATAAATCTAAAAGTAGCCGCGCGGCCAGCCTCGCGGATGTGATGACCAACGCAAAACTCAACACTTATATGTAGTTTCCAGTTGTAATCGGTTCCCGTGCTACTGGAAACCAGTGCATCTACGCAGAGCCTAGAGCGCCACCAGCAGAAGCAATACATTCACGCTTATGGCTGGCGCAGGGAGTAAGGGGGGTTGATGCCTCGCCTGAGATCAGGGGAGGACTGGAAACCAAAAGAGGCCCTGGAAATAATTTTTCGCCGTGGTTCCAAACTACACATTTTCCCAACACTTTTCCTATGAGCAAATTTGGAAATAAAATAGGTTACCACACGAAAGAGGCCCAGGGAGCAGAGGCCTACCAGGAAATCTCCAGAGTTAAATGTTAAATGTTAAAGGTATTTGTACCGCGCACCGTCACCAACGGAATTGGTCCCCAGGCGCTCAGGCGGATCTGTAAATGATAAAGGTGGGATGGGTTAGTAGGGTGAAGAAGGGAGTAGGATAGTGAGGTGAGTGGTGTTCTGTTGGCAGCTTCAACTCAGTATACACCGGGTGCTGAGCTTTGGTGCGGGTATTGGATCGGAGTCAGTCCGCGTGTGCTGTTGTTCCGGCTTATGTGTTGTTGCAGTGTTGTGAAGTGCGTGCGGCTTGTTGTGCGTGAGATGGTTGTTTGAGTTTTTTGAGTGAGATAAGTATGCAGAGTTTGAGCTTATATTGGTTAGTGGGTTACCTGACCTTTACCATGCTAACATTCACAGTTCTGTCTGAGTGTGGCACTTGCTGGCCCTCACATTCCCATCTAGACGCGGTGCAGGCCAATGTTTAGGACTCCATCCAGGTGTGGGCATGCCAACATTCACAACTCCATCCGAACGCCACGCAGGCTGGTGTTCACAACTCTAAGTGTGGCACATGCTAGCATTCACGTTTTTTCTAGGCGCGGGCATGTTATCCTTCAATCAATCCTATCCAGATGTGATGCAGGCTAACGTCTATCTAGGTGCGTCTGCCGGTCTGGATATGTTCGTCCGGTACGTACGAGTGGGAGAGTCACTTGAGGGCTTTCGTCTGGGTCTAGGTATGTGGTCAGTCTCTGCAGCCTTCCTTTGTGGCTATTTTCCATGATGTCTTATGCTCTGTCGAGTGGTTGGTTCTTTGGTTTGAGTGTTTGTCCAATTTGAGAGTGGCCGAGGTTGGAGTTATTTGCATCATTGTTTTAATGTCTGGGCATTCTAGTGCGTCTCTGTTGTGGTTACGTTTTGAAGAGCCATGATTTGAGGAGTTTCCTGAATGCTAGGTGGTTTGTTGTATTCCGTGTATTCTTAGGTAGGTCATTCCAGGTTTTGGGTGCCTGGTGTGAGAAAGCCAGACCCAGGCTTACTTTCATTTCATTCAGTTCAGCAGCATTGCACAGAGTTCCGCAATTGCGAAGCAGTGAGAGAGTACATCTGGCACTGGCCACGATATACTTAATTGGTTAGGCTAGCTCTTGAAACTTTCAGCCTCAGATGAAGAGTCAGTGATGACTCGAAACACATGTCAGGCTACTTCGTTATTAAACTCATTGGACTCATGAGAAATCCCTCCTTCTTTGAATTACTTGGAACACCTGTCACTATTGCACTGTTCAGCGCAGTGAGACTGAGAACTGTCTGTGTTAATTTTGCTCTTTCTATAGTTAGACAGTTGGGTTTGGAAAGGTATGGCTTAATTGCATTTATCAGTTTAGTGGTGTGAGCTGAGGCGGAAGAGATAGCGCTGACCTGCTTTGTCATGGATAGTGTAGAGTCTATGTGTACTCATAGGGTCTTAACAGAGGTAGACACAGGGATGATGATATTATCAATGATGAAATTAGAGTATGGTTTATCTAATTTGGCTAGGGTGGTTTTTAGACCTAATATGATAATTTCGGTCTTATCTCTGTTGAGGCAGAGACCTTTGGCTGCCATCCAAGCCTGGATGGTGGAGTAGATTTTGTGGAGTGCTTCGGCATCTTTGAGGTATACTCCAGAGATTGGTAGGAGCACCTGGGTATCGTCCGTGTAATTGGTATACGCGATACCCAAGGCGTCAAGCTTATCGAAGAGGGGCTTCGTAAACAGATTGTAAAGTGTCGGTGCAGTGCATGAGCCCTGTGGGACTCCACAGTGGATGGTGGTGGAGGCTGCGTTGGCAATGTTGGAGAAGACTTTCATGGCTCTACCCTCCAAGAAGGGTGTGATCCAGAGCGCTGCTTCTTTAGTGAAGTTGGCTGATTGGGTGAGGTGTGAGATGAGAGTCTTGTGGTCCACGAGATCGAACGCAGCCGAGAGATCTAGGAGTAGTAGGAGGGCTGGTTTTCCTGTGTCCATGATTTGTGTGATCTGATTTTTTAGATCTACTAAGGCAGTTTCAGTACCGTGTCCTCTGCGAAAGCCAGATTGTCTCGTTCCGAGGATGGAGTTATCTTCAAGCAAATGTTGGATTTGGCAATGGGCAGATTTGTCCAAAATCTTGAGGAGGAAGGGTACAGTGGTAATTGGTCGGTAGTTTTTCGGTTGGGTGGGGTTAAGTGTGGGTTTTTTGAGGAGTGGGCGAACCCAAGCCTCTTTGAGGCTCGCGGGGATGATGCCGATTCTGAAAGAGGCATTGATAAAGGCTGTTAGTAGAGGGGCAAGGCTGTCGGCGCATATATCTCCTTTACACATTGAAGGTTTTAGGTTTTTGAGGATTTTGATAATTTCAGGCTCGGAGATGTCCCTAAAGGAGAAGAGCGGTTTGTTGGGAGAAGGAGTGGATTGGGTCTGATTGATACCTGATAGAGTGGGTAGAGCATTGTGGTGGTCCTTAATTCTTTTTTGCAGAACATTGATTTTATTTAGCATGGCAGCCTGGATACTAGCACAACATGCTTCATCTTTGATGATCTCATCATGTGTGATGGGGGGATGAGTTTCTTAAATATTGCGAAGATTTCTTTGGATTGCGAGTTTGCATTAGTGATATGGGTGTTGAAAGTGTTGGCTTTAGCTTTAGTGATGGCCTCTTTGTATTGTTTGGAGATGAGGTTGAAACAGTTCTTAGTGTTGTCGCAAGGGTTGGTTTGCAGTTTTTTAAAGCCTCTCTTTTACAAGAGCGCATGGATTGTAGTTCCTCCGTGAACCAGGAGTTTGAGTGGAGAGTCTTTTTTCCTTTATTGTTTTCCAGCGGCGCTATGTCGTTGATAGCATTGGATAGAGTGTCTTTGTAGATGTTTGCTAAGGTGTTAGGATCATCTGAGAAAGGGTGGACAAGTGCTGGGATGTTTAGGTACGGGTGTAGATTGTCTGAGGAGAGTTTCTTTGAGCTTCTAGCTAGTGTGGCAGGTGCAGGTGCAGTTTTTTAGAACTGGGCGTGGTGGGTAAGGTGAATTCAATTAGGTTGTGGTCGGTCCAAGGTAGGGCAGTGTTAGAAGTGATGGTGGTGAGACAGTTATGGTCAGTGACCCAGTCTAGGGTGTGGCCTTTATTGTGTGTGGGGGTGGAGATTTTCTGTGTGAACCCTAGGTCATTCAGTTCTTTGGCAAGGGTGGCAGCGGCCTTGTCTTTGGGGTCGTTGAGTCCTAGGTTAAGGTCTCCGAGGAGAAGGGTCCTGGTGGATCCTTTGATATTATTGCTGAGTAAGTGGGTGAGGTGTCCATGAAAGTCTGATGGGAGTCCCGGGGGGTGGTATAGCGTGTGCATATTGATGGTGCAATTGGGGGACAGTGAGAGCTTAACAGAGAGCATATCAGAGTTGCTTTGCAATGGGTGGCTAATGGATCTGAGAGAGAGAGTTTCTCTAAATATGAGTGCTACTCCTCCTCCTAGGCGTGCTGGTCTGTCTGTTCTAAGGATAGTGTATACTTCTGCGAGTGCCAAGGTGATGGCAGGGATGCCTCAGGTAGCCAGGTTTCGGTGGTGGCTAGTAGGTCAATGCTGTTGTTGGTAAGGAGATCATTTATTTCTAGGGCATGAGCAGTGAACATAGAGTAGAAGGAGAGAGAGCAAAGAGAAAGAAAAAGGGTGTTCCAATGAAAAGGTGGCAAACTGCAGAAGGAACAAAAGCAAAACGAAGCCGAGGGTGGCCAAGGGATACTAAGAAGAAACAAGGACCCAGAGTGCACAGATCATGGAGGAGAATAGAAAGATATAAGTGAGGAGAGACAGGGAGCCGCAGAATTATGGAGGGATTTAAACACCAGGCAGAGGACATTGAAAAGCAAGCAGAATGCAAAGGGAGCAATTCATTGTCTTTGTTTAGTCCATTAAGTGTAGTGCACTTGGTTTTGTTTCCCCTTGATGCAGAAGTAGCTCCTTGTTACCACCTCCCTCATGACTATGGATCCTTCCAATACCAATAACCTTGAGCTCTTCCCATCCTAGATGTTTGTGCTCTTGTATCCAATGTTGGGATAACAGACACCTTGCATCACACATTTTTGTTGTCTTGATGTGTTCAGAAATCCTGGCTTTTTAACTGGCGGTTAGTGCTAACCAACAGGCAGTTTTTTTGACATGCACAGACAACATTCCAAGTTCACTGATTAATAAATAGACTGTTGAATCTGAATACTTCGGTTGTTTCCTTAGTCAAAAACTGATGTTTTATTCAGTGCATCAGGACAAACATTCAGTCCAAGCATTTACTCGAGCAGGTGTACCTTTTCTTTCTCAGAATAGTGTAAAGGTGTCTGGGAGACAGTTTATCTCACATTAATTTTGCCTTCCTGTATGTGGGGTTTATCCTAGAGGGTTCCTCAAGATATTTGGCTAATCTTAAAATATGCCAGTTATTCTTAAACAATTGACAAATAAAATGAGATTGTGCTGAATCGGATGCTTCAAAGGAATTGTTATATGCAGTTAATTTTTCTATACATACTAGCTGTTCTTGGCGTAACATACCCCATTCTAGCATATCTTGAAGGCCAATATTGGTTGGTAATTCATAGGGTAACTTCTGTCCCCCCTTCTAAAATATCAGAATTACCACTGATTACTTCCAGGAAGTAGCCTTTTAGTAGGTCCCTGTGAATTATTAATGGTCATTGAAAAGGCTAAGTGTATCAGATCGAATGAGGGATATGTGTGGTATAAGAACAGTATCTAAGTTGCATCGATCACACAGGCCTCTATGATGTGTCTTTGTAGATGCCTAATTGTCAACCTTGTTCCATTGCAGAGTCCCTGTGATGGCATAAGATTGCGTAGTAGCAAAATTACAGCAACTACTTTCAGTTACACCTCGTGAAGAGGCATTCTTCCTACAGTGTTTCGCTCTTTAGAGATTGAAACATTTAGCCGGTAATTAACTGCTCATTGACACTAGAACTGCTGTGCCCATATGAAGAGAAGTGGGGGAGGAAAGAAGGAACTTACAAATGTTTGCGATAGTGGAAGGTGAGGGTGACCGCGTAGAACCATGCTCATTCTGTTTGTTGAAATGGTAGCTGTTGTTGAAGTGGGTGCACTTTGCCATTTGGACAGCAGAAGGAAACCTAACACTGATGAATTGCATCTGTATGTTGAAATGATAACTGTTGTTGAAGTGGGTGCACTTTGCCATTTTAACAGCAGCGGGGAACCTAACACTGATAAAGAGAGGGTCTCTGGAATGCCCCTTCTCACCCCAATGAACATGACAGCCCGAAGAGCCAGAAACGCACTCAATATTCAGCCAGGCCCCAGGAGGACCTGTGACTGACACATATGCAGAAATATATGCTCTCAGACAGCCATTCAAACCTTATCCAGCGAATGTCTTCATGGATACAGGTGCTTCAACATTGGACATAGACCCAAATCCCTCGATAGATGACGTTGACTAAATTCTGAGAAACCACTGTGCTGACATCATTAGTGACACCACAATATAGCTACGTTAGTCAGGAAACACACTCGCAACCATGCACAATGTTACGCAAACACACACTTGTATACACGAAGAACATGCTTCAACAGTTCTATAGATAGAGGACAGATACATATACATACTGTCAGAAGTGCAGAAACGCTGAACGAAAGGCAACAAAGAGATGCAGAGCAAGCTTGCAGATGCTTATGGCAACTAACCCTATGGAACTACAGGATCACATAAGGAGGCTGACAGGACCAAGTCTGACTAACCTATAGGAAACATAGCACGATATAGATGTGCAGAAATCATAGTATAAACATAACAAGGATGACATAAGTCCACAAGCCGCAGGACTAGAGACGAGGGAAAGCTGAACCAGGCTGCACAGAGCAGGAAGGCCAGGGCTCACAGCCAAGGTCAGAGACAAGCAACGAATTCCAAACCTTAACCGACCAGGGGCCATCTGCAGAAAAACAGAATAAATCCTCATAAACTGCAAACCAGAAAAGCTCTATTTCATGGTCTTCAACCACGTGATGCAGCCGAGCTAGACAATGGGTATTTACCCACAGTGGTAAGATGAACAGTTCTCAGCCCCACAGACATGAAGTGAAATATGAATAAGTTAACAATGTTGCAACATGGAGAGCACTATCATAACATGGGATCAGGGCGCAATGGATTGTTTTCTCTAAATGAATGCATTTAGTGAATAGGTTTATAATGAGATTTCAGGTGCTGCGGGTTACACCTGGCCACACAGGGAACAAACTAATAACCAATTATATTAATCAAAAGAAAGAATATTGTTGAAAGACCCGTTCACGCCAAACGAGATAGAAACGTCTTCCTTTGTGCTTTATTATGTAAAGAAATGTTTTTTGATAATCAACCGACAAAAATTATAGATACCAATTCACAAATAATGATCATATTCCTCTGTTTCAAATAAATACATCGTCTGACAACAAGATGAAAAGTCAACAAACATTTCTGAACATTACATGCTCCATAGGAGGAAAACATCAACATAGTTGATGAACAACCACAATTCTGTTTTGGATACAGCTTGGTGTCACATTCGAAGTAATACCACACTGATGAGACCCGAGTTCCCTCTGTGTTATGCTTGTGTGTGACCCCTCACTATGTGTTTCGGGGCTAACTGCCCCTTCTTCAGGTGTAGCTGTTACAACTGATTAACCTGCAAAAAGTACATAAATTGCGTCTAAATAAAGATTTCTTGAATAATATCAAGATTTGTACACCTTTCATTACTGTGTGGAGAAGAATCGCCCTAACCTGACTCATATTTTTATCCCACTGTATCCCTTTTATTTTGACTGGATCCGTTGTTCAAACACAAAGCTGAAAGAGACATGAGTGTCACCCTCAGCAATTATGCTGCCATGTGATAATATGTTGTTTCTAAAGATATAATTAAAATCACCAAAAATCCACAGTGAAGCCTACCTTGTAAGCCAAAAATATGCACTTAATGCTTCAAATGTCTTGGTCTGGAAACGTTCCTCTTAGTACCTTATATTATCCCAATATGCAGAATAATTCAAAAAGGATGGGGTCAAATTAAGCTATGATCCCCTCCCTCTACTCTCTAGTAATTACATAAAAATATACTTCACAGCTTACCTTTGTTGTTTGTGGCATGATGCGGGAAACGGGACTGGCTGAATGAAAACAGCCTCCCGTCCTGCATCTGCTATTGAATATGCTTCCTGTTGGTGTCATATGACCTTAATGCGGTCACACGGTTCACAGCGTGATCACATAGTCAAACTGTTAGCTCCTGATAGGTTCATGTGACCTTAATGCGGTCACTTGATGATGCCGCACGGTCACATTGTAAAATAAATTGGGATTAGTAATCGCATTATTAGCGCAATCGCATAGTCACACTGTTTAGAAATCTGGTTCCTGATAATATCATATGACCTTAATGCAGTCACCTGATGATGCAGCGTGATTCCATTGTGACACAAATTAGAGTTAGTAATATCAGACTCTACTTGGTCCTCAACTCCATGTAAAAGCTCAACATTGATTAGACACGCTAAACAATGTGGCATGCCATTGTTGATTTTATCCAAAATTGTAGTCACAATCACGTGACTCAATCACGTGCTTCCATATTACGTGGAAATACCAATTCAGTAATAGTTATTCTTTAGATTATAAAATCGCCATGCTCAACGTCACTTTGAAGCCCTAACTAGTATGGCGCGCCACTATCAGCGTTGTCCCAAAGTTACAATCATAATCATGAGGCAATGTCACTTGCTTTCATGATGCATAGAGATAAGTGTTATTCAATCATCATCATAAAGATGGTCAATTCACCATTTTTAGCACAATGTTAACACTACTAATTCCTCTTGGTTAATTTAAGTCCGCAAGAGATTCAACTATTCTCAAGACATCACTGCTATGGTCATTCATTTCACTATCCTTGGTAAACCAATTCTAACTTGTATGAACAATCCTGGTCTCTTCTTATTTAATAACATGCGTAATCTTGCCTCCAAAGTCCTCCGTATTGTTAATCAATTTACATAAATATAAACAAATCATGCAACAGATCATAAAAAACAACTCAAGTAAAATTCAATATTCATCCCTTTGGGGGCTGATGAATCCAATCTTTCAATCCATTGAATCTCTTTTTGATTCAATAAGGTATTAATGTCACTGTCCCCTTTGGGACATTTTACATGTTCTAGAATTACCAGTTTCATCTGGGGTATAGAGTGATTCAAAAGTCTGAAATGTTGTGGTACTGGAGAATGACTTGAACCTGTACGTATATTTGATTTATGCTCGGTCCATCTAACTTTGACTTTTTGAGTTGTCAATCCGACATAATAGATGCCACACGGACATCTAATGCCGTAAATTACATTTGTTGTGTCACATGTGAGCCCTCTCACAGGCAAAGATGGTATTGCTAATAGATGCATTGGGAATACATAGTCATTCCCATCACCTTGAAGAGGTGCACAGAGCGCTGAGAACAGAGCTGCGGGAGACCAGTTCCAGCCAATCAGGGGACAGAAATCCAGGGGTGGATGGCACAGGGCAAGGGCCAACTGTCATCCTATGACCCTGCAACAATGTAATAGATAGTTTTGTGGGGAAGGGGCAGGTCAGCCACCTGAAATGCAAGGGGCAATAATCTAAGATCTATAGTGGTAATCCATAGTATATACTACTCGGATCACCCAACAGAAAGATGGGATAGGTTTGTCGGGGAAGGGCCCATGTTGTGACGACACTGCAACAAAACAGGTTGACTAAGGTTTGGGAGCGGTGACCCTGGAGATTTTTTAATGTCCTGTATGATCCCTGTCAGTTTTTGTAATAAATGACAGTTTAACTTGTCCTTAGCTGAGTCCTCCATTTTTTCTGGTGGCAGGGTTGTTGGGCCATGGAAGCTCAATGGGTAGGTTTGTAGTAACCCGCAGACCTCTGGCATACCAGACCTCACCAACAAGCGGGTAGCAGAGAGATGGTTTACTTTGCCCCTTCGGTATAATCCACAGCACCTGGAGGGCTGTGGGGTGACTTGCGGACACCAAGTCCAATGGGTTGTGCACCCCAGTATAAAGGCCGTGAGGAGCCAGCTTGAAAATATCATGCCCACGGTCTGTGAGGAGTCCGGCTGAACAGAAGGGTGGCGTGGCAGCTTTGGAGGAGTTGGTAGCCAAACAGCATCAGTGGATCACGTAAGAGACATAAAAATAAAGTGGAGAATGGGCACAGGAGATGACAAAGTAGGAGGAGGTAGGCGAACAGAGCCAGACAGCAGTACCTCATAAGACAGGACTGCCACTCCATCTGACAGGACAGACGAAGGGTCCTTCAAGAGAAGGGGTAGCAGGGACCTGATTGACTTTGAAGCGAATCTCAGCAATGGTATGATCTCTAAGAGGCTGAGCTTTGCAGATGATTTTGACAGTTATGTGGACACCGACTCATACGAGGATGCAGAAGGAAGTGAGCACAAAGGAAGAGGGTGACCCAAGCATTGTTTGAAGAGGAAAAACGCAGATAGAAGCGTGAAATGGGAAGTAGGAAAAGACACAGGGGGATTTAGGGGTGACAGGGACGATGGATCACAACAGTTCAGAGACATATCACGCACTATGGGCGACTTGACTCCATACATGCAGAGATTTACAGATCTTCCAGGGGGAAGGAAGGGAGAGCCGGTGAAGGCATGTACTGACATTAAAGACGCTGACAGACCTGACAGGCAGATCAGGCTGACACGAGTGGCGAATGGGGAGATCGGGTTTACACAGTTGCCCTTACTGGAAAAGAGAGGGGTCCAACCTCAATACATACCATGGAAACACATACACAAGGAAAACCTGAGGTGTAGGCTACCCTCGTTAACTGCGGGTGCAGGGAAATGGATATATGAAATGGAAAGGATGACAGCAGGACAGAAATTAGCAGTGGAGGATGTAAAGTGACTACTCATGACAAAACTTGGGAAGTGGCTGAAGACATAAGGAAAAGGGCAGGGTACCCATGAGTAACCACCAAAGGACTTGGCACACGATAGCGTGCCATTTGCTAACTGCTGGTCAGCCATCTTGCAAGCTCTACGGACACAGAACCCGGACACGTCAGACATTAGTGTGATTATGGCATGCAAAATGGGGAAGACGAAGACCCCCTACACTACATTCAGATGATTCAAGAGCTTTGGTGCCTTGAACTGTGAAGACAGTGGGACAAAACAGTAGCATTGTTCTACCACACATTATACAAGGGGTTGTCAGAGCAGGTGCAAAGGCAACTGAAGAAATTGGTGGGGATTGAGACAAAGCCTTGTTCAGATATACTGCTCACGGGTAGTACACTACTGTTGGTTAATGCAAGAGAACGCAGAGAAGAAGCGGAAGGAAAGAAAGCAAGAGGAAGCAAAGTTAGTACAGAAGAAGCTATCTAAATATGCCATGAAAGGGGCAGTATTGGTGAGCACAGGAGGACAAGGGGCACTACAGATGCAATAAGCACCACCGCCCTCGGGAGGCAAATTCAAGGCGGGGGATGTGCAGCATGGGTTTCGAGGAAGAGGGTGCCACCTAGAGGACACGGATATGGGCATCACATGCAGCAGAACCACAGGGGATTCCCAGGGGGGGAAAGGTTTCAAGGATATGGCAAGAAATTCAACAGGGCCCAGGGGGGCTCAAGAGGCAGATGAGAGAGCCAACCCAATGCTGGGTGTGTGGAATGCAGCATCAGCCAGCATACCAGGGGGAACAGAATGAGTATTACACACAGGACCAGACACCACAACAAGGACAGACACCAAATGCATACCCACAGACACATCCGTCCATAGCACAGGCACCACAAATGGAAACGCCTATGCAGCAGTATTTGCAGGCACCACAGGTACCACCGATGTAGGGTAACACACATGGATTCTAACCAGTCAGGTTCTCTAGGAGTCCAATATGGTTTTAGACCTGGTTTGGGTATTCAGGACCAGGCTTTGAACCTCCATTTGTAGGTGCTTCCTCTCTCTGTGGCAGGGTGAGCAGATGTATTTAGCCTTCATGGACCTGAGCACCGCATTTGACAAGGTGGACAGAGCTTCTCTCTGGCGGGTGCTCGGGTCCATGGCATGTCCACCAGACCTGTTGCAGATTTTTCAATTGCTCCATGAAGATGCCAGAGCCTGTGTCCGATTTGGGTAACAGGGTGAATGCACTGACTATTTTTAGATGGCCACATTAGTTCATCAGGGCTGTGTGCTAGCACCAGTTCTATTCACTCTCTACCTACATGGCCTGTTTAGAGCACTAGTGCACACAAAATCAGACTTCCCGTGGGTCAGTAAAATAGCATTCCCCTTGTTTGCTTATCCTAATGATACCGTGCTTATTGCGCGGACGCCAATAGCCCTACAAAAGCTGATCAAGGCTTACACTGATTTTATGACAGAGTTAAAACTTACTGTTCATATGAGAAAATCAGCAGTGATAGCATGTAGTGCTGGGAGAGGGGAAATAGTCAAAATGTGTCCCATGCTGAGCTATGGGTCTGGTATCCCCAGGGGAAGAACATTTGATGACCTAGGTATCTGTTTCTGGAGGGGTATGGCCCATGTTCAGAGATAAGGTAAAAAAACGAAACAGGCATTGGGGGGTATTGCAAGATTCATGAAAATGTGCCTGGGTAAACCACTAAGCCTCATTATGGAAGTGTATCTTGCACAAGCAAAGGCTGTGACCAACTATGGGGTCACCCTGGGGGACTGAAAATGCAATGGTTATTGAAGTTACAGATAATCATTTTCTAAAAAAACTGTTGGGCCTCCCCAGTTCAGCCCCCAACTATGCCCTGCACATTGAACTGGGTGTCACCCATATAGGTGACGATTGGTATGAAGCAGCCTACCTGCACTGGCTGGGGATTTGGTCACATCCAAGAGCCACTCTGACACATGACATTATTAGATCTCTGTTGCAAGGCCCCCATTGGCAAAAGACATCCTGATTGAAACATATTTGACTGTGTGTCTATGGTGAATGCAGCATCTCTTCAATGCCCGGTCCAAAATGTGCCTTTAACAGAGAAGAGTGCATACAAGAGGACATTCTGTTCGCTTATTACAACAAAACACGAATCCATTGGATTTGCACTGCAATCCAACAGGCTCCATTCATCCCTTTCAAAACTAGACACTATCCAACCATACTTGTATAGTGACAGACAAACCGACAGATGGGCACTTACTTGGGCGCACCTAAACCTGCTCCTGCTGATGGACATTATGCAGAAGTGGCAGGGGCATGCAGAATGTGGCCTGTCCGGGTTGCAAGCTTGTGAGGGAAGACCTTTTGCATTTTGTCCTGTTTGCGTTCAATGTCAGGACATTAGTAAACAAACCATTATCCCACTCCTGAGGGAAACAAATTTTACACACTGTCGCCCCGCACTGCTGCATGCAGAAGCATTAACTGTTGCTTGGGGCATGTCTGAATATTTGACGAAGGCATGGAATAGAAGGAAACATATTGTAAATACTCCAAACGAAAATGCCCCCCTTCCAAGAAAATGTTTTCCCTCTAAATCAGATGGTAGATGACACAGGGACGCTTGTTTTACATTGTTGGACATTGTTGGGCATCAGTATGGACTCTGGATTTTTTATTTGTTTATCGCAAGTTTATGTATATTTTATTGTGTTTTTAGACTGGACTCTGCATATTTGTTTGTGAGTTTTGTTTCATGGACCTTTGATTGTCATGATTCCTGCCCCTCATGTCCCCAGCCCTCCAAGATGTCAGGCTGGAGCCAGGACACGATCACCTACATAGCCCTCAAGGGCCTCTCCATCCCTCCAAAGACCCACTTGGAGTCAGACTTGGCGCTTGTGGCACCAGACTCACTCACTCCCATAGGATAACATTGGGGATTGGACTTGTAGTGCATTGATGGGGACAAGATGGATGTCCCCACATATTTTGGTTCCCAGAACTGCATGTGCAGTCTAGCCTTTTGGGTGTGGTTCAGCCCAGAGACACCTGGGATACCCAGAGACTATTTAAGCCACGCCCAGGCTGAGAAACACGCTTTGCGTTTTCTGCACCTGCAGCGTGACACTCACCGTGTTCGGATCGGTCTCCAGTAGGCCTGCATCTTTCTTCTGCGCTCAGCTCCTGCAAGAACAAGAACACCGTTAGGAACAGCCTTACCTTGCAGAGCTTCTGCCCATCATCCATCGCTCCTTCTATTCTGCGGGCATCTTCAGCGGTGTCATTCCCATCCTGGCACGCCGCTTCCTAAGGAAAAGGGAAAAGAACAGAAAAAAGGCATTAGTAAGCATTCAGCAAATCTTCGCTTACTTTAAAGACTGTACGAGATTCAAACGCTTACCTGAATCCCAGCCGCTCTGGAGGAACTTTGTCTCCGGAACTTCTCAACCATCTGCAAGAGGGAAAAGACACACCAGGTTAGCGTGGAAACATCTAGAGGCGCCGCATACCGCGCTTACTCACCACATTTCTTCTTCATAACCGGAATCCACGCTGAAAACGTCACGGCACCTAAAAGACACAGAAAAAGAACTAATTTCAATACAAATACGAAAGGGTTGCATCGCGCGTCGCGCTCTGACTCACCTTCAGCGTTACTCATCTCAGCAGCACGCCGCCATCCCCGGACGTCGGCCATCATCTAAGGAGGGAAAGGAACGAAGGTTAGAGAACTGTTCAAAAGGCTAATTATACTTACCGGTCGGACTCTTGCCAGCGAAGTAAGTAGGCAGCAACGAGCCCACATCAATCAACGCGCCACTGCGCTGAAAGCAGGATGGAGAGCACACTATCCAGGAAAACAAGGTGAGCTGTGGACCAAAGGGAAGGGTTGGACCCCGGGGGAAGAAGGGGTTCAAGCACGCAGAGACAATAGGGAGTTAAACTCTACCAATCCTGTGTTTCAGGCCCAGTCTCCAGTCGAGTAGACTCCAGGGAAGGGTTTGAGGTCGTAGGAGGTCAGAACAGGCTGAGTGACGTCCCCGTGGATACTAGGTGAGCACAACATTGATCAGAATAAACTGTCAAAACTGGAAATTGGGTAACACACAACACGCATACATGGCACAGCAAGTACCTCAGATGCAGAACAGCACACAACAAAATGACGGGACAGTGGCACACACAGACTCATGGCAGCATCTTGCATTAGGAACCTGGGGGGTCACCGTAGAGGGAGGCAACCCATTCCTGGGGAAGGGGATGTCCTTATACCCTCAATAGGAGAACCCACAGACAGACTTGGTTTGTTCCATCCTATCGATTACACCCAACCCTGTGGAGGAACCACATATAGGGGTGACGGTAGGTGATAAGACTTTTTCCTTTCTTGAAGACACAGGGTTGACCAAATCCTGCATGCGGGAAGGGAAATATAGTATGTCAGGTGATGCCATGAATGCTCAAGGGTTCTCTGGGGTGATGAAAGTGGTTCCTTTTACAGATGATGTTGCACTTTCTATAGGGGAGCAGAATCTATACTTGCCCCTACTCTATTCTCGACAGACACCTGTAAATATACTGGGGAGAGACATCATGAGCAGACTTAACATGACCATTTCATTCACCGACAGGGGAATACTGTGCTCCACACCTGGGATACACTTTCAAATTTGTGAGGGAAATCATTCAAACTTATTGTGGGTGAAGGGTACAGAGGTGGGTACCATTGGACGAAGAGCTATTCCGATATGTGACTGAAATTATAATGGCATGGCTTCCGGGGTTTCACGAGAAAAAGTTCCACCTTCCAAATGAGTACTTATTCAGGCCAGAGATACCATAGGATGAGAAAGAAGGGACGATAGTGCAGCGAATGGGACACATGCTGCAGGGCGATCATGGCGAACAGTGATCGCCATAGCTGAAGGGCACAGGTTGACTACAGTCACAGACAAAGAACTATTCAGAGACAACAGATCAGATCACCAGATGGTGTTTGAGATGAGCATCACATATTGGGTGAGAATACATTACAGAGAAGTACTACTGAGAATAGCGATGGTGCTGAGAGCACTGCCAACCTTTCTTGGGGAGGATTTGGAAAGGTTCCCAGCATCTTATGCACCACAAGTCCCTATGATCTGGGGCTTCTGAAGGGGATAGGAGCAGTGAAGATGAAACTAAAGCCAGAAGCGATTCTACCATGAGTCAAACAATACCCACTTCCAAGCGAGGCAAGCAGAGGTATTTATGAGACAATTCCAGCACTAGTGAGGCAGGGCATCCTAGAGCCATCAGAATCATCATGCAACATGCCTGTGTACCCTGTCAAAAAGACAACTGGGGGGGTCATGGCATTTTATACAGGACTTTCACCCTTGTAACCATATTGTAGAAACAGAATATTCTTTAGTTCTGAACCCGGCAACAATTTTGTGCAGCGTCCCCACAGAAGCTGCCTACTTCACAGTCATAGATTTGAAGAATGTATTCTTCTCTTTACCATTACATCCAGACTCACAAGACTTAACTTCATTTCTATATAGAAATAAGAAGTGGAAACATACAAGACTTCCTCAAGGGTACTGTGAATCACCTTCCATATTCAATAGGGTCCTTCAGATGGACCTAGGCAACGTACAGATGGAAAGCACAGTTATACAGTGCATAGACAACATATTGATTTGCAGCAAGACAGAACAACAGTGTAGACATGACTCAGTACACATGCTGACAGTACTAGCAGAAAAGGGATACAAGGTACTCTGCAACCATCTAGAGTCAGCAGCGCATTTCTCGACTCAAGCAATAGCATGGATCCAATCATTCTTAAGTGAGAGAACTATGAGGGTCTTCTCCACGTCAGCAGCCGCAGACCCCATTCCCATCACTTGTGGTGTACCCCAGGGATCTTGTGTCTCCCCTACTATGTATAACATTTTACCAAGCCCATGTTTGATGATCTGGACTGTCTAGGTGTCACCTACACTAACTATGCAGATGACACCCAGATTCTCATCCCACTTTCAGGGGATTATAATCAGGATTTGGCCTTGGTGAATAAGATATACCTCATCATCCAGGCATGAATGATGACAAAACAGAACTCATCATTCTGGGGACTACATCCAGCATTAACAAACTCAGCCATGACTACTCATCCTTTGACATAAACGGCAACACGATTAAGGTTGCTAAGGAAGTAAAAACACTAGGTTTTTATCTTGACTCCAGTCTTAAACTGGCAAAGCAAGTGAACACAATGGCATCATTCACTGCCTACACATGTAAGTTGATCAGATCAGCAAAACCTTTCCTCTCTACAAGCAGCTGCACCACTTTGGCAAGAGCACTTGTGCTGTCCAAACTGGACTACTGCAATGCCCTCTATTTGGGTTCCAATAAACACATCACCAAGAAAATTCAATTCATTCTTAATAACGCCCTGAGAGCAGCCCTAGGAATGACCAAAAGAGATCACATCTCGACAACAAGAAGACAATCCAATTGGCTTTCGACTATTGACAAAAGTAAACTAAAAACTGCATCTCTAACCTTCAAGTGCCTCAACAATGCAGCACCTTGCTACCTGATAGGGAGGTTACAAAGAAGACTTATGTCCAGACCTACTACAGCGGCCTACACAAACTGCTTGTCAGTCGCCTCCTTCAAAATGATGACTATCGGCGGCAACAGCTTCCCAGTCAAAGCTGCCCAACTCTGGAACTCCCTCCCACCCATCTTAAGGGCCGACCAAAATTACCTACATTTCAGATTAAATATCATCAACTGGCTTAAAGAAAATGATCCTTAGCTTTAGTATGAACCGCTAATCTTTGCACTCCCTACGTCACGGAGACTACCTAGCTTCTCACCTTGTCTATACCTGTAACTCTTGTCCACTAGCTGCATTCCTACTAACCTGCTTGGATAAATGGACATCCTGATCCAGATTTCTGAGCCACTTTTTCACCTGCAACCTACACTTTATTTTGTTTTGCATTTGTGTAACTCTGTAAGATAACATGTACCTTTAATTTGACATCACACATGTAACTCTGTAAGATGAAAGTTTCCCTGGCGAAACTTTCACTGTCGATAACTCTCCCTGTACTATTGTATCGCACCTTGTAACTATGTAAGCTTAAAGTATCCTTGTCCTCGCACCCTGATATCCTCGGGTCTGGTGCGTGCTACAAATAAAAAAAAAACAAACAAGGCCAAACTACAATATTGCCAGACAGAAGTGTTATAAATTGGACGAATGATCTCCCAAAAGGGCTGACAAGTGACACCAGAAAGGGCAGAGGCAATACCCAGGACAGCAGAACCCACAGCAGTCTGAGATATGCAGCAGTTCTTGGGACTATATAATTACTGCAGGGCATGGGTATTCAATTACAGCTTTTACACTAGGCCCTTATTACGCGCACGGAAGGAAGCACAGAGAGGGGAAAAGAAAATACAATGGACAACAGAAATGACTTTTAACGAGCTGAAGGAAGGAATATGCACAGCTCCAGTGTCAGGGATTCCAGACTCTCAAAAGGATTTCTTCTGTTCTCACACTCTGATGGAGTAGTGATGACCGCAGTACTGGCACAGAAGACCAGCTTAGGGCATAACCCACTAGTCTACTACAGTGGGAAATTAGACCCAGTAATGAGAGGACATTATTCATGTGAACAAGCTTTGACTGCAGCCGCATTTGCAGTGGACAAATCAGCGAGTATTACCATGGGATGCAGCACCACTCTTTACGTGGAGCATGCTCTCTATGCAATACTGGAAAGACCAAAGAGACCAAAGAGAACACTGACAACACAGAGGGCCTCTGAGTATGAGGTGTTACTATCTAACCCAGCTCTCAAAATAGTGAGGCTTGTCAACGCAGCGACCTTTCTCACCAACATGTATGACTATGCACATGACTGCACAGTAAACCTAGAAGAATTTAGTGGCACTTGCAAAGTACAGGAGGAAGCACTTGAGGGGGGAGAAATGCTATATATTGACCGGTTTTCAACAATTGACCAGACGAGTGTGGAAAGACATACTGGGACAGCAGTAGTGAGACTGAGAAAGGACGGGACATGCGAGGTAGTGACTAGCGCATGCCTGCCATCACATTATTCAGCACAAGCAGCGGCTTTAATATTGGCATTAGAGCACACCAGGAAGAAGAAAGTGACGGTTTATTCATATTCCGGGTACATGACATCCACAGTACATTCTGGGCTGTCACGTTGGATGAGGAGGGGCTTCAGACATGCTGATGGGTTTTGGTGCAGCAAACACTCCTATTGTTCAGATTAGTAGACGTCAAAGATCTCCCAGAGCGAATAGCAATCGTGAAATGCCAAGCACAAACAAAAGAGGAAGATCCTGTCTCCAGGGGGGAACGAAGCAGCCAATGCGGAGGCAAAATGTGTTGCCTACTTTGGGAACATTTTAGAAATGGAAGCTTCATCACATGTGCTTGTTTATGCAAGAAATATGCTATTAACAGAAGGGTACAACATATTACCAGTGACACAAATTATGGAGCTGGTGGGAGCTGCACCCAGGAAGGAAAAGGAGCTGTGGTTAAGGGGAGGATACACAGTGTCTCCAACGGATGCCCTATGGTGGCAAAACAACACAGGGAAGGTGTTAAAGCCACTTGCATTATTGCACAGAGCACTGACACAGCTACACTATCCAACCCATACAGGGAAGGAGGTGCTTGCCACCCATGTTGGAGAAACACGGTTATGTCCTAACTTGGCAGAACACATGGCCAAATTCATGATTAATTGTTTGGTGTGTAAACAATATACTGCAGGTCATACATTAAAAGTAGTGAGAGGAGCCATACCTCGCCCAGTGGATCCATTCCAACACCTCCACGTTGACTATGTTGACATGATCCAAGTCTGCCAAGGATACTGCTACATGATAGTGGTTGTATGTCCATTTTCCCGTTGGATCGAAGCCAGTCCTTGTTCTCATCCTGACGCCCTTAGAGCGGTGAAATTCCTGGCTTGGGAGATATTCCCATGATGGGGCATGTGTGGGGACCAGCGGTCTGAAAATGGCCATCACTTCGGCAATGAGATGTTCCAACATATCACAACCTTGCTGGGAATCCAACACAAATGTTCCTATGCCTATCACCCAAAAGTGAACAGGGTATGTGAACACCTCAACAACTTGCTGAAAGAAACCATAGCCAAAACTAAGAAGAGTTTGAACAAGAGTTGGCTGCATTGCCTCCCTTTAGCCCTGTTCACACTGCGAAAAAAGACCGGGTCCAACCACCATTTAACCCCACTTGAGATGGTGACAGGACGGCACATGCAACTTCCCCTGGCTCCTCCCACTAGTGCAGTTAAGGATACTGAGAATGTGGCTAATGTATTGGGTCAGGAAATGTACAGATATACAACTTCCTTGATTGCTAGTGTCTCTTTTAGTTCTCGCCAGCTGCAAAGACACCAGGAGAGGCCTGAAGCCGGACAAGAAAGTGCCAGTGTTGAAACCCACAAGGACCTACTTAAGCAGCAACCCATATACCCAGGAGACCAGGTTCTCCTGCAAAACATTTCCAGAAAGTGGGAATGCACCCAGGTTCACGGGCCCCCACACCATGGAAATGAGAATTGAGAAAGCCGTCATACTAGTTGGAAAGAGTGTTTGGAATCACCTACGAGACACCAAGCCCTACAAAACAGTGGCCTCACCTGGCACTGACATCTACAGGGCCAACGATCCTCAGCAAGAAGAACAGAGGAATAATTCGGAATCAGCACTGCCGAGCAGAGGACGCCCAATGGTTACTCGCTCAGGGGAGTTAGGACAAGGACTTCCTATACATCCAGAGTCAAGATACACTGTCTGTTTGTCATTTTCTTTCCTCACACATTAATCATGAAAGTGCAACTTTTTTATTGCATTACTTCCATGCTTCGCATTGACCCCCAGCCTTAGACTTTCGAAGGCCGATTTGTCCAATTCATTCGAAGGTCCAACAGGTCTTGGGCATGCTATCCTAATGTGTACTTCCATGTCTTCATAGCCTACCTAGCACAAGTTTACCCACATCCAGAAAGAGGAAACCCATCCATCCATGCAGTCCTCAGAGACCCTACAAATAATGGTGTGTGGGAACAACAATTCATTTTTACCATGACAGACTATATGGTCGCCGGGTCTTGAGCTAACACAATACTAATACATTAATGCTCATTTTTGCGCTTTTCAGTCTGGCAACTGATATCTTCAAAGTGCACCATGATCCAATCAGCACAAGTAATGGAACGGGTTATTAAAAACATGCTCATCTTGTATTGTCACTTATTTCCAAGTGGTGTTTCTGCTCTTCTTCTTTGGCGAATATCCCTTGATTCAAGTGCTACCGCTGTATCCTTTACTAACATTACCCCAACTTCAGCAGGTGGAACGACCATGTCAGGTGGACAAGGGAGCACTGTAAGCACAATAAGAAGAGGTAAGCACAGTGCTGATACAAACGTGGGAGGGGTGGACCTATTTCTCACTGACACTGATCGAGTGTCTAACAATATGTGGTACAAGCACATAACCAAAGTAGGTAAACAAACCACTGGGGAGAGCTGCTATGTCTGCTCACTAATCCCCTATGCCATGAGTGCCTCCAGAACGTTTCTAGCAACTGAAATGCCAGCGGCATGAGCACTATGCCTTAAGTACCTATCCATGGTTGCAACCCAAGGAACATTTCAAGGGAAGAGAGCAACATTGAGATGGATGTCCAAGGCAACGTTCCCCTATGAAGACAGTTATATAAAGACTCTTGGCATGATGAACAATTACTGCAATTAGACCAAACTATACAATACATAACTGAAACCCCTAGAAAGGAGAAACAAAAATAATAACATTATTATGCCCGGAGAGGGGGTCAAGGAAATAGAAGGAGAACCAGGATGCTTGGAAAGATCACAGATGCTTGTGTATGGCCAAGTATACACAGCAGAAGGATGGAAAGAGGGAGTAGTAGGAAGCAAAGCACACATCCCGGTACAAGCAGCGGTAAACACAGTGCAAGGAGAGATCGGAAAGTGCTTGAAAGAATGGGATGCGAGCACCAAATTGCTTACCTGGTAGAAAATGAAGCTGGACCAATGCCCATAATACCACTGAAAAAATAAGCATTATGTTACCAGAATGATGGTGCAGTAAAGGTTGGAGATAACACAGAGTGAAGGTACACAGAAAAGCATCCATCAATAAAGGTTGGCATAGCAGTATTAACGGATCACTATTGGGCATGTGTATCCAAGCCCTACGAGAAGCTGCCACCCAACTGGGGAGGGGTTTGCTTGTTGGTGCACATCAATATGCCAGCACTGGTAGTGCCACATAAGGAGGAAAGATAGACGACTTCCATAAAATGGGTTATAACAAGAGAAAGAAAACATCAATAGAAGTGGAAGAACAGGGAAGAAAGAAATGGTCTGTAGAAGTGATCCGAGTGAAATGAGACAACTATTTCTCCTCAGAATGAGATGCATCCCTGGACGATGCACCACGTGAGCATAGGTTGTTCAGCAGGACAGAAATGTTTTTCGGGTCAGTAGTTCCAGCTGTCCAGACATATACAAATGTGAATTGGTTGCAGAAAATCAGATGGGAGCTGATACAGACAATAAACTCAACAGTAGATGGCTTCAATGAGATAAAAGAAGAGCTCTGAGCAGTAAGGTTAATGGCACTCCAAAACAGATATGTTCTAGACCTTCTCACAGCAATGGAAGAAGGAGTTTGCGCCAAGATTGGGAGTTCCTGTTGCCCCTTCATGCCAGCAAATGACGGAGAGAATGGCACACTGACTGAAGCATTGACAAGGTTATCGAAGATGCACGCCAAGATGGAGGAGGAAGCCAAAGGGACAGGAAAGAACAAGAGCTGGTTGTCATACATATGGTCATGGATGCCTTCATGGCTATCAGATTGACTGCAAGTATTACTAGGGGCCCTAATACTAGTACTAGTGGACTATTTGTGGACAAGATCTGCATTACACAATATCACAAAACCACTGAGAAGACAATAGGGATAAAAGTGTTAGTGGATGTGAACATAGGAGAAGAAAAAGACAAGATAGTAGAAGAAATAAATAACCTGAGAGCAAGGATAAAGGAATGGCCACTGTTCCCGAATGAGATGATAACATTCGACAATCTATTCGACAATAACAGATACTGGGGGAAATGGGTGTGGTGCAACCTGGAAGGAGACTGTAGCTATATGGCCTGGAGTTTCGATGACCATGCAAATTACTATGGACATCTTGGAGGAGTAACGAAAATATGGGTACCAAAAGCAAGAGTGAAAAAGTATGGAGGTTTGGTTGAAATGTCGACCAGAGGGGGGACTGAAGAGAGGTTCTCTGGAATGCCCCCTCTTCACCCCCAAGGACATGACAGCTGAAGAATCAAAAACACACAAAGTCACTCATGATTCGACCACGCCCCAGGTGGACCAGTGACTGACACATATGCAGAGAGATATGCTCTCAGACAGCCATTCAAACCTTATCCAGTGAATGTCTTTATGGATACACGTACTTCAACATTGGTCATAGACCTAAAAGCCTCGATGGATGATGTTGACTAAATGCCAAGAAACCACTGTGCAGACGTTATTAGTGACACCACAACATAGCCACATTCGTCATGAAGGGAACAGAAATCCAGGGCTGGATAGCACAGGACAAGGGCCAATGTTAATCCTCAACCCTGCAACAATGTAATAGATAGTTTCTTGGGGAAAGGGCAGGTCAGCCACCTGGCATGCAAGGGCCAATTATCTAAGATCTATAAGGGTAATCCATAGTGTATACCACTCTGATGACCCAACCAAAAGATGGGATAGGTTTTTCGGGGAAGGGCCCATGTTGTGACAACACACTGCAACAAAACGGGTTGAGACGGGTTTGAGAGCGGTGACTCCAGAGTTTTATTTAATGTCCTATATGGTCCATGTCAGTTTTTGTAATAAACGACAGTTTAAATTGCCCTTGGCTGGGGGCAGCGTTGTTGGGTACTGGAAGCTGAATGGGTAGGCTTGTAGTAACCCCCTTACCTCTGGCATACTAGACCTCACCAACACTGATAAAATGCATCAGCTGAGTACAGAAACATACCGAAGCATTTTATATACAGAGATTTTGAGTACTAATACTTTAGCCCTGTTCCCCTTGCTCAAATTCAATGCAGCCTTGTAGCCATATGCACTTTTACAGAATCTTTGGTGAGCTATATTGTGCTTCAAGTTGGCAGTCAGAATTTGCAGTACTGTTTTTTTTCATTCTAATGAACTTGCACTGGGGCACATTGATGAAAACATGCTTTTGTGACAGCTCAAAGCGGTTAGTATAGTGTTCACGTCTGTTGATTTTCAGAGTGCAAGGTCAATAACATGTCGTTTACACATTGTTTTTGGGGGAGTTTTGTACCCCACTCAGAGTGTGACACTGCTGCTGTACATTTCATACAGGACCTTTCACTTTATTGCTGATTCAGCCCTGCCAGGATGTGAACGTGTGACCTTCAGGTTTTCAAAGGACTGGTAATTGAGCTACCTTAACTTGTCTTATATGATTTCTGATTTTCCTTCAATTCATCATTAGGGCCAGCAAGGCCAGCATTTATGGTTCTATGCAAACGTTCAGTAGGGTTTCCTAGAGGGTCAGTAGACTCAGCTGCTTAATGAATGATTATGGCGTATCTTATGGCGTATCATAGTTCAGCGTATCTACTCCAGATGTACACCCTAGTCTTTGTTTATGTGTGACCATCCCCGTCAAAGGTTCCCTTTCCGGTGCTGATGTTCCCCTCAGTATCAACTCAGATCTAAAATAAATGGCCTGGTGAGTCGCGGCTTCATGTTGGAACTCACAGCACAGTTACAAATTACACATGAAAGATAGTGTTTTACTGAGCAGCAGTACAATAGAAGATGGATAACACAAAACTCTAAACTAGCTTCACCGACCTTAAGCACTCCAGTGCTAAGGGGGTGCATGTTTCATCCATGGCACCAAGTTCCCAGTCACAAGGGCATGACAAATATATATCCTTTTGTTATTACATGCAAAAGAACTTGCAGGACAAAAGGCTTTATACCTATATTCTAGGTTTCAGTGGCAGTCAGTAGAAGCAGTTCCGGGTTGTGGAAAAATAGGTCGAAGTAGTGGAACCGTGGCCCAGTGGGGATGAGGTCTTGGGCAAGGGGCGGCATTCTTTGTCAGAACTGTTATAACATTTTATATTGTTACACCTCACTCCCAAAATGTACAATAGTTCAGGTGTGTGGGTGACTGATGCTACAGAAACCTCTAAGCTATCATAAGTACTAAATTGAGACTGTGAGGCGGGGTGGGGGGACGATTCCTGCTTTTATGTAGCTCCTCTCCCCCTCTCCCACTCTGTGGGCTCTGGGAGATGCTGATAACGGCCTAAAGTGGTCAAAGAAATGTGATTATGTGAAGAATGAATGTGAACAGTCTGCAAAGAGCGAAAGTGAGCACACAGTGCTAAATGCATGCAGTAATCTAAGAAACAGGCTTTTTCATTTGACCATCGCGGTAATGGCATTGCTTTTAAGAAGAACATTATTGAATTTGTCCATCATGGTTCTGCTCTGGCTTTAAGAATGCATAGCATATGTGCACAATTCTATGACTATATATATATATGCTTCTCAACCTGTGCAGGATACTTCCTAAAGCGCAGCTCATTAAGTAGGGCAAGATCATCCGTAGGACACCTTCTTCTTCTTCTTAATTAATGAATGCGTGGGCGGACCCACGCAGGCGCTTCCCCATCCAATAGGTTGATGTGCACCAACCCACCAATCAACACATAGCCCACATAAACTCACAACTCCTCCCACCACCCCGTCTGTCTCACAAAACCCAACAACACACTGCTCCTCCTCCTGCCTCTCACTCCGTCACCTCCCAGCAAAGCCTTCCCACTCATCTCAGCCACACCCAGCGCAGACAACCACACCCTCATCAATTCTCTCTCCACAACATGTCTCTCACACCTAAGCAAAAAATGTCTCACACTCTCAGGCACCCCACACACTGCACAGTCCCTCGACTCACGCTTCCCCACTCGATACAGACAGTCATTCATCCCCACATGCCCTATCCGCAACCGATTCAGCATCACCTCCTCCCCCCTCCTCCATTCCAGAATTCCCGCATCCACCTTCACCGACACTTTCCCATGGACACCAAACATCCACCTGCCCAACACCCCACTCACCCACCTCTCCTGCCACTCATCCATCCGTAGGACACCGTAATCCCCACACAAGAAAGCCGTGCTTAACACGTTTTCACGCACTGTACATCCTTGGCGAACAGGGGTCCACATGAAGTCATCTGCTCCAAAAAAAAAATGCTCAAAATGGCTGCTGTAACTGTAAAATGTAAAGATTATTGTAAGAAAAAGATAAACTGAGCTGTAAAAAAAAAACTTTGTGGATCTCGGTTACTTCGACCTCTGAATCCCAGAATCAAACGTTGTGAAAGTAGGCAGCAGTGCTGCAACAAAAGCGAGAAGTGAGGCTGGGCGGCCAGGTGCCCCTGGGCCAGGTGATTGCATTAACTGTGCTGGATGATGTAAGTAAGCATTCTCGTGATAAATTACATTTCTGGTTGTTTTGCTCGCAACAATACTGCACAGGCATCCTTTTCCATTTGTGTTGTCGACTTTTTTTTCTTCTTCTGTTTCATATGTTGCATTTATATGAACGCACACTAATAACACATTTCATTAAAAAAAGGAATAAATGGGAAATCCATGGTTAAGTTCCTGTGTTCCTGTTGTATCGGGTACTTTCATGGTGATGGCCAACCCGATACCTCTGTAGACTGTGCGCGCTTTACTAGTCTTTATTATGTTTCATACCTCCACTGCCTTCCCTTTCCTCTCATATTCTCATTTCCTCCGTCCTAATGTTTCTACGACGAGCATTATATGACGCGCAACAAGCAACTAATCAATACTGAGACATATTCATGGAATGTTTTGCACTGTTCAAAGTGACTTTGCACTGCTGGAAAGCGACTTTGCAGTGCTGCCACAAACCCTGATTCATGGAACTGTGCAAAGTGTAATTCTGCAGTGCAACGTCCGTGCAAAGTCAGTGCATAATTTGAACTGTGCAAAAAATTCCACGAAACGGGCCCATAGTGCAGTGCACAACCACTCTCCCACTGGCTTTCAATAAGGCCTCGATTACTTACCAGCAATCTACATTACTCCTACTCTAACTCTAAACAGTACGGCTGTGGACCCATAGGATGGTTCCAGAGTCCTTTCATTTCATTGGCTTTCCCTGGTGCAGAGAGTTTCCATTGCTTGTGGGGACCCAGGCAACAGGGGAGAGCCTCTCCAGGAGCTATTCTGGGCGCTCTGGGGTAGCGCAGTACTGACGTGACCTTGCCAGCTGTGCTATTGTGTGTGGGCGAGTCTATCACGGCAGGGGCCCAAGGGGGAGGACAGTGGGGTTCCTTCCCTTAATTAGGGTTCCAGGAGCTCGTGTTTGAAATGTTTGAGCCAACATTTTGAGAAATGCACCTCACAATCTCCATTCAATTCAGCAAGATTACATCTAAATAGCACAGGTTAGTACAACAATCTTCATTTGCACCACCCAGTGCAGTTTAGGTAGTCGAGTCGAGGTAGTCGAGTCCCAGCTGGAACTGTTTTTCCAGTGTCGGGTTTACTAAAAAAGGATCTGAGCAAAAATGAGCAACTCACTCTAGGGGACATGTTTCTATATTCTCAAGCAGATGCAATTATAAAGAGAGCAAATTTTGCAAAGTCCTCAATGTGTAGGTCCAAGGGATCTTGCCTGAGGGGCCAAGAGAAGGGGCTACACACCTCCACCCCACCGCTATTACTAACTCGCTAATCCACATGTATGCTCTGAATGATCATTCTTGGAAGACAAGTACACAAACAAAAGTGGGCCACATTTTTGGCCAATGTTGGCCAGTTTGTTGAGTTACTTCACCATGCGGCTATTAGGTTTGACCGTTGTTACTGAACACATTTTCTTTAAAATACAGAATTTGCATCACATTTTATCAAAGAACTCCCCCTTGGGTACTACTCAAACAGTCTGTCACAAAAGGGATGCTTTGTCATTCGGAACCATGGACCACTTTTTAATTGGTGCCCGAGACAATTTTATGCCCCAGTCCGGCCCTGGGGTTACACACCTCCCTCCCACCCCGTTACTAACTCGCTCATCCACATGCATGCGCTGATTGATAATTCTTGGAAGACAAGTACACACCCCCACCCATGTTACTAACTCCCTCATCCACATGCATGCTCTGAATGATCATTCTTGGAAGACAATGAGCATATTGCCTTTTAGGAAAGTGCACATGTAATGGATGGGAGCACACCAGAATAATTCTGAGTCCAAATAACGGAACCAACTCAGGAAGAAGGCAAAGTACATTTTTATTAGCAATTATCTAAAATTGGGAGGTTACAACGAACATCAACGTACGTACGCTCAGTCTCTCAATGATCTCTACACAAAATATGGTTTTTATATGAAAAATACATCACAGTGACATCATACTACATGGCAATAATGAAAACACTTATCAAGGGTCGGGATTGGTTAAGGGATACATTTAAGTATACTCTTCTATAGGAGCAAGGATTTTCATTGGTTGTCCATTATCAGGTGAACAACTTATCAGGGACGTCATTTCACCAAAATGCCAGGGGTAGCGGAAGTGACATCACACGACCATTGGCCCCCTGGTGACATCACAGGAAGTGATGTCATTTGACCACACCCCGAAGTGATATCGCGGGATGCAATGGAACGCGACCTTTCACTTGTTGACAAAACAGGACGTGCTATCACATAGCATTGTACACTACAAAAAATATGGTTACGATATCACTATAATGTGATGTACATTTCATACAAGAATGGATCGCCATATGTATCGTTAAGATCAGTGTGTATAGGCCCATATTACCAAATTACTGTGAAGGCAAGCAGACGTCCATGACCAAATGGTAATGATGTGTTATTATATAGCACTTACGCTTAAGCGCTTTATATAGAAATAATATACACCCAATATCACCCAACCTGTGTTGGTACTCATTTATCGACCTCAGAAAGATGAAAGGCTGAGTTGAAGAGTTTAAGAACAGACTAAATCAGTGACTCACCCCTGAAGTATTTTTTAAATAAACCTTTAATGAGTCTAGCAATTATTGTATAGAATTCCAGAAAGACACATTATTTGGTATTCCTAATCTTTCTTATTTAGGGTCAGTGCTGAAAGTGTGGACTTGTGGCACTCATTTTCTTATTTTTCTTCTTTTTTTAAGGGTCTTTAACAAGAAAGCCAGCCACCCCAGAAGTAAAGAGCCACATGGTGCTGGCCACAGCCCATTAGCTTGCATTACAAAAAAAAAAAAAGTTTTTTCTTTTTTTTCTAGAGGTCGCAAAGTGACCACAGATGTCGCAAGGGAGACCTCAGAGGTCGCAAGGGAGACCTCAGAGGTCACAGTTGCAACCTCTGGCGACCCCTAAATGATGTCCCTGCAACTTATGCCTACCTCTAAAAACATGTAATTTCAGAAACATTAGATAGACAGTTTCTCATTGGTCTCCAAACTATAAGGTTATATGGACTAATACAATTGGTTGGCATGCTTATGCCACGTCTGGAACATTCGGTTCTGATCCTTCTTGTCCAGCTAACTATCACCCAATTTCCATTACTCCCTCTCTGGGAAAACACCTGGAAAAGTGGCCATCTCTCAGCTTAACCTTCATTCCAATTCTGTTGGCTGTCTCCATGACCACCAGTCTGGCTTCAGAGGTGCCAGAAGCATGGAAACTGCTCTCCTGAACATCCATGAAGATCTGCTCTCCAACCTTGACTCTAACATTCCCTCTGTCCTCATCCTTCTCGATCTCTCTTCTGCCTTCAACACGGTCAACCATACCATCCTGCTCAACCGTCTCCTTGAAAACCTGGGTATCACTGATCATGCTCTGGACTGGCTGACCGCTTTCCTCTCGGATTGACCCTCGCAGGCCCAACTTGGGTCCTTCCTATCATCTATCTTCCTCTCTACCCGTGGTGTTCCTCAGGAGTCCAACCTATCACCCTGGCTTTTCAACCAATACCTGGCAACTCTCGCCCATTGCATTGTCATTTTCTGCTCAAACTTCCAGTGCTACGCTGACGACACTCAACTCATTTTCAGACTGCCCTCTGCCACCTCCTCGCCCTCTCTCATCTCTGATTGCCTAACTGCCATTCAAGATTGGTGTGCCGCCAATGATCTGTGTCTGAATGCCAGAAAGACGGAGATCCTCCGCATCAGCACACCTTCACCATCCTTTCCCCTCACTCTCTGGCTGGCCTCCTATGGCCTTCGTCCTACCCCCACCTGCGAGGCTAAAAACCTCGAGGTCATCTTTGACTCCACCCTTTCCTTCTCCACCCACATCTCGGAGGTCTCAAAAAAGTCAAATTTCCTACTGCACCTCCTCAAAGGTACTCTGCCTTTCCTCTCCTTCCCCCAGAAGCTCACGGTATCCCAAACTCTGGATCTCTCTAGGTTGGACTATTGTAACAGCCTCTTTCTAAATCTACCAGCCTCTACTCTCCGCCCTCTGCAACAAATCCAGAACAGGACTGCAAGACTTGTCCTTGGCCTCAAGCCCTGGGATCGTATCTCTCCAACTCTGAAATCTCTCCATTGGCTCCCAGTGGATGCAAGGATTAAATTCAAAACCCTCTGGATTGTCCACAAGGTTTTCTGGGGCCTGGTTCAAAAATACCTTCAGCTATCCCTGCGTAAATACCTCCCCTCTGGAGCTCTTCGCTCATCTACCTCTAACTCCCTCAGGGTCAGTCGTTTTTCAAAGAAACAAGCTGGGGGTAGATCTCTGTCTTCGGCTGGGGCCTCCCTCTGGAACAGCTTCTCTGCCACTCTAAAACCTGAGGAGAACCATCTCTGGTTCAGGAAGCACCTCAAGACCTTCCTCTTTTCTTCTCCCTTCGCTCCCCCTCTCCCCTGCTGATGTTTTCTCCCTTAGCACCATGCACCTGGCCATCCTCTGGCCTCCGGGCCCAGGTAACTGCTCACCCTGCTACCCTCCCGCACTGCCTCCGGGCCACCGCTTGCACTGAGGTCTGTATCTGTACCCATACAGCCCCCCCTTTTTCTTCCTGCACTTTTCAGACCTACCCTGTCTGCTGCCTTAAACCTAGCACTTGCAAATTGCTGGCTGCACTACCACTGTTTGTTTCCTTTATTATTTATTTATTGTTATTTATCTGTTTCTCCTCTGCTTCACACTTTCCACTTCTCCCCCTTCAATGCACGTTTCCCCTCCCCCTCTCCCATGCACTTGTGCGTTCTCAATGTCACTGGGCCTAGTAAGATCGCTGTTTTGTTCTCCCCTGTTCCTCTCCCTTGCCTTGTTGCGGTCTGAAACACTTGTGTAAATAAAATATCAATTAAATTCAATTCAATTTAGCAGCACGTAAGACAAGATCCAGGTGCAGGGAGGTAGGTCATGAAGCTATCTTACCACCCAATTAGCCTAACATCTCTCATCACCCATGCCTTCTGCCATGAAATTGTCTTTGTACTTGGCCTTGCAGAACATCCTTGTCTTTGAGAATGTATGGGAATGTGGACACTTGCTATCATGTCTGTAAAGTCAAGTTCAAACTCTATTTCCATCTTTGGCTCATCTGACAGGAGACCAAGATTTGGCCCATTTTGCAGCTTTTAAATGCTCTTAATTAATGCATTTTTGGCATCCTTTGTGTTCTATCTAGCACCTTAATGCGAGAAGGTTCATACTGTGCATACTCGTTCTTCTTCAGAACAGATAGCTGACCTTGCTTCTTGAATATTGACTCCAGGACAGGCAGCCTTGCCATTTAGCTTCACAAGCCTATTATTCTTGCTGCAACACATTTTTCTATTCCAGCTTCATGGTTTCTGGCCTACTATATTCATGAAACCAATTTCTAATTTCTATACAATGGCGGCTTCGACTGCATTCTATTGACTACTTATAGCTAGTTTCTATGATGACTTAATCTATCTTACGTTTCAGCAACTGTACATTTCTTGAACGGTTGTTTTCTGCAGCACTTTGTGAATGCGTAATCTTCCTTTTCTATAGTGGGAAACTTACTTGATTCTTTACTTCGCCATTAGGTTCTTCAGGAGCTATACATCATCTTTAGCCAGTATCGCGAGATGTCGTGCACACTTCTTTATGACATCAACAATTAATTGGTTAGCTACTTTTGCCACTCCTTCAGGTTTTTCCTCCTGCAGGTTATCATTACGTCGAGGATACATTTGGTAGGGTTGTCTCATTGGATATCTTTTTTCAAACACTAGCTGCGGTATTGGTATTATGGCTGGTGTTGGGCACGGCACCATTTCATGTCTCCAATACATGGCATGATAATATTTGATATGGCATTTGTAACGCGCCTATACACAAGTGTTTCAAGGCGCGACGAGGCAAAAAAGGGAGAAACAGAGGGAGGACAGAGACAACGATCTTACTAGGCCAAGTGACACTGAGATCATGAAAGTGCAGGGGAGAGGGAGGGGAAAAGTGCCAGGAGAAAGGGGAGGGGCAGTGCTGTACAAGGGATCAAAACAATAACAAGAAGTGCAGCCAGCAGTTGGCAGGTGCAAGGGTAAGTGCAGACAGCAGGTGTCCAAAAGTGCAGGTAGGGGGACTGCAGGGTTACAGATACAGACCCAAGTGCAAGGGTTGCTGGGAGGCAGTGAGGGTGTGCAACTGGGCTGGTAGGGACCTGGGCCAGAATTCGGAGGGTAGCCAGGTTACCAGTGCAGTATCAGACAGGAGATCAGCAGGGGAGAGGAAGAGAGAAGGCAGAAGCAAAGAGGAAGGTCTTGAGGTGGTTTCCGGAACTGGGGATGGTTCTACTCGAGTTTCAGAGAGGCAGGGAGGCTGTTCCAGAGGAAGGCAACAGCTGAAGAAAGACATCTACCACCAACTCCTTGCTGGAGAAGCGACTGACCCTGAGGGAGTTGGAGGAGGAGTGAAGAGCTCGAGTAGGAAGGTATTTCCGAAGAGCGAGTTGGAGGTATTGAGGACCCAGGCCCAGGAAGACCTTGTGGACAATGCAGAGGGTCTTGAACTTAATTCTTGCAGCCACTGGGAGCCAATACAGAGATTTCAGTGCTGAAGAGCTATGATCCCTGGGCTTGTGGCTAAGGACAAGTCTTGCAGTCCTGTTCTGGATGAGTTGCAGAGGACGGAGAGTAGAAGCGGCCAGATTTAGAAAGAGGCTGTTGCAGTAGTGCAGCCTAGAGAGAACCAGAGCTCTAGAGAAAATGAGCTTCTGGGGGAAGGAGAGGAAAGGAAGAATGCCTCTGAGGAGGTGCAGTTGGTAGTTTGACTTCGTAGAGACGTCAGAGATGTGAGGAAAAAAGGAGAGTGTGGAGTCGAAGATGACCCTGAAGTTCTTATCCTCACAGGTGGGAGCAGGAAGAGGGCCAAGGGAGGCTGGCCAGAGAGTGACAGGAAAGGAGGGTGCAGGTGTGCCAATGAGGAGGGTCTCCATTTTACTAGCATTACGGCAGAGATTGTTGGTGGCACACCACTCCTAGATGGAAGACAGACAGTCAAGATTGAGAGAAGGAGAAGAGGTGGCAGAGGGGAGCCTGAAAACGAGCAGATTGTCATCTGCATAATACTGAAAGTTGGAGCAGAGAGTGGCAATGCAGTGGGCGAGAAGTGGCAGGTATTGGTTGAACAGCTAGGGAGAGAGGTTAGACCCCTGGGGAACACCACAAGTAGAGAGTGAGATAGAGGAAAGGAAGGACCCAAGTTGGACCTGGGAGGGTCAATCAGAGAGGAACTAGGTCAGCTAGGCCAGGGCCTGATCAGTGATACCCAGGTCATCACAGAGACGATTGAGCAGGATGGCATGGTTGACCGTGTCAAAGGCAGAAGAGAGATCGAGTAAGATGAGGACAGAGGGGAGATTAGAATCAAGGTTAGAGAGCAGGTATTCACGGATGTTCAGGAGAGCAGTTTCCGTGCTTCTGGCGTGCCTAAAGCCGGACTGATGGTCAAGGAAACAAACAACAGATTCAGTGTGAATATTAAGCTGGGAGATGGCCAGCTTTTCCAGGAGTTTGCCCAGGAAAGGAGTGATGGAGATCGGGCGATAGTTAGCCGGGCAGGAGGGGTTGGCTGAAGGTTTCTTGAGAAGAGGATGCACAAGAGAGTACTTCAGGGGGGAAGGGAATGCTCCAGTGGCAAATGAGTGGTTGCAGAAGTCAGGAGTGAGGATGTCAATGTGGTCCTTGATGGTTTTGGAAGAACAGGGAATAACCTGTTTTGACGAGACTTTCATAGAAAAGACTTGTTTAGAAACCTTTTCAGGGAGGAACAGAGGAAAGGAAGAGAAAGCGGGAGCAGAGGTGGCCACAGAGAGGCCAGAGGTAAAGGCGAGAGTAGAGGGAGGAGGAGGAGAGGACGAGAGGGTTGACAGGATGTGCTGGGTTTTAGAGATGAAATGAGAAGCCAGGGCCCTGCAGAAGGCCTGGGAGGGGACAGGAGAGGTAGAGACTGCAACAGGATTGGCCAGCTTCTTGCAGATTCTAAAGAGTTTGGTGAGTTGTTAGATGCTGCAGTGCCTAGGGCTTGGATATGGGCTCTTTTCTTAATGTGGACAGAGAGCCGGTATTACCTTTGGAGCAGGCGGCAAGCCAGTTTGTCAGAGGATGCGCAGGAAGCTAGCCATTTCCTCTCCACCACCTTGCACTTGCGTTTAAGTGTGACGAGGTCAGAGTCATACCAAGAGTTGGCCTTGGCTTTGGGCTTCAAGCGGATCCTCATGACAGGGGAAAGAACATCAAGAGTATCAGAGATAGAAGAGTGGATCATGGAAAGGGCTGTGTCTGGATGTGAGTCAGCCATAGGAGGAGAGAAAGTGGCGGCAAAAGCCTCAACTGACTCATGCTTCATGGGTCGGATGACCGAGAAGGTAGGAAGGTAGGTGGCAGTGCTGTAGTTGGCTTGGCCTGAGGGGTAGGCAGGGAGAGATGGGAGGATAGGAGAAAGTGATCACTCCAGGAGAGAGGAGTGGTGAGGGGGATAGAGAGGGGGCTGTCTGAGGAGATCCGAACATCCAGAGTGTGCCTTGCAGAGTGAGTTGGGCAAGAGGGGAGAATAGAAAGAGAGAGCGAGTCACAGAGGTCACAAAAGATTCCAGGGGAGGGACAGGAAGCATCCAAGTGGATGTTAAAGTCTTCAAGAAGGAGCAGTTGGGTGGTCGAGGCCAGGAGGGAAGAGGAGAGGTCCGCCCACACAGAGAGGAAGGAAATAATCTGACCAGGTGTCCAATAGATAGTAGCCACGGTAAGAGAGTGGCCAGGAGAGAGAGAGAGCCTGCAGACAAGGCGTTCAAAAGAAGAGTAGGCCTGCATAGAAATAACAGAGGCAGGAATCCACTCCAGGAAGATCAAGGCTACTCCCCCTCCGGAACGGTTGGATCTGGGCGTGGAGAGGATCTTGTAGTCATCAGGGAGGAGAGTGTCAAAGCTTGTGACAGAGCTGGCCTTGATCCATATCTCAGTGAGACAGAGGACATCGAGATCAAATTCTTCCAGGAGGTGGCAGATGTCAGAGGAGTGTCTGATAGATGAGCGAGAGTTGAGAGTGTCAATATGGAGAAGGTTGCCAACCTTGAAAGACTTCCAGAGAGGTGTACAAATCAGAGGTATGCCCTGCAGAGGTGTAGAAGGAGTCTGGGGGGGGGCAGAAGAGGAAGGAGGAAAAGGCAAGGTAGCCACCGAGGAGGCAGATGGGGAAGGCAAGGAAGCTGAAAAAGGCAGAGAAGGGACAGCAGGAGAAGAAAGGAAATGTATGAGGCGCGGGACGCGTCTATCAAAGAGGAGAAGGTTGGCCTGATGGCTTTGGACCTAGACGGTGCCATTCAGGTAAACATTAATGATAACCTTAGAGGAGTGGAAGGGGGCCAGGAGGGCCTCCACTGGCTGACACCATTAATGGGAGAAGAAGAGAAAGGAGAGAGCACAGAGACCATATGAAGAGTCCATAGGTCTGGCGGGGTAACGACAAAGAGGATGTTGGTGAGGGTCTGTCTGAAGGAAACACTGTTATAGGTGTCAGCAATAGGAAGGCCTGGGTTGGAGACCAGGATATCCTTTTTGAACTTCTTCCTACCAGAGCTAGAAGCAGATGAGACAGAAAGGGACAATACAATAGTGAACGATTGACTAAGTAGACAAGAACTCAGATGGAAGAGCAGGCAGAAAACAGGTCAGTCTGGTAAGCAAATCAGGTTACCAGGGCATCAGGAAAAGAGCAGTCATTAAAAAGAGAATCTAGAGGAGGGTGGAGCACAGCAGAACACAGAACAATATACAAAAGAACAAATCAGTCGACAAATGTGAACCTTGAAGAAGGAAGAATGCAGCAGAACACAAAGCAATAAAATGCAAAACAGGGCAATCAATGAGGAAGAGCAAATGCGGCGCATGGGTGCAGGAGGCTGGAGAAGGGGGGCGTGAGAAACACACGATAGCGGGTTGCAAGGGACCATGCAGCCAGGGAGGCGCCGCTCTGAGCAACCGCACACACACGCCCTTTACACACACGCGAGAATATAACCTTTACAAATGCACAACTTACTGTACCACAGAGCACCTGTCCTCACCCCAGCACCAGAGAAGTTGGTGTTGGCATTGCCTGATGATGGTGGGGATGGCCTGTGGGGACATAGGGAGTAAACACATGTTGGTGCATGCTTACCTGCTGCCTGGACAGGGGTTTGGGTCCTGGGTCCTCCTGGTCTGAACAGCCCCAAACATGAATTGCCCTTTTCTTTGTCTGCCCTTCGCTTCAGATGCCCAGGCGAGAGACGCCCTTGATCTAAGAGTTAAGAGCAGTAAGGAAGAGGCAGGGCTAAGAAGGTGGGTGGGGCTTAGGCCAGGTGACCTAGATCCACTTGCAAGTGCTCCCCATCTGCAAAGGAAAAGAGGCTGGAGGGCTCCTTAAGTAGGCAAAAAGAGCTGCAACCAGGAAGGCACCAGGTGGCTGGGGCTTAGGCCAGGTAGGCTCTTTAAGCAGGGAAAAAGAGCGGCTCCCAGGAAGGCTCGAGGTGGTCGGGGTTTAGGCCAGGAGGGCTCCTTAATTAGAGAAAAAGAGTGCCATCCAGGAAGGCACCAGGTGGGCAGGGCTTAGGCCAGGTGACCTAGATCCACTTGCCCCTGCTCCTCATCTGCAAAGGAAAAGAGGCTGGAGGGCTCCTTAAGAAGGGAAAAAGAGCGGCAACCAGGAAGGCACAAGGTGGGCAGGGCTTAGGCCAGGAGGGCTACTTAAGCAGGGAAAGAGAGCGGCAACCAGGAAGGCACCAGGTATCTGGGGCTTAGGCCAGGTGCCCTAGATCCACTTGCACCTGCTCTCCATCTGCAAAGGAAAAGAGTCTGGAGGGCGCCTTAAGTAGGGAAAACGAGCAGCAACCAGGAAGGCACCAGGTGAGTGGGGCTTAGAACAAGTGACCTAGATCCACTTACACCTGCTCCTCATCTGCAAAGGAAAAGAGGCTAGAGAGCTTGTTAAGTAGGGAAAAAGAGCGGCAGCCTGGAAGTCACCAGGTGGGCGGTGCTCAAGTAGGTGACCTAGATCCACTTGCACCTGCTCCCTATCTGCCCATGGGAGGTAGGGGGGCGGGTTCTCCTGCAGATGCACACAGCTGCTCCTCTACAAGTACACAAATGAAGTATTCTATGGATGCCAGATTTTCCTTCTGTCATCTATTACTCACTGCTTTTTTTGGCACAGCATCATACTGGCTGAAAGAGCTGTAGCTTTGTTTGCAGTCAAGTGAACAGATTGGAGTGCAGAGTGGTATAAAATCAAGCGGTAATAACAATATGGAGACATAGCATTACTTATGACAAGGCTTTCCTATGAGGAAGGACTGTGGCTGGTCCCCTCTGGGTGGAGGTGGCTCGAGACTTATGAGAAGAATAAATCAAAGCTGCAGGGATATAGTCCTACGGACCAAAGGCTCTTCAGGCGTTTGCCGCGCTTCCCGCTGCAGAAGGGAAGCGATAAAAATCCAATGCAGATTTACATTTTGAAAGGGATTTTGGACTACATTTGCGCACACTTTCTAGATGGCTATGTTTAATTATACAGTGAATTGCTACATGCAACGCAAGGCACTATATTTCAATCCCTGCGTGCAGATTGCTTAGAATGATGAATGTGTTGCCCTATGATTGGTTGCTTTGCTTGTGACACCAGTCCAAAGCACTTCATGGAAGGCTGCGGCCTCGACCCAAACCACACCTATAAGCACCATGCGGCCGCCACAAATGGTCGAAGGCCTGCTACACAGGACACTGTTTCATTACAACACATGACACCAAATTACCAAATGCCTAGCTTTTTATGCAGCAGGTGGTTAACACCCATGGTGATGACATAGATGTGAACAGGAGACCGCCGCACTCCCGGACAAACCTGCGCAGGCATCTAGACAGGGCAGTTTGTAGGAGTGGACATTGAGCAAGGGTGCCTCCAAGAGTAGTGTGTACGTCTCGGCCCTAGTGGGTGACAGTGTGGGCGAGTCCCCCTTGATGTATGAACAGATGCATGTACGCACTACATTTCCACACCACACCATACTAACGCACCACAGACACACCAACACAAATCTCCACACACTTAAACCACCACTCTGACAGACACGACATACAGCCCATTATTACATTTATAGCCTGGAGAGCAGTAACCACTGCTCCAAACAGCTCGCAAAATCTCTAAAAATGACACCCACAGAGAGTCCTATCTTTTCAGATCTGCACATGTCAACATTGTAGCAACGTGACCTTGCCCTGTTCCCTCCCTTTGCCCTACTGACCCAGAAGAACAATGAAACCTTGAAAATGGCAGACACTCATTCACCTTTGGCACAGAGTTCTGAGCCAGCCAAGAAACTTCAGAGACTAGGGAGGAAAAATATTGGTTCTGCCGAAGCTGTCAGGCTATGCTCAAATCTCTGTGAACTGACTGGCTGGTGAGACTAAATAGAAGAGACCACTCCACACTGGCCCTGAGAAGTCTACACTGGCTACTAGTAAAGAAACACATTGACTTTAAAGCCCTCTGCATTGCCCATAAAGCACTACCCTGAGAAGGAGCCAAATTCCTCCAAGCTAAAATCACCCGGTTCCAGCCAAGATGAGACTTAAGATTGAGAAACGATTTCCAAACAAGACACTACGAGGGAAGGGAACTTAGAGGAACTGCCTCCTCCTATCTGATAGTCAAACTACGGAACTCGATACCAAAGGAAATAAGAATGACAAAAAACGATCTAACATTCAGTAAATAACTAAAAAGCTGTCTAGTCAACCCACCTGGATAAACATAGACGCACGCCTCTATTACCATACATCTAGACCAAAGCAAACACAGGACAATACAGAATAAAGAACCAACCATAAAACTACTCAACACCCAGAGATCCCCAGAAACCAACTAACCACCCCCTTCTCTTTTCCAGATCCTCACACCTCTCACCTACTACACATGCCCAGAGGGCTAGTGAAAAAACCCACGAGAAAAGCGCAAACCACAAACCGCTCTCTAATCATGCTACAAACCAAATACCTGCAGACAACAATCAACTCAGACACCAGACACTGCCCTCCCGGAACAATAAGCACAGTAAACTCAACACAGCACACCCAGAAAGATCACACGCACAGATGCCAGTTTCTCCTGGTTCTGCAAGCACCGACAGAAGGGCACAACCTCTATCCTATCCATCTCTCCCTCACTTACCAACCTTACCCACTTTTCTTACAGAGCTACTTAAACGCCTGGGGATCATGCAAATGGCAACAGTGTGCGGTATAAATCATCATATGGGTATCGGTAATATGCATGTTATTGTTTATGTGTTTAAGGTTATAATTAACCAATATAACACTATAATAAAAATAAAGAAATAAACATAACATAATTATAGATATACATACATCCCTGTCAAATGAAATGATATGGGACTGAGGAAGGACCAGTGTAATAGAGACACAATTCAAGATGACGACCTGGGGGCCACTAACAGAGGAGCACAAGGGTACACCTTTTTTGTCTCTAAAATCATTACATTTACCCAATTGTAAGGCTGTCTATTTTTCTAAATGTGAACTTAATCACTCATTAGGATTCAAATATTTGCAAAGTCAGAGGGAGCTGGCATTATTCTCCCAGAATCTAACATTTTGGCCAAACAGTGAAGTTGGGATTTCCCCTTGTTTTATTACTTCAGCAGTAACCAATATAGAGTAACGTTTACTTACACCTTTCCAACATGGCCGCCCAACACTAGCTGTGCTTCAAATGAAGTCACCTGTCTAGTTTTTTCACACCACTCTCATGTTACTGATGCGTACAGCATCCTCCCTAGCTTTTTTGTGACGATCCTGCCGGCCTCTCCGTCCCCATTATTATCCTGGGAAATACACCCAGGATACTAATACCAATAAACTCCTCGCTGGGGGGTGCATTACCGAATGCGGTAATGCCCCCTAGATCGAGGTTTATTGCTTAAGTAGAGCATTCACATGCTTGGGTACAGCTGTCAGCTGGCTTGCTATAGCTATCACAGGCCTCTGAACAGCTATCATCTGCCCAGCTTCTAACAATAAAATATCCATGTATTGCCATCTTATTTCTGTTTACAGTTATCAAATGCTCAGGTGTGGCCTTCTTATGCCAAGGTAATGCCATCTGCACAGCCCAATAGGCATACAGGCGCACGCCGGCAAACACACACAATCACTGGAACATGCACGCTCAAAACCACAACGACACATACAAGCAAGTGCAAATTGGAGCACATAAGCACATACAGATAAAAAAAAAACATGCACACACGATTTCATGTTTTAATTTTATGTTCAATAATGTCGACAATAATTTTAGCACTGTGAAAAATGGCAAAAGCTGTCTGTATATAATGATTCTAGAAATCACTAACGCTAAAAATATTGTATTCAAGCTATTTTTAATAATCATGAACTCCATGTATGACCCCTGTCTTTTTCTGAACCATCTAACCCGCTTCAATCAACATTTACGCTTTCTCCAATCTCTCACACCTTCTCCTTTCTACTCCTCCCTGTGGATTAGCATCACAACCATACTTTTAAGCGAGAAGCGCAAATATATCTTGTTATGCTGAGCTGCACTTTGGGGGAACTTAGCATTTTAAGCAGCCGTAGCACAGAGCGATTTCAAATTTCTCAACTCGTTTTTTAATGTTACGCACACTAGAAAACGCGCCAGTTTAGCTGCAGTGTGCCATCAAAAAAGGAGCTTTGTGATAGACCCATAACATTTTATCTTTTAAATCAATGCTGTGTAGGGACAGAAGAAAAAGACCCTACTAACCCATTTCCCAACAAATCTTCTTTTTGTCCTCAACATGATTGCCATATTTTTATGTATAGATTTTATTGTTTGAAGAATCAAAAGGAAAAACACGTACAATAAAACAAAACACATAGGCTGAGAGGATAGCTCAGGGGCAACAAACTTGTCTTGGCAACAAGACAATGCAGCGCAGCACCGTTCGATACCCGGTCCTGCAGCGCTTAGAGTCTGGACTCCTGCTAATATAGAATAATGTCCATCCATTACAATATCCACAACAATAATTACATACTCAACTTTGAAGCAACCATATATAAAACTTTTCAGCAACTCTCCAATAAGAAAAAGAATTCACAAGCATTACTGAGTATTAATGAATTCATTAATTGCATCCCTCCAGCAACATGTCAGTCTAGGATGTCAAAGCACTAGATAAAGATCATGTTTTAATTTTCAAATTAATTTTATTGATCTAATAGAGTGTACAGAATTTGCCAATCAATATGACATTCTCAAAACCAGCATAATGAATAACTTCAATTGTTTACGGTTAAAATCTATAAGGACCACATAGATTAAGTAGAGACATTGTGAGAAGACTCAGACGATTCGCCCAAAAAAGGCAACTGAACTGTTTCCGACAGAACCCTTGGAATTTTTCTTTCCCCTAATACCACACAAAGGATATGGAAATTCCCCCCACACACCATACTAAACAGTAACCAGTGGCAACACGTCATATACTAGAAAGGGACGTGATGGTCAAATTAATACAAGTCATTTCACTTACATCTAAAGTTGAGTTCTAGTGTCATCTGTCAAACCCAGTCAGAATGCAGCAAGACACACGTTAATTCATTAATTAAGTCATTACAGTAGAGCATCACATAAGAAGACAATCCATTATTAAAATCAATTATAATTGGAAATCAAAAATCAAGGCAGCCCAACAAAACACAAAATATACATATCTTGCATAGTTATTGCACCAATAACATATGTACAACATGGTGTATAACCACGCATACAAAATTATAACATCATGAATATGTTGTGAATTGTTTGCAACACTACAAAAAAAGAAAAACATAAAGTCTTCCAGAGTTTCGGAATAATGGATCACTGCATTTCAGTGCTCCTGACTTCTTCAGGACCATGCATTGATTGTCAATAGGTTGCCACAAGCATAGCTATCTCCTTGGAAATAAAACCAATAGATATGGGAATTACATGAGTAAAATAAAGCAGGCCAAGAGACTGGTAAGACAAACGATTCTAATGCAGCGATGGGAATCAGCAGATTGTTTATAAAAAATTGGCTGGCATTCCCACAGAACCTGTCAGGGCTGGAGCTATTGGCAGTGTTGTGGAGTCCTGGGGGGAGGCAGGAATGCCCTTGGTTGTGCCAACAGCTTGTCCAGGCGTGTTCTCCACCCTTTTTGCAGGAAGAAGGCCCAAGGATGGAGAACCGCCCAGAAACTACATCTCCCAGCAGGCCGTGTGCTTCACGGTCCTGCTGGGAGCAACAAGACCACACGCACGCTACTGCGCATGCGCGAGCCGCGCCCAAGAAGCACCGCTCGCAATCCTGGTCACCGGCAAGAGAGGACGTGTTCTTCCCGAGCTCCAGGAGGCACGCCTACGCGGGGCACCGCCCGCCTGCTACATCCCCGGCCCCGCGTACATGAAAAGCTAAGTACACGTTTTATCTAGAACAGCTGATTCATCCTGTTGGAGGGAGACGTGCTAAGCGCTACAAGACCTAAGTGTTTAGGCTAATTTGAAGCACGAGAAAACCTGTTTTGCTTGTTGCATGCAGAGCATGAATACTAACCCTGAGTTGGAGTAGACTTGGCAGTGAAGTAACCGCACCACTTAGCAATCTTAAACCCCTCAGGGAACGTTCCTAGGGAACAACTTTTTTCGCACGCACGTGCACTGAGTTTGTTTTGCTATTCACAGCCTGTTGTTGAATCGGATTCGGTGAGACGTATCACAGCCAATCAACACGAAAAGGCCAAAGGACCTCGAACTCCCGCAGAAGCCAGAGCTAAGTGTTTTAGCACTTTGAGTGCATGTTATTGTTTGCTGCCTGCACATGGGGTAATGTGGGGTACTTGTGATTCGCATATCGGTGGGGAGTTACCACTAGATGACATGATGCTGGGAGGGTTTGCCTTTATGCAGGAATGAAGGTGAAGTGCTGAGTCATTCATGATTTATTAGGCAGGCATTGTGAAACCCAAAGCAACACCAGAGTATATGGTGATTATTGGTTAGAGGCTCCAATACAAAAGCCTTTCCAAAAGAATAATCTCTAAGTGTGTGATACTAGGATGTGTGTGAGTGGGCGGAGTCACTTCAAACGATCACCTGCAAGATCGGCACAGGAGTCGAGGAGTATGTTACCCTAATTTCCCCTTACCCATCCACTGTTATTCCCTGAACCTCTTTCCGGTTATCCTGAACTCCCTCTACCCATCCACTCAACGGACCCTAACCCTCTTTCCCCAGAGGGTTGCGGAGGCCTGCGGTTTCTATTTCCCAGGTGCCAAGACTCAATGGGGAGGGAGGTGTTTGTGCTGCTTCTGCGCCTGTCAAGAGGAGTGAGGATCTGACAGAATTGCGAGCCCACGTATCTTCTGGCGCCCAGGCAGCACAATAATGGCAGACGTTGTAGCCCTTCTCCAAGACTTAAAAGCCGAATTAGCGGCAACCAGGCAGGATTACCAGAATCTAGCAGGCCAAGTTCATACCCTGACTATCCAGACCCAGGCCCAAGCAACGCCCTTGCCTAGACAACCCCCACCAACTCCTGTACAAGTACAGGTAGCCACGGAGCCATCTTTGCCACTTGCTGCCCCCGAGAGGTACCATGGGGACCCACAGAATTTTGACCAGTTCATCATGCAGTGCCAATTACATTTTTTGACCAAACCAATAGTGTTCAGAACTGCTCAATCTCGTACCGCATTTGTGATATCCTATCTGACGGGAGACGCAGCTTCATGGGCTACACCGTTGGGTCGCAAGGATGATGCCTTGTTGTACAGCTGGGATACATTTTTGGAAGACTTTGGTAAAATATTTAACCGCAGGGCTGCGACATTGCTTAAGGATCGGGAGTTGTTACAGCTTAGGCAAGGAAGCAAGGACTTGCTGACGTACGTGACAGCCTTTAATCAGTTAGCAGTAGAAACTGATTGGCCACAGGAGAAAAGAATGGCCCTGTTCTATCAGGGTCTAAGAGAGGAGCTGAAAGATTTAGTGGCACAAGTCGACCCCCAGCCTGAAGACTGTTCTACCATGATAGATCTGGCACTACGATTAGACCAGAGACAAAGTGAACATTGCCAAGACCGTCGTAAATGGGACAATAAACCTATGGTTCGGCTAGATCAACAAAAATCCAACAAGGTGTCAGAAAAAGGAACCAAAGAACCGATGCAGATCAGAACTGTACGAGGCCCTTTGACTAAAGAGGAGAAGGAGAGAAGAAGGAGAGACAAATTATGTCTCTATTGTGGTAAATCGGGCCACTTTGTCCGAGAATGTACAAATAAACCACCCACCAAAGGAATCCCGTCGGGAAACGCGACAGCTCGTCTATGAAGGGGGTGAGGGCGAGCAAATCTGAAGATACCCCAAAGATGCTAGCAAACGTACATCACACTCCGTCTGCTCACATAATGCTGGCTGGTCATCTGAACGTGCAAGGAAAATGTATACCAGTGTCGCTAATGGTCGACTCCGGGGCCACGGGTAACTTCGTGGATGACCAAGTAGCGAGAAGACTAGGACTTCCATTGAGAACTAAGAAACAGCCAGAACCAGTAAAGTCAGTGGACGGATTGCCATTGGTTTCAGGCCCAATCACCCAACACACGCAACCCATGGAGCTCGAGTGCGGAAAAAGACATCAAGAGATCATCGAGTTCGATGTGATCACGGCACCTCAATTTGGGTTCATCTTGGGCTTAGCGTGGCTACGACTCCATAACCCAGTCGTGGATTGGGTCACAGGAACGTTACAGTTCTCCTTGAAGTATTGCCAGGCTAATTGTAGTATGGAGGAGTGTTGTCCCCATTTCATAGGAGGCAGTACTGATGAGGTTCTACCCGAGGAATATGAGGAGTATCGGGATGTCTTCAGTAAGGTGGCCGCCGAGACCCTACCACAACACAGGCCTTTTGACTGTCGCATAGACTTGGAAGCGGGTGCGGTGCTACCTTGTAGTAGGATTTATGCACTCACCGAAGCCGAGAACGAACACCTGAAGGAGTACATCGAAACCAACCTGGCAAACGGTTTCATACGACATTCAACATCCCCTGTATCCTCTCCTTTGTTCTTCATACCAAAAAAAACTGGAGACCTAAGAACTTGCATCGATTATAGGACAATCAACCGCATCACCATCAAAAACCGTTACCCGCTGCCTCTGATTCCCATGTTATTAGATCAGGTACGGGGATCCACTATATACACGAAGTTAGATCTGCGAGGCGCGTATCATTTAGTGCGCGTCAAAGAGGGCGACGAATGGAAAACGGCCTTCCGGACCAAGTTCGGCCTGTACGAATATCAGGTCATGCCCTTTGGGCTATGTAATGCTCCCGCAGCATTTCAACACTTCTTAGATGAGGTGTTACGGGGTTATCTAGATGTTTTTACCATCGTATACATCGACAACATCCTAATCTATTCTCACAATGCCGCAGAACTTCAGGGCCATGTGAAGGCTGTTTTACAGAGGTTGCGTGAACATAAGCTGTATGCAAAACTTGAGGAATGCCAATTTCACCAAACCACAGTTGAGTTTTTAGGGTTTATCTTGTCACCTCAAGGCACCACCATGGATCAAAAGAAAGTGCAGGCCATTGCCAACTGGCCCTCCCCAAGTTCCGTGAAAGATGTGCAAACAGAATTGGGGTTTGCCAATTTCTACCGCCGGTTTATCGAAGGTTTTGCTAAGAAGGTACAACCCATCACTCAATTATTGCGAAAAGGAGTTTCTTTCCAGTGGAACGAAAAGGCCGAAGCTAGTTTCCAAACCTTGAAAAGAGCATTTGTGACAGCGCCTGTCCTGCAGCATCCAGATCCTGCTAAGCCTTATATCATAGAAACTGATGCATCTAGTTATGCGGTGGGTGCTATCCTGTCGCAGCGAGACAGTAATGGGCAATTACATCCAGTTGCTTACTATTCACGAACATTACTACCAGCTGAACAAAATTACGTAATTGCAGATAAGGAGTTGGTAGCTATTAAGGTAGCCTTCGACGAGTGGCGTCATTACCTCATGGGAGCTCGCCATCCAATCACCATCTATACTGATCATCGAAATTTACAATTCTTGAAATCCGCCAGAGCGCTTATTCCGAGACAACTTAGGTGGGCAATGCAGTTCTCAGAATATGACTTCGTCGTCACATATCGACCTATAGTGGAAAATCAGAAGGCGGATATACTATCTCGGTATCCAGAGTCAAATTCAGTTTTGTCAAAGACCATAGAAGAGCCAAAACCAATTGTGGACCCAATCCGCGTAGTGGGAAGTGTGGTGGTAGACGTCATATTTGAAAAAATTCTGAAAGCTATGTCTGCACAGGATCTGGTACGATGGGCTAGTGGAGGTCAAGAGCAGACCATCAAGGAAGGATTGCCATTTTACGAGTCTGCATTATACTTGCCTACTATACCACTCCGACAACAAGCTATTAAGTGGTGCCATGATTCCCCTTTCGTGGGTCATCCTGGAACACTGAAAACCAAGGAGCTACTCATGCGCCATTTCTGGTGGCCTTGTTTACAAAAAGACGTGCAACGATACATATCAGGATGTGAAACTTGTTTAAGGAACAAGACCGAACACAGGAAACCTGCGGGTCCATTGCAACCCCTTCCTACTCCTCCCGCACCGTGGCATACAGTGTCTTTGGATTTAATTGTTGATCTGCCACCTAGTCAGGGATTTTCAGCTATCCTGGTTGTGGTGGACTATTTAACCAAAATGGCTCATTTTATACCATGCAAGGGCACTCCAACCGCCAGCACATTAGTGAACTTATTTCTACAAAACGTGGTACGACTCCACGGTCTACCTTATGGGATAGTCTCAGATCGAGGACCCCAGTTCACTTCACGATTCTGGCAAGCGTTTTGCAAATCTGTAGGAATAGAGATTCGGTTGTCTACCAGCTACCACCCAGAAACCGATGGTCAAACCGAGAGACTAAACCAAACTTTAGAACAGTATTTGCGGTGCCTAACACAAGGAAAAGAAAACGAATGGGCAGAAGTGATTTGGCTGGCCGAACTAGCTTACAACAACGCAGTACATGCATCAACCAAGGTTACCCCATTTTATTGTGCCTACGGCTATCACCCACGATTTCAGCCTGTGCCTCAGGAATCAATACCCGAGGTACACGCAGCCTGTGAGAGGCAGAAACATTTGGAGTACGTCTGGCAAACTGCACAGCACAACCTAAATCTCGCCAAAGCAGCTCATAAACATCATGCTGACAAGAAAAGAAGATCGGGTCCACAATATCAGGTGGGGGATCGGGTGTGGCTTTCGACACGCAATTTACATCTACAAGGTTCTCGCAAGTTCTGCCCCCGTTTCATTGGTCCATTCCCAATTGAGGCTCTGGTTGGTCCTGTGGCAGTAAAACTAATCCTACCCTCATCCATGAAGATACACCCACTGTTTCACATCTCTTTGTTAAAACCAGCCCCAGCCTCCATAAGATCCAAAAGACCCCCACCAGTCTTAATAGATGGCGTTCCAGAATACAAAGTGCACAATATCCTGGATTCACGCCGGAGGCAGGGGTCTCTATGGTATTTGGTGGACTGGAAAGGGTACGGCCCAGAAGATCGCTCTTGGGAGCCCGCAAGTAACATTCATGCTCCTCGACTCCTCCGCCAATTTCATCTGTTAAACCCTGCTAAAGCAGGGCCAGCTGGAGGGAGGGGGAGTACTGTCAGGGCTGGAGCTATTGGCAGTGTTGTGGGAGGCCTGGGGGGAGGCAGGAAGGCCCTGGTTGTGCCAACAGCTTGTCCAGGCGTGTTCTCCACCCTTTTTGCAGGAAGAAGGCCCAAGGATGAAGAACCGCCCGGAAACTACATCTACCAGCAGGCCGTGTGCTTCACGGTCCTGCTGGGAGCAACAGGACCACACGCACGCTACTGCGCATGCGCGAGCCGCGCCCAAGAAGCACCGCTCGCAATCCTGGTCACCGGCAAGAGAGGACGTGTTCTTCCCGAGCTCCAGGAGGCACGCCTACGCGGGGCACCGCCCGCCTGCTACATCCCCGGCCCCGCGTACATGAAAAGCTAAGTACACGTTTTATCTAGAACAGCTGATTCATCCTGTTGGAGGGAGACGCGCTACGCGCTACAAGACTTAAGTGTTTAGGCTAATTTGAAGCACGAGAAAACCTGTTTTGCTTGTTGCATGCAGAGCATGAATACTAACCCTGAGTTGGAGTAGACTTGGCGGTGAAGTAACCGCACCACTTAACAATCTTAAACCCCTCAGGGAACGTTCCTAGGGAACGACTTTTTTCGCACGCACGTGCACTGACTTGAATCGGATTCGGTGAGACGTATCACAGTCCATCAACACGAAAAGGCCAAAGGACCTCGAACTCTCGCAGAAGCCAGAGCTAAGTGTTTTAGCACTTTGAGTGCATGTTATTGTTTGCTGCCTGCACATGGGGTAATGTGGGGTACTTGTGATTCGCATATCGGTGGGGAGTTACCACTAGATGACATGATGCTGGGAGGGTTTGCCTTTATGCAGGAATGAAGGTGAAGTGCTGAGTCATTCATGATTTATTAGGCAGGCATTGTGAAACCCAAAGCAACACCAGAGCATATGGTGATTATTGGTTAGAGGCTCCAATACAAAAGCCTTTCCAAAAGAATAATCTCTAAGTGTGTGATACTAGGATGTGTGTGAGTGGGCGGAGTCACTTCAAACGATCACCTGCAAGATCGGCACAGGAGTCGAGGAGTATGTTACCCTAATTTCCCCTTACCCATCCACGGTTATTCCCTGAACCTCTTTCCGGTTATCCTGAACTCCCTCTACCCATCCACTCAACGGACCCTAACCCTCTTTCCCCAGAGGGTTGCGGAGGCCTGCGATTTCTATTTCCCAGGTGCCAAGACTCAATGGGGAGGGAGGTGTTTGTGCTGCTTCTGCGCCTGTCAAGAGGAGTGAGGATCTGACAGAACCCTTGCAGTGTTTCCCGAAACAGATTACCGATTTGGCTACATTACATGAGTGCATTTTAAAAAATCGGGAGATTTTCACACCAGAACTTGAGTTTTTTGAAACATCTAACTTTTAGTCCGAGACCATCATGGGCCGTCTTGAACACCTCAGAATCTTGGGTATCACACACACTGTATTTGACGAGCAGGTCACAGTGTTGTCAGCCGAGTATGAGATTTTAACCACCTTGCCAACTGCACATGGAAAGGAGTGACTTCTTTTTGAAGATTTGCTAACAGCTCAAATTATAGGGCAAAAGCAATAGTGAAATTGGACAGCCCTGACAAGTTCCCCTCATAAGAGGGAGAGAAGCTTATCGCCCCCTCATTTATCTGATCGCAAGTCTTGACTTTCTGCATACATCTATTTGGATATTCTATTCTAGGCAGGGCTGCTCCCGGGAAATCCCAGTCAGCCTTCTCAAAGATTTTCTCTGCACCCATAAACATACAATGAAAGCAGGAGCTTATTTTCAACCCCAGACAGCTCAACACGCAATATCCTAGCATGTAACGCAAATAAAAACAATGGCCCTCATTCCGAGTAGGGCGGTAAGGGATACCGGGCACCGGTAAGGAGACCGGTGCCAGTAATCACCTAACCGCCCTACTACGAGGTCCCTTAGCGGGTCCCTTCCTTAACGCCTGGTCTGATCAGGTGTTAAGAATGGGACCCGCTAAGGGACCTAGGCGCAAATAACGGGCTTGGCATACACCGGCCCATCATTTGCGCCCTCCCCATTCCCATTGAGCCCTATGGGGGCTCAAATTGGAATGGGGAATGGTTTGGTTAATGGGGACTTACCGGTCCCTGCAAGGTCGGAATGGACCAGTAAGTCCCCATTGAACCAAACCGGAGTCGGTACCGGTATGGGAGGCAGTCATGGTGCAAATAGCGCTATGACTACCACCACACTCGGAATGAGGGCCAATGACGCATATCATCAGCTGTAAAGGTTTCTGTGTTCAGGAGCAGATGCAAACCTGAAAATAATTCTTGAATAGATGCATGTTAGAGGCATATCCATTGTAAGGACAAGGAAAAACATTTCCTCAAGAAATGTTAAGGGAGCTATGGGTAGAGTGATTAAATACAATCAAAACAAAAATATCCCTGGGACGGCAAATTGATTCCTAAAAGAGAGATAAAATACAGACATTAGACAAGAATTGTCTGCCTGCAGGGCCTTAGTTCCCAAATTGTTCAAATCCAACCATCAAAAAAGTTGATTTGATGAGGTTCAGGTCATTTGAAGTTTGCATGTACTAGTTCGTGCAGGACTAATATGGGCCAGTGGGGTGCATTATTTTGGCAACCCAGCAGAGATGCTCAGTCCGACTGCCTCATGAGGGGACTGGGCAGGCCCTGGTTCAAGTGGGACTTTTCAACACAATATTTCAGATATCTCAATGTATCTATAGAGCAGAGCATGGCCAGTACTCCACAGAATCCACAGGTTTGATCAAAACCCCCAACGCGGGCAGTATGGATGTAGAGGCATGGTACCAGTACCAAACTGAAATCATTAGTTGAAGGAGAGTCATTAGGTACGGACAATCAGTGAGTGTCAATTGGGATGCAGAACAGGTGTACTGTGTGTGTGTGTGTGTGTGATTGCATGTGTGTGCACGGGTACCTGTGTGCTTGTGTTTGCCTGTGTATGTATGCTCTTGGGGGTGGACGGGTTCTGTTCTGAGTCTGGGTGTTAGCTCAGCAGCTGAGAATTTGAGACTGAACCTGGGTAACATGTGGTGGTCTTGCAGCATAGAGGCAGCCCATGGGGATTTAGGGATGAATGAATCCGGGCAGGTAAGGCTTAACCTTGGCAAAGAGTTAATAACTGGGCGTGAGATATGGTGTTGGATATGAGAGGATTAATCTGGATGGTCAAGACTAACCCTTGACATCAGAGTGTTCCTGGGCATATAGGCTGAATCTTGGCATAGAGACAGTCCCTGGGAAAAGCAGGTGGAATACGGGATAGACGCAGGCCTTGGATAGAAGAGGCTAGATCTGGAAAAAAAGATGCTTCATTTGGGTATTTGAGGCTGACTTTCAGCATCAGGTAGTAGTTCCTAGGCCGATGGTGTGGGAATTGGGCATATAAAGTTCAGCATGGGTATAGAGATAGTCGCTGGGCATATGAGGTTCACTCTGGCATGGAGGTAGCCCCAGCGAATTTGAGACAGACCTGGGCATGGGATGTTGCATCTGGACGTATGGTGATTGAACATGGGCATACGAGACAGAATATGGGCATGTTATACCTCTATGCTGGCATATGAGATAGATAGAGTGTGGGCATTTGGGGCAGCACCTGGGCATACACCGTTTGACCAGGCTCTAATGAGACTGGGCATGGGCATATGGGGTTCAATATGAGCATACAAATGGTGTTCCTCGCATATGATAGTGGTCCACTAGAACATGAGTATGGACATGGAAGAGTGAAACTGGGCGTGTCCTTACAAACAGGCTTAAACAAGGGCACTATATAAAAGCAAGCACTGACAAAGCTCTGACTTTATACAGGTATTGTACAAAGCATGGATGTATGCTTAGTGTGTGGGTGTATGTGCAGACTGTAAGCGTATGCACAATGTGTGACCCTATCCAAATGTGATGATGTGTATGTGTTCAATTTGTATGATTGCATGCACTGTGAGCATGTATATAAAATGTGGGCATGGAGGTGCACTGAGTGTATGCATTATATATCTGGTTCTGCGTAATGTAAGGGTGCATGCACAGGATAATTGTGTTGATGTGCATTGTGAGGGTGTATGTGCTGTTTGGGGGTGTATATATACATTATAAGTGTGTTTGGGCAGTGTAAGTTTGCATGTGAAATCTGTGCATGTATGTGCAATCTGAGCGTTTGTGAGCAGTGTGTGGATGTATGCAGAGTATGTGGGTTTCGGTGCAATGTGTGAATACACAGGATAATTATGTGTATGTGCATTGTGTAGGTATATGCACATTTTGTGGGTGTATGTGTAGTATAAGTGTGTTTGTGCAGTGTGTGCATACACATGTAGTGTGTGGGTGAGTGAGTGCATTGTGTGGTGTATGTGCGCATTGTGGTGGATCTAGAGCATTTTTGTGTTGTGAAAGTAATTGTAGCATGTCAGGGTGCCTCTGCAGTGTGAGGGTGTGTGCACATTGTGAAGGTATATGTGTGTACAGTATGTTGGGGCATATGCAGTATATGGGTGCATGTGCAGTGTGTGGCCTATGCTCAGCCTATAAGTATTTGCACAGTGTGTGGGTGTATGCAAATTATGTGTGGGTGTACATTGTGTGAGTTTATGTGCAGGTTGTGGGAGTATTTGCAGTGTCTTTGTTTGTGTTTGTGTACTTGTAGAGCGTGAATGTGTTCCTTCCTCATATAGCATCAGACATCAGAAACACATATTCTCTTGTTAACAAAGAGTCTAGTCACATTTTGCAATTTTGTAACGAAATATGTGTACTGTAACATTCAACTTTCAAAACATCCTCCTTGCAAGAAAACCACATCAGAGATTCAAAATTGCAGACAGGACTAGTGTCTTTGTCAACAGCACCTTCAATGCCTTGGCTAAAAATCCCATGAAATGATTTAACCCACGGGATAGGACCATTTGATGGTTATGTAGCATGTTGTTGAATGTGAAATACTGAGGTGGATTTCGCACAGAGCTGGTGTGATCCAGTGTGTGAATTGTCAGGTATGAATGCATTAGATCCTTGCTCTTACTTGCTACCCACTTCATCTGGCTGTGTGATCTAGAGCCAATAGCATGTTATCAACGTGCCTCAGTTCTCCTTGCCGGAAAAAGGTTGGAAGATTTAGAACAGAGTTATTTTCATTCATACATTTCTGAACATTTGTTTTACATTAAATCTGGTACACATTTCTGGCTAATGGAGAGACAAAGACAGAGGAGAAAGAGTGAGAGAGATGGGGATTAGTGTACAGATAGATGTTTAATTAAGATAGGTGGAGAGAAAATGAGAAAAAGAGAATATGTTATTGACATTGATAATATTATAAGCTGAGCTAGATAAAGATAGCACTAAATCCAAATCATAAGCAAAGGAAAAGTTGTCCTGAATCTAGAGCAACACCAACATGTTGGTTGTTACTTACAGTGCTTTAAATGCACATTTTCACGTTCATCCACAATAATAATTCAGTAAGGAGATATGCTTTGTACTACTTTAGGTGCTTTAAAATGTACATTTTTAAGCTCATCCAATAATTCAGTGAGGGGCTATCAGGCAAAGGCCTATCAGTCTAATTAAGAAAATAATCTATTTAAGGATGAATTAGAAGCAGAAAGAACTGACTGGAAATGATTAACTAGCCGGGGACTGTAAAGGAATATACAAAATGTAATCGGTGAGGTGTAAGAATCTTTTTAAAAAGGAAACATTCATTTTGATATCTTCATTCAGTCCAGGTGTGCCACCTCATAGAGTGCAAATCCAAAGGCATTTTGTGTGGCATAAAACTTTCTTTGCCACTTTTCTTTGAGGACTACATGTTGTTAACAAATCCCAATTAATCTGATTGTACTATATTCTAGTCTTGATGTTTTTGGTTTTACAGTGTTGACATTGGATACTTACGGTCTGTGTTATGCTTCCCATGTTTCTGGGAAAATTTAACTGCCCACTCAATTAGGAGGTGTGAATGCCCCTAACCTTTCTAACTACCATCTGTCATTTACTGTAAGGCATAGCCATAAATTGACAAAGCCTGGCATATGGGCAGACACTGGGTCAAATCAAACTTCACAATTAGAGCCCAGGGCATTGATAACCACAAAATGAAAAAAAAGCCAAAGACGAATCTGGGAACCAAGAGAGCTTGTGCGTTATATCATACAGATCAGATGCTGACCCCTATGTCTCCCCGAAGGCATCGATTTGGCAGAACTCTATGGGGAAAAGCAAACAATTGGTACTTGGGTTATATTCACTATGTTAAAGACCTCTTTGAAGATGGAAGATGGTTCCCTTATAACCAGCTCTCTTAGTGACATTATCTGTTAGATTGTACGTACACAGAATATGAACTACTAAGGGAAATCCTGATTGATAATCTGGGAAGTACTATTTCTCTTCTCAATGAAAACAAAGCATGGTCACAAATGGAAATCTGTGCAAGTAGTGCCCATTGGGCAGCTACATTTGACAGATCTTTGGCGTCAGCCCGCAAATAAGATTCAGAAATTATACCGGTATGGGCTAGAAAATTGGGAGAAAATGTGAACACAGGATGCTGGAAAATATCTTGCAATAATATACTCTTAGCTTCTCTGGATTGGGGTCTGAAGGCTTCTCAGATTAAGCTGCTACATAGAATATATTGGACCCCAGTATGGATGTACAGAGGGAACCTGCTTGATACTGATTTATGCTTGAAATGTCAAATGGATAAAGGTACCATTAGCCATATAATCTCGTTCTGCAATAAGACTAACAGGTTCTGGAAAGGAGTTTCGGAAAGACTGAATTTGGTGCTGGAGACTCATATGCCAATGAAAGCTTCCCTATTCATCCTAGGTGATGACAAGACAGTACAAGATCCACCGAAAGCAAACAAGGCATGGCTATTTAGGGGATATATGCTTACTAGCCTGGAAATCTGTTCATTGAGTACTGGAGTAGAGGTACAGTCAGACATCCTGACTCCAAGCTCCCCTCCCATGCTACCTATATGTTGGGAACCAGAGATGACGACATGTGCAGTCCCAGTCAGCGTACCAATACCGCTGAGAACCTTTGAGACAAGATATCCTTTGAGAAAACCCTACCTAACTGCACAAAGACACAGTACTGGAAAAAAATGCATTTGAACAAAGAAAGGAGCCTGATGACATCATATGACATAGGAGTTGAAGTATCTGGAGGCTGGATGGAGAGAAGAAACGTAACAGTATTCTCTAAGAATTGAAGATGGTACAGATGAGCAACATTTCGTGCTCGAGATGAAGATGCTCATGCTAAAGAAATGCTGAGAAAATATGTAAATCAGTTTACACGTGTACAGAGCTGAAACGCAAGTAGGGGAAAGTATTCTTAAGGCTTGCGACGTACCGAATTAGATTGCAGCGATGCGCCAAAGTATATACAAAGGAGTGTCTATAACCTGCATGTTCCACAACACACTAACAGGCCTGAAACCTCCTGAACAAGAAAAAGACTTTCAAATGAGTGGCGCAGTTGGAAATTACTGATGGCAAGGCAAGATTCAGCGAAGATGGGGCTGGCCCTGAACCAAGGGAAAAAAGACCATAGTATAACTGATGCCTGTCGAGGAGGCTACAACGAATGTGAGAAAGGAACACACTTCTGTTTCAAGCAGTTCATCATTTAATAGGATTAAATGCTGCAAAAAGCTCGAAAAGTGTGGTCTTCAAGTCACATGGGGGAGATCAAAATAGCTTGAGTCAGTTTGTACTGAAACTAAAATACACAGTGAAGCTATACTCCCTTTATTTCCCTGGGGAAGTCAACAGTTACAAGGCCAATTCAAAAGCATAATTGTCTGATAAACTAAAGGAGTGTTGATGGATAGTGGGTTGATTGGGGGGGAGGCATGATTATACCTAGCTTCCTGTTACGCTCACCTGGACCCCACAGAAGTGTCGATCGGACCCAGACAGCTGCGGTCTCCTTCAACGTGATGCGTAGTGCAGAGATGACTGTCTGGACTGGCCCACCTAGTCTTGTCTGCTGGACCCGAAGAAGTATTTTCCTGCAAGTGGAGACAGGGATTAACCACCTGTGGGTTTTAGTGATGGCCTCACAACTGTTCTCGCTCTCCCCCACTAATCACCTCCGATATCCCCTTAGTAACCTCACCTTATGTTCGTAAAAGATGAGCTCTCCATCCTGCGTGTCTTGCAGGGGCGTGTAGATACCAGTTACTTCACTGGTTTGAAGGCGTTGGGAGAGTTCCGGTAAGTATTGACTCTGAAGTCCCTGGCGGGATTGGTAAGTATCAAGTTCAAAGAGTTCAATGTGCCCGATGTTCACTCTTGTCCCCTTCCTTCCTTAAGTTGCAACTGAGTTTGTGAGAAGAAGGTCTCGTAGCTGCTGCTGGCGTTCAGGTAAGAGTCTGTGTTACCCAACGCTGTCCGGTAACTACTGCATGCGTTAACGTGTTGTTTTTCTCCCTCTTTACAGATGCGGCATATGAAAATGGGGAGAGGTATGGAATAATACCGCAGGTGGTAAATCAGGTAAGTCTATGGTGGTAAGAGGTTGTATTTGTTGATTCCCTTGGCTCACCTTGTTTTTTCTTGTGTCCCCTAGGTGCCGGATTACGGCGAAGAAATGATGGAGACAGTGCCGGATCGAAAGATGCTGTGAGAACTGGTGAGTATGGCGCCGTGCTGGAGCTGGCGAAGCGACGCGTGCAGGACTGATGTACTTTCCAGGTCCGGAGATGAAATGGTTCCGGAATTAGGTGAGGAATTTGAAATAAGTTTGTTTTCTAACCTTGTCCTTTTCTTCTTCTTTATTCTAGGAGCTCTGGATTCGAGGCGGGCGTGGCAGAAGACTGGATGCTGGCTGCAGGCACGCGGGCGTGGCAGAAGACTGGATGCTGGCTGCAGGCACAGTGAGCGTCACGCTGCTGGATGCAGAATAACGCGAATCATGTGCTGCTGTTCGGGTGTGGTTTAAATAGCCTCCAAAGTAGTTCCAGGTAAGAAGTTCCCTAGAGCCACGCCCGAGTAAAAAGTAGTCCCTGTAACAAAATAGTCCCATCCAGGCCTCATGTAGGGTTGGACTCTTTTGCAGCATGGTCTGCATCAGGTAAGTAAAGTCTATGAGCCTGGCGCCTATGGCGCCAGGACTGATTTCTATGAGGCGCCAGGACTGAACCCAGACAGCCCCTAGCTGGGGCTGCTGAGGTTTAAACAAATGTCTGGATGCCTGCTTCCGGAGCTGAGGGCCTTGGTCCTGATGCCCGGGGGTAGGCATCATGACACTTCCATACACCTGGAATGGTAGCCTGCGTGCGGCTAGCGTGCAGAATATTCCAGAGGGGTTCAAGGGTGTCTAACCAATCATATAGGGCAGTGTAATGAGGAGCCCTTTAGTTTGAAGAACCAATTGATCATCATGTATTTAGTGCCGACAATAATGACCAGTTATTGGGGGTGGGTTCTTGATGCCCACCTGACTTAAGTACCCAATCATAACCAGCGGCTATATAGAACGTATATGTAGATGTTCACTGAGAGCCAACCACAGGCACACATAACCTTTGTAGTTTGCCATGTATGACATCTGCAGTGACACATTTTTGTTATAAAAGAACAGTTTTTTATTTAATGTTTGGAGATCGAGCTGTGTGGCGTCGGATAATGCCTGTTGTACTCCCTGTTTTAGATCATTGATATTAAAACAGAAAGCACTTTGTCAACCTCCTGAGTCATTTTGATTATTGATGTGTGAATAACATCTGCATCCCCATTCGCCTCTGAGTGTGGCTATCCCGTCTTAAAGGGCTCTTGGGAGTACGAGTTCACTGGGTTGATGGTCTACTGGCCCCTCAACTTTAGAGAGACTCATCTATAAAACAAAGGTCACTTGGACACCGTCTGGGAGACATGTGCTCCGTTTCTGGAAATGTATGGTGGGATTGGGTGCAAACCCATTTTGCGAGGCTAACACCCTACGTCACATGCGCATTCCCTTAAATACGTGCTTTTCATGATACATAACTTCACTGTTTCATTCAAAAAGATTGTGCCATTCATGTATTTATCTACTTACTTATTTCCTTGGCTGACCACGGTTTTCCGAAGGGCCTTCCACCCCAGTAGTCGCTAAACAAATATCAAATAACATAACTTAACGTTTATTTGCCTCTCTTTTTCTTCCCTCGTTTTGAAGGTTAAACTATTACAAATCGTTTCTTGGTTCATAGACGATAATGAGCTTAGATATATTTATTTGGGAAGGGGGAAAATCGGATGCATAGATATAAGCTGTAAAAGGCCTGGAAGGAATGAGGGCTCGTCCCCCTTAGCATGCAGCAATGTGACTGGATCGCCTTACCTTGAAGGTGAGGCAGAATTCTTTGAAGGTGATGCACGCTTAAAGGGGGAGCCAGTGGAGTTCTTTCAAAACGAGTGTGATGTGATTGAATTTCTTCATGCCAGCGACGAGGTGTCGTGAGCCAGCACAGTGGAAATGCTTTCTGAGGGGTGTGTATCGAGACTAAACTAGATGTCGCTGTACCTTGATGGAATAAACCAATTTGCTTTTCATCATGGCGCACAACCTTCATTATTACCCTTGGCAAAGAGGCGTTTTCCCTTCTGCACTCCATCGAGGGCAAACAAATAGGAAGTGCATTGCTCTTGCTCAGTGTTTTCGCACTGCAATCACCTCAGCCGGCTATGTGCCTCGGCTGCATCCCCTGTGAGCTGGGCTGCACTGTGGAGTGAGTGTACCAGGCTTCGAGCTCCATGGGTGTCGCCATTTGCAGCCTTCTCCAATTTGAGGCAAACACATTCAATCTGGTTGAAGCCTTTCAAATGTGTAGGGTCCCGGCAGTCCATCGGTGCACTCTTGTGGGTACTTTTCCATTTTACAGATGTTAGAAAAACTAGCTGTGTCTAATTAAAGTTCTTGACAGCCTTTCCATTACTTGGTCCCATGGTTGTCTTGCGTACAAAGGACTGGGCGTGGCGAAGGGCTTCTGCGCAGTGAAGGAGATCGGGGCACAGTGTGATTTGTGTTGAGTGGGCATGGGCTCCAGTCATCGGGCATGAGAATCCCTGCCTCAATGCTTTAACTGGCATATGGAATCGAGGGAGGCGGGCTCTGGAAGAGGGCATGGCCAGATTGTGTTAGGCATTGCCTAAAGGAGGTGCAGGTGACTTAGGCAAGGGCCACCGTCCCCAAGTAAACAGTACATCATGAGGACCTGCAAACACGTACTTTGGGTCACGTGGCATGGTCTCAGGTGGTCTTGTTGGCATCCAGTCTGCATACTGTAAATAAAACTCCTTCTGGTTCAGTTCCCAAATAAACTGCTGTCTGTAAATAAATCCCTTTCGGACGGGAAATACGCAAATAAATGGACTAAATCAACTTAATTCTGTAAATAAAGGACCCAATCCACTGTGCTTAATAGCTTTTATTAAGTGGTCATTTCAGGTTTCAGGTCCCCTGCTGTCCGTGATAATCTGCAGCTATTAATCCAAGGCAGGGATATTAGTATGCACATATTCCTTATGGAGGAGCCAGTTTTCTCAAACTAAAGGCCGGGTCACTTTAAATGTGCTTTTTGTAGGCAGAGACTGTCGTCAAGATTATTACTGACATCTTCAGTTGGCCCTGAACTCGCCCAGGAGAAAACCCATGAGGAAAGGGAGGAAAACAAATAGCACCAATGTAAACTACTTGCATAAAATCAAAGAGCATTCTGGAACATTTGGTTGGCACAAACGTTTCACATTACAAGGTAAAAAAAAACATAATTAACATTTCTTAAAATTCATCTATCTCATCCATGAACAGCAACTCAATAATGTACGGTTCATTATTTCTTGGATAGCCCTGCAAACAGCTCTATTCATGGAGTTAGGGGCGCCATTGAGTAGTCTGATCCAAAAGTATTCTGATGATAAAAAACCAACCTTAGCAACAAGTTTGCTTTGATATAAAACTCTCAACTGCAAAGTTCCCTAACACCCTTTTAGTAGGTGGCACCAGGATTCTGCCTGGCCTTTAGACATACAAAAATTACAATTTCTGAACTCCTCTGGCAGCCTTCCACGGATATCGTGGATTTCACCATTCATGAGGAAATTGATACGAAACCTAAGAAATGTCTCCCGGAACCTCTGGCAAGGGAATTGTACATAAGGCGGTAGACCTCTCAATTAACTTTTCTGTGCACGATGCAATTTGTATAACTTGCATGATGAAAGAGAGTCTTGTGAGTTAAACCAACAGGCGGCATAAAGTTAAGGTGAACAGGCTTCAAATGTGAGTGCTGCATTTCAAGCGTTAAATCTGATCACCTTAAAACTCTCTTGACAGAGGTATTTTGACTGAATTTCAAAGGTTGTGTTGCTATGTTTTTTTTCACGTTAAATCTGATCACCTTAATTCTCTCTAAAATAAAGTTTTTGCACAGAATTTGAAAGGTTCTGTTATACTATAGTTTCTTTGGGGGCCACTAGCCATGGCCTTTGGCCCTGGGCACTGTACCTGTTGCAAAACAAAAGGGACGATGACTGGAGGGTTTAGAATTAATCTTAACCTCTGGCATTGCTCTGGGCAACCCTCTGGACCATCGATCTTCACCTGCCAAGCCATTACAAAAGTGGAAACCATATGCAAATCAGCTTGGAAACACCCCAAAGGGGCTGTCCAGCCCGAAATGTACTTGTTGAATACGTTTGTTTGGGTCCCACTAGCCATGGCCTTCGCCCGTGGCTACTGTACATGTTGCACAAATAAGTTTATTTGGGTCACACTAGCCATGGCCTTTGGCAATAGCCAGTGGCACAATGACCCATTACCCCCTGCCTAGCTGATGTCATCACTGTAGGCGTAACATTTCCTTTTTTCACTCCCGTTTCCCGTGGGATTTCCCCAATAATGCCAATGAAATACACATATAGTGGCAATGAATTACCCATTCCCACCGTATTCCCGTGGTACTCCCCTGATAATCCAAAAATATTTGAAAATGAAAAAATTCTTCCCAGTCCTCTCAGGCACTGACCAAGTATCCCCCTCCTCTTTCCATGGTCCACCCACTCCCCTCAGCTGCTCCCTCCCTGGCCCTCTCCCATTAACCCCTTTTACTTTTTTGTTTGTGTGACACATTTTCTTTTCAAATCAAGTCTTCCATGGTATCCACAGGAATCTTGCGAGATGCCCCCAGTATTCCCCCAATAATCTGAAAATGGTAGACTTTAACTGGGACCACCTAGAACATTACAATTTCACATAGTACCCTCTTCCCCCTCCCCACCTCTAGCCTTATGCAATAGCATCTTTTTTTCCTCCTCCAAATAGCTTTTTGAGCACTTTTCATGTTTGCATTAACCCGGTATTAACATGTAATCGTTTGCAACGAGCGGGAAAAAAAATAGGATTTTCATTTCTGAAAAGCCTCTCTGCTGCAAAGCACCATGGGAGATATAGCTATATAGCTATATATTTGGGAGCAGGGGGCACCCTCTTCTGCATGAAATATTTTCAAAACTACTGTATGAATTAACCCCAAACTCGTCCCGGAAATTAAGAATCGCTTCATGCACAAGTTGTTTCCTATTTGGTCCAAATCTGCCCAGAGTTTTTTGTGCTTGGGTTTTACTAAATTTAAACTTTTTCTCTATGGGAAAATGGATGTGATTAGGGTGAAAACAGCGTTTTTTTTGCTTTCCTAATAACCTTTTAATTTTTTAGCAAATCTTTCCCAACATTTCCATTCTGAGGGAGCCTGTGACAAACCTTTTGTTAGGAATATGTCATCCAACTCCGTCATGCAAGTCAAAAGTTATTAGCAATAGAATTTTCAGATTTCCTATGACTAAAGGCTATCACCTTAACTATAGAGAGGTGACTGATGCCCTATAATATTACTCGACCTGCGGTAGCAGCCGTGTAGTTATGATTAAGTTGCTCAACCTGAAAGAACAAGGAAATATCGAGGCTGAGTACCACAAAGGAAATACACCAATCACGGGCTAAAAGATTCACAGATCTTTTATTACTGTATAGTTTACAAAGCAACACAGATAGCTATCTGGCTCCCAACACCCCGCAATGTGTACCAGTCTGACAGAGTGAGGTGAGAGAGTGCTGGACGTCTAAACATTCGTACTTTTATTCAATTTCGAGTAATATTTTCCAGCCTCTCTTCACGTTAATAATTTGTGGTCTAGAGTTTGTGCCTAGTTCACATACAGATTATACAATATCGTGCACAATGGTGATGTATGTTCTCGGATCCCGCGCTAAGCCTTGTGTACCATCTCTTTACAATTCTATTCGGCCTATGTATACGCTCGAGGTTTGTTCTTCATTGTCCCAATGTGTATACAAGGATGAGTCTTGTGAGCGCAGACAACACTTAAACAACAATTCATTTGCAGCACAGGGTTTCATTGCCTAGTCTAAACAGTCGGCTCTCGCACAGCCTAAACATTAACAGAACTCAACCGGGAGGCTTGGTTGCAGGCTGAAAACATAGTACACCATTTTAGCACGAAGAACACACGAGTAGAAATCAAAATGGCGGATGAATCTTAAAATGGCAGCAAAGTTAACCTAAAATTGGAACTTTGCAACATGGTTTTCCATGTAGCGCGACTAGGCTTAGGCCAATATAAATATTAAGGAGGTACTATATAATTACCGTTCAACAAACCGATAGAAAGAACAGTTTTTAGGTGGTTTATAACTTTTCCCCCTGCACAAATCCTCACAAAACATTGCAAAAGAAGAATATGGGTGCATCAGATTGATACTGCAAAGTTTGGTGAAGTTTTGTGCAGGGGGCAAAGTTAATGGGGGATCCAAACATTTGTGGTTTTTCCCATAGATGCAATGGAATACAAATTTGCTCACTCCTACAGCCCAAACTGCTGGACGGATGTACACCAAATTTGAGACAGGTGTGGCAGCTTGGTCCCAAAAGCGTGCTTTTGTAAATTTGGTGTAAATCTGTCCAGTAGTTGTTTTTAAAACAGCCAAAAATTAGGTAAAAAATGTGTAATATCTGGGTTCACGGAAAGGCCTCCGATTGGTCCAGAGGATGACGTGATGTCCACAGACATCGGAAAGCCCACTGATTGGATGTTGAAAAGTGTGAGGTGCGTCATACTTTTGGAAACACCTGCCATGTTGGATCCCCAGACAGTCGCGGCTTACCACAGACATCGTGGTGGGGAAAAAAGTCTGGAAATCACATTTTGAGTTATTTGGTTGTGGAAAGAGGGGCTGCGAAGGGTGGGCAATGGAAAAAGATGATATGGGGATATTTATGTAAATGGAGGTGTCATGGCAGTCCCCTGACACCGCAGTAGTCCGCGGATAGCGTTGTGAACAGATGCCTTGGGAAACACATTTAGAGTTATTTGTTGGGTGAAAGAGGGTTTGGAAAGGGTAGGGGAGTCGAATAAAGATGATATGGAGCTGTTTCTAAAGTTTGGAAAAGGGTCTGCAGATGTTGCTGAGTCCGCAGTCAATTCCGGTGTGCGCAGACATCATTTCGATTGCAGGAGGGTCAGGGGGAGATTTATTAGTTGACGGTGTATGGTACATACTTGTTATATAGTTAATTTAATTCTGGTGGTTGTGGCCAGTGGCCATTATCTGGGGGGCTGGCTGAAGCCACCACAATACTAATATGTGTGTAGTAATTATAGGTAATGTAGTAGGAGTATGGCCACGAGGACCACAGTGGTAATATGTGTATAGTAATTGTAGGTAATGTAGTGGGAGTACAAAGTGTTTGTAATATGGACGAATGATGTAATTTAACTATATATATGATACTTATGATTGGAGTACAATTGAGGATAGTGCTCATAGAATATGTATTTCAGTATACTCGCTATGGTTACTTAGTTTCATAGCATTATGAAGCTGGAAGCTCTGGTATATTTTCTGCGAAAAATAACTGTACAATTTGTTACGCAGGATAGTTTGAAAGCTTTAGTTGTACACAATTTTACATATAAGTGTTTTAGACCCTCATAAACAGTACATTCTAAGTACTATGTTTGAATACAACATTGGTGTATGACACACTGCTTTTGTCTTGACATTAAATAATCATTGCGTCATTGGGAAGAATAAAAATCCATGCTGGATTGAAAGATCCTGATTACAATTATGTGAGTGTAAGTGTGATAATATGTTTGTTTGAAGTATGTTGTGATTAAGGGAATGCTTAGTAGTTACATACTTGTTGGTGTATTCTAGTTACATTAGAGATTATAAGATGTTTTGTTGTATATGAATTGAGACAGCATATTTGAAGTGTTTTGGAATGAATGGTATTTTTCAAGTAGTTAGATACCTGTTGGCATATTCTAACTAGTAATTGTGCTACAGTTTAGTGACTAAATTTGGGTTGATGGAATATTAAGTATGCATTTGTTAAATTTGATGGTAACCTATGTTTTGGAGTAATGGAGGTAACCTATGTTTTGGAGTAATGGAGGTACTGTTACATTCAAACCAACCACTTCTTTTTTTGACATATGCAGCGTAGTGCCCTGAAGTGGTTGTAGCACCAGTGTGGTATACTATACCTATTGTTGTAAAGGTTTTCTTTCCAAGAGATACTTGGCTGTGTGTGATGCCTATAAGCTTACAGTTATTTTTGGTACCATCTGCATTGTACCTTAGAAGCATTAGTATGACATATTGGCTATGGGAGTTTATTTGTATGGTGGAACAATTGTCTGAATTGCAAAAAAGGGCATACTATGTCATGATTTGCATTCTGCAGAAGCGGGTGAAATGCAATGAATTCAGAATTTGGTATGGATACATAAACAAATCGTTCATTAGGGATGTGGTCCTGTGACACATGGTTGCAGAGAGTACATGTATGTTTCTGTGTGTAGGGATGTTTTTGGTTTCCAGGACTTGTAGTAAGTACATTAGGAATTCTTGTGGATATTCCTGTGTGTTTATGGTAAACTTTACCATTTCTGCACAGTAGTCCAATTCTTGCCTTATTCCTGAGACACTGGGCCTCATTACGAGGTGGGCAGTAAGGGATTACCGGCACCGGTAAGGACACTGGTGCCGGTAATCCCTTACCACCCTACTATGAGTTCCCTTTGCGGGTCCTCCCTTAATGCCTGGTTTTTCCAGGTGTTAAGGACGGGATCCGCAAAGGGACTCTGGAGCTAATAACGGTACCGCAATTTGCAGTACCATTATTAGCGCCTTCCCCATTCCCATTGATCCCTATGAGGGCTCAAATGGGAATGGGGAAGGGCCCTGGTGAATGGGGAATTACCGGTCCCGCCAACCTTGGAATGGACCGGTAATTGCTCCATTCACAAGGGCGGAGTCGGTAAGGTTTTGGAGGCAGCCATGGAGCAAATAGCTCCATGGCTGCCTCCAACCTCATAATGAGGCCCACTGTAGGTGTTGTCAGGATTATTTGTGACATTTCTATGAAGGACAATCATTTGCAAACACAACTGGTCCGAGCCGTTTAAGTAAATGTTGTGAACAATTGGTGCCAATTGAAAGAGAAGATACATTGTTACATTAGCATAACAATTTACTCCCGTTGTGTTGCTGAATTTAAATGGACCAGAGAGTTCTGTTTTTGGATCCTTTGATGGGCCTGCAGATCTTTCTGACGAAGAGACATGTTTGTCTTTGTTTTCTGATGGGCGTACAGTTAACTCTGTACTAGACAGTTTTGTGGATGTATTGTTTGATGTCGAAGGAGTTGGCCGGTGTTACTTTAGTGGTATTGTTGGGAGATCTTTTATAGATTTGATTTATATTACTTGTCTTTTTAAAGGTTTCTTTTGAGGCACAGGGTACATATCTAGATGGGGGTGGATAGTGCCTGTAGCCTGTTGTATTCAAGGATGCAAGGAATGTCAGTGTTGATTTTGTTTGCATCAAAGTTAACTATGAATAGACCATGAGTGTATGCAGAGGTGAAAGTGCTATGTAACTCTTAACTTCTTCAAAGCCTCTGCTGGCAATGCCAATCAATGCTTAATCTAGGGTTAGAACTTGTGATTTGTGAATAGTGACAGCATATGCAAGAGATAGAGAAAATTGCTCTCTGCATACGTATATGTCCTTGAAAAGAAGGAAATGTGCTATTGTCCGGCCAATTATTTTAACTTCTGCTAGTTTGTCAAAGTGGATGTTGACAAATTGAATGTTGTTGTCATGTGGATATGTTTCAAAGCCAACTACTGTATCAATTGCTCCATTGACTAAACCTTGTTCTACTTCAAGGTTATGTTTTAGACTTACTCTGCAGTTTAGACACAAAGTCAATGGGCCTCATTATGACCCTGGCGCTAATGATCTAACGGCGCTGTAAAGAGCATCGGCGCCGTTAAACCATTAGCGCCTGATTACAAGGTCCCTTAGCGGGTTGGAGGCTTTTAAAATCCAACCCGCTAAGGGACCTTGGAGCTAATTACGGCAACCCTCATTTACGGTGCCGTAATTAGCGCCTTCCCCATCCCCATTATGCCCTATGGGGCGAAATGGCAATGGGGAAGGGCAAATGGTGAATGGGGAATTACCGCCCCCGCCAACCTTGTGATGGGGGCGGTAATTCCACCATCCGCCATGCCGGAGACTGGCATGGACCATGGTGCTAATGGTACCATGGTCCAGCGCCTGGGTCGTAATGAGGCCCAATATCTTCTCTAATCCAGCTTTGTTGGAGATACATTTTACTAAGCTATTTAGTCGTGCTGTTGCTTGTTGATACATAGGAAGTGTCATGCCGTGCACTTCTAGTTTGTCTGTGGAGCTGATATGCAGTATGGGTTGCATTTCATTTTTCAACATTGTCTTGTTGAATTAACTACAGCTTGCAAGGGTTGGCATTAATGACATGCATTTTAGATGCTGTGGAGTTAATTGTTCCATGACATCAGGAGAAGATGTGTTTCGTCCATATAACTCATGGATTAGTCTACTATTTAAGATGGATTTTGCATCTTTAGTAAGAAGACCAGTTCTAATGCTTTTTAAAATGTTAGCATAGGTGAGGTCTGCAGACTGAAACATGTTTTGATTTAGTTCTCTGTAGTGAAAACGTTGCCATAGATTTACATTTCCAATGCTGACAAGGGTATTGCAGCATTGTTTGCGTCCTAATGTTTTGAAAATAGGTTGACCTTTCACTGGTGTTAACTGTAGAAGGTCTCTAAAATCAATAACATATTTTCCTCCAAACAGTTCTTCGTAGTTGGTTTTTAGGACATCTTGAATTCTGAGACGAATTAAAGCCAACATGAGGTTGGAAAACATGCTTACTTCATCTATCAGGAGAAATTTCATTTGTTTTAGAAGTCTGCATACTTCAGTAGCAGCTTCTGCTAATAATTTGTAGCATTCTAATTTGTTTTGATGTTCTACAGGGAGGAGCAGTAGTAATGTTACACTCCTAAATTGTAGGCAGCTAAACCTTTGGGGGCTTTTACTACAGCCAAAAGGTTGTTGTTTATTAAAGGAATGGTTCGGTCAAAATTTTTTTATTGTCCCTACGGGTCGGCCATGTGTTTTTAAGCCTAAGTCGCTCGATTTTAGAAAAATTTCCTATGAACCTTACCTGAATTTTCGTCCATTAAACACACGCGAAAACAATCACCAGGGCGCTGCCATTTTGTGATAATCCTATCACTTGCCCTATCGCTGTGGCTGACCTGCTTTTGCGGCACTAAATCATATCCCCTGCCCCTGAGCCTGACATTATCAAAACATTCATATTCCCCGCCTCTCTCCATGACGTTACTGTGCTGCGTAGGCAAACGCGCCCAGTCGTCTTCTACGCGACTTCACACAAAACCCGGAAACCAACACAGATCAACTCACAACACAGCGTGCCACAATTCGGAATATGAAACTGTACTTTAAAATCAAACAGCAATACGGTACATTTGGTAAAGTACATTTATTTGACATTAAATGTTTAGAGAATATTCAGCAATTGGCATATTAAATCGGAATGGAATTTTTTTTCTTTTCTCTCGATCTGCAAATCCGTAAAAGTTTATCGTGAGTCACGCGCTGTTCCTTTATGGTACACAGGGTGTTGGTTTTCGTTAAAAGAATCACTTTGGACGCACGGTGAACCGCAAGACTGTTCCATCAACTAGGCACTAGGCCACCATAAAGGTCGATATGTTGCTTCTAGCCGCTAGTACCGCGTAAGGGCATATAGCCCCTTGCCGATCGTCCCATAAAATGGTCAACGTTGTGCAGTTGTTCACAAGAAGCTGCAGCTGGCGGTTGAAGAATCCGTCTGCCGGGGTGTGGAATAGGTGGCAGTGGCAGTACGGTAGGATGTACCTGTTTAGAAAACATAAAAATTGAAATTAGTCTCACCAGCCGATCTTTATTTCTATTATTAATTTTATTTATTACGGGCGAGCTGAAACTATTTGCTTGCGAGGATAGTGCAATGGAGTATGTTCGGCTCTAAAAACAATGCGAAAACTGGCGAAATAAATCGAGGGAAACACACAAACTAATGATTTTTTTTATCGTTGAACCACTGAGAAACGACTGTTTGTCTACATGCGTGTCGAATGGGCACATGCATGCCCATGTGCCCGGTAGAAAGACGATCCCACAAATGTTGTACTTGCTCTTCATTCATTCATTCATTCCGGTATAAAAGCGTCTAAAGAGTTACTTACATTATATTTGCCATTTCCATTGTATCTCTGTGTAATGCAGTCCGTAAATCCCACTGTGTTCATGCCAGTGATTTTTCATATACTGAACTAACATGAAACTCGGTCTAGTTTCAGAATTTTCAGCCTTATCGTCTCTTACGTTATTGCCCCCCTCCTTCAAATGAAGTCGTTTCGGCATGGTCCCTGTCTCTCAAGGTCAAAAAACAATAGAACCTTATACTGCCAGTGCGATTCGCGGGCCTATTCAGCCCGCGAGCAAAAATTCAAAGCCGCTGACCTTCACTCTGCATGAGCGTACCTTCTTACTTTGCAACATCCCGTGTAAAGCCATCGGTGAGAACTTGAATTTTCGACTCCATCTTTGTACTAGGCCTCAATGTGCAAATGTGAACTGGCTTCTCCCCCATCTGCAACACCTCGCTTGGCGTGTTCTAAGACCCCCAATTTTGTCCTCATTGTCCGCAAGCTTTGCAGCCCTAGAGAACCATAACTATGGAGACATTGGCCCTCATTACGACCCTGGCGGAAATCGAAAAACGATGGCGGAAATGCAATACCGCCATCGAATAGCGCTCGGTGCGATTATGACCCGTCACCATAAAGTACGATGCCATTAGCGACACCGTAGTGAACGCCAATGCTAACTGCACCAAGTATGCGCACGCGCGCCATGCCAAACCGTAATTACCACCATGGCGCAATGGTACGCAAATTCTGACCCTAGCGGACATGTACCTAACGCCATCAAGCATGGCGGAAAGTGTCATTCCGCCATGGTGAGAAGTACGGCATCGCGAATCAACCGTAAACCGCCCTACTGAGTGCCTGTACACCACTCCCTGGCCACATTGCACAACTCCTCGTAGGTGCAATGAAGTCACACAATGCAACCAGTGAAATGTACAAGTCACCCATGCATGCCAACGAACAAATGAATCTAGGGGCTCCAAGTGCCTTGTGAGTGGCCATCCATATTTTCCATGGCACCATTGCCGCACTGATGCAGCACAGGCATGTGAACGTTCAAGTACAGCAACATGAGCAGAAAAATGAGACAAACAAAAACAGGCCCCCCCAACGACTGACACCAGTGTAAGGCAACATTCAAAGCAGTATCCTGAGGGAGACTGCACCAGCCCTGTACTCCTGCCAGTAAACAAACCAACCATCAGCATAAGCATGTACCACACAAGTTGGCAGAGTGACTGAGCAGCCAGGCCCATCTCAAGAGGGGCCAATGGGAGCTGCAGGGCACAGATGGCACGAATACAGAAGCCATTCCAATGGACATGACCTCAGTCTCCCTCCAAGAAACGCACACAAACACAGGCACCTGTGACCAGCCATATTCTGATAATCACATCATTCCACCAATCCACCTGGCTGACCGGCATCTGTTACACAAAAGCTAATCCCCCGCCCCTGAGCATGACATCATTAAAACAGTCATAATGGTAGCCCCTATCCCTGACCACACTGGGCTTCGTAGGCAAACGCGGCCAGTACAGTACCACGCAACTATACTCAGAAGCCGGAACCCAATGCAGATCTTCTCACAATACATCGCTCCACAAATAGGAATATGCTACATTACTTGCAAAGAATAACGCTACACGGTTAATATCAGAATAGAAATTTAATGGACCACAAAATCACCAAGCCCATACAGCCATTAGGTCATGAACCCCAAAATATATTTCATTATTGTGGGCTGCATCCGCAATAAATGACCAGCTTCTTCTTGTGTGACGCCCTGTTCCTTCATGGTACACAGGGGCTACATTCACGTTCAAAAAGGCAACATGGAAGCGCCTAGAACCGCAGGGCCGTCCCATTAGGTAGGCACTAGTCCAGCTGAAAGGTCGAAATGTTGCTCCTAGCCACTAGTACTGCGTAAGGACATGTGGCCCATTGGCGATCGTCCCATAAGATCGTAATGGTGCTCCACTGATTAACTCGAAGCAGCAGGTGTCGGGAGTAAAAGCCATCTGCAGGAGTGGCATACAGATGGCAGCGGCAAAAGGGGAGGAGATACCTGTCACCCAAATGAAATGAAAAAGAATAGAATGGCCATCAGAACTTGATTTGTATTACTCACTTCAATGATCACACTAAATCTACAGCAATATGCATGCTAGCCCACTCCAAAGGATTATTCCCACCCAAAAATCACTTGCGAATCATAACTATAAAAATCGAGGTGAAAACACTATTACAAACGAGTGTTTGTGTGCATGCGTCTGTCAAAATAGAATCCATTTGATGGGATTAGTAACGTGCATAGACACAAGTGTTTGAAGGCGCGTCGAGACAGGGAGGGTTCAACAAGGGCAGATAGACGATGGTCCCACTATGGCAGCTCTGCATCACATAGCGCAGGGGAGGTGGATAGATTCCAAAAAGCCCTGTACATGGCAAACTCTCCATCAAATCATCTGTCCATGCATCCATACATCATTCCCTCATCCCGGTATGAAAACGCCTGATTATGTACTCACATAACATGTGAAATTTCCATTGAGTCTGTGCGTAATGCAGTCTGCAAAATCCACTGTGCTCCAGGCCGGAATTCCAGTGTTGTGAAGTAACATGTATTTGGGAACGTCCTGCCTTATCGTCCACTACGCTAATGCGCATCCCATACTATTCTTATCAATCATTGCATTCTCGCCATGGCCCCTGTCCCAAGGAGATTAAACAATAGAACGTTATATTTGCAGTCAGACCTGTGGGCGTCTCCTCGCCGCTAGCTGAAGACCGAAAGCGCCGTCCTTCGAATTCCTCATTTGCAACATCACGTCGAAAAGGCATCTGTGACCGCTTGAAATCACAAATCCATCCATGTAGTGCGGCAATGTGTGAAAATGCAAAGTGGCTTCACTCACAAATGGGACGCCCCGCCCGTCGGTGAACCGCGGTACAGTGCTGCATGAGGGTCCACCGTTAATCGAGTACTACATTCCACTGACCCTTCACAAGTTTGTTCGCGACTGCAAAGATAGTATGTGAAACAATGGGACCATAGCAGAATGAACATATGAACCAATATTTCACTGCCATCGGGATCAAATACATGATTGTAATAGCAAGATGCCATGCATCGAATTGCAGCGTTGTGTGCGGGACGTGCTCGGCCAAAGGGGATTGCAGCTTGCACAGGTGGAATGAATCACCACAGGTGGAGTCAATACAGCTTGAAAACACATAAATTGCACACCCAACCCCCTCACATAACCACACCCACTCCAAAATGCTACCGGCAGGACTAGCGATGTTGGCCCTGGGGGACCTGATAGCACTGCAAGTACTCCAACTTCAAGAAGAAGACGAACACTAACTACTACAACAACCGGCTGCACAGAGGAGACGCAGGAGGAGGAGGAGGGCAAGGCAGGGCCAGCAAGGCCCGCCAGCACAGCCACTACCACCACGCAGGCAGCCCGCAATCCCACGCCTCCGAGCACATCCGTTCAACCTCACGGATGAGCAGATCCACACCCTCTACCGTTTGGACCGGGACACCATAACCGCCATTGTGGACATGACACAGGCTGACCTTGTCAGCATGATAGATAGCCCAACCGCCATCCCACCCCTACTGAAGGTGGTGTCTGTACTCCACTTCCTGGCCACAGGCACCTACCAGCACACAGTCGGACAGTTGCATGGCATTTCACAGCCAGTGTTCTCACGGACACTATTGCAAGTGCTCGATGCCCTCCTGAAGCACGCAGACGTCTACATCTCTCTACCACGCTCGGAGCAGGAAATTACGAACACAAAAGTGGGATTCCATGCACTTGGCGGCATACCGGGTTGCATTGGTGCCATCGACTGCACCCATGTGGAATTGGTCGTCCCACAGGCCATGGAGGCCCAGTACCGCAACCGAAAACAATTTCATTCTCTTAATGTACAAATGGTGTCTGACTCCAACAGGATCATTACACATTGTTGTGCACACTTTCCTGGATCAACCCATGATTCTATGGTCTTGAGGAACTCTACAATACCACGCTACATGGAGCGACATGCAGGGAACAGATCCTGGCTACTCGGTGAGTCTCATTTCATGCATGATAATGTGGGGTATGTGATGCGGCAATGACCTGGCAGGAAGGGGGGGGGCGTACGTACCAATGTCATTCCACAAACATCCTTTATTGTCCACATACAGGTGATGCCGGGTATCCACTGAAGAGATGGCTCCTTACACCACTCCGGAACCCACAGAACCAGCATGAGGAGGACTACAACCATGCCCACTCACATACCCGTGTAGTCATAGAACAGGCATTCGGCCTACTGAAGACTCGTTTCCGCAGCCTCAGCAGGTCTGGCGGGGCACTCCTGTACCGCCATGAGAAGGTTGCAAAGATGGTCATGGCATGTGTCATGCTACACAAGATGTGCGTACGTAGAAATGTGCCCATGCCCCCTGACGCAGAACTGCAAGCACCTGATGATGGTCATGATGAGGGTGGGGATGTGGCAGCACCTCAAGGAGTCTGCGAGGCACAGGAGGGCCGTGACATTTGTCAGATTCTCATTGATTCATTCTTCTAGCACTCACGCCTGGTGGCTGATACATGGACACGGGACTCGTGGCACTGTGTGTGTCTGGAACATGCACAATATGGACTGTGCGCCTATAAAGGCCTCGTACACAAAGATCAATGTCCACACATCTCATTGGATGATCGTGCATTGTTTATAGCATATGTGAAATTATGTTACACACTCCATCGACCCGCCACCCAAGTGAGCCCAACACACCCCCTCCACCCTCCTACCTCCCCCCCGAACACCAGTGTCCGAAGATGCTCATTGTCAGTGGGCAGACGCTATTGCAAGCCCCCTCTCCGGGTATCAGGGGCACCCCTGCCTGTGGAGCGCAGGTTCCTCCCAGATCTACGTTGGGGGCTGCCCTGGACGGAACTTGCAACGGATGATGTCTCTGCCTGCTCACGTCCATGCATGTCCCTAAGGGTTTGTGAGAGCTCTGTGAGCACACGGCGCACAGCGGCAAGTTCAGCACATACGTCTTTGGACGTTGCATGCAGTTCCCCCCTCAGGCTCTCGGTGCTTCTCTCCATTTGTACTCTCAGGCTCTCGGTGCTTCTCTCCATTTCTGCCCTAAGTGTCTCAGTTGATGTTTCTATGGCTGCCTTAGTACCCCCACATTCATCAGCATGGTCCTTGAGGAGCGTGGCCAGTTGCTGCTGTTGCACGATCACCTGGTCGAGGGACTGTTGCCTCTGCTGTGCCATGGCCATTTGCGGTGGTGTCACAGAGGGGCTGGTCACCTCATGTTGCCTTGCCACAGGGCTTGTGGGGGATGGCCAGTCGTTGTCTTGTGGGTGCCCCTGCGTGGTATCCTCATGGTGTACGGGATGGAACAAACAGGGGGATTGAGACAGGTCATGGATGGATCTTACTTCGACATCCCCGTTTTCTGTGTCGGAGCATGCTGCCATTAATGCAGTGTCACCTATGGTGCTGCTGCCACCAGAAGCAGTGCCTTCTGTGGCATCCATTGGGGGGACCTGTGGTGGTGCTGTTGTGGGCATGCTGGCTGCTGGGGTGCCTGTTGAAGTTCCCTCCTGTGTGCTGCCACTTGATTTGTGCTGCTGCCGTGTCTTGATGCGTGCAGCTGAGGTGGAGGGTCTTTGGCCGTTGGTCTTGGCCCTCTTTGCAGGTGTGCTGGTAGGGGTGTCCTGGAGCTCGTCGTTTGAATCGGACCCTGTGGTGGAGTAAAGGAGGGCGAGCGTTATTAATGGGTCTGTTGAAATTGGAATGGCAATGTATCACATGCATTGGGGTGGTACCTGAGGGTGATTTGGGTCGGGGCCTTGGAGGTGGTTTCATTTTTGTGTGGATTGAGGATGCAGTTGTTTTACAGCCTGCAGTTAGGGTGTGCCTGCTGCACGTGTAGAGGGTGTTTTTAGGATTTTTAATTATTTATGTATTTAATGTGAGTTTTAAAGGCCAATGTATGTGGACGTTCTCCTGGACATGTGTTACTGTTGCACTATGTGGACACATGGTACTTCACATGATTGGACATTGTGGATTTAGCATTGTTTTATTTGGCCCACCTACCTGATTCTTCGGATGTCTGCACTCCTTTCTCCATCCCTCCGACTCCCTCTATACTCTCCATACCAATGGTGGAGGCACAGATTTCTTCCCAGGGGGTCAACTTGATGGGTGATTCCGATCCTCCCCCGGTAGCTGTGGCAATGTTACGGTTGGCGGATAGTATGCTCCGTACGCGTATCCGCAGGTCGTCCCATCGCTTTCTGCATTGCTGTGGGTTGCGGGGTGCGGTCCCCACCACACTTACCCGCTGTGCCACCAGGGCCCATATGGCCTTCTTGTTCGCAAGTGCCGTCCTGGTCATTTGCGTCGAGAAGACGACGGCAGCATTCTCCTGGAGGGTCTCTGTGAGCACGGTGAGTTCCTCACGGGAGAAGTGGACCTGCCGCTTGCGGTCGCACGCTTTTTTCGCTACTTTTACCATTTTTATTGCTTTCACTAGGGTGGATGACGGGTTGGGATGTGTCTCAGGGTAGTATTTTTTATGGTTGTGTGGGAATTCTGATTTTATAGGTGTACGGCGTCCTGTTTCCCGTTCCGGGACCATTTTTTTACTTCCGTTTCCGTATATTTACGGTCACCGTACTTTCCGATTGCCGCTCATTACGGTGACCGCTCAGATGGGTGGCGGAATTGCACCTAGGGCGCCGTATGACGGCGGTAAGGGGCGTTTTGGGGACATTTCCGCCATCGCGGACTTTGCACTTCCGCCATGGCGTAGTGCTCGTGCCCGATGGGTCGGAATTAGCCGCACTTTGCTCCGTCGTGCAATGGCGGAAACGCTATTTACGCTATGGCGGTCAGGTCAGTCACTTTCCGCCAGGGTCGTAATGAGGGCCATTGACTTTTTGGGGGAAGGTCAGGGAAAGTATAAAGTACCCGAGGAGTTGAGTTGAAAGTGAGATTTATTGTTTATTTGTTTTATTATTTGCAATACGCAAGCCTACCCTCGGTTAACAATGCGCAGCATTTATATGAGATTGCGAAACTTAGTTACAGCAACAAAAATATATACATATACATATTCACAAGGTCAGCGATATGAGGTGAATAGAAAGAGAAGTCAAAGATGACACCCATGTTGTTCGCCACCCAGGATGGTGAATGGAGGGTTTAGGGTTAGCATACTTTGTATGCACACTGTACAATAACATTATTTTCAAAAAGACAATCAGATTACAATGATTTATTTAAACTGGGATTTGGACTTCTCAACGAGCTCTGCTTTAGGTGGACATGGCACAGTGGCAATGTTTGGTGGCAATGCATCAGTGCTCTGCACAGAAACGCACAGAATTCCATATCTGTGCTTCTCTAGTACACTAACAATAAGGCCTTTAACAAAGTCGAACTACATTTCCTCATAAACTGTTTTTACCCCCCATTTCTTAGTTCTTTTTTCAAAGGTCGTAGTGTAGCGAGGCATCCCTACATTTCCCATAGTCCTAGACTGGGTTGTAGGTCAACTGGTCGAATCTAAATGGTCGACAGGACAAATGGTCGACACCAAAAGGTCGACAGGTCAAATGGTCGAATTTTTTATTTTTGGGGGGGTCCCCCGCAACCCCTTCTTTTTTTGTTGCTAAAAACCCCTTTTTTCCCTAAAAGAAAACCTAAAAAAATATATATAACTAAAAAAAAATTAGATCATTTGTCCTGTCAACCAAATTGTGTCGACCATTTGTCTGTCGACCATTTGTCTGTCGACCATTTGACTAGACACCCTTAGACTGTTCACGGGCCACTTTCTCGTTATGGGCCAAGAACGCTAGTAGAGTCCTATGTTTCATGCCCTGTAAGCTGAAATGCAATCGCTTTGGCCTGTACTTTAGGCACATATTGTGGAACACCTCCAATTGTCCTGTGTGACAGAATTCTGTCAGTCCCTTCAAATCTCTTGATAGAGTTTTATCGAATCTCAATGGCTTTGTGTGTAGGTGAAGATGCAATCAACCACTTCTTCTTCCGTGCCTCCTCTGTGGACAAAGGGCCATGTTCACATTGGTGGAAATGTTGGTTTTCTGTCCAGCGGTGAACGTTGGTACAGTGGTGCATCAGTGACTGCCATTTTTCAAGTACGATTTCCACTGACCCTTCACAAGTTTTGGAGCTCCACCAAAGATGGTTACTGATAGACTGGGACCACTGTGAAATACTTTCAAAACCTTTTTTTTCCCCTGCAGCCAAGATTTTCTTTTTGATTGATTTAGCAAGATGCCATACGTCAAATTGATGTTTAATATGTGGTAACTACTCTCTCATTGTCTTGGCAATTGAAACGTGTCTGTCTGTGGCTATGAGATCGATGTGCATTACCCTTGATTGTAGCTATTTCAATGATTTTATAAATCCTAGTTTCTCCATGGCCACTGAGGATTTACATTGGGACACCTGGACGACCACCAAACTCACAATTTTCTTACTATCCATATCCTGAAAGTGGAAGGTGCAGTACTTGGCAGAAAATCCAGGGCTGTCGCACTGTCCATCGCCGGCTAGCCTGAATCGTTTCCCTTCGAATGTACTTGCTAGAGACAATTGTTCAATTTTCCAAGCATCACTAATGGCCGGAAACAGATAATCATGTTGGTATTTGTAGTACTGTGTTTTAGAAATGAAATGGAGTCCCACAAACTGAAAGAAAGACTCTAACTTTCTAAAACTGGACCCACTAAAAAGTGAGGCAGCTGCACACAGTAGATTGCCTGCTGGCAGCTTCCCAAGCATCGGTTGTGCAGACCATGAGAACGCATGATTTAATCTACAGGCGGCATGTATTTTGACGTTACTGCCTTGTTTTTGACGAGTCACATGAATCAATTGCTCCCCACATACTTCCCCTCCAACTGAATGCCCATATTTCAGCATACTTATAATATCCATCAAACAACTGTCGAATACTATGTATTTGCCCTCTTTCATTAGACTGTCATCCGGCGTGAAAGTTGTTTCGGACTGTGCCGTTGAGGACATATCGACAAATTTGAAAGAAATATCGCTGATATCAAGTTCTGATGCGTCGTTGGGTGCTGCTGCTGCTTCATTCTCTGTCATTTCAACATCTGTTACTTCAGCATTGATGGGAGAACACAAAAATGTCGACAGCTTTTTGGGTGGCATTTTTTTGGCGGGTGTAGATTGTGTGAATTGATCTGCGACTACTTCAGAGCTATCTTCAATACATTCAGTATCATCTTCTTTTGATGGTGCGGTCGAACTGTAGCAATGGTCCAATAAAACTTTACTGGATTCTCCAGACACATTCTATTCATGTTCTGGCCATTGGACATGATGAGCATCTCGAGTCTCAACACTCCGCGTCTGAATTAATATTTCCTCCATAGTGTAAATGGTCTGGCAAGCAACATCTCTCATTTGCTTCACTGTTTGTGTATGTATAGTTCGTACACCCACGGGTAACTAGAGGACAGATTGGAAAAGGGATGTTCATTTTAAGCACAATATAAAGTATAGTACAATTGACAGGAAAAAAACATAATATAGTCCCCAACACAAAACAATTCCTAAAATTATGAACTGTTTGTAACTAACCTTATTTTTGTTTCTTTTCTTTGCAACTTTCTTGACTCAAACTTCAACATCTGCATGCTGGTGCTCCAATTCGTTTCCGCATGTCTTCCCTTCCTCTTGCGCTGCAACAACTATATTTTCTGGATCCGCATAGACAGCACGGAATGACGCTCCATCGACTCCCTGAAACATAGTACTTTCATTACTATGTATCACAATATTGAAAACATAAAACACACGGGAGGACGAACACACAGGTACATCTCAATAGCTAAACACAAATTAAACATTCTGTAGAACAATCAAACGACAAGTATTCGAGCTCTGATGATCTAGTTCGATGGAACTGTCAGTATCCATACCTCTGGCTCCGCATGGACTGCCATGAATGGTTGTATTGGAGAGGAGGCATCAGCAACTCCCTGAAACACAGTACTTGCATTAGTATGGTTTTCAATATTGGAAACATAACACACACTTGGGGTCGACGGCATAGGTACATATAAAGAGATAACCACAAATGATGCATTGTCTAAAAGAATCAAGGTATATCTAAATATGATCAGATTTCATCGACTTATTTCTCCGATTTATTTACATCTGCATCATCTAAATGGGATGTTGTTATTGTAGTGGAAGCTCTGTCATCTCCCTGAAACACAGTACTTGCGTTAATAGGGAAGAAAGTATAGCAAATGGAATCACGTTATATGATGACGCTCGATGGAGCTGTCAGTATCCATACCTCGTGCTGCCGAAGAATATGTAGGGATGTTGTAAATGTAGTGCGTACTTCCGAAAGCTGTTGCACCGATTCATACACGCAAGGTCCCGCTTCCACTTCCCCTGGAATTACTTGAATGTCAGGCTCCGCATCAAGTGCAGGGGTTGACGCTCCATCAACTGCCTGAAAGATAGTACTTGCATTAGTAAGGATTACAATATTGAAAACATAACACACACTTGGGGTCAACTGCACAGGTACATATCAATGGCTAACCACAAATGAAACATTGTGTAGAACAATCAAACGACAAGTATTCCAGCTCTGATGATCTAGTTTGATGGAGCTGTCAGTATCCATACCTCGTGCTGCTGAAGAACATCTAGGGATGTTGTCAATGTGGTGGACGCTTCAGCATCTCCCTGAAAGACAGTACTTGCATTACTATGGATAACACTAATCATGACTGAAAACAAACACCAGTAGACGTTAACTAAGGTGTATATCAATTGGAAAGCACTAACCAAACATTTGGTAAAATAATTACACAATACAATAAAATTATTACTTGACATGCATAAAACATGTCTGTAGCGGAATAGCCAAGTAAGATTATCTGATACGCGCTAGAAGTGGTTGATAACTGCGAGCACGTCACGGATGTAGAATGTTCTTGCTTCAGATTCAAGGGATAGTCAAGCAGTTGTAAAGGTAAATTATTGATTGATAATGAAATGCCAATATTAAAAATTGCCATGTAAGGAGACAGAATACTTGAGAGTAATGCTATTGAAAATGCGCAATATAGCACAGTTCCCTGTGCCCATATATAGATTTCGTTTGTGGGTTATGAAATCGAAAAAGAATATATTGATAAATGTCATTATTCAAAAAGCTATACACTCATATCAATGTCGAAAGTATTACAAGGGACACAACACCTAAAATATCAATGAATCTATTCGGCTACCACAAGGCCTAAAGCTAAATCCGGACACTTGACTCACTAGTGGTGGAATGTGGAAGAATAGAGTGGGAATAGCGTTCGCGAGCAATTTTCGTGTCGTTCGTCGTTTATTCTTCTTTGTTACCCAAGATGTTGTGTATATGTTCGAGGAAAAGTGCCGGCTGCAGATGCGGTATCGATCACCCCTCTTGTCCTCTAAGACTTGTTGGACTCTACTTTCCAGCTCATCCAGTGGATATCCGCAATGTCTGACCGGTTTTCTTATTCGATCAACAGTTTTCGGGAATACATGTATTGTAGTGCCTTCAGATTTAGCATGGGTCTTCGAAGGGCAACCGCTAATCGAACAGGCAGGCATTGTTGAAAAGTCTGAAAAGTAAATATCAACATTATTATACAATCTTGATGAATAAAAATGTGATACAAAAGTAAATGAACCATACAAGGTTCAATGCAAGGTTTGTTTTGGTCGCAGGAACTATACCAGTTCATCATGTGCGGCTTAGTATTTGCATAAATTGCAGAAATGTATAAATGATGTGACTAAACTCTGAACATGTGACTCGTCCCTTGGATGTTCTGTCTTGCACGAGAAGGAAACATGCTTACATTATAGACTGGACCCACGAAGGATGCAATTCGATGACAATTGATACAGATCAAAATAAATAGATCTATTGATAGCATAACAATGGAAACTCAAGTCAATATCAATGAGACAAATGAACATAGCACTATTGAGTATTCTACTCGCAAATAGATAGAAATTTAAAAATCAACAAAATATGACTAGGATACATGGCCTTACCTTGACCAACAAACAGTTGGATTCAGCAAGCAGAGCAGTATGTTGCAGGAGAACAGGTAGATGGCCACAGGTAGCACACTGATGATTTTGCTCAAAGCGGTCACAGAAGTTCACGGATAGCACGACGACGAGCAGATTAGCATAGATCTCAGTGGTTCCCAGGTAGCACGTTCAGGAGTTGACTTGAAAAGCACAAAGATGTTCTCATGAGACATATCAAGTGGTTTATAAAGTATTACAAACAGGGGTGTGTTTGTGAATGAATGACATGTGTATGTCGTGGTATTGTATGGTTTGCCGGGGACTGGCCAGCGTGAGGGGGGGTGTCCTAGCCGGACACATGGGGTCTGAGGAGGCCATGTGAGAGATGGGCCCTTGGCGTGGGATACCTTTTGAAGTGTACATGCTGTTTGGCACCTTGGCCGTTCGCGCCCCTGACATCCCCCCATGGCAGCGTGCATCCACTGGCGCAAACCGCCTTTGATAGAGGGGGGTGGGATGGATGGGCCTGGGGCATGCAGATAAGGCACAGGAAGACTGCTGAATGGAGACACACTTATGTGGACTGCAGGGGGGTGGCCTGCTTCAAGGGGGAGCCCTGCCTGGAGACACAGAGTCTGAGGAGGCCATGTGAGCGATGGGCCCTTGGCGTGGGATACCTTTTGAAGTGTACATGCTGTTTGGCACCTTGGCTGTTCGCACCCCTGACAGCCCCCCATGGCAGCGCACATCCACTGGACTTGTTGTTATGGACTTTTGTTTTTGTTAAACTAACCACTTTTTTGTACTTTATATAGTTATACTTTGCCTTTGATAGGGGAGGGGGGTGGATGGGCCGGTGGGTGTGCAGACAAGGCACAGGAAGACTGCTGAATGGAGACACACTTGATTCATTTAAAAAATCTAAACAACCGTTGTTAAAATATATGTGGTGTTTTATTTTGTTTCTTTTTTTGATGGCACAAAAATACAAAACTTTAGACATTGTACAGGTCAGGTTGCAGCACAGCGAGGGAAAATCCCCTGTACTGACCGCTGTCACTCGGGAAAGTTTCTCTTATGGCACGAACGGCACAGGCGGGTATTACTCTTCAAACGCGGTGTCCAAGCCTCCCGTGAAGCCACCATGTAAAGGAACGATAGGCCACCAGCCGGTACCACCTGTGAAAAATAATGATACAAACTGTTTTTAAATGACCAAGATAAGTTGATTAAACGTTTGTTGTCAATGACAATTCTTGTAACTAATGGCATTCTGCTCGGACAAATGCTATCTAGACACTGCACACTATTGAATGACTTTCATGCGTTACAATGATATGTACATGTAATTTTGGATATAGGAGACAACCATGAAATAGTAGTGGCATTACAAGCAGATTATACTTACTCGTTACTCGGATTACGAGGACGAACAGTTGCGCGAAGTTCGTGCATAAGCACCATCATTATCCTCAACACGGACCGTGTGAGGCAGGCTGCCCTGAAGTCTGGCAGCTCGGTGATGAATTGCGGTCGTGGCACGCCTTCCGAAATGTAGGCCACGCATCCCGAGTTTTCACAGCAGCAGCAGTTCTCCTCCTCGGTTGGCATTAGCTCGCACCGATTGCATGTGCACCATGTGGAAACACCGTCCATGCGACTAGGTCCAGTGTCTTCATCCGTTGATTCGTCCTGCCAACTGCCGTCTGAAGCCCCATCGTTTTCGCGTGTTTCCCTTTCCAGTAGTTCCTCCTCGGTATACTCGGGCTCGTACATGTAGGGCATTATTATAGCCATTGTGTGGTAAACAAACTAAAATAATTTATAGCAATGGTACAGGTGTTCACACGGGCTACAAGCGGCAAAGGTAGCTGACCAGAGCACAGAAACGAGTCACAGAATACTCAAAGTAACACAGAGAGAGGAATGGAATCCAAAATCTGCTGCTGTGTGTTGTGAAACAGTCTGTTTATACTTATTGAGGAAAGAGGCATCTTGCCATTTCCATGGCGACACGTCATTAGCTGAAGCGCAGCGATTGTTGACACAAGACGTACTTTGGCATTGTGAAATGGGCGGTACGCGTCTGCTGATGACAGGCTCAGAGGCGGGGGGTATGATTTAGTGCCGCAAAAGCAGGTCAGCCAGGGCAATGGGGCAAGTAGTAGGATTATCAGGGCAGCGCCCTGGTGCCTGTTTTCGCATGTGTTTAATGGAGGAAAACTCAGGTAAGGTCCACAGGAAATTTTTCTAAAATCGAGCCATGTAGGCTTAAAAACAAATGGCCGACCCGTAGGGACAATAAACATTTTTGACCAAACCATTCCTTTAAGTTTTGTAGAACTGTGCTGATTATTTTAATTAAGAATATTTGACCATAACAAGCTTCACCACTTTCATACAGGAGCAGAGGTTTATAATTGTTTACAGCTGCAAGTTTTAGTTTCATGTTTAAAACCATGTTCAGTTTCTTGAGTGACTTCTAGATTAATGGTGAGTTGTTCATCATTTAGCTGTGATTCGAGCACTGACAAGTCTTCCTCAGATTGTTTATATTGAAAGACAGTATTTTTTTTTTTACCTCATGGCTATTTCTGCTTCATTTAGAATGAGTGGTTCTTCTAGTGGTTCTTGGCCTCAGGAGTGTCTTTGTCTAGTTGAGCTTCAAGTTCTTCCTCTTGTTGGCGTTCATTGTCCAACATTTGTTTGTATTGTTTGTGATTGTAATTTGTTATACTGCTTTCATTTGCTTTGAATGCAGCTTCAAATGAGTCATAGTCACCTCATAATTATTTTTCTTTTCCCCAAGGTTTAAAACGTTGGAGTAGGGCCATTTAAAATAGTTCTCTACATTGTGGAGATTTAAATGATAACTTTAGATGATTAGTTAGATTGGGTTTGGTGAGTTTCACTAGGCTTCCTTCACAAGTTGAGTCTGAATATTTGCCAATTGTCTCATTTGGTGTGACATTGTTTTTGTAGGTATAGTTTTGGGCAATGTCGTACAGGTGCACGTTTTCCAAAGCAGTACTTCTGTTTGGGTAGTATATGTCAATTAAATTATTTTTTAAATCTCCTGGCTGTTGGGATCATTTGTGATTGTGTTTTCTATCTCTGGGTAGGATTTTAGAACTATTTTTCTGGTGCAAGGTTCAGCCAGACAATGTGTTCAGTAAGGCTGTACCTTTTAATTGGTCTACAGCTTCGTAGCACCTGCATACTCTATGGGAGAGCAATTTGATACCAAAGCTGAAAAACTTTTGTGATAGTGTTTTGTCGGATGATATGTCAGCCCAGCGTTCTTTTAGCAACGTTTTCTTATATTTGGTGAGATATCTTGAACTGCAGTGGAATTGTCTGGAATGTATTGTATGTCTATGTTTGTGTTCCATAAGAGGGAAATTATTGCATTGTTATTATTTATTTACTTGGATGCTTTGTTCCTTTTTAATGTGATTTTCCTTTTATGTTGTGTCTAACAGAAGACTTCAAGCTATTTACTTGTCCTTTTGTGCAAATTGGTCTAGGGAAGCCAAAGTAACATTTGGTATAGTATTTGCCTTTGTTATATTTCTCTGTCAGCAGTATTTGCCACACTTATTTTTTCGGAAGCGTAAGATTTGTATATGTGTATACACATACAACACATGTGTATGTATATGTAGTCCACTATCTTTGGTTTGTGAAGGGGTGTCGCAGCTGATGTATTTTTCAATAAACTGTAAAACAGTGGCGTCACTATCATGGCCACATTTTGGAACATCTTTTATCCACAAAAGCATTTGGATGCGTGGTGCTTCTCTGGATTGATATTCTTTTCTCTAAAGAAGTGTTGCACTTCTCTGATCCTAGGTGTAGTTTTATTGCTGATAATGAGCAGCATCACAAAGAAGCAATGGTCAATGTACCTTGATACAGAGTTCTCCTGGTGTTTTTATATCTATTCTGCCTTTATTTTGGTTTGCAGTGCGTAAGAAGTCACGCAAGTTATCCCATGCGTACTCTGCACAACTTAAAGTAAAAAACTGTGTGGATGGGCCTAGGTTCCTTAGCATACAACGTAAATCAGCATGACATCAGAACCAGTATTCTTTTGTACCATGCATGCTTGCCAAGAGATTTGTGATACTTGACTGCAAAACTTCATCTTTGTCTTTTATTTTTTAAAGCAGTTGAGTTTCCGATATGAATAAAAAATTAAAGCCTGTTTTTAATGTGCGTGCAACTCCATAACATAGAGTTTCTAGGTCACTTTTGAAGAGGAGGTGGAAAATGTATTCGACATTTTGTCTGAATCTAGGGTCTTCAGAATACATTCTTAAAGAGCAATCTTCTGATGTGCTAATTTGCGTGGACCTTTCATCATATCTTCCTCCTTTTCCTGTAGGAAAGAGTAGAGGAAAAGAACATGCTTCTACACTTTTTTCCCATATGCTCATTGGGGATCCTTTGGCTTGATGCATTTGATATGTTTCTAATGCATCATCAATGGTGTCTTTGGAGTGTAGTGGGTGAATTGTATACGGGTCTAAAATGTTGGCTACACTAACAGGATCTACACATTCAAATTGGCCAGTTGCTGGTGAGTCTTGAATTATTTGGGTGGTTTCTCTTAAGTTTTCCTCTATGTTTATATCTTTGTAGTATTCATTGTTTTCTTTTAGATATTGTCGAGCTTGTCTAACTTTGTTTAAGTTGACTAGTTGTTGCCAAATTCGTTTGTCTTTTGTTGGCGCACCATTAACTAGTACAATCAAATATTGATCTATTGGTTGTTGTACTCCTTGAGTTTGTACATTTTCTTTTACATCTAATGGCAAATGTACTACTTTGCCACAGATGCCCTTTAGTAGCTCTAATGGAGGTAATTTGGCTGATTTCGGTTGAAGGCATATTATAGCTTGAAATGGGTGCTGTGTTTGGATGATAATGTTCTCATACAAGTTAAGTTGTTGAAGAGCTTTCGGAAGTGGGAATATTTCTAGTTTATTAGTGATAGCATGTGATGGCATTTGGTTATTGTCAAGCTTTGTGTTGCAGTGCGTGCAAACTGCTAAGGGGTCAGTTATTTTCTATTCACTTTCTGCTGTTAGAAATAATGCGAATTGGAACCATTGGGATTCTTCATTGTCTTTTGCAGTCTATGGGCCTCATTACGAGTCAGCCGGTCCGGAAAGAACGGTGGTGGTAAATCTGCCACCACCATTCTTTCCGGACCGGCTGATTAAGAGTCCTGCAGGCGGGAGGTGTCACTCCCGCCAGGTCTGACCTGGCGGGTTTAATGCCACCCGCCTGCAGGCGGACATGGACACACTGGCACCATTACAGCATGGTGCCGGTGTTTCCACTTCCCCATTCCCGGGGAGTCCTATGGGACTATGGTACTCCATGGGAATGGGGATTAACAGAATTCCACCTCCAGAATTACCGGGTCACTGGGGGTTGTAATGCCCCAGTGATTCCGGCAATCACGGAGGCGGAATAGTAATACGAGTCTGGCGGTAACCTGCCGGAATTTCCGGCACGTTTACCGCCGGACTTGTAATGAGGCCCTATATGTACTATTGTTGTGCTCTTTTTGCTCATTTTTTATAAAACATTCTGCAGCAACAGACACATATTTGGTCTGGTATTTCAGCGGATGTGTTTTGAAACTTAGCTATTTCTTTTTTGTATGTGTTTATTAGGTCGTTGGTTTTCATGAGGTTTTCGGTAATGTTTTCTGAAGTATTAACGTGGGATGTGCTCTATTTCTTGAAGCAGTTCTGTGGCTGTTCCATGTAGGAGAATGTTATTTAAAGTTTGCAGTTCAAGAGCAGGACTTTTTGCATAGTATAGTCGCTGCACAAGATTCTGCATAGTAGAATGGTGTGTTGCTAACATTTTGATGTGGTGGAAAGTGCTTTTGCAAGCATTTCCTAAAATGCAGTCAAATGAATGTCGTCACAGACCAGTGCGACTGCACACTAGACAGGATTCCATGGTTTGTAAAGTTTTCATTGTACTTTTATCTTTTAGTTTCACATAGTGATTGAGGAATTGTGGTAAAGCTTTAAAGGATTGTTGGTGTACATTAGACATTGAGCTGCATGTCCATTTGTACACTGGACGGTTTGTTTGGGTGAAAGGAGCATTCGGTTCAAAGTTTGCTGGGACTTTTTTTCTATAAGGATTTCTTTCTGCCATAATGGTGTCTTCCACCATTTCATACCCTCAACCATTATTGTCTATGGCAATTGTTTTTTGTTCTTGTTTATAAGCTTCTTCATTGAAATATGTTTCTCTGCTGCTTCTGTGAATCCATTTGCCATCACAGCAGTTTAAAAGGGTCTGTATATTGAGACTGTGCATGTTTAGAAGTACTTTTTGTAATTTATTGATTAATTTATTTAGTGGTTTCATTCTGTTTAAAATCAATATTAACAATGTTCTCTTTAGTAGAAAAGCACTGTCAATTAGAGCTTGCAGGATTAGTCTACTGCAGGCGTTTTTAAGGGTAGATCATGACTTTTCAGCTGTTTTTACAAGATTGTGAAGAACCCTACGGTGGAACATTTTCTGTAACATATAATTTTTGGATTGCTTTACCGTGACTATGTTAACACTGGTAGATACAGTGTTGAGTTTGTTAGTAGGTCTGCTTTTCTTTGTACATATTTTCTTACTTTCAGTTTTTGCAAGAATGGGCTTACCTTTTTGGTCGTGGCTGGTTTAATTTTGCTGAGCGATTATATTAGCTCTTTTGTTTTAATGTTTTCTATAAATTGCTTTACAGGTGGATGACTATATGGTGTAGTTTTATTTTTATCTGTTCTATATTTTCTTTCTTTTCTACTGAGTTGCTTTTTAGTAGGCTTTTAGTTGTGTCTGTTGGGAAAACGGAAAGTTTGGGTTGGACAGTTGTGCAATGTATATGCATGTATGGTGCATGGGTTTGTGGGTGTGATTGTAGAGATGAATAGAGTTTGATTGTGAGATGGTATATTAGGTGTGATTGGGAATGTGAGAGTAAGAGTCTGCAGAGATGTGATTGTGTTGGGTTAGTGAGTAAGGGAGTGGTGGGTTTTTTGGAATCTGTAGGGACATTGTGCAGTTTTGAGGAACAGAGTGGGTGTTGCAATGGTAATGTTTAAATTGAAACAGGAAGAGTGTGAATGGTAGAATATAATGGCTTAGAGTGAACAAAATGTTGGTTTGAAAAGAGTAGTTTGGGGTAATATGTAGTTGAACTGTCCTGCTGTAATTACATACAGATACATGGTACATTAATGTACTTACTTTGTTGGATGTGAAGGGTATTCATTTTCTAGTTCTTGTCTTCGGTTATGTGCTTCTTTCCTGCAATTGTGAAAGAAAGTTAGTGGAGATATGTGTTACCGGTGAAGTACTTGTAGTTAGCAAGGTTGTTATTTATGAAGAAAGGGGGAGTGGTGGGGAAAACAGTTAATAGAATTGGTGGACGGTTTCCAGCCCTTTACGACAAGGTAGCAATACCCTTGAGATGGATGGGGATGCAGAAGTTACTCAAACATCAATAATAAAAATGACTCAGGTAGTTGGCAAAAGGATAACTGTTTTAAGATCAATTATCTAAAACAGGGAGTACAGCGGACATCAACTGACGTCTCAGAGTAAGATTTCTCAATGCATCTTAAAAAAGCATTCTTTTGGAGCAAAAAATCATCATTGATGATTTTAACCTACATATTACTAATGTCATCCTACGTGGAAAACTACAAAAACCTAATGGCAATTGTGATAGGCTCTTAAGGAAACTATAAGTATACAATCCATACTCATCTATAAGAGTGAAGAAAAGTGATAGGTTTCTTAACATCAGGTGGGGCAACTATGCCCTCCCCTTAAACAGGTCACTATGAACGTCACTAAATACATGACGTCCCATTGGCTGCACAAATTATAGGACCCTTAATCACGCAGCCCCCTACAATTGGTTGGCACTCTAACCTCTGTCAGTACTTTTTCACGTATGTTAGCAGCACACAGGCTCTGGACCTCCAGGTGCTGGTGAGCTAGTCTTGAACCATAGCTTCCCACCAATTAGCATATTCATCTATCATCAACTCAGTTGGTCTACTGTCAATTAAGGCTTTCAACTTGTCCTTGGAAGTGTTCTTTTGCTCTGGAGTATTCAGGGGAGTGAAGCCACACTCTGCCCTCATGCGTAGATGTAACCATCGTCTTCGTCCAACTTCATCCGTCCACATAACTGAAGACCACAAAATCGAACCTTAGTGTTTTTAAAATATTATTTTCTAATAGACCTTTGATGTGTTCCTTTTTTTTTTTGTCCATGTCTTCTGAACAAGAGTTTAATTCTTTCACACAATTTGCATCGAATGTCTGCTCACCCCAGCTTGATAAGACCTTGGCTTCTTGGGGCTCATCCACTCTCACCTTTCTGAGATCTGCTTCTGTAATTCAATAGATTTTTTAACTGCGACACACTTGAAACAAGGCCTTTCTTCACTGGTCCAGCTCTGCTATAATACGTAGTTGAAACACCCATTCTTTACTCACTTCTATTTATATATATGTATATGTTGGCGAATGCTGCAATCTATTCACTATAAAGCTAGCCTCAAGAATATTTGATCTGCTTGCGTTTCTTTTCATATGTACATGTGTAAAATGACTTGATATATTCATCGCTTCTGCAGCATAAGCTTCTTCATCTTGATCCCAAGATATCACTTATCCTTGGTACTTTCTTGATGCCTTATAGAATATCTGCATTCTCTTGTCTCTGCATCTCTTCCATGTACGTCAGCTCGGCTCTGCATGATGTCACCATTCTTCTCTTCCATTTGTTGGTCCTGCTTCTTCTGGGATTTCATTCAAATGGCCATCATACTGTCTCGTATGCAAATATGCCTTTCTCAGTGGGAACATTGCTTCCAGGATTCTCTACGATATCAGTATTTTCACTGGTACTGCACAAGTCTCACACTCCGGTTCCCAACATATAGGTAAGATGGGTGAAATAGTTGAGGTGGGGGTACTTGGCTCCTTCTCTACATGCCCCCCTCTGGGCAATTCATCGACTACTCTCCCATCATCCTCCATATCTAGACATCCTTGTCTGAAGAAATGCTTCTTTGGGATCCATATCTTTATGACTCCCTTCAGGCACCCAGCTGATCTCACATGCTCATCTTTGAGGCAAGTTGACAACTTGGACTGCAGTAGATACACTTTCCCACATATTTATTTTGCTTCTTCAGATACATGAACTTCGTTCCCTCAGGTGCGTGGATGCTGGCCTTCACAAAGTCTCTGATTTCTTCATCGGTCAAATCTCTGGCCTTCCATCCTGATTCAACATCAATCATGATTTTCATCCCTATGGCTTTCTTTGCTGTCTTCTTGGTATGTGTGATTATTATCTTGATCACACAAAATCCAAGCAACACCAACACGATCAGGTCTCCAAGGAACTTGAACATGTCTACCATCCATTGTAGAATCGAAGACAAGATTGATCCAAACCAGCTGTCAAGCAATGTCTTCCACTTCGTCTATCATCTGGACTTGTATATTTGTTAGTATCTCTACGGCCTCAGTCAAGGTGCCATACTCAAATGTCATGAGAAGGTATGAACGTGCAACATGATTCTCCGGTTTTTGCACAAACACTTCCATCCATAGCTGTGATCATGCCCAGGACGTATCTATTCTGAAGAGTCATCAGTCATATGGCTCTCATCTCTTCTCTGATAGCATTGAATCCCTTTATGGTCGTGTTGATTGTCTGTAGCAATTCCCATCTGGTAATCTGCAGCCATTTGGTATTTGCTCCAAACTGGATTCTCGGCATGAAGATCAATGTGAGTACGGACAAGGTCTGACTGAACAGTCTGTGATCATACGGAATGGAGTCAAAAGCTACTATTGACTTAGCTGAGAAATAGTTCTCCCTATTGATTCATTTAATCAGCTCCACATATCTCTTCTTTCTCAGGTGAACATCTGCTTTCGGGAAACTGTCAAGGTTCAAATCACTTTTAGGAATCACCAACACTGGAACATGAACATTCACTAGTGACCGTACTCGTCCCCAGTCTGTGGGTAGCTTCATATACGCTCTAGATCCACAAGCCCAATAGTGATCCATGATCACTGCTGTCCCGATGCTCATTCCTTGTGGCTCAAAGATTCAACTACAGTTCCGATTCTCACCAACCTTTCTTGTGCCATTGTTTCTAAAGCAAAGCTTTGCACTCTCCAAAGGCACCATCTGCAAGGGTCCTTCTCTGTCTTTGACCCAAGTCAGTAACTTAGCATGTTTCAACCATAAAGGTTTACACAGCATTTGTGCATTCTCAATAGTTGGCAGGTAGTGACCCATTATTATCCAGTCTTTGCAGATCACTACACTTTCTTCCCAACCATCTGGTGATAACACTGATCCCAGATCTGCATTTGTCCTCTGTTTTTCCATTTATGAATGTCTTCTGCAGATTTTCCTGGGCTCTTCAGTCTTTTGTTTACCTCCCATCTGATTCCAGCTCCTTTCACTCCAGATATTTCATATCTGATTACATGATTCTTAATATGATCTCTTAGCCTTATTTCTGTATCCTGGACATAGTTGTCTTCATCTGGATCTGTCCATTCAGTTGCCCATTTGAGATAGGCTGTTCGACCCATGAATTGGATCCTTGTACGACAGAATGCCAGGTGTGATGTGCAATGTGCTGTCTGGACGTCTATTTCATTTGCTATGAAGATCTTAGCCTTCCCCATGCTATAAGTTAGGAGTGCACACACAAATAATTCCTCCTTTGAGGTCCTCCCTTCCACTTCTTTCATATACTGATACCATTTGTCATTCCCCAAATGTGCTGTACTATCCAGGTAATCATTCAGCTTATGATCATCATCCCTAGCATTTCTCTTAGGTCTTGTTCTTTTCTGATGAGCCTCTATAATTATCTCATGAAACATATCAGCATAACTTTTTGTTATTGGACCAATCATAGGAACATTCATCAGTGGACTGGGTGTTTTTACATGTACTGCCTATGTAGGTTCACTCCTAAACAATCTCTTCCTTTGTCTCTCCTTTCGAGCATTTTTCTGGTGCGCAAGAACAATCCCCACAACACTTTTTTCTAAAGAAAGATGTCTGGTTACATTTGTCATAGACCCAGGCAATTTGACTCCGTCTACTGGAATAAGAATGATTACATAGGGTCTTGGTTGCATAGTAGTTGCCACATATGTAACTTTCTCACGTATAGGAGGATACACAGGAATCCTTGCTCCATTTGGATCTAAGTAGTAAGCAGTGCGTACTGTGAGTGAGAGCAGTATTACTATGAACAAATCACAAGTGTAGATCATACACAAATAAGACCATTTACAACAAGAGCTTCCTGCACATCGTGGACGTCTCTCGTGATCTGCCATAATAAAGTTGCTACGGATGTTGCCCATTTTTCATCTTTTTTAAGGAAGGAAAAATAAACTTTAATCAGGCAACATCATGAACTATTTCTGGAAGCTCCTGAGTCGGCTCCAAAAGTTCCCTCGATCAGCTTCACCTGATTATACGATAATGAACAAAAGTTCCCAGTGAAGACCACAAATTGTTAATAAACCATTGTTCATCCTTAAACAGCATATGGCGCTTCTCCTGTTCCATTAGTGATTTAGAGGTTTGGTGATCTGTATGTGTGACAATAACTATGAAATAGTCTATAATTCACACTGCAGAGTCCGTATATGTTGCACATGCACTTTCTCCTTGAATACAATTTATGGTTTGCTCAAAATATAACATAATCTATTTGAGTGTTTATCACCTCAGAGTTTATTTTTATTTTTATTCTGTGATCCAAGTATTTTCTTTATACATACATCATTTTTATGTTCTGTATACACATTTTTCCTCTATAGTTGAATTCTCTTCATTCAAAACATTTTCATTTTTCTTTCAAAAAATCGTGCTTCAGTTAGCTAATTTTGGCTCCTCAATTGACTGATGTATTGCTCCCCAACTCCGTCTTCCTATGTGACGGTTCATCAGGAGGTGCAAATTTTGACTTGTTTATTGGGTTATTGAGTTTTATTTAATGGTATTCCTAAGGAGAAACAAAACAGGTCATTTATTCCCTGTATTTTTATTTTACTTATTCTTTTACTTTCTGGATATTGTTTACTTACCTGTTGCTCTAATGTCTCTGAACTTGTTTGTTGCTATGGTTGCATGCCTGATTTGCTTCTACAGGTTTAAACGTGCTTTTTTCCCTCAGTTGATATTTTTCTTCCTGTGAATATCTAAATGTATAATGCGCTTAGTTTTACTACAGATCGTAAATACTTAATTTTCAATCATTATTGAAATGATACTACATTTGCTGCTTTTTGTATTTGCAATATTATGCAAATCAGTGGCTTACCTGAGTATCTTTTTGCCGCTCTGCGTTCTTTCGTGGTACGATTGCCTTGAGATGTGTTCATAATTGCTCTTTTTATAGAGCTTGATGACGTCATGCATCTGCACGTGATGATGTGATACGTTGCACGTTTTGTATCAGCCATTTTGTATTGGGGTATTATTTTGTTCATGCAACGCCTTACCGTCATATTATTTTCTTCCTTCCACACAGTGATCGAAGTGAGTGGGAGCGGCCGGGAGCGGTGCTCTTCTTCTTTTTTAAATTATGTTTTACAGCTCCTATACTTTTATTTTAAAAAGAAGCCGTTCCGGAATGGTTTCGTTTTAAAATAAAAGTGTAGGAAGACGTTGCAGCTTGCACTTTCAGTGCACTGCACTGAATGTTCCCTTAAACAGCAGGTGCTTGTGTCTGGTGGTTTGTATTGTGTGTGGGAGAGGGCGTGGCAATGAGGTTTGTGGGGAGTGGGGACAGGCCAGCAGGGAACATAGTTCCGCTACTTCTTTTCGTACACTTCGACCCCTGCTTCCACAAATTGGCGTTTTACCAGAAGACATGAAGATTCTTTATACTAAGCAACAAGCTTATTTGCTCAAATATTTAATTCGCAAAATAAGGGCCATTATCTGATCTTAATACTTCAAATATTCCCCATCTAGAAATCACTTCTCGTATTAAAAATGTTGCTGCACAGGTGGAGTCTGGGTGTGTGCACGGTCCAGATTCAATCCGCCTCTAGAAAGGACATACCACTTCAATCAAATATATATATCCATTACATACTTGCAGCATGTCAACATCATCAATATGCAAATGCTGAAAGGGTCCACTAGGTCTTGGGATAACTCCTTGAATTGTGCGCAATATGTCCCCAGCAGTAAACGTTTGACATACAATACAGTTTACTACATAAAATGCAACATGTTCTACTATAATCAGAACAAACCAATCCTCCACAATTGTTACGGCAAGGCTCTCTCTAGTGACGTGCACAGGGTAGTGCAGCTGTTTCAGCACTACCCTTAATAAGGCTACAGGCATCACCAGTTTACCAGTGCTGTCTTGTCTCCACAATGCTTCAGAGGGGTTTAAAGAACACCCTCTCCGCGTCCACAAGTCTTTCTCATCTTGAGGTGCTTCCCCATGAATCTCTGCCAGTTGAGTCCTAGATAAATTATTATAACATTCAGATACAGTCATAATCACCACCATTCTTTCATTCACATCAGGCATGTCAAATGACATGATCATTTTTGTACATGCAACTCGCTTTGCTTCCTCATCCGCTTTTTGATTTCCTCATGAGATAAAGTCTGCTCTCTTAGTGTGCGCTGCGCATTCAACTACTGCAATGGCTACTGGGAACTGTAATGCTCTAATAAGTCTATCCAGTAAGGCTGCGTGTTGCACTGGAGTGCCACCCGCTCTGAGTTAGCCCCTCCTTTTCCAACCTGCTAGCCCTGCATGCACTGTTGACGTCACATAGGCGGAGTCACTGTGCACTGTTACTTCCTGGTCTGCTTGTCTCCCAAGCGCGATAATCAGTGTCACTGATTCTGCAGCTTGTGCCAAAAAGTGAGACGGTAGTCGTGCACTTGTCAATACTTCAAACTCACCATTGGCCATGTGCGTCACCACAGCAGCACCTGGATAACTTTGTCCATCATTTTGATCGATTCTAGAAGAACGGTCAATAAACAGAATCTCCCTAGCTGCCAACGCATTTCCCTTCACCCTCAGGAGTTCATCATAGCATTCCTCATAATTCGAACAATCATGCGCATGCTCGTTCCCTGCCAGTGGTTCTGCTACAAACATGGCAGGGTTCACTATTCTGCATCAGACTATTTTAATAGTCGGATTTGATATAACTACCTTGTAGGCAGAAGCCCTTTGAGAAGTCAACGTTCCTTTAGGTTTGTCCAAAATGGCAAACAATTCATGTTCAACAAACAACGTCATGGAACACCCCATTACTATGCCAGCAGCCTTCTCAATGGCGATCGTGACGGCATCCAAAGACTGTTCACACGGAAAGTGACCCCTCATTACTGGGTCTGAAATCCCACTATAATATGCAAGAGACTTGTACCCCAACGTGGTTCTCTGCGTAAGTACAGCTGTCATAACAGTGCCATTCGTATGCAAGAACAAAAAGAATTCCTCAGCATCATTGGGAATCCCTAAAACTGGAACTGTGCAAATGGCCTTTTTCAACTCATCAAACCCTTCCTCCATTTCCTCAGTCCAAACAATTTTCTCATGAGTTGCTTGTGCTTTCTTCAGAGCTTGTAACAAGGGCCTTATGCATGAACTGTAATCAAAGAACCATGCTCTTACATAGTTACACAGTTCCATAAACCTCTGCATGTGCTTTATCATGAGTGGCTTTACTGTTTTCAAAATAGCCTCAGCCCTCTCAGTAGTAACTTTCTTTCCTTCATGCAAAATTGGCTTACCTATGTATAACACTTGCTTTTGACAGTACTGTCATTTCTCCTTGTCTACATTATATCCTTTGTCTGCAAGAATAATCATCAATGAAACTGAATCGTGTCTGTACTCTTCTTCTAAGGTGCTACAGACCAATATGTCATCAACGTATTGCACCACAACACTTTTCAAATCTATATTGCTTAAGCCCATCTGTAGGACTCTATTGAAAATCGATGGATACTCACAGTACCCCTGGGGTAGACAAGTACTTTTCAGACAAGTCTGTCTGAACATAATTGACATCGGATCTTGAAAGTCTTTATGCAATAGGATTGAGAAAAACACATTTTTCAAGTCAATCACAGTGAAATATCATACTTCAACAAGGATATTACATAATGCCGTCGCAGGATTAGGAACTAGAGGGAACTTGGCCTCTACAATCTAGTTAATCGGTCTTAAATCTTGAATTAAATGCCACAACCCCCTTTCCCTTTTTTTATCGGATGCATTGCGGTATTACACAGTGACTCTAATGTCACTAGAATGCCCTGTTCCATCATAGCAGATATCGTCTTAAAGATACCTTCATCTGCTTCTCGAGACATGTGATACTGTTGTGCTCAAGGTAAAATTGCTCCTGGTTTCAATTTAATCTTCACTTCTCCAGCTGCCTTCAATAGGCCTACGTCATAGGGGCCTGTTGTCCATAATGAAACTGGCACTTTCGCCATGTCCTCATCGAAATACTCGGGGCACTTCTGTGCTAACAAAATTTTCTGAGGCACCTCACGTTTAATTGCCATTACCCAATAATTAATGCTCATCTCAAATATTACTTCATCTGATGGATGGTCTCCAAACATATCCTCATCAGTGACGTCAGTTAATCTATAACCTTCCCCAATGGCAATCACTGTGCTCTATCATCTGCCTTCATAATCATTCCCATCAAGCAAAGCCATTTCTCCTCGCACTATGGCTGTTTGTAATTCTAAAAGAAAGATTTGCCCTTCCTCTTCATCCATAGGTATCTTTGGCCTAAATTAGAATTCATCAGGTATTCTCATAGTTCTCCCACTAAACCTGGCAGCCATGTCAACAAAATGCGTACCTCATTGTGAAAGACTTCTGGTTCTAACGGTACTCCTCATATAGCTATTTGCCCTGCAAATGCCATAATAAATTAATTCACGTTTTAATAATGCATTCCTGGTGTTGAACACACTATGCCTTTATCAGTGAACGAAATCGTCATGTTCAACTTGGTCATTTAATCTCGACCTAATATATTGACAGGTGTCTGCCTTGAATATAGCAATGGCATAGACATGTCACACTCTCCTATAGAGACTGGCAATTCTTCAGTAAAAGGAACTCTACTTGTAGCTCCTGTGAACCCATGAGTATTCATGGTATTTCCAGAAATCGAAACAGTTCCCTCTCGTATACGCGAGTGCTTTGCACCCGTGTCTACTAATAATGAAAAAGATTTGCCTCCTATATTGACGTCCACCCTCAGTTCCTCTTGAGGATTAGGCGTCACAGATAGTATCGAGCACATCAAGTCTCCCAGTGTGCTGTCCTATTGTGGATACATTCTCATCCCGTACCCATGAAAGGATTTCCTCCTTTGACAGTGAAAGCCCCTATTTTAGAAGTCATTAACTGACCCATGCTTGTGCTCTGCTGTATCTGCATGGGTGACTGCTGTGACTTCCCCTGTGGCAGATTCATTGTTGCCTGTTGTGTTTGAAAATCGTGTCGCATTCTCGGCGCTTGTGTTTGCTGCGCTGTCTCATTCTGAGCAAATCCATCTCCATTCTGCTGCAAATATGCAGGCGGGTTTACTTTCCCCCCTCATGAGAATTTCCCATTCTGCATGAACCCTTGACTTCTATATGTGTGTGCATAGTGCCCTGACATATCACATGTCCAACATACAGGAGGAGATCCCCTAACTTGCCCCTCCTGCATGCCTTGGTTATCGTTTTGTGTGTTTTGAAACCCACTTTGATTATTCAGGAAGTACCCCTGATTACTCTTGAACCCTCTACCCCGAAAGCCTCCCCTTCCTCGTGGTGTAAATCCACTATTATTTTGATTGAACTGCCTTTGGTTATTTACCTGCGGCATGTTCGCTACTTGCTGTGAACCTAATCCTTCTCTTATAGTCAACACTGCCCCTTCAATGGCATACTTTAACAGTTTTTTCTGCACTAACTTTTCCTCTTCACTTTTCCTAGCATCGTCTTTCTTTCGATTCTTCTCTTGCAAAAGCCTGCAATAATGCGCAATGGTCAGCTTTATTTCTAACCACGGCTTCGCTTCCATGCCCACCAATTTCTTGAGCTGCTTCTGTACTACTTCTGGCAGCCCTTAACATAATAAAATACAGGTATAGATTTCCCCCAAGCTGCGCGTGTCTCCAAATCCCACTGCTCTTGGAAATTCTGAATGTAAACAAGAGGATCCTCCCCTTCCTGCATATTTTTTGCCATTATAGCTCCCATGTCGGAGGTACTCTAAGCACTTTCCAGACTGCCGTCCTACAATTATTACACAGTGCTCCATCATGAGCAGTATTTACCATGGTAACACTAGAATACCCTGCTCTTGACTATACATCATCAGCCCTTTCCCCAAGAATGGCAATCAGGAGACCCTTAATGTCTCGTATAGCTAACGTGTTTCCTCCTGTCATTTTCTATAACTCATGTATCCATTTCCCAGCGCCAGAATTTAAACTCAGGAGTTTACTCCTTAAATTATCCTTATCCATCTCTGGCCAAGGTATATATTGTGGCCTAGATCCTCTTTTCTCCAACAAGGGAAACTGTAAAACTCCAAACTCACACTCATCCCCCATTTCCCATCTGTTCATAGCAGGGTCAATGGTTCTGCTCTACCTTCTACCTGGCAGTGACCTTAACCTGCACACATAAGGGGATGAGTCCCCTCTCTCACCATGGGATCGCCCTTTAGGTGGGTCTCGCCGCCTCAATGATTCTGATGCCCAAGATTTGGGTAGGTCTAGCTCTGACCATCTTACTTCCTTATCCATTGAAAAACAAACACCCTTCAGGGCCACATGCATTGCCTTCCTCCTCCCCATGGAAGGTTTCCCTGTCCTCATCTGACATATGCTGTCCCCAACTCGTGTGAGTTCTCTCCTCTTCATCTCTATTCATTCTAAAGACAGCTCCTTTGGCTCAAAACTGCACGAGGCTCCTTCTTTGTTGTACAACTGCGTACTCTCGAGTTGATCATTTTTACCCTTCCCTTGCAGCACTTTCTTAGTCCTCATACCATGATAGGCTTTATTGATAGCATCCCCAATGCTTCTAGAGCCAAACTCTTCCTCTAGATTTTCTCTAGACGGACCTGCTATTGACTCATGTGCTGGGAAGAACACGTCTCATGCCAATAGTGGAGTAGGATCTATTAATTCCTCTTCCACGCGTTCAAAATCGCATACTCTCTGCCTCCTCTTTCTTTCTAGTTCGTCATCAAACCCTCTTTGTTTCCTTGCTTCTTCTCTTATTCTTGTTTCCTCTATTCTTTTAATATCTCTCCTTTCATTTGCCCTTCATATCTCCTCATCTTTTCGTCTTTGTATTCTTTTACCCCTTCATTACTGTTCCTCCTCTTCCTCTCTCTTGTTTTCTATTCTTTCTCATTCTTCGATTGCTCTCTGTCTATTGTCATACTTTCTCTGTTCCTCTGCTCTTTCCTGTTCTCAGTTGCTCCACTTGATACAACTGTTCCCGTCTTTGTCTATCCTTCCTTTTAGCTCCATCTTCTTTCAATCTCCTCTCTCTTTCTCTATCCTTTTTATCTTTTTCATTTCGATCTTCCCTTTGCCTTACGTCCTCAATGCTCTTACCATTGAGTTTGAGCAAAATCTGATCACTCATCCATTTGTTCTGTATAAGTGCTAACTCATTAGTTTTTTCTTTTTCTCCTTTCCATCTCTTTATTTCTTGTCCTATATCTAAAGATGTACTTGGTCGTTCACTTCTCTCCTTTTCGTGTCTCTCCTTGTCCGTTGGGACCTTAGAGTTTACGTCTCTCTCAGTATTTTTCTCTGGGCCCTCGTCACAGCTTTGCGCAGGACACTCTTATGCCAGATTGCTATATTCTGTCGCTACTTTAAGTTCTCTTAATGGGTACAACCCATCATCTTTGCATATATTCAATATCCAATCCTCAGGAGGCGGCTCTTCTCTTTCCTCCTGGTACATTTGCCAGAGCTCTAAACTCGCTAATCGCTTGTCTAACCTTTTTCCCGTATATGCAGCATGCAAATATGTCATCATATGCTGCAAAACTGCCTTCGATAAAGATCCACCTTGCGGCCATGGCATGAACATTTTGTCTGCCGTCCCTTTAACCCATTCCGCACTATACTATCTAAGCTTGGGTGCCTGTTTCAGCAACGGTTTGCAAAGGTGCATAAGTGGAGTAATATCCTCCATTCTGACTCGTCACACTTGACTGTCAATACTCACCTTTACACTTTGCAGTTTTCAAAAAATGTGTTTCAGAAAAATAACACAATATGAGTGCGCATCAATCGTCGCAGGCTCCAATCCCTCTATGTCACGTTTTTTACTTTAATCTACTTTTTCACTAAACACTATCAATTCAATTTCCACTAAATTAAATAATGAATTCTCAAATCTCGTGTTCTCTTTTCACATTTATCAATTTCTCTTTTGTTTTTTCATCATATACAGACACATAAAACAAACAAACGGACATACTCGACCAGCCACATATATTTCAGTCCTCTCCTAAAGACTGATATTTACCTGCCCCTAAAAAATATCCCGATTGGGATGTAAGTTGCCCTCTTTAAACTCATCTTTAACCAAGTTTGTAGTGTACATCACCCGTCTATAGGGCTCTATGAATGAACTCTTCTGTGTTCTTCAAAATGCAAGAAACCTGGGCGTATCCATTACCGTGGCACCTTCCCTCAAGATACCTCTTAATTACTTGGCCTCTCCTCAAGTCAATTACTCAATATTCAACCCTCATCGTTCTCAAGTTACTTTACCCCAACCTCCCGTTGTTACTCATTTTTCCCTTATCACTTTTTTCACCCACTGCCCATTCCCACTTTTGCCATCTCACTCAGTTTTTACTCACCATTCATGTTTTTAACTTCTGACTCTCAGGATCGTCCGCCTCTTTAACAGCTGTTTCAACTTTCTGTTCGTTCAGATTCCTGTAGATGCCGGGAGGGGTTTCTGCCTGAAAACAAGGGACCCGTCTGACCTGGCTTTGAAGACTTGCTTTACAGTAATATCCGCTATCCACAGGTAGCTTCACGTCCTTTCAGCCGAATGGCAGAGGTTGTGCAATATTTCCGGGACCCCAAAGCCTACCAGGTCAGTGGATTTTAAAACATTGTGAACTGGAGTCTTCCAGCCCTTTAAGACGAGGTAGCGATACCCTTGAGATGGATGGGGATGCAGAAGTTACTCAAACATCAATAATCAAAACGACTCAGGTAGTTGGCAAAAGAATAACTGTTTTAATATCAGTTAACTAAAACGGAGTACAACAGACATCAATGGACGTCTCAGAGTAAGATCTCACAATACATCTTTAAAAAGCATTGTTTTATAGCAAAAAATCATCATTGATGACATTAACCTACGTATTACTAACATCATCCTACATGGCAAACTACAAAAACCTAGTGGCAATTGTGATAGGCTCTCAAGGAACCTCTAAGTATATGATCCATACTCGTATAAGAGTGATGAAAAGTGATAGGTTTCTTAACATCAGGTGGGGCAACTAAGCTCTCCCCTTAAACAGGTCACTATGAACGTCACTAAATACACAGCATCCCATTGGCTACACAAATTATAGGACCCTTAATCACATGTCCCCCTACAATTGATTGGCACTCTAACCTCCGTCAGTACTTTTGCAACTACGTTAGCAGCACGCAAGCTGGACTTCCAGGTGCTGGTGAGGTAGTCTCTAACGATAGCTTTCCACCAATTAGCATATTCATCTATCATCACCTCAGTGGTCTGTTGTCAATTAAGGCTTTGAACTTGTCCTTGGGAGTGTTCTTTTGCTCTGGAGAATTCAGGGGAGTTAAGGTACGCTCTGCCCTCATGCGTAGGAGCGACCATCGTGTTCGTCCAACTTCATCCTTCCACGTGACTGAAGACCACAAAATCGAGTCTTAGGGCCTCATTACACGGTAGGCGGTGAGCCATGGCGCTATTAGCTATTAGCGCCATGGCTCATGCCGGTAAAATACTGGCACCGCCTTGGCGGAAGGGGGATTTACCGCCCCATTCCAAGGTTGGAGGGGCGGTAAATCCCCCTTCCACCATTGCCCTTCCCCATTCCCATTCCTGCCCCATAGGGCTCTATGGGAATGGGGAAGGCGCTAATTACGGCACCGCAATTTTGCGGTGCCGTAATTAGCTGCGAGGTCCCTTAGCGGGTTGGATTTTAACGCCTGCAAAAAGCAGGCGTTAAATCCCCCAACCCGCAAAGGGACCTCGTAGTAAGGCGGTAAGGATTTACCGGTACCAGTATTTTACCGGTACCGGTAAATCCCTACCGCCATCCGTGTAATGAGGCCCTTAGTGTATTTAAAATACTATTTTCTAATATACCTCTGATGTCTTCCTTGTTTTTGTCCATGTCTTCTGAACAAGAGTGTCGTTCTTTCACACGATTTGTATCCAATGTCTGCTCACCCCAGCCTGATAAAACCTTGGCTTCTTGGGGCTCATCCATTCACGCTTTTCTGAGATCTGCTTCTGTAATGGCATTGCTTTTTTTACTGTGACACACTAGAAATTAGTCCTTCCTTCTTTGGTCCAGCTCTGCCATAATGCGTAGTGGAAACATCCATTCTTTACTCACTTCTATATATGTACGTATATGTTGGCGCATGCCGCAATCTATACACTATAAAGCTAGCCTCAAGAATACTTCATCTGCTTGCGTTTCTTTGCATATGCACACGTGTAAATGACTTGATGTCTTCATCGCTTCTGCAGCATAAGCTTCTTCATCTTCTTCATCTTGATCCCAAGATATCACTAATCCTTGGTACTTTCTTGATGCCTATCTGCATTCTCTTGTCTCTGCATCTCTTCCATGTATGTCAGCTCGGCTCTGCATGACGTCACCATTCTTTTCTTCCATTTATTGGTCCTGCTTCTTCCGGGATTTCATTCAAATGGCCATCATACTGTCTCATATGCAAGTATGGATTTCCCAGTGGGAACCTTGCTTCCAGGATTCTCTTCGATATCAGTGTTTTCTCTGGTACCACACAAATCTCACATTCCAGTTCCCAATATATAGGCAAGATGGGTGAAGTGGTTGAGGTGAGGGGTACTTGGCTCCTTCTCTACAGTTTGCTTTTAGGAGCATTTTCATGGACGTTAAGAAATGCATATGTGCATTTATAGAAGCTCTGTAACGTTTTGTAAAAGAGAAGAAAAGTTGGTGGAAACTATTTGTAGTATACCTTTAACTGGATGTTAGTGTGTGGAAGTTGAATATGTTAGGAGTATATGCATACTTGTAAACTTGATACATTCTAATCTGAAGGTTTTTATGTAGTCCTAGAATTTTTGTTTGCGTTCTGGGACCTGCAGTTCCACTTTTCCCATTATAAACGTTGGAGTACAAGTCCCAGGTTGCAGAGAAAAAATTAGGACTGCATAAGCAGCCGAAGATTGGAATGGGTCATGTTAGGAAGTAAATACATGTACTATCAATATATTAAAGGGTCACACACTGAGAGCCAATTAAAATTGGTTTCCAAATCTATTTTATCTGCGTTTAATTTCTTTCATGAAAAAGTGACACAGTCCTGCTATAAATGCAGATATGCATTGTTTAACTTTCTTCAAAATGTTTCCTCCCAAGAATATTTGGAAAAGCACAGCATTTTATATGTGTATTTGCTATAAATGTAACAGTTTTGAATCTTGCATTCTGGGACTTGTAATTTGAGTTTTATAACGGGTGAAGTGCAATTGCAAGGGACATAATTCAAAGGAAAAAAAGACTTAGGCCCTGATTCATGAAAGTGCTTTATAATGGCGCAATCCCATAGGAAAACATTCCATGAATCAAGCCCTTAATAAGCACCTATAGATCGGAATGAGTGATTTTGGGATGTATGCATGTGCTGCTAACATATGAAACTGGAAGACAGTAAGTGGCACTTAAAAAATGGTTGGCATATCTATTTTATCTGCTTTTCCTTTCTTTTATTAAAAAGTGACACACTGTTGCTGTACATGCACATATGCATTTTTTTACTTTCATCACAATGCTTGTAAAAAGAAACATTTTGAAATATAGAGCATTCTAATTGTTTGATGCTTCATCTGAGCAGGTAATGAATGCTGCAATGCATGGCATTTGGTAGAGTTGGTTAAAAAAGAGAATATGCTTATTCAGAAGCTTATTACAGGGTAAGTAGCAGTAACCCTCTATATTACATGGCCTGTAGTAGCAGCCGTGTAGTTATGGTTAAGTTGCTAAACTCATAGGGAGGGCACTTTTTTTCGGCGGCTTATGACTTCGCTCTGAACCATTCATGACAGAAAGTGATTAGTGCATTGATTAAATATGTTCACATTTCTAGGCTCCCAGAAGAATAATTTGTGTTCTTACGGAGGTTTTTCTTTCATAATCCTCATGCTTCTAAGCGCTGCGATATTAGATGTTATTCTTATCAATGTAATGGTGCTGACTGTATCGACCTCGTATGGATGAAAGTATGAGTCACCCCTCCCGTGGATTCGAACCTGCAAAGTGCAGGCTCCCCCCCCATATGAGAGGTGAGAATTTAACTTGTGAGAGACACACTCACATAAGTGAGATTTAGTGCGCTGGAAAGCCTATATTGGAGCAGAGGCATCTTAGGTAGAAGAGCAAGCCCCCGACCCCCTTCTGGGTAAGGAAAAATGAAGGCCTAGCCCATAGTTCCCATGCTTTTCTCTTCCGTAGATGAATGTGAGTTCGACTTTTTGAGATCGTTTTGCCTATTGATCCTTCAACGTAACTTGTGAATCCAGGCAAAAGACTCAAGAATTGGCAGATGGCCCAGTAGCAGCAGCAAAACCTCTGAAGACAGCTCGGATGGTGCAAGCTCAACCTTCGGATGTATTTTAGATACAGAGATCTCAATGGTGAATGGGCAATCCTTTGTGTTCAGGCATCCCCCTGTTACGGAACTTTAAGATCAACTGCAGTGTTATCTGCATATGGATTGTGATGCTTCATCAGCTCAGACATGACCTCCCAAGCCCCAGAGCAATGATGGCAAATAGATCATTTGGGGCAAGAGGTACCCTGGGAAACACATCATGAAACTGGAGAGGAGATCTGGGGGTGCAAGTCTGGACAAAGCGAAATCTTTTAAATTAAAAAAAAGATCCATAAACCGCAACACACACTAGCAGAAACCATGGTCCAACACATCAGATACCAGCAAGGGATCCAATAGCAGAAGTAGGTGTTGGGACGTGAAACAGGACTGGACTACCTTAAGGGGAGAACCACCTTAAGAAATGGAAAAGGATGTCAATGACATGGGGCTGAGGGGGGTATTAGAGCCCGGGAGGCAAAAGCCTGTAGAGGGAAATATAGGAGGTTGCACCTTCAGCAGGCTCCATGAGTTTTATTTGAGAACACTGCCCATGGTCCCTCGAAACAATATTTAGCCTGTCCCCAGGCAACCATCCCCCATGCCCACCATACCTTGTCACAACAACCTGGCTTTAAGATCACTTAATGGAGAGTACCCACCACATCTATTGTGTTGTGTTGCCTACATTAGTTAATGATTACCATTAATGTGGCCTCTTGTTGCTGGAATAGCTGTGAGACAGAAATCGGATAGCTGTATAATTTAAGTAAGAAAGTAGTTAAAGTGCTGAGCTTTCTTTGATGATACAGTTAAGCCTCTGTCGATCGTAGAACCAGAGGAAGTGAGGCCACAACCAACCGATTGAATGAGGAGTCTTTTACAGTTGGATAGCCCTTGAGGTATAAATTATAGAAACGTTAGATCAGGCGCCTGCAACCTGCAGCTCACCACCTGTTCTGGGCTATGACTGCCTTGATCCGTCACCATTGACTATGCTGGCTAGGGTTGATGGTAGTTGTAGTCTAAGTATCTGCAAAGCCAACAGGTTCTGATCCCTGCATTAGGGGCTGTTTGAGTGGGTCCGCTAAGGCGGGATGTATTTTTGCCAAGGGTGGTGCTCCACATAGTTGGATTGCAGATCCACATGGTAGCAGTGTCCTGCACTCAATGTCTAACACTCCTTCAACTAAGTCTGTACCAACCAAAGCAATTTCAACTGTATCACATCTGTTCTCATGAAGATGCTGAGTGCCAAGAGAATCCCTACGTATGATCGAAAGCCAATGAAGGTATTTAATAAGCAGAGTTTCTCCCCTTTATGCCTTACTTAGACGAGTCTTGATACCCCATTCTAATAGACAAATCTACCCCTGAACGCCCCTTTTCTCTCTGCTAAATAGATTTGTATCTTTAACATTGGATGTAACTGGTGTATGCTGCTGCCAGGATTAAAAGCGCATAAAATTTATAACAGAATGACATGGGAAGGGTCGACAATACAGGGTTTTTAATTTGAAGAATAGCTAGCAATCATAGCCAAAGTGTGACAAGAGTTAGTAGAGGGGATCCTGAAACGGGGCCTTTGGGACATGTATTTGTTGGCACAATCTTAGTGGAAAGGGTTGCACTAGAAGACACAGCAGATCAGTTTAAATTACTTTATAGACGGAAAACTTTGTCACAGCAAGCAGCAACTCCATTTTTACAGGTCCATAATCTCGCTGCTTGTGTAAGGTCAATATTTAGCCCGTTCTATAAGTTCACATGTCTATTGAATTGCTTTCTTGAATCTCCCATGGTTCCACATGAAACTTGGCCTCTATCACACACGGAACATCTTAAAGGGATTGGTAGTGATAGATTTGCCACTATTACTAGATTAAGGCCGATTCATGGGGACTTTGCACTGCTGAAAAGTGACTTTGCACTGCCCACGCAAAACCTGATTCATGGGGCTGTGCAAAGTGTATTTTTGCAGTGCAAAGTCTGTGCAAAGTCAGCGCGTGGTCATTTTTGCAATACAAAATCACTTTGCACTGTAAAAATACAATTTGCACATTTCCATGAATCAGGGTTTGTGTCAGCAGTGCAAAGCCACCTTGATCCGTGCAAAGAAATCCATGAATCGGGCCCCTAGACTCACTGAATGCTTATATCCTTCACAGCACCGTCCTGTGCATCACCTGTAGAGAACTGAACTACTGCAAAGAATTTAGCTTTATCAATGTGAACTAATATACTCAAGGGTTATCGTCTGCAAAATAATGTGCACGATTAGTTTGGTCAGCTGGTTTCCCTTTAGCAGCTCCTTTCCACAAATAAGATAGATGGCATGTGGAGCTCAGTGGGGAGCAAGTAGGTATAACCCCTAATTTATGTGATTGACAGCGTATCTGAGAGGGTGCTAGAGGGTCTTCAACCCTATTATCAGTAACATCAGTTAAGGTGTATTGTGATTTGCAGGAGACTGTATGAGTCTATTGCCATATGGTGTTGCTGTACTTTTGGTTAATTCAGGGTTTGTCCAACTCCAAGCCTCAAAGGCTGGATCCATGCCAGGTTTTCAGGATACCCCACATTAATATTCCTGAGATAATTTTCCATACAATGGTTCTAAATGTATGCAAATCTTTACTCATGAATATCAATGAGAGATATCCTGAAAACCCATCAGGATTCGACCCTTGAGTCTCGAAGTTGGTTGCTTTACAGTAATATTAATCAAACTCTTATATATAGTATCAGCACTTATATCGCTTGTAGAGGGGAGTCATTTATATCACCTTATACCCCAGATTGTGTAAAAGACTTTCAATTTCATCTATTAGTATAAGTGAGTTTGCACCTTGCGTTTAGCCATTGACAAGGTGTTTCTTGGTTTTACAAGTACAAATAGTTGGCATGAATAATAATACCTAGCATATACACTAGACCCGTAAGATATCAGGTAATAATATCGTCAACAAAAATATCGCCGTAAATATGGCTGTTTGGTTCGCCAAAGGCAATATTTTTATTGGGGATATTATGTGGGAGCAGGGGTTGCGGGGGTGTCCCCCGCACATTAAAAAGTGATGCAGGGGTTGCAAGGGTGTCCCCCACAGGGTCCATTGTGAATTACGCCCAAAAATATGGCAATATTTTTGTATGGTGATATTTTTGCGGTGAAATTATCACATGGAACCACCCGTAATAGGAGCTCTGGATGATCGTGCAAAACCCCTCTGCCCCCACACCCCACGCTTACAGCACATTATTCTCTCTCCCAATATTTGCAATTAAATTTCAAACACCACTAGATGTGTTAAGCTCTGTGTCAATTTCTATTTAAATCCAAAACAATTTGGGGAGCATTCACTGCTGGCCAGGTCACAGCTAGCATGCAACGAGAAAGAAAATCTACCAAAAGGCGGACTTGCAATTCGTTGCAGGAGTTGAATCCAGCTGTGCAAGTCATCTAAAGGTTAATAGACTGTGTTAAAGGATTACCAGAATTTACTTGGGGGATGCCTGACCGGCTTGTGAGATGACAATAGTCTGACACTACCACCCACAATTCTCATGATGCAAAATAGATAGAACACAATGTCGAGCCTCAAGGACAGTTGGTTGGCAAACCACAAAAACTTCACAAACCGAACGGTGGGTACAAGCACACAAGCGCTTTCATCACCTGTAACAGAAATGATTAGATGTCGGCAGAAATCATTGGCAAAACCATAACACATTGAGCAAATATGATATATAAGGCATCCCGTCCCGGGAGGATAGCTCAGCGGCAGCGTGCGCGTCTTGGAAGCAAGACGACACGGAGCAACAACAGGTTCGATCCCCGGGTCCGCGCTTAGAAACCTTTGGGTGTTTAAGCGCGTTATAAATACGTAACTAAGAAAAAAAAAAACCACACAATTACGCAACTAAGAATAACAAAAAAGACAATTCCTGTAACAGCGCCTCGATGCCTGCGGGCTGTGTGAGCGCTTTATAAATGTGAAATAAATAAATAAATAAATAGTTATTTTCCACAGACATGTCACTGGCTGCGATTAGAAGGGGCCAAGCAAGGAGCTCCGGGTTAAAAAGAATAGCAAGAGAAATGTATAAACCTCACAAGATGCAAAACACTGAGTCAGCGAGCCGCTGAACAGCCAAGCAGCCTGTGCCCTGTCCTTGCAGGCATCCTTACTGGGGTCTTTGCTGCAAGCAGGGTCAGTGGAGTCGACATGGCAGGCCAGGGAGTGAAGGTCTTCTCTTCTCCCATCTGAGCAGCTGGCACTTTTAGCCAAACAGATTGCGCCCCTGGTCAAGCCCTGGTGTCCTTGCTTCAAGCATCGTGGGTCGGGCCAACAAGGTGGGGCAGTGAGCATAGACCCCTCTTTTATCTCCCGCACAGTCAGCTGCTAGCAATTTCAACCAAACGGCCTGCACCCTTTCTCTGTGGGCTTACCATCTGAGACCCATGGCAGTCGTGGCTATATCCAAATCCTGAGATGTAGGGAGAGGTGAATTTCATTATTTATTTTTCCGAAAATAGCTTGAATCACCCAACGTTTCATTACTATCCCACAGCATTCTCAATGCTTTAGACATTGATTAATAAATACTCTATTTCTGCTGCCAATTAACCAAATGGATGGTTATCTATTGAATAATTAATATAGTCATCATCGCATGTTACCTTTACCGGTGTCATAATGAAAATCCCAATATATAATTATAACATACCACACACAAGAAAGTGGGCCTCATTATAAGCATGGCGGTCTGGGAACTACGGTACCGGTAAGCATGCCGGTACCATAGTGCCCGGATCGCCATACTACCAGCTGAGCTCGCGGGCGCCTGTCAGCCGGGCAGGTCTGACCTGGCGGGGCAGGGCAGCACCCGTGAGCACAGCACGTCGGATGCACCGGCACCATTCTGAATGCTACCGGTGCATCCGACGTCCCATTCTCATTCAGCCCTAAGGGGCCGAATGGGGATTGATGGCACCCATAGATCGGCAATTACCGAGTCCACCAAACTCGGCATGACCCGGTTCTTGCCCTTTCGCGTGTGCCAGTAAAAATGCAACTCCGGCGTCAGCCGTGCCGCTTTTGCCGACACAGCTCACGCCGAAGTTGTAATGAGGCCCAGTGAATCTACAGGAGAAAATTTGAATTATTACCCCTATATTCTATTGGTTAGAATTAACCAATTGCATTGGGGTGTATCTCTAAGCAATTCCAAATATTAACACCAGCAGTGGCGTATACGGTTCTTTCATCGAATGATCTTTTTTCAATGTTTTTTTATAACAAAGCTTTTTCTTTGAAAAAACGAATCGAAAAATATATGGGGGGTTGGTGGGGAAGTGCATATAAGTGGTACGGGTGGTCGGGAATACATAAAAAAACAATATGGGAGGGGGATTGGGGGAATCGCCCCAAAAATAAAACAAAATAAAATTCAAAGAGTTTCTTCGAAAGAAAGTTTTGAGAGTAAAAAACACTGAAAAAACCTCAGTCGATGAAAGAACATAGAACCCAGCAGTGGTTATATCAGACAACAAGCCAGCCACTTTGCATATATTCATTCAGTCCAATCCAAAGATAACACATTCGAATCATTCAATCTACGGGACCGCGAGCAGTTATTTGAATGAACCCATTTGTCATTATATCATCCTTGGCAGTTATGCAAATCACCCTAATAGTTATGCTAATATCCCTCCCAAATGGGCCAATTCATTATGACCATACAGAGCAATGCCGCCTCACAACGTGACAGTTGTTCATGCACAATTATCAATGGTTCCCATAACAGTGAAGAGTCAAGCAGTACATCATGTCCAATCTCAGTATGTACAATTATTCAATAGGAATTTTTTGGCGCATTTGGGCCGCGTGTTAGCATGAAGCAGTCAGAGACTATGAGGATGAGCAACATAAAATGTGAGTGAGGATATAGTGGCAAACGGTTCATAATACAGAACTATTTCCTTACCCTATATGATAATAATAATATTGAAGGGACATCATTGTATTGAACCATTGAATTGATTCACTGCGGCTTCATTTTGGAGGCAGTATATATTGTGTGGTTTTACTCGCCTTTGACTACTATAACTCGGCGGTTCAGGTGGTAATGCAATTGGGATTTTTGGTTATCAACTGTAAATGGGCAATGTGAAAGAAGTCATGAGGTCTTCGGTTGCGGCAGAAATTCCTTGTCCACTTTCCGAATTTTGATAACCAATCCACGGAACTCTATTAAACCTGCCATAATATAATTGTAAACGTAATGAATATTTTGGTAGGCAGACAATTGGGCAATCAGAGTTTAGAGTAAAGAAATAATGGGTTATTAACAGTAAACAACAGAAGCACAAAGTGAGTTGCAGTTAGAGCCCCAGGAGCTTTACAAAAAGAGGTCAGGGCGCCCCTCTGCAAGAATGAACATGGCATGATAACCTGTTCTGTGGGAATGTACTCAGTCAGTCTTAGTCTTGGGAGGATAGCTCAGGGGCAATGTGCTTGCCTTGGAAGCAAAATGACACAGAGCACCACAGGTTCGATACCCGGGTCCGCGCTTAGAAACCTCCGGGTATTAAGGGTGTTTTAAAAAATCTATCATATCATGTTTAAGCTCACTGTACCTTTCACAAAGGAGGAATACCCATTTGCATAAGAGACCCGCCCGCTTTAGCAGTCCAGTACCGAAATGCTATGGCAATCCTCCTCTAAACAAGAGTATCAACAGCAACCCCAGACACGTGTTTCATCCTAGTCGGGGCTCATCAGTGAGGTGGAGGAGCTGTGCCTATCTGAGCACAGTGAGCAAGGGGTCCACGTCTAGATAACTCTAGGTAACTTAGGGTGACCAACACAAAGTTCCTTTTACATACAAAAAGAGGTCAGGGCATCCTTCTACCAGAGCGAACATGGCACAATAACCTGTTCTGTGGGAATGTACCCACTCAGAGTCCGCAGCCACTTGTTTTAGCTCACTGTACCTTTCACAAAGGAGGAATATCCATTTGCATATCAGTCATTGCCCCTCCCACTTGAGCAGTCCAGCACCGAAATGGTATGGCAATCCTCCTTTGAACAAGAGTACCAACAATAAGCCCAGACACGTGTTCCGGCCTTGTTGGGCCTCATCAGTGAGGTGTAGCTGTACTACCAAACACTTTTCAGCTATCGACTGGTTCTGACCAGCCAGGATCTTGCCCATCCACATGATACAGCACAACTCTCAATGTCGCCAGGCTGCCATCAGTGTGGACTTGCTATGGTTAACTTGGATAGATAACATGTCTAGTTAATTTATCAATGAGGGGTTATAAGGCCCTACTAAAGGTTTGTGCCAATTGACATCTATTGCTTCTCTCACACTTTGATAATGGTATGTCAAGGTGTGAATGCATACAATGTGGCACGCTGTGGGACTCAGGACTGTATTATGCAAGCTATTGCAATTACTGGAATCTTGACAATCGACATGTTCACCAATTAAAATATTGTAGTGAATATCATTACTCCCTATTGAATATGAATCATGCTGCTGACACTGTCTGAGATGTGAAAGAGAAATATCAAGATATGGACAAAGTTAGTAATCCTGCATGAATTGCTAAACGAGAGTATCACGAAACAGAGAATCATTTAATACGGAAGAGCAGTCTTGTACGGCTGCAGCACTGTGTGGTTCATTCCGTTAAATACGCACAAGCTTGTGGATCACCCTAAATTATGTGGAAAGGTCATCCTTTATAACAAACTAAATACCTTGTTTAACTCCTTCATGCTGAATGGCAAGCAGAGGTCTTTAATCGGGACGCTGCAGGTGGATCACAGGCCATCTGAGGAAATGAAAGATAATTGGGTAGAGTGCATGCTAATTTGTTGGCTATGCACAACAAAATACACAATTCCATTAAAAATGTACAAGTAGCTAACATATTGGTTATGTTGGCCTAGGGTAAATTACATTTACAACAACTTGCATCTGACCCCATATTATGGCAGTGTAGTCCAGCCAGAATTTGATACAGGTGACATAAAATGTTAGTGTGTTGTCTTTTAAAATGATCTGGGATGAGAGTCAGATGTAACTTTACAATAACCTGACTTATTTTTTAAAAGTTCTTTGTCATCCAGCAGGTATGAGTTAAACAAGGTATTTAGTTTGTTGTAAAGGTCCAGGTTCAATGCTGCCAAGGGGGGGCACACGCACCTGTTGCACAAGTAATGTGGTGACATCAAGAGTGACATAGCGGGTGACATCGGGGGTGGAGACTGTTCATAACCCACAGCCGATTAAAAAGTGTCACAATGAGACAGAGCACAGCATCCCATGGTGCCATATAAAACCATAGATGTGGATTGAGGGGGGTCTGTCTTCCATGAGGGATGTTGTAATGTAGGGCGGAAGGGGAGGTAGGGTTTGAAGAAGATGCAGTAAGAAAAATTAATACCAGATGTCTTACAGTTTGGAACAAACATGCTCATGCTCTAACGTGGATTGACGCAAAAAAAAACATTTGCACATACAGGAACTCACATGCTTTTCTTTGTGTTTCAGACCCATTGGCTCGATATATTTGGGAACAAATACTGATTGAATCAACGTGATGAGTATTCCAGCGCTGAGAGGGCATGCTGGTCCCAGGCATGCACCCAGCTCGCGCCAGATTGGGAAGGCATGTGTTCCCTCGTCACACTACACAGCCCTGGTGGTGCCCCCGTTCAGAACTCATTCTGTTCAACAATCATCCTGATATTGATATTGAATACAGAATTACAAACTAGGAAAGCATTGAGTGGGGGATACACACACAACCAGCCCAATCCTTGAATTTGAAAAAAATTAGCAGGGACAATAATTACTGGTCCCAACAATCATCAGACAGACTAGCTGCTATTCCACTAAAGTGCAGGCTTCAACCTTTTTTGCATCCCTATTGCTTCCAGGTGTTCAAACAGCAGCCAATGCAATAATGCTGAAAATCACCTGGCACGGATTATTACAATTGGCGAACTCAATGGAGAAAGGACTAAATGCTCTGAGGGAAGAGCTGAAGGCAGTTACATTAGTTGCCCTCCAGAATAGGTACATTTTGGACTGGTTGACAGCAATGGAGATTGCCTGTGTAAGAAGACCGGAAGCAGCTGCTGTATTTTTGTTCCTGCAAATGATGCAGCAAACATAACTTTGACAGAGGCTATTGAAGCACTGCACATGCTTCATGAGACTGTGACAAGGAAAACAAGCACAGTAGCATCGGACAACTGGCTCGATAATTTATTTGCCTGGGTTCCCATGTGGTTGCCGAACATTTTCTAAATAACTGTCGCAATACTAGTTCTCAAACTCATCACCTTTTGGGTATGTCAATTAGGATTAAGGATTTGGAATGGGAACAGGAGAAGGGGGAGATGCATTATGCCCCTGAATGTTGATGGGGCCACGAAAATGGCACCCCATGTATGACACACACAAACACAAACAGCAATGCCTGAATATGGTCCACCAGGAATGCTCACAATGCCACCATTGGATATAGACAAGCATGAAGCATTTTGGATAGACTGTTCAGCAGATGGGGAAGCGTGTGTGAGAATGGGTTGTTCACCAAATGAATATGAGGCTCAAGGGGAGAATTTGTGCAGAGTATCTATGTTATGGATACCAAAGGAAATGTGCAAAAAGCTGCTGGCCCAAAATGTGTCAATTCATAGATCGATCGAAAGGGGGAATGTTGTAAATGTCCAGGTTGAACGCTGCCAAGGGGGGGCTCACATACCAGTTGCACAAGTAACATGGTGACCTCTAGAGTGATGTAGTGGGCGATATCAGGGGTGGGGCGTGATTGAACTCGGTGCTGCTTGCATAAAGTGACACTAAAGCATGTGCAGCACAAGTCCCATGGTGAAATTCAATGAGTCGTAGGTGTTTTGGGCATAGTATGGGGTAGATGTATAGCGGGGTACCGTCTGGGTGTACAAGATGTTGTCGGGGGTTTATGGTAGGGGGACTTTTGAGCAATATGTGAACAATAGAGAAGCCATTTTGTTTGTAGGCCCACGTTAAGAAAGCATTTCCTGCAGACAGCTCCTAAGAAAAAAGCTGCAGGCCTTTGTGTAACAAGCAGTATGTATTTCATGAACATTCAGCAGAAGCAGTGTGTGGAAATGTTGCACGGCTGAAGTTTCCCAGGAGCATGCAGCCACAGCAAAGTCACTGTAAGACATACTTTTGAGGCTGATATGATATTTTATTTATAGCGCACATATGCACAAGTGTTTCAAGGCGCGACAAGGCAAGGGAGGGGAACAAGGGATGAAAAGGCAACAATCTTACTAGGCCAAGTGACATTGAGATAGCGCAAGTGCAGTGGAGAGGGAAGGGGGAAAAGTGCCAGGGGAAGATGATGAGGAAAAGTGCAAGACATAGGATCAATACATAAAAAAGAAATGCGGCCAAAAGTGGCGGTGCAGGGGGTTAAGTGCAGACAAAAAGTGTTAGATAAGTGCAAGTAGGGTGACTGAAGGGTTATAGATACAACCCCAGTGCAGGATTGCCAGAGGCAGTGCAGGTATGCAACTGGGAGGGCAGGGACCTGCGCCTGTGATTCAGAGGGTAGCCAGGTAAACCAGTGGAGTACCAGACAAGAGGTCAGCAGGCAAGTGGAAGATAGAAGGCAGAAGCAAAGAGGAAAGTCTTCAGCTGCTTACGGAACTGGAGATGGTTCTGCTCAAGTTTTAGAAAGGCAGGGAGGCTGTTCCAGAGGGAGGCGCCGGCCAAAGAGAGAGATCTGCCACTAACTTGTCGCTTAGAAAGGCGAATGACCCTCAAGGAGTTGGTGGAGGAGGAGCGAAGGGCTCGAGAAGGAAGATACTTCTGAAGAGACAGCTGGAGGTATTTTGGTCCTAGGCCCCAGAGGGTCTTGTGGACAATGCAAAGGGTCTTGAATTTGATCCTTGCAGCCACTGGGAGCCAATGGAGTGATTTCAGTGCTGGGGACATATGATCCCCGGGCTTAAGGCCAAGGACAAGTCTTGCAGTCCTGTTCTGGATGAGTTGCAGAGGACGGAGAGTAGAGGCGGGTAGATTTAAAAGAGGCTGTTACAGTAGTCAAGCCTAGAGAGAACCAGAGCTCTGGAGACAGTGATATTCTGGGGGAAGGAGAGGAAAGGAAGAATACCTCTGAGGAGGTGCAGTTGGTAAATTAACTTCTTAGCGATGTCGGAAATGTGAGGAGAAAAGATGAGCTAGGCAACTCGGTGCACAAGGAGAATTAGCAGAGAAATAGAAATTAAATACGATTAATTAAACTACAGCAATGGTGTGGTATGGTTTTTTCTGACAACACTTGGCATCAAGGCGTGAGCAGTGAACTGGGGGGTCAGAGCTTTGGGGTAGGGACTATGGAGCACGGCATGAGAAGCCAATCAGCAGGGAGATGTTTTGGTGTCCTTAGAGTAAAAAATTGTACAATGTCCTCGCTGATGTCCACGGGGCATACCATAGGTCCAACTCGGTGTGAATGTCTCGCCCCTTGCCATCTGAGGCCTTTTTGTACATTGGACATTGCCAAATAAAGGCAAACAAGTGTTTTTGACTAATCAGCACAATCACATAAATGAGGGGCAGTGGGAAGGTTTGTGACATCACGAGGCGTGTTAACGTAAGTGTGGCCAAAAAGTGTATTATCGAATACGGATCACTCACACATACTTGGATATAAGGCACAGACGTAGTCCCAACAATCAGCTCCTGTGGCCTGCCTTAAAAAATTGAACAGAAATGTTGTATGGTAATTTGGCAAATTATGTATAAAATGTTCAGCTGCAGTGGACGGCATTGAGAGCTCACTTAAATTCAGTTCAGTTCCACTGGGCTGTCTGAAGCGTCCGTCCCAGCTGTTTGGGTCCAATACATTTGCGTTACTTCTTGCTTGGTGTACGCTCTGTTTTTGGGATTACTTTTATTCCATGGAGATACTTTTGGTGGAGGTCCCCTGGTACAAGTTTTAAAATATTGGCATGTGATGTGGTCTGAGTTGCTTCACTGCCACAAGTTAAATGATTTCTTATGAGAATTAGTAGGTAAATATGTTTGAAGGGCGGTGAAAGCAATATTCGCATATGCCTCAATGTACGCCTCATTTGGTGATATAATAAAAATGGGTTAGCTGGTAAATTATAGATTTGATTCATATCTGTGAAAGAAAATATTTAGGTTACTCAAATATTATGTATAGTAGAATGCTTCATTGGAAATTGCTAATTTTCAAGTTCGTGAAAGAGCCATTAAGTTAGGACTATCCCTAATCGATGTTTGGCAACTGTACTTTTTAATTTGGTGCCCACACAAGTTGTCAACCCATAAACTCAAGAGGCCCCTTCAGCTTGATCTTTACCGAAAATCGCAATTAGTCATTTTAAATAAATGTCTTTATCAAACAACTATATATATATATATTGTGGATGTGGGACCACTGCCTTCACATCTTTCGTTGTTATATTGACCTTTATTGCTCAGCATTATCCAAGAAAATGTAGGTTGGCATTTCCCCCACTTTGACCGAAGGGTGAGATATTGGGATACTTGTTTAGGGTTTAATCTTGTAAACAGATACTGATGGTATTAAAAAAAGGCCTTAGGGACAGAAAAGTACCCAGTATGGAAAAAAGAATATTAGGCCAAAAAGTCATCTAAATCAGGTCAATGCATTCACAAAGCTGGCGTTGGAGTTTTTTTGCTGCCTTGGGTGGAAATTCCCACGTGAGCCCCCATAGGTCTCCAATCAACGATTTGCAGAGTCACTGGTATAGGAGGGGTGCAGAGGCAGCACCATTGCCCAGCACAGACTTTATGACATTTGTGTCATTCATTCACTCTTTCTTCCTGTCTTTCTTTTTTTTTTACTTTTTAATTACAATTTTAAAACAACAGAATACAATGGAAGCTATGCCCTCAACATGAGAGGCTTCTGCACTATCTTCTCAGAATCAAAACAAAATACGCAAAGCTCTTCTGGGAGCCTCCCTAAGAGTCCTCTTTAACTTGGGTTGGGGGGGACAAGGAAATAAACAATGGCGGCCCAAGTAGTTTTAGCCCTCGCAGCCCTTCCCCCTAGAAGGTAGATCTCAATCCCCAGAAAGACCGCTCTGTTGAGTATCCTCATATTCCCAATCTGTTATATTATGACAAATTTGCAGGGCATTAACGCTCGGCATAGGGTTACCTGGAGACCGTATCGTCCCTTAGCTTCATTCCGATGTTTATCATGAGTCTAGAAATGCAAACAAGGCTTATGCCTTTACTCACTATCCTTGGAACGCTTTCGATAGAAGCCACCCTCCAACCCTGTTGTGTCCCAACAGTAGCCTTTCCCCATGGCCCTCCGTTCTCTCCCCACAGCCAGTCACAAACCCAATACCCCAGGCGCCCATCAGCTTGCAGAGAATGGGTGGACAAGGAACCTGAAAACCTCTGAGTGGTTAACAATTGTGATGGCCAATCTTACATCCCGCCAACCCTTCTCAGCAGTCAGAGAGGTCTTTTCCGGGAACCCTTTTAATAGATCTTCAGCCTTTCAGCATCCCAAAACAGGTATTATTTTGTCCTTCCTTGTAACTCTCAGTTTAGCAGATTTATTTAGGCCTCCCTTTGCCCCTTGAGCCAGAAAAGACTTCCTAAGGATGTTGACTTTCCTTCTCTTCCTCTCCGTCGCCGGTGCCAAGTCAGGGAAAAGGTGAACCCTATGCTGTTGATACCGCAGCTCTTCCTATGTGGACGCCACCTTTAAGATTCGTTCCTTGCCCCAGATGTCTGACAGAGTAACAATTAATTTTGGGCCCCCCGTTGATTCTGCTGTTTTATTAGAGAGCTTCAATTTGATTCGATTTTTTGTCCAATAGGATCTTCTTCCACCTCCAGGTTCAGCATCTCTGGGAGCCAGTTGGTTGCAAAGGTAATAGGGTTGCCCCCCCTACACATGTAGGGAGCCCATCACCCTAATAGCTCTCACCACATTTTCTAAATACTCGAGCAACTACTAAAATGCGGTCACTGCTTCAGCTCTAAAGGCAGTTCAAAGTGAAGCGTTGCTTATGTGATACCACAAGACATGTATGTGTGCCACCACGAAGGAGCTATCAGAGGTGATTATTGTCAGAGACCTGCAACTGAGAGAGATCAACAAAACACTTGAAACCCATATAATCTAGTTCTACACTTTTTTTCGTAGACTGAAGATGTTAGGTTGGTGTTCTGGAAACCTTCGCTAAAGCTAAGGAGGTATTAACTACTGCAAAGTGTAAGTATGGACAACGAAAATGAAAAACCTGTCACACAATGTACCAGGAACAAAGTGCCCAGCACGTGTCTTTGCTTTTCAGCAGTTTCTGTGTGGCACAGAACTAGTCACCCTACCAACCACAGGTCACCTTCCTAGGATCCCTGGTACCACTGATGCCTACCAGCAAGATCTTGTGACTAGCAGGAATGTCAATCCCCCCAAACCCCCGCCGGGGCACTTATGTTACTGTTACCAGCAAGTATTTCTTCTGTGTTTCCTGGGCTGTTCCTGGGTTGTTGTCACCTACTAGCCAGGGGTCACCCTCCGGAGCTTCAATCCTCAGCAGAATCTGGCTTCTTATTTGTGGACCCTCATTGCATACTTCTTAGAATTTTGGGCATGTGCTTTGCAAAGTCCACTTTGCGTGTGGCATGTACTGCTAGGGCTTGTGAGGAGCGAATAGGATGTCGATGGAGGTGTTGCTGCACTTTAGGGATAAAGCAGGTGAAATGGGATGGTATTCCCTTTGTTTCTCAAACCTGGAACCATAACCTATATGAAGACTCTTGGGGACAACTGTAAATCAAATGACTGGGCTCTGACCTGGTATTGACCTTCCAAATGTGTTGTGTCAGTGCAGAAATGTGGAATTGCGTTTCCTCCAGTTTATGATGTGATATGATATGATATGCTATGCTATGATATGATATGATATGATAGGTTATGTATAACGTGCTTAATACACAGAGGTTTTTAAGCACGGACCCGGGGATCGAACCTGTGTTGTTCCGTGTTGTCTTGCTTTCAAGGCAAGCACGTTAAGTTATCCTCCCGAGTTTGATGAATACTAGGAAGGCCCCCGGTTTTTATCATGGGAATACTTCTTTGAAGTGTCTCCATTCAGAAGAGAATAGATCAGATGTCACAATTGGATCTATTATTGGATGAAACTTTCCCAACGTTTTGGGGACAAGGAAGATGATTACAAATAGCTCCCTCTCACAAGTCCTCCTGAGGGATAGGAATTGCCACATTAGTTTCCTGCAGCTCCATGTTTCCTCGCCATAGAGCTGAGTTATCAAATGGTCCCTCTGCTATCTAGTCACCAGAACACCTGCATCTAGAGGAAAGGTGATGAATGTCTTCCTTTTACTAGGTGCACAACCTATGCTTCTGAAATAGCTAGTTCTCAACATGGGTGACAATTGGATGGTGCTCCTACTGCCAATATCTTAAGGGCTGGAGGCACCCATCCATGGTCAGGAAAGTTGGGAAGGTGCTGGAGATGGGGCTGAACAGCTTCTTGGAAGAATAGTATGGCCTAGTACTCTCAATTCTGAAGGTGTCTAGAAGAGGTGACTGGCATCCTCCCTAAGTAGAATCTTGACGGGAGATAAAACCAAGACTGTGCTCTGGGTGGAAAGGTCTTGTGGTAATTGAGAGCTTTGAATCGTCTGCTGTTGTACTAATTGTCCAAGCTGAGCCCCAAAATTCGATCCCAAAAAGGGTAGCTTTATCATGTTTGCCTTCTGGGATTTGCCTCCCCTTTCCAGAAATGCAACAGGAGTTGTCATTTCACAGACACAGAAGTGATTGCGCATTGCAAGTCAAATGATATGTCAGCAGTTACATTCAATTGGCGCCTGTGATCTCAGTAGCCTGGCTGGAAAACATAACCTTCATCCAGCAGAGTATGACGTTCATTCATTGCCCATTTCTTTCCGTGGGATTTTGTGCCTAAAATGTTTGCCCAAACAACTCGTTGAAAAATATGTGTGGGGGGAGCAGGGTCTAAAGGCATATATGGATAGAGTGAGGTGGGAAATAGGGAATACATATTAGGGGAGAGGGGATTTGGGGCCGGGGGGCAACGCCCCAAATAAAAAAATAAAAATAAATCGGTAAAAAAACACAGCGAAAAAATAACCCAGGGGTGAATGAACATAGAACTGTCATGCAGAGCTGGACATCTTTTAGAAGCGACTATTCAGTGTATGCTGCGAATATATCATCCCTAAGCACAAAAGATGAAGCCCCATATCCTTTCTTTATTGATGATTCAACCAAGTTGTCTGCAGCATGGGCAGGGGAGGTATCTCTAGTGGCAACAGAGGACAGAGCAGCAAATCTAGGTAGGTCATCTTCAGCGTGTCTGGAAACCCTTGGAAACTGTATATCACATTCACAAAGGGCCAATATCTCGGTATGGATGCTTTCTCAAGGTCCTTCCATTCCTTCACGATGAGGCTTTGTGTACTGTGTTGAGCTAGACCTGACAAAGAAGGGGACTGGCTATGAGCATCTTCTACTCCTGTATGTTCAGCACTGGGTGGTGATGGGGCTGAAAGCGTTAGTAGGGTATAAATCGGTCATTAGACAGCCAGAAACTTCCAGTATGTCCTTCTTCACAAACGTTGCTAATGATAGAATATCTACTTAAAAATCTACATCAGAGTGCATATTCTTCTGATTTGTGGAGCTAAAGTATGAAAGAATGTGGTCAAGGGAACCAGTCACCGGGAACATTGTGTCAACCACTGCATTGACTATCTTTTTGGAAATACTCTAGAGCACTTCCTGGGATAATGATACCAGAGAAGGGGCTGGGAAAGGAGCCTCTGTTAATGTCGGGAGTGTGTGCTTTCACAATGAGAGTTTCTTCTTAGTGTTTATCTTGCTTTCTTTGCCTGCTCCTTCCACTATCCTGCTCTGAAGGCAAGTGTTCTCTTCCTCGTGCTTTCTCTCAATCATCATACGCTTAGGAGCAAGTAATCAAAACAAATACAAATCAGGAGGTATTTACTTATATCTGCTCTGTACTTTTCCCGTACTCACTGACTTCCTCCCCCCTATTGAAACAAGCATTGGCAATGCCAACAGTTTGGGCTTTAGTGTAGGCATGGCAAAGGCACTTACCAGGCACAGCCGTATTGGTATTAACTGGCCATTGATGGTTTTAGTTGCAAGTATCTGGGAATCAAATAGAAGTGCATGGCAGATGTCTAATATACACAATCCAAAACTTTGGCTTTGCAAATGCTTCTTTTTAACAGGACCTCAGTGAAGGGCGCACAGAGTGCTTATAAATCAAGTGGTTGAAGGCAGCCCTGGTTAAGTTATTTATTACACCAGTAGTGGGTTTACAACTACAATTTAAGCATTAACTGTCAGAAGACTGGTAAAAAGAAAAACACTGGCAGGCACATCCAGAGCAAAGTTTGATGATAAGGCTTGATTAAAGTGAGCTCAACGAGTTCACATGAGGAGGTGTTTTGGGTGGGCAGGGCAGGAACAGGGTGGGAATGGACATAGGGATTAGTAAGGCCATGGCCAGTCAATGGGTGGGAAAATAACCAAATAGCATCTCCAGGCTGCGTGTCCCTCCTCATATGCCATTCATTCCTCCCTATTTATACTCTAATGCAATAGGTTTGGCTTATAGGTTTTGCAAGCAACACCTAATAGCCAAACTAAAAAAAGGATGCAGTGTGCCATTTCCGGAGAAAGCAGCTATTTCCAAGTCTGTGCTTCGGAGCCATCCTCACCCCTGCAACCTCTGCTATGAAGAATGATTCAAGTATCTCTTACCAGTCACGAAATGAGTGTGTGTTGGGGGGAGTGAGTGGGAGAGGGACAGCATCCTGTCCCATTTTAAATCCGTCTCAGTTGAAAGGATGTCATAGGTTTACCCAATACCAGAAATCCCCTAATCAATGGTTTGCAACCTATGTGCCATTCGGAGGAGCAGTGCAGTAAGAAAAAAGAAACCAAAAGAATTAGATATGCTTACCAATAAAAGAGGAATTTATGATAGCTGGAGATCTTACCTAAGTGTGCCTCCCCCACAGGGAGACGTGAAAAAAACAGGACTCAAGGCAACAAGAATGATGCTCTCCTTTTTGGGGGAGGAATAAAATGTAAAATGTATATATTTTCGTTGGCAATGGTTGTCTCTACGGGATGGTCACCTTCAAGGCTTTACCACTATGGAAGCGGAGCGGGAAAAGAAGTAATGCTTCATGAATTGACCATGCCGTGTTTATTTTTTATTTCAATATCTTTAATGAGTGTTATAACATAAAATAAACAGATTAAAGGAAAAAGGTACATGCACAGATCCAATCACAAGTCCAAGCATCCTTAAATGTCTACCAATTCATCCCAAAACAACATTCCCGGCATGATCCAGGTATTGAATGTTGTACACTCAGACCCACCCACCAGGACATTTGGTGTCCTGGCCTACCACCAAGAAATCCAACCCGTAGCTTAAATTATGTGACGACCAACAACTGGCACCCGTTCAGTGTATAATTACCCCCTGTTTAGTAAGAAGCCTCAGCTATATAGGGACAGTCACCACCCTCGCATGGTGGCTTCCTGGCCGGAGAGGTTGTAAGAATATTCAGGAGTTGTCCCCATTCAATTAAGGACCAATCTTCTGTTTCCAAGGCTTTGTTCCTACGAATAATTTCTGTTTCGTCCAATTCCCACATATCAATATCCCGGACCCTTGGGGCATTTGCAAGGAATTGTTATTGTCTGTTTAGCCAATATCAGCAAAATCAGAGCTATCTCCATTCTGTTTGTATTCTTTTTAGACCTGAGGAGCTTCCCCAGCAAACACAAGCTTGGATGACATCAATAGGAGCCATGCAACAGCTCATTCTTTCAGTCCGCCACCTTCTCCAATACATTTGGATCCTTGGGCAATCGCACACCATGTGCCAAAAACCTGATGAGTCCTGGTGGCCCTTACGGCATTCATGTGGTATATCCGGATTAAGCCTATGTAACCTCGTCAGGGTCAAATACACCCTATGCAAGACATTGAATTGGATCAATTCAAACCTGCCATTTCTGGAAATCTTCCTTATAAGTTCACAGTTTCCCAACCATTCCTGATCCGAGAACAGGTAACCCAAGTCCCTTTCCCTATTTCCTTTTAACTGACAGAAACTGGGTGTTTTTCTCATTAGACTATGGGCCTCATTACACGGATGGCTATTAGCGCCATGGTTGCCGCCGGTATTTTACCGAGTCTGCCTTGGTGAATGGGGGAATTACCGCCCCATTCCAAGGTTGGCGGGGCGGTAATTCCCCATTCACCAAGGCCCTTCCCCATTCCCATTTGAGCCCCCACAGGGCTCAAATGGGAATGGGGAAGGAGCTAATAAGGCTATTAGCGGTACCGTTATTTGCCCTAAAGTCCCTCAGCGGGTCCCTTCCTTAACGTGTGGTCTGGCCACACGTTAAGGACAGGACCCGCTGAGGGACCTCGTAGTATGGCGCTAAGGGATTACCGGCACCAGTGCCCTTACTGGTGCCGGTAATCCCTTAGTGCCATTTGTGCAATGAGGCCCTATATCTTATAAATGTGTTACACCATCACCTTCTCCGAGAGGATCATAGACAATAGCAAGGTGGGTTCCGGCTCATCTGGAATGCTTTCTTATAGCTTGGCAAATCTTTTAACCACCCTTGCATAATTCAAAAATAGGCTTTTCGGCATACCATACCTTTCTGCCAATTCTGCAAATGTAAGTAAGGAGCCATTTTCAAAATAATCTCACAATTTATACCACTTTGCCTGTGCCAGAGCTGCCATCCCCATATCTTCAAATATATGAAGGATTATTCCATTGATGCTGAATGACACTGCGGGCAATATACTTCCTGAATCTGCGGCTCTGCCAGTGCCTTTTTCCACACATGTTGCACCACTCAGACAATATACATGTTCCCCCTCTGCTACATATTGTCCCACAATAGTTCCAAACTGTCCCTGTATTTTGGGAGTGCCCTAAACCACTGCGATTCAATTGCATAGCATACTTTAGTTGGGCCGCTAAAAGGTACAGCTTGTAATCCAGAAGGGCCCATCCCTCTTCTTGTCAAAACCTACATGATGCACATAATGCACCCTACACCCACCATCCGCCCGTAATAGCACTGCTATTTTTAAATCAAGCATCTAAAGAAAAGGTTTCATCATATAGGGGTATTAGAAAAGAAATACAAAATTCTAGGAAGAACCATCATCTTGCACAACACTTGATCTTCCCCAGTACTTGATAATGCTCTTCCAGTGTTGTACACCAATGTATCCTCCACCAAATGGAAGACTTGATTGCCTAAGTATTTAAAAGATGTGTGTTCCCACCTCACTCCCCAGTCCGGAAGCTCATCCCTAGATTTATTCCTCAATCCTCAATCCTACTGGCGAAAATGCAATAGATTTGTCTCTATGAATACGGAATCCAGACAGCTTGCCAAAGTTATCCAATATTTTCAATATTATCATAGCAAGCTAAACCTGTTCTCACTCTGGCCAGGGGCTTAGAATATAATAGACAAATCCTGCTCAAAATATTTGGACCCAGCCCGAAGGTGTATAATACCTTAAACAGCCTTTCCCACTCAAATGAATCAAACGCTTTAACTGCGTCCAACAACAACAATGCTACTTCTTCCGTTAACTCTGCTGTTCTATCTATTACATGATGTAACCACCTGATAATCATGGATGTATTTCTACCCCCTAAAAACCCACACTGATCTGCATGCACCAATTCCGGAGCAATTTGACATAAACTGGTCACTATAATCTTCCCCACAATCATTGCGTCCACATTGATCAGAAAAATGGGACGATAGGAATCACAGTATCTTGGTTCCTTTGTAGTTTTAATAGAACAATGCTTATTGCTTCCCGCATCGATTCTGGAAGGGACCCATATCTTAGTGCATGTTCATATAGTACCTTCAATTTTGGTGCGCAAATCTCCACAAAGATCACACAGAACTCAACTGGAAGCCCATCGCTACCCGGCGATTTCCCTCTCCCCGGGGGAATTAATGGCATGCACAATTTCCCCCTCTGCAATAGGGGCCTCCAGCATCTCTGTAGAAGACTCATAAAGGCAGGGCAATCCAGCCTGGTGCAGCATATCCGATACCACAGTATCCAGGTATGTATCCTCACTAGAACGGAGTCTTATAATAGTCCCGGAACACCTCAATAATATCTTTTTGTGAAGAAGTCAGGAGTCTGTGTGATGGCCGACATTGGCATTTCACGCTTAAGCAACCATGCCAGCAACTTCCCATTGTTATCCCCTTCCCAGTAGTTATGGGCTGTGTACTGATAGTACCCAAATTTACACAATGCTTCCGGAGTTTCCTGAAAGTTCCTTAGCTCTCTAGATAATGTATCTCCACTTGGGGTGCCCATTGCCAATTCCCCCTCTAACTTTTTAACATATCATTCCGCCTTCAGCAGTGTACTTCTAGGGATACAAGTACCCCAACAATACTGGCAATACACATACACCTAATCGTGACTTTCAATGCCTCCCAAATGAATCCCAATTCCTCAATAGAGTCAAGGTTTCATTCAAAGAAGGAAGATAACTACTCCTGCAACTGGTGTCGAAAAGCCACATCTCTCAAAGCCTTAGCTCTCAGTTTCCAGGTTGGAATGGCAGACCTAAAAGTGTCCCATTAAAAAGCCATTAGCAGAGGAGAGTGATCCAAAGTAGCCCCCCTAAGTGTTCTGTATCTGAAAATAACCAGAAGTGTTTCCTTCCCACAAAAATGTAGTCCAAACTCGAGTAAGAGTCGTAAGGGTGAGAATAAAAGGTGCACCCCCTCCCATCCCCATGAGCTTCCCTCTATAGTTCCGCAAGATTCAGGTCCATCTTAAAATGATTCAAAGTAGACAATTGCTGTTTTTGTAGAGGCATTAGACATTGGTCCTATCCAGTAATGGATCCAGCAGACAATTAAAGACCCCTCCCCAGACAAACAGGTTGTACCTGTTACCCCCAGTTAGTTTCAAAACATCTTCATTTGGGTCATACAAGTTCACTTGACAAATTTCCCTGCCCTCTAGTTGCCCCCAATATAATTACCATACGTTCAACAGAATATCCTAATTTCTTGTCAACACATATGGGAACACCTCCTGCTATCCGGATAAGAACCCCCCGATGAGTCGGACGAGTGGTTGGGCCCAAAATAATTTTTTCCGACTCAGCTTATCCAAACCAACCCTCAAAAGGTGTGTTTCCGGCAGAAGAGGCACCTGAATCCTCTTCCTCTTTAAACAGTTCCCTATATGTGCTTGCTTTGCTTTATTGCCAGGCCCTTCACATTCCACGTGGCAATTATTATGCTATTCAATGCCATTCTGCCAGTCAAACATAAAATGTTCTTGCTTCTGCAACATCAGCCCAACCTGCCTGACTGATCCTCCCGAACATAAGCATCTGTGTCCCTTGAGTAAAGCATTAAAACTAGAATACCCTGCCTGACAAAATACCACCTCCATCCAGACCCACACATCCCCCTAACCTGGCCCATATTAACAGCAATGGATTGTGTACACTGAGAAAAAATAACTCAGTCAGAAGACCCTAAGGTGAACACTCATAAATACCTGCATTTACTGTCCACACCAAACCCCAATTAACACCCCTGAGTTTCGAAACCTGCAAGAGGGTAATGAGTTTGTGCACCAGACGGGTAGCCCAAGAGCAACCTACACAACCATTTCCATTGTATATGAGTGTCCTGCCCAGAGACAGGCTCAAAACGTATCCCTGTCGTCAAATTCCCATACAACCTACCTGTTACAGAATAGATCCCTTCCTGCTACCGAAGTAAACACAAGAGCACCAGTGATAAATTGTAAAGAAAGAGAAACAGCGTGGGAAATAGACAGTGCCTTCCAGATTGCATTCCCCACCCTACTAATATTATTTGTAGGTGACTAGTCCACTCCCACCCACCGTTTTCACCCTTCAAATATATGACTCCCTTGTGTGTCCTCACTGTAATCACCCACATCCCCCACCATACAGAAATCTTCCTGTTACAATATCTCAGACCAAGGTGTCATTACAACAGTCCTCCTCCATCTCCATCAACAGCAGACCTTCAACCATGCTGCCGTACATGTATCTATCGAACATCATCAGGCCAACGTAGAGGGCTCAAGACGGTTTCCGCTGACATATTGAAAAGATGAAGGCCGCACGGTAAGTATAAGTTCTTTATTTAGGGAGCTCCCCAGAGCCCTTGTCAACGCTTCTCCTCCACTCGTCTTAACCGCCACGCTTCGGTCACGCGGCTCTCCCGTCTAAACAATAACAAGAGAGTGCGCGTGACCGCAGCGAGGTTCCAGCATTACAAACACATGTAAATCTCTACACATCTTCCCCCTCTAACAAAACTAAGTACCTAATATTACAAAAATAATTGACAATCAGAAAAAGATAACCACAAACAATTTTGATGAAAAAAACATTCATCTAAACAAACCTGGCTAATCCATATCAGAAATGCATTTCATTTTATACATTGAGGTTGTGACAGGAATATCAAATTTCAAGCCTCATAATCTCTCATCCACACAGGCTTTGATCTAGCCCTATGCGAAACTTCCTCATTGACTATTACATCAGTATTATTATTGTCAACTCTCAATGTCCTCTTGTCAACTCTCAATGTCCTTCCTTTCGGCTCCTCTTCCACCTTACACAATGTTCCTCTCCTAGTTTCCTCTTCCACATCCCCTGCTCTCGCCAACCTTCCTTTTGACCAAACTTCTCCTCCTTCCAGGATGACTACGCTACTCTTTACCGCACATATCTTCTTCGGTCCCAGAAATTTACTTTCCACACATTTATTCACTAGCCTGGGATTTTTGACATATACCATTTCCCCAATCTTCCATTCTTGTTCCTTCACCCTCATCCTGTCATCAAACAACTCCTTGTTCCTTTCCTGACTCAAGTTAATGAGCTTCATAATGTGATCCCGATCAACCTGAACTACTTTGGCCATTCCTACCCATCCTGGACAAAGTCTTGTTCCAGGCTCCCTACCTTTCATGGACACAAATGGAGATACTCCAGTCACAGAATGCAGTGTAGTGACTAATTCCATGTTAGCATCCTTAACACCTCCCTCCATGGTTGCCTTGATTTCATGGCCATTTGCAAGCCCCCCTTTATATATCTGTTGACTCTTTCTACAAGCCCATTAGCCTTGGGGTTATACAACGCAGTCCTCGTGTGTTTTATACTATAGCTTGCGAGGAATTTTCTCATGGCCACAGATACAAACTGCACCCCATTATCAGATACAATTTCAGCAGGTACACCTTCCTTAAGAAAAACTCTCTCTAAGAAACCAATCAATTCCTTATCCGTGACCTCTTTGACAGCTTCCCACTCAAACCATTTAGAATGGTAATCTACTACCACAAATAAAAACTTCAAACCTTCCCCCAAACCTGCTACCGGACCCATAATGTCCACTACCAATTTGCTCCAAGGTTGGTCTGGTACCACATTAGATACTAACGGAGCTTCTCTTACCACTCTACACTTGTCACTTGTCTGGCAAACCATGCAATCCTTGACATACCTTTCCGCACTTCTGTCAATCCACGGCCACCAATAGTTCTGCCTTAATTTCCTTTTCATAGCACCTTCCCCAGGATGTCCCTGATGCGCCAGACTTCCCAACACAGATCTGAGAGATTGCGGAGGAACAATGCAACGTCCTCTCCTTAGCCTGTTCTCACACAAATTCAACTCTTCCTTTATCTCCCACCATACATTGAATTTACTATCTAGATCTCTCTTGGCTGGCCATCCCCTCACAGTCCAACACTTGACAAGTTTGAGGTCCTCATCTAAATCCTCTTCCTGTTCCCACTCTTCCTGACTAACTGCACTTTGTAATTCTGCCACTACTGACTCCTCCTCCATCTCCTTCTCCACCTCGTCCACATGTGTATTGCTCACCGGCAGCCTGGACAGGCAGTCCGCTACCACATTTTTCTTTCCGGGCAAATAGCTCACATCAAAGTTAAAATTTTGGAGTCCTAGACCCCACCTGCTTATTCTGGGGGAACCCATAGCCCATCTACCACTCTCAAAAAGCTGAACCATGGGTTTGTGGTCCGACCTGACAACGAATCTTCTCCCCCACAAGAAATACCTAAAGTGAGTCACAGCCCAAAACATGGCTAACGTCTCCCTTTCAATGACAGAATATTTACACTCCGCACCCCTAAGCGTTCTAGACGCAAATGCAATGACTCTCTCCATGTTGTGCCTGTCATATTGCACCAACGTTGCACCCAGACCCAACATACTTGCATCAACCACCAAAACAATCTTATCCCTGGGGTCAAATCTACCAATGGGTGGTGCTTCACTCACTGCTTGCTTAATACAATCAAAAGCCGCATTACATTCTGCCGACCATTCAAACTGCGCACCTTTCTTGAGCAACATTCTGAGAGGAATAGACACTTTGGCAAAATCCTTCACAAATCTATGGTAATATTTGGCCAAACCTAAAAATGATTTTCTTGCTCTTTGTCTACTGGCACAGGTTCGCACTTCACCGCCTCCACTAAATTCTTATTTGGCTTCACCCCTTGTTCTTCAATTTCATGCCCTAGATACTCCACCCTGTCAACCGCAATCTTACACTTGCTCCTTTTCACAGTCAACCCAGCTTCACTCAATCTGCTCAATACTTGTCTCAAAACCTTATCATGTTCTTCGATGGAGCTAGCATATATCAGAACATCATCCTGAAACACAATAATGTTATTCACTCCATTCATCACAGTCTCCATCACCCTTTGGAATACAGCTGCCGCTGAGGCAAGCCTGAACAGCATTCTACAATATCTAAATGTTCCAAATACAGTAATAAATGCAGTGAAGTGTTGACAGTCTTCCTTCAGGGGAATCGGATGATATGCCTGGGAAAGATCAATTACTGAAAATACTTTGGCATCATTGAGAACTGATAATTTGTCACCAATTATTGGCAAGGGATGTCTATCTATTAGGATGTTTCTATTTAGATCCCGCAGATCTACACACAGCCTAATTTCTCCATTTGCCTTTGCAGCGACCACCACTGGCGACAGCCATTCTGAGCTTTCACTCTTCTCTATGATTCCTCTTTGTAGTAACGACTCCACTTCTACTTTAAGTTTCTCGTTCAGATCATGAGGCACCGGCCTCACCTTGTGCACCTTAGGACTGGCACCTGCCTTCAGTCGAATCTCATGTTCAAAGCCCTTTAGCATCCCCAATTCCTCTTGAAACACCATTGGGTATTCCTTCTCCCATTTGTCTTTCAGCTCAGCCACATCAATAGGCTCTTCAGCATTCGCTTGTATTCTGATTCCCAACTTCCGCTGTTCAGTCTACCCCAGGAGAGATGAACCTTCTTGAGTAACATACACCTCTGACTCGCAGCTCCTCCCTTTATATTTGATGCAGGCCTGGAACATCCCCAGAATCTCAATTCTCACATTGCCATATGCATAGGGTTCTATTTTGTGCTCCTTCAATAGTTTCACATCCCCTTGCATGCAACCATGAAATGTTGCCCTCGACATCAGAGTCCACGGTGAACAACTGTCCACCTTCATTGTCACAACTCTTCCGTTGACCATGAACACATCTGTAGGTGCACCTCCCTTGCGTGAGACTTCCGACACCTCCAGTACATGCTTCGCCTTGCTGTTCTGCCCCATTGCCTGATTCTCTTCTTGTTCAGGTACTCTTCCACCTGACTCAATGCTCTGTACCATCCCAGCTTCACGAAAAACCCCTCGCGAAATGACCCTTCTTCTTGCATTTCAAACACGAAATGTTTCTTGCCGGGCAAAATATATTTGTGGAAATGTGGCGGTTGCTCCCACATTTGTAACATTTAACTTCCTTGTTTGGGACCCCCTTGCGAAATCCTCTCACAGCAGCTACTTCTCCTTCCAGCTTGTCGCCTTTCATGGATGACATGTACTTATGGGTCTGTTCCATGCTTCTTGCCGTGTCAATAGATGACTCTAGTGACGCATCTTTTGACAATAGACTCTCCTGTATTTTTATGTTATTTGTGCATCTGACCAATTGGTCCCTTATAAGAGAGTCTGTTAGTAGTCCAAATTCACACGTATGGCTGAGAGACCTTAACGCTGCAAAAGTTTTCCACTGGTTCATGTGGATCTTGTACCCTCTGAAGAAACTTGTGTCTCTCAAACGTAATGTTTTTCTTAGCTTCAAAATGGACTCCCAATTTCTTTTCTGCCATAGAATATTGGTTCATTTCCCCTTGGCCCTCCTGTGGAAGATCAGGTAGTCCATTGTAGACAATCCTGCCTTCCGTTCCCAAATTGTGGAGCAAAATCCCCTCTTTTCTCGCTGACGGAAACTTATCACCTCCTATGGCAACCAGGTAGGTATCAAACAGCTTCTTCCACCTGTCCCACCTTATTGGTGGAGTGCCCAGTTCTGATATGAAAGGCGGCGCTGGTGACATACTCGCTGCAGCCATCTTTATGTACTGTTTTGGTGTTCCTGTTACACTCAACTGCACAATACAATGTACAAATGGAGTGACTCCTTATTACACAATTTGTACCGATTTCCTCAGTGCCCTTGTATGTCCTCCAGCTTTACACCAGTGACTCCTTATTGCACCACTTGTAATGATTCTTCTGGTACCCTTGTATATTCTCCAGCTCACAAGTCTCTTAGTGGTTAAGGGATTGTATTGCTCATTATCCCTATGCTTAATCCACTGGGAGGCACTCTAACACTTCTTGTTTGGACCTCCCCCTCTGGTTGTGCCCAATCCCTCTCCTCCTCTGCTCCTCACCTCTCTGTCCAATGAGAGCCGGGGTGGGTGGCACCAACCAGGAACAACCACGACTGCTGCGCAGGCTTTCCGGAGCAGAGGTGGGGAGACTGTCCCCCTGCAGCGCCACTCTCCTCACCTGCCGCGGAGACTGTCCCCCTGCTGCGCCGCTCCTCCCCGCCTGCTGCGCAGCTTCCGTTGGTCGCCGAGACCAGATGGCCGCGTTGAGGCGTCTGGGTTACCACGGCCCCTACTGGATTAATAGGTGACCTGGTCAGACCCTCCTCGCTCCGTGCCGAGCTCCGTGCCTCGTCACCAATTGAAAAGATGAAGGCCGCACGGTAAGTATAAGTTCTTTATTTACGGAGCTCCCCGGAGCCCTTGTCAACGCTTCTCCTCCAATCGTCTTAACCGCCACGCTTCAGTCACGCGGCTCTCCCGTCTAAACAATAACAAGAGAGTGCGCGTGACCGCAGCGAGGCTCCAGCATTACAAACACATGTAAATCTCTACACATATCTTTCCTCGCAGCACTTTCTGGGTGTCGATTTTTCAGCTAATCCCACGCATACTTTGCTTTTTTCAAAGAAGAACAATTTGCTGTCTGCTAGTATCTTCAATTTTGCTGTGAAAAACATCATATATTTAGAGTTTCGCTCTTGCAACTTCTTCATCCCATCAAAGGATTTTCTTTGTTTCTGAACCTCCCGAGTCAGGAAATCAGAATCCTAGCATCCTCCACACTGGAATCCCCACTTGTCCTTGCCTCCTGTAGTATAGCATCCCTGTTTCAGAAATTAAGAAATTTTCCCAAGACCGCTCTAGGTGGAGTTCTGGGTGCAGGGGACCCCTTGCTGGCACTCTGTGTGCTCTTTCCATAGTAAACAAATTGGAGAGTCCCTTAACCCGAAAGGTGTCTGGTATCAGTTTCTCCAAATATAGCTCCATGCATTGGCCCTCTGCTCCATTGGGCAGTCCAAGCAAGAGTATGTTACTGCAGCTGGGCCTGCCCTCCACGTCCTCAGCTCTAAGCTCCAGGACTCTTGTAGCCACAGCCAGCCCCCTCATCTTTGCTTGCAACAATGTGATGTGTGATCCTATCCTCCATATCACTCAGCCTTTGTTCCATTTCAGTCACCCTCTCTTTGACCTTCTGCAAGTCTGCAAGAATCAAGGAGACATGCACACCCACCTCTTGTATCTTACCCTCCAAGATGACCTTGAATCATGTAACGCTGCCACTAGGCTCTCCAGCGTAATCACCTCCAGTGCCGTGACTGAGCTTGATCCTACTTCCTTCTCTGGCTGTCTGTATGGCTTTGTGCCCCTCTCAAAATGGCGGCTACTGTGGCCAAAGCATTCCATCGCCGAAGCTTCAGGAGTTCCGCCGCTCCTCAGGGGTATGTAACTCACTGAGGTGGGTCACGGGTTCTGCACCTGCCAGTTGCTGCCCCTCAAGCACGCCTAGACAGGATGTAAGCAGGATCCATGGGCAGTGGTTGAAGTGTATAAAAAGTAGTAGTAAAACTATGTTCCCTTCTGGCCTGCACCGCTCCCCACAAACCCCATTGCCACACCCCCTACCATGCACAATACAAACCACAAAACCCATGCACTTGCTGTTTAAGGGCACGTCCAGTGCAGTGCACTGAAAGTGCAAGTTTCAATTTCTTCCTACACTTTTATTTTAAAACGAAACCGTTCCGGAACGTTTTCTTTTTAAAATAAAAGTATAGGAATGGTTAAACTTATTTAAAAGAAGTATAGGAGCACTGGTCCCGACCGCTCCCGCCCACTTCGACCACTGTCCACGGGTAGGTCTCACACGGAGCTCGAACACCCTACATCCACTCGGCTTCGCTCTTGGCCTCGCCCCCCGGCCCCAACCTATTTATAATAAAAACACTCAAGACATTTGAATAATATAATCCTCTGGAATATTTCATAAATTAGCCATCCCATAGGTTAAAACCCCCTCTGCATTGTACACTATATATCAATTTTGTAATCCAATCTTGTTTTGCAAACTTCCTACCAAAATTTCTGCTCAAGACCTAATCTAGATCTGGCCAAATACACGCACCTACACAACATTTTTAGATCAACTATCTGCCTGATTCATGGAATTATTTGTGCTGAAAATGCAGATTTGCGTGCCTTTCTGCCCGAAAATCCCCATACTTTAAAACAGGGATTTTCAGGCAGAAAGGCGCGCAGATCTGCGTTTTCAGCGCAAATAATTCCATGAATATATCTTTTCACACTTTGCATGTTTTCTTTTAAATATCTAAAAATGAAAATGTACGTTTGCTATTTTTTTCTAGTCTCATGTAACAAAGGAAATTCTATTGACGTATCAAAGTCTGACATTATCCTCTAAGTTTATTATTACTGCCTGCGAAATGAAAATGAACTTGTAATGGGTTCAATCCTTCATGGGGATACATGTACTCCAAATAGTGTTGACTCGTGAGTTACGCAGGCGTCCTTTTCTCATTTCAAAGCATGCTTTCCATGTGCTACTGGTACATGCTTAGCATTCTTACAATTTCTGTGGTCATGGAGAGGCCCTTTTCCCTTGCTGCTTGTAAAAAATCCATATTAGAAATATTCAAGCTACAAATGCATTGCTCAGAAGAGTCTTGGGGCCTGATTCACAGAGTGTCTTCCTATGGGATTGCACCATTATAAAACACTTCTCTGAATCAGGCCCTTAGTGTAGCTGTGCCAAGTCGCCTCTAGCAGGACAAAATGTTATGTATTCAATCAAGTGAGACACACACGTTCTATATATGAGACTGACCCCTGAAGGGAATAGCACAGGTTGAATGACAACATAAAAAGCATGTTAAATATTTTCAACAAGTGCATTTCTATTAAGTGCGCAGAACAACAAAGGTGTGTCTGCCTGATTATGATTAAATACTTCCCTGAATTAGTAGGGATGATGCTCTGCCCTGTTCCCGGAGGACTCCATAAGTACACTCGACTGAATGATTCATGAAAGAAGACTGAGCACAGCAAATGGGCTGTAAAAGGCCTTATTAATGGATTCTCGCGAAAACACAAATTTCCTGTGTTTTACTGTCTCTTACACTTAGGTTTTTGCATATCACCCTCGACCGCCAAGGGAGATAGAGACTGGGGAAAGGAAGCAAAGCCTGCATTTACCATTGTTGGCTGGATGTTGGCAACAGGAGGAAGCCACACCCGCCAAAGACCTCTTGCCCGCCCCACCCTATGCTTAAGATGGCCACTTAATGCTCAGCGGCCTTTGGGGCAGAGGTACACGTTTGGCAGGTCATTTGCTCTACCTCCTGAAATGTACTCTTGCACCCATCTGTTAGAAGTTCACAGACTAATCCCAAATTGAACTGACTGGCCACGCGCGTGTTAAGAAACTATAGCCCCGGGCATCTGTCATGGTGTTGTAATTTAATGCATTAGTTCTGAAGAGAATCTGGAATTGCAACTGCATCTTTTCGACCATACTATATAGGAATTTCGACAATATTTTGGTTATTAGAGCGGGAGTGGGTGTTCGTACTGGGTGGCAACGGCCCGCAGCCCAAATGAAAAGGCCCAAGCGTTTATGAATAATTGCTTGGTGTGCGCCACATTCAGCTTTTTTCAAACAAAAACAAAGCTACAACCAAAATGCACACCAGGTAAATAGAAAGGGTCCTTTTCTATTTTTATGGTGGTCGGAAGTAAAAGGCAGTGACATGGATAGTGGCCGAGAGGAGGTGGCAGGCAAACAGTAACTTTTGTCCTTTTGAAATTTGATGGGACAGAGGGGAGGCAGAGAGTGGGAGGAACAGGGGAGGCAGCCAAAGGAGCCAACAGCTTTCTCAGAACGCTGAACTTTACCATTGGCTTTATCTTATGTGTGATGTCGTAACCACATGATCAGCAATCACATGGGGTGGGAGGACACCAGAAGGCATGGGGAGCGGGGTGGGTGGAAGGGGAGGGTGTTGGGGAGTTATATGTTGAGGAGTAAAGATATTCTTACCTCCTCTGGTGTGTCCTTGCCTTATTTTCCCTGGCAGCGCCGTGTGGGAACGGAGTTGGCAACTCTCCAGAAAGGTTGCAATGCGTCCTCGGAGCCGGACACTAGTGACGAAGGAGCAGAGGACCCCTCGTCATCTGCTGGCAGCTGCTGTAATTACACAACTCTGGGACTTACAACTGCGCAACAGGCCTCGAGAGCACTAGGGGGGCTGCACACGTGCGCTCAGAGGCACAGCAATCATATGCATTGCAACAAGTGGTATGGAGCTGCAGAGGGAGGCCCACAGGCAGAACCGGGCTTGTGGGGGTCAAGCCGGGTGACCGCCCAGGGCGCCAGACCCCACAGAGTGCCATTAGCCCTGCCACGCCAGCTCGGGAAGTCTTTCAAGGGCTCCCCTGAGCTGGCGTACCGGGAGAAGGCGCGGTAGGCGGGCTGCTGCTATTAAATGTGCCCGTGGCGGCGGGAGAATTCAATGACAATAGGGCGCCCAGCACCCCATTGTCACCAAATGCCTCCCTCCGCCGCAGGCACCTTCAACGACAAAAGGCGCCATTAGCCCCCACCACGCAAGCTCGGGGGAGTCTTTCAAGGGCTCCCCTGAGCTGGCACAGTGGCAGAAGGCGTGGCAGGCACCACATTCAACAACAGGGTGCTGATGCACTGATGAACCCTATTAATATCATTAGCTCCTCGTCGGAGCGAGGAGGTTAAAAAAAAAAACAAGTTGAAATTTCAGGCCCTGCCCCCTGTTGACCAGAGGCGCGCGGGGGAAGGAGGGGCGCCAATTCGCCCAGGGCGCTGCTGACCCTAAGACTGGCCCTGCCCACAGGCACCAGGCATGCAGGCTAAAGTGTTGGGGGGACGTCTGGGTATAATGAGGCCTTGCAAACTCCTTTCATAAAATCTGTGAAGGAGTGATGGCATGACACTCCAGAGTAAGTGATCAAGAAAGTCGCCTACCTACAACATTTGGGCAGCACAGCAGTTAAGCCGAGCATCCCAGAGCTAGGCAAGACCTGGCATCGTGGCAGTCCCCAGAACAGAGGGCCAAGAAACTTTTACCTGAGTCACCATCCTTGACCACCCACAGAACATGTCAGATGCTGAAAACCTCACATCACTCACTACAACGCACGGGGACCTGCCATCGAGGTTACAGGACTGTTTGGCCATGCAACTACCAGGCCATTTTGATGTCAGGAAAACAAGTAATCTAGGACCCAGATGGAGCGAGTGGGCCAGAGATGTTGAAGTGCATATCAGGACCATAGGCCCATTGGATGATAACAAAAAACACAGTTTACTGTCCCTGGCTCTAGGGCTCAATGTGAGAGACAGATTCCACAGATTCATATGTGGGTCTAAGGGCGGCCCTCACAGAATACGCTACCCCATACACTAATGTAGACTACAAGTGCCGTGTGTTCCATATGACCAAACAGAACAAGGGTGAATCCATGGACGAGTTTGTGATGAGATTGTGTGTCCGTATGAAGCACTGCAATTTCAACAATTACCCCAATGAGGAAGCCCTGCGATCTCAGTTTATCGCGGGATGTGAATCCTCTGTGTTTCGCAAGCACCTTCTTCAGAAACTCTGGTCAATTAATAAGATTTTGCAGTTGGCCAAGTCAGATATGGCGTTGGAGCGACAAGTGGAAGCCATTCACAAGGTAATGATGTCCTCGGCACATCAACACAACAGCGACCTTTTCTGCTATAGATGTGGATATGAATTCCCAAATGAGGACAAGTGTCTGCCCTTGGTCAGCAACGCGCAGCATGTTGGGGAGAGAACCATTTTAAGACTGTATGTCACATGTCACGCAGCCCAGCAAGAGGAGAAGGAGCAAGTTACGGGGCGCCACGACTGAAAAAAAGGACGAGTACATTCCTGGCAGGAGTTTCGACACCCTACATGCCCCCACATAGACACAAAGAACTAAAGGAGGAGGGACGTTATCATGTAAAAGCTGGGACAGAATGGCGTTCTCATTGCTCATCCAGTTTGCGACCTTGGGGGAGACCCAAATGCCATGTTCGATACTTAGTGGAACAATCTGTCTCAGACAGTGGCTCCAGCTACTCATAGGCAGAAGAACTGAGGAAAAGAGGCAGCTCCATGCATTCAGCAGTGGAAGAACCAAAGAGAAAGGTGTACAGCCAAAGAAGATAGCCCCGTCTTGTTGCTGAAAGTGATAGAGCTGGCAGCAGAGTTTCTAGTGGACACACAGGCGACTGTCATTGTTATTAGTGAAGAAGTCTATGGCAAAATCGCCGAACATCTACCCCTATTGGTTGAAAACACACCTGCCCTGTAAAGGATACTTTGTGGCTGAGGGCAAATACAAGGTGCAAGGCAAGACATTACCCATTGATGTGCTTGAGGCAGTGGCAGAAAGTGGATGCATCTTAAGCTTCAAGGCAGCTTTGGTCATGGCACTGATACATGTCCTTTATTGCCTCAAAGCAGACAAATACACAGGCGCCACTGAAAAGATGAGAAACACTTAGCTCATGGCCGATACCAGCCAGGTGGGGCTAGAAGCCATTTTGGTCCAAGCAGAACCAGAGTTGCCGGACAAATGTCACATCGATTCATACGCTAGTAACAGCCTCTCGCAGAGGGAGTATGCCTCTCGCATACGAAGCAGGCATACTCCCAGGCTGAGAAGGAAGGTTTGGCCGTGGTGTGGGCCTGCAAACACTTTCATTTATTTCTATACAGAAAGCCGTTTACCATTGTGACAGACCACCAAGCCCTGCTGTTCATATTTGGGAATCCCCAGGTGAAAATGCCTCCCCCAAATTGTGAGATGGGGACAGCAGGACTATCATTTTCACATCATACATCAGCCTGGAAAAGAAGAAAACCCTGCAGACTTTCTTTCTCACCATCCAATCACCTCGCTGGAGACCAATCCAACAATTGCAGATCAGTATATCCATTATATGGTCCAGGTAGCCACACCAAAAGGAGTTGACATCACCCTGATCACGTAAGAGCCAGAGAATGACCAGATAGTCCAGATCATCCTGCAATGTCTGACGTCAGGAAGGTGGAAACAAGCTAAGGAGCTGGGGGAAGGTGCCTGCCCTGAGGTGCAGCGAGACACTGAGAGGTTACTGCTCTTCAAGGAGGAATAACATGGGCAAAGAAAGGTCTACTTTTGAAGGGGACCAAGATAGTAATGCCTCAAACTTTAAGAAGAAAGGTACTGGCACTTGCACATGAGAGACATTGGGGCATAGTATCCACAAAGTGGCTCCTACGGCAGAAGGTCTGGCTTCCCAACCTCGATGGCCAAGTGGAAGCACTTCTCAAGGACTGTCCCACATGAAGTGTCCTCAACCCATACACCAGACCTGAACCCATGCAAATGAGAGATCTTCCAGAGAAGGCGTGGGACGAGATCGAAATTGATTGCTTTGGACCTATTGATGGGGGTGCCTATGTACTGGTAGCCATGGATGAGTACTTCAGATATCCAGAGATACAATTGGTGTCCTCCACAATGGCCTATCACACCATCCCGACCCTTTACAGGATGTTCACAGCATATGGGATTCCACAAGTAGCAAAGTCTCAGAATGGGCCCTTGTTTACAGGACAAGACATCAGGATCTTTGCCGAGAATATAGATTTCAAGCGTAGAAAAATAACACCCTTATGCCCCAAGCCAATGGAACATTGGAGCGCTTTATGAGAAACATTAATAGAACCGTTCAAATCGCTCACCTGACCAGAAAACCTGTAGAAAAGATGCTCTACAAGCTCTTAAGGGACTACAGAAATACACCCTACAGCACCACAGATAAGGATCCATCAGAAATCATGTTTGGACGCAACATATGAAAACGTCTACCACACATCATGCTGCCTGAGAAAATCTCCCCGGAAGATCGTGACCTGACAGACCGAGATGCCTGAACCCAAGTGGGGATGAAGCACCACACTGATGCTAAGAGACAAGCTCGAGAAGCAAACCTGCATGAAGGGGACACTGTAATAGTGAGACAACCTTGCACACACAAGCACACTTCAGCTTTCAACAGTGCCCCGCTAACAATCACCCAAGTCAAGGGGTCTCTGATAACTGCAGGTGATGGACGCTTGAAAGTAACTCAAAATTCCTCACATTTCAGGAAGATCCCTGAGACATTGGGGCTGAGAACAGAGCTTGAGTTAGCTTGAGGAGTTTGATGATCCATATGAAGGAGATGGAGAAGAATCCATCAGTGACATTTGGGACCCCTGCGGTTGGTTCCAGGCTGGTCACAGACACAGAGAGGCAGGGACAGACCTCATAGACTCATTAAAGAAATGGACTGAAAGTTGACTGTTTAAAAAGGGGGGAGGTTGTGATGTCGTAACCATCGTGGGTTTGGAGGTGTGTTATCTTTTGAGGAGTAAAGATGTGCTAATCTCGTCTGGTGTGTCCATGCCTTATTTTCCATGGGGGTGCAGTGTGGGAACAGAGTTGGCAACTCTGCATAAAGGTTGCACTGCACCTACGCAACCCGACATCATGTTCCATGCAACTTGATTGGCTGCTCTCCACCAGCCAGGTGTTAATGATATCAGTCCTTGATAGTAGAGCGCATCATGGGAAGCTGTGTTTCAAGAGTTTAACATGAGTGTATCTAAAGCCAAATGGCTGTGATGTGTAATGCCTACATGGCCACTATTATTCATTTTTTAGTACCCTTTTCAGAATGTTCTTGATCAGGAGTGAGCAATTAATTCCAGGTACTAATCTCTGTTGAGGATTATGAGGAATTATTCATGCTTATGAGAATTGTGCAAGCAGAATTATATTAACTCATGAAGCATTCGCAATAAACATTCAAATTGGTGCAAATTACGGATCCCTTTCTTTTTATTACCTATCTTCATATATATTGGGCAGTACAAATATCAAGAGAATCAATTTTTTGCAGACCATTAGTTCATCATCCAAAAGTTATTGTATTAACAAAGAGAGGATTTGCCATTGGTTGCTTTAAGGCTGTAATATTTACATAACTTCAATTGGTACCCAAGTGAGAGTGAATCCACAGGGTATAGTATATCCATCGGTGGACTTTCCATCGAATTCATTTGCATTGAGGGATTTGCATCGAAGAAATGTGCATCGAATGCATGTTTTAGAGGGGTAAAGGGTTAAACATTGTTTTTCTGGGTGTTAAAGGGTAAAGAACAGGGGGTTGAGGAAGACCCCCCATTAAAAAAATGCATTTGATGCACATTTTTTCAATGTAATAAATTATATGGCAATGTCCCTTGATGCAAAAAAATAGATGGAAAGACCATAAAGCAATCCACAGGATTTACATCTTGAAATTGTAAACAAATATCAACAACCAAAAGATTGCAGTAATGACGGCCAATTTGCAATCTAGAGATGCAGAGGCAGAACTACTATTTTTGGGTAATGCCAAATCCATCTCCGCAGGAACTAATCCTAATACTATCTCCCTTAAAAATACTTTTCGAATAAACTGTTATCATTATCAAAACAAGAACTCTCAAGTTGGTGGGAGATTAAAACTCTACAAATGTATCTTGAGGTTGGCAGAATTCCAAGAGGCCTAAGAGTATGTATTTCCCGTCTTTTGAGGAAGAGGATCTAGAAGCACTAAAAGACTGTGAAAAGGAGATGATGAATAAAGTCATAAATCAAGCAAGGAAAACTCATGACAGAATCACAGGTGAGATGAAGACCATTAAAGAATCAATAGAAGAACTCAACTTTCCGGAACTCACATTCAAAAATAACCAAATATTGGATTAATATCTTATGAACTATACTAAAGAACTAAAATTTAAAACAGAAGAAATTCATATGTGATGAATTGGATTATAAATATCAAAGGGTGTACACCTTTCAAAAACAACAATTTTCATGAAACACAAGATCCAGAACCAAACAACCTCAGCCATCAGTAACACCATTAGTGACATCTCAACCATCTTCAGATATAGAATCCACAAGTTAAAATGAAACAAATTCCATTACAGTCACACCATCAGCTTCAACAGTAACTCCAGCAGAATTCTCTTTTTTAGAGGAATTCAAAAGATACAGGAACTCAAGAATGTATCCTAAATTAATGCAAATCAATCAGCCTATTGGAACATCAACACAACAAAATTCTTCAAGGAGTGGAGGCCAAAAAGGAGGGGCAGGAGGGCCAAGGGCAGACTCTCCAGATCACGCAAGAAGCACCACAGGAATGCAAACAAGGTCAGAAACACTCACAACAGGAAAATCTAGTGGTGAACCTCTCGAATTTGGAATTGCTGCAAGACCTAGTATCTGCTCTGAACAAGGGCCTCTCCTTTAGTCCATCTAGCCCATTGGACTATTTTACAACCAATCTCGACTTGTGCAAATGGTATCAGGTAATATTATCCCCACCAAAAATATCGCCGTATATATGGTCGTCGGGAACGGCCATAGGCAATATTTTTAGTGGGGATAATATTTGGTTTTTTTGGGCATGGGGGTTGCAGGGGTGTCCCCCCTCCCTTTAAAATAATATGGGAGTTGCGGGGTGTCCCCTGCAGGTTCTATGTCTTAATATCTCCGCAAAAATATGGTGATATTTTCTTATGGCAATTTTGTTGCGGGGATATTAACACATGGAACCGGTCCAAAAATTATTTGTCAAAATTATTTTTCAAACATCACTAAGCCAAAAGAGTTGATCATTAATCATTTCCTGTCGTTCTTAACAGTAACCCATTCTGAAGACACTGTCAGATTATTGAATTTACAAGAACAGGATGAAGTACACACATTACAATCTTTTTCTGAAGACCTGAATATAGAGATGGGCTCTCTGTGGAAACCCCCCTTAAACCAAAATCAAAGTTCACTCCAAACCTTGCAACAGACAACGTGATAGACCTTTTCTATAAAGCCACAACAAAGAATCTAAGAGAGATCTGCCTTTTGGGAAAAAACCCAAGATTAACTATAATTTGTCCTAGAAAGGAATGTCAAGCATTAATAGCACTGAGCAAGAATACTTCAATCATCACAAAAATGGCGCATAAAGGAGGGAAAATTGGAATAATGAATTCAGAGGATTATGTTATATCAGCAGTAAAACATCTCAATGACATTGACTGCTATGAGAAACTGAATACCAATCCCATTAAAGGCCTAGTAGACACACAATGTCCCGGGAGGATAGCACAGCGGCAGCGTGCGCGTCTTGGAAGCAAGACGACACAAAGCAACAACAGGTTCGATCCCCGGGTCCGCGCTTAGAAACCTCCGAGTGTTTAAGCGCGTTATAAATACGTAACTAAGACAAAGAAAAACACACAATTACACAACTAATAACAATTCCTGTAACAGCGCCTCGATGCCTGCGGGCTGTGTGAGCGCTTTATAAATGTAAAAATAAATAAATAAAAATAAAGAATGGCACATTACGAGTACCCATTGGACCAATTTGGGACCAACTTGCGACTCCTAACCGAGGATGAACACAATTTTATGCATAATAAATTTCCAATAATGGCCACCATGTACTTCACCAGGAAGATCAACAAACCTTATCAAACATTTCCAGCCTGTAGACCCATCATTAATGGCATAGGCTCTTTGACTGAACCCATTTCTCAATGCATTGATTGTCACTTAGCCTCAAGCCTGGCATCATACATCCAAGATACAAAATATGTCATACAACAACTAGAATTCATCACTTGGGAATCCATTACAGATTAGTCACCTTGGATGTCACTTCTCTTTATACCAGTATTCTTCATGAAAAGGGTATTAAAATCATTCATTATTTTCAAATGTCAAGGTCAATATCAAATGCTTCACAGAACTTGATGTTAACAGAGATGCAATGCTTCACTTTGAACAACAACATTTTCACATTCAATAATAAAAATTACCAGTAAAAACAGGGCACAGCGATGGCCGCAAAATGTACCCCCATATAGGCTAATCTCTACAAGGGGCACTTTGAACTTGAATTTGTATGGCAACATCCAGCATTCAGAACCACTAACCAAATAGCCTATTGGAGGTGCTTAGTTGACGATATTCTGATCATCTGGAATGGCAATCAAGAATCCCTTATGCAAATTACAACTATCTTAAAAATAATGACTACAATTTAAAGTTTACAATACAAGACATTACCACAAGAATAAGCTTTTGGGATCTGGAGCAATATGTTGTAAATGACATAATTCAAACTACTTTATTTGTAAAACCAACAGCAGGCAACAATATATTACACGCTAAAAGTAATCACCCTCACCATGTCAACAGGAACATACCCTATGGAGAACTTTTGAGAATGAAATGCAATTTCACTCAGAATAATGAATTTGTAAAACATGCAAATACAAGGATTTGAAAATTTGAGGAAAGACGATATGAAAGGAAAGACCTCCAAAAAGCATTGAATAAAACTCTACTACGAACCAGATCAGATCTTCTTTCTACTAAAACTAAACCCAATTTGCCTGAAACTATTAACAAAGTGAAATTCATCACCACATATAGCTCTGAAACCAATCTATTAAGAAAAGTTCTGCTACAACACTGGCCTATCCTTAAGTTAGATCAAGACCTTCTACCATTCCAAGATGAAACATCCTCTCTAACATTTCGAAGGGCAAAGAATATAAAGAATCTGATTAGTCCATCTCACTTAATGCCACACAAACAAGTGTCGGGTCTGCAACAAATGTGCAACCAACAAAACCTCCAAGGAAATTACAAATGCAGGAAATGCAGCATTTGTCCACATTCAGACAATGGGAAAAACAAGTACAACTCCCAATTGTAAAAACTTGCCGAATAACCCATTTCATCAATTTCAATACTAACTTGCAATCTATGGAATGCAGTGCATATGCACTGAGATCTACATTGGAAGCACTATCCGCCCGCTTAAAACCAGAATATCTGAACATTTAAGGTCTATAATAAATATGGATTTGAAATACCCCTTGGCTTACCATTTTCAGAGGGAACACAGCGAGGAGGCAATAGATAATGTAAAATACTATGGACTGGAAAGAATCAATATGCCTCACAGAGGAGGAAACAGGGAAAAGCTCCTTAGATGTAGAGAAGTGTATCGGATAAATATATTTGACAGTTGTCACTCACGCCTGAACTTTGACACAGAGGTAAGCCATTTTCAGTGATACAAGTACTCTTCAATTACTCATTTTGGATAATGTCTTATTTGTAAAGCATTTATTTCATTTGAATCTGGCTCATGCATCAAATCTAGGGTTTTTCTATCATTTAGCTTTCCTCCTATTCAATCTCCCCTAAAGTGACTATTTAGTTTGTTCACAATTAGTATCAAACACAATTCAAATGTTGCTCACGTCATTAAATGAATCAGTAAATCTTTATTGATCTAAAGCATAGCGTTATAAGTAGAGTATGTGAATTGAACATTGCTCAAAATACATTGTTTTTTAGAATTGGAACAGTATTATGTCCACTAAAGATAATGAATATATTGTATTAATTGAATCAGTAAAAATGTGATTACGAACCAGTGGTGTGCACCTTTGGTCTGAGGGAACACAAGCCAACGTGCCCTAAGCAAGATGGCAGCCATGTGCGCCCACTGATGCAATGACGTGATCGCGCAAATCAAACATGATCACGTCATCACGCAGCTATAAGCAGCAGCCATTTTAGTTTTACCACGGTGCTGACGCCGCAAGGACAATTCTATCTGGGGAAACCTTCTTTTCATAATGGTAAGTCCAAATTTACTAGCTCCTAAACATGCTTGTCAATCCACCTTTAAGCTGCATCGAAATAGTCTTATATAAGACTTGTAAATTGTGTAATTTAAATTTCAGGCAACAATTTAAACAAATGGCAGGGACAGAAGAAATTTGACCACTGCCTCCCTACTGCAATGTTTGCATCCACACTTAATGGACTCAATTTAGTTCCAGTGTAACAGCACACAGTGTGAGTAATCAAGCCAACATATAATTGTATATAATCATGTTTAACTCTACAAAATGTAGTCAACAGGACCCACATCTTGGTTAATTGAACATTGTTTTTACTTTTTATTCAGATTTGTTAATATCCTCCTGATGAACGACCAAATATAGGTGGGGAAACATGTGTTGAGGATTATGAGGAATTGTTCATACTTATGAGAATTATGTAAGAGGAATTATATTAACTCATGAAGAATTCACAATAAACATTCAAATTGGCGCACATTACGGATTCCTTTCTTTTTATTACCTATCTTCATATATATTGGGCAGTCTCAATATCAAGAGAATCAATTTTTTGCAGACCATTAGTTCATCATCTAAAAACTATTTTATTAACAAACAGAGGACTCGCCATTGGTTGCTTTAAGGCTGTAATATTTACATAACTAATCTCTGTAAACTCAGAATATTCTGCTCCCAAGGGTTGGTCCCTCCATGCCTGCCACTCCCCCTACCTTTATTATGCATGCTTATTTCCCCATGCTCTCCATGCCGTGACCCTGGACTCCAAGGGCCTTCTTCTTTTATCTTTTGGGGCATGCTTGCACACATCCAGTGCGTTCTCCTCCTATCCACATGCACCCGCAATTACAAGTCTTCCACCTCAGGTGCCATGTTCACATGTTAGCACAGCACTCCGATAGAGGTATCTACTCCTCCTCTCACTGGTTTGGGGCAGCTGCTAAGCATCGCAGTGAGTGCTAAAAGCCTTAGAGTCCCAGGAGGGGTCCATGGCATCCATTAGATGCCCCAAGAGCTTCTTACTGATTCTCGCTTTGGTCAGGACTTTAAAGACGGACTTCCAGGCACCTCTGCCACCAATGCCCTTCATTGAGAGCTCTGATGCTTAAATGTATGAGGAAATGCTACAAACTATTCAATCAGTATTGAAGCTTTTTTTTAAAGCATACACTTTGAACAAAATCACTTTTAGGGTCACCCAATTTTGGCAAGCATGTCATAGTGGGATAAAATGATTTGCCCCAGATAACACACTTTGGTTCAACGGTAAGGCCCGGATTTGAGTATAGGCTGCAACATAGTGTTAATGTTGGGGGGGCGTGGCTTGATGGCTACGTGAGAGGACGTTCCTTGGAGGAGCTCCCGATGATCCGATCCTGATCCTGGGAAGAAGTGATGGTTTTTGGCGGACTTTCAAGCCCACGGTGTAACCAAAGGCATATGAAAGTGGGGGGCACATGGTGAGTGCCCTCCCCACCAGCGAGACTGCATATCCACGGAACTAGACTCTGAAGAAGGTGGCGGTTGCGCAAAGGAAGGGGAGCACCCAAGATGGCCGCCTGTGGACAAAGGGCCATAAATGGTCCGATGAGCTGAGGAAGTTGGCCGGAACGTGGGCAAGCCCAACCAGACAAACGGGTCGCATGCGCCTCCGGCAGAAGGCAAGAACATAAGGGCGAGCCCACACTGAAGAGGCCCTGGATCGTGGTGGGCTAGCAGAGTGAACCCGGGTCCAGCGGAACCTCGCTGTGAAGAGGCCGGCGAGCGAACCCCGCGAGGATACAGCTGGGCGCGTGGGCCCAACCGACGCAGCAGGATGTCCTCCAAGGTGGTGCGACCCCGGATCAAACAGCCCACGATGGAGACCTACGCTAGGTCGCCCTCGGGCGTGGAAGGGGGCAAACGCAAAGAAACCTCTGCAGCGGCGACGGACCCACCGGGTACTATCCAGGAGGTGCTGGCAGCAATTGCCGACTTGAAGGTGGCCTGGGAGACGAAGCTGGGCCTGGCCATGAAAGAGCTGCAAGAGGGCCTAAACCTTAAGATAGGAGCGGTCCGAGAAGAGGTGAACCTGTTGCGCCAGGATGTGCGAACGATCGCGGAGCGCACTGGGGAACTGGAGAAGGAGTTGGCCCCGACCACGGAGGCGTGCAATACACACGCCAAGGAGCTTCATGCCCTCGCGCAACGAGTGGGCAATTTGGAGGACAGAGCAGAGCAGGCAGAGGGGCGCGCCAGGCGCAACAACATTCGCATAGTGGGGGTACCGGAGGGAATGGAAGGATCGAACCCCACGGATTTCGTTGAAACCATGCTTTTGCAGGAGATTACAGGTGGGGAGCTGACCCAGGGGTTCGTGGTCGAAAGGGCGCACAGGGCCCTGACCAGGAGACCGGCCCCAGGAGCCCCCCCGCGGCCGTTGATCGTGAAGATCTTGAACTATCGTGACCGCGAGAAGCTTCTCTTATTTTTCCAGAAAGGAGGCACGATAGAAAGGGGGTCAGCGAATATAACGGCGTATCCAGATTTTACGCTGCTCGTACAACGGAGTCGAATGAACTTTTGAACGGTGAAGAGTGGGCTTAGAGAAGCAGGCCACCGCTACATGTTGCTTTACCCCGCCAGGTTAAAGGTGTTTTATAAGAACAGATCCCTCTTCTTTGAGATGCCGAGCGAAGCGATGGAATGGTTGGATATGCAAGGTCGACCTCAGGAATCGGATGCCCGGACAGAAGCGGCTGGAGATAAGTAGCACGTGGCAGAGGCACCCGTGAGGCCATAGCTATGACATTGGGACTGGAATATAGTTTGATATTGTGCTTGTGTGGAGGAAGTCACGGCATCTGCCGGCGGGTCCCGTTGAATTCACTTCTCCTAAAGAGATGACTGGGAGCTCCTGGGGAGCAACCTCTGCACCCGATAGTAGTATATTTAGTTAGGTCACTGTTAGATTGGTGACACCCCACGGGGTCCTTGTTCTTGGTCACGAGACGGGTCCAGACGTGGGTAGGCCTGAGATCCAGGGATGGAGCTGGGCTATTGTTGGGGGTTGGCGGGGAGGGGGGGGAGTTATGTGCAGTGGTGTGAGGCTGGGGAAGGGGTGAGGGGGGCACTGTTCGTGAATAGAAGGGAAAGAGCCAGGAAACGAACCTACGTGGGGAACATTATGGGAAGGGGCGGGTTGGAGATAGACCGACCTGATGGCATCGGGTAATCTCAGAATCGTGACCTGGAATGTACGGGGCCTCAACAGCTACCTTAAACGTAACAAAGTGATGTTGTATTTAAAGAGGATGCGCGCAGACATAGCCCTGCTGCAAGAGACCCACCTCACTAGGGAAAGGCTGGAGGTGGTCAGGAGGAAATGGAAGGGCACTGTTGTGGGGGCGGTGTACTCGGCGTATGCCAGAGGGGTTGTCACCTAGGTGGCGCCCCACGTGCCGTTTCGGGTGCTTGATTCTACGGTGGACCCGGAGGGTAGAATGGTGGTGGTAACGGGTCTCTTGGAAAACAGAGAAGTGCACATCATAAATTTGTATGCCCCCAATAACGATACAGCGGCTTACTTTAGGACCCTCTCCGGTAAACTTGGCCCCCTGGCAGGGGGTACGGTAGTGTTGGGGGGATTTTAACTGTACCGTAGACCCCAGAATGGACAGGTCCAAGGACAGGGCAGGAAAAACGGCACCGGCGGCTAAAGCGCTGAGTACCCTACTGAAAGACCTAGGCCTAGAGGATGCGTGGAGAAGGCTACATCCCACGGATAGACAGTACTCACACTACACAGCGCCACATGATTTGTACACAAGGTTAGACTACGTGTTTGTAACAGCCGAGATAGTGAGAGATATAGAAGGAGCGGAATACAAGGCCCGAGTGCTGTCGGACCACTTGCCCTTGGTGGTAGACTGGAGACACCAGCCCCCACGACCGCAGATCCCTACATGGAGACTTAGGACCGAGGCTCTGCAGGATGAGGGGTTTCGGGAGGGCCTGAGGGATGCCATTGAAGAATACTTTGATACAAATACGGGAAGCGTAAGCTCTGTGGGCACACTGTGGGAAGCGTTTAAGGTGGTGGTGCGTGGGGTAGCTATTTCCCAAGCTAAGGGGCTACAGGGGGGGTCAAAAGGGAGCTCCGGGAGGTGGAAAGGGAGCTAGAGGAGCTCACGCGTTGCGAGAACACCACTTATGATAACAGAACCAAAGTAGAGGAGCTACAGTTGTCCTGCAGCGCACTCTGGGATAGACTGTGCAGACTCAGCTACAGGAAATATACGGAGAGGATACATGCAGGGGGCGACAAGCCGGGCAGACTGTTGGCTTGGCTGTATAAGAGTGAGACCCCCCGCTCAGTGATTAGTGAGATTCAGGGCAAGGGAGGTTGCATATGCAACACCCAGAAAGAGATAAATGAGGAATTCCTTAAGTTTTACAGACACCTGTATGAGGACAAGGGGGAGGATATGGGTCAAGACATACTGGACACATTGGGGACATTGAGCTGCCCATCTTAGATGATCTAGAAAGTTCTGAGTTAGACGCACCCGTCACCTCGGACGAGCTGGAGGTAGTGATTCGGAACTTGCCCACTTGCAAGGCGCCGGGTTTGGATGGGCTGCCCAGCGAGTTCTACAAAACATGCCAGCAAGAGTTGCTTCTGCCACTGCTTGCTACTTTCAACGACGCCTATGAGCAGGGAGAACTCCTGTTGTCCCTCCGTGAGGCTGTAATCATCCCACTCCTGAAACCAGGCAAACCGGCCGTGGAGCGCAGGTCTTACAGACCGTTGTCCATGCTTAACCAGGACAGCAAAATACTCACACCGGTGCTGGCTAATAGACTGAAGAGGGTGATTAAGAAACTGATACACCCAGATCAGATGGGATATGTTCCAGGTAGGAACATCACCGATAACCACAGGAGGCTACACCATGTCATAGACCAAACTGAGGAAGACACGGGCGAGCTGGCTATAGTGTCGTTAGACGCGGTCAAGGCCTTCGACACGGTACGATGGCCCTGGCTGAAAGCGGTCCTGAAGGGATACGGAATGGGACCTGGATACCTCAGATGGGTCCAGTTGTTTTATAGCACCCCGATGGCGAGGGTCAAGACAGGGTCCATAGTCTCAGATTCCTGGCAACTAGGCAGGGGGACCAGAAAGGGATGCCCCTGGTCACCCATGCTATATATACTGGCATTGGAGCCGCTGGCAATATGCCTGCGACAACAATATGGGGAGGTGGGCAAAAACACTGCCAGTGGAGAGCATCTGATATCATTATATGCGGATGATATGCTCCTTTATTTGCGCTACCCAGAGGAAAACCTACAGTACGTGCTAGAGGTAATAGAACGGTACGCCATCCTCTCCGGAATATCGGTGAACCCTGGAAAGTCCAGTCTGTTCCCCTTGGGCAGATATAGGAATGTCCCGGTGCAGAGGCTGCCTGTCCTGCCAATGCCATGGCAGCCCGTGACATTTAGGTATTTGGGAATAAATATTTACCACAAGGTCGAGGCAGAACACAAGCACAACACGGAAAAAAGGCGATAGAGGGGATCAAGAACAGCATGGTATTCTGGTCCAGATTGCCCCTGACCATGATGGAGAGGGCAGCCTTGCTCAAGATGGTGGTCCTGCCTAGACTTTTGCACTTCTTCGTAAACGTCCCGTTTCTGATACCAAGGAGCCTATTCGCGAAACTTCACAGCGTGTGTAGGGGTTTCGTGTGGGGCCGCTCTAGGAATAGGGTGGCTCTGTGGAAGCTCCAGAACCCGTGTGACAGGGGGGGGGATAGGCCTGCCTAATTTCGAACTCTATTACCTGGCGGGGCAGCTGCAGTACGTGGCCAGGTGGCTCTCGGCTGAAGACTCGGCGGAAGCCAGGCTCCTGCGTGGAGATACAGCCCCATACTTTCTGATGGAAGTGGTGTGGTTGGGCAGAGACAAACTGGTGGGCAAGGGGCGGCTACTGAGGCTGGGCTGGGAGATCTGGCACAGGACATGGAAGATTGGGGGGGACTCGGAGCCGTACTCCCAGCAGGCCCCTTTGGCGGCGCTGTGCGGGAGCGACCCCCAACTACTTGAATCGGTCCGCAGATACTGGGAACAGGTAGGCCTAGCCACCCTCGGGGACATATGGCAGGAAGGGGAGGCAGTGGACTTTCAGAGGTTGCAGGAAGAGACGGGAGTACATGGTGGCCAATATATAACCTAAACTAGGCTTGTGAAAAAGACTAGAGAAAGATGGCCTGAGACAGTGCTAGCGGAAGACCCAGACGCCTCCCTGGAAAACATGTATGATGTATCGGAGGGCGGGCACGGAATATCGAGGATATATGAGCTCCTGCGAGTAAGGGCAGGGAAGGAGTTGCTCCAATTGAGACAAGATTGGGAGGAGGAGGTGGGAGGACCCATGACGGATGGGCAGTGGGAACGGGCTCAGAGGTACCACAAAAAGGTGTCCCGGAACGCGAGATTCCAACAGCTTCAACTGTATGTTACCCACAGGGCTTATTTAACCCCCGGGAAGATTGCAAAGTTTGGGGGATCAGCTATGCAGCAATGCCCCAGGTGTGGGGAGGTGAATGCGGGATTGCTACACATGTTCTGGGCTTGCCCGGAGGTGCATAGATTTTGGGACGAGGTCAAGACGAAACTGGCCGGCGGGGGGGTGGTGCTGGATGTGGAATCGGCCTGGTCAAGCATGCTTGGGATTTTCCCTAGACCCCGGCATTCGAAACACATAAGCAAGATAAAGGACCTGGCTTTTGTCTTGGCCAAACGTAGGATTGCCATGGACTGGAAGGCGGCCCACAGACCTAGGGTGGAGTTATGGTGGACAGACCTCTTGAGGTGGGCGGAAGCTGAATCCGTAGTCTGGTTTGAAGCGGTCACTAGGGGGCTCGAGGAGGAAGTAGGGCCCTTGCTGGCATGGCGGCAATTGGTGGCCTCGTTGGCAAACCCTAACCAGGGTGACAACGAAACAGAGGACCCGGATGATAGATACCTAAGTATTGTGCCACCCAATGATGTTCCCGTAAACGACATGTGAGAACCGGCTCTAGGTTAAGGGGGAGGGGGGAGTTGGGGAGTTTGAAAATGTGTTAAAATACACAACAACAAAAAACATAGTGTTAATGTTTGGACCCAAGGGCAAAAAACATTATTTTTGTGTACTTTATATGGATGCCTTGAAAAGTATCAAAAACACATGATAAACCAACCTGAAAAAAAGATAAATCCTTAGAGAAGCATTTTAAGCAAAATAGTCTAATTGTAGTTTTATTTACAAACATCAATAGTGGGAGCCTACAAGCACCAGAATGCAAAGTAATCAGAGACCACTCACTATCCATCCTCTGGGTTTAGCAATGGTACTTCAAGTCTTACAGACAGAGACAGAAAGAAATGGTATGTCAAGATCACCTGCTTGTAACCAGAGTTTGACACAGACATGCAGCTTGTTATTATGCAAAATCAAGAAAATGTGAAGTTCCACAAGAAAAATAAATCCTTTTCTGTATGTCAAACTAGTAGATATCACGGACATTAATTAGACAGTTTAATAATCTATTGTATGCTGTGAGCCTGTTTATCTTGAGTGAAGACACACATTGTGGTAGCTGACTGGAGATCAGTGAGGGCTGTCATACAAATTTGCCCAACGTAGTTCATATAACTCAAACATTCACACATATTAGAGGTATTGTCCAGGTCAATGCCAACTGTCTCTAATGTATTTTACCGTTGTCAGGGACACTGCTGTGCATCATTTCCATGATGCCAGTGGCATCCTTCTCTTATGGTTTCTGGTAGAGTTTGAGAGCTGGAGGTTGTGATGTTGCCTGCCAATGCTGCTGGCAGGGATCAAGGTGGATGCGCGCTGTGCATGGTAGGCCGCGGGTTGCGCTGCACAGCAGCAATGATGCACGTCACACACGATGTCTGTTCACTCCCGAACTGCCGGGCTTCCGGCGATCAGGGTCCTTTATTGCACCTCCACGTCACTGCGCATGCGTGATGTGGGGCGGATGTAACAGAGACCACAATGATTGTGAGGTCATGTGTAGTTGCACTGGCCACTGATGCCTTGTGTCGACTCTGTAATGTCTGTTTATGAAGCCTGTGTAAGCAAAGCCCCGAAAACATCCTTCCTGCGAACATATAACCAAGGAAAACAACAGCCATTTGCACAGAACATGTGTAGAAAGAAGCCCTTAGAGTAAGGAAGACCTCCTCCTTTCACCCCCGACTCTCCTTTCTGGGCCTTTGTGCACCTTTGTGCACCCAGGATGCCTGCACGGAGACCCCTGTTCAGTGACAGCCTGCCAGGAGTCATGTACACATACCAGCAAAGGAGGACCCACTGCACCCTTTCACAAAGAATTGTTTTGCAGCCAAAAGATAATATGCTATTGTTTCACTCACTCAGTGGCTGCTTTAAGCAGAGCGGTACATACCACTATTCGAGCAGTGGTTGGATGTGGCCTAATGGGTAATATTAAAGGTGGGACCAAGGTGAAGCAGGGCTTTCCTGGGCTCTAAGGCTCTGTGTGGAACAGGGAGTTGGCTAGCAGTGAAGAGAAGAACAGTGGTATGCCAGGAGAGCCAGGAAACAAGGGAAGGACTGAAAGTATTTTTTAAAGGGAAACGGAAAGCAATGTCCAGTGAAGGGGGTGGCTGCAGCTTTGATGGCTTTCTCCTCACTGCCTAAAAAGCGAGAAGTGGATTAAGCCTGCAAGAAAAAGGACAGAAGAAAGCTGCTTGCCTACACCGGGTCTGTTACTCCCGTGCAATGCTACATGAATGGGGAAGGGTTGAGGATGACGAAGGCTTGCGGTGCAAGAGAGATAGGGGCCCGTTTTAGCACACATTATGGGTATGACCACAGGTCCACATTTTCTGGGAGAAATGTATAGATAGACTCTCGACCACAGTACGCACTGAGGTTACCAAGGACCCGAAATGTGTGTTGCTGGAAATATGAAGGTGACGACAGAAGGCAAATACAAAATGGAGGAGGCACCCCGATAACGCAGGCAGGGTCCTCCTCCTCCCTGGGTAAGGGGGAGGGAGAATGCGAAGCTCGCCAAAGCGCTAGGAAAGCCCGCTAGGGCAACAAAGGAAGGGGGCGGGCCAAGCCCCATATAAGTGGCGGGCGTCCGGCTGCATGAAGCATCCAGCACAGCAGAAGGACGCCCTCCGCTGCAGAAAAGGATTTTCGTTCTGCACCCACCCACCCTGCATAAGGGACAGCTATGGCGAGGCCCGGCCGTTGACGTCGCGGGACCTGCGCCTCTTGGGAGCCTAAGTGGCGGGGGCGTCTGGTGGTAGAAATGAGGAGGAGGCTGGTTTCATTAAATCCGAAAGGCTGTTTCCAACGGTTGCCATGGGATGGATTAAAAAGACTATTGCACAGTTCTGCGGGTCCCCGAAAACGCCCTCGGGTGACCTGTTGGTTAGCACAGATGGATATGTGCATGGCTTGGAAGAGGCGGGTGTATAATGTACGGGGTGCGAGGCGAAGTTTGTGAAAATGCAGGGCAAATGGAAGGGGAACAACTGAATAGTGGGATTCTTAGTTCTAGTTGCTGCTGGAATGCGGGGTATGGTTGCTACCGATTGCTTTCCAGACCGTCGGGAATATTTCTTATTTACTTGTATCTGCTCTCATGCTGCTATGTCAAGCAAAAGTTGTAAGTTTTGTTATTGAAAACAATAACAAATTTTATCCAAAAAAAGAAAGCTGCTTGAAATAGGATAGCGAGGCACAGTTGCAGACAGCACACAGACACACACCAGGCAGCAGAGGCAGAGCATGTAGTTACTTGCTCCGCAGAGCAGGACAAGCATCCTGGAAGAGCTGGGGGTCCTTTTTTCGGTGGTCAGGGTAAGAGTGGCAGACAGCTGTTCTCCGAGGAGACGGAAGAAAGACTGGATGTGATGGGCCTGAATCATTGCACAGTCCCGGGAGTATAGCTCAGCGGCAACGTGCTTGTGTTGGAAACAAGACGACACGAAGCAATACAGGTTCGATCCCCGGGTCCGCGCCTAGAAACCTCTGGGTATTAAGTGTGTTATAAATACGCAACATATTCCGATAACAGCGCCTTCATGTCCCGGACTGTGTGAGCACTTTAAAAATGCAAAATAAATAAAATAGTGGACGGAAAGTGGGGTCAGAGGACTCCAAAGCACAGGTTAAGGGTGATGAGCTTCATTTCAAGAAGTGTGTTGGAGGCTGAAGGAGTAAGGAAATGATGGGGAGAAGGATAAAGAAGGAATTAGTGATAGTGGTGAAGAAGGCAAGGAAATGGAAAGAGGAGAAATAGCAAATGTGTGGTGGAGAAAAAAAGGCTGCGAGAAAGTGAACAAAGGGTTTAGGAGTTTATGACAGGTGAAGAATTTGTTTTTGAGTAAAGAATGCGGAGAGAACAGATTGTCAGAGGATTGAAAGTAGGGGGTTGTCAGAAGAAGGGATAAGGGACAGTGGAGAGGCAGACCTCAACAAAGAATGTTACAGAAAAGAAGGGCTCTAGGAAAAAGCATGAGACTAGTTTACTCGTGGTCCCTTATCGTTTGTGACAGCGTCCCTAGGACTGGCTTTTTAGCCAACAGCAAGACCTTTGCATTCTGGCACATGGTGACCTATCATTTTTGAAATCCTGCATTTCAGAATGGGAAAATAAAACTACAACTCCCAGAATGAAAACCGATATTGGAAAAAAAGTTACCTCTGACTGAAGGCATCCCACAAAACATAGGGGCACTTAGCAGGAATATGAGAGGGAAAGGAAGGAATGAAGTGAGAAAAAGTGGGGATAAGAGGAAGGGTTGGCTGGGGAGAATGAGGGGTAAAGTAAAGGGTACGGGAGGAGGAGAGGACAAGAAAAAGGGTGGTGATATGGAAAAGAGAAGGTGCTTGTGGAAAGAGGGGAAGGTAAGAGAAGTATGGAAAGAGGAAGTGCTTTGTTCTGTTGGCTAAGAAAAGGAGCACAATAATGAAATTCTGGCATACATCACTGCTGAAGTAGAAAAAGAAGCAAGGCTAGGCTGACAGCTCAAAACCACTTTCAGGTAGATCACTTAATGACAAGACTGCACAGCACACCAGAAAAGAAATGCCATTCATGTAATTAGAATTTGAAATTTGCAACTGGCTTCTAAGTGCTTTATTTAGTCTGAATTGATTCTAGGGAAAGACGATCGACTGTTTCTCAAACTATTTAGATATTAAAGGCAAAACTATAGAAAAGTCCCCAAAGGTGAAATAATAGAGGTAGTGTAGTCAAGACTGTGGGTGGAGGAGACCGCCCAGCGGCGTGGATTGTGCATTACCAAGTGATCTTGCAAGGACTGTGCAGTAGCAGTGATGCATTTTGCAGGATGAATCTTGACACTGTGAATGCTGTACACCATGCTATGTTAATTTCCATTTCTAATCATAATAATTGAATGGGCTCTACATGGATTGAAACGCTTTTTCAGGTTAAGGGTAGGCTAAAGGGATGGGAGAGTCATGTGAGGCGCCACCACGACATGCCTACCTCCAACAAAATGTGATGTTTGATGTTCTCTCTACTAGCCCCTTTCTCCCATGACTCCAGGGTGATCATACATATAGCTCTCTCTTACAATTGCATAACAAACCTTGGAGAAATCCCCAGACCCTGAATGTGTGCACGAGTGCTGCATTGCAGCCTGGCAAGTTTGGACATGCATGTGTGCTGCCATGCTGTTCTCCATGCTGTGCCTGTTCTATGTCGGAGGCAATCCTGCTCTTCTGCCCGTGCTATGTTTTTCAAACTCTGAGGAGGACTTGCTTTTCAGCTATGCTACATATTCAACAATTTCTTTTACGAGGGCCTGTACTGCTACTGTTCATTCTGTACCTGAAACATAAGGGAAACTTACATAATTGATGGCTGTACTCCACCTATTTAGTGGGTGGGTGATTTTACAGTGCTGCAGAGTCTGCTGTACCTTTTGTGTCTAAGATTTTGATATTGGGAGTGAGGTCTAGAGGCAAGCCTACCTTCTCTAGGAAACTGGCAAATGAGACACTGGATATTGTTGACATTTATATCTATCTTGGCTGTCCAATGAAATCTCGCCCCTCCTACCAACATCTAGGCGATTATATTATGCAAAGTGCCATGAGGAAGTAAATGTCATCAAAACAAGAAATCGCAAGCAAATGGGGGTTTAACACTGAAGGACTTCTTACCATCTATAGTAAAAGCATAATTCCCGGCCTTGAGGCAATGCCTATCGCCCATGCCTCCTGGGTTGGATGTTATCGAGGGTAGATTATCGTGCTCCATATTGGCCGTTTCCACTGCTGTTCCAGTTGCAGCATTGAGACTTGAGCTTGGGATACAGTCTCTCAAATCTCTATGGTCTCTTCAGCGCACCTAATTTTACCTAAAGGTCCTCTTGTCTGGCACGTCTGGCGATACCCTGCTGGGCCTGATGGCATGGCACCTTGTGCAGGGTACTTCCAATCGGTTTCTCTGTGGCCTGCAAAATTCAGCACTTACACACCTAAACGAGATTGGCCTAACTTTGGACTGTGTGCTTAGCTCTCCAAACATGCATGTTGTACTGAAAACTAAAACTCAGGACAGTGATAGTTGTGTTGGCTTGGATACCCTCGAAGGTAAAAAGCGGTATGTGAATACCGTAATCAGGGCTTTAGGGGTCGCCTGCCATTGAATTACCTGACAAAACTATGTTCTCCCAAGTTGCTGTGGCTCAGTTTTAATATCCTTCCCACTTATGAATACTTGGGGGCCTGGAGTAGTACTAAACGAGAAGAAAGATTTGTAGATGATGTCTCATCTCGGGAGTCAGGAGGATAGCACAGGGCAATATGCTCGCCTTGGAAGCAAGACAACACGGAGCAACACAGGTTCGATCCCGGTCCCTGCTTAGAAACCTCTGGGTATTAAGCGCGTTATAAATAACCTATCATATCACCATATATCATAGCATATGTCCGCAGGCTATTGAAACAAGTCACCTCCTATTAAAACAATGCCCAATGTTGCACCTTTAATATTTGATGCGACATATGAAATGTGTAACCTGTGAGCAAGGTATCCAGTCGGACCAAGTTTGTGCTGAACCCTTGGTGATTGTTGCTGCTGCATACTTGGTATTACCAGAGGCTTTAGTGATGCTCACCGCTGGTTCTTCATTGTTATTTTCTTTAATTTGGATATACCAAAAAGCATGGATCATTAACTAGTATTTGTTTCTGTTGACTATTCTTGTTAAGTAATGTACATAGTTTTGTGTGATATTCCTCCTTCCTTTTAACCTACACTGATATGGATGTTCTCCTTTGGTATGTATTGTTTTTATTGTTGTTTCAATGCATTGGGCCTCATTACGAGTCAGGCGGAATGGGTTAACGGAGTCCACTAATGGATGTGTACCCGTTATTCCCATTCCGCCTGATTACGAGGTTACCGGGTCCTGCGAGGGGACCAGGGAGCTAACAACGGGCCGGTCGTAATCGGCCCGTTGTTAGCTCCCTGCACCCATTCCCATTGAGCCCTATGGGGGCTCAAATGGGAATGGGGAAGGTCCGGGCCCGGGTTCCCTGCGGGAGGAATTACCGGACCCTCCTAACTCAGAATGGCCCGGTAATTCCCCATTCAGGGAACCCGGTCCTGGTTTTGGAGGCAGCCATGCAGCCAATAGCGGCATGGCTACCGCCAAAGCCGTAATGAGGCCCATTGTCTTCTTTATATTTAGTGCAAAAGATAATTTTTATTAACCATACGTGCTTAATTAAAAATACAATTGTGTGCATGCGAAGGAAGCCTGCCCTGCACCTTCTCTGTGTGTGCAGGAAGCTCGTACTGTGCATGCCTTGCCCCATGAGGGAAACATGCACTGCTCCTATTTGTGTTCGGTACCATGTCTTTTCGCTGACCCCCTTTTTTCCGACGGGTGCTTTGCCGAAAAACGTCATTGAAATTCTTTTTACATTATTTCTGGGAGGGTTCTCCCCCAAAACCTCCCTTAATTTATTTATATTTCTATTTACCTTCACCCAACTCTTTATTTACCCTTCCCCACCCCTCCCCCCAAAATGTCGATGAGAATTTTCGGCAAAACTCTGGCGGCAAAACACCCGCCGGAAAAACGGGTGTCGGCAAAAGGACGTGATACCCTGTGTTCTACCTTAAATGTTTCTCAGAAAAGCATACACTGCTTCTGCTTGCGTGTAAAGTTTGCACTGCTGCTGCACATGCTGCATTTTTGGCCAGTGGAACTTGCACTGCTAATGCTGGATCTGCTGTGTGTGTGTGTGTGTGTGTGTGAAGGAAGGGTACACTTAAGGCCGATATTAAGCCAGGCAAATTTTGTGTGTAGCACTCTCCCAGTTAGGGCGCAGCCATGCAAATGGGGAAGGGCCTATTGAAATGTGGTGTTGGAGCCAGTAGCTGTCCATTAGATAGAAGCATGAGTTCATGACACTATATATCATATTGCGGCCTGGAGATATCACCGGCTACGCAGAATCCCTTGGACCCGTTTATTTCCATAGTTGATATGCAAACTTACCTTACAAACAGCATGGAATTGCAAAACACTTACACTGTCCTTTGATTGATGACATTGGATATTTAAGATTCCTAAAACGAGAGACCTCTTGTGACGTTCTGATGTACGTTTTATAGAAACTCATACCGAGTAGTGAAGATATTGAGGACCAGGAAGTCCCTACTGTATGGCCTTTCCTCTAATGCCTGCACATTTTTCTTGTTGGTGGCCTAGGAAACGAGAGCTCGTGAGGAGGAGAGCGAGACGGACGGTTTATCTTGGGCGTACTGAAGAGTGAGGAAGAAAACATAAACAGCTGAGTGGGAAGCGGGCCTGTGTGTGTGAAAACGCCCAGGAGTGTGAAGCTGGTCGAAGCGAGATATCACCGTTTGATTCCGGAGCGCTACTCCCCGACAACCAAGGCCGTATGATTACGAGGAAAGGGAAACTGACAAGGTGAACATCTCGCCGAACCCGATGCGAAGTCAGTTTCAACCGTCAGCTGTTGCAACCAAGTCTGACTGAAATCACGCACTCGGAGGTGAGTGAGCGACTGAGAGAGAGAGAGGAAAACTCTACCGCTTGACTCGCATGCAGATTGAGTACAGAATAGGCGACCGTTGTCGCTCGATAGATTGTATTGAAGTTGGCGCCGTTGCGCTTTTGCTAGAGACATTAGTACGGTCAACCAAGTTGAAAGGTTTATAGAAGTTAAATACGCGCCGTTGCGCACTCAACTGCTAGGGAAAGGAAAAGGGGAAGCTAAATACCACTACTGTCAAAGGCTGCATCAGTACTCACTAACAAGAAGCCATGTATCCAAACAAAAGAGCGGAGCAAGAGAGAGAAAAGGAAAGATAAAGAGTTAGAAACCAAAACAAAGAAAGGAAAGAAGAATAACTCAAAGGAGGAGATAATAGAAAAGAAATATATATATAATATATATTCCCGAGTGGAGATCAATAAGACAAAATAAAGAGAAATAAGAAAAGGGAAACGTTGAAAAGGAGAACTATATGCTTTCATCTGAAGTTTGAAACTATATAAAGAAGAAAACTAAAGACTCTTTCCTGATCTGTTGACAAAACCTCCATCTACGTGAAGCTTGAAGTCCTCAAGAGAAAGTGTATCCTTTTCAGTACCTAGAGAGAAAGAGAAAGAAAGTACATATTAAGATAATAAAAGAATTGGATTCTTGTTGTAATCCAAACAACCTACGTATTGGCTCTGAGTATCATTCATGTCTTAAAGGCCATTCTCACAATTGGTGTCAGAAGTGGGATAAGAGAACGCTATGGAGGACCTTATTAAAACCCTAAGTGAGGGACAACAATTATTACAACAGGCCTTGCAATTACAGACTCAGCAGGCCCAAGCAGACAGACTAGCATTTCAACAAGCCTTACAAATGCAGCAAGCACAACTACTTGAGGTTACCAATACCAGGAACAACACTGCAGTGCCTACCTCTGTGTTACAAAAATATTCAACAGGAGAAGACCCTGCACATTTTTTTGTGAATTTTGAAAGAGTTGCTCGAAATGCACAGTGGCCAGCCGAGAGATGCTGCCATTACATCGCACCATTGATGACCGGGGAAATGCAGTCAGTTTATCAAACCGCCAACCCAACAGGAGACACCACGTATGGAGATATGAAGAAAGTAGTGTTAGAGAGGATGGGGCACGATGAAGAAACGTATCGCATCAAATTCAGAGACATCAAGTTGGGTGGAGAGGAAACTCCTAGACAGTTGTACTACCGAGTTAAAGAACTGGCAGAGAAATGGTTACAGCCCACTGTGTCCTCTCCAAATGAAATAACGGAGAAAGTGATATTAGAACAATTTATTGAGGCTCTTCCCGGACCTGTTCAGAGATGGGTTAAACAACACCATAGACTATCTTTAAGGGAAGCAGTAGATGTGGCTTCAGCATATCAAAAAGCTGGACAGGGTCGGATAATGACATATCCGACAACAAACAAGTTACATCACCCTGTGACCAAAGCTATGCCTCAATCGAGATGGCCAAATTCTATGTTGAAGAAACCTGAAGGAGAAGTTTTATGTTCTCGACCAAACAGTGAGGGCCCTAGCAATTATCGTCCTTTTACATCCACAGTTCGAGGCCCTCAATGTTTTGATTGCGGTGAATGGGGTCATCTTGCTAGGTTCTGTCCAAAGAAAGCAAAAACCAAACCAATGGATGTGGGGGCCTTCGACTCCTTGAAAGAAAGTGAATATTTGGAACATCTACCTGGAAAACAACCTCAATACCTGTATACTTGTGATGCGGAAGTGGATGGAAAGCCGACAACTGCATTGATCGACTCCGGGAGTCTACAGACCGCTATAACACAAGAGTTGGTAGGTGAAGCTTATCGTTCTTCTGGGGAAATTCCAATACGCTGTGTACATGGGGATGTAAAATCTTACCCGTCAAAGAATATCCAGATTAAGCTAGGCGGGGAGACCATGGGGGTGAAAGCAGCAATTCTCCCCAATCTACCAAAGCCATTATTAGTTGGGTCCGATATACCTGAGTTACCTAAATTAATACATAAAATTGAGAAGAGCTGGTGGGAAAGTGCCCCTTTCTTTGAAGAAGAAATCGACCCACCAACCAATAAAGCATTTAAGAGTAAAAAGTTAAAGAAACTTCAGAAAGAAGAATGGAAGAGTAAGAATGTACTTCCCATAGCAGTAGACTGGAAGATAGAGGAAGATGGTGATAGTTTCAGGACTGCTCAAGATCTAGACCCCTTACTTCAGTATGCCAGGGAACGAGCTTTGTAAGATCCCAAGGGTCAAGGTCCACATTTCATCAAAGAGAAAGGGTTGTTATACAGAGTGAGTAAATCCCGGACTGGGGATGAGTTGAAGCAACTTGTAGTTCCTCAGAAATATTATCCAACAGTACTAGAAGTCGCTCACGTACAAGTTGGGGAGGGACACCTCGGAACAGAGAAAACTACTAAGAAAATTTTGGACAGATTTTACTGGCCAGGGGTTTATCAACAAGTATTTAGATTTTGTCAAGCCTGTGAGGACTGTCAGAAGAAGAATAGGGCCAACGTAAAGTAAAGCTCCACTACAACCAATGCCCCTGGTACAAGAACCATTCAGCAGAATTGGTATCGATATTGTCGGACCTATTGATCCTACGAGAAGAGGTCATAAATACATCCTTGTTGTGGTAGACTATGCCACTCGCTACCCAGAAGCTTTCCCCTTAAAGGCCACTAATATACAACAGATATGTGACGTATTAATCCCTTTTATAGGTCGAGTAGGGATTCCACGAGAAATTGTTACAGACCGAGGAACAAACTTTATGTCCAGTGTGATGAAACAAGTCTGCAATTCATTAAAGATAGAACATCTGAAGACAGCAGTATACCATCCACAAACGGATGGGTTAGTAGAACGCTATAACCAGACTATCAAGCAGATGATTCGGAAAACAACCTCACCAGAAGACAAAGACTGGGACCGAGTATTACCGTGGATACTAATGACCCTCAGAAATACTCCACAATCTTCCACAGGCTTCTCACCCTTCGAATTATTGTTTGGAAGACCCGTGAGGAGTTTGTTAGACGTGTTGAAAGAAAATTGGGAGGAACAACCAGAACAGGAGTTGTCCCTAACTGAATATGCCTCACAGCTGCAGGAACGAATAGAAAAACTATGGGTTGTAGCAAGAGACAATCTTCTCCAAGCTCAGTTGAACCAAGAGAAGTATTACAACCAGAAAGCCCAACTTCGTACCTTTAAGAAAGGAGATCAGGTTCTAATCTTAATGCCCACATCAGACAACAAGATGTTAGCCAGTTGGAAGGGGCCTTTCGAGATCCAAGAAGTTCTGGGACCCTTAACATATAAAGTGAAGCAACCCGGTAGTAGACTCCTGTGTCAGACGTATCATGTGAATTTGCTTAAGAAGTGCATTCCACCAATACGGAACGTTGCTATGATCACTAACGATGTACCGTTAGAAGGAAACTTTCCCCAGATTAAAGAGAAAATAGGTGTCGAAGGGTTAAATATCAACATGGAGTTAACGGTACTACAGAAATCTGAGCTGTCTCATCTTTTACAAGATTTTGATGTCATATTCTCTTCCCTTCCAGGAAGAACTAGTCTAACCTACCATCGTATAGAAACTAAACCAGGGTCTGTAGTAAGACTCAGACCTTATCGGATACCTGAGTCAAAAGTAAAAGCCATCAACCAGGAAGTTCAAGAAATGCTAGATATAGGAATCATCGAACCATCATTTAGCAACTGGAGTTCCCCAGTAGTCCTGGTCCCGAAGCCAGATGGTAGTGTAAGATTCTGCATGGACTTTCGGAAATTGAATGAAATTTCTAAATTTGACGCTTATCTGATGCCACGCATCGATGATCTCTTGAATAATCTAGGGAAGGCCAAGTTCCTGACTACCATCGATCTGACCAAGGGCTATTGGCAGGTACCATTATCAGCAGCCGACAAAGAGAAAACAGCCTTCGCTACACCGACCGGACTCTACCAGTTTACGGTATTACCCTTTGGCCTACATGGCGCACCAGCAACCTTTCAAAGGTTGATGAATCATTTGATAAAAGGACATGAAGGATATGTTGGTGCATATCTGGACGACATCATTATATATAGTAACACCTGGCAAGAACATATGATTCATCTAAGAAAGCTGCTCGTAACACTAAAAGGTGCTGGTTTACATGTAAACCCTAAGAAAACCCATATAGCTGAATTCCATACGAAGTATTTAGGGTATTATGTTGGACAAGGGATAATTAAACCCCAAGAGGAGAAAGTAAAGGCCATCAAAGAGTTGAAGTTCCCGGAAAATCCAAAACAAATACGGGCCTTCCTTGGTTTTGTGGGGTATTACAGAAGATTTATTCCACACTTTTCTTCTTTGGCTACTCCACTAACAAATCTGTTGAGCAAACCCTCCTTACCAAAGAAGGAGTGGCAGAATACTGAAGCTATGGAAGCCGTTAATGCTTTAAAAGAAGCTCTCACCAGTAAGGCAATGTTACAATGCCCTGATTTTGAATCCCCATTTGTTCTACAGACGGATGCTTCAGGAACGGGACTTGGGGCAGTCCTTCTCCAGAATCAAGGGAACGGCGAAAGACCTGTGCTGTTCATCAGTCGTAAGTTATTACCTCACAAACTTAACTATCCAACAATAGAAAAGGAATGTTTAGCTGTTAAGTGGGCCATTGATGCTCTTAGATACTATCTGCTGGGACGTGAATTTACTCTAATAACGGATCATGCACCGTTGGTATGGTTAGCACGTAACAAGGACTCAAATCAAAGAGTACTAAGGTGGTTCCTTTCCCTCCAGCCCTTCTCTTTTAAAACTGTTCACAATCCTGGGAAGCTGCTGTCACAAGCCGATTATTTATCCAGGGCACAAACCCTTCCCGAACGTAAGGGTTTAGTAGAGGGGGTGTGACGTTCTGATGTACGTTTTATAGAAACTCATACCGAGTAGTGAAGATATTGAGGACCAGGAAGTCCCTACTGTACGGCCTTTCCTCTAATGCCTGCACATTTTTCTTGTTGGTGGCCTAGGAAACGAGAGCGCGTGAGGAGGAGAGCGAGACGGACGGTTTATCTTGGGCGTACTGAAGAGTGAGGAAGAAAACATAAACAGCTGAGTGGGAAGCGGGCCTGTGTGTGTGAAAACGCCCAGGAGTGTGAAGCTGGTCGAAGCGAGATATCACCGTTTGATTCCGGAGCACTACTCCCCAACAACCAAGGCCGTATGATTACGAGGAAAGGGAAACTGACAAGGTGAACATCTCGCCGAACCCGATGCGAAGTCAGTTTCAGCCGTCAGCTGTTGCAACCAAGTCTGACTGAAATCAAGCACTCGGAGGTGAGTGAGCGACTGAGAGAGAGAGAGGAAAACTCTACCGCTTGACTCGCATGCAGATTGAGTACAGAATAGGCGACCGTTGTCGCTCGATAGATTGTATTGAAGTTGGCGCCGTTGCGCTTTTGCTAGAGACATTAGTACGGTCAACCAAGTTGAAAGGTTTATAGAAGTTAAATACGCGCCGTTGCGCACTCAACTGCTAGGGAAAGGAAAAGGGGAAGCTGAATACCACTACTGTCAAAGGCTGCATCAGTACTCACTAACAAGAAGCCATGTATCCAAACAAAAGAGCTGAGCAAGAGAGAGAAAAGGAAAGATAAAGAGTTAGAAACCAAGACAAAGAAAGGAAAGAAGAATAACTCAAAGGAGGAGATAATAGAAAAGAAATATATATATAATATATATTCCCGAGTGGAGATCATAAAGACAAAATAAAGAGAAATAAGAAAAGGGAAACGTTGAGAAGGAGAACTATATGTTTTCATCTGAAGTTTGAAACTATATAAAGAAGAAAACTAAAGACTCTTTCCTGATCTGTTGACAAAACCTCCATCTGAGTGAAGCTTGAAGTCCTCAAGAGAAAGTGTATCCTTTTCAGTACCTAGAGAGAAAGAGAAAGAAAGTACATATTAAGATAATAAAAGAATTGGATTCTTGTTGTAATCCAAACAACCTACGTATTGGCTCTGAGTATCATTCATGTCTTAAAGGCCATTCTCACACCTCTGTATAATAGAATGTCAGGGAATTGCCCAAAACCTGGTGTTTAATGAAACCATTGCAGCTAGGACTTTACATACTTTGGCTAGATGATTTATCATGAAGGTCCAAGAATCTTCACCAAAAATATATTGCGTGGCATGTGTATTACCATCGCCAGGTGACTACATTTTCCTCCGCACCAGACTGGGGGTGCTATAGCCCTTCAAAGGAATTACCGCCACATTGTGTGACGGTGAGAAATCCATCAACGAATTGAGGCGTGATAAGGGCCGGTTGCTACAAGGCTCTTGGCATAGTTACTGTACCCCAGTACATCAGAGCATACAGTTCTGTAGACTACATTGTTACTACAGCTAAAAGGTGAACACCCTTAGTAATTAATAACTTAAAATACTCTGCAGCTACTGGTCCCACTTTTCCAGTGAGCCACTAGGCACCACCAGACTGCTCCCGACTCACAATTGGAACTTAGGGTGTCTGTGTTTGGCTTTGTGCTGATAGCGTGCCCGCTGTTAATTGCCCCTTATCCTGTCTGATATGATGATTGTTTCTCATTATGGCGAGTAATTTCAGAACCTGCTTGACCCTGAGAGAGTTGCTTGTGAGTTAATCTAATAGTGTTAAAACAAGATAATTGAAAACATGTGGTATGTGAATGTGTTTTGCATAGTACATGCGACCTGGCCAAGCACATGAAGTGGTGGGGCAAATTTAGAGCAGGATGGCCAAGGTATGGGAGCGGCAGAATGAGCATTTTGCCATAGGCAGTAAAAATGCATAAGCCAGCCCTGAGTGTGCAGTGAAAGCTATGAGAATAGTTTTGGTCCTGCACAGTGGCTGGCGTAGGTGGACAGCCCGTTCCCCGTCTCCAATGAAATGACTTTGAAATATCAGTTTAGGAGGCAGAAATCCTATGGAGGTTTGAATGAGCACCAGACAACAGCTCTCAATGATTAACAGTATTTATTTAGCTTCAGCTGCAATGAAGGCACCCACAACGCAGAAGCAAGAAAGGCTGCATAAGGGGAGCAGGACCAGATCTGACTCTGATGCATACGCGGCTTTTTATGCGTGCTACCACGAAACACAACTCAAAATCTTTCGTGTGGGGCCCTAGTGTCTTGGGAGCTCCACAGTAGTGCTTGCAAGCTAACGCACAAAAGTAAAAGACACGCATGCATAGCTCAAAAGAAGGAGGGCACTGGGCCTCATTATGACTGTGGCGGCCACGGTATGAACGGTGCAGGTAAGGGACCGGCACCATTCATACCGGGCCGCCACATTACGAGTTCTGCAGTGGGTCCTGCTCTGTATGCCTGGCCAGACCAGACGTGCAGAACGGCACCCGCTAGCAGAACAGGATGCTAACAACGGATTCGTCATTAGCGGGTCCGTTGTTAGCATCCTCCTCATCCCATTGAGCCCTATAGGGGCTGAAATGGGAATGGGGATGTACCGGGTCCAGGTCTCGCAAATGGGAATTACCAGACCCGCAAAGGTCAGAATGGCCTGGTAATTCCCATTTTGCGGGACCCGGACCTGAGTTTTGGGGGTAGCCATCCGCTAAAAACGGCATGGCTACCTCCAAACTCGTAATGAGGCCCACTGTGCCCGCCCATTTCTTAGTGCTTTCCCTGGCCTACCCTGCAGTTCCTTCCCACTTTGAAGCTCAGGCTTAACTTGGAGCATGCCTGCGGCTGGGGACAGGCACATGCTAACGTGTTATATTGGATAGACCTGGTGGATGTGTGGCTGAGAAGGGTGGTGGATCAGGGCGCCCAGTGCTTATGCATTTTCTGGGCAACTGCAGTTTCAGGGTGATTTGATTTTCTGGAAGAAGTACAGGGACAATTTAAAAAAGTCAATGTAATAGTCATGGATAAAGTGCATCAAAGGATGATGAAGGAAAACAATATGATTGAACACAATGGGCCTCATTCCGTGTTCGGAGGTAACCATCCGCTATTTGCAGCATGGCTGCCTCCGAACTCGTCCAAACTCCGGGCTGGTGAATGGAGTAATATGGTCCATTCCGAGGTCGGAGGGACCAGTAATTCCCCATTCACCAGGGCCATTCCCCATTCCCATTTGAGCCCCAATAGGGCTCAATGGGAAGGGGGAAGGCAGCAATAACGGTACTGTAAATCCGTTATTGACCCCGGAGTCCCTTTGCGGGTCCCGTCCTTAACGCCTGCTAAAAACAGGCTCTAAGGAAGGACCCACAAAGGGAACTCGTAGTAGGGCGGTAAGGGTTTAACGGCACCGGTCTCGTTACCGGTGACCGTTAACCCTTACTGCCCTACTCGGAATGAGGCCCAATGGGCCTAATTATAAGTATGGCAGTACAGTAACAATGGGGCCGGTAGTGCTACCGGCGCCGTTGCTATCGTACCGCCATAATACGAGTTGTGCTTGGGGGTCTCGCTCTGAGGCATGGCTACTATTACAGGCATGGCTACCTCCAAACTTGTAATGAGGCCCAATGGCTAAGTCCCTGGGTAAACCAGAATTACTGGTGAATCGAAGTTTGCTTTTTATACAACCTAATTGTTGGATATCAACAACATCTCCTAGGAAAAACCTGTCACCCCATCACGAAAGAGAGCAATGGCAAAATGGGTCACTCCCCTCCTTGGCGCCATGAAAAGAAACAACAAGAAGCTGGAACTAGAATGGAGGAAAAAATACTACCAGGCAAAAAGATCATAATATCATAAACGAAATGAAGAACCCACTTGGTTGCAACAACACTCTGGTACCCTCACTCAAACTATGCAACGATCTTGCAGATCCCTTCAAAAATAAAATCAGCTGTATCCACCGAATCATACAAAGCAGACCAGTCAACTAAAACACTCAACCCACAACCCCACAGCGGAATGTCAATACAAACTCCAAAACTTCCCCCAAATACCAGTAGAGACAAGCTGGTAAGAAATAGCAACAAAGCAGGCTCCACCGAGGACCCCGGCCCTCCAGATATCTACGAGACAATCCACGCACAAGGCACACCTCTGGAATGCTACAGAAACCTCTTTAAACTATCCCTCGCAACAGGGAAAGTACAGCGATCGTTCAAATCGGCATACATCAAACCACTCCTCAAAGACACGGCAGGCAACGTGAAAGGTCTTTCTAACTACAGACCTTTCTCAAACATTCCCTACCCAGCAAAACTACTTGAAACCTATGTCTACGGATTAACACAGGAACACATAGAAAAACACCAGCTGCTAGACCAGGCACAAGTTGGCTTTGGGCCTAAGAGAGGGACAGAGACGCACTCCTCTCAATCTGGGATGATCTAATGACAAACGTAGACTCTGACACAAACTCAGCTCTGATACTGCTGGACCTCTCTGCAACGTTCGATGCAGTCAGCCACAATATCCTCATCAAAAGACTAGAAGAAATAGCAATCACCCATGTAACCCTATTTTGGATTAAATCATTCCTAACCAATAGAACGTTAACCGTCTGGAATAAAACCTTTACATCCACTCCAAGGAAAACCAACTGTGGAGTACCAGAGGGATCGTCCCTATCCCCACTGCTCTTCAATATATACCTGATTTCATAAATCAAGCTCATAAAAAGACACAGCGTTACATGCTACAACTATGCAGACGACACGCAAATCATCTACAAAATCAAAGACACACAAGAAGAAAACTCAATGATGGAATACTGTCTGGAAGAAATCTATGAATGGATGAATGCAAACAGCCTCAAAATCAACCCAGGCAAAACAGAAGGAAAACAACCACTACATCCCATGTCCCATAGAACTAGAAACAGCACCAATGACATAAAAACGCCAAAAACCTTGGAGTCCTAATGGACAACAAACACTAGAATCACAAGTAAATGCAATAATCAAGAAATGCTTCTTCCTCCTGCACACCGTAAAAAGGATCCTACCATTCCTCTCTTTCAACCATCATCTCCCTCATCATGTCCAGAATAGCATATGCCAATAGCCTATATCTCGGAATGCCAGAATGCCTTCTAATGGAACTACAACGTATCCAAAATGCAGCGCCAGACTTTTCCTCAGACTACCGCAAAGAGAACACACCACCCCAGCGCTAAAAATGCTACATTGGCTGCTGATCAAACAATGAATCATGTTCAAAGCAATGTGCACAATGCAAAGAGCAATCCATGGCTAAGGAGTAGAATTCCTACAAAAGAAAATAATGATCTATCGACCGACAAGACCACTCAGATCAAGCAACAACATTTGCCTAGAACCAAAACCTTACACAGAAAAAAACTTGGGGGGATCATCTTTCTCCCACCTGGCAGCAAAATCTTGGAAAACCCTCCCGAAAGAAATACACAATGCGAAGGATCACCAAAAATTCTGAAAACTACTTACAACCTGGCTTTTCACCTCAGAATCAGATGGGAACAACTATGACAATAAAAAAGATCCACCCCAAACAATAACCCCACTCTAGACATCACTGCAGTGATGCTCACCATAGCTGCAGAGGGAGGAGCATTACCCAATTAACTGGCCCCCCTTGGAGCCCCTAATACGCCTTCCTCGGGTTGTGGGAACCCTGCACCAGGGGCTGGGGTAGGCAAGGGTAGGCACACCCTTGGCAGCTAAGAGCAAATATTTCAACCTTACCTATCTCCACCCAGAGATGGGGAAGGCCTGCTCCACCTCATGACCATAGACCACTAGACAGTTAGAGAGAAAAGCTACCACCATGCGCAGAACCCAGCTAATGAACAACTACAAACACACAACACAGGCAGAGACGCTGAGCACAGAAGTCTGAACCAATGAGGTGAGAAAAGCCTTACTAACCCAACTCTAAAAACTCAAGTTCCACATACACTTCTTAAACACTAAACAAACACAACCCCTTCTCTGCACAGGCACTTCAATACACTGCAACAACAAAACAAACCACACATAGTCCAGCACAACAGGACATGGGAATCTAGCAATCCGTAAATTGCCACCCAAGCTCTGCGAATGGTGCAAACCAAACTGAAGCTTTCAACAGGACATCACAACTCTCGCTCTACCTCTTCCTGCAATGCCCTACTAACACACTCCACACTCCATCCTTTTCAGATCACCAGAGCGCCAGGGGACCACTCCGGTGATGATAGTGCATGGAATAAAGGATCTTTAACATTAACGGTATAGTGTGCTCAAAACATTTATTGTTTTAAGTGATGGGCAATAATCAAAAACATATAATAAACATATGTTTAAAGAAAGTTCCTATGTAAACTTTTGAGCAAATAAGGCTCAAACCCAAAAATGTCAAGCACTAGGAGGCATCCATTTTTCGAAATGGATGAGCCTCCTGTGTGTGTGTTAATCTCCGCCCTCGCTGCACTAATGAAGCAAAAGCCACCTACTGGTAACTTTTATTACACCGGCTTTTGCTTCATTATTGCCGGAGAGCAGACAATGCAGGCAGGAAGGCTGCTGCCAGTAAGTGCTTATTTTTTTCTTTTTCTTAGAAAACCAAAGAAAACCACGGCAAATATAAATACAACAGTGTTGTATTTATGATTGCTATGGTTTTCCTTCTAAGTTTCCCAGGCTCCCCCGGCTAATACAATGCCTGGTTGTTTTCCTTTGCCATGGGCATGTAGGGCGCAACTTAGATGCTTTGTTACCGATAATCCTCATGGTTTGGAAAATCAGGTTGAACATTAGTTGTTTGTCTTGGAAGCCTGTGTTCACGTCTAATGACGTGGTGCATGTTCAGATCCTAGTGGGGCCTACTTGTCCCTTAGTTCTTCTGAGATTGATGAATTGTGTGACACAGTATATTGAATGAACAATAATAACCACTGCTATTACAATTAAGGGGAAATATGTGAAGTAGTCTGAGTGTATGAGTGTGGTCAGTCGGGTTTCAACATTAGGGCCCCTCCATTTTGCCTTTTTGTATCTGATTATTGCTGCTCCCCTCTATATTTTGACTCATACTGTACAGGGTTTCTGGCAAGTGGTTCAAGGATGAGAGTGTGATTTGAGCTTACAATATGAAAGAGGTGGCCATATGGCTGTTTTCTGATCCACGTCCACATGCGTAATGTTAATGGGATTGTCTCAGGGATGAGGCCACATATTCCTAGTCTGACGTTATGGTTTCAGCCTAAGGAAATTCTAGTTCTGCTTGGTGAGATGGCTCAATGAGCGCATGATTTGGACAGCTGGGTGCAGTCATGGGTTTGTGTAGCAGAACCCATAGAGCGAGCATTTACAGATTGCCAAACTAATTCCCAAATAATATGAGCATTGAATATTGTTTGAATACATTTGGTGGCTACTGAGTCTTAGGGCTTACATTTATTGATCCAGTGAACCACACAACAGCCCCAGGAGTCATTCTGTTGGTTGTCATGTGTATGGCATGTTCTCATTTTGAAGCTGTGTCAAGATTTGTTCCATAGTAGGAGGGTTCGAAAGCAGTATGACAAATACAAGTCATTGGGTGTTCGGGTCTGACCGTATATCGCATCAGCAATTAAGTGGCGGCTGGTAGGGTGCTATCCAACTCATTGGCAGTCCCCTAGAATTTCTAGTAGCTCCCCTGGCCCCTGTATCTATGTTTTGTCTTTATATCAGTTGTAATGATGCCTTGAATTCTTAGTCATTCCACTAAATTCAAGAGAACATAGAACTAATTGTCTTTGTATTCTGGCCCAAAGGGAGTGGTGGTTTTAATGAGAAAGGAAGACTGGAATCCGCTCTTTGTTTTGTCTCATCAAGCAGGTCTTCACAGTGTACAAGAAGGGGTATTTCACAGTTTCACTTCTCCTCCTCATAGCAGATACAGACCACAGCTTTGTTTCCCCTCCTGGCTTAGCGACTGAAGGGCATGGCATGGACATTTCGTAGTACCAGACACACATGTTGGAAGAGCAACATTCTGTAGCTCTTTCTGTCTTTTGGTTACATTTCTGGGTTAAAATTATGGACCAGGGTTGAATGTGCTGATCCTGGTTTTGGCAGAGTTTTTATCTTTATCTGTTTGCATTCACCCATTCAGTAAAATGTATCATGCAATTGATGAAATTGCTGGCCGATTTGTTGACGTTGTCTTTTAAGCTTAGGCATCTACGAGTTTCGTAGCAAACATGAAGAAACAGAGGTTGTTCAGGTCAACCAATGCTGGGAGGTAGATAATGAAAAAATGCAGGGATATGATGGAGCCAGGTTGTGCCTTGGGATGCAGTAAACGCTTTCTTGATTTGAAAAGGAGTAGTGTCGCTGATTGCCTAATGTTAGTCAGGAAAGAACTAATCCATGCAGTTCTATGACATGCATTCTGGCATGGTGGAGATGACCCACGAGAATAGCATGGCTGATCATGTCGTCGGAGTCGAATGGTCGAGGGTGGGCTACTGCATGTTTGAGGGCAGTTGGCACACATCCCCCGAGGTGTGACGTAGGCGCAGGCTATGAAGGAGCTTTTATTGGCTGCAGCAGTGGTACCCCCCCAAAAAAGTCGGGAAACATTAGTTGACTCCATGAGACAATGCTTGTTTTATCCTTGTTTCCCATGATCTGTTCATTCATCACCCCTTTCCCTTTTCTTAGATCAGAATACCTTTCTCATTTAGGATTCCCCAAAATCGACTATGTCAAGATGCCTGTTTTCAACAAGTCACCCTGGTAGTTTCGAAGTGGACCGCTTAAGTGTTCCAAATGTGCTGCACTCATGTCAATTACACAGACTAGTAAAAGAACAAACAATGTGCAGTACTTTTTTAATTCATTTTAAGTTATTAATTAAGATTGGGATTCTTAAAAAAGTTAAAGGGCCTATTTCATGCCATATCTTCATGTTATTAAACGTCAATAAGCTTGTGTACGTTTTCTACAACGTTTTGTGGATTTAACATCCACCCTCAGTAGGACTATGGGCCTCATTACGAGTATGGAGGTAGCCATGGTGCTATTACCACCATGGCTACCCCCATACCGCATACTGGGTCCGGATTCCCTGAAAGGGGAATTACCGGGTCATTCCAACCTCGGAGGACCCGGTATTTCCCCATTCAGGGAACCCATCCCCATTCCCATTCAAGCCCCATAGGGCTCAATGGGAATGGGGAGGGAGCTAATAACGGGCCCGTTAATAATGGGCCCGTTATTAGCTCCCTGGTCCTTTAGCGGCTCCCGCTAAGGGAACTCATAATGCGACGGTGAGGGGTTAACGGCACCGGCATCCTTTCCGGCACCGTTAATCCCTTACCGCTGACTTCGTAATGAGGCCCTATATATAACAAATACAAAACATTTGAGCAGGCAAATAAATATCATAATAACTCAGGATGCACTTCAGAAACACCGCTGGAGCATGTATGTGGTATTTGATAGTCAGTCATTGTAGATCAAGTATATCAGCTCTCAGTGTCACCGGACTGGTGTTTCTACAGTTGTTCCGTTAATGCGCCGCACATTCAATATCGGTCGGTTATGCGTGGGAACTACAAAATGGCGTCACATTGTGGAAGACATGGGGGGTCATTACAAGATTGGAGGTAGTCATGGCGCTATTTGACTGCCCTCAATAACGGGACCGAGTCCGGTGTGGTGCAGTGGCGACTTACCGGTCTAGTCCGACCCTGGCGGGACCGGTAAATCCCCATTGCACCAACCATTCCCCATTCCCATTTGAGCCCCCACAGGGCTCAAAGGGAATGGGGAAGGCGCTATTTATGGGCCTGCTAATGGCAGGCCCGTAATTAGCGGCCTGGTCTCCTAACGGGACCCGTAAGTAACGTGTGGTCCAACCACACGTCCCTTGAGGTTCCTGTTAGGGGACTTCGGAATCGGGCGGTAGGGTATTATCGGCACTGGGCTCCTTACCGGTGCCCGGTATCCCCTACCGCCCGACTCGTAATGACCCTCATGATCATGACCGAGTTAAAGATAAATAAAAACGAGACCTAATTAATGTGTCTGCTGCTTTGATGTTTTTGTGGGATTGCACTCACTGTGAGAAACAGTAATTTCCAATCTGGATGCGTTTCTGTGTGTGTGTCCGGGTGTTTGTGTGTGTGTGTGTGTGAGTGTGTATTTGTGTCTGTGGGCCTCATTACACGGATGGCAGTAAGGATTTACTGGTACCGGTAAAATACCGGTACCGGTAAATCCTTACCGCCTTACTACGAGGTGCCTTTGCGGGTTGGGGGATTTAACGCCTGCTTTTTTCAGGCGTTAAAAACCAACCCGCAAAGGGACCCAGGGAGCTAATTACGGTACCGCAATTTGCGGTACCGTAATTAGCGCCTTCCCCATTCCCATTGAGCGCTATGGGGCAAAAATGGGAATGGGGAAGGGCAATGGTGGAAGGGGGAATTACCGCCCCGCCAATCTTGGAATGGGGTGGTAATTCCCCTTTCCGCCAAGGCGGTGCCGGTATTTTACTGGCATGAACCATGGCGCTAATAGCGCCATGGTTCTCCGCCATCCGTGTAATGAGGCCCTGTGTGTGTGTGAGTGTAAGAAAAGTGCCTGAGTACGGCTGAAGCAAGTGAAAAGGGGATATGCACTGAGTTTTCTGAAAAGTCCACTGCGTAAGAATCATTGCTACCCAAAAAAATAATAATTACTGGTACTACTATAAGTGAATCCATGACTAATCTTACTAAATAGACCCACACATTTAATCTTAAAACTAATGCATTGAAGTCCAATTGATAAACGTATTATGCTGTCCGTACTAGAATGTATGCAATGTGTAATGTTTATAGTAAATTGCTGGTGAATAATGAAGCAAACATTTTCCAGTTTTCCAGTAAAGGAGACGACATTGCATGTTCAAGATGGACACTGCTCTGTGCCTTGCTACTCTCTTATGGCTTTTGCACACTCGTTTCGTTCTTTCTTGTGGCAAAATGATGTATGTTCTAGTTCTCAATGATGCAGCATCAGACGATATAACTATAAGAACTGTAGGTTTCTCCTCTTCGTTTAAGAGATTGTAAGGTGGAGTAGGCAGTTGTGTGCCTTGTTAGGCCCTCAGCTAATGTGGCACTGGCGTTTTGCCAGAATGGTTTTATGGAGGAGCCTCAATAGTTCAGTGGCTAGAGCCTTGGACTCTTAACTACAGGCTTTTGGGGTTAACCCCATTTCACACCAAATAAGTGCCAAGGAGTCTATCCTCTGCTGCACAAAAGCATTTAAATCATTCTTGGGTAAAGCATTGGCTGCCTTGGTGGAGACAATTGCAAATTGTCTCCATTTATTTGAAGCATTGCCTAACTTTGTCGCTCATTCCTTTGCTGGACATTTACACTTTGCATCCAGTGCGCTGTTATTTACACCTTTCTAATATGTGGTGTTGAATCTTACAGCTCAAGCTTAGCCGTTTTCCAAGATTTGAACGATTCTCTATTCTGGATGTGTCCCTTTTATTTTTGGAAGACATCAAATAGGCCCCCGCTTTCAGATCTTTGAAAGAAGGGGGCTTTGAATTTATTGGGGGAGAAAATCTACTTTCCATTTGTTTTGTGGCCATGGATTCGATTTTTAATTTCCTGCACAGTTGTGCTGGATGTTGGGTTAAAGACCCTGATTTTTCTGGATAGGCCATACATTTCTCCCACCATGGAGTCTCTTTGCTTCTTACACTTGATGACAGCAGGGAACTATGTTTTGGGGACACTAACTTTTGGGGGTTTTGGAGGTGTGCTTTTTTGGTGCTGAACATGACATTCGGGGATAACTGGCATTTTTACCGAAAACAACCAACAGTCGATGATGCCCAGCTCCATTGATCATGTTGTTTTCGGGGTAAGATTTTTTCTCCCTCGCCAGCTCTGCAGAAGGTCTGCTAGTGGTATTTTGACCTGCAACACTGTGGACCCTGGTTCCTTCTGCCAGAGCATTATTCAGTCGCCTCCTGAGGCTCTTCCTTCTATTTCAGTCTCCCTATTTTGGGGTGTGTAGATCTGCCCCTTGTGCTATTTTTGGGATGGGAAGTCCTTGAGCTGTCTCTCCGTTGTCATGTGGTTACCTTTCTGGTGTTCTCTGATGATGGTTGCATAGCTTGCCATGCCCCCAGACCAGTAAGGAATACAATGTTGAAGAGGGATGTCGAGGTAATGCCCTAATTATTTAAGATAATCCTCCATGATGCAAGCCTCACTCTTCTGCATCATGATGTGCCCCAATCTTCTTGTTCCTGTCATTTGATGACCCATTGTATTGGTAATGATTTTGAGACCTGCTGGGTCGCTCCTGAGATCTGATGTCCAGAGTCAAAATGGGAGATCAGTAGACTAGTGATCTGCACTCTAACGGCGCACTGTGACGATGGAGGATGCATAATATGATGATACGCCGCTGATTCTTGAGACTGAAATGCATGCAGAGATGGCCACGACTGAGTGACGGACGTAGTCCCATCCCCCAACTGTGGGACCTCGCTTTCCCTCAGCCATGTGCTTCATGTTCCATAAAAGTACAACGCTGGCAATCATCTTTTCATGAAACTGCAGGGCTTCCGAGGCAGCTCGCCAGGGCTCATCACGCTCCTCGTGGTTGCCAAGCCTTTCCGCAAGACCTGCGCTTGCTGATTCATGGAAAGCTTTTGACCTTGTCAGTCATGCTTTGGCTCTTCAGGAACTGACAGCTCTGGGTTTTCGTCCTATTTCACTGTCTTGTTGGCATCCTCCCCTATTGAATGAGGAAGCGGCGAGGCAGTAGGCCCTGCTGACAACTGTCATTATCGTCTTCACTCGCTCAGTGCGGCTCTCACAGTCATTTTACGTTGCGTGCAGGATGTCAAAATGTGCCGGAACGTGCATCATTTTACCCCACACTTAAGTGTTTGGTGGCTCATGGCGGGTCTTTTTAATGGCTGTTTTTTTTTAAACTGCCTGTAACAAGCTATAATTTGGGGCAGAAGGAAACACGGAGTAAAAGAAACCAAACTGAAACAGAGCTCTTGCTGGAAATAGGGGAGGTGTTTCAAAGCAATTTCACAGACACGTTATCCGCGCCACACCAGTGAGATCAGTGTCAAAAGTATCAACTCAAATATATAGAAACCCTGGGTAGGCATTAGTGAAAGTAGAAAGCGTACACTTACTCCAGCCAATAGGAATGATTGGGTTCACACAGTGACGGCCCTAGATGTGTTGCTGCCCTTGCCCAACTACGCCTCCCCATGCGCGCACAGGCAAGCCTCCGCTCACCTCACCATCGGGGTCGCTCCATCCCAAGCCCAAAACACAGAGCTGCAGGAGATTTCCCTTTCTCTTCCCACTCTGCCAAGTCACATTTTCTAGCTCTCTTCGCCCCCTCTTCGTAGTCCCTCTTTTGTTTCTTTAATTCTTTTAGTTCCCTTTTCATTTCACGTCCATTTCTCACGTCCCGATTTTACAATACCCTATCTTTCTTTCCCTTTATTCTTTCCCACTATTCAGTTATTTGCTACTTCCTTCATTCCTATAATTCTCTGCTTCTTCCCTTTCCTTCTACCATTTCTCTAGTGTTGTTCCCTTTCAAGTTTTGTCTTTTTCTTTCTAGCTCTTACATTCTCCCTTCTGTTATTTTCTATTTCATCATCCCTATCCCCTTGCTTTCCACCCATCTTTACTTCTCCCTTCTCCCCTTAATTCCTCCCTGTTTTCGGTCTCACGCTCTTTTCCTTTATCATGCTCTCTTCATCACCCTCTTTATTTCGCTTTGTCCCGCCTTCTTTCTCAGTTTCTTTACACTCCATCCGTGAGTTTCCACTCCCACCAATATTTAGTTCTGACTGGGTCGTTGTTTACGAACTTCTGTACAGGGGCTGGTGGTTAGACAGATGTGGCGATATGCCATTCTACTGCCTCCATAAAGGGCCTCGTAGAATGCTCTATAAAAGTTCTCATTAACTGGCTGAACTACTCAAACATGCACCTACCTGTTTGCCCAATCATACCTTCGTTCACTCATATCCACTTACTCCCTCCTACTCCCACTCACTCACTCACTTGCTCACATAGTCACTGCCTTACCCACACTCATTCAAACTGAACTCAGTCAATGGGCCTCATTACGACCCTGGCGGTAAGGGGTTTACGCCAGCGTTAGCTGCGCCGACCCCTTACCGCCAATTACGAGGTCCCTTAGCGCCATGGAGGTTTTAACACCCGCTTTTGGCGGGTGTTAAAATCCATGGCGCTAAGGGACCATGGAGTTAATTACGCCACCGTAATTTACGGTGGCGTAATTAACGCCTTCCCCACTCCCATTATGCCCTATGGGGCAAAAATGGGAATGGGGAAGGGTAAATGGGGATTGGGGACTTACCGCCCCGCCAAGGTCGGAATGGGGCGGTAAGTCCGCCAACCACCATGGCGTAAACGTAGTTTACGCCATGGTGGTAAAGTCACGGCCCAGGCGGTAACTTACCGCCTGGGTCGTAATGAGGCCCAATCCCTCAAACACTCATTTTACCTATTGGCATCAGTCACAAAGGTATGCCCTCTTGCACACTCGTTTCCTTACTCACTACGCCACTCACATGTTGGCATACTCTCATACTCACCCATCCACATGCTCACTATAGTTTCCGCCACACACCCACTCAGGTAGTCACTCACTCATATACCCATACACCCATTTACATGCTTAATTGCATACTTGCTGATCACTCACACACCCCCTGCACTCTCTGCCTCACTCACACATTCACACATCAACCACACCTGATCATACACTAACTCACATATCATAATTTGCAAACTTCAGGGCGCATTTTGGATCTCCCTGGGAATATTGCACAGCGGGGACAGCCTGCAGACACATTTGAGCGTAAGGAGTCCCCTCTGTGGTATTCTGATTTGTTTTGTCAGTATGTGCAGTGCTTTAAGTGTGCCGGTGCCAGCTGGGGCTGGGCCCCAGCAGTCTCCAAAAAGAGAGTCTGAGCCGGGGCCCTGCCGGGGCCCTGCCGGGGGCCCTTTGGTCCCACCACAACATTGGCGGGACACATTATCCCGCCGCAATGGGAGATGCGCCCGCCATTAAGTCAGGCAGGCTGGCAGAAGTGCCAGTCAGCCACAGCAACGCTTGACTGGCTGCACTTCTGTCAGTCACTGTGAATTCCTCGGGTGACCCTTCACACGAGGGGTCACCAGAGGAAGTTAATGTCCCTTTGTTCCCCAGGCCGCCGAGGCGTCTTTAACCCTCGGTGAACCTGGGGATTCCTTGACCTATTTCAAGGTTTGTAAAAGATGTCTTGAAAACTACACAATTCAACATTCAAGCCATCTTTTATAAAGCTTTGCCCGTTTTCCGACAGATAAAGACTCCTCTGGCTTTGTTCGTTATCAAAGTTTTATAAAAGATGGATTGAATTGTGTACTTTTCAAGCCATCTTTTATAAACCTCAAAATATTTTAAAAAGATGGCTTGAAAAGTACGCAAACCATAAGGTATGAACACAAATATAAAAATGGTACATATTTGTGTGCGTACCTTACTTTTCAAGCCATCTTGAAGTACACAAACCATAGAAAGGCACCCAAACAAATATATACATGTGAGCATTTATATATTTATGTGAGTATATTACTATGGTTTGTGTACTTCTCAAGCCATCTTTTATAAACATAGAAACTTTGATGTTTATAAAAGATGTCTGGCTTGGTCTGGGGCCGCAATACCTTCAACTCTCTCATCCTAAATATCTTCCTTCTCGAGCTCTTCGCTCATCTGCCTCCAACTCCCTTAGGGTCAGTCGCTTCTCCAAGCAACGAGTTGGTGGCAGATCACTCTCTTCGGCAGGGGCCTCTCTCTGGAACAGCCTTCCTGCCTCCCTGAAACTCAAGGAGTACCATCTCCGGTTCCGGTAACACCTCAAAACCTTCCTCTTTGCTTCTGCTTTCTCTCCTCCCCTCCCTTGCTGAACTCCTGACTGAAATTGCACTGATTACCTGGCCACCCTTTCTGATCTCTGGCCCAGGCCCTGTCAATTACCCACCTGCAGTGCCTCCCTGGCAACCCCTGCACTTGCGGACTGTTTTTTCTGTATCCCTTCAGTCCCCCTTCCAGCACTTACGCCTGCACTTCCTTGCACTGCCAATAGCTGGCTGTTTTATGTGTCTTATTTATCCCACTTCCCATGTACTGCACTTTCCCCTCTCCCTTCCCCCTGCACACTTTTCCTTTGCCCCCTTCCCATGCACTTGCGCGATCGAATGACACCTGGCCTAGTAGGATCGTTTTCTGTCCTCCCTTTGTTCCCCCCCTTGCCTCATAGCGCCTTGAAACACTTGTGTATAGGCGCGTTATAAATGCCATATCATATCACATCATACTACACAAACCATAGTAAGGTACACATACAAATATATAAATGCTTACATACATTGATATATTTGTTTGCACACCTTACTATAGTTTGTGACCTTTTTAAGCCACGCCTGTCCCACAGGCCATGCCCCCAAATGAGGGCCCCCTCCAGTTATTACCCCACTTAAAGCCCTGAGTACGTGTAAACCCACCACGGAAATCTGCAATGACCAGAGTTTCCATCTTACTTTCCAGTCATTACCAAAACGAATTGTAAACACTGCCTGGCAAGTCTGTACATGGCAGGCAGCATTAACATGGCTTCCTATGGAACCCGCATGCTTTTTGATGTTGCGATAAATATGCGTATGCAATAGGAATCCAGAACATCTTCACCTGCATGAAAATCACCTAGAGGCGGAGATGCACTCTGGCGTGTCAGTACAAGAGGTGGTGCTGGGCAGATCAGCACAGTACGATCCATGCCTTCACTACACCTTACAAATCTTTTTTTTTTTATTGATTCAGCTGAATTAAATCAACGTTTCAATATAAATCAGAATATTTGGTCATACAGCAAAATATAATCTAAGAAATTAAAAAAGACAAATCATTTTAAAATCTGAAGGAGCGTAAAAAGCATGCGTAAAACGTTGTATGCACTGCAAGTCCCTCCATGAGGACAATTCCCCCTTCATCTTTTCCTTTCAACTTCACTCACTCATTCACTCCCTCACATATTAACATCCTCGTCTACTATGCACTCCCATACTCTCTCTCTCAGATGCACTTGCCTCCACTCCAACACGCCCCAGACGGATATTTTCGGTCTTATCTCTGGAAAGCTAATAATTTCTGCACAGAGGACCCGGCTATCTTTTTGAGTGATTTAAATGTTGAAACGAGCAGTAGTGTTCTTTGCTAACGACGTCAAGCTTGCAGCGTTAGCTAATAGGGAAAGTGGACTGTGCAGTGGGTCAGCCGGTCCATAGAGGCGCTGACAGAAACAACAGCTTTGCTCTCTTTCGAACCTTCAGGGAGGCACGTGCTTATCTTTGCAGTAAATCTAGCGCCCCCAGCCCCCCGAACAGTTTAGCCTAAACACATGTCAAATGGCGTGAGTGGTAACATTTATTTAACCCAGAAACCAATTAAATTCCTCTCGTTAGTCATCCCACAAGGCACTGTTTTTAAAAGCAGGGGAAGTCTCTTCCTTCCCTTGGAATTCACCTCAGCGACGAACAGGAAGTTACTCAACAGCCGTTTTACAAAAGCAATTTGAGGACATGATGTTCATTCCAGTTTCCACACAGCCTGCTACACTCAGCAGTGCTGGGAGCCGCCTGCAGCGCACCTACTGCGTTCTGTCTGCTGGCACAGATAACATAGAATGGAGGTCTTGCATCAATGCACACCGATGCAAAAAGCAAGCTCAAGAGGAAGGCACTGATTATAAGTTGTCCAGGAGATATTGGTAAAAACGAATGCACTTCACCAGCAGTTCAAGTAGCAACCTAGATGTGTATTTATTTGTATTTATTTGAAGAACAGGGATGTCAGTTTTAATCAGAAATGACTTACAATAATAACACATTCACAGAAGGCCTCTGCGTTCCTCTGAAGAATGAGTGTACAATAGAACAACAATAAGAACAAGTGGTGACCCAGTTTATGAGGGTGTGAACAAAGTGCGACCAATATAGGAAACAGATGACTTACAAAGACAACAATAACTTAAGGGGCAAGTGCTTCAAACAAGAGAGGAGCTCTGTCCAAATATGCAAAATGGGGTTGTGTGTTTGGGTAGGGGGGATAGGGGAGAGGGTTTGGCAGTGCCCTCTTTAGCAAAAAAGTGAAGTATCCCACTGTCAGATTGGCTTTGATTGTGATGGGTAGCTGGTTCCATTGGACAGGGGTGAATAGGGAGAAAGACCAGAGGCGAGAGGAGGCACGGGGCAGAAAATGGGACAGTGAGGGTCAGTGCAGATGAGGATACGAGGGAACGATATGGTGAGCAGACAGAAATACTGACAGGTACTGAGGAGCAAGTCTCTTGAAATTGAGGGGCGCTGGGTGCTATTTAGCTCCTGGCAGAGATAAGATTGCTCCTGGTAATGCTGTGAAAGCCCCCAAGGCAGGAGCTGGTTTCAGCTGCTGCTGCTGAATTAGCCTCCTGGGAACATGCATAAATCACCTGTCAGCCTCAGACAAAGGTTACTTCTAAATAAAACTGAGCAAGTGTGCCTCCACAAGCCATTACTTAAAAGAATCACACACCAAGAAAATATAAAAATTGTAGAAACAGCTTGTGCACACGTGGAACTTGCCAGTCTAGCATTTAAAAGGTGCGTACAATTAAAAATGCTTTTTCTTCACATGCTGTAAAAGAAAACAGAGTCAATTTCACTTCTTTTATTACAGGAAAGAAGTGCCAGTTTTGTGTTGGGTGCATTCAAAGGCCCCAAACTGAAGGTGCCTTTCACCTGAAAGCAGGATTTTTCAACACTGACATAAAAAGGTTTGGCATGTGTGGCTGCAAGTGAAAACTGAAGCGCCCTTTCACCTGAAAATCAGGACTTTAAAAACTGACCCAAAAATGGCTTTGCATGTGTGTTTTTCTAGTAAACTTGAAGAGCCATGTGGAAAAGGCTTACCTGTCACTACCAAAGGAAAAGCAGCATTTTAATCCACAAAAGAAGAAGGAATCGAAGGTCCCTTTCACATGAAAAACAGGATTTCTAAACACTGACACAAAACCTGCTTTGCATGGGTGTTTGCAGTTAAAATGGGAAAAATGTACCCCTTCTAACATTTGAAAAGAAAAGCCCACTTTGTTTCCATGAACACTTTCCTGTCAGCCCAAGGCAAACCCTTTTGGTTTGTGGGTGGGCAAACTTCACAAAGAATTCCCCCACTGCAAGTCTGGATTTTACATCCCCCATCTAATTACAACAGCAATAAAGTGTGTGCTAAAGGTGTGGAAAACCCAGTGATCCCCAGACTTGTGGCTCTGAAGGGAGTGGTAGCAGGACAGTGCCCATTGGATGTGGCATGACCAAAATGTGTAAAAATGGGGGTTCCAACTTCAAAGAGCAAACAACCTACTTCAGAGAGACTCATAAAAAAACTCTGGCCACAGGCTGGCCCAGGGAGACTTTTTATAATTTAGTCCTTTTTCCCAGCAACCATAAGGTGGTTTTTCTTCATTTATGTACCATTTTTAGGTAATTTCCAGGCGATTTTGGAGATATAAAATTCAGGCACCTATGAGTTAGGGAACTGTAAGGGCCAGCTAAACTAGGTCCCTGGCTGATCTGAAAATGTTCAGAATGTAAGAGTTGGTGATCTGGCGAAGGGTAAAATAAGGAATATGGGTAGGAAATGATATGTTCATAACTGTTATGCTTTATGTAAAAATGACAGAAAATGGCCATGCAAAATGGTTCAGTCCTGGCTGTCATCTTATTTAATTCCCCATGATTAACTGGAAAGGAAAATATACATCATGGCAGTGGCTAGTACAATTATGAAGTTTGCTACATAACTAGTTTTGCCAAAAATATGAGAGGAGAACAAGTGGGGATTGCAAATGGGGCTGCCATATGTCTGCTCCAGACTCGTTAACCAATCTGTTGAGATGGGCTGGATTTGGGAGGAGAGAGAAGGGTAACTGTCCAATTCTAGTTCAGAGAACTCTGGCAGGACACTTACCCTATATTGTAAAATTAGTGGTGACATCACTGCTATTTCAGGGGGACTGCACTAGGAGGAAGGGACAGAACTGCTGAAGTGTACTATCAAATGAGGACTGCTGCAACTCACATCTAACAACTACAAGGAACACCAGAGGAGATTACTGAGAGTGCATCTGGGTGGAGCTGTCTATTGGCAGGAAGGCCTAATTTCTGACTGGGTACTATGGTGGAGAATGGTAGGCCAACCCCAACCCAGACCATAGTAAGGGGGGTCTGAAAAAGCAACCGCTAAATCCCCCCTGTGTTTATTTTAAAGCAAAAGTGTGGGTGAAATAATTGCCATATTCCTTTGCACACATTTGCAAAGATAAACTGCTAGCCTTTTAAGCACGCAGAAAACTTGAAATTGCACAGCACTACATGTATAATTGTATTTGGTTAATGATCAGTTTAAATTTTTCTTGAAATTAATTTTGTACAAAGTAAAGAATTGTGATAAGTGTTATTTTCAACTCACTTTAGTGATTTATTTATGTTGAAAAAACTTTATTGTGTTATGCCACGGATAAAGTGGTGTTTGCCATTTTTGTGCGAATTTCTATTATTTTTAATTTAAAGAAATACAAATATATTTCCTGTACACCGGCATGATTCTTGGCTCATTGTTAGCTCATGGGGAAGGATCCAAGGGGCATGATATGAATCTCTTAAACCTTTTGTTGCATGACACCTTGAGTGGGGAGGGAAGGAACTCCCCCCGTTGACGGTGGCCTCTCAATAAACTGTTACAAATTGGGGGCTTGTGGCCAGGATTTAGCTAGCTATTTCCAACTCATGACAAAGTACATTGTGACAGACTATTCATTTTGATGCAATTGCATATGGTGGAGGGAAATTCATCTTTGTTTTGTTAAAGTGTCGCAAGGATTTGACCCCTGAGTTGCAGGGAGGTTTATAGTTGAAAAATTAAGATTGTGTAAGAATTGGTATGTGTGAGGAAATCAAGCAGGAACAAGGGGATGTTTGCCCCTGCATAAAAAGGTTTTACTAAGGTGCAAAAGGCCATTATGAAAATGACTCCTGTACAAATTGGCTAGGGAGCATCTCCTGGCTAAATTTATTCTTAAAGGAGAATGGGTTGAGGGTGAGTGTGGAAACTGGCAAACCAGAATTGTGCAGGAGGTTACCTCAGTAACCAATGATAATTGACTTGAAGGTGGAATATTGCACAAACCACCAGAGGCATTTTACATGACCCAGAATGCTTGTGAAGAACAGATACAAATGGCTTAGCTTACTGCTCAATTATATTTTCATTTGCTTTTAGTGCAAGAGCAAAATAGTGAGGCTAGTAGGATGAATCAGGCTGGAGACCTGTCACAGGTCCCGGATCGTGTTGAACAACCCTAAAATGAGCTGAAAGCACAACAGCAAACCAGTGTAGAGAGAATTACAGAGTTTGCTGCACTACATAATGCATGCATTGAGGGTGCAGATAACATAAGCCGCCTTCAAGGCCAATTGAATGACCAAATTGGTCATAATAGACTAGGTTTGTTAGATGACATTGTGGGCCTCAAGCAACAAATCAAGGCCTTAGAAAGGGAAAATAGTCTGTTTATCATTACAAAAAATTAACTCACACAAGGAGTTTGATGAAATACAACAAGGTATAAATACTCTTGAAAAAGCAGAAGATGCAGCTGATTGGAGAAAAAGTCCTTGAATCAGTATAATTGTGTCCTATTACAGAGGGTAGATCAGCTGGAAATGGAGGTAGAAAAGGAACAGTCAGGTTCTCAGGAACTGACCAGAATTAGAGATGAAAGGAATGAGCTAGAAGGGTGCGTGATACAAATAGAAGCGGAATGATCAGAGGCAGCAAAGTGTAGGGCTAAGCAAGAGAAAGAGATTAGTCTCCTGAAGGAAAAGTGCCTTGAATATGCACACAGAATACAAGACTCACAGAGGGAGAATGAATCACTTCAGCATGAGGTGCAGCAAACAAAAGATTGGTTTGTAGCTCAGAACAGGGTGCATGAGATTAATCAGGCCTTAGTGTCAGAATTCCCATCCCATCAGGAGCCTCAGGCCTGTCATTTACAACCTCCCAAGTACAAATGGTAACTGACCTCATGCATGCCACCGACAAAGAAAAGGGCAAATGAGGCAGTTGAACTTACCCAGGTTTATCCCGATTTATCCATGAGGCCAGTCCTTGTCTGATAAGGATGAATATTCATCTGTACCACACATAAGGGAAAGGGGCCGGACCATTGTGTCCTGGGAAGGAAGGAATAATACTGTAAGTACTGTAAGTACTTTAGACCATGAATATGAGGAGAAAGTCAGGGAGTTAGATTGGCTGAAGATGTGACTACAAAGAGACAACCTTGTCCGCTTAACTGAAGGACCAAAGCCAGACCCTCATGCTAGGAAGGGCATTCTAAACACCTTTGTATATTCAGGTGAAGGGGGGAATTCCCTAGACTCCCTGATAGGAGGGATAAGGAGACTGGGTTCTATCCTGAGCCTAAAAGGAACTCAAAGGAGAGTGGCTCTGAGAGTTCATGTTGGTACAGACGAGAGGAGTCACACTGTGTGGTTTGGGAGATATTCCCAGTCTCATAGAGATAGGGAGCACCTAGAAGTCAGGGAAGGGAGTACCGGTAGCAGTTCTGAGTCAGAAGGTGAATGGACTCCAGTGCAAAAGAAGAAAATTCCAGGGAAACAAAGAAAGGGTTTTGTCAAAGACCCAATCAGACAGATCAAAGCCATAAAGATCTTCCTGACCCCATACCACAAGAATGGCAAGTATTTGGTATGAGAGCAGCTGGAATAGATACGGAATGATGTGAATTGTATAGCATTTGCAAAATGGATTTTCTGACCTGAGGTCTCCAGTATCTTTGTGGGACTGGAAGACCAGGATCATTATAAACGGTCCACCTATAAGGCGGGCATTTTGAAAATAAATTCAACACATAGGAACCCACAAGAGGCCCGTAAGCCTACATATAATTTGTAATGTGGAGAGGATTAGGCACCTTGGAAGTTTGTGCAAGAGTTAAAACAGGTAGTTGCTCAGACGTTCAGGCTGGTGAACACCAATAGCAGGGAGTTCATACCTACATATTTCCATGCTCTCCCCAAATACATAATGACTCAGTTGGTGCATGACTTTCATGAGCATAGGATCCTGGATTGGGGGATTGAACAGGCCACCAGGAGCTATGAGGTGCAAAAGCATGCTGAGAGTAAAAATACCACCAAACCCCCAAACCATCTAAAACCCCTGCTGCTGTGAAGGTGGCAGAGGTAAAAAAAATGCCCATCCATTAGATCTGGTGATGGGGTGGGGGGGCCTAAAAGTAACCCTCCTGCCAACAAGCAAAATGGAAGGCAGAAGAGAATCCCCAACCTGGTCCAATGGAATGGTAGTCAGGCAGGGGCCCAGAACAATGATCCATCTGACCCTGCCACCTATATAAGTCCTAGGTACAAAGGTACTAAATCAATCCTGGGGTATGTATACGGTTCTACGTTATTTTGCTGTGGGATTTTTCGTCGCGGGACTTTTCATCGTCGTTTTTTTATCGAAACAATCTCATCTTTTTTTTTTTTTTTTGGGTGGTGTTACCACCCCAAGCCCCCCTTTATTATTTTTTTAATTATTCCCATTCAACCACAAATATTTATTTAATTTTTAAACCCCCCCAAAAAAAAACGATGATTTTGTTTAGATAAAAAAACGGCGATGAAAAGTCCTGCGATGAAAAATCCCACGGCAAAAGAACAGTATACCATGTATACACTCCCCAACCCAGGGAGGTGGGGGTGGGAATCAGATAACTACTGCCCTGGAAAGATTCCTTCGAAACTTCCCTCAGGAGGGAATTATCACTCCACCTCCGAATGTGAACTTTTTCCCCAGATATTCCCATAACCAGAACTTCCAAAACAATCCTCCTCTCTCTCCCCAGTTCCATGACAATAGATCACTGTGAAGGGGCCCCTGAGGGACCCTTGTTTGTGGCAACAAGGCATAATCACCACACACAAACTGATACGCCAGACACAAGGTTGTATTCCCAAAATCTAGGGTTTATTGCAAAACAAATAGTCTCAGTTGGCCAAATGGTCCCACGCCCCACGACGTCTGTCTATCAGACCTCGGGGGATGGAAGGGAGCGAAATTCATACAACAGTTACATATATACAAAACAAGCATCTAGTAATCAGTAGTGTCACAACTTATACTGCCCCTATTGCATTTCCTTTGAACTAGGCACGATGATTGACAATGGTGACGAGTTTGACACCTTCAAACATTCATTGTGTAACAGTTTGCAATTTTATAATCCCACAGACATTAAGTCTGTGTTTAAAAGAACAGAATGCTTCTGTTTTCTGCAAGCAAGCTGTGCGTAGGGAGAGACACATTCCTGGCCTTGCTATCTCCTAGTTTCTATTTGTGTGCCAGGGGGTCAACTTGCTCTCCAGGGCTGTACCGGGCTCAGGGAAGGGGGGCCGCAAAGAAGAGCATAATTCAAGTCATTTAATGTTCGCTCTAGCGTTTCTACTGTGCTTACCAAGACTAGCTGGCACCTGCTGTACTGATTAGAATGCCTTGCTGCTCACTTTCCAAGGATATGCGAGGGAGGGGACCGGACATTTCTGTCTGGGTTACTGCGTTATGTTTCAACATGCCACTCGCATCCTTGCATTGTGCACCAGTGAAGCAGAATAACATTTCAGCAAAGCAGTTTTACATGAGGCAAAAAGGCAACGTTAGAGAAAACAAGATGGCGATTTCAGTCGCTTTAAAATGGCCGCACCGTAGTCAAGTTTATGGCTATATATTTCTAATACTAGATGCATGAGACGGTTGGTCTTCGGCCAACATAATACATAGCCTTCTAATTGAGTGGTGTCTATTTTTCTAGATTGACAAACCCTCCTTTTGGCCGTATGCCAAACGTCTCATCCGTACATTGCATCCTCTTCCGGCCAAGTAGCTGATTCAGATTTTGATTCTGAATCTTGTGCATTTTTAGTTTCCTCCTCATTGTCATCTAAGTTGATGGACATGAATTATCTTACTGTTTTTAATTCATCATTACCATGAGTATTTGATTTAATATTGCTTTTTTTTCTATCATCTGCACACACCCTTCACTAATTTCGGTGCAAATTACAGGTAGGCAGTGTATGCAACAACAACATCTCATGAATATTCCTAGTACTGATACCAGAATCTCAAATAATTTCCATCCCCACGAATATAATAACTCCCAGAACCAGGAGCCTATATCCCAACCTCCTTCTTGGGTATGGAGTTCAGAGCTTAAGACATGTAGCTTTCTTATCGCTTCAAAAATCGTAGGAGAGGAGTCGTTTACAAATACACAGCACGCTGATCCCACAATTTTGCGAACACCGCCACGATCAACCAGGACTACATGAAGAGCCATTCTGTTCTGAAGTGTCATAAATCTAATTCCTTTCTCTTCTAATGTCATGTTGTATAATATATCTGTTGTTCCATTTATTGTTTTTTCTAAGATTCTGGATAGTTGTCGTAGATCATAGGAGTTTATTGCTTGGGCCAAAAATGGTACAAAGGATTTTGCTACGTCTTCTACTATTAATCCATCCTCATTACTCCTTTGTGGCCTGGATCTAGATAGTTTGGCTATGTCCGTTGTTTTTAAAAGAAACACTCCTGGGAACAAAAGTCCCAAATAACAAGTACCTCCCAAGTTTCTAGGCAACCAAAGATATGCTTTTTCTCCACATATAAAATACACAGGGTCACCTACATATACTGATTCTACTTCCCTAGTAACAATCGCTGTATTCACACATCTAGTGAATGTCCCTACTGAATAAGAACTCTTCTTATTTAAGCAAAAAGGAACAGAACATGGGCTGTAGTTTACTGTATAGGAGGGAGGCACTGCATCTTTATTTCCCTCTGATCTCATACGAAATATGATTACTGATGTTTTTTCCGGCACAAACAATCTATCTTGTGGCATTGGTTTGGGCGTAGCTTTTGACATTATCATTCGTGCTCTATGAAATATGGAGCAACCTATGGGTCTCATAATTATCTCCTCCAATTCATTCATGTTTGTGCTATCTAATTGACCCGTTTCACTTGTATTCCATTTTCCATAATATAATGTACTTAGAGGTACACTGCATGCAGAACTCAATGTCAGTGGCTGTACGTACCAACCTATTCCTTTGCCACCATGCTGTGGCAAATGAGCACACACCCAACAGTTATTCTTTTTCAAAATGGAATGTGTCATGTTCATTATTTTCAGTAATGTATTATTCCCATAACCTTCTCTATGTCTTTCTTCCATTGGGGACAGTGTGTAAGTAATTACATGAACAGGGCTTTCAGTGATGGAGTTGTTTCTTATGGGCAATAGAATTTCTAAGGGGTGCATTTCTTCCAGGTACCATAATACCACAGGTGTCGTTACTGGGGCTATTATGCTCATTACGCACATTATTATTGTTAGAATCAGCATACCATTTTTTCGATAACTCTTTGTGTGTAATCTTTCAGTTTCTATGTTTAATTAATTATCAGGAGTGGTGTAGGAGGAGGCAAAAGCTGGTTATGGCATTTTCTCTCACAGTCCTTCTTCCTCTGCAGTGTTCGTCGTGAATGTCTCTCGTTGTTGCACTCGTTGGAATGTCAATAAGTTCGATAATGTCAACAGTCTATCCTGCCAGTTCTTAGCAGCCTGGATTGCTACATGTTGGGCAAGATCTCTGTGCATCTGCACATTTGCTCAAAGGAACTCCAGAGCAGTTATCAATTGCCTTCGGACAATGTGTGCCCCGTTTGTCTGTACGGGTTCAGGACACATGGATTTTGTGTTAGCACCGAGGATTCTCGATTATTGGGCTGTCTGATTTGCACAACCCTGACAACGCTCTCCTCTAGGCCTCCGGTTGCTACTTCATCCGAAAAAAGGAAACAGAGGCAACAAAAAGAAAATCAACAGGAATGCAGGTTTGATCACTCCTTCTTCCTGGGCCGCAAATTGTATCACCTTGCTCCTGGTATCGTGTGATCAATGAATAGTGCAGGTACACTTCCAGACTCAAGCTCGGAGTCAATAGCAGAGGATGATGAGCGTCACAGTGATGATGCAGCTTTCGTTTCAGGCTCAGGCAGATTTTGTGGCAAAGAACTGGCAATCGTGTCTTTCATTGCTGGGACCACTGTCTCTTTCTGGTCGTCTCGATCAGTCAGTTTTTCAGCCGGTGGTGGGACCTTCTTGGTGTGTGTTGCATGTATCCACGCCTTCCTCCCATCCACCCGAATTGCCGTTTGCGTAGTCAGGAGGATCAGATAGGATCCATGCCATCTGGGTGCTAACAATGTCTTTCCCTCAAAGTTCTTTATTAGCACCCAGTTTCCTAGCTCCAGTACGTGTCCCGGACCATTGTATCTTATTGGCAATTCCTCCTGCACCTGCTGATGAATCAAACGCAATTTTTGTATTAACAGATTACAATAGATAGTGAGCACAGGATATTCCAGTTCCCTCAGTCTCTTTGGTTGAGGTGCACACCAAACATTCGCTGGTCTCCCCATAACGATTTCATACGGGGAGAGCCCAGTTCTCGCCTGTACAGATGTGCGCATGTACAGTAATGCTAGCGGTAATGCATCTACCCAGTTTAACTTGCTTCCTGCGCATATCTTGCTAATCTTAGATTTTAAGATACCGTTATGGCGTTCAATAAGACCGGCAGACATGGGGTGCCTAGAACAATGGAATCGTTTATCGATCTGGAGTCCTGCACAAATCTGTAATATTACTGCGCCCACAAAATGTGGACCGTTGTCTGACCATATGACACGGGGCAGACCAAAAACGGGAAAAGTATTCTTTTAACATTACTTTTGCCGTACTCAGCAGTGCAGTCTTTCAATGGATATGCTTACACCCACTTGCTAAATGCACATATGACCACCAGAACATACTTCAAGTTTTGGCATCTCTCCATCTCTATGAAATCAAAATGGATTACCTAAAAAGGCATAGAGGGAGGGCCAAAACTGCCTGTTGGAGTCACCGTTCCCTTCCCCACATTATGTTGTAGACACGTGATACAATTTTGCACCAACCTCTCAGCATTTTTCTTTATGTGCGCATTCTCCCATACTGTGGCTAAATGTTGGACTATCTTTTTGGCACAAATATGAGTAGGACTGTGGGCCATTGTGACCATTGCAGTTACATAGGAATTGGGCAGCATCCAGTTCCTACTCTTCTTGTCTACCCAGCAACCCTCCAGATCTAATTCAGCAGAGCCTTCAGTCCACCCTTGTATTTCATCTGCAGTGGCTTCCGCCTGCATTTCTTTGACAGTGGCAATTCCATTCTCTATCATGCAGGGCACTTCCTCTGACTGTACTGTGAACATTCTGGCATTCAGGTCAGTGGCAGTTTGTTTCGCAATCCTGTCTGCAAATGCGTTTCCCTCTCCCACTTTGCATGTTACTTTTTTATGCGCCTCGCATTTTATTATTGCCAGGTGCTTTGGACACGTAAGTGCAGACAACAATCGAACAATCAAAGGGCCATGTTGTATTCTAGCCCCATGTGATGTTAAAAAACCTCTCTCAGCCCAAAGTCGGCCAAAGTTATGAACCACGCCAAAGGCATATTGACTGTCAGTATATATGTTTACACTCAGATTTTCAGAAATCTCACAAGCTCTGGTCAATGCTATTATCTCCGCCGCTTGTGCAGAGTTGTAGGGGATTCTTTTACTCTCCCCAATACATTTTAATGTGGTGATAGCATAGGCAGCAATTGACGTGCCATCCGACAATTTAAAACAGGAGCCGTCACAAAACAACTCTCCATCTGGCTCTTTTTGTGGGGTGTATGTCAAATCAATTCTCCCCTTCGTTTCTTCCTCAGTAACAATTAAGCAATCATGGGGAGGTGATTCATTTCCATCAAGTTTTTCCATGAGCAGTGGCATTAATTCAGCCGGATTCAAAGCGCTATACCTCATAATTTGGATGTGTGGCGCAAACAGGACAATTTCATATCTAGTCAATCTAGCAGAGGTGAGGTGTTGCGTCTGTGTTCTATTTAATAGAATGTCTATGGCATGTGGCACCATCAAAATTAATGTGTGCCCCAATACCATCCCTTCCGTTTGTTTCACTGACGCAGCAGCCGCTGCAACAGCTCGCAAACATCGTGTTAATGCACGCGATACAGGGTCCAGCGCAGAAGAAAAATAGCGGCACGGCCTATTTCTTCCACCTTGTTCCTGTGTTAGAACAGCCAGCGCGCAGCCATCATTCTCATGCACAAACAATCTAAAAAATGTTTCATAATTTGGTGTGCCCAAAACTGGAGTGGAACACAACGCAGTTTTCAGCAACCCAAATGCTCTCTGACATTCTTCACTCCACTGTAAAGGCATCACAGCATCCTTCTTTGTCAACTTCACCATTGGCTTCAATTGCAATGAGAGCGAAATGCACTATCCACTGGCGACAATGAGAAGCCATGCTTATTATAGCTCTGACTCCTTTTTGTGTTTTTGGAATAGGCATACCAGAAAGGCTCTCTATTCGCTCTGGCGTTAGTCTTCTCCCTTCTCTCGAAAGTAGGTAACCCAAATAAGCCACCTCCTTTCGACAATACTGAAACTTCTTTAAGCTTGCTTTGTGGCCATGTGCTGCTAAATGTGTTAATAGTAAAACAGTACTCTCTTTACAAATCCCTTCTGTGTCTGCTGCAATGAATAGGTCATCTATATATTGTAATAATACACAACCTGCTGGTAATTCTAGCATGTCTAGTTGTTCTTTCAATGCTCTGCTGTAAATACTCGGACTCTCTGTGTAGCCTTGTGGAATACGCGTAAATGTGAATGATCGTCCTCCTAATGTGAAGGCGAACAAATAGCTACTTTCTTGGTGTACTGGAATACTGAAGAAAGCATTCTTCAAATCAATAACGCTAAAGTATTCTACTGAAGCAGGAATCATTGTCAAAATTGTGGTAACATCTGGGACCAATGGAAATTGCGGATCTACTACTTTGTTTAATGCACGCAAATCAATTATGAAACGGTACGGTACCTCACTACCGCCTTTCTTATACAACGGGAGAATGGGACTGTTAGACTTGCTGCCTGTAATTTCTTCAATCACTCCCAATTTTACCAAATACGACACAATACTTTTCAATCCTTTTTCTCCTTCTGCTGAGATTTTGTACTGCAGAATACGTGGTAACGTTACTCCTTCTTTTAGCATCATTTTCATTGGCTCTATCTTCAAGCAGCCCACATCATTGTCATTTACCGCCCATATACAAGTTGGCACTTCACTTAATTCCCCTGGCAAAGGTTTAGATAGAAATTCAGATACTGGCACATCCTGTGGAGAAATGGTCAAAAATACTCCATCTGGCGTACAGTGGATAACTGCACTTAGTTTTTTCAATAAATTCAATCCCAACAGATTCTCCCCACAGTTTTCTGTTAAAAGGAATGGACAGTATTCAGTGAATGGGCCTAATGTTAGTGCTATTGGTTAGGACACTGGATTAATCACTGGGGTACATGAAAACCCTACTGAAATATTTTCATGCCCTGACAGTGGTATTTCTGGAAGCAAGTGATGGTCTATCAAACACTTTTGTGCCCATGTATCCACGAGGAATCTGTGCTCACTATCCCTGACTTTCATTTCTACATAGGGTCCTTTCTGATTCACGGGAATAGACACTGGCTCCAACCCCTGTCTTGGGATGTCCTACTGGGGAAACAACACATCATCCGATGTGTAATCGCTTCTGTTATTATAGTACGCACTCACATGAGTATCAAAAATGTTCCCACCCCTTCCTCTATTTCCATTTTGCATGTGCTGCTGGCTCTGATTCTGAGTAGAGGTCTGATTTTGAGCTTTGTTCTTATTTTGGACACCATTCCCTTGGCTATTTTGGTGCTGCTGCATGTTATTTCTATTATGCCTGTTTGCTCCTGGATGCCCCCTACGCTGTCTTCTCTGGACATACCATTTCTATTTTGCAAGTGTGGACATTGTGCTCGCCAGTAACCTTCCTCACTGCAATATGCATACTGATTCAATCCCAGGGGCCCTCCATGCATGTTCGAATTACCTCTGCCTTGGGCGTTTCCTCTACCTCTATTGTGTCCCGCTACTTGCTGGAGTAGCACCCCAACCATTTTTCGTAATGCTTCTATTCTCATCGACAAGGGGTATTCATTACATATCTCATTTATCTCCATTGCGGGAATACTAGGGTCTGAAATCCATTTAAACGCCTCTCGTATACACACTCTTAGGCACACACCTGTCTGTCTTGATGACGACAAATATCGCCGCTGTATATATGGCTCTACCGCTTCAGTTCTATCTCTCCTAATATCTCTACTCCTACACCCATGTGTGGCAAACATTTCAGCATACTCATTATCAAGTTCATTCTTGAGTTCAAAAAGTCAGTCTACATGTTCCCTCATCTCTTCATCCCTCCCTCTACAATGTGCCAATGCATTCAAATCTAACAATCTTTGTGGCGGTAACTTTCCAATCAACTGTTTCCATCTAGCCACTAAATATTCACCCATGCATTCCAACACTACCTATCTTTCGTTGCTCCTCCTGAAGTCAAATATGGAAGCCATCGCTGCCATCTCATCATTCCCATCTATATGCATTTTGGCCTGTTCTTGCAATTCTCGCTTCCTCTCCTTGCTAATCGCACTACGAGTTACTCTCATACATTCCCTCTGTTCAGCCTCTTCTTCTGTTTCAACAACTTCAAGTTCAATTACGTGAGGGGCAGATGGGACAGAAACGATCTCTAAGGTGGTAGGTGCTGATGGAATCATGGGAACGGACAGTATCTGTTGCGATGTTGATTGGCAAACAGGAGGCGCTGCATGTGCAATCTGTGGCTGTGCTAAGTTCTGAACAGTCGGGAGGGGCTGAGCAACAGGAGGGGGTTGAGCTATAGCCACTAACACTGTCTTTTTAGACTCTCGTCTTGGGCATTGTTTCGTATCAGTCAATATTTTTTCTATCAATTAATCTGATGAATGCAATTCTCGTTGTGGATATATTTTTTCTATACTCAACTGGTCGCGTCTATTTGATTTTCTCAAACTATTATTCCACTCCTCCTCCTCTCTCTCTTCCGCTCGCTCCGATTTCGATTCATGCCTGCACGCATGTTTCTCTCTACTTCTCCAATGAAGCATAGCTTCCCTTCTCCAGTCCCTAAGGACATCAAATGTTGCAGGGCGTGTTTTCTTTTTTATTAACATCTTCTCCAAATTATCTATCCTCGTCATCTCAAAACTCCCATGACTCGGCCACTGAAGATCTTCCTGCTTTCTGATTTGCTTATGCCAAATCTCACAAAACATTATCGCTCCCACACTGTATTTCACATACATCTCATACGCCGGCGTTCCCACCGGTGGCACGACCTGGCCAGTTTCCAAAGATTGTCCGCCGCAGTGGAAAAAACCTGCTAGAGTGGACAATACCCAGGCATGTTTTAACCTTACCCTTGGCTAATCAACCTTACTCTGGGTGTTTGATTTTGCAAAATCAACTCTCAACCAATATCAGGATCACTTTTGAATCGGGGCACGACTCACCTGATCAGTCAAGTTGTCTTTTCAAGACACAATTCGTCCGTATACTGACGCAACCTATCACATTGTGTCTGCGTATCTTGGCTCACTCTGCCTCGTTTCGGGACCCTTGCCTCCTTGTTCTCTGGCCGGGCACGTCAATCAGGGATCAGATGTGTGCAGATCTGCATAGGAGTCTCATCGCTTACGCAGGGGCGCCCCGAACACCTCTTGATCCCGGATCGATCGTTCCGTCCTCGCCGTTCTTTCCACCTTCCTTATCTCTCAACGTAGACGATGGAACAAGTGGGGGAGGGTCCCTATTCGGGCACCATCTTGAAGGGACCCTCGTTTGTGGAAACAAGGCATAATTACCACACACAAATTGATACGCCAGACACAAGGTTGTATTCCCAATATCTAGGGTTTATTGCAAAACAAATAGTCTCAGTTGGCCAACTGGTCCCACGCCCCGCGACGTGTGTCTATCAGACTTCGGGGGATGCAAGAGAGCGAAATTCATACACCAGTTACATATATACAAAACAAGCATCTAGTAATCAGTAGTGTCACAGCTTTTACCTCCCCTATTGCATTTCCTTTGAACTAGGCTCGATGATTGACAATGGTGACGAGTTTGACACCTTCAAACATTCATTGTGTAACAGTTTGCAATTTTATAAGCCCACAGACATTAAGTCTGTGTTTAAAAGAATACAATGCTTCTGTTTTCTGCAAGCAAGCTGTGCGTAGGGAGATATACATTCCTGGCCTTGCTATCTCCTAGTTTCTATTTGTGTGCCGGGGGGTGAACTTGCTCTCCAGGGCTGTACCGAGCTCAGCGAAGGGGGGCCGCAAAGAAGAGCATAATTCAAGTCATTTAATGTTCGCTCTAGCGTTTCTACTGTGCTTAACGAGACTAGCTGGCACCTGCTGTACTGATTAGAATGCCTTGCTGCTTACTTTCCAAGGATATGCGAGGGAGGGGACCAGACATTTCTGTCTGGGTTACTGCGTTATGTTTCAACATGCCACTCGCGCTCTCGCATTTTGCACCAGTTAAGCAGAATAACATTTCAGCAAAGCAGTTTTACATGAGGCAAAAAGGCAGCGTTAGAGAAAACAAGATGGCGATTTCAGTCGCTTTAAAATGGCCGCACCTTAGTCAAGCTTATGGCTATATATTTCTAATACTAGATGCATGAGACGGTTGGTCTTCGGCCAACATGATACATAGCCTTCTAATCTAGATCGGCAACTGAACCCGGGAGAAGGGAGATACAGGATGGAAAAGTATGGGGTTGGGGGGAGGGGATTTCCAGTACCCAAGCTACTCCAGGAGAAGGGACAGTTACCCTTTTTGGGAGCAGCAGAGGTATGAATTGAGACCTCCCTACCACCTGGACAAGGTCTTGCAACTGGAGCTACAGGTACAGAAACTGACCGATGACGTGGGGCGCATGCTGAGGGTTCAGTCTAACTCTCAACATAACCCTTCTTCCCAGAATTCTCCAAACCCCAAGTCTGATGCACGGGGGTGGGGGGGAATTACGGGAAATAATGTCCCACAACCCACAGGTTCCTGTGGCGGGGACCCCAGTGGAGGGATTTGCCAAGCTCTAGAGTTAGCTTCCTCTCTCACCCAAACAGAACCCCTAAAAACCTCTCAGCCTGACTCTACGGAAAACATATTAGAACCAAAAGAGCATAGGTTAAGTAGGAGAGGCTAAAAAAGAACCCACTGTGTGGAGCAACTCTGGATTATCCCCTTTGAAAGAGAAGAATCCCTGGAGGATTCAGGTAAACTGATCTTCTCTTTCAAAAAGGGGGAAATCCCTCCCAAAGAAAAATGCATCCCAAAAGACCCTGAGTGGGACAGGGTAAGTATGGAGACCCACTCAGTCACAAAATCTGTTCAACCCCCAACATGTGAACAAGACAGAATTGAAAAGGAGGGGGTCTCCTTTAGCCACGGAGCCGTGGAAAAGGAGGATTCCCCAAAACTCCCATTGCGAGTTACAACTTTTTTTACGGATTCCTCCGACAGAGAAGATTGCCCAAGATAATATTAAGAAAATGACCACTGGGCTATCAAATAACTCACACTTTCTTTGCACCTTGGAGGAGAAAGAAGGCCGATTTTATGCATCAGTCAAGGAACAGGGGCAGTGTGAATTATCAGCTCTGGTGGATACTGGATTCCAAGCACCCCTCCTGTCTAAAAAGGCCTTTGACCAACTAAACTCTGGACGGGGGAGAGCCACCAAATTTTAATCACAGCACTTCTCGGACAACTCCAAAATTTCAACTGGAATAATATTTCCGTCGAAGGGACTGTGGATTTGGAAATAAAAATTAGACGCCATTGGCTGAAACATCTCGTGATAGTTGTCAATCTAGAGAGCACACCTTGTTTACTGGGGAACGATCTCCTGAGGAGGTTATCACCTCTGATTAACTGTGTGCACAAGGTCCTGTGGACTCAGACTAAACGCCCTATAAATTTAAAAATGAGTACCAATTATGTGAGCCTGAATGGTACCTGTCAAGTAATTGATCAACGCTCTGAGAATGTAGAGTTCCATTTCAAGAATAACCAAGCCCCAGACATCACTGTCATCTGTAGGAGAACAAACTCGTGATGGGAACCCTTCTCCATTCTTGAAAGTCAACTTTCCTCCCTGTTTTAAGTGGCAATCCACACTGGAAGGGAATACCCTAAAACTTTACACCAGTCTAAAATCTGGAGAAACATTGAGTTCCGTGAAACCAGACAATGAAGAGCCTGCTCAAAGTCTGACGGACATTCAGAAAAAGGGTGAGCAGTGTTTTTTTTCCCCATTCAGTTACATGAGGGGAAGGATCCGGTGCTTGCCAGAGTATGCCTGAATAATGGAAGGAGCTTCATAAGCGAAGAATTATTCAGGAAACTCCCAAAAGATCAGACAATTCCCACATTTAAATTAATTGACAAATAGGAAGTAGGTCTGGAAACCCAAATCCCAAACATCTCCTGCCTAGCATGTGTATGCTAAAAATGTCCATTGGCAGCAAAGGTATAGAACAGAATTGTTGGGTTGTGAGAGATGTCCCTTCTGCCTTTTATCGAGAAGTGACATTATCAACCGATTCGCAATCAATTTGCACCTAATTAATAATAAAGCCTGGTCCCGATTGAGGGGTAACCCATGGACTCTGACACCACTGAAAAAGCATTCCAGTCAGCTCAATTGCTGCCTTATGCGGTAGAGGTTCATGTGCGGGAAGAGGTCACCATCCCAGGGCAGGTGCAGCAATTTACTCTCCCCATCAAAATTAAGGTCTCACAAAGTGGTGTTTGGTTAACTGTACCCTCTTAACCAGCCTCGTCCTTACCTGAAATCCTGGAAAGGCCATCTGATGATCCTTCTGTGGAAATCTCTCTTCTTTCTCTCCAGGCACTCTCGTGATTCTTTCCTTTCTTCTGTTTGTAGGCCACTTTGCCTAATAGCTATTTATTTGTAAATTTCTTTATTGGCATTTTGTCATAGTTACATGAGCATACTGGTATTTATTCATAGGAAAAAAAGGAAGAAATTGAAGAGAAGAAAGAAAGGTACAAAAATAACATAAACAACAATAACTGTCTCCATATGTTGACTGTGGGTTACGGTGTGAGCTATCTCAGCTCAGGAGGGAGTGCTGGGGAGCAGGGGTTATAGGAACGGGCTTCAGATGACTTTCCAAGTCATATATGTTCGGCCGGTTTCATAATTAACAAGTTTTTGCTGCGGGCCTGTGGGGCAATCATGGGGGCTTATCATCTGAGGGGAGGAACATGGTCCATGTAAATTCCTTCCATGCGTCCAGTGCCACGCTCATGCAGTCCGTGGATCCGGCAACGCTATCTTCCCAGGCTTTGGTTTCGCACTCACCCATCGTTCCAGTTTTCTGAACCATGTGTTGTACTGTGGCCCAGCGGGGCGTTTCCGGGCCATTGCTATTGTCCTTTTGGTTAGCACACACGCCATGTCCATAAGTCTCATTGTGTGTTTAGATTTGGCTAGCCTGGGATAGGTGGCCATTTGTATCTCGTCATGCCTGCCCTTGTGCAGGCGTGTTCCACCCTTGTCCAGCGGTTCTGTACCTTTGTGCAGGCACATAGCATGTGGAACAGATCTGCATCTTCACTGTTGCGCATCACGGAGCTGGGTGATGTCTGACCATGAAATTTTGCTATTCTGTGTGGGGTTAGGTACGTGCGGTACAGTACTTTTAGCTGTATAAGGCGGACCTGGAGTTCCTAGACACCTCCTTAGGGTAAATGAGCGCCCTGTCCCATTCTTTATCGGTCAGCTCAGTTCCGAGGTCTTCCTCCCACTTAGACCGCAACATGTCACTGGAAGGGTTTGGGGTGTCATTCAGTTGTCCATATATTTGGGACACTGAGCTACTGCCTTCCCCCAGGTTGTATAGCAGCGTGACTAGGGGGTCTGCCTCGGGTCCTTCAGGCCAGGTCGCCCACTTGGTCCGTGCTTTCTCTCGGATCTTGTGGTACCACAAGAACTGGCCGCCCGGCATATCTTCCTCCTCTCGTAGTGTAGCAAACTCCCAGAAATTGCCCCCTGCATACAGGTCCCCCTGGTGTATACCCAAGTCTTTCCCAAAGTCTGATGCTACTCAGATCTGCGTTGGATGTACATATATCTGCCAGCAGTGGGATCTCTGGCGAGTATGAGTGTTTCATGTGCAAGACTGTTCTGGCCCTGAGCCATATCTTCCTGCCCAGTTCGACAAGTAGCTGTACCTTGCGCAGGAGCTGTTGGGGCGCCCAGATTAGTTACTTCAATTGTATTGGGGAGATTATTTGTCGCAGCAGTATCATTTCAGACGTGGTGTCGTCCGCCAGCCATTTGGTTGTGTGGCTGAGTTGTGCCACTAAATAATATTTCTCTATGTGTGGTAATTGTATCCCCCCCTGTCTGTATGGTAGGACTTGTGTGGAGAATGCAATTCTTTGCCAGTTTTTCCCCCATAGAAAGTCACATAGCAGCGTATCTAGCCAGCGAAAGAAGGGGGCATTGAGGTAGTAATGTACATTCTGGAACCCGTATAGGAATCTGGGGAGGACAATCATTTTGATGATTGATGCCCTTCCCATCACAGACAAGGGAAGCATGGACCAGAATTCAATCTATCTGCGCACGGCGGGGAGCGCTGCCTTGGTGTTGTTCTTGTGCATTAGTGCGGGAGTGTGCAGGATGTTTACACCTAAATAGCAGAATGATTCGGTTTGCCACTGTATTCCCACTGAAGGGAGGTGTGCAGCATTTCATCCCCTCAGGTCTTCCAGGGGGATTTTTGCCTGGTGAACTGTATCCCGGAAACTCTGGAGTAGTCATCCAGGACCTCTAGTATGGTTGGTACATTCAGGTGCAGGTCTCTAATGTACAGGAGTACGTCGTCCGCATACAGGGAAATTATGTGGTCCTGCCCCCCCACCCTTATGCCTGTGTTAAAAAATTGTTTCCTGAAGAAAATTGCAATGGGTTCCAGTCCCAGGATGTAAAGCATGGGTGACAGTGGACAGTCCTGCCTGGTTCCCCTTTCTATATCCCATGCTGGAGAGACGCATTTCCCGGTCTTCACTCGCGCTCGTGGCCTTGTGTATAGCACTCTTACCCACCTAATGAACCCCTGTCCAAATCCAAACCCTTCAAGGACCATTAACAACCACTCCCAATAAATAGAATCAAAAGCCTTTATAGCATCCAGTGACAGCAGTGCATATGAGCCTTCTTTCTGATTGGTCTGATCTAATATATGTTGGAGCCTGCATAAGTTAAGAGAGGTGTTTCGGCCTGGTACAAAGCCGCTTTGGTCAGTGTGCACTATCTCGCCTATGGTTCTGGACAGTCTCGTGGCCAGGATCGTGGTGAGGATTTTGACGTCATAATTTAGCATTGTGGGGGGGCAATAGGAGCCGCATTCCTCCGCAGGTTTGTTGGGTTTGAGTATTGGGACCACTAGTGTCTCTCTCATACTTTCGGGTAAGACTCCTTGTTCAAATGCTTTGTGATAGACCTTGTGCAGCATGGGTGCCAGGGTCGATTCATAGGTCTTATAAAATTCTGACGGGAGCCCGTCGCTGCCAGGCATTTTGCCTGTGGCTAGAGATTTAATCGCTTCCGTTATGTCTTCTATGGTAATGTCTGCATCTAGTGCTTCAGTGTGTGCAGGTGATAGCTTGGGCAGCCCTATTTCTTCCAGTGTGTTTATGATCTCCTCTCGGGGATCTGGGCTTCATGGGAGTATAGCTTAGCTTTAAAGTGTTTGAAGGCGTCGTTAATGCCCGATTGTGTTCGGTGCAAGGTGCCCTCCTCATCTACTAGTGCTGTAGTTAGGTGTCTGGGGTGCTCCTTCCTGCAAAACCAGGTTGGCATGCGGCCAGGTTTATCTGCTTCCGTGTGTGCCCTGGCAGTTCTGGTAGTGTAATCAAATTTGGCTAGTCTGCCCCAGGCCTCGCTGCACTCCTCCCTTAGCTGTCTAAGGACATCTTCCCTTCTAGCTCCATCCAGAGGGGCAGATTCAAGCCTCTCGATTTCTTTTTCTCGGTTTTCCAGGTCTGACCTCAGGTGTCTTCTAATCCCACCTGCTTTCGCTATGATCTCTCCCCGTATTACTACCTTCAGCGCATCCCACACAGTACCAACCCTGCCCACACTTCCCATGTTCAGCTCTATGTAGGACTCTATAACGTCCCAGAGTTCCTCCCTAAAAGCCTGATCCCCCAGGGTCTCCGTCGGCATTCTCCACATGGGAATAGGGGGTCTGGGTCCCATGTTGTTCCACTCAGCCAGGAGGGGTGGGTGATCAGAGACGGTTCTCCCCAGGTATTGGGCTTTCTGTATTTGGAATGCATGTTCCTTTCCGATGAGGATATAATCAAGTGTGGTGTGAAGGTCGTGTGGGGATAAGAAATAAGAATATCCTCTCTCCCCCGGGTGCAGTTCGTGGCAGATTTCAGACAGTTCCAGTCATTCTAGCATGGCGCAGATTGCCGATGAGGCCGCCGTCGGGCCTCCGGTGGGGGGTGTGGATCTGTCCAGATTCGGATTGTGTACGCAGTTAAAGTCTCCCCCCAAATGAAGACACAGTTCCTGTGTTGTGCAATCTTAGCATACATCGAGTTCAGGTGGGCAGCGATGTTAGTGTTGGGAAAACGAGTTCACAATGCATACCTCTGTCTGCTCGATGTGGCCCCTCAGTACCACAAACCAGCCTTCGCGATCCTTCTCCAGCTCAAGCAGTCTGAAGGGAAGTTGGGGATCAATCCAGGTGAATACCCCCCTCGCATACCTGGAATAAGTGGCTCCGAACCCTTGTCCTCCCCAGTGATCTTTCAGCTTCATCTCAGTCTCTTTCGTGCAGTGGGTCTCTTGTAGCAGGGCTATTCCAACCTTTTTTCTACGGAGGTACGACCTGATTCTATTTCTGCGAAGGTAGATGCCCAGGCCTTGCACATTCCAGGTTAAAACATTGATTCCTGTCGCCTTGTCGTTCCAGAGAAGAGTTCCTGGGGTCTCTTTGGCCCCCCATCTTGGGTCTTTGTCACAGCTCCCATGCAAGTGGGGTATCGCGTCGTCCCTTTGTGCCGTCTGTTCCATCCCGGCTCCCCTCCCAGGCCTCCTGAGGTTTCTGTGCTGATATCTGGAGACTTTTCAACAGCGTTAACTTTCATTCCAACGAATGACAGAACTGAACCAGTCAACAATAAACTGCCCCTAGCAGTTGCTTGCAACTTGCAATGGTCAGAGTTTCCTGCATCGTCTGGACCTTTCCAGGTCATCAGGCGCGGGTCGTGTGCCAGCGTCCTGCCAGCACAGGTTTCGTAGGGGTGGGTCGTATCGGGCCTCAGGTGTGGTTCGTGGAGCCCCATCTGGGACATATTGTAGCTGCGATGCAACCGGTTACTTACGCATCCAGTGACGTTTACTTCTGTTTTGCGGCCCCGTTGTTGCATGGATGGTTAAGGTCAGTCGTCTACCTTCGTGTTGTCTTGTGATGAAGAGTCCGGATTTGGACCTTTTTTGCATTTGCGTCTCGCAGCTTCCGTTTGCGTCGTAGGTTCTGTTTCATCAGCCAGGTTATTGTGCTCCAGCCACATGTTTGCTGCAGCGGGGGTGTCACGAAATGTCGCTTTTCTATTGTAGATGACCTTCAAGCGAGAAGGGTAGAGCAACCTGTACTTAAGATTGAGTTTCCGCAGCTTCGCTTTTATTGGCACAAAAGAGTTTCTGGCATGTTGCACCGCAGGGGTGTAGTCAGGGTATATTACTATCTTGGAGTTGTTTTGTGTGATCTCCCCTCCTTCCCTCGAGTATCTCAGGATCGTTTCCCTGTTGCGAAAGTTTAAGATTTTTGCAATTATTGGGCGTGGGTATGATCCTGGCGGGGGCCGTTTCTGCAGTGATCTATGAGCCCTTTCAACAGAGAATCCCTGAGTGAGTTTCCCGGCCCCAATTTCTTGCAGGAGTAGAGTCTCCACAAAGTCAGTTGGATTCGGCACCTCCATGTCCTCTGGTACACCTAATATGCGTATGTTGCTACGGCGGGCACGCCCTTCCGCATCTTCCGAGCGTGCTTCCAGTTGGGCTAATCTCATTTCAAGCTTCTGGACCTTCGTCTGCAGCTCAGAATTATTTTCAACAGTGCTTTGCAGGCTTGCCTCCGCCGTGGTCACCCTTTCTGTCAGCTTATGGGAATCTTGATGCATCAGGGGCGAGTCTGACTTGACCTCCTCTATTTTTGCATCAATGAACGACCTGAGCACTGCTATGGACTGAAGAACTTGTGTCTCCTTGGGGTCCTCGTTGGGGGTAGGTTTTTCGTCCCCTGTGGCAGCCCCATTTTGCGGCTGCTTGGGCCTCGTTGCCGCGAATGAGTCCATTATGGATGTTTTAGTTTTGTTTTTGGGGGGGACATCTCTGTTGTGGCCTCACAAGTTGCTGTGTTGGTGGTGTCCCAAGTGGAGTCTCACAATGGTCCAGCAGGTACACCTTTGCTGTGGTGGGTCTCAGTGGAGTACTGCCCCGCTCCTGGCGGGTTCAGGCATTTGTGCGCGGTGCGGCTGTGTTCCGGCAGTGGTGTTGTCCCGGCAGCGGTCTCCAGAGCCCTGTCTGCTATGGAAGTCCAGTTCGGCTGTGGTGACTCACTCAGCGTGTTTCAGCCCCGTTTGTGTGTCCTGGCTTGTGTCCAGCTATTTCCTGCAGGCCCAGCAGGTCATCCCTCGCCCCCTCAGGATCCGATATTACTGCAGTGTGCCAGGCTCCAGCACCTGTGTCTCCGGTTGATGTTGCGTGGTGGGGGGAGTCTCTGGCCTCCCTGTTACTTGCTTGTCTATGGGGACCTTCCGCAGATCGTTGCTCAGCCCCAGTCAGAGACCCACATCTGGGTTCAGGGTCTGGTCTCGTGTTGCGTCTTCCTCGGCGATGCCTCAGCGTGCTCGGCAGCCAGTGCCCACACGGTCGCAGGCCGTTAGTGTCCCCTAGTTGCACCTTTGGCAGGCCCCTCTCTGGTCCTCCAGAGACTCCCGTGCCGCAAACACAGTCCTGGCACCTCTAGCTGGTGGGATTGTTGGTGCGGTGGTAGCTCAGGATCCCGCTGGTGAGCATTCCCTCTGCCTGTGTCTTCGCCTGCGCACTCAGCTGGGACCCTGCTTCGCTCCGCAGCTCCTTCCTCCACCGCCCGCAACTCCCTGCTGTCTTGCAGTGTTTGCTTTTCGCTCAGGGTTTGTGCCTCGGCCCTTGTAGTTGTGGCGATGCACACCTCGCAACGCCAGCAGCAGTCGCTGTCTCCGCGCAGCAGTTCCCGACTGTGCCGCGGGTTCCCAGGGGCAACCTCTCTCTGCCTCAGGTGATTGCCTGCTTCTCCCATCCTCGTTCCGCCTCGCACCGCCTCAGGCGCTCTCGCCCCTTCCTGAAATCCCCAGCGCTGCGGTTCTGCCCGCACTGAGTCCGGGTGACAATTGGTCCGGGTAGAGCCTCTCAGAGCACAGCGGGTTGCTGCTCTCTCTTCGCCTTATCAGGGCACCTCGATGTTGGGTGACAATTGGTCCGGGTAGAGCCTCTCAGAGCGCGGCAGGTTGCTGCTCACTCTTCGCCATATCAGGGTACCTCGATGTTGGTGCGCCCCTCCCCCTTCGTTCCTGTGCTCTCCGTTTAGGCCGACATCTTGCGCGGCAGGGGGTCAGCTTTCCACGGCTCCGTTCGTCACAAAGCCCACTCTGATTTTCGCCAATTCCACCGCCACACTGTGGAGAAGTGCTTCAGCTGCCTTCTGGTGGTAATTGTGTGACTTGGAGTTGCGCGTAGCTGCAATTTGTGAAGGATCATGTCTATCGACGGACGGAGCTCTCCCGGGACCGGCCTTCACTCGATGAGCCCAGGCCGTACCCCACTTTGCCTAATAGCTATGTGCATGGAAGCGGGGACTCCGGGAAGCCCACCCCACAACCAGGGAAAAGCAAATGCTGAAAAACCCTGGATTGATGTGACGACCAACGGGATGGTGAAGTTTAAGATGAGTGTGGAAAGGTATCCTGAAGTAATCCTTAGTGGTCCTGGACGATGGGGAAGTATCAGCAGCAAAACTACAGCATCCAGAAGGCACTGGGAATAGTAACCCACAATGGTATATGTTCCGGGAGAGAATAACTGACGGAGCTTTACAGAAGAAGGTAGGCAGAACTCCACACAGAGAGGTCGAGTGAGTGAGATCACTGCAACCCAGCATTGATACACCGGAGCGAGCCGGAGAACTCAACGCAGGAGTAAAAGGTGCCGCGCGGAATGTGGTAAGGCAGAGAGTGTCTGCGAAGATGCGGCAGTGAAAAAACAAAGCGAGAGAGCAGTAGGCTGAATCAAAGGTGGAAAATCCACAGGGAAAGCCTAAAGCAGGAACACGAACAGCAGCGTAATCACCCACTAAAGCTGGGTTGCAACGCACCAGTGCTTCCTTCCGGTGCATTGATATACACGTCCATGTCCGCTGTAGAAACACTAGACTGCTGCTCTCAGTACGTACTGGAAGGCGTGATGGATCTGCCTCTCCTCCATTGGTCCCATTCCTTCCATGGTCTGTGGATCATGACATAAGCAAGGACAGAACCTCAAACATCAGGATGGCTATATAAATCTAAATTCCGATCTCCAGCAACAAGGTTTGTATTTAAATCCGACACCTCTAGTATACCTAGAACATGACACCATTTGAAGATTGGTGGATAACAGCGACCCTCGAAGAATCACTTTGGGTGCAGACACCTTTATTGGAATGGCGGTTGATTCCCAACATATTCTATTGATATAGGTAATGAAATCATGGGACCAATCCAAACGATTGTTTTGACTTCAGCAACAGTATTCCTCCAGAAAGGATTTTTACAAGGCATGGGGGGAATTTCCAGGTGTACTCTTTCTGCCCCTAAAGATTGGAAGAGATGATGTGTGACATTAATAGGGAGGAGGTAGTGTTCAGAGTCAAGGACCACAACCTTGAATCCCCTGTCCAGGCAACACCATCAAAAGAGATCTCTCCACCCAACTGGAGGATACCGTGGAAATTGCATAGCCCCGCGTCTTTCCAGATTTGAAGCAGATGGTCAAGGATAAGATCAATCTTGCTGATGCCTGTGAGACTGAGGAGCAAAAACAAAATCTGAAACAGGTCTTCCTGGAATTCCAAGATGTCTTTTCAGTGGACTCATACGACTGTGGACGCACATCCCTTCATTCAATCACCATCCCCATAGACCGCATGATGGCTCCAGTATTTGTGAAACAATACCAGTTACCTCTAACGTCCATGGAATCAATCACAGAGATTATTAAGAGGTTAGAAACCTGTAAGATAATTTTTCCGATCCACAGTACCTTCAACAACTCGGTACTGGAGATACTCAAGTCAAACGGCCAATGGAGACTATGTGCAGACCAGAGGGAGTTAATCAAACAGGTCCAAATTTCAAGATGGCCCCTTCCCTACATCGATCAGGCAATGGTCCAGATCCAAGGGTCAAAGGTGTACACGACTATTGACCTGACCAACGGTTACTGGACAGACCAGTACAATCTTGCCTTTACCTTCGGGGTGCAGCAGTACACGTAGACCCAAATCCCCTTTGGATAAATAAACTCCAGCCATGAGTTCAACATCTTCCTACATAAGGCAATGCCCAATTTAGGCGGACAGGGAAACCTGGCCTATGTGGACGATGTTTTGATCCAGAACTCAACTGTGGAGGAACATATAACAGAAATCTACTATGTTCTAACCCAGGTGCAGAAAGCCAGAGCAAAACTGTCCTTTCGAAAGGCACAGTGGTGTAAGACCCAAATAAACTTTTTAGGGCATGAGATCACCCCTGAGGGTCTGAATCCCCCGCTGAAAAAGGTGGAAGCCTTATAGAAATTAAAAGACCCTACCATACTTTGAGAATTAAGAAGCCTTTTACTAATTAGAGTTGGTAGTTCATTGAAGACCACACAGAGGTCACTCGACCCTTAGTCCATTTTTGAAAGGCTGGGGTCAAGTGGGAGTGTGGTCTGGAACCATCCAAGGCACTTAAACAACTGAAAAGAAGCCTTGTTTGGCTTACCCCATAAAGAACAGGGAGTTCTTCTTGGAGACGGGGTTCTCCGATACTTGCCTAACAGTTGTATTGTAACAAAAGCACGACAAGGTCAACAAAGTCTTCTCTTACGCAAGACTTTGTCCTCTGTGGAGGAAAGATTCAATGGCTGCAAGAAGGCACTCCTGGCAACGGTATGGGCATTGAAAAATTCCCACCCATTCATCCAGTGGAGCACATCATTGTTGCGACTCCTCATCAACACTTGCAATATCTCCAAAGCGACAGAATCCCGGCGGGGAACATTAGTAAATCCAGAGATACTTCCTCCATTCTGTCCATGCAAGGCTTTCCTGTGGAGGTCATATATGGCAAAAACAAGAAGAGTCCCCAAACGCAAGGGTTGGAGGCTTGCATGATTGTGCTCAAGAAAACTGTCTTGAGGCCGAAAGTCTAATGACCAACAACAACATGGAGGCATACTTAACATCCCCACACAAGGTCTATGAATAAAACACATGTCAGCGGATACCCATGGTTTATGTGGATGTGTGCTCCTACCATGTTGATAGCAACAGGGAAAAATAACTGGTGGCTGGCATTGGGAATTCCTGGGTGAATGATACCCCAGAACCCTCTGCTGGTTTTAAAATAGGTCCCCGAAGTAGTCTGCAGAGTTGATGGCTGTTTATCAAGCCATCCTCACTGCAGTGCACCACCAACTCAATGAACTGGTCATAATCACTGACTCTGATTATGTCAGGAATGGGTTTGTGGAGCACTTGATTAATTGGAACAATCGAGGCATGCTTTGTGCCAATAACAAACCCCTAAAACATGCCAAACTGATCCAGTCAATTGAGGATCTGGTGACCTTCAATGAGATGACCATCTATTGGAAAAATGAAGAAGTTATTTCGAGATAGAGGGACCAAATAAGATTGGGAATGATGTGGCTGACCAACTGGCTAAAACCAGAGCTCTGCAGGGGGATTTCATAGAAACAGAATACCTGCTGAGGGAAATCCAAAGTGCTACTGTCACCAGGTCACAAACTAGTGTGAACAGCGAACTCTCGACTGCCCAGTGGAGTAAGGATACCCCAGATGCAGATTTGATCACTGCACAGAAAGAGGAGCCAATCATTTGGAAATGTTACCGACACATGCAACAAAGATGTCTCCATTTCAGCTCATCACCAGACATAAAATGGTGCTACTGCAGCATCTGCTCTATAGGACTCAGGAGCAGACACTGTGCCCACTACTCATGAGTACATCAAACATTTGAGGAAGTACCTCCAGCATGCTTTTACTAATGCACAGCACAACTTAGAAAAGTTGGCTGAGTAATGAAGATCTATTATGACCTAAAGACCACCAAGAAAGAATATGAGGTAGGGGTCAAATTTTACCTGTACAAGATTCGAGGAATCAGGCCAAGGAGTGGAAATCCCTCCCATATTGGCGTGGTACCTTTGAAATTGTAGATAAAATATCACCTGTTGCCTACAAGATCCGCATTCCAAAAGGAGAACAGACAGAAGAATAATGGGTCCAAATCAATCAGTTGAGAAGCTGTCATCCCAGGCACACATTATGACTGAATGAGGAGCCAAATGAAAGTCGAATATATATCCTCTGTTTAAAGTTCAGGACAGCCAGCTGCATGTCAGGAAACTCTGGAATGAAAGGGCAGGGTCTAGTCACTCCACTCCAAAGGATGCCACCCCCGCTCTCCACCATAGGACCCACTCAGCATTTCGGCCTTCCTAGCAATAGGCAGCTCCACCCAGGTGCACTCTCAGCATTCTCCTCTGGTGTTTCCTTGCAGCTGTCAGATGTAAGTTACAGCAGCACTCTTTTGATGGTAAATTTCAACAGCTCTGTCCCTTCCTCCTAGTGCAGTCCCCCTTACATAGCAGCAAGGACACCACCAATTTTACAATCTTGGGGAAGTGCCCTGCCAGAGTTCTCGCAACTAGGATTGGACAGTTACCCTTCTCTCTACTCCCAAATCCATCCCACGAGTAATTTACTTGGTGCTCAATATGAAAAAGTAAGAAAATAAATAAAATGTGTTTTGTGAAATAGTGAACGTTCGTTTTTATACTTATATGCTGTTGTTGTTGTTGTCCATTCTATGTAAATCTTCTGGGGAAATATGTGTGTAAAAAGTACTGTATCTCTTTTTCTTTATATTATTAGAGAACTAACCTCCTTCATTTCCAGCCTGGAGGCAAGAGGGGAGTCTGGTGAGAACCCCAGCGACCCCAGAAAAGAAGGAAGAAAGTGAGTGCCGTTCCACAGCCTCCAACCCAAAGATGGATGGGGAGGCTGGAGTGTCCACTCCCAAATGAAGGAAATTGCACCTAATGAAACCCAAATATTCCCTGCTCTTCACCACCAAAGAGTCATGGGGTGAAAGGGTGTTACCTGCCCTTTACAAAATAACAAAGAGAAGCAATCCCCCAAGGCTTAGTCCTGTCAGTGGACAGGGGTGAGCCTTGACTGGGAGGAATACACATAATCCTCCCACAGCTGAGCTGAGCACTGAGGGCTGACACATGGCAAAATCAATTTAATGGGGCTGGGATAACTCTGAAAGATGCTGGGCACCATAACCTAACTTAGGTATGGCTTATATTTACAGTTTTATGTGCCATCATGACATCATCTTCAAGGTCATATAGTTTTTGGAACAGGGCTGCATATTTTAAATGCAGCCACTGCACTTCAGAGATGTGGGTGTCACTGCAGCTGTCAGGAGGGCACCTGTAACCTCTGAACCTGCTCTGTGACACTGGCAGAGCAGGTGCTGCGAATCGGGATACTGATGCAGTCAGGCACAAGTACACATTATGCTTATGGCATAGGGGAATCCAATTTCCTTTTCAGAGATGGAAGTACCCACGTCATTTTATCATTTCATAAACAAATGTTAAAAGCCAGGGCTTTCACACATTTGCCAGATGGCAATTCATTCCCCGCCCCCTCCTGCCCACCAGCCAAAAAGGTTGAGACTCACCCTTCCAAGGAACAGCGTCATCCTCAAGGCAAGAAAATAACTGAGCACCATCTGCACTAGCATGTTGATGTCCGGACCCAAGCAGCATGTTCATTATAACTCCTGGTAGAGCGATGGTCCAATGCCCAAGCTCTGGATTCTTCTCAGCCATGGCACAGTTTTTCTCTAATCTATAAGGCACCCATGAAGACAGGTAATGGGCTGATCAGCAAAATCTAGGATCAGCTGCATAGAGTCCACCCTAATTCCAGTTTTACAGGTACCTGTCTGACTTTCACTTCCCTGCCCACAGTCTGGGAGTTCTAGAACGGGGGCCCTGTGTAAACCAGCTTTACAGCACAGAAAAGTGGTTTGGTCGGCAGAGGCCTGCTGAGGTTTCTTTGGTGTCTGCACAGCCACAGAGATGATATGCGGGCCCCTGTCAGTTATGGCATCGTGGGTGGATCGACCTGAAAGATGTTACTTTTCTTTTCACACAATCACCCATCCGTAGGTAGTAGATGCAAAGGGGTCTAGTGTCCCTCTCCTGTCCTGTCAGTTCCTAGGCAGGACTGGAACGAGGGCACAGTTTTTAACTCTGAATCCACAGAGGGAATAAAGAAACTACCTGACAAGCCTGTCAGATGTCCGAGCCACATCTAAGTGGTTAGCAGGTCTGTCAGGAATCAAGACCGGTTGGAATCTCCAGAGGCCTGGGTGAAAAACCAACTCCTGGATGTGCCCTCTATCAGAATTCTTGGGATCCTTGTCTCTGAACTGGTCAGGGTTTTCGCCTTGCACTGGTTCCTGGTTTTGGAATAGGCCAGGGCCTTTGCTTTGTGCCTGTTCCCATTTTAGGAGTCGTTCAGGACCTCCACCCTGCACTTGCTCCTCTGTCTGCTTCAACAGACTCAACACAGTGGGACAGTCACTGTTTCTGGCAAAAGTCAGCCTGACCTGGGCCTTCAGCTGAGGATAACTCCTCTAGCTCTGGCAGGCTCTTCGGGTCTGGAACTTCCCTGTACGCCATTTTAGGTGTCTCCTCTATGTCCTGAGATCACTGAATCTGAGGCTAACTCCATAGTCACCTCAGTGGCTGCTGAGTACTCGCTTGCAAGGGTAGGATCCTCAGGTGGCTTCAGGCCTGTACTGGGAGCTACCGATGAGACTGGTCTCTCGCGCTCTCCAGCTGAGGAAGCCTCAGGGCCTCTTGGGTGGCTCTTCGGGCGTGTGCTCTAAATTACTGCCTCGACTATGTCTAAGTAAGTTAATTTCCTAACAAAAACCCTACTGGAATGGGGTTCTTGACTGTAACATGGTGTAGGGAGGTGTTACTGCTCCACCATTACGGAGGGACAGTAAGTCAGACCATCAAAACGTATTACCAGTTGTTTTGGTTGTGGAATGTACTGTTCCTTCATCCATTGTCACCTGACCGCTGTGATACTCGCAGCAGTATCACGCAAAACAGGAGACTTTTCCCCATTTATGGATGCACTGTCCAGAAATATCTGAGTATTGTCGGGAACTGGAACCCTCTCAAAAGCCCCAGTACCATTCCTACTCAGAATGAAGGAATCTTTGGCCACTCCCTGGCCTAGTAGGACTTCATCTGCTAAGATGCCAACATTAACTATGGCCTCCTCTTCCAGGAGTCCAACAGTTACCATTGCTTGCTTAGGTCTACCTTTGTAAGCAGGATCTCCCTTTCTATGTGTCATATCCCCACACTAAATACAACCCCTGGGTGTTGAGGGTGCAGGCAACTCAGTGCTAGAGGGTTTTCTGTGGGGACTGACCAACAGTGGGAGTTGGATTTCCCTTCATGGTTTTGAGGGCCTTTCGTTGAGGAAAGGTCACAACCTCTGTCCGTTCCCTCCTTGTGTTTGTTATCATTTCCCTTGTCATCTGACTTTGATGAATTAGCCTGGGCCTTTTTCTGTACTTGAGTACTCACATACCTGTCAGCCACTTTGGCAAGCTCCCTAGGGTTTGTGACATTCTTGTCCACTAGATGCTGGTGTAACTCCCTCTCAAATTTTTCAAGGATACTCTCACATGCAACCAAATTGAGCATGCCCTAGAAGGTGTCAACTTTGTTACCTGTGACCCATTAGTTCAGATTCTTTAGAGATTGATGCGCAAACGCCTCAAATGTTTTGCCTCCATTCTTGGTGAGCTCTATAAAGATCCTGAGGTACTGCCTGGGGGTCTTGCAGAACTTCCTGAGGATGGCAGCCTTAATTTTCTTATAAATGGGCATCTCCTCAGGAGCCAACTGAATAATAACATCAGTACCAACCGTCAGTAAACAGCTCATAAAGGCTGCACCCCACAACTCTTCTTCCACATCTTGAATGTGGAAGGCAAGCTCCAGTCCCTCAAACCAATGAATTATGTCCTTCACCATCTCTTAAGAAGGGACTAAGTCCTTGGGGATGGGGCACCTAAGCTTCTCGTGAGTTCCACTACTTGAGGTGCTCCCTTGCGCATTGGAAAACCTCCTTTCTTCCCTTTGCTGCTCTGTCGCCATCTTGAGCATGGGCACAAAGTCCCAATCTTCTTCTCCTCTAGTTAAGCAGCAGCCCTTTGTTCCTCTCTCCAGAGCATCAGTGTCCCTCTGCTTCTGGGCCTCTAAGGCCCACTTATTTTCCTCAAGGAAGAGTTCCCTATCACTTAAATCTGTTCCAGGTTGGCCAAACCTGGACTTAACAGAAACCCTTAAAGGAATGGTTCGGTCAGAAAATATTATTGCCCAAAAAGATGGGCCATAATAAAACAAATACCTAAAATATATATATTTTTTTTTAAGTCCCTATGCAAAGCTTCGAGCAAATGAAGCTCAAACTTTAAAATTGCAAGCACTAGGGGGCATCCATTTTGTGAATTCAGGCAGCCTCCTCGGCTCTGCTTACTGCAGCCTAAGCCGAGCTGAGGAGGCTGCCTTCGCTTTCATTTTACGTTTTCTGTGCTCCCCAAGCCCAGGGAAGCACAGAAAATGTACAATGGAGGCAAAAAGCCGAGGTGCACCAATTACAAATATAACGTTGTATTTGTGAATGCTGTGGTTGGAAAACCATGGCAATCACAAATACAACAACGTTGTTATTCTGAATGCTGCAACTCTCGCTGGGAGTCTCCTGGGCTCCCCCAACCCTGAGGGAGTCCAGGAGACTCTCAGCGAAAGCTGCAGCATTCAAAATAACAATGTTTTTGGATTTGTAAATACTGCGGCATTTACAAATACGAAAATGTTGTATTTCTAAACACCGCGGCACGGAAACACAACCGTGTTGTGTTTCTGCCTACAGTAGCTTTCACTTTGGGGCTCTCGGGCACCCACAGGGCTCAAAGCTGAAGCTACCGCAAACATAAATACAACGTTTTAAAAGCTGTGGTTTTATTTCTAAGTTTTCCAGGCTCCTCCAGCCCGGAAAACATAGGAAAAATAACACAGCTACTGCTTATTTAAAAAAGTAAAATAGCACTTACCGAGAGGCAGCTGCAGCTTTCCTGTCTGCAGTCTCTGGTCCCTGTCCTCCGAGTCCGGCACCAATGAAGCAAAAGCCACCCAGTAGTAGCTTTTGTTTACTACAGCTGGCTGGCTTTTGCTTCATTAGTGCCGCAAACGCAAGCACAGGCGGCATCCATTTCACAAATTGGATGCCCCCTAGTGCTTGCAATTTTAAAGTTTGAGCTTTATTTGCTCGAAACTTTGCATAGGGACTTAAAATATATATATATTTTTGATATTTGTTTTATTATTGGCCATCTTTTTGGCCAATAATATTTCTGAACTAACTATTCCTTTAATGTGACAGAATCTTGGGATCTGGCTAATGCCTGGGACCTGTGGGACCCCTGTGACCTCTGGGAGACTATGCTACCTGTAATAATGGGAAGCACTATCAGAGTTACCTTCCACATCCACTTTTTTGGCCTCCAGAGAAATGGGATCTTGAGCTGGAGTCTCAGCACTGCTGCTGGCTTCCCGGAAAATGTCCAGTCCCCTAGCTGCCTCACATGCTTGATGACCTTTCAGCAATTCAGTTCTCTTTGCCTTAATGCCATATGGAAGACCCCTTGATTTACAAAGCTCCCACAGTTCACCTCCTGACAAGGTGGCTGTGTTGCTCATATCAAGTTCCATCGTGAACTTAAACATATGCCATGGCAAATAAACTAAACGTTAAATGTACACTCTTATTTTGTCTGACACGACTGTATGCACAGTTTTTTTTCAAATCCCACCGCATGAGAATGAGTAGAAACTAAAACACCCACTCACCCCTCACACTGCTACAAACCAAGAGCCAACACAATCATAAAGGTAAAACAGGCACAGTCAAGAGATATACCCCCTTCGCCTTTTGTGGTAACGTTGTCAGAGGGATGACTATACTCTTATAAGCGGTGTGAATGTGGTTCATTAGCAACTCAAACAGCAAAGTATAACAGTCCAAAATAAAGGAATGGTCAATCAAGGTTCTATAAAAATATGTATTTCATTAGACACACCATGCACAATACTAACTAACTATAAAATACTGTAAAAACCCACTCTTGTAGAAGAAACACAGAATATGCACAGATAGAATAGATGAAGCACTCTTGGTGGGAAAAGGCGTCACAAGATGGCAATGTTCAAAAGGATATTTCTTCAAGTTGCAAGAAGAGATACAAATGACCTAGCCATTCTCTAAGGCCAAAAGATGGACCGGGGAGCAGATATCAGTCAATTACCTTCTGCACATTTTTTAGGGTTCGACAGCGTTGAGCCAGGTTTTTCTGTGTCCACCACAATTTCAGCTCGGGTTGCGGATGTGGCAGTCACAGCGGTCCAGCGGCAAGCAGGCATCGTGGTGGGGTCGAACGGAAAGGAAGCTGTGGTCTCAAAGCTTCTCCACGAGCTGTGTGGATCAGGTGATTACCAGGTCTGATTCGGTGATCGAGGATTGACTGCAGTCATGCTGGTACCAAGATGTGCAGGTGAGTTAGTTTGATGCGATGGTTGGGGTCTCGCAGTTCACAGAACACCAGGGTAGGTCAACTTACAGGAGAAGTGGTGAAGACTTTGGTGTTTCATATTGTGTCTCAAGCAAGTCACAGCAGCGTTACTTCATAGTTCGATCCAGGGCTACAACGTGCTTTTGATGGCGCGGTGTGGCTGCATACCGCTTATTAAATGGGAATCTGATGAGCTGATTTCCCTTTCAGACATGGAATTATCTGCATCATTTTATTATTTAATAAAAATCACCAAAGAAAAGCGCTTTCAAACCCTTGCTAGATGACAATTGATCAGACAATACCATAGTGGAATTGGGCCATGATATCTCCCCTCTTAATCTTCTGTTGGATGGAGGAAAAATTCACAGCGAAGATAGCTAGGTTGTTCCGATAGTTTGTAGACACAAAGACAGTTGACACCTTAGAACCTCTATCAAGAGTGTCAGCATTCAAAGGCATGTGGTAGCCATAGCAGTATGGGGGCAGTTCCACATTCAGATCAGTTTCCACTAAAACCTTCTCTCTCCCTGGTATCCAGTATTCAAAAGTACAGTTTTTTCAGGGTTTAAATGTGGGCCTGAGACGAGGTCAGAAGGTGAAAAGGGAATCCAGGTAATGGTATTCCAGGTGTCTCTCCTAACACAGCTGTGCCAAGGCCTATAAAGAGTTGGGCGTGGGGAACCTCACTAAAGCATTCAGTGGGAGGCACAGTAAAGATGGGTGTACCTAATCTGATGTCCGGTCTTAAAAGAAAAAATATTTTGTAGGCATGGGCTGAACTTTGTGTTTGTATTGAAAAATGTGAAATTCCCATGTTATATCATGTTTCATGCTAGAGTCCAGTCTCTGAGAGCAGGACGGGGTATTGAACCCATGCTACTCTGTGTTGTCTTGTTTCCAAGACAAGTATTTTTCCCCTGAGCTATCTCCCCATCTCGTATCAGATGATGCAATCCTACAGATGACAACACGTCAGAAGGTGAGGGCACACACAACAGACATCAGAATACATGTAAAGGGTTTTATTAAATAAATGTAAAGCATAACATTTTTTGGATGTAAATTGGTTCAGGATGCGTGTAACATAAAGTTTCTTGGGAAGAGTAGTCCTTAATCTCAGCATTATAAGCAAAGGACAGCAAACAAAAATGCATTCAGAAAGTTCCAGACAGGAAGTTATCTTGTTTCTATTAAGTTGCTCTAACATTCAGTTCTTCATACTCACAAGACCTCCCACCTATCTCAGGATTTAAGGCTTCAACCCTTTGTGAACTGTCCCAAAGTCCTCCCCTTCTCTGAGGCTCTTTGTCTCTTTATCTTTTGCTTAGAGATATGGTGACCTGCTTACCCATCCATGCCCAGGGATATAGTGCCCTACTCACTAGTCCACACCCTTGCTTATACTGACCTGCTCACCTCACAGAGATATAGTACCCTCCTCACTAATCAACACCTATGGATACAGTGCCCTGCTCACCCTCCCAGGGATATTGTGATCTGCTCACTACCTCGCTTCTCTGTAGCACACCCCTCTTTGGGGTTCATGTGGCATCCTCTTCTGCTACACATCCCTTCATCTAGGGCCAAGTTCACTCTCTCTTGCCTTCTCACCCATCCATTCCCTTGGGTCGGGTCTCTTTCATTTAGTCTCGAGAGGTTCTCCTCTTCCCAAAGGAGCCCAACCCTCTTCTGGGCATCACGTGGGCTCTTCCCCCCTCACTGGATCAAATTCCACTTTTCAGGTTCAGGAGACTCTGCTCCCCCTCAATGGTGAACACCGTTGTATTGGGATCTAGGGGGGCTCTTTTCCACATCAATAGTGCAGACCCCACTTTTTGGGTGCAGGGGGCCCTTCTCCCCAACACTGGAGAACACACCTCTTCTGGGGTCAGGAGGGATCTTCTCCCGCTCATTGGAGCAAACACCCCTGTTGGGGTTCTGGGGACTCCAATTCCCCTGACTGGAGAAGACCCCAATTTTAGGTTTCGGGGATCTTCTATCTCTCAATGAAACGCGTCCCTCTTCTGGGTTTGGCAGACTCATCTCCCCTTTACTGTAGCAGACCCCAGTTTTGTGTTTATGGGGGCTCTTCTCTCCCTCACTGGAGCACAAACGTCTTCTGGGATCAAGGGGCTCACCTGTTATGGTGCTCCCAGGCTTTCTCAGCAAACTCATTTCCTCAGCTCCCAATCCAAAAGACAGTGGGCATCATTATAGGTATGGTGGTATCCCGCCAGTAGATCCGGAAAAATGCCACCAAACGGTAATACTGGTACTGCCACTTGATCTGCCAGAATTACGGGCAGATAGCAAGTGATAGTAAGTGTATGGTATTCCCCATTCCATGGAGTGCATAGGATTCCATGGAGGGAATTGCCAGTAATAACAGATGTTTTTGTGGTTGGGGTGCTGGAATTACCAGCAGCTCGGAGCTGCAGGTAAATACGGCTACCTCACCACCAAACTTGTAGTATGCCGTTCTAAAGACTCACTACGCCTTTATGGTATGTCATGTTATTAACATCATGTTATTCACATTTGGCTTTATAAATACACAGCAATGTTTGTTTGTTTTTTTTCTTTTTTATTGGCTCGTTAGAGGGTCTCTTTTTTTCACAAGTGTGGTTCTGACCGAGTTCGCCCTGACCAATTGCTTTATATATACCCTCCACAACATGACCTTTTGGCAAACCTGAAATACCCAGTCTATCAACACTACTCTTCAATGACTACATTACCCTCTCTTGGAAATCATCCGAAACTCAGGCCTTACCTGCCACAACTCTATGGTCGATACTCAAATCATTTTTTAAATAAACCAATGCTCAGCTATAAATTACCCTGACCTGGATTTCTGCCTCTTAAACATAGACTCATGGATGAGAATGAATCAATTAAAACTGTACCCGGGGCGTGGCTAACTAGCCATGTGAGCGGCTGGGTGACTCCGTAGCTCCTACATATCCAGAAGAATCCGACAGATGCCCGCCCGGTAGATGCACTGCAAATTGCACCTAAATCGAGGAGAAGTAATGCGAATGTGAAGCGCATCCAACGCGCCAAGAATGGATCAGATCCAAATGTTGAGACAAGAGTTATCTGCGAAGAACAGTAGCAGGATCTGCTTGACCGCAACTCCCAAAATGGCCGCCCTCATAGAACAAAGGACCCGATGGACTGAAACCGCAGATACACAGAAAGAGCAGGGCATACCCCCGAGGACACAGTGAATGTTGCCATCCCGGAACCCACACATAGCAGCAACTCGGAGTGCGTGCTATAAGATGCAGCATCGCAGGGGAGAGGCCTGGTGCAAGCGAGGGCGCCCCAAGAGTTGGAAGCACAACACAGCAGAAACCACGCCAGGGAAGAGAAGAGAAAGGCAGAAGCGCCTGATAGGAGCGTTGCATACACCGCCTACGAAGGGTAGCAGACAGAGGCGGAAAGGTGACCGGCGTGCTGGGTGGTGCCAGCATCGTATAAAAAACACTGCAAAAATTAAGAACGGTGCAGGACCTGAACAACGATGCTTATGCAAGATGGCCACCTCTAGAGACAAAGGACTCAGACGCGCTGGGGCAGTGAAAGAAGAAGAAGCCTGTGACAAGTAAAGGCTGCAGAGCGGAGTCGAGCTGGCTAGGAAGAATTGAGGACCGGCTCCCAACGCACGCTGGTTAAGGAATATACCCAGAAGGGTGCGTCACACAGAGCCCTAAAACAGACAGTAAGAGACGGTGTTCCCACGGCAGTGACACACCAACCCAAGGGACACATCCCGGTGGGTTGCAAGAAGGGGGAAGACCCTCTGCTGAGGAGAAGGCCCACCAGCAGGGATTGCCAGGCAGAAGAAACTACACTGTGCTGATGGATGGGGCGTCGATTAAAAAATAAAGAAAAATAAAACAAAACGAAATGAAATGAATAAATAAAACACCAGATCACAGGGTGGCAAGGCTAACACCAAGGATTGCCACAAAGATGCAAGATAACAAGATCAAAGTGTCCGGGTCTGGCAGGCAACCAGGGCAGGGATACAGAACCACATGCATGTAAGCCAGAGACAGCAGGGCCAACACCTGGAACATTGAAAAGGCCGGCCCACGCCACATAGGGCCTGTGCCTCATACTGGACCAGCAAATGTGCCACAGACCTGGAAACTAGTGCAGACAAAGAAAAGGGCTGCACAATACCGCGCTCTGCCGCGCAACAGAGGGCAACAACCAAGGCTAGTAGAAGGAAAGCACCTTCTGAACATAGGACAAAACACAAGCTTACCCCAGACCCGAGATGAGGAATTGCGGATGGACTCTGTGTAAGGTAACACACACAGAAGCGTGTTACGGGTCATGCTGAGCTCCCACCTACAGGGCACTAAGGGATGGCAAGTGCGATAGGCACATTCAGAGCCTAGCTGGCACAGTGGGAAACCTCACCAAAACAGGGACAAGCACTGCACAGGCTGGGACGAGCCACTCAAATAGACACTTAGATCTCGGTCCCTGAAGGGAGGCCACCCGAAGACACGGAAATTACATCAAAGCTGCCCAAATCAAGAGGGAAGCAACCTACCATGCAAGACTATACAAAAACACCACAAACAGTTGAAGGAGCCAGAAGCACGGAGAGGAATTCGCAACTTGACACAACCCCACCACGAGATGACCAACAGATCTTGGATGCAATAGCAGACTTAAAAGCAGCATGGGAATCCAAACTAGAGGCAGCCATGGCTAACCTTAAAACGTCCATAGAATTCAAAATTGACGCAGTACAGGTGGTTGTCAACTTACTAAGACAAGAAATAAGAGCGATAGCGGAACGCACGGGCCAGATGGAGAAGGAGGTCAAATCGAACACAACAGCCGGCGCGGCAAACGCTGCAGAGATCCACACACTACTTCAACAAGTCAGTAACCTGGAAAATAGGGCAGAGGAAGCTGAAGGACAGGCTCGAAAAAACAACATCTGAATCGTAGGACTGCCAGAAGGTGAGGAGGGACAGAATCCCACTGACTATATCGAAACCATGCTGCTGCAAGAAATATAAGGAGGGACACTCACCCAAGGATTTGCGGCGGAAAGAGCCCACCGGGCACTGACACGAAGACCGGCAACAGGAGCCCCCCTGAGACCTATTATTGTCAAGATTGGTCTCGGGGCAGGGGGTCCTGGTAAATTATTGAGAAAGGGAGAAGATCCTGGAATACTTCTGGAAAGGGGGCACAATGCAGAGGGTGTCAGCCTCAATAACAGCATACCCGGATTACACCCTCCAGGTGCAACAACGTCAACTAAATTTTGGAGCAGTTAAGAGAAGATTGCGTGAAGCGAACTAAAAATACATGCTGATGTACCCGGCGAAACTAACAGTTTTTCACAAAAACAGGGCTTTGTTCTACGAGACTCCGGAAGAAGCCATGCACTGGGTGGATGCACAGAATGGACCGTCGGAGATGCATGATCAGTGCGAGGGCGGAAACGTAAAATGAGGCAGTGATCACAAAGACTGAGGTGCTGTATAAACAATGACAATGGGACTGGAATATAGAACCGCACATAGTAACAAGAAGAAGGGCAGTGCACACGGGTGGGCAAGATACAAAGTAGCACACATGCGGGGGACATAGAGTACCCAACTTGCACCCAGTTAGATGACTAGTTTGACTGCCAGTAGGGTGGCAGCCCCCTGCTGGGTTCCTAGTACCGGCGTAGCCAGGATAGGACTAAATGCGGGAGAACATGAGCTCCAGGTTGGAGCTGGGGAAAAGTTGAGGTTGGGGAGGGTGGGGGGTGTGGAGGGATTTGGGGAGTTGGTAACAGAGTGGGTAAGGGAGCGAGCTTATATCTATGCATAGCAGCAAGGTGGTGGGGGACACGGGTACACAGAGGCATGTGGGGATATGGATGAGCGATGGGGGAACGTAAGATAGCAACCTGGAATGTCAGGGGACTCAATAGTTATCTGGAAAGGAACAAAATCGTAATATACCTGAAGAAGCTAAAAATAGATATTGCCTTGCTACAGGAAACCCATCTTACAGAAGAAAAACAGGAGGTGATAGAGAGGAAATGGAAAGGGACTGTCATCGGGGCGACATATTCGGCATATGCAAGGGTGTAATCACTTGGATAGCGCCACACGTACCTTTCAATTATTGCAGTCTACAGTAGAAGCAGATGGAAGAATGGTGGCGATAAGCGGGATGGTGGAAAACAGTGAGTTGTGCATCATTAACATGTACGCCCTGAATCAGGACACAGTGGCCTACTTTAAGACCTTGTATGGCAAAGTTAGCCCATACTTGGGAGGTGTGGTTGTTTGGGGTGGGGACTTCAACTGTACACTAGGCCCCAGGGTGGATAGGTCAGACACAAAATCGGATAAGCCCACCCCTGCAGCCAAAATGCTCCGGACCCTGTCAGGCGACCTCAAGTTAGAAGATGTATGGAGACTACACCACCCATACGAAAGACACTATTCTCATTACACCGCTCCACGGAACCTGTATACAAGAATAGACTACATGTTTGTCAACTCTGAACTCACGGGGAGATAGCAAGTTCGGAATATAAAGCGAGGGTTTTATCGGACCACTCACCTTTGATTCTGAAGTGGTAACACCAGCTCCCCAGAGCCAAAATCCCAACATGGCGACTCAGAGCTGAAGCACTAAAAGATGCAGAGTTCAGGGAGGACATGAGGGAGGAGATAATAGAATATTTCAAGAACAACACTGGTAGTGTTGGGTCAGAGAGCACCCTGTGGGAGGCATTTAAGGTAGTGGTGAGAGGGGCAGTAATATCAAAATCCAAAGGGCTCCAGGGAGACATAGTCAAATAGTTACAAAAAACGGAAAGGAGACTAGAAGCAATGATGAACAAAGGGGATGCCTCATGGGAAGAAGCTGAAGCAATAAGCCAAATGCAACAACAATGTGGGAGTCTCTGGGAAAGATAGTGTAACTTAAATTATAAGAAATACATAGAAAGACAACACGCTGGGAGAGATAAGCTGGGAAGACTGTTGGCATGGCTATACAAGCAAGAGGGGCACAGATCAGCGATAAGGGAGATAAGGGACGAGAGTGGCCACATAGCAGATACCCAAGAGAGTGTAAACAGGAGATTCCAAAAATTCTACCAACACCTATATGAAGATGCAGGAGGAATGGACGAGGAGGAGATGAGAGAGATACTGGAGGACATTGGGTTACCAAAATTGAGTGTAGAAGAGAAAGAGAGACTGGTTGCCCCCATTACATTAGAGGAGTTAGAAATGGTGGTCAGACAGTTGCCTACTGGCAAAGCCCTGGGAACAGAGAGGGTCACTAGCGAGTTTTATAAAACATATGAGTTGGAAGTGCTCCCTCCGCTATTGGCAATGCTAAACGAGGCGTTTGAGGTAGGGAAACTACCGGAATCTTTAAGAGAGGCAATAATTATCCCGCTTCTCAAACCGAACAAGCCTTGCATAGAGTGTGGGTCGTATAAACGCTATCCATGCTAAATAAGGATAGCAAAATACTCACGGCAGTGCTAGCAAACAGGCTCAGATGGGTTATAAGTAAATTAATACATCATGATCAGACAGGATATGTCCCGGGTAGAAGCATAACCGATAACCATAGACGGCTCAATCGTGTCATGGAACAGGCAGAAGTAGATGCAAATGAAGTAGCAATAGTCTCATTAGATGCAGTAAAAGCCTTTGATTCAGTAAGGTGGCCCTGGTTGATGGCAGCCCTGAAGGAATACGGAATGGGGCCTGGGTATTTGAGGTGGGCGAAGCTGGTGTATAGCTCGCCGCAGCCAGAGTTAAAACGGGAGCGATCGTTTCAGATAAATGGCAGCTCAGCAGGGGCACCAGACAAGGCTGCCCATGATCTCTGATGCTGTATATCCTTGCACTTGAACCCCTGGCGATATACTTGAGGCAACAGTATGAAGAGATAGGAGTCCACACTAGGGAGGGGCCACACCTTATATCACTGTATGCAGACGACATGCTGCTGTACTTAAGGTATCCGTAAGAAAAACTGCAATACATCCTAGAAGTGATGGAACGATTTGCGGCATTCTCTGGCATTGTGGTCAACCCTGGGAAGTCGTGCATATTCCCCCTAGGGAGATATAAGGGAATTGCACAAGATAATTTGCCGGTACTACAAATACCTTGGGAGACCAGCACATTCAGATACCTTGGGATAGATATTTACCATGAGGTGGAAGAAGAGCATAAATACAACACAGAGAAAGCAGTGGCCAATATCCAAAATAGCATGAGGTTCTGGGCTAAACTCGCCCTAGCTATGATGGGAAGAGTGGCATTGCTGAAAATGGTCGTATTGCCTAGGCTGTTGCACTTTTTCGTGAAAATTCCACACATGCCGCCCAAACGCTTTTTTAGCAAACTACAGAGCCTATGTAGAGGTTTAATTTGGCACAACACCAGAAGTAGGATAGCCTTATGGAAATTACAAAACGTATATGAAAGAGGGGGCATACAATTGCCCAACTTTGAGATATATCACTTGGCGGGGCAAATACAGTATGTGGCCAAGTGGCTTACAGAAGAGACGACAGCAGAGTCCAGACTGCTGAGGTCTGAATGCACACCATTCTTTCTGAAAGAATTGATATGGCTACCAAAGTCAGAGCTAAAGGGGCAATCAAAACTGTTAGAACTGGGATGGAGGATGTGGCGCAAGGCATGCCAGTACATCGAGAACCCAACTCTGTGCTCCCCCCAAGTGCCGCTAGTGGCCCTGAGGGGAGTTGACGAACAACTCAGGCAGATAATACGTACATACTGGGAGCCGGTGCGGATAGCAACATTGGGGGATGTGTGGCGAGAGGGCGGGGAATTGGAATTCACAACACTAATTGAAGAAACTGGAGTAAACCTCAGGCAATATATTACCCACACCAGGCTGATAAGGCAGATAAAAGTCACGTGGTCGGAAATAGTACTGGAAGACCAACCAGACTCGGCCATAGAGACAGTGTACGATATCTCGGAGGGAGGGCATGAGTTGTCCCGGATATATGAACTGATAATGGCCAGGGTGGGAAAGGAGGTGACCCAGTTGAGACGAGAGTGGGAGGAGGGTGCCGGAGAACCCATACAGGACGGACAATGGGAAAGAGCACAGGGGTACCATAAGAAGGAGTCCAGAAATGCCAGACTACAACAGATACAGCTATATTTAACCCACAGGGCGTACATGACTCCCCAAAAGATAGCTCGATTTAACAACACTGACACACAAAAGTGCCCCAAATGCGGAGAAGTGAAAGCGGGGATGATGCATATGTTTTGGGCATGCCCGAGATTTGCAAATTCTGGAGGGAGATTGCCCAACGCTTTTCTGAGAGGATATTTAGCTGGAGGTAGAATCGTTGTGTGCATGCATGGTGGGAGGTTTTACTAGGCCACGCAAAATGAAGCATGTGTGCAGACTCAAGGTCCTGGCTAACATCTTAGCCAAACGCAGAATAGCTATGGGGTGGAAAGCGGGCCATAGACCCAGGGTAGAGGTGTGGTGGTATGACCTTCTGAAATGAGCCGAAGCGTAAACAGTAGAGTGGTATGAAGCGGCCTATAGAGGGGAGGATGATGAAGTGGGAACCCTGATGGCCTGGAAACAGCTAGTGGCCACATTAACTGAACCCACTCGGGCCAGTTCAAGCAAATATGACACCGCAGGGAGTGCATATGAGGTGCCCCTCGAGGAATAAAATTGAAGATGCGATGGAGTAAGCTTGATTTAAAGGGGGGAGGGTGAGGGATGGCAGTGTTAAATGCATATTGAAACATATGATGTTCGGATAATCAAGCTTTTCACTTTCGGGTGTGCTGTGATGGTTGTAACCTGAAAATAATGAAAATTGTTTAAAAAATTAAATAAATAAAACTGTACCCAACGAAAGTGAAACTTAATATGTGCCATGCCAAAACAACCTACCACACAGACATTCCGTCCGCATGTGACAGATACAGTAAAGAAAATTGGATTCCTCATTGCATTGACAGCCTACTCACTCATTTCTTCCAGCTCATATTCATCTGGCTCATCATGGGGCACCTGCGTTCCCACATACAACCCTGGCAGTTATCCACCTACTACTCTACATGCGTGATAATGTCAATAATCTCTAGCTGAGCCTCCCAGAATATTTAGTAAACCAAAGAGCTCAAAGCACAGCATCAGCGGGGCTACTCCTAAGACTAGAAAGATAGGAACATATTATCCTAGCTCTCAAAACTCAACCCCGGGCAACCTGTCAAATGCAAAATCCCTTCCAGAACCTTCTGCATTGGCCAAAGTGCCTTTGATGGTAGAGGCAGAGAATCCACCAGGAAAGAATCATCCACTACATGCCCATCCAAAGCCTTCGAGCCACAAGCAGCAGTCCCATGCTTCCATTGAAGGTGTCAATGAGGATCTTTGCTCTCATTCTCTCATTTCTGCTAACCAATGTATGGAACACCACGCTAAGGCGACACAGCACCAGGTAATACCACCAAGCCTTCAGAAACTTCACAATACTTGGCTGTTCACAAAACCAGGACAGAGAAATTGCCAAAGACACGCACCTTGCAACGATTAGGCTCATCAGTTCCAGAGTGCTAGCCATCATGAACTGAGAGCCAAAGACTCACTGTGGCACTACCCTCACAAACAAGAATGCACTTGATATGATATGATATGATATGGCATTTGTAACGCGCCTATGCACAAGTGTTCATGCATGAGACATGACCCACTTAGGTCAGCCTCGTGCATGCATGCAAATATATCAGCGCACAATGCTTCAATCAACAGCACCCTTGGAATCAGACTCAGTTGGGACAGTCCCTCCACTTCCTCCTCATCAAACATGGAACAGCAACCCCATCCCCAATGCAAAGGCCAGACTGTTACCAAAGGTACGTTATAACAGATTGTATTGCAGACAGCTTAGTGTCCACCACGCCCCACACAAAACACAGGAATGGAAGCCAAATCAAAAAATACACTTGAGAACAGTAAGAAGACGCCATCCCAACTAATACTAACATTACAGGGTTCCTCACATTCTGCCCAATGCCAAACAAGAACCCTACAGGTTCAGCCAAGCCTGTGAACTCTAAACAAAAGAACTCCTCAAGATCCTCCCGGTCTGTACCTCACCTCAACTCACCTGCTCACCTTTCAATCTACTATCAGCCCTACACTACATACACATAACCCCATTCACACTACAGCCTTACAGTTTCTAGCAGCACCACACTAACCACTGCAGGCCCACTTTGCACTCACGGCATGGCCCACAAACTCTTTAGAATTATCGCATACCCCTGCCCCTCAAGTCTGCGCTGGTATCCCATCCCTGGCAGCTTAAAGATCTTGGGTTCTCCCTTCAAGTTAAATCATTCATACAAGTGTCCCTGCTACAAACCACATAGACATATACTGGTATACAAGACTTGCCTTGGAAACAAGACAATGAAGAGCAACACAGGTTCGATTCCCGGGTCCGCTTAGAAACCTCTGGGTCTTAACCAATTGTAATTATAATTGGTACTTCCGGCCTGCACCTATCAACACCTCAGGTTTTGCACCTGCCTCTCTACCCACCCCCCTTTTTGTCCCTCCCCTCATCTGAAGAGCCATTCTCCATTAGGCTGCCAACATGTCACAACTGCGCTATACACGATCCTTTTACAGTACATGATAATGCCTCTGATGTGAGTATCTGGACATTGTAACACAACACCTATTGAGGTAAGGCAGACGCCATATTATGGAAATACCTGACCTATGATTGGAATACCTAGTCACATGATGCCAATACCTGACACGTGATGGGAATGTCTCCTGGTACGGGGTCAATACATACATATGAAGGCAACAGGTGTTACTTGTGAACGCGACTCATTCTCCTACTGCACTCCCACTTCCCTGCCCGCTCTTTCCCCGAACCCATTTTCCCTCTGTGTTTGCGGCTGCGCACAGAGAAATAACCTGTTCAACAAGAAAGCTGAAACCGTTGGCTTTGGCGATGCGCTTCCATTTTGCATTTTCCCCCTGAGTGTCGCAGACTCGTCTTTTCATCTTCATATTAACGTGTTGTGATCTCTTTTGGGTGGTTGTGGTTTTTACTGAAAACATAGATGACGATGATGGCTGTCGAACCTCTTGTCCGAAAAAGTGAGACAGCCTACGATGCACTGCCCTTGGCGAGAGGAGTGGTTTAGTGGGGTGCACGGCTGTTTTAGATTGGAATTGGGATGGAATAAAGGACCAATCTCTAGCTGCCCCTAAAAAATAAATTGCAGATGTGGTCATTACAGAAAAAGTCAAATCTGTGGCAAGTTATGTATGAATCCACAGAAAAATACAAAGACGAAGCTGAAAGGCTACACACATGGTATTAAATAGTCTTTGCACTGGTGCACGTGCAATTAGCATTAGGGCACCAATTGTTCAATACATTTTTTCGACATTTTTTCGACAGAGTAATTATTTTATGTATTGGTTGTTTATAATGCATTGAATAAAATATGTATTTTGCACTTGGGCAAAGCTTGTGCAATACGGCCTCGTGTGTGGCTCCCTGGGGCACTGGATTGAATTTCCGGTTTGTCACGCGGTGGGCCCAGTTTAACTGATAATGATGCCGTTGGCGGCAGTCGCAGCTGAAGCACAGCTATTGAATGTCCCAGCGTGTTTCCAGCCTGTTCCATTAATCAGCTATAGACATAGTGCACGTGCCGTCAAGGACGTTTCTCGAGCTCGAAGCAAGGCGTTCCTCGTATCTGTGGAAAGAGAACAACTATTGACTGTTTCATGGCAAGCGTGTCTTTGGGCAAGATATACTCTGAAAATCACACGGTGTGATATAGGAGAGGGGCATTGTGGCCAGTCCACTTATGTGTCATCTGCTTGAACTGTGTGCAACCTACAGAGCACAGGGTTGAATCCCGGAAAAACCGACCCGGCGTACCGTCTTTGCCTGATCACTTAGACCACGGTAACCCAGGGGGTCCTTAAGAGTAAGGTGGTAGGTAATTATTAGGCGTGTTATAAAAAAACAATTCAATAAATAAAAATCAAATTTCAGTATCAACATGAGAGTCCTGGCTTATGTAAAAGGACTCTCTATGTGTTCTTTGGCAAAGAGGTGTAGATGCCTGTCTGACAGTGTTGGAAGCTCCATACGTAGATGACCCAAGTTCAAGGGTGAAATGAGACTGTAATGGATCCTGTAAGGGATCCTTGTCTACTATAATGCAGCCTATTGCAGCCTATTCCAGATAGCTTAAATATCAGTTGCGCCCCCTGTGGTAATGCAGAGCAATGACAAAAGTGACACTGACTGCGTGTAGTTCAGCAATACTCTTTATTGTTACAATTTGGTGACTCCGGGTTGTATCAGTCCCTGTCTCGGGTCTAGGGGATGGGGATGTGCTTTAACCAAATGGTGATTCGCCTAAGCACAATGGTGCACATGGGGGCTTAAACAAATGTGGGTCTCCTCCCAGGTGTCTAGCACCTTAGCAGTTCAATTTCCAAATAATAAAGCAACACCTAATTTTATGAGTCCGTGTTGCCCCTCGAAACACCTGAATCTACAATGGAAAGTTTAAAAATAGATGGCCAAATGCAAGTTCCAAATTACAAACCTGATAACTCATGTAGCTTGCTCTATGCTAACAATGTAATGTTCCAAGGATTATCCAAAACAAAAGTTCAAATATACTCTTAAATATAAATCCATATTCTAGAGCACCAATCAGAAACATGCTTCGGGAACGCTTCTTGTAGGGTTACTCACAGTGTGGTCTTGACTTGAGGCCCCTCTACTGTCACATGCTTCAAACCTTCATCCCACGGTTTCAGATTTCAAGGACCTTCAGCAGATCTCTGCTTTACTTGGATCAACTCTGTTCACAGCACTGCTCCCTTGTGGAACTTAACTTACACATGGTTCATAACCATGTAATTGTACCCTGTTGTAACTGTACAGCGCTTTGGTATAAAGTGCTTTATAAGAATAAATACAATACAATACAATACATTACAATAACCGGACCTTTCTGGACCAGGATTCTCACTCCAGATTCACAAAAGGTCCCTCCTAGATCCTGGATTAAAAAATGTCCATCGTGGATCTTGGCTTTCTTTCCAGATGCAAACAGTAATGAGTACATCTCCCCCCTTATTAGGGTGCTTGTCAGACAGCTAATATTGGTTCACCCTCCCGCCATTGATTCAGGTACTCTTTTAACTCAGGGTTGCTGGAAGGATAGCCTCTGGCTTTGGACTTCCAGGTTCCTTCAGTGTAAGGAATATCTCAGCACACACTCTCGTAATCGTCTCTCTCCTGGGACTCCAAGTCAGGAATGTCTTCAGCCTGCTTGCTTACAATTTACTTAAGCGCATGCTTGCCTTACTGTAGGATATAGTCGTTCTCAGGCTCCTCTATACCGCAATCTCCCTGTGAGTCAAGGGAACACGGTTAGACATGTCAGCCTCCTCTGTGAGTCTCTCCTCCTCTGAGTTGCCCACTCTCTTATATACTCCCAGGACTGGGGCTTGGTTTCTAATCTATCTGCTGATTCGTTATTCCTCACTGTCATTCAATACAGCCGATTGGTTATTCTCAGCAATGCTTTTAATATTCCTCATTACAGACATATCAGTAGTGGTTTCACACTGGCTAATTGCTTTATGAGCTATGAAGTTATTATTGCAGGCTTGCAAGGCTTTAAAGGTGATCATGGAATGCACCACCATATAAGAATTTTCACTGGCACAGTGAGTGGTTCCCTATTGCTCCGCAGCTCCTTTAGAATGATCTGGATCATATTTGGCGCTTCAGTGCTCCAGCTCCGCGAGGTGGCAATTGCTCACTCTTCTGATGCTAAGACTTCTCTTCAGTTTCTTGGTGACTTCAACACTCAGCAGGTTTATAGAACAGTTGTTCTTTGCCCAGTACTGTCAGTTACCGCGATTCCTCGTCTAAAACTGTGTCCTGCAATGTTGCCTGGGAAACTTAGTCCTGCAGGTCAAAACTCTGCAACGGGAGACCATTGGGGTAATTCTGGGTCTGACATCAGCTAGCAGCCGGTCCAGCCCAGTTTAAAACATAAAATAAGCATGCCTGGTATAAAGAAGACAGGCGTCCATGCTTCCTATAAGTCCGGTTAGACCAAACCATGTACGGGTAGAACATACAGTTTCATAAACTGTACACAAATACGTCACAGTTTGGCTGATTGCCTATGAGTCCCTAAGAACCTCCAAGCTCACCAGACACCGCTTTACAGAAGACAATGAAGCTAGAGTTAACCTATCAAAAAGGACACGATAATCAGCAAAATTGTCAGGTTTCGAATTAGGACTATCTTTTCTTCCAATTTTTTTAATGATCTTAAAATGTATTTTTTTTTTTAATGGATACGTTTCACTTTTGTTAGCACTTAACATTACTGTGGGTGTTTTTCAATAAATGTGATTTATATGCATCCAAAAAGAGTAATGGTCTAGTCAAAGCATCAATGGCGCACTCGGGGTTTGTATTCTGACGCTGTAGCTAATCTACCAAATTGAAGACCAAGCCTATCTTTGTACAATGATAGACAATTTGGACTATTTCAAACTGGCCACTTTGGATTTTTCGCATCCGTGTAAAACCAAAGACAGAACCTTTGGTTTTTGTAATGCGATATATAAATAGATGGATGCTTTGGAAAGCGTAACAAATGACAATTAAATTATTAGTATTCTGGCTTTGGATAAGGACGATGATTTGGTTATTTTTAGAGTAATCATGAACGGTTTTTCTACAAACAGTTTTGAACATGTACCAGGCGATCCAACATTAAGAGGCCTTTGGGCGATCTGATGCGTTATTAAGAATTAAAATAAATAAATAAATAAATAAATAGAAGAACCAACTTGAAGGTTTGAAACTATCCTAATTATTGAACCCCAATGAATTTCATTTTCTGTGTAATCTTTTCCCCGAATCCTAACCTGTTTATTTCTTGCCCAAGGTCCATAAATCTACAGCATCTCCACTGCTTGGACCTATCTACTCCTCTGCAGGTTTCAATACGCAGCCTATCTCATTATTTTCGACCACGTTGTCTCACCTTCTATAACCATGCCATCATCATACTTAAGAAAAACTGAAGATGTCATGCTGAGATTAAAAGGGATTCCATGGCTAGTCGATTATTTCCCAGTGGTCCAAGGTGTGCACCCATTGTATGTATCGATAAAGAAAACTTGAATAGCTTGACATATTTCCTCAGGTATAGCTCATCGAGTCAGTTGCTTCACATTTACATAATGCTATTAGAAATGACATGATGTATCTATTCAAACAACTATGTTATATTTGATGGTTTATTGTTTTCTAAATCTAAAATCTGCAATGGGGCCTGCATTTTCCCCTTGTATGGCAATCTGCAGATTGTTTTTTAGAAGCAGATTGCAAAATGGAACCAGACAAGACACACTGGAGTGAGTGCATCCTCATCCAGAATGGGCAAATCATGCATTGTCGTGCTCAATACTAAGGAGTTCAATCTACAGATTTTGTGCATTTACAGGAAAACACATTCACTTTCTAGATTGGAATTGGGTGTCATAAATTGCACAATGTTTGGAACATCAACTGCAGGCAATTGTATACTACATGCACGCAACGAGTGCTCACCCAGACAGCAGTATTAACAACAACATAGAGTAGCTGCAGAAATTCAGAAACTTTGCAAGAGTCACTGGGCCTGCTTTACAGAAAAACGTGCAAATCATGTGCAAACATTTTTGCATGTGCACTAGGATTGCACGGCGCAAACGCATTGTGCAAGGTGTCAATTTATAGAAATAAGCGCAAGCAGGGACCAACAGTGCAAAGAAAATAGGATTGCACCTGGCACGCCAACAACACGCCCCTAGTGCAAACCAAGGAGCCACCGAAACCGACCATTTTGCACACATTTCGACCCGTGACCGCAGATGCAGTGAAAAAAACAAAAATAGCATGGCTAGTACCCACAAGCAATCATCATTAGCTGCACCCATACCAGCGATCAACAACCCCAGGAATTAAATAAATCTTCAGCCCACATATGCAGCGTGCACCTACACCCACCATTCCTACTCCCCGTACACCCACCAAACTAAGCCACCCACATGCAAAATACACCTACATCCACTATTCCCACCCCTGTACAACCACGAAACAGAGCCAGCCACATGCAAAGTGCACCTACACCCACTATTCCCACCCCTGTACACCCAAGAAACAGAGCCAGCCACATGAAAAGTGCACCTACACCAAACAAACCTAACCCCTGTACTCCCACCAATCACCACACTACACACATAACCCCACACATCTCTCTCAAAGGACCAGCACACACAAGGTGCACCACAAAACCCCACAACACAGCACCCATGCATCCCCCTTGAATTCACAAATAGGGCACAAGTTCAAACCATAAGGGCGTGGATAAGCAGCCATTCTGTAGGGACACTTCCTCTTATAGCTCCCGTTGATTCGCTAAGTTCCTGGCCTGTAACTACAGTCCCAGCATGCGCTGGCCCCTGAAGAACATTCCGCCGGGTGGATGAGGGTGGCGCGCACAACTGAGTGCAGACATACGGTGGGCGGACAACACTAGGGAGGAGAATGGGCATGCGCAGTTTGAAGCATCGCCAGAGTAGTGGATGACAAAATGGCAGCCACTAAACCACAGACAGGAGGGTGAACATTATCACAGCACAAGGAGCTATTAAGGTGCCACTTGGATTGTAGTTGCGATCGTAATGTTGCGATCGTAACGCTGCACTTGGTTCCCACTTTGGTCCGGTGCAAACAGACAGGGTCTGATATGCATGCAGCGATTGCCACGTAACGGCGAACAAAGTAACTGATAGGCGGTTTCCACTGCGGTCCAGGCCAGGCAGACAGGGCCTGAAATGCAAGCTGTGATTGCCAAGGATCGTACTGTCGCATCAACCAACGCGACCAAACTAAATGACAGGTGGTTCAAACTGTGGTCAGGCCCAAGCAGACCGGACTTGATGTTCATGCGGATGGTCACGGAACGTGCTTTTACAACTGCCATGGGTTTTCCCCCTCAGTGCCAAGGCCTTTTTTGGTGATTTCGGTATTTCACCATTCAAAGCCTTCTAACATTTTCTCCTTCATTAAATCAATGCGAACAATGAAGCTGTAGACAGTTCCCACTGAGGTCCAGCTCGGGCAGACGTGTGTTCTTTTGCACACAACGTAACTGCTAAGGACCAGGCAGCAGTGTCGCACCAAGGCAGATGCAAGCCCCAACAAGTGAATGTGAAATAAGAGACGCACCAGAAGCGGCTGGCGATCCTGGAGTGTCCCATAGACACAGGGGCTGAAGTGATGTAAGAGCGCGGAGCCCTGAGAGTACGCAGCCGGTAGAAGGCAGCAATAGCCATAGATGGAGAGAGCTGCACGTCTGCACTGGCACATGGTGAGGGGGATCAGTGATTAACGCCATCCCTCGCATTACAGCTGTATGTGAGCGGCTCACACAAGGGCAGATGCAGCCAGTAGGAGGGGCATACACGTGGCGAACAGTAGATTCAGATAGCCCGGGATTATTATAAGCGGGCAAAGTACTATCAGGTAGACTCATGTCACCAAGGTGCCCTAAGGGGCCCTGGCAATTGGCAACTATGCATGTATAGCCCAAAGGATGGGGCTACACAGGGGCAAGTGCTTCTATATAAATGTGCCCTGCAACGGATTGATAAGGAGGCTAACACAAGCCACAGGTCAGTGCCATCCCGCACAAACCACCCCAGAAAACCAGAAGAATAACAAGTACAACAAGTCCCCCTTGCTACACTAGAAGCATAACCAGGGGGTTGCACCGGCATCTTGGGTGTATTTATACACTTGCTGCGGACAATTGGGCCGAAAACTAAATATTGCTAGCAGATAGCGACTGATGGCCCTCAGCAGATAAAGGAGGACTACTGAAGCCAAGTCTGGGCGGCATGAGCTCAAATTGACATTCATGCGCAAGAGGTGCCATCTGCGCACAGTAACCAGGCGGCAGGTTGGCCAACCTGCCTTTAGCATATGACACCAAGCAACAATTGGGGCACAATATTCGGGTTGCTATAGGCCGCCTGCTGTAGGGCCACATGAGTGCTACTACCCCAGCTGCAGAGACGGCAACACCTAATAGTGAACGGCAATAGAAGTATCTGCGAGTCAATACTTTTACTTGGGTGCTCGAGAACAACCCTTGCCTAAAATCACTGACCAGTGGAAAGACTGAGCTAACAGGGGAGAATTGAGAAGTCCAGAATATCGACACAAGAAGAGTAGACATGGCCTCCAAGTCCCAGAGAAGAAAGTCCAAACAACCTACACTGGACACTTTCACCAAGCCCATGAATCAGACGGAGAACTCCAATTCGTGAACCTCTTCTCCACAGGATGAACAAACACCCATGAAAGGGGACCAGCAGGTCCTAGAGGCCATTGCAGCATTGAAGATCATATTGGAGTCTAAAATGGATGCCATTTGCCTGGACGTGAAACCTCCTACGTCAAGATGTCCGGTCACTTGCAGAACGCACAGGGACTCTGGAAAAGGAGGTTGTGTAGAATGCCACCAGCCTAAGGGACACCACCACGGAAGTCACAATCCTACAGCAGCGAGTGCAAAACCTGGAGGGAAGACTTGAAGAGGCAGAAGGCTAGCTAGATGCAATAGTGTATGCATTATCGGACTTCCAGAAGGAGAAGAGGGCACTAACCCGACCAATTCTATTGAAAACATGCTGCTTCAGGAAATCTACCCAGGTACCCTCACGGTTGAGAGGGCATCTTAAATCCCTGGCAAGAGGACCACCACCAGGGGCCCCGCCGCATCCAATTATAGCCCGTATCCTGAACTATAAAGACAGAGAAAAAATCCTTGAACACGTCCGGAAGGGTGGCGCGATACAACGGCCATCTGCCATGATTACCACATACCTGGATTACACTCTGCAGGTGCAAAGTCTGAGAATGAACTTCCAGTCGGTCAAGAAAAGACTACGAGCCGGGAACCTAAAGTACATGCTACTATATCCGGTGAGGCTGAAAGTAGTATTCAAAGACAGAAGTATCTTCTTCGAGAACCCGGACGATGCACATAAATGGATGGACACTGAAAATCTGCTGATGGAAGCGCTCAAGCCGTCTACTACAGAGGGAGACACCAACTGAGAGGCATGCGAAGGGTCAGATAAGAAGTAGCCAAATGGGGACGGCAGATGACAAAGAAGGGCGTCCTCTCTCTGACACACTCATTGACATTTTGTGCACTACGGGAGGTTACAGGGGGACCCATTCCGGAGCGGACTGTGCAGCAACGTACTGCACCTACAAGTGGATTTGTCCACGGATACCAGCTGTTGAGTACCCACCTGCTGCACTCCTAGAACGAATATACACCAAGGCAGGAGTGAGAAACAGGATTGCCTGACAACAAGGTATTGAGCTGGGCAATTGTTGGGGAGGGGGCAGGTAGGGAAGTTGGGGTTGTTAAAGGGGAGTTAGCCTATAGTACCACAAACATGAAGTATAATATGCACACCGGACTGTCAAGACAAGTTAATACGGTTATCTGGGATGGTGGACCTTAAAATAGCTTTGTGGAATGTTAGGGGGCTGAATAATTATATTAAAGGAAATAGGATTATGCCATACTTAAGGAGCCAAAAAATGGATATTGCACTCCTTCAGGAGACGCATCTAACAGAAGACAGACAGACAACATTAACTAGAAAATGGAGTGGGAAGACCTTGGGCACATCGTACTCCGCATTTGCAAGAGGAGTTTTGATATGGGTGGCGGCGTCGGTTCCGTTCAAAGTTATCAAGACCTATAAAGATGGAGAGGGCCGCATGATCATAGTACAGGGTTTTGTGGAGCGGAGGGAGCTTTGCATCATCAACACATATGCGCCAAACCATGATACAGCAGCCTACTTTCGTAAGCTGTACCGCCAATTGGCCATGTATAGAGAGGGCACACTGATATGGGGCAGCGACTTTAATTGCACTTTGAGCCCTGAACTAGATAGAGCGGATGCCAAATTGACGCACCCTGGCCCGGCGGCCAAAGCCTTGAATAAACTGCTGCGAGCACTCACATTGTCAGATGTATGGAGAGCCCTACACCCGCAAGCCTGGGAATATTCTCATTAAACCGCCCCCAAAGATTTATACACCAGACTGGACTATTTCTTTGCAGGGGAGGAGACACTGGGAGAGTTCAGAACGGCGGAATATAAGGCACGAGTATTATCAGATCATGCCCCCCTAGTGGTCACATGGGAGTACTCCCCTCCCAGGGCATGCATCCCGACTTGGAAACTTAGAAGAGAATCCCTCAGAGATGCAGTATTTTGGGAACACTTAAGGGAGGGGGTCAGAGACTACTTTTGAATTAATAAAGGTAGTGTAAGTTCAGCAGGTACACTGTGGGAAGCATTTAAAGTGGTGATTAGAGGGATGGCGATAGCTACAGCTAGGGGCACGCAGGCCATAATAGAGAGGGACTTAGACAAAGCAGAGGTCAAGCTAGAGGCTTCGGACAGCACAGAAGACATGACCATTGAGCGGGCCCGAGAAGTGACCCGACTGCAGCAGGAATGTTTGGTCATTGGAATAGATTGGGAAACCTGAGTTACAGGAAATACTAGAAAAAGCAACATGCAGAAGGAGATAAGCCGGGACGCCTGTTAGCCTGGCTTTATAAGAGTGAGTTTAAGAGGGATTTGATACAGGATGTTAAGGGACGCAGTGGTGAGACCTGCACGACGCAGGAAAGCATAAACAAATGCTTTTATGATTATTATAGTGTGCTATATGCAGAGACATCAACATCACAACTGTCAGAGATCGATAAGGCACTGGAGCAGATAGATCTCCCCAAATCAGATGCAAAGGCAGCAAGCAGGTTGGAGGCACCTATAACTATGGAGGAACTAGAATCCACCATACAAGGGTTGCCAACTGGTAAAGATCCAGGAGCAGATGGACTCCCCATCCAATTCTACAAGGAATTCATGACAAATGTTGTGCCCCCGCTGCTGGAAATGCTAAACCAGGTGCTTAATAAAGGCATACTACCACCATCACTAAGAGAATCTATTATCGTCCCATTGCTGAAGACCAACAAGCCGGACAACGACTGCGGATCTTATAGACCCCTATCGTTGCTTAATCAAGATGGAAAGATACTTACCGCCCTGATGAACAATAGGCTCAAGCCAGAAATATCCAAACGTATCCATCCAGACCAGTCTGGATACATCACAAATAGAGATATCACATGTAACCTCAGGAGGTTGCACCACATCATAGAGCACACTCACACTAGTACACACCAACATGTGGTTGCTTCACTTGATGCAGTTAAGGCATTCGACTTGGTCAGATGGCCATAGCTGCTAGCAGCGCTGAAGGGTTTTGGCATGGGACCAACATACCTAAAATGGGTGCAGCTACTGTATAGTAGCCCGCTTGCTCATGTTAGGGCAGGCAATTGTATATCAGACCAATAACAGTTAAGTAAAGGCACCAGGCAGGGATGTCCATGATCTCCTATGCTATTTATACTAGCCTTAGAGCCGCTGGCAATATATATCTTCGTAAGGAATATCATGACGCAGGCATAGCTATATATGGCAGTACTCATCTACTCTCCCTGTTCACTGATGATATGCTTTAATACTTACAGCATCCGGAAACAAATGTGCAGTATATCCTCGATGTGTTGGAGCGCTACGCAGCCCTATCGGGCATCATGATTAATGCTCAGAAATCATGCCAGTTCCCTTTAGCAGGGTACAAAGGGAAACCCCTAGACATGTTGCCAACCTTGGCAATCAAGAGGGAGGTAGCCACATTCAGATATTTGGGGGTAGACATTTTTATATGATACAAAAATGGAACGCCTACAAAACACGGTGAAACCGGTAGACAAAATAGAGAAATCCATGGCTTTCTGGGAGAAATTGCCGCTCTCACTGATGGGAAGAGCGGCACTGCTGAAGATGGTTGTGCTACCGAGGCGTCTCCATTTCTTTACCAATGTTCCATACAGTATACCCAGAAGGTTCTTCAAAAGATTAGACATTATATACGACAAGCGCGGTATTAAAGTGCTGCACTTTGAAGCTTATTTTATGGTGTGTCAACTACAATTCCTTGGCTGTCGGACAAGCAGTCCCAGGACACCTTCTTATTGCAGCAATGGTGTACCCTATTCTTCGTGAAGGAGATTATATGGACCACTCAGTCATGCACCCCGATCCGCTGCTGCTTTTGAGGCTCGGTAGAACGATATGGCACAGAGCTAGCCGCTTTCTGGATAGAGGATCGCCCTATTCCCCCCAGGTACCACTAGTGACGCTAAAATGTGAAGATCCACAACTCAGATTAAAAGTGAGGAAATATTGGGCGCCACTGGGCCTGGCAACGGTGGACGATTTATTGCAGGAGGGAAAACTGATAGATTTTGAAACACACACCTTTGAAACAGGCATACATGCAGGACAATACATTACACATGCCGCACTGCTCAAGAGAGTGCAGAGTAGATGGCCTGTCACTGATGGGATATTAAAGGAAGATGAGATTATAGAAACATTATATGATATTTCGGAGGGAGGACATGCAGTGTCTAGGATATACGAGCTATTAATGTCACGGCCGGGAGATAGGCTGGAGCAGACCAGGCGTAGTTTTGAAGCAGACTTACAGGAGCAACTGACTGACACAGCCTGGGTAGAGCATTAGCATATCACAAAATGGTTTCCAGAAAGGCAAGGCTTTTGCTGATCCAATTGTAGGTCACCAATACGGCGTATCTAATTCTGAAGAAGATCGCTAAAGTCAGCAAGATGGCAGAACAGCCCAGTCCGAAATGCGGAACGGATGATGCGGACCTGGTGCACATGTTTTGGGCTTGCACAAAGATCCAGCAATTTTGGGAGAAGATAGCTCAGGCCCTGGCCACTACGGGTATTACATTAGACACTGGTTCCCCTGCAGCTTGTATGCTGGGTATTGTTGCACATCCAAAGCAGGCAAGACACGTTAGCAAGCTGAAAGACCTGGCATACATCCTGATGAAGCGGCGCATAGCAAAGGGTTGGAAAGTTCACAAGGGTCCTGAGATGCGCCTATGGTCGAGTGACCTCCAAAATGGACTATACCTGAGACCTCTGTATGGCAGGAGGAGGCCTGTTGTGGCCAAGTTGAACAAAATGCGTCCTTGGATTCTTCGAAGCAAATTGTTCAAGAGTTACTGGTATCAGCTCACAGTGCAGCCCCAGAGGTCTGAGATTCCCCTGCAGAATAAACGGTCTAATACTAATGTCTAGGTTTGGGACAGCCAGATGTAATGTGGTATAATTAGGTGGGGGAAATAGGCAGGAAGTTGGGGGGCAGTAGGGCAGACAGACATTACTGCTGTACAATGTTATGTAATATTTATCAAAGTCTGTAAGTTACATTGTTGTTTATAAACCAATTAAAACCAATACAAACTTTTATTTTTAAAGTTCAAACCATATGAATGTCACATGGATGTCACCATCATCATACACCAGTTGGAGCACAACAGTGGATGTGAACTGTCCACCCCACTTAGTGGCTGTGTGGTGCAACAGGAAGGCAACCACCCCACACCAGGCTTGTGTGCCCCCAGTGCATGCGCCGCCCCATTGTCCTGAAGACAGATTGACGCTGAAGTGAGACCCAAAGCTGTTGCCCATGTGGGTCCCTGTACCTGGCAGGGGATACCAGGGGAAGAGCTTGATGTGCACCGTGAGGTGGACCATGGACACTCTGCCATCAATCCTGACCACTGGGAACCCACCAAGCTGAACAAAATGGCCAGAGTTTAATGTGAGTCACAACTAAGCACATCAGCTGGATGCACAGTCAAGGAGAATGCAGTGAGGGCTGGACAGCGGGCCTGGACAGAACCACAACAGGCAGAGTTTTCGGGGGACTGCACCCCACAAGAACTCAGCCCTGTGCCCAAGTGAAAATTCCAATCCATGCCAGCACACAGCCCAATACCCAGCAAATTCCACCAGAAGTGTCACCACCTCCAGTGTGAAACCACAACACCCTACTATAACCTGTTAATGGACATTAAGCAACCATCATCTAAACTATGGCCTTTGTGTGTTTCTATACAAATGAGTGGCCATATTCACTGACGCAACTTGTACTTGTCACAACCCCAATTACTGACAACGACACTGTATGTCCGGTGTAACTATTGGTCCACCGTAACACCCCCCCTCAGCAAAATCAATGACCACATACATCGAAGGCACACGTGGTGGTATTCACACACATTCACCTGAAGCACATGTACAGCCACAAACACCCTTATGCACACACCCATTAGACCTACAGATGTTGGACATCCGCTTGGTGAGTAACACATGCATCAGCAGCCATGGTGCATGAAGGGAATGCAACCCTGCACAAAAGTACAAAACCGGGAGCAAAGACATTCCCAATACATATACTGGGCATAACAGTGACCATCACTGGTATCATCAAACTCACAGAGCAACAAACACCATCAATGGCAACATAACCACACCCAACACCCCTGTGACACCCATGCGACATCGACAAAGCCTTTTGGGGCTAGCAACGTCACCCATGAGAGAACAACCACATACACAACACAATCCCAAACACATATGAGTAGTGGGGCCACACACATCAACCACATGACATGTAAACATGCGTCTCCAGGGCAAGATCCATCCATGGCCGCTGCAAGGCAGAGTCATCATCGTCACACTTAGTGAAACATATACCCGTACAGGTAACACACATGGATACATGACCAGCTGTGCAAGGAACATAATGCAGGACAACACTGACAACCACTATGATGAACAAAATAAATACCACACAACCACCACCCTTACTCGCATACAGCCACAGATGCACATGACAGTCTGCACACCAAGCCAATGCACATGCGTCGACTGCATGCATGGACTGAGAAGGCCACAATTAATACATCCACAAATGCTGTGCCATCAGCGCATGTTTGTGATCGTGGCACATGCATACAGCAGACATGTCTAGTGTTGGTAATGTGCATACGTAAGCCTGAATCCTACATGCACAATGAACAGATGCATGTACAAATGCCACACAGAACCTTGTCAACACCCAACTATGATAGACTGAGTGATGACACATGAATGCCAAGAAGCATACCACGTGATTATGTGGCATGCACCCTCAAAAACAGACCAGTGTGACATGCACTACAAAGGATGACTGCACACATATAACCGTTGTAAAACCTGAATATCCCAAAACAAATCAAAATAACCACATGATTCAGATAGAACAAAAAACACAACTATATTTGTATTGAAACCTAAAACAAAGCATGGAACAAATAGTCAAAAATCAATCAGCAGGATTCTTCCTTCAAAAACGAACAATAATGAGGCCAACACACACAAAAATAAACATCAACAGTCACTGCTGCAGTTCAAGTCCTGACAACTCAAGCTGCAATGCTGCTCCTGACTCTGCCTCTGCTTGCCCCAGGCGTGCCTCTGTGCTGTCCCTGAGGGACTGCAGGGTCTCACGAGTGGACTGCTCAATTTGCTCGGCAGCCCTCCTGCACTCCCCCAGAATGTCAGCACTTAACTATTCCACCCTTTCACGTGCTGCATTCCTGGCCCTGGCAGCTGCCTCAATAGCCTGCAGAATGTCTTCTTCCTGCTGCCATATGTGCTGCATTTGGCATGTTGTGGCCACATGAATCCATTACCTTGCCATCTGTCTCCCCCGCCAGAGCAAGAATCCTGCTGTGCCCTCTGTGCCAAGAGCCACCGGTGTGCTTGCCTTTTCGGCGCAACTCTTCCTGCCACCTGGAAGCCGGTCTTTGGCACTGGGCCTCCCTCCGGAGAGATGACTGACTCCTGGAGGGGAGTACTGCCCCACCACTTTCCTCAAGTGCCATGTCCACCTGCACTGCCTGATCTTGCATGGCTGACATACCAGAGCCTGGTCCCACCGGAATGCCCTCAGTGGCCACTTGCAACCCCACTGGCCGTGAAGCAGGCAGCAGACAAACACATGGGTGTACATGGACAGGGGAGCCTGGGGCGGTTGCCAGCATGGAGGCCACACCTGTGGGAGCCTGAGCCACAGTTGTTGAGGAGGAGGTGGGTGCCACTTGTGTTGCCTGTACCATGTTCACCACATGCAGCAGTGCACCAGCCATCTGGGACAGGATGTGGCACACCTGCCCGTGATAGCTGATGAGCTGGCCACAGATCACGTCCATGGACTTCAGTGCAGCCACCTGCCAGCCACAGCCCGATATGAGCACGGGCAACAAAGCATCCTGAATTGCCTCAGCAGCACTCACTGCCGGGGTAGTTTGTGTTGTCGAAGTATGTGTGCAGCCCTGCAGACGATGGCCCTGGGACAGTGTGACTAGCTGACCCAACCAATGTGTCCTGCACAGCATCCTGTCCCAGGCATATGTCCCCAGACTGCACATCGGACAATGTATCCCCACCAGACACCATGGCCAGGCCCCCAATTGCACCCTCCCCCTCACCACACCTGACCCTGACACCCCAGATGGCACCTCTGTGGTAACCGGCCTGTCTTTGAGGATGACAGAATACCCCTGCATCTCAGCCCTTGAGGATTCACCCTCCAGGTCTATGCCAACGTCCCTCATGTCATCCCCAGTGCCATCAGAAGATGTTCCCTTGGCAGCCACCTGTTCTTCAGATGGGGTGAATGATGGTATCTGTTGTCATGGTCTATGTAGCCTCTGGGAATGCCTTGACCTTGAAACTGTCTCGTGCTGGTCTCCTCATCTGCATGCGACACTGGATGGGAAGGGAGAGAGGAGAGGCAATTCAACATGTGTATACACATGGGAATACCCAAAGATCGGCATGGTACCATGGCACAATCGCACACACAAATGGCACAGCCCAATCACAGCACGACTGCAACAAATCACACTGAACAGACAGGAATGTGAAAACGAAATACAACATGTCAATCCCCTTCAAATGCATGCATGGATCTTCAGAGAATGAGCATTTGCCACCCCAAAGGCACAACAGTCCCCATGGCCAACTGGGAACATGGATGGGGCATACGTGATGACTGGAGCATATTAACAAGACACACAGCCATCAACATAGCACTATCGACACTAGCAATCCTCACCCTCCACTGACCCAGGACCTTCCTCCCGCATATGACCATTGGACATGGGTAGGGGTTAGGTGGACAGGTCAGACTCCATGCTCCCCACAATAGACTACCACTGCCTCATGGCAAGTCAGCAATCCATCACCCAATCCAATCAATGTCCATCCAGGGCAGAATACCCCCTCACAATCATTAGATCAGCCAACTACCGACTATGCACCCGCACCAGATGAGTCACCCAAGCCCTCAAATCCACCAAAGGTCAACATACATCCTGCAATGCAGATTGCGGCCTGAGCACACAGCCATGAATTGGACCACATGCGTCCACCCGTAAATACACTACTGGGAAGTGAACGTGAAGGGTGATTATCCCTTGACCTGTAACACATGGCTCAACACCCTTGATGTCAACATGCGACTGCACAAGATCAAGGCGGAATACAAGGACACCCTTGGCACTCCCTCCCAAAGTCCTCACACCCACAGGACCCACACAGAGTGCAACCATGCATGCACCATTACGTTACACAACATTGCTGTGTCCATCGACAACCATCCTCCCAAAATGCATTCCCATCACATTGCATACACATACTGCCCCACTGAACTGACAGTGTGGATTCACCTGCTGGATCTGGTCCTGCAGTACGAGAACCTGGGCGTGAAGATCCGTGTTCACCCACTGCAGGATTCTGAGATGGAGAGGCAAAATCCTATGGCGCTCACCGGAGTGCACCTCTGCAGTGGGTCCTTTATCGATGGCTGCCATGTCCTTCTTTTGGCACCGGATCCTCATATTGTCCCATCTCTTTTTAATGTTTTCAAGGGTTTGTAGGGCCACATGCTCAACATTAACGTCTGTGGCGATGTCCCACCAGATCCTCCTGCAACCAACTGCCCCAAGCTGCTGCTCCAGATGGAACAGGGTGTCATAGTGCTGCAGCACCTGTTCACATAGTATGGCAACTTCTGCCCCTGAAAAGTTAGCTGCCCTCATCCGCATAACCCTTGAGGTGGAGGTGACTGACATGTGATGTTGACCCTGGTGGACTGGCACAGGGTCTGCGATGCACCTGTAACAGAGACATAATTGTGAACCTTCAATGTGACGACGTAACAACCCTCTGTTTGATCCACACGGCACGCGCCCACACTTCACAGCCCCATGTATGCTCCCAGGATGCTGTTCCCTATGCATAGCCCAATATTGATTCAGCCGTACATGGGCAATCAGCCACTGCCAATGTCAGAAGTGACGCCTGGGCAACAACCGACACACTCACAAATGCCCACACAATGACCAGCTGTACATGGGTCTGCAACCCAACCAACTCAGGCACCTTGCCAGCACAATTCATGCATCTGCTGCAGCAGCACCCATATGCATGAGGGTACAATTTGTAAAACACCCAGAACCCTGCTTGTTTTGCATATTAAGTAACATTGGGTCTCACACTGAGTTACCAGGGAATCCAGACGTGACCCCCTTGGTCACTGTTCTTAGAGAGGCACAGCTCCACCTCACTGATGAGGCCAGACTAGGCCGAAACAGGTGTCTGGGGTTGCTGTTGGTACTCTTGTTTAGAGGAGAATTGCTTAGCATTTGGTGCTGGACTGCAGGACAAAGACTGATATGCAGGGATATTTCTCCTCTGTGAAAGGGACAGTGAGCTAAATACTTGGTTGAGACTCTCCCAGGGGCCATCCACCCAAGAGCAGGTCAATGGGCTGTGTTTGTGCCACTAGAGAGACTCCCAGAACCCTGCTTGTTTTACAATTTGTAGCTAACTACTACACGTTGCAAACATAATCATGCAACATGTGTAGATCACTGCATCAGTAAACACTCACCTGTAACACACTGTGCCCACCACAACAATACCCCCTCCCCATGAGTGCCAACATCCCACCACCACTTTCCTGCATGCAGCCACAGAGCCACCAGTTGCCCTTTTTCTGTTCCCCCACTCACCTGTACAGAGTAGCAATGAAGTGAACTTGCACCAATGAGTCACTAGCAATGTACAACACACTGTCAAAAAAGTCCATACCTTAGGGATTGCAGGAATGTGAGAGCAGGCCAAGATGGGTCATGAATCGGTGGCCGGGAGCTGTCTGTGGACACATTCAACTCCGGATGCCAATACAAGCTGGGCTGTGTCATGTTAGTTACGCGCATCACACCGTGAAAACCGCACAAGCGCGGCTACGAAGAATATGGGGCGCATGCACAGGATGCACCGGTGCTGCATAATCGGAATGGTCGGAGGACGCGGTGCACTTCCTTGATGGGCGTTATGGGCGTAAGTGGGGAATACGCGGTGCAAGTGCAGAACAGCAGGTTTTACAAATATCCATCTTCCAGACTCCTGACATGGTTGGAAGGGGAACTGTAAGGGCTGGGAGAGCAGTGAAGGGGAGAGGACCAGCACCAAGACGTGCCGGGGGAGAGCACAACCACCACATGCTGGGGATGCACCACTGGCAAAGACAGGCACTAGCATTCTCACTGCATGTGCCACTGCTACCCTACAACCCAGGGACAGCCACCAGTCACTGTGACTGGGCAGAGCCAGAAGAGGAAATTTACTGATGACGAATTACATGTCCTCACAGACTTTGTGGACGAACACCAGTCTGAGCTGTATCCCTTGGCTCAAATCGCCCTGACACTGGCCGAGCGGATGTGGCAGGAGGTGACTGACCTGGTGAATGTCTGTGGGGTGGAGAGGCGGACTGCAAAAGAGGTGCATAGGCAGATGGATGACCTAACAAGGTGTCCTGAGAAGCTTGGTGCAAATGTGTCCTCTGCACAGGCAACTGGTGGTGGTTCACTGCAGATTGAGGATATCACTCCTTTTGAGGAGGTAGCCTCTGGTTTCATCTCAAGTGAACAGGTTGTTGGCGTCTTAGGCATCATCACATTTGGACATGCTGCAGGTGAGTGATATGTGTGACTGCTACATGTGATTATGATGCCACTGTGCATAACAAAGGATGAGTGATTTGGTGTTGCACAGTGGAATCCACTTCGTGGGATTGACGTTCCAGCTGCACATACATGTGGGTCCAACCCACGTGAAATGTAGTGTGGCTGTTGGATGCATAGAGGACAGTTCACTGCACCTTACAGGTGTAGATGTGTAGATGTGAATGGCATTGCCTACATGGCAATGTGTCCAGGTGCTGCATATCAGCGAGCACAGCATCTGTGCCATGTCTGTGTAGTGTGTACTCTCAATGTTGCATACATTCACATGGCTCCTCCACTGGCAATGGCTCATGCATGTGTGTGGCATTCAATGCCCCGGTCATACAGTGCCCAGGGACAGGTGCAATGCCAGTGTAGTGGGGGGGACATCCATGGTAGCATACAGCATGGCCATGTATACTCAGGATGCTGGGGCATTTGGGCTGTCCATGCTCTGTTGAACATGGAAGTGCACATCGGTGACCCCTGTATCGGTCCTCAGCACAACATGCCTGTGGAGCATGCGTGTGTTTGTCCCTTGTTGCAACATTGACTGTAAGCTGTGCAGGGAGGATGACTGTCACCTTGGCATTGCCTGTCCACACAGGGAGAGTATTCTGATTACTCTGGCCACTGACTATACATGGCCACATCCACACATGTAGACATGACTATCTATTGGACGGGTTACAGGGTTCGTATCCAACTTGGCCAGTCTGTTGCCACCTAGGCACACAGGTCTTGCATTTGTAACTATGCCACTGTGTCTCCATTTCATGCTCCTACCAGCGCCATTCGCCTACTTGCACATCCTATTGAATATCTAATTGGGCATTTACTACACAGTCTAGCCGGCTACATGTTGACATACCTTTTGCATGTGCTGCAGTTATATCCATCTGTTGATTGCTCTGTCAGTGTAGCTGCATGATGCTGGCCACATGTGTGCACACTGCAGCAGACACATACATGCATATTTTGACATAAGCATCCAATCATGCTGGCGGGGTTATGACTGCTAGGTATTCAATGGCAAGATGATGGTGTCTGCGTGTATGGGACATGGCACATGCATGTTCAGATTATGTGGCGCAGACTCATATGCATTCCACTGCCAGTGTACGACATGTGCATCCTGGAGGCTTACGCAGCATGTCGTAGTTGCATGTATTATGCTTTAGTTTCTCATCAGTTTTATCCTGCCATTATGTTGGTTCTATTTGGGGTGTCTAGGGAGTCATTCTGCTCCTGCTAGGGTTGGCGTGGATGTGGGACAGGACTATGGGACCATTCCAGTTTGGAATTCTGTTGCATGTGTCTGTAGGCCGTTTGTTCTGCATGCATTTCATGTGAGGCATGGATGTATATCTAGATGTAGCCCTAATTTCTGTTGTCTCACTTTTTGTAGGTGTACCCGCAGATGAGGGGGGGGGGCAGGTGCCAGAGGGCTCATCAGAGGATGCACAACCAGGCAGCAGCAGTGGTTGGGCTGCTGTGCGTGGCGAGAACCCGCGGCTGTTGCAGGCCATCCTTGGCATGTCTGCACAGGCATCATCGGTTGAGGAGGTTGAGGGTGATGATATTGCAGAGTTTTTGAGGCAGATGGTTGCTCAGCAACCACTAAGCAGTCCCGATCCCATGCAACTGAGCCTGAGCGGTGGGGCAGGAGACTGTGGCCCTGCCCGTGGAGAGCCATGTATCTTTGGACAGCACTGTACCTGCAACATTACCCACACCCATACTGGTGGCAACAGAGGTATGTGCTGGTAGTGGGAGGTATGTGGACCCACAGGCCATGCCAGTGCAACCACTCAGGCAGGGATGCAGTGCATCATCAGGTATTCAGCACCCACGTACACATGGGAGACGTATACCTGCTCCGTGCCTCGACTGGGACGAAGAGGTGATCCACAAAATCGTGCAGAAGGGAGAGGTGATGCAGGAGAGCGGCAGGGACATGCATTGCTTCGCTGACAACACCATTGCATCAAACACCACGATATCAACTGAATATCAGCTGTTGCGTGGGGAGATCTCTGCCTTGAGGGCATGCCTACATGACAAGATGAAGGTTTCAAGCGAGAGTCTCTGTCTTGAGATGTCTTCCCTGAGGGACACCATCAGTGTCCAGATGGATGCATCAAGGGTTGCTATGCAGGCAGACATGAGTGAGACACAGAAGGAGAGTCATCAGGACCTTGTTGCAATTGGCGGCTGATTGCATGCCTCTGTGTCATTTGTGGCAGCCACACAGGATAATAAGGCATCTTCCTTGGCTCGCCAAGGGCACCCTTCCCATGATTATCCACAGGGTGGGTCATAGCTGGGATTTAGCCAACTTAGGGCATCTTTTGAGTTCCCTGCCCCACATTCGTATGTTACCTCTCACCTCACCACGCCCCTTCCTCATCACCCTCACTGATGGTCATGGATATTTTTCTTTATATTGCCTATTTGCTGTCCAAGTTGGACTCATTTTCTTTCGTTGATGGACATTGCCATCCTGCACCGTGTGCAGCTGGATTTCTGCAAGTGATGCTGAAGGTGGCATGTTCAGAGTAACATATTCAGTGATGTTAACTGGCATGCCGGTTTCCCAAGTGACATGAGTGGACATACAGGTAAACATAATGTGGACCCATAATGTGCATTATGAATGGGATATGTGTGCCCGGGTACATGCACTCTAATGGTCATGTATCCGTTTTCATTTCAGGTCACTTTGCACAGTTCGCCCACACCCGTCCTGTGAATGTAAACAGGACACTCTCCTTTAATCCAATTCACCAATCCCTCTGCTGGACACTGATCCTCCTGCACAAATGAGGAGGCTCAGTGTTAGGTGGAGGTGTTGGGGATGCACAGCGCAACAGCAGTGACACGAGGTAAGGTAGGCATTGGCATATTTCCTGTCCTATGCATTCCTGTACTGTAGTGATGTGGCACAGGTAGGGTTGTGCATGAATATGCCTTTCTGGTGTTATGTGGGTGATTGTCCCATGCAGCTGACATGGGGGCGGTACAACGTCTATTATTCTGTACTTTTGGGAATCTGCTGCATGGTGGTGGTAGTCTGTCCACTTGTGCTTTTGTGCACGTGTTTCTGATGCTGGCCCATACACTGACATCTTGGTGTGTTCTTGGATTATTAGGTGTCATGTCCTATGTTCCTTGCATGCCATGTCCTGCCATGATTGTCGTCGGGTAGCCAGTCCATCATTTATGATTTATGTGCATCCTGCACACCTGAGTCTCACCTTCCACAGGGGATTTTTTCAGTGACATGCAGCAGCATTCCTTGTACTTTTCACATTTTTGCATGGCCGTGATGTGTGAATTTTGCTCTTAATTTCTTGAAGGGTTCAGGCAAAGTCTAGCCTGTGGACTAAGCCACTTTGCCATGCCATACTGTACACCTACTGCCATCATAGGGTATTGTTCCCACGCACCAACCCTGCCCTGTGTGCCTAGTCCATGGGTGCCCTAAGGACGGCCCCTGGGAGTGTGCCGTGGAGGCACCTGTACTCCCGTGTCCCTCTGATGAGGCACCAGCACACCCAGTGTGATGGTGAGCTTGCCCACCCCAATCAAGACCAGACACTGCACATGCATTGTTGTGCTCGTGAAGCATTAAAGCTGACCCCAGCCAGTCTTGGGCGGATGGTGCTTGCAGCCGCTAGTTCTCCCGCTGCCCTGGCAACTCCCGGCACGCACAAGCCAGGGCTGGTGGTCCGCTTTTAGTGGCATTTCAGTGGTACATGCTCATTATCAGGGTGCGAATCAGTCATTTACATTGTACTTATTGAGGGTTCAGGCGTCGTCAAAGGGTGATGGTAGTGACTCAATATGGGATGGTGTTCCATGCTCTTGGTTTGTCATTGTTTGGTGGCTCATGTCCATGTTAATTTGTTAGTTGATGTCTGTTTCCAAGTGACCCTGTTGGCTGTATGTGTATGCTTGTGTGAGTGACTTTGAGTATGCAATGTGTAATACCCGTGACACTGGCCATGTTTTCATGTTTTTCTCTGAGGTTGTATATGGAGGATGTGTGTGTTTTTTTTTTTACAGGTATGAGGCGCATACACCCCAGGTCCACCCTGGCATGCCAATCTCAGGTAGTTGCGCATGGACCAACTGGACTTGCCATATTTCATCATCAATGGCATGCAGGGATGTGGTTATGGTAGAACTTTCACACTGGATGTTTTTCATGTGAAGTATGTATAGACAAGTTGATTGCGTACGTGCTGGCCCCTGACCATTTGGCCTGCTATTGGTATGGGTACTGCCTGTGGCTGCGGCCGCAACCCCTCATGCAACTCTATTGGTATGCCATGACGCGTGGCTACATTATGCAAGATGAAACATGCCGATATGATTTTACATGACACAGCTGGTGCATACAACAGTACTCCACCTGAATGGTCAAGGCAGCGGAACCGTGTTTTCCACACTCCAAATGTCCCCTCAATTATGCCTCTGGTCGCAGTATGTGCAGTATTGTAGCGAGCCTCCACTGGTGTGGTGGAATTTCGGATAGGTGTTATCGGGAATGGTGCTAGCGGATATGCGCTGTCCCCTGTGGGTGACAAAAAACAGTATTTTGTTATGGGATGTGATTGTATGGTTGTTTGTATTGGATGTGACCCCTGTTCAGTGTGTTTTTGTGTGTGTGCTGGCCGGTAGTAGATGCATGACAGAAATCAAGCAGATTGCACAAATGTGCATGAATTTTGAACAAACATTGACATCTCTTGGGGTGATGTGCAGATTACGCTCTTGTAACGGGTCCTCGAATTTGTGTTACTTTTACTACACCATGCAGTATCAAATGTATGGTCACACATAATTTCTTCTTAAGAGACAAACAACATTTGCTCTTAGATATTAAAAACAGCTACTGTGCCTTGCACCAGTTGTCATGCATGCAAGCATAGATTATGTAAAACAAGGCTTGTCGAAACTAGGAATATATATTATAAATACTAGATGAGCTACTTTCTAATTGTTCTACTGAATATGTATGCGCTTAGGTGTCCATGCAATTGAGTTTATATTGGGAACCAGCGAATGTAAACTTCAGATCAGTATTCTGGCACGCGTGCATGCAAATGGGAAGGCAGATGAGAACGGTGCCAGAGCAGTACATTTTGATAAAATATATGGCCGCAGACAAATAAGGAAAGAGATAGGCAGGTGTAAGTCAAGTAAGATCACATGCTAGACAAGGAAACAGTAAGATGTCAATTGACCTGAATATTGAAGAAGCCCAATCTCTATTTAATTTTGGATTTTATGTGGTTCTGTAAGTGCTGCCTATAACCCAAAACTATTGGTATGTAAAGAGATGGGATGGAAGGAGAAAACCGCATGTTGTGGTTGTTGTTTGGCTTTGTACGCACCCATTGAAGGCCCATGTTTAGTATAAGCCCTACAGCCGTTCCCACAAACTACCTGCCCAAAACAGACAGTCGGGACATCTCTTTGAGATAGCAGTATGATTGCACGCGATGCCAATGTGATTGCTAAGCAGTCTTCCGAAAGGGAAAGGCTTCATTTGAGATGTACGCCTGCTCCTGGTGCAATACAAACGTCTTGATCAAATGTGATTTCAGCCACTGGATTTATAAGCTATATATATGTCCTTACAGCTTTTCTTTGCACTGAATTCCTGTTAAGAACAAGCTTGCATAGGTTCTGTAAGGATTTTAAGGACACTTCCAAAATATGCCCACATACTAAAACTATTTGCCAGCGGTTGCCATCTTATGTTCCAGGTAGTACCATTGTGGCAGTGCCTGGAACAGTCCTGTCCAAGGCCTGCCGTTGGCTTTGCCAAAGCTTGTCTAAGTATGCGGTTGCCATCATTACATTGCTGAGTAAACAGACACCTGGCCCTTGCCATAGGTCAGCTCTCCTCCCAATGAAGGTGTAGCAATAGGAATACTGTTCTATTTCACACTGGTTACTTCCACTAGAGGAATGGGAGTATTTATTTACATTACGCTACATTCATAATGTGCTGTGATTAAAATGACTGATTAACGTGGCAAAGATGATTCTAAACGATAGTAAATCATATTCATTGCCAGACAGTTGTTTACTTACATCTAGCCATGTTAGCTGTAATTAACCCCTTAACTGCCAGACTATTATGCAAGTCTATGCAAAAAGGATGAGCATACTCGTTCTTGGTACAACTAAGTGTGATCAACGGGCACGAGACGATGATGTGCTCCATAGCACTGTATTTTCAATGCTTCCAGAAATTAATATAGTCTTGCAATGTGAGTCACTTCTTCCCTAAGAACTTCATAAGTGATGTCTCTCTCCATGAGGTCATCTTCTGCATTTCCCTCGTGCGCATATATTGAGGACAATGACTCAACGGAACTGACTAAATGTTAAATGGCAGTTTATTTTCCATCAGATAATAAACCCGACTCCAATCACCAAATACAAAATGGTGTTCCACTTATTGCAGGAACTTTTAAGGTTGAAATACTTGCCCACTTATTGGTAAGGCAGCTTTAAGTTGTGGTCCATTGACAATGTTGTGTTAGCCTCTTGAGAATGTGATGTGTGGCTATGCAGTCTCCTGCACAAAACCAGGCTTCCCTATGAATGGCGTGCTTGTTGGACAGGTGTGTGTTCTCCCTCTGCAATCTAATTACTGTTCTGAGCAAATTGGTGAAATATCGTGAAGTCTGATATGACAAGATCTTAATATAACTATGAGCAAATAAAAAAAAATTAAAGGCTTTGCTCAAACTCGTAATGTGTGAGCGCCACACATTTTCTATACTTGTGCAAAACAGTTATTTTGAATCTTAAACAATGGCAATGGAGCAGATGATGGGAAATGCTCTTCCTAATGTTTGCTGATTTCTTTGCTTCCTGTGACAATTCAAAGTGCCTTGATCATTTGTGCTGCCACACCACTCTCCAGCTTTCTGTACCATTCCCTTTTTTCCCACTTAGCAAGCCCCGCCCACCTTGTACCTTCCTGTTTGCCACTCTTTTTACCTACTTACGGAGCCCTCCAGCCTTTTTTCCTTTGCAGATGGGGAGCAGGTGCAAGTGGATCTCGGTCACCTGGCCTAAGCCCCGCCCACCTGGTGCCTTCCTGGTTGCCGCTCTTTTTCCCCACTTAGCAAGCCCCGCCCAACTGGTGCCTTCCTGGTTGCCGCTCTTTTTCCCCACTTAGCAAGCCCTGCCACCTGGTGCCTTCCTGATTGCCACTCTTTTCCCCTACTTAAGGAGCCCTCCAGCCTCTTTTCCATTGCAGATAGCGAGCAGGTGCAAGTGGATCTCGGGCGCCTGGCCTAAGCCCCACCCACCTGGTGCCTTCCTGGTTGCCACTCTTTTACCCACTTAGCAAGCCCGCCCACTTGGTGCCTTCCTGGTTGCCGCTATTTTTCCCTACTCAAGGAACCCTCCAGCCTCTTTTCCTTTGCAGATGGGGAGCAGGTGCAAGTGGATCTCGGTCACCTGGCCCAAGCACCACACACCTTCTTAGCCCTGCCTCTTCCTTCCTGCTCTTAACACTTAGATCAAGGTCATCTCTCGCCCGGGCATCCGAAGCGAAGGGCAGACAAAGAAAAGGGCAATTCTTGTTTGGGCCTGTTTGGGCCAGGAGGACCCAGGGCCCGAACCCCTGCTCAGACAGCAGGTAAGCAAGCACCAACATGTGTTTACTCTCTTTGTCCCCACAGGCCATGCCCACCATCATCAGGCGAGTATTTCGCTGGCTTTGCTTCTTCGTCTCTTTCACCACACTCACTGCTTCTCAGTCTTCTCTTCCTCTCCCTGTCTTTTCCCTCTCTCCTCTCCCCATCCCCTCACTATATTATATGCACTCACCCTATCAGAATTGTCACCAGAACAAGTATGATAATCACTTTTTTGTTCCTCTCCCTCCCCCCCTCTCCCTCACCTTTTGTCAATCTCCAGCAATACCAGAAATATCATCAGGCCTAGTACGACAGATGCTTCTTTTTTCCTCTCACCCCCCCTTCCCTCACCTTTTGTAATTCCCTTTCACTACCAGAAATGTTGTCAGGCCTATATGAGAGTCTTTGTCTGTCTCGTCTCCTACCTCCCCCTCCCTCACTCCCCTCATTATCATTGTCAAAGCTCGTGCACTATCTGAAATTTCTTCAGGCCTAGTACAATAGTTAATTTCACATTCTTAATATCTCAAGGCCTTGTAAGAATGTCATTTTATTTTCCCTTGCTCCCTCCCCTGTCTTGAATTTCTTTGAAACGCGTGTGTATAGGCGCTATACAAATAAACTATCAATATCAATATCAATATAGGTGCGTAAATGGTCTTCCGTCTTTAATGCCATGTTCTATTCTGTCTGTGAATTACTACAGCAGAGCATGACACTGGCTTCTATGCAAGGATCTAGTTAGCCTACTTCCACTCTTACAATTCCTCTCGATACAGGAGTCCTGAATAGAGAAATTGCAGAGGGGTGAGGTGCAACAGTTGTGTGCCCTCAGCTGGATTGAGTTGGTTTACTTGCTACTGCCAACACTACAGGGGATTAAGCTGGCCACTCTGTGGTACTGCAAACACAGAAGAAGTGGCAGATGAATGCTCGAGAAGCTACCCACCATGTTCTCAAACGGCACCACTAATCATTTCTGTTTACATTTGCCAAAGCACATGAATACCTGGGTACCCACAACCTTGCTCTAGGTTGGTCTGCATTGGCGAGGCAATCCCCATCAGTTTCCTGTAGGGGAAGGGATAGCTTGCACCTTACACCTGTCTACATCATTAGCTGTCTCACAGGAATGGAGTTTAACAAGCCAATGGCCACCACTCACCATGCCCACAAAGGAACACCCTCCTTCCCCTTTTCCCAACGACTGCATTCTTTTAAAGACTCCTCTGCGAAAGCCCTCCTGAGACAATGCCTCCCCGCTCCTCTCTCTCTCTCTCTGCCCTCTCGCCTGTCTCTCTCTCTCTTTCTCTCTGTCTCTCTCACACACATATACCAGACTGCATACCTTTACACTGCATTCATTCTGACAGTCGTACAATCCAATCATAAACTCAAGTCCCTCTGAGGTGCTCCATGTCCACCACCCACTACAAAGTAAGTGGCTCCTGGGAGGGATATTGGGCCCGATTCATGGAATTTTGAAAACATGTGTAGGCAATATTGTCATAACACACACACACAGGTCACAGTCGTACTCTGTTCATGCTCAGACTCACAGCGATCATGCACATTGATGGGGCATACTTATGAGAGAGTCCAGGAAGACATATAGGTATGTGGATAGATAGACAGTAGATATGCACATGTTTAAGGATAGAGTCCTTGAGAGACATAGTGAGACAGACAGGTTCGCAGGCAGATATAGAGGCATAGACAGATACACATGCAGGAAGATAGCTACTGTGGGGTACATTTACCCACCCAGCAGAATTCCCCTCCATCACCAATCTGCACTTCAGCAGTTACCAGCAAAATGGCTGCGCTGGCACTGTTGAGCACTATCACTATCGCCTGCCTTAAAAACTGTGTTTTGCAGTCGCAAAAATAATAGCTGCGCTCTCCTTGCCAAGCACATATGGGGCAAGATGGAACCGGGAACACACCAAGTATGCCAGTGTGTTTCCTGATGTGCACCAAAGAAGAGAGTTGAAAAGCAGCAATGCTTGGCTGCAAGCTCAAACATTTCCCATGTAAAAAGGAAATAATTTGCATTAAAATGATGGAGCCTGATGGTCTTTTTCATCTGTTCAACAATACACAGTACAGATCCAGTGACACCCAGCTAGGCCTAGCCATATTCAGGTTGTGCTTCAGCAAAAGATAGCATTTCTCACCAAATGACAGGCTGTGTCAGGCAAAATCTGTGAAATCACAAACCTTACTCCCAGCCGTACGGGAAAAAGGCCTCACTTGGCAATAAAATATCACAGCTGAACTCTCAAAAGAAGCCCTATTTCTCTGTGTGTGTGTCAGTTTCATTGGGCCCTTGCCTTGGCCAGACTCCTGTGTATTAGAAACATGACTGTGGCTTTGGAAGATTCAGAAAATTATTGCAAGCAGGCTGCATTTGAAAGTGACATACCAGCAGAATTCACCAAGTGTAAAAAGGGTTGCTTTTGCAAACAAGAAAAATATCTGTTTTAAAAGTGTAATGTTGAATAAGGACCTGTCCTTGCCTTGAAATGTAAGCAGGGTTTTGTTTGAAATCTAATATAATGTTTTATTCCAACAGCCTTGCTTTTTGGCTCAGGGAAAAAAATGCATGTGTTGTACTGGGGAACCAGCAAAAGAGGTGTCCCTGCTTCAGAGGACATTTGCTTGCTGGCAACAGGATTTGCCTCCCCCAAAAAGGGGCCAGCCCCTTGAAAACTATGAATGGATCAAGAGGAAGCATATCACACGCTCGTCAGACTTTGCGTCTGGGCTTGAGCCTGTTACAATAGAGTTTGAGGACACTTTGGTGTGAAACTGCAAATAACACCTCACCTCAACTTCAACAGGAGGGGCTTAAAAGCCAACCCCAGAGCAGCCTTGGAAGTTATGCCCTTATTTGGGAGACAATGCTGGCCATCTGGCTCCAATGACTATTTTCTTAATAAACGTTAACACTTTTATCTCAGCAACCGGACCACACCGGAATGTAAACGTTTAACAGTTTAAATGCAATTTTTGTGGCTTTAAATTAAGATGTGGTAGCCTTCATTAGCATGTTGGGGACGGAAATGATGGAATATTGTATATTCTGAGGATTGTGTATATGGTGCCACTTTGAAATTCAATACTAGCATGCCTTATGATAATATGTACATGTGTATAAAGTTATAGAATTTTAGGTAAAATATTTCTCAATGAAAATGACAGAAAATTATTAGAGGGATAAAACAAAGTCCTACAAACTTGGGAGTTGGAATATTATGCTCCGTGTGGAATCTGCTATTTGCTTGTATGATTTGTGAAAGCGCCACCACTGTAAAAAGGTTCAATTTATGCCAGAACTGATTTTTGGCAAAAATGACTGAGGGGTGGCTTTGTACCTCATAAAAACACACCCCAGAAAAAACTCAGTCCCCTCCTTCAGTTCAATCTGCCCCTACGGAGGAGGCAACATAACATAGGCTGACCTATCCGATTCTTAGGGGTAGGTCTAGCTTAGTTCTGCCCAACAATAAATCCTGTGATGTCATTCGCCTTATAAAAAGTAGAGGCTCACAGAGACAAGGGACTCTCTTCTGAATTTTCCAGTGCCTGCATATCCAGACATTCCACATTCACTCTGTAAGATTCCAGATTCTACTGCCAGGCCAGAGCATAGCTGACCCTATCCATGCAGTACCACCCTTCGGAAATAAAAAAACCCCATAACAAAATCCCACTACCTCAGGGAGAAAGGGGGAAAAGCTGTGGTACCCTTTTTGAGAGTATCCTGTGAACAGGCCGGCTTTTTGCCCCACTACGTGCATGCCGCTGTGCCATGACCAGACCCTTGCCCAGCTGTTTTCTGTTACGAGAGTCCGTCGCTGTGACCAGAGACCAGATATTGCCTTACTGTCCAGAAACTCAGTTGGCTGTCCCAAAATCCCAAACTCAAGCGCCGATTGTGAGTATTACCCCATCCCATACCAACACATAGCCTACCCCATCTTGATACCTTGTCTTTGTTCCACCTTCTAAATAATTCCATCCCTACCATGATAACTTGTTTAAGATAGGCTGAATCCTCTGTGTATTCTGTTCCTTGATTTTCTAGTGTTAGCGCAATTCTTCCATCCATTTCTGTCTTGCATAAGTCCTTAATCATATTTTGAATAATTTAATTAATTCCCACATAGAGCTGAACGCGGGGTGAAAAGGTTAACCTTGCAAATTAACTTTGGAGCGTACTGTGTCTTTCTTTAACAATCTAGCCAATAAATCTAGTTTAAGTGAAACTTGTCCTTTCCTTTTCAAGCCGATTTTCTCTTTTAACAGCTTTTATTTCCCAAAACCGAATTTCATTATACCATGAAAATCTCATCCAGTCATTCAGCTAGAGTCACTCTTTCACTTTTCTATTATCCCTATAATATGCATCTATCACCCAGCCTAAAAACCACATTCCGATTCTGTCTATTTCACCCATTTTTCAAACCGTTTTGGACATTTAAACCTGTGTAATTTAGCAAATGCAAATTCTACGCGTATGATTCTGGCTGCACTGTGTTGTCACTTCAAAGTTGATTTTTGAATTGTATGCCCTTTGTTGGTACCTTGTCTCATAGTTGCTAGTGTTATTACATCCCTGATACTGTGATAACTCATATTTACCTCATTTATTCAACGGCACATTTAAATTACTTATTTTCCAATTCCGAGTGTGATCTCTGCAATTGCAAAGGTTTTGAAATCCGGTGGTTTTGCCTCTCATTTCAAGGTGGAAGGTCGGATTTTATTCTGTTTGCTGTCTAGCACCCCTGACTCCTTGCTGCTCCTTTCTATCCACACATAAATCGACTAACTGGGGTTAGAGGGACCATTGCGGGGGGAAATCTTAACTCGGGTGCTGTCTACCCAAATGGTAAAATTGCTCCTATTCATCTGTGCTTTGGATATGTTGTAGTAGGAGGTCAACCATGTGTATTTCATCAGTTTACATTGTAATTATCACCCCATTGGTGATTGCTGCCCAATATTGAAATTGTGTGATTTTCTTTGAATTTAAAATAAATAAATATTGTATTACCACCCACCAGCCTGGTTCATGGTCCACTGTGACCCGGGGTATTTGTAAAAGGGGGCGTTAGACGGGTTGGGTGCCAGCTCAATCTGAATTCTAGGAAATAAAGAAAAAGTATTCTAATTGATCGCTACATCCTAGGCTGAGGACAAGGGTCCGGGTCCGGTGTGTGACGCCCGATTAGAATCCTTAACAATACACAAATAGATAAGTACATAAATGTAGAGCAAACGAAGGAGCAGAAGAAAAAAGAGAATATGATATATGATATGGTATTTGTACCGTGCCTATACACAAGTGTTTCAAGGCACGACGAGGCAAGGAAGGGGTAACAGAGGGACGACAGAGAGAACGATCTTACTAGGCCAATTGACATTGAGATCGCGCAAGTGCAGGGGACGGGAAAGGCGAATGTGTCAGGGGAAAGGGGAGGGGTCCGTGCTGTACATGGGATCAAAACAATAACCAGAGGTGCGGCCAACAGGTGGCAGGTGCATTGGTAAGTGCAGACAGCAGGTGTCCAAAAGCGCAGGTAGTGGGACTGTAGGGTTACAGATACAGACCCAAGTACAAGGGTTGCCAGGAGACAGTGCGGGTATGCAACTAGGTGGGCAGGGACCTGGGCCCAAGATCAGAGGGTAGGCAGGTGACTAGTGCAGTATCAGACAGGAAATCAGCAGGGGAGAGGAAGAGAGGAGGCAGAAGCAAAGAGGAAGGTCTTGAGGTGCTTCCGGAACCTGAGATGGTTCTCCTCAAGTTTCAGAGCGGCAGTGTGGCTGTTCCAGAGGAAGACCCCAGCCGAAGACAGAGATCTACCCCCAACTCGTTGCTTGGAGAAGCGACTGCCAATATATCAATGGGATGGAGGTTAAGAGGTATGGCAGCTTCTGGGAACAGCAGGGTAAATACTGTACTTACACTTTCGCTGCTTCTGTTGCCGTCAGGTGTTTGAAGGGGAAAAAAGCCATGCAGCCAAGCATTACTTTGGAAAGAGTGTAATTTAGGAAGGACACCACAGACTCAGCATGTCTTCCAATAGTGGATGGCTAAGCACTCTACATTTACTATCACTATGCGTGGAAGAAGGGCCAGAATGGCTCGGAATTCAGCAACTCTCTGGAAAAGATGTGAATATGGAAGAGCACCACACATTGTCATATTCTGTAAGATATTTATTGAGGTTAATAATTAATATTTTGGTTGCTCATTAAGTGGACACTGTGGCGAATCAGAAGGAGGACTCAGACTAAGATGTGCCATGTTAAAAGAAGGTTTTTTAACATAAAAATAAAACGCTTATTTAGCCCTACTGCTAGGAGGGAAGTTCCCTGCCTAAGAAACTAAAAGTAAAGGTGCTTGTAAAAGTCCAAAAGAAATAGTCTTCTGTCCAAATCCTATTAGCTAACTAGTCCTTACCACTTAAGAAAAATATACCAGAAAAAGGGAGGCAAGAGCAATAGCCTCTGTCATTTGCTTCTGCCTGACTCAAGCACTTGGATCTCTTTTCAATAGGTTTTAAAGTTTTGTCAGTTCCTTGTAACACAGTTCACAACCTTTCTGCAGGTTCTGTATGTCAAAATCGAACTTCCATATGGTTCAGTCGTTGCAGGAAGAAAAGGTTTTCTTAATACGATTCTACCATTTCCAACTTGGTACGTGACAATGTTCTTGCTTTGTACTTAAGGATTGCAACCCTCCAGGTTCTCTCTCTTTCTAGTTCTGTTCATTATATTTCATGGTTCTTGGCCTTCCCAAAGCCCTCGGGCCCTCTGATAGACTTGCTTCACTTCAACTTAGGTAGGGTGTCTGCCTGCACGGGTTTACCAGGCTCCCGAAGTAACCCATGTGGCTTTCTCATCCTCGACTATTATTGTCTCTCGGTTTCTCAGAGCTCTCCAATGCCCTCTGGCCCTCTAGTAGGCTTTATTTAGTTTGATGTCAGTAGGGTGTCTACCCGCTCAGGTTTATCAGGCTCCCGTAACCCTTGTGGCTTTCCCAGCCTTGACTATCACTGTTCGCCCCTCTCAATGGCGTTAGCGCCTCAGGAGCATTTGCTTCCCTTCCGCTACTCGGCTCAGCAGCTGATGTAATTCTCATACGGAGCTCAGAGATCAAGTCTCTCTGCTGCACTCTGGTTTTGATGTAAGTTAAGATTTCCCAAGCCCTCCATGGCTTCCGTGTGGTCATGCATCCAGGTAAGACATTCACTTTACAACGCAGTCTCCTACTTGGCACAGGCTTCTTGGCTGGTCAGGACGTCAGCCTTCCAGTGTCTTCAGAGGGTTTTGTTCTTTCGCCAAGCAATCGCTGGCTCTGTGGTCTACCGTGGACTGCCCCTTCAGGACGTCTTCCTGTCACAGGCTCACCTCTGTGTAGGATTCACTATCCTCTAGTCAAGGTTCATTGTGGTTTTATGTATGTCATCACAAACAAAAGGGGTGTGTCGCTCTTCTTTGACTGTGATGTTCAGGTGGAATCCAGCATTACCTGAAGCCAAAGAGATTGACGAAATGTCACTATTCAGTGAATCCAAAACAGGGTTAACATTAGTCTTTCCTATTTCCATTTAGGCAGATGACATGTTCTAGACAGGGAGTTCATTGCCGGAATGGGAGTCCTTGTCCCCATGGGGGGGTGGTCACTCCCGGTGTGGCCCCACCTGCCCAGAACCTTAGGGAGGATGTTGCTGAGCGAGCTCACCTCATTAGACTCAAAGGGGGTGGCTCCCTGCTGGGTAGAAGGGATGAATAGTACATATTGATCACAGCACCCCAATATAATGCCCCCTATCATACAGTCCCACCCACAATTCTGGGTAACCAATAGGCAGCTTTCTCAAAACTCGAATGTTTTTAAACAGAGAAATTAAAGGTGGTCGCTAAACTTTAGGCATTGGAGGTCACCACAAATTACATAATAACAGGCGTCATGTTTACAGTAAATAAAATTAACCTACCTACGTGAATCTCACCATTTCTCACCCACATGTACTCACTTCCATGATCAATTCAGAATATATCTTAAGTTCTGCTTGTTGGTCAGTGTATCAGAATGCTTGACGTCACAAAAACGTCTCCAAATACACAAAAATTCACATTTTCAAATGAATCAAGGAATATTTGCTTTCTTCCATAACACCATCACTTCATAGAGTCAGAGAACTGTTACATGTCTCACACTTCCCATGTAGATCTGGTGCTGTGGGCTGCTTACAAGTGTGTGCAGTTTAAAATATGAGGCGTATATGGGGTTTACATTTTCGCTATTTTTATGGGAATGGGAATTACTCCTTTCAACTTGCTCTCATTTTCCAATTTAGTTTAAGTAACTACGTCCTACAAGGAACATATATTATCAAACTGAACCTTGTTAGGGCAGAGTATGCACGCTGTTGAGCCATGGTTTAATTTTGACTATATCTCTGTGCAAACGTTGAGTACTTTTTAAATATCCCTTATACAATGCTACACTATCAGCGTGACCATAGCACAGAAAAAGCATTTTAGCATTTATTTACATTTAATCTAACTCCAATATTCTATTCTCTTTATTATGAATACCTTTTACATGCCTCAGCACTGAACCGAAGCGCCATATTTTGTAAATGCAGTCAAATCCCATTAGGCTTTAAATATATGATGGGAAGCATTTTTGTATTTCACACAAAATACGAAGATTTTCTATTTGGAATGAGCGCTGTTTTGTGGCAACCGCCATCCCAATTGCCTTGCACCCCAGTGAGTTACGAGAATATTTCTAGGGGATGCTGAGTCAAAAAGGGGCCCCCATCAATTTCCGTAAAAAACTCCTGGTCAGGTTCTCATCCCTCTTGGAAAGCAAGTATGATCCAGGTATAGTTGGCTCTCTCATAAGTCAGGCTCAATTTTCCAGATGGTATCCAGATGCACACCTATCTAATGGGGAAAGGTGTTCTTTATCCCTGGAACTTTTTCAGTCAGAATGTTCTGCTCTGTACTGACACTGTCTTTAAAAAGTCAAAAACTACCACTTTATGTCATAATTATTTCACACTATGTGAATTGCTGCGTTATTCTATTGACCTACCTTGTATTTAGAGACTCCCATTGAATAAACTCCTCCAATCTTCAATGGATGTTTATAGTCAAAAATGACTCCTAATATTTTTCACAGCAGTTTTCCTTTTCTTCCATGATCTATGACAGCAATATGCAAACTCAATGAAACCAAGATGAATGCAATGTGTGCTTTCAGAGGCACAGTTGGATATTGTCATGATTAGGGTGCCCAAAAACCCCTATGCATGCCCTGCATGCACACAAATCCATCATATAGCCCCTAGGGTTCACAGTACCCCGCAGTCACAGGATGGATGCAGATGGACCACTGTACTGCATGGATGGAGATGAATACAGTTTCAAGATGGCCACCACCAATAGAACAACAGAACAGGAAGTTAGCAAGTCTCGTGAGACTTCCAAAATCACATCCTCCAACTTGGATGTGCAGGGCTATATAAGCCCCACCCATCTTCAAGGTCATGCTCAGTGTTTAGCATCCAACTCTGGACCAGCTCCTGTGAGCCATTCTGGCTCTTTCCAGCCACTTACCTGAAGACTACGCCATTATTTCTCCACTGCTGCCTTGTCACCAGACCTGGATCTTACACCAACACCTGTAAAGAAAGAAGCTGTCATCAGTCTGAGGCTCACACGAAGAGCAACGCGCCAACAGAAAGGTAATCTCACCCGCATCTTCTCGTGTTGAACCCCTTCTAGGAACTCTGTCATCACTGTCTCGGGCCCCACACCATCGCCTTCATTACAAGGACCTGCAATAGAAAGAACATCATATTAGAGACATCATTTTTACAGGCAACATATCAGGACACAACAGAAAACAAACAAGTAAGGCATTTGGAGTTAATTTACATTATCAAGCTATTTTGGACACCTTCCTGGAACTTTTAAACTGAACTGGCGGAAGGAAGCCACTTTTTCAACACACTTTGGAAGACTAACAGGAAGGCAGAAGTAAGCCGACCACAGCTTCTGGGTCTTTGTTCCAGTGATGCAACTGGAGCCAGCCCCTTCGGAACCCACCATCACCACATACCACGGTAAGTCCACCATCCCTGGGGATGGGACTACAGTGGATGGTTGGGAATTCCACAGGTGATAGCTCTGACACTTCTTGTTCTCTCTAAGGGACACACCATCACAAGAAAAACAGTGACAAAGTAGTGCAGTCTTCACATCACTCACCTTCACATATTCTCCCCATCCCTTTCATTCTGACTATACTGGTGCACCCTTGAGTGCTAACCATGATCATGTCACGAAGTGATGTGTGTTGTGTCATCCAGGTACTCCACGGCGCATGGCAAGACCCAGATAGGTGAGCATTACATATATGTGAGATACTATTTGCCACATTTCTTCATGCATTTTCAATTTTTTCTCATTTTATTAATTATTAAAAGTCATAGCCAGTGTGAATTTAGTATAAAAACAAAGAGGAGGCTCTTAGCTTTGCAGCAGGCCAAACCCCATTATGCTAAGTCTTATTGTTCAAAATGTTAAGTGATACTCACTTTTGCATATAGGGTCAATGGTACATAAGTGCTGTTATAAAACCAAGGAATAAATACAAGCCTAGATTGGCCTATGATTCAACTTGGAGTCTCGTGGGCAGCACATGAGTTGAACAGCCTTTGTGAGGCCCTGATTAATGATTAATGTGAATCAGTTGACAGGGATCTTTTGTTCTCATTGCATTAGTGCAAAGGCCATGTTGGGTTTTATGGTGATTGATGCTTCAACATGTCATTTTCTGTCCAATGAAACTCTTTGAAGATGGCCATGAAAACAAACAGATTTTTACCAGCAGATATAAATCGCCACATAGACTGTGAATTCTATTTTCTGGAATGTTAGAGTATTTTCCTAACCCTCTCCTCTGGACAACTCCTGAAGATGGTAGGGGTGTTTTGCTCTGAGCTGAAACCCCGGTCAACTTGAAGTCAGCACCATATAGGAATGGCCAACACAAATACAAGTATTAGCTAAAACCAATAGTACCATTTCTTTTTCAACATATTTATTATTATTTATTATTTAATTGTTTTTTATAACGTGCCTAATACCGTACTTGACTTCGGTTTCTAAGTGCAGATCCGGGATTCAAACCTATGTTGCTCTGTGTGGTCATGCTTCTAAGACCAGCGTGTTGCCCTGTGCTACACTATAGTACATTATATAACAACCCAATTAGCAATTTAAATAAAACGTTATCTTTTAAATATGTTTTTGCGAATGTAGAGGTTAGAATTTGCATTTAGGTCATTTCTTCCAGGTACAGAAAAAAAGTGCTCCTTTTAAAATATGGTAAAATCCTATAAAATCAGAGGATGATTTATTTGATTTTTTCACTTTAAAGTGCATTTCTTAGACCACAAGCTGGGTTCTCCGGTTAAAAGGATTATATCTTTGACAGATTCAGGCCTCTTCTCACTTTTAGATTTTCACTTGACATTGGTAAAAATTGAGTCTTGGGTGAAATGCACTCAAAGGCCCAATGTGTTGAGTGCTGTCTCTCAGGTGTTTATAAATAACAAGGTGTGTAGTATCCGGCAGGTGCATCCTTTTAATGGTAGCAAGTATGAGGTGGAACACGTAACTAATATGTTGCATTTTTCTAGCACCTCTCTCACTTAGACTTGAAACAATCTCCATTTGTCTTTGATTCCCCCAACACTGAGCCAGCTGCCTCATGCTCACAGGAAGCAGCGCAGTTTGCAGTTTGCTTTAGAGAAACAGTGTTGGGTTCCATTTATATTCACACTTCGATTAGTGGATGGCTAAGCGCTCTACATTTACTTACCCCATGGGCCTCTGGAAGACTAGGAAGCATTTGAACCCAGCATTTCTGTAATTTAAAAGTGCCACAACTTGGCATATCAACCTTTTGTGGATGACTTAGCACTTTATTATCCCTGTGGGGGATTGAAGGTCCAAGGGGTGTTGGAACCCTGCAATTATGCATAAAGGGTGTAATATAGCAAGGTTGTCACAGACTCTCAATGTATTTCATTAGTGGATGGCTAAGCATTTTACCTTCATTATCCCCACAGTCCATGTAGGACTTGGAGGTTTTTGACCCCACAGTGTTGCGGAAGGTTCTAACTTTGAGAATATTCACTTCTTCTAAAGTCAAAAGAAGGGGCCACTTTACTGCACTTTCCTTGCATCTATTGCTGTGAGCTGATCTAGGAACAAATAGATCTTAGACCCCAACAAGCTTTAAGGATAGTCCATTCCTGTGAGGTCAAAGGAAATGGTTTGCCAATGTTTCTATACTTCCATTAACCACTAGCTGAAAACGTCCACTATGCATGTTGCTGCCGGTTGACAGAGTGCCACGAGACCTTGGAACCTGACAGCGCTAATAAAGGCTGGAACATTTTGTATGTACTCTCGCTGTGTTGTCAAAAAAGGGAGATGTAAGCATAGGCTATCAGTGACAAGGCAGTAACATGTGCAAGCATACAAAGAGCACCACGTGCATCGCCGTCAGGCTGTCTGCCTGAAACTGGTGGAAGCAGGCCCCTTCAACAGTACTTCAATGAAAGAGGTTCATCATTCCACGGGTCATGGTTTCGAAGTGGGTAGGGGGTAGGGTGCCCTCCCCTCATTCAACTCCTGCAGCTCCTGCTCCTTTCCTACCCCTTTCCACTCCACATACACCTGTCACTGCCCAAGCCCTGTCCCCTCGTACCTCTTCTTTAATTTGATGTTTGCTTTCTTTCCGCCTCCCAGTGCCAATCTTCTGGACCACACAGGGCATATCCATTCTGGACTGCAATGCAGAAGCACACTGGCAGCCATTATGCATTACTGGTTGTGCCATTTAAACGGGACCCCATCTGCCTTTCCTACAGGAGAGACCACTGTGACCCCCATATGCCTGTTTCCTCATTGCATCCTTCCCCTTTCTCTCTTTCCACCCACCCCTTATCTGCCACCACATGAGCTTGTCCCGCCGCTCCCATGACATAACATTGTTAACATGTAAACATGAGATGCAGAAATGTGTGTGAATTTCAAACAGCAAGGTAACTGGAGTACCCTGACTATACCCCAACCTCCCCATTCTAACAAGTGGGGTTAGCTAGCTGCTAGAGATTGGGTTGGTCTGTGTTCCCGTGGGCCCGTGGGCCTGTATTCAACACGAGATACAGTATTGCCCAACCACGTGGTGTTAGAAAAGATTGGGGTTGCGTGAACTATGCGTCAAAGAATGCCCTGGATACCTCCCATACAGTCCTGGAATCAAGAGCTGTTTTAAATCGATTTTTTATTCGAGCTGCTTACCCCTGGCATTCACATAACATACAGTGAACACAACAGCCTGTTACCTGAAAGGAAGCCGGAACCAGGAGGATTGCTCACACCACACAAAAGCAGATGCAGCACCTTTCAGAGTTGCAGTGCACACAAGGAATTTTCAAGATAGGCCCAGACACTGCGCTACCCTTCAACTCCTCCGAGCCTTATCAGTGGCAACCAAACCTCTCAGTTATTTATCCAATCAGAGAAAGACACTAATATGCGAACATAATGAGGGGGAGTAATGCGAAATCATGCAATAACTAATCAGAACCCCAATTTTAAAACAGTATTTGGAATGACCTATTGGGAATCAGGGGGAGGAAAAAGCCCTGGTGAGGAAGTAAACAAAGAGCCAGAGGAAACATACAAAATGAGAGGATACTGGAGGAGGCAAACATACCTACTCATGTTCCCCTGTTAAAAAGGAGATCTAGATGGAAGAACCCCTGGGGGAAGTGGCAGCTGTGGGAAGGCTATGAGCTTCTGGGAAGTTTGCAAGAGGCAAAACCTGAAACAGCCTCACGTGAGATCTTGGATGAGAAGGTTAATCAGGGTACCTTGAGAGAACTAAAGGATAAGAGCCTAGGCTCTCTGAGAGTAACTCCAGGGTAAGAAGGGAAAGAGACTGTCCAATTGAAGGGAGCATTAAAGTATTGTCTGCTTGACAAAGACCCTGTTAAGGAGGAGCGAAATACCTATTACATCACTTTGAACCTACATACAGAAAATGAGGGAACTGTTAGAACCTGTGAATTCAAATTGAGGTGCAGGAGGAGCCTATAGGGTGAAGGTCCGGGAAGAGACCTCCCAAAGAAACATGAACCGAAACAAGATCCAGGAGGTACTTATTGAGAATCTCACAAAATTCCTAGGTCCAGATTGGTCTGGGCAGTATTAAGGTCCAGGAAAGAACCAGGCAAGACACCAGGGCGAACCAAAGGCCCAAGAGGAAACTGACGAGTATTGCTAAGAAACAAAGGTCCAAGAGAGATCTGGAGAGATGCCCCAAAGAACTTGAATACAAGTGAGACCTGGTGGGGACCAAACCTGTCAGGCACAATAGGTCAGTTACACACTCATACAACACCTTGCATAACACTCCGACACAAAGGACTGTCAGGCTCCCCGGGTCACAGTCAAACCCTCAAGTTATCCCATCACCTAGGGTGCAGGGGAGTCGCCATCACCGATGGTTTCAGGTCACACGCAGAGGACGGCGTTGTTTGTTTCCTCGTCTCCAATGGCAACTGCCATGGAGATTGTGATCGGGCTGGAACAGCCTATCGCAATTGCTTCCTGGTTTCACATCGACTTCCCGATCACGTGCACGAAGTCCCGCTCACGTGATCGGGAGGCGGCTCACATAAAAGCCGGGAGCTTTGAATCACTCGCCGCTTCACAGCTGTTTCACAACACTGTTCGGCGTTCTTGACTCTTGTTTTTGGCCACATCGGATTTTGACTTCAGGCTTACACATCACGGATTTGGTTAACTCTTGCTCCTTGGATACGGTTGCTGGAACTTTGCACGGATACTGGTACTTTGGACCTTTGGCTTACGCATAACGGACTGCTTTGGATTTTCCCTATCTGCTCACTTACTACAACCTGGATTTTGACCCTTGGATTGCTTACGACCTTCCTTCCGTTCTTTCTTGGAAACCATTACGTGCACCTTAAGGGTTACGGGTGGTCAGCCCGTACCTGCCTCCAGGTACTTGACTGTTTGAATCGTTGGCGCTCCCTTGCACCAAAACCTCAGGCTCCCTTCCACTGAACATAGGTAAGAAAGTATCATTTATTTGCATTTAACTAAAGCACTGTCTTTGCCTGTATTAACCCCAACTTCCTTCCAACAGCCTCTGGAGTCCTCGGCGCCATCTGATTCAGCGAACCATCAACCACCTGTGGCCTCAAAGCTCGCACAGGGAGTGTTTATCTTTCTCTCCCTGTGGGTGATTTGTGGACAGAGGCTCAATACTCTTCACTTCGTGGCAAGTCACAACAGACTGTGAAGCCGTTGCGCTGTGTCGAGTATGGAGCCTGTAGCCGAAGACCCCGTGGCTGCATTGGTACAGGCACTCACAGTACTGAGGGCAGACATGACAGCCGCCAATGCGGCTATACATCAGAGATTAGATTTGATCCAAAGTGTACAACACCCGTTACCCGCTGATGTAGAGTTCGGGGAAGCCGCCGCTCAACCCCCAGTTGTCCAACCTATTGTTCCCCCTGTAGCGCCACAAGTTCCTGTACTCATGCCTGCGCCCTTTCCCCTGGCCGCCCCAGAAAGATTTCACGGAGACCCCAGAAAGTTTCGCACTTTTGTAAATCAATGTAAACTCCATTTTCTTTGTAGACCTCAGGCCTTTCCCGACTCCACCACAAAGGCGGCTTTCACCTTGTCCCATCTGGCCGGCACTGCTGCAGCATGGGCCAATCCCCTACTGGAGAACAACAACCCTGTCCTATATGATTTCGAGTTATTGGTCACAGAAATGTCTCATGTATTCGACACACGTCATAAAGCCCAATCCCGGGATCTTGAGCTGTTAGATCTGACTCAAGGAAAGGGGTCACTCATAGAATACATTGCCCGATTTAACCAACTGGCTGCTGAAACATCTTGGCCCAAACCCAAAAAGGCAGTTGTGTTTTACAGAGGGCTCAGTAATACCATGAAAGATGATATGGCCGTCGTTCCTTCTTTGCCCACATCTCATACTGACTTAGTGGACCTCGCCTTACAGATCGATGCAAGGCGTTCCGAAGGCAAGTTCGAAACAGGATCACACAACTAGAGAGGGACCGCAGAAGAACCGACCACGCCTGCTTCTACTGTGGCCTGAGTGGGCATTTTGTAAAGTCCTGTCCCAGACGCCCCAAGTTAAAAAATCCGGTTTTTCGGAATGCTCGACCCTAGATCCGGGGGCCGGATCGAGCAATCCTTGAATTCCCTCAGACAAGTTCCCCACCTTTGGTAGGATCAGGCCGGTGATGGTAAAGGCTACGTTAAAACCCACACCCGAAATTGTTCATGCCGTTTCGATCTATATCGATTCTGGTTACCAAACAGCATCCGGAACCAGTACAGGCGGTGGATGGCACAGCACTGATTTCTGGCCCAATTCGACAACAAACTGCCCCAATCACCCTGACTATACAGAAAACACATCAGGAAGTCTTATCCTTTGATTTAATAACAATGCCCCAATTCGGGATTATACCGGGTCTCCCATGGTTACATCAACACAACCCTTTGATCGACTGAAGTCTGGGCAGGTTCACTTTGAATCGGAAATCTGTCCGAATTTTTGCCTCACCGCACCTGACGACACTGAATCTCCCTCACGTGCCTTGGGGGCCATCGCACAACTTACACTATACGAGGACGCTTCCACGTCCTTGGAGCCTCACATGGTGGGGGCGGTTGCAACAGGTATCCCTATGGAATATAAGGACTTTCATGAGGTCTTTGACAAGGGTTCTTCGGAGGTACTACCACCACATCGTTCTTACGATTGCCCTATTGACCTCATCCCTAACTCCAGCATACCTTCAGGACGTATTTACTCCCTGTCCCCCTCAGAGGAACAGGCATTGAAAGAATACATTCAAGCGGCTCTGAAGGTTGGCCATATACGCCCTTCCACCTCTCCGGCGGCTAGCCCTATTTTTTTTGTCCCCAAAAAAGAGGGCGACTTACGTCCTTGTGTGGACTACCGCCGCTTGAATGCTATCACCATAAAAAACCGGTATCCGATTCCCCTGATTACACCATTGTTGGGCAGATTGAGTCACGCCAATATCTTCACGAAACTCGATCTCTGCGGAGCCTATAATTTAATCAGAATTCGCCCCGGAGACGAGTGGAAAACGGCTTTTTGTACTCGCTACGGACTGTTTGAATACGTAGTCATGCCCTTCGGGCTTTGTAACGCCCCCGCTACGTTTCAAAGTTTCATGAATGAGATTTTTCATGACTTGTTGGACATCTGTGTAGCGGTATATCTCGATGATATCCTGATATTCTCACAGGACCTGAAGGAACATGTACTACACGTCCGTGAGGTATTGTCTCGACTTCGCCATTTTTCACTCTACGCTAAGCCAGAAAAATGTCAGTTCCATACTGAGAGTGTGGAATTCTTGGGATTCCACATTATCCCTGGGGGTTTAGCAATGAACCAATCCAAGGTTCGTGCAGTTTTGGACCGGCCAAAGCCCTGTAATATTAAGGCATTACAATCATTCCTTGGGTTTTCGAATTTTTACAGGCGCTTTATCCAGGATTTCTCATCTCTTGTAACACCTCTTACTGCCTTGACCAGCCCCAAGTTACCTTTTATCTGGTTGGAAGAACACCAAACGGATTTTGATGCGCTAAAAGCTGCATTTACTACTGCTCCTGTACTGAAGCATCTCGACCCGGAACTCCCCTTCATTGTAGAGGCGGATGCATCCTCCTTTGCTCTTGGTGCGGTATTATCCCAACATTGTCCTTATTCAGGTCAGCTACACCCGGTGGTGTTTCATTCCCGAAAGTTTACTCCTACGAAAACGCACTATACAGTCACGGAGAAAGAATTGTTGGCCATCAAAGATGCCTTTCAGGTCTGGCGGCATCATCTGTTGGGGGCAAAACATGCAGTCACAGTATTCACAGACCACCGTAACATCCAAGACTTGGCCTCACTCAAGTGCATCAATAGTCGGCAGGTGCGGTGGCATTTATTCTTTGCAGCCTTTGACTTCCAGATCAAACACCGGTCAGGTCTGTCCCACGGGAAGGCGGACGCATTGTCCCGTTCTCCTGGTGGGGTATCCTTGCCTGTTTTCCCTGAAAAACTACTAGATCAGCACGTCATTTGCCTCTGTACTCCTCCTTTGCCACTTCTAGAGTCCATTCGCACATGGGTTTCGTTACATCCCGAACAGGCCTCCGAGTGGGATCCGGTGTTTCATGATGGGCTGCCATTCATACAGAACAAATTATGGTTACCAACAGCTGACACTCGCAATCTTGCACTGGAATGGTCCCACGACAGTGCCACTAATGGTCATCCCGGACAGAAGCGTACGCTGGACCTCCTCAGACGGTGGTGTTGGTGGCCCTCCATGAAACGCGATGTTGAAGGATATGTCAACACGTGCGCTGTATGTGCCCAATGCAAACATCGCCGAGGACGTCCGGTGGGGCTCTTACTCCCATTACCTATACCTCCTAGGCCCTGGCACACAGTGTCAATGGATTTCGTGACAGACCTACCTCGAACCAAGGGCTTCGACACCATTTGGGTGGTGGTCGATTCCTTCTCCAAAATGGCCTGTTTCGTTCCCTATTCTGGCATCCCATCAGCACCGGCTCTGGCCGACCTTTTCTTTAGATCGATCTTCTGTCTTTTTGGGTTACCCACTATTATAATCTCGGACAAGGGACCCCAGTTCACTTCTCGGTTCTGGCGGGCGCTCACAGGCCTCTTGGGCATTGATTCCCGTTTTTCCTCCGCATACCACCCGGAGGCAGATGGCCAGACGGAGAGGGTGAACCAGGCCATGGAGCAGTATTTACGTTGCCTCATTCTACAGCACCAACAATCCTGGCTAAGTGTACTGCATCTCGCTGAATTCTCATACAATAATGCTCTGCATACTTCTACTGGCTTTTCTCCCTTTTTTGTCTTGTATGGCCAACACCCCCGCACCTTGCCTGTTCCAGACCTTACACATTCTGCTAACCCTGCCGCTGTTACCTGTGCACGTGACCTATCGGCCGTTCATGCCCAGACTCTCGCTCACCTTCGTGAGTCCCAAGCCTCTGCGAAGTCTGCGGCTGACCGGTGGAGGGCTGTGGCACCTTCCTATGTAGTGGGGGACAGGGTTTGGCTTTCCTCTCGTCACCTCCGGCTGCCTGGTTGTCGCAAATTGCTACCCTGTTTTGTGGGCCCTTATAGGATATCTGCTGTGATCAACCCTGTGGCTTATCGCCTCTCAGTTCCCGCCTCCTGGCGCCTTCACCCTGTATTCCATACATCCTTGCTAAAGCCTTGTCCTGCCCCTACCCGTCTCAGGTCTACACCTAGCCCCGTTTCTGTGGGTAGATCTTTGGAATATGAAGTGTCGGGTATACTGGGTTCTCGTATGGTTCGTGGTTGTCTCCAGTATCTGGTGGACTGGGCGGGTTTTGGTCCGGAAGAACGGTGTTGGGTCCCCGCGATTGACGTCCATGCCCCGAGGCTTGTCTCCCGTTTTCATTTAGAACATCCCACCTGCCCACGTGGTCGTGGGCCATTGAGGGGGGCTCTGTCATGCACAATAGGTCAGTTACACACTCATACAACACCTTGCATAACACTCCGACACAAAGGACTGTCAGGCTCCCCGGGTCACAGTCAAACCCTCAAGTTATCCCATCACCTAGGGTGCAGGGGAGTCGCCATCACCGATGGTTTCAGGTCACACGCAGAGGACGGCGTTGTTTGTTTCCTCGTCTCCAATGGCAACTGCCATGGAGATTGCGATCGAGCTGGAACAGCCGATCGCGATTGCTTCCTGGTTTCACATCGACTTCCCGATCACGTGCACGAAGTCCCGCTCACGTGATCGGGAGGCGGCTCACATAAAAGCCGGGAGCTTTGAATCACTCGCCGCTTCACAGCTGTTTCACAACACTGTTCGGCGTTCTTGACTCTTGTTTTTGGCCACATCGGATTTCGACTTCAGGCTTACACATCACGGATTTGGTTAACTCTTGCTCCTTGGATACGGTTGCTGGAACTTTGCACGGATACTGGTACTTTGGACCTTTGGCTTACGCATAACGGACTGCTTTGGATTTTCCCTATCTGCTCACTTACTACAACCTGGATTTTGACCCTTGGATTGCTTACGACCTTCCTTCCGTTCTTTCTTGGAAACCATTACGTGCACCTTAAGGGTTACGGGTGGTCAGCCCGTACCTGCCTCCAGGTACTTGACTGTTTGAATCGTTGGCGCTCCCTTGCACCAAAACCTCAGGCTCCCTTCCACTGAACATAGGTAAGAGAGTATCATTTATTTGCATTTAACTAAAGCACTGTCTTTGCCTGTATTAACCCCGACTTCCTTCCAACAGCCTCTGAGGTCCTCGGCGCCATCTGATTCAGCGAACCATCAACCACCTGTGGCCTCAAAGCTCGCACAGGGAGTGTTTATCTTTCTCTCCCTGTGGGTGATTTGTGGACAGAGGCTCAATACTCTTCACTTCGTGGCAAGTCACGACAAAACCAGAGTCAATCTCTCAGCGCGACCCGCTATGAGTGCTCAAGAAGAATCTACTAAACAAACATCTGATGCTGCCATATTAATCTCTCCCAAAGATACTCACAGAATTCTTCAGCTTCCGATAGAACTTCAGATTCTCACTATCCATAACATAGCCCTTTCCAGGGCCTCAAGTATTATAGGTTTCTCTTCAATGCCTGGTTCGTCGTATTAACGTTTGTCGGTTAGGTCTTGAAACAATCTCTATTCCCACAATGTTGGGTTCTCAGCTCTGGTTACTTAGTTTAGCACAACTCTCTAAGGTCTCTTATGCCTATTTATGAACTTTGATTTCTCCCAGGTGTCTCCATGACCTTAGTCTAACCTACTATTCGCTTAGGTTGTCAGCAACCTCTGGTTGTCCTTTCTTAGGCCATCCCATACTGGGGACACTCATAGTTCTGTCTTCTGCAGCATATCTGGTTAGCACAGACTATTTAGGCTTCTTGGAGGCATCTGGTTCCTTAAACACATGAATCTTCGTAGATCTCTCTATGCCCTCCGATTATCTCAGAATTGTATTAGATCTTTCTACAATCTCTGGGTCTCTCAGACTTCTCATTGGTCTTTGCACGACTCTTAGCACAACCCTCTTGACAACAATAAGTATGTCTCCCTGCCCCCAATTCAGGGTTCTTGTCAGGCAGACAATATCCTCACCCTGCCAGAGCACCTACTTCTCAGGCTTCTTGAAGGAGGCTCTATGCCTTCAGGCCTTCCTTCTGGTATCAGGTTTGGTGGGTGGGACCTGTCCTTAGGTCCTATCTTCATTCCACCACTACCAGTTTAGGTAGGGTCTCTGGCATGCATTTGCTAGGGCAACTGCTGCACAGCTTCCTCTTTGCAGGTACATTTCAAGTCATGTATTGGGGGTCTGGGGGTGGCAGATAAACACCTATATGCTATATGCAGTCATTCTATGATGATTGACTGTACTGGAGATGCTTGGTTGTTGTTTTGTTGTTGCCCATTATTATTGTGATGTTAGTTTATCCATTATATTCAATAAAATTCGAATGACAAAAGAGGCCATGTCTGCTTCCTTCCAGTCTTCAGCTCTCTCGCATTTTCCAGCCATTTTAATATAGCACTGGCAGGTGGCTGATATTCAAAGCCAGCTCAGGATTTCAACACTGCCTAATGCAACCTATTTGACGAATATAGCACTGCATTATCATGCAGATGGCACAGAGCCTCAAGCAAGCTGCATTATATCACACAACATGTTTTGTTGCTGGTGGTACTTTATGGAAAAGTGCACAGCACGTATCTCATATCTCTCGTGAAAGGATGCTTTAAAACACTTTGACAAGTAGCAGGCTTCGTTGCAGCTCACATTCCTTTATATTTAGCAGCAATTAGTGACCTGAGAAAGGATGCAAGTACTTTGTTCGTGTGCTGCAATGGTATTTTCTTGCGTTGCCTTTGCTTCCATTGTCTTGCCTGCGGCTTGTACCTTTTGAGCTATGTCTGTGTCCCGATACCGTTCTAATGCAATGAGGTCACGGACGCCATGTTGGCTCAATTCCTACTCTTTGGGAAGCACAAAGCCAGCAAAATGGACGCCTAGCCTGAAAATGATGTATACAAAACAATGAGGCAAGAGCCCTCCCTACCCCCCACGCACACTGGAAAGCGGCCAAGATTTAGCGCTCTCGACTACACCCCAATGCGCGCTTAAAAGCAGAGAAGCTAATAGCCACATGCGCGTATCTGCTTTTACTGGGGAATAACTCTCCCAAGTTTGATACTGTTGAGTTGACACACAGAGAAGATAGATCCATATAACATGACGCAACGCCGCGACAGATGAAGGCATAAAGGAAATGGGCAATTTGGCAAGCCAACAGTTTTTATTGGAAAACAGAGACAGTTGGGACGTGTAAAAATATGTCCTTCGATTCACGGGTCTCTTCGGAGTATTCACACTGAAAGAGATAGCAGAAAGGGTTGCCACTATAAACAAGGACATTTTCATTATTGCATGTGGCTTGGTGCAGCCTGTCAGGCCTGGTGACAGGCAGAGGAAGTGCTGGAGAAACAATTTCATTTAGATCTCTACCAGAATTACCCACCGGGCTCCAGGACTGCAAGGGCTCCCCGGGGAAGGCCCCAGAAATGAATGTTCATGTATCACTCGTATCTTTTAAAAAGAGGTTTCAGTCATGGTTCGCTTCGGTCTCTAGTGTGGCTCGCCGTCGCCACGTAGCCTTTCCGAAGGAGGCCCAATGTTTAGCTTTTGGAACTGTGACCGTCTATGCAAACGATGCAGCTCTGCCACTGATAACGAGGTATCCCTAAACAGGGTGTGGCCAGCTTCATTCAAAGATGATGCTGATAAGGATTTGGTATTTATATAGCTCTTTCCACAGGCGAGTCCAGGGAGTGGCCTGGGGTGGCATATGCTACCCCTGGAATCTGATTGGCCACCTCAGGTGCCATCCCATTATCCTAAACTGTGATAATTAAACTTTAAACACAGGAATGTAAGACACTAATGTTAGTAATTAAAGTAGACATGGGTAGTGGAGACAAATAGTACATTTATACTATTCAGAGGTGCGCGTGTGGGCGGGCGCGTGCGTACACTCGTACTTCACACCACCCCTGCATACGTCAGTGTCCCACTTGGGCCACACCAGTCAAAAGAGCCTGGACACACCACTGGCTCTTTCTCCAAAGCACTGTGCATAGAAACATCCTAAATGTCGACGTGTCGAATCAAATCAACTAAGACCCCATGGGCCCATCGCCACCTCCTGTCTAAAGTCAGACACTCCAAAGACGGAGGTTTGAGCTTCCCCTATATCGCAGCCAACCAGTGGAACTCCCTGCCTCCCACCTTGAGAGCTGAACCGTCATATTTGGTATTCCGGAGATCCCCGAAAACTTGGTTGTTTGCCTAGTCGGGGAACCTTTCTATTCTGTACCTATGTCCGACTGTTTTTTCTGTTTTATTGCAAGTAACTGGTCTGTAACAGCGCCTTGATACCTCTGAGTTGTTTGTGCGTTTTATAAATGAATGAATAAATAAATAAATAAAATCACAGACTTCTGTGATGCCAAGGAGCATGAGCCTTTCGAGAGCAGTGTTTTAAATAAAAAACACTCTATCTCAGCTTGCGAATTTATGCAGACGAGGGATGTAAATACTTTCCTCCAAATGGCTGGAGCGAGCAAGCCTAGACTTTGAGGGGTTTCATCGAGGTTCTCCCCTGAGAAAATGCATTAGATAATGGGCAGAAATTGTCTTTTTTACATTACAAATTTATTGAAACACAGTTTCATGCTGGCTGGGTTCCAATGAAAACTTTGAGGCCTTAATCAACAAAATATTTCAGCACTGCACCATAAAACAAATTGTAATGGAGTGCACGCTTGATGACTACCTCCCCATGCACACACTCTCTTACACACTCTCTCTTTCGCGCATACACATTTGCACACGTGCACACCACTACATTTTTTGACGCTTGCCTTTTTCCCATCCTGTTCCCGAGCTCCACTCCAGCACCTCGTCTGCCCACAAACAGGCAGTTGATTAACTTTCCTCCATGAGTCCTGCCTCCACGCAGCCCACAGGAGGTCGTGAGGAGAGTGTCACAATAAATTCCCTCACTGCCTGCTATGGGTACCTGGTAGTGCCTAAGGTCCTCCAAATGTCACACCACCCCATATGAGGGAATGTTGGCACTAGGTGAATTAAATTCTCTGTCGTGTGCAGCTCAGCTTGGAAGAGCTGTGCATAACAATGAACATCCATGACAGTCTTTGCATTATAGGAGGTGCAGCACCCCCTATTCACTGGCTGGCACTTGGGACACTTGGGCACACCCACATGTAGAAGAACATCGTGTAATGGGAAACACTCGCCTATGTAAACTGTTTTATTTCCTTGCCATCTGTATTATGGAGCTCCACTACTTAACAACCTGACCTACAAAAAGGAAAGATGCAGATACTGTAACTTTTTGCTTTTCCAAAATGGCAGAGGTATATTGGGCAATAAATAGTATGTCACTTTTAATTAACTTGTGGGACAAAGAAATGTGCCTATCATGATTGTTTATCATCTGTGTTGTTATTATCATTCGCATTGTTTGTAAGAATAATCATAATGATAAAAAAAATAATTCTGATAATTATAACACTCAAATTCATAATAGATTTACTTGGAATGTTTTAATGGAGCCAATGTTACTCAAGGGACTGGTGCCCATTTCTCGGCCATCAGAATTGCGAAAGATGGAGCAGGCCTGGCTAGGGTTTGAACACAAACACAATTTTACCTGAGCCTGTTAATGAAGGGAAAACGACATTGAGTAACATTAAGTAAAGAAAGGGCTGGCAAAAAGGATAGTGGAGTGGTGTCAGACTGCTCTTCCATGCACCTAAAATAGAATATGATAGGGCAGGCTACAGTGGGACTCACGTGGTTATGATGAATTACTAACACTCCATACAGGCTGTTAAACAAAGAAATGGGATCTTTCGACCAAGTCTTAATTAAAAAAAAGGAAATAGGAGGATGTAATTTATTTCACGAGAAATAGATGACTATGTCAATGCCATCAACTGATGGAAGCAATGCTTATGGATCTACCACTCGTGTAAATAATGATAGCAATAAGCAAAAGAGAAGTGGGAGTGAGCTATTTTTCTATTTAGAAATCTCTTATCACCATGCAATAATGATGTTATGGCTGCTGAGAGCAATGTGACATGACTTTGTCCCCTGATAACTCTGGTAGGGTCTGTGTAGGGAGAATGATCTCCTTCTTCCAGCCCGGTTGCCCAACACACAACTCACAAAGGTAGAAAATCGGAAGCCTAGGAACCATGGAGACAGCTGATTAGTAATAAAGTCAGAAGACCATGTGCCAAGGGACGAGCAACTGACCCGCAGCGATATCAAGAGAAAAGGAGAGAACTTCATTTTTCTGCCAGACGCGTCGTTATTGATCAGCAACCCACAGAAGACGTAGTCACAGTTTTCAGCAATTACTCTTACGTTGGTCTATTTCATGTGATTCTCAGGATTTCTTTTAGATTGCAAATTATCACAATAAAACCACATCGTACAAGAAACACAATTGGCTCAACACCCGCTAGCGTAACGTCGATCTATAAAACAATGTTTACCTCCTCACTAATGTGCACTTTAGAACCAAGGAAACCCCCCTTCCTCAGCAGCCTGCCTTGTAGCAGGTGCTAGAAAATGTTACAGAGTCTCCCCAATATTGTGATCAGGCTAATTGGGCTTCATCCGCAAGCCCTTTCTGTCTCTGAAATTCTGAGCCGGTCTACACCGGCTCTCACTCCCCTCAGTAGATGTCATGAAGAGGAAACATATGCCGCTGATTGACAGTGTGTGGGACATGGTTTGGGGGTGTTTGATTGTATTAAAAGTGATTGTGGCAAACTAATTAAAAAAAACAGCCTGCATGCGATCTCTTTTCATATGATCAAATGCGCTGACCAAATCAACCCACCGGCACCCCGACCCACCATCCCCTTCCCTACTTACCTCTTTCCTGCCTGCCTGCTGCACTTCTGCCCTGCGGCGTCAGATTCGTCGCTCTAACGCAGGTCGGATCAAATGCCGCAGGAACCCTTTTTCTTTTTTTTTCTTTTTTTCAGTCCCCCACCTCCAATATTAAGGAAGCATGTGACACCCCCGCAACCCCATAAGGCGAATACATACCAAGCAAAGGGAGCAGGGGACACCCCGCAACCTCCGCTCCACATACTCGATATGTATTAGCCTAATTGTTCGGTTTAATTTGATCAAATATTACTGACCAAATTCGGTCAAATGTAGCATTCGGTCAAATAAAACCGAACACTTATACAAATACCTGGGACACAACTCCTCCATCACCTTAGGAAGAGCCTGTCAGATACTTTCTCCAACTCTTGCAGTTTGTTATCAGCATGAATAAAATAAAAAGATCCTTATTTATAGTGGATGGCGACAGCTGCAGCAAAAGTCAGAGGAACTGATGATTGGAGTGGATCACCATTGGCTACGACGTCTGTGGATAAGACATTAGTTACAAAAAACGTCCTTTGTAAATTCTCTAGTTTATGCCCATGATCTATGCTTGTCGCCACACAAAAAAGGGTGGATGTTTTCTACATGTTACAATGTTCTGAACTACATGCATAATACAAAATGTCAGATGAGTGCCAAACAATGACTAAAGGCAGGGGGCCTTATAACACATTTTATTTCGTATTGTGTCACTAAGCTCTGAAAGTACAGCGCAAAAGAGATTTGTCAGGCTCACATTTCTTTGCAATCGGGCACTTACAGACTTCAATTCAGGGTTTGGAAAATTAAGCTATAATAGCTCTTCTTTCACTACACGTTTCTATAAGCATGTATCTAGTATCAAGCTAGTTTATTATATAATCTGTGTACTTTGCAGTGTTTCTATATAAACAAGAGTAGTAATATACCTTTTTAACAACAAAATATAACAAATATCTGTACCAAGAAGGGCTTACAAGGTAATTGGTCAAATGCCAAAATTGCGCAGAGGGATCAAATCCTGGCTTCATCACTTAACTAAAGTGTGTGATTCGGGGCAGACCTGATTCCGTTCTCTGTACGCTATTCATAAAAAGCCTCCCTCATGTCTTAATAGACTACAGCTTTGCGTCATGTATAATAATAAGGGGAGCCAATATTTGGCTTACATATAGCTACAAAACCCTATATTAAAAAAAGACAGTCACAAGGGGGCACATATGACCCTCCCCCCTGGCTTGAAACTGAAATAAATAATATATTACAAGGTTCAGTGACATCTTTGCTTTAGATATTTGTATACTTCAAATAAAGGCGTTTGTGGTATGCTTCGGTATATGGCCTTATTAGTACGCGTCCCCCAGCTTTGCATGTCTATTGATGGGGACAGAACAGTGTATTATAATTGGGTGTGAGCCTCATGGCAGACTATCAGTGGAGGGGCAAGGGAGGCCTAACGGCGTATGCAGAGAGGAGACCATTGGTGCTATGCATGGGAAGCCCATCGCAACAATGCCCAGCTCAAACAGAATTGTCTTAGCACATAAATAATAGGTGTTAGTACCCAACACACTGATACTCACATTATGAACCATGAAGGGATAACAGGTTGGTCTAGTCAGGATTCAAAACTTCCCTGAAGGTCAAAGCTCGATTAGATCTTAGGAGTTGGATGTCTACAGCTATATAGGCTCCCCATACTACGGTGCCCAGCAGACCAGTGGCCAGCTGCGAGTAGCCGACCACAGAGCAGTGTGCTTTCATCGTTGCACATCAATTGCCAATGCAGCAATGTGTGATCTTGAAATGCACTCTCATCTTGTTCTGAATTTAAGCCCATTTTACTGATGTTCGTTGCTATGATTCCACTACCTCTGATGCCCTAAAATATCAGGGAGGGCCGAGAGTTCTCTGGATTTAGAGCTGACGAATTTCGAGGAGAAGCTCATTTCAATCTGGTTGGGCATATTGACCAATTACAGTGAATTGGGCAGGGATTTTAGTGATAAATCAAACATGTTGCCAGAACTAGCCTGCTCCTGAGCCCCAGGTGACCCGGCTCTACCTGTGTCACCACTTGCTGCCTTCTGGTGTGACTGTTCATCGATTCACATATTGCCCAGTGCTTCTGATCCAGCGAGTATAAGATTTCACTGTTCTCTTCTCTCTCTGATTTCCTCTGCAGCCCAAGAACAGGTGGACTAGGAAGCTGGGCTGCTGCATTGTGGATAAAGGTGCAGTGCCACCACCTCCTGCGAGTACTACTGTTCCTTGGTAGGATATGTGGCTGATGGGATCCAGTGGCAATACAATAGATGGGTACCCCCTACATCGCTGGCAAGAGGGGAAACAACCAGAAACAAGGCACAGAAATCAAGCCAGCGGATATAAACAAGTCCACTATAAACAACACAATCCCACCAGTATTCGGGGCGGTCCCTCAATCAACCCCTCAGATCACTACACGTAATACATAGACAAGTTTTTTTTGAAAAATGTATTTATTTTTCTTTATTTAATTAGAAACATTAAAATGATTATTAAATAGATCAGAGCTCATATAAGAGTAAGTATAAATATAGGACATACAGTTATACAACATAAATAAAGTGCAAAATGTGAAGAAAAATGCTAATATCACAATAGAGCTGCTGGGAACTTGCTGCCCAATTACAAGCTGGGTAATAATCACCATCGTCCAAAATAAGTCCAAGTCAATGTCGAAGGATAAAATCCACTCGAGAGAAGGGAATCCCTCGGGTGGAAAAAATCCTAGTCAACCGAATATAGTCAGGATGGTTTCGAAATGAATTCGAAGATGGATTAAATCCTGATAGTGGCAGCAAAAAAAGTTGTTAGTTCCGAATCTAGCAGTTTGAACATTGCAATAGACAAGAAACTGAAAGGTCTTCACAAAAATGCTATTCATAAACCCATACTCTAAAAAGTCTAACATGGGATGCTATACGTCAACTACTAAGGTGACATGCGAAATAAACCACAAATACGTAAAACAGTATCGTGAGCATGGCGCCTTAAACCAGGTATTTTTGATGGAAAACACATCTAGCTGGATTACAGATGATGTCCATCTTCGTCAGGACGTAGCATTCCCGTATAAACATTCATGAAGATTCAACTGTGTCTTGAAATTACCTACACAAATGTTATAAATTAAAAAGAGACACTAAAAATTTATGTTCTCCAAACAGTGAAATAAAGAAAAAGAAACGAGAAAATAGTAATGCTAACATCAAAGCAGCCTTTCATATAGGCTGCACAATCATTCATACATAATGACCATAAAAACAAGTGATCTGAGGATCCCGATGAAGGACCCGGTCCCCAACACTGGGTTGGGACGTGTATAGTGGCTAGTAGGGGAGAAAATCTAATTACCATGATCTCAGACCCTTTGGGGGTGGGCCCAGAAGCCTAACAAAAAAGTCCAGGAAATAGCGATCCGGCCACACCAAAACAAATCACAATTGAATTAGATCTGTAAAAAATGAGAGAAAAGAAGGTCATAAATTGGTCATGAATTTCTCTGGTTAACAGATTCGAGCAAGATACAAGCAGCCAAAGAGAAAACCAGAAGTAGAAAAATAGATAAATATAACTCTAATGAAATAAACATACAAAAAAAAATACATATCTATAGAAAAGAGGAGCCCAAAAATGGCTGAACATCTATCACCTTGACCATGGCTGCTTCAGACACTTACTCGTTTAGCGATGAACAACTAGCAGAAGCTATTCGTGTGCCATCTTTCTTTGAGTCATTAAACAAATCTACAGGGGAAGAATCTAATACGGGCATTACCAGCGAAGGCATCCTTAAACTGAAAAAGAAGAAATTTAGGACCGAGATGCACGGGCACTTACTGACTGAATATCTCAAGAAAAACATTATACCACAGGGACTCCTAGTGAGGAACGAACCCTGTCTTTTTGTCGATGATTTAGAATATAAAACAGCTTTCTCTGGGGTAGGTACTAAATGCAGCCGAGACTGGATGCTATTAACCATCAACACGGCCCTCAAGAAAAGCATACTCGTCGGCAATGAAATTGATGAAGCTGAAGCCGTATTTGCCCTTGATACGACAATCCTTAATATCAAAGAAAAGCTTGACCTAATAGACAAGCATACTAAAGAGTTTATCAAACTTACTACTGCTAAAAAAATGGATAAACTCAAGAAAGACATTTCTACTTTTTCTAAGGAATCTGCCTACCCGTATCTGAGTCCCGATTATGCAGGTCCAGGCCTTTGGTATGATCCGTCTCATCCTAATCAGGGTCCGCAGCATTATAGAAAAAGAGTTACCTTTTCAGATAGTTCCTGAGACGGGAGTGGTTCATTTCCTAACCAAAATACACGCGGCCCGAGAGGTCGCCAATGGAATAGAGGCTCACGTAGAGGGAGAAGAGGACGCCAAAATTGGCCTTACCAACAATACATGCAGATGCCCATGTTTGTACCCCAAGGCCCTTATCAGGCCTTTCCTCCCCCGAACCTCCCTTTTTCTCCCGCCGAAGTAGGACCTCCGCCTATAGAGAACATGTTTCAGACAAGGAGGAGGTCTTACCAACGTTAACTAACACATCGGCAGTTTACAACATCTCGAAACGGATACTTACCACCAACGAAACTGCAGTACTTGAGAAAGGTTTTTCTTTCATTCCTATGCGCAATCCAAGCCAGATGGACCTTGAATTAGAACTTCAGAGCTTTTTTAGAAACATTTGGCATAGAGACCATTTTGGCACAAACGGCTGTGATTTAGAAAACAACTATACTCCGTTCAGGCCCAAATCGACTTTTATGCCCACATCACAGATGGTCTCTAGCGAAACGATCACTTTTGAACGTGCCGTTCTTCGTGATTTCCATTCCATTTTCTCAGCACAGGCTTATCGCACTTCTAATCGATGTTATAACTTTTCTAAAAAAGAATGGTCCTGCTTGCAAGACCTTAAAAGAGACACTTCTATCATCATTAAACAGGCAGACAAAGGTGGAGGAGTGGTAGTCTGTGACGCAACTGTGAGCCGGTCTGAGATCATGGTAATTAGATTTTCTCCCCTACTAGCCACTATACACGTCCCAACCCAGTGTTGGGGACCGGGTCCTTCATCGGGATCCACAGATCACTTGTTTTTATGGTCATTGTGTATGAATGATTGTGCGGCCTATATGAAAGGCCTATATGAAAGGCTGCTTTGATGTTAGCATTACTATTTTCTCGTTTCTTTTTCTTTATTTCACTGTTTGGAGAACATACATCTTTAGTGTCTCTTTTTAATTTATAACATTTGTGTAGGTAATTTCAAGACACAGATGAATCTTCATGAATGTTTATACGGGAATGCTACGTCCTGACGAAGATGGACATCATCTGTAATCCAGCTAGATGTGTTTTCCATCGAAACTACCTGGTTTAAGGCGCCATGCTCACGATACTGTTTTACGTATTTGTGGTTTATTTCGCATGTCACCTTAGTAGTTGAAGTATAGCATCCCATGTTAGACTTTTTAGAGTATGGGTTTATGAATAGCATTTTTGTGAAGACCTTTCAGTTTCTTGTCTATTGCAATGTTCAAACTGCTAGATTCGGAACTAACAACTTTTTTTGCTGCCACTATCAGGATTTAATCCATCTTCGAATTCATTTCGAAACCATCCTGACTATATTCGGTTGACTAGGATTTTTTCCACCCGAGGGATTCCCTTCTCTCGAGAGGATTTTATCCTTCGACATTGACTTGGACTTATTTTGGACGATTGTGATTATTACCCAGCTTGTAATTGGGCAGCAAGTTCCCAGCAGCTCTATTGTGATATTAGCATTTTTCTTCACATTTTGCACTTTATTTATGTTGTATAACTGTATGTCCTATATTTATACTTACTCTTATATGAGCTCTGATCTATTTAATAATCATTTTAATGTTTCTAATTAAATAAAGAAAAATAAATACATTTTTCAAAAGAAACTTGTCTATGTATTACGTGTCGTGATCTGAGGGGTTGATTGAGGGACCGCCCCGAATACTGGTGGGATTGTGTTGTTTATAGTGGAGTTGTTTATATCCGCTGGCTTGATTTCTGTGCCTTGTTTGTGATGGGATCCAGTGGCCATGCTTCTCTTGCTGGAGTGGCAGTGAAAGGTAGGCTGCGCCTGACAGCAATTCTGGCCCCCGCCCTTTGCATGCCAAGCTTGATGGCATCAACAGCTGCATGCTGTCCCGGCTGCCAGATAAGTAGTAGCGTCAACTCTTAGAGAAGATGGGTCATATCTACAAAGCAATGCGTGACCTGGAAACGATAGCCTGTTGTCCAATCCTACTCAGGTACTGCCTGCGGGAGTATGACAGCAATGGCTACCTAAATGCCTGCATCAACCGTCTGCTACAGCAGCTGAACAGAGATGTGCTTGCACAGTGGTGCACTTTTTTTTCTGAATCTCCCCACTATGTCTCTTTGTGAATTCGCATCAAGTTCGTGTTTTTTGTCTGTGCCTATATAGTGCTGGCTCAGCCATAGTTACAAGAAACATTGCCAATTTGGGGGGGGGGGGTGGCCTCCCAGCCAATCACGAGGCTCAGAATGGGGGCTTTACCACACGGTAAAACCCCCGCTCCAATCCTCCTCAGAGCTGGAGGCCGTCATCTTCCCTTGCTGGTAATCAGAAGTGTGCTCTTCCTGGCGTCCCGTTCCCCCCATCGCCACCCCCTTTACCTCATCTCCAATAATCCCACCCCACCCCAGCCCCAGTTAACTTGCGCTGCCTGGCCGGTCGCCGGGAACACTATTGCCACCATGGAAAGGGAGAAGGGACTATGTGTAGTTCCCTTCTCTCCAATCCATGGGGGCCATCTTGTTCTGTATTTTTTGTTTGTTTGAGAAACAGCGCTTTTGCCATTTCTCGACTTAAACCCCCACTATTAGTATCCCGGTACATTGTGCCGGGATGCTAATAGCAAGATAACCCTTGCATTCATTACCGCTTGGGTTATATTGCTTCATTATCTCGTGTCTGTGCAGTTCTACTAGTCAGAAGGCATAGATTCCATTTACTTAGTTCAATGAGACCTGATTGGTTGAAGGAAATAATTGCTGGTAGTTCAGCTCCTTGCAGTCCAATTTGTCCAGTCCGGATAGTGAAAGCAAAGTGCCATGATTTTGTTAAAACACCACCCTCATAATGGGTCAGATGTGATGTTTTTAATGATTAAAGCGTGTCTGCTGGTGCCCCTTTGCTGGTATCCCCCGGGCAATTGCCTAGAATTACACTGTTGTTGCAACAGCCTAGCCTCAGGCCATACCACAATATTTGAAGGAGGATATATAGCAACCCAAAGCAGTTGTGTCACCAGAAATGCTCGTATATTAAACGCACTGCATCAGATCCAATATCAATGTCCTCTATTGTTGCCACCAGTCACCACAGAGGCTTGGGCGGGGAAGAGCTCTGCCCCACAAGAGAAGGAGGGAAGCATGCCTAGGCCTTATAATGCAGTGTTAGGCTACGTCATGCTAAGTCATGTTACACTATGCCAAAGGATACATTATGGCCCACAACTTACCATCAAGTCGTAGGTGCCAAGTTGCCCTGTGTCATGAGTGACACCTCGCCCCAGTACTGGTTTCCCTGTTGCATGCGCAAACGTGTAGGTTTGTTTTTCCAATTGTAAGTATAGGCCTACAAATCGCAGCATGCAGTGCGGAAAACCAGGACTGGCTCAAGGTGTCACGCCTGACATAGGGCAACTTGGCAGCTATGCCAATTGCTTGGAGGCTCCCTTCCACTGACACCTCACAAACACTGCAAGCATAGCACCACACAGGCTTGCTTACAGGGGATCACGATACAACGTATTTGGACAAACACCATGGACTAGCCACTGATGAAGCCGATCACGCACCACATTGCCACCCCATTACCCAGCTGATAGCTAACAATACAAATAGGCATGTTGTCTATTAAATCATATTGCGTTTTGCTTGAGAAGGAACCATTTTCTGCTAATGTTTAAACAATCCCTGTGGGAAGAACAGGGTGAGCATCGCACAAGCAAGTTGGCCGAAGTACCCAAAATCTCTGCAGTTTGTCCCTCCTTCACCATTTCAAACGTTAGTCCCCACCCAACCCCACAACCTTTTGTCTAGTTGCCCCTCTGGTTGTGATCTTTGTGATGGCAGCTTCTTTAGGCAAGGAGGCTTGGTTCATAAGACGTGTCTCCTCAGGCAGCCCAGCTATCTTCCTAGTGGCATCTTGCAGCAGGCTCCACCGAGAAATGGATCCAGGGCACCACTTTGTATTGATGTCCTGAAAGCATGTAAAGGCCAAACTTAAAATCAACGTTCGTTTTTCCTATGCTCTTCTAAGCTTCTGGATCTCATCAACCATTATTGGCTAGAATGCCACAACCCCCTTGCCTTCCGACTCCCTTCTCATATGACTTTTCGTAAAGAATTAAAACATTTTCTTTTTTTGGGGAAAAACACATAACATTGACGTGCATTCCATTTTGGTGCCTGGTCCGAATTAATCATTTGGACAGGTTCATCCTTACTGCACGTATTTAGAATGCTTAGCACTAATTTGACATTATGTTCTACTAAAGAATTCATTTTACTAATCTGTCACCTATTGAACTACTTATATTTCGAGCATTATCATATTCTTAACATATATTGTGTTACTTTGACTTTTCTCCCTCTTTCTAAAAAATGATTTATGAGTGTAATTGTAATGCATTCTGTTATTATTTGTATCCTATGTGTGCATTGCCTTTTGGGGGCACAAACCACACCATGTGGCATTGCCGTCTAGAATTGAAATCTAGCAAATCTTCTAAAAAAAAATGTATTATGCATTGGATTGGCGCTCAAAAATGCCCGTAAAATATGAATGATGACATGTTGACAGTAGAGTGTGGATTATATTGTAAAGGTATTATGTATGCAGAAAAAAATCAGACTGTTAAAGTCAATAAAAAGGACCACAACAAAAAGCAAAGGCAATAAAGTTACCTGCCCTTCTTGCCCTGCGTCTGGTAGTAGCCCCATCTTATTACACGTGAATAATGTGGCTGCATTTCCTTCCTGAATTCCTTATTAGTCAGTCGTAAAAATGGCGCAAAACCAATTTGCTCCGTTGTTCCCTAGCACTACACGTCAATAAATTATGGACCGCATTCAATTACCACGTCACATGCAACGGCATTGTCATTTCTGCACATCGACGGGTAATGGCTCTGATCTCCGAGTATAAAATCGCATTCATATAATCACTGGCCCCTTCTCCCAATGTCATGCGATGGCGTGTGAGTTAAATTGCTCATTCACAAAATGTCTGCATTGCTTGCTAACTGCACAGACAGGAATTAAGGGGTAGCCAATCGCAGAGTTGCTTCACCGGAGACAGGTGACGGCAAAGTGAGCAGAATGAGGCTGCCTGTAGAACATTGATGGGGTGGTGAAAGATTCAAGTCATGGAAATCTTGATTTAAAACCCAGAATGCCACCCTTTGCCAAGTGGTTTGTACTATATTGATTATCATGTAAAGGCAGGGAAAATGGTGGCTTGATCATTAATATTGGTAGGATGCAATTGAAAGAGGTTTCCACCCAGCAAGCAATGCGGTGTGCACAACGAAAAAGGATAGCAAACATGTTGGGAGTGAGCACATTATTATGTACTTCTAAATTAAAGAATAGCTTTATGATACTACGAATGCTGGGTCTCCAGCTCTTCCATTATATTACCCTACATTAGCAGGATGCATCTCATATTCTTAGTCACAATCAGACCAGCTTGAAGGAAATTCCAACCACTCAAATCTTGCTTCCTTGACTTTCAGACAGCATTGAGTAGGCTGCTGGTCACGTGACCAGGTCCTACCACTCAGTTGCTCCAGCCACCTCCAGTTTTCTCACCTTCCAAGCCTGTACTTAAGGACTGAAGGCCAGCTCCAGGCAGACAGCATTCAGTAGGCTGCTGGTCACGTGACCAGGTCCTACCACTCAGTTGCTCCATCCACCTCCAGTTTTCTCACCTTCCAAGCCTGTACTTAAGGACTGAAGGCCAGCTCCAGGCAGACAGCATTGAGTAGACTGCTGTTCATGTGACCAGGCCCTTCCACTCAGTTGCACCGCCCACCTCCAGGTTTCATGTCGTCCAAGCCTCTAGTTAAGGACTATAGGCCAGCTCCAGGCAGACAGCATTGAGTTTGCTGCTGGTCACGTGACCATACCTTGCCACTCAGTTACTCCGCTCACCACCAATTTAATCAGTCCTCCTTAGCTTTCCTCATAGCCGACGTCCTCAGCAAAGGATGTGCAAAGACAAGGACCTCGCCTGTTTGGGCCTGATTGGACCTGATAGGGCCAATGGTCGGACCCGCTATCCTGCATTTCACCTAAGAACTAATCGCTAACATTGCTACTCACCAAAAGACATCACCATATGTCTCCTCCCTCCACAACCCATCCCCACTCTCACTATGGTTTGAATAGCGAAGTGGCATGGGCAGCCCCAGCAAGCTTCGCTAGTGAACCTCATCAATATTGCAATTGCCTCATCCACCACCAACGGACCACATGGACATGCCCTCTCATGTTGATCAATGCTTGCTCAGAAGTCGCTCAAGCTGCAGAGCTTACTGACCTCATCTCATACAACAACCTTGATACCCTGTTTATCACTGAAACATGGTTTACCCCATCCTCCTGACATGTTTTCGACATCCTCCTACCCCAAGGCTACTGCATCCAACATGCCAACTGGCCAGGAAGGGCAGGAGGTAGAGTGGCAATCATCCACAGGAGTGATTGGCCATTCCCCATCATACCCTATCCCAGAACAAGTTAATTTGAATCACTCGTCTGCCGGTTCCCTCTATCATATAAGGAGTCCATTCCTTCCACCTCATCTACAGACCACCTCAGAGGAGTGGCTCTTTCATTGCAGACATCTCCAACTTACTCTCCTCTGCCAAATTAGCACATTCAAATAATGTCATTCTCTGTGATTTTACCGGCCCTGTGTCACAGGCTGACAACCACACTCGAAGCACGCTTTTCGCACTGACCACTTGCATGGACCATAAGCAAATGATGCTCCCCCCACGCACTCCAAAGGCAACAGCCTCGACTTCACATCATCCCCCTGCATCACCTATGCAGGCCCTATCCCACTTGACTGATCAGACCATTCCGCAATCCCATTATCAGTCACCCACTCAACTATGGCTCACAAAGGTCAGGCTAAACGCCCCCTCACTCAACACCGCTCATTCAAAACATTCACAAGCTAGAAGAAAACTTTGCAGACTTTCCCACCACAGGGAATGCCTTGGGCCTCCTGGAATTATTCGGCAACTCTGCTATGAAATTGGTGGACACTCATGCCCATCTAAAATCCAGCCTGGCTAAGAACAAACCACCTACTCCATGGTACACCCCCGGGCTAGCCTCTAACAAATGCTTATTCAAAGCCCTAGAGAAACAGTGGCACAAAAACCATAACTCGGGAGACCTCACCAACCTTGAATCTCTGGGCGCAAACCGTATGATTCTGATTACTGAGGCCAAAGCTACTCACTACCCCACCACCATTGCAGCAGTCTCTAACAGGAGAAAAGCCCTCTTTGAAGTAGTAAAGCATTGTACCAAACCCTCACCCTGCCCCGAGGAAAAATGTGCATTCGACATTGTTGACCACCACATCCTTCTCTCCCTCCTTGCTGACAGGATGGGATTCCCAGTCACTGTCCTGAAGTGGTTTACCTCCCACCTCTCAGACAGACCCCAAGCTGTCCAGATGAACTTGCTGCGTTCTAACCAACTTCAAATCTCCTGCAGAGTCCCCCACGGCTCTATCCTCTCACCAATCCTTTTTAACCTTTACATGGAGCCTCTGAACACTCCCCTGAAAGATCCCAATATAGCCATCCACCAATATGCAGACAATACGCAGTTGAACATGAGAGTAAATAGCGTGTAGGACATCATTCGTCTCCATGATTACCTAGCAATGGTCCAGTCCTGATGTTGACTGCCTACCTCAAAATAAACCCATCCAAGACTGAATTGGTCCTCATCGGTCCACATGCTAAAAAGCAACATGTCCAAAATGGCTCAATGATATGCGCCTAGAAGGATATGATCCACAACACTCAGACTCTGCAAAACCGTTGGGCTTTGCATTGACAGCAATCTGTTCTTCCAGAAACACATAGCCAAGAAGGCACAAATAACCTGGCTCAGAATCTCTACACTTCGAAAAATCAAACCTTTTATCCCGCTACAGGAGTTCCGGACCGTAGTTCAGGCCTCTGTGGTCTTGCACATCCATGGGGAATATGCTCTCCTGACAGGGCTCCCAGCTGCTCACTTGGCTCCCCTAAGAGCAGTCCATCATGCTGCAGCACGTTTTATTATGGTAGTATGGAAATTTGAACGGATTACCCCCCTCCTACGCAAACTACTTTGGCTTCCACTCCGAGCCAGGATACTGTTCAAGACTGTATGTATCATCTACAAAGCAGTCACGAGTAGCACACCTGAGTACCTGGTGGCTAAGCTTCACATATCTGGTGGCACAAGCTCTTTGTGCAACAAATCGACCAACCGGCTTGAATCACAACTCGTCCGCAAAGAGAGGACCCACAAACAATCCTTCTCTTGTCACGCATCCACCCTCTGGAACTTAATCCTGGTGTCGGCTCGGAATTCCTCTACAATTCACCAATTTCACAAATCTATGAAAACATGGCTCTTTCAACAACACCTGACCAAGGACTAATTCCAATGGATGCACATACTGACACACAGACCTCACAGTACTGTGCTACTGTTAAAAGATGGCAGCCCAAATCCTGGCTACCCACACTCTGTACAGAGCTCTACTCTCAAGGTAGGTCTGCACTTTAAACAATCAAATACATTTTTTTTAATACATGCCCTCACGAATTCCATTTTGGCATTCACGCAATTAGCAATAACATCAAGCGTTCCCATGCACAACACCGGCTGATGTGCAGATATGGATGCTTTTTGCGTGAGTTATTATTCCACCTATATTACCTTTAAAAAAGGACACCATTTTCTCAACTGTGGCAATGACATTTTGGGAATGACTCACACAGATATGCAGTGCTGCACATAAAGAGAATACTGTGAGCATCTCAGATTTGCGCATGCTACTTTATAACTGGAGAAATTTGGGTTATCCCAAAGCCTCACAGATCTCTCCCACGAGCAAATCTTTGTGAATCGCATTTGTAATGTAATGTAAAGAAGTCTTTTATAGCACCCTTCCGCCAATAATGTTGGCCTTGCAGCGCATGGCTCTGTAAGAAAGAAGGGCAGGGTGTGTTAGTCGGAAAGCAGAAGCAAGTTTCTGAAACCTTTGGTTTTGATGGATGAAGGTCTGAAGTACCAGTTACCTGTGTGCCAATATGAAGATCTCTGTGTTGTTTGTGGTTAGTGCCGACCGAGCAGGTTAGCCATAGGGGCAACACCCGGATTGTTACGTGCAAAGATTGATAGCATGGTTGTTTAAGGAAGATGAATAAGGTCTGAATTTTTTAAGTACACTAGACCTAGAAGGTCATCTTTAGGAGTGTGGGAGGTGTAAGGTTGCAAGATTTTAGTTGAGGGATTGTTTAGTTGAGGGATTGTTATTATTTATTTCTTATAAAGCGCAACTCGCCGTGTCAGTGCACTTAAAACACAGAACAAAAAACAGGACAAAATCACAAGTGAACACAAAACAGGCAGCGGTACAGTATCCAAGCAAAACAACACGCTAAGTATCAAATAGTAGAGTTTTTACAGCAGCCTTAAAGTTAACCAAATCAGGAATAAGGCACAAGTTGCATGGCAAGGTGTTCCACAGAGCTGGAGGAATATGATCAAACTTAGTTTTACAGGCCTGCTGCGGTTTGGTACGACACAACACAAGACGGTCCTCATCATTCGAACGCAGCATTCGGCAAACAGTCAGACGCTTAATGCGGCGAGAGAGATAAGTGTGGCCAACACCATGTAAACATTTATGAGTAAGAGACAGAATCTTGTGAGAAACGCGTGCTTTAACAGGCAGTCAGTGAAGCGAACGTCTAGCCTGCATGATATGATCATGACGTGAAAGACCAACAACGGAATGCACAGCATCATTCTGGATGACCTGTAGCTTTGCCAGGTTGGATTGTGAGGTATGATGAGGGGGGCTGAGAGGGATGAGGGTGGGGGAGTGAGAGTGCTGTTGATTACTGGCTCTTGGTTGTAGATTTCACTGCGATTAAGGTGCGGGAAGTGTCACGCAGCAGAGGTTCCATGAATCAAATTGGTTTCCCAGTAATGGTAGTGCCAAGAGTTTTGAAAATTGCTTATCATAAATTAGCCCAACTTCTGGTGCACCGCTTCAAGACGGTTGCTGTTATTTTTCATTTTTTTCAGTGGTTGGTTGAAATTCGAAGTCTTTAGCTGTTTCCTGGAAGTCAGGTGGTTCACTTCTAGGAGGAGAGGTTGGGTGTTTCACAGTTTTGTGGCCAGAACTGAGCGTAGATCAAGAGTAAAGGTGTTGTCCATGGTTTATATAGTGCAGACCAAGTTAAGCAACAACAGCCCTCATTACAACTTTGCCGGTCCAGAAACAACGGTGGCGGTAAGCCTGCTGCCACCGTTGTTTCCAGACCGGCAAAGTATAAGTCCGAGGCCGTGAGCCATCCCACCCGCCAGGTCAGACCCGGCCACAGTCATTCGCGCAAACACTGGCACCATTACACCATGGTGCCGGTGTTTACGCAGTCCCCATTCCCGGACTCATCGGGAATGGGGATTAACAGAATTGCCAGTGCCGGATTTACCGGACCACTGGGGCTGTAATGTGCCGGTAACTCATTGCAGGTCCGGCGGCAACCTGCCGGTTTTACCAGCACGGTTACCGCCAGACTTGTAATGAGGACCAACATGTTGTTGAGGGCAACATATGAGTTTAGGGGTCACAATATGTGGCATTTGATGTTCCAACCATGGGGGTGGGGTGTGATGGTGAAAACCAATGAGGCTGGGTGCCATCAGATCCTTTCATTTACTTGTCACTTTTATTATTATTATTACTATTATTAGCGTGTTTATTGAGTGTGAACGTAGCTTTGGTAAGCAACAAGGCACTTTACAAATCCTAAGGGGAAGGACACCAGGGCACAAGTCGAGGGACCTCGATGTGGGCAGTGTTCGCCCACTTTTTTGAGTGGGTGGACGCCGTCAACCCTGTGTTTATAAGACATTTTAAAAAGTATATACATTTCCTTCACACACTTAAAGTGTGCAGTTCCGAGGCCAGGGCTAATGCCCAGGAGGCATTGTTGAAAGGCGGCACCCTTAGGCGCAAAATCGTCACTTCTCAATGTCCACCACTTTTTTTTTTTTAGGACTCGAGCCCCAAATGGACATGTGAGGGATGCAGAGATATAGGGAGCTAGCAACAGAGGAGGATAGCCAATTTAGCAGCAAGAGATCTACTAGGCAAGCAGAGGAGGAAACAGAGGAGAGCTGATCACCCAGTCTCAGGTAGTGTGGGTAGTGGAGGATGTGTGAACCCCCGGGAGCTCAATCTTCGCACTCAACATCCGGTGGCCAGTGGACTCAACGATGCTGTCTGTTGATTTGCTTGCTGGAGTGAGTGATGGTAGTGCTCGCCAATTGGCCACAGGTCTCCTATTGCAGGAGGCGGGTGCTTTATGTGATGGTAAAAGACAATACGAACGTACAGCATGTGATAACGTGATTTTATCGTTAATAAATGTCGGCATCGCATGCACTTAATGCCCGCCTCTCCCTCCCCCCCCCCCCAATCCCTCAGTTTAACCCCTTAACTGCTGGGCTATTATGCATTCGTATGTAACAGAGCATACTCGCCTCTACTTAATGCCTCCTGTTCCGAAGCGCTACACCCTATTAACACTGAACACCAATGAAAATAGAGGAGCAGCACAGCCTATGGAAAATGACCAAACAGCCATCTTTTGGCCGGTCTCATTCTCCCAGCGCTCTGATCAGAAAAGCTTTTCTTGTCAGCTCGCCCCCCCCCCCCCCCCAGGCCACCTGCAGAGTTCTCCTGGGGCAGGCATTAGTCTGGCTGCCTGTTCACACTGACTTAAGATGTCAGATCTTTGCTCTGCCAAGCAATCTCAGCCCGTCTCAGACCTTCGCCTTCACCGTTAAGCAAAAGATATGAACAACAGTAATGCGAAAATAATACAATCTGCAGCAGAGCCCGCTTGCATCCGGCCCGCACATTAGCCAAATATCCCCCTGCCAAGGCCGCTCGGCTGGATGAATAAGTAATGGCGGCGTTTGTGAAATGCCGGGAATACATTACGGCTTAAATCTGAAACAGAAAGCAAGGGACACAGTCCGCTTTTCATTTTTTTTTTATCTCTGGCACGTCTCCGTTTTGTCTGACATATTTCAAAACAAAAGAGGCGATAAACAGCTTTGCACTATTTCGTTGAGTTTAGCAAACGGAATACAAGCGCAGATGAGGGGCTATCATCCCAGCCCTTCACACGCTATATTCTTAAACTTGACAGGGTCTATTGAAGAGGCAACATTTGCATTTTAATTTATATGTGTAACATTTCCGGATTCTAGGGTCAGAAATGTTGCCAAGATGGCGCTTTGATAATGAGCAAGCAGCTAAAGTGTGGTTTAAGCTTGCATCTTGGCAGTTTAAAAACTTCAACACTAAAACGAAAAATGGTGAAGTTTGCATTGTATTTAGTGTAACCAGACGTCCCGGTTTTGCCGGCACTGTCCCAGTATTTGGTGCTCTGTCCCCCTTTCTCAATGTTAAGTCCCCATTGGAAACTGCAGTGGTCCCGGTTTTTGGTAGTAGATCTTCATAGTTGGCAGGCAGGAATGCACAATCTTGCACAGAAGAAATGCTGCATTTTACAATTTAAGATAGTTTTAGTTTGTGATTATAATATGTGTTTCTTTTTACAGTAACACTTAAACCACCTTCTTCTCCAAGCCACTTTCAAGAGTTAGTCCTACCTTTATGTTAGTTGCTCTGTCCCGGTTTTTTACTTTTTATATCTGGTCACCCTAATTGTATTGAAAAAATGAAGATGTTGCTATTTGCTACATAAGGAGCTCAGTACTAACACACGTAAATTGGTTAGGCAGATAGTAAGACTGAGTCAATAGAAAAATATGTTTTCTCTGTCTATTGGGTCAGAGTTCAGTTTATTTTTGTGTCTTTACTTCCTTTCATCATTTGCCATTTTGGTTCAAATTTGAGCTAAGATTTGTGCAGGCCTACTTTGCTGTTCGATATCTTCAAGATAATTTCGGGTTGGTGATGAAATGATCACTGCTCTGCAGGAGTACAGGGATGAGCAGTGGTTTCTAAACTCCTATTCAGCCCCACAATACTACTAAACCAGCAGCGGTCTCAGTCGTGAAGGGGAAGCAGGCACAGCATGAATGGCATACCTCCTTTGCCTCTTTAAGGTAGCATGGTCTGAGAGCAGGGCATCATTTTCAAGAGGGAAGTGGGCCAGAGAGGAAGCTTCCAAACAACAATAGTACTGTGGTACCAAAATAAAAGAAATGTCAAATTATAGTAATAAAAACAGAAAACTTGAATTAAATAAAAATCCCAAAACGCCATCAAAACTACATTGATAACCCATTCCTGTAAAAAAAGGCACATAATAGGCAGACCTTTGTATAAAAGGGGCACTCTAGGTCTGATGATAGGGGCAGCCAGGCAACAGCATCTTCAGCAATGTTCAAAATTATGAATATACCGGTAAAATCAAATAATGGGGTCTTAAATGTCTCTAGGGCCCTTTGAACCAGACCAGGGGAGACAGAGCCATCACAAATACCGTTCAAGCTTTTTCTGGAGGCTCAACCTTGTTGAGTCTGGGTTTTAAGCATTTTCCAGTGGTTCTCGGCAATATCATAATAGTTTGAGCCAGTGCTATCAATGGGTCGAGTTAGCATTGAGACGGTTCGGGTCGGTTGTTCCCAGATGGGTCAAGTCGTCTTTGAGATGGTTTGAGTCAGTTGGTCTCAGATGGGCTGAGCTAGTAACAAGATGGCTCGGAAATCATAGAATGCTAAAGACAGCACTGAGAGTCTTGTAGCAGCTTGAAAAATGACTCAAAGATGGTCAAGTAGGCTTGCAAGCAGTTTGAGGTAAGAAAGAGAGTCTAGAGTTGTCCTTTGTTCCGTGGTTGCTGTGGGGCCCTGTCCATGGTCATAAAGGATGAGGTAAGTTCTTTTTCTGCCCTTGCAAGTTGGGACAATTGTGAGAGAACACTCGCATAGATGCTACTTCAAGTAGGCACAGTCCTGGTTGCCAGTGTCTAGGCAGTAGACAGCCCTTGTCCGACAGCAGGTCACTCCAAGTGTTCCCCTGGAGTGGATGGGGAAAGGTCTTGATCCTTCCTTGGTAAGCTGTACCTTCACCTGAATGGCTGAGTGCTTTGGGCAGACTGTGCTCCAATAAGGTCCTAGTAAAATCCTTCCTCATCCTGAATGTAAAGATGATTCAATTAAGGGGGTGGGAGGGTCTCATATACTTTTTTGCCATAGCAGATGCATGCATTTCAATCCTTCTGCAAGGGTCCATTCTCAGCTGTTGTACCAATAGTTGTGCCTTCTGTTGTCAGTTCCCAGGGTGCCTTGTCTGCAGAAAGTGGGGAGTGGGAACTGAAAGCCTGGCTGACCTAAGAAAATCCAAGATTGTGGAACCCCTCTCTTGGTTGTAACGTCCCCTCTGTTCTACTTTACATTTCTCCCTCCCTTGTCTGCCTTACATTAAAGAGACTACAGTAGTTGCCTACTTGGCGTGACTTCCTCATTGTGCTGGCATGCTTTCAAGTGAAGCACTGGAGTCCTTCCTACCCCCTGAGGATATATCCTGCATTCCTGGGAATTTGTCAAGTCTTCCCAGGAGAGAACAAACTGAGCAACTAGGGCTGGATCCAACCGTTTGTTGTGGGTACTACTCAGCCCAGTGAGGCACCTAAATGTCATAGTTGGATGAGTCACTAGAAACCAGGTTGACAATAAAATGACATCAGATGGGGTTTTGGCATTGAGTAACCGTATTTCCTCAGAGGGCACTTTATGAAAACAGATATAGCTATATATGTGTATGTTACCAATGAAGCTGCCACAAAGCGTTTGGGGGTTTGCAGTTACATATCATTTGGATCCTGGGAGAACCACTGCAAATGGCGACCCATGGCTAGAATGGTTTTGGATTGCAGCAGCTGTTTTTCCAGGAATGTTTGCCAGTGACTCTGTGGATGTCATGTTGTCAAAATACATGGCAGTCGCTGGGATGTTAATAGACAGGATTCAGCAAAGACAACACACGTTCGTTATGCTTGTCATCATGGTGCATTTAAGAACAAGAGGTCTTATTATCAGAGCACACTTTCTGAGATTGAATTACCAGCATCATTTTGTGTTACAAAAATCAAAAAAGATTGGGATTGCCTACCTGCACAAATATCATTCTGTCACAGTGCCATGTGTCTTTGCTTGCCCAGTACCAATAAAAACAACTTTGGAGAGTTATTTTCTAATGGCTGTGCAGAAAAAGAGGTGTAAATACAAGGCCTAATATTTTTACATCTCCATTTTCCAATCCTGCCCATTTTCTTGTGCGCACATGGCAGAGAAGGGCAAAGGAGTGGAGTTTACATCTCTGCCATGTTTTCCGCCTCGTATTGTGTGTACATTTGATTTTACACTTGCATGCGATTTTCATGCAAGTATAAAACAAATGGATTCATATGGAAAACACCTCGATTTAGAACCTGCTAAAGAGCAGGATTCCACAGGAATCTGTTAGTAAATTCTGGCTTCAAAGTGTAATTCCGATTTTACTTTTCCGCTTTCCACTCCGCCATGCAAAATTTGAAATTGCATGCAAAGGACCCAACACACATAAGTGCACATTTTGGCGGTCCACCTCATGCAATTTGTAATTTTTAGAAAATGATCCCCATTGATATTTTGTGGATGTGTTGAAGGTTGAGTTTGGAACATGCTAAAAAAAAAGAGAATCTCAGCAGACAATATGGCCTGAAATCTAACGTAATACATTAATGATATGATATGACATGTTATGACATGATATTATATGATATATGATAAGTCATCTATAATGCGCCTGTACACAAGTGTTTCTAGGCGCAACAAGACAAGGGAGGAAGACAGAGGGAGGACGAAACGAACATGTATCAAGTCTGATATTATAAACATTTCTAACTGGCTCTTAGTCAAAAAGTCAAAAACTTCACAGCATTCAAAAGTAGCTTTATTATTCTGCCAGCATGTGAGAGATTCTATCAGTCCTCAGTGTTTACCCCATGATTGTTGCCATTTATTGGGTAATTTTCTGCACATTGACCTGACTCCAGTAGGATGTTCAGGTCTCAGGACTGCCTTCAGCCAAACCCTGTGTTCTGACAAAATGACAGTTCTGGAATCCAGAGCCCAGTACTTGGTGGCTGATTTTATACGTGTGTGCAAACTTTGGTTTCAACACTGTCAATAGGCTTAAAGGCCTTTGCTGCTAGTGCTGAGTGAGGCTCCATCCAACACCCAAGTGAACTCAACAAGCATGCACTCACTTTAACAAGCGGGAGAAGAACAATTGTAAAACTTCATATTCCTAGGGGCAGCAGCTACCAATTTCATTTTGAGAAGGGTTATTGAATTCAGAATAATTGAAGAACAAAAATCAATTTTGATTCTAAACCATCTTTCATTGCCTAGTAGGCATAGCTGGACATTGCTTTATGGGATGAGGTCAAAGCCTGCTGTCCCCCACCCCACAGTGGGGCATACACACCTTTGATGGGCCAGGAGTGAGACAGCTTTTCTAAAGACACTTCAGTGGAGGACTAGAGACATCCAAGAGTTGTGGACATGGGCTGCGGGATTCGGCTCTTGGTTGAAGCTGTACCAGGCTCAATAGCACACTGGGTGACAAGGGTAGTTACCCTCTGTGGAGGGCTGACCGAGTCTCTTCTTCTCATGCTGGAACTTGCGACAGCACTGGCTGGAGTAAGTAGTGGGTCGGAGTGTTCCAGGGATGGAGGGGGAATCGCTTCACCACGTGAAGGCCTCAGTCATACAGAATTTGGGATGGACATTATTTATACGGCTTGGGTTGGTTTATATCCGTAACCCAAGCCTTGAGATAAAAAAAGAGTCAAATAGAATCATTGATGGTAATATTCATGGATTTTAAGGCTACGAGGAAAACCTTGCCTAATCAGCTCTGATTCTTATGGACCGCTTCCTGCATCGGCAGAACCTTTTGCCTGAAACTAGCTAACTCTAGCAGCAGTTGGCCACAATAGAGTCCCTCATAAACAGCTGAAGGGGGTCAGCAAAGGACAATTGTCCCTGCACCTGTACAGTGAAGGAGATACCTCAATGTCCATTGAAACAGGACCAGGATTGAGAGAGCCTTTTCCATCACAAAAAAAAGTAATGACCAGATGCCTTTGCTGGGTTGCCCGACATCGTGGCGCCCTGGGTGAACCCAGCCTTTGGATTTGGCCTGCTGGTGATCATTTTGATTCATGCAAGAAATGTGATCACTGTTTCCCATGTTTTGGTAGGAACCCATGTAAACTGTTTATTTACTTATTTATCTATGTATTGGGTATTCATAATGCGCCTATGCACAATGTGTTTCAAAGGCAACAAGACAAGAGGGTGGGGGACCAGAAAGGACTAAACAAAAACGATCCTACTAGGCCTTGTGACATTCAGATAGTGCGAGTGCAGTAAAGAGAAGTGCAGGGGAGAGGGGGCAGAGGGGGTGCCGGTCAGGGCAGAAGGGCCTGTGAGAAAAGCAATTGCCAGGGGATGCCCAGTGGACAGAGCCACGGGAAAGCAGAAAGTGTAGGGGAATGAAGGTTCATGAGCTAAGTGCTGAGTAAGGGGCTGGAGGGGCTACAAGGTGCTGGCCCAGCCAGGCTAGTGTGAGCAGAGGGGCCCGAAAGGACATGTACAAGTTGAAGGGGTGACGGGAAAGGGTTCAGGGGAGACCAAGTGCAGGGGAAGACTGGAATTGGGGGCCTGCTGCCCTGCAAGACTTTGGAGGAACCAGGCAGCCAGTCAAGAAGCAGACAGGGGAGGAGACGGGGGAAGGAAGAAGAGAAAAGGAAGGTCTTGAAAAGCTTCCAGAACTTAAGGATATCCAGGTCAAGTCTGAGAGGTGCAGGGAGGCCTTTTTCAGAGGGAGACACCTGCAGAGGAGAGAGATCTACCTCCCACTCTCAGCTTGGAAAAGCATCTGATCTGCAGAGAGTTAGAGCCAGATGACCGAAGGTCTCCAGCAGGGAGGTATTTAGGGAGAGAGAGTTGGATGTAACATCTTTGGAATATTAGAGGCTATTTTTCATGAAATCCCTTAGTGATGTTTACTTTTACTCCAATATCTTTATGGTCATTTTATCATAAAACTTGACTACTTTCATAATTTGGTCTGGCCATTCATATCTTTACTGTATTTTCTTCTGGGGCATTTAACCTAGTTGCACCTCTCATGCCTTGTATAACTAAGCCTTGCGCTTAGCCCATGTTACCAGAGGGAAAACAGGGGCTATCATTTAGGTCCATTTGTAGTACAAAGCCTATTAACAAGCCTAGGCACCCTATATGAGAGATAAACCCACGGTATCACTGCATGTCTTCCCTGCCAAACTCACTCCTCCTGGCACTGCAATACCAGGCAAAACAAATACACTTTCATCCCTAAAACGAGGTAACTCCGCAGGCTGACTCTTCAATCCAGTGACAAAAAGTGTAATAAGAAATAATTTCCCCCATACCTACGTCTGTCACGCAAAACAACATGAGGTAATCCAGGGGTCGAAATTAGGCTCTGTTGAGCAGGAGCAAAAAGCAGCTCCTGGGTATCAGGATCACCAGTTCGGCAGGAGCTGCATCTGGGGAACCAGGAACTAGTACACAGTGCACAGCAAACCTGACCTGTGCATAAGATACAAACTCTAACCATGTGTCCATTATATATTATCCAATATGCTTTAAATGGGTTTTAGGTGTGTCCTTTATTATTTAACTAATGTAAAAACGAATGTACCCGGGCCAAAGTGTGCAAATAACATAATTATCAGAGTGTCAATATGTTTTGTAGTATACTCCTGAACTGACCCGTTGTGCAGGTGTGACAGGGCTGTTCTCGCCCTCTGCGTTTGGAGTCACGGTCCCACTTTCACTACAATGTCCATTGGAACCCCCGTGGAAATAGCCGAAAGCCAGCAGAACTGCACCTCCCAGCATTCTGTGTGTTTGGGCAGTTTCCTAGGATTTCATTCACACAGTAGGACCACTGCATATTTCCTTAGGCAACATCTCCCTCTAGCGGCGGCAACAGGCAAAGCATGACTTTGGAAAAAAGTACATATGGCCTTTTATTATATAGTATGATATGATATTTGGCCTACTTCTGTGCGAGATACAAACAATATGGTGTCCTAATGTTAGGACACCCCTGTCCCCTGCACCCCTTTGTGCTGTGAAAACAGCCAACAAATAGATCATTAATTTAAAAATCGAATTTGTATAAATTCAAGATGCAATAATTAACACTGTAGTCTTTAGGGTTTGTATAAGCATCTTTACTTGTGTAGAACCGAACCCACTACAGTTTGGGCGGGTGGGTGGGGAACTGTAAGTATTCATCACATTAATGAGGATCAGGTAAGTATTTTCAAATTGAAGAGCAAGTTTACAAATGTACAAAAACGTACATGCCAACCAAGAGCCCAGATTTCATACATCTAAAGTCACCAATGTCGCAATCATAAAAGAAAATGTATTAGATTGTGAAAACAAAATCAAAATATCGAGGCTGGGTACCCCAAAAGGAAATACACCGAACACGGGTTACAAAGGAACATACAAAGATCTTTATTTTATACTGAACAGTTTTCCAAGAAAAGTAACAGATAGCTATCGGCCCTCAGTACAACACAACAAACTCCAGCGTGAAGAGTCAGAGGGTGAGAGATAAGGAGAGGTTCATAATGGGGTAACGCACCTAAACATCTCTATGCTACTTCTCTGCTAGCTCATATCTCTCCAGAAGAGTTCAGCCTGCCCTCGGCCCATGCTACCTCAAAGAGGCAAAAGAGGTATACCTGTCGGACTGTTCCTGTTTCACCATTATGATTGGGATCACTGCTGGTGTAGTATTCGTGTGAAGCGGAGTGGGAGATTTATCTTTTACTCATCCCTGTACTCCTGCGGAACAGTAGTCATTTTGTCGCAGTACATAAGGGTAGTCAATGGGGCAATACAAACAGAGGAACACTGTGCTTTGGCTCACCACATGGCTCCCTTGTAAACTCACTTTTTTATGTATGTTCTTTTTGTGTTTTATGAGTTTTTCATTATTGTATTTATTCCAATTAGAACTGTTTTGAATATAATCAGAATTCTTTTTCTATATTTCGTTTTTATGTAAAAATGGTATGTATTATGTGTAAAGTTTATAACCTAAACTGAATCACATTAATAAATAAATAAATTAAACTCACTTCTCATTGCATTGCCTGTCTCGGGAGGATAGCTCAGGGGCAACGTGGAAGCAAGAGGACACGGACGTGGAAGCAAGAGGACACGGAGCAACACAGGTTCGATCCCCGGGTCCATGCTTAGAAACCTCTGGGTATTAAGCGTGTTATAATTAACCTATTATAACATATCATTGCCTGGCTTTCTATTGTGAGATTGCAGGCTATTTCAGGTGCAGAAAGCTCCTTCGACAAATATTATTCAGTTTGTCGTTATTGAATGGGGTGAGAATCCTATAATGTATTGAAGTAAGGAATTCATTGAGCCTCAACCAAGATGTTGGGGTATGATTTCTTCACTAAATCCTACCCTTGGGAGATAATGATTTGATCTGCTGTGATCGGATTGTGATTGGTCGATCTGCCTTTCCCGGGTGCACGTTTTTCTTTTAGCCCTTAGTATTTTACAGCATATGTCAAACAGATTTGCATAGGTCTGTGTTTGACTAAGGGCGCCGGTCATACAGGCTTGTGCTTTTGTATGCCTTAGACCTGATGCAGAAGCTTTTGTTGTGCATGTGATGCACTTAAAATGTGTGTTTAAGTGCTCATCCCGTGAGTCTCTGTTGAAAATGCAGCTCTCGTTGCCTGAGTAAAGGTGCCGCTCATCCAAAATCTGCAATGAATAGTAGTTACCCTCCACCCCAAGCATGAATACATATGCTTGGGGGTCCGGAAAATGGTTGGATTCTGGTAAAAGACACAATAACCAGTTCCAAGATGCAGCAGCTACCAGCTGGGCTTTCGCAATAGCCGTTCAGCAAGTGTTCAAACATCCGCACAAGAGTAATTGGATCTAAAAAAAAAATTGTAACTCTAGAATGTCCTTAACCCCTTAACTGCTAAGGGTATGTTCATTCTGAATTCCCATAAGGAACCATTATAGGCTCCACCCACTCCCCCACAAGGTTAAAGATCAAAAAGTGGGTGATGATATGACATGGCATTTATAATGCGCCTATACACAAGTGTTTCAAGGCGCGAAGAGGCAAGGGAGGGGGAACAGAGGGAAGACAGAGATCGATCCTACTAGGCCAGGTGTCATTCAGATCGCGCAAGTGCATGGGAAGGGGGAAGGGGAAAGTGCGGGTGAGGGGGGTGGGCAGTTTTGATTTAATTATAACTTATGGGAATCCTCAGGGCAGCTTTCATTTGGGCCAGACTTATCCGCAGGTGGTTGATCACCTTCTGTAATGTCAGGCAGGCAAAACAAACGATGTGACATAATCTAAGCTGCAAAGAGGAAGGCCTAGTGTTTAGCTTTGATTCAAATCTTTCCAACTGTCACCTTTAGGAGTTTATAATCAGTCTCTTAGAATATGCCCAGAAGTGGGCCCTTGTACACTGTGCCTAAAAATCCTAGCTGCACCTCACTGATGAGGCCCAAAAAGACTGAAACTGGGAGCCAAGTGCAGCCCCCTACCCCGATGAAGCAAGCATGTAACCAGTCTGGGGTTGCTTTAACTTCTGTGCAGAGGGTGTCTAGCAGGTAGTGGCTGGGCCCTGACTGATATGCATATGTTTTGCCTCCTTCTGTAATGGCACAGACGGACAGGCTAAAACTCAATAGCAATGCAGCTGCTCAGAGGAGCCACACTTCTAATGGTGTATGCCCTTTCCTCCCAAAACTTGTTGGTGTTAATTGTGAGTCTCTCTAAGTGTGATGTGGTGTGCCCAGACCACCGCCCCTTGCTCCCTGCACACAGGGAACCAAGCTGTAACTGAACGATGAAGCACATATGGGGGGTTACGTGCGTTTCCCTGCAGCTTAGCTGTTCCTCCGCCAATTTCGTGGCAGAACCAAGACTGGTTTGCTTTGAGTCACGCCCCCTTCGGTATTGGCACAGAGAGACTAGAAAATGGTGGCACTGAAGCGGCCCGGAGTTAAACTGCCAGTGGATATGATTAATTTAAAGCCTTCCAGCCAGCGGATTTTGGTGTTTGAATTTAAATTTGAACTAAGGGAGAGTCAGTCAGATATAAGAAATGCAGCATTGTCAGTGCCACGTCAGACTGACTTTAGGACTGCCTCTGCCCCGGCCCCGCAGGCCTTCCAGTGGAATTTGCCCTCATTTCTTATATTCCAGGCCACCTTCTCAATAATGGCCATTCCCATGCCATTGCAACTTAAAACAAACGCACACGTATATTTATTTGCTGTGTTGTATTTGAACACCAGTATTACACATGACATTTTCCTTTGAACTGAAAATTCCCAATAGCTTGTTATATCCTCTGGAACCTGCAAGGATAAACAGAAAATGGAGTCGGGATTTTTCCTCTAATAAAACGTCCTCGGTAGGAGGCACGCGGGAGGGGATGGGGAGAAATGCAGCAAATTGGCCTTTTACCGCATAAGGAGTGTAAGAGATAGCTAGGGTGAGAAGAAAAACAGCTGAGGCTGAGCGAGAGAGAGAGAGAGAGAGAGAGGGGAAGCGGATGAGAGAGAACCATCAAAAGAGACCAGAGAGAGAGAGAGAGAGACGGGGTCGGTGTTGAACGAGGATGCAAGAGAGAGAGAGGGGGTGGGGGGGCGACAGAGTCAGTGACTATTAGACTCCAGTGTAGATATAAGTATAAAATGCTCCACAAGTCCTGTAATTGTGGAAATCCATCACGCCGCCTGACAGCTGCTCCTGCATTTCCAGGAGCGATAAAAGCTGAATTTATTTCACTCCTGGAAAGGGGGCAGTAGCACCTTCTGGCGGCTCTAATGAAATGCCATAAAACTTCAGGGAAGAGAAAATGTGCTGTGGAGTAATAAAAAGGTAGCCTGTTTGTGGAAACATCACTGCTGCGCCACAACCGGCAAGGGTGGGGGCGGGGCTAAAGAGAAGCGCAGGCGATGTTTGGGCGCGTGCTGGTTAGGGGCGGGGTGCTTTGCAGTTTGCTGCTGATTGCTTGAAGTTTGAGCGGGCTGGAGATTGCTGGGGGGCATATGAGAAGAGTTAATATGTCAGTGGTCTGTGGTGAGCCAATCTTTTGTGTGGTATGGCCCCTCTTGCTCCCACTAGACATGAAACAACACGTACATTGCATATAGCGTTTCAGCCGCAACCACCCACCTACTAGCAAGAATATTGTGGACATTAATCGCATGGTAATAGCAAAGACAGGGCTGAAGAATAAGAAACATGTTGTGTGACTGGAATCGGCTAAAAAGACTGAGTTCCAAAGTCTAAATGGGAGATTTGGCCGAATTTCGGCCGTATGAAACTACCGAATGGCCGAAAGGTTCGACCAAATCCCCCATTCGGTGGCAGGGGGTGCAGGGGTGTTTCCTGCACCCTTGTTCACTAAATTGTGAGTGGGGGTTGTAGGGGTGTCCCCCGCAGCAGGTCCCCGACAAAAAAAAAAAAAGGACGGCGCCGGTTCCCGATCACGGAAGTGAAAGGGAACAAGCATCGCAGGGACACCTACTTACCTTGCTGCAGAGTCGGCAGCAAGGTAAGTAGGTGTGTGGGTGGGGGTGTGTGGGTGAGGGCAGGTGCCAAGTCGGAAATGGTCAGAGGAGAAAAGACCGAAGGTTATTTCGGAAAAATAAAAAGTCTTTTCTCTCTCTAACATTTCCATCTCTGGCTTTCAACCCCGATCCGTGTGACTCATATAATGTGATATCCCTTGGTTGTTGAAGGGGACAACAGGGTTAACCATGCCTTTGCTACGAGCACAAGGAGCCTTATTCACAAAGATTTGCATTGGAGCCAATCGAAATATGCCCATGAGCATCTCAGGTTTGCACCTGTCACCTTATCTCCGATTCTTAAAGTCTAAAACTGGAGCAAATTCGATGATACCTGCAACATATTGGAGATGTCCTGGGGCTGATATTTGTTCATCAAATTTGCACAACTTCTCAGAGGTGCTCCAGGCAACTCCAGATTTGCTAGAGACGACAGTGTTGCAGTAAGCACTATATGGGCCCTGGTGTCCATCGTTATGTGACCTGTGACATTGCTTCAGTGTGTCCCACTTTAACTTTGCACCCTGGTTCTCATCGTAATATGTGTCCTACTGCGATTTCACTCTCTGGTGTCAAAATATATTTTACTCCCTCTTGTCTCAATTTAATATGTGTCCTATTTTTTTCAAACTTTGGATCTTACCCAAGGTACTCAATTTTCTCCCTACAGCCTGCCAAGCCTCTGTGGTGGCTGCCTTGGTATTAAGTAGCTTGGATTACTGTAATTCACTTTATCTGGGCCAACCTCTTTATTTAACTAAACGTCTGCAGCTCCTTCAAAATGCAGCTGCCACATCTATCCTCTGCCCGTCCTTCAGCACTCATATGTCCCCGCTACTGAGGCAACTGCACTGACTCCCCGCAGAGGCCTGTGTCATGTTTAAATCTATGTGTATGGTCCATCGAGCTTTCTAAGACATTGGAGCTGAGTATCTTCAAGCCAAATTTGTGCACTACACCCCTCCCTGCCCCCCTACGTTCTCAATCAACCCTTCTTCTTGTGGTTCCCCGGCACAGGCTGGCTTGATCAGGTGGTCCTGCCTTTTCTACTGTAGCCGCTAATGCCTGGAACAAACTTCTGCATGCTCTGCGGAGCAATGCTGATAATTTCTGCTTTCGACATAAATTGAAAACATTATTATTTTAATGGTTCTCCTCCCTGTTTATGTTTCTGCTAGCTGCCACTAGGGCCATGATGCCTTCAGCGTATGTGCGTTCAATAAATTCCTATAACATAACATAACATAACATAACATATTGTTATTTTATTCCCAGCTGTCAAAAATAATTACATCCCTGTTGTCCCAATTTAATTTGTGCACTGTTGTGATTTTGCTCCATTTTGTCCCTCTGAGATTTTGCTCCCTGGTGATCCACCATAATATATGCCCTACTGTGATTTTGCTCCTTGGTGTTCTGCTATAATGTTGCCTCAAGGTGCCTCACTGTAATATGTGACATACCGGGATGTTACTCCCTAGTTTCCCTCTATAAGTTTATCCCCCTGCCACCCCAACATATTTTGTGACATACCGTAATTTTGACCCAGGGTGATTTTGCTCCCTAGTATCGCATCAAACTGTATCCTTGGTGCCCCACCGCATTATGTGACTCACTGTAATGTTGCTCATCACAACTTGTGCACTCCTGTAATTTTGCTCTTTGTGTTCCACAATTTTGGGCCGAGATGCAAGATCAGCATACCACTACATTGCATTGTCTTTTACCTGGTGATGTAATTTAATCTCAAACCATCTTTAAAGCACAACTTCTGCTATTTGGGAAACATATTTGTGAATGGTTCTGGAAGAAAGGTGGAGAGAAGAGGGATGTTTGCAGGATTCTTGTCCCTGATGGCCTCCTGAGATGTTGCTCCCTAGTGTCCCACCATAATATCTAAATTACTGTGATTTTGCTCCCTGGTATCCTATTATAACTGTATTCTTGGTGCCCCACTGTATTATGTGACATACTGTGATTTTGCTCATCACAATGTGTGCACTACTGTGACTTTTCTCCCTAATATCCCACTGAATGTTTGTTCTCTGGAGTCTCATCGTAACATTTGACCTACTGTAATTTTCCTCTCTTGTATCCCACTATCACGTTGGTGCTTGGTGTTCCATGAGAGTGTATGCCCTACTGTGATTCTACCCTCTGGTGCCCCACTATGAAAGACCAAAGAAATATCGAGGCTGTGTACCACAAATTAAATACACCAATCATGGGCTGAAAAGATACAAGTATCTTTTTATTACTGTACAGTTTACAAAGCAAAACAGATAGCTATCTGGCTCCCAACACCTCGCAGTGTGTACCAGCCGACACAGTGAGGAGAGAGAGTGATGAACATCTAAACACAGGCATATTTATACAATTTCTACAATATTTGCCAGCCTCTCTCCACGTTAATAATTTGTGGGCTAGAGTTTGTGCCTAGTTCACATGACAGATGTTACAATATTATACAAGGGATTAAAACAAGTGTACATGTCCATGAAAATACAATGATACTGTTGGTATTCGGATTCGCAGTAAGCCTTATTCCAAGATTCACTACAGTGCAGTTCAGCTAAAGCATACGATCGACTTTTACTCTTCATTGTTCTGGTGTTTATACGAGGATGAGGCTTGTGAGCGGAGACAACACTTGAATGACAGTTCGTATGAAGCGCAAGGTTTCTTTGCATAGGTAAACAGTCGGCTCTCGGTCAACCTAAACATTAACAAAGCTCAAAGGTTGTTTGGCTTGACTGCAAGTCGAAAACACAGTCCACCATTTTAGAACATGGAACAAAAAAATGTCGGATGAGTCTCAAAATGGCAGCTAAGTTAACCCAAAATCGGAACTTTACAACCCAGTTTTCTGCGTAACGCGAATGGGCTTAGGCCAATATTCATAATAAGGAGGTACTATATGATTACGGTTTAACAAACTCTCCTTTTGGCGTAAGCCAAGAGCTTTATTCAACCATTCACGTTACTCAAAACCCCCATGTCTCAATGTCCGTACATCCAGAATCACATTCCTCAGATATATCAATTGCCATTAGATCCTTGACAGTGATATCCTTCATTACAAAAACATTAGTCATTTTCTCAGGTGCACGTATTTTTGGTCCCAATGTACCTACAGATTACGCACAACATCTTCCTAACATCGAACATATGGCAGAAAGACATTGTATGCAACAACAACAGAACAATAGAATAGCAAGGGTTACCACTAAGACTGAAAAGAGCTTTCATCCCCAAAACCGTAGAAAGTCCCAGAACCTAGCACTAAGATCCCAATTTCCCTCGGGAACATGTACTTCTGTACTTAGGACATGCAGATTTTGTATTGCCTTGAATATGGTAGGGGAGGTGTCAGGCACAAAAACACAACAATCAGATTCCACCAATTTACATACTCCACCACGCTCAGCTAGGATGACGTCTAACACCATCCTATTCTGTAAAGCCACTAATCTAATTGCTTTCTGTTCCAACATCATATTGTATAATATATCAGTGGTTCTGTTGATAGTTCTCTCCAATACGCTTGCCAGTCTCCTAATATCCTCAGAGTTCATGATCTGTCCCCAAAATGGTACAAAGGATTTTGCTACATCACTCATGACCTGCGAAGGAGTATCACCGTTCTCGTCCCGCCTTGGACGAGCGCTAGAGACCTCAGAGGTGCTAGCTACAAATATCCCTGGTAGCAAGATACCCAAATAACAAGTATCCAGCCAATCTCTAGGTAGCCAAGGATAAGCTTCATTGCCACAGACAAAATAAACGGGGTCACCTACATAAAAAGGTCTGTCCTCAGTCGTCAGATTTGCAATATTGGTACAACCCTCAAAAGTACCCATTGACGGAGAACCATCCCTTTGTATGCAGAAGGAAACAGAGTTGGGGCTATGATTGATAGTGTAAGAAGGAGGGATGGCATCCCAGTTGCCTACAAGAGCCATTTTGAAAGAAATCAACGATTGGGAAGATCTAGAAAGTCTATTGGAAGGCCTCATAGAAGCAACATTGAGTTTGCTCCTATTTGAAAAAAGGGAACATCCCAGAGTCGTCAGGACTCGTCTTTCAAACTCATTCAAATTAGTCCCATCAAAGTTCCCAGAAATGCTATCATTCCAATGACCAAAGAATAGTGCCCTTAGAGAGGCGTAGCATGCAGTAGTCAAAGGAAGAGCATGATTATACCAGCCCAACCCTTTTTCTCATGCTGTGGCAAATGCGAACATATCGAGCAATTCATTCTATTCAGAATTGCACGGGTCGCATTCATGATTAATAAAAGAGTATTATTGTGGAAACACTGTCTGTGTTAGGAATCCCTAGAAGGTAGAGTGTGCAGATGCACAAAAGGTGAAGACTAGTGGGAACACTCTCGGTAGGTAATAAAGTCTCAAGTGGATGCACCCCCTCAATATACCAAAACCCAAGTGCTAGTTCAACTGTTAGACCAGTTAACATTATCACAAGAAAGCAGTAAGTCTTCAAGGACCATGATTTTTCATGCTCAATGTCTTTTTTAGCCACAAGACTGATTGGTTGCTTCGTACGAGTAGAGTTAGCGACGGGCATTGTTCCTCAAAGTTCGCTTCGAAAAGTCTCTGTGAAAAGCTCCTTAAATTCGTTCGTTGGTGATCTCCTGACCACGTGGTTTATCTTGCTTGAAGGTAGCCTTGCCGGTCCTGGCCAACTACTTATGTTTCTGTGAGAGAGTGGCAAGGGACTAGCTTCAACAGTGATTCCTCGTGGGCACAGCCGTGCTGTGCTGTAAGTCTAGTGCTGTGGTTGCAGATTGTACCTCAAGACCCCAGGTACGGCGTGATCTGCGAACAGAGTGTCCTTGCTTCCTGATGGAAGTGGTGAAACAGAAGCAAGATTGCTCAAGGGTGCAGAAAGATCCAAAGAAGAATTCAAAGAAAAAGCAGCAGTCTCCCCAGGCCCCACGGGCTCAGGAAGAATCTCCGAAACACCCTTGGTGTTGCTCAAGACAGGTTTATCTTGCGAAGCAGAACAAACAGTTTCCTTCTTTTCTTTGTCGTGGAGTAGCAAAGGGAAAGGTATTTTCTTGATGTACATCGTGTATATCCAGTTTCGCTTTCCGGCTACTCGCACAGAGGTCTGTGCGGCCAACAGCACCTGGAAAGGTCCTCTCCAATGCGGTGCGAGGCTGGATGCTCTTTCAACATTTTTTGTTAGTACCCAGTCCCCAGGTCAAAGTCGATGACCTGGCCCCTCGTATTTAACTGGGAGGGCTTCTCGCACCTGTTGATAAATCAAATACAAGTTTTGAGTTAACTGGTCAGGGTATTCAGCAGGAAGCAAATGCTTCACGTCTTTCAGTATTTTGGGTTTAGGTAGGTTCCAAATATTAGCTGGCCTCCCCATCACAATCTCATACGGGCAGAGTCCAGTTCTAGTCTGTGGGGTCGTCCTCATCGACAATAAAACTACTGGTAACGCATCTGGCCATTTCAGGTTACTGCTAGCGCAAACTTTTGCTAGCTTGTTCTTTATGATACCATTATAGCGCTCTACAAGTCCGGCACTCTGAGCGTGTCTGGCCAAATGGAACCGTTTATCGATCTGCAATCCTGTGCATACTTGCAGGATAACAGCAGCGATAAAATGTGGACCATTGTCCGACCAGATGACTCTCGGCAAACCAAACCTAGGAAAATATTCCTTAAGCATGGTTTTCGCTGTTGTCATTACTGTGGCATCTTTCACAGGTAAGGCTTCAACCCGCTTGCTAATGGCACAAATGACTACCAGAACGTACTTATAGTTGTAGCAGCATTCCATTTTGATGAAGTCAAAATGAATGACCTCAAAAGGCACAGAGGGGGGACCAAAACTACATCTCTGTGTCGCTGTACCCTTCCCCACATTATGCTGTAAGCATACCGTACAGTTTTGAACCAAACGCTCAGCAGTTTTTGAAATATTTACATTTACCCAAACAGGTTCTAGCAATTTACAAAATTTTCTAGCACATATATGAGTAGGACCATGAGCCATTGTGACCATGACCGTGACATAAGCATCGGGTAGCATCCATCTTTTTCTCTCGTTATCCACCCAACAACCTTCCTCATCCAGACTTCCTAAACCCTCAGCCCAGTGTTTGAGTTCTTTTGAAGTGGCATCAGCTTGAATATTTTTTATCATATAAATTCCTTCCTCTATTGTACAGGTAATCATAGCTTCTTTTGTTATATACATTTCTGAACACAAATCAGTAGCAGTCTGTTTCGCTATCCTGTCAGCAAAAAGGTTTCCTCTCCCTACATCATCTGTTACTTTCTGATGTGCAGCGCACTTCATGATTGCTAGTTGAGTAGGAAGAGCAAGTGCTGAGAGTAGCTGAACTATCAAGGTTCCATGTGGGATTTTAGTTCCGTGTGAGGTCAAGAAACCTCATGCTTCCCATAATCTACTGAAGTTGTGAACCACCCCAAAGGCATACTGGCTATCTGTAGATATATTTACTCTAAGCCCTTCGGAAATTTGTCAAGCTCGAGTCAGTGCGATAATCTCCTCGGCCTGCGCAGAGTTATGCAAGATTCTCTTGGTTTTCACAATCGTCCTTAATGTGGTGATAGCATAAGCAGCAGTGGATGTACCATCCAGAACTTTGAAGCAGGAGCCATCGCAAAACAGCTCCCCTTGTGGATCTTTCAATGGTGTATCATTTAAGTCAATTCTGCCTTTGGTTTCTTGCTCTGTAGTATAGAGACAGTCATGTGACATTTTGTCACTGCAAGCAATGTCTTGCAGAAGAGGGAATAATTCAGCCAGATTCAATAAGCAACACCTCTTAATTTGAATATGCAGTGCCAATAGGATCAGTTTGTACCTTGTTAATTGTGTGGAAGTAAGGTGTTGCATTTGCATTGTGTTAATAGAACGTCTATGGAGTGGGGTACCATCACAGTTAAAGAGTGACCTAAAACCAGACCCTCACATTGTTTTACAGACAGAGCAGCAGTAGCGACAGCTCTCAAACATCTTGGCAAAGCGCATGCAACAAGATCAAGTGTGGAGGAAACATAACCGCACAGTCTATTCTTCCCCCCATGTTCCTGCGTTAACACAGCCAATCAAAGCACATCTTCACATTCATGCACATACAACACGAAGGCCTTATCATAATTTGGTGTGCCCAAAACTGGTGCTGAACACACTGCAGTCTTGAGCAGATCAAAAGCTTTCTGGTGTTCTAAGTTCCACGGGAATGGCAAAGAAATGCCCTTTAATTAGGGATCCACTGTATACAGTAAGAAGCCATTCCTATCAAGGCACTGACCTCTTTCTGTGTATTTGGGACAGACATGCTAGAGATGCTTTTTATCTGTTCAGGTGTCAATCTTCTTCCCTTCTTTGACAGGAGATAGCCTAAATAGGCGACCTCCTGTCAGCAATGCTGAAACTTTTTCAATGAAGCTTTATGACCAGGCTCTGCCAGATGAATAAGCAAAAACACAGTGCCCTATTTGCAAGCAACTTCTGAGTCTGCAGCTAAGAGAAGATCGTCAACATATTGCAACAATGTACAAGTGGAAGGCAACTCAAGTGTATCGAGTTGCTATTTCAAAGCTCTACTATAGATGCTCGGACTCTCCGTGTACCCTTGTGGCACATGAGTGTATGTAAACGATCGTCCCCCTAAGGTGAACGCGAACAAATATCTACTATCCACATGTACAGGAATACTAAAGAAGGCATTCTTAAGATCCACCACACTGAAATGAGTAGCAGAAGCTGGAATCATTGTTAATATCGTGGTTACATCAGGCACAATTGGAAATTGTGGAGCAACAATATTTTATTGATAGCACGCAAATCAATAATAAAACGGAAAGGAATTCATTATCCCCTTTCTTATACACCGGTAAAGTTGGGCTATTGCACAAACTTCCTGCAATTTCCTTGATTACTCCACGATGGACAAAATCAGAAACTTTGCTCTTCAGAGCTTGCTCACCATCAACTGAAATCTTATATTGTGGAATTCGTGGAAACTTAGCTCCTGGCTTCAAAACAATTTTAACAGGTTCAATTTGCAAAATGCCGACATCATTGTCGTCAACCACCCATAAACACGCCAGAACTTCACTAAATTCAGGCAGTAAAGGTCTAGTCAAAAGCTGTGAGGCAGAAAATTGCTGGGGTGAAATCGTCAAACATACTCCATCCGAAGAACAATGAACTAACCCACATTTAATTCCTTCAACAGATTCAACCCCAACAGATTCTCACCACAATTTGTCATTAGAAGGAATGGACAGTGATCCGTGAATGGCCCCAGTGATATCGGTACCGGCTGAGAAACCGTACTAACCACTGCTGTGCCAGAAAACCCCACAGAAACGTTATTCTGCCCTGACAATGGAATATCTGGAACCCGTGAATGATCAATGGAACACTTCTGTGCTCTTGTATCTATCAAAAATAGATGCTTCCTATTCCCTACCTTCATCTCAAAATAGCGCCCTTTCTGATTGACAGGAATAGTTACTGGTTCCAGACCCTGCTTCGGGCTGCCTTAACGAAACAATATATCATCAAAGACAAGATCTTCAGAAGTATAGGCAGTTGAAGGATTATCAAAAATATTTCTGCTATCTGCACTAGGTTGCTGACTAACTTGCGAGAATGACTGTGGATTTTGAGCAAACTTGCTTCTACCAGGACCCCTACCCCAGGGCGGCCTCTGGATCATCTACCCAGGATACCATATGTGTTATTTGATCTTTGCTGAAGGATCGGGCATTGTGCTCGCCAATGACCCTCTTGTCTGCCATAAGCACATTGGTTCATGTGTACAGGACCCAACTGTGTATTACTTTGTGGAACAAACCGGCCTCTAAACTGTGTACGCCCACCTCTGGTTCCTCTAATTACCTGCTGCAACAATACTTTGGTTTTCAGGTCTCCCTTTCTCTTTTCAATCCTCTCTTTTTCATTATTGATCTATTTTCATAATACTGAGCCATATGCAATACTTCGGACTGTGATTTAGCTTGCCAAGCACTTTCGGAAGTCATGATATGTGATTGGATATCAGGCAACAATCCACGCACAAATGTATCCACAAACAACCTTTTCCGTGACTCAGTGCTTAAATCCTGTCTGCTAAAGTCTGAAAATACTTGTTCGAACCGATTAAAGAATTTGGTAGCACCTTCAGATTTCCCTTGGGTACAATCAGTGAGTTTGTCCCAAACAATCTTTCTCTTGGGAACCAGAGTTTTTAATTTCGTTACTATCCTTTCTGGCAAAGTCAGTATCACTTGCGGTGGTCTCTCACCAGTTTTTCTTTCTCCGTCTAACCGCACCAAGTTAACCCACATGTCACCCAGTCCTGCTTGATCATCTACAGTCCTAATCTGTTTCCATAAATCAGCAGGTAGGATCACGAGAAACAACAGGTCTATATCACCTAAGGTGAAAATTGATGAATGCAAGACAGATTCTATTTCTTTATAAAACCCTGTTGGATTTTTCCTAATGTCTGGGATCGACTGCCTAATAGTGTTCACTTCCTGTCTGGAGAACGGGACACGAACAAATTGTGACACATAGTGAGCTTCAATAGTAGTGGCTGCTGCGCCTGTTGCGGCATTAGCTGGAATCTCAACTTTAGGAACAAATGTTGGAGGAACCTCTCTCATAGGCAACTGAGTAGTAGGCAACTCCGAACGTTTGTTAATCAATAAAGCCAGATCGAGCTCTAAAGTGGTGGAAACAGTATCGGCCGCAAAGGCTCTCTTATAAATAATCATCAATTCTGCGGGACAACACATCTTTTTCTTCAAACATTCATCCTGCAGGTATTCTACCATTACCTGTAACACTTTCTTCTGCATTTCTAGCGCATACTGACTAAACGTATCATATACTTTTATGGGAGATATCGACACATCCAAAATCCATCTAAGCGCATCCCCTGTGCAAATTTGCGTCTCTTCACTCGTTGATTTACAAGGAGGAAGGAACCGTTTCTGCACATACAAAGTGTCCAATCTATCACCATCTACTTCATTATTCTGTAACCGTTCTAACTCCCTTCTTAACTCACAAACCCTTTCGACATGCTCATTTACTTTCTCCGCAGTATCCCTTGAATAAGCTAAAACATTCAAATCCCTCAACCCTTGTGGGACATCCATGTCCGTCAAATTATTCCACATTACAGCCAAATGTATTCCCATCCCTTCAATTAAAACATTCTGTTTGGGAATACTTTCTAGATCAAGAAGTGTAGCTAAGACAGCTGATTTCTCACCTTTCTCTATAAATTGCTTAGCCCATGCATACAAATCTCTCTTCTTATCTTTAGAAACTGTACTACGAGTCACTACTTTTGATTCAGCACTCACTCATTCATCAGCTACAAGCAGAGCAGAACCGCTTGGGAAAGAAAGAGAAGACAAATCGTTTACAACAGATAGTAGAAACACCACCGCTGGCAACAAAGACGGAATCTCAGGAACAGTAATAGTGGGTAAAGGTGGAGATGCAGAAGGAGAAACAACAATGGGAATTGGAGCAACAGCTGGCAGCGAAGGAACAACGGGAAGAACAGGGATTGCTACGGGAGGAGGTGCAACAGCGGGAAGAGGTAAGACAGCATGAAGAGGTACATAAGGAGGTGGTGCAGTAGCACAAGGCCTATGTTCATTTAAAAGTTTATCAATTAGCTCATCTGAGACATGAATATCTTTAGATGGATACATTTTCTGTACACCAAGTTGAAAAGCCCTATAGATGTTTCTAACAGACTCTGACTGTTTCTGCTGATCATACAATAATGCCTTTTCTGAATTTGACATATGACAACGTGCAAGCTTCTCTTTACTCTTAAGTTACTGCATAGCTTCTTTTTTCCAATTCTGAATTACATCAAATGCTGCAGGTCTAGCTTTTTTCTTTAACAATATAGACTCTAAATACTCTGTTCAGTTAATCTCAAAACAACCATTGACTGGCCACTGAAATTCGGAAGCATGTCTAGTTTGTCTGTGCTAAATATTGTTGAATACTATACTACCAATGCCGTACTTACAGTACATAGTACATGCCGGCAACCCCTCCTGTAGCGCCAGTTGGCCAAATTCCAAAGATTGTCTGTCTCTGCAGAATAATACCCTGAAACAGGCAATTTCCCAGGCATGTCAGATCACTGGTTTTCCCTGGCGTTGTTTCTGCTCGCGAGTACAAATCTGCAACCAAATATCAGGATACTTAGGAATCGGGACACGACTCACCTGATTACAAAGGACTAAGGAGGTCCAATTGGATTACAAAGCACAAAGGACCCTCGTGGTTGGTGATTTCGGCAAAACTGCCTGCATCGATATAGAGACCCTCATCAAGATGCCTTCTTGAACTGTGTGCTCACCGTCCAGGGATCAGATCATGCAGTACTGTCGAGGTGTTGCGTCTCATACAAAGGGGGACCCTTTTTTCTCACCGTCCGATCCAGGTCCGATAGCCGAGTCTTTTCTTCAACGAGGTGGCATCAATCTTGAGGGTCCCTATTTGGGCACCATCTGAAAGACCAAAGAAATATCAAGGCTGAGTACCACAAATGAAATACGCTAATCACGGGCTGAAAAGATACAAGTAACTTTTATTACTGTACAGTTTACAAAGCAACACAGATAGCTATCTGGCTCCCAACACCTCCCAGTGTGTACCAGCCCACACAGTGAGGAGAGAGCGTGCTGGACATCTAAACACAGGCATTATACAAATTCTACAATATTGTTCAGCCTCTCTCCACGTTAATAATTTGTGGGCTAGAGTGTGTGCCTAGTTCACATGACACATGTTGCAATATCATACAAGGGATTAAAACAAGTGTACATGTCCATGAAAATACAATGATACTGTTGGTTCTCGGATCCATGATAAGCCGTATTCCAAGAGTCACTACAATGCAGTTCAGCTAAAGCATACGATCGACGTTTACTCTTCATTGTTCCGATGTTTATACGAGGATGAGGCTTGTGAGCGCAGACACCACTTGAATGGCAGTTCGTATGAAGAGCAAGGTTTCTTTGCATAGGTTAAACAGTCGGCTCTCAGTCAACCTAAACATTAACAAAGCTCAAAGGTTGTTCGGCATGACTGCAAATCAAAAACACAGTCCACCATTTTAGAACATGGAACATGAGTTCAAATCAAAATGGCGGATGAGTCTCAAAATGGCGGCAAAGTTAACCCAAAATCTGAACTTTACAACGTGGTTTTCTGTGTAACGCGAATCCCTAATATTCTACTGCGGATTTGGTCCCTGGTGTCCCACTGCAATGTGTGCCCTCCTGTGGTGTTTCTTTATGGTGCCTCACTATATCTGTGCTCCTTTGTGTTCCACCATAATAAAGGCCCCACTCTTATTTTGCTTTCTAGTGTCCCACTGAGATGTTGCTCCCTGGTACTTCATCGTAATTTCTGCTCGGATGTGATTTTGCCTGCTGCTGTCCCATTGCGATATATGCTGTGATGTTGCTCCTTGGTATCCCACTATACATTTGCTCCTGGATGCTCCACCATAACGCATGTCCTACTGTGATTTTGCTCCTTGGTGCCCCACCGCAATATGTACCAAACTTTGATTTTCCTATCTGTTGTCCAACTATAACTTTGCTCCCTGTTCTCTCATTGTAATAGATGGCTTACTGTAATTTTCTCCCCATAACCCCAGTATAATGTTACTCTTTTGGGCCCCAACATAATATGTGAACAACCGTGATTCTGCTCCCAGGTGTTTCACTATACCTTTCCTCCTTGCGCCAAGAGTTAAAACCATGTTGTCCCTTACCTTAAATGTACAAACAGACTTATGTGTAATGTGAAAGGGCAGGGGAGTTTAACATTGTACATGTTACCAGGGAATATTATATCTCCAGCCCAAAAACACACACAGGCTGAAAACTACACACATGCACCTCGAAAGCTGTGCATGCATACATAAATGGACAGTTGCCTGTGTAAATAGATTGAAAGCAGTGCACACACACCTGTGCATTTAAGGCTCCACACATAGATGAATTCAATGTCACACACCACACAGGTATAGGCTGAAACTCACACATACATGTTTAGTGAAAGTCACATACACATGTTCAGAAAAGCTATACAGGCCCATTTTCTGAAAAGACTGCACACACATGTATTCAGAGCTGAGTGGAAGAATATTTTAAAGTATATTTTTTCAAATTCAAACTTGCAGGATGCAAATTAAGTTGACCATTCCCTACGTTAAATTACCTGCACATAGCCAATATATTCACAACCCCACACTTATACAAGGGAGATACGTTAAAGGAAGATTTGTTTAAAATACTATGGGCCTCATTACACGGAAGGCAGCCGCGGAATGAATGGTGCCGGTAAGGGACCAGCACCGTTCCATCCGGGCTGCCACATTATGAGGTCTGCAGCGGGTCCCGCTCCGGACGCCTGGCCAGACCAGATGTTCAGAGCGGGACCCGCTAGCAGACCAGGATGCTAACAACGGGCCTGTCATTAACAGGCCTATTGTAAGCATCCTCCCCATTCCCATTGAGCCCTATGGGAATGGGGATGTACCGGGTCCGGGTTCCGCGAAAGGGAATTACTGGGCCCTCCAAGGTCAGAATGGCCTGGTAAGTCCCATTTTGCAGGACCCAGACCCGGTACCCAGTGGGGGGTAGCCATGCCGCTAAAAACAGCATGGCTACCTCCAAACTCTTAATGAAGCCCTATGTCTTAAAATAATTTCTCTAATATCAAACTTGACTTGAAACTGGAGAAAAACAAGTATTTGGAAAAGTGGTTTGAAAGCACCAGGGCAAAAATTGCCCTCTGGCAAAAAAACATTTTCACCGCATTATTGCAAGAGGGCAAAGTTTGCTCTAGTGCTAATATGAAATGGTATTAGCCCTAGGGCAAACTTTGCCCTGGTGGAAAACGCTTTGAAATGTATCTTTTTGCACAGTTGCAGTTTTTTCCCTGGTGCTTATACCATGCCAAACTGCACTTGTCATAGTGAAATTGTTGTCTAATATGTCACATTGTTTTTAAAAACATGGCAAACTTTGCCCTAGTGCTAATACTGTGCAACTTTGCGCTTGCACCGGTGCAACATTTCTGTAATCTGGCCACTGGTTTCAACGAAACTCCGACCAGAGTTGCTGCATCATTGCCATCAACCTTGCATAATCCAGAAAGGTCAGCGGTATCATTGGGTGCAACTGTTTAAACTCCTGTTACGCTGCCGCCCTATTTCCAAGATATAAATCTTCAATCATTCACTGGCACCTGTTTGCCTCACCTCCCATCTGAGTCCACCAACTATCACTATGCCACATGCAACTACTGCTTAACAGCATCTCAGGTAAGTACACAATATTATTGTCTGGTGCCCCTGTCACTCATCTCCAAACTCTAATCAGGGTGCATATTGGCATCGGCAGGTTCTTTAATTCCCTCTCAGTGGCCCCAATCAACACAAACAACTGCGCCAGATGGCACATCCCTTCTATCCTTGGTATCACGTCTTCTCTGGGAGTTTAGAACCAATCAACTACATGTTGTAATGACACTGCCCAATAATAAGCTAGGGATACCCATACCCCACTGTCCGCGGGCAATTGCAATGTCAACAGCGCTACTCTCAGAGACTCAGCCTTCCAAATACGTTTCCTCAGTAACCTAACAATCCTCTACAAGCATTCTGTTGGTAGTGTAATAGGAATTGTTGGAACATGTATAACATTCTTGGTAGTACTATCATCTTTGCCAACCCACTCAACTCATTACAGGCAGCGGGGACATTTTCCCATAAATGTACTGCTTTGTCAAACTTGAGCAGCACCTTCTCCATATTTTGCTGGTACACCCATTGCATATCTTGACTCACCTGGAAACAATTCACATCTTAATGAGATCTGACTGCGAAAAGTGAAGATGTGCCAAAGATGGAAGCGACTGTTGTGTCTTCATACGTGAGTGAGGAGTGTCATTGTGTGTGAATATATCACAATTTTTCTGACTTAGGCCTGTTAGGAAAGTTTGTTATATGGACTTTAAACACTTCTGCTGTATGGTTGTCAGAGTGATTCAATTATGATTGTATAACATTTTGGTGTTCACTTGCATTAACTTTGAAGTTTCCATTAGGTTTCTGCTATGATAGGATGATATGATATGATATGATATTTTATTTATATAGCGCCTATACCCAATGTGTTTCAAAGTGCTTCATGACAAGGGAGGGAACAAGGGAAAAAACAAAACATTCTTACAGGCCATGAACAACAAGAATGTGAAATTAACTATCGTACTCAGTCTAGCAACATTTCAGATAGTGCAACTGCTAAAACACAGATAGGAAGGAAATGGGAACAGACAGGCGACTACTGTACTAGGCCTGGCGGCATTTCAGGTAGAGCCAGAAAATTAAACAAGGTGAGGGAGTGGGGAAGAGAGAGGAGGGAGAGGAACAAAACAAGCGATTATCGTACTAGGCCTGACGACATTTCAGATAGTGCTGGAGGGGGGTCTGGGATATAAAGCAAGGGGGGAGGAGATAAACATTTGTTACTATCAGAATAGGTCCAGGGACAATTCTGAGAGAGTAAGTGCACAGAATACAGCCAGGATACCTTTTCTATTTTTCCTCTTAAGGGTCGCCATTGTCTCTCGGAGACTTGTTTATGGGTCTGTAATTGATTGTTAATGTCTCTGTGATGATGCTATTAATTTGAGGGTGGTACACAGGTACATTCAGTTCAATCGTGATGAAACATTGGTCTGGCCAAATCTGTATGGCCGAGGCAAGCTCATTAATGGTGATGCTGAAGGATACGATAGTGCCAATCCCTGTGTGTGGGGTCTTGGACTAATCAGCCAAAGCCCAAGGCATAGTGAATACCCACTCTTGTGCCTCCTTATTTGAGGAGATGTCTATGCATATGTGTACGTTTCCCATAACCACTCTTTTATTTGCAGGGTATTGCTTGAACAGCATTATGTCCAGCCAGTTGCATATGAATGAGGTGTTGTAGCTTGATGGATGATATGCAATCAGTATAGTTATGCAATCATATGTGTTGATAGTACATTTGGTCAGCAGGTGCTTAAATTAGTGCTATGTATTGGTTGGGGTAGTTGTGCATATAAGGACATATAGATATTCCAAAGCCACAATTGTGAGTTTTGTCTCTGTGTTCTTGTAGTGGATTGCATATCTTGTTGTTACTTTAAAATCTGTTGAAATTATGAATTTATTTATTTATTTATTTTTTTTGGAAGTTATAGTTTATTACAAACTTTTATTACAAAACATTCACTTCACCGCTATTCCCATTTTCTCTTTCCCAACTCTATTTATAGTCCGGTGGACTCACAGCTCATCGCTATCGTCGACATCACTTTCTGTTCAGATACAGTCTATCACTGAATCCATGAAGTTTATGACTGCGCATGTCAAGTGGACCGAGCTTCCACTTAGGATGCGAAGCCACCAATCATCCATATTCATGTTCAAGGGCGCGAACTTCGCTAGGTGGAGTGTTCGTAGATCTTTGAGGATTGTACATTCTACTATTAAGTGTCTAGTGGATTCTACTGCAGCGCCACAGTGTCTACAGATATTATCCAAAGTGGACTGATCGTGTCTCATGAATAGCATTTCCTTTACTTTAATGACATTTAGTCGCAGGCGGAGAAATTTATCTCGATGGTAACGTGATGGAAATTGCACCAAGTAGCTTGGCATTACGTTCCGTTTATTTTTTATAGGTCCAAGTTTTAGTGCAGATGCTAACCCATCTAGTTTTTCTAAGTTTGTCATCCAGGCCCATTCATATATCTTGCGTTTTGCAATTTGGGGTTGCGCAAAAAGCAGCTCCATCTTGATGTCTGCAGCAAGCATGATCTCCCTTACACCTTGGCCCCATTTTAAAGTTAAATCTGTGTGCGGATGTCCGATTGATGTGGCAAATATTTCATACGCTGGTTCCGGATTTGGTATCTGCATCTTTCGTAGGAGCGCTAGAGATTTCCAAAGGACACTAGAGTATAATTCATCTAGAGCCAACTCGTGTCTAATGGCAATAAGTGAAACATGTTTAGGTAGCTGTAACACTGTCTTCCAAAACATGCTTTCAAGCTTGGCCCAAATTTGATAGTCTAAGTTCCACCCAGCTTCTGACCCGAAGGTGATGGTGGGTATTGCCTTTTGATAGTAGAATGTTCTGACAGGTATTAGTGAAAATTTGCCATAAAGATTGTGGATTCGACGACCTTGAAGTGCCAGCGTTTTCATACGTTGTGTGATATCCTGTACCCAGCTCCATTCTCGGATCGACTTATTTATCGTTATCCCAAGATATCGGATATCGTTAATTTCAGCAATTGGATTATCGTCGATCTTCCACACAAAGTTTTTATTTTTGGGGCCTTTGGCCGATCCAATTTGCATTATTTTAGTTTTATTTACATTTATTTTTAAGTCATTTGTGGTTATATATTGGTGTAATTTAGTTAAGAGACGTTGCAGTCCTATCTGGGTTGTGTCAACTAGAACAATGTCGACAGCATACGTTAAGCAATTGATATGCTGTCCATTTACTTTTGGCGGAAAACACTTTACATTTCTTAGTGCCAAAGGCATGTCCGCGATGTAAAGTTTAAATAGGCACGCAGCAATCGGGCAGCCTTGTTTCACGCCCCTATGTGTCATCACTGAGTCTGACAAATTTCCTTTTTCGTTTAGTCGGATCTGTATGGATGTCGTCGTGTGTAGAGCTTTAATGGGTTGTAATAAGTTGTCTGGGCAGCCCCACGTGGTTAGCTTCTGCCATAGTTTTGTACGGTTTATTGTATTGAATGCTTGATGCATATCGATAAAGGCCATGAATAACTTTGACCGTTTTTCTATGGAGTTCAATTTTAGTATGGTTACCAGGGTCAAGTTGATTTCTGTGCCGACTCCCTTAGTGAAGCCGGTTTGATGGCAATCATTGATATTCTTCGACTTAGCCCAAGCAGAGAGTTTCTTTTGTAAGAAGCCAGCAAACACCTTACCGATTGTATCGAGTAAAGCGATTGGGCGGTAGTTTGCCGGATCCGCCCGATTTCCCTTCTTAAAGATGGGTACTATAATCGCTGTTGTCCAAGAGGGCGGGATTTTTCTAAGCTCTGCGATCTTTGCAAACAGGTTACCAATGAAGATCGCCCATTCTTGTTTATTGGCTTTCAACATCATATTTGTGATGCCATCAGGACCCGCTGCACAAGAGTTATTAAGCTTTGATATGGCCGCAATGATATCTTCGATATTCTCGTTACAGTCCCATTTAGCTTTGGTTTCTATTTGTGCTGGAATCATTTGGTTGGTTTCAATCGCAAACACTTTGCTAAAGTGGCTTTTCCAGTCACTCTCAGCGACTCCACTAGCCATTGTATCGGCTTGATTGCAAGAAAATTTGTTCATAATTCTCCAAATTTCTCTGCAGTTATTTGATTTTATACAGTTTAACATGTCTTCACCACGTTCTTGGTCGCGCATATGGGCATATGATTTCACCCAATTTCGGTATTTTTGTTTGCGTTTTTTTATCCTTGTATCCGTACCCACCCCTCCCTCTGTTTTTAATCTATGTATGTCTTTATGCAATTTCTTTTTTTCCTTCTTGACTTTGAGACTCCAATCATGGGCGTGTATTTTGTCTGGTTACATCTTCAAGAGAGAAATTTCTTTCCTGCATGGTAAGAGCACACAATAATTTAACGCTGTGTCCTTGGACCATGTCAAGTTTTGGAAGTCTTTGTCCAGCCTAGTTATTTGTTTGCTGTTTATTCTTAGTCTATTTTGCCCATTATTTATCTCTAAGCTCTGGTTCATTTTCATTCCATCTGGTTTTGAAGGGAGAGTCATAGTTAGAACTAGAGCATTGTGGTCGCTGTTTGTTGTCTCCAAAATTCTCAAGTTCTTGATTTTATGCCATGAGTGCTTTGAGATCCAGAAATAATCCAAAATTTTTTTGTGGCCCATATTATTCCAGGTATATTTCGGTGGTATGTCGCCCTCTACACGTCCATTTATCATTTCACAATCTCTTGAGTCCATTGCGAGTGACCATAGTGCACTTCTCGAATGTTGGCGTGACACTTCTTTCCTGGTCTCTACAATACAACATCTGTTTGAGTCAAACCAGGATGTGTTCATGTCGCCGCAAACAAGGGTACAAATTTCACCATCTATTTGTTGATATTGAATAGGCCAGGTCTCAGTAAGACCAAGAAACACGAGGTGTTGACTTCCAGTCATGCTGTAACTATTTACAGCATCCTTGATTGATGATCTGGCAGAGACCAGGGCCATGTTTACTTTCTTCTAGGTTTCATGATATTTGAAGTGAGTCACGCCACCTTGTTTTTTAATATTCTGGGTGTGCATATCTGTGAGGCGAATGGTGCCAAGGAATTCCTTTATTCGGCATCTTGCCTTCTAACAGTGGATTGGTTATGGTGGTGAGCGGCAGGTTTTGTCGTTATTGGTTTCTCTCTTTCAGCATTGCTTTCTTTAAGTGTTTTAATAGTTGGGTGTTAGTCCCTGATTTCATAGTTGTTATCATATGGCACAGTATCCAAATATTCACAGCCACACTCGTGATACTAGAGTTGAAAGTCAATGTGTACATTGATAATGACTATGGGTATAGCAAACACTACAACTTGAACCTTGAGAGTACACACAGACCTCTGCAGTAATTGCACTAGCCTGTTCGGTTGTCACCATCTACGATGTCGCAATCGTGTCACAGCGACTGAAACACACAAAGGTTGTTTGCTTGTACAGTAAATTTAGGGGACGATCTTCACCTCAGCCTGTAGAAGGGTCTTCCCAGTTGATTAATGGAGTTTTTGTTGAAGTTTTGTTGCTGAAATCCGGGCCCTGACCCGGAGGCAGTGGGAATGTTTGATGGAAGTGCTTGCAATACAGATTGGCCAAGTGTATGGAAAGTGACCAATGCAGAAAAACAACACAATATTCCTGCTGTAATGACATTAGCCATTAATTACAGGACTGGGAATGCGTGCTGGTGTCATTGTTCTTCATTGGCAGGTCCAAAGCACCAGCCACAACCATAGTAAATACGTCTGAGTTTGTGATCACTTTTTTATAGCATACTTTGCAAAATCACTTCCCTCTAAGAGTGTCCATGGTTAGTCAGAGGCGAGGCATCAATCCTCTACAGTAATATCTGGAGGGCCTTGCAACAAACTGAAGTTCCATTGGTGGCCATAACAGGAAGCAGTTGTTCCAAAGTGTGGGATTTTAAGTACAGTGGAGGCTCAGCCATATGGGGCACTTGGCAACCTCATCTTCCCCCAACCCCACACCACCCACACCACCCACACATTTCCAGACCCTCCAGGTCCTGCAAATAAAAAAAAACAAAGAAGCAAAATAAAAAACAGAACATGTAAAAAGAAGTGCATGCACGTTATGGACCGACTGATTTCAACACTCTCCATAATAATGCACATGTATTTTTATTTGTAAAGAATCTAAAACATTTATATTCTTTGCAAATGCAAATAATGGTGGTTTCCCTTATGCCCTGCACAGCACTTTACATGAGCGAAGGCCGGCAAGTAAAGCGCCCATGGCTTCACTCATGTAGGAGACCACGGGTGACGTCAGCCCTTCAAGATCCCTCGAGGTTGCTGGTAAAAACAGTCCTGACGGCATCCTAAAAAAGGCTCTTCAGCCCTCCCTCTGCCTGTCTTTCTGAGGCCAGGGGCGGGTCAGAATGCTGGCCCTGCCCTCTGCCTAATAGAGAAATAGGCAGGAGGAAGGGTGATGGACGTCTCCTGACCCTCTTCAAACAACGTAATGATGTTGGAAGAAGAGGGGGAAAAACTTGGCCTTCCAGAGGAGATCACCATTGTGGCCCACTCAGATAAGTGTTTGAAAATGCAAAGATCGTGTGTCTGTGTCAGAGAGAGAGATATTGTATTTTTAATGTCTTTGTGCATGACTGTATGTACTTGAATTAAGTGTTCTGGTGAGTGCTGTGTGTTTGACTGATGAGAGAGGCTGTGTGGGTGCGTGACTGCTTGTGGGGATGTTGTTTGTGTATTTGAGGCCCTGATTGTGAGTTCCTTCTAAAATACGGAAAGTGTCGTTCCGTAATAAAAAGACACTTTTATTATTTTACACAGGGCTTGCAATCAGGCCCTGAATGTGTGTATCTGTGTAAGTGTTCTGGTGAGTGTCGTGTATGATTGAGAGAGAGGCTGTGTGGGTGCCTGGCTGCTTGTGGGAATGCTATGAATGTGTTGATGAATGTGTGAGTACGTGTTCTGGGGTGTGCAGAGTGCATGATTGAATGGAACTGTGTGACTGCGACTGCTTGTGTGCATTGTGTGTACGTGCATGAGTGAAGTGTTCTGTTGGGCACCATGCGAATGAACCATTCACACGGTGTCAAGCAGAACACTTACTCAGGTAGATGCATATATTCGTATATGACACACCCTTGCAGCTTCTCTCGATCATTCAGTTATTGAGAGGCTGTATGGGAGCGTGACTGTCTGCATGGATATATGAGCGTGCATATCTGCGCGAGTGAAGTGTTCTAGTGGGTGTCATGTGCATGATTGCGAGAGACTGCATAGATGCATGTGTAAATTAATGTGTGTGTGTGTGTGTGTGTGAGCTTGGGTTTGAAGGGGACATTGGAGCAGGGCAATACCAAAGTGAGAAATCATGTTCTTACTGACTGCATGCACTGCACATTGCCATAAAGAACATGTTTTCTTACCTTGGTGTTGCCCTGGTCTAATGCCCCCTCCAAGCCCACACACACGCACGTTCATATACACACGACCAGTTACACGCCCATACAGCTTTCTTGGTGTTGCGTGAAGGACTGAGAGGGGCTGTAAGGGTGTGTGACTGCTTTCTTTGAAAGTGTGGGCTTGGCCTTGAAGGGGTTATTGGTGCAGCAGTGGTGGCTCCTCCATAATGGGCTAGGGCACGCCGAACCACCGGCACCCCGCCCATTATGGAGGAGCCAGCCCAGTGTAAACATTGAGCACTCCCTCCGCTTCTTTTTGCAGTTGAAGGAGCGCTACTGGGCTGGTATTGAACTGTGAGCCGCAAATGCTCAATGAGCCATGCAAGGCTGGGGCATTTTGCTTCCCAGCCTTGCATAGCCCATTGGGAATGCAGGCTGGGGAATTGTATGTTTGTATGTGCGAGGAAGGGGGCACTCCTGTGGCTCCCGGCATAGACACACTGAGAAGGGCCCTTCATCATCAGCGCCCTGGCTCCTGCGTGCATGTGCGCTTCCTGATTCCAATTTGTGCAGGAGCTGGAGCGCTAGGTGGAAACTTCAGGGCCAGGGCAGAGTGTAAATTGATGTTTATTTAAATATGTGTATGGGTGCATGGATGCTCGTATTGTGAATGAGGGTATGATGATGGGTGCACGTGTGAGTGAGCAAGGGCATGCTGTGTGTGAATATTGTGTAAATGTGTGTGTGTGCTTGTGCTTTCCGGGAAGCAGATTTTGGTTGGGGCATGGTTGTATAACAATGACATTAAAAAAATGCCTTTGTTGCACAACATCCCTCCCTCCCCACCAGCCAAGATAAACTCCCCTTCCAGGAGACAGGGATGGTATTTTCTTTTACTGGGCATCCATGATAGATATCTGCTAAAGATTGCCATGCCCGCACCCTCTGCCTCCCACCGCTTCACATACATACACGATTGCATTGATTTGTTCATGTGGGAGGAGCTGGGGCCCAGGGGGTGGGCATGTTCATTTTTTACTGGGCATCTATGATAGATGTCCTGTAAAAAATACCATGCCTGACCACTGGGTCCCCCAGCACCTCACATAAATACATAATCACATTGATTGTGTGTGTGGGGGGGGGGGGGGGGTGCTGGGAGTTCCAAGCCAAGCCATGGCATTTTAATAGCCATCTGTAATAGATGCCCAATAAACATTGCCATGCCTGAGCCCCCCCCACCTGACCCTCCCCAAGCTCCTTGCATGCACACACATGATAATTGGTGTCTTCGCGGTGCTGGGTACCACAGAGGGCAGGCATGGCATTATTTACTGTGCATCTATGACCAGTAAAACCTGCTGTGGCTGCCCCCTTGCACCACAGACCTGCACACATAATCTGCCCCCCAGACTCCCAGCACCTTGCGCGAACACACACATACATAATCACATTCATAATTAATGTGATTATGTGTCTGTGTGAGGCGTTGTCGCACTATGGGGCAGTCATAGCATTTTTTATTGGTCATCTATGATGTGTTATTATGTGGCTAGAGTGGCATTTTGGGGCAGCTTGCCTAAGCATTTCTTACTATGGCATGATGTATTTGGCATCTTTGATAAAGCAAGCATGATAAGTGTTAGTGTGTGTCTACAATGGCATTTTGGTGGAGCTAGTTTAGCCCTTTCTTATCACTGCATGACATTTTGTATTTGGCATCATTGAAAAAGCAAGCCTGATACGAGTTATTATGTAGTTAGAGTAGAATTTTAGTGCACCCAGTTTGGACATGTTGTCATACTGTGACATGCATCTTAATGGTAAAGCCAACTGGAGTATGTCCTTATGCGGGGATACGACCATATGTTGCCAGAACAAGCATGGCTGTGGTTTCTTCTAGTATCATTACTGGCATTATGCGCAAAGCAAACATGAGTAGGTTCTTATATGGGAATAGAGGCATATATTAGTGCAGCCAACAATGAAATGTATGGTCACAGGCAGCATGCAAATGTTTTTATATTCTAGCACATATTGTGGGCAAGACTTCATGAACATGTCTTGGAGAAATACTCCTGTGCACTGCTGGTGACTTGCATCTATTAGAATTTATCATGAGTTATACTACAAAACAAATTTCAAACTGTTTGGCTTTTTACAGATTTTTTCAAACAAATGTTGTGTAAAATGCATCATTTTAACCCATGATTTTAATACATTTCTCAGGGGGAATAACCCCCCCCCAATCCCTGATTCTCCCTTGATAGGTTTGGGCTCCCTCACTACACTTGGTCGCTAGGGCATATTTGCTTGAAATATTTATGCCCTTGCACTAAAAAATTTCACCAGCCGCCGTTGCTTTTGACGGTGTGTCTCTTGTTTCTTTCAGAGGTGAAATTAGATTTTGACATAGTTAACGGTTGTTCCTCAAAAACGTAAGTGCTCTATTGGTGGTAAGACACTGGATTCATTGAAACAAGGGTGCCTGGTCAAGCTCAATGGATGCCTTCATGGAAAAGACAGAGAGACCATTTTAACTACCAGGACCAGTAAAATTGCTTCCATGTTTTTGAGAAGTGGTTGAGATATTCTTACTACTGTGCTCTGCTTGCTATTTCTGCGTGTGCATCCCCTGGATAAACACAAGTCTGGTTTAATAGGCTACACAACTGTTCATTTAATTATACTACAGTGTTTGTTTGTTTAATGAAAAAACCTCAGTAAAACCTTTATATAAAATGGAGCCAAGGTGGCTAGAAATTGCGAATCAGGGGAATGGAACTGAAACATTATATTTTTATTTTATTGGACTCAGTTGAAAGACCTCTGCCCGGCTGTCTAGCTTCCAGATAAAGCAGTGGAGCAGTTATATTATTTAGACTCAGGCCCATCACTGGTGACCCTGAGATATAGATCCACCTGGTGGGCTGGACTGATGCCTTTTTCACATGTACACAAGTAACCCCTCAATTGAGCAGCTGATTCCTACCCCTCTTATGGGTGTGGACTTGTGGTTGATCGCTGGTAACTCTTCAGCCATCTGAAGCTAGTGGAAGGTCTGTGTGCCTTTCTCATCTACCTTAGTTGGCAGAGGACTGATGCTGTCCAGAGGAGGCAGAAACCCACAATTAGGGCCTTGGTTACAGTGGGGAGAATCAGAAGCAAATGAAGACGACTACCAAAATTCAAAGTGATAGGTGCAGAAATAGTGCCTTTCCCTGCTTCACTTGTATAATATTTCTTCCATTTGTACGAATAGGGTGCACCTCTGGAATGCAGGTAGTCATCTGCACACCTGAGAGACATCCCTCGACACATGGTCCGGATAGTGCCACAAGCTAAACCATCTCAGGAACAATATTGGGTCTTGAATACATTTCACCCGAAGACTGAATTTTGAATAGTTTCATGTTGACAGCCAGAAATGAAGAAATGTCCACGGTAAAAACACTCACTGCTAACCGGAGAACATTTTGAAGTGAGGTTTCCCTGCTGCACCTGAAAAATAAAGCCCAAATGAAGCAATACTGAATTTGTTTTCTCTAATGTAATTGTGTACTGTGTTTTCCAACAACTTTTCGATTATTTTACAAAGTTTAAAAAAACAGGGATGATGTTATATAATATATTATTGTGTAAACATGTTGGAAGGCAGTGGTTCTTTTGTATTGGTTTGAATAACACGTATGTTCAATTCAGCCCGTTATTGTGCTGACTTCAAGTTGCCCAGAGTTTCACCTCAGAGCAGCCCCCAGTTTTTGAAACTCCTTGGCAGAGTAGAATGTTAGAAAAATAGTCCAAATATTTTCAAACTAAAATCAAATCTATGGTCCTCCAGGAGATTATCATCTGTTGGTCAGAAACTGTATGTTTCATGATTGACCCTCAAAGGGAAATTCTTTCAGCTAATTTGGCACCTTTGAACTCTGCCCAGCAATAAAACCATCAAAAAGTTAAAATGAATACAGGCGAACAAAAAAGGTCTGCCATCACATTTCGAATCAATCATTCGCTGAACCCATCGCATAGGATTGTTTGTATGAGTCATGTGCTGAAGCATGAAATGTTGTCCCTAGGGCAAATGTAGGACATGATTCAAATATTGCATTATACATAGAAATTAATTTGGCTCCTAACTCTGAAACCATACCAGTTACAAACATAGGCTGGGTTTATTTCGGAGCTGAGAGTCTCCTCTTTAATCTGATACCAAATTCACATTCCCTATGTAATAAACAAAGTAAAAAACGTGTAACTCAAACAAGAACAGAGTGAGTGCAGTGCCTCATACAAAGAGACTCCTAAGTGCTCAGAAAATACAAACATTCTTACTTGAAAACTCACGCTATCCCTCTTAATTCTCCACTCGTAAAAAGATGTCAGCAAAATTCTATTTCGTTATTTATTTCAAAAGAACGTTATTTTCTTACGCCATTCGTCCTTCCCGTGCCATATGATGTCTGACTATGAGGCAACCAAAGGGAAAGATCGAGCCAATCAAACAGTGTGGTATAATCATGACATAAGCATAGGAATATTTTACACTTTAAAAGTGGGCACATACAGGGGATAGTATTATGATTCTGTCTCTGGAAAAGCTGCAGGAAGGAATACTACCTGGTCCTATAGGATGGATGGATTAATGAGGGAGACCAATTTAAGGCCAATATTCTCAAAAGGGTTCTAAAGCAACCTTTCTGCCCTCACTTATGACCAGCATTCTTGATGAAATTGGTTAGAGCTGTCTTTCTGATTGGTTGGTGCATAGTTTGTCTTGTCCGTACAAGGGGCTAAACCTGTGAAAGGGCTGAAACTGGAGCCAGGAGAGTTTTCCTCCTTGGAAATGGGATCCCATTGGGCCCGTGGAGGTTGGCTTTGGCACTCATGTCAGGAACTGGTGCTCAGCCCTTTCTTTGCTTCCATTACTTGCAGCAAATAGATAATTCACTTGGAAGGCCCCAGACTTTTGTGAAAAAGCCAGACTACAATGCTTGCTTGTCATGATATATTTTGTCAACTGGCACATGTCTGCCAATGTGTGTGAGTGCAGGCCCAGCTAAAGATGTGTGGGGCCCATTTCAACATGCTTAGAGCGGAAAGCAGCCTGAGGCACCCGTGGGGGGGGATACATTATAATGGAGATAAAGATAATGTTAATAGACACCAATTACCCTGATACCGCGAGCCAGCAGAAAACTGAAATGCTGAATTCCAGCTGAATAGCTATGAATCCTCCTTTGCAAGCAAGTGGCTGTTGTGGAGGAACCATTTTTGAAAGGCGACAAGGTGATAACTCTTTTGTTTTCCCCAATGGAAATGCAGGTCAGACATGCTCCAGCAAAGGACTCGGCCTTTCACCCTTCTCAGGTCGGCAAAAAATGCGACAGCACGCACCGCATAAAACGCAATCTAATATGATCATCAGAGATGGATATGTGTGTCTAGTGCTCTGCCATCTCCAATCTGGCGGGCTTCTTCCCATGACAATCTGCTTATTGTCCGTTCATGCTTGTGACATGTGTTTCATGATCCGAGATCAGGCATTCTCACAAAAGCAATAGGAGTGGCGTTCCATGAGGTCAACCTCCAGGAAACATGAAAAGATAGGACGCATGACCATTGCAGCAAATTTAATTTGCATTTCTGCACAAAATAATAAGGATTTCAAACAGTTCTATGAACAGTAGCAGCTCGTGATATTTGCGCCCAAACTCTTGTCTCGTGGCCATGACGTGTGCTGTCGCCACGAGCCGTATCCCTCATCTTTCCTGGATCTTGTCCCATTGGACTCGGGTCGCAGGCAGTCGCGCGCGGCTGCTGCTGAAGGCCCAGGTGGTTGTTTTTTTCTAATTTATTTTTCACTCTATGCACGTCTTCAATGCATGACAATTTCCCCACAGCCACATGTGGGTCCGGGGCATTTGGCATGCAGAAGACCTTGCTACTAAAACACCGTAATCTTATTAGGACATGCGCAATGTTCATTAGCCTATTTCGTGTTTTATGGGGATTTCTGGTAATTAGATTAGCGCGGCCGCGTGGAAGCACAGAACGACGAGCAGCAGAAGGCCCTGTTGGCTGGGGGAAGGCAGATAAAGGGCGCATGTAGATGGCAAAGAGAACAGCTTGCCCAGAGAAAGAGGGCTCCCATTACTGAATCCACCCAGGAGGAGGGTGGCTTTGGAGCCAGGCGCCAGTGAGTGCGGGCTCTTTTCAGCTTGGGGTCTTAAAGAGATTTGCTCTTTCGCTTGCCCACCCAGCAAGGATTCTTAGCACGGCTCTAAACTGAGTCGGTTTGGTGTGGGGTAATGGCATCTCACTAAAGCATGCTGGAAACCCATACACGGGTCCAAATAAGAGGAATGGTCCATTAGCGCAGCCTTGGGAAAGGAGTCATGCCCCATAGTTTTCAGCTAACCTTGTGTGGCTCATCTGTATTCACTCCTGGGGACAGATTACAGACATTTTGCACCTGTGCAAGTGCAAAGTTTGCACGATATTAACACTAGGGCAAAGATTGCCCTATTTTTTTTTTTTAACAATGGGACACATTGGAAAACAATTACACCATGACAAGTGCAGTTTGGCATGGTATAGGCACCAGGGCAAAAAAGATACATGGGCAAAAAAGATACATTTTCACTGCAGCATTGCAACAGGGCAAAGTTTGCCCTAGTGCCAATACGGAATGGTATGAGCTCTAGGACAACCTTTGCCCTGGTTAAAAAACGCATTGAAAATGTATCTTTTTTGCACTGGGCCAATTTTTTGCCCTGGTGCTTACAACATGCCAAACTGCACTTGTCATGGTGAAGTCGTTTTCTAATGTGTCCCATTGTTTAAAAAAAAAATAGGAACTAGGGCAAACTTTGCCCTAGTGCTGATACCGTGCACACTTTGGATTTGCACCGGGGCAAAGTTTCTGTAATCTGGCAGCTGGCTTTTTAGTGAACTGAGATTTCTGCTTTTAAATTCTAGTCTTGGGCCTAAAAATTGTGGCATGCAATGTTCTGTTGGCTATAAAGCAGGGACCGGCCGAAGGTGAGCTCATGACACGGGGCCAGTTAATAACCAATGATTCTACCATTGCGTACCATGTGGGCGCAAGGAACCTTTCCAGCCTTGCTGGTCATAAATAATTCTCTTTTGGCAAAGTTTCACCTGGTGCATATTGCTGCTATCCCTGCTGGGAATATCAGGCAGGAACAGTAATGAACTGGTTTCTACCAGATCCAGTTTGGGCAGATGAACTTTCACTTCAATATGGCAAACCATCTGGACAAAACACTGCTTAATTAAAATGAACAACTGAAACCAAGGGACACCATCAGACACACATAAAAGCAATTAAAACCAATTACATTAACTCGCAAGATACATGTGGAAACAACCAGAATTTCCAGCTGTCTGATTCAGGCTGGCAATTTAAGTACCGCTAGCTAGCATTTTGGGGCCTACCAAGGGGCCTATTAAGTCTTTTGGAGGGGATTTACAATAATTCTGGTGTTAGAATATGCCTAAACCAAAAGGGCGATATGTCAGCCATTGTTCGTACTTACTGTGGGGTCAGACAGGGGTGTGGCTTAGCTGCGTGGGTGTCCAACCAATACGTTTCTGATGCAGCTGAACATCTTCACAAGGAGGGCTTATTAGCTCCAAGACTGGGCTCCGTTAAGATTGTATGGTTGGCTTATGCAGATGACTTCCTACTATTTGACTCAAATAAGGTGGGGCTCCAGCTCCTCTTGGATGTCTTTGCCAACTATGCCAAGATTAATGGCTTGACCATTAATCCCTCCAAAACCAAAATCCTTGCACTATCTAAAGGCCCTCATAAGAAAATAAGCTATTCTTGGAATCTGGAGGGGGCTAGGGTGCCCACTTCCCATAGCTTTATCTATCTGGGCTATTATGTTGGTGCATGTAGGGGCTTGAGAGGGCAGTTGGATGTGCTTCTTAAGAAAGCTAAGGCACTGGAAAATCAGATCCTAAAAATCGACCGCAAATACGGTCGATTTTCTATCAAACCAGCCCTCCTCTTCTTTGAATGGAAAATTGCTCCCAAATTGACATACGGCTTGGAATTATGTACGATGCTAACTGTTTCTAAACTTGATGCGATCGAAGGTGCCATTTGGAGACGGGTCCTTTGCCTACCGAATGCGGTCCCTTTGGCTGCAATCCGGTACAAATTAGGATATCTCTCCCTAAAGTCTCGTGTGTATTGGAGGATGCTTACGCTTTATGCGAAACTTAAGGTCCCACTACCCAATACCTTATTTGGAAAGAATATTGAGCACTTGGGTTTCCTAATCAATTTTTGCAACTTGTGTGAAACAATTCTCCACAATGTTAACTCCGATTTAGAACAACTAACCACCAACTCAACGAAAACCGAAAACTAAAAAGAAATTGATGGACTATGATTGGTACATCACTATTGATTGTTTTCGCTCATATAATTCCATGCACCACCTATCACATGAACATAAGAAAAGAGGGTTTCTCTCTCGGATTCTCACCATTTTCCCAAACAGAATCCATCGATCCGCTTATTTAAGATTGCGCTGGAACATCCTTCCTACTCTGGACATTAAAACTGCGTAGAAAACAAATCAAGGTAGAAGATAGTCTCTGTAGATTTTCCCAGTCTGTCCCTCAAACGGCTAAACATCTTATGCTATTCTGTACACAACTTAACACTCTAAGAGACTCTTGTCTGAGTCCATTGAAGGCTTTGTACTTGGTTCTACCTGTTGATCTGGCATGGCAACGCTGTTTATGTATCCAAAATACGCGAGAGGGATTGGCATTGTCCGGCTGGATTCGTAATCTTCAATTGGATTGCTCTGGATAAACTGTATGGTCATAAACATATATAGGTTACCTCTGCCATTTGCGGCTTGATTTGTTTTCTTTTTCTTTCCTCTGTTGATTTACTTTTTTTTAAACTAAGTTATTCTCTTTTCATATGAAGATTGCTATATGGCTGATATTTATTCTGTTTTGTTGACTATTTTTACTATGTATAAATTATGTGAATGTACTGTAAATTCTTCTTTTCTTTCACTTTTGTAAAGGTTTAATAAAACCATATACAATTTTTAAAAAGTACTGCTAGGCCCACTGCCTCACCCCTTCCCAGGGCTTTAAGTGGGCCGAGGCTAGCCGGGTCCAAGCACCGGCAGTCTCCAGAAAGGGCTTCCTAGCTGGGGCCCACCCCGACTTGCTGCAGCCATGCCTGCACCTCAGGCAAACGTGTAGCCGAAGGGCTGCACAGTTACACGGATTACCTGCAGGCAGGGCCGGCCTTAGGGCAGGGTGAGCCAGGCGACCACCCTCAGCACCATTAGCCCCCCACCACGCAAGCTCTGGGGAGTCTTTCAAGTTATCCCCCAAGCTGGCGTAGTGAGAGTAGGCACGGCAGGCGCCCGATTGTTATTAAATGCGCCATTGACCAGGGGCGTGCAGGGAGGGAAGGGTGGGGGCGCTACAATTTTCTTACACAAGCCGGGGTGATGCCGCCGCTAAGGCCAACACTTCCGACAGGTGTAAGAACTTCTGAAGTACTGACATCTGCAGACAGCCATTGTAACCGTGGCTTCTCCTTTTAAACGAGGCTTCATGATGCGTGATGACTCTTTACTCGGAAACAAAAGGAGAGACTGGGCCCTCCAGCCCTCCTGCTGTTTCGGAGTACAGAGTCATCACTCAGCAGGCAGCCCTTTCATTCAAGGAGCCCGTGGTTTTTATCCACATGATGCCTTGAATGAAAGGGTTGCCTGTTGCATGTGAGGGCTGGCGCACACTGTTATCACACCATTTGTGCGCCCATCACCGCCAAAGGTATGCCAGTGCGCCCCACCTCCCCTGCTTTCACCATCCCGCCTCCCCGTTTGGCGAGGGGGGCTCTCATTAGGGCGCATGGCCTAAGAACACACATAATTAGGCCATGCCCCCTAATAAGAGCCCCCTCGATCTGGCATAACACTTAACCCACCGCCCCTTCCCAACATTGGGCAGCCACCGCGCTGTTAGGCTGATTGGAACGATGGCGGCCTGAAAATGGCGGCCCCTTGGCTTCATGTAACAATGTACTAAGTTCTAGGAGATGTAGTATAGGTGTGTTTCAGTTAAAACAAACAGCATGACGCACCTGATAACAATAACGCGTTGAAAGCCCATGACTGGCATCCTGCTGTCCCGATGCCACGCGGTCATGGAAAAACGTGTCTCGCTGCATTCTAATGAAGATTTTAGGCGTAGGATACAATCGCCGCCGCCCCCCTCGCTCTCCCTCCCCCTTCCTGTGTCCTCGCGCGCCGTGTGACGGGCACTGGACGCATCTGTGGAAAGGTTTATCTGGAGCATTCCAGCTGTGGTCGAAGCCCGGCCAAGAATGCTTTTATGGCTGATGCGCGTCTCCCCCGGCGCGTGCGGTTTGTTCCAATCCCTCCAGCACATTGGTCCAGAGTGGACTTGTAAAACCTTGCCATTGGGGCAGGGTGGATCAGGTAAGGGGTGGCTAGGTGATGGGGGGAGGGGCACCCCGGGGAAGGGAGAAGCGGAGAGGCAACTGCTGGGCTCCTGTCCAGGCTGACCCTGATTCTTGTGTGTGCTTGGCCTGGGACCTGTCTCCAATTTTCCTTTCCCCTCTTATGACCTGAGCATCAGCGTGGCCCACTTTTGAGTAGCCGCTCACATGCACGCATCCTCATCCCAGGTGAGAAGCTGCCCCCTCTCTGTCCCATGTCATATGTGACCTCTTCCCCCAGAATGTTCACCAAGTGACACGCATGGCAAGGGCAGCCATGCCTTTCTGCACTGGATGTCGCCTTTAAGTATTTTTTTTATTTTTTTTTTGGTGTTTTTCAAATTCAACTATGTCAGGTGTGAGTAGCTCGCTCAGTCGTGTTTTTGCCTGTGCAATCTTCTGTTTATAGTCAGCCAGCAACGTTAAAATTCTATGCCAGAATCCAAAGAGCAAAGCACCAGAGATAGACCTTGGCGCGCATGGTGGACGTGTGTTCCTGGCGAGGGGTATATATGTAAGACGTATTGATGATGTGTTCTGCAGGTGCTGCGGCAGGTCCGTAAACAGCACATCTGTGGGTGCCCGACAGAGATGGGCTGGCCTGTGAAGTCTTGAGTGAAAGGTCTGGCCCGGCTCTAGGTCATGTGTGACAGGGGGACCAAACTCGAGCTGAGCCAAACATCCTGATTGCCCACCTCTGTCCCCTTCCTTCCTACAGGCCTTTTCAAGCTGACTCTTCTACAAAATATTCTCAATAGATGGATTTAAAGTCTTTGGTTTAACACTCTGAGGAGGCTGGCTACAATTTCAACATAGCTCTCAAGCAAGCAGCACTCCAATGAGAGGTCCATGGCCATAAGCCTCAAGTGAGTATCCTTTTACAATCACGTTTAGTTAAAAGGCAGCTATTTTCCTACTGTGATGCTCCAAAGTGTCCTCCCTTGCAATGTCAAAATACCAGGGAACCTAGGGGTTTGCCAAAGATGTGCACGAGTGAGGGATTTCACAGAAATGAATGGTCCAGTGCGCTTATGAAGGAAATGCACGTTTACACTGCAACCTCCACGATTTTTTGAGTGATAAATTTGTTCGTGTTTTGATCTAGCTTGTTTAATGACCTATATCAGAGATATAAGGGAACTGCTAAATTGCTCAGGCCTACAAACTGCAAGTAAGGCAAGGCTGTTGCGGACCGCAGTGATTCAAACCTGCGACTCGCAAGCGAGAAACACATGTCCACAGCAGGCACTCAACCCACTGTGCTGTCTATGTACCATAAAAGCTATATTGGTGGACCCCAGTATGTGCCACATTGCGCCAACAAAGCCAAGATGCTCTAATGTACATTTTGTGGGGGAATTTATTGCTGTCTAACAAAACATTTTTAATGTTGAGAAAATAGTGTGGTGGGTTGCAGCCCTCCTGCAGAGCTGGGTTGCTAACCTGCAGGTCATCTTTTTAAATCCCATCAGAATCAACATTTACATTTATCCTTTGCCTGTCGATAGAGTCAATCTACATTGAGTGTGACATGCTGGGTGACATCAAAAATAGTTTCTTGGAGATCAGCCTCAAATTGGGCTATTACCCAAAGTCGGGGAAAATTAGTGGGATTTTTAAATGCAATATATTGACATTTTCTTTGGCCTGACCACGGTGGGCATGTATTTTGGATGCATTTTTTTAAAAGCTATGGACACTTGTAAGACTTTTACTTTACAAAGTGCTAAAAGCAGTCAAATTACCACTTTGTCATGACGGCGTCTAGGTGTTTGAAAAGAGATCGCAGGGTGACGCGACAAGGGCAGAAAAATATGTCTTTAGACGTCATAGCTTGAGGGAACTATTTCAGTTTGTTCTGTGTAAAGTGATGAACAATATCTTTATGCATTACAATGTCTAAATGAAAGGCAGAGGAAAGAGAAAGAAAACAATACAGCGATCTAGTTACTCCAGTACCTTCTCGTTCTTTTAACACATTTTGACCCTAGCCATAGTTAATATCTTGCCAGTTTTGGCAAATAGAGTTGTTACTCTCCGCACTATATATACCTAAGTAAACATTTCGTAGATCAACCAGTCCTTCACATGTTCATAGAAGATGCTTCATTGTTTCAACCACAACCTAAGTCATACGATATACACTGTTAATAACGAAAAATTCATGACAGCAAACATTTTCAGTGAAACGCAAATAACGAAAAGAAAGTCGATATTTGTATTAAAAATATATGTGGGGTGTGGGGTAAGGGATAAAAAGGGCAGGGGTTTTGGGGGGTTCGTAAAACCGGGAAAACAGGGGGGGCTTGGGGTGAACCCCCAAATTAAAAAAAACATTCAACATTCTTTCGTTATTTAAATGCCACTAAAAATGCTTGTTGTTATTTATTGTGTCGTTTTAAACACATGGATCCAGTCATACAGGTTTTACATATGCAATCTTTTTTGGGGATACAAACCATGGCCCCTTGCATCGCTATAGGAGGAAAGATTGGCGGCTTCAAGGTCTTCCCACAGAGTTTGCAGGCTGACAAGACACAGGACATATAAGTCAGCGATGGAGAGAACTATTTCAGCTTAGAGGAGAGGAACTTTGTGCCTGTCACCTTTTATGATGGGTTGGTGCAAGTCCAGACGTTTGCATTGCCCTTAGATGCCAAAAAACTGGGTAGTTTTATAAACCACAAAAAAAACGAAAGGAGAGATGGCTGCAAGGTTTTGGATGAATCTCAACCTCTGGCCTGCTCTGGGCAATCCTCCAGACCATCGTTCTTCAGCCTGCCAAGCCATTACAGAAAGGGGAAAGACCACGTGCAAATCAGGCTTGTTCCCACCCCAGAAGGGGCAGCCCAGGCCGAACTGCCTGATGGCAACCCTTCTGCACGAGACCAGAAGCAACCCCAAACATGTTTCAGACTCATTGGGTGTCCTCGGGGAGGTGCAGTTTGAGTCTCTCGGCCCAGCAGGCTCAGGACCCACATCTGAGAATACCCGTCCCACTCAGGGTGACGTAAGCAGAACTAAAGGAGAGATGACTGGAGGTTTTGGATGAATCTCAACCTCTGGTCTTGCTCTGGGCAATCCTCCAGAATGTCGTTCTTCAGCCTGCCAAGCCATTCAGAAAGGGGAAAGACCATATGCAAATCAGGCTTGTTCCCACCCAGAAGGGGCAGCCCAGGCCGAACTGCCTGGTGACAACCCTTCTGCACAAGGCCAGAAGCAACCCCAAACATGTTTCAGACTCATTGAGTGTCACGGGGAGGTGCAGTTTGAGTCTCTCGCCCCAGCAGGCTCAGGACCCACATCTGAGAATACCCGTCCCACTCAGGGTGACGTAAACAAAACTAAAGGAGAGATGACTGGAGGTTTTGGATGAATCTCAACTTCTGGTCTTGCTCTGGGCAATCCTCCAGACCGTCGTTCTTCAGCCTGCCAAGCCATTACAGAAAGGGGAAAGACCACATGCAAATCAGGCTTGGTCCCACCCCTGAAGGGGCAGCCCAGGCCGAACTGCCTGGTAACAACCCTTCTGCACGAGACCAGAAGCAACCCCAAACATGTTTCAGACTCATTGGGTGTCCTCAGGGAGGTGTAGTTTGAGTCTCTCGGCCCAGCAGGCTCAGGACCCACGTCTGAGAGTATCCGTCCCACTCAGGGTGATTTCAGCAAAACTAAAGCAGTGATGACTGGAGGTTTTGAATCACTCTTAACCGCGGGCATTGCTCAGGGAAACCCTCCAGATTCATTCACAACCTTCCAGCCATCAACTTTCGGTTTTACTTTTAGAAACACAGCTGGTATTGAACAATTAAAATCTGGACGTTTAAGTTTACTTTTGTAACACTTGAGTGCTGGAAACCACAACTATTTCTCCTAATGCTATGATAGTAATGTTTATTTCGGACAGTAGTCCCCTAAACATATCAGCAGACAGAGGTTTAGCGATGACAAAAAACAGATTATTAAAGGGAAACCCTTACATTTCCTTTAAACAGCTGATTCGCAAACAGTTAAACAAGAAACATTATGGCTATAAAATATTTGGATTCTATCACATTAAGTGCATAGGCAACATGTAATGTAACAGTATTTATAAAGTGCTACACTAAGGCCTGAAGGCTTCTAGGCGCTAATGCAGCCAGTGAGATAAAACCTCCATATGAAGCAAAAAAAAAGAGAAAAACCGAGATTAAAAAAGATAGATTTTCAGAGCTTTCCAAAAGCCCAGGTGGTCACTCTTTTCCTGTGACTAAACTAGGAGAGTTCCACATAGATGGTGCAAGAGTTGAGAATGTGCGTCCACCCGCCGTGCTCTGCGATGTCTTGGAACTATCGGACGTTTCTGTGAGTCAGACTGGAGTGACCTGGATGGGATCCATTAAGCTTGCAGATACACTGCGCCAGAACGAGGAATTGCACGGTGGGCAATGCAAGGGATCTTAAACTGAATGCGACTGCTCACCAGATGCCAGCGAAGCTGCTGGAGAAGACCCTGAGAATGAGAGCGACGGTTAGCTCCAAGTGCTGGTCAGGCTGCTGCATGCAAACGATGCATAGGTTATATTATATGCAAAATGAGCTGCTAACAATGATTGCCTATAATGACTACTACTATGACCTATGTATGTAATCTGATGTAGCTCCCTGCAACAAGAGGAGTAGCTTTCCCAGCCTGCATATTTGCAACTATTATGACCTAAGTATGCACTTTCTGTAACTAGCGCCTAAATGCCTCAGGGTTTTGTGCGCTGTAATAAATGCAAAAATAAGTAAATAATCAACCAACTGAATTGCAGTATGTAGCATGCGTTTATGCCTCTTCCCTGCCTGATATATAATGTTTGACAGCAAGAATGGAATAGATAGTGGGGTTGTACATTAGCACAATTGTAATGCATTGGTTAAACTTCCCAACCTATTTTCTCCACGACTCCGAAGGGCCTGGTAATTCAGGCATGAAAAGAGAAGATGTTGAAGCTCTTCCACCTGACCTTTGCCCATCAGAGTCAACATTTACATTGAGGCAGGCCACAGATTTATGCGCCTTCTCAGCCCATTGCTTACTTACTAAAGCGAGAGGCAAGATACCCAACCTAGATCTCAAACAAGGAAAGTCTCCCCACCAGGCTGTGCCTCCAGCATTCAGGGCATCTTTGCTATTTAGGCAAGTCAGCAGGAGTGGAGAACCTACTGCATTTATCAGGTTTTCAAGGTCAAGCCCTGCCCAATGGTCTATTTTCAAGTATTCAAATCACTGCAGTGGATATTTTCTCTTTCATCGCGGAATTCCTTCAGACCAATCGTGAATTGAAAATTAAGCTGCATAGAAAAGCCATGGAACAGAATTCGAATTCTCCAGGGACAGGATTTCACCCAGGTTTGCTTTATGGCTGGTCACCTTGTCGTTGCTCCAGAATCTACCCATAATGTAGGAAAAGGCAAAGAGCTTTAATTCTATCAATACATGGAATTCCAAGGTCCCATCTGAGAGACCGAGGCCATCCTGAAACAAGAAGTCTCTGGGGGACCTGTGGGATTTGTTTCAGTAATCAGGACTATTCTGGTGTCTCCAGAGTTCAGCCCCTTTCAAGGCAGCCCCCAGCACTCTTGCTTTGTACACGGCATTGTTGATGATATTCCCTGGCATCTGTGTCGCTAGTAGAACGGTTCGGGAGGATAGCTCAGGAGCAATGCGCTCGCTTTGGAAGAAAGATGACGCAGTGCAACACAGGTTCTATCCCGGGTCTGTGCTTAGAAACCTCTGGTTATTAAGCGCTTATAAATAACCAATTACAATTCTGCACCTTTGTGCTGTGCCAAGACTCTTTGGAATTGTAATGTTTATTCTCCAGATACTATTAATTTGCTTAATGTAAAACTCAGATTCTTGAGTGCAACAGGATTCTCCAGTTTTGTATCTAAATAACACAAAGTCCGGATATTTATTCCCAGGCATTTAAGGTCAAGATTTGACTTTTCTCTGAGTTAACAGTAAGTTGTTTCCTCTTTCAGTTCACCCCCAGGGCTGAGAATAGGTTATTCAAGCTGGCAGAAGTCCTTGGCATAGCCAACGCGTCATCTATGCATATATAATAAGACAGGTGTGGGTAGTGATTTAATAATCAGGCAGTCAGCTGAAAAACCTGACAGATAATCTGCTGAATCATATATAAAAAGGAGAGGGGCCAGGACACATCCCCGTGCACATGTATGGTTACTCTGACTGGTGCTGTCTTGTGCCTGTGTACTCCTCTCCTGAGGTGTTCATGCACAGAGGCCTTATTGCCTGAACAGTTGTTTTTTTATCCTGACTTGCAGGTGAAGTAGAAGGTCAGATCTACACTGAGCCTGTTTCCCAGTGTAACACTTGCTATCAAGACATGCAGGTATATGCCAACAGCCTGATGTGTCCTGCTGTAATTGTATTTTCCCTCTCTCAGTCGAATCCTACCCCCCCTAGACCCTCATTCGCCTCTCTCTGTGCGAGCCTTTATGGACCCTCGCACCTGCTACACCCTCTTTGTGTCTGCAGCTGCAGGGCTCTCCTCCTCCTACACCTGTGTATCCCCTTCGGTCTGGGGGCTAAGTGGTCATCTCTTCTACTTCCTTCCTGCACCCTTTGTTCGGAACCCCCTTGAGCTCTCTCACCCCTTTCTGCTACACTCACCTCTGTTTCCTCCTCCTGTATCAGTGGAAATCTAAAACGAATGGCTTTGTTAATGCTTGTTTTCTATGGCTTGACTCGTCTTCTGGCTCTGCCGATTAAACCAGTGCCTTGGCTCGTCTCTTGCTTTGGCTCTCCCTATGATCATTGTTAGTTGGCCACCTCTTATTCAATGTAAACTGTACCAAGTTGGCAAACTCAGGCATCTTGTGAGAATGTGCCAGGCAGGGTCGGACTGGGCCATAAAATGGTCTCTGACACCAATGAAAAAGTGGCCCAAAGTTGCAAATGTCTATTCATTCCTTTTGTGACACTGAATAGTAACCAACGTGGGAAAATTTTGATAAAGTGTGATATAAATTGTGATTTTTAAAGAATGTTTATTCAGCAACAGTCAAAACTACTAGCCACGAAGGGAATTAAGTCATCAAAATAGCCCGAATTGGTCAAAAAGTGGCCCACTTTGACCCAAAACAACGGCCAGCACCAGCATTTTGTATTTTTGGTTCGCCCACAGGCCTATTGCCCTATAGTCCAGTCCAAGCCTAGTGCAAGGGACTGTAGGAAAGAAGCTCCTTAATAAACGTTAAATGGAAAATCCCGACTCGATTACCAGTGATGCTAAGTACAGTGCTGGCTCAAGGGGCACCCCTATGTTTCTGACCACTAAAGCTGAGAATGGCAATATTTCTAGCTATAAGTCCAGAGGGTTGCAATATTGCACGAAAAAGTACCGACTAAAAATCTCTGTTTCGGATGCTTCACCTCAAGAATGTACTTACCCATCCAACTGTGAAAGGCCAACCAGCGGTCCATACAGGTGTTGGTGGGCTGGATGCGAGCTGAGGCTTTGAATCAAGGTTGGCCTGGCTATTATCAGAGAGCCTGTGAAAGAACAAACATATGATTGACTCAACATAATCAGCGGGCACAGACAAATATTGTAAAAGGTGGGAGATATGACTGACTCCTGGGGGACTCCACAAGTGGAAAACATGGATCTGTACTAGAAAGGATCAAGTCATACGCGCTGCTTCTCACTTGCCGGGAAGGGTGCTTTCCATTCAGAAATGACATCTTTGTATCCTACCATCAGTCTTTGCCTATAATGTCATGATTGATGGAGGTTAAAATTTCACAACATTGGGTAATGTCATTGGGCCTCATTACGAGTCCGGCGGTAACCTGCCGTTTTTTCCAGCTCGGTTACCGCTGGACTCGAATTACCATTCCGCCTCTGTGATTCCCAGAATTACTGGGGCATTGCAACCCCGGTGACCCGGGAATTCCGGAGGCGGAATTTGGTAAATCCCCATTCCCATTGAGTCCCATAGGACTCAATGGGAATGGGGACCATGGAAACACTGGCACCATCTCGTGATGGTGCCAGTGTTTCCACGTCCGCCTGCAGGCGGGCGGTGTTAACCCGTCAGGTCAGACCTGGCGGGAATGACACCTCCGCCTGCAGGACTCCGAATCACCCGATATGGAAATAACGGTGGCGGCGGGTTTACCGCCACCGTTATTTCCATACCGGGTGACTCGTAATGAGGCCCATTGTCTACTAATAACCTGCGGTAATGCTTAACTGATATTAGGATGGACTCTGTCGTGCATCTGTAGTAGTAGTGAAATATATTTGTTAAGGCGCAAACTTCTCAATGGCAAACTAGTAACAAGGTGCTACGCAAGACATTACAGAAATAACAAGACATTTAATACCAGTGCAATCTATACATATATATATATATATATAATTTTTTTATTTTTTTATTTTTTTTTGGAAAGTGTGTTTGTATGTTAGGGGTTGGCTCCAGCCCCATAACAGTTGCTGGTCTGAAATTTTGACTGAAGGTTGGCATACCAGTTTGGGGTGTACTGGCGATAGTCAAATTTGACGAACCCCACCCATTCGCCCCTTCACAGGGCGGGCTCCGCCCCTGTGCTATCAGTATAAGTGATTTCGGGATATTGCCGATTTTGCGATAGTTGGCTCCAGCCCCACAACAGTTGGTGGGCGGATATTTTGACAGACGGTTAGCGTACCAGTCTGGAGGTACTGGCGATAGTAACGTTTGACCAACCCCATGCATTCGCCCCTGCACAGGGCGTAGTCCGGCCCTGTGCTATCAGTATAGGTCGATTTCAGGAGATTGACGATTTTGCGATTGTTGGCTCCAGCCCCACCATAGTTGGTGGGCTGAAATTCTGGGCTGAGGTTGGCATACCAGTCTGGGGTGTACTGGCGATAGTGAAATCTAACCAACCCCACCCAGTTGCACTGGAAAAATAGCCCTGTACTATCACTATAGGCGATTTCGGGAGAATGCCGATTTTGCAATTTTTCAAAATAAGGAAGTTATGACACAATAAAACATGTACAAGTCTATAGCAGACCCACACGTGCATGTCAGCTACAGACCCATGCAACGGCTGGGGGTACCACTATTAACTCCATATGAATACATAAAAAACAACGTACAAAAATACAAGAGCAGGTTGAATGGGGCAATCCCAGCTGCTTCCAAGTCCTGTCACCCATTTCAAATACGTTTAAACCCAAATCTCTGCTGCAAAGCATTGTGAACACTTTTGCCATCAACAATTTAAGTAATGGCAGCACTGAACCTCTCACCCTTGATATTTAATGGATACCATGCTTGCATTTAAGAGTTGCTGTCCTCTGAGTCTGTCTTCGATCCTATGAGATCCCCGTCTCATTTTCTCAAAGAGTGTAACGCCCAGATATTTCAACTCTAACGCCACGCTAATCTGTTCAACTGATGAATGAATCTCATCATTTTGGTTTTAGTGGTGTTTATGTCAAGTCCTTTAGTTTCTGGGAAAAACTTGTAGGGTGCTTAGTAGTCTTTGTATACCTGTCTACTGACCCACGACTCACGGCCATTTCGGCGCTGTGTCTTGGGCGCATGTACCCATTTGATGCGCCCAGTTGACTGCGGCCAACAGGGTGCATAGGTCTATCTATCAGTGCCTTATGTTCCTTTAAATATACTGTCACCCGGAATTCTAAATGTAGTGTTTAGGATGACCATGATTAAGAAAAAAACGGCATCCTCAGTAAGTAGAAACTATGTTCACGTTAGCGGAACACTCCACTCACACAGGTTGCTGTGTTCCCCATGTCACAACATGGGGGACACAGCAACCTATGTGTGAATGGAGTTTTCAGTTAAAGTGCAGCTCTATTTGCTGAGTGTACCATTGTCACGCTCACCTGGTCTCCACGGGGGCGTAGCATGTGGCTGCACGAATGTTGTCTGCACTGGCGTGGTAAAGCGCAGTTGATGATGCTTGCTGCGACTTCTCCCTTGTTATCACCCCCACGAGGCGTTTGTCTGCAAGATCGGAATAAGATATTAGTTACTGAGTGGGGTTGGATTGGACCCACCTCCTCAACCACCTGATCCCCTACTCCTCTTTGATCTCACCTAAGAGTTTTGTAAGGTAGGTTCTCCGTCCTGCAATCTAGCAGGGGCGCAATTAACACAGTCTTTCCCTGGATTGAGTTACTTCACTTATCCGGTGAGCGGTTGCCGAGTCTTGGAGAGCTGGGTCAAACAGGTAAGTCTCTATGCCAATGGTTGCTTGGTATAGGTGTTTGAAGTCTTTATTCCCCAAGTCTTTTTTTGATCTATGTTTTTGTCTTTTATTTCAGGCGCGGTCTCGAGCGGATTTTGAATGGAGGATCAACTCTTCCTAAGATGCTAAGCAGATTTCCTTCAGGTGAGTAGAAGCGTAAGAGTGTGGAGCTGAATGTCTGAATAACTGTTTTCCCTTCCATGCGCGACTAACCTGCTGTTTCTTTTCCTTCTTTGCAGAAGCGGCGCTTCTCCGGAATGAAGAATGGAAGAATCGCTCCGTGGATGTTCCGGAAGAATGCTGACCCCAGGTGAATATTAGATGCCTGAGCGGATACCTTCCCTTCAGCAAGTGCGGAGGTCCGGGGAACGGCTGAAGGAGCAACCGATGGATGGAATGCTGCAGGTAAGGCCTTTGCTGTTGTACTGACTTCGTTTTCTCCTGTCTTTTGTCTTCCAGGTACCGATGGATGGATTTCTGGACGGGCGTGGCTGTAACAGTTCGAGGACAGGACAGACATGGAGAGCGTTAAGCTGCAGAAGTACAGAATAACGCGAAACGTGTTCTGCCTGCAGGGCATGGCTTAAATAGCCTTGCAAGTAGTTCCAGGTAAAGTAGTCCCTTTACCACACCCTGCCTTTCAGGTAAAGTAGTCCCTCAGCCACACCCTGGGTAAGCAGAAAGGCTCAGACTCACTAGACTGAGTAAGTAGTTCCATGCGATTTAACACATCTTATGAGCCTGGCGCCAACTGAGTCCAGGAGGTTCTGGGACACTCTCTTGGGGCTTGATAGGCCCTTATGGGAGTCAGTGACTGGGGTGGGCCCATCGGATCCAGGGGGTTTTCAGCACGAACCATGACAGCACTCCCCCTCAAGACCCCCTAACAGTGGGTTCTCCCATTGGTCCTGGTTTGTTCGGGTGATTATGATGAAACCTCTTCAGCAACCATGGGGCATGAATGTGTTTGCTAGGTTCCCACGATCTTTCATGTGGTCCATATCCTTTCCAGTCTATTAGATAAAATAGTTTTGATTTGGCGATTTTTGAGTCCAGGATATCCTTAACTTTGAATTCAGGTTCCCCGTCGACTATGATTGGTATTGGTGGTTTCAGTACTCGGGTTCCGGGTTGCACAGGTTTCAAAAGTGAGACATGAAACACGGGATGAATCCTCATGTGTGAAGATAAATCCAGTTTCACAGCTACCAGATTGATGATGGCTTTAATGGTGTATGGACCTACATATCTGGGAGTGAAGGTGTGGGTTCCTTTCATTGGAATGTGCTTCGACGCCAGCCAGACTTTATCTCCAACTCGATATTTTGGAGCTTCACTTCTATGCATATCTGCCGATTTCTTGTATCTTTCTTTAGCTTGTCTCAGATGGTCTGTTGCTTGTTTGAAGGCTTGAGTAATGGTCGTGTGCAAACTTCTTACTGCTGGCATTTCCAGAAGTTGAGGCAGGTCAAGATTAGAGGTTTGTGGATGCAACCCGTAAATAGTATAGAAAGGACTCTGTCCAATGCTGGAGTGCAGGGAGTTGTTGTAGGCGTATTCAGTTATCCATAAAATGTCCTTCCAACTGTTTTCCGTTTGGTGTAACATACATCTGAGGTATTGTTCTAAAGTCTGATTGGTCCTCTCAGCCTGACCATCAGTCTGGGGGTGGTGACTGGTGGAAAGTCTTACCTCGATTTTAGCTAATTCGTAGCACTTTTTGTCCAGAAATGTGATACAAACTGACTGCCACGGTCTGAAATCAGGATGGAAGGAAATCCATGTATCCGGACTATTTGTTCTAAGAATTCTTTTGCCAAGATCGAAGCTGAGGGTAACTCCTTCAGTGGGATGAAATGGGCCATCTCGGAAAACAAGTCCACCACCACCAAAATTGTGTTGAACCCATTACAAGGAGGAAGATCAGTTATAAAATCGAGTTACAATGTATACCGAGGTGTAGGTGGAATATCCAGTGGTTGCAGTTGGCCTGGTGATTTCTTCTTTAGAGCCTTGTTTTGTGCGCAGACTCCACAGGATAGCACAAACTGTTTGATGTTTTTATGCCATGTTGGCCACCAAAATTGTCGCTTTATCTTGGCTTCGGTCTTAGCGATTCCAGGGTGACCTTCTACCAGTGATTCGTGGTAGTTTGAGATTACCTTTTCTTGAAGTTCCTTGCTGGGCAGATAAAGACGTCCCTGAAAGTATGGTAATTGGTTTGAGACTGAGTGGTGAGCACTTTTGGTAGGCCAATCCTTCAGAGTGTTGGTATCCATGAGATGAGTGATTTCCTCGTGGATGTCATCTAAGGTTAGAGACGTTGTCATTCCTAAGATTTTTTCTCCAGGGATGATTGGCACCGGGTCAGGATTGATGGACTCCTCGTCTACCCCTATACGAGATAAAGCATCCACCTTACCATTTCGACAACCAGGCGCGATAAGTGATTACAAAGTCGAATTCAGCAAAAAATAATGCCCATCGGAGTTGGCGAGATGATTGAGCCTTTGCCACCTTTAGGTACTATAGATTGTGGTGATCAGTGATTACCGTGATCATATGCCTTGCTCCCAAGAAATAATGCCGCCAAGCCTTGAAGGCTGCCTTGATAGCCAAGAGTTCTTTGTCCGTAATGGCATAATTCAGTTCTGGGGACGTGAATTTCCGTGACCAAAAGGCCACAGGGTGGAGCTGACCGGATTCAGGATCCTTTTGCGAGAGAACCACCCCCATTGCCAAGCTGGAAGCATCGGTCTCAACCACGTACGGTAGATCTGGACGAGGATGTTTCAGGAGTGGAGCTGAGATGAATTTCTTTTTTAAGTTCTGGAAGGCCTTCTCTGCTTCCTCTGACCATTGAAAATGTTTATTCTTTCGCACAGTAAAGAGGTAATAGGATGCACTAGCTGCAAAAAGCCTGGAATGAAACGATGATAGAAGTTTGCAAACCCGAGCATACTCTGAACTCCTTTAATTGAGGTTGGAGAGGGCCAATTGAGGATTGCATCCACCTTCCGCGAATCCATCCATACACCTTAAGGGGTTAGGACAAATCCAAGGAATTCGACCTCTGTAACATGGAAGAAGCATTTTTCCAGTTTTGCAAATAATCTGTATTGTCGAAGTTTGTCCGGAACAGCACAGACGTGTTTCACATGTTCTTGTTCAGACGGGGAGTATGCCAAAATGTTGTCGATGTATACTACGACACACACATCAATCAATTCTCGCAGGATGTTATTCATGAAATACTGGAATGCTGCTGGGGCATTACAAAGGCCAAAGGGCATCACCTGGTATTCGAATAGCCCGTATTTGGTGCAGAAGGCGGTCTTCCATTCGTCCCCTTTCTTGATTCGTACCAGGTCGTATGCCCCACAGAGATCTAACTTGGTATAAATTCGGGCGTCTTTAACTTGGTCCAAAAGTTCAGGAATTAGGGGCAAGGGATAACGGTTTTTAACAGTGACCTGGTTCAATGTGAGGTAATTGATGCAAGTCCTAAGGTCTCCTTCCTTCTTAAGCACGAAGAATAAGGGTGAAGCTGCCAGGACTTGGATGGGTGGATAAAACCGTTAGCCAGGTACTGGTCTAGATATTTCTTTAAATGCAGATTTTCAGGTTCAGTGAGTGCATAGATTCGACCGCATGGAATCTGTGCGCCAGGTATGAGATCAATTTGACAGTTGTACGATCTATGGGGAGGGAGAGTGTTGGCTTGATCCTTCTGGAAAACATCCTGATAATCTTGATATACCGGGGCAGCGGGTTAGTCAGACTCATGATCGTTGTCACTTCCTTGACCAAGGGTTCTTTTACTTGATAACAGGTACGAGCACATTCGCCTGAGAAGGTCAGCCTCTTAGCACGCCAGTCGATGCAAGGATTGTGTGATTCTAGCCATGGCATCCCCAGATTGATTTGGAATTGTGGAGCCTTGATTATATCGAACACAATGGCTTCCCGATGTCCGTCTTGGCACAGAAGTGTCATCTCAGTCGTTGAGTGCGTTACATGGCCCGAAGCGATTTCAGTCCCGTTGACAGTGGTGACTAAATCTGTTGTTGCCTTTTCACAGAGAGGAAGATTCATCCTTGTAGCCAATTCTTGATCCATATAATGATCCATTTAATTTCCAATGGCTCCGCTGTCTATATATGCTTTGACTGCATGCATTCGAGACGGCTGTTGGTGACTTATAAGGATCATTGGAAAGGCTGGGTGCGAGGTCTGGAAGTCCTTCTTTTCGCTCGACAAGCGGACCTCTACCCTTGTCGGGCGGGGTAGTTTTCCGACTCTGGCTGTGCTTCCACTTTGCCGGCAACCCCAACTGCTTTCTTGGGTGGTTTCACGGGGCACTCTCGGAGGCAATGGCCGGCTGACCCACAATACAAGCACAATTGTTGTTGTCTTCTCCGATCTCTTTCAGCCTTGGACAATGGCTCGCGCACCCCTCCAATCTGCATGGGTTCGGCCAAGTCGGTGGTTTTAGATGCATTTTCCTTTGTGCGCACAAATACCAGAGTGTCCATTCTAGCTCGGTTTGCCTTACGGTTCTGTAGTCTATGATCAAGCTGAACCACCAAGTCTATATATTCAGCACAGTATCTGGGAGGGTTGACCACTTGCGCTAAAAATTCCTTTAACTCCCCTCTCAAATCTCGGTAAAACAGCGTTGTTCTTTTGTCATCTGGCCAGTCGGTTTCCACTACCAGCCTATTAAAGGTTGCGATGTAAGTTAACAGATCTTGATTGCCTTGACGCAGAGACAAGAGCTCCTTATCCAATGCCTGGCCCTGGGAGTGGCGGGCAAAAAGCTTCTGCATGTTCAATTGGAACCTCTGAAAGTCCCGCAAAATAGGATCGTCCCGATTGACTAGTGGTACTGACCAGTCCGCCGCACTGCCACTGAGGTATGAAAGCACAAAGGCCACCTTAGATTGGTCGTTTGAAAAGGCTTCTGGTCTACATAGGAAATGTAGTCGGCACTGATTTATAAAGACCGCATACCTTTTTGGGTCTCCTGCAAAGCGTTCTGGAGGTGCCAAAGGTACGGCCCCTGGAAGGACCACTTGGACTGGATTGCTTGGTGTTGTTGGAACCGTTGACCCCAAACCTTGTAACGGTGTTTGCCCAGCCTGTGACTGAAGCAGTTGTCTAGCGAGGTCATCAGTACGATCCTTGGCCACAATCAGTTCTCTCCTCAAGGCATTGGTTTCCAGCCGAGCTGAATGTACCTCAGCCCTGAGTTCCCCCAAAAGCTGGGCTAGCTGATCTGTCTCAGAGGTTTCCATGATGCCCAGGTAGAGAATTTTGTATAAGGCTTTGCATTCTGTCACGCTCACTTGGTCTCCACGGGGCGTAGCACGTGGCTGCACGAATGATGTCTGCACTGGCGTGGTACTGCGCAGTTCATGACTTCTCCCTTGTTATCACCCCCACGAGGCGTTTGTCTGCAAGATCGGAATAAGATATTAGCTACTGAGTGGGGTTGGATTGGACCAACCTCCTCAACCACCTGATGCCCTACTCCTCTTTGATCTCACCTTAGAGTATTGTAAGGTAGGTTCTCCGTCCTGCAATCTAGCAGCGGCGCAATTAACACAGTCTTTCCCTAGATCGAGTTACTTAACTGATCCGGTGAGCGGTTGCCGAGTCTTGGAGAGCTGGATCAAACAGGTAGGTCTCTATGCCAATAGTTGCTTGGTATCAGTGTTTGAAGTCTTTATTCCCCAAGTCCTTTTTTGATCTCTGTTTTTGTTTTTTCTGTCAGGCGCAGTCTCGAGCGGATTTTGAATGGAGGATCAACTCTTCCTAAGATGCTGAGCAGATTTCCTTCAGGTGAGTAGAAGCGCAAGAGTGTGGCGCTGAATGTCTGAATAACTGTTTTCCCTTCCGTGCGCGACTAACCTGCTGTTTCTTTTCCTTCTTTGCAGAAGCGGCGCGGCTCCGGAATGAAGAATGGAAGAACCGCTCTGAGGATGTTCCAGAAGAATGCTGACCCCGTGTGAGTATTAGATGCCTGAGCGGATACCTTCCCTTCAGCAGGTGCGGAGGACCGGGGAACGGCTGAAAGAGCAACCAATGGATGGAATGCTGCAGGCAATGCCTTTGCTGTTGTACGGACTTCGTTTTCTCTTGTCTTTCTTCTTCCAGGTACCAATGGATGGATTTCTGGACGGGCATGGCTGTAACAGTTCGAGGACAGGACAGATACGGTGAGCGTTACGCTGCAGAAGTGCAGAATAACGCGAAGCGTGTTCTGCCTGCAGGGTGTGGCTTAAATAGCCTTACAAGTAGTTCCAGGTAAAGTAGTCCCTTTACCACACCCTGCATTTCAGGTAAAGTAGTCCCTCAGCCACACCCTGGGTAAGCAGAAAGGCTCAGCCTCACTAGACTGAGTAAGTAGTTCCATGCGATTTAACCCATCTTATGAGCCTGGCGCCAACGGCGCTAGGACTGAGTCCAGGAGGTTCTGGGACACTCCCTTGGGGCTTGATAAGCCCTTATGGGAGTCAGTGACTGGGGTGGGCCCATCGGATCCAGGGGGTTTGAGCACGAACCATGACAACCATGTATTCCTTAAATATACTATCACCCTAACCACTACTTTTAGTGTTCGGGGTGACTATTTAAAGGAACATACGCTGGTGACAGAGCCTTGCTCCCTATTGGCCGCAGTCAAATGGGTAACTGGTGCAAAGGCGGTGCTCCGAAGAGGGTGCACCGCAATGGCTTTACTGAGACCCGCTTCTGCCAAACAGTAACAGAGCTTTAATCGCTTGTGAACTCTTAAATCTTGCAGATTTCGTTGCTCAGAACACACAAAAAATATAACCTTCATCTTAAAAAAAAAGTCGATTTGTTGGCGTTGGAGTCAGGCACAAAGGTAATTGCCAGAGCTTGGGTTGAAAATAAGACTTATTTCCGAAAATAAATCATACGATGGGGAGACAGGTATACAAGTTTCACAATTGGGTTGATTGTATATCCAAATAATAGTGTTTGCTTCATCGCTACATATATTATTGATTGATGTTTACTTTTGTGAAGAAAGTAATTGAAAGTAAACACACATTCTCTGAACCGTTTTGCCCAAGATCACAGGGCGCAATCCCACCACTTCGCAATGCCTATCAAAGGGTAACTCAGAAGTACAATACAGTACACACTTCCACTGAGTGATGCAAATAAGATAACGAACTTGTCTGCCAAACTAATCTCGAATGACAGTCAACTAAGGAACAATCACCTCTATTGTGGCAAATACACTTATCTACACTATTAAACACGATTACAAAAGGGCAAATAAAAGTAACCTGTGCGTGTTTCTTGTTCTAATGCAATTGTCCTGAATGTGGTGGGTTCAGAGTGCATGTTTTCCTTTTGGTGAGGTGGGTGGAGCTACGTGGATGATGCACATTTTTGGAGTGTGGGAAACAAAGCACAAGGGACCCTCGACCCCACTGTGACGAGTTGGCATCTAAGCCTTTGCAGAGCTAGTTCTGTAGTGTCAAGCACACTCAAATCGTGAGTAAATGGCAACCAGACCTTTTGATTTCTTTTATAATGTTGTGCCACGATGACCTCCTTCCCTGGAGTTGGCACCTCGTTCTGCGACGAGGCAGTGTTCCAAACCTCTGTGGACATTTCAGCAGCCTCGGCAAATGGGAGAAGGCCGGGCTTTAACTAGCAGCAGTTCTCCTGGGAAGTCGGAGCATCTACCCAAAGAGTCGCATGGTGGCCGGCCGCCACGCGTGTACTGGGACAAAATATAGTCCAGCTACTGAAGAAAGAGCTCCACATTTTCAAATCCTGCTTCATGACTTTCAGCAGCAAACTGTTTCAGTAGTACCTGGGGGGCGGATGGCAGAGGGATTTTTCGGAAACTTTATGGCATGTGGTACATTTTGCAGCCCAGTGCACCACTACCAATTATCAGTGCCCTAAGTCTTCAAACTCATCTACATTGGGCCACGAAACCAGCTGTCATTTTGGGTATTACCCTTTCACCCTATTCCCTACAGTCAAGCCCGAGCCTGCTTGTCATCCAATTGGCGGGCAGGTTTTTTTTTTTTTTAAGTCATAGAAGTGTACCAAAAAAGTAGTGTAACTATGACTCCAGTGGGGGACAGAATAGGAAGGAAAGGGGCAACGTGCAACACATTTTTCAAGGATTGCAGTCACGCTGGTCGACAGCCAATCGATTTAGCTGCAACTAATATCTGGTGGTAAAGTCGGGAATTGTGCTTTACGTTCATAAAGAATGGTTCCGGAAAGGTCAAAATGGGTGCAAAAAGTGGTGGAGCTGTAAGAGTAAAAAGTAAAAGTAGTGGAACACCGCTCCTGACCGCTGCCGCTCACTTCGACCACTGATTAATGTAAATCTATAAAGCAAAGATTCAGAAGCAGAGCCCAGCAATAACGAAGCCCCGGGGGCATTACCGTGGGCAGTATTGGGCCGCCACCGAGGGTCTTATTGCCATTAGCACCCCAGCTCGTTAGACTGGGGTGTTAATGGCATTTTTTTTTCTGTTTCGCCGCGTTTCGAAGCAGAAAAAAAAATAAAAAATATGAAAAAAATGGCTGCCGGGAAAGGGAAAACGGAGTTCCCAGCACGTACGCTCCCGAAAAAAAAAAGAAAAAAAAAAGAAGCAGAAGGTAAGTGGGGTTGGGAGGGTGGAAGGGAGGGAGGGGAAGAAAAAAAAACGTACCTGCGTCCCCGCTGGGGGACGATGGAAGCCTCCAGCCGTGTAGAGGCGCGGAGCAGGGATGGCCCGCTCTGAGTCTCCACACTGCTGGAGCCTGCTATCGTTGCCCAGCGGGGGCGCAGGAGCAAAAAGGTAAGTGGGGTAGGGAGGAGGGAGGGAGGGAAGGAAAAAGAAAAAGCTTACCCGAGTCCCCGGCGGGGGGCGAAGGCAGCCTCTCAGTCGTGGGGAGGCTCGGAACGGGGATGGCCCCGCTTCGAGCCTCCTCATTGGCTGAGGGGCTGCCACACCCCTGTCGAGGACAAGGCGGCTGGAATCCCGGCCGAGAATCGAAGGATTCTTGGCCGGGTAATAACCCGGCGAGAGCCAATCAGAATGCTTGTTGCATTCTGAGTGTCTCTCGCCGGGTACTAATGTAGTAGATTAGCAGGCAAAATGGGCGGCGTTAACAGTAAATGGGGTCTATTACAAGTTGGGTGGTATCCCGGTGGTAATTGTGCCGGGATACCTCCCAATGCTATTTGCGCCAGATCCTGAGTTGCGGCGGGGAGGTAAATCCCCATTCCCAATGGGTCCATTGGACCCAAAGGGGGTTTCTTGGCGCTAATAACACTTGCGCAATTAGCCGAAAATGAGCCGAAAGGGGAGATTTTTACCTCCTGCAAAAAGCTGGAGGTAAAACTCCCACTTTCTGCCCGACTCGTGATTGGGCGGAATGGTAAATGGAGCTGTAATAGCGTTACCGCTGCATTTTACCGCCCTGCCCAACTTGTGATGAGGCCAAATGAGCTTAGCTCATATAGTACAGGGGTGCCTTACCTGTTTCCTCTGCACTATGAAGAACATGTTATAAATATATAGAAGACGTCCATTGTCAGTGATGTGATGAATACATTTTCTGATGCGGAAAATATTACACATAGTTTTCGCTTGATTTTATTGGCAGGGTAATCCCACACTCTTACAGAAGATGAACGGACTTCTTTGATTAAGACGACACAAGTGGGTAGGTTGTGGGGGCCAGGTGTCTGTTCACCACAAGACTGGATGCATGATATCCAACGTAGGACTCCTCCAAGCGCGTGTTTCAGTCCCGCATTGGCAAATATGTCAAGAGCAGGGGTGGACTGGCCTATAGGGAGCTCTGGAGATTTCCAGGCAGGCCTCTGCACCCTAGACAGGGATGGACTGGCCTATGGGGAACTCTGGATATTTCCCAGTGGGTTCTGCACCCTGGACAGGGGTGGACCCCTCTGCACCCTGGACAGGGGTGGACTGGCCTATAAGGAACTCTGGAGATTTCCCAGTGGGCTCTGCACCCTGGACAGGGGTGGGCCCCTCTGCACTCTGGACAGGGGTGGACTGGCCTATAGGGAACTCTGGAGATTTCCAGGCGGACCTCTGCACCCTGACAGGAGTGGGCTGGACTATAGGGAACTTTGGAGATTTCCCAGTAAGCCTCTGCACCCTGGACAGGGATGGACAGACCTATAGGGAACTCTGGAGATTTCCAGGCAGGCCTCTGCACCCTGACAAGGGTGGGCTGGCCTATCCGGAACTCTGGAGATTTCCATGCAGGCTCTGAACCTTGACAGGGGTGGACTGGCCTATAGGGAACTCTGGAGATTTCCCAGTAGGCCTCTGCTCCCTGGACAGGGATGGACAGGCCTACAGGGAACTCTGGAGAGTTCCAGGCAGGCCTCTGCACCCTGGACAGGGGTGGACGGGCCTATAGGGAACTCTGGAGATTTCCAGGCAGGCCTCTGCACCCTGGGCCTTTTTTGTGTGGTGTTTGCGAAGGTGCTCCTAGAAAAAGCTTGAGCTTGCTGAACATGTGTAATATGGGGCCCCTTTGAACATTTTTTCCAGGGCCTCTTTTGGTTCCCAGTCCACCCCAGAGCAAGCCCCATGTATAAAACAGAAGTGGGAGGAAAGGAGTGGCCGCCCCTGCCCCCCGGGGAGTTGCTTGCTATGTGCCTGCCTCCTGCTGTGCCCAGCCTGCATGTTTCTTTCAGGACATGTTTGTTCACAGACACCGCCAGACAAGCTCCATTGCACATTCAGATGTGTTAAATATTTCAGTGTTACTCTGAGAAGCTTTAATGGCTGCATATAATGCGCTGGAGGCGGCGGGGGATTGACTGAGAGAAATGCAAAGAAGTAGTTATTGTCTGAGAGAGGGGCGCTGAATGCATTAGCGGCATTCACTCTGCCCTGGGTAACCAACAGGCCCCCTCACGCGAAAGCAAGCGAGGCAATTGAGCAATCAGATAGTGAACGCCCGAAAAGCAATAGGCAAAACTGGCGGTGCACAGCGAAAAGCTCGGGTTTCTCACAACATATCAGAGATAGAATATAGACGTCTATTGTTGCAGTGAAAGGGGTGTGTGGCAGAGCTAAAGATCCAGTGGGCCCTGCAAAGTGGGCTGCGTGTCTCCGTTGAGGATAATATGGCGAGAGTCGTGATAGTCGGCATGCAACTGTCGTCTGTATGTGTTGTAAAGGTCCAAGTAAATTGAAAGGCAAGTCTGTTAGGAAAGGAAGAAACTGTAAGGCAAGGACGGCGTCGGGGCCTTTCCAGTATTTCAAACGAAAGGGGCCTCGAGTTTCAGGGTGGCCCCCAGCAACTTCCCCCATATTGCCAGTCAGCAGTCTAATAACACAGCAATATATATCTATATATATTGCTTACGTTCCGGGGCTTACAGTGTGCGCTTTGCAGCGCTCGCCTTACACGCTACGTTTGCTGGAGCCCACTCGGCCGTCACTCTGATTGGGGAAAGCAGAAATGTTATCACTGCGTTGCCTTTCCTCACTTACAAGGAAGGATTCATAGTTATTCAGTGGGCATTCAGTGTTTCAGCTCCCTGCCGGTTCGCCTCCTTGTGATAATTGGTGGCTATTAACCTTATCTTTATCTCCATTATAATGTATGCCCTCCATGGGTGCCTAAAACAGCTTTACGCTCTAAGCATGTTGAAAAGGGCCCCCCACACATCTTCAGCCAGGCCTATAGTTAGGTCTCTTGAGGAGTCCTGTTCTAGGAGTTTGTGGCTAGACTGCGCTGGACTAAGCGCATACACTCTGCCATGGTATCTGTTGGGATGAGGAGTTTTTAACCACTGCCCCAGATAAGATATCGAAGTGGGAACATTTTACTGTTGAAGTGATGTTAGAGCTTGTTGGAACTGTGGGTCTTGCGCTATTGTATGTGTTGCTTCCTCGTTCCGTTGCCTGCCGCCTGTTGGTGGATCTCAGAGGGACAAAGCTCCTGATGTCCCAGTGTTTGATAAAGCTGTTCTGGGTGACTGAGATCCAATGGTTTGTACTTTGGCGCTGGTCAAGGGTACCCTGATATATAATGAGTGTTAATTTCCACCATGGTAGGTGTTTGCAACAATTGTCGTTTTATTGCTTTTAAAGTGCTTTAACCATAGATTGTCACTCTTGTGGCATACATATTAGTTGCTCAAGCCTTACATGTGGTTAAAAGCATGCAATTCACTTTGATTTCTTTAGTGCCGACACGTGTTTCAACCTTTATGGTCTTTCTCAAGGCAATTGTAAAGTTTGGGTGTTCCCGGATGGGTGAACATCATTTTCTACTTGTCAGCAATTGTACTGGATAATACCTCTGCCCGGTTGGGGTTACATGTAGTCTCTGGTCTCGCAGTGATCTGCCACATCGCCCGTAGTCCTCAAAGCACACTATGGGAAGAGATGTCACAGGAAGTGAACTTATCCAAAAGTGAAATATGCAAATGTCATTACATGTGTCTTTCCTAATTAAAGAAAGTGCACAGGGCAAATAGGCATTTGTCAGGAGAACAGATGTTCTGATAACTTTGCTGGCTATGTATAAAAGGTACGCTCCATTTATTACCAAGAATCTGTAACAGAAAGGCCAGGACATGAAGCTGTAAAGGAAACAAAGTTTGAGGAAACAAATCAATTCAAGTGCATATCATTGGTATCCAGTTTCATCCTTAGTGCATTTTGAAACTGTGGCATCCTCTGGAGCCACTGATTGGCACAAGCATAATCAGCACTGTGAGCAGTCTTCTCCAATGTCGCCTCCCCCGGAGTCGTTCATCTGGGATAGATGCGTCAGGCACCTTGTCTGGGGTGTTGGTCAACTTTAAAGTCCCTACATTGAATGGTGGTGCACTCCCCGCCTCTTGGGAACAGAAGAGAAATATGACCTATCACCCCTCATACCGGAAAGGGAAGTGTGAAGAGAATTGCAATAACTAAAGTTCATGTCCATGGCCTCATCATAAGTTTGCCGGTCCGGTAGTAACAGCGCCGGTAAGCTACCGGCACCTTTACCACCGGAGTCGCAAACTACGAGTTCTGCTCGCGGGTGCCTTTTTGCCCGCCAGGTCTGACCTGGCGGGTTTACCGGCACCCACGAGCAGAGCATGTCGGATGCACCGGCACCATTCACGAATGGTGCCGGTGCATCCGGCTTGAATATTTTCCGGCACTGCGAATGGGCAGTTAGCGGGTCCGGCAAGGCCGTAATGACCCGGTAATTGCCCATTTGCGGGCTCCTGAAAAAAAATGATACCGCCCGTTTTTACCGGCACGGCTACTGCCAGTGTCATAATGAGATTGTCAGACCGGCATGTAAGTCATCTACCGCCAGTATTATCGAAAAGGCCAGCAGGTGGCCAGGAGATCTGCTGATAGATACATCCTGACCTTACAAGATATCCATTTTCCAAGTGGCCTTGTTTTACCTTCCAAGAATATATTGTGCGCCACCATGGTGATTGGTATGGGCCGTGTTCTCGACGGATACCTTTTTTAGCCATAACTTCCTCCAAGCTCTACTTGAGAGGCAAGGACTAGGGTCAAAGTGCCACACTACTTTGGAGTGCTGCAGACCGCACTGTTCATCATTGTGCCACCTCATCAATTCAGCACGAACTTGATGAGGAACCCAACCAACATATAACTTTATTCGGCTAAAAGCCCATCAAAGTAGATCCTGGCACATGCATTTAATAAGCAAACAAAAACATATTAAACCAAGTAATGATGTGAAAAGATGATGTAAAAGCAACATAAACAGCAGTGGGAGAAGGCAGGCCCTATTTAAAATGGCCCCAGGTCAGTGGGTCCAACCACAGTGAACCCCAGTTTTCTTCATCCCAGAGGAGTTAAGTCTGCACCAGTTGGGGGAGTGTTCAATATGGTATGTCCAAAACGGCCATCGGGGCCTTGTTGGGGGTACTGGCTGGTTGAAATCCCACCCTTATCCAACCGACCGGTATTACCCAAATTGTTTGTTTACAATTGTTCGAATGAACAATTGACCGAATTTAAAGGGTCACAATTGATCTTTTCACAATTGACCGCATATATATATATTCAGTAAAAAAAACGTTGTTAAAGGGACGTTATGGTTGAGTTGCGCTACTAATAACCTATGAAATTCAGTGAATAAACGTTGTTAAAGGGACGTTATGGTTCAAAGTAAACCCAAAAAACCCCTGAAATTCGGCAGTTATGGTAAGATAATAAGCAACCATAACTCGCGCCACCGTGCACTGCTAACACTAACACCCAGGACATCAAAGGTGACATCACAAATGTCATTGATGACATCACTGATGACATCACATGTCTGGCCCTCCCTTTTTTCCCTTTACTGATATATCTAGGCCACATAGTTTTCTTCAGTAACAGTCAGGAAGTAAAAATTGAAAAGGTACTATATTTGTAGACTTAGGGTCAAGTCACATCATATGAAACATATACATAGCGGAAGACACAGGCTTGAAAGAGAGCAACCCTTTCTGTGCATGAAGATAATCATTAGGGTTATCAGCACTTTCTCATAGTTTTATTTTTATTACTCTACCTTCCCTGTATATGCTCATATTTGTATACATTATACTCACTCTCCTTTCCTTTGGGTGCAGTCACATCATGTGATACACATACATATGGTAAGTAGCAGCTTTGAAACAAAGCAATAGTTTCTCTGCATAAAGACAATCAGTTAGGTTATGAACTCTTTCTGCTACTACTTCTGCTTTTTTGTTTACTTCACTGTCCCTGTATATACTCATATTTGTATGTGTTGTTGTCTCTTTGTGTTTTGTCTGCAATAATTATGTATTAAGTGGGTTTTATTATCTACTTATTACATGCTTCACAGTACGCAAAACTCTAATAAGAAAGCAGTTATCATTTCACTATTCAACATGGCAAAATTATGAATATGGCACCTCCATCGTGTATGCTGCACACACTGCCTATGTTTCTGCATGAGTAGCTTAGTATACTGGATAGAACTTCATAATAGAATGCTATTTATATCAATGCATTGCTTAATGCACTAATTAGCTCATGATATTTATCCCAATGATCCTTGACAGTTTTTGGTCAGCATTATAAGAATCCCTTGTACAGAGTTTTTATGAAAAGTAAATGTACATGTGATGTCATCAGTGATGTCATCAATGACATTTGTGATGTCATCTTTGATGTCCTGGGTGTTAGTGTTAGCAGTGCACGGTGGCGCGAGTTATGGTTGCTTATCTTACCATAACTGCCGAATTTCAGGGTTTTTTTCGGTTTTACTTTGAACCATAACGTCCCTTTAACAACGTTTTTTCACTGAATTTCATAGGTTTTTAGTAGCGCAACTTAACCATAAGGTCCCTTTAACAAAGTTTTTTTACTGAATTTCATAGGTTTTTAGTAGCACAACTTAACCATAATATCCCTGACTTTAAATACATGTAACATAGAACATACTGAACCCCTAGCTAGTGATTTCGATGTCCGCGGACTACCTCCATGTCTGCGGACATATCGAAAATCTGAGCGTGGTGAATGCAAATTTAAATAGTGTGCCCCATTTCTCCTTTGAGGTTGGCTCTGAAAAGAGCCGTTTTTTTGGGGGTTTTTTGCAGATGCTTGAAGACACCTGTTATTTTGTATTTTTTTTCTTCTTTTTTTCTTATTTTACTTCTAAAATCTTCACATAACCTTCTCCAAAGCAACCCTTACATTCCAAAACAGCCTGGCATTTCCCATAAAAGATAAGGAAATGCCATCTTCTTTAAAATAAACAGCATTACTGGACTCAATATTATCATTATTACAGAAGAACATACCAGCTCTAAGCATGAAGGTGGACATGCTTCGGTTGATTACACACTTAGCATTGTTTTGCTGAGGACAGAAAACGGAACTATTGTCCCATATTGCCCTAGGTAGTAATCCAGAAAAAATTACTTTGGCATTTGGAAGGATGTTCATTACTGCTTTAACCAAGTGTTCCAAATCTGCCAACAAAGTAGGGGCACTGACATAGTTTGGCGAGGATTCGTCCAGGGGGAGCGAAGTTATTAAGCCGCCCAAAAAGTGTTCTTCCTATGGAAACACCAACTTAACCATAACTACATGGACGCTACTGCGTCCATGTAATATATATCGCTTTGGTAATATATATATATAAGGGGTTTTGGGCGGGTTTGGGTTGGGTGCAGGGTTGCGATGGTTTCCCCTGCATATATGTTACAATTGACCTTCACAATTCGGTCAATTGTGAAAAGGTCAATTGTCATTCGAACAGTTGTAATACGAACAATTCGTATACAACCAAATGACCAACCCACCCAGTTCTTCCCAAAACCCCTTTGGCCACTCTCCAGTCCCCAAAGACCAATTTAACAGTGTCTTGGGAGTTGAAGCCTTTGTCACGGATTCTAGAGAATCCCACCATAGATTCTCTTGAATAAAAACACAACCTCTCGCTGTCCGCAACCAGTGCAGGCACTTATTCAATAGAGCGTCTCTTGGTTCCGGCTTGGCCTCTGACAATTTTGGTACCCCATGTAAATAGACTGTGGTGGATCCAAGCCCACCCTTGGCATAGCACCCATGTATGCTGCCCCGATGATACAGGTTATGTACTGCAGGGACAGTCATGCTTGGACCTAGTGCAGGCCATGAAGCTTGCTCTAAAGCTGAGGAAGATGTTGGCCTGAGGTAGGGCGCTCTATTGCACTCAAGGGGCTTAGTTCCAGATTCCCGAGGGGCAGTGATGGAGGGTGGTCTCTTGGGTGCCTTGTCTTTGGGTGATGCTAATTTCACACAGTCCTGGGCCAAGGTGCACTCCAGGCATGAGTTGCAGGGGCCATTGACCACGCGGGGGATGGTAGAAGACTCCTCCTGCACCCTTTTGCCTCGCTCCCCTTATTTACTGCTAGGGCCAGGAGTACTTTCGTAATAGCTTTCTGCTAGGCAAGCACCTCAGCAAGCACCAGGTTACACTTGCACCTCCTAGTGAACCTGGCATCCTCAACTGAGAGGTTGTTGTTCAGGTTAGGACCTTAGTCTGCTGCATGACCTGTGGGGTTGTGGGCTCTAAGCGGGGATAAACGAAGAAAGGAGCTTGTGGGGGAGAGATACTCACTCCAGGCTCTGCTGAATGAACCTGAAGCCCGAGGTGAACTCGGCGCAGGATTAGCAGGATCAAGCAGCTGCGGCACAGTTCACTGTATCAACTAGGTCCACGGGGGTTGGAGCTTGGGAACATGTGGGATGCTGAACATGGTCCCTGGGGGTTGGGGCTTGAGTGCACATGGGATGTTCAACCTGTGTGCCCATGGCTGGTGCAGGGTGGGGGGACAGGGTGTAGGACCCTAAAGTGAGGTCAGATAAAAGAGTACAGCCCGCAAGGGTTTCCAAGGGCAGATTTCCCAGTGCTGATGCTTGCGGCTTTGCTAGACCATGGAATATTGAGTCAAAGGGCAAATTCAGGGTAGGCACAATGGGAGGATTGAGGGGGTCGGGTGGTATGAAACGCCAGCTAGGATTGAGGAGGAAGGAATTCCCACCGTTCCTTTATATTTAGCAGCAACAATGTCCATGCTAAAGGGGTTCCTCCTCACAGTCAAGGGACACCCATGTGAGACAAGATGTTCCTGATTCTCAGCTTTATAGGCCACTCCAGGTTGAATGTCGGTCGAGCCACCCAGGATGTCACACAGCACCCCCTGGAGGCAGCCATTCAGGATATGAATGCCCCTGCCAGGGCATCTTGGCTGACCCAGCAGAATGCTGGACTTCTTCAAATAACAAATCAGCTTCTTTTCCAGGTCCAATAGATTTGGTTGCAGTATACCCCAGTACCCCCAGAGGCAAAATCTATTATCTTGGCCTCCTTAAGTGGCCCGTCCTGGAGGCTCTGCCTCCTCACGATCAGCACCTTGCGTTGGGATTTTGTGTGAGGATGAGTCTGTGCTTCATGCAGGTTAGGGCAAGAAAGGAGTGGGGGGAGGTAGGAGATGAGTGGAGACTCCATGAGCTCCAGGGGCAGGACCAGAATGGTTTCAGCAGTGAGCTCTGGGGCAGTCTCAGGAAATGATCTCCATGCGTAGCTCTCACCTCTCTCCTCGGGCCTCAGGGGAGTTCAGGGTTGTCCACGTTGTCTAGATTAGCCTGACACCACCGCGCGGAACACCAACAGCGCCAAACACTGCGCCCTTGGCTCGCCACGGGCTTCCCCGCTGCAGGGCTGGAGAAGTGAATTTACGCCCAAAGGGGTGTGGCCAGCAATGGGGGAACCAGAAAGTGCCTCCACGGTGTCTCCAGACTCCCACCAGCAGCGCCAATCACTGCGCCCCTGCTTGTACCTGGGTGGAGCCCTACTAATGCTTTATTTTATTATCATTCATAAACCGGTTGCGCCTTCATCTAGCTGAGAGTGCACATTGCAGTCCAATGGTCGTCCATAGAGATATATAGAAGCATTCTGATTCCATTGCCTATGGTCCTCATTTAATAGAGCCAAGCAGCAAGGTCAAGGTGCTACACTACTCTTGAGTGCTGCAGACTGCACGTCTCATCATGGCTCTCATCATGGCACCACTACACCAGCAACGGAAATTCACTGCCGAGGCCTACAGTAAGAAAAATAACATCAGACAATCTAATAGCTTGTGTTAATATAGGGATCTTTAGTAAAGGGAAATATGAAATTTTGTAATTTTAATTTTAGCCTGTTATGTTTGAGGATGTTATGTTTTTTTAACTATGTGTTTGTTTTTTAATTATATGCCGAGATAGCAGTGTTTTATCACATTCTGGTGTTACCATGACGATATCTGCTAGCATGTGCTTTATTCTGTTTTCGTCATATGTCGCATTAGTGAGAAAATGTTTCTGTAATAGTGTGAAAAGCTTGTAATGTGACCAAATGCACTTAAATCAAAAAATAAATAAATAAATAAAACAAAAAAAAATAGCTTGTGGTTTTGAGATTATCCATTGTATTTTACAATTATGGGCATGAATTTGTGTCCTCCCCCATCCCATGAAAAACGGCCCAGCTCAAAAGAACATGCAAAATGAAGGGTCAGTCACCATGTGACTATCATTACCCGAGCAGATAGTCTCTAATGCCTAATTTCTCTAATGCCTACACTTCTAAAATTTTACATTGGCAGCTGAGGCACGAAGCCTGCAGCCTACAAAGCGTGCAAAGGAGGTTTGTAAAATGATTATTTGTGCCTCTTGTCCATCCAGCATGACATCAATAATGTTAAAGCACACCTTCAAGCTCCATATACCCATGGTGGAAAAAGTGTCACAATGAACAAGGCTACCCCTAACAATAGTGTCCAATAATAGGATGGGACTACTTCCAAACAGAATACAACTACACATGATATATGAGTGCATGCGTAGTAGGATCCGCACGGCTTCAGAACTATCATTTGGTACAGGATGGGAATATTGTGGTCCGCCAAAACTCAGCAGCAGTTTTCCCGCCATTCCGCTGTGAAGGGGGCATGAGCATTTATGTAAAAAGGCGGCGTATAACGCGTGCAATAAAGATTTGGTAGCTTGAAGGCCCTGTGCCAATTTCTGGCTGAGAAACATTTAAGCAGCGTTCATGCCTTACCGCTACTTACCTCTGGGACAACTGACGGTGTTGCTCCAATCAGTGCCTGCCTTCAAGTTTAATAACAGAGCTTAAGTTCCATGCAGGGAAGTAGACTTTTGATTTTCCCATGGGTTGAGCCGGTGGACAAAACTTTAGGATGTCCCATTCAAAGTATAGGGACCTTCAGCTGAGATGGCCTTTCCCGGGGGAGGCCCGAGCCCCCCCCCGGAGCACCTGCGTACTCAGCGCCCCTGGTCCCATGCATACCTCAAACCTTCCAACCAAACATGGCCCCCAGTTATGAAACCTACACATACCAAAGTCAGATCTGTATTCCGTGTTAGGAGATGTTTGTAGAAGAAATACAAAACGAAATTCTTTAAGGGATTATCACATTTTATGCTTTCAGTTTCCAGGCCTCTTATAAACTTGCCATGCAGCCTTTAATTAGTACTTCACCATCACATGTCCCATTTCTACCCAGACCGGCACCACACTCCCCAGTGAGAAGGAAGGGAAAGACAACAAGAAAGAGAGAAAAAGAGACAGAGAAAGAGACAGAGGGACATACCGAGAAGGAAAGAAGAAAAGCTAGATGAAGTTATAAAGAGGGGGTGAGGGGGAAGACTGCAACAGACATCAACTGTGCCTGAGCATCTTTGAATGAGAGACTCACAGGTGTCAAATGGCAGACTAGGACTAAGACAAGAGACCAGGATGTGAGACTAGGATGAGAGTCTGGAATGGGAGACTAGGACGAGTGGCTAGGACTTAGATGGGGGACTATGATGAGGGACTGGGACAAGGGACTGTGTCAGGCGACTGTGATGAGGGACTGGGACCAAGAGGAGGGAGATGGTCTCGGACGAGCCGTAGGAAGATGGTCTAGTAAGAGGGAGAGGAATTAGACAAGTGACTACTACCTGGATGAGGGAGAAGGAAGATGGGTTCGAATGAGAAAATGGAATAGGATGAGGGACTAGGAAAAGAGACTAGAATGAGGAACAGTGACTAGGATGTTGAAGAGTAACTGGGATGAGGAGCAGTGGACAGGAAGAGGGCCTATGACTAAGGACTGGTACAACAAAGAGGGACTGGAATGAGCAATAGGAAGAGGAACAAGTAGGAATGGTTAAGGCAAGGAGGAGGGGGGATGAGGAGGAAGAGGGACCAGTACAAGGTAGATGAAGAAGGACAGGGACAAAGAAGAGGAACAATAGCAACACTAGAAAGGGGGAGTGGGATGAGTAAGGTGGAATAGATTTGGGCAACTTGGAGGCGTGATGAGGAAGAGGGACACGGGAGAGAAAGAGGAACTAGAACAATGAAGAGGGACTAGCAAGAGCAAGTGGAAGACGGACGAGGCAAGGAGGAGGGTCTAGAACAATGGGGTAAGATGAGGAAGGAGACTAGGATGGGGAAAAAAGATGACGAAGAGGAACAAGGAAGAGGAATAAGTGACAGGAATTTGGCACTATGAAGAGAAAGAGTGACTATGATAAAGGCAGAGGAACCAGGGTCGTCATTTAGGAGTCACCAGAGGTCGCAAGAGCGACCGCTGCTGATTGGCCAGCGACCTCTGTCAATCTCTTGCGACCTCTGCCATTCTCCAATCAGAGGAGGGGGCATGGCCACAGCTAGCTACACAGCGGTGCGGTGTGCCCCTGGTTCCTCCATTTTGTGAGAGCAGCACTGCACGTGTGGGTTGTTTCGCCGGCGCTTCTGAGAGTCCTGTTCCTTGCTGTCCGTGAAACACGGTAATAGTGTCATGACTGTCTGAGTTGGGTCGGGGGGGAGCTGCTGGGTTGGGGACGGCTAATTCCGAGTTGCCGCAGTATTCCAAATGGCTGCGCGGTGCCTGCCACCACAGGCCCAGGCTGAGGTGTGTGCTGCGACATGCTCACCAACTTGCCAGCGGTAGCAGTAGGACCCCTTACCCACGCCTGCTGCACCCTAGTTCCTAGCTTTGGACGGCAGGGGGTTTGCTTTGCTCTCCTGCTTTGGAAAAAAGGCCCCCGCACTTCGCTTTGTCAGCTTCTGGTTAGAGAAGACAGGTGGTGCCCTGGTCTCTTCCTTAGAAGAACCGGTCCAGCATATATAGCAAGAAAGAAAGGACCCTGCGTTGCATTCGCTGCGGGAGTGCTCAAATCGGAGGAGGGGTTACACCACATTGCAACTCTGGATACCTGAAACATGTAGCCCGTTAGTATGTGCAGATGCAGTGGCCTAGTGAAAGGGAAATGAAGCAAACCATCACAGGCAGTAATCCACGCTGTTGACTGCCTTGCACACAGTGGATAACACCTAAAGTTACCCGTGCTGTCTGTGAGATCTCTTTAGTGCAATAAAAGGATGTAAACACAACAAAATGCAGCCCCTCCCTCCATGTCATCCAAGCACGGGTTGGGATAGTTCCCCTTGGTGCAACATAGCCTCCCGGTGCACTCGATGGGCAGTTTAGAACCCACAGACCCTGTGGCTGTGACAGCAATTTATAGAGTTAAAACCCAACAGAGCACTCTCTCCGCCAACGAAAAAGGGCTTATTTGCAGAGCACTGTCTCTGCCCCACCAGAATCTAGGGTAACGAAGGACACACCCCTGGGAGCGCAGACTAGGTTGCCTCCCTGCCTTGGTTTGGCGTCGTGCTGTAGTTACCAAGCCATCCAAGTCATACAAAGTGAGTCTGTCTTTGGGACGGTACTGAGATGTGAATATGTGTGCACAGTGATCGGGACCCGCTCTATTGATATTATAAGCACGGATGAAAGATAATGTTATTTATTAGTGAAGAACTTCATTCGCATTTATATCTGCCAAGTTATTCGGTGCTATTTGATTGCTATTGTAAACGTTTTACGGTCAACCCCTCTCACTTGGGAGGACATATTTCTCCAAGGATTGCATTCAGGGTCGGATTGACCCCTCGGCCTTTCGGCCCGTGACCAGACCCGAAATCGTCCCTGGAGAGTGGGGGCTGGTTTCTGTCCATGCCCATGTCTCAGCCGGTTTGCAAAACCATATTTTTCCATATTTTTCGTAGTGTACTTAGGAACAATGCTATTTGATGCCACTTCCGGTTTTGTCAAGGGGTGAAAGGTCGTGCTTTATCGCTTCCCGGGAAGTCACTTTGGGGTGGGGTCAAATCACATAACGTCCGTTGATTTCATCAGAGGCCAAGGGTCGTGAGGCGAGGGGTAGGCCACTTGTCTTGGGTGTCCGGACCTATTTTTTTGTCCCAGTCCGACCCTGATTGCATACATTTACCCAGAGAAAGGTTCTACTTATAATTTCAGTATGAACTGTTATTTTGACTCATCGTGGAATGCAAAATGCACGGATTGATTGTATGCATTTGCATTGTGAGTTTCTTTTCCATTTGCAGCTGGGGAATCCGTGAGCATGCCCCTTTCCACCATTCCGGGTGGAGACCCTACATTTCCCCAGGTAGGGACAGGCGGTGCTCATTTTGTTAGGTCTGCCCCTTGAAAAACTAGCAAGCTCAGGTACTCTCATCTGAGAGAGTGTAACCAATAGCCTGTAATTCCCCCCGCAGGTTGCTTCTGTTCCCATTACACACACGGGAATAGATATAACACCAAATATACTGAACAAAGAGTTAAACTTTGTCGGGAACAGAGGTTGAAGTGGGCGGGAACGGTCAGGAGCAGTGCTCCTATACTTTTTATTTTTCAGTTTCACTGTTCCTATACTTTTATTTTAAAAAGAAACCGTTCCGGAACGGTTTAGTTTTAAAATAAAAGTGTAGGAAGAAGTTGAAGCTTGCACTTCAGTGCACTGCACTCTTAAAATTCCCTTAATGTTTGTTTGTTTGGGGGTTTGGACTTTGTGTGGGAGGGGGCACAGCGATGGGGTTGGTGGAGAGTGGGACAGACCGGCAGGGAACATAGCTCCAGTACTTCTTTTCATACACTTCGTCCACTGGTAGGGAATAAGCTGAGATCAGAGGTGTTACAAGTCTACAGGGTATTTCGTCCACCCAGTCCTCACACGGGTGGACTGGGAACCACAACAGACCCTGGAAATAATTTTCAAAGTGGCCCCATATGACACAATTTCAGCAGGACCAAGCCTTTTCCCACAAGAACATTTGGAAATAAAATAGGTTATCACGCAAAAGTGTCCCAGGGTGCGGAGGCCCAACACAAAATCTCCAGAGTTCCCCATAGGTCAGTCCACCCCAATTCCTCACTTTTACTGCCCATTTCGATTGTGACTTTTCTTCCTCTGATATATATCATGGCACAAGCTTCAGTCCCCCTTGATGCCACTACTGATGAAGATCTTTCTCTAAAGCGCCTCCAAATTATACTTGTTTTGAAAGTGTGAGAGTGCGATGGTAGTAATGTATAGAAACAAGATCTTGAAATGTTTTGTTCCTCTTGAGTTATGCGAGCACTTTGAAGAGATACAAGAGGATGATCACGTAGCAGTATTTGCCAATGCACTAATCAAACCCATTTTAAACTTACCTCTAGGATCTGAAGGAGATAAAAATCGGACATGTCTTTCTGTTTTGTGCAGGATTAATAAATCCATGAAACCACTGTAAACAGTACCACACAACACTGAAGGCAACTTGTTGAATCAGATGAAAATGGGGTAAGTGCCAACATCATTAAAGACTGTGGATGCCATAGACTAGAAGAATGCATGTTCTCTGGTGAAATATTCTCCCTCTCCCCTTTTATCCTGGCTTTCCCCTATCCCTGCCTATTCTCCCCTGTCTCCCCAGAATGTGATTTTGCTCTGTAATCCTGTTGAAATAACAGGGCGGATCCACATAAAAAGTGGATTTGGGTTCATACACTTCCCATGGCAACTTGGGCCTTGACACACTGCTACATATGATGATCCACTCTTGTATGAAATGTCACAATACAGTGATATCGTAATCATATTTTTCTTAGTGTACTGAGGGATAATGCTTTATGATATCACATCATGCGATGTCATGAGGGGGTGTGGTCAAACGACATCACTTCCTGTGATGTTACATGGGGGTGTGGTCAAATGACATCACTTCCTCTGATGCCACTCTTGGGGTTGTGGCGTTGTGATGTCACTTCCGCTACCCCTGGCATCTTGGTGAAATTACACCGTGAGAGGAACTAGGACGAGGAAGAGAGACTAGGAAGGGGAAGAGGCCCTATGATGGGGTAGTGCAAACAACCAAAGGGGGGACTTTGACTCAGGACTAGGAAAAGGAATTAGGACGATGACTTGGGCAAAGAAAATTAAGGATTATGAAGAAGAGGTATTAGAAAGAAGAAGAGAACGAGGGATTAGGATGAGAATAAGTAAGGGGGACATGGACAAGGAAGAGAGTTGACGAAAGACAAAGAGGGACTTGGAAGTGGAAACAGGTTTAAATGAGGTAGAGCCAGAGTAACTAAGCCTGTTAATCAGACTGCATAAAAAGAGCTATGAGGGTTTCTTTTGTTTATGTGTGCCTGGTGTGAGGCATGCCTGCAGAAGAAAGCAGAGTCAGCAGCAGGACATGGAACATATAAATCTTTGATGGAGCCACTACATGCCAATAATATTACAAGTTGCCTTGCCAGCCAAAGCTTGCTTATCAGCACCCTTTACCCTTTCTCTCTCTGTAGCAATATTGTTGCTACAAAGTGGTGCTAAAGCTCCACCATATGTGCCAAAATCAAAACACCAGTTGTTTTTATGACTCCTCTTCATTTAACCTTGAAGATAAAGTTATTGCAAAAACATACTCTTTACAAAGAACATCCCAATTAATACAAACTACATTCTTTTGCCAATCGCATCTTCCTCCGCTGTTTTCTCCTCTCATCACACCGCCTACGGCGGCTGCCATGACCAGTCATCTGCACGGTTTTCAGGGACACTGACAGGCGAGTGTCACAATGCAAGACTTGAAGCACCGACGCCATCTTAAACCAGCCCCAGAGCTTGTGATGTGGGATTTGAATATGTGGCTCAACGCGGCTTGTTCCCTGCGTTGCAGCGTCACGTGGTGGAATCCTCCCTTAAGGATAACATATGTGCTTAGAGTATCGTGACTGGATTTAAAAGCTACCCCCTTAGTTTTGCCCGTTTCATAATACTCGGACGGATGTGCGCTGTGAAGTAAACCTGTTTTTTTCGGCTTTTTATGTGGCTTACTTTGGAATATAATTCCTAGGGAGTTGCTCTGGTAGTAATGCAAGCAGGCTGGCATTCAGGGGGAAATGCATTCTGGCTAAGAAGGGACCGAGTCTCTTAGGGAAGCTAGTTCACTTCTTAGAGGAATCCAAACAAGCATTGGAAAAGCCAATAGCTGTGGTTTTAGTGTAGACATTGGTTAGGCATTTGCCAAGCACTGCTATAATGGAACTATATGATAGAACAGCTGGAAAATGGTGTGCTGTAGCTTGGCAGGTGGTGGCAGGGCCTGTCAAACTCCTGTCCAATACCCATATAGAAGAAGAAATGTAAGCGCTATGCCAAAAACAATATGTAAGAACGTGATGTCACAGCCTTTCGCCTTATGTTTCCTGTTTCTCTCTCCAATACTCTGCTTTCAGGCAATTTTCACAACTGTCTTATTCCTCTTTCCCCCTCAGTGCTTTGAAGTATCCTTGGACAGTGTAAGCACTACAAAAGCATTCAACATAACATGACATTTTACAGCACTTAAGAGTCCAGCTGACACAACTATTTAACTCATGTTCAGCATTTTAGTCTGCACAACACCATTTGCTGCACTTTAGCTCTTCGAATTTTAAATGCTGTTTATTGACACCTTCTACAAGCCAAATACTTACAGAGTTTGTTTTTAAGGAAAACCTTTGCACATTGGACCTTATTACAGGTTTGGTGACATGGGAAAAAATTATGGTAAAATGGCAGTAGCAGAATTACAGACACTTTAGTGACCCGTTTCTTTATTGTCGAATTACGAGATGGGAGATAAATCCTCCACTTTACCTCCAAATATCATTGGGCCTCATTACACGGTAGGCAGTTTGGGTTTACCATTACCGGTAAGGGCACCGGTACCGGTAAACCCCTACCGCCTTACTACGAGTTCCCTTTGCGGGACCCGACTTTAACGGCTGGTTTTACCAGCCGTTAAAGTAGGGTGCTGCAAAGGGACCTCGGAGCTAATTACGGTACCGCAATTTGCAGTACCGTAATTAGCACCTTCCCCATTCCCATTATGCCCTATGGGGGCAAAAATGGGAATGGGGAAGAGCCTTGGTGAATGGGGAATTACCGCCCCCGCTCACATTGGAGTAGGGCGGTAATACCGCCATCCACCAAGGCGCACACAGTAAAATACCGGCGGCAACCATGGCGCTAATAGCGCCATGGTTACCACCTACCGTGTAATGAATGAGGCCCGTTGACTTTACTGCCGCAAAATACCACTTACTATAAATCAGACAAAATCCCATGGACTGTACAAATGGGATTAACACAGTCATACCACCACTCGTAAACCAGCAGTAAATCCACAAGTCTGAGTGGTGGAAATGGTAAGCAGGTTGAACGGTATTTCCAACATAATTACTGCCAAACTTGTAATGAAGCCCATTGAATCCCGAGACCCACAAAGTCACTGGGCCTCATTACACAGTAGGCGGTAACCATGGCGCTATTAGCGCCATGGTTGCCGTCGGTATTTTACCATGTCCGCCTTGGTAGATGGTGGAATTACCGCCCTACTCCAAGGTGAGCGGGAGCGGTAATTCCCCATTCACCAAGGCACTTCCCCATTCCCATTTTTGCCCCATAGGGCTCAATGGGAATGGGGAAGGAGCTAATTACGGTACCAAGGTCCCTTAGCGGGCCCGTTCCTTAACCAGCCGGTAAGGTCGGGTCCCGCAAAGGGACCTCGTAGTAAGGCGGTAAGGATTTACCGGTACCGGTGCCCTTACTGGAACCGGTAAACCCTTACCGCCTACCGTGTAATGAGGCCCACTGTTTTGACACAAGCATTGTGAAAAAGCAAAGGCAATTTAGGACTTTAACTGTCAGTGTTTTAGCCGGATGAGGTCTGCTGACCTTCATGGTGAAGCCACCCTACCGACCAGGGTGCAGAGCACCACCAGGAAATCTCCAGAGTTCCCTATATGCCAGTCCACCCCTTCCCAGGGTGCAGAGCACTACCAAGAAATCTACAGAGCTCCCTATATGCCAGTCTACCCCTGCACAGGGTGCAGAGCACTACCAGGAAATCTCCACAGTTCCCTATATGCCAGTCCACCCCTGCCCAGGGTTCAGAGCCCTACCAGGAAATCTCCAGAGTTCCCTTTATGCCAGTCCAAGGCTGTCTACTGGTAGTCAAGTTGTGGGGTTAGGTATCCCCCTGAGCAAGCATATTTCATGTATTTTAAATCTTTCATCTTCATTTTCTAATTGTATTTTCATCTGTTTTCACAATGTCGTAAATATTATTTTGTTTGATATAGTTCATAGTGTGCTACATCATTTGAAGTAAGTTTTTAGCTGCTTGTTTTATCAACTGAATTACTGCTATATTAATAGTTGTTTAGGGAAGCCTCATAGGCCCGAGGGAGTAGTCATTTTGCAACCTGTGGCCCACCAGGGACCCCCCTAGAAAGGGCCGCATGCATTTCCCTTAAGTGAAAACCTAGAAAAAAATATGCAGATACCAGAGTGTAATAAAAATACTTTATTTAAGGTTGGTGTGTGTGTGTGTGTCTTTATTTTACTTTTGGACTAGTCCATCCAGGATGGAATGTTGGGGGGGAAAAAAGCAGCAAAGAACAAAAACAGAACTCCCCTGCAAAGGAATAGTCTGGCCAAGGGAGAAAAGAAGATTTGAAAAAGGAAATAGTTAAAAGAAGGACAGCTGAAACAGAGTTTATAAAAGAAGAGACAAAAAAGACAGGAGAAGAGGGAGTGCAAGGAAAGCAACTCCCTGTGAGGCTGCAGCATCGAGTAGCCTACAGCTCACCAAAGGTATGGTGCCAGGTTGATGGTGGAAATCCACCTCAGCGAGTGAACCGTGGTGCTGGGCTGCATCGTAGGGGCAGCCTGGCCACCCACGGGGTCTTGGCGGGTGTCAGCCCATCCAGCTCCCAGACTGGACGGGCCCAGGAAGATCAAAGGGCCCGGGCAGCCCGGCGAAGATGACCTGCTCAGTCTGGACAGGACAGCTCGAACCAGGCAGCCCAGCCTTGCCAATAGTACGGCCGCATTGTGGCTGGTGAGGTGGGCCCTTTCTGAAAGAGATGCCAGGCTGTGCATACCAGGTGGCATGAGAGGTGAAGAGCGGGAAGCCCATTCCCCCCTGGAGGACAGAGCAGTGAAGATAAGTCCTGGGCTGCCGTGTTGTGGTAGCCCGGGTGAAGAGCAGGATGCTGTAAAACCCCGGCTGCTTCATCATGGCAGCCCCGTTAAAGGGAAGCCCCAGGCTGTGACGGCAAAGCAGCCTGTGTGAAGCTCAAGTGGCCCACCACCTGCATCCCTGTGACACAATACAGAGGGAGGTGGGCTGGGATGAGGAGAAGGCTTTGGTCACACTGGTGTCCACAGCGGTGTCCCCATGGCAATGGGGATGCCGCCTGACCCAAAGATGGCACCCGAGGTGCGGCAGTGAAATCTGTAGCATCCCCACACCAACTGGGATGCCTCCTGAAGTAAATATGGTGCTGAGTGGCGAGGCTGTGAGAAGGGCAGCCCCCAGGCCAATGGGGCCATCCAGAAAAAGGGACTGTGGCCACGGGTGTGGCTGTGATGTGCAGGAAGGCCCCCAAGCCTATGAGTTCCACCCTGAAGACTTTACTGGTTGCATGGGTCGTGACAGTGATGGGCAGACCCCCATGTGGGCAGGGACCTCCCAAAGACATAAAAAACAGCACGTCATGTGGTGGTGAGGGTGGCCCCACGTGATGGACGTGTCCACCCACAAGTAAGGCCGGCCCCATCCACCACCGGGGTACAGGCCCCTATCCAGCCATCAGGGGCAGCCCTTTAAGGCACTGTTAAGGGGGCGACTGACTGCGGCTGTCAACCCCATTGTGACATAATATAAGTTCTTTATATGTTGGTGTGTTTGTCAAGTTGATGGTTCTGTTTATAGTTAATAGTATGTTTATTATTATAATAGGTAATGTTTAGAGTAGGAATGTTACATAGGGGAAATTAAGTTTGGAGGGAAGGCATTTAAGGGGAAGTTAAGTAGGTGATATTAAATAGGTTAGGTGCATAGTGAATGTATAAGGGGTAGAAGCGAGGTACCCTGGCGTGAAGTAGTGTAAGGAAGCAGCGGCCTGCCTGAGCCACCTAGGGAGACAGTTGGGATCCCTATAAAATCCACATTGGTGTCTGTACCCAGTTAATATTCTAAGAACTCAGGGTGTAGGCCATCTCCTGTCATCAGCAATTTTATGTTAAAGGCGCAGAGCTCCTCCCTTACCAGCTGGCATGCTGGGTGGGGTTTCCCTTGGGGACTGCCCTTGTTCTGGGGTAAGGCAGGTGCACACCGTTGCCCCAGGCCAGGGCCAGGAAACAGGGCCTACATTATGTTATTATATGTTATGTTATGTTATATGAATTTTTAGAGCGCCCAAACGCCAGAAGGCACCCTGGCGCTAGAATGTGAACAGAGCAGCTTAGTAACCATAATTAAAACACAAATGTTTTTAACAGATGCCGAAAGGCTAGATAGTCAGCTGTCATATGCAATGCCCGAGGGAGGGCATTCCATGCCTTGGCGGCCACAACATGAAAGGCACGCCCGCCAGTACGGGTCAGTCTGAAACGTGGGACCTTCAACAAGAAGTGCAGAATGAGAACGGAGGCACCGAGTTGGAACATAGTGAGGAAATGTATCCTGAATATATTCAGGCCCCAGGCCATTAAAGGCCCGGTGCACCATACACAGGGATTTAAACAAAATCTGCTTTTCCACGAGAGCCAGTGGAGCTGCCTTAACAGCGGAGTAATGTGAGCACCAACAGGGTGCCGAAAAATAGCTCTAGCAGCAGCATTCTGCAACAGCTGAAGACGATTAACCACATAGTGTGGCTGGGCTAGATACAATGAGTCGCAGTAATCTAGACCCCTCAAGACGAGTGCGGCTACCACCAGAGCCTGGCATTTTTCGGGCACAAATGGGAGAACTTTCCTAAGTATGCGAAGTTTGAAATGCCCGATCTTACATACTGCTGCAACCTGAGCATCCATGGCCAGGGAGGAGGAAATAACAAACCCCAAGTTCTTCACTGATTGCACAGGGACCGGGAGAGAACCAAGCTATGCAGGCCAGCAGTCATTGGTCCAGACAAGAAGAGGCAAGGTAGTACCAACCACCAGCACCTCGGTCTTACTGCCTTTTAGTTTCAGCCAGTTTGACGACATCCATTCCCCTACCTCCTGGAGACACATCCTAAACTGGCTGGCCGTATTAGCCTGATTTAAATCGAGGCAGACCAAAATTTGGGTGGCGTAGGAGTAATAGTGGAAGCCATAGGACTGGATGAGGACCAGAAGATGCCTAATGCACAGATTAAACAAAATCAGGGAGAGGGCAGATCCCTGGGGAACAGCACAGTGACCCTCTGCCAAGTTATTGACCGTGGAGATGCTGAGGGCTATGAGTTTGGGAAGGGTTATAACGTCTCCAATTCTATGAACACATGAGCTGCTTAACTAAAAAGGAAATCATTTTTATACTGCGGGGGATAGCAGGGATGGAATTAGCGCACATAATTAACCTGTAATTTTAATTTAATGTAACTAGTTACAATAAACTCTGTGCATTATTGCTCTTTGTTAATTCAAGCAATTGAATTGCATTGCTCCTCTCTGCTCTTATACAGCTAAAGACAATTGTTTCTGTGCTGCTTGTCATTCTGATGGTCAAGCAAGAATGTTTGGAAAGAGGTATACACTAGAGATTCTAATTGGCTGAGAAGAAGCCTATAATGCAATCCATCTGCTAATTAGGCTTTATAGATCCAAGACGAGGGTCGTACTGGAAGTTATGGGACCTGAAGAGTGAGTTAAAGGCCGGAGCAGAGCAAGAACCTTTAACAAGGTTTATGGGCCATAACGCTTGGTACGGCCAGAGGAAAGTGCCTGATGCTTTTAAACTATAAAGTATATACATTTATATTCCTTAAGCCGATTGGCTGCAACTGCCCAGGCAGATTTAGTACAAAATCCACCTTGGCAGTTGCAGGGATTTGACTGTGAGTACGCTCAGCACTGCCGTCACCCTTGGTATGTAGTGCTCTGAACAATCTGCCAGCCAATGAACCACTCTATCGTCTCCGCTTGTTTCTATAGCCTACAGATTGTCCAATGAGAACAATAAGTGAACATTCCAACGTTTATAGTTAAGCTTTGTAAAACTAGCCTAAGAACCCTACTGGGAGTAATGAGCCCTAAAGACCGAGTTAAAGACCTAAGTGTGTTTGATGATGTCTACAGGTCCATAACTTCTAGTTTGACCAGAAAGCAAAGTCTGTAAAGCTTTGATATCCCAAATTTGGCATAATAAAGAGAGAAACAAGGACCTGGGGATGCGGGTGTCTGCCTGGAGGGGAGTGGGAGGGAGGGGGGGGGGGGGGGTGGAAGGAATTGGTTGGAACACATCTAGTCAATGACATGAGGTGGCTGGCCAAGCAAGAGTCTGGTCTGCATTTTAAGGGCTGGGCCATGCCTGTCAAGTGCAGCCTTGCAAGCATACGTACAGTGGCCAGGGCTTTAAGTGGGGTAAGAGCCTCATTTGGGGGCGTGGCCTGTGGGATGGGCGTGGCCTAAAAAAGTATGCAAACCGTGAGGTATGCACACAAATATATATAAATGTTATATATATTTGTGTGCATACCTCACTATGGTTTGTGTACTATGCAAGCCATCTTTTATAAACATAGAAATATGTAACATATTTCTTTGTTTATAAAAGATGACTTGAAAAGTACACAAACCATAGTAAGGTGCGCACATAAATAAATGCATGCTTACACTGATATATTTGTTTGCCTGCCTTACTATGGTTTGTGTAGCTGAAGATGGCTTGAAAAGTACACAAAACATAGTAAGGTACGCACACAAATATATAAAATGTTTATATATTTGTGTGCATCCCTTACGGTTTGCGTACTTTTCAAGCCATCTTTTTAAAACATTGCTATGTTTATAAAAGATGGCTTGAAAAGTACACAATTCAATCCATCTTTTATAAAGCTTTGACGACGAACAAAGCCCAAGGCGTCTTTGTCTGTCAGCAAAGCTTTATAAAAGATGGCTTGAATGGTGTACTTTTCAAGCCATCTTTTATAAACCTCGAATTATGTTAGGAATTCTCAGGTTCGCCGAGGATTAAAGACCGCTCTACGACCTGGGGAGGGGGTGGGGAAACAAAGGGACAGTAACTTCCTCTGGTGACCCCTTATGCGAGGGGTCACCAGTGGAATTCACAGTGACTGACAGAAGTGCCAGCCAGCCAGCCACAGCTTGCCTGACTTAATGGCGGGTGCATGTCCTATTGCGGCTGCGGCCTTGATGGGATACTGTGTCCCGCCAATGTTGTGGTGGGACTGGGGGGCCCCAGCAGGGCCCCGGTTCACACCCACTTTTTGGTGACTGCCGGGGCCTAGCCCCAGCTGACCCCGGCCCACTTAAAGCAATGGCAGTTCAGGCGCACAACCAAGGTCCCGGATCAAATCTACCTGCAGCAACCCAGGCTGAAGCAAAGCAGAGGTGGGGGCTGTGTCTGCCAGGAGAATAGCCGGGCAGAGATGTGGGCCGTGCCAGTGGTGGGGCTGACAAAGACGCTCTCTTGATGACAGGATGTGCCTTGCTGAGAGCCCTCCTCCCACGGCCGACTCCGCAGTAGGGAAAGTTGGCGGAGCGCAGCTCTCAAGGATTAGCCAATGGCCGTGTCACTCAAGGTGCTCAGGGATGTATGTTTTGTATCTATTGAAAGTATATTTGATTCCATGAACTAGTCTGAGAAATAAATCGACAGATACATCGAAATCATAATACCTCTCTAACGAATGATGTAACACCTGGACTATGTACCAATAATCGTCGTTAAACCGAATCCTTCTCTTCCACATCCCAGTCCTAATTTCTTAGGGACTGGGAAAAGGAAGAGGGACGAAGGAGTAATGCCTGGATTACTTACTGGTAAACTTCATTGCACTGTGTCCCAACGTTCCCAGTTCAAATCCTAAAAAAGCAGGAATAGGATGAGGAAAAGAGGCAAAGGGGTAAAGGGACTCAGTCAATGCTCACAGTGTTTGTTGCAAATTAAATAGCGCCCATGTAAGCATCGCACACTTCACAGAGAATTGTTTAAGAAATAGAAACGTGGGGCGTAAAACTGTGCGGCAGCGGTTTCCTGTAGGTACCAGGCCTTCCCTGATCACGCGGTGACTAGCCGACAGGCGCATTACGGTATACCCTCCTTGCTTTAGACGAGAAAACGATGATTCCCTCATGAAATGACCACACAGACACCAAGTGGCGTATTCAAAGCCCCCGCAGATTAGAAGCTAGAGTTCAGGCGTGGGAGGCGGTCTCCCTGTTAGAAATGCTCATGATGGATTATAGGCTTAGCAAGGTGTATCTGGGGAGGACCTTTGGAAATGGAACTGAAAAGCAATTACGCACTGGCCTCTCCTGTCCCCACCACCGGGAGAGGCGCTGCGACGCTGAAGAGCGTGTCTCGACAAATTATGTGCTCAAATTGTTCCAGTTTCCGGCTATTTCTCTAACTTTCTTTAGTCTTGTTTTAAAGGATTGATGTTGCAATCTCCAGGGAGCCTTGAGGATGGAGCGCTTACCAGAATCAAGCACCCACAATTAAGCACCAGAAATGGCGATCTCCGGAGAAAGTGCAAATGCATCGAAATTGACAGACGGGGAAAGTGCACTGAAGTGCATGCAACTGACGTGCTCAAAAGAGAGGCAGAAGACCTGCTCATGCGCAGGCTGTGGGGGAAGTGCTGGCGGGCATTCACTGGATTTTCTTAGTTTACCTACCCTTAAGTGCAAAGGGTGTGTATGTTCGTCCTGAATTTCCATAAGCAATCATTGTTGGCTCCGCCCACTCCTGCAGTTAATTAAAGGGAAAGCAGCCACAAAACAAGCCCACCATATTACAGAGAGCAATATCCAGCACCTAGGGCATCTGACACCGCTTACTCCACATCATTCTATGTAAACACTGCTGGTCCCACACCCCCAGCCAGGCGTTTTCCTCAGGCCTAACGCAGCCACATCCGTTCCGGATAAATCCTGCCAGAACAAACACATTCTCCTGATATCTCAACCACCACACCTAAGAAGCAGCTATTACACGTGTACCGCACAAGCTGCACACATATCCGGTGCTCACACGCACCTTTTGACTCTCCCTCTCTACTGATCTGAACTTCGGTTCCCAAGGGCGTTCAACCTACCAGCGCCTTCAGACCATACCAATGGTATATAAGGCGCTATATAAGTGCAAAATAACAATAACAATAACATAGGGTGACCAGATAAATAAAAAAAAAAACTGGGACAGACCATAGACATAGGGCCTCATTCCGAGTTTGGAGGTAACCATGTCTCTATTTGCGCCAGGGCTGCCTCCAAAACCGGTTCTGACTCTGACCTTGTTCAATGGGGATTTACTGGTCTAGTCTGACCTTTGCGGGACCAGTAAGTCCCCAATGAAAAAGGCAATCCCCATTCCCATTTGAGCCCCCATAGGGCTCAAATGGGAATGGGGAGGAAGCTAATAACGGTACTGCAATTTGCGGTACCGTTATTTTCTCCCTGGTCCCTTTGCGGCTCCCGCTAAGGCCGCCTGGTAAAACCAGGCGCCCACAGCAGGACCCGTAAAGGGACCTCGGAATAGGGCTCAAAAGGATTACCGGCACCGTTGTCCTTATCGGTGCCCGGTATCCCTTTGCGCCAGGGTCGGAATGAGGCCTATAGAAGTAGGACTAAAGTAAATACAAATAAAATGGCAGTCCTACTTCTATGTTGCTGGTCTGTTTCGAGGGGTGGGGAGGGGGTGTGTTCACAGGCACACTCCTCTCAGTGGGGGAGAGCAGCCGGGGAATGGAAAGGGGAGGAAATGGGGGCATGAAAAGCATTTCACGCCCCATTCGCGCAGGAAGAGTCGCGCAGGGACCAATTTCGCGATCTTGAAATCTGGTCCCGGCAAAAACCGGGACCATAGGCACCCACCCTAGCAAACTCTCGGGACCCCAGGACAGAGGCCGATTTCCTGGGACTTTTCCAGGAAAACCGGGATGTCTGGTCACCCTAATCTGACATCGTACTATATGTCCTTATACCAAGTAATAATACATATGTTCGCAAAGTGTCCATAGATTATTTTTGTTAAGTTAATTTCATAGGAGTCAGTGCTTTGAAACCACTATACAAATCAGAATGGCATAACGTTAATCAATTTTTTGCCTAGTAAAAAAACCTACTCTAAAGAGATAGGATCACAGATCATCCCATGTTTTGCGGCACTGTCCCGAATTCAGGGCCTGTGTCCAGCGCCCCTCACGCAGCCTGTCTTGGATGGGTAAATGTCCCGATTTGTCTCCTCTGCAGCAGGAGAGGAGCCTCAAAGCATTCCCAAACTTCACACTTTCTGTTACGCTCACCTGGTATCCACGGGGGAGCCACACGATACTGGATGGAGGTCTAAGAGCTATTCTGGACCCCTTTCTGCTTGTTTATGTGCCAGACGTTGGGTAGCGCCTATAACAGGAGAATGGAGGGTTAAGATACTGGTTCTGTGATGGGTGGACTCCCACCTCCCTCTGGTCCAAATCCCCTCCCTTGGGGTTATTGCTCACCTTAGGTTTTTGTGCAATGAACTCTCGGTCCTGCGCCTCTGTGCAGGCGTGCATGGTTGGTGCGGGCGTTCCATGGACCTAGTTGCTTCACTGCTCTGTGTGCCCTTACGTTGGGTCCAGACCGGCTGTGACTCTGACTCTGCTTGCTGTCTTCCAGGTGAGTTATAATGCCTTTTCTGTCTTTATTCTGTCTCTTTCGTTCCCTCCGTTTTCTCTGTCTTCTCGGCGTCTTGCTCCACTACGCTGTTCCCTAACAATGTCTCTTTTTGTTTTCACAGGGCTGGTTGCAATCTCAGAGTTGCCGCTCCAATGGCGAAGACCACGGTGAGTTATTGATGCACGGAGCGCTGCGCTGTTTATTGGTGTTAATTGCTAACCTGTGTTCTCTTCTCTTATGTGTACAGGTTGCGGTGATGTTTGCCCAGGTAAGTGCTTTGTTAATGCTGACTTTGTTCCTTCTGCCTTGCAGGTTGCGGTGAAACCCAGAGATGGGCGAGATAAGAGAAGCGCAGGGTGCTGCCAGGACTTGCTGCTTGCCCGGGTAGAATTGTTATTAACGCTGTCCTTGTTTATATACCTTTTCGGGTTGCGGCGAACTCCGGAGATGGGCGAGGTAAGCGAAGCGCAGGATGGATTGAAGGCTGGTTACTTCACCGTAAGTGTTCTTGCTTGCTAATGCTGTTCTTGTTCTTCCAGGTTATTAATGTAATTTGGATCTAGGGCTTCAGGATCGGGCCGCCGGAGAAGCAGATGAGCAGGAGCTGGACACGATGAGCATTACGCTGCAGGAGTGCAGAATAACTTGAAGCGTGTTCTGCTGTTTGGGTGTGGTTCAAATAGCCCAGGTAAAGTAGTTCCAGGCCAAGTAGTTCCAGGCCCAGCCACACCCAAAACACTAGACCGCATGGCTTGGTTCTAAAGAACTAAGCTATGTGATAGGCCTCCATGTTGGATTAAGGTCCAAAACTGGCATTGGTTTATTCCTGATGATGAGGCTGGCGCCAAAGGAGCCACGACTGACTCCATGTATGCTTCGGATGGAGTTTTAAGGCCCTTGGGGCCGGTGTGAAGGGTTTTAGCCCCACTGCTGCCAGGGAGCTGTTATACCTGAGGGGGACAGGGGCATGGATCTTGACACTTTCTGTGTGATGGTTCAGATCGCAGGGAAACACAGCCACTGCCCTCCCTGGAGGTCTGGCATTGTGTCAACAAAGCATTACAATAAGCACTACTATAGGGCACCCAGTGAGTGCGGGATGACTATTGATACTTATGAGGTGCAACTTGTGGGTGATAATAAATGGACAATAAGTGGAAAGCAGCTTTTAAACTGCAAACTGGGTGGAATATATGATTCATGCGTTGCATTCTATTGCATTGCATGGGATTTCGCCGTGGATACAGGTTTAACACCCCAATGGCATTTGTTTTAAGTTCATAAATCCTTTACAGGATGCTACTGTATTTTACATTCAGGATGAGGAAAATTAAACGTATAATCATTCTCTTTGCTCAACATGTTTCTGTAACAATTTATATGTTGTCAGGTTAGTTTCTTATATCAGGTGTATTCCGTTCAAGGCATTGCAGTAACATGAATTATTATTTACACTGTAGAACCCCAAACCTTAACAAATACTTATATGAACTGAAGCTGGGAAGATATCTGGTCAGGTTCTTGCATTCTACATTGGGGCAAAATCTTGGTTTCGCAAATTAACCGAAATGATTGATCCTGGGCAAATGTTTAATCTCGCTGTGTCTTATCTGCCAAAATTGAGAGACCTTGGTAAGTAATACAGTTTGCATCTTTTTTATAGAAAAAAACAAACCTTTTATCATAGTTTGTTAAACTATAGAATTGTCACATGTGCAGTAATAATAACCATTAATATATTGCATTCCACAAAGATATTTGGTTCTTGGTTTACACATGGACACGTCCTTTATTTTCACTGCAAATGATGCAATAGAGTATAACTGTCTGACATCGCTTGTAATCTTATTTTATGTGAAGCACCTCTGATGATCTCAATACATATGCAAATCAGGGGGTCTGCATGACTTTTGCTACCAGGGTTCTCGAAAATCCCAATACAGGCCCCCAGAGAAAAATCGAACAGGTCAGTGCCATGCACGCATAACAATCCTACAGTTCTGTTAGTATTATTTTGTGTTGTGTGTATAAGCTAAAATGCCTTTGTCACTGAGGTTACCATAAAAGTGGATCTGGGGGGGTGCCCTAACGATCCTGGCATCCACGTCTAAAGTGTCCTGCGGAGCAATTTGGTAAAGCTGGCCACTTCATACACAGATACACTTCCCGAAAAGATGCCAGTAATTCCCTTAGGATTGGCCAGCTCCAAAGCACATAGGAGCAGCCAGATTAGCAGCGTGTAGTGTTTTGCAAAACCCCAATACTATAATGTTACATTTACATCCTAGTACCTGGAGAAAGTCCCTGCTCCTCCCGGGTTCTGGAGGGTTGTCTTAGAGTGACCCCTCGATGCTCCATAGCGTAGACTCTGAAATCCAGGGTTCTGTTATGTGGCCATTCTCACATCCTCCTCAGGGTGTTGCTGTCTCTCAAGGGGTTAACATTCCACTATCACAATCACTAGGGGATGGAAAACATTCGCACATAACATCATATGAAAGTTGTAAATCGAGCATTCCTATTTTTTCTTTTGAAATGTGCAAGTAATAATTGAAAAGAGTTACAAAAGGCGACAGCTCATTACGGGTTTGGTGGTATCTCGGCAGTAAATCTGCTGAGATGACACTAAACGGAATTACTGTTACCGCCACTAGGTCCGGCGGTAGTACCATCGGATTGCAATTGGTGGTAGGCAGTGTTAGTCCCAATTAATTGGAGTCCATAGCATTCGATGGGATTTCGGCAGAATTAGCCCTTGTGGTAATTCTGCCGAAATTGACGTTTTTTAGCAGAAAGGTGGTAGACTTACCTCCAGCTCTTATTTGGAGGTGAATCTTCCACCTCCCTGCCAGACTGTTGCAGCAGTAAAGCAACAGTAATTCTGTCACTGCCGATTTTCACTGCACCACCATACTCGTAATAAGGCTGAGACCAGGAGAAGGTTCTTAACACTAGGGCCTAATTACAAGTTTGGTGGTATCTCAATGGGAAATCCACTGCGATACCACCAAACTATATTACCGTTACCACCACTTGGTCCAGCGGTATTACCGCCAGATTACAAGTGGCAGTAGCCATCGTAAGTCCCAATTTCACTAGGACTCCATGGGGGATTCCGCCAGCGGTAATTCTGCCAACATTTGGCGAAAGTCAGTGGATTTACCTCCAGCTCAGGGCCGGAGGTGCATCCTTCAACTTTCCGCCAAACTCGTAGTTGGGCAGTGCGGTAATGCGGCAGTATACAGTAATATCGCTGCATTTTACACACACCACTCAACCTGAATTGAGGCCCTAGTTAATCATAACACACATAGGGCACAATTTAGAGATTGTGATAAAGGAAACAACCTTGCACCAGTGGGACAAAGGATGTTAGCAAAAGACCATATCGCGCAATGTAAAGGGTTTACACATGTCTAGAACTGGTGCAAGTAGGGCAAGGGCAAATAATGTCAAGGCGGCTAATTTCAATCCAGCACAAGTGATTTAAATAGAGCTAATGGATAAGTGCAATCTCTTGTCTTCTCTCTATCAATGTTTTGGCCACAAGTGGGTGCTAAAGTGCGGCTATGTTCTAAAACAAAAAAGGGCTGTAATCAGCACATCAAGAAATATAAGCAACGTGATCCATGTTCACAAATAGAAACACAAGGTGAAAAGAAAAGAAAAGGGCAGAAAATGAAATGAAAAGCAAAAAGGCAAAAATTCCTTCCTTTTATGGATGTTCTCTCTGTTTATGTTAATTTAGCAGGAAATCATTTGTAATAAACTACTGCTTCCAGAATTCATCACAATGTATCTAGTCCTTCTTGTAATGTCATTCGCCAATCTGGTGCTACCTTCACCGATCTATCCCTATTGTCCCTTATCTACATCCTTTTTCTTGTTGCTGCATAGAAAGGATGTTAGTATATCTCTACAATTCTTACAAGTCTATTCTTGCCCTATGTTATAGGGGTTTGAGATATGGTTTACCTTGCTATAATGATACTTGTCTAATGTATGAAATTGTAACAATATCCGATTTTTCACTTATTAGTGTGTAGACCCAACTTTCTTCCGATTCAGAGCGGATCAGCATCTCTAAATTATATGATATGATACAATAGTTTATTTGTATAGCGCCTATACACACTGGGCCTCATTCCGAGTTGGGTGGTAAGGGAAAAATGATGCCGGTAAAGGAATACCGGCATCGTTTCCCTTTACGGCCCATTCTGACCCACCACACCGTTATTTACGGCGTCGTAAAGTACGATGCCGTAAATAGCGGTTGAGTGGCACGCGCACGACACGCCATGCCGTAATTAGCGGCATGGCGTAAACCAGAGCTGATCCCAAGTAAAGCGGACATGGAAAAAACGGCCTCCACAAGACCGCAAAGTACCTTACCGCCATGGAGTAAATACCGGCATCGCTGAGAAGGTGTAAAGGACCCTGAGCAGTGTTTCCAAGAGGAACAGGTGCACTCAATCAGCACAGGTGGAGGCAATGGAGTCTGGCACAGCACAAAAGGAGCACACCCACACACCACACCCCCTCCCACACCAAAATGATACCGATTGTAGCAGCATTCCTGGAGCTGGCGGCCCTGCTTGCAAGGCAAGAACAACTACAACAGCAACAACAACAACAACCACAGCCACCACCACAGAGGATACACAGGAGGAGAAGGAGGGTGAGACAGGGCCAGCATGCCCTACCGGTGCAGCCACCATTACCACGCCGGCAGCCCCCAATCCCCCGCATCAGAGCCACCCCCTTCAACCTCACACCAGAGCAGATCCACACCCTGTACCGGCTTGACTGGGACACCATTACCAGCATAGTGGACATGATACATGATGATATCGTGAGCCGCATAGAAATACGCACTGCCATCCCCCCTCTACTGAAGGTAGTGTCTGTTCTCCACTTCCTTGCCACAGGCACCTACCAGCATACAGTGGGGCAAATGCATGGCATTTCTCAGCCCATATTTTCACGGATACTCAAAGAAGTGTTGGATGCCCTCCTCACCCACACAAGGGAATACATATCCCTACCCCAGACTCCCCAGGAGATCTACGACACCAAAGCTGCCTTCCATGCACTGGCAGGCATGCCAAATTGCATAGGTGCCCTCGACTGCACCCACGTTGAATTGGTGGTCCCGCATGCCATGGAGGTGCCGTATCGCAACCGCAAGCAATACCACTCCATCAATGTCCAGATGGTGTGTAATGCCAGTAAATCCATCACACATTGCAATGCCCGATACTCCGGATCAACTCATGACTCCTTGGTTCTGCGGAACTCAACACTACCACGCGACATGGAGCGACATGCCGGACGTCGTGCCTGGCTGCTTGGTGAGTCATCTGAATGGGCCATGGCGTTGCTTTGGGGCTGTGAGTAGTTCTGGGAAGGGGGGGGTTCATACTCCACCGGCCTGGGAAGGGGGGTGGTTCATACTCCACCTGCCTGGGAAGGGGGGGGTTCATACTCTACCTGGCCGGGAAGGGGGGGGTGCATGCTCATCCCAGTAATCATCTGTGGCCATGCATGACCAGTACAATTTTCCACCATGAGGGCACACACGATTACCTCATTTCCACTTCCATGCAGGTGATGCTGGCTACCCTCTGAAGACGTGGCTCATGACCCCCGTCCGCAACCCACAGAACAGGCACGAGGAGGACTACAACAGATCCCATACCCGTACACGCGTGGTGATAGAGCAGACCTTCGGGCTCTTGAAGGCACGATTTCGTAGCCTCAGCCGTTCAGGTGGGGCACTCATCTACAGCCACGAGAAGGTGTCCAAGATCACCATGGCATGTGTAATGCTACACAACATGTGCATCCGTCGGAACGTGCCACTGCCCCCTGACGTGGAAATGCCACCACCAGATGACGATGAGGGGGAGGAGGTAGGAATGGCAGGACAGCAGCCGGGTCCCGATGCACAGGAGGGACGTTCTGTGCGTCAAGCATTGATTGGACAATATTTCTGACTCACAAGTCAGCTGAGGGTTTCAGGATGAGAGGACATTGGGCACGGGGTGTGGGGATACATGTACACCATGTACTGTGCGACATTAAAATACACAAGCAAAATGATCAATGTCCACTCTGTTTTAGTGAATGAACAACCAGTGTATTAAAAAGTTTAAGTTTGAACGTGTACAACAAAACCACCACCCTCACCCCCCTCCCGCTCCCCCCAACTCCCAATGACACACCCTCACCCCCCTCCCCCTCCCAAATGTGTGTGCCAGGATGTTCATTGGCCACTTCCGGAGCCAGGGGGATTCATGTTCTGGCGGCGGAGTGTCCGCATTGACCGGCGGACAGGGCTGGTCTGTGTGGATGAACTTTGTGATGGTGGGTACTCCCACTGGGGCTGTGGTCTTGGGTGTGCTGCCTCCAGGGCATCAGCAATCCGGCCCAGCAACTCACAGAGGCGGTTGGTGTTTGAAGTGATTACCTCACCCAGGGCCTGCAGGTCATTGTGGCATTGTGAATGTGATTGACGGTTGTCCCGTAGGAAGTCCTCCAGCAGGGCTGTGATGCGCTGCCCGTGCACTCCATCTGTGGATGGTGTGGCAGATGTGGTAGCCAGCCGTGGTGTTGACCGTGCAGGGCTCTGTGGGCTTTCGGCAGGGGAGGAGGATACAGGACAGGCAGGTGGTGCTCCTTGGCCTGTAAGGATTGGGGTGTCACTCTCCCCAGAGTCGCTGAGTGCGACTTGTGTGTGAGATGGTGTTTCCGGCCTGTACGCTGTGTCACATGTCTCCCCCACGTCAGATAGGTGAACCGATGTAGGGCTCTCCGACTCGTCGATGAGGCACATGGCAGCGTGCTCCCCTGCCACACTGGATTCCTCCGAGTGGACTGTGGGGTATGTGTCCGTTCCCAGTGCAGGCATGGGTAGGGGTGTGGGTGGGGGTTGTGCAGCCTCCATGGGGGTTGCTGGTGCAGATGGTGTTGCCTGTGGCCTCCTCCTTCCTACAGGCTTCCGCTGTCCCCTGCCTGTGCCCCTGGAGGTGGAGGGCTGGGTGGCTTCATGGCCCTCAGTTTCATGTCCGCTGCCTGTGGGGTGGAAGAGAGAGATGGCATTAGCTATGATTTGGGGGTCAGCATCGCTTCAAGGCTATGGTATGAGAATGGTGTTGCAGCGTTTGGGTGACATTTGGGTGGTGAGTGGGACATTGATCTGGGCTAGGATGGTAAATGCATGCAGGTGTCTGGGTCAATCAAGCTGGCAGAGTACTGTGCTGACTCACAGTGACTGCCTCTTTGTGTGCTATGGGCAGTATGGGTTGTAGCCTTGCAAGTGGCATCAGCCTGGGTCTCACTTGTTACGGCATGATTGGGGGGGGGGGCATATGTGACATGACTGCTTGCCCATCCCTTGGCGGTGGCTTGAATTGGGAATGCATTTACTGTCTTCACTCATGACACTCACCTCCATCTGCGGATGACGGGGCACCGCACTCCATCTCGCCGACCCCCTCGATGGATTCAGGGCCCATCATGTCGGCACAAGTCTGCTCCCAGGGCATCATCTTGATTGGAGATGCTGGGCCTCCTCCTGTCTCCAGGGCCTGGGTCCTGTTGGCCGATAGGATGGCCCGCACCCTGAGACGGAGGTCGTCCCACCTTTTGCGGCAGTCCCTTGTTGTGCGGGGGGTGTTGCCGACAGCGCTCACCCTCTGGGCAACCAGGTCCCATATTTGTTTTTTTCTTGCTAAGGTGGCCTTGCGCATATCAGTGCTGAACACCACTTCTGCATTGGCATGCAGGGTGTCTACCAGGACCTGTAGCTCATCCTGTGTAAAGCGCTCCTTGCGGAGGCGTGCGGCTCTTTTTTTGAGTGCTTTCGGCATGATATAGGTGAATGCTGGGAAGTCTCAGGTTCAGAATCTTCCTCCGGGTTCTGTATCAAGGGGATGGCAATGGATTGTGTTTTTAAAGATGGCCGCCGCGCTCCTTCCCGTTCCTGTACGATGATGTAATTTCCGTATCCGTTAATTAGCGGTGACCGTAATTTACGGTGTCCGTAAATTACGGTCACCGCTAATAACGGATAGCAGAGCTTCGGTGGCGGTGTTGTAACGACCGTCTCGCTTCATGCCGCTAAGGGGTTTTACGGATATTAGCGGTATGCCGCTAGGGGATTTACCGGCATGGCGGAAAGCTCGTGCCCGCGAAGTCGGAATGGCCTGTAAATTGCGGCGTTGTACCAGACCGGACTCGGTCTTTCCGCCATGCCGGTAAGAACCCATACTTACCGCAAACCTCGGAATGAGGCCCACTGTGTTTTAAAGCACTTCAGGCAAGGGAGGGAACAAGGGTAAATACAATGAAATTCTTACAGGCCATGAACAATAAGAATGTGAAATGTACTATCAAACTCGGTCTGGCGACATTCCCAATAGTGCAGGAGCTAAGACACAGATAAAGAAGGGAATGGGTGGGAAGGAATAGGAACAGACAGGCGACTACCTTGCTAGGTCTGATGACATTTCAGGTAGAGCTAGATAATTACAAGAGGGGAGGGAGAATGGGGGAGGAAGGAAGGAGAGGAACTGAACGAGCAGCTATCGTAATAGGACTAGCGACATTTCAGATAGTGCGGGAAGTGGGGGGAGAAAACAAGTAGGGAAAGGAGGAGACAAAAATTGTTGCTATCATATTAGGTCCAAGGACAATTCAGATAGAGCAAGTGCATAGGAAAAAGTAAAGAGGCAAGGAGAGAGGAAGAAGGGGGAAAGGGACAGGAGGAGAAAGAAAGAAGCAGAGAAAAGAGCAGAGATGCAGGAGGGGAAGGCGAAAACTGTTGCAGAAGTCAACAATAACACATAATGTTGCAAGAGAACTGCAATGCAGACATGGGTTCAAGATGCAGATGGGCACAACATGATTCAGGGCCACCCAGGGCACGAGTTGCAAAGGAAGTCCAGCATGAGAATTGAGAGGGGTGATCACCATGAGTCAATGAGTCCAAGAAAGTCAAATGCAAGCAATGTCAACAAGACGGTGATGGTAGTCCAAAATGTGTAAGACAGACTCCTGCAGTGGTTAGATGTAGGAGAGGCGGAGGGAGGAAGTGTGGGGAGGAGGGGGGACACGGAAAACACAGGCGCCAGAGGGGGAGGCAAACAAACATCTCAAGAGACAGCAGAGGGGGTGCAAACAAAACATCAAGGGGGACAGAGGTGGGAGTGGGGGACAATCCAAACTTCATAGGGGACAACAAAGGGGCTGGGGGCAGACAAGACATCACGTGGGACAAACAAGTATACTCAAAATACAATTAAAAACATCCTTCAATGCATTTTTCCAGTTTTTGTCACCCATTTCCTAGATGCGTCCACCACACAATTGCTAACCCCTTCCCATTTTTCCTCTTCTTTTAACCCTTATTCCTTACGCCAGGTATGGCATCGGGGCAGTGGGGAAATCCTCAAAATGTATTGTAAGGGTGCAGAAGGAGGAGACTAACACACAGGTGACATGGTTATTGGCATCAACATTTTCTGTTTTAGCATAAATAAAAGAGAAAACCTACCTTTCCTTAACTATAAGAGGGGTTTCCTGCCTCAACCAAAAGTACTAAGGATTTAGTCAGGATGGCCAAGTAAATTAAGAATCCACCATCCTATGTCAAAACCCTGCTCTTGTCCCTTACACTAAAACTAAAGAGGTAATGGATCTTCTTGGTCCAGAAGAATTACTCCCTTCTTCTGGACAACGCATCCCGGTTCCAACTGTAGGTGGGACCTTTACCTGAGGGAATGACTCCCTTCTCCAGGTCTCGATCTCTTTCCAAAGTATCGAACCAAGTTCCAGGGTGAGATGTAAACAAGTGGCACATTTCTCAGTTCAAACTAAAAAGGTATAGCGCCAATCCCTAGGTGGGATCTTCACCTGAGGGAATGGCTCCCTTCCCCAGGTCTTAATCCTTTTTCAAGGCACAAGATAATGTTCCACATCAAAGAATCAACTCAAACATCAACATTTCATGTTGTCCATAGTTGCTTCTACACTATCGGGTTCCTGTAGAATGCCTCCCTTCTCCAGGTATCTTGCTCTCAGTACTTTCACAGTGTCACAGGAAGGTCTCCCTTCCCCTGACCTTTTCCCAAGCTTATTTGGCAGTTCATAATGCCAATGGGAATTTCTCCCTTCCCCATGGCCTTCCTTAGGCAGTTCATAATTCCAAAAGGAATGCCTCCCTTCCCCTTGGCCTTCCTTAGGCAGTTCATAATGCCAGTGGAACGCTTTCCCTTACCGTGGCCTTTTCTCAGGCGGTTCACAATGTTAGTGGGAAGGCCTCACATCCCCCTGTATTTTCTCAGGCTTATTCTGGAGTACACAATACCAGGGGGAATTACTCCCTTTGAATTACTGTGAATTAACTTGAATTAACTAAATTAGAAATGTTCGAGGGATAAAAAAAACAAAAGTAATTTGAACAAAAATGACTTTTGGTTTTCATTCCCCCCAACATTTCTGATAACCCGCTTCCCCACCCCCTTACTTACCTTTGGGCAACACGCTTCCTTGTGTGCCGCTGTCTCCTGCACCTCTCTGCAACGCCATTTCTCCGGACCTTTATTATACCCCTGATGCCTTTATAGTGAACAAGGGTGCAGGGGACACCCCCGCAACCTCTGCTTCCCTTGTATAAAGGCACTGAATGTTAAATGTATTTGACATTTTCAGCTGTTTGTTTTTTCAAATGCTTTTTCAGCTGTTCGAACACATTTACCATTCTGTTTTTTTTCCGGTCAAATCTGCGGACACCACTCCCTTCCCATGGCCTTTCGCAGACTTGGTTTTCAGTTCACAATGACAGGGAGAATGACTCCATTTCACTGGCCTTTCTCAGACTTCTTGTTCCAATTAACAATAGCTGGGGGAATAGCTCCCTTTCCCTGGCCCTTCTCAAATACTTCTATTGTTGTGGGTCCCCGACCCAGGTTTCTTCTTAGTTCATCTAGGCAGACCTAGTTCACTACCCTGCCATGTACTACCATGAGGAAGATGCAAATGGAGGCTCTCATACTGTTAACGTTGCGGTTCCCAGATCTGGTTCTCTTCACTATATCTGGGTTTTGCTATACCCGGTTCACTATCCAGTCAGGTATCTTAACCCTTCTTTTTTCCTTTCAACACTGTGTTTGGGTCCCACACCCTGATTATGCAATGTCTCTTATTCCCTGTTACGATCCCGGCAGCCTCTATACCTTCTGGGGTTTCGCTGGATCCGCTCTGCCTGTTTCTGGGCCTTCTATTGCCTCTGACAGCTTCCTTCCTTTTTTCTTCTGTTTTCGTGCTGTTCGCTGTGGCAGCGCAGCATTTCTCCAGGGCCTGGAAGCACGTCCCTCAAGGACCACGTAGTCCGATGGTGTCTCTTGCATGGACCTCTAACTTCTGCAGTCTGCGGTCGGTCTGCGCACGGCAAATCGCATAGGGATGCCTAGGCTTCTCAACTCGCGTCCCTGTCAGACGCTTTGTCCCCTTCACCAGCGGGACGTCCTCCTTTCACGTGGTGCCTCCAGGGAGGGTCTGACTCTCTCATCAGTTCTGCTTCACTTTTTAAACAGCATGTGCCTTGATATCTAGGGCACTCCGTCTGGTTCTGAGGAGGATTCCTCATGGCTCTTCGCCTCCTCCTCGTCCCAGTATGTTTCACTGCGAATTCGATGAAGTCATCCCTGTTCTTCCTTGTCACAGTAGTGGGTTTATTACTAACCCAACAAGAATTGATGGGAGAGGGTAACATGATAGTGAAAGGTAACATGTGGGTGGGGTACAATGGGTGCTTATGTGGGTATAACACTGCCATGTAAGAAAGTGAACACTTGGTACTCCCTGGAATTGCTGGGGTTAGAAGTATGTAAAAGAAAATGTTTTAATACATGGAAATTAACCGATTTGAGAGAAGACAAGTAAGCATATTTGAGAGCAGCCAAAGTGTATAAAATGGCTATCATTGAAGCAAAAATAAAATGGTATGATACTAGGATATCCAATGCAGAGCATGACTCGCATGAATTGTTTAAGATTTTTAGAGAACCCTTACCCAAAAAGAGTTGATGGACTCCTCAGATATGGAGCATGGTGTACCATTATTGAAGAGGCTATGTTCTATAAGCTCCATAAGATTAAGGAAAGTATTAACATCAAGAGCAGTTTGTTCCTTATGCCGGATGGGACGGAAGTAATTGTGGACGGAATTGTGGAAGCTGCCCAGATAGATACATGGATGGAGTTTGGATTCCAAGCTGTGACAGAGGCAGAGATGACAGACATCATCATAAACCAACTAGCTGTAAGAGTGATGTCTGTCCTGCAATCACAGTTAAAGCCTGCCTACCATCTTTGATAGTGGCCATAACTCAATTTTGAAATCTATCCTTTAAGGAGTCTTATGTGCCTGAAGATATAAAGAACGCATAGATCACGTCGTTATTACAAAAAAACAGGGCTTGATCCTCTTGTTCCAGCCAATTATCGGCCTATTACTAATTGGCAATTTTTGTTGAAAATTCTCGATCGGGTGGCTTATAGGCAAGTTCTGGATCATCGAGCTAACAATAACATCCTGAATAAGTGGCAGTATGGGTTCAGGCCTGCCGATGGGACATAGACAGCGCTGCTGGACCCCAAGTTGCGTATTACAGTCTATTGACAAGGGGCATATGGTATTGCATATGCTACTAGATCTGTCCGCTGCTTTCAATCTGGAGCACCATAACCAGCTGACTGAAAGATTACAGAAAGTGACAGCTTTTTCCAGCAATGCAGCAGCATGGGAGAATCGACTAGCAAGGGTATGCAGCAGCACTGCAGATGAAGAGCCGTAAATTATTCAGTATGGTGTCCCACAAGGTGCTTGTCTTTCACCTTCACTATATCATATTTTTACTGTACCACTTGTTCAATTGCTGGAGGATAATGGAGTGTGATTTACAAATTACGCAGATAACACGCAATGTGCCTTTCCCTTATCTGGTGTGTACAAAGAGGATGTAAAAAATAATCAATAAAGTGTACTCACTGGTTCAGGCCTCGATGATGAAAAATGGGCTGACTTTAAATGAGGATAAGACAGAGCTTATGATTGTAGGTACAGGGAGTAGAATACACAAGCTGGGTCCAGAATATCAGCACTTTCCTGTTGTGGGGTAAGGAGGGGAAGACACTGGGTGTCTATCTGGATCAAACTTTGAATATGCGAGCCCAGGTTAATAGACTGGTATCTTCATCAGCATATTATATCAAATTACTGACACAGATACGGCTGTATCTGTCAAAAAAGAACTGTGTCATGGTAGCCAGGGCCATAAATAGCACAAAAATAGATTACTCCGGTAGCCTATTGGTGGGCATTAGTAAAGGTGACTGCGCAAGGCTACAGATGATTCAGAATAGTCCTGCGAGAGCAGTGGAAGGATTGAAGAGGAGAGAACACGTCTCCCATGTTAGAATACATCTGCACTGGCTGCCATTGAAGCTATAATATCATACCATCTGTTGACCATAACACATAAATGTTTGTCAGGGACTAGCCCGGATTATTTGGCAGAAAATCTGATTAAAAAGCCTGTGCAGAGAGAACTAAGATCTAATGACACTAATCTAGTTTGGGAGTTAAGGACTAAACTGACCATGGTCAGTAAAGGAGCATTTCTTGCAGCTGTGCCAAAGGCTTGGAATGCAATTCCCCGTGATCTCACAGGTATCGAATCGCTGGAAATGTTTAAGCATAAACGAAAAACATATTTGTTTGTGAAGGGCTCTGCCCGGTTGTCTGCCTGTGTGGTTTGAGTCTATGGGCCTCATTACGAGGCTTGAGCTGACGGAATGAAGGGGGCCGGTACGGGACCGGGTCCCTTCATTCCGTCATGGCTGATTACAAGCTTCCCATCGCGGGACCCGGATCGGGCACCTAGTAAAACCAGGCGTCCTTTCCGGGTCCCGCGAGGGGAAGAGGGAGGTAACAACGGGACACTTATAATGTGCCCGTTGTTACCTCCAACCCCATTCCCATTGAGCCCTATAAGGGCTCAATGGAAATGGGGAATGGTTCCTGCAAGGAGGATTTACCGGGTCCTCCTATGTCAGAGTGACCCGGTAAGTCCCCATTGCAGGAACCCGGTAATGGAGCCCGGTTTGGAGGCAGCCATGGAGCTAATAGCTCCATGGTTACCTCCAAACTTGTAATGAAGCCCTATGTCTTTCTTGCCTGCCTGGCGCACTGCTGTTGTTTGTTAGAGATCTTCTGCTGAGCAGAGCACCCTTATGCCCCCGGGCCTTTTTTGTGTGCTTTATATATAAATTAACATAATATCACAGAAGGTTGGAATACCTTATTTCCCCCAGATGATCGTCCTTGTCCCTAGAGAGGGTGGGCCTCATTACACGGAAGGCGGTAAGGGTTAACGGTCACCGGTAATGGTACCAGTGACCGTTAACCCTTACCGCCTTACTACGAGGTCCCTTTGCGGGACCCGACATTAACGGCTGGTGTACACCAGCCGTTAAAGTAGGGACCCGCAAAGGGACCAGGGTGCTAATTACGGTACCGCAATTTGCGGTACCGTAATTAGGACCTTCCCCATTCCCATTATGCCCTATGGGGCAAAAATGGGAATGGGGAAGGGCAATCGAGGAAGGGGGAATTACCCCCCTGCCAACCTTGGAATAGGGCGGTAATTCTCCTTTCCTCCAAGGCGGTGCCGGTAATTTACCGGCATGGACCAAGGTGCTAATAGCACCTTGGTCCACCGCCTACCGTGTAATGAGGCCCGGTGTCTCTCCACATGAGATCATCACACTGAGTACCATCCCCAGGGGGACTATCGGGTAGTAGCCTCACCTACGTGGCCTCAGGGGAAGGGGTATCCCCTCGGGGAGAAGAGATGACATCTAAGGATTCATCACAGTATCTATCTTCGTTATAAAGGAGTTTTTGCACATTTTCGGGTTGCATCGGAAAACAGTGCTAACCCACTTTGCATGCTTCTTACATGGTGATTTTGCGCCTTTGAAGTTGTCATGTCTTAGAATACGATTGTTCCTAGTAAAATACATTGGAATGTTTTTCTATTACTGACACAGACGAGAGTATTATCCCTCCTCTCCGTACCTAATTATGCTTTTCTGTGCTTTATTTGTATCCCTTGCAGACTCCAACAACCAAAGCTTATTTGGAGGTATTCTCTTGTTTTGATGAATCTTGTCAGTTATTTCACTGAATCTTTGAAGTTAATACCCATATGATTTGTTTAGAAATTGTTTGGGGTGTTTCCTGATGGTCGCTTATGAAAAGATGATGTGGACAAAGGACTATTGCTATTTATAGATGATGGTAGCGCTGGATTTGTGGAGGACATTGGAAGAGGGACTAGAATGATATTGGCTCTGGGAGCAGTAATTTGATAAAACTCCCATGCTGCTATTAAAAAAAAGAGGCGAATATGCATAATAATCACTTCCTTGCTGTTAATAGGATCGCAATTTTCTGCTGTATTCTACTGGGATTAATCAGTGTTAACAAGCATTGAGGATGCCTATAGCTTTGGCTTTTGTACACTGAACGAGTTTTCTGTCTACACAGACACACTTACATACGCACATACAAACACATAGGCAAAGAGGGGTAATTGGAGAAGATTGCAGGAAGAGAGAGAAGGAAGAGAGAGGAAAGAAAAAGTGCAGGTTTAAAATTCACTGCCTTCATTACTTACTATTAATATTCATTACTCCTATTGGTTCAGTAAATACTTCCGTGACACCCACGGGTTGGGGCGTATAACCAATGCAATAAATAAATAAATAAATACTTGTCCAACCATCGGGACAGGAATTTTAAATATATATATTTTTTTAAAGTTTGATTTAAGCCCCACTTACCCGTGGGGCGAGAGCATTCACATCTCCCATTGCTTATTATAAGTACTGTGATGGGGAAGAGTAAGACTATGAGTAATGAAAGCTATCAGGAAGGAACCCAGCCATACTTCCTTGTTCCACTTCCTTGACCCAGTACTTAGTTGAGTCTACATAACAAAAAAGAATGGAAATCCACAATTTTAGTTTGCCAAAGGACCAGAAGTGAGGGGGGTCAAAGCACAGCAGAGGAGGTTGAGGTCCTGTATTGGTCAATTAATTAAGCAGGGTTCCTTTTATTGACCAATACAAGACCTGAACCTCCTCTGTTGTGCCAGTACTTACTTGAGGCATACATAAAATACAGTACTGCAGTGTGAGTGTGTGTGTGTGTGTGTGTGTAGAGAGAGGGTAGTGTACTGTGTGAGTTTGAGAAGATTGGTACAGGGTGAAAAGAAAGGGAGTGAGTAGGTACGGGAGGAGTAGTATTATGGGAGGAGGGGTAGGAGTAGTGTGGGTGGAAGAGTGTGGTACCGGTCGGAGGAGAGTAGTAGTGGTAGGAGGGGAGGAATAGTGTAGAGGAGGGGGATAGTGATGTGGTGTAGGAGTAGCTAAATGGAATGGGAGGGGAAGTAACATCAAAAGGTGGGGGTGAGATCTAAGAGGAGTGAAACATCAGAGAAACAGAAGAATGTTGGGTGGAGTAATAAGGAGGGTGAGTCAGTAAGAGTAGAAGTTGAGAGTTGAGCGTTGGCTTAAGTGAACCATCCTGAGCCCAACTCAGTAAGTGCAAGGCACTATCCCAATTTACCATTAGGAAACTAACAACTTGTTAAAGGAGGGACATCTGCGGCCATCTTGAGTTTGTCCACACTGCAGCTGAAGGCCACAAGAGACTCCTCCAGGAACACCAACCAAGAAGAAATTGCCTCATCCCAGCAGCACCAGGGACAAAATCAGAGACCAACCACTGATGGACTAGGTGATCAGGTGTCAAGAGCATGTGTCATCGCTTCTGGTTTATGGCGTTACTTTCTGCCTGTAACATCACTCCCGGGGGGACCTCTTAGATCAGTGGTATCACTTCCTGTGGCCATTTTGGATCAGTGACATCACTTCCTGTGGCCATCCTGGAATGTGATATCACTTCCTGCGACAATCTTGAATTGATCCACACTCCAGCTAAAAGGCCATAACAGATTCCTTTGGTAACACCAATCAAGATGAAATCACCTCATCCCAGCAACACCAGGGACAAAATCAGTGACTAACCACTGATGGATTAGGCAATCAGGTGACAAGATGGTGTGTCATCACTTTGGGACTCCCTGGGCGCATCCAGCCAGGGGTATCCATCCAGGAGCATCCTAGTTAAGGGTGAAGGGTGAAGACCAGCCATTGACCAGCCTCTTCACCTAGGAGCGTTTGCTTTTGCCTTTCTACCTGCTTGACCTGTGAGAACTCCTAGCTTGCTAATTACTGTGCTATCTCTCTACACTGCAGTACTCACCTCCAAAGCATTTGCTCCTGCTGATCTTCTTACCTCTCTCTCTCTGCTTTCTCCAATCATGCTACAACTTCCTCCTTTCCTATCCCTATCATAAAACTCACATCTCAAAACTCCCACTGCTCCATCTCTCTTCCAGCTCATATTTCCAACAAATAAAGCCAATGAGCTAACCATACCTCTTCTAACATCTGTCCACCTCGCATTTCTTCCTCTGAGACTAATCTTCTCTACTCTTCCTTACTGCATCAATTGAACATTGAACTCTCGAATTCTCAGTCTGTATGCAACAAAACGTATTTCTTCACTGACTACTTTCACACCAGTTCTGCTTCTCTAGACCTCCTTGCTATCACTGAAAACTGGATTTCTCCATCTGACACTGCCACCCTGCCGGCCATGCATGACTCCAAACTATCCTTCATTCATTCTCCCCATCTGACTGACAGAGGTGGAGGCATCGGACACCTACTCTGCTCACACCTCAATGCCTCACAAATCTCCAATGCCACATCCTCTCCTACCTCTTTTTGAATTCACCATCTCAACTATGCTCTGACTAACTCGGTTAACATCCTCTCCAGCTATCACCCCCCTGGTCCCATTGACCATTCTTTGTTGAACTTGGGATACTCCCTGATTCTCTTTCCACTAAACATCACCTCATTCTCTTAGGTGACTTTAGCATTCCCTGTCCAACCATGTCTCAGAAATATGAACTTCAGTCTTTTCTTAATGACTGCTCTATTCATAACCTACCTACCCACACCATGGGCAACTCTTTGGATCCCTTATTCATCTCCACCTCTCTCTCAGACACTAATACTACTGTCACACCATTCTTATCTGATCACTCCATTGTTTCCATCACCATCTCCTTTCCACCCTCTGACCTCTCCTCACCGCTTGCCTCACCTATTACTTAAAGCAAATGTAAATCTTCTGCCAATCTTCCCTTTCTCTTGGACCTACAGTTCTCACTCTCCTCCTTTACACCTGATGCCTCTTCCACTGGCACTGCCTTCTCCAGCTTCCAATCACTACTATATAACTCATTCTCCACACACTTCCCACTGCTGACTTTCATCCCTAAGTCTCAGCATCCTCAACCCTGGGTCACCCCATTCGTACACTCTCTCTGCACAGTAATGCACAAATGGAGTCTTACCCACTTGCACAAGGACCTGAAACTTTACCTCTCAGCCCTGTACTCTCTCAAGTCATCTCTTGATAGAGCAAAAACAGATTTCTACTGCATCCTCATCGACTATCGATCCAACCATCCTTGCTTGCTAAAGGGCACTCTAAACTCACTCCACACACCTCTGAAACCTATTGCGTTGATAAACTCCACTCTCACAGCTAATGACCTAACTAAAAGTGTCCTGACCTTCCTCAGACTCCCTCATCCAACATTCTACACTCTGCCTACTCCATCATCATCATCATCTGCCTCTATCTCCCACTTTAGTCACATTATTACTGAAGATGTATTATCTCTACTGATGAAGACTACCCCCTCCTGTGCCCCATCAGACCATCTTGCTCCTCAGCCAGTCAAACCTATTGCCCCTTTAATGGCTTCTCACTGCATTGAACTCTTCAACCAGTCCTTAGACTCTGCTTGCTTTCCCTCTATTTTCAAAACGTAACAGCCATCCCTCTCCTAAAAAAGCCAGGGCTGACCTGAATTTACTGGCTAACTTTTGCCCTGTGTCTCTCCTTCCGCATTCCTCTAAAGTTCTGAAAAGGGTTGTGTTCAACCAATTTGCCAATTTCTTAGACATCCACAACCTTCGAGAGCCCTTCCAACAGGTTTCCGCTCCTATCACTACACAGAAACTGCTCTAATGAATGTCTCCAACTTCATCTAATCTGCTAAGCACTCTACTGTTGATCACTCTGATCTCCTTAATACTCCCTTCTTGGGATTCATGATGGAGCCCTTGCCTGGATTAAATCTTACCTGGAGCTTCACCAAGTATGTCTCATGTAGCAACAACACCAATCAACTCACTACTCTAACTGTTAGTGTCCCACAATGGTTTGTCTTGGATCCTATCCTCTTTACACTCTACAACTCTATTCTTGGGTCCCAATCTCCTCCTTTGGATACTTGTTATGTTATGTTATGCAAAAGGATATTTATACCATGCAATATCACCAAATGAGTGGCCCCCTGGTGCATCTGAAAAGCAAGAGGGTATGGTGTGGGAGGTGGTTAGTAGGATTAGTGGGAAAAAGCACAAGAGAACTGTGATGTGCTGTTGGCAGCTTCAGTTCCGTTTACACCTTACGCTGAATGTAGGTGTGAATTTTCTGTTGGTAGTTGTCATGTGTTATTGTGCAAGTCTATGTGTGGTTTGTTTTGTTGTTGCAGTGTAGTGAAGTTCATGCGGTCTGTTGTGCTGTATAGGTATGGTTGTACTTAGTTTAGAGTTAGAGCTGTTTATGCAGAGGAATGTGTTTTAGTGGGGTTGGTTAGTGGCGATACTTTATCGTACCCACTCGTACCAACTCTTAACAGACGACACACAAATCTCCTACTCTTTTCCTGAACTCTCCTATGATCTCTCTATCAAAATGACAAACTTTCTCTCTGCCGTTAACTATTGGATGGTTTCACACTCTCTGATGTTATACTCTAACAAAACAGAGGTACTCTTCTTCTCTGCCAAATACTCTCTCTCATCTCTTCCACTGACTATCCAGTTCCCACCTGACACTTTCCACAACTATTCTTCAGCTAGACAACTCAGTGTCATCTATGACCCTTCTCACACTTTCTCTACATTCATCTCCAAAACTGCAATGGCAGGTTGCCTCAACCTCCTAAATATTAGGAAAATCAGGCACCTCCTTCCTTTCAACACTGCCAAGCATCTCTTAACCACACTTGTATTCTCTAAACTAGACTACTGTGCCAGCATCCTCTTTGGTCTCCCCAACTATTCTCTCTGTCCTCTCAACAAGAACATTCATTTTGCTACCAGTACTCTCTTTGAACTTCCTCACTTCACACCTACTTCCTCCTCGTACCATCACCAGACTAGAAGGCTGATTATGCAAAACAGTGCCAGATTAAAATGTCTCCTCCTTGTTCACAAATCTATCCATGGAAAGGCACCTATGTATCTATCTTCATCTATCCAACTCTACAAGCCTTCTCGTAATCTTCACTCTGCCGCCTCCTTGACTACCCTTGTGACACTTCACTCTCTTTTAGCTTCTTCTTGCTTCTGTTCTTTCTCTCTCCTTGCTCCACTTACATGGAATTCTCTTCCTCCAGACTTTCGAGAAACAGTCCACAATGATGTGTTCAATACCAAACTAAAAGCCTACCTCCTCGCCTCCGAGTTACCCTCTTAACCTGCCTTCTAGCAAAGAATTTTCCCTCGCCTCTAACCTATTCTTCACTTTCTACTGCCTCCAATCTAGCACTTCATACCACATGGTCACATCCCTAACACAGCTGGCCGTACCGACTACCTGCATTTACAAATGTCTAATATTGGTTGTCCTTCATCGAAAGATCACTGCGACAAGTCATCTTGTATGCAGAGACCTCGCTGGCCTTCTAGCATGCTAACAAGCTAAATCTTCACTCTCCACCAAGATTCCAGGCTCAGCACCCTAAACTACTCGCCTTGATAAAGATCTTTATGTTCAAAACATGTGTCAGCACTCTTTATGCTACCAGGCACTCTGTATGCTACCAAAGCAGAGCACAGTATATGCTGAATAAATCAGCACTTATTTTTCAAACTGCAGTGACAAGACTTTTCATTTACTTTCTTCATTCACAAAACCTAAACTCATCACACCGGAGTATATGTGGTTCTTACCACCCTTTTGTCCTCCATCTATGTACTTCTACCCATGTATTATCCCCAGTGACTGTTCCAGTTACTCCCCCACAACCTGGTCCGAATATCACTCGAACTCACCCCATTGTAAGAAGCTTGCAGCTTCCTCTCAAACCTGATTTCTTATCTAGTGTATGTTCTTTTGCGATCAAAAGGGCACTGTTCCGCCCTGTATAAATGAATAAATATGTAAATAAATAAATAAATAAATAAATAGTTAAGATGTCCCTGAGGGAGTGTATATAACCAACATTTAGAGAGACCCTCTAGCAGAAGATAGCTATTAGACAATAGGAGTTACTGTTCGGTGTAACCAACCGGTGTTGCGGCCGCGTGGGCTAGGGAGGAAATCCCAAGGAAGACGAGAGAGAGAGAGAGAGAGAGAGAGAGAGAGAGAGAGTGATGGCCCTAGGGCCCACAACAATCTTAATAAAAACCTGTGAGCCATCTTTAAGTCTTTGAGTGATTTGTGTCCCATCTGTGACAACTGCTAAATTGGAGTTTAATTCAGCCAAATCTGGATTCTATCTTTCGTCTTATGGCTCCCCTCACCCCCTGATTCAGGGTTAGTTGTCAACACTTGTTGCCAGTAGTATTTTACCTCTTTAATTCCCTCAGCCCCGTTCACTGGGTTGTTGTCTGGATAGTAAGTTATACATGATTAAGCTCAGCCCTCTGTTTCAAATTTCCTAGTTACAGCACATTAACCTTTTTATCCTGTATGAGCCTTTTCGTTCTGTGAACAATCTCTCCAATGGCACATATTGGTGGATGTAATGCCCTACTTTTAGGATCCCCTATAAGTGTTCTCAGAGCTCTCAAATCTACCTTTCTCACAACTGCCCGTTTAATAGTGAGGACTACTAACTTTGTTCATATCACGCCGATCCTAAAGACTTTGCACTTGTTTCTATGGAAGCTTGGATCCATTTCAAACTTTGTTGCATTGCTTATAGCACAGTATATTTTCACTCTCCTTACCTTGAAGATAAACTGATTCTCTCTGGGGGTTAGAGAGATACACACACCAAATCCCTGCTTCCTCTAGAAATACCTTGATTAACCAAATGTACCACCTCCGAGCAGGCTTTTTCCATGGCAATTCCTCGACTCTGGAATAACCTACCTTTAACAGTATTTATGTTGAGCAGCTTCTTTGATGTTATTTCCACAAAAAGTTAAACATTTTCCCCCACTACTTAGACTCCAATTTATTCTTACATTTGCTATCTTTGGTTTTTTTATTTAGTGGCTATCATTGCATGTTTTAACTTGTATTTTACAGTGATTATTGTATGTCTTTAATTTGTTTTAATGTGCATTTTATGCACTTTTTATATTTTCATTCTACACCGTTCCTTATATATTTTATTTATTTGTTTGTATTATTTGTATAGCGCTGATAAAGGACTGTAGGCATCGGGGAGTTCACAAAAACAGAAAAACTAATACATTCAATAAATAACAGATTAAACAGAAACAAAAAACATTGGATACACATACAAAACTGTTAAACAGAAACAAACTACATTAAAAAAAATATATAGAAGATAAAAAGCAGCAAATCAGAACATCAGGAAAACTATCCATTAGCACCCAAAGATAGCCTAAACTAAGTCAATTACCAGATTCAGGTCAGATGGTCCGTGAACAATATCATGACCCCTGCTCAGAAAACATGGAAGATTACTACCACCACAACCCATGAGCACACACTCGCTATCTTTCTCAGAGACTGACCCATCGATGTTAATTCGACAGAGAACCTTAAGGTCAGTGGTTTCAATGATTCCCTGCCCAGTTCTTTGACGTAATCATGTCAGGATTGTATTCCTCAGCTCTTCTTTTGGCTCATGCCCGACCAGCTTTTCAACTTTGGGAATTATGATGTTTCTTTTATCCAGAACAAAGTCTCTCACAATCTTATCATCAGTCACAGGCTTTGAAGATTTACCAATACAAAGATTCCCAGTGTTTACACATTTTCCTTGGGGCGTCAATATATTTACTAACATACCGTTCAGACAAACTGCCAGATTTTCTTGGGAATCAAAAGGTCGACAAGGGCGTAAGGTTGCTGTGCCATGAAATGCATAGTAGAAACCATGACTAGTGAGGCATGTCTAGCATCTTGAAAATTGGTGAAAGTAGTTACTAATGAGCCAACAGTCTCCAGAGTAAGGTTGGTCTGGCAATCCTTATCCATCATGCCAAGACCAACCCTAGCTCCATAACTTTCCACCAATTAAGTATTCAATGCACACTCAGCAGATCCAGCCTGGTGATCAATAGATTTACTGCCCACCATTAACACATCTCTAATACTCCTGTGATCAATTTGACAATACTGATCTACAAGATCGAGTTTCAGATCAATTAAGGTGCCATTATAGATCCTTTCCTTGTAGAACTGGACTGCGATGTTATCAATAATTTCAACCCATGCACAAAAGTCCACTAAATGTCGACAAATAATATTGTCCTTCACATGATGTCATTTCTCTGAAGGAATGTGCTCACATTGCACAACTTGCTCTTCAGCCACCAAGAACTGTGGGGGAACCATCAGACTGAAAGTCCCCATCCTGATTTGGACATTATCCAACAATGGCAGGGTAGAAATGATAGAAATGAAATTCTGAATATTTCAGATTGGTCTCCACATCTTCCATCCCCGACCAAGCCCATAGACACTTCCTGATTGCCCAATAACATCCTGGTTCTTAGTTTAACACTGAGGTATCTGTTGATGAACCAGATTTCACCGCATCATGAGAACAACTAGCCTGGGGTTTGGTCCACACTATAGCAAATACCTTTCATGAAATACATACATTCAGCTATTAGGAACTCCACACACTACATCACCCTGAATCAAGTGAATGTACAAATACAAAAAATCTGATTCTTGTCAGATTGGAAATTCTGAATTCTTTCTGAAATCCTTAATGGCTCTCTCAAGCAGACTGTCCTATGAAAGATAATAAAATAATCCAAACATCAAAAAAAATGGTTGATAAATTCAAAATGATCAAGATGGCTATCTTCCCCTTACCCCCAATCTACAAAGGTTTGCACCAGGTATCTACAGTTTTAATTTCCGTCCCATCACCAAGCCAGACACCTAATTGACTAGTTAACAGTTTCTATCGTATAGACAGGATTGCAGATAGGAAACCACTATGGTATCCAATAGACCTGTAGATACCCATTGTTGATGAATCTTCATTGGGCTATTTCAAAATGTGCATCACCAGATTTGGTTTGGGCCCTTTGATTCCATCACTTTTGAAACATGACAGCAGATGGATGAAACAACCACTCAGTCAGCAATGTATTGTCCCTGGTGACTATTCCATTTACCCCCTTCGACGACCTGGTCAGAATGTCACTCAAACTCACCCCCTGGTAAGAAGCTCACTGCTTCCCGTCAAATCGGATTACCTAACTACTGTACGTTCTTTTGTGATCAAAAGAGTGCTATTCTTCCCTGTTTAAAAATAAATACACAAATACAATAGATACAGTTGCCAGCTTGAAATTGTGTGGAAGGTTAATAACAGTGTTTCCTGTACTGTATTGAATACAAACACATTTCATATATATGGTGTTCTTAGAAAGAAGAATTGTAATGGAAAGAACCACAATATTGGATCCACATTTTAGACTATTTTGTATTGACATCATGTGTCCATACTCTTAAAACGGAGCAAAGTCTTGTGAAATATGACTATCTCTTTCCCAGACAGTTATTTGTCTCTATTAAGTGAGCTAAGGCTGCCTGTGATCCGGACCTTAAAAGGTTTACTAGTTTTCTTGTGTTATTAAGAGCAGAGGTGAAAGCTAATTGAGGCAATATCAGAAACAGAGTTATTTGTAAAACAATCTATTACTACAGAAACAAATGGAGAGGAAAGATGAAGCAGTTGTCACAATGAGCAAAAAATGAGCAAACCTATGTGCTTTGGGTGTTTTCAGAAGCTAACACTGATTGTTAATTAATAGTACGGCTGTGGGTGCCCTTGTGCAGTCCAGTCGCATAGTCTAATAAATCTGAAAGCCAGGAGCATATTCTCACACACTATTCCTAATATCCGCATAGTGATTTGGGATATTTATCGAGAACATTGTCGGGGATACTGGGACAGTCTACGTCAGGAAAGCAGACATCTGAGTGAGCCTTAGGATTACTGGGAAGAGAGCTTGAAATATTTCATGTTTTGTAGAGTAGAGCTCAAATTGCTCATCAGTATTGTCATATGTCAGGTAGCAGGGCGACTGCAGGCACTATCAAGATGAAAGCCATAGTACAAGGCATACCTTTCCCATAGTGTTATGTTATGTTGTGTTATTGTGATTTATACCCTGCACCGCTGCCATTTGCATGGTCTCCAGGCGCTCTGCCGGATCTGAAAAGATAGGGTAAAATATCACATAGACTTCCCTTTCTATTTTAGCCCTACATGAAGACGAATGTTGACAATGGCAATAATCCAGTTTTCTATACCGAAAATGCTAGGTGTACATGGGTATGGACTGAGAAGGAAAGCAGCACAGGGCGAAGATGCACACTAGTTGGGACACAGTGAAGAAGCACGGGGGCTTGGGAAGAGAGGTGCATGTTGACAGGCACAGCGAGAGGTTTGGGTGAAGGACACAGAGACTCAGCAATTAGAATGGCAGATTAGTACAACCAGGAGCAGCTTCTTATTGCTATGTGCTGCCATGATATTACTAGATGAGAACTTATGCTATTTCAGTTTGAGTACTACCTTATGCATAACCTCCTTCCATAAAGGACACCCACAGAACACTACACTAGCACCCACCACTTGCCTTTCTGTCAACACCTACCATGCATTTTACACCTCTGGCACTCACGGCTTCTTCTGGCATTCAATACCAACTCTTTCCACCTCACCATATCCCTACCATTACCATGCATAACACCAAACAATGGTAACGTTGAGCCTACCTCAAACAGTTGATATATTAGCATCCTCTGCTCTGCCTCCTCTGATTGCCCCACATCCCACCTTTTTACTTGAAGGTCCTGTACTGCCATGAGGCCATGTTATCCCAGATACCTCCAGCAAATGCTCAGGTAGTTCCATCAGATGCCTAGTAACTCCTGTTACATGCCAGTCTAGTTGCTTACACAATATGCTAGGTAGTGTCTTATATGCATTGGTATTTGCACTTTAGGCCAGGTGTGGCTATAATGTGCAGCTACTATTAAATGAAGCCAAGCTACTGCCATCAAATAGCCAAGTACTCCCACAATATGTAAGGTAGGCAAGGCATTGGCATCAAATGCCCGTTTCCTTGCACAATGTGCCCACTAATCCTATCATATGCCATGCAGCTTCCATTACAGATCATGTATTGCAAAATATACCATGGAAGTCTCATAACAGAAAAAAGTCGTGCAACCATATTCTAGGTGTTGTCATAATTGGGCCAGGTACTTACACCACATCCACTCACAAACAATGTGTGCTGACAAACTAATATACACCGACACGCCTACTCATGTACACCCATGCACACATATTTGCATCCATTGCAAACAGGAGCTCAGGCAGATGCAGACATTCACCCAAGCCAAAGAGCTGCACTGTATTTTAGAAATTGCTGCCCATGTGTGGTCATCCAATCACACACTTAAGATTGCAAAGCTAGATGTGCCCGTGAGTACACATGATGGATATACATATTTTAGCACCACAGAGGAATATTGCATTTGAGCAACGGTGCAAAGAATGTTGGTTGAGTACTAAATGAATCTTTGATATTCCAATAATATCTATCTTCAAAACAGACGGCTACAATGTGTTTTAAAGAATGGAGAACGGTCTCTTCCACAATAAGACACTTAGGCCCTTCTTCACAGAGCATTTTCCAATGGGGTTTTGCCATTATAAAACGCTTCTATGAATTAGGCCCTTAGTTCACTATCCAGTTGCTGTGAACTTAGAAAGTGTCAATTCGCCCTAAAACTTTCAAAAAGGTCTTACTCAGAGCACATGCACACCTGGCACTGGGACTGGAAAAGAATCTACTGCCTTTCCAAGAAAAAAAATAAAAGCCATCCTGTTCGAATAAATTACATTTGCCTGCCCCCCCCCCCCCCCTAGGTTGTCCTGTGCTTTATGTTTTGTCTAGTGTGTCTTTGACACGCCCTGACGCCTGCCGGGTTTTCGGCGCGTAATAAATAAATAAAAAAACAAAAGTATTCCGTTTGTTGCCCTTGGAAGGATTGACTGATTCCGCCTTGCCAGGATTGAAACTTATGAAGTACACTCTGTGCCCATATCAGAGGCATGCCCTTAACTCATGAGCTATCCACTGGGTGAATGGCATGCTCCAAAATTAGGATCAAGGGACACTTCTGGAGGAAATGAGAGTGACAAGGGACACAACTGGGGGCAGTGAGTGAAATGGGGCTCAATAGGGGGCAATGGGGCAGCTATTGGCGAAATTACACAGACAAAACTGTGGGCAGTAAGAGTGAAATGTGGACAAGTCACAGGCAATGGGGCAGTGCCTGGAGTAATGGATGACATGAGGGAAACCCGGGGGCAAAGAGGCATTTCTGAAATTAGAGTGACATGCAGGAAAACTGGGAACAATGAGAGACACGGGGGGAAACTCAGAGGCAAATGGCAGTTGAAAGGTACTGAATGTGACATCAGGCACCACTGGGGTCATTGAGTGACAAGGTGTAGAAATAATGCAAAATGAGATGTGGGCAAGTCAGGGGCAATGATGCATTTCTGAGAATTACATGGTACAAAGTAGGGGGCAATGGAGAAGTTTGAAAGCAAATGACAGTAACATGAGACAAACATTGGGGACAATGAAAGTGGCGAGAGGAAAGTGAGGAGGCCAGGTGATTTCGCATCTTCAGTATTGCAATATTGTAAATCTTACGTCTTTTTGATTCTAATGGCACCCATGAATTGAGATGTAAAATTGTAGGAATCTTGTGGGTTGAACCCCTTCCCCAAGCTCCCCTTGCAGGATTAAGGGTTGTTCGCCCATAAGTAGGGACACGAGTTATGCCCCCACCACTTTAACAATTCCCTGGCTGCCACTGGGCCGAATGGCCTCAGTGAATATAAGTGCATTGCACCCTCTCACATTGGCCATTAGGACAGGGGTGCTCCTGCGCAGTGCACACAGTGATAGAGGGGGCGCTAAAATGAACTGCCCTCCAGGTCCGAGTGGCAGATCAAGATGCTTCATTCTGTGCACATGCGCATTTCCACCCTGTGAGCTGCACCCGGGCTCACGTTACGTAAAGCAGGGCCGGACCTAAAGTTCTCCTGGCACATGGACATTTGCCCAACGCCATTTTTTGGGAATGGCGCCACTTGCGTTTTACAAACACTGATTTGTTGACCAGTGTCTTTTTGATAGCCATATTTGCTCGAGATTATTTCAACTGTTTAAAAGATTTACGAGAGGAGTGAAAATAACCATATTTCAGATTCAAAACCAAGCATGCCTCTGTTGCTGCATGAGAGCAGCGTGGGCAAGCTCCGTCGAACTCCACAGGCCCTGCTTTCTATGAACGCATTCTAGAAAACCACTGTGGAAAGATGCGACCCATTGCTGCCAAAGTTGCAGTTTGTTACTTAGCCATTAACACTTATTGACATGTAGCTGCATTTTTCCCTAAAAGGAAGTAATTGGCCCATCATTTCAATGCTTCGACTTTTGCAATTGTCTAAAACATGAAAAAACATTTCGCGTCTGCATTGTCAGAACACACATATACTTTTTTTGTCTTTTTTTTTTTTGCACTACATAATTTACTTTAGTGCCATCAGCGGAATCGATGTACGCGTCCTTTGACTTGAACAGATTTTATATTCACTTACCTTTTTTTATTTTTACAGTAACGTGATAAGTACCCTCGAAGTCAACTCAGTTGTCAATGCAAATTAAATTACTTTAATTCAACACATTAGTCATAATCAAGTTACAGAACATTTGGTAATTAAAATATTGACACTGGGGGTCCTTTGAGACGAAGGTAATGCTCAGATTACTTATCAGTAATCTTCATTACTCCTGCTCGTCCTGTACTCAGACCTTACTTTTGTGAGATGAACCTACCCACCAATCCCAGGACAGAAACGCAGTTAAACGTATCTCTTTTTTATAACTCCTTTGTTTTTAACTCTAGTATGTCTTGTTGTTGCAAGACATCCTCCTCATTATGTGGGGGCGGGACCAGGGTGGGGCAAAGGATGGGGAAGTAACATAGAGAGGCAAGAGGTCTCTGGGGGATACTACAGCAGATAGATTAAAGAAAGAGTTGAAGCCAGACCTCTCTGTGGTGGCCTGCGCCGTCATTGCGCACGTTGCGCCAGTACAAGCGTGGAGATCCTGGCCTGCGCTCTCCGTCCTGTGTTGACGTTGGCGATGAAGGGAGGAGCCAGACGCGCCGCAGTCAGTGGCAGATTTAAGGCAAAGGGCCCGTGGGCAGCACCTGACAAGGGCCTAAGGTGGGCGGGTCATGGAGGCGGATCTTAGGGCGGGTGGAGTTAATTGTGGTCACACGTGCACAATGGCAAACTTTAGGGACAAAAGCTATTTTAATAAAGTTGTCTTTATATCAGTTACCTAGTGGTCTGACTAACTCACTGCAGGCTTTGCTATCAATGGTAATATTGGAGTATGATAATGAGGGTTTATGTGATCACAAGGCCTAATCCAAGTGATGCATAGTCTGCAATAGAGGGCACTGGGGACAGGACCAGGCATGAGAAGATGTTTGGTTCTCTGGTTCTCATGCTCCAGACTCTGGCAAGCTTAAGCTGTTCTTGCAGTTGCAGGCCACTGGGGGAATGGATAGAGGCGTGATACAGAGGCTTCCGTCAACACTATGCTGGCAATAGTGGTAGAATTGGTATCACCACAGAAATGGTCCAACCAGCCCACCCCTGGCTGCTCCCACCTCACAATTTCAGAGGTGGAGGGAGGGGGCATTTAAAGGCAGGTTTAAGGGATGGCCCAATGTTATTCTGCTATGAGCTAGATCAAGAACACAGAGACACAGATCAAAGAGGTTCTAGCTTACGGAAAGACTCCAGGGTAAATACACTTCCGTAGAGTACCTACAGAGCATTTTACAGAATTTGAACATCTTCTCCATAGCATGGATGTTGTCACATCCACACTGGCCCCACTAACACTCCATTAACGCCATTAAATTCTATTAAAATATCCACAGCAACCATACCCAGAAAATGGAAATGTATTTAAAGGTTGTATGGTATTTACTGATATAATAATGATCTCCTGAAAAAACAGGACACTGTATAGTCTGACTCGTGGGGTTTTCAGTTTAATGGCGTTGGGAAATCCTGGGAAGATCAACGTTTTGACGAGTTGTCAGCAGGGTCGGATTGGCCGCTCGTCCCTGGGGTGTGGGGGCCAGTTTCAGGCCATGTCTGGGCCGGTTTGGAGAAAAAAAATTGAAAAAGAAATATATATTTCATTTTTTAATTATTTTTTCAAAAAGCTTTTCATCCTTTTTAGGTCGATAAAAGAGTACCAACACAGGTTGGGTGATATTGTATGCATATTTGTTCTATAAAAAAAGAGCTTAAGCGTAAGTGCTATACAATAACATATTCGGCCTCATTACGAGCATGGCGGTAGCTGAGCCTGTGTGGCAGGCACGGCTACCTCCATGCTCGCAACCGGCACCGCCTCCCGCGATTGGGCAATAACCGACCCATTACGAGATTAATGGGCGGTAATTGCCCATTCGCGGGTGGCAGTAATGCCGGGCTCCCGATCCCCATTCTGCCCCATAGGGCAGAATGGGGGTGGGGAGCATGGATGCGTCGGCACCGTTAATAACGGTGCCGGCGGCATTACGAGTTCTGCTCGTGGGTACTGCAGAGGCTGCCAGGTAAGTCATGGCGGCCTGTCAGGAACCCGCGAGTAGAACACGTAATGCGGTGGCCCGGTATGAACGGTGCTGGTGCCTTACCGGCACCGTTCATACCGTGGCTGCCACTATTGTAATGAGGCCCATTATCATTTGGACTTGGACGTCTGCTTGGATTCACAGCAATTTAGTGTACTTAGGAACAATGCTATTTGATGACACTTCCTGTTTTGTTTAGGGGTGAAAGGTCGTCTTTCATTGCTTCCCGGGATGTCACTTTGGGGTGGGGTCAAATGGCATCACTTCCGGTGATGTCATTAGAGGTCAAGGGTCATGAGGCGAGGTGTGGGCCAATTTTTTTTGGGTGACCGGGCCTATTTCTTGTCCCAGTCTGACCCTGGTAGTCAGCATTTGCATACTTTCCTGTCAGGTGGAATGTGGGAGCAGCAGACTTTGTTCACGCTCTGGCCTGCACACACATTGAACCCAGGCAAAATAATACAATGTACTGGCTGACCCTAAAGGAGCGCCGCCTATCTAATAGGGATAGCGGGAGAAAACACTGTCCCTCATCGCTGCTGGTTACATTCGTTGTATCAAACATAAAAGTGATGTACAATAAAAGTCCAAGGAGGACCAAAAAATTGATGTAAGGATAAGACTGTTTATTAGATCTTGTCACATATGCAATTATGGAAAGCATACTATCCAGGGATTTTCTCTGAGCATTTATTCACCCTCTGGGCCAGAGGCTCAAAAAATTTATCACAAATGGTTTGCTTGGATATTTAAAAGGTCCCTCTAAATCGGGACACCCTAAAAGGAGTGCTCACACTAACTGAGTACAACTATTCATATAACGTATCCTAGATCTCTTCTTAGGATATCATGTTGGTCATGAGAACACTCATGGCCAATTGGGTCGACCGGTTTCAATGACAATTGTAGATTATGTCATTTTCTTCAGGACCAATTGCTTTTCAGGTGAGTGACCGTGCCCGCTCTCGGTGCCCCCATCACTAGTACACCCTGCTTCACCCCTGCGGCGCCCAGCCCCTGGCACGCCTCCCCTTCCCCATGCCATCTGCAGCTCCTCCATTACCCCCACTGCCGCAGCAGGAGCTGCCCTTGGCTCAGGGCTTTATTTGTCTCACGCGACTTGTAAAGCTACACTTTTTGGCCGAGATTCCGAAAAAAAGGAAAACCAGAAAAACTGCAAGTGATTTGTCTGAGAACCGAGTCAGATTAAGCAACGCAGAATGAGTGAGTTTCGGTACACAACTCTGAATGGCCGCTTGTGTGTACATGGGAGAGTGGCTGTACACACACACACATGTAAGCGTGTGCGCTGCTGCAGATAGGTTCGCACCCATGCACCACTGATTGGCCATGTGTATGCAAATGTGGAGGCCAATGATTATGTAGTTGTATGCATTTGTGCATTTGACTGTACATGTGTTCGAATAAGCTTACATCGGAGGGACCCAAGTATACAAGATTTGTCTGTGTGCATCTGATGGCAAAAATCTACCGCTGATTGATCATGGTAAGTGGGGACGGGCACTTAGTCACATGATTGAGTACACCTTCTGTATTTGTGTTGCACCCGGTGCACATATGTGCATGCAGACCTCTCTTGGAGTGACAGTGACAAAAAGGCCTGAGAACAGCCAGTCTGTTTCGGCAGGACTGTAGGTTATGACATAAGTTTGTACTGAATAACAGCAAATAATTTGCACTACTCACTTGCTTAAGACATTTGAGAGAGAAAGAAAGAAAAAAGAAGGAATGAAACTATACCTTTGGGTGGAATTTTAAAATATACACGTTGTTTCCATGCCAAACTTTGGAGGTAACGTAAGCCAGGGGCCCGTCACCGGCCTCTGCGCTTCTGCTCCGCTCACCACACCATTCCAGGCACTGAAGTGACTGTGACAGTACAGCAGACAGCAGTCACCACACCACCACCATGACCATCTTAACTTCACACACTGCCTGCTCACTCTCTGGCCAAACATGAGGTCAGCTGGGCACCTGTCTGTGGTGCTGTTAGGGGTATGGCGATAGTCTCTTAGAAGTTGGTACAGCATTTGCTCTAAAGGTTTACAAGACACATGGTCAATTTGCAATGCCCTCTTGATATTTCCCATGAATTGTTCGACCATGTCATTGGCCTGGGGCCAGAGGGGTGTGATCCTGTGGTGCTTAAACCCCATGTATTGTGTAATGTTGGCAAAGTCTAGGCTGGTAAATGGCAGGCCATTATCCGATTTGATGACCTTCAGGATGCCGTATGCCATCAGTATGCGATCCAGGGCTGGTATGACAGCCTCCGCTGCTGTAGAGGTAATGGTCTGTATCTAGAATATACACCAATAACCACCAAGGCATACCTGCCATCCCAGAGTGGGCCAAAGAAATCAATTGCAAACACTTCCCAGACTCCTTCTGGCAGTGGAGATATCTGTTGCTTGGTGGCTCCACAGGAGTGGAGCCACCACGCAGCAGATGGCACAGTTCTTCAGGGTTTCCTCCACCATTTTGTCTAGCCCAGGGAACTATATGTTCTGACGAAGCAACTTCTTTGTGGACACTACACCGCGTGTGCCCCTCATGTGCCAGATCATGACTTATTGGCGTAGCGATTTGGGAAGGACAACTTTGCACTCCTTCATTACAACATGATCTTCTGTGACAGTGAGTTCATCTTGCACCAACTCCATTTGTTTGACATCATCTTGAGCTGCTGTGTAGAGCTGCTTGGCCATTTACTTGGCTTGATTCATTCTGCTCTGGCTGACGCATTGGGCGATGATGGCCAGGGCCCCATCACTTGCCGATTCCTTTTGTAGAGTCCTCCACGCTACAGGAAATGGTTTCATTTGGTGGATGACATAGTGTAACTAGGCGTCTTCAATGGAGTTTTCAGGGTGTTGCCTTCCAGGGGGATGGCGTGAAAGGTAATCAGCTGGATTCTTGTCTTTCCCCGGCCTGTGACAGATAGTGAACTTGTAGTCTTGTAGCCAGAGGCCCCATCTTGCGGTGTGCGGGGGAATGTGCACTTTGGAATTCACATAGATTGTGAGAAGGGCCTGGTGGTCTGTGGCAATAGTGAAGGCCTTCCCGAATAAGAAGAGATGAAAGTGCTTGCAGGCCCAGATGACTGCCAGACTCTCCTTCTCAGCCTGCAAGCATTTCTGTTCTGTGGTTGTCAGGTTGTGGCTGGCACGGGACACTACTTTCTTGATGTGCAGGGTCTTGAGGTCATATTGGGCTAACACTGCTCCGAGGCCAACAGGGCTGGCATCAACCATCACCTCTGTCTCCTTCGTTCATCAAATATATGCCATGTCAGTGGCTGATGCAATGTTTGCTCGAATAGTCTCGAAGCTAGATTCACGCTCACAAGACCAAAGTCCTGATTATCTCTGGCCAGCTCTCGGTACGGGGCGCTCACTGTGACGTAGTTCTCCAGGTACTATGAGCAATAGTTAGCGAGGCCTAAGAACAACCTGAGTTCCGATGTTTGCCAGGCATGGGGCCCATTTTAGGGCCTTGACTTTGTGTGGGTCGGGGCACATACCGTGCTCATAAAATATGTGCCCAAAGAATTTCAAAGTGCATTTCCTGAACTCGCATTTGTCCTTGTTTAAAGTCACTCGGGCTGCCTCAAGCGCAATACAAACCCGGTGCAACATGTCATCATGCTCCTGAGGCGTTTTGCCAAATACTAAAATATCATCACTATAATTTAAACAGTTCGGTATATGTTTGATGACTTGGTGGATCTCCTCTTGGAATATTTCTGCTGCAGAGGATATTCTGAAGTGGTGATATGATGTGACTCCAGTGCCAGTTCCAGCTGGTGGTAACCCTTGTTCAGGTCCAGCTTAGAGAACACCATCGCCCCATTGAGCAGGTGGATCATGTCTGTGATTCTGGGGGCCTGGTGCAGTTCTCATTGTATGGCCACATTTGGACGGTGCATGTCTACACAAAGGCGAATGGACCCCTCAGCCGACTTCTTCGGGATAGGGTCAATTTGTGAGACCCACAGGATGGGTCCAACTGATGGCTCAATGATGTCAAGGTCCAGTAAGCGCTGCATCTCCTCCTCCACCTGCTTCTGGATGTTAATGGGTATGCCCCTCTAGCGCTGTGCAATTAGTTTGACTGCTGGGTCGATACAGAGGTGCACCGTACAGTTCTTTAGTTTGCTGAGACCGTAATGGTACAATAGCCTAGATCTGAAATACACCAATAATGGGAAAAGCACCTAAAATTGAAACACAGCAGTAATGGAAGAAACCCCTAGAATTGAAATACACAAGTAGTGGCAACAGTTACAATGGGAACACAGCAATAACTCTCACTGCAACACCAGAGCTAAAGCAGTGTGCTGGGGGCAAGGTGGTGGGACTAGTACCTTGCTGCAGTGAGGTGGAAACAACCAATCAGGGTGGGAGGGCAGGCTAAGGGGCCGGAGACTACTCGGCAAAGCATCAAGCAGGTGGGAGTGGGTCAATAGAAGCCCATGGAGTGCAGAAATAAAAGAAAATACACAAAACCAGCAAAATCTACCCGCAAGGGGTCAGGGCAGCAGATTAGGGATGATTGATCACCTGCAACACCTGCGGGAGGAAGGATATTGGACTTCAGGAATTATTTAGAAATTAGTAAATTAACCAGGGGCATTAATACAGAATTGGGTAGTCACAGCATTGTAATGACATTTTTAGCCATCCGTGAATTGGACTTGGAAGGCAAATAAGGAAATGGGGATTGGTCTCTGATAAGAGAGCAGGGGGAATTAAAGATGACGTTGGATCATTATAAAAGTGAGGATCTCCGAACTGAAAGTGTATTCTACAAATGTAGCCTCTGCAACGGACAAATAGCAAAACTTAAATGTAAAGGATTGCAACCTTGGATCAAGTCCCAACCACGCTGGTTCTTGCATTTCATCGTTTGTAAAGAAATGCAATTATAATTTAGAGAAACCTCAACTGGATTACTTTGTATTGCACTGACCAAGTTCAATTATGTGTAGGTTGTGCTAATACAATCTTATTTATGCACAAGTCCGTGTGAATCATGTTGCTGAGCATCTTCCAGGAGTCATTGATCTTCCTTGTTCACAGAGATTTTTGTAGCTGATACATTAACGCACTGAGCTATCTGAACTAGCTGCACAATAATCTTAAACCCTGGATAACCGACTTGCTCATCAAACTGTTTACTTACATTGGGCTGCGTCCAACCACTGGAGACAGGTATCCTGTTTCCTTAAACCAAAACACTTGAAAGCGTGAAACTTAATTGTTGCTTCTTCCAACAGGCAATAAAACCTCATTAGAACCTCATGTGTTGTCTTCCAATTCAGCATCCCCTCACAAACGAAGTTGAGAAGGAAGAAGGGACATTGAGCAAAGTGTGTAATATGCAAGTAGGGAGAGCAAGTAGTGGGGATTACTAGTAAGCAATTTAGATATGATCTCTTCCTTGCCAGGGTCCATATTTATATTAAAAAAGTGCCAACACAGTTCAGACCCACACTCGAACATGATACAGAAAGAACACATGTAAGATAACTGATGAACATGACAATGTGAGTTGGCTTCCTACAGGAGTCATAGGGCCTCATTACACAGAAGGCGGTGGACCAAGGTGCTATCAGCACCTTGGTCCATGCCAGTAAAATACCAGCACCGCCTTGGTGGAAAGGGGAATTACCGCCCTATTCCAAGGTTGGTGGGGCGGTAATTCCCCCTTCCCCCATTGCCCTTCCCCATTCCCATTTTTGCCCCATAGGGCATAATGGGAATGGGGAAGGTGCTAATTACGGCACTGCAAATTGCGGTACCGTAATTAGCTCCCTGGTCCCTTTGCGGGTTGGTTTTTAACACCTGCAAAAAGCAGGCGTTAAATTCTCCAACCCGCAAAGGGACCTCGTAGTAAGCGGTAAGGGTTTACCGGTACCGGTAAAATACCAGTACCTGTAAATCCTTACCGCCTACCGTGTAATGAGGCCCATAGAGTTAGACAATTAAGAGGAACCAATACCTGAAAACACAAGTCCCACAGTCCCCCAAACGTTACTGATAGTGATTAATGAAAGGGTGCAGAGATGCCCAAGTGGATGCCTGGCAAACATTAAACAAACTTCCTCTAACACATAACCAAATTGCTGTAACCCATCTAGATGGTTAGCCATGCGTCAGGGGTGTCAATTCTATTTGAGTTAGAAATTGAGCTAAGTAGATGGCCAGATGAACCTACTTACTACTCCCTGCTACTGCAGCTAGTAAGATGGCTCAGTGGGTTAAATGCTCGTTGCTGTGATTTGTGGTTGATCTGCAGGTCGCACGTTTGAATCCTGGCAAGGCCAACTCAGCCCTTCATCCATCCGAGGTCGATACCAATTTCGATTGGGTAATAATAGTAATGTATGTAAATAAATATGTCGTATTTAAAGCACTATATTAAAAAATGAATTATTATTATTGCTGTGAATCGCTCGCAAACCTTTAAAGGCAGATGATACAAAAATATTATCACATTTCTTAAAGGCCCCTGATCTTTAAATGATTTTCAATTGACTTGCGGAGATCTAGGTTAAGAGGTAGATCCTCCCACGCAAATGAAGGGTTATAGAAAAAAAAGCAAGGCAGGTTCTTGCTCCAAATGACAAGACAACATCTCCGAAACAAATGTAATCCAAGCTCCAATGCCAGTCTAGCCACAAATCATTTAAGAAAGGGAAACACTTGTGTGTAGGCACGTTACAAATGCCATATCATATCATAACTTATTGAAATCAAACAGCTCTTAACTTCCAAGAAGTGGACAGATTTTATTTTAACAAATAGGTCAACGGAACTCTTTTCAAGAGTTCCCAGACTTCTTCCATATCTAACACTGATGCAGCAGAGAAGATATTGGTCTCCAAACCAAAGAAATGTCCCAAGAGGAAACAGCAAACTTGCAAGGAGGATCGGCCAGAAATAACTTTCTCAAGAGGCAAACCACAAAAGCTTCATGTCCATCCTGTTGTTCCCAGAACACCTTGAGGCAACTGAGCCTTTAGAGAAGCTACAGATAGGCTTACATGGAAAGCATCAGAAATGGTAACATTTATGTTCTATGTTGGGTTTCTGTGTAAAACGCAACTAACACTCGAAGGCAAATTGGCACTGACTAGAGTCCCTGAAGATACAACTACTGAACGGTCGGCTTAAAACAGATGTGCTTTTACAAGTGGTGGAATTGAGAGTGGTCCTGCGTGGCCCAAAGCACGGGAGAAAGCTGGTTCCATGATACAGCTGCAGCAGCCGAGAACGCACGACCGCCCAGCCTAGTGTGATGAAAAAAAGGGACCTCCAGATGGCAGGCATCAATAGAACAAAGAGTTTGAGAGGGAAGGTAGGGGCTCAATTTAGACTGTAGATACTCAGCCCCTAAGCCATGAAATGCGCAATGAACTGAACATAAGGCTTTGTACTGAATCCAACTCAGCACCGGTAGCCAATGGAGCTGAAGCAGGATGGGGTTGGCATGCGTCCGATCAGGAGTCTGCGTAGCGACTCTAGCTGCCAGATTTTGAAGAACCTGCAGGCGCTGGATTAGGTACACTGGCTGGGCTAGATAAAGGCAGTTGGAATGATCTATGGTTCCAAGTACCTCGGAAGCAACCACAGGTGCTTGCATAGACTCCAGTAGGAATGGAAGCACCTTTTGAAGAACTCTCAGCTTAAAATCACCTGCCTGACAGACCGTACTGGTTTGGGGCTCTGCTGATAGTGATGTTGAATTGTTAAAGCCAAGATCTTTAACTACTAAAATGGGATTAGGAAAAGGTCCAAGTGACAAAGGCCAAGAGGAATGTGTCCAGCAGGAAGCGAACGATGGAGGGCCAATCACCAGCGCCTCAGTCTTATTCCCTTTAAGCTTGTTAGGGAGGACTCCCAGGCAAGCAGGGTGGGTTGCTAGGAGTCAACGGATGCCGAACTCATGGAAGGCCTAACCTCTTCCCCTTTTCCCAAAAGGAATGGAGATCCAGACAGGTAGCAAGTTTAACTGAGGTTTATTACAGCCAACAAACTATCAGGGATAGCACACAGATAAAAGTCCAGGTGCACACTAAACAAATACTGGCTTGCAGGTCAGGCTTTAGGCAAATCTACGTCACAATGACATCACTCTTGGGCCCCTCTCCAGCAAACCTAACCCTGATAGGGATTTGGTGCTGAGTAGCGGTTCCCTTATAGCGGCTCTTTTAGCAGTTAGTTGATTGGTCCTTTCCTTGTCAGATGTCTAACCTGGATCAGCCCCGAAAGATGTTACTTCTAAATTCTTTCAGTATGTGGACCCAATGATTGGTTGGTGGCCCCCTCTCTCCACTGCTAGGGCCATGAATTGTGATTGGTTGAGCTGCCAGCCCCCAGGCCTGGGACCCAACATGGTTCTCAGCTCGAGGTGTACCTGTTCAAGGTAACATGTGCAACTATGTGTCTGCATCATACCCGTATGTGAACCGCCATTACTATGAGAGTGCTCCGTTCCCATCATAAAACTCTGACTCGAGATGTAACAACGTTTTTGCCAGCCACTGTCTGGCTCGTGAGATCGCGGCTCTTCTCAGCCGTCAGCTCTTGGCTCACTGTCAGCTCTGCCGAACAACGTGGTCAGAGACCATGTTTGCGGGCTCCTGGAACTTCGAATTAATTTGATTTTAGGAGAATCATCCCAGTCTGTCACTCTGGTGTTCCTTCAGTTCAGGGAGAAGAATGTCACTAGTGCCAATGTGACCTTGGCAGCGGTCTTGCTCCGTGCCTTGCAGCTCTCTAGTTCACGGTGTAGGTTGAAGTAGAAGAATGATATGCTATGGGATCTCTGTATGAGGGAGCGATTCTCCCATTTCGAATATGTCATTGTATGAAAGCTCCCTGACACTATATGGAACAGAAAGAGGATGGGTTAAGCCCCCAAGTTTTCTTTGCTAGGCAGACCCTTAACAAAGGTTCATTGCTCAAGAAGATTCTGTACTCCCTCCAGAAGAGTGTTCCTCTTGCCAGGTTGCTTGTCTAAGGAGTAACCGTGATACAGAACCCTGCAACGAAAGCATGATTTTACATTTACCTCCGACCGTATCTTGGACCCACTGGTCAAAAACAAATTCTTCCCACACCTTAAAAAGTACTATTTCCAGACGTAACTCCCAACCAGAGGCTCATTGCTGCATAGTCTGGGTCACTTCTGCGTAGGTGGGGAGACGAGCATAGCTTTGTGTGTCCTGTAACAAAGAACATCACGATTGCTTAGGTTCATGAGAGAACTCTGCTTCAGTGGTAGGAATTTTCCAGAACAGGTGCATGTTTATCATGAAGTATCAGTGTGTAATTGTGAACTCTAAATGCCTTCTTTGCCAGTTGGGTATCGAGCAGACTTTCTCCAAAATATAGTAATTTCGGAAGCTTGTTCTTTTCGCCTGAATTCGCTTTTCCTTTGCATGACCATAAGTGGCGTCTTCCAGATAGTGATGCACTGTCTGTCAATGCTGACGCCCCCAATCACAATGTCAGCTGTCCATGGTTTTTCTGGCAGTGCAAAACATTGTGTGGTGTGTTATACAGCTCTGGTTAGAAGCCACCACTCTATCATTAAGGCCACGTTGGAATCAGCATGGTCTTTCTTAGGAATAGCCCTTAACTCGTAATCAGCTGCATCCGCAATGATGAGGTGCCCTCAGGGACCAATGCGAGATGTTCTGCTAGATTTACCAGCACGTAGGAGTATCCGAAAGCTATGACTCTTTCTCCTCCATGACAGGCCTGAGATTGACATGGATCTATGCATTGCTCTTTCATCCAGGTCCTTCCACTCTCCAATAATAAAAACACTGGTGGCCTGATGCGGGGATGGCTTGGCTGCTGTGGTGTGCTGATATTGGCAAAACACCCTTTACTGAAAGGGCCTTGACGTATCTGTACAGGGGAATTCTCATTAATGCTGAATAAACAATTTATTGTACTACGGTACTTCTTCTTAAAACAGAGGTGAAATCCTTGATGTATTTAATTGTATTAATATATGGGTTAAAGTAACCCTTTTGGCATACGTTATAAGGATATTGGATATCACAGAGGATTTCTGTGACCAAATACATGAATGAAACCGAAAGCATAGTTCCTCTACAGGTCACAGAATTCCAAAGTGACTTGCAATATCCTTTTTAGGTATCTGGGGATATTTTATTCCTTATAATCCAAGGCCAAGCACAGTTATCCCCTTTAATACACCGCCACATGCACAATGTAATGTAAGAGATCTTCCAGTTGCTAATACACATAGCAAATGTGGAATCTGATTGAATTAAAATGTGTTGCCGAAAAATAGCTTGAGCTGTTTAATAAAATGCAATTTAAAATGTTTTTGTTTTGTGCTTTAAAATAAGTAATAGCATACAGAACATTGCTCTCATGTTTATGCTCTAGAAGTTCCACAAAAAAATAGACATACCACCTCAAACAGTTTCCCGTCAGTTAATGGATGGAAAGTGTCCCAGAAGGCTATTTTACAAGAAAAGAATTTCAACAGCTTGTCACTATTAATTGAGAGTGGCAGTGTCAGCTGGTATTCTGCTCTGGCTCAGGCAGCAAGCATTGTGGCATCACAATTGAAGTGTAATAACTGATTACACAGCAGTATTCAGGTCACTTTCCTATCACTTGTTTGACTTGCAATATCCTTTTTACATGCGGCAAAGGGTACTTTATTACTTAGAATACATGGCCACACACTGTCATCCCCTTTAATACCTTGCTTTCTGCTTAGTCTAATGCAAGTGACCTTCCATTTGCTGGGCCACGTAATCAATGTAAAATGTGTTTGGATGTAAAAAAGCTAATATGCAGCTTTGAATGTGTTGCAGAAAAATAGTTTAAACATTTGAATAAAATGCATTGAAAAACGTTTTCAGTGTACTTTAAGATAAGTAATAACATGCAGCTTCTTGCTCACATATGTGACACTGCAGCAATGCACAAATTAAACATTCTACCATAAACAGTTCCTTGGCAATGACCCGCTGTAAAGGCACACAGAATACTATTTAACAAGTAAGAAATATGAAAAGCTTGTAATGGATTTTAGTACCCGGCGAGGGCGCAATCAGAATGAAAGAGCCATTCTGATTGGCCCTCGCCGAGTCATTACCAGGCCGGGAATCCCTCTGTCAGGATTCCACGGCCTTTGTCCCCTGCAGGGGGGGGCGTGGCAGCCTCTCAGCCAATGAGGATGCTCGAAGCGGGGCCATCCCCGCTCCGAGCCTCCCCACGGCTGAGAGGCTACCTTCGCCCCCCCCCCTCGCAGAGGTAAGCATTTTCTTTACCTCCCCTTTCCTCCTTCCTCCCACCTCCCACCTCCCTGTCCTCCCCACCCCACTTACCTACTCTGCCTTGGTCCCCAGTGGGGGACGAGGGCAGCCTCCTGCCGTGTGGAGACTCAGAGCGGGGCCATCCCCGCTCCGAGCCTCCACCCGGCTGGAGGCTTCCATCATCCCCTGCCGGGGACCCAGGTACGTTCTTTTTTCTTTTCTTTTTTTCTCCTTCCCTCCCCAACTGCACATACCTTCTTTTATTTTCGGGAGTGGACACGCTGGAAACGCTTCCGTTTTCCCTTTCCCGGCAGCCATTTTCTTTGTCTTTTCTTTTTTTCCCCGAAACGCCATAGCGTTTCGCGACAAAAAAAGCTTTTAGTGCCCCGGTCATGCAGTTTTTGCAGGCTGGGGTACTAATAGCTATATGCCCCTCACCAAGGGGGCATTACCAACTCTGGTAATGCCCCGGGGACTTCGTTAAGGCCCTTGCTTCACTCGAGCCTATCACTATGGGCCCCGGGGCATTGCCTGAGTCGGTAATGCCCCCGCTGCTCGGGGCATATTGCTTTATAATTAACTGCTGAAGTGACACCTGGAATTCTGACATTTTCTGACTCAAGCAGCAGGCATTGTGACATCACAACTGAATCGTAATAACTGATTACGGCGCAGTTGTGATCATTTTATTATTGCAAGCCAGGGGAGGGAGGGTAGCTCAGGGGCAATGCGATTCGGCACAATACAGGTTTGAATCCCGATCCTTCGCTTAGAAACCACTCGCTGGTACTAAGCGCATTATAAATTAACAATACAATTAAACTAAGCAGTGTACATTTATTTATTTATTTATGTATTCATTTGTAAAGCGCCTAGATCCTCAGGCATGAGGTTGTACATAAGTTACAAAACAGAAATGAAAAGGATACGAGTAGGAAAAGGCAATCAACATGAAGGGACAACATGAAGGGACAATCTTAATGGTTAGAGATGCAGTGAATAATGTCACCTGCCTCACTGCCAGTGTGTTGGGGAAGGTGACCAAGGGGGGCGTGTGCCTCTAGCTGCTCCATGTTGCAAGGTCCAGGGGTGGAGTGGGGATCCCCTGATCGCCCCTCACCCCAGCATTCGAGTGAAGGGGCAGGGACCTGCCTCTTTAACTTCATAGGACCCTTTAGTTGATCTGCAAAATGGATTTGTAAGCAGTTCAGTTTCAGATTCAGTGTTTAGTTTATCGAATTATTTCGAATCACAGCAAATTAATAATACAATGCAGGCAATGCAGTCAATAAAAACAGCAGTAACAAAATATGAACATTAAAAATAATACATTCACAGAAAAATTCAGTTAATAAAATGTGCTGGGCTTGATATTCAGTAAGGATTACTGATTATGTACATAGCTTGCTAGTAGAGGCCAGGAACCATGTAAGCATGTTGCTAGATGCACACACATGGGACCATGAGAGGTGCGATAGAGCAGAGCCATTGCTTCTCTGCAGGGAGTGGTCGAAGTGCATGAAAAGAAGTAGTGGAACTATGTTCCCTGCTGGCCTGCCCCACCCCCCACAAACCCCATCGCCACACTGCCTCCCACACACAATACAAAGACCCAAACAAATGTGCCTGCTGTTTAAGGGAATGTTTAGTTCAGTACTGAAGTGCAAGCTTCAACGTCTTCCTACACTGTTATCATAAAACAAAACCATTCCGGAAAGATATCTTTTTTAAATAAAAGTATAGGAACAGTGAAACGTAGTAAAAAAAAGTAGAAGGGCACCGCTCCTAACTGCTCCCACCCACTTCGACCACTGCCTACAGTAGGTAATTTGTCTCGCTCATAAGGGGGGTACAAGCCACTGCTTCCGAGGTTTATAAAAACGGGGGCAGAACAACTTAAAATGAGAAACATTTTCAATAACAGTGACGCATTTCCGGTTGTACGTAAGTCATTCTCTTGCCCCCTTCCAGTTAAGGATGCCAGAGGTTTGCGCCCTCCCCAGGCCTGGAGGTACTGGGCTCAGATAGCTCTCAGGACCTACGAATCACGTGTCAGCAAGGCAAGAGGAGCGGAGCCTGTAAACCAGACAATTATTAATATTGAGCTGTAAGGTTTTCGATTGCGCTTGATCCATTAGGCAATTCGTAGTTTTCACTTCTATAGTGGTGGGATTAGTAGAAAGATAATCTAGCCCCATCACATGAAAAGCAGTGGCTGCGTGCCTAAACCAGGACTAGGACCGAGAACCATTCATAGTGCATGTTGGGGGTTACTGGCGCCCCCCCAGCGCTGCTCGCAAGCCCCGGATCCCCAAGGACACAGCCTCACACGTCCTTGCGGTTCGGGCTTCCCGGTCGCTCTGCGCGGCCGTGAAACGCCCCTTTTATTTATGCTGCACGTGGCGGCGTGCTACGTCACGCCGCCGTGTGCTCGCCCCGTCATCGGGCAGCGCCACACTCCTCCTTTTTCGGGAGGACAAACAACAAACATTAAAGAACTATACACTGCAAACCAAAACACTATGGCCCTCATTAGGACCCTGGCGCTAAGGGGTTTGCGCCAGCGTTAGCTGCGCCGACCCCTTACCGCCAACTACGAGTTCCCATAGCGCCATGGTCATTTTTCTGCCCGCTTTTTGCGGGCGTAAAAATCCATGGCGCTATGGGACCTCGGTGTTAATTACGCCACCGTAGTGTACGGTGGCGTAATTAACACCTTCCCCACTCCCATTGAGCCCTATGGGGCCGAAATGGGAATGGGGAAGGGTAAATGGGTCAATGGGGACTTACCGCCCCGCCGACCTCGGAATGGGGCGGTAAGTCCGCCATCCGCCATGGCGTAAAGGGACTTTGCGCCATGGCGGAAAAGTCCGCCGATGGCGGAAAAAATCCGCCAGGGTCGTAATGAGGGCCAATATGTCTATAACAATTTGCATGTCCCGTTCTGAAAAACCCCTTTATTAGCATCCACACACCTGTCCCAGAACGTAGTCGCTGAGGTGAGCAGGTTTCCCTCACACAGTCCTCTGGGGGTACCTCCTACTCACTTCCGGCACGGGTGTTCGGTCCATAGGCATTCCCTGGGCCGGGGACTCAGGCAGACATGGTGATTCTCCTTCGTCCTCAGGGACGACCTCCAAGTCCGGATCAAGGAGTGGATCAGTCCTGGGATCCCGTAACTTCTTAAGAAGCTCATGTTGCGAGTTACCTCAGACCGGCCATGCGATGCAGTCACCATGGATCCCTTGACCGCAACAACGTCCAGCGGCTCCGGCTCGTACGGAAGGGAGAGCTTACCATGGGGATGTCTATTTCGAATGAGGACCTCATCACCCGGCTCCAGCCGCTGTGGGCGAATCCCCCTCTGAAGGTTCTCCTGTTCAATCCTTATTCGCCGGTCCGCCTCGACCTGTTGATTGTCAATCAACCCCGGTTCTTTCTCTCCGACCTCAGGTGACAGCCCCCGAGGACAACACTTGAACAACGCCTCTGCCGGGGCCACTCCAGTGGATGCATGCAGCGTGGTACGGTACACCCTCAAAAACTGGTAGAGGGCTCTTTGGAGGGACTGTCCTTGGCCCTGGGCGATCCGAAATGTCTTATTTAAGGTTCTCATCAACCGTTCGGCTTCACCATTTGCCCTTGGCTAGAGAGACGTGATCTTCCTGTGCACCACCCCATAGCTCTCCATCAGTTCCAAGAACCATTCACTCTGGAATGGCGCCCCGTTGTCTGAGCACACCGTATGTGGGAAGCCATGGGCCGCAAACACCTTTTCCACGGCCACCACGACATGCTCAAACGCCACTGGCTCTACGAACTCCACCTCGGGGTACCTTGAGTATTCGTCAACCAGCACGAGGAAGTGGGTGCCCATCGTGGTGGAGCCAAAGTCTGCATGAACGACTTCCCACGGATGCGACCCTCGAGGTATCGCCTCTATGACAGGTTCACGCTGCAGGGGTGACACCGCCTGACACCAAACACAGGCTGCCACGAAATCGTCCACCTTCCGCTCCAGTTCCGGGAACCACACTTTCAGCCTTAAGCGTGCTTTGGTCTTGGCAGCGCCCTGGTGACCACGGTGTGCAAGGGAAATCACGTCCCCGCACCTTCGACTGGGGCACCACAATTCGATCTCCCCAGAGTAGAAGGCCGGATGTTGAGAATGATAACTCCTCCCGGACCTTCCATAACTGCTCCAGTCCAGTTCTGGCCTCCTGGGTGCACCCCTCTAGGGCCTCCAGCACCGACTTCCAGGATCCCTGCTGCATGGATTGCCTTTGTATCCTGAAACACTTGTCATCTGCTGCAGCTGTCTCAAGTTCCTTTAAGGGCATGGCTTTCGGGGTGGCCGCCTCCACCACCACCCGGACATGCTCTTCGGCATCCTCCGCACAGGTGTCATAGTCCTCCGCCCCAGGCGCCCCCGGGTGTCTAGAGAGATAGTCTGCCGCATTGTTCGCCCCCGGCCGATACACCAGGGAGACTCCATATTCCAAGAGGGCGAGCATCCATCTCTCAATTCGTGCAGGCGGCTTGGAGGATGACCCCGCCAGGATGGGAATCAATGGTTTGTGGCCCGTCACCACCGTCACCGGGCGTCCAAGAACATAGAGCCGGAAGTGCCTGCAGCCCCAGAGTACGGCCAGCGCCTCGCGCTCAATCTGCGAGTATCGTTGCTCCGCCCCCGATAGCGCCTTGCTGGCGCAGGCCACCGGGCGGACACCCCCATCATGGTCGATCTGTGTCAGCACAGCGCCCAAACCAAATGGACTGGCATCAACAATGATCTTCGATGGTAACACAGGATCAAAGAAGGCCATGGTGTTCTCTGCTGCCAGGGCGCCCCTGATGTCGTCAAAGGCCGCTTGTTCAAGCGGGCCCCAGTTCCAGATGGTGTCTTTTCTTGTCAGTGCCCTGAGCGGTTCCGACCTGGAGGCAAGATTCTGGATGAATCGTCCACAGTAAGTAACCATGCCCAGAAAACTCCGCACATCCGATACGGATTCTGGAGGCTGCGCCTTTCTGATACCCTGGACCTTCTTAGGATCAGGTGACACCCCCCCTCCTTAAACACGAAGCCAAAGAATTCTATTGATGGTTGCAGAAATTCACATTTCTCCTTGTGGAGGGTAAGGCCCAGGGACTGCAGTCTCTCAAACGTCTTTGCCAGGCGTCTCAAGTGGTCTACCTCCGTTCTGGCAAACACCAGGATGTCATCGCTGATATTCAGGACGCCCTCCAGGTCTGCTAGGGCGCCCCTGATGATGTTTTGAAACACCTCTGCCACCGAGGACACCCCGAAACTCAGTCTCTTGTAACAGTACAGACCTCGGTGGGTGGTAAAGGTAGTAATATACCTCGACTCAGGGTGGAGGACGACCTGGTGATAACCCGCTCAGAGGTCCAGCTTCGAGAAGAAGCGAGCGCCTTGTACCTCGGCAAGATGTTGTCTATCGTCGGGGTGAGGTGTCTTTCTCTTTTGATTGCTTTGTTCGGCAACCTCATGTCCACACAGATCCGGACGGCATCAGGTTGTTTGGGTTTTCGTGCCACCACAATTGGGGATACCCAGGGAGTCGGACCTTCCACCTTCTCTATGATGTCGAGATCAACCAAGTTGTCCAGCTCCTTGTCGACATGTTCATGAAGGCGAAAAGGAACCCTGCGATGTTTCAGGGCGATGGGCTGCACGGATTCGTCCATGTGCAACCTCACTGGGTCACCAGCCATCTGTCTAGTCCCTTTGAATAGTGCAGCATATTTCTCCAGCAAATCATTGATATCTTCTAGATAGACGGCGTACGCAAAGCTGACAATGCCAAGGGCCTCCGCCGCTGCACAGCTCAGCAAGGTATTGTTGCTCACTGGTGTTACATAGAACCGTGCAGTGATTTGGGATCCATCATGCTCCACCTTCGCCACGAAGACGCTCTCTAATGGGATAGGGTCTATGCCACCAAACGCGAATATGCGGGCCTTGGGTGCGACCAATTTGGGAGGCCGGTTCATGGCGTCATAGTGTCCACGGGCCATCACATTGACAGACGCCCCCGTGTCTACCAGGACCGGGACTGGAGAATGGTTTACCTCCACCACACATCTAGGCTGTCTCCTGTTCTTTCGTTTCAGGACCTCTACACTTGAGACAAAGAAAATGTTCTCTTCCTCTTCTTCGTCAGCCTCCTCTGCCTGGACATCCTCTTCGCCCTGGTCCACTTGAGCGACGTTGGGCGGTCGACCCTGGCGAATGAAGATGGGCCGGGCGGAGCCTCGCGGCACCAGCACAGGAATCGCCGCCTTGCACACTCTTGAGAAATGGTCTGGTAGTCCACACCGTCCACAAGTCTTTCCGGCCGCAGGGCATTCCATTGGGTGGGGCAGGTCCTAGCCACACTTCTGGCAAGACTCTCCTGCCCTCCCAGCTCTGTCTCGGGGGCCACCACCAGGTCTTCTGGTGCCCCTGCCACCGCGCCACATCGCACACACCTCCTCGGTTTTGATGGAGCGTGACCCAGCCTCCATTCTCGCTGCCCTCGCCTCGGACACCTCATGGCACCTCCCCAGTTCAAGGATGCGTGGGAGTGTGATTCCGGGCTCCCTTAGCACTTGTCGCCTGAGCTTTCCTGAAGAACACGCCTGTATGAGCATGGTCCTGATCATATCTTCTGCATCACCCCATGTGCAAGCTAACGACAGGCGCCTCAGGCATCCATAGAAAGTGTCCAGAGTCTCGTCCTCTTTTTGTTTGGCGGACAGCATCACAAAGCGCTCATAGTCTGCGTTGGCTAGAGGCAGAAAGTGAGCTTGAAGGGTGGCCTTCGCCTGACCGTAGGACCCATCCCCCGGCGGAAGCGATTCAAACATTTCCTGAACTGAGGGCCCTGCCGAATATAACATGGTTGCCAGTCTGGAGTCATCATCAGCCACTTGAGCGGCTCGAAAGTACATGTCCAGGTGGTTGACCCACCTCTTCCATCTGGGCCCCAAGCTGGAAGGTGGGCCCGAAAAACATCAAACTCCGGGATTGGCTGCAGGGCCGCGTGTGCACGAGGCTGGACCATAGCTGGAGGAATCTGCTGGACAACGGGTACCACTGCCGGCTGCACAGGAGGTAGCGGACCTGGAGGACCTGCCTGCCCAACTAGAGGCTGCTGCACCTGCTGTACTGCTGCTGCTGCTGCCGCTACTGCTGCTGGTGGTGCACCGTCTTGATCCTCAGTGTCACTCAGGAGCTCGACTGCACAGGCACCCCCAGTGTGGAAGATGGGGGCTGCAACTCAGACTCAAACCACCTCCAGGGAGGAAAACAGTCACTGCAACACACCTCTGTGATGATGAAGAGTATGAAAAACAGTAGGGCCACCAGCAGTCACACTGAAAAAGTCACTGTAACACACCTCTGTGATGATGAAGAGGATGAAGACGGTTTCAGCCTGATGAAGAAATATTAAAGTCACTGCAGCACACCTCTGTGATGATGAAGAGGATGAAGAAGGCTCGAGCCCTCGACTGTTCTAAAAATTGAGACAAGAAAGAATAATGGGTTATGCAGGCCCAGCCATGTTAGCCCTCCTCCTTGCTTGCACTCGACGTAGGAGACCCAAGAAAATGAAAAAATCACAAATTGGGCACATGTGTATTCAGGTATAGCTGCTTGCTGACAGAAGTTCCAAAAATTAGGTCTGGATTCACTTCAGAGCTCAAACCGGAGCTTTGTGAAGTTCCACGGCCTGACAGACAAAATAGCCACCAGCCGCGTGGGTGACGCACTACCCACAGATTGAAACGAAGTCTTAATCCAACCTCGTTTCGGTAAAAAAAAAAGTATATCAATAATCACCGCCGGGCCCAGGCATCGTCTCCCCCACTCGTCGCCACTGTTGGGGGTTACTGGCACCCCCCCAGCGCTGCCCGCAAGCCCCGGATCCCCAAGGACACAGCCTCACACGTCCTTGCGGTACGGGCTTCCCGGTCGCTCTGCGCGGGTGGGAAACGCCCCGTTTATTTATGCTGCACGTGGCGGCGCGCAAAGTCACGCCGCGTGCGCGCCCCATCATCAGGCAGCGCCACAGTGTAGACCTCCTGCAAAGGATCTCGAAATCTGTGCAGCTGGGGGTTAGGCGAAAGCTCGAGCCAGTAAAACAAAGGTTTAAAATATTCAATTCTGTCAATTCCCTCCCAGCCTAACTCAAAGCGCAAGAAGGTGTTTGGGGTAGATTAATTAATACACACATTCTCTTTTTGCGCAAGATTTTGAAGATTACAAAAGCCCAAAGGTTCAGCGCCATACAGAACTTATGACTAGCTCTTAATTGTATACATTTTTAAGACCAACATCCCTATCCTGTTGTCCCGGGAGGATAGCTGATGACATGAAGTAACACAGGTTCGATCCCTGGGTCCGTGCTTAGAAACCTCTGGGTATTTAAGTGCATTAAAAATACATAACTAAGACAAATAACTAGGCAACTAAAACAAATAATTCCTGTAACAGCGCCTCGATGTCCACAGGCTTTGTGAGCGCTTTAAAAATGCACATAAATAAATAAATATGTCTTGCTAAAATGTGTAAATGCCTGCTCTTCACCAGGGCAAGTTCGCATTTCCTTAGTTGTTCCGCAGAGGGCAAAAGTGGATGCCATGATTGTCATAGTGCAAGACTCCTTCTATAGAGGCACCAACTACGGTAAGGCAAAAAACGCTCTAGTTTTTTGCAGGCTAAAGGTCTGGAAGCAGCGGCAAGAATGTAGGTTCCACCCACAGCCACAGCTGCAACAGGTACTTCATTCAGTATCATGGAAGTCATTTGAGGCAAGGTTGTATGCGATAATTGACACACAAACATACATTACTTACAGGTAAAGCTGTTGCTGGAACACTGAGCCACGGTGCTCCTGTTGCACGCACCCAAGTCAAGAGAAATTCAATATGGCGGATCGGCTCTTTGAAGTCGTGATCCAGAGGATGTTCAAACCCTGTGCTGCTCCTAGATTAAAGACACATGCAGTGCTATGCGTGTTCAAAGCCAGCCAATCTCCCACTGATAAGGAAAATCACACACAAGTGCAAACCCTTCAAACAACCTCACCCAAAAGGAGGGGAGGAGATCATATATAAAGAGACCCCAACAGTGGAAAGTGGTGGGAGTTTAGAGATTGGGAGCAGGTTTGGGGAAGGCGCAGGTTGGAGGAGCAGAGGAGGTTGGAGGTGTCAAGGGGAGCAATGAAGCAGTTGGAAGAATGAAGATCAGAGGAGGAGGTGGTGGCTAAAGCAGGAACAGGCGTGCAAGAGGAGGCGTTTGGTACTGAAGGAGTCCAGGAGCTGGAAGAAAGAATACAATTTGAGGAGGGGAGGAATAGAAGGAGATATACACTCAATCTCTACTGAGTGTTTGAGGGAGGAGGCAGGAGAAAGGAGGTACGAGCAGAGTGTCATGGAGGACATCAAGATGGTAGCAAGCAGAAAAAGTGATAGAGGAGATGTTCTAGTAGATCCCTTAGGAATGTGCTTACGGTGAGGCAACACGGACAGTGATAATGGGTTGGGGGAATAGAGAGGTAAGACTCCCCTAGACAGGTAGGTGCCAGAGAGCCCAAAAAGCAATCTGAAAATCATCTGAGCCTGGCTCACTTCTGGGAGAAACTGTGGGCTGTTTAGACAAGTTGGCCTGTCCTGCAATGGGAGATGAATCCCGTTACCGGTTCAGGTTACAAATTAGGCTTACCAGTTTGGGTAACCCCCAAAGTAGAACCTGATCTGCCCGGAAGAGAAAGAGGACGAGAGTCCATGGACTATGAGTAACACTTTTGAGCAAGCTTTTTCTCCCAAAGAGGGAAACTCTAGAAGGACCCATTCTGTATAGAGGGCTGCTATACTGGGTCAAAAACGACCCAAAGGGGGGGTGGAAAGTATAGATGTCAGCAGTTGGCTCATCCCGCTTTCAGGAAAGCTGTGTTAAATCTGGCCCATTCTCACATTTTAACGAGTCAAAAAGGGGTTTCAAAGGCACAAGATGAGTAGGTTTTTTTGGCCCACTGTTCATGGAATTGGGATGATCTTTTGACCTGGCCCCGCTTTGATGTGCAGGAGATGACTCAAGCTTTAACCTTCTACAGAACTCTCACTGTTTGGGTCGATCTATTATAGAAATCCAAGGGAGATCCTAGATATCCTACAAGAGGAGTTGGAAGGGAAGAGAGCAGTTCGAACATGGCTATTTTTGTCCAGTACACAGGAGAGAGAATTTGTCTGAAAAGGATTCTGAAAGAGCAGACAAGCCGGAAATTATGAAAGGAGGAGCTGTGGAGCAGGAAGTGGAGTAACTTCGGAGGACGGGCTGCTAGTGAGTGGAAGAGTAGAGAAGTGGTAGGGAGTGAAAGAGGGAGCTGGGATGAAGGAAGTAAGATCTGAGATGAAGGAGGTAGTGAAGGGAGGAGCAAAAGGAGGAGATTAGAACTCAAAGAGTCTAGGAATTGGAAGTTTATTTTTTTTGTGATGGTGGAGCATAGACTGGTGAGATGCACCTCCAGTTTACTCGGTGTATAAGAGAGGATGGAAGAGGTACAAGGATATGGCATAGCATGGAGGCGGAGCAGAAGGAGCAGGATGATGATGAGGGCTGGTAAGCAGAGACAGCGATGGAGGGAAAGTCCAAACATGCACTTTAGAATATAGCTTATGCGAAGGCGATGGTGAAGAGATTGAGAGTGGACTTGGACTGTAAAAGTCGGACCCTTGGACAGTGAGGTGGCCATGATACCATAAAGTGATCTGAAAAACCGCTGAGACTGCCTCGCCTCTGGAAGCACATGTGGACCATTTGACCCATCATTGGGTCAACCCGTAAAGCACAGAAGAGAACATGATCCAGGAAGAGAACAATTAGGACAGGTTTCTATGAACTTTGAATGAATCCGGGTAAAGACGTGTTTAGAGATATTGGCATTGATTTTGAAGAGAAAGACATTTGAATTCACAAAATGATGTTCAAACAATTATTTCGGACTTTGAATATTCCCAGCATTTGTGTTAATACCTTAATAAATACTTATGATAAAACCGAGCGTATTGCAAGTCTTTGTGGAGCCCACTTGGCTTCATAACAGAAGAAAATATGAGTTTTGATAGAAGAGCAAAAAGAAACAAAGGTGAACACAGTGCAAAGCGAATATGCGATAGAATTCGAATGTTTAGCGTCAAGTAGAACAAAGGGGCCGAAATGGGACTCAGAAAACATACGCTAGGGCCCTCTAATAAGAAGAGAAGATGAACACAAAGAACGAGAAGGAGAATATCTTGAGATAAAAGAAGAGAGTAAAGGGCACCAAGCCATGGTTACATTTAATTAATAACAATACTGTGTAAGGAAGACAGAAAAAGAAAGTCAACAAGGAACGACTGTGTAGTCATACAGAAGAATTAGAAAGAGAAAATTAATAGCAGAGTTTAAAATAAAATTAAAAGGAAAAAGAGCATAGCCCAGGAGGTTAAGCAGGAGCCAGGAGTAGTAATCCAGCTGAGAAGGATTAAAGTGAGAATGCAAGTCGTAGAAGCCGAGAAAGTGGGAAGAGAATGAATCCGGCAGATAGTGTAAAGTTGACAATGGCAGGAACGGGCAAGAAAGGAGATGTGGGAGGTGAAAGAGCGGGAACGATAAAAAAGAACATCTTCTAGAATAATACAAGGAGAGGATGAGTAAGAAAGACGGTCAAGAGGAAAATGGATAGAATGAGCAGAGCACAGCCATGGAAGAAGGAGCAGGAGAAGCGAGTTCAGTCTTGGGTGAACTAAGATCGAGAGAATGAGCAGGCCTCTGGAACTTTATTGCAGGAAGTCAGTCTCAACAGTTGGAGATAGAGTTGTGAAAAAAAGGGACACCGTTTTGGAAATCGTAAGCATGAAAGTGACAATTTAATATGGAAGAGAGAGGAATAGTAAAGATAGTAAATAAAAGGGGTCCAAGGTCTGACCCATGGGGAACACCTAAATGTAGATGAAAGGTTGAAGAATAAACGTCATCCCAGGGCACAGAGTAAGAGCGATCAGAGAGATAGGAAGAACACCTGGAGAAAACAGTGCCAGAGATACTAACATAGTACAGAAACGAAGAGAATAAAGTGATCCACCTCTTCAAATGCTGCAGGTAAGTCCAAACGAATAAGGAGGGATCATTATTTAGAATGTAAATTGGGAGCAGTTTTCATCACGTGGTTGTGCCAGACGTCAGATTGAAATGAGGGAATAAGATACTTAAGTGTGCAGAGAGGGAGAGAGTTGAGAAAGAACAACCCTTTCAAGGTGTTTAGAAAGGAATAGACCGAGAGAAAAGGGGTGGTAGTCTGAGAGGAGGGAAGAACCAGGCTTTGAATGTGGCACGTGTGCACCTAGACTACACATGCCTCTTGCCCTGTGCACTCTCTTTGCAGGTAAAGGACCCAGACAAATAAGAGGACAACCTCTTTCTTTGACTTTTCTTTGCCTACTGTAGCCTCCTCTCTACTCCCACACAAATGTTGCCCTTCTTCCAGGCCGAGGCCCGTATTAACCAATCAGCTTGCATTTGAACCGGGCTTGCGTGTCCTCGTGTTGCTTTAACTGTAGAGTCCAGTCCAATACCAGGAGAACCCTGACCTGGTGGGCATAAACACACAATATCCAAATTGTACAGTGTCTGTACAGACGGAATATCCGGGAGGGAGGGCAGGGATGGCCAAGTGTTGCCGGAAGCATGATCTGGGATGTTGCCTCTGTTCCATGTGTAGCCCCAAACTTCCCTGCAAAACACAGGGGGCTCATTGCCACACATGCCGACATACCAGACTTCCTCTCAACTGTGCTATTGTCACTTTCGTGACCCAGCCGTGTCCTCGTGTCGGTCTACGGGCTTAGGTACTGCCCGTGTCATCTCCATGGCCTAGGTTCTCTGCTGATGTTGCTCTCAGGACCCAGCCCTGCCCCCATGTTACTCTCACGTCCATGTCCTGCTCCCATGTCCCTATCAGTGCCTATGTTCTTGCACAAAGTTAGTTTCAGGTCACAATTTCTGCCACCATGTCAGTATCAGGACCCCATTGTGCCACGTGTCATTCCTTTCCATCACTCTCTGTCTCTGTCTCTGTCTGTCTCTCTCTCTCTATCACTCCCACACACACACACACACCATACACACATACATACATTCACAATTCATACACCCACATTCACAATTCCCTTATACACTCACAGCCTTGCATGCATGAATACTATAACACACTTGCCATCATCCACTCTTCCTCGTCTACCTTCCAGTCGAGGCTAGGAGACAAGGGCCATGCCTCCCTTCACTCCCCTTCTCTGCATGTGCCAGGTAGGGACAGCCAGACCTGAATGATCAATTTCTCAGTTTAATGGAAGGAAAACGTCATCGTCTAGCAGTTTTCGGCTCCCTAGCACCCCGCGCAGCTCTGTGCACTTGGCGCCAGCCGCAGGACCTCACAGTTTGCACGGAACATCGCATGGTGTCAGAGGAACTCGCATCTGCACTGTCTTGGAGTCAGCACGCAGATTCACTGACAGTGTAAACAGTGTACGCTGAAACTTAAGTTGCATTCAGGGGCGAGCGCGAGAAGCATTCTCCCTTCTCAATGTAACATCTGTCGCAGTTCGACATGGCCTGAGATGGCCGAAAAGGAAAGCGGGGATAGGGAGCACTGCGGTTACCTATCGACCAGTCACCACTGCCTATAAGTGGGGAATGTGAGTTGTGAATGTGTGTGTTCAGATTTTCAGTGGATGCTGTTGGTCTGCAGATTAGATCTGTTACTCGTGTGTAGAGTAGGTTGGGCCCTCTGAGAGGGGTATGTTTTCAGTTGCTAGAGGTTCGAGCGCTTGCCTCGTTCGGGGTTTTAGTAGATGGTATGATGCGCACTAGGCATCAGTGATTGCTATCTGTGGATATAACTAGTGAGTAGGTGCTTGACTGCTGTGACGCATGCGTGAAGATGAGATTACGAGCGTGTGCTACTTTAGAGTTATGATATGATATAAGTCATTTATAATGTGCCTGTACACAAGAGTTTCTAGGCGCGACAAGACAAGGGAAGGAAGACAGAGGGAGAACAAAACAATCTTCATAGGCCTTGTGTCATTCAGATCGTGCAAGTGCGAGATGCAAAGTGCAGGTGGGAGGGAGAGGTGAAGTGCCAGGGGGAGGGAAAGGGAAAGTGCAATCAGGGCAACAATGCAAGTGCAGCCAGGGCAGCATAGCTCTGGGTAAGTGCAAGGAGGCAGGGGACTGTAGGGTTCCAGATACAGCCTATAAGTGTGCAGTAGGCCTGAAGGCAGTGCAGGGGCTACTGGTCAAGGGGGGCCTAGTACCCGTAAGACTCTGAGGGTAGCCAGGCAGCCAGTCAGTGCAGCATACAGGTTGGTCAGCAGGTGAGAGAGAGAAAGCAGAAGCTAAGAGGAAGGTCTTAAGCTGCTTCTGGAACCTCAGGTGGTCCGGCTCAAGTTTGGAAGGGGCAGGGTGGCCATTCCAGAGGGAGGCACCTGTAGCAGAGAGAGATCTTCCCCCTACTCTCTGCCTGGAGAAGCGTGTGACCCTCAGAGAGTTTGCTGAATGAAGGGCTTGAGAAGGAAGGTGTTTAGGAAGAGAGAGTTGGATGTAGTGCAGGGCCTGGCCCCAGAAAGCCTTGTGGACGATGCAGAGGGTCTTGAACTTGATCTTTGCAGCCACTGGGAGCCAGTGGAGAGATTTCAGGGGTGGAGAGGTACGGTCCCTGGGCTTGAGGCCAAGGACTAGTCTCGCAGTCCAGTTCTGGATTAGTTGCAGAGGGTGTAGAGTAGAGGAAGGCAGATTGAGAAAGAGTCTGTTGCAGTAGTCCAGCCTAGAGAGAACCACGGCCCTGGAGACAGTGATCTTCTGGGGGGAAGTGAGGAAAGAAAGAATACCTCTGAGCAGTTTTAGCTGTAGTGGGCCTTCTTGGCAACGTCTGTGATTTGAGGAGAGAAGGAGAGACTGGAGTCGAATATGACACCAAGGTTAGCCTCATAAGAAGGCGAAGGAAGGGGACCAAGGAGCTAATAACGGATCCGTTATTAACGGGCCTGTTAGTAGCTCCTTCCCCATTCCCAGCTCCACCTTCTCAAAGGCATTTTACCTTTCCTCACCATCCCCCAGAAGCTCAATGTCTCCAGAGCTCTGGTCCTCTCCAGGCTGGCTACTGCAACAGCCTCTTCCTCAATCCCCCCCTTTCCTCCCTACTGCCCATCTAGCTAATCCAGAATAGTGCTGCAAGACCTATCCATGGCCTCAAGCCCAGGCACTGTATCTCTTCAGCACTATAATCTCTCCACTGGTCCCCGGTGGCTGCAAGGATCACATTCAAGACCCTCTGCATCATCCACAAGGTTTTCTGGGGCCTGGGGCCACGCTATCTCCAACTTTCCCTCCCTAAATACTCCCCAGCTAGAGGCCTCTGCTCCTCTAACTCTAATGCTTTGATCGTCAAACACATCTCCAAGCAGAGAGTGGGGCGCAGGTCTCTCTTCTCAGCTGGTGCCTCCCTTTGGAACAGCCTCCCTGCCCCTCTCAGACTTGAGCCCGACCTCCTCAAGTTCTGGAAACTGCTCAAAACTCTGCTTTTCTCTACCTCTTTCCCTCTTTCCCTTCCTTGCTAATCACCCCACTGCAGCTGAGACCAATGGTTTGGTCCTCGAAAATCTCACGGGATACCAGGCCTTCTACCCAGTCGATAACAGCACCCCCCCCCCCACTGCACTGCCCCTGTGGGCCCCTGCTTGGCGGCTATATACATCCAACCCTTGGGAGTCGCCCACACTAGCACTTAGTTTGAGGCCTCCTCCTTGGCTACCCTTGGCACTACCCTGCCTGGCCCCCCACCAGCACTTGTCCATTCCTTGCCCCACCACCCTTCCCTATCTCCTGCACTTCTCTTCACTGCACTTGCACGTCCGAATACCACAAAGCCTAGTAGGACCATCACTGTATATTTACTGTTTTGTCAATGTTTTTTCTCTCCCCTGTTCCCTTCCCATTTAGCCTTGTGGCGCTTTGAAACACAATTCTGTTGTATAAGCGCCCAACAAAAGCTCAATAAAATAAAAATAAAATAAATAAATATTACTCTCATCTCCTTCGCCGGACGTTTGACAAAAGAGAGTAACCAGCAGCATATACGTTGAAATGTAAGTCTCTGCACCTTGTTCTGGAGGCCATTCTCTGAACGCCTGTTCAGAAAAGCTCCCGGAAATTAGCACCTCTCCCCCTTTCCTCTACATATGAAACTTCCTCATATACTTCTTGCCAACCAATAGTCAAATGCAATTCATGTATAATGTGCACGTCAGACATTTCTTCACTATAAAGGAGAATATGGTTCACTCGCATAAGAAATTACAGATATGCAGTAGTCGAAGTGGGCATGGGCAGTTGGGAGCGGTGCTCCTCTACTTTAAAGTAAAGTGTTACTGTTTCTATACTTCTATTTTAAAAAGAAACCATTCTGTAATGCTTTTGTTTTAAAATAAAGGTTTAAGAAGAAGTTGAAACTTGCACTTCAGTCCTGCATTGAACACTCCCTTAAACAGCAGGTGTGTTTGTTTGGGATTTGAATTGTGCATCGGAGGGGGCGTGGCAATGGATTTTGTGGGGAGCTAGGGGCAGGCCTGTGGGGAACACTTCTTTTCATACTCTTCGAACACTGCAGATATGGGGGTGTTCGTATTTTGTAAAAAACAGATAACTTTTCTACCTGATGAAGGTATCACCCTTACACTATTGCTTACTACTAGTCTGCTTCTTTTAAGACGCAAAATGCACCCCAGTTTCTAAGGCCTGAAAGATGGAGAACTTTCTTGGTGGCTAAAGTAGATGGGAATGAGGGATCTGCTTGATGTTTCCATCACGGAAAAGTATGCGACGGAAAAGTTCACATGAGAAATGTGCGAACCACAAAAGGTTTGTACATTTCTCAATGCGAACAGGTATTTAAAACCCTTGTTTTAGGTCTTTTGATGGGGTCGGACTTTTATATTCGGTCAAATCGTACAATACCGTGTGTGAGTGCCCATTTTCCTAAAGGGACTTTAAAAAAGTGTGATCTTTATTTTAGAACACAGGGTGGGGTATTTGGGGGCACTTATACTTGCCGTAGTATTTGCAGGGGAGCAACCCAGATGAAGAGCGAGACAGGAAAGCAGTTGTCATCAAACAGCCTGTCTTTGGTTGCAGGGTTAGCAAGACAACAGGAAGCAGTCACTTCCCAGTATTGACAGAGTGGGGTAGACGGCTGCGCCGTGCGGAACGAGTCATGGTGCACTGGACCTGCCCATTTTTTTTTCCGATGGCAGATGCCGCTCCCCCCACCGCCGTGCATTTTCAAGGAATTTAAAATCAAATAATGTGCTGCACCCACATGAAATAAACAGCAACAAGGCCAAGAGTCAAAGCCACGCTGCATGGCTCTGAGATCACAGACTTGGGCTCAAGGCCACAAAAATCGCTTATTATGAAGTTGTAAAATGTCTCGTTGACATTCTGCAACACAGGACATGTTTTCTTAAAGATTCTTCGACATAAAAGGTATGAACCTTTTATACTTAGCCAACCTGGTTATTACAAAATATGTTCTCTTGGCAAATGCTTATTTGTCTTGTGCATTTTCTTGCATTGGGATAGACAAATTAAATGAAATGTGCATATTTCACTCAAGGTCATGTTCACTTCTCGTGATGGCACTCCCATTGCGCATGTCAGAGACACTCACTTTTTTTAGGGCGCTTGCCGTAGGCATGGCGCTCCTCTTTTCCCCAGGGCCCAACATGTGACATGACATGTAGGGGATGGGTAGGGTGATCAGACTTAAAAAGTAAAAAAAACAGTACAGGGCAACCAACATAAAAGCAGGACTAACTCTTGAATGTGGCTGCCAAGGCACTACACTTCATTAGCCTTTGGAGGAGGAGGGGGTTTAAGTGTTACTGTTCAAAGAAACACATTTAATAATTAATTCATCACAAGCTAACACTATCTCAAGTTGTAAAATGCAGCATTTCTTCTGTGCGAGATTGTGCATTTCTGGCTGCCAGCTATGAAAACCTACTAAAAAAAAAACGGGACCACTACATTTTCCAATTGGAACATAATCTAGAGAAAGGGGAACCAAGCACCAAATACCGGGATATCTGGTCACCCTAAGGAGGGGATGAATATGGGCAGGCAAGCTCGGACTGGCTTATAGGGCAAAGTCAAAGTGCAGGACCAACATTTTAGTGTGGGCCAGTTTTATTGGTCAAAGTGGGCCAGTATGATAAGTCACTTCCCTATGCAGCAAGTAGTTTGGCCGGTATTTCTGAGCACATATTATTTTTGGCAGCAAAAAAAAGCTTTTTTTGCTTCTAAAATGGAGTCGTCCAACTGCCAGCCTAAATCGCTTTTTTCGGTGGTAAGATCACTCTCTTCAGCTGCTAGAGGCATTCCCTCAGTTCCACCCACTCAGGAATTTTATGATACCCTTGCTTCATCTTTTATCACAAAAATGGACACAATACGTACCAACATTGCTAACTCGTTAAAGCAAGCTACTAATGTGGCCCAAAATCCCAGTGTAGACTTAAACATTGTGCCTGGAACACCTGTTCCTATGAACCAGTCAGTTTCAGAGGGATGGTCTATATTTTACCCCCTTCACTCAGTTAGTTGTCCATACTGATATCTGCCGAATTAAGTCTGGGTCTCCCTCTGACGCCATTCCTTTGGCTGTCATGAAGGACATTTCTTCTGAATTGCTTGCTGAGATTACCGCTGCAGTAAATGATTCTTGTCAGACTGGCTTTATCCCTTCTGAACTCAAGGCTACCATGGTGATCCCTCATTTTAAGAAACCTTCCCTTGATCCTTTGGTGCCTTCAAATTACTGTCCTATTTCACTGCTTCCGTTTCTCATGAAACTTCTCGAATCTCTTATCTCCCCTATGTGCACATCCTTTATGGAGTCTACAGGGCTTTTCGATCCTGCCGAATCTGGTTTTAGGCCAAGTCCTGGGACCAACAGTGTCCTGGTCTCGGTTCTCAATGATATGGCCAGGCTGGTTGATGCTAACCTTGGGAGGATAGCTCAGGGGTAACATGCTTGCCTTGGGAGCAAAATGACACGGAGCAACACAGGTTCGATCCCCGGGTCCGCGCTTAGAAACCTCTGGGTATTAAGCGTGTTATAAATAACCTATCATATCATGCAGGTGGGGTAGGTGGCCTGATTTTATTAGATCTGTCAGCAGCATTTGAAACCGTTGATCAGCCCATCCTGCTCAACCGCCTGGACCAAGTCGAGATTTTAGGTCAGGTTCACGCTTGGTTTACCTCCTTCCTGGCCGACCGAACCCAGACTCTTTCACTTCCTCTGTTTCTTTCTTCTAGTTTCTTACTTCTTTGCAGTGTCCCGCAAGGCTCCACCCTGTCCCCTGTTCTCTTCAATATTCACATCTGGGCTCTTGTATGTCTCATCAGCTCCTTTGGCGTCAGATGTTACTCGTGTGCCGACGACACCCAGATCTTGATCCGTTTAGACCTTGATCAGACAGGGATATCGTCGTGCCTGCAGGAATGTCTGGCAGTGATGGGAGACTGGATGAACCTCAATTGGTTGAAGTTGAACGGGGACAAGACGGAGGTGCTGGTGGAGGGCTCCCCTCCCGATCCTTCACTTTGGGTGTCTTCCTTTTGGCCTTCTTCTCTGGGTCCCCTTCCTATCCCAGTCAATAAGGTGTGGAATTGGGAGGTAATAATCTCGGCTTCTCTTTCTATGGAGTCCCAGAATGCCGCTGTTTGCAAATCGGGGCATTTCCATTTAAGAATTCTTAGGAAAGTCCTTCCTCTGATTCCTTCTCATCTTCATCCTCCAGTTGTAGTTGCTCTTGTGCTTAGCCGTTTAGACTATTGCATTTCCCTTTACTTAGCTCAACCAAAGGGTCTCATTCAGCGGCTTCAACGGCTGCAGAACATGGCTGCTCGGGTTGCCACTGGTTCTCTCAATGGGCTCACATATCCCCGGTGCTGCATTCCTTGCACTGGCTCCCGGTTTTCCAACGCATTATTTTTAAGACTCTATGCCTGGTGCATCGGGCTTTGCATGCCCAAGGGGCTGACTATTTGTGTGCCAACTTCACACGTTATCTCCCGACACAGTCTTTGCATTCAGCAACAGCTGGTTTACTTGCCGTTCCTGTATTTAAGCACTCACGTATTGGTGGTCGTGCTTTTTCTGTCACTGCAGCTCGACTATGGAATGGCCTGCCGCTCCATCTGAAAAATTTGGATAACCACCTTGCTTTTAGAAAAGCACTGAAACGTATCTATTTTAGATTCTCTTTGGTATGCTGACCTCTCTCCTCTAGCGCCATGATGCCCTAGGGCGAACGCACACTTAATAAGTGTGCCTAACATAACATAACATTTAAAATGCACAATTTGAAAAACATATTACATTAGAAACAACCCCTTGGGTACTTAGGAATAAAGGACCATTTCTGACTGTGGGGCCACTTTTGCATCAGTGTCCGCGCAAATGTAATGCCCCACTCTGACCCTGGGGGAAGGGATGAGTATGGAGTGGGAAGCTGTGGCTGATCAAGAGTTAACACACAGGATATTGCTCACAGAGTGGTGATAAGTGAACACACACAAAAGAATCAGACACAATCTCACAGGGAACAAATGACAGCACGGCAATGCAATAAACCTCCATCACCCCATCAGCACCAGGGCCTGATCTGCGGTAGCATGCTAAAGAAAACACCAGACAAAAAAAGTACGTTCTGGGGCATGGGGAGGCCGCTGGGCCTCTGGGTTTATAGTGTGTTGGCCCACCCTGGAGTCCTGGCTACACCATTGGTTGCCCCCTTCTTTTCCTCGGTGCAGATGGAAAAATGCAAATACAACCAAAAGCATGTAAAAATGGCATGCAGCAAAGACACGCAATTTATTTTAAAAAGCCTACAACTAACAAAAGCAGCAAAAGCTGGGGGTGAGGGTGTTTGCATTGGTAAAGAAGAATGTTATGTATGGCCTTGATGTGCTGCAATATGTAAAGAAATGGGCAGAATTGATGGGACTAGTTTTTATGTTATGCTAAGTTATGATGATTTATACCGCGGGCTGCTGCCATTTACTTTGTCTCCAGGCACTCACGTGGCTCTGTAAGAAAAGTGGGTGGGGTTTAATGAGGGGCCAGGGATAGGATAGAGGTTGTGCTCTTCTGTTGATACTTTTAGAACCAGGAGGAACTGGTACCTTTGCGTGTCGACTTTCTGGGTGTGCTTTGTTGTGTTTCCGGAGAGGTGGCATCCAGTATCTGTGTCGTTTGTTGGTTGAAATTGTTAGGTCTTGCAGTGTGGTGTGTTTTGTGTGCAGTTTTGCTGGCCCTTGGGCATGTGTAGTACATGGGAGTTACGCGGGAGTGTGATCTTCAATCTTTACATGGAACCACTCTGAACCCTCCTCCTTCCACACAACATCCACATTCACCAATTCGCAGATGCCGCAAAGAACTGCTTCAAGATATCCTCCATCGAAGACATCCACAGGTTCAAGGCCTGCCTGACATTGGTCCAGCCCTGGAAGTCCACTGCTTTCCTGAAGCTCAACCATCCAAGATTGAATTACTACTGCTGACCAATAACACGAACACCCTGACATCCAAACCAGGCTCTCTGCTATGAACTTTGAGGGATTCACAGCCCAGCTGGCCAACTGTGCCAAGTCCCTTGAGTTCAACATCGACAGACACCTCACGTTCAAACAGCAGATAGCAAGGAAAACACAAATGGACTGGTACCAACTTTCTCCCCTGAGGATAATCAAGCTCTTCATCCCAGAAAACAACTTCAGATCTGCTGTCCAAGCCTTAGTCCTCTCCCACCTGAATGGTGGCAATTCCATTTTAGAAGGCCTTCCGGCAACTGCCCTGACACCCCTGAAATGTGTCAGGCATGCTGCAGCAAGACTCATTAAAGGACTCTGCAAATTCAACCACATCACCCGACCCTCATCGAACTGCACTGGTTCCCACTGCAAGTGTCATCTTCAAATACTGTTGCATCATCTACAAGGCTGTCACCCTGAAGTCCCCAAGCTCACTCACTGACAAACTCTGCATCTCCAGAGGCCTGCAGTCCACCAGAAGTAAGGACATGTGAAGACTTAAATTACAATGGAGCAGGAAGGAAAGAACCAGAAGACAGGCCTCCTCTGTCTACACTCCAAGACTCTGGAACCTCCTCCCCATCAACATCAAACTTGCGCCATCACTTCTACAGGTCCGGAAAGATCTCAAGACCTTACTCTTCAAGGAATGGCTCCACCTTCACACCTAGGTCCACACACTCTGCACTCCCCAACCCTCAGTGATCTGCTCCCCACTGTCTTCCCCCATGCTGCCAATTGCCCACCCTCCCCTGTTAGCTCCCCACTCCTTTTTACTCTGCTTCCCTCACAGTGTTTACCCCCTATGATTGTAAAGCGCTGCATAGCTTCCCGAAGCTCGGTCCGAGACAAATAAATACCCTATTAATAATAATTTTAAAAAGAAAGGGTGTGGTTAGTAGGTTTCTGTGTATGTCTTTTTGGATGCCTATGTAGTTGACTAACATCTGACGCATGCACTTAACTCAAGCCCTTGCTGACATCATTGGCGTACAAGCACCATGCACTGTTTGCTGCAACTGCATACAGTTCTGCATTAACCTTTTCTTTGGGTATTTCTATGTTTCAAATCAGCTTTGAGTGTTTAAACGACTGCATATCAGCACTGCACCCAACCTACCATGTAATCTATTGAAGTTGCTATTTAATTGACGTCTTTGTGTCCCGAATTCAGAAAAGCACAGAGGCCTGTGGTATAACTTTAATATTTCATTTTTTTGTATATGAATGTTTTTCTCCATCAGAAAAATAAATGGGGTTTCCAAACGTACCAGACTGGTACAGTATTAAAAGTGTAATCACAAATGCCCGATTTAGCCACCTGTTCTCGGGATGAGGGACCCCTTGAGAACGGTTTGTTCCTTGGCAGGTTCTCCTCTTTCCCAGTGTTTGGCCGAAGGCCTGAGTGGCACCGCAGCTTTTTCGGGGAGTAATCCATGCTGTGGGGAAAATGCCGAGGCAGCAGTGAAGAGAGGCGATCCCCCGGTGCTTTTGAAGGGCCTCATTCATGGCGGATTGTAAGAAAGCCCCGGATGACAGGAAACCGCGCGCTCGGAAATCCTCGTGGCTGCATGCGTATGTCAGAGGAAGGAAGAACGAAATTCCTTTCCTTTCACTCTAAATACGGAAAAAGCTTTTATTTTTGAAAACAAAGAGGCCTGCTTTACGGTCAAAAAAAAAAAAAAAAAAGTTGGAATTAGCATTGAGCGCGAGCTGCCACCTCCCTTTCTGGGGCCGCCAACTTGATGATCTCACTGCTGGTGAGCCATCGCGCCACAAAAGAAATCAAGCCCCCTTCCTCCTTCCCACGCCTCCCGCCTTAAAAACTGCAATCATTACATCATGACCTCAGACAGGCATTCCCCCCAGAACAGCCGAGGCCTAATTGGTTGCCTTGAAAGCGCCTGTCTACATTTATCACGTTAGCGCAATGGAGATGTATTATGCTAATGAGAACCATCTCACCCCACCCTTCCCCCTAAGAATTGTGCGGGGGACCATTCCATCTCTGCTGGATTACTCTGACTGGGTGAAGTCATCATGTGCTCCATACCGTGCAACCAGCCCTCCCAACGGGCGCGTACCTGTCCACATTACGACCTAAAATTAGGCAAATTGTGCCAACAAAGAAAAACAGGAAGTAACAGAAAGGCAGGGGTCTTCCTCCTATAGCCACCTGCATAGATCCGTCGAAACCTTGGGGAGCCAGGGAATTCAAGGGTATTGAAGAGCCAGGGCCAGGTCTGGGGTCTGGCCTGACCTAAGAACCGACTAGGAGTTGAGCCAAGAGCGACAGGGGTGTGGTGGTTGGGTGCGCGTGGTAGATTAGTGGGATGGGGGATGCATTGGAGGTGAGTGGCGGGAAGGAGACACCGGAGGATGGAGAAGCAGGGTGGTGCATTGGAGATGAGTGGCGGTGTGGGTAGTAGCCTGATGGTGAATAGTGGTGTGGGGGTCTGGACTTGACCATTCCCCTGGGCTAAGCAGCTGGGTGGGTGGGTACATTGCTGCTGGCAATGGTGGCATGATTCTCGGTTTGGGGGGCACAGGCGGGTCTGGATGGTGGATGGAACAGAGGTTTCAGGGGAGGGGATGGAAAAGTTGAGCACATTTGAGAAGCTGAGAAGGGTGGAACGGGCATGTGGTGGTATGCTTGAGGTGTTGATGTTGTCCTTGGGCAGTGAATGGTCCACCCTGGCTCAAACAGTAGATAACAGCTGATTGGAAAGGGGCAAAGACCTTTCCCATCAGCCTCATTAAGACTGGCCCAGCTATGCCCTGCCCTAGCCAATACTTTTGTGTGAGGGGCACATCCACAAAGTCTTCCTGTTTTTGTCTCAGAAGCATGAAAGGATTTGGGAAGTGGTACAGCAAACAAGGCAACAGCCAGCATGAGTGGGGCTCTTTGCCTGCCAGGCCCAGAGCTGGGTGATTCTGTCAAGGCTTGGGCGGGCCGGGTCCAAACTGGGGTTCCACCCCGATCCTTGTTTTGAGACGTATCTGCCCAAGGCTCGTTCTGACCCAAGAGCCACGGAAGTTATCAGCCGTGCATGCCACACAGAGGATAATAATAATAATAATAATAATAATAATAATAATAATAATGCACTTTTGCACTCCAACATGCCAGTGAAGTAAACGCCAGCTGAAATTTGGCATAGGAGCAAATGGGGCCTGGGCAGAGTCACTTGGCACTCCCTTTAGCCAGTGGTCGAAGTGAGCGGGAGCGTTCGGGAGCGGTGCTCCTCTACTCTTTTAAATTACCTTTTACTGCTCCTATATTTTTATTATAAAAAGAAACAATTCCAGAATGGTTTCGTTTTCAAATAAAAGTTTAGGAAGACGTTGAAACTTGCACTTTCAGTGCACTGCACTGAACGTTCCCTTAAACCACAGGTGCAAGTGTTTGGGGGTGTGTATTGTGTGTGGGAGGGGACGTGGTGGTGGGGTTTGTGGGGAGTGGCTGCAGGCCAGCTGGGAACATAGTTCCACTACTTCTTTTCCTACACTTCGACCACTGCCTTTAGCACAGGGAGGGATTAAGGGGTGTTTGCTGTTGAGCATCGTTTCTTCATTCTGTTTCCTGTTTTTTTCCAGGTTTCCAAGACCAATGATGTCTTCCAACTGAACTTCCCTTTAGGTTGATGAGGGTCCCTCCATGTCCGTACAATCTCCCACTTTGCACATCTAACTGCGCGTGGATACCGCATAACCGCACGTGCACTCAATTGCTTGTCAATGGAGGTCACCATCAGGGCCGGATTAACCGCAGAACAAAAGGTCAATCTTCACCAAGTCCCCCTCATCACACAGGGTCCTCAGTGCCGATGGATTTCACAACTTTGCATTTTCTTTTCTTGATGGCCTTTGACACTTTTCTTTCTGGGCCATGCCTCTGCAGTTAGGTATCTGCCATTAAAAACATGTTCAGTTCATTGCATATCTTTTGTGTGTCCTGAGCAGTCTGTCTGTTGCCAGGCTCTGTGGCAGACATATTTGTTATAAATATAATTTTCTCTTAATGTAATGCTGTAAGTGCAAGAGAAAAGAGGTGCCAAAATGACATAAATTGCACTCCGCAAGATTGCACCCCTTTACATAACAAATCAGAAAAAGGAAATAGAATCTACTTTCTGTTTGCCTCGTCGCGCTCTGAAACACTTGTCTATGGGCGCGATATAAATAAACGATCATATCATGTGATTTGAGATGGTATCAAAGTATCTCAGCACACGCCATGCTCTGTCTTAAGTGTACCCATAAATACCACATTCCCAAAAGTACTTCTTACAAGATGCTGGCCTGCGCCATAAATATTTGCTCTCTAGAAAAGGCCAGTCTTTTCTACGTGTACAATAACAAAATTTTGATCCATGTAGTTTGTGAGGCATTGTAAACAAATCTGTTTGGAAGCAACGCGGGTCACTTTTAATAGACGAACTGCCTGAAAGTGTTAAAGTAGGGAATCTTTAAACTGGCTCTGTCTTTAGCTGTGGTTCACAATAGTATCAAAAAATGCAAAAAGAGGGACATGCCTCTGGGAGTAGTGTTCACAAGGCAGTTTGCAGCATACCGGCCAATTCTTGTAACTGTATTCCACCGAATGTTGACATTCCTCTGATAAAAGTCAATACCTACTTCTGGTGCAAAATCTCAGCCTTAACTGTGCTCAAATATTGGACAGTCTGATTTGACAACATAACGCCCATGGTGATTCCCTGGAATCCAGAATGCCTCCCTGGTCATACGGTGAACCCTTCACTGTATCCCCTCCCCAATATAAAATCATTGGCAACATAAACAAAAGCTAGTTTTGAACATTGTAATTAAGTTCTTAAAAGTAATAAGTGGAGACAGCAAAGTAGAGACCAATATTGCAAAAGAGAATCCACTTTCATTATCTCCTAGATGGTCATAATGATCTGTTTAATCCAGACCCTTGTTTTAAAATCCATGTAATTTTGCCTTATTTCTTGTACAAGAACTCTGGCTTACTGATTAACCATTTATGGATGGTTATTCAATCGTTCTTCAAAAGGCCCACAAAGGCCTGCTGTTGCATAATCTAATTTTGTAATGATTTTGCTCTCAATTGAATATATAACTTGAGCCTCTCTTGAACTATTAAATGTGATCCATCAGATCTAATTTAATAAAAAGCCACTCAACAATCAGCAACAACACCTGTAAACAAGATCTTAAGGGCGAACCCACACATTTTGTTTTGAAACAGCAAATATTTCTTTCCATATTGAATACATTGCAAAAAAGAAAGGATTTTCACTATGTTGAGCACGTTTTTTTTCTTCTCGTTAGTGCACAGTGCAAACTGAATCGCTTCTAGTGACCTCCAGTTGTGGTATCTACGGCACAATGAGATTGAATGATTTGCCCAGGATCATACACTTTGGTTAAGTAGTAATGTTTATATTTAAAACTTGTCTGACATTTAGACTCTAGGCCACATATCTTCCAAGTTCTAATTTATACAGTTATGTATTAATGGGATACTAGTCAAATGTCCTCTAAGTTTTACACATGTTCTATGGAGACATAAAGCCACCAGTAAAATAAAATGAATATTACAATCACCTTGTTGTCATTGTTTTACACCAATTGTGAAGGAGCCCTCCTGTTTCTAATCACACATTATTTACAGTTCTTAAGGGACATCCCAGTTGCAATAGTGATTGCCAACTACCAATTAAAGTCTTGTCTGTAGTCATCTCCCTCTAACTGGTCCCCGTAACCCCATAAGTGCCAAGGACGAGTATGCTCGTCCTTTTTGCATAGACTTGCATAATAGCCTGGCACTTAATGTTCTGCTGACAACAAAAACACCTTCAATTCATACTTGACAGCTTCTGTACTGTCCTGTTTCGTCCTTCTGCGATGCAAAGCGAAAGGTACACATAAACAGGGAAAGGGCCAATAAGTAAGTCTCCAAGTGCTGACTGCGCCCTCAAAATACCGGTGCCCTGGGCAGCCACCTGCTTTGCCCGGCCCCTATAAGAGACCTGAGTGTCTATTTGGTAAACCCAGGCACAGAGATCGAACGCTATACAAACTACGGAGACAGTTTTGCTCATCTGTGGTCAGTGCCATTGTCCGAAAGCAGATTATTATCCTGTAAGAGGACTTTCACGGTTGTTTGTAGCGCCTCCTCAAGGCTGCAGCACACCAGGGCTGCCAGGCAAAGAATTCCAATCTTCAGAGGCATTGATTGCAAGGAGTGTGTGTGTGTCTGTGTGCCTTGTGAAGCACAGGCTTGTGGGTGCAAGAGAGTTCCAAAGCGATGGCCTGAAGGCGACATATTCGTGACAAACCCACGAGCGCTGCAGAGTGACCTCGGCTGCCAGCTGTGACTTTACCCTGTCACCTGAACCACCATCTGCACTACGATTCGTCTAAAGCTTTGCTTTTTTCTTTGGCATTACAAGCGCACCATGTGTGAAGCTTTTAAACTTCTCACAAATCGCATTCCCTGAGGTTCACATGACAACCTTTTTGCAGGGCGGTAAAACAAAGTGCCAGTTTAGAGAGTAAAAGCACCTGCCAGCAATGGCCTTAGGGGAGATTAGTTGAAAAGTACATTGCAAATTCTACTGCATCTCACTATTCCAGCGCTTCCTTAAAGCACTGCACACAATGCAGATAATGAGTTGCCATCATGCCCTAACAAAACTTGGAGGGCTGTGCACTTTATGAAACTCACCTGGGGTAAACTCATTAGATAGCTCTATAGTTACAAATTCCAATCCCATTCATATAGCTCTGCATGTTAAGGTACCTGCGGCAGTGATGTCTGTGTAGCGTGCTGGCTACAGGCACAGTTCTGAAAAGATATTAGCACCCTAGTGGTGGGAGCCGGCCAATCAGGAGTCTAGAAACCCGGGCTGAAACTCCTGATCTAGCCAATGTTCCAAGCCTTTAGGCCCGTAAAAGCCAAACCACTTCTAACAGTCAGAGCTAGGTAGGAATGTAATCTAATGAAAAGTGGTGTCATATAGCACAATGTCTGCCACCTTGTAGGCCTCTTGGTGCATAGTCCTGAAAGAGAACTACGACGGTAGTGAGAGTGGGGGGAAAGGGGTGAGTGGCTGGTGTAAAAAGCGAGACCTTGTTGGGTGCAAGCTGTGTGTCAGAGCAAGGAAGTGAAAGAATTATATGTAATTTAGTGTCTCCAATTCTCAAACGTTTTGGGGGGCACAAGAGATGGAATGCGCAAGTGCATCCCCTTCACTTGCACCCACAAAAGTTGTGCAGAATTTACCAAGGGCCATAGGTGTGCACATCCAGATGCCCTTTTTCACACACTTTGCTCATTTGCACACACCGTGGGATGTTTCTGTGCATTTTAAAGTGCATCCCACATTCACAAACAAGATGCACTTTAAAATGCACAGCAAATGAACAGATTCCCCTGTGCCTGTTTTGAACACGACTTGGTCATTTCTTCTCCTGACATGCATGTCTTGTAAGTGGCATGACAGTGGCAGGATCCACTGCTGTCCGACTTGCACCCCTCAAACAGGGATAGAAATGTATTGTCATCTATTTTTAGCATTTCACCATGACAGGCCCCACAAGGGCCCTTTGGTGCCGGGGGACTGTCATGCATTAGTGTCAATGTATGCAAGCGAGCTGCCAGTGCATCATTTGTGAAAAAGCACAACCCCGCTGACATTTGCGGGGTAATTTGACCTGCACATTTCCAAAAATGGGGCATCTAAGAAAGCACGTTCGCTGCACTATTTTTAGATGCCTATTATTTGAGAATTGGGCCCAATGTGTTTAAAAAAGGACCGCCGGTCTAGAGCTTCTGACATGCTCATGTAACGGCTGAGGGAACGATTTCCCTTTTGCATCTCCCTTAGGTATTGCATGTTATTTATTTTCAGGTATTATAATTTAATATGTTGCCCATGAGTGTGAGATGAGGTGGTCCTGTAGGTACTCGAGATGTTTACTGAGTTGTTTGCGCTGCCTCCAAAATTATTTCTAAGAGGCGTTCTGTTGCTTCATGTAACCTTTGTCTCACTTTGGATCTGTAATACATGTATGCATACAAAGATCTTAAATTGGTGGTGCATAAACAAACTAGTATCATAAATCATTTGGATGGAACTGATGACTGCCTTGTTCCCGTGGTTCGCGGAGTCTCGGCTCCAGTATTGAATTCCTCAGAAGATGCTGTCCTTGTTGCTAGAACACCGAGGTCGCTACGGATTTTAATTAATGAATATACGGAACTCATGTGCTCCATGGACCAGATGGGAAATGCTTTAAATTCAAAAGTCTTTGTTGTTGGACCTACTTTTTCCTTTTAGACAAAGTTTCATCGAACTAGAGTGTGTTAGCGTCCCCCCACAGTGCAGGGGGGCTCCCTGATGAGGAGCAGTTTAACGAGAGCTAGGGGGTTCCCTTTGAGTGACTACTCTCATCTGCGAGCAGAATTCATTTAGGAAAAAGCTCCATTCATTCCAGCTCAAGCATGCCAACACAACGTTAACAATGTCCAAATCAGTATTTATGACTCGTGGGTCGCAGACATTTCACTGTTAGGGTGAGATTTGTGACAAATGAAATCAGCATAAGGCTACAGTGCTTAAAGCGCTCAGAAAGGCTTTCTGGCTCAAATCACAAACAGACATATTTTTCAAATATAAACTATCTGTGGTCCTTTTAATATTCCCAGAAGCCTCTTTGATTTTATGTAAAGCAGGCAAGAACTCACATTTGGCCTCATCACAAGTTTGGCTTGAATTTGGTGGTAAGTCCACTGAATTACTGCTAAACTCAATTACCGTTACCACCACTCAGTCCTGTGGCATTGCCATGGGATCATGAGTAGGGGTAAGGCAGTGTGGATCCCCATTTTTGTATTCCATTGAACTTCATGAGGATTTTCAATGGATTTACCATGAGCGGTATAATCGTCCAGTAAATTAGCTGACATTTGGAGGTAAAGTGGGGGATTTACCCCAAGCAAAATGCTGGGGGTATATCATCCACTTTTCCCTCCAACCTGTAGTACAATGGTGCAGTGATGCATTGTTAAAGTGGTGGTAACAGAATTATCAGCACTTCATAACCCTGCCATACTGAGGCCATGTGTCCCTCTCCCCTTTCTCAGAGGTGATTTACTTACAGAATGGCAGTGATTTACCCACTGATTTCATTGTTTATATACTAAGCAAGTGTTTTATTCACAGACAGCGATTTACTTATAGAATGAGCCAGATAAATATATTCATAATATGAAGACTGGACACAAACAAGACCACCTCACACCATGCTGAGTGACGCAAAATATATGTTTGCAGGGTTTCATTATTTATTGTTTAGGGCATGCTGCCCAGTGGCATCGCTATAGGGGAGCTTGGGGGGGACTAGGACCCTCCTTTGAAATCCTGGGTCTCCCCTTTTACCACCCACAACCTCAGCTGGGCTACTTTCTCTGGACTATCTGCAGTGCTGTATCCGTCAGCACAGCACACACACACAGGGCCGCAATCAATGCTGCCACACAACAATGAAGAGCTGTTAAGTTGCCCCTGCAGCCAAGAGCAGCCACTCCAATCAGAATGTAGCGCTCAAAACCGCTGTTGGGTCATTAGTGACTTAATGGTTTAGTGCCTACATTCTGATGGGAGGGGAGGTGCAGTGGGGTTTGATAATTGGTGTGCACAAAAGATTCTCTTCAGGAGTGCTTCTGACGTCACACATTGTCCTTTTAAAGGTGCCCTCCTACTTTTGTATGTGGCCCCCTCTGTGCCCCTCCTAGATTTGATTTCTGGCGGCGCCATTAGTGCTGTCCCCACACTTTCAGGTAAAAAACTATCTCTGCAATGGTGCTCTGTAATGGCTGTGCACTGTGTCAGCTGGTATGTGAGGTCTCCATGGCAAAACACAGCCAACCCCCTGTTTCTAGACTAGGTAAGAGATGTAAGGTTTGATCAAAAATGTTCTTCTTTCTCCTAGAGCGGCGTGTGGTGCTCTTGCGTGGTGGCCCAGGCTGCCCTGGGTTTCTGTGGGGCAGTATGCGGTTCTTTGAGAAACTTGGGGGATCCCTGAGCTGGTCTCACAGGAGGGCCCCCTCATTTTGTGTTATGCCACTACGTGTGGCGTTCTCGACTAATTGCCTGGGAAAGACGCCTGAATAAACAAGTACACTTGATGGCTCAGGCTTGCGGCTCTACAGTATACTCTTAGTGTAGCAACCCGCTTCCACCACAATGCACATTTACCAGGCCAGAGTACGAGTAATTGCTTTGTGTGGTGCTGAACCTTGGGGAATGGGGACATTCATATTAGCCAACAAAAAGAGGGCTTTCTTATTAGGCACCTCCCTATACTTCCTATCTCAGCAATTCTGTTTGCAATTCACAGTGAATTAAATCAATGATACACTGCAGAGGATTTAAATTGAGGGCAATTGGCATGTAGATGAGTTTGTTGCCTCATTAAAATGCGGTACGGCAACATAGGATTCTACATTACATTTCACAAAGAGAGCAGGCACTTAGAATCCCCGGGTTGACCTGTTTTTAAGATTTTGGCAAAAGTGGAGGCCGAGGATTTCTTTTTACATCCAGAAAGTATATCTACAAAAGATATTGATGTGGTGAGCAAGGATCTGAAAAATGTGTGGGATATTGAGAAGCAAGATCAGGAAATGATGAAACAGAGTGATGTTGCTCAAGCCGCCCTCACACAACTCACTAGAAAGGCGACGTATTTCGATTCGTTCCTAGCGGGCACAGTGAGATTTTCAATTACACATCTAAGATTTAACCTTTTGCCTATTGGGCTTATTACCAGGTGGCACCATTCCCCAAATATCCCAATAGCTTCCCCGCATTGTCCACTAGTGGAAGAAAGCACTATGCACTTTACGCTCCTTTGTCCATGGCACTTGCAGATCATGGAAAAGACTCTCCTCCTGGTACTGAGATGCGGAGGCCTCAGATCAACAAAGAGCTGCATGGTGGCTGTCTCTCTGGCTCTGAAACACTCTCTTACTCTAGCCTTAAATATTAGAAAGTGTCATATTAATGATATGCCTCATCTCCTCCTTCTCACGCAACTTCCAGTGTTACGCAGAGGACACGCAGCTCTTTTTCCAACTCCCTGCCGACCCTCTTACACCCTTCATCATCCCTGACGGCCTATCTGCCATCCAGTCCTGGTGCACCGCCAATGATCTCTGTCTCAACGCCTGTAAAACTGAGATCCTTCCGATCACGACCCCTGCTCCTTCCTTCTTCCCTTCACTCTGGCCTTCCTCTTTGGGGTCTTCCCCTGTGCCCTCTTCTGAAGCCCGAAACCTTGGAGTCATCTTCGGCTCCTCTCTCTCCTTCTGCCCTCACTCTCAGGACATTGCCAAGAAGAGTCCTGAGTGAGAAACACTTGTGTTTCGCGCCTTGAAACACTTGTGTATAGGCGCTTTATAAATGACATATATCATATCACATCATATCAAATCCCACTCTCAGCTCTTCCTTCTCAAAGGCATTCTCCCTTTTCTCACTTTCCCCTAGAAGCTCAATGTTTCCGGAGCCCTGGTTCTCTCTTGACTATTGCAATAGCCTCCTTCTGAATTGTCCATCTTCTACTCCGCGACCCCTCCAGTTAATCCAGAATAGGGCAGCAAGACTTCTCCTTGTTCTTAAGCCCAGGGGCCACATCTCTCCTGCACTAAAACATCTCCACTGGCTTCCAGTTGCTGCATGGATTAAATTAAAATCCTGCTGCGTCATCCTCAAGGTGGTCTGGGCCCGGGGACAACACTATCTTCAACTTTATCTTACTAAATACTCCCCCTCTAGACCACTACGCTCCTCTGGCTCCAACTCTCTGTGTGTAAAGCGTTTTGCTAAACAGAGGGCAGGTGGTCGTTAGCTTTCCCCAGCTGGTGCCTTCCTATGGAACAGCCTCCCCCTCCCTCTGTGCCTTGAGCAGGATCTTCTTAAATTCCGGAAGCTCCTTAAGACCTTCCTCTTTACCTCCTTCTTCCCTTCTTCTCTCCCCTGCTAATGCCATAGTTGCTGCGATTGGTGTCCTGGCCCCTTATGCCTCGTCAGGGCCCTGACCTCCCGCAGCCAAAGGGCCAAGCTCCTGTCCCTCCTCTGCACTTGCACTTACACCCTCACCCCTCGCGGCTCCAGGCCGCGTAGCACCCATCATTCCTAGCTCAGACTCCACAGCACTGACCCCCCGCCCTCTTCCTTGCTGCACTTGAAAAGCCAGAAAACTCACAAGGCATAGTAGGCTCGTCCTCCTTTCCCTCTCCCTCCCACTGCTCTTGTATATTGTGTTTTTAATGTATTATAATGTATTCCCCACTCCCTGCCTTGCCCCGTGGACACTTTGAAACAGTATTTTCCTATTGTATAAGCGCCTAAGGGGGAAAACATATGATTTCATGCTCTTTTTCTTGTACAGCATTGCACTTATATGCTGCTTTGGTCTGTTTATTGTCATATACTTCTTTTTGTGGATATGTTTTTATTGCTTATAAGAGCTTTTTTTGTGTTCTATTTTAGGCATGTTGCCCAAATAAAGTGAATGAATTGATTGGGGAACCAAACTCATGGCTTCCGCCAGGTGCCTTCTAACTGTGAAAGTGCACCTTACACCCACCTGTTATATGATGATATGATATGGCATTTGTAACGCGCCTATACACAAGTGTAACTCTGCACCAGGTCAGAACTGTTGATAGACACTCAGGCTGGGGCCAACTGTCGCCCCGTCTAGAGGTGGGGAAGTCACGAAATTCTGGAAAAGAGCCCTGCCTTTAGGAGTCAAGCACGAGCCAGCCAAGGAGCATTTGGTATCTAAGAGATGCCACGTGATACGTGCTGCACAGAAGTGGCGTACAAGAACAGAAGATGGTGTGTTTATAGCTATTGTAATATATAATGTAGGGGAAACCCAATATGTTCTCAGTATCATTTTCAGAACATTCTGCGCCAAGAGGTGATGTTCGGAACTCTTTTATAACACTCTGTCCAGTGCTGGGCGTTGGACCGGATTTTCCCAGATTCTGCGAAAAAATGCCTCGCCGGACCTCAGATCTGAGAAATCCTTTTGCACCCTTTAATGTAATCGACCTGCTTTAGTTGCCAAAGCTGGAATGCACACCCAGGTCATCAGAAACGAAGTCGAGGGACTGGCCCACTAGACCATTGGAACGTCTGCTCAGACTGCTTGTACTCTGCAGAAAATCTTTAAGCACGTTTAAAAGATGTGCACCTTTTTTAGAAACGCTCCTCTTTCTTGGGTTACTTTCCAGTTTTTAATAATGTATTAATTAATCTCCTGAAATGGAAATGTTCATGCATGGGGGCGCAGGGGGGGGGGGTCTCCAGGGATCCACCTTTTGCTTATATCCACCTCTCACTGGTGGGATCCCCTAGTTAATCTTTTCTGTTATCAGCCCTGACTGCGTCCATTATTTCAGATTTAAGGGTCGAGTTTCTGTTTAGCACATTTACATTCAGACAGTCCAAGCCTTCCTACTCACGCTGCAGACTTATTCCGGAGATCACGATTTTCCAGAATAAGCCAGTAGATGGATCCCTTAAATTATTTACCTTCCACGTAGTTAGTTGTGTGTCATTCTGATTGTTTAGGATATAAGCCCCCTGCAGTGGCCATTAGCCTCACGACGTGTGACAACGGCATCACAGGCATGTGGCCGAGACAGGGTTGAAGTTGTCTCTGATTGCTGAACATCTTTGAGAGTTGTCTATATTGAAATGATAAGCACGTTCATAGAAACACTATCATTGGATTTTAGATTGTGACCAATCGGAGCTGTAACCTTTAATCAGACAGAGAAAGAGCTTGGTTGACAAAGGATTAGGCATCTCAAAATAACATGTCATTTTCAAGATGACCAAGCCTGCTACATGTGCAGATCATGTGATTTGCATAGGTATCCTGTGAATTTTGGGAAGGACCAGGCATGGAGACAATGCTGAGCACCCGGATATTGATGTCAAGTGCCTTCTCTGATACTCATTTCTTCAGGCATCCTGGTGGCTGCTGGAAGCACAGTTTCCACGGTGGAATTTAAGATCCTTTCCTGTCGCATTACAAACTTGTAAAACAATAAATGTGTATCCCACACAAAGAGCTTGAAACATTTGTGTGACAACTGTCCAGCGACTCCTCGTCCACAAGAGGTGACAAGGCGCCGACCATAATGGACCAGATAAAGGCCCTCCACCCCCTCTACGTGGCAGAAGACAGCTGAGAAAGCACTCCTGGGAGGTTGTGTTGTCGAGGAAACAAGATTTCATCTCCCTTTTGCACTAAGTGCCCCGCTTGTGCATGCCGAATGAGCCATGGAAGGCCCAGAGCGGGTTGCTTCCGCAGCCCTGCATGGCCCATTGACCATTCTGGCTGGGATGCTGCAGGCTGAAACACCCTGTAGGGGGCTCTGTTGCGCATCCCTGCAAGTTAGGAGGGCTTTGGGGCATTAGTTCCGGGCGCTGTCTGTCGTCTTCTTGCTGATAGATTTTATCCGTCAGCTGTGTTTTTTGATACCGAGGCTTGAGTCTCATTACTCCATCGTCTCGGGTTGAGTGTGTAGTCGTGAGTTAGGATTCTTCTTGGTCGGTGTGGTCCTGTCACAGTAGTGCTGGTTTCACAGGGTCTTCGCAGTGATGGGCCGCCGGTAGCGGTCAAAGGGGTTTGCAGTGGTGGCAGTGAGTCTTCTGATCAGAGGGTTCGGTTTCTGATCCAGTCCTTGGCAGAAGTTATTACTCAGCTTCGTTAGTTCCGGGCACTCTGCTGAGTGAGCACGCTACGAACCCGTTCTCAGGGAGGAGTGGTTGTTTGACACCTCTGCCTGTGGGGGGCTGAGGGGGAGATCTGGTAATTAGCAGTGTAAACTGGTTCCAGAGCTGAGGAATTGCATTGAGCAAGTAAGTAAATAACATAAATAACTTTGTGTGTTTGCATGGGATGTACATTAGAAGCTCGCAAACGAAAATCTCGTAGACGAGCAGAGCGCATTGTAAAAGGGCGCATTACAAAGAGATATCGAAGACATGCACATTCAATGATATGTATAGATAATCATGCAGCTATATTGCTTACCTTTTGGTGGCACACTTCTCTGCAGCGCCAATGACCTTCGGTTCCATGGATGGGAACTGGCACTGCATGGTCCCTTTCCATTTTCTTTTTTTTTTTCAAAATCTTCCTATTGGATGTGGAGGGGGGAGACCCCCGCCACCTGCGATTCCTTTATAGCAAACAAGGGTAAGGGGGACACACCCGCGAACCCCGATTCCCTTGTTCCTAATAACGATCGCTATAATGAAAACCGAATGGATTAAATATTCAGCATTTTCAGCTGTATGAAAATTTGGTACAGCCGTAATCCGATCATTTTAAAACATTCGGTTTTCTATTTATGATATGATACGATATGATAGTTATTTATATAGCACCTTTACACAGTGTGTTTCAAAGCACTTCAAGGCAAGGGAGGGAACAGGGGAAAATACAATGATATTCTTACAGGCCATGAACAGTAAGGATGTGAAATGAACTATCATACTCAGCCTGACGACATTTCAGATAGTGCAAGAGCTAAGACATAGATAAGGAAGGGAGGGGGAGGGTGGTAAGGAAATGGAAACAGACAGGCGACTACCGTACTAGGCCTGTCGACATTTCTGGTACAGCCGGAGTAAACAAAAGGTGAGGGAGAGGGGTGCAGAAAGGGAGGGGAGGAACAAAACAAGCAACTATCAAACTAGGCCTGATGACATTTCAGATAGTGCTGGGGGTTGGGGGCAACAAGTAAGGGGAGGGGGGAGGAGACAGAGGAGGTTGCTATCATACTAGGTCCAGGGACAATTCCAATGGAGTAAGTGCATAGAAGAAAGTAAGGGGAGGAGTGGAGGAGATAGGAATAGGGAGTCAAAAAGAGTGGAGGAGCAAGGGAGGAAAGGAATAGAATTGCAGAAGTCAGTAGTAACACATAATGTTGCAAGCCTGGATACAAGATGAAGATGGGAACAGCATGATTCAGGGTCACCATGAGAAAGGGTGACACACCGTGAATCAATGAAGTCCATAAAAGTCAAATCCAGCATTGTCCACAAGACGGTGATGGTGAAACCAGAATGTATCAGGATAGACTCCTGCAGAAGTAGACTGGAGGGGGCGGGGGGAGGAGGGCAGGGTGGAAGAATCAAGCAAAATGGGCAACACCTGTGTTCGAGAAGGGGGGGTGGGCATTTACGATATTTTCGTGCAATACTTTTTGCATGTATGTATGCATGCGTGGGTTGTGTGTGCCTGTTTCTGTACACCTGCACCCGTTAATGCTGTGTGAAAGTATGTGAGTGCAACATGCATGCAGATGTATGTGCAGTGTGTATGAGGGCGAGGGGGAGAAGAAGTTGGGGCTGGTGAATGCAAATGTCAAATGAATGTTTAGGATTGAATGGAGGTGAATGAAGTGGGGATAGGGGACTTGGGGGAGTGAGGCTTTCTGAGTTTAATCAAGGGGTGGGGCATGTATTCTTGCAATGGCATTACCGGTTGTATGGCTGTATTGTCAAAGCAAACATGAGGGTGTGATTATGTGGGGGTTCTATGACTGTATTGTCAAAGACAACATGATATGTGATTGTGTGGGGATTATGCTTCTTCTTTATGCAGCCAGGATGGGTATGTTTTCTAGCAATTACAATATGGGCAAAGGAAACACAAGGGTTTTCTTATGTGAGGATATTGGCACAGCCACCATGGGCATGTTTTCTTATAAGGTCTTATTGCCATTTTGGGCAAAGTGAACATGAGTGCGTTGTTACATGGAGATACTTGCATATAATAGTGCAGCCAACATGGACATGTTTTCGTACAATGGCATTACAGGCATTATGGGGCAGAGCTAGCAAGAAAAGGTCTTCTTACTTTGGCCGAATAATGGCATCATGAAATGCATTGAGGAAATGCTTGTGGCTACTGCAGTGATATGGTAGCCAATGCATTTTTTTAAAGTTGTATTCTACAAAACCGATTGTAAATTGTGTGCCTTCCCCAAATCCCTCACTGTGCTCAGTCGCCTGCGCACATTTGTGGGACATATTTACACCTCTCCAATGAATGAATCCGCTGGCCGCCACTGGGCATGAGCTGTGGACAATGCAGGGAAGAATCAAAAGTCAGCCTCCTGTACATTGCACATTCTCCAGCGCCTGTTTCAAAACAAGAAAGGTCAATGGAAGGGCACACAATCTGTTTATGAATTCCGGATGCCTGAAAAGATGTGCAAACACGCTCTACCCCCATGGGCTTCATTTGTGTGATAAGGTGTACAATGAGGCATTTGATTGTGCGCATTTGTGACGCGCTGAGCAAGATTTCACTTTGTGAATCTCCCACACATGGTTCCACACAACTTAATGGAAAGCTCCCTTGGTGAACAGACACCTTTATGGATCAGATCCATTAAGGGCTGTAACAATGTGCACAGCTGCAGCATCTGCTTCTGCCTCCACATTTTCAAGGCAATGCATGTTTGCTGCTGCACGCTAAATTATACTGAAACAGTTCACATCATCAGCGACCCTCAACAATAAGAAGCAGGACAATATACCGGTGAATACCAGTGAATTATTCAATTTCTGCCTTCGGTGCATTTTTCAGTTTAGTAATCCTGCACCAACTTTTTTGAGTACTTTATTCCTCTAGTGGTACCTTATTTGAGTGATTTGCCTCGATTTTCCTTTATAAGTGTTCATACATTCTTTTTTTCAAAGACACAAGGATACAATGTTAAATGACAAGTGTTATGGGCCAGGTATAAAAGATTAGGGCTGATAGGCTGGGGGCTAGAATGAACGTTTTGCAATATGGGGTGAAAGACTGTTGTGGCCTAGTGGTGAAAGATTGTTGTGAATGGTTAGGTCAAAGATGACAGATTAGCAAGTAGGGTAAAGGGCTAAGGGTAAAGGGTCTGGGGTGATGCGTTATGAGTGACGGGTTACAAGTTGAGGTTTAGGGATTAGTTGATAATGGTGTGGGATCTCGCACTATGAGTGATGGGGGCTCAATTACCGGTGTTGGGTTATGTGTGAAGGTTGCAGGTAGGAATGTGAAAGGTGAGCAATTAATAGTAGGAGGCGAACAGTTATATGTGAAGGACTTCGGCTGAAGAGCTTCAGATGAACAGTCAAGGGATACAATGAAGGGTTATCCATAGGGATGAAGGTTTTAGCTTCACCTAAGTGAGGAAACCAAACAAGGCCGAAACACGTGTCTAGGGTTGTTGATAGTACTCCTGTGCAGAGGAGAATTGCCTAGAATTTTGTTGGTGGACTGCCCTTGTGGGTGGGACCAGAGTGATATGCAAATGGATATTTCTCCTCCGGGAAGAGTGTGGGGAGCTAAAACGTGGTTGTAATTCCCCCCCTTACTGGAAGAAATGCCATATAACAGGGCATTTAACCGATGTTCATTCTCAGTAGAAGGGCTCCACATGCCTTTTTAATTTTGTAAAACTTGCGATTTCACTCTAAGTAGCCAGGATAATCCAGTTGTGGACCGCTTGTTCACTGTGCCTTAGAGGGGCTCTTCTTCACCTCACTGAGGAGGCCCGACTAGACCGAAACATATTTCTGGGGGTTTCTGTTGGTAGTCTTGTTCAGAGGAGAATTGCCTAGCATTTCCGTGCCAGACTGCCCTTGTGGGTGAGACCAGATTGATATGCAAATGGATATTTCTCCAGGTACAGTGAGCTAAAATGTGGTTTTAAACCCTTCTGGGTGGAAGAAAATCCACAGAACAGGGTATTTGACCCATGTTCATTCTCAGTAGAGGGGCTCCCACACTCCTTTGTTAAATTTTACAATAAACGGTCAACAGTAGGGATGAAGGGTTTAGCATGAGGGGCTATGGGAGGAGAAGGAGCAAAAGGCCACTCACTAGGATGAAGGTTTAGCGCTGATAGATGAACGTGTTAGGGTAGAGTGTTAGGAGAGCATCATTAGTAGTGAAGTCAGAAGAGAGGAGAAGAGTTATTGCTGAAGCATTATGGCCGAAGTGTTAAGATTTAGGGGTGAATAGTTAGGAAAGAAGGGCAGGTGATGATGCATTGGGTGTGAGAGTGTTGGTCTAAGAGGGAAGTGTTATGGATTATGGTTTAGGGAGAATGGGGAAGGAAATGGAAAGTGATAGGAGAGGAAATGTTACGAGTGAACAGCTATTGGTTGAGGGTAAATGGTTGCGAGCAATGGTTAAAGAGCAAAAGGTAAATGGTAGAGCGATACAGGTGAAGTCTTAGGGTTTAAGGATGATGAGCTGGTATGAAGAGGTAGGGGTGAAGGGGACGTGGTAAAGGGTTACGATTGAGGGTTTTGGGTCAGGCTTTAAGGGTTGTGGTTCAAGGGCTAGAGATGAAGGGCAAAAGATAGGGGTGAAGTGTAAGGGATGAATGGTAAGTGGTCAAGGGCTGAGAGAAGGCTAAGGGTATAGCCCTAGAGGCAAAAGACTAGGGTTGATGTGGTAGATATGAAGGGTTAAGTGTGAAGGGAAATGGGTAAGGGGTAAGAGGTGATTCGTTGGGCTGCAGATTTGGTGGTTAGGGATAGAAATGGAGGGTAAGGGGAGTGTGTTAGGTATAAGGAGCTAGTACATGGGTTGAGGGATGACGGCTCAAGAGTGATGGATTAGAGCAAGGGTCCAGGGGTGAAGGGTTAATGTTTAGGGGCTAGGGGGGAAGGATTAGGGTCAACGGATTAGGAGTAAGTGTGAAGGGCTAGGCTTTAGGGTATCCAAGCAAACAAAATGAAAACTGTAGGTAAAAAGACCTAGATTAAATGATCTTAAGTATAGCCACTCTGAAGAAGACACTCAAATAAAAACACCCTGTGACAAAGCTACTAAAGATAAATCACCCAGTGAAGTAACAGATTTGCTTATCTGTAAACTATGTACATGCATGCCTCGTTCATTATAATAAACTGCAAGTTCTAAAAGGTAGATTGCTCTTTGTTTGGTTAATTAAACTCTAAGGCCTTATGTTTGATGTTAGTAAAGTAGCCAGTCTTGTAATTTTCCTTTGGATTGTGGACGTATGGTTTTCCTGCTATAAATGCTGGCTGCACTTCCCAAAATGTAAGGAAAATACAAAGACAGAATAAGGTACTCTTGATAGAAATAGGACAATTTGAGAGGTCAGATAAGGCCAATCTCTGATTAGCCCTTAGTGTGCCAATTTATTTCTTTGATATCATTCACTTACGGCACATCTCAGGGTCTCGGAGACAGATCCAATTTTCTCAGGGACACCAACGTTCCTACTACATACATCAGAAAGTGCTTAGATGGGTGAACTTGGCTCACCTGTGTATAATCTTGCTAGAAAGCATAGAAAGCATTTTGAGAGCACCACAAGCATGAATGTGTAATCTGCATTAAAATGAAATCCATATGTTGTGGTGTTCGTAGTGAAGGAGCCATCTTTTGTCTCATGTTAAATTTTGACAGCTGTACACGCCCCGTACTTCCAGTCTTAGTCCCGCCCCCTTTTGATGTGCTTTGATATAAACTTAATATAAATATGATATAAAAAGGATAGAAAAAATGTTTCATGTCGATTTTATATCAAATGTATATTTTTATAGTAAGTGTTTTCTAATTTCTATTAGTTTTGACCAAACACTATTATCACTATCACCTCTATTGCACCACATGCATGTTTATAACAGTAGACATGCGATAACTGATCACGCGATTGTAGTAAAAGAACTCCACATTATGATTAAATGTCCATATTGACAAATCACAAACACAAACAGCAATGAAGGCAACATTTGTAGTCTCCTTGTCTGGAATTTATTTTCTCAAATTGCACAGCCACTTCATCCACAAATATATTCATCTAAAGAGCTGACACGTGTTTCGCATAGCCCACAATTTAACTTCAGTGGAGGCTAAGGAGCTTTTTCATGTCTATTGTAAATTAAGCATGTCTCAAAAATATCATATCAAAGAAAAATGAATGTAAAATTAATCACACAAATGTATATATCACACTCTTCCTACATCCAATAATACTTAGTATTTCCAACCTCATTGAGTACATATGCTATTTAACTGTATACATAAAGATAGTTCACAACCTCACAACACATGGCCTATCGAATCAGTTTCATGGCAAGCATTATTCTGTTTTATCCTGGTATCTGTTCCATATTATTGGGGCATGTGTAATGTACCCTGAGCATACCATAGGCTTACAAACTATTCAATAGAATAGCATTCCAAGTTTAGATCATGTTTGATTTATCTCATCACTCACCCGAAATAGGGTTCATCAGTTGCTAGTCCTGTTTTACTATAGTCACGGCAAATGCTACTGCATAGCCCTTATCTGGAAAACATTAAAACGATTGAAATAAATATCTAAGTAGGTGTATCTCACCATATCAAACTAAGATCCCTGCTTCATATGTTGCCTGAAATATGGTAATAGCAATGCATGGGTGAGGTAATCCACTAATTTGCTACATCCAGTGCCTCTTGATAAAGTAAACTGTATTGTCTCTGAAGGCAAAAAATATCTTATCACAAACGTTTTACTAATTAATAGCATTCTTCATCATAGATCAATGTCTCCTTATGCCCAAAGTTCTTACCTTTCTAGGAGGAGTAGTCTAGCTTCAAACGAACAGCCTTTCGGCATGAATCAGTGTTCCCTCTTTAGAAATGCTAGCAGAAACGTGACATCTTTATTGGCATTGTGGCAACCGCCATCTTTGAAGGGAGTGCCTCACAGTGAAAACAGTGTCAAGGAGTATCATATCCAGACTGACTATGTATTTCGTCTCGATTCAAAATAGCGATTCATAATCCTATTTCAATCTTATATTTCTGACTTTGATTAGTGCCTAATAATATGGCCTTGAGAGAGTCTGCATTGTGTACTCCCATAACCAATACCTAAGTAATCACCATTCAACTAAGCCGATGGTGGAAGCCATATTTGAAACATACTCATATAATGTGATTGGACATGCAGCATGTGGTGTCCCATACTGATAAATCAGTTGTTGACCATTGTCAAAGGCCAGATGTGAAAATAATGATTAAAACCGCATTTCTGGTAATTCTAAAATTTAACCTGCATTTTGTCCATTGATAATTTAGCTCACATCTCGATCCCCTAAACACTATCATTGAAGTGAGTAAATTGCTCCAGTTGGTTTCATATATTAGTTAACTCAGCATGACCATCTGGTCACAACTTAAAATCAAATTATTTGTGTAATTCAAGCATCTTTGTGCTGTGTACTGGTCTGAAACCTGATTGCCTGTTTTGAAGGACAGCATTTACTTTCACAAAGGCTTGAAGCTGTGATGTAGCTATTTTGTCCAGTATTTTTATAAGGAAGTTTGAATTGGTAATGGGTCTGAGGTTGCTGGGATCCTTAGATTCCAGGCTAGGTTTCATAACCAGCGGGGTAACCATGACCGCCTTGATAGGTTCTGGGACGAGTTTGCACGAAAAGACGAGTTGACCAGACAGGTGAAAATGGGGCAAATACCTCTTTATGCTCCAGGATCATTTTGGGTGGGAGAATGTTTTCTGGGCAGGTCATGGGCCGCATGGAGGAGAGCGTTCTCTCCATGTCAGTGATGGAAATAGGAATCAGTGTAAATTTCAGGTGTTATTTATTCATTCACGGTGTATCCATTAGGTTTCCTATGGGAGGAGTATTAGTCAAGTCTTTTTTAATTTTATCACAGGCTCTCGGTACTTTAGCTTCAAAAGCTTCATGCACTTCTGCACAGTCCTGGGTCATTGATGAAAGCAGTACAGTTTGGGCTTTTGGTTTCTCCATAGATTTTAAGATCTCAAATAATTTTCTTGGGCTATTAGTGGCCTTGTTGATCTTTTTTTGTAGAAGTTCTTCTTTATTGCCATAATATAGAATTTTGGAGAGTTTTTCCTGATCTTTCCAAGCTGTTTTATTAGCATCTCATCGTCATTTTAGGCACTGGGATTCTAATTTTAATTTGGCGTTTTTTAGAATGCTGAGCTCTGTGGTGAACCGATTTTTATGCCCCACATAGCCCTAACTGACTTAGTTCCAAAAGATGCTATCCTATTTAGCATGTCTGTATGGGTGGAAACATAGGATGTCACAAGGTGCTCAGCTGAGTCAACGTCAGAAGGACTCAACATAAACTCTTCTAAGCCTTGGAGGTCAGAGGGTTGTACCTTGCTGAAATCACGGCTGGTGACTTTTTTTTACATTGTTGCTGTTTTTTAGGGGGATCCTGTATTTGAATATGGAAATCGACAACATAGTAATCAGACCATATGCACAGGGTGGTGTTATCTATATCCACCGTTAGAATTCTTGCAACCACCCAGTTCAGCACGCTGTTTTTGGCTGTGGTAGGGTCACTGTTAAGAACTTGCTGGTTAATACTGTTGAGAGCAGATTCCAAGTCGATGGCCTCTTTATCTAAAGAATGACCATGCCAATGATTTAAGTCCCCTAAGAATATGGCAGAGCATATAGGTCCATTAAGTTTGCTCAGAATCTGTGTGATTTCATCATTGAAACCATGCATGTCCGAGGATTATAGTAGAGCAAGATAAAATTAATGCATCTGCAATTGGTCGGTGTCATTTTTATATGATGAATTTCACAATCTTGGCAATGGCAAGTGGCTGTGAAAACTTGTCCCCCATAAGAAGAGAGGTATCCTGATGAGCAGACAGAGAATTTGATCCCCGGGTGATGAAGTCTCGCTGAGAGGGAGGCCCCTCCGCTCCAGACCCCGTTAGTACGTGTGATCTCTCTGCCTACCTGCCTCTGGACCGGGTAGTGTCGTAGTGGCTGAGATGAAGTTTTCTCCTACAACTGCACTGACTGTGATGTAGACCTTTTGTAACTATTCTTCTTTGTGTGTCTATATATAACCAATTGCATTTATAGTAATAGTCATTTACATGCGTATTATGTGTGTGTGAATAAAGGGCCTGTAAAGAGACAATTAAATTCCAATCATTGGTCTATGCATGTATTATTGCCTTCCTGAGTCCAAGAACTTTTGATCTGTGTAATAGGGTGAGTAGTTCTAAGGTCATTACACATGTCCGAAAAGCAAAACAGATGGCCAAATCGATCATTGGTCCACTGGCCTCTGTAATCCGTGTTTCTGTTAGACACAGTAAATCAAAGTCACTGTTAATGCTGAAACCGTGGCTGTCACGATTGTGTCTGTTAAGGGATCTAGTATTTAGGAGAGCCATTTTAACGCTGCTGCTTACCTTAGTTGGTGATGGTGCTACCCCTCCTAATTGCTTAATAAGCTTATGATCTGGAAGGTCTGATTTGTTACCAGGAATTCTTTCTTGTAGGTGTGGGCCTAACTGATGAGGAAGAAGTATAACAAAGAAGTGGCACCGTGGCCCATTGGAAGTCATATCTTCATCTGATTCAGAGAGGGTATGAGGGCGCAGACTATTGATTGACACTTCAGTGGTTTGAAGCTCACTCAGTGAGAACCATCTGCAATGCAGAGATTCCTCCAGTAGGTCCAGGATAAGACACGGGCTGTGCCACTTGATTAATGCTGGTCTGGGGACAGGTGTATTTATCTGGTTCAAATGAGTGATCCTGTGAGTCAATCAATTTCAATTGCACATATTTGTTCACAATTGCCAATCGATTCTCTTTTTGAGCTGCTAATAGCAGGTTCAGATTGTCTGTGTAGCCCATATTGGAAAAACTAACAGAAACAGTAACGGCTCAAGAGGTGCAGCTCCTGGGGCTCTTGCAACCTCCGGAGACCTTGTACTAAAGTACAAGACTCCTAGTATTAGCGTAGCCCACTATGATAATCGCAGTATGAAAATGTATTGCAAACTGCTCCTGTGTATTGTTGGTGGCCTGTTTTTCACGTGTCCCCCTACAGAAGCAGTTGTAAATTGTGGGATTTGTAGCAATTTGTTTCTAAAATTTGGGCTGTAAAATATATAATTTTAACCCATTATTTAAAAATAATTTACGGGGTACAATTCCCTTGGACCAATTCAGGCACAATATGTATCCATTCACCCACCAACATAGCCTCCGCCCCCGAACATCTATCAGCGATCCCACCACCTCTGGACACACGTACCTCCTGGTGCGCTTCTTCCCCCTTTGTAACCAGAAAGTGTCCCAACTCACCAGCATGCTAATCTGCTTGCAAAAGGCTGCTGTCTGATTTATCAGTGCAGCTGATTCTGCCAGTTGGATTACGGCAGCCAGAAACACGTCATATCAACTGACTGGTTGATTCTGCAAGTCGGTCAGAGTCCAAGTTACGTGCCACTATGGCCATATTTTTTGCTTCCTTGGTTTTCCCACTTCATCGATGTGCCCTTTTTTCATAAAATGTTCATTCCCTACCTCTGGGTGGGCAGTCTCTGTTATTGACAACGTGGGAATGGCTTCCATGCCTGTAGCCCACCATTTGCCTGCCGCTAGAAGTCTGTGAACCATATGACATGCCACGTTACTGCACAGCTTTCTGCACTTTTCCATCTCTCCACTGTCCTGCCATCAGACTAAAGGCCAACGCGTTCGCCAATTCTTTCAGAACTGTGACAAAATCCTGTATCAACTTATAACATGACTGCAGTCTGGTGGTGTTGTGTCTTTCAAGCACTATATTCAGCATCCTGTCGAATGGCTGCTCCACTATCATGCAGGCTTCAACATAGGCATCAATTATGGCCGCCCATCAACCCTCTTAACAGAGCGTGTTGAAGGAAACAGTGTCTGATCTTCAGGCCCCAGTCCATCCCAGAAAATTGCCTTTTTCCTGGCCAGGGTAAATTCACCTTCATGTTACTCTCAAAGTGTAAATCCACTGGGGCCAGGACCAGTGGCATGTCCAGGGAGTGGCCTGGAGTGGCACATGCTACCTCTGGAATCTGATTGGCCACCCCAGGTGCCACCCCATTATCCTAAACTGTGATCATTAAACTTTAAACACAGGAATGTAAGACACTTGCCTTACAGGACCGCCAGAGCGTCAAGAAACCACACAGGTGGCAACGGTGTGTTCGGTACAGCTACCTTTAACATAACATAACTAATGTTAGTTATTAAAGCAGATATGGGTAGTGGAGACAAATAGTAAATTAATGATATTCAGACCTGTGTGTGTGTGTGTGTGTGTGTATCTGTGTGCGCGCGCACGCGTGCATGCTTCCTGCCACTCCTACATAGGTCAGTACCCCACTGGAGACACCCCAATCAAAAGAGCATGGGCACGCCAGTGGGGCCAGGACAGTGGCCTGGAGGAGCTTCTGGAGATTGAAGGAAGAACAGCAGTGGTGCTCCACCTTGTATGGCAACCAGAACTGGTGGTGGAGTTCAGGTATTAGCCCTGCCAGTGCCATGATATTATATGATATGATACAGCATTTATAACGCGTCTATACACAATTGTTTCAAGGCGCGACGAGGCAAGGGAGGGGGAACAGAGGAAGACAGCGACAACGATCTTACTAGGCCAAGTGACATTGACATGAAGATCAATCATGTACCAACCGCCCTGGACCTGTTCAGCCCACACCATGCCACCTCTGGGATGTTTGGAAGTGCAGTGAGAGGATGCAGTGCACATCCATCAATGGATGAATGAACCAGAGATCAGGGTGTGAACCAGGCTCGGACTGGCATATAGGACAATAGAGCAATGCCTGAATCAAAACACAAAATGCTAGCGTGGGCCAGTCTATTTGGTTAACGTAGGCCAGTTTGATAAGTTACTTCACCATGCAGTTAGTAGTTTTGACCAGTGTTACCGAATAAATATTCTTTAAAATCCACAATTTGCATCACATTTGATCAAAAACCTCCCCCTTGCATACTGCTCAAACAGTCTGTCACAAAAGCAATGAATTGCCACTTGCAACTGTGGGCCACTTTTTCATTGGTGCCCGAGACCATTGTATTCCTCGTTCAGAGTGCAAATGTGGAGGGCAAATGGCAGCATACACGCTTGTATGCTTCCTTTTTCCTGCTGTGCAAACGATGAAAGTTCAGAGGCGGGGACCTGTGCACGCCAAAGTGCATGCGTGCAGGTCAGTGCCAACGAATTACGTGGGCCCTCTATTTTATTTATTTGCATATTTAAAGCTCTAACACAGCCCACGGGCATCGAGGCGCTGTTACAGGAATTGGTCGTTGTTTAGTTGCGTAATTGACTCTAATATGAGCTCCCAGGGGGGTTTCAGGTTTTAACAGGTGGAGCTTGTGATCGTATCGAAACATGCATGTGCACTTGCTCCAAGCCCCATAAACGTTGCCTTCCAAAAAGTAACGCATTAGGCCAGCATCTGATTTTCATGCTCTCGTTAATGTACAGGATTCTATAGAAATCCTTTGTAAATGCCACCAGCGTGCATAGTTTGCAGGAGGCATTTACATTTGTTGGAACTATGAAGTGCAAAAATGCTTGTAAAACTGGGTTCATAGTGAAAACAAAAAATTCCACAGAGGGGACTGTAGTGCCTATAAGTGCACTTTCTCCATGTGATTTGCACTATTTAACATATTACTCCCCCCCCCCTTAGCGTCAATGCGCTAAGATTCTGGAAAGGTCCCTCACAAAATTATAGAATAGAGCTTGCTGGCTCTCGCACACGATGGGCACCCCAGAATATATACAGAGCTCGCATTTTTCGTATTTTCTCTTTGCTGTTTCAAAGCTCATTTGGAGCAATATCCTCTTTCATAGACATGGCTGACTAAGAGAAATGTCATCTCATCTAACGCTCCACAATACATATTCTGTTCACAAAGGGAAAATCAAGGACTACAAGTCCCAGAATGCAAAATTAAAACTTGGACTGGACTAGTGTCTTCTGAATGGAATGAACAATGTTGACTTGTATGCTAAAAATGAAACTCTCGCACCCAAGGTTTGATAGTATGAGCTTTCCGGAAAGAGAGCCATATGCCGCACAGTAGCCCGATGGCATACTACCGCTCATCAGTTATGCCCTCTTCATATGGCACTCCTTTACACACTCTTGGCATATACATTAATTACTTGTACCAACCAATGAATTCCTAAAAAAACAACAGATTCCTCTGTTTGTGTACACATCGTTTTTTAAATGTTGAATGTGCTAAGTGTTCCTAAATAATTCCTATATCGTTATGAACTCACATGATATTCACAAATTGCCATGAGGGAAGGCTCTTAAAGTTTCCTTTTTCTGACCCCTGAATAGTTTTAGCAACAGAATGCGTTGAAATGTTGGCATGTGTCCTTGCATCACCACTAGTAGAGGTGATAATCAAAAACATTAGGCGACCAATGTCAGAACTGCAATTCTATTTCTGTAGGCCCTGTTCTCAAATCTTGAAAATGTGTGGAAAACGTAAGTAAAACATGGCAAACCCCCAACACAGAACAGCACACATATTAAAACCACAGACTGAGAATGTGCATGCAGTAATGGGTGCAATTGCAGGGGAAAACATAGCCCGCAGCCCAGTCTGCATCATGTGTCATAGACATGTCAGATATAAATGCAGTTATTTAGATATAGTTCTCATGTGCGGCTCAGTTAAATTCGTTTTTAAAAAAAATCCTTTTTTCTCAACAGGAAAGAAACACAAATCTGCGTAAACATAGTGTGTGCTTTTATGTCTAGACTAGCTTTTATTATTTACCGGCATTTGCTTGAATATTGTTGGTGATACTGTTTCTTTAAATCGGCAGGAAATTGGGGAGCGTGAAGAGAGAGAGAGAGAGAGACAATGATGAAGAAAACGGTCAGGCTCCCAGTCATCAATCATCGAAACTGAATTAGATCATCCCAAATCGAAAGATTAAAAAAGCCGCTGGTAGCTTCCCTCTCTGACACCGTCTGACACAGGTGTCCATTTTGCGACAGACCCAGTAGCGTTATTGATTGAGAGGGCCCCTTGGAAGGCAGAAGCACTTAGTGGGATTCGAAAGACGTGTTATACAAAGAAGGTCTTTACAGACTACATCTAGTGAAGTCGCAAAGTGTATTTCAATGAGCTGCAAAATGGCCGTGCATTACTTAGCAACACGGGCGTGGAATATTGCCTTTCAGTATTGCTCATGAAGATGGTGTCAGAGCATCGAGAGCGCTTCCAGAGTTTTCATTGATATGCCGAATCCATCACCGCCCTTGCAGTTGCTTCTTGGTGGACTCTGGCTTTTGGGAATGCCTGCTCTCATTTTTTGTACATTTTCACACATTACCTAAAGGATTATAATTTGACAGGACATCAACTGCCTTATTGGCAGTAAGACCAAGATTCTACTCATCGGCACACCTGCTCCCTCCTTTCCTGTCACTCTCTGGCCCGCTTCTCTTGGCCCACTTCCTGCTCCCACCTGTGAGGCTAAAAACCTGAGGATCATCTTCGACTCCAGACTCTCCTTCTCTCCTCACATCTCTGACGTCTCTAAGAAGTTCCCTATCAGCTGCACCTCCTCAGGGGTATTCTTCCTTTCCTCACCTTCCCCCAGAAGCTCATTGTCTCCAGAGCTCTGGTTCTCTCTAGGCTGGACTACTGCAACAGCCTCTTTCTAAATATGCCTGCTTCTACTCTCCGCCCTCTGCAACTCATCCAGAACAGGACTGCAAGACTTATCCTTGGCCTCAAGCCCAGGGATCGTATCTCTCCAGGACTGAAATCTCTGCACTGGCTCCCATTGGCTGTGGGGATTAAGTTCAAAACCCTCTGCATTGTCCACAAGGTCTTCTGGGGTCTGGGGCCTCAATACCTTCAATTCTCTCTTCCTAAATATCTACCTTCTCAAGCTCTTCGCTCATCCACATCCAACTCCCTCAGTGTTGGTCGCTTCTCCAAGCAACGAGTTGGTGGTAGATCTTTTTCTTCAGCTGGGGCCTCCCTCTGGAACAGCCTCCTTGCCTCCTCTAAAACTTGAGGAGAACCATCTCCGGTACCGGAAGCACCTCAAAACCTTCCTATTTGCTTCTGCTTTCTCTCCTCCTCTTCCCTGCTGAAGTCTTGGTTGTAACTGCACTGGTCAACTGGCTACCCTCTGATCTCAGGCACAGGTCCCCTCCCCTGCCAATTGCACCCCTGCACTGCCTCCCTGACATCCCCCGCACTTGGGGGCTGTTTGCTGTATGCCTACAGCCCCTTGCCAGCACTTGACACCTGATGTCTGCACTTACCCTTGCACTTGCCACCAGCTGGCCGCACTATTACTCATCGCTTATTTATTCTATTTACTGTCGTTCCCTTGCACTGCCCCGTCCCCTTCCCCCTGCACTTTTCCCCTTCCCCCTTCCCATGCACTTGCGCGATCTGAATGTCACTAGGCCTAGTAAGATTGTTGTCTCTGTCTTCCCTATGTTCCCCCCCTCCCTTGCCTCATTGCACCTTGAAACACTTGTCTATAGGTCTGTTATAAATACCATATCATATAATTTCATAATTTTCACAATTCAAGAGAATCTGCAACAAGTTTGTCTTCCATACTTGACCAACATGTGGGATCCTCAGCAAATCACAAAGTTTCCCTGTGAAAAGGTTAACCTATCTTTCAAATATAGGGGTATTTAGAAACTTGCAAACCACCACTATTAAGCATTATTTAGAAACTAGACAATTACTTTTCATAGCCTTTTGAAGAAAATGGTGATTTTTCAAAATATAATCTAATTTATTGGATGCATGGATTACTTTTTACATGTCACGACACATTTTGTATTTTGGACCGAAATGCTTGCCATAAAGAATTCTTCCATTATGTATTTCAGATCCTCTCCAGAGCATTTCTCCAGGATTATTTCGCCAAGGTTACAGATGATCCTCGATTTTGGCATAAGCACTCTGTATTTTCACTGTGGTCACACTGATCGAGAACATCAGTGAATTTGAGCGCCATTTCTGTCCTATTTATTGAGTTTCACACGACCTAGTGAGGTTTATGGTGGGTCCCAGAAGGTATACTATCATGACTGTTCACGAGGACTGTATCCCATTGTCTATATCAATCAGTTTATGTGTAAAACCTAAAAGAAACGCCCCCTCCAGGATTGTGAAAAATGTTCTGATCAAAGGTTGATGTCCTCCACTTTGTATTTTATTGTATACTGAACTGAGTCTAAGAGCTAGTTTGCAAAGAATGCAATGTACCGCATTGTATGCACAAGAGATAACTGTGAAAAGTAATGGGAAAGCCAGAAAGGATGTGGGATTCCTTTTTGTACGTGTACATGCCTGTGTAATTTGCACATGTGTTGATTTTACATCTGTAATGGTTATCCCATTTCCAAACATGTGTATTACTGGCAGAAAAGAAAAGAGAGATGGAATAAAACGTTTTCTTCCCTTGGATCACACACATTCTTGGTGGATGCCAGGATGAAAACCCAGGTCTTCAGGTTGTACAACCATCACCTCACACACTATATCAAATCTTTCCCTCTGCCTTCTCTCAAGGCCACTCCAACTTCGATGGCCTTAAAATAATCCTCCAGCTTTACAGAGGTGACTCTTCCGAATTAAATTGCATTTGCCTTAACGTGGGCCAAGTAGGTATCTCTGAATTACATCACATCATCTGGGGATGAAAAGGTTGCCCGCCACTTCACACTGAAAACAATGCCGCACCTCATGCATCATAAAGCTTGGGGTTGTCTGCTGAGCCTCCTACAGTGGTGATAGTGTGTCTTTCTATACTGCTCACCATAGTGATGGTGAGTTTATGTCCCTTGGAGCGTGCTTCTGTTACTGGATTGAATTACACCAGAATACATCTGAGACCATATAACTGGATAAACTCAAGAAGATGGCAAGTTGCTGTTTTATTAGCAATTTTCTAAAACAGGGAGTTTACAATGAACATCAATGGAGGAACACTCATTCTCAGTGATTTCCACATGAAAAACAATTATATACACTCTTCATGCATCAGAATGACATCACGCTATGTGGCAATAGTAAAAAACCTATCAAGGATCAGGATTGCTTAAGGGACACGTCTAGATATACAATCATATAGGAGCTAGGTGCGTAATTGGCTGTCCGATATCAGGTGGACAACTCATGACTACCTCTACAAACATGTCATTTTAAGAAAAATCAGTTACACAATGTTTCATTGGTTTCCAATACAATTGGTTGGCATGCTTGTGCCATGTCTGGAACATTCGGTTAATTTAGCAGCACATTAGCCAAGATGCAGGTGCAAGTAGATCGGACATGAAGCTGCCCTACCAGCCAATTAGCCGAACATCTCTCATGACCCATGCCTTCTGCCATGACATTCTCTTTGTACTTGGCCTTGCAGAGTATTCTTGTCTGAGGAATGCAACGGGAGTGAGGGCACTCACTATTGTGTCTGGAACTCCAAGTTCAAGCCCTATTTTTCTAGCCTTGACTCACATGACAAGAGACCACGATTCTGCTGATTGTGAAAGCTTTTAAATGTTTTAAAATAATTAAGACTTGGCATCCTTTGTGTTCTTTCTTGCACCTTAATGTGAAAAGGTTCATCCTCCACACACATGTTACTCTTCAGTGTAGATAGCTGACCTTGATTTCTCAGTTCTTAACTTCAGGCCAGGCAGCCTCTCAATGAAGCTCCAACAACCTATTATTCTACTGCGACACAGCGTTTTAGTTTCTCTCCATGGTTCTTTGGCTTACTTATTTCATGATACCAATGTCCAGAGTCTGTATAATGGCGGCTCCGCCTGCATTATATTTGCTACTTGTAGCTAGCCTATACAATGACTTGATCTATCTTCGTTCCAGCGTCTGTACATTCATTATACTTCTGATTTCTGCAGCACTTGTTAATGTGTAATCTTCTTCCTTTACACTTTTAAGGTTCATTCGATTCTTTACTTTGTCATTTCTACTCTAGGATCCATACATCGCTGTCATTCAGTATTTCAGGACGTTGTGAACACTTTATCATGACATCATCAGTTCATTTTCTTATTTTAGCTCTTTCTCATATTTCGTTCAGGGAGTTCCTCCTGCAGGCCATCATCAACTCGAGGGTACATTCGGTATGGTTGTCTTAATGGATACCTTCTTCCAAATGCTCACTCTAGTATTGGTACAATAGATGGTGTTATACAGGGCATGGTCTCATGTCTCCAATACAGGGGATTTTAGGGGGTGGGATCTCCTGTGGATGTGTACGTCTCCTTGTCTACAATGCCTCTGTTGTGCCAGTCAGAAACTAGTGGACTGATATACCCCACTAACCATCGCATTCAGCCAAATGATGGCCTTGCCCTGTTGGGAAGCACATTAAAGGTCGCTGAAATTAAGCAGATCAGTTTGACTGGAAATACAGAGTGTATTTAAAACTCTCGCATTTAAACTCTCTCAAAGGCAGTACGTCAGTATTTTACTCCAATAATGTTCCAGGAATGGATCATTTTCCTTTTCTAACATCAGACCCAGAAACTTTGCAGAAATGGGCCTAACCCAGACCGTGAGAAACATCATGGTGGAGCCACCTGTCAAACCATTGTTCCTAGTTAAAGCACCACATAGACTCTTCTTCCTGCCATGCCCTACTGTCCCTTATCTCTCTGCAACAGGGGTCTGCAACATTTGGCACTTCAGATGGTTTGGACATTCATTAACTAATGTGGATCACCACAGAAACCACGGTTGAAGTGAAGGCACTAGTCCCCAGACAATTCCACACAACAATAATGCTGAATCCCATTATAATAAACACCAACCAGATATGTAATGCATACCAACCTCAGGGTGCCCCCAGCCTATAAACCAACAGACCCAGTGCCAAAGAAAACAAAAGCCATAACCCGCAAGCAAAGCCCCTTTCTTAGGATCTGCAAGCATCACCACATTGGTAAAGTAAATAAGGAAAGTGTGGCTTTTTAGTACAGCTGGTCCACTCAGAGACTCTTAAAGCACTAATTGAACTTGATAACTGTCATATTCCAGTTGTAAGGAAAGGACTTGAATAAAATGGTGGTACATCAGAGTACGAGATATTGTCGCAGTTCTCTGGAGAGATGGTATAAAGCCTAACCCGTCAATTCAAAGTGAAAAAAGAGAAAATAACTCCAGGATTCTGTGCCAGTTAATAACAGACAAAGGAATTTTAACTGCTTTATTCCGTCAAGGTGCCCTTAAGTGATAACACATGTTTCGGCTCAGCAGATCCTTTCTCAAATCTGGGCTAGTAATCACGATCAACAGTACTGAACATAAGATGAGGAGTATGAGTTAATCAAATTAATCATAGACATAAACTCAATGCCTAAATTCTTTTTAAATTCATAACATATTGTTGTAAACAATTGAAAATATAAAGTTGTTATTAGTTCTAAAATATCATCAAAAAACTCTACACCCAATACATCATCAGCAAGTTCAGATGCTGAATCTGATCCTGATAATCCTGATTTGGAAGTTATAAAAGACAAACAAGACAAAGGGTATATGAACCAAATCAAACAGTACAAAAAGGGTAATTGAAATACTATCCAGAAAATGGTCAGTTTTCAATTGCCAACACCAATAAGTACCCCCAATCCAACTCATGGAGGAGAGGAAGGAGGTGGGGGAGGAGACAACGGGAGTCGAGAAGCAACTACAAACAACCAAAGACAGACAAGGGCTAGTTTGAAAGAGGACAACAGGACCAAATAGTGGAGGATGTAGTGTTGAATCTCTCAAAGAGAACAATTACAGAGGATGAACGTAAATTATTGAACAACAGACTTTCATTTGCGCCTTCTAGAGACTTGAAAGAAGTGGACACACATATTGATTTATTTAAATTCATACGAAAACTCAAATTAAAGAAATTCTTCGCTACAAAAGCACCGGGAGACTATGTGACAAAAGAATTACCACCACCAATCAGTGACCTAACAATAAAGGATACAGAAGACACACTTATATTACGGCCATTGGCAGAAGATGAGAACTTTGAAATGCGAAACCTAATACATGAATTACGAATCCAACCAGATTGTCTAACAACTAAAGAACTCAAAACGAAATCAAAAACTCCCGGACGTACGCATAAGGGCATAAGAAGGATGCCTCCAGAACATTATAACCTAACAATGGGGGAAAGAAAAGCACTTAAAACCTTATCAGGCGATACATCAATAATGATGAAAGAAGCCGATAAAGGGGGATATATTGTGGTAATGAATAGGGAAGACTATTTGCAAATGGCATCAAATCACCTCACAACCCTCGGTTGCTACAGAAATCTAAATACAATGGCTCGACAAGACATCCTTGCGCAAATTGAAGAATCCATTCTAAATTGGCACAAAAAAGGTCTAATTGCTGATGATGAAAAAACATATCTAATGGTCAAAGATCCGGTGACACCCACTGTGTACTTTTTACCCAAGATTCATAAGCATTATAATACTATACCAGAGGGTCGCCCTATCCTGAGCGGTATTGGGTGGGTAACGGAGAATCTCTCAGAGTATTTGGATGGAATACTTAAACCAAGAGCAAGCCTTGTTAAATCATATTTACAGGACTCCTCTAGCGTTATAAGCATGTTACAAACATTTGAATGGCAAGACTCTTTCACACTGGCCACCCTAGACATCAAAGCATTATATACATCTATCCAACACAAATGGGCAATAGCGACAATTGACTACACCTTCAAGAACGATTCTGCTTCATATTTTCAACAAATAGAGATGCTCAAGGAAATGTTGCAACTGACACTGGAATCTAACTTGTTCACCTTCAACAATTTCATATATCAACAATTGAAGGGGGTAGCAATGGGGACTAAATACGCCCCAGCGCTAGCAAATCTCTTCATGGGTATGTTATAATAGCAAGTAGTATATCAAGATCCAGGGGGGCGTGGCTAAGCAGCCATGGTTAAGACACGCTTCTGACTGTCTCCTGCCGATCCATATTGATCCTTGGGTGTATGGGCACCTTAACCCTGAACATTCGCTACCTGAGATAGACCGGAGCCGGTGGGAACACTAGCTGCATCGAATGATGGAACTCCGCTCAAAATTCATCAAGTATTAGAGCGGCTACTGCGGAAATTGTGCTGGCGGTGGAGGACGGCGCTCGGAATTAAAGATGGTGGCTGTGCGAGCTCGCCGAACAAAGGAACGGGAAGACTGAGAAGGAGGGCTTGCTGCGCACCTTGAGGGGAAGCATCCTTTGTCAGCCGGGAAAGCAGCCCAAGCGGCAACGTGAAGTGCCCGAGTTGTGCTGCTGCGGAACGCAGAGGAGTGGCCACCTCAGCTGAGGCTCTGGACCGGGTACGCATGCACGGTGGGGGTGTGTCCTGCCCTTCATCGCTGTGTGCCCGGCACATAGGACACAGATGGGCGGCGAAAACGGGAGTACATGTGCACTCCACAGACCCGGCAGCGCACAAGCACTCTGTGGATCTGACACAATAGACACAGGACACTCCCGAGGGGCCCTGGAAGTGGCTGTAAATAAAGCCGCAGCACCCGCCTGAGACTGAGAGGCAGCTGAGGCCAACAGAGGGCCCCCAACGTATGGCTAGCCCGGCGGCTGGTTAGGAAGACTGCAGGCCTTTCTGGTCTACGGCAACATGGCTAGGGGCCAGCAAACCTCGCCTTAAACTGAGGGGATGCCAGATGGCAGGATGACATCCAAACTCCCCAAATCCAGGGGGAAGCAGCCCACAATGGAAGACTTTACCAAGACCCCGCAACAGGCGGAGGGGGTGAGACCAAAGGACAAGATTGCACCAGAGGACACCACTCCAACGCGCTTTGACCGGCAGATCCTAGAAGCAATTGCAGACCTCAAGGCCACATGGGAAAGCAAGCTAGAGGCAGCCACTGCCGAACTTAAGGCAGCGCTGGAGCTCAAAATTGGCGCAGTACAGGAGGAGGTCATCTTGCTCAGATTGGACGTGCGGAAAAGGGCGGAACGCACAGATGAGCTGGAGAAAGAAGTGACCATAAACACGACAGACCTCTCACGCCTCGGAGATCCACATCCTGAAGCAGCAGCTGAGCAACCTGGAGAACAGGGCAGAGGAGGCCGAAGGGCGCGCCCGAAGGAACAACGTGCACATAGTGGGCCTTCCGGAGGGGGAAGAAGGCCCTAACCCGACGGACTATGTTGAAAATATGCTGTTGCAGGAAATAGGAGTTGTGGTCTTGACACAAGGCTTCGCGGTGGAGAGAGTACACAGAACCTCTCGAGGCCAATCATCACCAAGATACTGAACTACCGGGACAGAGCGAAGATACTGGAATATTTCTGGAAGGGGGGCACCATACAAAGAGCTTCTGCGACCATCTCGGCATATCCCAACTACACACTTCAAGTGCAGAGGCGGAGTCTGAACTATGGGACAGTGAAGAGGAGGTTGCGAGAGGCGGGGATGCGATACATGCTGATGTACCCAGCTAAGCTGAAAGTGATCCACAAATCCAAAGTTCTGTTTTTTGAGAGTTCGGAGGATGCGACAGATTGGTTGGAGGGCCAAAATTGCCCGGAGGGAGCGGACGGCCGGAAGAAGGATGATACGGACAAGTGATGCCTGATCCCGAGACCGAGGTGCTGTACATATTGTGACTCTGGGACTTGATTATAATACAGTGTAGAGATGTGTTGATTCTCAGGGGCGACAAATTCTATTGTGATATGGAGGATGCACAACGTATCATGGTAATTAACAGGAGACAAATAGGAAGCACTCTTAACCCCAACAGTTAGGGCGTTAGTTAGGTCACCAAAATATTGGTGACACCCTGCCGGGTTCCCGACCTCAGCACTTTGAGGTGGGACCAAACGCGGGGGAGCCTGAGATCCAGGGATGGAGCTGGGCATTAGTTGGGGCATGGTTGGGGGGTGGGAGGGAAGGGGAAGTGTGCAGTGGGGAACAGTTGAGTTTGTTGGAGGTGGGCCGGCTAGTTGGGGAGTTTAAGTTGGAAGAGGGAGGGGTACGAGCCCAATTTAATTCTGATCGGGACTGGAACAGTGACCCGGGAGGGGGGGAGGCGGTACATACCTCGCATGGCTATGGATAGTCTCAGAATTGTAACTTGGAATGTAAGAGGTCTCAACAGTTACCGGAAAAGGAATAAAGTGATGATGTACCTGAGAAGGCTGAAAGTGGATATAGCATTACTACAGGAGACCCACCTTACCATGGACAAACTAGAGTTAGTCAAGAGAAAGTGGAGGGGGACCACCACAGGAGCCACATACTCAGCATATGCGAGGAGGGTGGTCACGTGGATAGCACCTCATATACCATTCCAGCTGCTTCAATCCACGCCAGACCCAGATGGAAGAATGCTAGTGGTGCGGGGGATGCTGGAGAACAGGGAGGTGAACATCGTAAACACATATGCTCCCAACCAAGATACAGTGGCCTACTACAGGGCCCTCTATGATAAAATTAGCCACCTAATCGGCAGCGCTACCATCTGGGGAGGTGACTTCAATTGTACATTAGACCCCAGGATGGAAAGGTCCGACAAGAAACTAGAGAGACCCACCCCAGCGGTGAAGGCACTATTGGCCCTCCTGCGGTACTTTGAGCTAGAAGACATATGGAGACTGCTGCATCCAGGGTACAGGAGTACTCGCATTACTCGGCCCCCACAACCTATACACTAGACTGGACTATATGTTTGTGACCTCGGGGATAGCTGCGGAAATGATAGGTTCAGAATACAAGGGCAGAGTGCTTTCGGACCACTCCCCCTTGGTGGCGGAGTGGAGGCATCAGCCCCCCAGGGCGAGAATCCCGATGTGGAAACTCAGAGCTGAGGCTTTGCAGGACTCGGGGTTCCGAGAGGATCTAATGGAGGCTATTACCGAGTATTTTGACATTAACACTGTTAGTGTGCAGTCAGAGGGAACCCTATGGGAGACGTTCAAAGTGGTAGTACAGGGCGCGGCCATATCTAAGTCCAGAGGGCTCCAGGTGGGCATAGAGCGGGAGCTACAGGAGACAGAGAGAGAGAGCTGGAAGAAATAGTACAGAAGGGGATTACCTCACAGGAAGATACGGCAAGGGCAAACCTACTCCAGCAGGCTAGCAGTGGGCACTGGGACAGGCTCTGCAAGTTAAACTACAAAAGATACATTGAAAGGCAACATGCAGGGGGAGATAAACTGGGCAGGCTGCTGGCATGGCTATACAAGAATGAAACGCTGTGTTCAGTGATCAGGAAGATAAAGGATGAAGATGGCCAGGCCTGGGATACCCAAGAAGGAGTCAATGAGGGGTTTCTTAGATTCTACAGAGGCCTATATGAGGATACGGGGGAGGAGACGGGGCAGGAGACCCAGGAAACTTTGGAGGACATAGGACTGCCTAAGCTTAATGACCAGGAGGTGCTCCCCCCGCTGCTCGCCATGTTAAACGAGGTGTTTGAACAAGGGAGGCTGCCAGAGTCTCTCAGGGAAGGAGTGATAATCCCGCTCTTAAAACCAGGTAAACCAAGCTCGGACTGTGGATCCTACCGACCCCTGTCCATGCTCAACCAAGACAGCAAGATCCTTACGGCTGCGTTAGCAAACAGGCTGCCGTTGGTAGCGGTATGCAGGGAGGACCCTCTATTGACAATAGCGATCCGTAAATATTGGGAACCAATTGGGCTTGTGACCCTTGGGGATGTATGGCAAGAGGATGAGGCACTAGACTTCAGAAAGTTGATGGAAGATACCGGGGTGCACATAGGCCAACATATTACCTATACAAGAGTCATCAAATGGGTGCTGGACAGATGGTCTGCGGAAGTGCTAACCGAGCAACCAGATACGGCTATTGAGACATATTTCGGAGGGTGGGCATGAAATATCGCACATATACAAGATACTGATGGCCAGGGTGGGTAAGGCGGTGCTGCAACTGAGGCAAGATTGAGAGGAGGAGGTGGGAGAACCCTTGCTAGATGGACAATGGGACAGAGTTCAAAGGTACCACAAGCAGGTGTCCCGCAACGCAAGGCTCCAGCAGATACTGCTATACATCACCCATAGGGCATATATGACCCACAGTAGGATCACCCGGTTTGGGAACCCAGCGGTACAAAAGTGCCCATGGTGTGGGGAGGCGGAGGCTGGGCTGATACATATGTTCTGGGATTGCCCGGAGGTGGGTAGATTCTGGACAGAGATTAAGCTACGCTTAGCAGAGAAGGGGATTGTATTGGAGGTGGCGTCAGTATGGGCATGTATGCTGGGGGTGTTCGCCAGACCGCGTAACCTGAAGCACATTAGTAAAATGAAAGACCTGGCCCACATCCTGGCCAAATGAAGGATTGCAATGTGCTGGAAGTCTGCCCAGCCCCCCAGAATAGAGGCGGGGTGGGCGGAACTCCTGAAATGGGCAAACACAGAAATGACAGTTTGGTATGACGCAATCAGCAGAGGAGGGGAGGAAGAAGTGGGACCCCTGATAGAATGGAGGCAACTGGTTACCACAATGGTAGGTACCCCCCCAAGTGGGTCTCAGTGAGGACAATATGCAGGAGACGAGTGAGTAAAATGAGATACGTTGGCGGGTGGAACGGAAATAGGGGCTCGAGTTAAAGGGATAGGGGGGAGGACCGCAATGTTTGATGTATGAACACAATGTAGCAGACTTTTATGCAAATGTCCTCAAAGTTGTAATGTTTGGTGTGTTGGTTAATTTAAAAAAAAAAAGAAAAAGAATAATAGTATATCAAGATCCAGACTACAATACAAGAATTACATTATGGAAAAGATATATAGATGACATTTTTCTTATTTGGGAAGGAACTGAAGAACTCTTCCTAGAATTCACAAACAGACTGAATCAGAACCTTTTTGACATCGAATTCACGGGGGAAAGTAATGCCAACCAAATCAACTTCCTAGATCTCACCATCAATGCTAAAGAAGACCATTTAGAAACTTGGACATTCAGAAAGAAAACTGAGGTTAACTCGATATTACATGCCAGAAGTTGCCATCAACGCACGACTATTCATAACAAACCTCTGGCAGAGTACATCCAAGCAAGGCTTAACTGCCAAGAGCAAGATAAATTTGAACAGGAATGTATACTTTTGAGAAACCGTTTTAAAAACAGAGGGTATCCAACAAGTTGTGTGAAAATAGCATTTGTGAAAATAAAACATCTCAAACAAGGAGATACTCTACTAAATAAGACAAAAACACCAGATGACAAACCAATTGAAGTGACGTTTGTAACCCAATTCAATAAGGATCATGACAAAATTAAAAAAGCCTTACAAAAACATTGGCATCTACTCAAACTAGATGGACATTTAACTAAATTTGTAGGTGACCAACGCTCTATCATCTACAGAAGAGCTGATACCCTCAGATAACTTATCAGTTCATCATTGTTACCAGACATCAAGGAAACCAAGCGACTAACATGGTTAATAGTAGATGATACTGGTTTCAGAACCGAAACACGTGTTATCACTTAAGGGCACCTTATCAGAATAAAGCAGGTAAAATTCCATTGTATGTCATCAATTGGCGCAGAATCCTGGAGTTACTTTCTCTTTTGTCACATTGGTAAAGTAACCATCCACGGCTCTTACTAACCATCCACAACCCTTTGTACTGCAGTTACCAAAGCAACTAGAAAACACAAAGATGGAATAATTGCGCTATGTAAACCCAATAACACAGTACAATGCTAGATCCCAAGAGCTTATTTCATGGTCTTGTCAAGTTTGGTAAGGGACACAGAGCTTATTCATTGGCCATCTTATGCTAACTTTCAGATCAACTTGATTGATACATTGCTAACTTCTGATGAAGTCTAATTTCCCCGGTGTTTAAGTAACACTATACTCCCAGTGAGCACGGCTACATATGTTTTTTTTTTCTTCCGGTCAGGCAACATTAGCAAGGGAAATATTGCTCTTCCTCGTCCATCAAATGTTGCCACTCTAGTGCTCAGACGAAAGAGCACTTAAAGCTGACCACTCTGCTTGAGCACAGTCCGCTAGAATACATGCACTGAAAAGAATAATACTCAGCCACTGGCTGATGAAGGAAATGTATCTAACCATTGAACCCGTAGGCCCTTTTAAACAAGGTAGCGCTATCTGGGATGGATGGGGATTCAGATCTTACTCTTGCATCAATAATCAGACCGACTCAGGAAGTTGGCAAACTGTAGCTGTTTTATGAATAATGATCTAAAACAGGGAGTACAACGGGCATCAATGGACGCAGCACAAGCATTCTCAATGTTCCATATGACAAACATATATTTTAGCAAAAACTAGCCAACACTGACATCATGCTACGTAGCAAAATAAACAAAAACCTACAGGGGTTTATGATCGGCTTAAAGGAAACATCTAAGTATACTTTCTATGGGGGACTGGACTGTGATTGGCTCTCTAAGGTCAGGTGGATAGCTATGCCCACCCCTCGTACAAGTCATCTTCTGAGTCATAAAAATACACAATGTTTCATTGGCTTTCAAACTATAGGGCTCTTCACTACGTGGCCCTCTATAATTGGTTGGCACCCTTGTACCCTTCTGGAATATTCCACTTGTTAGCAGCACGCAAGCAGGTACCGCAGGTACTGGAGGGTTGTACTTGACCATGCCTCCCCACCCAATTAGCCCATCATCCATCATCATCACTCCTGCTATCTGCCATTCAATTAGTCCTTTGAACTCGGCCTTGCAAAGGATCACTGTGCCAGAGAATAAAAGGGAGCATGAGCATGGCCTTATCTTCTAGTCTCGGTGTAGCTCGACCAAAGTTTATTTTCATCTGACCATGTGACAGGAGACCGTGTTTTTAGCTCCTTCTTCACTTTTAACACTATTAAATGAATAAAACCTTGCACTTTTAGTGTTTTTCCCTTACAGCTCAACAGGAGCCCGTCTTGCTTATCACATTCATTGTATCTTCTCAAATAGATAACCAGGTTCTTGGCAGCCCCAACTATTGACACTGGGCCAGACAAGCCTTCTCAAATCTTCCTTCAGCATCAGCTGTTTTCTTGTACTGCGCCATACTTTCAACCCTTCTATTCATGGGGTCCTAGTTTGCTAAAATGCATTGTAGAACATCCAGATTCAATACACACACACACATATATATATATATATATATATATATATATATATATATATATATATATATATATATATATATATATATATATATATATATAGGCAGCACTGCCTGCAGTCTTTTCACTGTGTATAGCCAGCCTCGTGATTACTTAGTCTACTTGCGTTACAGCATCTGTACAATAGTAAAATGGCTTGCATTTTCTTCAGTGCTCTCCGCACATGCAATCTTCATTTTGCTCACGAAATGTTACTCGACTCTTTACTTCGTCATCGGGATCTATAAGGTTTTTATACTTTCTTCATTGGCATTTCTCCTGGGTGCGTTATTTCTGCTTCATGTGATGTCACCAGTCTTCTCTTTCATTCATCTCCACACTTCTTCCGGAACTTCCATTATAAGAATGCCATTTCTCTGCAGGTACATCATATAGGGTTTTCTCAATGGAAACCTTGTTTTAAGGACTCTTCATGATATAGGGGCCATTGCTGGTGTTGCACATGTCGCAATTTCCAGTTTCCAACATATGGGCAGAATGGGGGCGGGACTTTCAGTAGAGGCACTTGGCTCCTCCTCTACACTCCCCCCTCTGGTTGATTCATCGACCACTCTCCCATCAGTCTTCACATCTAGACATTCTCGTATGAAAAAGTGCTTATTTGGAGTACATATGTTCATACATACAGCTTTCATGGATTCTGCTGATTTAACATGCTCATCAACACTCCAGGTCATGAGACTACATTGTCCATTCGGGCTGGAGTAGATCCATCTTCCCACACACTTATTGTGGTTCCCTTAGGTGCTAGAATACTTGCTTCTATATATTTTTTTTATTTCTTCATCTGTCAGCTCTTTGAGTCCAAACTCTGACTCTACATCAATCATGATCTTCATCCCTACTGATTTCTTTGCTGTCTTCTTGCATTGTGTTATGATTATTCTGATCACACACAATCCAAACATAATCATCACCAACAACGCTCCAAGGAACTTGAAGATAGTCACCATCCACTATGTAGCCCATGAGAAGATCGACGCAAACCAGCTGTTAGCTGCAATATCTTCTACTTCATCTTCCATCTTGATGTGCAAGTACGTCAGCATAGTTAAGGCTTCTGTCAAGGTCCCATTCTCTTCATCATGAGAAGGTATGAATGTGCAACATGATTCTCTGATTTTGGCACAAACACCTCCATTCTTGGCTGTTATCATGTCCAGACATATCTATTCTGAAGAGTCATCAGTCTTATGGCTCTCAGTTCTTCTTTGATAGTGTTGAATACCTTTATGGTAGTGTTGATCGTCTGCAAGAACTCCCATCTGGTAATCTGTAACCATTTGGCCTTCACCATCGTCTGGATCCATTGCATGAAGATTGTCACGAATACTGCTGAAGTTTGACTGAACAATCTGTGTTCATATTAAATAGCATTGAAAGCTTCTATCCATTTAGCTGAAAAGTAGTTCTCCCTAAATTCAATTGATCGCCTCTTTCTCAGGTGTGCATCTGCTTTTGGAAACTCTCCAATGTTCAGGTCTCTCTTTGGAATCACCAATGCTGGAACATGGACAATCACTGTGCAACACAGCCCTCCCCAATCCTCTGGCAACTTCATGTATGCTCTGGATCCACAGGCCAAGTAGCGGTCCATTATCACTACTGTTCCATCCTTTATTCCTGGTACATCGAAGATTCAACCACACTGCTGATTCTCTCCAACTTTTCTTGTGCCATTGTTTCTGAAGCATAGCTCTGCACAAGCTAGAGGCACTATCTGCAATGGTTCCCCTTTGTCATTGACCCATGTCAGCACTTTGCAAGCTTCAGTCAGAGGGGTTTGCATCCCTTCTCCACACGATCTATGATTGGCTCGTAATGTCCAGTTACTGCCACCATTTTGCATACAGCTATGCCTTCTTCCCAACCATCTGGAGAAAGTACTGTTCCCCTGATTTGCATCTGGCCTCTCTTCTTGCAACTTCGTATTTCTTCATCATTCTTTCCTTGACAATTGAGATTTTTATTTATTTCCCATCTGATTCCTGCTCCCATCATTCCAGTCTGTTCGTATCTTATCACATGATCTCTGGTGTGTGGCTTCTCTCTTGTCTTTAAGTCTTGCATATAATTATCTTCTTCTGTAGCTGTCCATTCAGTCACCCATACCAAGGATGCTGTTCGACCCTGTAACTGACCTCTTGTATGGCAGAGTGCAAGGTGTGTCAGGCAATGAGCTCTCTGGACTGCTATTTCTATAGCTATGAATATCTTAGAATTCCCGATAGCATAAGGTAGGAGAGCACAAACATAGCAACTCTCCTTAGAGGGTCTTTTTCCCACCTCTTTCATGTGCTGATACCACACGTTATTCTCCAAATGTGTTGTGCAGCCTAGATAATTATTTAACTTATAAACATCTTCCCTTTTGCTTCTAATAGGTCTTCTTCTTGTAAGGAGGGTGCGCGTATAATGCTCATGTAGTACATCAATAAGGGTCCTTCCTACAGGGGGAATCATAGGAACACTTGTCAGAGACATGGGTGACCTCACATGTGTCACTGGTGTAGGGATAATCACTTACGGCATTGGTCTTTCTACAACAGATATTTCTGTACAAGTCACTGGAGTAGGAAAAATCAAAGGGACTTCTACCTTACTTGGGCCAATGAAGTAGACAGTATGGATTAGCAAAATCAGAAAAACAATAATAAATGATGAGCACGCATATATTATGCACCTATACATGAGACCCAACCATTAGCGATTCTCTAAACGCCATTGATTTTGCTCATTTTCCAGAGCTGCATCATTCTTGACAGTCCACATTATGCCTGTCTACTACTTTAAAAAAGGAAAAAAATCTCTTTAATCAGTCAGCCTTGTTAAATGCTCAGGAATCTGCAGGATCTGTTCAATTATTGCCATAAGTAACCATCTAATTACAAGGCCATTTTCAGGATCTTGTAAAAACACACATATAGTAGTACTATGCCAAACAAGAGCAGGATAGACGTGGAGTATGTATGCAAAGACAGCGAGAAGTAGTCTATGGGCGTCAACATCTTATTGAACCATGAGACTAACCAGAGAGAAACTCAGTGAGGAATGAATCGGGAAACCGCTCCCTTTTACAGTCTTCAAACTCGAAGTATATATCTGGCATATTTAGCGCATCAACACTTTCTAAAGTCCAATTCAAAGATTCCTGCAGCTCTGAATTTAGCTTAGCACTCCTGCTAAAATAGCTATAAAGAGTGTCCGGGCTTAGCCACAGTCCAAATGCATACTTGCATTTATTTAATGAGCAATCTTATCGCGTTTCTTCCTCGTCATCGATCAAGTCTGCAAGTGCTGAACTTATCTTGCTTCCGAATCAATGGTTGGGGGTGCATCAGTCTCACCAGCATATGGCTTCACGTCGCCCAGGTGTATCCAGGCGCGTCTTTCTTGGACTTTCACTTCTGAGGTGGTGACATTTTCGACGATAATTGGTCCACTAAAACGGGGCTTGTGCCACTTACTTGTGAAGTTACGCACTAGAATTGAATCTCCGATAAATATTTTAGGTTCTGGTAATCATTCTTGCAGTGTGGTTGCTGAATGGTCTTCATCTGTGTCCTGAGACTGACACCCCTTGCTCTTGAGATGACCTGAAATAACAGAGATACTAGCAGTCATACAGGTGAAATACACACGTAACTCATTTTCTAACATTTCTGCAGTCATCTGGGCATCACTTTTGCTTGTCGATGGAGGAGACAAGGACGTTCTCATTTGTCTCCCTGTCACCAGCTCATGAGGTTTGAGGTGGCGGTCCGACCCAGGCTGATTCCTTAATGCATGTAATGCAAGGAGCAGGCAATACAGACATCCCTTCTTCAGTGGCAATTTTAACTTGGCAATTCTCTCTTTGAGTAGACCTTTGAGACTCTCACATATCCCATTCACTTGCGGGTGATAAGCAGAAGTACACCTGTGTTTTATACTAAGCAATAGGCTAATCTGTTCAAATACTTCATTAACAAAATGGGGCCCATTGTCGGATCTTAGCACCTCACAAACTCCCCATCTGGGAAAGACTTCCCAGACTAAAAACTTTGCTGTGCAAGTGGCATCAGGGTGTGTACATGGACTTGCTTCAATACATGTTGAAAAGGGCGCATTCACCACTATCATATACCTATATCCACTACATACTTGCAGCATATCAACATAGTCAATATATAAATGCTGAAAAGGACCATTGGTTCGAGGAATCAGTTCTCTGATTGTTCACAATGTGTGCCCAGCGGTAAACCTTTGACATACGATGCACTTTATTACATAAAATGCTACGTGTTCTAACAGGTTTGGTACAAACCAGTCCTCTGAAATAGCTGCTGCAAGGCTTTCCCTAGTTAAAGGGGCAGGGTAGTGCAGCTGTTCAAGCGCTACCCTTAACAAGGCTACAGGCATCACCGGCTTTCCAGTGCTGTCCTGTCACCACAATGCTTCAGATGGGGATACAGAACACCCACTCCATTTCCACAATTCTTGCTCTTCCTGTGGTGCACCGCCTTGAGCCTCCATCATTTGTGTTCTTGACAAATGATTAAACCCTTCATTTGCATTCATAATCATGACCACTTTTACCTTTACATCTGGAGTATAGAAAATTGAAATATCTGGGGAATATGCAACCCTTTTGACCTCTTCGTCTGCAGCTTTGTTCCCATGAGAGATAAAGTCAGTTAGCTTATTATGTGCTGCACATTTAATTATTATGATGACTACTGGGAGTTGTAGTGCCTTAATAAGCCTGTCCAATAATGCTGCGTGTTGGACTGGAGTGCTGTCTGCTCGGATATACCCCGCCTTTTCCAACGTGCTAGCCCTGCATGTACGGTTGACATCACATAGGCAAAGTCACTGTACACTGTTACTTCCTGTCCTGCATGTTTCTCAAGCGTGAGAATAAGAGCTATCAATTCTGCCACTTGTGCTGAAAATTGAGACAGTAGTCTTGCACTCACTGCAACCTCAAATTCCCCATTCGCTCTGTGCCTTACCACAGCTGAACCTGAATGTCTTTCCCCATCAGTTTAATCAATTTTTGAAGACCCGTCAATAAAGAGAATCTCCTCCCGCTAACAAATTCTCCTTCACTCTTGGAATATCATCATATAACTCTTTGTAATTAGAGCAATCATGTACCTGCTCACTCTCTGCCATAGGCTCAGCTAGAAATGTGGCAGGGTTCACTATTTTACACCTGACCATTTTGATCATTGGATTCGATATAACTACCTTGTATGTGGAAGCCCTCTGAGATGTTAATGTACCGTTAGGTTTTTCCAAAACATCAAACAAAGCATGTTCAACAAACAACGTCATAGAACACCCCATCAGAACATTAGTAGACTACTCTATTTTAGAAAGCAGCTGCTGCCAGTGATTGTTCACAAGGAAAGTGCCCTCTCATAACTGGATCCAGAATCCCACTATAATATGCCAAAGGTTTGTACCCCAATGTAGTCCTCTGTGTTAGCACTGCTGTCATGACTGTCCCATTGGTATGTGAAAATAGGAAGAATTCCTCATCATAGTTGGGAATTCCTAAAACTGTAGCTGTACAAATTGCTTTCTTCAACTCTTCAATCCCTCTCTCCATTTCCTCAGTCCATTCTATTATTTCCTTATTTACTTGTCCTTTCTTTAAAGTCTGCAAAAGGGGTCTTGTGTATTAACTATAATGAAATACCCATGCTCTAACATAGTTGCATAATCACAAAAACTGCTGCATTTGTTTTATAGTGTGAGGTTTTGTTGTTTTCATAATCGCCTCAGCTCTTTCAAGTGTGACTTTCTTGTCAGATCAACTGGCCTGTATACAACACTTCTTCTTGACAATATTGCAACTTCTCCTTGTCCACTTTATGTCCCTTGTCTGCTAGAATAGTCATTAACTAAATCAAATCTTGCCTACACTCATCTTCTGTCATGCTACAAACCAAAATATCATCTACTTACTGCAGCACAACACTTTGCAAATTAATATTGCTTGGGTCCATCTGTAGGACCCTATTAAAATTTGATGGAGACTCACAGTACCCTTGGGGCAAACGGGTGCTCTTCAGATTATTCTGACAAAATGTAAATGATTTAATGTCTTGGGAGTCTTTATGAGACAGGATTGGGAAAAACGCATTTTTCAAGTCAATTACCATGAAATATTGTGCCTCTGCTGGGATACTACATAAAATTGTCACTGGATTCGGAACTAAAGGAAACTCTGCCTCTACAATCTGGTTAATTGGACTCATGTCCTGGATAAATCTCTACAACTCCCCCTTTGATTTCTTCACAGGGTACACTACAGTATTACACAGTGACTCTGATATCACTAAAATACCCAGTTCCAGAAGGGCTGATATAGTCTTAAAGATACCCTCATCCACCTCTCGAGACATTGGGTACTGCCTTGCTTGAGGTAAAATTGCTCCTGGCTTCAGCTTAATCTTAACCTCCCCTATCCCTTTCAATAGGCCTATGGCATCGGGGCCTGCAGTCCATTAAGAACTTGCCACCTTTTCCAAATCTTCATCAGAAAATGCTGGGTGCTGCCGCACTATTACCATTCACTGTGGGGTTTCTCTTCTCTCTATTCTGATCCAATATGTAATACTCATCTAGAATACTACTTTATCATCTGATGGATCATCTCTGAACATGTCTTCATCTGTGACATCAGTCAATCCATACCCTTCCCCATTGGCAATCACTGTTCTCCATTGCCTGCCCTCGTCATCTGTTCCTTCGAGCATGGCCAATTCCCCTCGCACCATGGCTGCATTCAACTCTAGGGGAATAGTCTGTCCCCCCTCTTCGTCCATAGGTATCTGTGGCCTGAACTCATCAGGTATTCTCATAATCTTTCCCACTAAGGCGGGTAGCCAAGTCAAGAAAATGTGAACCCCATAAAGAAAGACTTCTGGCTCTAATGGCATTCCTCGCAGAGCCATTTGCCCTTTAAACACCAATATAAATTTGTCCACGTTCATATAGTGTATCCCTGGAGTAGAACACACTATGCCATCATCGGTAAAGAAAATCGTCATATTAAGCTTCATCATTAAATCTCAGCCTAGAATGATAACTAGTGTCTGCCGTGAATACAATAATGGACAGACATGTCACACTCCCCTATGGAGACTGGTAATTCATCAGTAAAAGGAACTCTTTTTGTAGCTCTCATGATCACTGGCCCAAACACACAAACCCTGCACCCCCAGGTGATGGAGGCATGGAGAAATGCCATGCTTAATTGTCCATTTGGGACAATCAAGCACAGGGACCAACCCAGCTGGACTCAGTCCTGGCGCCTTTGGCGCCAGGCTCATGAACAAATATGAGCAGTGACATTATTTTGGTGTAAAGTACTATATTCCATATTCAGGAACTATTGACATGCATTCAGTCCGGGCGTGGCTGCTGAAGAACTAAGAAGCACGTGCAGCATCCTTTGGGAGTGGCAGGATGTGGCCAGAAAGCAAATGCTAAAGGGGCATGGCCGGGACTAGGCTATATAAGCCCGCCCAGCCTTCATGCAAGCGTTTTGCGTTATTCTGCCAGAAGGCAGCGTAACGCTCACCGCTGCTTGGGTGCAGATTCACCTTTGAATCCAGCTCCAGTGATTCAACTTACCTGGAATCTGTTCACTTCTGCAACCTCGATACTCACCTGGGAACCTGTTTCACCGGAAGCTCCTCAACTCACCTTGGGACCAGTTCTCGCCTGTAATCACCTCCATAGTGCGTGGCACTCACTTTCCATCTCTGCACCTCCCGGAAAGCGAATCCTGGCCGTGACACTGCTGCTATCTGCTTTGCGCGTCCGTGAATGGCACCTTCAAGGAGAAACAACAGACAAAAGTCAGACTTAACAGAAAACCTTCACTTTATGGTCGTGCTCATTGCAAACCTTGCGCTTACCCTTAAACCAGCTCTTACCGGTGGTCGGAACGTCGCAAATCCTTTTTTCTTCGTTCTGGCCGCATATCAAGTCCCAAAATCACAGCTGGGTCGCACTTTCGCCTGTGGAGAGAAAGCAGAGAGGGGGAATTGTCAAAACTCGCAGATAAGGACAATACTACAATATTTTAAAGCGAGAAAAGACTTTACAAAATTGAAAAGGCACTTACCATTACCAAGTGGTATCGTCGCAGCTGGACTGCGCAACCACTACAGAGGTCAGTGAAGTAACTCAGCCCCATATACAAGCGCTCCTGCTGGAAGAAGCAGGACGGAGAGCTCATCATCCATTAATAACAGGTGAGCCTATGGGACGGTGCATGGAAATCATACTGTGGGAAGAAGGGTTCAAAGGACCCCATAGCAATAGGCAGACAGACTGTCGTTCTCTCATACCGATGCAGGAGCAGTTCCACCGATGACCACAGACAGCAGCATATCTGCAGAAGGGGAGGCCTGACTGGGTGATCAAAATCCAGGGAGGGCTGCAACCGTGCCCCATCGACCCCGCAGAGACCAGGTGAGCATAACAGAACTCTGCCTGGGCGTTTGGCCCAATTACTAGGGGAATTACGGGCTGAAGTACATGCTTCAAGGCAGGAAACCAGTGCATTAAGGAGGGATCTTACTGTAACTCGAGAAAGAACCGACGACTTCGCAAGACAGATGCTACAGGCACAAGCAGGGCAGGTTCCCTTGCCGGGGATAGCCCATTCTTCCACGCCACAGCAGTCAACACCGGTGCAGGTGGTCCTTCCAGGAGCAGTGGCTTTAGCCCTGCCCGAATGCTTCTTCGGTGATCCAAACAAGTTTGCCATATTCATGAACCAATGCCACGTTAATTTCTTGTGCAGGCCAGGAGCCTTTCCTAATGATCAAGCCAAAGTTGCATTCGTACTCTCATATCTAGGAGGCAACAGGGCGGACTGGTCAATATCATTGGTCACTCAAGACGATGCTTTGCTTTGGAACTTTCAAGATTTTCAACATGAGATGGAAAAATTGTTTGCCCGACATACTCAAGGACAAGCTCTGGACAAAGAATTGTTGTCTCTCAGACAGGGGAATCAAAATCTATTAACCTACATTGCAAACTTCAATTGTCTCATAGCCCAGACCAACCGGCCAGAAAAAAAGAGAACCACGCTCTTTTATCGTGGGTTACATGGAGAACTTAAGGATGTGTTGGCTCAAGTTGTGAACCCACCTGAGGGGTGTGCGGACTACATAGACCGGACAGTGCAACTTGATCATAGGTTGCAGAATAGGAAGATGGATCGAGCCAGAACAGAGGTAAGGTTATTTTATGTGCGACCCCGTGAGAACCAGACCAAATCACATGAACAAGCTGAACCAATGCAGATTGGAGGTTTACGGAGTACCCTCACCAAGGCAGAAAGGGAGAAAAGGAGACAAAAACAGCTCTGCTTGAACTGTGGAAAGGCTGGACATTTCCTCTGAGAATGTCCGGTGAAACCACCTAAGAAAGTAGTTGGAGCAACAGACAAAACCGAAGAGGAGGAAGAACAGGACTTGGGAAACTCCACCACCAGGCAAGTGTAGGGGTATGCTTGTCAAGCGAAAAGAAGGAATCCCTGAAGACCTCACATCTAGTCCTCCCGGTACTCATGGTCAACCACAAACAACCGTCAAAAATACATGCCTTGAAGGCATACATTGACAGTGGAGCTGTGGGAAATTACATTGACCAAGATCTGGCTATACGAATAGGCCTTTCACTTCGACAAAAGCAGAAATCGAAAAACGTCACAGCAGTGGATGGATCCCAGCTATCATCCGGGCCTGTAACGTAATATACCAAAAAAGTCAAGCTTGTGTGTCAGGATGGCCATCAAGAAGACATTACCTTTGATCTCATCGGTGCTCCTCAGTTCCAGATGATATTAGGAATGCCTTGGCTGGAAACTCTCAACCCTAGGATTGACTGGCAAAAACAAGTTCTGACCTTTCCTCAAGACTGCGCCGACACCTGTTATCATAAAGATTTCAGTAACCTGAAACCAAGGAAGGGAATCATACTGGGGCTCATGGGTTCTCTACCACCTGAATACCTGGATTACCAAGATGTTTTTCAGAAAGATCAACCGAACGTCTTGCCTCCACATAGACCTCATGACTTCCAAATCGACCTAGTGCCCGGAGTCCAAATCCCCTGCAGTCGGATTTACACCTTAACTGAGTCGGAAAACCAACATCTCAAAACGTATCTGGATCAATACCTTGTTAACGGCTTCATATGGCCGTTCAAGTCCCCTGTCTCCTCGGCTCTCTTTTTCGAGGTGGGCGACTTAAGAACCTGTATAGATTATAGAGCACTTAACCACATCACAGTAAAAAATAGATACTCGCTACCACTTATAGCTCTTGAATCAGGTGAAAAATGCCCAGATTTACACAAAATTGGATTTACAGGGAGCCTATCACCTTGTGAGAGTTAAAAAGGGGTCGAATGGAAGACAGCTTTCCACACAAAAAACAGGGTTTTTGAATATCAGGTCATGCCCTTTGGGTTATGTAACGCCCCCATGGCGTTCCAATATTTTATGAGCGACGTACTTCGTGAATTATTGGACGTTTGCGCACTCGTCTACATTGATGACATTCTTATTTATTCAACTTCCAAAGAGGATCATGTTGGTCATGTTCGAGCAGTATTGGTGAAACTTCGACAACATCGGCTATTCGCTAAGTTGGAAAACATTTTTTTTCCATGTGACAGAGGTTGAGTTTCTTGGCTTTATGCTTACACCACGAGGTGTACACATGGACACGCGCAAGGTGGACGCTATTCTCCAATGGCCCTCACCAACATCCACAAAAGGAGTACAAAGTGTGCTCGGATTCGCCAATTTTTATCGGCGGTTTATTCCCAGGTTCTCCCAGATAGTACATCCTATCACCTCCCTTCTGAGAAAGAACAAGAAATTCCATTGGTCTTCAGAAGCAGAAAAAGCTTTCCAGGAATTGAAACTAGCATTTACCTCAGCACCAGTTCTCCAGCATCCTCAACCAGACCTATAATACATGGTTGAAACAGACACCTCCAACTTAGCCATGGGGGCAGTATTGTTGCAATGGGATCCCGATACAGGACACTTACATCCCGTAGCATTCTGGTCCTGTAAGTTTTCAGCTCCCGAGGTAAATTATGCGATCACGGATAAAGAACTGCTAGCGATCAAAGCACCATTCAAAGCTTGGAGACATTACCTCCTCGGAGCAAGACATACAGTCACTGTCATCACAGATCACTGCAATTTACAATACTTAAAGTCCGCCAAAGCACAATCATTGCGTCAACTTCTTTGGGCACTCTTCTTTGCAGAGTACAATTTTATCATCACCTATAGGCCCGGAGTGCGCAATGGGAAAGCAGACACTCTATCACGCATGAGTGAGGAGAAAGAATCTTTTACCCAGTTAGAACCTGTGGCCATCATTCCTGAAAAAGAATCCAGAGCACAATCGCCGCAACCACCTGTTTAGATGACTTGAAATCCGATCTCCAATCCCAGATGAATCAAACCACACAGAAGGAATGGTTATCAAAGGGAAACCAATACAACATCGAAAATGACCTACCATACTTTCAAGGGAGGCTAAACATCCCATACAAAAAACAACAAAACCAAATAATAGCAAATTACCAAGATTCTTTAGTAGAATGGCATCCTGGAATAACCAAGACTCAGGCTAAAATACGAAAAAAACTATTGGTGGCCAACTTGGAAAAAGGACATAGCCCAGTTTATCACAACTTGTGGTGTCTATGCACGACTCAAGTCTCAAAAACAAAACCGAGCAGGTTTACTGCGTCCATTAATGGTACCACCAGCTCCTTGGCATACGTAGTCAATGGACTTTATCACAGACTTACCTCCTTGCAACAGATATAACACCATCCTAGTTATCGTTGATTTGTTCTCTAAAATGGCCAATTTCATTCCGTTAAAAGGACTCCCTACTGCTTCTGCTCTTGCCACAGTATTTTTGGAACAGATTGTTAAATTGCACGGTTTCCCCTTGATATTAACATCTGATACTCAGTTTGTGTCGGCACTCTGGAAAAGATGTTGTAGAATAGCCAAATTCGACCTTCGATTATCTACAAGTCACCACCCTGAAACCGATGGTCAAACTGAATGGACCAATCAAACTTTAGAGCAATACTTGATATGTATGTTACAACAAACCAAAGAATCTTGGAAAGACATACTTTGGCTGACCGAATATGCCTACAACAATTCCCCTTACACCAGTACAGGACAAACTCCATTCTACACAGTGTACAGTCCACATCCAAGAACATCCATTTTTTATGCACTTGACACCTTGGAAATACCAGCAGTGACAACCTTGCACAGGACCATCACTCGAGTTCTTCAAGAGGCAGCAGAACATTTAACCAGAGCGAAAGAAAAGCAGAAACAATTTGCAGATTGACACTGAAAAAGAAGCCCTGAATTATCAAGTCGGAGACAAGGTGTGGTTAGCATCTAGAAGCAGGCCCTTCCGCCCGAGGTACTTAGGAACCTATTCTATTAAGGCTGTGATAAATCCTGCTGCCATGAAATTAGAACTACCTCCTAATATGTGAATCCATCCAGTATTCCATGTTTCACATCTCAAACCAATGAAACCAGGTACTCGAATCAAAGCACCACCAGAACCCGACATCATAGAAGGAGTACCAGAATACGAGGTAAAAACTATGTTAGACTCCAAAGTAGTGCGGTCTAAATTGTACTACCTCATAGACTGGAAAGGGTATGGACTTCAAGGCCGTACCTGGGAACCAAGTGAATTTGTTCACGCTCTGCGACTGATTAAACAATTCCACTGTAACAATCCCACCAAGCCTGGACCAGGAGGAATACCACCCATGAGAGGGACCTTGAGAGGGAGTGCTGTCATGATCACTGGCCCAAACACACAAACCCTGCACCCCCAGGTGATGAAGGTATAGAGAAATGCCATGCTTATTTGTCCCTTTGGGACAATCAAGCACAGGGAACTCAGCTGGACTCAGTCCTGGTGCCTTTGGCGCCAGGCTCATGAACAAATATGAGCAGAGACATTATTTTGGTGTAAAGTACTGTATTCCATACTCAGGAACTGTTCACATGCATTCAGTCCAGGCGTGGTGGCTGCTGAAGAATTAAGAAGCACGTGCAGTATCATTTGGGCGTGGCAGGGTGTGGCCAGAAATCCAATGCTAAAGGAGCGTGGCCAGGGCTAGGCTATATAAGCCAACGCAGCCTTCATGCAAGCGCTTCGCGTTATTCTGCCAGAAGCCAGCGTAACGCTCACCGCGGCTTGGGTGCAGATTCACCTTTCCAGTGATTCAACTTACCTGGAATCTGTTCGCTTCTGCAACCTCGCTACTCACCTTGGGACCAGTTCTCACCTGTAATCACCTCTGCAGTGCCTGGCACTCACCTTCCATCTCCGGACCTCCTGGAAAGCGAATCCTGGCTGCGACACTGCTGCTACCCGCTTAGCTCGTCCGTGAACGGCACCTGCAAGGAGAAACAACAGACAAAGTTCAGACTTTACAGAAAACCTTCAGTTTACGGTCACGCTCATTGAAAAACCTTGTGCTTACCCAGGGGTCGAAGTGTATGAGAAGAAGTAGTGGAGCTATGTTCCCTACTGGGGTGCACCGCTCCCCGGAAACCACATCGCCACACCCCTCCAATGCACAATATAAACCCCCAAATGCATGCGCCTGCAGCTTAAAGGAATGTTCAGTGCACTGCACTGAAAGTGCAAGTTTCAATGCTTCCTACACTTCGGTTTCTTTTTAAAATAAAAGTAAAGGAACGGTTGCCCTCTCATATACATGAACGAGTAGCCCCAGTGTCTACTAAAAAGAGAAAGATTTGCCTCCTATATTTACATCAACCCTTGGTTCCTCTTGGGGGTCTGGTGTCACTGATAGTACTGAACACATCAAGTCGCCCTTTGAGCTGTCCTATTGTCCGTACATGCTTATCCCAGTACCCGTAAAAGGACTTCCCCCCCACCACAGTGAGAACCCCTACAATAGGTGTCAATATCTGTCCAGTGTTTGCATTCGGCTGTATCTTCATGGGTGTGTGCGGGTTCCGTGTCCATTCATCGTGCAATGTTTTTTTGCAGGGTTTTTTGCCACGATTTTTTTAATGAAAAAACCCATCACATTTTTTAAATATTATTTTTGGGGGGGTTCCCCCCACAACCACCCCATTTTCTTTAATTTGCATCTATTCGCAAACACCCGCACCGCATATGTATGATTTACTAACCAACCCTAAAAAAATTTGATGGGTTTTTTGTAAAAAAATGTGTGCCAAAAAAACCTGCAAAAAAACATCCCGCGATGAAAGGACATCGTAACGTGTATGCTCTGACTGCCCTTGCGGCGGATTCAATGGTACTTGCTGTGGTTGCAATGCCTGTTGCATTTGCAGCGTTTGTGCTCGATACACTGTCTGATCTCGGGTAAACCTGTCCCTCGCTTGTGAGCTATATGCTGGAGGATAAGCGGTCCCCCTCTTGAGAATTGCCCATTCTGTACATACCCTTGGCTTCCACATGTTCACGCGATGTGCCCTGTCATTCCACATGTCCAACATACAAAAGGAGCCCTTCTGACTAGCCCCCCTTGATTAAATCCTTCTTGCACATTCTGATTGTCATTCTGCATATTCTGAAACCCTCCTTTTGTTATTTTGAAAACCACCCCTTTCTCTGTAGCCCATTCCTCTGCCTCGTAGCGTAAACCCATTCCCTCCCTGATCCATCTGGAGTTGATTATTCACCTGTGATGCACCCACCGTTTGCTACATTCCCCATCGTTCTCCGGTCGTCAGTACCGCCCCTTCTATGAAAAGAATCTACACTGTGAAAACCATCTTAGGTGGGTACAAAAAGACACATCCCGTCGCTTTTGGCACACTTTCGATCCAACAGTCTACCTATTCCTTGCCACGTGTTAAAAGGACCGTACAGGTGATAGTGCCACCCCAGAAACTGCTTCTGCCAGTGGACGAAGTGTACGGCAGCGTTCGGGAGCGGTGCTCCTCTACTTCTTTTAATTAAGCTTTACCGTTCCTATACTTTTATTTTAAAAAGAAACCGTTCCCGAATGGTTTCGTTTTAAAATAAAAGTGTAGGAAGCAGTTGAAACTTGCACTTTCAGTTCACTGCACTGAACGTTGCCTTAAACAACAGGCACATGTGTTTTGGGGTTTGCATTGTGAATGGGAGGGGGCGTGGCGATGGGGTTTGTGGGGAGTGGGGCAGACCAACAGGGAACATAGTTCCACTACTTCTTTTGGTACACTTCGACCACTGGCTTCTGCGTGGTATTTTGTCCATATACATTGGTTCTGAAAGCAAATCCTGGTCCATGTACTGAGGATTTACATCGTAAGTGTAGGGCTGGGTGAAAATACAATGATTCACCATTGGAATGATAGACCCTCCACACTGAAGGGATTCACTATCATAGACCAGCCTTGATGTTTGTACCTTTGCATGGGTATTTGTGTTACCTCTTGTGACCACACTGCATTTCCTCTGAATCTGATTTTAATGAATGGACTGCTTATGCTTGATCTTTGCATGGTATCACAGAAAATGTACACCAGTACAGTTGCACTTGGTACTAGAGTAACATGTCCCCTAGTGCATAGAACCTATTATTTCAAAGCACTTTTTCACCCGGGGGAAAAAAGGACTAGGACTAGGGAAAAGATTGCACTGGTGCAAACATTAATTGAAAGAATATCTTTTTTGCAATAGAACAAAGTTTCTGCAATACAGCCCCAGGTATTTTAATTAAATACTTGTATGGAATCTGTACTTGTTTCTTACACGAAGCTTTTGAATTGAATGGGTACTGGGCTGAACACGGCCAGCACCTGTTTTCATAACGAGTCTACCAACGTGTGGCCACTGAAATAAGGCCTTGAAAGCCACCATGTCAGGGAGGGACTAGCCATTTACTGCCATGAAGTAGAGCTTCACACTCGACAGTGAAGGCAAACGAGAACCAAGGCTGCAAGACTATTAAAAAGACATTAAAATAATAAAACAACACAAAGCGCGCTCCCATTGTGATATGACAGTCCCTGCAGGCGGCCTCTGCCACACCAGCAGCTGCTCCCCACGAGGAAGAGAATCTGAAAAGCATTTGTGGGAATATATGGGGATTCATTTTTTTTATATAAAGGACAAGTCTCCTGGTTGTCACAAAAAAGATTTCATATTCAGATTTAATTTTATGTATTATTTTTTTAAAAAAAATGTGTGCTTCTTTAAGAAAGCGAGCCGCATGAGCTCATTGCCAAGACCTAGCGGTCCCTTATTTATTGCCGCCATTAGAAGCCATTCTATCTGGGATTGCAATAGTCCCTAAATTACCCTAGAGGATGAGCTGAACCTGACACTAATGTATTATTTTTATCAGTTGGTTTTTGGACTTAGGCAGTCTTCTATTTTTTTTTATTTGTCTGCCTTAATTACTTTAACATCCAGATAATGGCTTGCCTTTATGCTGTTTTATGACGTGCATTTAATTTCTCAATTTGACAGATTGAGTTCATAACCTCTCATTTGCCAATATATTATGTGGTACAAATTCGAGGTGTATGGCCGGTTCCTTTCAAAGCAATCATTGCAGAGAATTAAAAAATACATAGTTTTATTCTCTCCCGCTCAAGCTTTCACCATTGTTATTACAAACTGTATTCTTCCCAGGCAAGAAAACCATCCTTATGCAAAAACTGCATTGAAGTTCAAGAGAGATGTAATGTTACATCATTATTTACATATTAACACCTGTCAATTTCAATCCAGCATTTTGATTTGTGTTTTAGTGAAACCTTTCCATGAATACCACCCTGCTGTCTCCCGCTATTCCTTCAGCAGGAGCCTGGCATGTATGCATCCCTCCTTCCGTAATTTTTCTGGCTCCATTCCTGAGTGACCCCCATCCACAAGTTAAAGGAAGAAGTATGTTTAAGAGGGCATGTTTGCTCCAAGCCATGATCCTGCATTTGGTCACAGTGAGACAGTCATTATCTTGCAGTCCAATCTAACTTCAATTTAAGTACTCATTTTCTTTCAAAAACCTGACCCCTCTCTCTTTAGCTGCCTCTCCTCCCTCTAATCACCTTGTGATATTTAGGCTTGTTGGTTCCTTCTGACCTCACTTGGTCACCTAATCCTCTTCCACTAATGTAGATAGCATGTGTGTACCTGCTAATATTACCCATATTTTCTACTAGCCGTAATGCACCCATTTACTTTTACTTTATTTCCTCCCTTCCCATCTCTTGAAATGTCTGCTTCTTTGGAAATGAGCAAGCTCCTCTCTAGATGTACTCCTCATTCTCCGCCCTCACTCTGACCGTCAACACACTCATTCTGGCCTACTTTGCTGGTTTTCAGAGTAGATCAAGGTGGGGACTTAGAAGGGGACCAAACATGGCGGACATCATCAGAAGCCTCCGGAACACCATTCCTTTCCTTTCACTGTTCTGATCTTGCCTGAATGACACGACCGAGTGGGTGGCCTCCTAACAGACCCGATGCAGGCAGTGTTAACCATACCACCCTGGATTCTGTCATTTTTCCCTAAACCCTGCAAATCACAATACCCTGCAATACGTTCAGCATGGTGGGCAGCAACATGTCATTTCCAGTGAAGTGGTTGATCAAGGCCAGAAAAGTTTCTAGACGATATCCCTCTGAGGTTGAAACACTTGCATGTTTCTCCCATCTCCATGTTGTAGACCCGTTCTGACATTATCAAATCACCATACTATATAATAAAAGGCCAGATGTATGTTTGGCTGAATCCGTCCTGCCCGCTTTACCTGTTCTCACCACTAGAGGGAGCTATTGCCCTATGCATACAACAATAAGACTTCAAGTTCACCTTCCAGGTGACCAAAATGTGTATTTCAACAATTATAACATACAATTAGCTGCAGAAAAGGGCCAAGACAGGGATACAACTTTAATAGCATACTTCAAGTTGCATACACTAAGAAAATATATACATTAAAAAAAAACATATAAACTGAAATTCATTTTCACTAACAAAATAAATTACATTTTTCTTTTCAATGAATTTATGTATTATGTAATTATTAATTGCAATATTTCTTGGTATGTATTATATCAATAATATTCTTCATGTACGTTTAAATCTTCGTTTGACATCAATTTATGTTATGCTCTCATATCTATTTCGAATCATGCTGCATGCAAATTGTATTGCTCTGACATCTCTCAACATTGTATATTTGAGTCCAAAACCTGTAAGTGGAATCCAAGACAACGAGGAGCAGATACAACAATTGGTTGTGTGTACTATGTTGAACTTTCAACGGATTCTGTGAGATTTTGTCTGAGGTTACTACACCGCCACGTAAAAAGGAGCAAGACCCTTTACAACAAAATGTTTTTTTCTATTAAAATATATTATGTTAAAATACACCACATAATATATTTACACTCTGAAAATGTCTTCTTTACGCACATTGTCCCATGTACACTGGCTTTTCCACTAGTTGTCATATAAGCAAAAGCTGGCTTCAATAATTGTAATTGAAGTACTTCAAAGTACTTGGTCGAGCCGGGAGGATAACTCAGGGGCAGCGTTTGTCTTGGAAGCAAGACAACGCAGAGCAACACAAGTTTGAACACCGGTCCCGCACAAAGATTAATTAATTAATAAGTAGGCACAGCAAAGTAGAAAATAGGGGTCATTACGGGTATGCTGGTCTGGAAATAAGGTGCCCAGTAACATGGGAATGGGAGTTTAGCATTAGTACGCCACTCATAATATCCTGGTACCAGGAAATATAGCAGCGGAAACATCGAGCAAGTTTGCCGGTAAGCTGCCAGTACTAGCGGCGGCTTACCGGCAAACTCGGAATGACCCCCAATGTTTCAAAAAGGAATTCACTATTCTCATTTGTAAGTTCAACGTCTACAAAAAGGGCACTGTTTTAGATTGTGCAGCCACAAAAGCTAATATTCCTGCAAGCTAAACAATGTTTTCGATCATTTTGCTTTCAATTGAAAATATAAGAGCAAATAGCCTCTATTTAGCCGTTAAAATCCATAAATATGTTTTATCCATTTCATTAACTGAAACACCTCACACAATTACCGACGGAGAATAGAAATGTAAACACGATCCCCAGGGCAGACATTTGTAAACAGCAAATGTTTCCTTGTATGGTGGACATGTCACAACAAGTCAAAAATTTTCACTATCTAGCGAAAGAACAGGCCAGAATTGTTGGCTTCGTCAATGCTTGTTCTCTACATGTCCAAACGCTTCTCCCATTGTACACAGCACACCTACAGGAAATTGCACCTTGACACCTACATCACCTAACATTAATGACAGGGTAGTCCTGTCAGTCGTCTGACTTTCTTCGGCTTTAATCCAGTACTCTCTATTTTTCCCTCAATGTTCATCTAAATCGTAAGAGCAGGAACAAAAAACAGAGCTTAATGTAACTTTCCGCCCAACTTGCACAAGATATTTTTTTTAATTCCGTGTCCCAGTACACAACGTAGTGTGGCCAGACAGCTCTATGACAAAGAATACCCTTTTATCCAGCTCTGGGCTTTCACTTCTAAATCAATGATTTCTGGGAGTCGTAGTCTTAGTTGTTTTCAATTTCCCAATAAGTACCAGGAAACCATTTTCAGAATAAAACAATTTCGGAACAGTGGTGTCCCATGAAACTCATCTGATCACCATAAAATGCAAAACACAAAGGGAAAAGAGCCTAATCTTGTTCTACAAGACCACCAACTAATTCAATTTTGCCCTTCCTCGTATAATATCCCTTCCTATGGCCCTTGCCTCCCCCTTTACAACCTCGACTCACAACTCTCTCTCTTCCGTGGAGTCTGTGGTTTAAAACTAGACACATAAACAAAAGACAAACCATTTCTTTTTACATAAACAAGCATTCATTTTGACAAGGGTTTTTTTTTATGGAGACAAATAACCTTTTCCAATTTCTTCCAGTGAATAAACAGCAAGTGTCCTACCCTTATGCATAAAGACCTGTTAGGTTTCTCTCCATTGCTGTCCCTGGGAATCGCAAGATACTGTGCCGAAAAGATATGCAGACAAATTTGGCTGATATTTTGCAGACATTTTTGTATGCACGGCTCCCCCTACCATGACACCCTCAACCCCAGCCTGGGAATTGTGGGAATTTAGTTATTAAGGATACAACAAAAATCAGTTTCTGTGTAGTCCCCATTCATTGTCCAGTGGTTAACCTTTTGCCGAGCTGCACACCGAAATCCGCTGGACGGAATTAGACCAGGTCCAAAACAACTTGGGAATGAAGCGTTGGCTCGCAATCCTTTGGGGTCTGGGGTTATTGCATCCAGTACTTATTTAAATATTTGATGGAGAAGGGTGGCCCCTTCTCCGAATATTATAGAGATATCTCACATGGTGCTTTGCAGGATAGAGGCTTTTCAGTAATGAAAATCTGTCATTTTTTTTTCTTATGCAAGAGATAGCCGCAATTATACCCGCGACTACCCGAAAACAAAAAAGCAGAAAAAGGCCCTTTGCAGCAGGAAAATCGACTACATAGCATGAGGCTAGATGTGGGGGGACACCATGTGGAGCAGGGGTCAGTGACCAAGTTAAGAGCACAAACGATTTCCTGTAATCATGGTTACTCTACAAGATAACCGCGCTACAGAAGAAAAGGCAAACAGGAATGAAAGTGTGTCACACGGAAACGAGTTTTAGGGGGAGGAATGGGAGAGGGCTGGGAGTTGAGGAGGTATCGAGGGGAGTGGAGAGAGCAGGCACAAATGAGGGGGTAGAGAAGTATTTTCCTTTTAATCGCTTTTCCCGATAACCGCAGGTATCCAATAACTAAAAATAACCGAGACTACCTGTGGTACATAGTTAATATAGCCGCAGTTATGGGGGAAGAGTAAACAAAAATGATTATTTTTCCAGCTACAGTGAGATAGGGGGTGAAAAAATGACCGGTAGTGTTTTAAACAATAAAGTGGCCACTTTGGCCATGGTCAGTGGCTTGATAATGTTGTACAATATACTGTGGACACGTACGAAGGCTGTGGCCACTGGTGTATTGGTAGTATTGCAAAATATACAGTGGGCACAGCTGAAGACTGCAGAAACTGGCCACAGCTAGTGGCCTGGTAATGTTGCAAAATATACAGTGGACACGTCCGAAGGCCATGGTTAGTGGCTTGGTAGTGTGGTGAAATATACAGCAGGCACAGCCGAAGGCTATGGCCAGTGTCACTGAAAAAAGCTATGGTATAACAAAGCCCCTGAAATTCACTGAAAAAAAACTTTTGTTAAAATGTAGTTAAGTTGCCCAAATCTATCGCAACAAAACCCATAAAAATTCAGCGCATTTGGGAAGAGATGACCAGCTTAACTCAGCGGATTCCCGTTGCAAAGCCCATGAGCACATACATATTGTAAGAGAAGAGATTTACAATGGCATACAAAATGGCATTATGGGGGACATCAACGGGAGCACCAAGTTAAGCCGGTCATGACTTGGCAAATTTGGGCAACCTAACTTACAATTTAACTAAAGTTTGTTCAGTGAATTTTTATGGCAGATGAGGCACGGGGTGTTTAAATGATTTGTCCAGCATTACACACTTTGCTTAAGTGGTGTAAAGAGGATTTAAGCTCAGTCCGCAAGTTAGACACTTCACCACATTTCTTCTCAGCTCTTGTTGCGCAACTACTTGTTAAGAGTTGAGTTTTGAGAGTTAAAATGTTGCACATTTTGTAGTAAAGACTTAAAATGACACACATTACATAACAAACAACCTGGCACTGTATAACTTGTTATAATAATAACTTGTATTCCTATATAGAGCTTCATGGCGTTTGCCTCCCACTTCTAAGCGCTGGAATAGCGGGTGCGATTATCCAATTTTTAATGTTGCTCATGGTACTTATAGAAGCACGTTGAGCAAAAAGAGTATGAGTGTAGCTTTATTGTCCCCATCTGAGTGGAAGAATACAAGTACCAACATACAAAGTAACGTGAACCTATAGACATACTGGCAGGGTTTTACAGCTGTACTTTCAAGATGTCAAGACAGTGAGAGAAAATGCACAGTACAGTTACCTGCTTGCAGTCATTGTTACAAACAGCATGCAGCTTGTTAGACACCATCTATTTTGTAATCATCCAACATTAGCACATTTTATGAGACTTGCTGAATAAATGAGTCACTCCCAATTGCCCATTCTCGCCTCCCTGCTGTGTCGCCATGCAGCTCCCACCAATCGCTTGCCAATTGAAATGCACTACTGATAACGAAGAGACATAGTACGATATCTTCCAGGCCAAAGGAAGATGTGTTGACCTGCTTCTCTATTTGGACTTGAAATGCAAACATTGAAAAGCAAATACATCCAAACAGGAGCACAGATCTTCCAGACAGAGCCCGTAAATTAATCTCCAAGCACTAGGAAGGTTGCAAAACAAGAGTGCAAAATGGTGTGAACTTAGCCACAACAGGCTGAACAGCTTTCATCTACAGATTGATATCTTTGTAAACTATCCCAGTATGTGAGCAGGGACATACACTTTTTTAGAAAAATAATAAAATAAATTGCGCCTAACAGCCCTGATTCATGGAACTTTTAATGCGGTGCAAAGTGAGCTTGCACTGGTGCAAAGTTGTTTTGCACTACCAGCAAAGACCCTTATTCACAGAGTGGTGCAAAGTGTATTTTTGTAGTGCAGAGTGACTTTGTAATCACCCAGCAGAAAAGAAACATTTGCATCTATCTTATTTTCAACATTTTCCTTCAATGGTCGGCCTCCATTTTGTGAGCGGCCTTCCAGCACTTGAAGGGGAAGTGACATCAGAGCAGAAGAGGAAGTGCAGTCTGCAAATCTACTATGGCAGTAAAGTGCAAAGATAAAAGGTTACACTTTATTTCCCTTTACACTAAAACCTTTAGATACCTAAAAATAACACCCCATCGATATTATTGTTAGTAGTAGATGTATCAGAAACAGTACTGCTGCTATGAGTGTTAGTATTAGTTTCAATACCATCAGTAGCGCAACTACTACAAGCAGTAGTGGCACTATGCTGAGGGAAAGGAGTAAGAAGCAAGGGATTGATTGTGGGGGGGCGAGCAGAAGGAGTGCCCCTTGTAAATAAATGACAGTGCAGACATTCTTAGCGCTGACGTGAGATAACTCACTTGCCACTCTTGCCTGCCACCTACACTGATCACTGGATATAAAATGTGGAAACTTTCGACGGCATCCGACAAGCAACGCTAATGTACTTGCACCCAGTCCTTTGTGTGGAGGTTCACAAGAGGGGATTTCAGGGTCAATTACAGAAGTCCCTGAGGATGAGAGGGCAGCAAGTGAAACAAGCTCTACCAAGGGAGTTCGGGGAGTTTTTCCCCAAAAAACACTTCATAGAAAAGAGTGCCAAATGGGGAACTACGTTATATACAGATTGTTATTGGTTACAAAAAGTCATGAGGATTGTCTGAATCTGGTATGTTTTATTGGATTGGTAGTGAGGATTGAGGTGTTGTCCTGGGTTCTTTGAGTTTTTTTTCTCTCTCTCTTTTTTTCTGTTCTGTCCTGTCTGTGGGAGTGTCTTGTATTTGTTTAGTGGTGTTGTTTTTGTGTACTAAAGATTTATGATTGGGTTATTATGCATAGGGAGGAGGACTTTATATTTCCTAAATGAGGTGTTGATGCTCTTGGTGTACTAAATTGGTATTGACATGTTTACCTATGTAACATTGTGCAATGGAAAACATATATTGTTAAACTGATCACAATTGTATTGCCGTTTTTTTGTATTTGAAATTACTAAATAAAAGTGAAAAAAAAGTCATGGGAGGTCTTGGGTAACTGAGGGACATGTTAACAAGCAATTTGACTCTTAAATGAGAACTGTTTTGATGGTGGTGGCCTAAGACACAAGGATGGGAATCCTGTGTGCCATTCCTGCACATTCTAAAAGATGCAGATTGGGGAACAAGCAAAATAGCAAAACATCTACACCTGCAGGTGCTGGGGTGTCTCATCGTCTCTCAATCCCCCTACCACAAGAGGTCTGCCTCATCTTCCCCCATTCATGCCTCTGTATCCATCAAGGCATCTCCCTCATCCTCCCCAATGCTGTCCAATTCTTTGGTTTCTCTTTGTCTCGCCTTCTCCAATTCGCACACTGCTTCCCTTCCCCCAAATGTGTCTTCATCTTCCCCGCGTATTCTCTCATCTTCACCCAGTTTTCGCTCCGTCTTCTTATGTGTATCACAGCCAGAGGCGTAGCCAGGATTGTCTGACTAGTGAGGCCTTACCATTTTGCCTCTCAGCCTCCGGCAGCATGCCACTCCTATTCCCCTAATTCTCCCATCCTCTTTGCCAAACTTCCTTTTCTCATTCTCTAATGTTTCTGGCATCTGCACACAACGTGTCCTTCTTCTTCACCCCAATGTGCCTCACATGTTCCCCCAATATTTCTTTTGTCGTCTCGCAGTCTTTCTCATATATTTCTACGATAGCTTTTGTTTTGCAACATTTCAGCTAACATTCACTTTTCCTTTTCTTTCAGGGACATTTGTTTTCTAGATTTTATATCCCCCCTTTCCCTGAGGTATAGCATTCTATACATAAGCTCACATTGTAACTAGAACATTGCAATTGGAAATCTGTTCTTCGTACACCTAGCCCTATGTCAACAACAGAAAAGATTGATATTTGAATCAATTTTGTACAAGAATAATTAAAGTCTGCAGTGTGTTTTGAAGTTCCTACATTTTCAATTGGTCATTCCTCAAAACGCCCAAAGGAATCCAGGTTTGTACAGAATTCACAGTCAGGTTTTGTATTCTCGCAACATATAATAGTGGTGCAATGTCCATCCCTGGAACAGCTACTTTTATTAACAGTGGATAGAAAATTAATTAGTAAATCTTCTCATGCATTCATTACGGCTTCCATAGGAGTTTCATTGCTATGGAAACTTATATATTATGTTTGTTGTCCTCAGAAAAGCCTGCTTCTAATTAAAATCATATTTTCCTGGGCACGTGATCAGAGCATACCCCAGTATCTCTTGGCTTTGCTTTCCGTCTTTTGGTTTCCATGCAGATCTACCTTCCCACTGTTTTTAGATGAAATTCCTTGTAAGCAAATGAGAGCATCATTATCCCCAGCTGTATTCTGGCTACTCTGCCCAGTTACTAAGTGACTAATCTGCCGTCCCTGCAATGACTAAGAATGGACGGGTTCTGTCTGAGATTGATGAAATGATCATTCTTACACATTTCGGAAATTTGGTATTTTTAGGACGCTTTTTTAGGCAAGGGTTGTTTTCTAGATGGTCGGTTCACCAGATTCATAGGTCTCATTTATTTTAGTTTCTCAGGAAAGCTATAAAAACAGAGTTTATTTTATAATGAAGCATATTTTTAAATACTCTCTCATTATATACCTTGACCTCCTAATACATATGTCATGGATTGTCACAAGTCTATCAGAGCAGTTGCAATACCTTCATTATGAGACTGTCATATCACCTGCAGCATCTTCTGTATAGTGCCAAAATTCCAGCAAGATGGTGACAGTGTTGTGCGCTACAAATAACCCAAACATCATAATATAACAGAAGTGATGTAGTCTGATGTTATGTCTGGAAATCAGAGTGCACCCAACCCCCCTTTCTAAGGGTCTGGCTCCCGCATCTTACAAGTAAACCTCTGTCTCCTGGAATGAAAAAGTCAACTGTAAAAAAAACGTATAGTCTTTGCTCTGAAATATATTTTGAAACGTCTTGGATGGTTTTGCAAAGGGTGGGGCAATTTTATGGCAGGGTCCCAAAGCTCTGGACTACATATCCGCAATGGCACTAAAATGGCTGAAAATGAAGTGATGATGCATGTCAGCACACATGCTCATATATACATTGAATTCATTGTTTTGATTGGGGCAGACGTGCATATTTTAAATTCCTTTCTGTCATAGGACTCCACAGGAATGGGAACACTGAAGCACCGGATAGCAGATAATATGAATTGGGGAAGCAATTATTTACTTTTCCTCTAATCAGTTTGTAAACAGAGGTGATCAAACTGCTCTGTGTAAATCAATGTTGTTAATCGAAACCAAATAGTGAGACTCTTTGGATAATTTTCGTCCTACTGTGCTTTTGGATAAGAAGGAATGCTGACACTTTTCAATAATCCATGACTGGATTACCATATCCAAATTGATGCGGTGTGGTCTCGCTGCATGTAGTGTTGCAGTGCCACTAATTGCACATGTTTCGTGAACTGCACTGTTGTGGAGAACTCTTTGGGCCTGATTTACACAAATGGTTTAAATGGGACTTTCCCATGTTAAAACATTGTTGTAAATCAGACCCTTTGTCTCAGAAGCAACTCTTTGTCTCATAAGCAACTCTTCGTCTCGGAAGCAACTCTTTGTCTTGGATGCAACTCTTTGTCCCTCAAGCTCTCTTCCTCGGAAGTGAATTGTAGTGCTGGGTGCTCATGGAGTGTTTTTTTTCTGATATTGCTTTTTGGTTGCAAGTGCTTGCTTCAGCTTGGATATGAATTATGGTTTTGATAACTCAGCTCAAGAAGCGTTTTTGTTCTGGTATGACTTGTGATTTTTACTGAAGGATATCTTCAAGTTGAATTAGACAAACATGCTGGTGTAGACAGCTCCCTGGTAATGACTGTGGACGAGCACACAGCATGGAAGCTCAGGCTTCAGCCTCCTGCTGCTAGTCATTTACCTTCTTCCTGCAGGTGAGAGTCTGAGAGAATCACACCTCCAGGAATGCAAAGTAGGGCAGGACAGCAAGTGGCAAGGGCAATGTGCAAAATTAATTCTAGAAAATACTAAATCTGACCTAGGAGTAGCGCAGCTATGTCAATCAGATGTGCCCTTCTATTCATTAGGTAACATTAGTGTCCCTCTTTGTGTATGATGACACCGGAGCACAGACCACAAACTGTCCTTTTCACAGTGGACTTACCGAAACAAACTCCTTGGGGGTAATTTTGACCCTGGCGATAGTTGTGCCGGTAAATACCGGCACGGCTGCTGCCGGAGTCATGAATTTTCCAGCACCCAGCAATGGGGACTTACCGGGGCATTACAGCCCTGGCGGTCCCGGTAATTCCCCATTGCTGGGTGCCAGAAAATATCACTCCTCATTCCCATTTGAGTCCCATAGGACTCAATGGGAATGGGGAGGCCGGATGCACCGGCACCATTCATGAATGGTGCAGGTGCATCCGTCGAGGTCTGCACGCGGGTGCCGTTCTGCCCGCCAGGTCAGACCTGGCGCGTAGTTTCCCGGTCTGGAAACAACGGCACCAGCAAGCTTACCGGTACCGTTGTTTCCGGACCGGGAAACTTATAATGGGGCCCCTTCTGTTCTTCACAGAACTCAAATACCAACATTCCAATGTCACACTAGTGTCTCTTTTTTTCCTAAGACATGTTTTTGAGTGCTTGCAAAAAAATAACAATACAAAATAAGTGCAGGAGCATGGCATGGTCCGGGATATCACATTGCTGGTTTAAATAGATAAGTTTAAAAGGAAGTAGTAGGCGGAGAAGAAGAGAATATTCAGAACACTGAGGCTTGTGGGGATTTGATCAGAGACAAGCCAAGTTTTAATCTGATGAGATCTGCAAGTTTAGTTCTCTGGTGTTTCTGTCCATAGGAAAGGCTGTCAGAATCCTTACCTTACCCAAAGACTAAGTTATGATATGCAGACATAAGCTGAGAGTTCCTTTCATAGCATAGTACTGTAAGCCTAAACGGCCAAGTACCAGACTGCCTACAGGTCTGTCTTCCAAAGTCAGTTTTGGCTGGAAATCCAACTGTCATAGATTCCCAGAACATGGATGAAAGTGAGGCAAAGTGGGCAAGGGCATCCGTCCAGGGCCATTGTATCAGAGATTTCTTGGTGTTTAAGTCCCTGCTAAATACAGTAAACTGACTTATGGATCAATGGCAAGGACCTTCACCAAAGGTGAGAATGGGGTATCTAAGATTTAGATTACATCTCTGGTACACTAGAGATGTACTTTATAAAAGGAAAAAGTTGACAAAAGAACACAACTACTGTAGATACTGTACTGTGTTAGAACAAAGAGAAACCTTGCAACACTTAATAGTGGAATGTGAAGCACTTTGTAATGTACACGCTAGATGTTTTGCAGACACTATAGTAACGCAGAGGGCCATGGAGAGTACTCAAAGGTGGCATTTACTGTTTTCAAGTACCCGCACAAGAATTCAGCTAGCCATTGTTCAGTATTTACAAATTGTACTACCAGGACTGGAAGCTTCAAAGGCGAAATGAACTACTTTCTGAGAGTAATGGAGTAAGTGACTGGCTGTACTAAGTAAAGAATGGTTGAGATAGTCTATTGTGTTAAATTCTAGTAGGTTTAATGAACTGTATGTATTTTGTGATAAATGAATTGGTTATTTGATATGTATGTATATAAATTGAAAGAATTTTTATTTTTATTTTTACCCTTAGTAAAATTATAAGTATATGTATATATGTGTTAAAATATTTGAAAAGTTGTTAAGACAACTAGAACAAATAATACAAAAAAAAAAGTAGGAATTCTTTTGGATTTTGGAGGGTTCCCCCTCTCCAAACCCCCCCTTTTTTTTATTCATACTTTTCCCTCAATCCCAAACTACTATTCCCATTCCCAACAACATATATATATATATAGTTTTAAAAAATGTGCTTTTTTTTAGACGGTTTGGCTTCGTTAAAAATTCATTTAGTTGTTTTGTATTCGTTAAAATCACTGCATACCAATTGCAATGTATGCAAACATACCAGAATATCAGTTAAAACATAGACACATTTTTAGAGTGCAAAAACAAGCATCCGTTTTTTTTAAACGTATTGCTTTGTAAGTCAGTTCATCTGAATGAAGGTGGACTTGTTCGTTTCTGCACTATTGGACACCACTGTCATGTCTGGCCTTGCATTGTCTGCTTGTGCTCCTCTGTAGCACCAGATCTAGATTGGCGAGTTGGTTCCAGTTACTGTTTGAGATTCTGTACGTATTGCAGGTATGTTTCAGTGTAGTTTTCATATGGTGCAGCGTCAAAACATGATTCCATCTGAAATCTTGCATCCTGGCCAAACATGTGTGCGATGTCACGGTCAATATCCTGTAGACTCATTTTGTAGAGTTATGGAAGTCTATTGGATTGTGAACATACCGTCTCTAATCAGTCTTCTGTTGGGGTGAAACGGCGCAGTGGCTGCATAGAAGGATCCTGTTGAATTAGATGTAGCCCGCAGATCATATGCCGATCTAGCTCTCCCTCTCTCGCTTTCTGTACTATTTCTCTGCCTTGCTTTCTTTCTCTCTCTGTCTCACTCATTCTCTCTGTCCCTTTCTTTGAGTGAAAGTCTCATTGTCAGGTTTGTTTGTTAGAGTCACCCTTGCAGTCGTTAAGAGCTGCACAACCAGATAATACAAAAAATCACCCTGGGGGGGGAGTGCAAAATCAGCTATTAAAAAATGAACATATTTAATTATAATGGCATTGCAAATTGGCTATTTTTAAACATGTATATCCTTATGACCATTTCCAGTATATATTGTAGTCTTAATAAGAATGTTACAATTGCCTTACTGTGAAAAGCACAATATCAAAACCCCAGACAAACCTATTTATTATTTTCTGATATGTTAGCATTGCAGTATGGATGGTCTGTTACACTCCAATTGCACTCTTTTGAAAACTTCTATGGGAAAAATCAAGGGCAGAAATAGAACCAGTGAGTGTTCCAGCCTGCTTTGCATAAAGTCAAAAAGTATTTTGGGGACATAGGAATGATCGTATATGACAAATATGCAAAAGGAGTTCATACTTGAATGACTAAATGCATAATGCACACTGGGTTTGGTGCTCATTTCGTTTTTCACCACACTAACACTAAAATGTAACATTGAACTGATACATACATATAGACACACACGCACAGACACTCTTTGAACTTGGCATATTCCCAGAAGATGATATAAAGGGATACGCGATTTCCGAATCTTTACCAGCTGTACCTATTGCGCTATCAATTATTAATCAAATCTGCTCCTAGATCTGTGTGGGTTTGCATTGGTTACCTATAAGTTTAAAATTGGGCAACATGGCACAGTAAACTTTTTACTGACCTATAGGCCACTGGGCCCCAAATGCAATGTTCTAGATGAACTCTCTGAATTTTGGACAGACCTCTTATTAGAAAACACAAAAGTGATTGTCCTAGGTGGCTTCAACTACTGGGCAGAAGTGATTTTGGATAAAAACGTAAGGCACCTTTTCGATACCCTGCACAACTTCAATCGGTCACCTCTTGGGTTTCTAACTAATGATGCGCGTCACACACTCGATCAATTATGCGCATGGACATCGAATATAGTGGTCCCTCCACCACTATTGCTATCCTGGAGTGATCACTATGGCATGCCTTTCCAAATCCCTTTCCCTCAGACACAAAGCACGTTACCCCCAGGTAACAGGCAAATACCATCTCGTCAATGGAATAATGCCACTAGACTATCCGTCTTGAACCTGATTGCCTTGCAACCAGACTCTGAGTTGTTCATTGGGAGCAACAATCCTAATGATTTGTTTAGGAAAGCCTGAATGGGTAATTACTGCTGCTTCAAATGATATTCTATCTCCTCGGATTCTAAGTAGACCATGCTTGGCTTGTCCACAGAAACAGAAACTGTTCAAACCTGATCTCAACCTTTTTCGGCGGAGGGTTAAACACTTGGAGAAAAAATGGTGAGCTCTGACAGTGAGGATGATCTCTGTTCACTGACGCAACTCCAATTAGGTAAAACAAAAGTAATAATAAAAGCTAAAAGGAAATCATTTGGGTCATGGAATTGATAGTGCTCCCGCTATGTAAGGACTCAAGCGTTTCCTATATCACTCCCACACAGTGTCTTGCAGAGCAACTACTCATACACTTTGTTGGAAAGATAGAAAAAAATCAGACCAGGCTTAGTCAGCATAAACTCGACTGGTGCTGTCCAACAATGTTGTACCGATGCAAATGAGCTTTCATCCAATACTATCATGAATGATTTCATTGAATTTGATCAACAGGACATTGTATGCCTCATTACCTTAGCAAAAAGATCAGACTCCCCTCTGGACCTAGTACCACCAAAACACGGCAGGATATAAGCCCAGCCTTCACTGACAGCATTGTATCAATCTTTAATGCCTCAGGGTTGTTCCAGCCACTTGCAACCACTCGGTCACTAAGCCTCTCCTGAAAACACCTTCCTTAGAACCATCTGAGCTGTCTAATTAGCACCCCATCACTGAACTACCATTCATTTATAAAAAACGGGAACGATTGGTTGTTCCCCAAATACAAAAAGCTGTTGAAGCAGGACACCTGCTACACAGAGCGCAGTTTGGCTTTAGACCCATGCGCAGTATGGAACTCATCACTTTATGAGTCATTGACCATCTTAGAACTAAAGCTGATAAGAACAAGATGGGAGCCCTAATCATGCTGGATCTTTCAGCAGCGTTTGATACCGCCGACCATCAGATCCATGCTGGGGATCCAGGGTACTATGTTTACCTGGATGAAACCTTCCAGCATCACTGTACACAACAGATACGGCTTGGTCCATTTTTCTCCTTCTCTTTGGAATAGGGTGTCCACCAGGGCTCAGTAGTTTCCCCCTTCTTTCTAACCTATGCCTCCAACCTCTAATGAAAGTTCTTCAGCAGGCTGAAGTGACTAATAAAAAATGTTGGTGACAATATGCGTGTTTTGTTTTGGGAAAAGTAGGTCTTGATGTTTGTACATTTGCACATCCTACATTTTTTGTTGTTTATGTATCTACATGCATTTATATTTGTTTGATAATAAATTGTTTTCATATATATGTTTTTGTAACGCATTTGATGTCCATTTTCTAAGGACCAATTTATTAATGTATTGGAGAGGACACACTATGGACCCAATTCATGGAACACTGCACAGAGATCCTGCAATGCCCGCGCGCCGAGAATGACTGCGCGGGCCTGCACGCAGAACCTTTACTGTGCACTCTGTGTTTTCATGGAATTGTTTGTGCATAGTAACGGTATAGACAAGTCACGGCTAGAACGCCCCCACACAAAGCAAAACCAGCCAGAAACAGCTACTTTTGCATACATGCACACTTAAAACAGTACATGGGGTCCCCCGCAAGCAGGCTTGCATCTCGGGGACCCTGCGCGGTGTCCCCCATAACTGTTACCGGCACCCCGACAACATGTGTACGATTCATCGTAACTCGGGTAAAACTCTGGAAATATGCGTGCAAATCCCCATAAACCATTACTGCACCCTGCTACACTGCGTACATCCACCCCTAAATTAGTTCAGAACCCCGCTCTTACCTCTGCACTGTGAATCTTATGCACAAGTGTCTGTACGCCTGCCTTTGGGTGGCGGATAGAATGAGGGCGTTGCGTGGCCATTTCCCTGCCAAGTGGTTGCACGGTTGGATCCATGAATACACATTGTTCCGCGCAATAGGGGCCCTGCGATGGACTGCCTGAGGGCCGTTCCTCATAACGCCCACATTTTCACTTGTTCATCCTCATTTTACAAGTTCCACCCCCTTCTCAGCCCTCTGTGCAAGCCATGCCCATGCTCTGCGTGGTGTCTCACGCAAGGCACAAAGCCGTTCGCAGAGATGTGCCAAGCCTGCACGAAGTCCCCACAAAGTAGGAAAAAGTGCTGCACAGTCGATTCCATGAATCGACAAACAGGCTTTTGCACAGTGTTTGGCACACAAAGTCCCTATTTACCACACAAATAGTTCCATGAATCTGGCCCTATATAAGTTTAGTTATGAAATATGCTACCTTCCTTTGAATATATCATATGTTGTAGTACCTAGAAAATGGGGAGGTTGGCTAGGACTAAGTTTGGGTTGTGCCATGTACATGAACTATGTTGCATTACTGGGACAGCTTCAGATGCGACCTGCAGGCAATTATTTTTCAGAATGGATTCTTAGTTAATCTATGAAATCATAAACTGTTGACTTTCGATCTGCCTTTTACTCTTCGCTGGAGTATATAATCCATTCACGGTCATCTGAGTTCAGTCTGCATGGTATTCTTTAGAGTGTTGCAATGTTTGCCTTTGCAGGGCAGTGCTGCATTTGGAATGTGTAAAATCATAAGACGTCATATTTCTATTTCTATTTTGTTTTTTATTAGATTTTATAATCGTGAGAATCTTGGCACGGAAAGACATACCAGAGCAGTTGCAACAGAAATACCGGAAGAAAAATAGGACTGATTTAGGCAGCTTAAAGAGAGAGTCTACTCAGGGCAAAGAGTCACATGTTTCCACTTTGATGAATAGTAACCGATTAGACGAAATTAGAGAGGGGCAGTAAATTCAAAAGGTGTTTGGCATGGATCCTACCGTAAGTGTCATGTAGCTCCTTTTTTCACTTTCTGTGGTTCATAGTTTTGAGGATGATTACAAGTCTTTATAATAAAACTAACTCCACGGACGTAATCATGGATCTTGTCAGTATTCTGACACTTTACTGCTTTAAATTCTACTTTGTGTGGTGGTTAATTCTAAACAGAGATTAACAATCCTTACTACCAAAAACTAGATGCTTGGTTTATTTGCCTGTCCTTTATCCTACCTCTCAATCCCTGGTACAGAGCAGCACCCAATCCTTCTAGGCTGGCATCACTATGACTGTATAGCAGCTGTCGATCTGCTCAAGAAAGTAATGAGTGTTCTGATGAGCACATTGAATGTTTTTTGACATAGCACAGTCCATCCGAAATCAAAGGGTGTGTAAACTCTATAGTAGGACTGTTCCATTTTCTTCTTGCCTCTCAGGGTCTTTCTGATACATGACAACTCTGTTAATTTAGTTAATGGACTGATGATTAGTCAACAATGGGAGAATCGTATATTAAAAACAAACACAAGTTTCTGCCCTACCAGAGGAGAGTATTGATGTGTAAATCAGTCTCACCCCACCATAAAGGAAATCCAGTGTAAAGTGCACAACAGCAACTTCAGGCACCGGTTTTGACTTGTGGGCATTGTCAATCAAGTGCAGCTGCCACCCTTGGCACAGAGTGGAAGAGAGAGTGAGAAGGGAAATACAGACATGGAACCCTTCCTCCTATCTTCCTAGACATGAAGCTGCCCCTCAAATAATGGTGTTGATGGAACAGACTGACGGAGAAATAAATGTTTCATTGGATCAAAATCTTTCGGGCACATTTTATTTCCTGAAATGTTAACACCTGAAATGAACCTACTAATTTGCCTTCCTCATTTCTTTGAATTAAGGTTAGCTGTCTGCATTTGCTGACTTCCGTCATTGAATCCCGGTATTCCCAAAAATGTTGCTGTGCTGTCCACTTCACAGGAAGATGCCTCTAACTTCACTGCGCTACCTTGGACAAACCACTGCCTTGTACCTGTTTAACTCCCCTGTGGTCACTGTCTTTCACCATCCCTTAATTGCAAGCATGTATTTCTGGCAAATTGATTGTTTCAATTTGCAGTGAACACACAGCCAACTGTCCCCTGCTAGGCTCCTCGGCAATCCCTCACCTTTTCCCTTCTAGCGCTGTTACCTCAGCAAGAGAGGATTCACCAAATGTGCTTATTTAGCTATTAGCTATGGAAGGAAGCATATCCAGCCACTGGGATAGTGGTAAGTACACATGGAACCCATCTTCGTATATATTGACAATGTCTTTGTCAGGCCCCTGAATGGACATGGCGGGTCGCTGTTGAACGTGTTAAATCAACTCAAGGTGCAGGGATTAAGGATATCAAGAGGAAAAGTTAATTGTGCTGGAGCAACTGGAGTTGTGTAGAGTAAATTAGTCTGCACAATGTACAGTGGTACAGTACCAGGGTTGGAGTTAGCTCTCTGTCGATTCCCTCTATCTCACTGACCCATCCCAGGATCTCCTTCCAAAAGATTTGCATTTTTGGGCAGCCCCACCACTGGTGCCCATATGTGCTTATCTGCCCACATCCATGCCAACAATAAGGGCTGACGCCTGTGTACATTTTTGCAAGGCGCTGCGGAGTGAGGCGCCATTGTGTGAGTAATCTACAGTTGTGCATTTTATATTGGACCGCTATTGATGACTTCCAGACTGTTCTGAATATTGCTGCCCATCCCTCCTCGTTACCTACCCACCCTAGCTCCCTTTCCCATTTAGTCAGTCTAAGGGGATAGGAAGGTGACCTCTTTCTACGAGAGCCCGGTATATTTTAGCAATCTACCCCCTAGTCCCTGTGTGAGTGTTCAGGATATTCTCGAACGCAGTTAGGGGGCGCTGCAGCTGATCTTTCCACTGTAGGTCTGTGAGGACGGACGCCCTTCAGTTGCAGGTATGGGAGAGTCTTGATTCTCAGGCCCCATTGTGCCTTTTTCAGATCCGCCCTGGTCAGGAATGTGCCCTCCCTCCACATCTGACCCGTTCTTATTAGGCCCTGTTTGTACTGGGACTGGAACCAGATAGGGACTGTAATTTGTTCTCTGATTTGGGGGGCCAGATAAAGCTAAGAGGGGAGGGCCAATGTGTGATTCCCTTCATGCTCGCACTCTTCTTCCAAATCGTCCACAGCACCCCCAGAACCGGGTGCTCTCGCACTCTGTGTGGGAGGGATTTCACGAGGGCCCAGAGCCATTCTCCCAGGGTAACCGGGGCAAAGGAGCCATTTTCAATGTGGACCCATTGTTTGCTCTTAGACTCCCGGAGATGGTCTACTAATATTCGTAGCTGGGCTGCCCTATAATATTTGCGGAAGTCAGGGTATGCAATGCCCCCTTTCTCTTTGGGGAGGATCAGCGTGTCATATGCAATCCGGGGTCTTTCTGCTCCCATAGGAATGCTAACAAGATGTTTCTGACTTGGGTGAGAAAAGAGTCCGGAAGTGTGGCTGGGAGAGACAAACAGGAAGAGAAGCCATGGCAATGCATTCATTTTAATGGCTGTGAACCTCCCCGCCCAGGTGACCTTTAGTTTGATCCAATTTCCTATGTCCTGCTTTATGGCCGTCCATAGCGGTTTGTAATTTGCCTGATACAGATCATTCAAATGCTTTGTGATGGTTATCCCCAGGTAACGCAGGCTGTCGCTAGCGCCTTTTAGACCCCATTTCGCTGGACTTGAATCTGGGTGAGTATGGTAAGGTCCTAAAGGTAGGGCTGTGGTTTTGCTTCTGTTTATGCGAAACCCTGAATGAGCGCCATCATTTTCCATTCTAGCCAGAAGGGTCGGGATAGATTGCGAAGGGTGTGTCACATAGACCAGTACATCATCTGCAAATAGGGCGAGTTTATACTCCGTCCTGAATTTGTTAAGGCCTCTTATTGAGTCGTCCATGCAAACGATCTAATAAAGAGGTTTCATAACCAGGGCAAAGACCAGTGGGGAGAGGGGGCAGCCCTGTGTGGTCACCCTCATAAGGGGAAAGGGGGGAAGCCACTCCATTGACTACTATCCTTGCCTGTGTGTTATTATAGAGTGCTCGCACTCCCTGTATCCAGCCGGGCCCTAGGTTGGCTTTTTTCAGGACCTGTAGCATGAATTGCCATTCTACTCAGTCGAAGGCTTTTTCAGCATCAACCGAGATGAGGGTGAGGTCCACATCAGTAGAGTCTATCGATGCCATCAGATCCAGGGTTTTGCAGACGTTGTCACTCCCTTGCCTTTCTTTCACATAGCCCACTTGGTCAGTGTGCACCAGGAGCAGCAGGACCTTGCTTAACCTGTTGGCTAAAATGCTTGTGTCGATCTTTGCATCAACATTTAGTAGGGAGATGGGCCTATATGAGCCGCATTCCAGTTTGTCCCTACCTTCCTTGGGAGTAACTATTACTCTGGCCTCCGTGAAAGAGGAAGGGACTTGATCTGTGTTCATTATGTTGTTGAACAAAAGGGATAGAAAAGGTACTAGGGCACCTTTGAATCTTTTATAATAGGCTGGGGTGTAGCCGTCTTGACCCAGTGCCGAGCCCGCTTTCAGGTTAGAGATAGCGAGGTCCACCTCCTCTACTGTTATGGGGACATCTAATGCTTCGCACTCTGCGGGTTGCAGTGGGGGGAACACGACATTGGTCAATAAGTCTGCTAAGCTCTCAGGGGAGGGCTCGCCCCTCTCTGAGGTGTATAGCTGCTCATAGAAATCTGAAAAGTGCGCTGTTATGTCTTCCGGATCATTTAGAGTGGATCTAGACTGTGACTTAATCTGGTTGACTGCTCTTTCAGTTCTTTGCTTTCACAACTTGGCCACTAGCAGGGTGTGGGCTTTGTCTCCTTTTTTCGTAATATCTTAGTTTTACATATCTTAAGTGGGTTAGGGCCCTTCCCTGCCAGATGTCCCTCAGCTCTTGTCCGATGCCCCCAATCTCTGCTAGTGTCTCACCTGAGTCCTCCTCACCATTCTCTAGGGCTGCTTCTTTCTCTCTAATCTCCCTCTTTAGCTGGGTTTCTCTGACCATTTTGGTCCTCTTTACTGAGGCGCTTTGCGCAATGGCCACGCCCCTAACGGTGGCTTTCGCAGCCTCTCATACTGTTGAGTGAGAGAGCTCCCCTGTGTTATCACTTGTGAAGAAATCCCTAATCTCTGTGTCTAACGACTCCCTGAAGAGGTTATTTTGAACAATGTATTGTTACATATCCATCATATGTCCACCCTCCTGTTTGGACCCAGGTCCAACCCTATTGCTACCATATCATGGTCTGACCACCCCACCACTTCAATGGATGAGCTTCCTAAATGGTGTTCGGGTGCCCCTTCCAAGAAAATGTACTCTATTCGAGAAAATGTGTTGTGTGGGGAAGAAAAGGAGGTCTATGCCTTTTGTTGCTGGTGCTGGGTCCTCCAAGAATCAACCAGAAAATTGTCTTTTATCAGACCTTGGAACTTTCCCCTGTCCCTGGGGGGATGGCTCCTTCCCTATAAGATTTCCAGTCAAGGGCTGGGTCCATTATCAAGTTAAAGTCGCCCCCACAGATCAGGGCCCCTGTCCTCCCACTATCCAGAAGGGCAAGGAGATCTCTGCAGTGTGTTATTTGCTGCATGTTAGGGGCATATGTTGAACACGAGTGACCTCCATTGATCTCATAGTTGTGTGTACAATGAGATACCTACCGTTTGGGTCTCTGAGCATTTGTGATATCTGAAGCCCCAGGGAGGCACAGTATAGGATACCAACCCCCCCCTTCTTTTCTGGGCCGGATGCCCATATGGCTCCCCCCAGTTGCCTGCCCTTTGGGGTAAATTCCTCATTTTATTTATATTTGGTTTCTTGCACAAATAATATATCTAGCTTGGCTTGTTGGAAAGTCTTGACCAGCATCGACCTGTTCTGCGGCGAGTTAAGACCCTTCACATTTAGTGTCCCTATGAACACTGCGTCAGCTGCCATGCATATTATAACAAAGATGCAATTTTCCAGGCTGGGTGTGTTGTCCTCTCAACTTTTTCCGTGCGCGCTCACTGCTTTGGCTTGATTGTATTGTTGAGCCATCGGGATTAGACAACTGGACCTGTTTTTCGCTGAACTAACTACTCCCTGGCCGGGCTTGGTGTATTGTCCAATGTTTGTACCTCACAATTTTTCTCTGGAACCCCTTAATCTTCCCTCTATGCCCCCTTGTCCCACCTATCCCCCCATGAGAAGAAAGAAAACAAAAAAACCCAAAAGGAGAGGAAAAGAAAACCCTCTCAGTATTGGAGATGCCCTAGGAATAAACATAGGGCCACACAACGGGTGCATCTCCGAAGATCCTTTAAATCTAAACCAACAACATTTCAACTAGAAACTAGTGTGATAACATTTTGACTCCCCAGTACTTCACCCAGCCCGGCGTGCTGTATGGGGTGAGCCCCGAAGGTCGGTCCATGGTGCCGAGTTTGTGGCAGATCTTTTCTCACTTTGGGACCCTCATCGGGACTTTGTCTTTTCAGTCACGGCCGGTTGTGTCTGCCTGCTTGCTATGACTCACCCCATGTGAACAATGTAATGTGACGAGATTTCCATTGTCAGGGGGTGTTGAGTCTCTTATACTTCCTCATGCCTTTTGATCGTCCTCTCTTCGGCCAGGCTCCGGGCAGTTTCCTGATAGGTTCTGAAGAAGACAGCATTTCCTGGGCATCTGCGGACCTTTATTTTTCTTTTAAGGCTCATAGCATGGTGGTTGCTTCTTCTCCTGAGACCACTCTATATTCCTTGTTGGCATGTTCAAACAGGAGGGCGAAGGGGAAGCCCCATTTATATCTTATGCTGTTCTCTCACAACCAAGTTGTTAAAGGGCGACAGTCTCTACTCTGGGCCAGTATGGTGGCCGACAGGCCTTGGGATATTCTGACTATAGGGTCCTCGAAGTCTATGAACTCTCTCATTCTGGCTTGTTCCACTATTTTGACTTTGTACCTGTAGTGGTGGCATTTGGCCAAAACTGATCTTGGGCCTGTCTGAGGGCTACCCGCTCAGTGAATTCTCTCAAACTCTAGCTCTGGAATCAGTGGGGTTGGGAAGAGAGATCTGATCAATGCTTTAACCTTTTTTTCCAGGGTCATTGGCATCTCAGTTGGGGATTCCTTCAAGCCCTGAATTCGTATGTTCGCTCTCCTCTCTCTGTTCTCTAAGTCGTCCACTTTTACTGCTAGGTCCAAGTTCCTTTGTTCCAGATCTTGGAAACGACTCTCCGACCTCATTTCTATTAGATCCACTAACTGCTGGTAATTTTCCAATGCCTCCCTTTTGTCCTTGATTTTATGCTCCCTTTCCTGTAGGGCACTGACCGTTGTCATACTGTTCCTGAGGAAGTGAATTTCATCCAGCAGGAGGTGAATATCTGCTTCCGTCAAGGTTTCTTGGTCTCCTCCTGGTATGAGAGGTATCTCTTGCGATGGGTTCGCTGCTATGTTTGGGGGTTCTCAGCGGTATTCTTGTAACTTCTACGCTGTGACGGGGTCTATCTCAACCCACATGTGCGCTGTGTTGCTCCCTGCTTTTTTGGCTGGTGATTGCTGCTAGGGAGGGTTGGTCTGAGTTGGGCACTTGGCTTCTATTATTCGTGAGCTACTAAGAGCCGGGTCAATGAGTGCCAGGGACAGTGCTGACCCAGACCAAGCAAGAGCACCACTGCGCTTGACGATGGGGTACCAGTCTGTAGCTCAGCCCTCGTTTCTTACGACCTGTCTCTCACTTGCCGCTTTCCTCATTAATTTGCAGCACCCACGGAGGATGCAGTGATTTTCCTCTCCTGAGATCGCTTTCCTCTCCCCTTTTGCTGTGCATAGAGATGGTCTGCACTGTTTTGAGGCATGCTTTTAAGGGGGGCACTTGCTGGTTTACAGTGCCCTTTGTGTAGGATAGGCCCTGCACCCCATGTGGAGACTGGTTGAGGGTGCTCTAGTGCTTGTGCTTTCTTCTGTTGAGCACCTCTTTCTTTGTGCTTGCATCAACGAAAGCCCCCTCTAGTCTCAATGCTGCCTCTTACAGTTGTTGGGAGCTGCTTTGTATCCACAAAAGGGCTTCTAGTCTCAATGCTGCCTCTTATTGTTGTTGGGAGTGATAAGTAATTGCCTATAAGCCTCTCCGGAGGAAGGAAGGAGCGTGATGACTGCTTCACTCTCTGAAGTGCCCTGGCACTGTGCGAGGGTCCCGCTCCGGTGTGCCGAGGCTTCTACCAATCGCCTCTTGCAGATAATTCACTTCAATTTCCTGATTTCGATGCTGCAAGGTCATTTAGGGGGGAGGGCGTGGGCCGTTTGTCCCGCGAGGATCTTCTGTTTGTCTGCCCCCTTATGGTTTGGGGGCACTAGTTGCCACAGGCATTTGAGCGGACTTGCTGGACCTGCTCACCCTCCACCCCCTCTCCTTACCGGGCTCTCGGTGTGATGTTTTCCTCCTGCTTGGGTGGCTTCTGCGCCATGTGGCGGGTTTCTGTCAGGCTGCAGGGCTGTAACTCAGAAGCTGTTCTCCCTCCTCCGTTGCTCTGGGCAGGAGCTCTGGCTCCTGCCCTACTTCCCGCTCTTCTTCTTGATCTTCGCTGGGGGGCTGCACTTATGCTGGCCCCAGGTGCACAGGGCCTGATCCGTACCACGCTAGCTGCTCCCTATTGTGCTTTCACAGTGGCCACATGGGTTTTCTCGCCGGTCCCCTCTGCTGGCTGCTTGCACCCCGGCTAGGCACGGGGGAAAGGGATGCTTCTACACCCGCTCGTTCCGTCACTTTTCGGGCCAGTTTTCTCTGTGGGCGGCTCACCGACTGCTGGCATTTTCCCAAGCTGGAACACTGAGTCAAAGCTGCTGGTGGGCTGGGCTTGCGGCTAGTTTCTCACTTCCATACACAGATCTTCAGGGAGGCGAGCAATCAGGCTGCCATGTTGCCTGTGCCCCCTGGTGGTCTCGCACATTCCTAATTTTAACCTCCACCAGTTCACCAACTCTCAAATTAGGAACACGTTCAGAGCAGCCAGAAACACCTTTTAGCTGGTCAATACATTTCCCTAAATCACAGGTGCACACATTTTATTTCAACAAATCGGCTTGAAATTATCTAAAAAATGAAACATACATGTATGCAGTGTGGCTTGTAGTTTCTGAAAAAATTCAACAATTGTGATAGTCCATTTAAACTAAGGGGGAATATTCATATATGCAAATATGCAGGGTAATTCATAGACGTTCGCACAAAAGTGGCGCACGCTGCTGGCGCACAGTGTGCTTGTGCGTATGTCTGCGCCAGCCGCGTGAGCTAAAATCGATTTCCGCGCACAGCGTATTCATGGATTTTAGCCTCCAAAACCAGCCGTGGCGCAGAGTAGCGCAGCGACCCTGCAGCAGCGCCAGTTACGCCCCCAAGAACGCCCTCGCGCAAGGAAAAGCCATCAAAATCCCCAATCCAGTGCAAAGGGCTGCGCTAACCCTGGACTAGTTTACAGGGCTGCCAAACAGCAAAGCCAAGAGGGGACCGTGTATTACTGGGGTTCGCGTGAAGTTTCACACGCGATTGGAGCAGGGTACGTGTATTTCGGGGGTGCGCGGGAAGTTTCACACGCGAAAGGGCCTGTGCGAGTGGGGTACGTGTATAACTGGGGTTCGCTGGAAGTTTCACACGCGATTTCAGCAGGGTACGTGTATTACGGGGGTTCGCGTGAAGTCACACACGCGATTGGATCCGGGTACGTGTATTTCGGGGGTGCGTGGGAAGTTTCACACGCGAAAGGGCCTGTGCGAGTGGGGTACGTGTATAACTGGGGTTCGCGTGAAGTCTTACACACGAAAGGGCCTTGTGCGAGTGGGGTACGTGTATTCCTGGGGTTCGCGTGAAGCTTTACACACGAAAGGGCCCTGTGCGAGTGGGGTACGTGTATTCCTGGGGTTCGCGTGAAGTTTTACACGCGAAAGGGCCCTGTGCGAGTGGGGTACGTGTATTCCTGGGGTTCGCGTGAAGTTTTACACGCGAAAGGGCAACACCCGTGCGCGATACGTCACAGACGCACTTACGCGCTAAGGGCCTTTGGTCCAATGAAATCGCGTATGTGTGCTGACCCGCTTACGCGCTAAGGGCCTTTCCTCGAATCACACGCTGACGTGCACATTTTTCACGTGCCAAATCGCTCCGTATCAAGCTGGCCACACATACACACACGAAAGTCTACGCTCTTGCCCTGAAGGCAATTTTCCTGCCCCCCAGAGCTCCGAGCATGCTCCTACCTGCCATCTGCTGCTGCCTGACTGGCTGCTTCCCACGTGCCCTGCTATTTGGTGCCTGCACATCAGCCATCTGCAGGGGTCCAGTTGCTGTGTCCACCCCTGTTGGAACAGAAGACTTTTGACTGGGATACCATTGGTCCACAGCCCAGCCCCAGGACCCAGTTGCCCACCCACTCCTGCCTCTGGGGTTGCCATGTCAGGCACATCTCCATCTGGCAGCACTGGCAACCCCCAGCCAGAGAGGCAGAGGGCCACCAGCTTCACTGCCACCGAAGTTGGTGCCCTGGTGGAGCATGTCCTGGGGCATTATGATGCCCTCTTCAGAACATGACGCGCCAACAAGGAAGGACGGGAGAGGATCTGGGACGACGTAGTGGTTGCCATCAACGCGGAGGGGTGGTAACCCGCGACATCAAGCACGTCAAGAAGCGCTGGGAGGACTTCAGGTCCAGGACCCTCCACAAGGCCCGGCGCCTCGCGGAGGGGGGCCGGGCACGCATGAGTAACATCCAGATGAAGGTCCTGGAATGCGTAGGCCCAGCGCTCCACGCCCAGATCCTTCGGAGGCAGACCCGTCCGGAGTTGAGCAGTAATTGGCCAAGCATTGCTGTGTGAGACAGAGCATGTTGCAGTGTGCTGCTAGTCTGATGCTTGCCTGTATGTGTGACATGGGCCATGTATGGATGTGTGTGTGCAGGGACATCATGGTCATGCATGTGAGACCAGGTATGTGTGAACCACATGGTTGGTGCATGTGTTTTAATGCAACATCGGGAGCTCTATGTGGAATGCACACATGAAAGCTTGGCTGTCTGTGTTCCTGGACATGAAGGGGGGGTGAGGAATGGGTGCTGATGCCCAGTACATGTATGGTGCACATGTGTGTGTGTGTGTGCCAGAGAAGTGTGTGTGTGACTTTGAAACGCCATGGCTGCATGTGACTTTGAAGGCAACATCTTGGTTTACAGGGGCCCTTCTACATGGATGTTGATGTTGATTGCAGGCGCCAGGACTGTTTCTGCATGTGTGTTGTGTGCATTCACCCATGTGTTGTGGAATGACAGGATAGAAGTGACATTTGACAGTGCCACTCATGTGTTATTGCTTCCTGTCTAGGGAATTTTGTACTGTACCCTGATGCTTGTGTTTTATGTCTCCCTCTACGCAGCGTCAAGTGAAGAAGAGGGTGGAGACAGTGCTGTGGAGCCAAGCGGTGGGGATGCCTCCACTGGGCGGCGATGCAAAGCCCAGCCACCCTCCCAGGAATTACCATCATCCGGGACCGAGGGGGCTGGTGCTGTGTCTGCCACAACGGCTGTGGTGGAAGGGCCGGGTGAGCCCCCACAGGGGCTTCCAATGGCGGAAGACGGTGTGAAGACATCCAGGTTGGTGGTCTCCACAGAGGAGGAGGAGCCCGCTACTGAGCCACACATGGGGTCTGGTGGGGGTAGTACCACTGGTGCAAGTGGTGCAGTCCAGGGCCAGGGACAGGAGGCAGCACAGGTCACCGCGGAGGGGCCTGTGCATGTCGCTGTCCCTGACCCTGTGACTGCACCACCATGCACCCGCAGGGAGGCCCTGTCCCAGGCCCGTCCGCAGGTAGGGGAGAGTGTCATGTCATCTGCCTCTCCACTACCTGCGGACGAGGGGTCCCACGAACATATGGGCTCCGTCCTGGTTGGTGGGTCCCTACATGTGTCGCGCACTCTGATGGACCTCTCCTCCTCTGTGGAGACTATGCGCTAGTCGTTCTCCACACCGTCTTCCGGCCCAGATTCCACCAGGGCCCCCTGTGGACCTGGCCCGATCAACACAGCCAGCTTGGTGGAGCTCACATCCCTGCCATAGTCGGGAGTCGGCGGCCCAGCAGGGGTGGACACCACAACTGGAGACCAGCTGATGGAGGATGTGCAGGCACCATCAGACATGGCACATGGACAGCAGCAGCAGGAGCAGGCTCTAGGTGGGAGCCATCATGGCTCAGGGCCTTCGACATCGGAGGGGCAGGCATCGGCCAGAGGGCAGGGGGACCCAGTACTGGAAGTGTCTTCCATGTGGCAGCGGTTAGGCCATGCCATAGATGCGGAGCGGGAGCGGGCAGAAGAGGCACGGCTCACGATGGTCAGGGCGGAGAACTCCATGCAGAGAGCCCTGAGGCGGGCCGAGTGCCTCGAGGCAATTCGCAGGGAGTTGGAGGAGAACATGTCATCATCCCTGCGAACCCTCGGGGCCATGGACGAGGACCGCCTCCAGGACATTGAGCAGGAGTTCGATGATGCCCTGGACCGGGACATCCAAAAGTGAGCCGTCGGACTAGCCCGCTGCCCTTGTAAATAGTTTTTAGAGTTAGGTTTCCTTTCGTTTTCCTTTTATTTGTGGTCAATGGACAATGCCACACAAATGTGTATATAGTTATATTTTTAGGTAGGTAGGTTTCAATTCTTTTGGTTGGGATCATGGACCCTTTACATCCTTGGACAATGGATTGTATATAGTTGGACTATGGATTGATTTCTCTTATTTTCTGGATCATGAACATGAAACAATGGAGATTTTTTTATATATTTCCTTTGGATTAGCGTTGTTGGAGGGTGACTTTGGACTGTTTTTCTTTCAAATTTTTTTGGATTGGTTTTCATTTTCAGTCAATCATCTTTTTCACATGCTTTTCATTTCATGTTTCATATTTTGGTATGCTTTCATTTCATTTTTGATTCCATGTACATAATACATTTTCATTTTTTACTTCCATGTGTGGGATTTGCTCATTGGGTTGATGCATGTGAAAATGTGCATTTACACAAGCAATGCCAACCAGTGTATGTGTGTGACGGACATGTGTTGATGTACATAGTTGAATTTTGGTTTGTGTCATGAGATCAGCATTTCACTGCTGGGGGTGGGGTGCAGGGGGACATGAGTGGGGGCCTGCTGGCAGGTTCCCTGCACTGCTGGGGGTGGGGGTCCAAGGGGACATGAGTGGGGGCCTGCTGGCAGGTGCCTTGCACTGCTGGGGGTGGGGTGCAGGGGGACATGAGTGGGGGCCTGCTGGCAGGTGCCCTCCACTGCTGGGGGTGGGGGTGCAGGGGGACATGAGTGAGGGCCTGCTGGCAGGTACCCTGCACTGCTGGGAGGTGGGGGTGCAAAGGGACATGAGTGGGACATGCGTGGGGGCCTGCTGGCAGGTGCCCTGCACTGCTGGGGGTGTGGGTGCAAGGGGACATGAGTGGGACATGAGTGGGGGCCTTCTGGCAGGTGCCCTGCACTGCTGGGGGATGGGGGTGGAGGGGGACATGAGTGGGGGCCTGCTGGCAGGTGCCCTGCACTGCTGGAGCGTGGGGGTGCAGGGGGACATGAGTGGGGGCCTGCTGGCAGGTGCCCTGCACTGCTGAGGGGTGGGGGTAAAGGGGACATGAGTGGGGGCCTGCTGGCAGGTGCCCTGCACTGCTGAGGGGTGGGGGTAAAGGGGGACATGAGTGGGGGCCTGCTGGCAGGTGCCCTGCACTGCTGGGGGGTGGGAGTGCAATGGGACATGAGTACCTGAGTGGGGGCCTGCTGGCAGGTGCCCTGCACTGCTGGGGTTGGGGGTGCAGGGGGACATGAATGGGGGCCTGCTGGCAGGTGCCCTGCACTGCTGGGGGGTGGGGGTGCAAGGGGACATGAGTGGGACATGAGTGGGGGCCTGCTGGCAGGTGCCCTGCACTGCTGGGGGGTGGGGGTGCAAGGGGACATGAGTGGGACATGAGTGGGGACCTGCTGGCAGGTGCCATGCACTGCTGGGGGTGGGGGTGCAAGGGGACATGAGTGGGACATGAGTGGGGGCCTACTGGCAGGTGCCCTGCACTGCTGGGGGTGGGGGTGCAGGGGGACATGAGTGGGGGCCTGCTGGCAGGTACCCTGCACTGCTGGGGGGTGGGGGTGCAAGGGGACATGAGTGGGGGCCTGCTGGCAGGTGCCCTGCACTGCTGGGGGGTGGGGGTGCAGGGGGACATGAGTGGGGACCTGCTGGCAGGTGCCCTGCACTGCTGGGGGTGGGGGTGCAAGGGGACATGAGTGGGGGCCTGCTGGCAGGTGCCTTGCACTGCTGGGGGGTGGGGGTGCAGGGGGTAATGCGTTGTTGATCAGTAGTGCAAGGTGACATGTGGCTTGGCTGGGGGGCATGCCCATGGTGGATGGGCTGCCTGCGGGACATGACCAGGGGTGCAGGGTAGTCCCCTGTGGTGTGGGCTGCCTGCAAGGTCCGTGGAGGGTGTAGAGGGAACACCTGGGAGGACCCACACTGCCAAATCACGTGTAGGACTCCCCTGCACCCCCGAAATACACATACCCTGCTGAAATGGCGTGTGAGACTTCCCGCTAACCCCGTAATACACGTACCCCGCTCGCACAGGGCCCTTTCGCATGTGAAACTTCACGCTAACCCCAGTTATACACGTACCCTGCTGAAATGGCGTGTGAGACTTCCCGCGAACCCTGTAATACACGTACCCCGCTCGCACAGGGCCCTTTCGCGTGTGAAACTTCACGCGAACCCCAGTTATACACGTACCCTGCTGAAATGGCGTGTGAGACTTCCCGCGAACCCCGTAATACACGTACCCCGCTCGCACAGGGCCCTTTCGCGTGTGAAACTTCACGCGAACCCCAGTTATACACGTACCCTGCTGAAATGGCGTGTGAGACTTCCCGCGAACCCCGTAATACACGTATCCCGCTCGCACAGGGCCCTTTCGCTTGTGAAATTTCGCGTGTGAAACTTCATGCGAACCCCAGGAATATTGGCCCTGTGCGAGTGGAGTACGTGTATTACGGGCTTCGCGGGAAGTCTCACACGCCATTTCAGCAGGGTACGTGTATTTCGAGGGTGCAGGGGAGTCCTACATGTGATTTGGCAGTGTGGGTCCTCCCAGGTGTTACCTCTACACCCTCCACGGACCCTGCAGGCAGCCCACACCACAGGGGACCACCCTGCACCCCTGGTCATGTCCCGCAGGCAGCCCATCCACCATGGGCATGCCCCCCAGCCAAGCCACATGTCACCTTGCACTACTGATCAACAACGCATGACCCCCTGCACCCCCACCCCCCAGCAGTGCAGGGCACCTGCCAGCAGGCCCCCACTCATGTCCCCCTGCACCCCCACCCCCCAGCAGTGCAGGGCACCTGCCAGCAGGCCCCCAATCATGTCCCCCTGCACCCCCACCCCCCAGCAGTGCAGGGCACCTGCCAACAGGCCCCCACTCATGTCCCACTCATGTCCCCCTGCACCCCCACCCCCCAGCAGTGCAAGGCACCTGCCAGCAGGCCCCCACTCATGTCCCCCTGCACCCCCACCCCTCAGCAGTGAAATGCTGATCTCATGACACAAACCAAAAATCAACTATGTACATCAACACATGTCCGTCACACACATACACTGGTTGGCATTGCTTGTGTAAACCCACATTTTCATATGCATCAAACCAATGAGCGAATCCCACACATGGAACTAAAAAATGAAAATGTATTATGTACATGGAATCAAAAATGAAATGAAAGCATACCAAAATATGAAATATGAAATGAAAAGCATGTGAAAATGACAATTGAATGAAAATGATAACCAATCCATATTAATTTGAAAGAAAATCAGTCCAAAGTCAGCCTCCAACAACGCAAATCCAAAGGAAATGTAAAAAAAAGATCCATTGCTTCATGTTCATAACCAAAAAAAAATGAGAAAAATCAATCCATAGTCCAACTATTTACAATCCATTGTCCATGAAAAAAAAAATCCATTGCTCCATGTCCATAATGCAAAACAAAAAAAAATTGGAAACATAATTAAACTGTATACAATCCATTGTCCAAGGATGTAAAGGGTCCATGATCCCAACCAAACAAATGAAACAGATCTAACAAACTACCTAAAAATATAACTATATACAAATTTGGGTGGCATTGTCCATTGACCACAAATAAAAGGAAAACGAAAAGGAAACCTAACTCTAAAAACTATTTACAAGGGCAGCGGGCTATTCCGACGGCTCACTTTTGGATGTCCCAGGGCAGGGCATCATCGAACTCCTGCTCGATGTCCCGGAGGTGGTCCTCTTCCATGGCCCCGAGGGTTCGCAGGGACGTTGACATCTGGACCTCCAGGTCCCTGCGAATTGCCTCGAGGCACTCGGCCCACCTCAGAGCCCTACGCATGGAGTTCTCTGCCCTGACCATCGTGAGCCGTGCCTCTTCTGCCCGCTGCCGCTCTGCATCTATAGCATGGCCTAACCGCTGCCACACGGAAGACACTTCCAGTCCTGGGTCCTCCTGCCCTCTGGCCGATGCCTGCCCCTCTGATGTTGAAGTCCCCGAGCCATCATGGCTCCCACCTTGTTGCTGCTGCTGCTGTGCCTCTGCCTGTGCCCTGGCTCTTGCTGCCTGCACATCCTCCTCCTGCTGGGGTGCAGTTTTGATTTGGCACCCCTGCTGGTCGTCCGACTCCCGACTGTGGCAGGGATGTGTTCTCCACCAGCCTGGCCGCAGGGTCAGAGGCAGCTCCACAGGGTACCCTGGTGATACATGGGTGGGAAGATGGCATGGAGGACGACTGGGGCATAAGGGGTTCAGGTGAGGAGGGGGTCGGAACAAGGTCCAACAAACGGAGGAATCCGGCCCTGGTGAGCTGTCCGAGTAGGTCTACGCGGTCAACGAGGCATTCGAGATGACGTGCAGTGTCCTCACGAAAACACTGCAGGTCACCACACATGCCCCGTTGACGCAACACCATCCCACTCAGGACAGGCTCAACCTGGTCCCGGATAGCCACGTCTGCAGGGAGAGGAAGGCCAGTTGTTGTAAGTTGATCCCCTCCCTGAAAACGGGTCTGGACATAGGCATCCCTGCTGGTGCGGGATGATGCAGTCACAGGATCAGGGACAGGATTACACACAGGCACCTCCGCGGTGGCCTGTGCTGCCTCCTGTCCCTGCCCCTGCACTGCACCACTAGCACCAGTGGAATCCCACCTCCAGACCCCATGTCTGTCCCTTGCACGGCCTCCTCCTCCACCAAACCCCCCAACAACCTGGATGACTCCGTGCCATCTTCCTCCGTCAGACCCTGTGGGGTCTCAGCTGCCCCTTCTGCTGCCGAGGAGTCCAACTCCGACCTACGCCTCTTGGACCTTCCATCGGCAGCTGCGGTCTGGGACGCAGCACCGGACTCCTCACTCCCCGACAAGATGACAACCTGGGAGGGGAGCCGGGCCTTGCGTCTCTGGCTGGCGGGATGATCCCTGCCGCTGTGCTCCACAGCACCCTCTCCGCCCTCTTCTTCAGTTGACGCTGCAGACAGGGAGAGATAAAACACAGGGATCAGGGCACTGTACAATGGACTGATACACACATGACAGTTGCACATGAGTGGCATTGTTTAACTACAGACACGGCATCACACTCCACGACACACATGTCATTTTAACTCACACACATGAACATTTCAACAGCAACATTGCACCAGGCAGCACCATCCATACACATACAACAGCATGAACAGCCAAAGGTGAGCCTGACATCGCATGAAACACAAGGAGTGCACTAGACATGCACACACGCCACCACACTTACATGCATGTCTACATCTCCTCCAACTGTTGCAGTGATGAGATCACCATACATGTCACATCTGCCATTCATCCTTCTACATATCAGTGTCACGTGCATCCTTGTTGCATCACAGTTGCACACTTGTCAGATACACATACATGCACATGTACACAGTGCAGATACATGAATTATGAACCACCATCTGTGCCACAACCATGCCAATGTACATACGGAGAGATTGAAACCTGTGTGCTCCCACACCTGCATATGCCCAACATGCTTACCAACACATAAACCATTAATGTGTCTCACACCTGAGAGGACTCACATGTGGCAGCCACACCCCCATATTCATACACATCCCTACATGGCCCTACATAAACACATGTGCAACCTGCACACTACTGGCACAACACGACACGCACAGCATACCATCAACACGCATGTACACTTACCGCTCGACTCCAGACGGGTCTGCCTCTCAAGGATCTGGACGTAGAGCGCTGGGCATATGCATTCCAGGACCCTCATTTGATGGTCTGACAGCTGGCCCCGGCGCCCCTTGGCATCCGCTGCCTTAGCGAGGCGCCAGGCCGTGTTGAGGGTCCTGGACCTGAAGTCATCCCAGTGATTCTTGACATGTTGTAAGCCGCGGACTGCCACCCCCTCCGCATTGATGGCAGTCACGATGTCCATCCAGATCCTGGTCCATCCTTCCTTGTCGGCGCGCAAACTTTCAAAGAGGGCATCATACTGCCCCAGGACTTGCTCCACCAGGACACCAACTTCGGTGGCACTGAAGCTGGTGGCCCTCTGCCTCTCTGGCTGGGGGTTGCCAGTGCTGCCAGATGGTGTAGTGCTGGACATGGCAACCCCAGAGGCAGTAGTGGGTGGGCAACTGGGTCCTGGGGCTTGGCTGTGGAGCGATGGAATCCCAGTCGGGAGTCTTCAGTTCCAGCACGGGTGGTCACAGCAACTACACCCCTGGCTGATGTGCAGGCAGCAAATGGCAGGGCACGTGGGCAGCAGGCAGGCAGTCAGGCAGCAGCAGATGGCAGGTGGGAGCGTGCTCGGGGTTCTGGGGGGCAGTAATTCGGCCTTCTGGGCAGGAGCGTGGTCTTCTGTGTGTTTTCGCGTGGCCAGCTTGATACGGAGTGATTTGGCACGTGAAAATCTTGCACGTCAGCGTGTAATTCGAGGAAAAGGCCTTAGCGCGTAAGTGTGTCAGCACACACACGCGATTCCATTGGACCAAAGGCCCTTAGCGCGTAAGCACGTAAGTTACATTACGCGCGCGGCCGTTTCCCTCATATCACGTGATGACAGACCACACGTGGAAAAACTGCACGTCCGAGTGTCATCGCGTGTAATTGGAGGAAAGCGCCCGCGTACATGCGTCTCTGACGTGTACGCGTGGGCCGGTTTAAAAGCTTTGCGTAGGAGGCCATTTCCTTGTACGTGCTTTTCGTAGAGAACAAATGGGTGAAATCTGTACTTCTTGTCGGTTCACACGCGATCACTTCACAGCGTTTCTAGTTTGTACTCCCTGTTACCTCTGACAGCTCTTTTCTGAATTTTGGTTGGGCCTGTTTCCTCAAACAGAGTTCACTTCTCCTTTTGTCCTGTCTCCTCAGACAGTGTACAATGCTTCTTTTAGCGGGGGTGTTGCCAATGCGCACACACGCGTCTTTTTTACGTTCTTTTTCCAGGCAGACGGTGAGTTCGCACGTACTTAGCAACTCTGCTTGCCCCGTGTGTCGCGTTCCCCTTCAGAGGTCATTGTAGGTTGCGTGTATTACGCGTACGCTTCTTTTTGTGTTTCTGGGAGCCACAGCGTAGTGCAGGTTCATTTTTTCACGCACGTGTTCTACGAGTGGTTGCGTGCACGTTTATTTTTTATTTTGGGCTGCCTTGTTAGAGCACAAGGGTACAAATTCCATCTGGTATCCTACCCCTTTGACCCCCAAGTGCCCAGGACAATAGTTTACTGCAACTCCAATACGCACAACAACATCAGTGCCATGGTTGGGAGGCGACCAGGCGGTAAGGGAGGCAAAGGTGGCCGACCCTCAAGACGTGGGCGTGGTGGGCGTGGTAGGGGACGTGGCCGGAATTTGCAGGGTGCCCCTATGCCCCCATGTGTGGAGGAACAATCAGGGACACCCATGCCCCCCCCCATGGTTGAGGGAAACGTGGCTGACACCATCCAAGCTCAGCCCCTGTTGGACCAGCCCATTGTGGCACCTGACCTGGCACAGGATGACTCCCTGGCTGACTTCCAGGTCAGCAAGTCTAGGCCACGTGTGGCGGTGCAAGTTGTTGTCACCAATCAACGTGGATCTGGGGCAGATATGTCATCTGCTGCCCCAAGTATGCAGGGTGGGGAGGCTGCAGGGGCAGCTGCAGCTCCATCCGCCCCAGCTCTGACTCTCCCAACCAGGACAGTGTCAGTCCCAGTCCATCAAACTGACGTTCCCCCTGCAAACATTACCCTGCAACCAATGCCTGCATCAAGACCTATGGTCATTGTGCATTCCCACACTCCTACTACCCAGTCCACCAGTGATTCTGCCCCTACTGACCAGAGGGGCGTAAGCCACTCTGGCTCTGCTCTACCTTTAAAGAAAAGGAAGAAGGGTGCTCTGGCACGACAGGCTGAGACCCCAGACACGGCTACACACTCCGGTACCTCAAGGAAGCCTTGCTTCAATGATCCGGAACTTGATGCACTTGTGGGCTATGTGTCGGCACATAGCCACGAAATGCTGGTGACTGCAGGGTGCAAAACCACACCTGGTCAACATAAGGCACACTGGCAGACCATCGCCGACCGCATAAGTGCCCTTGGATTTGTGAGGCGCACAGCTGATGATTGCTACAAGCGGTGGAATGACCTGAAACGCAGAGCAAAGAACAAGCTGGCCTCAAATCATGCCGCTACTCTGGTGACTGGTGGTGGGTCTCCACAAGAGGACAACAAACTCACTGAACATGAGTCTGTTGCTGGGGCCTTCGTCACAGAGGAACAGATCCAAGGTGTGGGAGGACCACCTGATTATGATGCATTGTCCGGTGAGTGCCCATCCATGTGTGTGTAATGCATGTGTATGTTGTTTGGGTGACGGGTTCTGATTGAGTGCCAGGTGAGGGTGTGTGTGCCTGAGTGGTATGGGTCACCCATGTGCTTCATCCAAAACATTCAGCGGCCATGGATTTGGGTGTGACAGTATCCCTTCAGCCCACATTAGTAATTTAGCGCAACATTACGGCAGTTGCCCTTGAAGTGGCATCTTGCAACAACATTGTTTGTATTTTTCAGTGTTTGTTCAGGCTGATTGATTCAATTCTCCCACTTTTGCTACGCATTCCTCAGCCCTATTGTCACATTTGTGACATGCTTCTGTCATTGAAGAACCCCACATTGGCCCACATGTGTTACCCTGTTAGGTGAATGATTTGACCATTCAGGCTAACTGAGTATTGGCCTGCTCACAGGAATTATTGGGGCCTGTTTGAATGTGTAACATGATAGTTCTTTCCTGTCATGTTGAAGTGCACAACCATTGATGTGTACATCGGCCTGCAATCACTGTATTTTTGTACACTGGATGTGTTGCAGTGTGTGGCACATGCCTATTTTGTCACACTATGTAGCATTTTTCATCTCATCATGCCCATCTCACATGGATGGCTGAAGTATTCATTCACTGACATCTGGATGTACTTGTGGAATGTACCATGGCTATGGTACATGCCATCTGTGTGATGGCATGTGTCATGTATGTGTATTGGACATGCCACTCACAGGCCAATGTGTGATGGCAGTGCTACCCAGCATGCAGCAAATGTGTTGCTCTTCCATCTTGGTGTCATCAGTGTCTGCCTTTTGCCTCCCTTTCCAACTCTGTGACAGTACATGCATGGGAGGGTTATAGTCATGTGGGACATGTGTAAATCATGTACTGGTTCTGTGCCTTGTCAGGCCTATTTGTGTGCTATGGTGCTAATGCCTGTTTCCATTTTTGTCTTTCATGTTTTTGCAGGGGATGACGCACTTGATGCTGTTGAGGTTGAGGAGATGGTGCAGGCCAAGGAGGAATCTCAGGCACGACCGGGCACCAGTGGGGGACGTGGTGTGGTGGTGGGTGAGAACCCAATCTTGCTGCAGACCATTCTGTCGAGGGGTGCCTCTGGGTGCACCTCCCCAGACCTCTATTCAGGTGCTGATTCGGATGATGAGACCTATGTGGCGTCGCAGGTAAGTGTTTCTGGCAGGGATTCTGTTCTGTCCAACCCACCTGTACCAGGGGTAGAACCCTCTATGGGGATGTCAGTGTTGGTAAGTCCGCCTTTGGCGGTTATGGATCCAGGGTCACACTCCACAACATCTGATCCTGTTCCTGGGCCAGCAGATCAGAGGGGGAATGCAGCCCTGCAGCCTCAGGCAGTGCCGGCACAGCAAGGCGCAGATCGCCTTGCCCCAAACAGGTGTGGTGCCCGCCGACGCGGTGGCCGTACGCCACCAGGCAATACCATATGGGAACAATCCATGTACGGTATGGCAAGCCAACAGGCAGCATCAGTTGAGATGATGGCTCAAGCAATGGAGAGGGTGGCCACTTCCATTGTCCCCCCTGAAAGGCAGATGGAGCAACTACAGCAGGCAACAGACTCCATTTGCCAATCACACAGGGAGGACATGTTGGCTTCCAATAGGGACAGAAGGGCGGCACTGGAGACTCTATGCCAATCGATATCAATAGAGTCCCAGGGCCACAGGGAAGCCCTGAGAGTAGAACTCCATCACCTCAGGGAGACTCTTGTTGACCTTGAGGCTTCCACTAACTTGAGGACAGAACAGCAGCTGGAGCGGCTCACATGTTCGCTCTCAGCTGAGATGCAGGCAACCCGGGAGGAGATCCGGGCATCACGTCAGGTGCTGCATGGGGATCTCCGCACTATAATCCTCCAGAACGAGACCTTCCACACCCGCATGCTTGCTGCCATGGAGCACCATACCAGGGCTTTGCGTGGGCTGCCTCCCATAGCACCACCACCTCCTGTGGCAGCAGCAGAGGGTGATGAGAGCGACAGCAGCAGTTCTCCCACATTGGCATAGCCGTGCAGGCCATGAGCCCATGGAGGTGTTTTTTTTCCCAACATCCACACAGGTGGGTGTTGGTGCGCACCATGTCCTCGGACCTCCTGGGTGGCCTCCCCCCCCATCCCCCACATGGCCATTTTTGATTTTTGATTTTTGATTTTTTTTTACAGTGTGTTGCCTTGTGTGGCTCCCATGGGCATCCACTGTATTCCGGCTGGGCAAATGCAGGCTTGTTCTGAGTTTGGGTTAGATGCTTGGGTTCGTGAGACACACACCCCTCCTGCTTCCCGTTTCCATGGGCTTGCAAAGGGTGTGCCCAAGTGACAGTGACTTACACGGTGACGTTGGACTCCCATGAGCTGTGTGGCCAGTCTGTAGTTAATACTGTGTATACATTCCTAGTGGATATTGTTGTTGAATTGTACACTGCATGGTGTATTGCTATGTGCTTGTGCATCCATGTCTTTCGCCTAAATTGAAGGGTTAATTCCTCATGTCTTCACAAGGCCGTCTACTTTGGAGATGGAGTTCATGTTGTAAGCAGTGCACTTCGACATTTGCGTGGCAGCAGCACTGTACAGTTGGAAGTGGCCGATGTGCTGGCATGATCAGGTTGTAAAACTACCACTACTTTAACTTAGTACTGTCATGTTTATGCTATGTTTGAGGTTGTGTAGCTGCATTGTATCGTTGGTAAGTATTTGGTCATGTGTGTTGTTAGTTCTACATTACTGGGAGCATATTGTGTGTGGGCAGTTTCCATTAGGGACACTGTACTTTGTGACACTTGTGGCAGGTTTTGGGGATTGCTTTGTTTGCTCTCACATAGCATGACATGCCATGGTGTGTTGGGTGGCAGTGCTGGGGAAGGGTTGGGTGACATGTCACTGTTGTCATGTTGTATTTTGCAAGGGGGTAATGATTTTAGCAGCATAGAAGTGTGTCTTTTGATGACACAGCATTGGTGGTGTTTGTGTAGGTAGGTATGCACACAACGTAACACTTCCAGGTGACCAATCTCAGGCTGGTATGGTTGTGACAGTTGACTGTCCCTTATGTCATTATCATTGATTGTCAGATGGTATGTGCCAGGGCTGTGGGCACTCCACAGGGGTGTGATTTTAGGTGAAGTAATTAGCCACCAGCTGCGTATGGGCTGCCTCACCCCGTGCCCTTTCCCCTCCCATGCTCAGCAGCCGTGCATGTGGTTGGGGATGTGGGGGCACCACCATATCCACCGGCAGACCCCGGCGTGTTGCAACGTTGTGCAGGACACATGCTGCCACTATGATCCTGCACACTACTGGGGGAGCATATAACAGCTGCCCGCCAGAACGGTCAAGGGAGCGAAAGCGTGACTTGAGCACTCCGAATGTGCGTTCCACTATGCCCTGGGTTGCAATGTGGGCTGTGTTGTATCTTACCTCGGGTGGTGTGGTGGGGTTCTGAATTGGCGTCATCATGTGGGTGCTCAGAGGGTAGGCACTGTCCCCTGGGGAGGTGGTGATGGGTATCATTAGTGGGGTTGTGACATTACTCAGTATCTGACATGCATGCATGTGCTGTGGCATTTATACTCACCTAGCAGCCATGTATCGCCATGCCGCCCAGCTTCTAGGTCCCGGTTTAGGGTTGACATTCTGTAAATAAAACTGTCATGGGTGGACCCTGGATAGTTGGCATATACTGAGGTGATGATTCCCTTGGCATCACATACTACCTGGACATTGATGGAATGCCAGTGCTTGCGGTTTCTATAGATGTGCTCAGATGCCCTGGGAGGACATAAAGCCACATGGGTGCAGTCAATGGCACCTAGCACTTTGGGGAAGTGTGCCACCCCGTAAAAATCCTGGACGACTGATGGGCGTGCAGTCATGATGGCCAACACCTGGTGCAGGCAGCGTGACTGCATGGCCTGTGACACCCCCCCACTATAGCACTTGTCCGCTGAAATGGTCCAGTGGCCAAGAAGTGCAGTACATTGAGGACCTTATGCAGGGGGCTGAGTGCTTGGGAGCACAGGGTGGGTGATGTGAGGTCATCCTCCCACTCACTGAGCAGGTTGAGTATTATGTGAGGTGGAAACCTGTACCTCCCATACACCTGGTCATCGGGCATCCCAAAAAGGCTGGTTCTGGGTGTAAAAATTCTGGGCCTGACTATCCTCCTCCTCCTCCTGCGGTATCCCACAACCACTGCTGCTAGGAACGGTATATTCATCCTGGCGTCTGTGCTTGTTTGTTGTTTGCGCGCACTGCTTCCTGCTGGCGTACGCGTTTCCTGATTAGCGCATCTTTTTTGCCGCACGCCTTAGCCCCGTTCGATTCCATGAATACGTGTTTTGAACGTGCGTGTGGGCGTTCCGCGCACTTGCCTCCTGTACTTTCCCTGTGACGCCCACATGTTCATGAGTTGTTCCCCATTCTGCGTGTCACACCCCCTGTTCCTCCTACTTTTGTTGTGTGCACCGCGCTATGTGTGATTTCGCTGAGTGCGTAGTGCACGCTGTTTGGAGACGTGTGCGCCAGCGTGCGCCACGCAGAATTTTAGCGCACATCCAGGGATTTGCACGCGCACGGACTTCCATGAATCGCTGTGCGCTGGTTTCGCTGCGATTTTCGCACTGGCACTGCGATTCGCATGCTTTTGCACGCTTGCGCTGAAAATTTCAGCGCACATTAATTCCATGAATCGGCCTCATGATCTTCCCTTCCTCCAGACCATTTGCCACTCCTAACAAGCCTCTAATCAGATTTCTTTTGCGTCTTTTTGTTTGAAGTTAGAAGCTGTGGGCATAAACATTTGTGAGGCATTGTCAACACAGAGATCCCTTGCCCCATATTCCAGTCATGCACTGGCTAGAACATTTGGCCTGCACAGAACTGCCTTCAGAGACAACAAGTCTGAATTTCAGCGCACATTAATTCCATGAATCGGCCTCATGATCTTCCCTTCCTCCAGACCATTTGCCACTCCTAACAAGCCTCTAATCAGATTTCTTTTGCGTCTTTTTGTTTGAAGTTCGAAGCTGTGGGCATAAACATTTGTGAGGCATTGTCAACACAGATCCCTTGCCCCATATTCCAGTCATGCACTGGCTAGAACATTTGGCCTGCACAGAACTGCCTTCAGAGACAACAAGTCTGGGGACACTTGGTTTTCAACACCCTCCAGGCAGTCCACATTGTATTGCAGTTGTAAATAGTGGGGATGCAAGCCAGGCTTTCATTGTGGAGTCTTTTGTGAAGTTTGCCCCACAACAAGCAAAAGGGTCTGCCTCGGGCCTACAGGAATTTTATATGTGACCCATGGAAACAAAGTAGGTTTTTCTTTTCAAATGTTTTCCGGTATTTTGCATGTTAAGCATAATATACATTACATTTTGTCAACACACACCATGTCTTTTCCCTGACATCTTTATGTTAGCAGGGGTACTTTTTCTCATGGCTTGCTTTAAACTGCAAACTTCCATGCAGTGATGTTGGTGTCAGTGTTTGAAAATCTTGCTTTCCACGTGAAAGGGGCCTTTACGTCTCTTCTGCTACTGTGAATTAAAATGCTGCTTTCCCTTTTGTAATAACAGGTAAGCCTTTCTCACATGGCACTTCCTTGTACTACTTGCATAAACCCCACAGTCTGCCTTAATACACCCATTTTCAGTGTGAAGGTTTTGTTATAAAGGCTGCCAGGTCATTTTTTTCAGTGGGCCCTTCAGTTCCGTTAGTTTGAGGCCTTTGATTACACCCCGCAGACAGTAAGCCAATTTCAGTTTTGCATTCAAAGGTATTGTTAACTATTGGTGTGGCTTTTTGATCTGGTACAGTTCTGCTTTTGAATCTTGCATAAATGAAACAAGCTATAAAAACAGGTGCTTTGTATGAGCTTCTCCCTTCCTGATGCTGCACAAATGTTTGTTAATGCAGAAATTCTTCAAGATGGCTTCGAAAATTCCCACAACTGCTGGTGCTCATTTGTGAGATTTCTCATAGAACAGAGTGTGGTCAAACATTCATATATGATATTAAACACCATGTGCTTGGCGAACACAGCATTCCCATTTTGAAAAGACAATAGCTTTCTGGGCATACTTTGCTGTCACTCTGTCTTTGTCTTAATGTGGAAATGATGGGTCTTCAAGAATGAGCTTCAATGGGTCCAAAATTGAAATCTTGTGTTGCAAAATGGACACCTGGACCACCGTGGATGTCAAATGTAAATGGGCAATTGGGTCCATCCTGTTAAGACAATCCCATCATTTGTGGCATTTAACATTGGCCTGGTGGTGGTACTACTGTACTACTTCTACTGTTTTTGTGATTTACATAATATTTTGTGTGCCAATATTCCACCTAGTGACATAGCAATTAGGCAGTTCCATTTTCATCATTCTGGGTTGATTCAAATCTGAAGGTCTTATTTCACCTTACATCCTCTTGGTCCTGGGGTGATCTTGCATATATAGTGACTAGTGATATGTTTTTGAATCTGACATGCCCCATAGGTCCTTCTTATGGGATACAGCCTGAAATGTCCACTTTCAATTTCCCTGCATGCATGCCGGATTCATTATCAGTGTATTGAAAGAATGGGATCCAGTCATCTTTTTACACAAGTGTGCCACAGTTCCAAGCATAGAGAACGTGCCTCCTAACTCACAGGGTGTTGGTTAGCACTTATCTTCTGCAGAGCAAATGAGTGCAAGGGTACTTAGTATGGTTTGCGCTCTGGAAAAATGAGGTGCTGAGCTGATGTTCACTGTATGTTTCCTCTGCATTGTCATATAGTGTTTACTCCTCCCATGAGATGTAGACTTGGAACGGTTCACGATAGGGATAGTTTGCATACTTTTGTAAAATAGTTCATAGGTTGTACTGTGTGCTCGCAGTCTGGTAGGGCCTCAGCTTCACATGCTTCTATGTGCACCATAATATTAATCTCAGGCCCATTTAAACGGTATTAACATAATTGTCCTAAAAACATTTGATCTAAAACATTTGATTGAATTCTTTTGCCTTTTTTTGGTCAAATGTAACTAAATATATATATGGGGTGGGCAAGTGTATATATTAGGTTGAGGGGAAGTGGGGTGGGGGTTGCAGGGGGTCTCCCCCCACATTTTAGACCAAACAAAAGGTCAAATAAATGTGATCAAATGTGATTAGGTCAAATGTTTTAGGTCAAATAGACCCAAACTGTACCTCTGCCTCTATAATGAAGCTGTAAGTGGTAATGCCTAAGCAAAGGTGCACCATCAAGTAGATCCATAAAGCATACTTTATGATTTTAAATGTTTTGGATCTATTTGACCTACAACATTTGACCTAATCACATTTGATATAATTTATTTGACCTTTTTTCAGTCTAAAATTTGGGGGGAGAGGCAGAGGTACAGGTAAATTGATTTTGCGTATATAACAATCAGTGCAGCGCAGGTACTTAATAAATGTGTCTTTCAAGGTGATCAGATTCAGACAAATGCTCACCCCCATTGTATCAAGCTCCCTTAAGCATTCACAAAGCCTCCCACAAACAAAGAACATTTGGGGATTTACTACGTAGGTGTAATAGCATATGCTCTCAGGCACGTGTCTCTTTACTGCATGCATGTGTAGTATATCCCCATGTTTTCACAGACTCAGGCAGATCCTGTTTGGAATGCGCAGGAATAGCCCAGATGCACTTCCATTTAGATTATTTCTCTGGGTCTTTTAAATCTCCCTAGATATTGGCTGCAAGTGGTGATTTTGTGGTGTTCTCTAAGGTGGCAGCTTTTGGTTTTGCTTTGACACCTTGTTGAATGTTTTTCCCAAGTTTTACTCGCTTTTCCTTTAAAGTGAGGTTTGTGTACTTGACATAGGCAAATTATGGACCGGGAGGTTGTGGCTGTTTGCGACAACATGACCTTCATGGCATTTGCTAATGTCTGCTGATGGTTCCATTTCATGTCTTTAAGCAACCTTCTCATGGTGTCCTGGTCTGCTTCATGCTACAGCTGAATGCCCCTCCTTGTTGAATGTTTGACCATTGATGAGTTTCTGTGAGCCTGGAGACTGCTGTTGTGGAAAACTGGTCAAGTGTGCCAAATGTATATTGGCAGAGGACGGTCGCTGCAGTTGCTGCATTTCTACACAATAACCACCTGCTAAGTCCCTACAGAAATGAGTAGAATAAGCAGTCATTTGCTTGCTTAATAATTACCTTGGCTTTTCCATTGCTTAGTCCTCCACTCCTACCCTATCTTGTGTTTGATGTCGATGGATGCAGCCCGATGCCTCCACGCTTGCCATCTGGATGACTTTGCCTCCCTTTCTGTGGTATTAAATGTACTTTAGCTTCCTCAGATGGAGCGCATTTGCCATTTCTGCATCCTTCTTCGTGCAAGGTGTGTGCTACTGACAACGAAACCATACACTGGGCCTAACCAAGACTAAAGCCTCTTCGTCTTTGCAATGTCTATTAAGGGGATGAGAAGGGCCAAAACCACCCATATTGCATCTTTGTGTGGGAATAACCAAAACACTTTTGTTTATTGGTTCACACTGACCCTAATCTTGTGGAGGGCCAACTATCAGAGAGAGAAACACAGAATAACCCTGTGGCTTGTTTGTTTGTAAGTGTCCATGTGGCCTATGTGCTGGGAAACAATGTGCCTAGCACCCCATTTCAAACACCACCAAAAACTTTTGTCAGTCATAAAATATGAGGATAAGAGGGTAAAACCCTTTCTCGTTACATTTCTCACACGAAACCTATCTGAAACTGTGTCACAGCGTCTAATAGACACTTATAAGACACTTATCAGAAGGTAGGTGTATAGATATCTGGAAGTGTGCCATTATATGCACTCATTAAAGTCTGCTTTGTTTGAACTGATATGCCCGTTTCTGTTCAATATTATGCAGAGAATGATCAATAACAGCACAGCATGTTGATTTCACTTACTCAAAGATCGCCCCCTGTGTATCTCATCAGCTTTATGTCTAGATTGTACAAAATTGTCTACTAATGGAGCCTTTATTTTTCATTTCAACAGATGCATATGTGCTCTATAATCATTTTTATTGGACAGAAGGTCACCCCTATATGGCTCAACTCACACAAGCATGTCATCAGATACATGACATAAGTGTGCATGTTTTGCCGTAATTGAATTTCAGTTGTTTACACGGCATCCTTCGATCTAGATCTAATTCCTTAGATCTACGCATTAGGGGAGCACACCACACATGCCCCACATGCATGTTCACTTGACACCATTCAGTCCCACGAGGTACAGTTGTATGTGTCCTGCTGTGTGTGGATGAATGTGTGTACCATGCAGTTGTGCCCCTCCTGAATGTGACTCTTGATTTTAGGAATGGAAAGTTGTCAACATTAAAAATTCGCCACTGTCTCATTGACTCATTTCTAAGTTATTTGCCATAATGTAAATAAGCGAGTACATAAGTGATTATCTCTTCCCAATCTCTCATCTTATGTTGTTTTGTAGGATGTTTTATTTGGGCGACTGCAAGGTTGGTGGAATTTTCTAGCCACCCCAAATTAGGCGTGCACAAATTTCATTTATTTAATGACTTTCTTTTTAAAAAATTGGGATCCCCAATTTAACGATATTGATTCCCTACAGCATCTCTCCCCTTTCGGGACAAGAAACACACAGGGTTGGAAAGGAGGTTGATTTAGTAATAAATAGAAATCATTGAATCAATTTAAATATAAAGAAATTATGCAACTATGAAACTCCAACTTCGATGAAGAATGATCAATACAATGGTTGCATTACTTTTCTGTGGTACATTTACTTGAATAGACTTTTGTAAACATACACATCACCATATGTACATTTTGTTTACCCTGGGTGAACATGCACCACAGACTGAAAAATACATTAGGGTCCAGGATAAAGCTTTCATTTCCCTGCCTTTCTAGGTCTCTCTACTTCCCCTTTGATAAAAATAAACATATCCTACTCAATGGACATGTCAGAATTTCAAACAGTGTTTTAGAAAACTCAATTGTAATACAAGCTAATTAACATTCCAGCATGTGAATCACTCACAAAATGAAAGTATATGTTTGCTGAATACTCTTCAGTGGTGTTTTTATTGCATTAATATGTAAAATTGTAAATTTCTCATTTTCAATGGGTAACTTAAAGGTGGGAAAATCAGGAGCAGTTAAACCCTTTGCCTTTTATCTTAAGAGGTTCAACATTTATAACAGGATTCTGCATGGTGATGTAACCTGAAATTTACCTCAATCGGCGTATTTTTCTAGGCATGCACACAGATAGATATTCTTTTGGCTCTCAGAAAGCTTCTTCTGTGTTTGAACATAGACAGAGAAGGAGTCAGGAGAGCTCCCAGTATACACGCCTTAGGACCTATTCTATACAATGTTTAATTCCAGAAGCATGTGTACATGCACTTTTGTAATATTCCCAACCTTTTCAGAATATATAGTCAATTTGTATATCCCCACCAAACAAGATTATCTCCTCTGAATATTATACTTATATGTGAATTTCTTTTGGCTGTCTCACAAGATAGGCGGGCACCCTCCAAGGACTGGTTCAATTCTATCTTCTGGAATAGTTGCACATGGGTCAGCAAGATGGGGTCAGCTTTCCTCAATAGCCACATCTCCCTCTTTCTGTATTGGGGCTTGCCTGCTGTCTCTTCCACTGAAGAGAGCCTGGTATGTTACTTTCAGGTAGGCCTCTCTTACAGTGCACTGCTTAAAATCCAAAATGGGTCCAAAGTAAGGAAATCAATTGAATTCTCTTTTATGTTGTTATCAATTCTCCTTTCTCTCCTTCTATCAGCCAGCCAGTAAGTGAGCAATCAAGTGAGTGAGTGTGTCCACCCAGAATCTATGGATTTGAACTTTTATAGAGCAAAAACCACTCCCTTTAGAGGTGGGTATAATGTCTCTAATTTAATTAGTTAGTGTATGTGATTAGACAGTGCTCCAAATGTAACATCAAACTAAACCATCCTCTTCATACTTACGGGCCATATTAATGAAGAGGCAGACTGATGGGAGTATACACAGTTGTGCTTTTCATTCCAGATTGGGCAGTTTTTTTTCCCATTTTAATAAAAGTTGCTGGATACTTTCTGCTACAGAACAATGCCGGATTGAGCCTAGTCATATAATGTTGGACATATACTCTTATTGTAAACTAGCTGTCCCCGGCCATGCGTTGCTGTGGCTCAGTCTGGTTAAATGGAAAAGAAAGAAAAGAGAAAGCACACGTTTCTAATAAGTTTAATTTCACAATGCTTGTGGGTATACAATATTTTTTGTTGTTCCATTGTCTGTGCAGATATAGAGATTGTCTGGTTTGCCGACTGTAGAACACGCAACATATAATTGTCCATGTGAGAAGCAATCCGTGTCTAGATCTAAACCGCACAATTCTAAAGATTGGCCTTGAGTTTTGTTCATGGTGATTGCAAACGCAAGTTGGCATGAATTGAGCTTTAACGATTTCTGCGCCGAACAACGTCATTTGGAAGCATGAGTTGTATTTCCTGATGTTAGATAGGAAATGCTTTCATTCAGCGGTATATCCGCCAAGGAAAGTGTTGAATGGCTCTGGCGGTTCTCCAAGTTGAGGCAGTTTAACCTTCCCGACGGCGCAACACATTCCTTTTGTTTGTCCAATAAATTTAAGAGCCTTGCAATAAGGACACACTTCAGTCATAGTGCCGATGAGAACATGCCAGCTCAAGCTATAATCATCAGCTGGGTTGTACTGGAATGCAAGGCGATTGTAATCGCGTGATTGCTGAGCAAAAAGTCATGTTTGATGCTGATCTGCTGTTTCTTGTTGACGTCTTTCAGCCACTCTCAGAAGCAGATCTGAAGCTGCAGAATGCGATCGCCGTGCTCGCAACCGTGGCTGCACGTCGCTCCGCTGCTTCCTCGGCACATATTTGAGCCATTATAAATCGGAAACATTGAAATGGAATCGTAAAATATTTAGTATAGCGTGTGTTGCTTTTACGTCCATCATATGGCGCTGTTTTTCAGTAAAATATTTAGTATAGCGTGTGTTGCTTTTAAGTCCAACAGGTGGCGCTGTTTTTCAGAAAATGCATGTTTTTACCTGTCACAGGTGTGACATCTATGTACAGTAGGTATATAAAAACACGCGCCTATTTCAATGCAACGTTGTATCAAAATTTCAAAGCAATTTGTGAAGAACTTTCAGAGATTTGAGATTTTGAACAAACGAACATTTAGATTTTTATTTATATAGATGGGTTGCTGATATTGGACATTTTCCTTGTACGTGTCATTTGTAGATGCCGCGCGCAGGCTACAGCTCCCATGTTTGTTTTTAAACTGGTGCTTTTATTTCTTTGCATCCTTTTCTTTTGAATAGATTTCCCTAACGTATCAGGGTATTTTCCTGTGGTATATTCCTAGTCTGTATTTATGCTCTATTGATTTGGCCCCTCGGGTAGCCTCTCGCATTCAGTTGTCCACTCAATTCCTTCGCCAACACATCAAACTTGTGTGGAGTGGAGCAGTTTTTTGCTATATCTAAGGAATTGGGCAAACTGCCATTTGTCGCTCTGCGCTTTTTGGTGTAACTGCCATATTATAAAAGTGACTTCGGTCAGTACTTTTCTTGTATTTGGTAGGGCTTAGGGTTATCCTGTGTTCAATCGTCTGTCATGCTAATGTGTGCGCTACAGGAATCTAGTCTGATGGTTCGGTCAGATATAGAACGCCTGCACTGCTTTTTCTGTCCCTGACAGAACAGAGCACATCTTCCTTCTATCACAACCCTACATGATTGTTTTGAAGGAACAGGTTTGTGTTTGTGTTCATGGTATTAATATTTAACTGATCTACCTACAAATTGGCCCAGCCTTGGACAAAATGTACTGCGGCTCCCTGTCCTGTTCCTGGGATCTGTATGAACAAATAGCCATGGAAAATGAAGAAATGTCTGCATCAAGGCAGTCTCTCCTGTAGTAACGTGAGGATAACAGGCAATTCCCTCTGGTCGTTAGCTGCTGACAAGGGTTTTGGAGCATCCCCGCGGAGCATGAATATGTTAAGAAGAATCCTAAAAAATAGAGAACAAAGATTCCTTGTTTGAGCTCTTGCTTGATCGTGCGACCAGCTGTCAACTCCACGACCCATCTCTCTGAAAGCCTGCAACTGGCAATGGCAGAGATTGAGATAAGTCAACCAGGGCACTATCATGGTAAATGCTGGCGACATATCCAGGGCCCTGAGCCCATGGAGGTGGCAGGTGGTATGCTGCATGAGGCATGCCTGCCATGTCCTTCTATTTGCAAGCCCTGTGATGTATTGCGATGTTACTGCATGTGCAGTGCTCGACACCATGTATGTAATAGTGTCATGAGGAAGGCTTTGGTGAATTCGGGCCTTCTGCTTATTCTAGGTTTGCAGAAGGACCAGGAGCTACTTGGAATGGTCTACAAACTTAGACTTCAGGAAGCCAGCCTGACAATCGATTTTTAAATAGAGCTACTGCAAACACATTTTGTGATGGAGCTGTTGACAAATTTAGTTTTGCTTTTAAATAAACAATAGTGTGATTTGTGTGGTAGCACGCATTTCTTACCATTGATTAGCCAACCATTCTCAGTCATAGTTTCACTCCAGAAGTTGTACAATAACCAAACCTTTTTTTTCAAACTTGGTCTAAACTTGCCAAACTAATTCTTGGTTTACACCTTCCTGCTTTTTGACCTGTAGCAATTCAGTGATTGCATGGATCTTACTGTAGTTTGGCATGATTGAATACCCTCTCTCATGTGGCTTGCTCTAGCAATTATTGCCTTTCTCTTAATAAACGTTCAAATGTTTTCTACAGAAATATTTGGGAAAATCTTCAGTCATTTTGAATGTTATTTATTTACTATGATTTAAACCGGGCACCATTTATTTTATTTCTGCTATGTTGATGTTTTCAAGCCCTGCATACTGCAGATCAGTCTCTGCATGGTGCCTAATGAACAAATACCATAGCACACTCTATTCTTTCATGGATTTGATGCTTAAACTGCTGCTTACAGGAGGACAGTCTTCTCCTACTTGATTTAATAAAGGAATGTATGCTTTACTTCAGTGACACCATCAGCTCAAACCCTCCAGACGATATATCAAGTTTGCGGAAGTCAATGGGCCGCATTACAAGTTTGGCGGTGCAGGTAAAAAAAGGGTGGTAATCCTGCCCCTGCCACTTTTGTATCAGTAATGGAATCACTGCCATTTTTTCCACACCGCCAAACTATAGGTTTGACCTTAAAGTAGAGGATTTTCCTCCAGCGTACTGCTGCAGTGAATCTGGCACTTTAAGGCCATATTTCAGCAAAATTACAGAGGCTGAATTAGTGCCAGAGGTAATTCTGCCAAAATCCCCACGAGTCCTATGAACTACGAAAATGGGGATTAATACCTTCCTGCCATTATTTGTAATCCCATGGTAACCCCACAGGACCAAGTGGAGGTATCGGTAATTGCGTTTGGAGGTACTATGGCAGATTCACTGCCAAATTACCGCCAAACTCATAATGCGGCTAGAAGCCCCCACTGAACTCCAACAGAACTTCAGTATTTGCAGGAAAGTGGAGGGTTTCTCTAAACATGCTCTTATTCACTTCATTTGTATCAGAGCACATTCGGAGACCTTCTACCTTTGTATCATTTTGTATTTATTGATTTATAAGGTGCTTTCCCCAAAGCTCTGGACACAAATGGAAATCAGTGCAAAATGAATACATAAGTAGTTAAGGGGGGCCCCTTTTTTCCAATGTAAACTTTTTGACAGGTGGGAACACCCCCTGGTTGTCTTTGTCCCTGCCACCTTTTGATATGGGTTTGATTTCTTTTTCATATGGAATTTGATATCAATTCATTTTTTATAAAAAATGTTTCGATATCTAATTTTATATTGATTTGATATCGGTTTCATATAAACGGATTTATATAATGTGTGTTTGTGTATTTTGATACATTTTGATATAAAGTTTATATCTAAGCGATATAAAGTTTATATCAAAATGTTTTTGATTTGGGAGAGTGCATGTGCGCTGTTGCTTGCTCGAGTGCAAAGTTAGTTGTGAGGAGTTAGACAGCGAGGGTTGGAGTTTGGTGATGTGGCGATGATGCGGGAGTGGGTTGGACCTACTGACGTCATCATTTTATATAGATTTGATATAATTGTACAAAAGATTTTATAGAAACTTTATATATCAAAAATATCGAAAATAAAAAAGTCTGATATTAAAATTATATTGGATACTTTTAATATCTTTTTTATATCAACATTTTTAATATACTTTTTTATATCAAAATAATATTGGATTTTTTATATTGTAATTATTTTTTTCATATCATTTTTTTTACATCAACATTTTTTATAGCAAATGATATCAGAATTGTTATATCGCAATCATTTTTTATATCAAAATTTCTCGATATCAAAAATAATACCTTTTACATAAACTTAATATAATGTTAATATAACATTTGACAGAAAGGGCCGTCTTAAGACCGCTATGGTGACACGGGGGTGGGTCGGACAACCCAGATATATGCCGCTCAGCAATGGGCTGGAAAACACAGCGCTTTTTGAGCTTTTCAGGGACTATTCTGGAAACAGCTATTATGAACATCTACAGTCACTCCGAGGGGCGAACACCCCCAGGAAGTTGCGTGGATTTGATGGTGTACGAGGGGATGGCGGATGCTCAGGATCTAATGGCCGGCTGTGAACCCGAAGATGATTTTGGAGCAGTCAATTGCGGTCGACGCAAACCCTGAAGATGAAGACTGCAAAGCCACAGCGCTGTCATCGGAGGTGGAGATGATGACGGAGACCGTTTCTGGCCCCCAGAACCCTGATGAAAAAATGGGCCAAGTGTGCAGGGGTGGGGTGAACCAGACCACAGCAGAAACTATTCATATTTATTTCGCTTGCTGTTTTAATTGGTTTGAAATGCCTGGGTATTTTGAAAGTAGTCTGTGTAAGGCCTGTCTTTGACTGCAGGAGACCGACAGCCTTAAAGACAAAGCCACTATTCAATGCATTTGTTCTTCAAAAACAATTGAAAGCCCAGTGGATGTCAATCTGTGTAAGGATTGTATTGTGCTAATGAAGATAGACATGGACACGCAGACCCCTCTTCGCACTGATATTCGTGCCATCCAGGGGATTACGGCCATCATAGCGGGGGTGTGTTTAAAACAACACTTTTACAGGTGGTGCTATGGACATAAAATTAATGATCCACAGCAGGATGCTCACGAGTGTCTGCAAAAAGCTTACGCAGATAATTCGCTAAATAAAATATGTTTCGTGTTGAGACAAAAATGCATTATAGACTTGTTACTCCTGACAGAACTGCTGACACAGATAAGGATCAGAGCGGGGACTGAACAATGCATATCTAAAACATTATTGGCTATGGAATCGGCAAATAACGCGCTTTTCAAAATTAAGCAGTTTAGTCACATGTGTCCTATGGGTGCTAGAAACATCACTGAAAAAACAGTTCCCCATTGGGCGGGGATAAAATATATATAAATGGAGTGTAACAAATTAACTTAACAAAGCGCCAGCATACAATGTGGTTGTGCGGTAGTCGCAGGTGTTATTTTAATGTGAATGTTTTAATGTGAATATATTTTGAATAAAATTGGTGTTTTTAAATGCAAATAAAAAACGCTGTTTATAAAAATGGACTTTGTCTTTATGTTGAGTTGTTACGGACAGACATGATAGGCCTGAAGCTGTCAAAAATATATTATGATGAAGGAGGGGTCGGCAGTTATGGTGGCATTGACAGCCTGTATCATAAACTGCGAACCAATGGTGGGAAGGTGTCACGGGGGGCTGTTAAGATGGGGCTTCCCGGGGAGGAGGCCTAAGCATTGCATAAGCCGGCCCAGAAACATTTTAAATGGTGAGTAACCGTGGTATGTGGTGTCAATAAACTATGGCAGGCAGATATTATGGATTTGAGCCAGTTCCATGAAGACAATGATGGTTTCAGTTATATACTAGCCGTGATCGACATTCTATAAAAAAAATACCTACGTTGAGGCTTTGAAGAACAAGACGGCGCACAGCATAGCAGCGGCTTTTAAGCGCATATTTAACAACAGAAAAGTCCTTGCTAAACTACAGATGGATTGTGGTAAAGATTTTTTTTTTAACGCTGCAAAACCTTCTGAAGCAGCACAGTGTACACCACTTTGTAACACACTCTGAAGTTAAAACCTCTATTGTAGAATGTTTTATATGCACCTTTAAAACACATTTCTGGCAATTGTTTACAGCTAAAACACCCGCAGATACGTGGAGGTGCTACTCGCATTTATAAATATGTATAACAACACGCATCATAGATCTATTAAAACCACACCGGCGGGTGTAAGGTCACAGAATTCCCTGGCTGCGTGGAAAAAACTGTACGGCGAAACACTTTTAAAAAAGACAAAAGACATACGCCTTAAAAAGGTGGATCATGTGTGGATCTCAAAACACAAGGCCGTCTTCACAAAGGGGTATGATCAGAACTACAGTGACGAGATCTTTATTATAGACGGCACTGTTCAAAGGAAGGGTGTTTATGTATAGTGGCAGAAAGACACAGGTGCCCAAGCGCTTGTGTGCAAAATATATATTCAAAAGATGGCAAGTGGGTGATTGTAGGACGTGGATATTCTGCCCAATATTCCACAGAAGGATGAACAAATTAGCAAGTTGTACAATCACACTGCGCCAGACACTGTTTGGTTTACTGCATGAATGCAGAAAACTTTTTAATAATAGAAAAGAAAAGGATGACCCCGAGGGCACAGACTTAATTACTTTCACTGATAGTGCGCTCTGTCATTCTCGCACGCAACTATAGCAAGAAACTCAAAGGATCGTAACACAATTTGTAGTTTGAAACTTACCCAACCTTTCGGTGTGTGAACAGCGTTACGAGGGAGACTGCGTGATGATCCTGAGCCAGTATTCATACCTTAGTTAGAATACTAGTGCGTTCAGTTGCTAAGCACCAATACGTTACATGGTGTCCGCCATTTTGGTAGGATGCCGCTGCATGCAATCATGGTCTCTATACTATAGTATTCCACCGCATTCTACTCACTGAAGTCACATAATGGCTACATTTGTAATTACATGTGCATTGTGATTTAAATATGTGTTTGACCTAGTTCACAAATAACCTATGTTAAGCACGTATAGTGCAAGCTTGCCTCATTTCTGTTTGAGAAATAAGAGAGACCCGAAGCCACATGGCGAGCAGGACTGCATTTGTCACAGACACCTTAATTAAGAATCCCAGATACTTTTACACCAACTAGGTCATGTAGGTGTTGGGCAATCCCCAAAGCTCACGGTCAATGCAACACACAGTCCAAGACACTACTGCTCATATTATGGGCTCGACTTGTCGAATCATGTTTAATCATGAAATTACAATTCATTTATTAACTTAATCCTGCATTTGCTGTTATTGATAACATTAAAATACTCAAAAACAGTTACTTCATTTGCATGATCCTGCATATTTCACTTTCTGTGCATTCTAATATCATATAACAATGTATATACCCAGTACATTACCAGTGCTCTTTCTGCTGGTGTGCGGACCCATTAGGTTTTCACACAATTAGATTACATCATAAGTAAATGTAAAACAACAAAGCTTGTTAATAATGTTACGTAAAGATGGAGGGCTGCAATATTGCATAATTTAAAAATACAGCTTATACCCTTTTATAGGATCACAGAAAATTCATGGTCTGTGTTTAAGCCATGAGTGACAGTCCTACATTGACATATAAGTCTTGCCTCCAATTGTCTTCAATTTAATTCAATTACCCCTTCGCTGAGGTAGATTAATCTTGGCCATTCCCGCAAACTTAATGTCTTGTTTGTTGTCCATCCATATATATAATGCTAGGGTTTGGGTCAAGCCATTTGGCTAAATCATGGTCCAGTTGAAGTAAGTGCCAATGCCTCTTGAAAATTGTATATATATTATGGCTATCAGTATTGTACCTTGTAATAAATCTAAATCTGTTAGCTTGTGAAGTAACAGATCGTATTTTAGGAGTGAGCAGGTCAACTCTCTTCATATTTGACACTTCTTGTTCTGCTTGAACTAATATTTTATTCTTGTATCCTCTCACTTGAAATCTGGTGTCGATCAATGCCTGTTCACATTTAAAGTCTTCAGAATTCTAGCAGAATTTTGCCCCACTGGAAGCAACCTTTATTATAAAATGAACAAACCCTCCGAGGCTCTGGCCCGGGGGATTTCCCGAGGGGTATTATCCAAATATATCAAAACTTGTGAGAGTCATCATCAAGGCTGTATCAAACAGCAGCGTAAAGTTTTTCTAAAGGAGCCAGACCCATCTGTTTTTAACAGCGGGAAGACTGTGCAACATAGTGGGACTTTGCAACACATTGGAAGTAAAGAACTGTGGGATAATACCTGCGCCGACATTAACGTTTTGTTTTATAGCTTATTGCTCTATAGCGATGTTATGGGCTATAAACGTGTGGGCGATAGCTGTGCCCCGCTTCTTAGAACCGTGGAGATTAAAGGGAACAACAACGATATTGTGAACATTCAGTAGAACAAACCCGACTATGTTCCCATGTGTAAAAACCGTTTTGAAACCATGAACCTACAGAAAAGAGACGACAAAGGGCAGTTTGTACCATTTAAATACAGAAAAATCTGTCTGCGTTTCCACTTCAGACTGCTCCAGCTGAAATGTTAACAAAACAGCATTATAATGTCTTTGGTAAAGAACTATGGAGACCCCGGCCCACGATGCCCTTTCTACGTTGCAGTTTTGAATTACTTAAATATCATGTGAAAAACAGATGCTAGCAATATTACAAAAGACGTTGTGGGAAGCGTGACAACTGCGGTTGCTCAGTGGCTCGCCTGACAGAAAAAGAAGGGGCAGGACGGATCTGGCCTCATTTATAAACCACGTAGGAGTGTTAAGAGGAAGAGGTCGGCATCTCTGCTGCATGGCCTCCCAAAACCCACCAGGAAATGCAGATCAAAAGCCTGAAGCGCACAGACGAATAGGAAGAATAGGAAGAAGAAAGGTGTTATTTCTAAAAGACACAAGGGCAGTGATATTTTTTAAAGACCAATGGCATTCTTACACAAAGCCTCAGGGGAATGTGCAAAATCAGAACTCAATCTTTTTACAGTGTCCCCAACACAGACTAGCATCAATAACAGTTTCTTTATTGAGGTCTCGCCTCTGGCTGCTCTACCACCATTAGCCCCCATAGAATTTTTTATATCGGGCTCAGTCGACATGTATCTGGATTTGAACAATACGCTTCTGCATCTAACCTGTAAAATAAAAACGGTGGATGGAACCGACACAGCGGCTACAGCATGTGTGGGTACGATCGCTTATCCAATAGCCAGCATGTTTAATCAGGCGGACGTGATGTTGGGTGATCGAATGATAACACATAGCAATAATATGTACGCCTACACGGCCTACATAGAGAGTCTGTTAAATTATGTCCATGATGTCCTGGATAAGCAGCTTTCGGCAGGGCTTTTTTCCATGTTAATGTGGGGCATTTTGACAACAAAGCTCTGGGCAGCGATAACAAGGGATCCGTTCAAAGAGCCCATCACGCCAGGACCAGTAGAGTATTTGATTTACTGGGCCACCTAGACTCCAACCTATTCTTTCAGGATAAACTATTGATCAACAGTTTAGATCTTAAAGGGAAACTATCCAGAAACACAGGTGCTTTTTGCCACATGAGCGGGGACGCCGAACAGTACAACCTAGTCATTGTATCAGTCAGTTTATTCATTAAACGTGTGAGTGTCTCCAACTATTAGACTGGCGCATGCAGAGGCACTGAAGATATCTAACGTGAAATATCCTGTGGCGTGAGTCACTCTTAAGGTCTTCAGCATTCCTACCGGTAGCCATGGCACCAGTCAAGACAACTTGTTTCTGGGGCAGCTCCCAATGATCATCATCATGGGAATTGTTGAAACAACGGCACTTACCGGGTCATATGATAAAAACCCTTTGACTTCAAACACTGTAACATGAACTGTGCGGCTCGGCACACGGACGGTGTTCTAATTCCTGCCAAAGCATATACACCCAATTTTGCACTGCAAAACATAATCAGAGAGTACATGGGATTGGTGGCTGTCACTGGAAAGCACATGCGTGATGTACCAGTTTCATTCACACGCAACGAGTATGCACTCGGCTATACCTTTCTGGCCTTTGATCTAAGACCTGATAACGCATCAGCAGGTCATTTCAACTCCATGAGGCGTGGAAACCTATGCGCTGGAATACATTTTGAAATAAACCTAACCGCCACACATTCCCTGCTGTGTGGAGCATTTTCGATAGCGTTCTTGAGATCAATGCGCAAAGAAACATACTTTTCGATATTTAATGGATACTTTACAGATAAAAGGATTTTTGCCTAAACATAGACACGCTCGAAGAACATTTCATGGTGTGTATCCTAGCGATACATGTCCCAAACTCCTACCCAGAAATCGCCCGGTTAGCCTGGTGGTGAACACCAATCCTCGGGCCTGGGCTGGAACACACTGGATAGCTTTGTGGCTGGAGGGAGATGTGCTAACGGTGTTTGACAGTTTGGCACACTTCCCACAACACCCCATATATGCCAGAGTTTTAATGGACTGTGTAAAAAAGCATTGCAAAATATTTGCGTTATATTACTGTACCGGTTCAAGACTCTAAAGCCATGACCTGCAGTTAGCACTGCATATTCTTTTTCATTCAAATGTCAGAATGTAAATCACTGGCGGCTGTCTTGAAAATGTATTCGAGCAAATGCATGCAAAACAACCAAATGGTGTCCAGCTTTGTTAATAAGATGTTATCTAATGTGTATAGATCTCACAAAATGTTTACAGTGTGTCAAAAATGTAAATGTGGATAATCTAAACACAGATACATGTATCAATAAAATAGTTTTAAAAATCAACATGCATCATAGATTCGAAATAATATAACATAATAAACAACCAGTCATGTTTATGAATTGAAAACTTTTATTAATAAAAAGAAATACTGAAAGAAAAGAAAGGTTATAGCAGAATATAGCAGAGAGGAATCATACACATTCAACAAGAGGCGTCCCGTATTATTCAGATAGCCATATAGGCCTGTCGCGACCCTGATGTGGTCTAGATGTTTCAGAGGCACACGTGCCCAGGGGCGGATTAAGAATCTGTAACCCAGCTGGTATTCCAATTCTTTTCGGGCCTGGGTGAGCGGGGACTGCTTATGGGGGTGCTTAATTGGCTATGTTGTTGGTGAGGAGTTGCGGGAACCCCATTTATTAGCCGCTCCAGAAGGCGCCGCTAGGCGACAGTACCCACGACCAAAGTCGGAATATTTCAATTGGACACTGCCTGCATAAACTCGTTCCAGCCGATGGGTGCATTTATTGTAGCACTGAGGTTTCAGTTTGTAACACTTTGTACTAGATTGTGCAAGTTCAAACCCCTTAAAACCCTGCCTTTATGAATAAAATCTCCTCTATCGGTTCACACAGTCACATCCTTTGCAAGTAGCATCTTTTGTTGCAATAGTTCCGCATTAGGTTTATAGCGTTGGCTAAGAGGGTTTACCACATCAGCCACAATTGGATCTGTCCCTGGTAGTTCCCCTGCACCGCTAGTTTCTTCGGGCGGCACGTGTAAAGTTAGTTTGTTTTTCTCTGCATCTCCGTTCTGGGTGTGGTTTAAGTATCAGTGTAAAATATTTGAGTATAATGCTGCTTTATCATGCGCCAATGAATCAGACCTGTTTAAAACATCCTTCATTTCGGAGTCGAGACGCATGGCATCAACTTTTCGTATATCCCCATCCATTCGGGGTGGGAGAGTCATCAGGTTTTCTAACTGACGCTTGTCCACCAGATACATTTTATGGGTGCGTTCCAATATTGACCCCCAAGCAAGCAGGTGATTAGCGGTAAGACTATGCCAATGAACGATCCTATGAACCTACCGGATTGCGCAACCACTTTTCTTTTAGCCCGTAGCGATATCTGCTTATTGCACAGTTTCTTGATGACCTTCTTTTTCTTTTTCAACACACTTATTTGATGCAGTGTTAGGGGGACGTGTCCCTTTAAAGTGTTCTGAGCAATCTCTGCAATAGCAGTCACCAAGTCACTGGAGGCCACAGCTAGAATGGCCTTGCATTGCTGAGGGGTGGCATATACAAGCATTTCAACAGCACAATGTTTCTTCATATGTGTGTTGACATGGTGAAAGCAAGACAGGGTACTGACGCGATATTGCACTTAATGTTGTTTTTTAGATGTCTTTCTCGGGATATACACAGCGAGCAACTCTGGCGGAAATATATCGGTGCGCAATCTATAATCCTCTAGAGTGTTTTTTTTTTTTAAATCAACCAGGAGATATCCATAGGATTTACTGGTCGCGTCTTCAAAAGCTTCCATGAAAAAAATGTGTTTTGGTCGGATACATCTGGTGAGCTATAATGGCTAGTTGCTGTCTATCCCAGGGTGTTTTAAATAACACTATATAGCTAGTGTTTAGTGGTATCCATCTTTTACTCTTCCCCTTGTTAAATAAGTTTTCCACGGTATAACATATGTTCAGATTGCGATGATGGGAATATTAAGTAAAGGCTTTTTCTAGTTCAGCATTCTGACCCCCCCCCCCCCCCCCCTTGGTCATCAAATCATCAAAATAATCATATTCGCCACGCTCGGCGGTAATAAACAATCGTCCTTGAGACTCTCAGGCATACCTTTTACAAAACGAAGGTGGTTAAACTGCTGTTGGAGGGTGTTGTAAAGAGGTTGCCAGCAGCTGTAAAACCAAATAATATTTTCAATGGCATGTGATATCACGGTGTGGGCGTTTTCTGAATGTTTTCTAACAAAATAACTCTTGCCACCGCTTGAAGGGCTTGCCAGCAAACAGGCAAATGGGTGTTGCAGCCTGGTATCCATAATTACAAATACTTGTGCATTATCAAAGCATGCGCAGATATCCAAGTATGAGCCTCTCAGTGAGTTTAAACCACATTGAATGGCGTGCCTTTCACTTCTAAAAGTTTATAAAACAAACATAACTACATCTGTGCACTTCTACCTGGTGTTTTACCGCTACGCAGAAACGTACGCTGAATTGTAAATGAAAAAGCTATAAATAAAAAACATGATGCAGTATATATCTTTAAAACTGTATAAAACTCATGTATCTAGCTTTATATGTTATAATGAATCATTCAGCATATAGCACCCCAGCCCAGCGCACCTATAAAAAACACTGTGTTCAAATTTGCCAGGTATTCCCCGCACCAGTTTTTAGAAACAAGAGAAGAATTCGGGGCTTTGGAGCCACGGCCCCCTTTGGATGAAACAAAGAAACAACTCCATGCTGTGGTGCCCCAGACACTCCTCTGGCCCTGAAGGGGGGAACCAGAAACAACTCCATGTTGCGGTGTCCCCAGACACTCCTCTGGCCCTAATGGGCGAACCAGAAACAACTTTGATCCAAGGGTTCCCCAGACACTCGTTGGGCCCCGATAGGCAAACCAGAAACAATGTTGATCATAGGGCCCCCCACCCATATATTTCTTGTGGCCCCCCTCGGGATGAAACAAAAAACAAACACTTTCCATTGATGAACCAAAAACAACTACGATCGTAGGGGGCCCCCCCAAACATTCTTTGGGCCCTTACAATCAACAGCCAAGATGGCCCATCCTTGTGGTGTTTAAAACATTCATGATTTGTTGATCCCAAGAGAGCCAGGCGGCCCCGTTGATGAATTCACCAAAGAACTCTGCAGCATATGCCACTCAGATACATTGGGCTTTACCGCTGTATCAGACCCCATCTAAGCACCCTCAAAAGCCTGAGTAGAAACAGGCTGCATCATTCCATTCATTCATATAGGTGAATAAATTAGAAGTGAACTCGGCACGAACCCCTAGCCCGAGGAAAGATTAACCTGTAGATGGGCTGGACATCATGTTAGAAATTGTATAAAAAGAGTGAATGGTCTGATGTACAGCCCCACTCACTTCTCACACCAAAAGGGCTGGTATTCGCTGTGATGTACTGAGGGCCAGATAGCTATCTGATCCTTTGTTCCTTTGAAAACTATTCAGTTGTAGAATAAAGATCTGTTTATCTTTGTAAGCCCGTGTTTGGTGTTATTTCCTTTTGGGGTACTCAGCCTCGATATTCTCTTTTTGCTTTTACAGATGGCGCCCGAACAGGGACCCTCAAGATTGATGCCAGCTCATTGAAGGTTGACGCGGCAATCGGACCGGGATCGGATGGTGTAAAGGGGGCCCCTTTCTTGGATGAGACGCGACACCTCAGCAGCGCTGCACGACCCGATCCCTGGACGGTGAGCACGCGGTCCGAGTCCGCATCTTGATGAGGGTCCATATATAGCGGCGGGCAGATTTGCCGAAATCACCAACCATGAGTAAATCTTTGTTAGAAAACTTTGTAATCCGATCGGACCTCCTTAGGATTTGATCAGGTGAGTCGTGACCCGATTCTTAAGTATCCTGATAATTTGTTTTGGCGCATTGCACTCGCGAGTTCAATTATTGACCAGGTAACACCAGTATTCTGACATGCCTGGGAAATTGCCTGCTTCAGGGCATTATTCCGCAAGGACAGACAATCTTTGGAATTTGGCCGACCGGCACCAATAGAGGGGTCGCCGGCATGTACTATGTACTGTAAGCACGGCATTGGTAGTATAGTATTTAATGATATTTGGCACAGACAAACTAGACATGCTTCCGAACTTCAGTGGCCAATCAATGGTAGTTTTGAAATCCCGCATATTGAATACTTAGAATTTATATTATTGAAGAAAAATGCTAGACCTGCAACATTTGAGGTATTACAGAATTGGAAGAAAGAAGCTTTGCAGCAGCTCAAGAGTAGAGAAAAGCATGCGTGCCGTCATATGACGAATGCTGAAAAAGCGTTGTTATATGACCAGAGTAAACAGTCTGAGTCAGTTAGCAATATGGATAGGGCTTTTTCACTTAGGATTCAGAACATTTATCCTTCTAAAGACTTTCATGTTTCTGATTAACTTATCGATAAACTATTAAATGAATGAAGGCCTGGTGCCACTGCTCCACCTCCGTATTTTCCTCTTCCTGCTGTTATTCCTCCTCCCATAGTTCCTCCTGCTCCTCCTATTGTTCCTCCTGCTGTTCCTCTTCCTCCAGTCATTGTTCCTCCTCTTGTCGTTGCTCCTCTACCCGTTCCTCCACCTTTGCCTGCTGTACCAGTAATTGCACCTCTGTTCGGTGATTTTCAAAACTTGCCTACTCTCCCTCTTCCAAGTGGTTCTACACCGCTTGTAGTAGATCGGGAAGCGGGATCGAGGGTTGTAACTCGTAATACTGTGTCTTCAGAGAAAAAAACGTGAGTTAACTGCGTGGGCTAAGCATTGCATGGAGGAGGGTGAACAAGCTGATGTTTTTGCCACACTTTCTAATATAGACAACCTTCCTGAGAAAAACGTCTTTATTGAAGGATTAGGAATTCATTTATGTGTAATGTGGAATAGACTAAATGATATAGATCTCCCACAAGGATTGAGGGATCTGAATACTTTAGCGTTCTGTAGAGATACTGAGGAGAAGGTGCTAGAGCATGTTGAGAGGATTCTTGTGTATAGAAGGGAGCTGGAAAGGTTACGGAATGAAGATGAAGATGGTGATAGCTTGGACGTTATGTGGGTACAGAAACGGTTCCTTCCTTGTCGAAAATCGATAACTGAGGAAACACGAATTTGTACGAAAGATGCGATTTGATGGATCTCAGACACGTCGATAACTCCCGTAGAAGTATATGACACTTATAGTGAGTATACGCCAGAAATGCAGAGGAAAGTGATACAGGTAATGGTAGAGCACCTACAGGATGACTGTGTAAAAAAGAAGATTTGTTGTCCCGCAGAGTTATTGAGTATTTATAAGAGGGCTTTTTCGTTTGACACTTCTTCAGCTGCTTTAGTGCTCGATTTGGCTCTGTTGCTTAGTAAGCGTTCGGAGTTGCCTACTTCTCAATTGCCTATGAGAGAGGTCCCTCTGACATTTGTCCCCAAAGTCAAGGTTCCAGCGGATGCCGGAACAGGTGCGCAGGCCTATGATATTCCTGCACATAATGTGTCGCAGTTCGTTCACGTCCCGTTCTCGAGACAGGAAGTGAACACCATTAGACAATCTATTCCCGACATTAGGAAGAATCCGACAGGGTTCTACAAAGAAAAAGAGTCTGTCTTGCAATCCTCGCTATTCACCTTAAGTGATATCGATTTGTTATTTCCCGTACTCCTGTCGACTTGTGGAAACAGATTAGAACTGTAGATGATGTACCAGGGCTAGGAGATACATGGACTAAAATGGTTAGACTCGATGGAGAAAGGCCAGCTGGCGAAAGACCGCCTCAGGTAATGCTAACTTTGCCTGACAGAATAATTACGAAATTCAAAACTATAATTCCTGAAAAGAGAATTATTTGGGACAAGCTTACTGCCTGTGTCCAAGGGAGGTCTGAGGGAGCTACCGAGTTCTTTAATCAGTTCGAACAGGTATTTTCAGATTTCAGTGGACAAGACTTAGGCACAGAGTCTGGGAAAAGATTACTCGTGGACAACTTTTACCGTGGATTGCTGCCTGACATCCAGTTGCAAATTAAGTCCTCTGAGAGCGCTTGTCAAGCAAAGTCTCAGTCAGAAGTATTGCACATGGCTCAGTACTACGAGAATCGTGTCAATAACGAAAAGGAAAGAGTTGAAAAGAGAAAAAGTGACTTAAAAATGAAAGTACTATTGCAGCAAATTGTTAGAGGCCCTAGAGGGGGTAATTCGCAATTTAGAGGTCAGTACGTTCCACAAGGAAATGCGCCATTGGGTCCTGTAAACATAACCCAGTGTGCTTATTGTCCACAAGAGGGTCATTGGCGTGCACAATGCCCGATCCTCCAGCAGAGGTCAAATAACACATTTGGAAATATGGGTAGACATTCCAGAGGTCTCCCAGGTGTAGGGGGTCCTGGTAGAGGTCAGTTTTCACAGGATTCACAGCAACCTTTTTCGCAGGACAATCAGGCATCGAGTGTGGATAATAGAAACATTTTTGATCATCCTTCTGCTGCTTACCTCGGTGAAGAACTTCCTTTTGACAGCATTCTGTTTCGCTAGGATTGCCCGAAGCAGGGTTTGGAACCAACACCTATTCCCGTTAATCAGAAAGGTCCATATGTCGAGATGTTAGTGGGAAATAGGAAACATCTATTCTTGATAGATACAGGGGCACAGAAGTGTTCCATTGATCATTCACGGGTTCCAAACATTCCACTGTCAGGGCAAACCAATGTTTCTGTAGGTTTTTCTGGCCCACCAGTTGTCTGTCCGGTTTCTTCGCTGGTACCGATTAACTTGGGTCCATTTTCAGACCATTGTCCATTCCTTTTGACTACGAATTGTGGAGAGAATTTGTTGGAGTTTAATCTGTTGAAGGAATTAAATGCGGTAATTCATTGTTCTTCTGACGGAGTGCGTTTGACGATTTCCCCACAGCAACTTTCTGTCTCCCAATTGTTGACCAGACCTTTGCCGCCAAAATTTAGTCATGTTCCGGAGTGTTTGTGGGATATTGATGATAATGACGTCGGTGTCTTGCAAATTGAGCCTGTTAAGATTATCTTGAAACATGGAGTAAAGCTGCCACGTATTCCCCAGTATAAGATCTTGATCGATGGTGAGCAAGCTTTGAAATGCATTGTCTCCGATGTTGTGCATCGGGGGTGATTGAGGAAATTGCAGGTAGTTTGTGCAATAGTCCGATTTTACCCGTGTACAAAAAAGGCGGTAATGCAATTCCTTTTCGTTTCATTTTTGATCTACGTGCCATCAATAAGATCGTTGCTCCGCAATTTCCAATTGTCCCTGATGTGACGACAATATTAACCATGATCCCGGCTTCAGCTACTCATTTTAGTATTGTGGATCTAAAGAACGCTTTCTTTAGTATTCCTATACACAAAGACAGTAGATACCTGTTTGCGTTCACCTTAGGGGAACGTTTGTTTACCTTTACCCGTGCACCGCAAGGTTACACGGAAAGGCCTAATATTTATAGTAGGGCTTTGAAAGAACAGCTCGATACCCTTGAGTTGCCCTCTACTTGTACACTGCTTCAATATGTTGATGACTTGCTTTTAGCTGCTGAATCAGAGAGCGCTTGTAAGGAGGGCACTGTGTTGTTGCTAATTCATTTGGCTAATCATGGACATAAAGCTTCACTTAAAAAATGTCAATACTGTTGTCCGGAGGTCACCTATTTAGGCTATCTCCTGTCAAAGGAGGGAAGAAGGTTGACGCCTGAACGGATAAAATTCATTTCTAGCATGTCTGTCCCAAATACGCAGAAGCAAGTTAGAGCCTTGATAGGAATGGCTTCTTACTGTAGGCAGTGGATCCCCAATTTCTCACTAGTGATTAAACCAATGTTGGCTTTGACGAAGAAGGGCATTTCTTCGCCATTACCATGGAACTTGGAACACCAGCAAGCATTTGATCTGCTCAACACTGCATTGTGCTCGGCACCAGTTTTGGGCACACCAAACTAGGAAAAGGCCTTTGTGTTGTATGTGCATGAATGTGATGGATATGCTTTGGCTGTATTAACGCAGGAACATGGAGGGAAGAATAGGCTGTGCGGCTACTTTTCTTCCGCCCTTGATCTTGTAGCATGCTCTTTGCCAAGATGTTTGCGAGCTGTCGCTGCTGCTGCTGCGTTCGTAAAACAGAGCGAGGGAATGGTCCTAGGCCATGCTTTAACCCTGATGGTACCTCACTCTGTAGATGTTCTATTAAACAGAACACAAACGCAACACCTCACCTCCGCACAATTAACGAGATATGAATTGATCTTGTTTGCAGTGCACATACAAATTAAGAGGTATTGTGTTCTTAATCCGGCTGAACTTTTACCTTTCGCGCAAGGTACTGCTTGCAGTGACAAAGAGTCACATGACTTCCTTTACACTACTGAACAAGAAACAAAGGGTAGAATCGATCTGAAAGATACTCCTTTGAACAATCCACAAGAGGAGCTGTTTTGCGATGGCTCCTGCTTCAAGCTTCCGGATGGTACATCCACAGCTGCTTATGCAACCACTACATTGAGCACGGTCGTGGAAACTAAGAGAATCACGCATAACTCCGCGCAGGCCGCAGAGATTATAGTATTGACCCGAGCTTGTGAACTTTCCAAAGGGCTTACAGTAAATATATATACTGACAGTCAGTACGCCTTTGGGGTGGTTCACAACTTTGGTAGACTTTGGGCATAAGAGGTTTCTTGACTTCACATGGTACAAAAATTCAACATGGCTCCTTGATAGTACAGTTACTCTCAGCGCTTGCACTCCCTACTCAGCTAGCTATCATAAAATGCGCAGCGCATCAGAAGATTGTAGATCATGTAGGAAAAGGGAACGCTTTTGCTGACCAGATAGCCAAACAGACTGCCACTGATCTCTCTTCAGAAATGTATACTTCAAGGGAAGCCACAAATGCCTGTACTTTGGATGAGGGTATTGATTCCGTAAGGGATATCCAAGCCGATGCCACATTAGAAGAAGCTAAGAAGTGGGCTGTGGGTTTAGGAAAACTGGATGATGATGAGTGTTGGGTGGACAAAGTTGAAGGGAAGTGGTTACTGCCTGACGCATATATTATGATGATGGTTGTTATGGCTCATGGACCCACCCATATATGTGCTCGTAAAATCACTAAAATGTTGCAAAATGTGTGGGTAAATGACAAAATCCCTAAAGTAGCTGAACGCTTCCTTCAGGGGTGCATGATTTGTTTGCAGCATAATGTGGGAAAGGGCACATCAACTCCTAGGGGTAGTTTTGGTCCACCTTCTGTCCCCTTCGAGGTTATTCATTTTGATTTTATTGAGATGGAGCGTTGCAACAATTTCAAGTATTTATTAGTCGTCATCTGTGCTTTTAGCAAATAAGTTGAAGCCTATCCTATCAAAGATGCTACAGCTATGACCACGGCAAAGACTATGGGCCTCATTACACGGAAGGCGGTAAACCAAGGTGCTAATAGTACCTTGGTCCATGCCGGTAAATTACCGGTACTGCCATGGAGGTAAGGGTAATTAACGCCCTATTCCAAGGTTGGCAGAGCGGTAATTCCCCCTTCCTCCATTGCCCTTCCCCATTCCCATTTTTGCCCCATAGGGCAAATTAGCACTCTGGCTAAAAGCAGGCGTTAAAGTACCAACCCGCAAAGGGACCTCGTAATAAGACGGTAAGGGTTAACGGTCACCGGTACCCTTACCGGTGACCGTTAACCCTTACCGCCTTCTGTGTAATGAGGCCCTATGTTAAAGGAATATTTTCCAAGATTTGGGTTGCAGAGAGTCATCCGGTCACACTTTATCACTGCTGTAATTCTGCAGATACGCGCGGGATTACAGATCGATAAGCAGTTCCATTCGGCTAGACACACTCAGAATGCTGGACTAGTAGAAACACACAACGGGATCATCAAGAACAAGTTCGCTAAGACGTGTGCCGGCACCAAACTAAAATGGCCGGACGCCTTACCGATCGTGTTGTTATCTATGAGAACAACCCCTCAAACTAAGACTGGGCTCTCCCCCTTTGAGGTGGTTATGGGTAGGCCAGCTAATATTTGGAATGTTCCGAAGTCTCATTCTTTATGAGATGTCAAAAATGTACTTCTCTCTGACTACTGTGGCCAGCTACCTAAAAACCTGTATTTGATTTATCACCAGGTGCGAGAGGCTTTACCTGTACGATACAAGGGCCCCGGTCACAGCATACGACCGGGAGATTGGATCCTCACGAAATCGTTTGAGCGATCTTCTTGCCTCGCTGGCGGGCTTCTTCCAAGTTTTGTTGGTCACACAGACTGCGGTGCGGGTAGCAGGCCGAAAGCATTGGATACACGCGTCACACACCAAGAGGATTCCACACCCAGTGCCACACGATACAGAAGATACAGAACCCCTCACCAATACTGTAACCAACGATCACAAAGCAGCAACCAGCATCGAGAGTGCATCAGAGACTCTCCCTGAGCCCCTGAGATCTGGGGAAACAGCCATTTCATCTCCACACTCTCCAACAGTTTTGTTTCTGGAAGTTGTTCCGAATCTTGTGGCTGATCTTGTTTCGTTCATTCGCCACTTCCAGTGGGATGTGACGACACGTTGTTCACAGATCACTCAGTACCAGGGATCACAAGGTACAATCTGTGTCCGAGGAAGTAGACTTACTGCACGGTTCAGCTGTGCCATCAAGGAAAATCATTGAAGGGCTTGTCTTTTTTTGGCCCGATCATTTGTACATAAGGGGATTCTGTTGGCTAGGGTTTGTGGAAGGACTAAGAAAACGCTCGGCCTGGAGGTCACCAGCAAATAAAATTGGTGCTTTCGTTTGAAGAATACAATGCCTGCAACCGCTCCCGCATGCACAGAACAGATAAGAAAATGTGTGACCAGCTGTGAAAATGGACAATACAAGGTGTGAGCCCCGAAAACGTATTGCTGTCTTGTGATAATGTTAATTGGTTTCACAATAGTCATTGTCTTAGGTTTCTGGTATCTAGAAGAAGTACATCCGTTTGAGAATTTGTTACCTACTGAAAATGTACCTACTGTTTCTACTCTTTTCGTGCATCTGCATACTCTATCTCCTAGAGACTCTCAGAACAGAGTTATCACAACAACACACTATTACTCATCATGAATGCTACACGTGCCATTTTTAACAAATCTAATTGTTGGATCTGTTCACATTTACCGCAACACGGGGATAAGGGGTTAGGTTGGTATATTCATCCTTTACCTTTGACAACTGCATGCTATGATTCTCTCAGAGCACTATTCTTTGGCCAATGGAACGATAGCATCTCGGGGAACTTCGATGGGACTAACTTGAACGAATTTGAAAGACGTGTTCTGACGCCCCTGGGATGCTCGCTTTTTGCAAATAGGAGTAAGCGTAATGTTGCTTCTGTTAGGCCTTCTGATAGACTGTCCCGTCCTTTTCAATCTTTGATCTCTTTCAAGATGGCTCCTATAGGCAATAGGGATGCCACGCCACCTTCCTACACTGTTAACCATAGCCCTGATTCAGTTTCTTTCTGCATACAAAGGAATGGTACTCAGTTAATGGGTGATTTTAAAGGTTGCGCCAACGTTGCAAATTTGACTGGCGAGGACAGACCTTTGTATGTAGGCAAACCTGTCTACTTTGTTTGCGGTAATGTAGCATTTCCATGGTTACCCAGGGATTGGCAGGGAACTTGTTATTTAGGGATTCTGTTTCCCGGGGTATTCATTGCAAGTACTGTAGAGATTTCAAAGGCGAGACGAGAATGGTGACACTTCAGCACAAGTTCTAGGAGATGTAGCTAAATCTTTTGTGCTATTTTGGGGGCAAATAATGAACTCTGAAGATATCAGGAGACTAACGAGAGAACTGGAGAGGACCATCAACCAGACCACTGACATACTCTATAATATGACACTAGAACAGAAAGCAATAAGGTTAGTAGCACTTCAGAACCGGATGGCATTAGATGTCATCCTGGCTGAGCGTGGTGGGGTATGTAAATTGATGGGGTCCGCTTGCTGTGTTTTCGTACCAGATTCCTCCCCAACTATCTTTAAGGCAATACAGAATCTGCATGTCCTAAGTTCAGAAGTGCATGTTCCCGAGGGAAATTGGGATCTAAGCGCTTGGTTCTGGGACTTCTTGCGATCTTGGGGATGGAAACTACTTTCGGTCTTCCTGATTATTTTAGGTATTCTGTTGTTTCTTTGTTGTTGTATACTATGTCTTCCTGGTATGTGTTCGATGTTAGGAGGAAGTTGCACACAAGCGATGGGTACATTAGGACATAAAGTATACTCCCCAGAGAAGATCTCCAATGAATATGTGCTGAAAGAAATCTTAGTGTCTGATCTTACGGCAATTGATATCTCCGATAGTGATTCAGGATGTATGGACATTGAGACGTGGAGTTACTTGTAAAGTGACTAGAAGTAGTTTGGCGCTTGGCTTAGGCCAAAAGGAGGGTATGTTAAATGGGATATTATATCGTGCCTATTTTATTGTATATATTGGACTAAGCACAGTCGCTCTGCGAAGAAATCCGCGTTGCAAAGTTCCGATTTAGCCACCATTTTAGGTTCATCCGCCATTTTGATTCTCACTCCAAAGTCACCCTGTGTTCTAAAATGGTGGACAGTGTTCTTCTGTTTGTAACTTGGCCATCCTGACCTCTACATCTAAGTTAATGTCTAAACTGCCCGCGGGCCAAATATTAGGGTCATGTAATGAGACCTTGTCCTTTGTTGATCTGTAGATCAAGGATTACCTGTGACAACGAAACTGATCCGCAAGCATATATTAAGCACAATGTTGTTTAAATACTGAATGTGAACACTTGTTGAACTACATTGTATAAAACATGTACGAAGGCTTAATGTTAAATCCAAAGATACACTGTTGCCTTTGTGACTTATTTGTGTATAAACTAGGAATAATCCATATGCATATAGGTGAATAAATTAGAAGCAAACTCGGCACAAACCCCTAGCCCGAGGAATGATTAACCTGTAGATGGGCTGGACATCATGTTAGAAATTGTATAAAAAGAGTAAATGTTCTGGTGTATAGCCCCACTCACTTCTCACACCAAAAGGGCTGGTATTCGCTGTGATGTACTAAGGGCCAGATAGCTATCTGATACTTTGTTCCTTTGAAAACTGTTCAGTTGTAGAATAAAGATCTGTGTATTGTTGTAAGCCCGTGTTTGGTGTATTTCCTTTTGGGGTACTCAGCCTCGATATTCTCGTTTTGCTTTTACAAGAGATTCCACAAAATAGTGCATAGAGCAGAATTAAAGGTAGATCGCCACAAGAGGGGCAAGATGCGAGACAGGAAGACCAAAACGGAAATAAGAACAATAGTGAAAACGAGAGAAAACTAAGCCAGTGATAAGATGTTTAGTGAGGTGAGAAAGGGATGGGCTTTATGAATATTTATAAAGATGGCTATGGCAGGAGCAGGCAATGTTAGAGATGTGTGATGAAACTGAAAGACAGGCATCAAAGAGGGCTCCCAAATTTCAGGCTAAAGTAGAGAAAGGGAGAGAGGTAGGAAGAAAAAGAATGTCAGGAGGTGGGATGGTAGAAGCAGGAAAGAACAAGATTTCTGTCTTTGAGGCATTAAGATGTAAAAAATGCGAGTTCATCCAAGATTGAATGGCAAGAAGACAGTCAGAAATAGTGGTGTGAAGAGAATCAGAAAAGGAGGAAAAGGAGACAAAGAGCTGAGAATCATCTGCATAAAAGAGTGAAGAAAGTCCAAAAGAAGAAACAATAGATGTCAGAGGGGAAATATAAAGGGAAAGAGGAGAGGGCCCAAGAACATGCCTTGTGGAACACCATGTGTCAGCAGAAGCGTAGGTCACCCCAGGAGACAGAGGAAGAATGGTCAGACAGATAAGACTTAAACCTGAAAAGAACAGTTCCTGAAATGCACAGGGAGGGTAGAGTAGGGAGGGGAGTAAGGTGATCGACTGTGTCAAAAGCAGCTGAAAAGTCAAGTAAGATAAGAATAGAAGAGAGCTTAGAGTGGCGAGCAGACAGAATAGAATTGGAAACAGAAAGAAGAGCAGTTTCAGTGGAGTGAATAGGGCAAAAGCCAGATTGAATTTGTGGAAGGAGTAAGGTCAAGATAAGATGTAAGTTGGGCATATACCACACATTCTACAATTTTAGGAAGGAAGGGGAGAAGAGTGATGGGATGATAGCTTGAAGGTAAGGACTTGTCAATGGAAGATTTTTTCAGGGGAGGCAGGATGACAGCGTTTTTACATTCAGCAGGTAGTATTTCAGAAGAAAGAGACAAATTAATGAGCGAGATAAGCTAGGGTAGCAAGAGAAGAAAGATCTTAGTCATTGAGGGGGAGGGAATAGGGTCAAGGGGTGAGGCACTAGGGGGGAACTATGGGGCTATAGCAATGAAGCAAGAAGTGACAGACTTAGAGAGAGGGGAGAAGGATGCAAGAGAAAAAGAGACAGGAGCAAGGCAGGAGGAAATCAAGCTGTTCGGAGTCAGTAAAGAGGACAGTAACAGGTCCATGTTAGTGATGAAATAGTGAATGAGATCAGTAGAAGTAAGGGGAGAGGGTAGTAAAGGGTCAGAGAAGAAGAAGAAAGAATATGATTAAGTATCTTAAAGAGACAGCAAGGATGAGGTGAGTATGAGAGAATGTGGTTGGTGAAATATTGTTATAGTCTAGGACAGTGTTATACGTAGAATCGATAGAGAAAAGAGAAGCAGTATCAGTAGGCGAGTGAGTTTTTTCACCAATGCTCAGAATGCCTAAGTGTTGAGTGTAAAGAAAGAAGATCCGGAGTCAGCCATGGTTGGGGAGGCTTGCATGAAGAACGGAAAGGGTGAACAGGGTGAAGAGTACCAATGGTATGGTAGAGGTGAGAGAGGCATTAAGAGTTGAGAGAGCTATATATGCTAAGAGAGAAGCAAAGCCAGAGGGCGAAGGAAGGGAGGAGTTAAGAGCCAGTATAAAGACAGAAGTGTTAAAAGTTCTGAGATTGCTACAGAGATATGTTTGTTTTGGGGTAGTGGGGACAGGAGAGATGGTGGAAGAGAATAGAAAAATGTGCAAGTAATGGTCATAGAAAGGGAAAGAATTAGCTGAAACAGAAGAAGTTGAGGAAAATATAAGATCAAGGGAGGAGCCAGAAGTATGAGAGGGAGGTGGGAAATACTGAGAAAGGTTATATGAATCCAGTAGGGATAGGGTGGTTTCATCGTAGGAGATTCGGTCATAGCCAAATCCATCAAATCTTTTGGGCCAAATTTGGCCGGAAATATATGTGGGGGGTGGGTAAGGGTAATAATTAAGGTGGGAGTTCATGGAGGATTGCAGGGGGTCTCCCTTGCATGCGTGTGCTACCAAACGGCTTAATAGAAAAAGAAAATCAATGGATTTGAATTTGGCAAATTCTCCTCGATTAAATGACATAGAACCAATACAGTACGGAAAGAAAAGGAGAGGAGGCGTGAATGGTCAGGAAATTAAGATTGAACTCACCAAGAAGAAATAAAACTGAGGAGAGAGGAAGAAGGAAAGAGAAAGAGTGCATCTATTTCAGTACATAAGGAAGTAGGAACACCAGGAAGGAGATATATAATAGAAAAGAAATATGATATTGTTTAGAAAGTGAGAGGAAATGATATTCAAAGATTTAAAATTGTGGAAAAGATAAAGGGGGAGGAAGGACACGAAAGGAGGAATGAAAGAGTGAGCCAGTGCCTCCACCTTTCCGGCTTGGTGAGCAGAGTGAGAACAGCTGGAGACACTGTTCGTGAGTGAGACAGGTGTAATGTATCAGAGGGGAAATCCAAATTCCAGTGAGACAAAGAAAGTGCAAGTTAAGGGGAAGAAAAGAATCAAGAAAAGCATGCATTTTATTACAAATACAATGTGCATTAAGAAGGCCAATAGAGATAGGCAAAGTGCAGACACCAAGAGGGATAGAAGTCAGATTGGCCGGACTACGGAGGTATTAAGAGGCACAGTGTGAGGAATGTGTTATTCAATGGACTGGTATGAAGGCTGGCATTGCCAATAGGAAGAGAAAAAGGGAACTAGAAAGAGATAACTGGCAAGATGGTGGAAGTACAGGTTGATGTTAGGTGGACAAATAAGGCGTAGCCATATGAACACTTGGCAAGCCGAGAAGGTAGTGCTGCTGTGAACTGGTGATAGGCATCATGATAGAGGGGAAAATATCACAGAAAGGGAAAGAGTCATAGCAGTCACTTCAGTCACAAACAGGACCAAACATGAAGGAAGATGAACATGAAAGAAGATGCCCTTAGATTGGTGCCCTTTCAAAGGACCTCCAGGGCTGAGGACGCCCTAGGAGCACTTCCTGATATAGGATCAAGTGAAAAATCACTTGACGGATGTTGCCCATCAGGAGGGGGGCGGGCCAGGTAGAATCGCCAGGCAGGCAGAGGTGGCAGGCCAACTGGCAGGAATGGTTCCTGAGCAGATGGAAGCTCGCCATCTTCAGTCAGCAAAAACTCCTGTGGGCACTTCATGATATGTGCTCATGTGATAAATCAAGTGACCACTATTGCACGTCAGTGGGGGGGAGTGGGCCAGGTAGAATCATCCACGGCAGCGCCAGTGAGGGCCAGTACCGCAAGGGTAGCAGGTGTGGGCGGGTAACCCATGCCCCATGGCCGGCAGAGCGGGGAGAGGGCGGGGGCAGCTAGCACCGAAAGAGACTCATTGAGAAAGCAGTAAGCCAACCAATACAGTATAGCAAGGGGCTGGCAGCAGTAATTCTAAAAACTAAGGTAGCCCTCCTGGGCCCCCCAAAACAGCAGGCGCACACGCTAGCATAATGCGTGAAGCGAATTAATAAAAATACAATGGCAGCCCCAGCGAATACTGTGTAAAGAAAACTAGGGCAATAGACCCCAAAACTGCACACACAGACAGGGTGCTGGAAGAAGGGCCAAGTAAGCCACAGACACAGCGGAAGGGCCAAAAGGCCACGTTGGGGGGGGGCATATGTAAGTACTGCAGCAAGTATATGAAATAGAAGGGGGCTCAGAACCGGTAGAACCAGAAACAGTCAGAGCGGGAGCCACCGAACCCAAGGGGAAGACAAGGTTTAATGTATCTTAAACAAGCTGGAGTTTATTTGTTTTTAATAAAAACCAACAAGCTAGTCAGCGTTGCAGGGGGAAATAAGAGGCCAACACATAATGCAAGGCTGCACATAAGTATAAGCTACAGAAAGACCAGGTAAATGACAAAAACCCTCACAAGGGGCAGTACCGGGCATGGTCTATGGGCATGTCCCAACTAGAATGGGCAGTCAATTTGGCCATGGGTAGAAATAGAGGACCAACTTTTGGGGGAACCTGGATGGCCGGTAACCCATCCAGGTGTGGCGGCACAGGCCAGAGGGGGCAACCTCAGAACCCGGTGCCCAAAAGTACAGCATATTATGGTTATGGTATGATTATGTTTGTTATGACCATAATTTGTGCAATAAAATTCCACAGCCTTTGATTGCCAACGCTCACCCTATGTGTGCATGTAATACCTGGGAGGGGGAGCACAAGGGGTTTTCCACCTAGGTTGGGGTTTTCTACTCTGCCTGCATATGGGTCCACTGGTTATGACCAGCACCGCAAGGGTAGCAGGTGGGGGCGGTTAACCCGTGACCCATGGCCGGCAAATCAGGGAGAGGGTGGGGGCAGCTAGCACCGAACCAACACACACATGATCCCCGCCCTCTCCCCACTTAGCTTTCATGTCTGCCCTGAGGGCAGCCACGCTGCCGCCAGCACAAAGCAGAAGAAGTAAGGTCAAGGTGTAAATAACACCTTGCCCTTCTTCACAAAGAGGTGCTAAGCACCCAAGATAGGAGAGCCAGGAAGTAGGCAGGGACCAACTGCAGACATGCACCCAGGGTGCAATTGCCATCAGCACCGCCGGCCGGGGGGCTGGCAACACAGTGTTATACTGCTGAGGTGGGCCATTTACATGCACACCGAATGACAGACACAGGAGCCATTGCCTCTCCAACCTTCCCTTTATTCCTCCATGCTCTTACTGCCGTTTCCCTTCCCTTGCTCCTCCCCTTCCTCCTGCCTCCCGCTCTTTCCCATTAGTCCTGGGCTTCCCTCTTAAAGGGGCTCTGTCCTTTTCCCACTTACAACACCTCCCCCTTGCTTAACATGAGACTTCCCGGGTCACATTTGTTCGATGAGACGTTGGGGTCTCTTTGTGGCCCGGTGGGGCCTGCTTGGTTGCTCGTGGGTCTCTTCCCTGCTCTCTTGTTGCAGTGTTTCATAGGTCTTTGCTCTCTCCTCTTCCTTTCTCGCAATCTCTTCTCCCTTCATTGGTTCCTGCTCTTCAAAGTATAGCTCGTGGAGGAGGGAGTCCTTTGGCGTCATTTTGCCGTGGTTCTCTGTCATAGTTGTCACCTGCTCTTCGGGCACGTAGTCCTTCTTGTGGGTTACTTTGAATGACCTGTAGTGGATGCTGATGCGTGCGTGCTGTAGTGCTGTCCGGTGACTGAGACGGCTGTATCCTCTGGCGGGACTCGGTATCATGCAGATGGATCCGGCACTCTGAGGTCTCCTTCGTTCGGGTCACGTCGTGACTGTCCTTTGGGCTGTTCTGTCTGTGCTGTCCTCCATTGGGCGGCATGGTCTTGGGGTTTGTCTAGGGGGTATTCTTCCACCCTTGTCTGGTACGGTTGCTTTGTACTGCAGTTTTCTGTGATTTCTATTTCCCCCCCCGTACGATATTTCCAAGGGCACTGGGCGGTTGCGAAGCTCATAGTCCTCTCGCAGAACGGATGGGGCTCGTGTGCCAAGTGCTGGTCCGTAAGGGTCGAGGGGGTGTGCATTCCTGAGACTTCTGGGTGGGCTGGTGTTCACAACCGTGATGTCTTTTCTGATGTCTAACCGTGCTCTAGGTGTACTCGGGACTCTTGCCTGGGGTGTGGGTTGGCATGTCGAGCTTGTGGGTGGTCTTGTCCTACACATTCTCTGAAGGTGACCTTCCTGGCCACAGCGCCAGCATGTTCGTCCAAAGGCTGGGTATGGTTGTCTGTGGGTGTGTTTCCACCCTCGCCCGTGGGATTGTTCTGTGCCCGGGCTTTCTGGCCAGTGTCTTCTCGGTTTCCTCCTTCTCCAGGGTCAAGTGGGCTCAGAGTATTGCGGTCGCTCTTCCATGAGGGCTGCGATGGTGTCGCGTTCCACTTTCCTTTCAATGGTGTCTGCCTGTGCCTCAACTCTCTCGTATGTTTTTGCCATATTCAGTATTTTCGCTAGGGGTAGGGGCTTTATGAGAAGGTGTTTCCTGAACGTTGACGAGGTGCACCCTTCTATGATCCTTAGTCTTATAGCTTCTTCATCATTGAAGTTGGCGAAGTCGCAGTCTCCTATCTTCTGCTGGAGACGTATGACGAACTCCCCAATCGATTCGTGTGGAAGCTGCCTGTGCTGGTTGAATGCAAGGCGTTCATAGTCTTTGTTGGATCCTGTTATGAGTTTGTCGTTTAGTGCATCGAGGAGACGTTGGTATGTGGTTTTGTCTGTAGCTGGGATTGTCTTGATGATGTCCTTTACCTCTTTTCCTACCAGGTTCCTAAATATGCTGAGTTTGTTTGGCGGGTCTTTGTTCCCAATTGCACCTAAAAAGTCCTCAGATTCTTCGACCCATTCCTCCCATCTTGTTCCTTGGTCATGGTGCGGGATCAAGGCGAATGGGTTGGGCCTTCTCATGATGGTGGCATATGAAGTGGGGCCCAAGTTTTCTAGGGCTTGCGCACTTGCGTCGGCATCTGCTTGCGCTGGGTCAGTCATGGTGGCCGGTGTTTAGTTTGGGTATGGAGTCACGGTGCACTTGCGTGTGATCTTTGGCGGCGGATCGTTGTGTTTTGATCCTCTGGTTTGTATGGGTGGCGTTGCTTTTACTTTTGCCGGTCCTGTCCGGTACGGGTCTTCTCTGCTGCTGGTACACATGAATTTGGGTGGCTTTTCATTTCTGTCTTCTCTTTCTTTCCTGTGCGTGTCCTTGTGGTGGTGTTGGCGCGGCTGTTCGTGGGTGCCACTGCGTTCTCGTGTCCCTCCCGTTGCTTCCCCCGTCTCGTATTGTTTGGTCGGGGTGGCTGGGTGTAGGCAGGGTTGGTGCACTCTTGTGCTGGCTCTGGTAGTGGTGCTGCCCTCGTTATGCTAGTGCCACATGGGACAGCTGGCAATTTGGCAGGCTCCTGTGTGTTTCAAAGCGTTCAATGTCAATTTGGGCGCTGTGGTCGCTTGTTTGGTGTGCCAGAATGTGGCTCTCCTTCTGGGCAGCTTCAGCTAGCTGGTTTGGTAGGGTGGGACACCTTCGAGGTTTGTGGTGGCCTTCATCAGTGGCGTTCTGGCAACGTTTGTTGTGTATCGCCTTTCCTTCTTTCCATTTATTTACTCATTTATTTCTCAGTGGGTGTCACTGGTGGGGGCCGCGGGGTTATTTCTGATGGGCTAGTATTTCGTTACTTTTGTGATGTCACTTTGTGGGAGACACGGGTTTTCCCTCCTTTTATTTTGAGTGTCACTGAGTGGGAGACGCAGGGTTAACCTCAATCGGTTTTATTGCTGTATTATACATTGTCACGTTGGGGAGACACAGGGATTCCCTTTTTGTGTTAGCTTTATTGTTAATTTAGTGTCACATGTGGGAGACACAGGGTTTCTCTTATTTGCCGCAGTGTAGCTCTATGGTCTTTTTTTTTCTCCAATGTCACGTGTGGGTAGACACGGGGATTCCCCTTTCTTTTTACCGACTGTCACTGTGCGGGAGATGTGGGGGTGGTACCTGCAATAGCCGCGTACCCCTCCCTGCATCTCGTTCTCGCCGTTGGGGCTGCTCTTGGTGGCGGCTCCTCCTTCTGCTGCGCTGCGTCCGGCGGTCCTCTCTGTCGCTGGGTGGGCTCCCACAACGTTCTCTGCTGCCGGGCTCTGTCCGGCGGTCTTCTCTGCTGTCGGGGTGGGCTCCCGCGACGTCCCTCTGTTACAGCAGGGCCACTCATACCTGCTGCGTCTTCTGTTGCTGCGGGCGCACGGGCCCTCCGTTCCCTCCGCTGCTGGGCGCACGGGCCCCTCTTCACTGCGGGCACACGGGCCCCGGGGGTGCTGCTGGGCGCACCGGCCCTCCACCTTCTCTGCTGCCGGGCGCACAGGCCCTACCTCACTTTAGGCGCACAGGCCCTGCCACTCGCACGGGGCTCGCAGGCCCGATGGTGCTAGGCACGCAGGCTCACTGCGGGCACTCGGGCCCACTTGTAATTTCAGGGCGCTCTGGCCCACCACTGTTCCTGTGCACACGGGCCCACTGCAGGACACACAGGTCCACTACGAGGGCACACAGGCCCGTTACTCTGGGCGCGCAGGCCCGCTGCAGGGCTCACGGGTCCTTTCCTTGTGTTCCTCTTCACTGCGGGGCACACGGGCCCTCCTCCAGAGCTCCTCACCAGTCTCCCTCTGTTGTGGGCGAACGGGTCCTCCGTCGCCTCCGTTGCTGGGCACACGGGCCCCTCCTCACTGCAGGCGCACAGGCTCTCGGCAGCTGCCGGGGACACGCGGCCACCGTTGGTTGCTGGGCTCGCAGGCCCGTCTGTCTTCACTGCGGGCTCTCGGGCCCACGGACACAGCTGGGCACACGGGCCCCCGTTGCTGCTGGGCACCCGGGCCCTCCACTACTGCTGCTGGGCACACGGGCCCTCCACCACTGCTGGGCACACGGGCCCTTCGCTACTGCTGGGCGCGCAGGCCCTGCACTACTGCTGAGCATACGGGCCCTTCACTACTGCTGGGCGCACAGGCCCTTCCCCACTGCTGGGCACACGGGCCCTTCACCACTGCTGGGCACACGGGCCCTTCACCACTGCTGGGCACACGGGCCCTTCACCACTGCTGGGCACATGGGCCCTTCACCACTGCTGACAGCTGGCCGTACAGCTCCTGTTCCCATGGACATCTTTTGGCCATTTTCTCCACGGCGCGGGACGTTTCGCTTCGTCGCCAGTTGTTATACTGCTGAGGTGGGCCATTCACACGCACACCGAATGACAGACACAGGAGCCATTGCCTCTCCAACCTTCCCTTTATTCCTCCATGCTCTTACTGCCGTTTCCCTTCCCTTGCTCCTCCCGTTCCTCCTGCCTCCCGCTCTTTCCCATTAGTCCTGAGCTTCCCTCTTAAAGGGGCTCAGTCCTTTTCCCACTTACAACACACAGCCCCCCACACAGGCACAACAAAGACCCAGGGCCAGCCCTGGGTCCAATATAAGGAGCTGCCTTGGCAGCAGAAATCAGTTTGGGTCCCTGCACGGGGACCCAAGCAAAAGAGTACTTTGCGTACGCAGAGTCTCTCTTCTTTTTCCCAGAACCCTCCCACCCTAGAAAAAGGGAGAGAAGAAAGACCACACTGTCATGGGACAAGGAAGGCGGCACGGGCCAGAGAGGGCAACCTCAGTACCCGGTCCCCAAAAGTACAGCATATTATGGTTACTGTAATTATGATTATGCTTGTTATGACCATAATTTGTGCAATAAAATTCCTCACCCTATGTTTGCATGTAATACCTGGGGGGTGGGGGACGGAGCACAGGGTGTTTTCCACATAGGTTGGATTTTTCTACTCTGCCTGCATATGGGTCCACTGGTTATGCGGCCAGCAGGAGGACGAAGCAGCGCCTCTCCCACGAAAACAGCAGACATGCAGCAGGTGGCAGCCCAACAGGTCGAACTGGGTCCTGAGAAGATGGAAGCCTGGCATCTCTGGGCAGTCCTGTTTGGGCACTTCCTGGTGCACTTCACTTGATAAATCGTGACCATAATTGCACATCAAGGGTGGTGGGCCAGGTAAAATCGCCTGCTGCAGTGATGCGGCAAGCAGGAGAAAGCAGCTGCTCTGCCACAAAGACAGCAGTCAGTCAGGCAGGCAGGTGGCAGCCCAACAGGTAGCACCGGCTCCTGAGCAGATGGAAGCTCGGCAGCTCCGGGCAGCATGGAGATCTAGGGGGGCACTTCCTGATATATGGTCACATGTCCTAAATTACATGACCGCTATTGCAAGTCAGGGGGGCGCTGTGGCATTGATGCAGCCAGCCACAAAGACAGGAGACACAGGTGGCAGGCCAACAGGTAGGTCCTGAGCAGATGGAAGCTCAGCAGCTCTGGGCAGCACAGAACCCAGTGGGGGGGGGCACGTTTCCCCCACAAAGATAGATTTTAGCAGCTTTCGCTGCTGGAAAGCACATTTCTCTCCAATATTTCCACCAACCTCAAAATGATGGCGCTGGAAACTGGAGGGGAATATGGCGGCTTTCCACGCTATATTTAGCAGAGTCTATGGATCAGGCCCTCAGTCGCTTTCGTATATACATGGGAAACGTGTACACCCCTCCAATTAAAACATTCACCGGTGGACCGGTGGTCACTGGGACTGCATTCCCACAAGGCATTTAGAACGAGACCCTGAATGCCACTAGTAGATTTGCTGGTGTGAATCGGGGACCTCTGGAGCCTGTCTGCCTCAGTGCACCAACCCAAGTAAGGCACTGCCGAGTGCACTATTTGTCTATGCCCCCTTGAAGAACAAAGGGCTGCCTGTTTAGACTCAGCTCCATCAAAACAGCAGCCCCACAGCTCTGAGATGTGCACTGCTCACTTCGTCTACCAATGTTAGAAAAACACAGCACGCTTACGTAAATTGCGCAGCGCTCTCGGGCACTCTGTCTGAGAGCCGACCTCACAGCTGGCAGAAGTCTGTGCATCCTCAAACAGATGAGACCCCGAAAGAGCTGGGAGGAAGCATTAATAAATTAAGAGCCGGTGGAAAGTCACCCGTCTTCCATTCTCTCCTCCGCCCTCCCCTCCCTGGTCCCCTTCTCCCTCGCGCGCTCACGCAGACCCTTCCAGATAAACAATCACCACTCAACGGTGGCAGGCATTTGGCCGACAGACCCGCGCCCCATTGTTGCCCAGCAGTCCAGAAGTAATGGCTCTTATTAAGTCTGTCGGTGGAGCGGTGTAATTGGCGGGACTAAAAGGGTTAACGAAGGCTTGGGCCTATTTTAAGATACACGGCATTAAGATGATGGAGTGTAAGTGGCGAGCGCCGCTGCCAGATGATGGCGCGGTTGCTTTGGGGAGGGTGAGGTACAGTAATGCCACTGATTGCCTGTTATTTCGCCTGGATGGAAGGCTTTGGTTTCGGGCGAACAGATGTGTTTTGGTGGCCGGGATACGAAAGCTGCAGCATTGCAGCGTGTTAATGGCGATCATACGGCGTGACACTTCCCATCGCGCCGTGTGATTGTTCGGCTCGTACAGCGTGACGCTGCCGATCACACGCCGGCCATGATGCTGGTGCCAAATGCACAGCACGCCCCTCTTTAAATCATATCTCGGGTTCCATTCTCTCCGTCCCAAAGTAGATTTGAGGTATTGGGGGAATGGGGGCCCCGCGGGAATAGAAGCGTTCAGTTTAAGGCTGCCGTGAGAACAAAGACTAAAGCAGAGTCACAGCTGGATAGTGAAGCTAGTTGAGTCCGAACAAAAGCCTGCTTGAATAAGAAAACTGTTCGCTTCCGAGTAAGATTCTGGCAGGATAGTAAACTGAATAAGAAACTAACTTTAAGTTCTGATGTTGAAAAAGTCGCCTTACCTCTAGGCCTCAGTTACTTACTCGTTTAGACGGATATCTTTTTTCAGTGGCTGCAGTTTCCCATTAAACTGGCTTCTCATTGGAGGTTGACGTTGGTGACATATGGAGCCAGTTTCTTATTCTGAAGTCATTTTGCTATGGAGGCAACTTCTTGTACCATGGCTGAAGTGGGTTTGCTATGGAGCCAGTTTCTTCTTTGGGGGCTGTGGTTTCCTCTGAAGCCAGTGTTTCATTTGGAGGTTGAAGTCGGTTTGCTATAAAGTCAGCTACTTATTCACAGGGTGAAGTTGTTTTATGGAGCCAGCTTCTTATTCTGAGGCTGTTGGAGGAGTCATATGGAGCATGCTTCTTTATCTGCAGCTGGAGTTGGTTTGCTATGGAGGCAGCTTCTTATTCCAAGGCTGAGGGTGGTTTGCTAAGGAGCCAGCTTTTTATTCAGGGGGTGTGGTTTCCTCTCGAGCCAGCATTTCATTTGGAGGATGAAGTCAGTTTCCTATGACGCCAGCTTCTTCTTCAAAGGTTGAAATTGGTTTCCAATAAAGGCAGCCACTTTTTCTGAAGCTGGAGTCGGTTTGCTATTGAGCCATTTTCTCATTCACTGGTTGAAGTTGGCTTCCTACAGAGCCAGCTCCTTATTCCAAAGCGGAGTAGGTGTCTATTGGAGCCAGCTTCCTATTCTGAAGCTGGAGTCTGTTTTCTATGGAGCCAGCTTCCTATTCTGAAGCTGGAGTCGGTTTGCTATGGGGCCAGCTTCCTATTCTGAAGCTGGAGTCAGTTTGCTATGGAGCCAGCTTCCTATTCTGAAGCTGGAGTAGGTTTGCTATGGAGCCAGCTTCCTATTCTAATGCTGGAGTCGGTTGCTATGGAGCCAGCTTCCTAATCAAAGGTTGAAGTTGGCTTCCTACAGGGCCATCTTCTTATTCCAAGGCTGCAGTAGGTGTCAAATGAAGCTAGCTTCCTTTTCTGAAGCTGGAGTCGGTTTGGAATGGAGCCAGCTTCCTATTCTGAAGCGTGTGTCAGTTTGCTATGGAGCCAGCTTCTGAAGCTGCAATCAGTTTGCTATGGAGCCAGCTTCCTATTCTGAAGCTGGCGTCTGTTTGCTAAGGAGCCAGCCTCCTATTCGAAAGCTGAAGTCGGTTTGCTATGGAGCCAGCTTCCTATTCTGAAGCTGTAATCGGTTTGCTATGGAGCCAGCTTCCTATTCTGAAGCTGGAGTCGGTTTGATATGGAGCAAGCTTCCTATTCTGAAGCTGTAATCGTTTGCAATGGAGCCAGCTTCATATTCTGAAGCTGGAGTCGGTTTGCTATGGAGCCAGCTTCTGAAGCTGCAATCAGTTTGCTATGGAGCCAGCTTCCTATTCTGAAGCTGGCGTCGGTTTGCTTAGGAGCCAGTCTCCTATTCGAAAGCTGAAGCCGGTTTGCTATGGAGCCAGCTTCCTATTCTGAAGCTGTAATCGGTTTGCTATGTAGCCAGCTTCCTATTCTGAAGCTGGAGTTGGTTTGCTATGGAGCAAGCTTCCTATTCTGAAGCTGTAATCGGTTTGCAATGGAGCCAGTTTCCTATTCTGAAGTGTGTGTCGGTTTGCTATGGAGCCAGCTTCTGAAGCTGCAATCAGTTTGCTATGGAGCCAGCTTCCTATTCTGAAGCTGGCGTCGGTTTGCTAAGGAGCCAGCCTCCTATTCGAAAGCTGAAGTCGGTTTGTTATGGAGCCAGCTTCCTATTCCGAAGCTGGAGTAGGTTTGCTATGGAGCCAGCTTCCTACTCTGAAGCTAGAGTCGGTTTGCTATGGAGCCAGCTTCCTATTCTGAAGCTGGAGTCTGTTTGCTGTGGAGCCAGCCTCATTCTGAAGCTGTAGTCGGTTTGCTATGGGTCCAGCTTCCTATTCTGAAGCTGCAGTCGGTTTGCTATGGAGCCAGCTTCCTATTCTGAAGCTGGAGTCGGTTTACTATGGGGCCAGCTTCCTATACTGAAGCTGGAGTCGGTTTGCTATGGAGCCAGCTTCCTATTCTGAAGCTGGAGTCGGTTTACTATGGGGCCAGCTTCCTATTCAGAAGCTGGAGTCGGTTTGCTATGGAGCCAGCTTCTGAAGCTGGAGTCGGTTTGCTATGGAGCCAGCTTCCTATTCTGAGGCTGGAGTCGGTTTGCTATGGAGCCAGCTTCTGAAGCTGGAGTCGGTTTGCTATGGAGCCAGCTTCTGAAGCTGGTGTCGGTTTGCTATGGAGCCAGCCTCATTCTGAAGCTGGAGTCGGTTTGCTATGGGGCCAGCTTCCTATTCTGAAGCTGGAGTCGGTTTGCTAGGGGGCCAATTTCCTTTTCTGACGCTGCAGTCAGTTTGCTATGGAGCCAGCTTCCTATTCTGAAGCTGGAGTCGGTTTACTATGGGGCCAGCTTCCTATACTGAAGCTGGAGTCGGTTTGCTATGGAGCCAGCTTCCTATTCTGAAGCTGGAGTCGGTTTACTATGGGGCCAGCCTCCTATTCAGAAGCTGGAGTCGGTTTGCTATGGAGCCAGCTTCTGAAGCTGGAGTCGGTTTGCTATGGAGCCAGCTTCTGAAGCTGGAGTCAGTTTGCTATGGAGCCAGCTTCCTCTTTGGAGGTTGCGGTTTCCTTTGTAGCCAGTGTGTCATTCAGAGGTTGAAGCCAGTTTTCTATAAAATCTTGCTTGAATGCTGAAATAAGCTAACCATGGAGCCAGCTGTAGAGGATGAATTTGGTTAGCATCCTCAGAAAAAGCAGAAACTGGAGTGGGCGTTATTTTCTGCAAGTGTCCTAGTCTTCTTTTTAGTCGAATGATAAGGTTGCCTTTTGTTTTGAATAGTTTTTTGTTTGGAGGCTACATTTGGTGTTCTATTCAGCCTCTTATATTAAAATGCTGAAGTTGGTTTATTACTTGGCCAGCTTCTTGTGCTGAAGCTGAAGATGTGTCCTTTCTACTGAAGACACATTTCGGCTTTTTCTGTAACTATTTGTATTTTATGTTGTTAGCATGTTGCCAAAAAATGCAGCTGCCGGACCCGAAAGGGAGATCCCTCATGTTCCGTTCATTCGACAAAGCTCTCGAAGACGTTCCAGGCGCTTGTCCATGAACGGGGGTCACTTCCTCATGGCAGTTGTGCTATTAATCCTTAGTTATTGCCCCAGTAGCATGTCCAGCCTAGACCATCTGTATAGTAGCAGGTTGCCCAACAATAAATCAGTGTTGCCAAAATGGTATCAGGTAATAATGTCCCCATACATAATGTCCCCATACATAATGATCCCATGCATAATGTTCCCATACATAATGTCCCCATACATAATGTCCCACTACATAATGTCGTTGGGAAAGGCCATTGGCGACATTATGTATGGCAACATTATGTATGGGGATGGGTTGTGGGGATGTCCCCTGCTCCGCTTGTAAGAAATAATAATAATTTGGGGGTTGCAGGGTTGTCCTCTGTATGTTATGTCCCCACAAAAAACAGCTACTTTTTTTGTCAGGAGACATTTTCGCACGGACATTATTACATGGAACCACCAAAATGATGTCAATACTTGTGTTGTCAATTCAATAACAAAAGTGGCATCGCCGTCCTCAACAGGACGCATTTCACGCCAACTGAGTGCCATTGATTTACCAGCCCTACGCACTGCGGCTACTAGTCTAATTCATTGCAGTTGGGGACAAAATTCTGTTGTCCGGACAATTGTATAAGTTGCCAGGTGTTAGTGGGCATGTTGATAGCCAGGAATTTGGATCTCCTACCTACAATGCAGGGATACCATCAAGAACAAATTCCTCGAAAACTTTGTGACTGTTATGAACATTTCATTCCAACATTGTAAAACTCATAATTCAATATTTGAAAGCGCTGATGGTGAACAATACTCCACCTAAATTTCAAAAATCTCCTGACTAGTAGCCACCACCAACGTAGGATATCTGCATTCTTTGTGGGCACGCCACATCATGCCATTTGGCAAACCGCGTTGGTGACACGGTTATGGATACAAAAAAAAGCTGCAGAGGGATGAACTCCAGTGGGGAGATTTTTAATTTCTGGATATCCCTCCGGAGTAAATGATGCACGGCGCATTTCTCCAAGGATCCCAAAAAACCACATCAGGAAATTAAATCAGAATTTGGCAAACGTGGGAAGTTGACATAGTGTGCACTGGGAAGAGGTGATTATATTGAACAAGGAATTGAAAACTCAGGCCCTCATTACGAGTTTGGTGGTATTCTAAAAATACCACAAAATGGAATAACTTTTACTGCCACTTGGTCTGGCGGATTTATTGCCAGATTACGAGTGGTGCTAGATGTGGTGAGTCCCCTATATGGAGTCCACAGTGATTTTGGCACATTTAACATCAGCGGTAATTGCGCTGGTGGTAATTCTGCCAATTTTGTCAATTTTTCAGCAGAAAGTTGGAGGATTTACCTCCAGCATCCTGCACTCCTAGGCCAAACTCGTAGTATGTTGGAGCGGAAGAACCGGTGGTAATTCCATTACTGCCTCTTTTTTACCACTTCGCAATACTCGTAATGAGGATCTCAGTGTTTTGAGGGGGTTTTCGTGGCTGGGCCATGATCTTTTCGTAGGAGGCCTGAAGGGATCGATTTTGCGTACAGAGGTGTACGTTTCTCTGCTTGTTTTGTGTTGGCGCTCTACAGCTGTGACTTAATGAACAGAATCCCCTCCAGCTGGAAACTTTGATCTAAAGTCATTTTCGAGAGGTTGAACTTGGTTTAAAAGCTCCTTGATTCTCACTTGCCTGATTGTTTTCCTATAATCTGTTCTTGGCCGAAAGCTATGCAAAATAATGTATTTTCTGTGTCCCAGCCAGCCGTGTCAGACACAGAGGGGGATTGGGGGGGCGGGGGAGAGACCCTCGCCGGCCCCATTTACCAGGGATCAATGTTGTGTCCCTTCGCGCCCCCAACTCCCTTCGCTTCTGTGACCTTGGGTGAACTATAATGGTCTGCTGCCATCCCCATCATTCCCTTACCAGGTGCTCCACGTGCTGTACTATAATATGCTATAATGTGTCCTATTATGACCTGAGAGTGATACAGCAAAAAGCCAGCGATCGATACCATCTGATTGGAATGGAAATAAAGCCTCCATTTCGCAGGAAGGCGGGAGATGCCTCGGGGGTGGCCATGATGCGCCTGATGTTTTAAAAGCTCCTTTGTCTCCTGCAAATCAATCTGCGCCATTGGCCATCCCGCGGCGCGCTCACGCCAACATTGCGCAGGAAAAGAAATCAAACCTACGGCCAGGCCGGGGGAAGGTGGTCACATTTTCTGGATCAGGCTCGAGTGGGGTGATGGGACGTTTTTAGGCCTTGTTTGAATATGACTTCTACGAGTACCAGCATTTTGCCCATATACACGTACTTCCCTGTGCAGTAGACAAGAGAGAAAAAGCAAAGGAAGATTAAATAATTGACCCGTGACACTCCAAGTGACACTCCAAGTGACACCCCTAATCGGAAATGACAAAAGATTGCAGTTAGACTCTACCCTAGGTCCGGCACTACTGCCCAATGGTACACAAAGAATAAAGGGGGTGTGGGGCGCTTAGATTAAGATATAATTTGGAAAGTAAATTGTGTTCAAAAGATTTTTATTGAGGCATTCCGAGGTGTAAGACTGTGCTCATGGACTCAAGTCTTCAAAGAGACTTATTTTGTACTCACTCGACTGCATGCCCAACCACCTCCCCTCTGTGCAAGATTAGCCTGTGGCATGTGTACCCAGGATAAAATACCACCAAACGTGACCACGAATGGACGAACTTCCACCTGGACAACTGCGGTCTCGCACAGGGATGGATGTGACCTGGCAGTTTTGGCCCGACTTTCCCTTTTTGAGTGGGACCAAACCTGATTTGCATTTAGTTCTTACAGTTCTGTAATGCCATAGCAGACTGAAAAACCATAGTCTGGAGGGCTGCCCAGAGCAAAGCGTGTGGTTCATTCAAAGCCTTCCATCGCTTCAGTGTTACAGAGACAACTGTATTGAAGAGGCACCAACTTCCTCCAATGCATGGCTAATTGACCAGCAATGATCTGCAGGCACATTACAAAACAAATGATTAAATCAATAAATAATACAAGTGCCATGTCCTGGTACCATAATGATGTGTCCCAAACGGAAGCTATTTTTTTCCTGACATTTTATGGTTGCTTACTTAAAGTTATTGTCCTCAATAATTCTGTATGTTTGTTGACCCTTGATTAAGCAGATGATAACCATATGATGCCCATATGATACCTAGATGATATGCATAAATTGTGTATCCCTGCCCTGCAGACTGAAATGAAAGCCTTGGAGTGCATCTGGTACTCGACATATGGCAATCTCACTAAATGCAATTTCAAATCCTAACTTATTAGCGTAACTGCACTTCAAAAAGCAAAAGTCTTGCTCCGGAGCCACACTCAATAATCAAAAGGAACCTTTTGCAATCCTCTGGGAACTTTCCACTTCCACCACCTTCTCCCCTGCTATCCAAGTGTCTCTTGACTCATGTAACGGTCTTCCTCGTTTCTTGATAAAGTTCTCTCCATTTGGGCTAGTATCTTTCTTCCTGTTCTCTCTCTTCTGCTGTCATATTTTGACACTGTAGACCACCCCATACTGATCACCGGTCCTCACTCTGGTGGTATCTGCAACATTGCCCTTGTCTGGTTTTGCTATTTCCTTAATCATTGTACTCAATCTTTTTCCCCCGCTCCGTTAAGCTCTTCTATTTGCGCACTATCCTGTGGTGTCCCTCAAGGGTTCTGCCTTTCCCCTATTCTTCTCAACTACTATTTTCAACTTCTTGCATCCCTTACCCAGTCCCACAGGTTGTCTTCTTACACCTTGTGGATGACACTCAGCTTCTTATCCCGTTTCATGAAAATGCTGACTTACACCCTACCCACATTCAGAATTTCATGCTGGATATCTCACACTGGATGGGAACCAACCAACTCAGTCTTGAGGGTCACAGCCAGTGGTCATAGTGATAGGCAGCTCTCCTCCCCCAACTTTTTGAGTTACAACATGTAGCACCCAACCCTGCCCTACCTCCCCACCAGCATGTCCCTATGGCAATGCTGTCTACCTTGGCCTCCTCCCTGCAATCTTCATTGACTTCAGCACATGCAGACCACTGCCCTAATCTCATCTTTAGCTCTCTTAAACACACCCACATCACGCCCTCTCCACTCTCTTGAGTGGGTTCCCATTCACTTCAGGGTTCTCTTTAAAGAACTCTGCCTGGGCCTGGTATGCCTTTGCTCTTATAAATCAGGTCCGGGTTTATTGTGTCGATGGTCCACCAAGCATGACCCTTCCTTTGAACTGTACTATTTGCACCAGTTTCTTCTCCACTTTACTTGATCCGGCATAACCGTAGAGTGGGACTTGTGCTTGTAAACTTTTTTTCATCTACTTTCTCTGACTCAACACACTGGGGGTCATTTTCTAAACCCCTGGATGTTAAAACCAAAGCTGTAAGATATTTACGTTATGCTTTTACGATCCAGGGAATTTCCATTCTACTTGAAGGCGCAGTGGAGGCATGGAATGTGATATGCATTTCTATGGTGTGTTCTCACTCAGCTATCAAAGAGTACCATTGTTTTCCGCCAGGATGTACTTTCACGCCGGTGGTAGATGAATAGATTCCTATGGCAGTGGAGAGGTGAGTAAAGGGCTGGATGCCTTTCCTCTGTCTATTAGTAGTTATTGGGATGAATTACTCTTGTATTACCTGGCTGCGTGGCTAGGTGTTGACTGATACCCACCAGTCAGTCGATCTGTGGAATTGTAAAATTGGGTTTGCCAAGTCCAAACGTGCCTGGGTTTAGGCTGTGTGGTTAGCCTTAATTAGATTCAGTCTAGTATTTGTTTTTTTTTAGGAATGTATTAGTTTTCTAAGCATAGTTATCGTGCAATTTGTGCCAACATTACTCTTTTTAGGAGGCACCTGGTACTGTTTCACCCCTGCTTGGGCTTTATCAAGGCACAATATCATTTATTTCTACATGTACACAGTTTATAGTCAGATACAATTATGCATTTCATTTGTAGGTTAGTTCATAGTCAAATACAGGGCATGTTAGTTACTGCCAGTTGTAGATATGTATTTTAACAGTAATTTGCAGTTGTATATATTTTAATACATCATCCATTAGTTCAATCACAGCTTCAGTTCTTGTGGTGCTCATTGACGATCGGTCAAAAACGTCGTGCAAGCTGAGGCGTGCGGTGCACCTCAAAAATGAGTGTTCGCTGCCGCAAAGAGTCGATGAAGAACTTTGGCCCAGCAAGGGCGTTGGGTCGTCAATGTTTCTGTGGTCTTCAGGTGACGGGAAACCCACCGGCGGATTCTCCTCAGTCGTCGGTGGCCTTGACTTTCTCCGACAGGACGAAAGCAGTCGATGGTGATGAGCAACAGAGTCCTTGAATCCAATGTCTTAGGCAAAGGAGCATTGCGGCGCCGGTCGGCGATGGCAGTCGTCGACGGTGATGGACTTCAATGTCCGGGCGCTTTGCTTTGTGAATACGCAGCGGTCCCCCTCTCCAGTCGGCAGCCTTTCGAGGGTTTGACAACCAGGGTGCTTTGGCAAAGATCAGCGGGTGCACAATGGTCCTTCGTAGATCAGGAAGAGATCTCCTAGCCAAGTCCTCTCTTGGATCAATTCCTTGACAGTCACGCAGCTTTCAGATTAGCGAAGAACAGCAGCAGCAATACTACTTCTTCCAGTGGGCTTCAAGGATAAGCATCAAGTATCAACTTCAGCTTCTAAACGATTTACATCAGTGAGAGGCCCCCAGATATTCTGTTGATCTACCATTCACTCTGCTGTGTCACACTCAGGCAATCAATCATTCAGAAGGGCATTCAGGCAGTCAGATAATCAGGCTCACAGTGCATTCAGGCCATTCTTTTCCATCCAGACACAACACAGAATGTGGATTCGGACAAGCACTCTGACACTCAGCACTCCAAACTGCATTCATACCAGTTTCGGGCAGGGCTGTCTCAGTCATTGTGTCAACCACCAGATACTAGACACCCATAACATGAAATGCGTATTCGTCACACACTCCATTCACCCAGGTCCCACCCCACGGGCTTACCCAGAACATACAGTCATTGGGAAGGCTCCAGCCATTCTGTCCTGGACTTCCCCACACTACCATATATGGAACTTCCACCCAACAGCCAATCATGGGGAAGGGACAAAGTCAGGGCTTCCCAGGACTTCAGGAATACAATGTAACAGACAATAGAAAGCAAGAGGCCACATGGGCCATCTTGTTTCCTATCAGGAATCAACTGATTCCAAAGGCAGGGCCTGGGTATCCTAAAATGAAAGATACTCAGATCACCTGTCAAATTCAACATGGAGCTGCCACCAGCCCATATCCTGCTCTCTGGGCCACACACAGGTGTCCAAAAAAATACACTAGGAGTACAGGGTCGTACTGCCACCCATGGGTGCCATAAGGGTATCCCAAGGGTCTGTTCACTACACTAAAAAGAGGGAGAGCTGCACCGCCAGGAGTCCCACATGAAATCCTGTGCGGAAAACAAGACAGAACACACATGATGAAACAATAAAGGACAGGGATATGGAGGCACTGTCCCTCCAATGCATTTCCAGCAACACAGTGGCTGTCCCTTTGTGTTCCGCCGGTGCACTTCTAGCTGGCTTTGATTAAAAAAAATTTTTTTAAAAAAAATCACCCGGGAGTTGTGCATTGTGTTGCACAGGACAGCACCCACTCACATAAAAAAATATATACTATCAGTACTGGCTGGCTAGTGAGCGTCAGCCAGTGCTGATAATAAAAACAAACCCTGGGAGTGGTGCACCGTCCTGTGCTGCACAGCACACCACTCACATGATTGCCACAGCAACCATGTTGTTGTTGTGGACCACGCACTATCACCATGTGCCTAGCATGCTGCTGCCATGCTAATGCCCCAGCCTTAAGACCTACAGAGTTGGTAAGTGAATGTTTGTGCATTGTAATGTATATTTTATTGTTAAGTATGCATGTTGTCAACTGCAACCCCTGTGGTAGCAGGGGCCCCCGTGGTCCCAAACCAGGTCTGGTGGGTCCCCAGCCCATACCTCAGCAATCAGGTTGACGGCTGAGCTGGGAAGGCACTCAGTAGGGATTGGAGCTGACCGTGACATGTGGCACATGTCACATTCCACGTTCAGCTCCAACCCCTTCTTCCTGGTTCCTGTATGTGAGCAGAATGGAGGAGCGCACGGTGGTCTGGAAGGACTGACCGAAGCTGCAAGAAAAAGGTAAGAAGGCAGTAAAAAAATATATAATGTGTATTTAGCAGGGGCCCCCGTGGTCCCAAACCAGGTCTGGTGGGTCCCCAGCCCATACCTCAGCAATCAGGTTGACGGCTGAGCTGGGAAGGCACTCAGTAGGGATTGGAGCTGACCGTGACATGTGGCACATGTCACATTCCACGTTCAGCTCCAACCCCTTCTTCCTGGTTCCTGTATGTGAGCAGAATGGAGGAGCGCACGGTGGTCTGGAAGGACTGACCGAAGCTGCAAGAAAAAGGTAAGAAGGCAGTAAAAAAAATATATAATGTGTATTTAGCATGTGTGAAGTGTGTTTCAGATGTAGGTATGTGAATGGTGGGTAAATGAGAAGTGATGTGATGTGTGTTTTTCAATGTTCTGGGTGTGTGCCTGTGTAGAGAATGCAATGAGTGGATGTAAGCGAGGGTGTGAGTGACTGGTGGGTGAATGAGAAGTGATGTGATGTGAGTTTTTGAATGTTCTCGGTGGGTTCGGTGTGTGACTGTGTACAGAATGCAATGAGCGGATGTAAGAAAAGGGTTGAGTGGCTGGTGGGTGAATGAGAAGTGATGTGGTGTGTGTGTTTTTGAATGTTCTGGGTGGGTGGGTGTGTCCCTATGAAGAGAATGCAATGAGCGGATGTAAGAGAATGGGTGAATGACTAGTGGGTAAATGAGAAGTGATGTGATGTGTGTTTTTGAATGTTCTGGGTGGGTGGGTGGATGTGTGCCTGTGTAGAGAATTCAATGAGTGGATATAAGAGAAGGTGCGAGTGACTGGTGGGTGAATGAGAAGTAATGTAATGTGTGTTCTTGAATGTTCTGGGTGGGTGTGTACCTGTGTAGAGAATGCAATGAGCGGATGTAAGAGAAGGTGCGAGTGACTGGTGGGTGAGTGAGATGTGATGTGATGTGTGTTTTTGAATGTTCTGGCTGGGTGGGTGTGTGCCTGTGTAGGGAATGCAATGAGTGGATGGGTGTGTGCCTGTGGAGAGAATGCAATGAGTAGAAGTAAGGGAAGGTGTGAGTGAGTGACTGGTGGGTGAAATAGTATGAAGCTGATGGTGTGTTTTAGAATGTTCTGGGTGAGTGTGTCAGTGTGCCTGTGTAGAGAATGCAATGGGTAGAGGTAAGAAAATGTGTATAAGTGTCAGGATTAGTCAGGCGAGTACAAAGGCAGCGAATATGACAAGGGAAATGTGCACCCAGGAACTACGACTCAGGTATGCTAGAACCCAGGAGTGCAAATAGAGTGTGACATCAAAACCAATATATGAAAAGGGATGTGGGGTAAGCACCTGACCGCGAGGAAAGTCGGCAAGCGCCTTACCCCCAATTGCTGTTACAGGTACTGACAGCGCTAAACCCACGTGGAGGGCAAGCAATGACAGGATCTGTGAACTAACACTCTTGATGGTATTACATAAGGGAACTTAAGAACTGTACTCACGAGGACGAGATAAACCTCTTGAATGTCAGCTAGCCCATGAATCCTGTTGAAGAAACTGGGACCCCGAAAGGCTAGAACAGCAATGGAAGGAAAACTAAATACCTAAGTGGGAATAGTGTTTACAAAATAGTGAGGAAAACGTAAGCATTCACACAGCAGCTAGCTACTACCGCACACCACACCTAATTCAAAGGGAAAATAAATGCAGAAGTGCAGTGGAAAACATGGAATGGATCCTCTAGAAAGTAAGGATCAGGAGCAGGGAAAAACGAAATAACCTATGCAAACTTCTCCCTACCCCTCCAAGGAAAAGACAGGAAACTAAACTAAGAGGAAGGCTAAGGCAAACGGGTAACAGCAGCAAAGGACAGAGTCAAAGAAATATAGAACACAGACAAACTGGGCTGCATCTAAAAGGGGAAAGCACTGAGAAATGCTGCCTGCAAACAGAGGAAGACAAAAAGGGAAATCAAGGGAGCAGAAATCAATTAGCGCATGAATCTGAAATTCAGGGCGGAGGAAACAAGAAAACAGGAACAAGAAAGTAGGTACAAAGGCAAGGAACCAGGAACCAGGGACTAGTCAAAAACAGGAACACTACAATCGATGACCAGCGCCGGACTGAAGTAAGACTGAGGCTTTTAAAGCTGCTTAACGAGCACACGCCTCGGGTGTGCTGATTGCTGCACCTGCCGCCACAGCTGTTACCTATCCTCCACCCAAACTTGTGTTGCAAGGGTGGAGGTGGAGCAGTGGGCCAGGCATTCTGGGAAGCATAGTCATTTGGTTAAAGAAGCATGCTGGCTGCCAAAAACCTGGAATGGATCCGGAAGGGAAGTAGCTGGGAAAATAGGGATTTAGCGCTCCCAAATCATCACAGCACTGGAGCATAAAGTTCGGAGGAAAAGTCCAGTAGGGAATAAACCCCAAATCATGCCCCCAAATGGTGGGAACGGGAGCGAAGGGAGCGAGTCGTGACAGTATACCCCCTCCTACGGCCGGCTTCGGGTGCCCGCCACCCGCACGAGACATCTTCTTTCCATGATGGGAGTGCTTTTTCTTTGGAGGTGACACTGATGGAAATGGTGGCCTGTGGGCAAAGGCAGATGGACTTCCATGATAGGAGTGCTTTGTCTTTGGAGGTGGTACTGATGGAAACGGTGGCTTCTGGTGAGGAAGAGACTCATGGTTCGAAGAAAGGCATGAAGGACTTGCAGGACCAGAAGCAGAGTTGGAAGGTCCAGGAAGCTCAGTCACTGGGAGTGGACCCTTATAAGTCTTTGAGGAGGGAGGCAGGCTGGTGCAACATGCCTTAGGCAATGGTAGAAGCTCTGTTAGCCTTTCTGCCGAGAGTGGACATGCGGGAGGTGAGGAAAATGCTGGCTTCAGGAAAGGTTTATGCTCAGCCATTAGAGAAGGTGGTGGCTGAGGTAGAGGTTCAGATTTCCTTCTGTCATCCATCTGGGAAAAGGCTTTTGGTTGAAAGTGACTTAGGTTTGACTGCACATGTTCTACGCCTTGGAGACCTGAAAGTCCAATGGGTTGTACAAGGCTAGTACTCCTGGTGACAGTCGTGTAGCCACTTTGTTTCACGTGGGATACCACAGCAGGGATGTTTGGCATCCTGATAGGAGTGATAGACGCAGTACTTGGTATTTCAGGCAGACTCGCAGAAGGAGCAATAACAGACACATCTTGAACTGCAGCAGTCATTCCCTTCCTTTGGCTACTAGCACCCGACTGGTGCTTCTTGACAGAATTCTGTTGCACGAGTCCTGTAGGTAATACGCCGGTCTGCACCACCCCTTGTTCACACCCAAGTGAGTGGTTCTGACTCACCACTTGGTCCAGCTTGATGACTCTGAAGCGGGAGCTGGCAAAAGTCTCAAACTCTGATGCTGCATCTTTAGGAGGCTCTGATGCTAAAGTGAAGCAGTTGGGAGAATCGTCTTGTGGAAAAGGCAGGCATTCTGGTGCTCCTCCTGAAGCAAAAGAAAGGCAGGCTAGACGTTCATCGACTGTAAATGGTTGGGATTCAGGAGGAATCGCTGGAGCAGAAGAAAATACAGCATAATCTGATGGTGTAGACAGGTATACCTCTGATATTGGCAGCGAGGCTATGCAGGATACAGGCGTCTCATGAACTGAAGGCAAATACTCAGTATACTCCGGGACTGAAGACATGCTCTTTTGATGGACTACCGGAGGCTCTAAAGCTGAAGGATGATCTGCAGGATGAGTCACTGTAGCTGAAGACAGGCAGGTCAGGGGAAACCTTGAGGCTGAAGGCATGCAAGCTGGAGCAATCTCGGTTGCTGGATACACGCATGTCCAGGTCTTTGGGACTGGCTCTTGAGTAAATGGCAGACATGGCAGCGGTTCATTGGTTGAAGACAGGGGTGCCAAAGATGACTGCAGGGCTGTGGATTTAATCATAGAAGAGTCAATGGTTGTAGGAGGACAGACAGAAGTCTCAGAAGTTGACAGACCCATCGGTGGCTCAGGAATGAAGGGCACCTTTAGGGCAGTAGACTCCTTGGCACCAGTAACCAAAGACTGAGCTGTACCCTTGCAGTCCCTTTCTTTAGTGGGTGACACAGAGTCTTTTTCTTTGTAGAAGTCAAAGTCAATCAGTGGAATCACCATAGTAAAGTCTCTGTTAATCAGGATTTCGTCTATTGTCCATTCCTCTGTTTTAGCTTCTGAAAGAGGCAGATTATCAATCAACAGTTCAGGAACCGCCTGACGGTTCTTTGGTTCGGTATACTGTGGAATGAGTCCATCAGAACATGAAATCTGTACTGTCTCTGACTGTTCGTATTGATCAGAAGTGGCAGAAGGAAGAGTGAACCCAGAGGTAACATTGTTTTCCACATCAGCTTTAACATCTACTTCAGTCTCAGCAGCTGTATCAAGAGCAGGGCCTAAAAGCCTACGGTAGTGACTGAATCTGTGTATGCCACCATTGTGGATTGTGTTTGGAAATCAGAAGCTTGTATGTGTGCTAGCTCAGAATTATGACAAACTGCTACACAGGGTATTTTTGGTAAAGGAGTGGCTTGTATCTCTTCAGCTAACTGCAATCCCTGATAAACAGCAGAACAATTGTTAGAACCTGTGCCTAGATTAAGCGCTGTGCTAGACGAAAGACCTTCACTCCCAATAGATCTAACATATCGACAAATATCATGGTTTACCAAAGTCTCTGCACTCAGGGGCTGAACAGTGTTCACTTCCTCCACATCAACAGATAAAGTCTGAGGTGTATTCAGTAAAGAGTGTAAGGTTTTATTTTCCTCTTGTGCAGAAATGAGTTCTTGTCTTAACTCCTCAAGTTTAGCTCTTAGCATGCCCTGCATTAACTGTACATCACTATCAGTAGGCACAGGGGGAAGCATAGTGGCATCAGGGCTGGATCCTGCACTAGCAATCTGGATGTGCATCGATTGTACATTGTCCTCTACTGCTTGCAGGTTCTGTGATTTATAGTTTATTTTTCCAACTTGGTCTGTGTTTCCCTTAAACAAACTATTGACATTAGACCTCTTAGCATTAGGGACTACAGTATGTACCTGTGCAACGGAGTATGCGTTAGACTGAGGGTAGAAAACAGAAGTTATGCAAGAAACCCCTCCATTCTTTATGTTGGTATCATGAAACTGTTCTATCTGAGGTGAAGCACAACTGGAATCATGGGGTTGAACAACAGAGGTACTCTCGTATAATAAGTCTAACAGTGTGTTGTTTTCTGCGGCTAAGGCTTGTGTTGACATAGAATCGGGATCAAAACCAAAGATAGAACTAGGATCAGGCCATGTAGGATGTGCCATCCTATGGGAAAAATACTTTGCACGTAAATGCCCATTTGTGACAAGGAGTTCATTGGAGTCAGGACTAGTGATTTGATTGTCACAGGTAAATGTAGGGGAAGCTTTCTGTACAAACTTGGTAGAGGCCTTGCTGCCTTTCTTTCTTAAACTTGCCATATTCAATGGGAATTTTGGGCTGGTCATACTGTCAGGATTAGTCAGGCGAGTACAAAGGCAGCGAATATGGCAAGGGAAATGTGCACCCAGGAACTACGACTCAGGTATGCTAGAACCCAGGAGTGCAAATAGAGTGTGACATCAAAACCAATATATGAAAAGGGATGTGGGGTAAGCACCTGACCGCGAGGAAAGTCGGCAAGCGCCTTACCCCCAATTGCTGTTACAGGTACTGACAGCGCTAAACCCACGTGGAGGGCAAGCAATGACAGGATCTGTGAACTAACACTCTTGATGGTATTACATAAGGGAACTTAAGAACTGTACTCACGAGGACGAGATAAACCTCTTGAATGTCAGCTAGCCCACGAATCCTGTTGAAGAAACTGGGACCCCGAAAGGCTAGAACAGCAATGGAAGGAAAACTAAATACCTAAGTGGGAATAGTGTTTACAAAATAGTGAGGAAAACGTAAGCATTCACACAGCAGCTAGCTACTACCGCACACCACACCTAATTCAAAGCGAAAATAAATGCAGAAGTGCAGTGGAAAACATGGAATGGATCCTCTAGAAAGTAAGGATCAGGAGCAGGGAAAAACGAAATAACCTATGCAAACTTCTCCCTACCCCTCCAAGGAAAAGACAGGAAACTAAACTAAGAGGAAGGCTAAGGCAAACGGGTAACAGCAGCAAAGGACAGAGTCAAAGAAATATAGAACACAGACAAACTGGGCTGCATCTAAAAGGGGAAAGCACTGAGAAATGCTGCCTGCAAACAGAGGAAGACAAAAAGGGAAATCAAGGGAGCAGAAATCAATTAGCGCATGAATCTGAAATTCAGGGCGGAGGAAACAAGAAAACAGGAACAAGGAAGTAGGTACAAAGGCAAGGAACCAGGAACCAGGGACTAGTCAAAAACAGGAACACTGCAATCGATGACCAGCGCCGGACTGAAGTAAGACTGAGGCTTTTAATGCTGCTTAACGAGCACACGCCTCGGGTGTGCTGATTGCTGCACCTGCCGCCACAGCTGTTACCTATCCTCCACCCAACCCTGTGTTGCAAGGGTGGAGGTGGAGCAGTGGGCCAGGCATTCTGGGAAGCATAGTCATTTGGTTAAAGAAGCATGCTGGCTGCCAAAAACCTGGAATGGATCCGGAAGGGAAGTAGCTGGGAAAATAGGGATTTAGCGCTCCCAAATCATCACAGCACTGGAGCATAAAGTTCGGAGGAAAAGTCCAGTAGGTAATAAACCCCAAATCATGCCCCCAAATGGTGGGAACGGGAGCGAAGGGAGCGAGTCGTGACAATAAGTGAGTGACTAGTGGGTAAATGACTATGAATGTGATGGTATGTTTTGAATGTTTTGGATGGGTGGGTGTGTTCCTGTGTAGAGAATGCAATGATTGGATGTAAGAGAAGGTGTGAGTGAGTGACTGGTGGGTGAGTGAGTATGAATGTGGTAGTGTGTGTTTGAGTGTTCTGGGAGGGGTTTGGTGTGTGCCTGTGTGGTCAATCCAGTGTGAGAGGGGATGTATGGGTGAGTGACACGTGGGTGAATGGGGATGCATGTGTATGTAATGCCCTTGGAGACTGGGGATCACTGGAGCATTTTTGTCACATCCTCATTGACTTTGCATGTTTTACAGTATTTCTGGGCAGAGCCAAGTTCATGTGTGTCATTACCTGGCTAGACTGGCATTTTGGTGCAGTCACTCTAGCCATTGCTTACTGTAGCATGACATGTATTACTCTGCATCTTTAAAAAAGCAGGCATGATAAGTAGTGTTACCTTGCTAGACTGATGTTTTGTTGTAGCAGCCTGTATATTGTTTACTGTAGCATGACTCTTTATTAACTGAGCATCTATGATGAATCATGCATGGTACATGTTCTAATGGGTCTAGACTGGCTTACATTGGAACCAGTTTGGACAGGTTTTCATATTGTGACATGTCACCTTTAATGGCCAAACCAACGGAAATATGTTCTTTCATAGGGGTACTCGCCTATATTGGCAGAGCCAGTTTTGTGTCCAGTACCAGTAATGATACTTGAAAAAAATATTAAAGCGAACATGAGTATGGTCTTATATGGGAATACTAGCATATGTTGGTGGAGCCAGTATGGAAATGTATGGGCATGGGCAGCATGAAAATGTTATTCTGGCATATATCGCGGGGACCAGCAGGATAATGCATTGGGAAATGCTCTGTGCACTTTTGGTGACTTGCATCTATTGTACTTTTTTCATGATTTATCCTACACCCTACAAAACCGATTGTTGGCCTTTTAGCTAAATTGTTGGCCATGTTGAAATACTGCCCCAATCTGCTTATCAGCAGAAAGAGTGAATGCTATCTTGACACCCAGATTCTCAACCACTGCAACAGGGACAGGAAGGGAACCAAGAGACGGGGGCCCACACCTGGGGGTCCAGAGAGATGGCAGAGGGAGGGCCAGCCACCAACACCTCAGCTTTCAGCATGAGCCAATTACAACTCATCCAATCCCCCACAGCTGCCAAACATGTCCTCAAACGGGAATCCGTTTCTTCAGAAGAGACATCGAGGCGCACAAAACATTTTCTCAGAGGAGGGAGAAGAATCTCTCCTTACCCCTCCCCCCAAACCCATGTTCGTTAGTTCAGGTTCCCTCGCTATGCTGGGTCGCAATCACATCCTTGTGGCAAATAGTTATACCCTCAAAGAAAACAACTCACCAGCCACCACCGGTGGCTGGTATATTTGTGGACCAGGCACCACCCCCTTCTTTCGATGTTACATTAAACATTTAAGCTTTGATAAAAAATCATTCACTTCTTTCACTTGCAGTAGTAAATGCCCCTGCAGTGGCACAATCATCATTGACATTGGGCACATGTGGTGGTCCACACCGGCCCGGGTTGTGGCGTACCCTTAGCTTTGTTACAAAGCTTGAGGTGGGGGGCACAGCTTGGCTCACAGGAGAGACACCAAATGTTGTGCTACACCCTTGGGCACCACTGGGTCTGACAGGGGTACTGTGCAGTGCACGTCTTGAAGTCTGCCAGTGATTCCCCGGGGGAGAAGCAATCCGTGTGTGCTTTCAATTTAAAATAATAATTTGGCATTTGGCATTTATATAGCGCTACGAACCCTCAGGTATCTGAGCGCTGCTTATTATTACCCACGGTGTGTGGTGCTCATTTATCGACCTCGGAAGGATGAAACGCTGAGTTTGGCGCTGCCGGGATTCGAACCTGCGTTCGCAGGCTCTGCACGGATGTCAAAGCGAGCGCTCTACTCGCTGTGCCACTTGACATAACTGTGTGGTGCCATGGATCTATGTGTGCAGCAATGATATTACATTAAATTGTGTTTTTTTAAAAGTCCTCTGGCACCCAGTATTATGCTTAAATAATAAAAACTATGGGGGAGCTCAGGTATATTGAAAGAACATTTCCCAGGTATTATAATCCGGCAAAAATAAAATTATCACGTGCACTCCCATGTGTGCACGCAGACCAGTGTAATAGGTTTCCTCTATTTTATTTATTTATTTATTTATTTGCATTTGTAAAGCGCGCTTGCAGCCCATAAGGCATCGAGGCGCTGTTACAGAAACATGAAGGACTTATGATTTACAGACAGGTGACCGAAGGTCTCATAGTTGCACAGGAACAAGCACAGATGCAGGAACTGACATTGGCATATTCATAGTGGAGCGAGAGGCAATTTAAACAAAGAGCCTGGTTTTGATGGCTTTGCGAAAAGCTTGGTGTGACTCGATCAATCTTAAATGGGGTGGGAGCGCGTTCCAGTGCATGGCTGCCTGGGTGGGGAAGCTGGAGCCACCAGCGCGCACCTTACACGTCGTGGGCGTGACAATAGTATTGGCATAGCGCGCTCTTAAGGGTCTTGTGGCAGTGTGCTTGGTGATTCTGTGTGTCAGTTATGGAGGGGAAAGTTCGTGAAGGCATTTGTGGGTGAGGGCGAGAGTTTTGAAGACAATTCTCTCTTTGACAGGGAGCCAGTGTGCCTGTCTTCTGATTTCGGAGATATGGTCTCTTCTTGCGGTACCTGTGGCTGCCCTCAGTGCGTTGTTTTGGGCTAGCTGCAATTTAGCAATGTTTTTGTTGGAAGTTCCAACGAGAAGGGCATTGCAGTAGTCTAGCCTTGACCCGATAATTGCCCTAGCAATGGTGAGGCAGTTAAGGTAGGACAGGAAGGGCCTGGCAGCATTAAGGACTTTGGAGTAGTAGGCTGAGGATGCGGCAATGGCATTGACCTGTCTGTCCATGGACAAATCAGAGTCCAGGTAGACTCCGAGTGTCTTAACGTGGTTGGAGACCTTGATGGGAATGTTGTCGATGGTGAAGGAGGCGTACTGATCTCCGAGGTTGCCCAGTGTGAAGGGTGACCCGATGAGAAGTAGGTCCGTTTTCTCACTGTTCAGGCAGAGCCAATTCTCTGCCATCCATGACTGGATGGTAGAGTAGATGGTGGTGAGGGTTATGGTATCTGTTAGGTAATCGCCCGTGAGAGGGATAAGTACCTGCGTGTCATCCGCATAATTAGTATATGAGATGCCTAGGGAGTCGAGGATGCTGAACAGGGGCCTCGTAAAGAGGTTGTATAGCGTGGGCGCAATACAGGATCCCTGAGGAACGCCACAGGTGATGAGGCTGGGAGTGGCGGAGGCTGAGTCGGAAAATACTTTCATGGCCCTTTCTTGGAGAAAGGAGGTGATCCATTGACAAGCTTTGGTGGGGAAATTAGCTCGGGTGGCTAGATGGTGGCACAGAGTGTTGTGGTCCACCAGGTCAAAGGCAGCAGAAAGATCCAGGAGCAATAGGAAAGCAGGTTTGCCTGCGTCTCTAAGATCGTCCATTTTGTTCTTTAAGTCTAGAGGGGCCGTTTTGGTGCCGTGTCGTGGGCGGAAGCCAGATTGCCGCAGGCCGAGGAGACGGTTATCTTCCAGGAACTGTTGGACTTGCAGGTATGCTGCTTTGTCCAAGATTTTGAGCAGAAATTAAATAACTTAACTTATCTATCATAGTGGCAGATGACTCATAGCTATATTTATAGCCAAGGAATTTTGTTGATACTAAATCCTGGTGAGTTATTTAATTTCCAGGCCTTGCTCGTGAGGCATTTTTCTCCTGGGTAAACAGCAGCACACACATCCCCAGGTCAGTGGTTTCTGGCTTGTTTAGTACAGCAACGCCCCAGATAACACGTACTTCTGTGTCCATTGATCTATAAATGTTTCATACATTAGCTGAAGCCTTCATTAGAGATTTCTGTTACCCTGTTACACATACTGCATTATGTATGTTTTACATATACCCCACATCGAATCAAGAACATGACATTCCCTAAATGTGTGATCGTGGATAAATCATGCCTCCATTTGTGCATCGGTTCTTATATCGGGCTGAAATGAGATTGCCTGGAAACACGGGTGCTAGACGCATCTGAAAAATCTGAAAGTCGTTAGCCATTACTTCCTGTGATGTCAATTGGGGACGGGATCAAATGACATCACTTCCTGTGGTGTCATCGGGGGGTCAAGGGTTGTGTGATATCACTTCCACTACCCCTGTCATTTTGGTGAAATGATGTCCCTGCCCTTAGCCCTTGCCCATCATAGAGGAGCCACACAAGCCCAGGAGCCCTCGCTTAGCAGCCTGTTCCAGCTGAAGGAAAGCTCCTGGACTGGCGTGAACTGTGAAGGGGAAATGCAGTTTTCCTTTGACAGTTCATACCCATGATGCGCAGGTCCAATGAGCCATGCAAAGCCAGGGCGTTTTGCTTCCCCAGGTTTGCATAGCCCTTTGGGGATGCAGGCTGCGGTCCTGCACGTTTGTATGTGCCAGGGAGCGCTAATGGATCACCCTACACATACAAATGGGTCAACTGACGCATCAGTAGCACTTCAGCTCCTGTGTGTATGTAAAAGAACCAGAAAGTGCTCTGCTTTAGGCATGCAATTTAAAGTGACCATTACTGGGACAGATGAATTGTTGCAGCAGCCCCTTGCATAAGATTTACACTGACCATTACTGGCATAGATAGGTTGTTACTGCAGCCTTACGGAAAGGGTATAAAGTGCTCCTATGTAGTGTACTGTTTATGAAATAGCATTTACTTGATTGTTTTCATGTTTTACCCTAGAGAAACAACTGTAAATGGCATTGCTTTTGACTTCTTTTTTTCCAAAAATGGTCCTGCAAAAGGCATCATTTCAGCACATTTTTTAAACATTTCTCGGGAATACCTCCGAAATGTTGTGGGCTCCCTCGTGGTCGCTAACTTGAGGAAACATTGAGAGCTCTCTACTGTAAACAGTCAGCACCCAGCGGGGGCTTGCTTACCCATGAATCCTTTAGAAATCTTGGTACCCCTTCAGGAGCCATCGCCAACGCTCCCACCTGCCTCGTCCCAGCACCAAAAGCTGCCGCTGCCACTGCAAGCAGGCGTGTTCACTAGGAATCCGTCAGACATGCTATCTGCAAAGTGCAATTTCGAGCTGCTTTGACACTTTTTACAAAACGGATTGGAGACGTGGAGGGTAGCAGCAATTTCACCTTTGTTTTTCTCTTTTTATTTCTGCTCCGTTTCGGAAAAATTACCAAAATTGCACGGAGGGGACCTTTTGCATGCATGTACAAATGGACGTGGTCCCTGCAGTGCAATTTAGGTTTTCTATATGATAACCCATCTCGGTCTATTGCCATCTCCTCAAAGTTCACCTACTCTACCTGTACACGGCCTGAATCCCTTTCTCTGCCTTCCCCTTACTCTAGCGCCAAGAAACCCTTAGCTGTTTGTGCTCTTCACAAGTGTCTTTTAAATAGAAATTGAACTGATTGCTATTTTCTGTATGCTTTATGATGAAATTGAACTATTGCTGAGTGTTCATTATTCATTCTTAAATGAAAACAATCATGAAACACAAGAAATATGGGGCCAGAATAGGCATAATCTGAATGGGTTTTTTCTTGTCCTTGTCCTTGTCTGCCCTGGGTCCATTCTCTGTATCATGCCTGGAATAGTAATGCATTGTCTTTGAGTTTTTTAGCTGAGCATTCTTGCATTTCAGAATTGAAGCAGGTTCACTTCTGGTGGTGTGACCCAGTGCCATAGCTCTGTGGCAGGGACAGACACTGGCAACAGCTGTGCGAGCGAGACAGAGCGGTAAGAAGGGCGCCATTGTATTGGCGCGACTGCCTTGCCAGCTCTTCAGCAATCTCTCTGTTCTCATTTACATTGCAAGTCGAATTTTCTACAGTGGCCTCAATTCTTGGATAACACAGGGAGCTGCTGGCACGACAATCTTAAGGCGCTGTCCTTCTCTTGAAGTATGTATGACTAGTGCTCGATGTATATGGGCTCATACAACGCTGCTACAGTACACGTATTGAGTCCTAGCTGGTAATGCGGACAAGGGAACTGCTGGCATCCGCGGCATGTGGAACAGAAAGGTTTGGGAGCTAGGGTGACCAGATTTTCAAAATGAAAAACCAGGAAAGACACTGACATAGAAGTAGGACTACAGTTGCAGGCCCAATAAAAACAAAAGAAGGACTAAAATACAAATGAGAACATAATGAAACTGTAGTCCTACTTCTATATCGGTGCCTGTCCCAGCGAATGTCGAGGCACAGAGCACTATTTGGAGGCGAGAAGACTTAGAGGAAGGGGAGAAGGTATGGAGGAGGCATTTCAAAGTGAGTGGGGAGAGCGGTAGATGGCCCGATGTTGGCATTTTTCAATCATTTTGTCAAAAAAACAGGATGGTATCCAGCCGACCCCTAAATCCCAGGACAGGGTTTTTAAACTTTAAAAATTGTCAGGACACACCGGGACAGAGGGGTAAATAGCATGACGTCCCAGCAAAACCAAGACATCTGGTCACCCTATTTTGAGCTTCCCTCTGAACGGCAGGTAACTCTGGGGCTGGCAGATGATGGGAAGGGAGGTGTGTGTGTGCTTCAGGTAAGTGGGGTCTGCCTCCTGCGGACAAGGTTGCTTTAGGGGCCACTGAGAGGGGGGCATTGAGATGAGGTGCTTAAAAGTTGTCCTTGAGATAAGCCGGGATGGGGAAATATGAGCATGCAGGCAAAGGATCTTGGGATTTATTGGTGCCTAGTAAAAGACCCCGTGGGTGGGGAAAAGATGTGCTCCTAAGGTTTGTTGTTATTGGAGACATGCACCTCATTTAGGAGGTACTTGGTCTGTGACATTGGAATTTTTGGAATCTAGTGAAACTTAACGTGTGATGATACAACATAATGGAAGAATAGACCCCCCTGTGGATGCTTTAGGGGTATCCCAGGTCCACTTTCCTGCCTTTTCGGTGAACTGCCATTAAATGGTAGCTTGTCGAAGGGCACCAGCATGGGTCAGCAAGAAGCCCCTCCATCACATGAAATAGTGCCATGGTCACAGCATTCCTTGTCTGATGTAACCATAGTCATGTTCGAAGCCTTTGTATTGTGGTGGCAGCTGACCTGATGAACAGGACGGCCAAACCTCCAGTATGAATGACACTATAGTAACACGGCGTGGGATTACATCACGTCTGAATGCCATGATCGAGCCCTTCATTATCCAACACTGGGAGAGTTCCTCTAGTCAGAATGAAAAAAAGCTAAACTAGATTTATCTATGAACCGGACTGCAACCCACTGCAGGAAGATCTCAATCTTGGTTTAGCGCTCTGTGGCAACCCAGAGGAGTCCAGCCCGAAATGCCAAGAGTACCGACTGCAAACCCAGATGAACATAGCCCTATTTCCCGGGTTCTGCTAGGTAGTGGACAACCTTCTGATCACTACGTGGCAGCACCTCTGGTAACAAATGAGCATTAGTACCCTTGTCAGGTGCCTACAGACAATCCACTCTGCAAGAACACGGGCTGCATTCACTGATACGAGCCTTCATTCCTTTGTACTCTGCTTGCCATTGTGCAACCGAGTCCTTCAGCATCTGTTCTCCCAAGCCACCATTGCCCTCCTGCCCAAACCTACCCCCATCAATGTCCCCCACACCACCCGCCGGATCATCAGCACTTGTGCTTACAAGACATGGGTGCTCCAAAGTATGGAAAATGTTCCCTAAGAAGGAAACGTTCTTTAGTTGGACAGCACGACATTACTCTCACCGGCTATATCACCTCAATAATGCCACAATCTGAGGGCACAATCAAATGCTAAAGACCCTTTGAAAGAGCCTTTAACAAGGGCCAAAGGGCTTTACTACCTGATAATGCCCTTGGATGGAGCATTATTCTTATCAGAACATTCCACCCAATGAGGGTAGACTGTTCTGTTCAATACAAGAAACGGCTGAAGAAAAACATGGAACTGTTGGAACCTACACAAGCCATTACAGCCCCCTCCCCTGGCCCCCATTGTCTCCAATCGAACTGCCAACATTCCAATGTTTGAATATAGCAATAACACTTGAGCCGGGGGCCGGATCAGGTGGTAACGGCCCAGGGCCCAAGTTATAGACCTGAGCAAAGCAAGGACCTTAACGATGTGCCACAATGCCATTACCATCCATCCTCTCCACCGGCAAGGGTGTTATTGCTATTATCACCCCAGGTTTTTGATCTGGGGTGCTGATAGCAATCAATTTGTTTGAATTAATGGGACATGTTACCACGGCCTCTCATTCATTGAAACAAATATTTTCCTAACTTGGCTACCATGGAAATGGAAAGTGGAGCCCCACTTCCATTTCCATTGTGGCACAGGATGCGGGACCAGCATAGGAAACAGGCAAATAGGGTCCTAATTAAGCTTTATCGATCCAGACTCAGGGCCGTACTGGGCATTAAAAATGAGTAAAAGGCTTGAGCGTAGCAAGGCCATTTAATGAGGTTCACAGACACATAGCTCGCAAGCTGCCACTCCATAGAACTATTATGGTATTTACTGGCCTTTCAATCTGCGTGGGTGCTCGGAGGGAACTGGTTATGGGTGCCTCCTGCAGTGCTGCTTCTAGACTTGGAACTTTGCGGCTGTACAGCACTGTGGGCTATACCAGATCATATACCTGCACACTGTCCAATGGCATGACTGCATGAACATTCCAAGGGAAATAAATGTAGACACAGACCAAGGGCCGTACCAGCCATTGTGGGTCCTGAACACTGAGTTAAAGGCCCAAGCCCAGCGAGGACTTTTAACAAGGTTTACAGAACAATAGTACTTTGTATGGCATTAGGTCTGGGCCTAAAAAGGTATGATAACCCACTTTTGGTATTTACCACGGGAGTGCTCTGACCTGTGAATAGGACATTCATTGCATAGGAGGTTGCAGGGAACTGGCTGCGGGTACCCGCTGCATTTCCTCATCAGTCTTGGAAGGTTGCATCATCTCGCATAGCCCACAGATGGTCCAAAGAAAGGAGTGCATGTAGGGTGGCCAACTGTCCTGTATTTTGCGGGATCGTCCCGTATTTGGGGACCCTGTCCTGCAGTTTGCAGAGTGGCAGTGCGGGACGAAGATTGTCCGGACTTGCTTTGTTCCCTGGAGTGTGACTCTCAGGAGACAGCAAGTCGGGACAACCTGCGTCCAGCACAGCCACTCTGCAAACTGAAGTGGCCATCTACACAGCACGGCGCTGCCGTCTGCTGCCGCCTGTTGCTTTCTTTCTATGGGTGGCTCTGCGACCCTGGATCTTTTTGAGCCTGCAGATCGAGCCGCTAACGCTCTGACACCTGTCTTCATTCCAATGCTAAAGCTTTGTTCCTCGGGTCGTGATGGTCATGTTTCCAGTTAAAATACCTGACCATCGCCTCCCAAGAACAAATCATTTGCATTGCAAAAAAGGCGGGTGTTAAGAGCCATTAACACATTATTTAAATTACAAATGGGGCGGGCTAAACATGAATGTGACGTCATCACAGCCTTGTGGGCAAGTGTCCCGCAAAAGCATCTCAAAAAGTTGCCCACCCTAACTGCCTGAGGGTTGTCGTTTCCCATGGAAGTGCAAACAAAGAGAGCATGGAAATTGCAGCAGCTGTGCCCTACATAACCCAGTAACATAACATAACTGAAATAATGGAATTGCGAGATGAAAATGGCCTGCTAAATTTTCATTACTCGTGAGCCCTTAAGAGATCGTCTGCCGAGGCTGCTAGTAACTCGTGCTACCGCCTCTGGGGAATACAAGACACTGGATTCGCCCGCGTCACCAACAAGAGCCGGAAGCTGCCGATCAGAACCAACCTAATTAACATTCAAGCGCCAAAGAAAGCGAAATTGAGGCTAAGCTGCAATCATTTCCGGCAGCAAATCACGTGCGCTGCTTTACAGCCAGACTCTCAGGCAAAATCAGGAAAGCGGTCATATGATGTCGCAAGACTGCTCCCCAAAATGATCAGAAACCGAATAAAAGGTCCCAAACGCATGTTAAAAATGTAACTCATCAACATTATTTTGGCACTGTCAGATTTTAACGCTGAATGTATATTTTTATTTTCAAGAAAAAGCATCCATCTTTATATTTTATCTATACATCTTTAAATTCACCAGTAAGTCCAGAATCCATGGCGAATGTTCTTAAAATGACATGCAGGTGTGAAGCAGGAGGCTAGTGCACCCAGGTGTGGTTGGAGCCAGTTGTGTCTTGTGTCCAGTGGTGGCCCAGATTAGAAACAGCTGCCAAATGGTGTAAGTGCCTGGGCATACTATGACAGTACCTGGAAAATGCCTTTCTAATGCTTATGCAAAACTGTTGGCTTTTCCAGTTTATACAGGACTTCGGTGAGAATGGCCACCGGGACTAGCAAAGCCCTGGGCTGTGAACGGGTGAGTAATCTACCAAACAGCACGCTAAGGCTTTCTGTCCAGCCTCACATCTCAGCTCTCTCTTATCCTGACTTCCCATGACAATAGTTTTGGGTTATGGGCAGCGCACATTGAGCCCCCTAATAACCAAAACTAAAAGGGAAAGCATAATATTATATTGAAAAAAAGATGAATGCCTATACGTTCTATTTACCACTGTTGCCCTCTGATCTTCATAAGGGCTGGGATACCTCCCCGCGGACTAGGTCTACTGCCTCTTCCTTCTGTGGTTACTTGGCGGGTATTATATTCTCCAATCGTCTGGTCGAGTGGCTGGAATCCAGCAAAGCTGCAGTGGAGCAAATGTTCCCAAACATCACACTGCGGCTCTGCACATGCAGGGAGAGTGTGAAATATACACAATGGGCGGGATTTGCCGCCACGCTACATCATTTTTAAGGATTCGTGTTTAATGTAGTTTGTTTTATATACAGTCTTGCCTATTTTTTGCACTTTAAGCAAGTCCATTATTTACAAGTCAAAACTTAATGGATGCCTCCAGCAGACCATACTGCCCAAGGGCCTAACTCACAGAGCGTTTTCCAGTGGGGTGTTGCCATTAGTAAACGCTTCTGTGAATTAGACCCAATTGTCTCTACAGTCAAGAATGGTGGCATAACTCCTTGGCCTCTCCTCCTGCCCCCTACTGTGGAAAAGGGCATCTACTGCAAAGACACTAAGCACCCTCCGAATGGCAAAAGCAATACAATGTTCCCTTCTCCGGCTTGGAAGTCGTGCTATTTTCACAACTTAGATGGAGTATAAGTGAATTTATTTATTTATTTATTTATTTATTTCTATAGCGCGAAACAAAAAGCGTGGATGTATGGGGGCGCTTCACATGACAAAACAACAATCAACGAGAAGGGGGGGGGGCAGAAATCTATATCAGATCAGAGCAGAAGGTAACGTGTCAGCAAAACAGTCTGGTTTTCAATTTCCTTTTAGAATCCGGTAACGACAAACAAGCTTGCGCCTCCTGAATACTTCTTCCCTGCCGAGAAGAGGCTCACTAGTTCAAGGAAATGAGTAGCCATCCACTCAAATGTGACACTTCTAATATCTGATTGGGGGTTGGTTGTAAACTCTAAGAGCCCAGACCACCAGTGCTTTGTCGCTGAATCTCTTTAATTTAGATACGTGGATGTGTTTAACATTAATGAAAAGCGCAGCCGACGCAAGAAATTATCCGTGATTTTGGTACGTCCCTCTTCCTCGTCCCAGTCATTACTTTTGCAATGTCCCATCTCCTGACAAAAAGCCACATATCTTTTCAGTTTGGGGAGTTATCCCACTTTTAAGGAAGAAGCACAATTCTGTGATGTGAGTGTTCTTAAATTTGCTGTATTGTGCACTGTGAATATTAATATGAACGATTACGTGTATTTCAATTTTCTGTGTTTCATGCGTATTTTTCTCCATTTACAATCTGACATATGTTATGAGATTTTAATATCCATATGGGAGTTTTTAGAGCAAATAAATTTATCTTATCAATATGTATATGGATTTGAATTGAATTATTTCACTTCCAAGTGTGAGATGTGTGACTTTACCATTGTTGGTGTCATTATGTATTAGTTCTTTTTCTGCCTTGCCTTTCACCTAAAAGAAGCTTGCTAATTCCGGCCTCTTAGTTGTTTTATATACCAGTGCTTTCCAGGTATGGCCATGGTTTGATTTGACCTGGGGTCCCTATTCTAGTTTGATTGACGTGATAGGATGACCCGGAAACATGCTGGGCAAATTTTGATATTTTTTCAAGAACAGCAAGGCACGCTCCGACCCCCTGGTCGAGGGGAGTCGCTGGTACGTGTGTCCGTTGCCATGGAGCCCTGCTTGGTAAGGGTTCCAGGTTGAGTCGATGTACAGTACATGCTTCTGCGCTGAGTGAACATGGTACCAGTCAGAGGCGTTCCTGGGGGTGGGAGGGTCTAATGGGGCTATAACCCCGGGTCTTTTGGTTGTAGCCCCGGATAGACGCTCAAGGGCTACAACCAAAAAGCTAGGTTGCCTCGAGTCCCGACAATCCCAAAATTAGCCTAGCCCTTGATCTTTTCCAGACCTAGCAACGCCGCTGGTCCCAGCACTATTCAGAGTTTCAACAACGCTGCACTGAAGAAGCCGCAGATAGCGCAGGGGTCTGAGGAGCAGCTGCAAGGAAATGTTTCAGGCCAGCAAAGCTAGACAGAGCTCTCCCCCCGCCTCATGTGCAGGTAAATGCACTGGTGATGTTCAGAGGCGCCCAATGCAAAGGAGCATGCAGGCATATCTCTTCCTAGCCCCAGCTTCCTGGCCTGCAGTTACTCTATAGCCAGCATCCGAGGAGACATCAGTGAAATTGGCATCAAGAGCAAGCAACGCAGGGGAAAGAAGGCCTGCAAAAGGAAGCCCTGTGCAAGATTCCTCGCCAGATTTCCCTTCATCTTCCAGTGTACTGCAGAAAAGGGCTTAGGGGTAGGGCAGGTCTTACCACAGGTCTCCTTCCATGTCTCAAGAAAGGGTCCAACTGGGAGGGAGCCTTAGTGGAAAAAGAAAAAGTAAAGTAAGAAAAGGGATCCTCTTCTTCCTCAGGTGAGCCTGGCTCTTCTGGGGTCAGGGAGATCCAGGGGGTGATCAGTGAGGAAAGCACTTCACAGAGGTATGGGCATGTGTGTGTCACAAGATAATAATAACATACTTCTTATATGGCGCTACACACCCTTAGGTCTCAGAGCGCTGAAATAACAGAAGACATTATCATCCCACAGAGTGGTACTCAATGTATCGACCTCGGAAGGATGAAAGGCTTAGTTGGCCCTGCCGTGATTCAAACCTGCCACAGCAGGCTTCGCACAGATATCAGGGGCAAGCGCTTAGCTCACTGTGCTATCTGACCGGTTAAGATGGGCCCCCAGCACCCAATGAGTTCGGCCCTCCCTCCGAGCCTCAATTCAGGTAGTTTCATCAGAATCCAAGAGCTGGATTCTGTCAGATTTCTTCCGCAAAATACGAGATCTTGAGTAACGGAGGCGCCCGGATAAGATTGTCATGTTCAAGTTTCATCCTCTCGTGGGCTAGGAACAACCAATGCCATAGAGTTTGCAGACGGATTCCCTCTTGTAGAATCTCACAGGATTGCCCTCCAGGTAAACTGATGCTGTCTAGCTAAGATACCCTGTTGACAGGAAAGCCAGAGGGCAGCACAGCCGCAGCAAGGCCTTGGTGCCCCCCCACCGAGTGGGTGATGCCCACCGGATGGGAGACCACCGACTCAGCAAGGGGAAATGACTGATTAGAACATGCAAGGAGAGGGGAGGGCAAGAGTAGGAGGTGGGGTAAGGGAACAGTCAGTCAGGTGTGAGGGAATGGCCTGGGGTGATGATATTGGGGTGGGGTCTAGGGCCAAATAAAGGAGATGGAGTAAGGGGAGTAGCCCTCTTTGCTACCAGTTGCAGGCGGCAAGAAGACAAGCCCGCGCACCCTCCCCTTAGGCTAAGAATAGGGGAGAGTAATAATAATATAAATAAATACATGCATAAATAAATAAAAAAACACATGTAATGTCTGACACATTGTTTTTCTGTCTTGTAGAAGCCGCAGCAGAGTTACCTGGTGTATCCAAAGAGAAAAGTGCTATAACGGCCAAAAGGGTCGAGCAATTCGAGGGGAAGGGGAGACGGATAGGCAGTACGCCCCCGTGGCACAAGGTTATGGGGAGGCAAGGGGCGTAGGCAGCCAATGGGAGGGATAAATAACTAAATAAATAAATACATTTTAAAAAAGGGAGTCTTGCTATTGCAAGCGAGGAAAATGAAGGCTGGCGAGAGAAAAGGAAATGTGGCACAAGATCTTGGCGTGGCATGGAGCCATAAGTGGCCAATAGGAAACAGAAATGTGGGGGGAAGTGGAACCTGGAGGAAAGAGGGAAGGAGGCGGGGTTACCCGGGGTATCCTAAGACGAAAATTGATATATCGGCCAAAAAAACAAAAAAAGGCAGAGCAGTCGGAGAGGAGGGGGAGGGGGAATAGACAGTACGCACCCTGGGGCAGGTCTTGGGGATGCATGGGGGAATAAGTGCCCAATTGGGGCAAAGAAAAGGGGGAATCTTGCCATTGTAGGCGAGGTAAGGGAAGGAAAACTAGCTATAATAAATGCAACTTGGGAGAGGCAGTACCTTGGGAAAGGAGGGGAGGGGAAGGGGGGTCAGCAGCCACCAAAGAGGGAGTGGCCGAGGCCAAGGGGCAGAGGTCAGCGAGATAAGGAGGAGGGTTGGAAAAGCCAGTCGGGGCTGGGAATGGGGGACGAGATAACTGGCCGTTGCCAGCAAAAGACATACCGGGGCATTTAGGGAGGCAAGTGCTACTTGGACGACACAGTGCACCAATGGATTCCAGCTCAGCGTAGTTCCTGTGGCTAGGATCGTCAACACAGATCACCTGTAAGCCAACTCCTGCCAAAATAAAGCAGCTGTGGCATGTTGATCATCCACAAAAATGGGGTGGTATTGAATTATTGGGGTGGAGAACGGGGAGGGGGAGTTGGGGCGAGGATCCGGAATGGAGGGGGTCAGGCAGCCATGTGTGGGGTGTCCCCACTAACTAGAACGAGCATGAAAAATAGCCATGCCGGGCCTCAAGCAGCATTAAGAACCATTAATTATACAACCTATATGCCGCAATCTCTACATTCCAGTTTCCAGGAGCTACAGCACACACTGCCATTAATGAGGAACCCACATGTCCAGCCATGTTGGAAATTATTCATCGCCAGGTGAAACTGATTTTGGATCTGGCATTTGGCAGTGCAAGGTCCTCAATGTGGCCCATGGGTGCTTTATTGGCTGCACTGTGCCATATGGATTCTACACAGAAAAGAGCAAACTCAGAGATTCTGTTTCAGGCCTCTTTATTGATGGGTGAATAAGTGGGAGGGAGGGTCTATGAGATTGTTAAAGATAAAAAAGCATGACGAACCTCTCAGTGGTAAAGCCAAACCCCCTACCCCAGTCTCAAGGTCTTCTTTCCGTCATCCATCAGGAGTGATATTTCCAGGATCTACGAAGCAGACCCATTCCCAGAGGAGACCAGTAGCTCCATCATTGTGCTTCAAGGAAAGATGCCCGGCTTCACAGGTTCAGATGTCATGGCTATCTTGAAGGCAAGAAGGATCTGTTAATCGGAGGCCACCCGCAATCGTTTTAAAACACCTGCGAAGTACCCACCTGAGACCAAGGGGTACTCGGGATCATCAGGTTTGGATAAAATATAGAGTTTGCTTCTCTTCCATCAGCCACAGGATTGTTGACTACTCCATGCCAATGTAACCTGCTCAAAAGAGAGACTCTAAGAGGGGGATCCAGGATCTCTGGGAGAAGAAGGCCACAGCTCCAATAGTAGTGGGTCAAATGCAAGGGGAATGTATTCAAATATATTGTGATGCATTACAAATTTATTACTAGTATTCTGGAGATTCTTGGTCTTCAAGCAATTCCGTAAAAACATTGACAATTTCTATTTCAAGATGGAAACATTGCCAGGAGAATAATTCCCTTAATTTCGGCAGGGTAATACCTAGCATCATTGGAATTACTGGGCCCTTGCCTGCATGTCCCACCTGGATCATCACACCACCAGTACCTGGGATCCACTGTAAAGGGCCAACATTCTCAGATTTCCCTCCTACCATTCTGTCTGAAATCTTTCCCCTGGTTATTAACAACGATCCTGGTACTTGTGGTTGCAATACTCCACCAATTAGGAATATGCATTTAGCCATACCTGGACGATTGGCTCCTCCATGCAACCTCCATGAGCAAGTCATGGCACACCTGAGGCATGTGTGTCAAGTTCTGGTGCAGCACAGGACCATGAACAACTGTAGGATGTCACACCCATACCATTCCTAGGAGCTTGCATACATCTCAGAGAGATTTCACACTCAGCAGGTTTGGTTTGCTGGCCAGAAGTAATGGCATACCGACTCAAGAAGATTCTAGAAGCATAGAAGCACTGGCAGTTGGCAGCATCATCTCTCAGGTCCCAATTGCCAGTTGTAGTGAACTTTCAGGGACCCTGGATTGGTGCAGTGGAGGGTGAGAGCTTGGCGAGCAAGCTCCTTAACATGTTTTCCCTTGAATGTCCTTCAGAAACAGTGGTATCTTTGTGAGGTCTTCCCTTGATGCTTCAAGCATTGCAGATGCTCCCTTTCCAGGCAACTGTCTCCATTGATATCAAGTTCTTTATGATCAAGACAATCTTCCTGGTAACCGTTACTTTGGCCTGATGAATAGATGAGCTAGGCGCTCTGTAGCCCAGGGCGCTCCTGCACAAGAGATGATGAGGGGTCTGGGCCACGTGGCCTCTTGCGTATTGGTGACACTGAGTGCCCAATTCCACCTCAAACTGTTGGTCCCTGGAGGTTCCAGCAGGAGAAGGGTTGAGGGTTCAGGGCCACATGCCTTTACGTTTTTCTGACAGTGTGAGCCAGATGCCACCTAGCCATAACTTCATCCAGAAGAATAGGTGAGCTAGGAGCTGTGTTTCTGCCGATGAGCCCTTTGTTAAAGTCCTTTTCGGTTCCTTGGTTTTGAGGTGTAATCCAGCATTTAGGCAGAAAGTTTCTTTGTTTCACATGACATAGACTTGCCTGCAGCATATTCGGAGCCTTCCTCGGCTGAGGAAGAATCACGCACACCGTGAGAAGAATGATGCTCATGCTGCGGGACGGAGCGGCGGCACTGTGCAAGTCCTACAGCTATTCCCTCACGGGCAAGGGAAGGGAAATCTCCCCGGCTGCCTTGAGTAGGTGTATCTGCTGGGCAATGCTTTTGGCTTATCCAGTCTCTCATGCTGCTTTACTCTGTGGATAAAGGGAGGATCAACTAGTGTGGTGGGGGTGCTTCCTGCACAGAGTGGCATGGGGGTTGTCCAGATGAGCTTTGATGGACAACTATCTGGTTTAATCCCTACACTTGGTAAAACATTATCACCTTCAGGTGGACGGTGCTAGTTTACACAATTATTGTACTTGGGTACCTTCCGGTGTCATGTCAGTGATTTCATTAGCGCAAATATAACTTTATGAAATGTCACTGGGAGTGTCTGGTCTTTGAGTGGTATGTTTACAGGCTCATGTTCTGGGCCAGGTAAGTCTTAAGAGTAATGCCTGGGATAAGAAAGAGGGGCGTGGGGATACTGCCTAGGCTACTTGTTAGTAACCCTCGTTATTCCAGGTACTACTCTTCCACATCACACTAATTACACCATGCCTTCTCATCCAGATTATTGGAATTGTCTCACGAGACTTGGTAAAAGCAGGAGCATTGTGGGTAGGGGACCGATTTTTGCACCTCCTCTTGTAAGGCAGGAGGGCTCTGACAAAAAGCAAAGTAGTGTGGTTTTTGTCTGGATAATGACTGTATGGAAGCCTTAGCAGCAGTCGAACAAATCATTTTCCTACATAAAAGCATGTACCTAAATTTAAACAGATGCTTTTTAAAAAAAAAAGTGAATGCTTGGCAAGGTTTTGATGGGTCATCTGATTTTTCTTACGCTCAAGATCTTGTTGTAGGGCCTGATTCATTGATTTTTTTGCGGTTTAAAGTGACTATGCACTGCCGACACAAACCCTGATTCATGGAACTGTGCAAAGGAATGGAGGGAGAGAAGCCTAATATCATAGTCGCTTTGACAAAATTCCCGTTAAAAATGTCTGCAAAACTGGATCTTCGCAACTTGAGTTTGCCCGCACATTAGAGACAATGAAGACGTCATTTTTCTTTTCACAATGTTCAAGATCATGAGTTTTCTTTCTTCTTCGCTTTTATGGTTTCTTTTTCCTTGTTCTTTTTCCTTGTTTTTTTCAGTTCTCTTAATTTTGAAAAGCTTATTTATTTTATTGTTTGCATGTATTTCTGCAATTGCATTGCATGAATAAAAATGTCTAAAGATTTTCTAAATGGAAAACATATAAGCCACAAAACAAAACAAAAAACAACAAAAAAAAGAAAAGTGTATTTTTGCCGTCCAGTACAATGTCCTATTTTCAGCAGTGCAAAGTCACTTTGAACCGTGCAAAAAATTCCATGCATCTGGCCCTTAGTGGAGCACCTTGGTGGATTTTGCACGAAACATACTCGCTCCCTGGATGAAGATGTTTGTTTTCACAATATATACAACTTTTCCCTATCTAAACTTTAAATTGAGCTGGCATCTCACTGTGAAGAGGAGCCTCCTCAACTCACGGCCACTGAAGCCAAGGAAGGGAGAATAAAACTGAAAAACCGATGTCACCACTGTGCGACACACGTAAGGTTTTGCTCTCAGTGTTTGTTGTGAATGTTTCCAGGTATGTAGCAAGCCATATGAGCCGGATTGCCCCTTGCTGCTTTTAAAGCTAGGTGCTTCCATGATGCGGCGCACATGATGAGAACAGCAGTGGTTCAGCCAAGAAAACTGTCAGATAAAAAAGCTTTTCTTCAAGAGGCAGCAAACTCTGATAGAATCTTTCCAGACCCAGTAACTCACTGAACCCAGAACTGTACATCTTCATTCTTCAAGTTTTTCAAGGGTTTTATTTATTTCTATTTATTGGATATTTATAAGGTGCTCTATACAGCAAAAAGTGTTTCCAGCTGCACAAAGCAAAAGGGGGGCATGCAAAATAAACAACAGTAACGGTCCTACTAGGCCTTGTGACATTTGGATCATGCAAGTGCAGTAACAAGAATGCCCGGGGGTGGAGGGGGGGGTGGAAATGGGAATGGGGGCTGTAAGTGGAGGTCAGGGGAGGGGGCATAAAATGCATGGCTGGGGGAGGGGAAGAAGTAAAAAGGTCCCAGGGGCTAGGCAAGTGCTGTGGGGATCGCAGGGGGGGTCAACTCCCAATGGATGCCAGAGGTGAGCCACTGTCTAAATGCGAGGAGGGTAGGTGAACCAGACTAGGGGGGGAGGGGAGGGTCCCCAACCCACCAGGCTAGTCAAGGAGAGGGGCACGGAAGTGCAGTGCCAGTATTGGCAGGAAGAGGACGTTTCTGGTTAAGATTGGTCAGGGTGGGCCTGGTGTTTTGTGTGACTCATAAGTGACTAGGCCGCCAGTCTCAGCGTCTGTAGGGGCATTAGAAAGGGAGGGGGAGAGGGAAGGAGGTAGAGAAGAGCAGGGTCGTGAGAAGTTTCCGGAATTTAAACAGGTCCGGCTCAAGTCTGAGAGGGGCAGGGAGGCCATTCCAGAGGGAGGCACCTGCCAAAGATAGAGATCTACCAACCACTCTCTGCTTGGAAAAACGGCTGATCTGTAGAGAGTTGGAGCTGGAAGACCGAAGGGCTCTAGCAGGGAGGTATCTAGGAAGAGAGAGTTGGATGTAGCAGGGTCCCAAGCCCAAGAAGGCCTTGTAGATGATGCAGAGGGTCTTGCATTTGATCTTTGCAGCCACTGGGAGCCAGTGGAGAGATTCAAGTGCTGGAGAGATGCAGTCCATGGGCTTAAGGCCAAGGATAAACACAGTCGTATTCTGAATTAGTTGAAGGGGGCGAAGGGAGGAAAGCGGCAGGTTGAGGAAGAGTCTCTTGCACTAGTCAAGCCTAGAAAAGACCAGAGCTCTGCAGACATTGAGGAGACGGGGCCCAAGGAGGCTAGCCAGAGACTCGGAGGGAAACAGGGAGCAGGGGTCCCAATGAGAAGGATCTCAGTTTGCTGGCATTAAGACAGAGATCATAGCCATGCACCAAGCCTGGATAGCAGTCAGACAGTCAGGAATGAGAGAGGAGGTAGATAAGGGAAGCCTGAAGGAGAGCCGTGTGGTATCCGCATACCACTGGAAATGAGGAGAGAAGGAGGACATCAAGTGGGCCAGAGGGGCACGCTAAGTGAAGAGCCAGGGCGATAGGATAGAACCTTGAGGGACGCTGCTAGTAGAAAGAGATGGAGGAGAGAAAAGGGCCCAGTTGCACCTGGGAAGGTTGATTAGATAGGCAGGAGGTCAGTCAATCCAGTGCCAGGTCTGTGATAGCAAGGGTATCATGGTGCCGCTTTATGAGCGTGGCATGGGCGAAGGACAGATCAAGGAGGATGAGAACAGAAGGAGAGTTGGAGTCAAGGTCTGAGAGCAGATTTTTACGGGTGTTCAGGAGAGCATTTTCCATGCCTCTGGATGCTCTGAAGCCAGACTGGTGGTTGTGGAAAAAGCCAACATATTCAGTGTGGTGGGTCAGTTGGGAGATGCCCAACTTCTCCAAGAGTTTGTCCAGGAATGGGGTAATGGAGATAGGGCGGTAGTTTGCTGGCAGGACTGGTCAGCTGATGGCTTTCTTAGGAGAAGTTGCACAAGGGAGTGAGTGCTTAAGGGATAGAGGGAATGAGCCATTGGCAAAGGAGTGATTACAGAAATCGGCCAAGTCAGGAGCAAGGGAGGAAATGGTACCTTGATAGTTCTGGAGGAGCAGGGAGCACCTGTTTGGAGGAGACTTTCCTAGAGTGGTGCTATGTGCAAGAAGGAGGGGAGTATGGGGGAGGGAGGGAGGGAGGCCAACGGGGGCCTAAGAGCAGGTGGGGGAGTTTGGAGAGGGTAGAGGAGAGTGAGGACAGGATGTCCTGGGTTTTGGTTGCGAAATGGGAGGCCAGTGCAGTACAAAGGGCCTGGATGGAAGAGGAGAAGAGGAAACTGCAGTAGGGTTGGCACGTTCCTTACAGATTTTGAACAATTCAGCCATATTGTGTGTATACCCAGAGATGCAAGATTGGATATGGGCCCTCTTCTTTGAGCAGATGGAGAGACTGTATTGCCTTTGGAGCAGGTGACCGGCCAGTTTGTCAGTGGATATGTTTGATGCCTGCCACTTCCATTCAGCAGCCCTGCACTTGTGTTTCACAGAGGCTAGGTTGGAATCATACCAGCTGTTGCGCTTGGAAGTGGGCTTCATACGGATCCTCATGACAGGGACAAGGGTGTCAAGGGAGTTTCAGATGGAGAGGTGAAGGTTAGTGACAGCTGTGTCAGTAGGAGAGTCAATGGTGGGAGGGGGTATGAAAGTGGCAGCAGAAGCAGTGACTGTCAGTCACTTTATCAGTTGAATGACAGAAGAGACTGGCAGTGTGGGAGGAGGCTTAGCCAGGGGACCCAAGAGCTCCAGGTGAGAGTAGAGGAGAGCACGGTCTGACCAGGAGAGAAATTACGTGAGAGGGTTAGAGATAGGGATGTCTGCTGGGATGAGCGCATCCAGGGTGTGTCCCACTGAGTGGGTTGGACCGGAGGGAAGAATTGTGAGGGAAAGAGGGTCACAGAGGTCGCTGAATAGTACAGTGGCCGCATCAGATGAGTCAAGATGAATGTTAAAGTGTCTGAGTAGGAGAAGCTTGGAGGTAGAGGTCAGGAGAGAGGAGGTGAGGTCGGCCCATTGTAAAAGGAAGAGGGAGATCGGGCCAGGGGGACTGTAGATGGTGGCAAAAGTAAGCGAGAGGGTAGGAGAAGGACCAAGGTTGCAGATGAGGCATTCAAAAGGAATAGGATTGAGTAGGTATGATGGTAGCAGGGATCCATTCAGGGAAGATCAGAGCCACTCTGCCTCCTGACCAGTTGGGCTTGGGCTTGGAGAGAATCTTGCAGCCCTCAGGAAGAAGAGTGTCAAGAGCAGTGACTGAGCTGGCATTGAACCAAGTCTCAGTAAGGGCAAGAACATCAAGGTCAGAGTCTTCAAGGAGGAGACAGATGTCAGAAAAGTGTTTAATGGTAGAATGAGCATTGAAAGTAGCTAAGTGAAGCTGGTTTCCCTCTTTGAAGGTTTTCCAAGGAGGGGTACAGGGATGTGGTACACCCGTCAGTGGTGGCAAAGGTGCCGGGGGGGTAGCAGAGGGAGGAATGGCAGGAGAAGGAAGGAGGTTGATGAGAGACGGAAGACGCCTATCAAGAAGGAGAAGGTTGGGCTGAGAGCCCTGGGCCATGATATTGCCATTCTGATAGACATTAATGATACACCTGGAGGATGGGAAGTGTGCCAAGAGTACTTCCCACCTAGTTCCAGCATTAATGGGCGAGGAGGAGAAAGAAGAGAGGATTGAGACCATAGGGGGAGTCCATAGGTCCGGAGAGAGGGCGACAAAGAGGATGTCAGTGACAGTCTGCCTGGAGGAAGCACTGGCAAAGGTGTCAGCGATGGGCAGGCCTGGGTTGGAGACCAGGAGTGCTGTCTAAAACTTCTTCCTTCTAGGCTTTGATAGAGAGGTGGCATAGGTGATAGAGTAGCAGTTAGAGTAGATAGGGGAGATATAGAGCACCATGGAGACAGGGGGAGAGAAACAGAGGGAATGCAAGTGCACAAGGAACGCACCAGGCGGCCCAGCAGCAAGACAGGCACAGATTAATCAAATGAGCAATAAGTCAAGTGTCCAGGAGGTTCAACATTACAGCAAACAGCAGAATACAGAACACCAGGAATCGAGATGAGAGAACAGAGGGAAAAAAACTTAGGTGCAGCCAGCAATTGCAAGCACACAGATATGACTTTCCAAGAGAGGGAGAAAGCAAATATGAAGGTACATCCCGTAGTTTCAAAACACACAGATATGACTTTCCAAGAGAGGGAGAAAGCAAATATGAAGGTACATCCCGTAGTTTCAAAACACACAGATTTGAATTTCCAAAATAAGATTAATAAAAGGCTTACATTCTTAAACACAAACATGAAGGCACATCCCCTAGATTCTACTACACAGATTTGAGTTTCTAAAATAAGGTAAAAAAGGCTTCCCTTTTAAACACAAACATGAAAGCACATCCCGTAGATTCAAAACACACAGATTTGAGTTTCTAAAATAAGTTTTAAAAAAAGGCTTCACTTTTAAACACAAACATGAAATTACAAAACGATAGATTCAAAACACACAGATTTTAGTTTCTAAATCAAGGTAAAAAGGCCTAGTTATTTTTTTAGCACAGCAGCAACTACAAAAGCAGACAGATTTGACTTCTAAAATAAGGTAAAAGGTCTTACTTTTAAACTTATCCAGTAGTGTCAGAACAACCAGATTTGACTTTCAAAATAGAGATAAAAAGGCCCAGATTATTAGCACAGCAACAATTATATGATATGATGTGGCATTTATAACGTGCCTATACACAAGTGTTTCAAGGTGTGAAAATTACAAAAGCACCCATATTTCACTTCTAAAATAAGCTAAAAGACCTAACTTTTAAAAATATCCAGTAGTGTCAGATCACCCAGATTTGACTTTCAAAATAGAGGTAAAAATGCTTAGAATTTTAGCACAGCAGCAATTACAAAAGCACTCAGATTTGACTTAAAAAATGAGGTAGAAGGCCTCACTTTTAAACACATCCAGTAGTATCAGAACAACCAGATTTGATTTTCTGAAATAGGGGTAAAAAGCCTAGCAATTAAACATAGCAAGCAATTGCCAAGTATTACACAGACAGATTTAGCTGGCCTCAGTAATAAGTTACAGGCTGAGATTAGGCAGGTAAGAGGGTAGTGCAGAGTGAGGCAGCACAGCCATGGAAACACTTAGGATAAAAGTCAGGTAGTATAGTGTGGAGGAAAGTTAAATGTTAATGCAGGTCAGTATGCATGCAGAAGTGAGGTCAGATCCAACAAAGGAACACTTAGGGTAAAAGTAAGGTAGCAGCGTGACTTGTAGAAAGTTAATGGTGCAGTGCAGGTCGGTTATAGCCACAGTATGAAAGCATTGTAGATGGTGCAGCGAGCGAGGTAAGGAGAAAGGCTGCCAAGAAGTGAAGAAACTCGGTCGTGTACAAGTTGGAGCTCCGGAAGGAGGGATCGTGAACACTGCGGCTGCGAAGAAGCAGGGAGAACAGAGATAGCTCGCAGGCAATGCCGGGGACTCGGATCAAGACGGAGGACGCAAGAGGCCACCTCAAAAGAGGAATGGGGCGTGCTTTAAAAGAGAAACCCGGTAAGAGTCACAGAAGCTCCATTTACAACTGCTCCCAGGCCACATGGGGAGAGATGAATAGAAAAGGGTGCTCAATCATCGGCGTGCAGGGGCGATGGGCGGCATGTGGCAGCTCTGGAACAACGAGCAGGGTATGGGGCCCTACCATGCCTGGACAGGCCCAGACAGGGTCTTCCAAAGCCCTAAAAGGTGACCCTTCGGGAGCCGGCTTCGCCAGCCAGCTCCCGGTTCAGGCCACAATTTGCAGTTAAAATGAACCAATCAGGCAGTTTTAATCACAACAAAGATGTTCCAGGAAGAATGCTGAACTCGGAGGTCATGATGAGAAGGCCATGCCGACCAGGTCTCACAGGCAACTCCATGCGGTCTGGGGCTCATGGGCAGGATGTAGTTAGCCCAGTTGGAAACATATGAAATGAGGCCCAGATAGGGTCTTCCAAGGCCCTTAAAGGTGGCTCTTTAAAATTCTATCTCTTCAAAAAGCACTTAACTAGAATGCCTAAGGCCATTTGGCCCTCCATGTGTGTTGTACAACATCCCCCATTAGCTCTAGCCAGCATAGTCTAAGGTGAGGGCTCATAGGAATCACAGTCAAAAGCGTTTGGTGGGACACAAGTAGCTGACTTCTGGCCTATAGCCTACCTCTCTTTCTACTAATCCTCCCAATACTCTACTGCTAGCCTTAACACTCAGTTTCAGCCACCATCTTAACATAGCTCACTACATCTACCTCTACTGGCTTACTCGACTATGCCCTTCTATTTGCAAGTCCTCCCCTTAGCATGGAGTGGTATGCTGGCTTTGCTTACTTGAAGCACGCTCTTTCGTTGGGGAGTATGGACTGACCTGATATACAGTAACACAGCCCTTCCTATCACCCTCTAGTAGAAAAAGACATTAGAGAAGCTGTTTTCACATGAATGTGACAAGCCCTCTGTGCTCAGCCTGTTGGCCTTTCCCTGTTTGGTGCCTCAAAGGAACACCCTGCTGGCTGGGTATGTTTCTTAAACACTCTGTTCCTCCCCTTTCGCTTCCCAGAGCATTCCCCGAGCCTATCCGACCTTCTCCCAATCTCGGTATCGGCGTCCACGTGCTCCTACACTTACCCATTGACTACTTCACAATCTATGACTATTTTGAAGCATGTCATTGTGCCTTAATGGAAGTGACAGACCAAGCCATTTAATTAAAAATAAATGAGAAAATCTTTGTTCATATCAAATATTTGTAAAACAGACACTTGTGTAATGTCGTGGGTACTTGATGGTCTCAGTACATAATACTTTATAGATGAAAAGTCTTTAAAAAAACCCATGAAGTTACTGCACATCAGACCTCCAATCTCATGGCACTTTGGATTTCCGTCACCATATCATCATAGAATTACCCTCAAGGCAGCTTGATACTGCACTGCCATCAACCATGAAATCAACACTGCATGAGCTACATGCCGGACATCACATTGTGTATGCAATTGCTCCGTATGATCATGAAATTACTCTTGGGTCAGTATGACATTGGGCCTCATTCAGAGTATGGAGGTACTCATGGCGCTGTTTGCGCCATGACTACCTCCCATACCGGTACCGAGTCCGACCTGGTTCAATGGGGATTTACCAGTCCATTCCGATCTTGGAGGGACCGGTAAATCCCCATTGAAAAAAAAATCCCCATTCTCATTTCAGCCCCCGTAGGGTTAAATGGGAATGGGGAAGTCGCTAATAATGGTACTGCAATTTGCGGTACCGTTATTAGCTCTCTGGTCCCTTAGCGGCTCCCGCTAAGGGCGCCTGGTAAAACCAGGCACCCATTGCGGGACCCGCTAAGGGACCTCGGAATAGGGCGGAAAGGGATTACCGGCACTGATGTCCTTAACGTTGCCCGGTATCCCTTTGCGCAGACCTCGGAATGAGGCCCATTGTCATGGCAGTTACCATGACATTTTCCCGAAAGGGAAAGGGTTCCTGAAATTATCATAAACTGGTGTTCACCAGGGCCCAACAATGACAAAGCCCTTGATCTGTTATTTGCCAACAAAAGAGGCAAAAGTAGATTGAGTGTAGCGAATGCAAGGTATACACAGCCTTTATTCCCAACACACACAAAGCTGGGGGGAAACAGGATTAATTGACAAGCTCTCACTCAAGTTCTCCAAGTTTTCAATAGATTACAACCGTTTATGCAGTGCTGATTTGTCACTGTTGATGTCATAATGACAAACACGTTACAAAAACCTATCTCTGACATTCATTGGTTCACAATATTTGGGCACATGTATTTCATATAGGTATACCAGTTATGTTTCAAGGGCCCCTATCTAATGGCTCCACCCTGGGGGCTACCCACTTCAGATACCCCATGTGCTATATCACCATTAATAAGCTTCTAATAAACTTCATGGGTTGGCATTAAACTGGGCTAAGTATGAGCTCTCATTAGTTGACAGATAGTGTGGCCAGCTTTGGGCATTGATAAGGTGGGATGCATATGGAGTTTCATAATGGGGGTAGAGAGATCAGTGTGCCACAGTTATTACCAATTAAACAGCATCTTTCATTATCATTATCCCAGCGCCATGTGTGCAAAGATCCATGGCTGTCCTTGGAGGTTTGTCTGTGAAGCACCCTCTTGCAGGTGCATTGTCTATCCTGACAGTTGTTTCAAATCATGTCCTTCTGTACTGCGTTTCAATTTTCAAACCTTTGCATGTATTCAGATTTTAGCTATCTCTACACGTGTGCGACTCCCCTGGCTGACTACTTGAGGCATCCATCATCGTGTCAGTAGGATGTTTATTTTACTTGATGGTGTATACTACCTGGACATAAAAATGCTGTCTGCCTTGCACTGCAGCTAATGACATTTTAATGGTTGAACACTCACCAGCCTGCAATCAGTTTTCTGTCTTTGCCATTTCTGTGAAAACCTCCCTGCAACCTTGACATTCCTTTCTAGTGAGTGGTTGTGAAGCTATTGCAGCCTGCCAAGATATATTTGCTCCATGGCCCATTTGAGGCTAGCTTGATTTGAAAAGCCTGTCTTGCATTTGCAAGGTTTTAAATATGGCAATGGCTGTATCATATGTACTCTTCATTTTGGCATTTGACTTCTGCATTTTACTGGGATCTAATGCATTTTTTGTCATACGTTGATTTCCCTGTAAGTGTATGCTGCATCTATCCCTGCATGCATTTTAACCTGCTCCTATCAGTGTAGTGAGTCCCTCTCTTTTGAATGCTGCAACCTGGCTCCTCCCTTTCCTGGTGTCAACACTATGCTCTATTTTAATCTAGTTTTAGTTTCTACACTAATTTTATTTAAGCTAACTATTTCTTTATGGTAGTTTATATCTGCTGCCTATTTAAGTGTAAGTCATGGATTCTGCTTTAGCGCATGTCTCTCTTCACCTTTATATTCTTGGAATGGAGTGAGATTGTCTCATCTTGTATCATTTTTCACCTGCTCAGTTCTTGTGAGTACTGGGGACAGAAGATGGTACTTACATGTTTATCTGTATACTTGCACTGGCATCATGATCAGCATGAAAATGTCCCGTAAATCATAAACTGGCATCATCCGCAGCAAGAAAATGTCCCATATGCGATCAATTACCCCCACAGTTAAATCCATCCCACATTGCAGTGAAATAGCACTCCCTTAAGCCAAATAATTGGTTTCAAATGGGCTGTGGAATTTGGTCCGCTGAATGTTCCTACTGTTTCCCCTCCCGCTCCATGTACATCAATCTGCATATTTTGTGGCTTGCCTCTGTATCTCTCCTGGGCCCATCAATATCCTTACATATGGCTGTCACAGGGTCGCTATTTGGTGCTGCTTCTGTCACTTACATCTGGTTATCATTGTGCTGAACGAGCTGTGTAGACCATCCTTTTTGTCTATAGAAGGGCCTTGAAGTAGAGGTCCGGCTGGGTGTAGATGACACGCAGATCTATCCTTTGGAGCAGAACTACTGTTGCAGTCCATGCCTCAGCACAATACCCTTCTTCCTCAGTGCTAACTTCTGCAGAGGCAGGCGTCATGCATTAGGGTAGCCTCGGGCACTACATTATCCAGGCATTGAGAGGAAAGGCCCTAAGACAGCTGTCTGCAACCACTTCTAGATGTCATGGCTCCCAAGACAGTGACATGGCATTTGTTCTGGCAATGCTGGCAAAACTGGCATGATAAATTATCTTATGCAGTGATAAAGGCCCACATTGGTGCAGCCAGTATGGCCATGCTTTCTTTTATTGCAGTGGTACGGCATCTTTACTGACATTTTGGGCAGAGCCATTCTGAGTGTCCTTGTGTGGGGATACTGATCCAATTAGCATAGCCACAGCTTGGACATGCTTTCTTGAAATGGCATTATTACTGGTGTTAAGAGCAAAGCTGAAGTCAGTGTTCTTATTTGGGGATATTGCCATGGGCACCACCAACATAGACATGTTTTGTTATGTGGCATGGCATTCAGAGAAAAGTCAATGGAAGTTTTCATACATGAAGATAATGTCATGGGCACAGCCAGTATGGGCATATTTTCTTTATGTTCAATGGCAATATTAGTGACGCTAAGAGCAACGTAAAAGTGCATATTTTTATGTTGGAATACTGTCATGGGCAGAGCCAGCATGGATATGTTATGATATGCACAAATCAGTCTCAGGAGGATAGCCCAACAGCAACGTGCTCGCCTTGGAAGCAAGATGACACGGACCAACATAGGTTCTATCCACGGGTCAGCACTTAGAAACCTCTGGGTATTAAGCGTATTATAAATAACATATATCATATCATGGCATTAAGAACAAAGAGAAAGTGGCTGTTCGTATGTGGGGATACTGTCATGGGCACAGCCAGCATGGACTTGTTTTCTAGAGGTCTCATAGCATTATTAGTGGCTTTAGGGCAAAGCCAAAGGGAGTGTTCTTATGTTGGGATATAGTTGTGGACATAGCCAGAATGGGCGTATTTTCTCGATGGGCCAGGCAGTGCCTGGCACATCAAAAGTGCACATGCAAATGTGAGTGCTCTTACTTGGGGATACTGGCACATTTGCGCACATCAAGCATAAACATGTCTTCTTACAGTGTGGAACGCTTTATTAAGAGGACACTCTCAGCACAGGGAGGTCCTTCCTGCCCCAATTAAGGTGCCACACAACAGACTATTTAATGTCAGTTCTTTGTTCAGCCCTATTTCAGATGCATATCATTCCCCTTGGATCCCCCCCCCCCCTGTGCCACCAATGAGCCAAGACTCAGGCCGTTGTACCAAAAATATATTTATATTTCTTTGAATTACATTGTTAAGAAAATCACACTAAAATGCCAAACACCACTTTATCCGTGGTACAACATAATACACTTTTCTCAACATAAATAAATCACACAAGTTGGTTGGGAAGAACACAAATCACAATTCTTTACATTCTACAGATTTCACTTCAAGAAATAATTAAACTGGTCAATAAACAAAAACAATTCTGTATACGATGCTGCACAATTTCGATTTTCCTACATGCTTCAAAGGGCTAGCAGTTTGGTTTACAGATTTCTACAAATGCATACAGCAATTACATCGGGATGATTTAAGAATGTGGGATTTCAGACCCCCTTCCATTTATAAGCCCATGTTGGGGAAGCTGGACAGAAAAAATTGGAATGATTTGAGAATTTTGGATTTCAGCCCCTCCGCCCCCCTCCACTTAAAGGCCTCTGTCGGGGAAGCAGGACAGAAAAAAGGGGTAACCTGAGTATTTTTGATTTCAGACCCCCTCCACTAAAAGACTTAGTTGGGGAAGCTGGACAAAAAAAAAATTGGGATGATTTGAGAATTTTGGATTTGAGACCCCCTCCCCTTAACAGCATTTGTTGACGAAGCTGGACAGAAATAATTTGGATGATCTAATAATTTTGGATTTTAGACTCCCCTCCACTTAAAGGTATGTGTTGGGGAAGCTGGACCCCTAGGATTACCCAATTAAATTACAGTCTATAGTTTTTGACGCACACTGGGAATGAGCTTTGTTCATTTCAAATTTTAACAAAAATCACCCCGTGGTGTTTTGCCAAAGGGGAGTTAATTAAATTAATATTTTTAATTACACAGACTAAGGATCTACACCATTTTTCCCCCACCCACTATGAAGGGAAAGGATTTAAAACAAGCAGATTCCCCCACCTTTGGTTTCGATTGGCTCAATTCTACTCACATTGAAAACCTCTGTTTAAAGTTCAAGAAAGCCAGCTGCATTTCAGGACCCTCTGGGAGGACAGGGCAGGGGCCGGGCCACTCCACTGTCAAGGATGGTCCCCAGCTTCTGTCCACAGGAAACAGTCAGCTTTTAGACCTCCCCAGCAATAGACAGCTCCAGCCAGATGCAATGTCAGCTAAATCTCTTTTTGGTGTTTCCTTGTGGTCGTCAGATGATAACTTTCAGCAGCTCTTCGCCCTCCTTAAAGAGCTCTATACCAGTGATGACACCATCAAGATTTCAATCCTGTGCGATGACCTACAAGAATTTTCACAACCAGGATTGGACAGTTACCCTTCTCTCCCCCCCCCCAAGTGCAGCCTCTCTCTAAGAATTGGGTAAGGAGTCTAGAGCAGACATATGTCAATTCCCATTTGCAATCCTCTTTTGTTTTCATATCAACTTTTGGCAAAAATCTAGTTTTGTGTCAAAAACTTTGTGATTTACTAACTGCCATAATATATGTATATTTCCGCTTCAGCTAATCATGGGGAATTTGATAAAACAACAGGGTCCACACTATGTTGCACGGTCATGTGGCAATTTTCCCCCTTTACACAAAAAGCATAATAATTATGAACATGTAATTTACTCTCCACATACCTAATTTTACCCCCACCAATCCGCCAACTCTTAGATTCGGGACATGTTCCGAGCAGCCAGGAAAACCTTTAAGCTCACCATTAAATTTCCCTAAGTCTCAGATGGATGAGTTTTATTTCAACAGAATCACCTGGAAATTATCTAAATAATGACACATAAATCAATATGACTTTTGGTTGATGAGAAAAATGCCTAAATGGTAATAGTCCTTTTAAATCAATAGCAAATCTTCATGATATGCAAATTGGAGCTCTCCTGTCATCCAGGCCATTTGCCACTCTTGGCCAGCCTGTGGCCAGAGTTTTTTTTATTAGTCGCTGTTTGAAGTGTACGCTGCAGATCATAAATACCTGGGGATGCACCAGCCAACACACAGATCCCCCCACTTCAGAGATCTGACATCCTGTCCTCTTATCTGGAGGGGTCCACCTTTTGATCTGAGAAGCTTCTATTTTCCTGTTTTTTTCAGAGTTCAGCCTTGATTGCAGTCCCTGTTTTCACGCCACCCCCATACATTGCAGTCATGCACCAGCTAGGCAATCTGGCCTGCACAGAAATTAGCTTTCAGAGATTCCAAGTATGGGGGACACTTGAGTTCCGTCGGTTTGGGGCCTTTATTTACACCCCACAAATAGTAGATTATTGGCATTTGATCTGTGGAAAGGTAAAATGAGCTGAAAAATGCTCTGTGTGCTTTTGGAGAGCTGACATCTATGGGATGTTTTCTTGTGTTGCCCTCCAAAACCGTAAAACCGTAAATTGTATGGCTTTTTAACAACTTTTCCACAAAAAGTGTGTTATAAATTGCACCATTTTAACCGATTATTTAACAAAAAATTCTCAGGTTGGAGAATTAGCCTTAAATCTCACTTGGTTGGCCGGGGCTCCCTCGCTATGCCTGCTTGCAGACACAAATTTGTTTAATAAATATACGGTCTTCCAATTAAAAAAGTCACCTGCAGCCACTGAATGCTGCTCCCACTCAAGAGTCAATCGCCCCCCCCCCCCCCCCCCCCCCGCCCAAAACCTCAAAACCTGTCTCTGCCACTGGATCAATGGATGGGTAAATTGCCAACATCACCTACAGCCTGTGCTGTCCTTCCTCGCATACCATAACTCATTTGTCTTCACTTCCCATGCCAATAGTTTTTGCTTATTGCCAGCGCTTACAGCGCCACCTAATAGCCAAAACTGAAAGGAGGGCAGGCATGGACGGAAAGTACGCCCCCTCCTGGCAGAGCGCCTACCCCAGACCCCACTGCTCTGCATGCATCTTGTAGGCGTCCGTCTGTTCTCCTGCCCAGTGCTTGTTGCGGATTTAATGACGGTGCCAGTATGTTTTCAAATCGCATTTCGATTGTAATCAAAGGCTTTGCTCTCCGAAGCTCACAAAGCATATTTGGATGCAAACACGAGGGCGGACGAGGGTACACTTCAGCAGAGGGCAGGTGCCTTCCGGACTGCATTTTAAATGACGAATTAGATGCATATTTAATGCTGAATCTGTGTCTTAAATAATGCTCGCATGGTCATTAGAGTAATGCGCGACGATTTACAGTAATGAGATGTGCAGGACGTTGGCTCGTAATTCCTGTGTTTATGCTGCCACCTCGAGGCACAATCGTATATAGCTTTACCATTTGTCCTTTATCAGTGGCACGTTTTGTGCTAAATCTGTGGGGAGGCACGGCTGCCTTGGAACCTGCTCAATAGGGTTTGTGGGGGTTTAATGGCAATGTTATCGAGCCCCCCCGCTGCTATATATAAGATGAACAGCCAGTGCTTAAGTTGTAGCAGGTTCTCTACAGTACACAACCCCATGTTCTTCCATGCACTCGTAGAACATGTGAAGGCTACTTTGCAGATATATGGCAAATTGTAGCAAGCTAGATGGGGCACAGAGAGCGAGTTATGGGGCGCAAGGAGATGGGGCACAGACAGTGCCATGCGCTCACAGCATAAACAGAGAGAGAGCGTGTGCGCACACAGACGGGGCTCGGGCAACTTGGGTGCACTTAAATGGGGCATGTAAAAGATGGGTGGAGGGAGATAATAATAAGAATGTATGTCTTATATATCTCTACACACCCATAGGTCTCAGAGCGCTGACATAATAGAAGAAATTATGAATTCAAAACTGCCGCAGCGGGCGCACAGATATCAGGGATGAGCGCTTAGCTCACAGTGCTATCGGACCGGAGGTGACCCCCAAACACAGAAGGGGAGAGTGGAGTTAGAAGGGGAAGCAGTGGAGAGGGAATGAGCGCTCCCACAAAGGGAAACCGAGAACGATGAGGAGCCGTTGAAGAGACTGAGTGGGAACGAGTGGCAGCAAATGAGACTAGGAGAGAAGGGGTGTATCGTGTCTTCGAACGTGAGGAAACGGAATGAAATGAGGAGACAGCACTAAATGTTGCAGGTTAATCTCTCTGTATTACTTTCTACCACACCTGAATCGTCGTAACTTCTGCGCCTTCCCTTATACCGCCTGCCGCATCATCTCATGTCACTCTTCCTCCTCCCGCGGGACACAATCAGCCTCATTAAGAGTCCGGCGGCATGGCCAAAAACGGTGGTAATGCAGTGCTAACAGAGTCAGCACTGCATTACCACCACATTACCACACCACCAAACTACGGGTTTAGAGGTGAGGTGGAGGACAAAACCTCCAGCAGATTGCTGGAGGAAATACCTCTGCTTTATCGCCAAAAAACTGCCACAATTAGCAAAAGCGGTAATTCCGCCAAAATCCCCATTGAGTCCTATGGATAAACGGAGACTAATACCCCCTGTCACCACTTGCAATCCAGCGGTAATTCCACTGGACCAAGTGGTGGTAACAGTAAATCCATTTGGTGGTATCTCTGCTGATTTTACTGTCGAGATATCACAAACCTTGTAATGTGGCCAATTACTGGAAGGGAGTGGTGACATGCGTACAAAAGGGAATGTGTTCATCCTTCAGGAGAAAGGCATGACATCATCCCCCGGTTCCTAACAACAATCTAGTTCTACAGTAAACTAACTCAAAGCGGAACAGTAACAATGATTAATGACATTTCTATATTTCTTCTACTAAACGCGTAGGGCTTTTTATCACTCTTCTTGGCCTGACTCCCTCATCGTACTCCTTTCCAACACTGTTAAGCTCATCCACAGTGTCACTTTCAACTTCACGACCATTATACCTTCTAAAGTGAGAGCCATTCCTTGTGACAAATCGATCGTGGGGTTCCTGCAAACAACATTGGTCCTTTGATGTGTGTGATAATAGGGACAAATCACAAATGGTGCCAGTCTTCCTTATTTGCTGCCTCTGGACTAATACAGTGGCTCCTACCTTAAACTGGTACAGGATCACCTGGTATCTCGTATTTGCCGTTTGGTATACACTACCCCTCTGTGTCCCTCATGTGTCCCTCATGTGCCGTGACCATGAACTTTTGAAGTAGGTTTCTTGGAAAGAGCATGCGCCACCCTCTCATGAGGATTCCTTCCAATGACACAGAGTTTATCATGTACATTTGTGAAGGAAAGTAAATCTGCTAGCACAATTCCTTTCTGACCAGCATTGGTGGAGGGTACCAGATGCCAATATTGTGTTTTGATCAGTCCTTTCACCTTTCGAATTGTCAACTCAGTTTATGACTTATATATAATTTTGGATAGTGATACAAGTCCCAGAGGCAACAGGTACCAAAACGGAATGTATTAGAACACAGCGAGCTTTTTCAGACAAAATCTCTGCTGCAGATGAGTAAAGTAAAAAAGCCTTGCCTGGTATGAGTTTGCCATCATGGAAGGAGACACAGACAACAGATTCAAAGCTGAACAGTAGTATTTTATGAAAGAAAAGGTCGGGATGGAGTAAGGCCTAACTTGCCCTATATCAAGGTGGGATTTCCCTACCTAAAGAAACGAAGGCAAGTCTTTGTAAATATGTTCAACTTAAAAGTCTGTGTTCAAATCCTATACTTGCCCTCACAACAAATACAAACCAATGTCTAGGAATGCCAACCAAAACAGTGTTCCAAATATAAAGTTCTGAGCTGTTTTCCAGCTCTGGCTTACTCTTTAGCTTCCTTCCCCGAATGTCAATAAGTTCACCACAGGGTTCAATTTGTGTTCCTTTGAATATTAGAAAAATAAATTGTTTTATATCTTTGTGACAATAAGGGTGCTCTTCCCCAAGTTCAACACAGTTTGAGAGTAACACAGTTCCAAGGCACCAATAATCTGGTTTCCCTTGCCCAGGATTAAAGTAAATACCAGAAGAAATGTCTTGTAGCTTTGTCTTCAAACTGGACTTTAGCACTTCTATATGACTCAGGGTTCCCTTTCCCAAGTCTGATATTCATCATCAGTTGTTTTCATCAAAGTTAACTTCCTTTTTGGCAAATATATGTTCTCTGGTCTAGGCGCAGTTTTAGACCACACCGTCCACCCATTACAGGTCACACAACCAAGAACTTCGCTTTTACTTTTCCATCATCCTTTGTTTCACAAAAAGTAGTTCTCTGGTCTTGGCACAGATTTAGACCTAACAGTCCACCCACTACACGTCACACAACCAGGAACCTCCAGGTTTCTTTCATAGCTCAATAGTTTGATCAACAAGCAGTTTCTCTAACCACAGCTTCACAACTTTATCACATATGTTGTTTCATAATCTTGATTCTGCTTTATTCAAAGTCTCTTTCATTCAGGTAAGTAGTTCAGTTTTCCAAAGATGTTGCTTTCACTTATAAATGTGGCTTTCACTTAATAAAGTATATCTTTGCTGGTTTCTGTCCATTCGGTATGTAAATAAATGCCTCCTTGTTTGTTCCACTCAATGTGGTATTCAAAAGAAGTAGCTTGCCTCGTTTCATTCAATTCAATAAGTTACTTTCACTTGTTTCATCCATCGTTACTGAATTCATGGTCTTTTTCGAGCACCCCGGGTATTTGAAGTGTCCCCGAATCTTACCCGGTCTTGGCAACTCCTGAAGGAAAGCCAGATAGGCGGGCGCTCCACTAAGCACTCACTAGCTGCAATGCGTAGCTCGCCTTCGCCCTCCAGCAGCACCTGTTTCCGCCTTCTCCTCTATGAGAGCTCCTGTCTGCATTCACCATCCAGCCGGACTCCCAGGGTTTCATTCGGCATACTGGCATCTTGGCCTCTCCCACTCGGCTTCCACTTTTGTTCTCCTTCTCCTTCCCTGTTCCAGTAGCTCCTCCTTTTATACACCTGTGTTGGACTAACAGGCTGCAGGTGTGAGTTAGAGTTTTGCGTTACCTGACTTGCCTGACCACAATTAAGCAAACCAGTGGGACATGCCTGACCTCCAGACATCTTCTTCGTCCCAGTACTCAAATGAATAAAGGAAGTAATCCTCACAGCTCTTAGTGGTTTCTTCTTCGTCTCAGTGCTATTATGCATTTTAAAGGGGGAATGAAGTGGAATACTTTTATAAAGACGCGCAAAGGTCAGGGCAGGTTAGATTGGTTATCATGAGGATAAGGGGGATAACATGATTTGTTACAAAGTATCTCATCTCCACTCTTTTTCTTCCTCTGTTTAACATGTCTGGTTTGATATCTTCTACCCTTCTCAGAAATCATGAAACAAGGCAAACAATATCCCACACCCACTTCTGGGACAGAGGTTCCTTTCTGAAAGGAGGATGTGGAATACTGTGTCTCACTCATGGGCCTCCCACTTCCTATCACCAAGGACCCTCTAGCCAGGTGATCCTCTCTCGCTCGTCCGCCCCCAAGGGCAGTATCCAAAAGCAATGGCATTTCCCTGGCCACCTGCATAGAGGATCCAAAGGGAATAGAAGTGAGAAGACCCTCAGGTTTATCTCACTGCTCTCAGACAATTACAATTGACTCATTTTCTGACTCGCCAAGAACCAAAGCAAATGTTGCATTTTCGGAATTGATCAGCCACTATCGTGAAAGATTTCCCAAATAAAAACACGTGAAAATGTTCACATGCCCATATTATAGCTGCTTTCTCTGGTTGTATGCTCTTTCTGCTCTTTCTGCATCCAACAGACTTCTACTGCCACAGGCAATCATGTCTCTGGATGTTCCATGGCCAGGTTTGTGTTGAGCAAGAATTGCCCAAAGGCCAACTGTACGGGCATCAACAGTCAGCTCTGTGCACAGTGATGGGTCAAATATTGCATGGGAAATTTCAGTATGTGTGGGTTTGTGTGAGACGAAGATAGTTTTACTTGTTGATAGTCTTGGTAGGCAAGTAGGGTGACCGGATTTTCGGTGATGGGTACCAATATAAATGTAGGATTACAATGTGTCAGTGTCTACCAAGGCTACAGTTCAGTAGTGGAAAACTGGGTGTGGAATTCCTGACATTCCGCTGAATGTAAACTGTACACACTTGGCTGTGACTCCAAAGCATATTAAACTCAAAGGGGCGTGCGCTCCGATTGCTTTTCCCGGCCTGGTTATGAAAACATTTCCAAGGGGTTGTGTCTTATTTCATCCCCCAGGCCCCTCTAACTTCTGGACCTCTATTATTGTCTATGAACAGCTACATATCTGCATATAGGTCGACCCCAGATGGTCGACATATGCAACTGCTCACCCTGTCCCCCCAAAAACAAATCCCTCCACCTCTTCTTCTGATCTCTTACCTCTTACCTAATACCCTCCCTGCTCTGTTTTTGTCAGGGAATGCCCTTTCAATCGTTTTTCCTACCCCCCTATTGCTTCACCCAGAATCCCACACCCGCTACCCAAGGGTTGCACAGCCCCATTCACCCCTACCTTGCCTCACCCTGTTAGTTTATATATGAAGAGCGCCAGGGGACCACTCCGGTGTTGATAGTGCGAGGTACAAATGTCCTTTAACATTAACATTTATTTATTTATTGGTCATTTATATAACGCCTATACACTTAAACAAGAATTTCAAAGCGCTTCAACGCAGGGAGGATGAATAGCTAAAACAAAAGATTACATTCATAATGGCAATGGAACAGTCAGAATGGGCAAGTGCTGTGTGTTTAAAGGTGCAACATAGGACATGAGGGAATACAAATTGTTACAACATATGACAATAATTGTTGCACGTGCCTGACGGTCGTTACAATAATGCAAGAGCTAAACACGAATAGGGGAGAGGTAAGACAAACATACCAAGATAAGTGAAAGGGGCACAAGGTAGGAGAGGAGGGGGCTGAGAGGGGTGGCAGGAAGAGGCATACCAAATGCGTAAGTGGCTGCAGATGTACAGTCACCTAAATTCGATTTTAAGCAAGGCATACTAAGCACAAAAGCACATAAAAAACGAAGAGGCTGCAGATGTAGAGTCAAGGGTAATCCCAATTAGGTGAGCTGCCTACTCCCAAGACAATCTGCATGGGTGCCTGCAATACTGGTGGGCCAGGCGCGAGGGGGTCACCCCCAAGTTTCAGGAGTCTTCATCAGGAAGTGCAGCAGTGGTGGGGGACAGGGAGGGGGTCTGATCTAGCCAGCCTCAGACAGGAGACTTTGTGTGGGACTTGTGGGGTGGGCCAGCTAACGCTCGCCGGTTCTCCCATTGGCCCTTTGATGGGAAAATGGGCCAATCCCTACAGCTGAGGATGGTGATGCTCTCCGGTGCCTGAAGGACAAACAGATGCGGCGGCCATGATGCAAAGCAAAAGTACCCATTGTTGAAGCAGGCCCAGCTCACCAGAGAAAATGCACACAGCAGTGGAAATGGTTTTGACACGCCTTTGCCTACTTGCAAAGTGCACATATTCAAAAACAGCACTTAATGACCCCAAATGCGCTCTAGAACGGAACGCAGGCCAAAAAGCGGTGAAATTAAACAGAGAGCCAAGGTGGGCTTACCTAGTTGTGCAGCACGCCCAAAGTCAGCCGATGCCACCTTGTGGAGCCCGATGGTGGAGGGGAAGAAGCAGGAGCAGTAGAAGGGTGGAGTGAGGAAGGGGGAGTTACTTACCCACACCTTATAACCACTCTACCCTCTTGCCCTACCATCTCCTGCTACCCCCACCCTGTCAGATCTCCCATAGAGACGGGTGTTGTCTCCTACCCCATCCACTCCCCCTGGACTCCCCACGTATCCAGACACTCCTTAGCACCCTTTTCAACTTACATGCATACACTAAACCATGGATTTCCCCCCCCCCCTACCAGGTTTTGGGTCTCTGCTCCTCACTAAATGGTTGATCAGTTGGACAGATCTACCAATCCAATCTAGCGACCATTTAATGACAAACACTTCCTCCAACCATCAGTTGGGGTTCAGAAAAATACTATCACTGCTTCTGGATGCTATCTGAAAGGTTGGCGACTCGAGCACGAGGGATGGCAGAGAACTGGCTTAAGTATTAATTTAGAATGGCAGAACTCTTGATGCAGTTGAACTTTCCAATTAAAAAAGCTCTCATGGGAGAGGGCCCATTTCCGAGACGTCTTGTTGCCCTGGTCAAGGAACGCTTCGGCATGCAGTCTGATCTCTCCTATCGCACCCATTTGCATGTACAATGCACATTACCTCCACGTCCACTCTTCCTCGTCCCAGTACTTACTTCATGAGGCACCCGCCTCCGACACAGGACCTTCTTCTATTTCTTTAAATCCCTATAACTCCTCCCCCACATCCATGTCACTCAGTTAAAATTTTTCCTGCCTCCGGCAGGTTGGACTTTTTCTTCCCGGTGCGGGGCACTGGGGAGCACCGATTGCTGGCCCCCTGGGGGGGGCTGTGTGGCGGGGCCCTCGGCTCCCTCAGGTGCGGCACTGCTCCTGGGCCCCCTGCGGGGCTTGGGGTCACAGTTGAGCTGGATTGCCTCGCTCGGTTCTTTGCTGGGCTCCGGACCGCAGCGTGAGCATTGTGTCCCGGGTCCTGCACGGCCCGGGGGAAGGTAAGGAGAGGGGAGGACTGGGATTGATGTTTTTCCCCTCTCCTCCTGTTTTGGCCATCTTGATTCGACTTGGCAGTATGGGCTAGCCTTCCCTTTTGTTGTGAGGCCTCTCTGCTTCTTGTCGTGGGGTGACAGTGGCAGAGAGTCTTTGGGAGTGCGGGGGCTCTGTTCTGTCGCAGGCATGTCACATACCACCCGCTCCTCAGACACACACAGCACAGGATGCACCGGATGTTAGCTGCATTATCTGGGGGAAGGTAAGGAGAGGGGAGGACTGTGCTTGATATTTTTCCCCTCTCCTGCTGGTGTGGCCATCTTGACTCCTTCAACATGCCGTTTTCCTCGTGCTTTGTGTGCACATCTTTATTGGAAATGATGGCAAGCACTTGGCAGTATGGGCTAAGCCTTCCCTTTTGTTGTGAGGCCTCTCTGCTTCTTGTCGTGGGGTGACAGTGGCAGAGAGTATTTGAAAGTGCGGGGGCTCTGTTCTGTCGCAGGCATGCCACATACCACCCGCTCCTCAGACACACACGGCCCAGGATGCACCGGATGTCAGCTGCATTCTCTGGGGGAAGGTAAGGAGAGGGGAGGACTGTGCTTGATGTTTTCCCCTCTCTTGCTGGTATGGCCATCTTGACTCCTTTGAAAGGCCGTTACCTCGTGCTCTGTGTACACATCTTTATTGGAAATGATGGCAAGCACTTGGCAGTATGGGCTAGCCTTCCTTTTTTGCTGTGAGGACTCTCTGCTTCTTGTCGTGGGGTGACTGTGACAGAGTATTTGAAAGTGCGGGGCTCTGTTCTGTCACAGACATGTCACATACCACCAGCTCCTCAGACACACACAGCCCAGTATGCACCGGATGTTGGCTGCATTCCTTGCGTGCTGCCTGTGAATACGGCGCAGATTTTGGAAACATCTGCAAGCGGCCGGAAGGGTACCGGCCTGGCATAGTCTACACTTCGGGTTCGAGTCTCAGCGGTGCTGACTCGGTCCTTCATCCTTCCTAGACCGATGCATTGGAACGATTTAGAGCAGGGGGCTACCAGCTACTGGATACAGGGCTCAAGCCACCTCTCAGTCATGTGGTGTGTTAGTGGTGTGTTTGGGTCTGTGCTAGCTATGGACGCAGACTCCTTGTCTTGTCCTCTTCCTCTAAACTGCGCAAGGGAAAGTCAAAGGAGTTGATTTGCTTTTCCCTTGTCCGGCATGGGATTATGGAAAATGATCATGGAAGTAACGGCCATGCAGGGGGTTCCCAGTGTCTCTTCTTTTAGGCCCTAGGTCCTCCGGTGCTGACGTGTTGCTTTCACGCCTCCTCTCAGACTTGTGGGAAGTGATAGGGCACATGGTGGCACATGTCTGTGCTTAGAGGGGTTCTCAGAGCCCCTGGTGCCGGTGGAGGGGGATGTCACTTCAGTGGGTTTTCCAGTATAGGCATACCTCAGGTAGGGGGTTGCCTTTGATGTCGGCTATCCGGGATGGATTGCTTTGCCCCGCTTTGTGACAGTACTCTGCCCTTTTGACGCCAGCCTGGTGGCTCCTCTGTCGGCTGAGGGGGCCATAGTCTGCTGGACTTCTGGGCTGTCCAGTATCTTCCTTTTGATAGGTCAAATCTTTTTGTGGGCTGACAAGCATGCTGTTATATTGTGGCGCAGGCCTGTTTCAACGTCCTGTGATTTCCCTCTGGTGCAAGTGCAGTGACTGGCGGTTTTCCCTGGCTCCTCGTCTCTATCTTCTCGGAGGTGTATGGGACCGGTGGGGTTCGGCTTCCTGGGTAATGGGATCCGTCTGGAGGGGGTATCAGTTGCTGTTCCTGTCTCCTCCTGTCCAGGTTTGCATGGTTAGGACTTTGGTACCCAGCTCACGGTCCAAGTAGTTGGCCATGGGATCCGTTCTCTCCGAACGATTGTTGTGGGTTACTGTCTTGCCCGTTCCTCTCCCTGTTCAGGGTCAAGTTTTCTACTTGCGGGTGTTCCTGGTCCCAATGCCTTCTAGGATGTGTCACCTGCTTATGGGTCTCAAGACCCTGCACTGCTTGTCCGGACGTCTGGGGAGAGCGTACTCTGGATGTTGTGCCGGGGGGCGCTTGCTGGCTGTTCTGGGCTGGGTTCTCAGAAGGCAGTATGTCTCGACTCACCTGTTGCTGAAGTTACGGGGCACGTGGCGTCTTGCATGTTTTCCAGTTCCTTGAGCCTGTCTTCGGTTACGTCTCCTGGTGTCTTATACTCTCTCCCACTGGCTCCCGACATCTCGGCTTTCGTAGTTTTGTTTTCAGTGTCCCCAGCGCTGCGAGTGTCCCTGCTATGGTGGCGGGGGGTTTCAGGTCTACAGGCTGAGGTGTGCATGGTCCTTCCTCCTGTGACCTCTCCTACTACCAACACCAGCAGAAAGGGTATACATTGGGGGTCCTCTCAGCTCAAGGGTTGTGAGATCTGGGGAGAGCCGGTGATCATCCAATTGGCAAGAGTTGTGCCATTGTGCAAGCTCTGGTGTACTTCGAGGAGTTGCTGGACGGTCGGCGGTTTTTGGTCCGATCGGACAATACGACGGCCTTGGCATATGTGAACTGCAAAAGGGGTTCCGGCTGTTCCTTGAATGCTCTGGCAGCGCTGATAGGCACCTGGGAGGAATCTCATCTGGTGTATCTGCTGGCCTCACGGATCAGAAGGGTGGACAATGTTCAAGCGGATCTTCTCAGACGCCGGTTTTCACTCCTCTGCAGAACTGGTCCTGTTGGCCCAGGTCTTTGCGGTGACCTGTGTCAGATTAGGGTCCTTGGTTCTAGACCTGTTTGCATCCCCGGCCTCAGCAGAAGTTCCCCTCTTCTGCTCTCAATTTCAGGTTGAGGGGATTGGGGGATGGACGCCCTCTCTGTACAGTAGCCTTGGGGTTTTCCTTTATGCCTTTCCGCCTATTCCCCTTCTGCCCCGGGTGGTTTGGCGCATCTGAGTGTCCAGGGTGACTGTGTTGTTGTTAGCTCTGTTCTGGTGCCGCCGGAGTTGCCTCCCCTCTCTGTTGGAGCTTCGTTCCTAGGAACCTTGGCTGGTTCCGAGGTGGCCGTGTCCCCTTCAAGGGGATCTGCGGTTAGAATTCCACCGGATGCAATGGGCGGTGTGGCTATTGCTCAGTCTAGGTTGATATCTCAGGGGTTCTCAGATCCTGTAGTTGAGTCCAAATGGATGCTCTTAGACCCTCCACTCTGAAGGTGTTAGGCAGACATTGGGGCCATTTCCGAGACTGGTATGGGCAGTCTGGGATCCCTCCCCTGCGTTCTGGCCTCTGCTATCCTTCGGTTCCTCCAGGAGGGGTTTTGACAGGGGCCTGGCAGTTTTTCCAGGCTTCGCTCTCAGCGGGCCTCCATGAAATTCCTTTTGGGGGACTCTGACGGTCACTTGGATGGGGAGGTGTTGGTGGGGAAGTTGATCCAGGGTTTTTCTTCTTCCCTTCCTTGTGCTGATAAAGGGCTTTCCTTTTGGGATCTCCCTCTTGTATTACGGTTCCTTCATGGGCCTCCTTTTGAGCCCATTTCCGAGATTGATATCAAACATCTTACACTGAAATCTGCTTTTCTTATTGCCCTCACTTCTGCCCGTAGGCTTGGGGAGATTGGGGCTCTCTTATGTCACGCTCCTTTCCTGAGGGTGCTGCCAGACTCGGTGGTGCCGGAGTGTGGTCCGAAGTTTCTCCCTTCAGTTGTCTCTCGGGTTTCACACCTCTCAGGGTCTGGTTCTCCCTGACTTCTTTCATGATCCAAGAACGCCTGAGGAGGTGGCTCGGCTTAACATTGATGTCCGGCGGGACCCGTTGGAGTATTTGGCTTGGTTTGCCTTTTCCACCAATCTGATAGTCTTCTGATTGCTTGTGGTCTGGCTGGGGCTGGGCATAACGCATCTGTGGTTTCCATTTTCCGGTGGTTCCGGGTTGTGATCTCTAGGGCCTATGTGGCTTCTGGCCTGCCTGTGCCTGCGCACAATCAGGGGCGGTCTACCAGGGGTTTCGCGGCTTCCTGGCCCGATGTAAGGAGGGTTTTTCTCTGCAAGAGATTTGTATGGCTGCCGCCTTGGCTGGTCTAGGCATTTTCATCAACCGCTATGGGTTGAGTTTCTCCCACTCGGGGGTTGGTTCCTTCGTGGTTGGAGTTTTTGTCTGTGGGGATGTGATTTAAGAGTTATTGTGGGTGTGTTTTGCTGCACTGTTTTTGGCTCTGTCTCATTGGGACCTTTTCCCCGTTGATGCTTTGGTATACCTCATGAAGTAAGTACTGGGACGAGGAAGAGTGGACGTGGAGGTAATGCTCTGATTACTTACCGGTAATCTTCATTACTCCTAGTCCTACTCTTCCTCGTCACAGTACTGACGACCCTCCTCACCCTCCCTGCGGGGAAGGTCCCATGCTCCGGCTTGGTAATATGAAACTGAGTGACATGGATGTGGGGGAGGAGTTATAGGGATTTAAAGAAATAGAAGAAGGTCCTGTGTCGGAGGCGGGTGCCTCATGAAGTAAGTACTGTGACGAGGAAGAGTAGGACTAGGAGTAATGAAGATTACCGGTAAGTAATCAGAGCATGCTTCTGAAGGGGAAGAAACTACCGACACCTCCAGTAGCGCCATGATACAACTAATGGAAGTATGCCAGCGCTTATAACCAGAGATACCATATTTAGAACAGGAGAGTAATCAACACTTCTCGATAGGGCTATACTTTTAATGACATGGTAACAGCACAGCAATGCTGCCATACATTTAATGGGACAGTAACAGGACCTAACCGTCTCATTTGAGATGCTTTACTTTTCTTGACAAATTACTAGCACTTGTCGGTAGTGCTGCCATTGTCATCATTATATTCCTTCAGTAAACTTTCTAGGGTATACAAGGTCTGTAATACTCACAAATTGATCATTCAGAATACAGTTCCCGGATGGCAAAGAAGTGAAGTAACACATCACTTCTCATTACAGCTCCCACGCTTCTTTGAATACCTCAATGCGAGCAGGCCTCAACCCAAGAACACACAAACAGCAGAAACCACAAATCCCAGCAAGCCTGGGCGTCCTCCGCATTGGCTTCTATAATGCCCAGTACATGCCCAAGCCAATGGACATGCGCACACGGCAGTTCCAAAAAGCCGCTCGTGCTCAGGTTGGAAAGCCGAATCGATGCACATCTCAGCGCGCCAAGCATGGAAGTCTTCAGCGGGGCCACACCCACTCCTGCCTACTCCTCAGGACCGCCTCCACGAAAGATAAGTAGCGCTGCTTTGTTGCTTCGCTATTCCTGGAAGAAAGTGCTTTATTAACATGGCTGCCACTGCCTTTGAGCACCGCCTTAGCAGCGCATTAACAACGTTGACTGCATGCTCCCAACGGATAGTTATGGACCCGCTCTCTTGTTGAAACACAGTGATCGCGAGCCAAGTGGCTTATCTGATTAAACCTTTTTCTCGCTTATTGCGCACCAGAGTGCACGCATTCAAGGACAACAGGCAGTGTCTGAGCACCTGTGACTGAGAACGCATGCACAAGCAAAGCTAAGAAGCAGATTTTAATTGATTGCATGCTATGTGTCAGCACTGAGGGTATCAGTGGATTATGTGTCTTACTTGAGTTAATGCAACTAGAGGTCAATGTGCACACCAATGTAATCCCCATGAGGTAAGACAACTGAGCACACCAATGTATCATGCATGGGGCAATGAAAGACGGTAATATGTAACAAAGTATTTATGTTTGTATTTTATTTGGATTTTATTAAGCGCCTTAGACCAAAACACTACACAGAGGATGAAGAACGGTACAATAAAAATGAATAAACAGTGTGTCCTACGACAAGCCCAGATGCCAAGACCTCACAGGGAAGCAGGAGTTGGTGCTACCTCCACGCAAGCGCCTCAGGACTGTGACAGCACCTTTCTGCAAAGTATAGTACAAATATGTAAATCTGCTGAGCCTCTCTACTGACACCTCTCACCCTTCTGCCTTATAGTTCAGCAACTTGGCAGTTGCAAAGTGGCATGCACATTCCTGCCAACTTCTGATGGAACCCAAAGTTCTAGCTGCCAGCTTCTGCCTTTTACTTTTGGTAACCCTGATCCAAAGGTATATCATTGTGTACTCCCAGAGCCCGGTGGTAGTTGGGATTCTAAATATAAGCCATGTCTGGTTTGGACATTGTGATCTCTAGAAACCTACAATTATACTGGCCAAGCCCTATTGGTGTCATATTTTTGTCAGCTTGGTTGCTAGTGACTCATTCACTGGCAGGGCGTTATGTGTATCACCCTATAGGACAAACAAGCATTTTAGCTCAGCCCAGAAAACCTTACATTTGTGCTCCCTGGGGAGGCCTGTCATCTCCCCCAGAAGGCAAGACATTTCCTGCCGGGGTTAACACGGAACCATTACTTCAAAGGCAAGCCCTGTCCAGACAATCTAGAGCTCACATGAGAGTTGTAATTAAGAGAGATTATTTGATGCATTACATACAGAAAAGAGGGTAGAGCCAGAGTTGTCGGGAGAGAGCCACCAGTCTACAGAAGGGTTCCACCATCTTGGTTGCCCCCAGGGCTCTCACGCTTCCTGTGGCCCCTCCCCACTTCCTGCAGACAAACCAATATGGGTATGATCTGACCAGTTAAAAGAATCTGAAACAGCAGCCAGGATTGCACGCCTTGCAGAAGACCAGAAGGGACCCAATCCACTTTAGCAGATTGCCTATTTAAGGGGGGATAGGGGCCACCCCCTCTGTTGTATCATCTTTGCACTATTGAAGGATTACACCAGGAGATCTTTTGAGGGTACAGCCTAGATACTCAAGCCAAAGTCCTCTTCAATAGAGATTAATCCAGAGCCTTCCAATAAAGGATCAAGTCCTTTCCCTGAACCATCTGAGATGAACATTTAGGGTGATCTTCTGCCTGGAGAAGACCCACTGCAAGTTGAGGCCACTGGTACCTAGGAACCTGCTCATGGATGGTGACAGCCCTTGCAAGTGTTTCAGAAACCTTGACTGGGAAGTGCAGATCAAGGAACCAACTTTCACCTGGAGACACTAGACAGGGTCCTCCAACACCCAGAAGTCACGAACCAGCTCTGGGAACTGTTTACCACGTTGATCTGTTTCCAAGCCAGCCTAACCACTTCAAGGCTCTTTTCAAGCCACTGTAGTTACCCGCAGCAACCTTTGAAAATGACCGCTTTTCGATCTGCTGTTGAGCCATCGAGTTGCTGACTTGACTCATATCGTGCGTGTGCTTCTGCCTTTTTTGAGACGATTATCACTGAAGAACCACATTGCACTTTTGGTGCTCTTAGAGCTGACTGGACCTTGCTTGCCTGTTCATCACCCAGTCGAGCCAATCACTGCTACAGGTTTGCACTGCATCGGTGGATCGTGTCCAGCTGACTCAACTATCTTGATACAGGTGATCCATTGGGAAGAACCGCATCGTACATTTCAATGCCAACTCAATCCATTTATTCAGTGCCTAGTAGCCTGGCTTGATGCTGTTGCACCCCACAAACAGGTTTATAAGGTATTTGAAGTAGTCCTATTCCGTGGCCAACTTTAAAGTGACCTGGTGATTTTGTAAGATCCCACTCTCTGTTTTTTCAAAATACAACTTCAGTCAATTTGACACTATTGCTGAAGTTATTGCCTTTGCATCCCTTTGGTCGGACCCAGAGTGCCCCCTTCCATTACAAAGTCTGCTTATTCTGTCTCTTCTCTCACAGGAGTCGGTTATAGTATTTTTGATTACAGTGTTTGCAGATTAAATTTAATGAAATGATCCTATTTTTATTGAACCTTGGTTGTACATTTTTTATTGAGGCATCACATTACTATTGTGGTTTGAAAAAGCTTCTGTCCTAGCTGGCACCCCACCCCCTGAAGAGTATAGCCTGCCCTTGGCTCACGTTACCAAAAGAGGAGAAGGAGGTATGGTTCTCAGGCTGTGCCTGTTCCATTTTACATTATTGGTATCACTGCTGGTTTAGTAGTACTGTTGGGCTGAGTAGGAACTGTATCCACTGCTCATCCCTGTACTGAGGAGCTGAAGTCATTACGTCACATGGACAATGTAATACTTGACCTTTCGCTTTGAACAGAACTCAATCATATGGATTGCCCAACAGTGCACTATAAAACAAACATTCAGCAGATATCAAATAACCCAGGCACTGTTCCTCACCCTTACAGATACAAGAAGCCACTGCCCACAACTTAAATACAAGCATATCTACACATAAAACGCACCATACACACCCAATATAGCAAACATGCATCATACAACAAATAACCCAGGCACTGGGCCTCACCCTTATGGATACAACAAGGCAGTGGACTGAGCAGGGAGGTAGATCTACAGGATGACCCTGCGCTGTGGATCAAAGTTGGGGGGAAAAGCGCCGCGGGAGGAAAGCTTCTAATATTAAAATAAGAGCCAACTGCCCTGAGGCAATAAGGGGCAAACCCGTAAGGATGCCGGATATGGGGGATGCAGAGGCAGGAGGCACGGTGGATGCTAGGCTCTGTAACCTCCAACGTGACATCTTGGCTGCCCTGTCAAGCATAAAAGAGGAAGTAACTCAGCTAAAACATTTAGTGGCAAAGTTATCCCAGCACATTGAGTCCAGGGGTACAACATGGGCAGCACCTGTGAATAAAACCAGTGGACAGAACAGGTTTGAATTCGTGAGCAGTGAGCTTGGTATAAAGTTGGCACATAATCCCTGGGTGCTTGGGTTTACTGCTAAAGCACAACTGAGTGAGGGGGGGATAGGCCTGGGGTTCATCCATGAGGACATTGCCCAGATAAAAACATGAATGTGGCTACTGCCCAACAAGGATGCACTGCCTGTTCCCTATGTCCTGTGTCAGCGATCCCGCGTGATTTCATCCATCGAAGAAAAAATACTGATTACACCATGCAAAACTATGTGGCTCCTACTATCTGTCAGCGCATGAGGCAGGCCGGGGTGGGGGGACCTTGGTGCACCAGGGAGGCTATTGGGCAGAAGGTTAGGATGTGACGTCTATATACATGATGTTCCCAAATTGGGGGATGGCAATGGTGAAGTGCAATCGGCTCTGGTCAATAAATGTATTCACTGGCCAAGATTTGTGAGGGGCTGTAAATCTGTAATCCAGGAGGACATTTTATATTGTGATCAGGGTAGAAAGCCTGAGGGGGATAGGGACTATATTCTAATTACATTGAATGATCCAGCTCTTGTGGAGGGCCTCCTGTCCATAGAGATGAGAACTTATCCTGTTTCAAATCGCCCTGAAGCCCCATCGCTAGTGTGCAGTAAAGGAAACCTGACTAACATGACTTGCATGATACCCCCCCTGATAGCCTAAATATGGGAGGGAGGGATGGATGGATGGGGCCGAATGACATACTGGCTGTAATGGGGATTCCTTAGCTAAATTGGCTTATGCTGACCCATTGACTGAGGGTGAAGACGGGCACATAAATATAAAAGTACTTTCCTGGATGTGGCTGGGGCCAACCAGTTAATCCAGACTCTGAGTGGGTGCATTGTTTACATTGTTATGACATAGTATGTCTCCAAGAAACTTGGGCAATAGACGCTTTTGTGGTACACGGCTTTAGTTCCCACAGTATAAATGCAACTAAAGGCCCGAGAGGTAGGTCAAAGGGAGGGCTGGCAATTCTTATTGGTCCTCACACTAACATGTCCTCCAAGACACTGGGTCTAATGATCTCATGTGCCTCAAACTCTCCAATAGCAACAGGGTTTGTCTGCTGGTGCTTAACATATACAATAGAGTTATTGGTAAAGATAGTCTGGAAGGCTTGAAGGCTTTGAGCCAACTGGCCAAGGGTATGTCGACATCTCTTAGTAACCCCTCAATAACATTGGCAATGGGGATTTGAATGTCTAGTACGAACCCTTGGAGGCCCTAGAAGGCCTTTGGTATGATCAAGATGCACTATTTGGGATCCCAGCATTGGAGACAGCTAAATCAGCCAGATGTCCCCCTGTAGCTGTAGAAGTGGCTAGAATAATGCATGAGCTTGGTCTAAGAGCATGCAATGGGAGAGTGCTACCTGACATGGCTGGGAATTATACCTTTGTAAGCCATCAGGGCAGATCCCATATTGATTATTGAGCAACTAGTATGTTAGAGTGGGCCAGGGTTGAAAGTATGGCAGTAATTGTCCACAGTGAGAGTGACCATTATCCCCTAAACTGTACTGGGCTTCTGGAGAAATATGGTAGCAACAGTCAGAGGAATAGGAGAGTCGGGGGCCCCACTATGGTCACTGGTCTCTCTAAGAAGGCTATATAGTGGTTATCTCTTGATCTACATTTAACCAAACCTAGAATACATGCTAATATTGAACAGCATATTGATGGTTTATGCTTTAAATGTGAAACCACTAGGGAAGTTGAAGATCTGTATTTACATATGACAAAGGTCCTGTACCCCTTTTTCATTAAACCAATTGGGAAAATAAAGAAGCAAGCACTGGGCAATAGGGGGTGGTTTGACAGTGACTGCCAGTTAGCCAGGAATGAGCTCCTAACATTTTTAAAGAACGAAACTATGATTGACAGGCTACATCTAAGGAATTTAACGTCCTGCTATAAGGCGTTGCAAGCTAGGAAAAAGGCTGAGTTTAGTGTGTGAACAATTTTTTTGATTTGGTAGATTCCCTATAAATTGAAAGAAAGACTAAGGGGGTCATTACGAGTGTGGTGGTAAGGGGTTAATGGCACAAGTAAGGATGCCGGTGCCATTAACCCCTTTACCGCCGCATTCCAAGGTCCCTTAGCGGGTCCCACTAAGGCCGGCAGGTAAAACCAGCCGTCCTTAGCGGGAGCCGCTAAAGGGACCAGGGAGCTAATAACGGGCCCATAATTTACGGGTCCATTATTAGCTCCCTCCCCATTCCCATTGAGCCCTATGGGGGCTCGAATTGGAATGGGGAATGGTTTTCTGAATGGGGCCTTACCGGGTCCTCCAAGGTTGGAATGACCCGGTAAATCCACATTCAGAGAACCCGGACACAAGTTAGGAGGCAGCCATGGCGCTAATAGCGCCATGGCTGCCTCCAAACTCGTAATGACCCCCATTGAATCTTGAGAAGACAAAATGTGCTAGTCTTTAGCAGAAAGAACCAGAGAAAAATCAAATTGACCATCTCTGTAGGCGAATATGTGTTAGAACCAGTGCAGCATTACGGGTCAGCACTGGGCACCTCTCTCTGACTTGTTTAGTGTGCGCTTTTATTTTTTTTTAGGACTGAAGACCTTAGTTTTATTTTATTGGGAGGTTGGGGGGACCCCCTCCTCCAATAAAAAATAAAATAAAAGTGTGGCATTTATTTTTCAATGGGGGGTGTTTCAGCATCACGTATAGAGCATCTTTCCAACAAACTGGGAAAGGGCACAGTCTCCCCGGCTATTAAATTGTATCATGAACAGGGTAGGGCAGCGGCTCTGTACCGGGCAGAATTGTGGGGTTAGCCCCACTTCACCTGCGCTGTGGTGGAAAATGGCTTCCTCAGGGGTCCACAAATACAATCTAGGGGCGCACCAATGGCTAGCTTACGATGGGGGTGTTGCCTAAAGCCGACCACTGGAGTTATAGCTACCAAACTGCTTTTGTATTGGACAAGGTTCTGGTGTACCCCAGAACTTGCCAAATACAGAGAAGCAATGACTTGTTTGAGATCTACATCGGGATCTGGTTCTTTCCCATGGCTACGATTTGTCAAGAGAGGTCTTCAGAAAAAAGGGCAGGGACTCTGAGAGAAAAGGCCTGTCTGAAAACCATGTGCCAGGAAGTTATTATTAACCAGGTGAAAAGCTCCTGCGCTGGCCTGAGAACTGATGCTCTATACATAATGCTGAAACAGGTTAATGGTTTTGAATTGCGTCTGGGTTATGTAGCCCCGGCTTATGTTTGATGCGTATATATCCAACTACGCACCAATACTCTTAAAGTGGCAAATATACAACAGGATGATCATCTGCCCGGGAGATGAGTTGTAAGGTTTGTGGCAATTCTGAGGCGTCTGTTAAACACTTTCTACTGTTTTGTCCCGGATACTCATGATTGAGAAAGTGTTATCTGATCCCAGTGCTCTGACTCAAAGGCATTAGATCAACAGACCAAGTTGTGAACCTTTGTAAGAACACCTCAGATCTAAACATGGTCTATTATATTGCAAAATGTGCACATAGAGCATGGCTACTTCGGGTGAAAAACTGACAGCATAGTGTGTTTGTTGACCGAAAATATACCTTTTACTTTGCAAGGGATGAATTCTGATTGCATTGGATCATGCTGTTTTGAACCGAAATTTTAACTAGTATTGTAAATGTATATTGCCGGTTTTATATATGTGAATGGATTGTGATGTTTATCTGCTTTTATGGTATTCTACAGAATAAAGCAAGGTTTTACAACAAAAGCCAGTGCACACATTCAACCCATCTGCAAGCCAAAACACACAGACGGCATTTTCTTCTCCTGGTTCTGTCAAATTGAATGCAATTAAAGCTTTCAAACTATCCTGCTTAACTAATTATACTGGGGTTTTATAGGAAAAGAACCAGAGGTTCCAGCTTTATTACCATATGCAACTAAGTAACCATACAAAGTATTATCCTTTTTGTTATCTTCTCAAAGAAAGAAATACATATTCCATAACCACTATCTTCATTTGTACTACAATCCTAAATACCATATACACTTCATGTATTTCATTCAACCATACTATACACATATAACTATACTATGTGTTGCGTGGGCCACTAGCCACATCCACCACAATAGAATTAAACCATATAACAAGTATGTACAATACACCTTCAAATAGCAAGACTCGCCCTAAACCCTCTGCAATCCAAATGATGTCTGCGGACACTATAATTGACCACGAACTCGTGGCACCTGTACACCTTTTTTCACCTATAAAAACAGCTCCATGTCAACTTTATTCCACTCCCCCACCCTTTCTAGATCCCTTTCGGCCACCAAATAACTCCCAAATGTTTTTTCCAGACTTTTTTCTCACTGCAGTGTCCACGGTAAGTGGCGGCTGTCCGCAGTTCAGGCACAGCGACGTTTAAAAAAATATGACGCAGTTCACGTTTTTTCAACATCCAATCAGCGTGAGTCTTCAGTGGATGCGGACACCGATCCACCCTCTGATTGATCCAGAGGCGTCTGCGAACCCCGAATAAGGAAATGAGTCAGCGGACCGAGATATCACTTATTTCTTTTACCTACTTTTGCCATTTTTTAAAAAACCTGGTCGGATTTACATCAAAATTACAAAAGCATGCTTTTGGGACCAAGCCGCAACTCTGAGCTCAAATTTGGTAAAAATACATAAAGCAATTTGGGCTGTAGGGACGAGCAAATAATTTTTTCCATTGTGTATATGAGGATTTCCACACATTTTGGGACCCACCCTATAACCTTGCCCACCCCCCTGATGAAACTTCACAGAATCATTCCGAGGGGGCCGTATACTTCTTTTGCAAAGTTTGGTAAGGATTTGTCCGGGCCACCAAAAAAGTGCTTGTTCTATGAGTTGAGCAACCTAACCATAACGCAGGCCCTGTAATGACTCACAGTGCATAACTCCTCTTCAGGCATAGGCCTGTGGTTGATATTATCTTCCCTCCTAAAGGTGATGGATAAAAGAGAAATTTGTCCCGAAACATACTCTTGCCATTCGCACATAACTCTCACTAATAATCTCAAGGGGCACAATAAGCAAATTGCCTACTGGAAATTTAAACCAGGAAATTGTGATTACATCCAACATGCACGATAATATCAAATTATTGTTTTATGTAAACAACAGCTCAGTGGACTCAACGGGGACACTCTGGCAAGAACTTAAAGCATAGATAAGGAACATAGCAATGTCTACAAGTTTGGGGTCTTGAAGACTATTAGAAACAATATTAATAAAAGCAAAAAGGAACTGTAAAAATAGGAAATAAGAACTGTAGCATTCGTAAACCCTAGTGAGGCAATCCTCATGAATAGTAAAGGTGCACTCGATACATTTCCCTTAAATGCTGATAGGGAGTTGAAATTAATTGCAATGTCCATAGCTGCTAGAAGGTGCGTGCAAGGAGCATCAATACGGTGTTCGGTTCTAGGTCATTTGGGCGAAAATAAATGGTCGACAGGACAATTAGTCGACACCAAAAGGTCGACAGGTCAACTGGTCGAATTTGTTTTTGTTGTGTTTTTGCACTTTCTTTTTTTTTGGGGGGTGTTACCTCAACCCCCTTTTTTTTGCTAAATACCCATTTTTTCCCTAAACGAAAACCTAAAAAATATATACAAAAATAAAAAAAAATTCGACCATTTGACCTGTTGACCAAATTGTGTCGACCAATTGTCCTGTCGACCATTTGTCTGTCGACCATTTGACCGGACACCACAGTGTTCCACTAGTATTATTCAGAACTATATGGTCAACGAGATAAATACTCAATCTAGAAAATCATAAAGCTCATAAGGTTCCAAAGGTTACGGATACAACTCCCTCTTCACAACATGAGGTATTGCAGAATACAAGTGAAGATCTGGAGCTGATGATAGAAGAAACAAAACCTTCTAGGGCCCCTAGCCCAGATGGAATACACAATATTATATTTTACAAAGATCCTAAAAACTGTGATATTGTATTGGATGCATTATTTCTAACCATAAAAACCACAGGAATTACTCCTGAAAGCTGGAAGGCTTCCTTTTGATTCCTAGTTTTAAAAAGGGATTGAGAGAAAACCCATGCTGCTTATCTGTTTTTGCCATGGTTTCAACCTTTAGAACATGCACAAAACTCTCACAGGAGTACTGACAGAGATCAGTACCAACTAAGTGGCCAGAGATACAGAGATTGCAGTGTTGTTGGACTGTCCATCCTACCTCCCTCTCCTCCATTCCCCTCCCGCATCCATCATGTACCCTTTCTAGCAAAGGGATGGCACAACCACCTATGTGTGGGGAACTTCTAAATCCACGCTTCACCTTTATCTTTCCTGCTCCTTATCTTATCGACCTCCCCATTAAGAACCCTCTGCTGGATGCCAGCGTCATTCAAAATCTAAAGTTATGGAGTTATGCACCAACAGGTAAGGTGGGGGAATACATTTTGGGCTGTGGCTGTGCACATTGTGTGAGAGGTTTGAGGCTTGTGGAAGACACTTGAGTAGACCTCAGGGAAAAAAGGGGATCACCTGACCAACACCAAAACATGCTGTGTGTAGCCCTGATGAGCAAACATCAAAGCAGGCCCAGGGACATAGCCCCTGAGAAAGTTAGAGTGAGTTTAGAGATGGCTTGCAAACTAACATGCTAAGGAAAGTGAAATGAGCACCTGGGGTTCTCATATCTCAGGCAGCCCATTACCTGAACCACATGTTCATATGTCCCTTATGGCAGGCACTTGGCTCTCAGGATGTCTGGACTCCAACTGCCATGAGCACTAGCCAGCATAGTCAATGGTGTAGGATCATTGGAGTTGTAGTCCAAAACATCAGCAGAGCGGGATGTTGCAGACCCCTGCCTTATGGTAATTGGTGGAGCCCCAGACTTCCCCCTTTCCTCATCTGTCAATTCCCAGCTTCCTATTGCACATGGTAAACAATGTATCTGTTCGACAGCGAGAGAAGGACAGTGGGAAGATAGAGGGAGAGAGAAAAATACAGCAAAGTGAGGTGGTGACATAGGGTCTGCTACAAAGGAAAGCACCAGAAGTGTGGGGAGAAGACCCGTTAGTTTTACCTTGTTTGGCTTTCTTTTTTGACTTGATATGACTTCTAATTAATGTTTTGTTATGCCACTAAGGCTGTTTCCGTGCTTACTACGCCATGGTATTATTTGCTATACGTGCTTCAAGATGCTCCACGCCCATCAACAACATGCACATTGAGGTGTCCACTGACTGCTCCCCACAAAAACACACTCAAATTCTACATTCCAACACACAATATGCATACCAACTAGGTTTCACACACATGGCAGTTGAACACCCCTCCCCGGAGTCATCAAAGATCATTAAACTGCACGTATTCATCCAACTTGCATACCACAGACTGGTTGAGGCCTGTCCTCTTCCGCTGCAAGGCCTGCCTGTGGTGTGTCCCCTGCTGCTGGAGGTCAGCCCCCCCACTACAGGCCTGAGACATGTTTTGTGCTGCCTTGCCGCTGTTTGCCCATTTCTTGGATCACTGCAGATGTAGTGAACCCTGGACCTCATGTGAGAACCCTAGCTACATGTAGGGGTTGCGTCCAACATCCAGCAATTGACACTTGTGAGCTGCGAGAATTGTACAGGCCCTAGGCAAACCCTCCTCTTTACGGCCCCTCTGGGTTATCAGCCGCCTTGTCCCGTGTACCCTTTGCATTTTCCTCTTCATGCCATTTGCATATGCTTAAGATTTGAGGTTTGGGCTTTGCTCGCCCTGCTGCAGTAACCTCTGCCGTTAATAGGCGGTGTTGCGCTCACTTTTCCATTGACTTCCACTGTGTGATGAATTTCTGCGATTTGGTTAAGTGCAGTACCTCTAGCCAGACCTGGAGGTCCTGCCCTTCTGCCATTGAATGTATGTTTGCCCATGTTTCTAATGTCCTGTACATTCTTTTGGATAATCTAACAAGTTCCCCTGTGGTTTGGGACTGTTCCGTCGGTATTTAAGCTTTGTGTGCCCCTCTCAACTGTAAATTATGCTGTAAATATGTTTACTCTGCTATGAATTGTGTGTTTGTAAATCACTTCCTGGACACATGAAGATCATTAGCATTCACAGCTATTGCACAGGATTGTGGGTCGGCTTGGCCCCAATGGTTTTGGGCAGTGGGATGTTAGTGCAGGAGTCCTAAAATGTTGTATATACAACATGTATTTGATGAAAACCCCTGTTTAACCCTGCAAGAGTGAGCTTAAGTTGAAGGCCCCTTAAGTGTGTCAGTACCTTGTAGCCCCAGACCATTCTTTGTGTTGTATTATCTAGAAAGTCTGTGAGAACCAACTCGTTGAGAACATGGCTGGTCCAGAGTACAGAGAAAGAGAGCTCTGCAAAATGAACTTTTAAGTTCATTTACATTCATAAATGGACATAGCTCTCATAATTACAGGAAGGAGAAAGGTGTATACATTATTGCTTCTATATTGGAACAACCATTAGTGTTCCTTTTGTTTTGTAAATAGACCATGACCGTAAAATACATGTGAAAACCCATTTACTGCTTTGCAATATCTCTGGTGTATATAAATACAAAGAACTGCCCACTCTCTTCTACTATTGTCCCTTGTAATGGTTTGTGCAAACATGTCACTAAAGGTTTTTCTGATTTCTATTCAAGTGTTATGTTTGTTTTTCTGTAGTCCAGTATTAATGTTTGCATTCACTTTAATTTGCCTGGGATGTGCATTCTGACCAGCGCACCTAGCATTCAGTATTTGCTTCTCCATTCTCTGTCTGTCTCTATCAGGATGGTCTTACCCCATTTTGTCAAGAACTCGGGTAGAGGATCTCAGGTAAGCCAGTCTCAGGAGGATAGCTCAGCGGCAACGTGCTTGTCTTGGAAGCAAGACGACACGGAGCAACACGGGTTCGATCCCCACCTCTGGGTATTATACATATCGTTTACCGCTTTCCACACTGCTAAGTTTACAGAGGCACGTCAGTATCCCCAAACTCTCTGGGACCCGGTGCATGGAGTTTACTGCTGAGAATGAGACTTGTTTTCTTCCAACCTGGTGGCCTTTGTCCTCTTCATCGGTTTTATTTATCTGTATGCCAAGGACACTGTCCTGTGCACATTTCATTTTTTTCTATACCTGAATATTTTTATGTACATATACTATTACATATACTTCAAACAACTGTTGCTTGAATTATTTTACCACCCAAGCTTGCCATTACCTACAGAGGAAGAGACCAAACAGGGACAAGATCTTAGAATGTCATTGTTACAACTCAACTTAATTATTATTATATTGTGCATGGCGTTATTTATTGCATTATGTGAATATCAAGTGTGTTGAGTGAATTCATGAGATTATTATACACTGTGATGGACTCTGTGTAAATACACTGCACCGCGGTAACAGAATTGTATTTATTTAATTATTTTTTTACATTTAGAATGTGCACATGGTGGTCCTGGGGCATCGTGGCGCTGTTACAATAGGGCTTACTTCGTTACGGAAAAGAAAACAACATGACAAGCTGCGTCTGTTATTCGGTACAGTGACAAAAATACAAGACAGTACAAAGTTACAATGACATTTACATGATGTGCAGCTTTAATCCTATGGTTCCAAGGGTACAGGGGAACCAGCTGAAGCTCACAGTGTGCTTATTTTAGTGGGGCGATCTAGTTGAAGAGCTTGGTTTTGAGTGATAAACGGAATGCTGCGTGGGAGGTCTCATTCCTAGGTGTTGTGGGCAGGGCATTCCAGTTTTTTGGTGCTAGAAATAGGAAGCTCGAGCCTCCAGCTTTGGTAATTTTGAAGGTAGCGACGTTGAGCTGATTTGAGTGTTGGGATTGCATAGGTCTATAAGAGGTGGCTCAGATTTTTTTTGTCTGATAGGTGTGGAGGTGCTGTGAGTGATAGGCACTTGTGTATAATTGCTAGGGTTTTTAAAAGTATCCACTCTTCGAGAGCCAGTGTGCATCCCGTCTTGCCTGGGCGATGTGCTCCCTTTTGGGAATGCTTAATGCATTATTTTGAGTATTTGTATCCTGTTGAGGTTTTTGGCTGACATGCCCACAAACAGGACGTTACAATAATCCAATCTGGCCCCAATAGTAGCTTTGGCTATGGTGAAGCCGTTTTTGGAATATAGGTAAGGTTTGACAGCATATGCTGTCTGTTTGCTCTGAATATAATGAGATAATGTTTGTGGAACATTCACAATACAAAAGTATTTTTGTGTGGTGCAGTTTTTGAAAGATAGAAAAAAACAAAACTATTTATGGTCAATTAGGCAGCGGCAATGCCGCAGTGAGTAGTTCAGCCTTTTAGGTTCTTTGTGCCTTGAGGAGGCGACCGTTGCCATCTTAAAATAAAGTCTTGCTGCCTGCTTGCAGCACTGCACTGGCAAGATTATGTGTAGGTGCCCTGCTTTTGTTTCATTTTTGCCATTGCTATCACTTGTGTTATTATGCAACATTAAACCGGGTCTCATTATGAGTTCAGCGGGTCGGTCGAAAAGTGGTGAGCATTCCGTGAACACCACTTTTTTGGGCAGTAACGGAACTACCGCCATTTTGACCACACCACCGAATTGCGAGTTTGGAGGAAAAGTGCAGTTAAAATCCTCCAGTTTCCTCCAAAACCTGTTGGAATGACTTCAGCGGAATTACCTGTTGGGGTGGCGGTCTGCCTCTGGATATCTTTCGGTGGCTAGCTTCCTTTCTACTAGCTCTTCACATAGCTCTCTGTCCTGGAATTCCTTCCTTCTATTACCTCTTTACTGAGCAGCATGCATTCCATTCCACTGTCGTTTAATCTGTTTGTTGGTGGCTATCTTTCATTCTTCTGTCACTTCGCCTAACTGCCTGTCCTGAATATCTTTATTTTCTGCCATCTCTTTACCTAGCTGGCTGCCTCCCTGCCTACGTTCCATTCTGCTCTCTTTTCATTCTACTGTCCCTTCACCTGGCTGGCTGTCTCTGAATATCTTTCAGTCAGCTGGCTGTCTGTCTGTCTGTCTTTTATTCTGTCGCTCTGTCTCCCCATTAATATTTAATGCCCGTGGACGGTCCGCGGTGGACCTGTAAAACTGATGTCTTCAATCCCGTTATTATTTGCTGATGTTTACAGCAGTTTCCATGTGCTGACTCCTCGGAGCCCTGCCTTCTAATAAGAGTTTATGAGAGTCCGAAATGAACTCGTAAAATTCACGGAGGAGAAGGCAATGAAAAGTGTCCTTAATAAATGCCGCATGCCCAGGTTTGCCACACGGGGAGCGCTACACTGAACACCATTCGCTCTTTAATTTGTGTTTCAAATGTAAGAGATCTAAATGAAAAACGAAACAAGCGCACGCGGTCTAGTTATCTGTAATGCAGCCTGCTCCCTTTTCTATTTTTATTGAACGGGGCAGAACACAGAAAGGTAAATGGCAGGGTAGGGCATCCGAGGACATTTAGAACGGGTTTTGGGTCCGTTAGTCCTGCACTGCCATCTTAGTGCTGTGCGTTGCTAACTTTGGACCTCATTCCGAGTATGGAGGTAATCATGATGCTATTTGTGCCATGACTACCTCCAATACCGGAACCGAGTCTGCCCTGGTTCAATGGGGATTTACCGGTCTATTCCGACCTTTGCGGGACCGGTAAGTCCCCAATGAAAAAGCCATTCCCCATTCCCATTTGAGCCCCCATAGGGCTCAATGGGTAGGGGGAAGGCGCTAATAACGATAGGCGCTAATAACGATACGGCAAATTGCGTTACCGTTATTAGCTCTAAAGTCCCTTAACAGGTCCCGTCCATAACCAGGCGATAAGGAAGGGACCCGCTAAAGGAACTTGGAAGAGGGCGCAAAGGGATTACCGGCACTGGTGTCCTTATCGGTGCCCGGTATCCCTTTGCGCCCAACTCGTAATGAGGCCCCTTGTATTGGTATTTCATGAATGATGAGTGCACACTCTGTTTGGTGCCTGACTGTCTCCGGGGCAGGATGCTGATGCTTTGCTTGCTGAGCCTAGCACACTCGGTGCACGTATAAACACAAAAATCTGACAAATGGCTGAGTTTACGAATTTCTTTGAATATACTGTGATGTGATTTCACGTGTTTCCAATAATTTAAGTAGAACGTAATCTTTTTACGCGTCCAAGTGGTGCATGCAGAATGTTATGGCACAACGTTTTATTTAGCCCTTAGACTTCAGTTATTTTGAGTAGGGTTCAAGATAAAAAAAAAAAAAATGGCTCCAATGCCACTGTTCCGGGATTCATTTTTAAAAACATAGCAACATTGGAGCCATTTTTTTTACATCATTCACCTTACTCTAAACATTTGAAGTATCATGCATGCATGCCAACCCTCACTATTTAGGAGCGAGACTCACGATTTTCGAGAGGAAAATATTGTAATTTTTCCTAGATTTTTACTTTCTCCCTATGGAAATTTTCCTCACCACAATATATCTCAATTTAGCAATTCAATTCTCCCAATTTTCATCGGAAAATCGCTGTCCTATGCACTAATAAATTATGGCATCTCTGAGTCTGGGTTCCCATTAGGACCTGGAAAGTGACAGGACCCATACACTATGCACCTCACCACCCCATTGACTCCACACCACCATCAACAGCGAACCTAAAGACTACACAATGCTGACAGCAGCATGGGCACACCATGAGCACACCACAGCAACCTCATCACACATCACCCCCAAGCCAACCCATAGCACAATCCATACATTGTAGGGCCTACAAGAACCTACTGGTTGATGCTCATCAACGGTCACTCAGCAATCTCACATGCAGCCAGAATCATAGACAACCTTGCCACCAATTACCTGTGTGCACTCTTCATCACGATAACCTGGTTTACTCTCGCCTCAACCTACAGCCTGGAAGTGTTCACCCCCAAAAGCTACAGCATTCAACTTAGAGACAGGTCTCAAAGATCTGGTAGAGGGCATGCGATAAACCACAAGTCATCTTGGCCATGAATGAGACTGGAAGACGGCACCATCAGCTCCTTCATAGCACTCTGCTTCACTTTCTCTATCTGTCCCACGGACATAATCAGCTTGAACCGCTTCTAACAAAAACCCAGCCTAAAACATCCTTATCAACAACTTCACTGACATTCTCGCCACATGTCCCCAAAACAACTCCTCTACAAACAAAACATCCAACTTTCCTGAAAACATCGACGTCCCAGGCAACGCTAACACCAAGACCAGGAAGAAGACACTACTCAATCTACTGGGCACACTGAAACTCACACAACCAACCCAACTCACAAGAGTAATATCCTAGACTTCATCATCACATCATACGTACCCTCCAATACAACACACCCCTACCCCTCGGCTGGTCAGATCACCTCATCATACCCTTTGCTATCCACCATATCACCGTGCAATCACACCCAACCCAAGCCTATCAAGGAGACATCCTGATCCTTTAAATACTTCCCTTAAGACCTCATCACCAACCCACCAGAAAATTCTTACCAAGGAGGGAAACAGCATTCTAAAAGCACTCAACACCCTAAAGTCAAACATCAACATACAAGCCCCAGAAATACAATGACTTATGAGACCCACAACATCTTTCCTGTGGTACTCACAAGAACTCAACATCAGCTACTGAAGCAAAAGAAAATATGATGCGAGTTCAAATCCACATCAGAATTCACCCGTCTTAAAGAATTCCAGTCTTCCTGCACACAAGGTAATCACCACAAGAAAAGACTCCTACTACCAGAACACCATTGCTGAAACCAACAATAAAAACAAGGTTCTCTTCAAGACAGTCAAAGAGTACATCAACTATTCCTCAACCCTCTTGTACAGCACGCATTGAGAAATCCACCACAATCAATAACTTCTTCACTGACAAGATTACCAAGATCCATACAATCATTTACACTAACGGCAATGCAGATAACGCCCGCGCATCCGATCACATGGAATAGTGACATGGGCTACCTTCAAAATACCTCCCATGGAAAACAAGATCAAAAACCTAGCATTGCTCAGATTAATAGTTGACACTTCGCAAGCCTCTATCCTCAAGACACTCCTCATGAAAGTCCTCATCCTGGCACTCACACACCCATTCAACCTTCATTTAGGGCCCCTTACACACCACACACAAAATAAGGCAAATCCTCCACATACTCAAGAATGTTCATTATCCGGGTGAATTGTATAACATCTTGACCAGCATAGAGACATTTTGTTTCAATACAATATGATGGGAGAATGACGCTATTTAAAAGAAGTCCCACCTGGATTGCGGCAAAATATATGAGTGAAGATTACATACAGGTATTTCATGCCTGGTACTCCCCTGTGTAATCACAATGCTTTTTTTTTTTCAAAAAACGGTTTGGATACTTTATCTTTTTATATTATTAGACAGCATATCTCCATGAGTTATCACATTGCAGATTGGTAAACATGTGAGTTCCCATTCGCACATCGGTGAGGGTGCAAGTTGTCCCTTTATGGTGTCGTGAGGAGTGCATAGGTTATTAAGGTTCACCTTTCACTTTTTAAGGGATGATCTATAATTTATATTATCATTCTGAGGATGATAAATGTAAGTAACAATACACATTATTTGTCCAAAAAAAAGACTGGTTTGGCATCCACTGTCGTGGATGTCTGTTGTTTTTCATTAGGAGATTGTATTTACCCTGATGAAGACGTGGACAAAAATAGTGTGACATTCATTGAAACCGGGTGTAGATTTGGACACTTTTAGAGTAAAGAAGCATTGTTAATCAGTAGGGAGATTTCTTTAATTAGGGGTGATTTTTCATACCAGCAAGATAGGTTTTAATATATCCCTTTACATATGATGTATTTTAGACTGTGTTCTGTGTGTTTCGACTAACCTTTGTATGTTCTATGACAAATTTGAATTGTTATATGTTTAATAAATTATTGAATTTAGGAGATTGACTTCAATGAAATGTTTTTCACTATTATTGGTATTTGTTTTTTTAAAATATGTACATTTGTGTTGTTGTTTTAGTGGTGCCTGGGTGGTATTATGATTCATTCATATGCTTACTGGTGTGTAATTTTTGTTGATTTCACCCATAAAAAATATTTAGTTCAGTTATGATGCTTGAATAAAAGAGCCAGAGCAGTTCAAGTTTGAGCATACATCAATGCCAGCAGCTTCAAGAGGGTAGCTGAGCAGCAATGTGCTTGCCTTGGAAGCAAGACAACACAAAGCAACACAAGTTCGATCCCCGGGTCTGCGTTTAAAAACCTCCGGGTATTTATGCACATTATAAATACGCAACTAAGACAAAAAACTATTAAGCAACTGAAAAACAAATAATTCTGCGGCTGTGTGAGCACTTTAAAAATGTTAAAATAAATAAATATCGATCAGGCTGCAGATGCATCACAGAGAAAGCCACCAAGTGGTAGGCAATGCATTTTGCATCCTTGATGACTTCACCCCTGCCTCCTGCTACTCCTCAATCTCTCTGAAGCCTTCTGAACAGTTGTCCATCAAGCCATCATCAAAATACTGCACAATAGAAATAGCATCAGAGAGCAAGGTTGGCTCACTTCCTACCTAGAAGACCACCATCAGTGTATCTAAAGTAAGACATCCATATCACCATCTCGACCCGTCCCCTGTGAAGTTCCAAAGGATCCGCACTGTCACCCATTATCTCCAACCTTTAACTGGAGCCCCTGAAAGGTTTCTGAACCAGCTTCAACGTCCTCATCCACCAACAGGTAGACGAGGCACCATTCTTCCTTAAAATATAATCCACAAATGTTTCCCCCAACTCAAGGCCTGTCTTGCCCTGATTGAGAAAAGCGTTATTGATGGCCTGTGATCTCACACCAAAGGTTACTTAAATGGATGTAGAAGGGCTTGAGAGCTGAGGTACATGAAAACACAGGAAAAGCCCTGCTATTGACATGTGACAACCATTTAGTGTCTGATTTCTAAATGCCAACTATAAGTGTGTTAATCAAAAAGCATCTAGTGCAAGTTTATATTTTTATTTTAATGTCATCAAACATCTCATAAAACAAGAGAAATGTGTTATACCTTTAAAAAGACACTTACACAAAGATCATTCTTGTGTACTTTTAGTGGAATAAACGATTTTCAATAAAGTGCATAATACATTACTAAAGTACAGAGCCAGAGCGCATGAAAGATATGTCTATAAAAAAAGTACATTCAGTTTAAAGCAGTTTTAAAAAAAACTCAACAAGAGAAGAGGTTTTTAGTGTGCAATCAAATTGTAAAGTGACAAAAAGAAAATGAAAAATAATCTCAATTGTCCAGGGCCAAACATAATAACCCTTTTTCCACTGCATATACAATGTGTATGAACTTTGCAAATTCCTCCAATGCAAGCAGATATTATAACAAGGAATCTAGGAAATATTTTGTGTGTACTGTCAATTTAAGTTTTGCCTAAAGTGCCAATAATATAAGGCAATGCATTCCTCAGGCCGCTAGTGAAATATTAATGGGCTTTCGACAGCAAAGGACAGGTGGTGGATCCTTCTAGAGAAACTACTAAAAAGAGAAAGGAAAGAGGCTAATTTAGAAGGATCTAATTTCTTTAAGGCTTGTTTTGTATGTAAGAATGTTTTTACAGAAAGAGTCTTAGAACCAGATTATTAAAAAAAAGTAATGTGAGCTTGTTTTACCCGAAACACATTCTACTTGGATGCCCTGTACTTTTGTGCGCTGCTGAGCGTGTGCTTCATCAATGAGAGACCTGCAGAACAAAAAGCAGATTGAGATTTCATCCAGAATGTTGTGTGCATCAGATTGTGTCTGGAGATAAATTTGCATTAAGCCATATTTACCCTTTGTTTTCACATGGTCTGATGCCTAGTGAAATAAAGATAAAGGAGATCTTCTCTGCATCATACGCAAGTTAAAGGATCTTGGTGGTGTAGACTGAAATAGTGTTTTTAAAGACACTGGCTTTTGATGTGCACCATTTTAGGTAGAGCAAATTTGGTCATATGCTAAGTTATACATAATACCAAGTTCACATGTTGGTGCAGGAAACACGTACACAGCTATTGTCTTTAAAGGTAATGTTTTGAGGCTTGTTATTTAAACTGCTGTTTATAGGGGAGAATTGTTTAAAAACTAAAGAAAGACAAAACTTGCAGTTCAAATGTGTGTGCATATTGTTATGTGCGTACATGTGTGCCTTATCTTAAGGAGGCACCTGATTTTGGATTGATGCTTCATTATTCTGACGGCTGCTGGACATGTAATCATGCCGATATACCAAAGTCTGCATGGACATGAAATGGCATAGATTATGTTTTTGATGGACATGTGTAGAACTGTCTTTGTTCCCATATCAGGTTATGGATTTGAAACAATTTAGTTTTGTTTGTAAATGTAAACAAGTAGTCCATGCATGATGTACCACCAATGGTGGCAAACCCTATTTTTTGCGTATCTGTTTTGATATCCATCATGTTTTATAGATTGCATGTACTAGCCTACCTTTAAGATTAGGGTTGCGTTGTAAGGCACACAGTAGCTTGCTCCCAGTTGCTTAGTCTATCCACAGGGAGTTCAACAATCTATTAATGTGTTAAGGGCCAGTGTGAATCTGAAAAAGCTGGAAAACACACTTAGTGTGTCCTCCTCAGTTTGTGAGCTTTTATTCAGATTTAAAAGCATATCTCTGTTCATGTGTTTCACTCTCTTGACTGTATGTCTAAGCCGCTAGAAAGAATAACCATGCTCTGCAAGTTTATAGGTCAAAATGACAGCGTTCTCAATGTAGTAACTTAACAGTGTACAGTTCCTGCACATTCTTAATATCTGATATATGGTAGATTATCAGGGAGAGATTTTGGTGTTGACTCAAATAATGCAGTATAGTGTTCCTATCCATTGGTTTCCCAAAGAGAGCTGTGTTGAGTCTTCCATCCTTACGACAAATGTATAGGTCCAGAAAAGCTAGTTTCTCTTCATGAGAACTCATGGTGAACCTGAGATTTGGAATGAGGCTATTAATCCATATTTCAAAGTCAGATAGCTCTGACCAGGTGCCTCTGCATGTAAGCAAGATGCCATGAATACATTGTTTCCACAATCAAATGTTTTGGGAAAACAATGCATAGAGAAGATGTGTTTCTCTTCAAAGTATGACATAACAAATTGGCAATGCTAGGGGCAAATGCTGCCCCCATTGCCGTCTCCTTAATATGTAGATATTGAGAATTACCAAAGACAAAATAATTCCTACATAGAGCTATTTTGAGTAATCTCAAGATAAAATCATTGGGGACCTGGTGTGGCGACTCTCTGTTGTTCAGTGCAAGTTCAGCTACTTCAACAGCTTGTACTTGAGGGACATTCATGTAGGGAGCAGTAATATCAAGGGTGGATAAAGTAGATTCAGCCAGTTTGTATTGCCAACCCTAGACCAAATTAAGTACATCACTCGTATCTTTTAGAAAAGCTTGTGTTATTGTGATAAGTGGGTGCAGAAAATGGTCTATATATGGTGATTGTGAAAACAGAATGTATTAGAACAGACTCCTGCTGAATTAGGCTGGAGGGGGGAGGGAGAGGGGGAGCAGGGTAGAAGAATCAAGCAAAACAGGCAACACCTGTGTGCAAGAAGGGAGGGGGCACAAGGGAACTTCACAGGTGGACCAGTGGGGGTGGCCTGTGGGGACAGAGTGCATACACACATGTTGGTGCATGCTTACCTGCTGTCTGAGCAGGGGGTTAGGCTCTGGGTCCTTCTGGTCTGAACAGGTCCAAACAGGAATTGCCCTTTTCTTTGTCTGCCCTTCGCTTCGGACGCCCAGGCGAAAGACGCCCTTGATCTAAGAGTTAAGAGCAGGAAGGACTAGGCAGGGCTAAGAAGGTGGGTGGTGCTTAGACCAGGTGACCTAGGTCCACTTGCACCTGCTCCCCATCTGCAAAGGAAAAGAGGCTGGAGGGCTCCTCAAGTAGGGAAAAAGAGCGGCAACCAGGAAGGCACCAGGTGGGGGGGGGGGGGATTGCGAAGTGGGGAAAAAGAGCACCAACCTGTATCCAATTTCTAAATGCCAACTAGAAAAGTGTTCATCAAAAGCATCTAGTGCAATTTCTCTTTTTTATTTGAATGTCAGCAAACATCATATAAAACAAGAGAGGATTGTTCTACCTTTAAAAAGACATTTATACAAACATCTTTCTTGGGTATTTTTTGTGGAATATATAATTTTAAATAAAGTGCAGAATATATTACTAAAGTGCAGAACAAGAATGCCTGAAAGAGGTCTATAAATACAGTACACTCAGTATAAAGCAGTTAAAAAAATAAAAAACCTCTGCAAAAAGTGAAGACGTTTTTAGTGTGCAGTCAAAGAGTAAAGTGACAAAAAGAAAAAAGAAATAATCCCAATTGTCACGGGCCATACATAATAACCCTTTTCCACAGCATATGCAATGTGCATGAACTTTGCAACTTGTTCCAATGAAAGCAGCTATTATAACAAGGAATCTAGGGAATATATTGTGTGTGGCGTGTAGCACTTATGTTTTGGCTAAAGTACCAATAGTGTAAGGCAACGCCTTCCTCAGGATGCTAGTGAAATGTTCAAGGGCTCTTGACAGCAAATGAGACAGGTGGATCCCTCTAGAGAAATTTGTAACTTTTATAAGATGTTTGATTACTTCTCTTGTTATGATATGTTATGATAGGATATGATATACTATATGATAAGTCATTTATAACACACCTGTACACAAGTGTTTCTAGGCATGACAAGACAAGGGAGGGAAGACAGAGGAAGGACAAGACAAACGATCTTACTAGGCCCTGTGTCATTCAGATCGTGCAAGTGCGAGAACGAGAAGTGCTCGGGGAAAGAGAGGGGGAAGTGCAAGGCAGAGGTGAGGTGAAAACAGGGCAGCAATGCTCTGAGTAAGTGCAGCCAGCGTAGAGAGGCTCTGGGTAGTGCAAGGAGAACAAGGGACTGTAGGGTTACAGTTACAGACCCTAGGTGCATGGTAGGCCCGGAGGCAGTGCAAGGATGGCTGATCAAGAAAGAGCCTGGTACCCAGTTCTGGTAGCCAAGCAACCAGTCAGAACAGCAGACAGGTAGGTCAGTTAGTTCAGCTGGGGAGGGAGGGAGGGAGAGAAATCAGAGGAGAAGAGGAAAGGTTTGAGCTGCTTCCAGAAGTTTAGGTGGTCCGGCTCAAGTTTGAGAGGAGCAGGGAGGCCATTCCAGGGGGAGACACCTGCAGAGGAGAGTGATCTATCCCCCACTCTCTGCCTGGAGAAGCGTCTAACCCTTAGAGAGTTGGAGGAAGCTGCGCAAAGGGCTCGAGGTTTTGTTGCAGAGTTTTTTTTTTTTTAAACTGCTCTATACTGAATGTACTGTATTTATAGACATCTCTTTCACACGCTCTGGCTCTGCACTTTAGTAGTGTACCATGCACTTTATTGAAAATGATATGTTCCACTAAAAATATGCAAGAAGCATGTTTGTATAAATATCTTTTTAAAGGTAGAAAAATCCTCTCTTTTATATGATGTTTGATGACATGCAAATAAAAAAGAAAAATTGCACTGTATGCTTTTTGATAAAAACATTTCTAGTTTGCATTTAGAAATCAGAAACTAAACGGTTGCCCTGATTGAGACCTGGATGTCCACCACCTTGCTCCAACTGAACCCAATAAAGCTGTTTGATATTGCTCCTCACAACAATGCTGCTCCCAGACAAGCTGACCTGGCTTTCCGACACAATATTCACAGGGGTCACCTGCAGGATGTGACTGAAATTCCACATAGACAGCCACCTTTCCTTCAAAATGCACATAGCAAAGGAAATTCGACATCATGGCACAAAATATAGCACTTGTTGAATACCAACCCCTTCCAGCTAGACACCAGCTTCAATGTACAGGCCATGGCCCTATTTAATCTGGATGGAGAAGTCCTGTTCACCGTTCTATCCATCACATGAGAGCACCTATGAAAAGCATCATCCACGCTGCTGCCCAAGTCATATATGTTCATTGCAAATATGACTGCATAATGCCCACACTCCAAAAACCTCACTAGCTACCATTCATGAAACCTCATATTCAAAGCCAGCTACCACATATACAAAGTTGTCACCATGTCCGCTCCATCCTACTTCACAGGAAACGTCATCTCAGTTGGTCAGTGACTATCCAGAAGTCAGCATCTGGTCAGTAGAAATTAAAAAAACAAAGAATCAGGATACAAGTGTTCTCGGTCTACGCCCCCAGATTGTGGAATTTCAAACCCATCTACATAAGACTTACCACATCCTCAATTCAGAAAAGGAATGAAGGCCCCCCTCTTCCAGAACGCCCTCCGCATCTTGTAAAGCACACCTGTACCCACCCAGCCCAGAGTCTCCCCTGATCACCACCCTTTACAGCCTACTACCCTGTTTCACGCCTTTATTTCCTGTCATCACTGCTACATGTTGCCCACTAAATGTAAATATGTATTATTCCCTGCCATCCTAAATGCTTTGTCATTATTATATACTATGTTGCAAGGACTGTTCCCCCAAAACTACCTATCGTTTGCTTGTTACCCCTACCTATGTGCACTGCTCTGTTGCTTCCTGGAGCCAGGTTCACTGTCAATGAATTCCCAAAATAAAATAAATAAGTAGCATGAGGTTATTTGAAGTATTTGGGTGACCTAACAGCCCACGTGAAAGGACTTTTACGTTTTCTGTGTTGATTAATTTACTCCCTAATTTTAACCATCTGAAAGTCAGAAAGGTAAGACCAGTGACATCATTAGGCGGATCATAGACCTAGATAGGAGAGCAGATGACACTTGGTTGGCCACTCATGTTAAGTTGGGTGCCAGCATCAATCTAGATCACACCAGAGGCATATGTTGAGAGCATTCCCTTCTCACCCCCTCGCTGATGTGCTGAGCCCCTTTGTAGTCAGAACACAAGACAACTAAATGTGTTTCTGGCAGCAATCCTAAATCAGTTCTTCTGAGTTAATGCTGCTTCTCCACACTCCCTGCCACAGGCCTATTTTCACTGCTTCCAAAGGCCAGGATGCTATGAGAAAGGCTGGGGTGGTGGAAGAAATGTGAAGGCCCTCGCCAACGGAGGACTAGTTGCATCCTTTAGCCATCACTCCAGCAGGTGACTGGTAGTCACTGGGTCTACAATCTATTATATGCTACCTGCACTGGAAGACGGGGACTGGGAAAGAGATGCGACTAGCTGTCAGTGAAGGCCAAGTAGTGTGCATCCTGTTGTGTCAGTATGCACCCCTTCCATCTCAGAGTGAGATTCCAGGAAGGTGAGTCCAGGGGGTGACTGGCTATGTACCTTGCTCCCTTCCCCCATTTTACTCTGTTTCACATATATTTCTTATAGAACCCAGAGACTGACATTGGAACTCGACTCACTTGTCTGTATATTACAGGCATTTTATATCACTTTTACATCTTTTTGGAAATCATGCTTTTGGTGAAGTCAGTCAAAGGGTCTCCAGAATTGGACCTACCTAGACAATTAAATATAAAGCTCTATGTCTCGGGAGGATAGCTCAGCGGCAACGTGCTCGCCTTGAAAGCAAGACAACGTGGAGCAACACAGGTTCGATCCCCGGGTCCGCGCTTAGAAACCTCTGGTATTAAGCACGTTATAAATAACCTATAATATCATACACAGCCCATGTCGGAGCAGGTTCATTCGCACCTGTAGGATCAATGTTATGTTCAAATTGTATACTTCAAGAAAAAGAAAACTCAAGCTTAGTTCAAATTTTCTATATCGCATTTTTCTTTAGATAGAAATACAAGTAAACATTTATTCAATTAATAGAACGCTAATGACGAGTACTAATCAATACATTCCAAATTTACATTCAAAGATTTTTTCAAAGGTAGATCCTTACAAAGAAATAAACAAATATCTCCAAATAATTAAGTTGGTTTTCTAATATATCAGCAAATATACATATACAAATTGTATCCTAGTTGTTGTCAGTAGTTTCCTTACAAAAGAACTAAAATAAAAAAATATTATTTTATTTTGTTTAATCTGTCTAGGGTCCATGGTCCCCCAACAAGTCTCAGTTCCTACATCTGCCCTTCTTCAAAAATTGAACAATCCTGAGTGCCTACAATGTTACCTTAAATACATGATTAAGTATTAGAGCAGGTGAGTGGACAGTCTTGGCAGCCCGTATGTGAAAAGTTAACATGGAGGAGGTGGGACTGCAAAGTCCATCCTGACTCCTTGACAAACACTAGCCTAGCAAAGCAGAGCAAAGAAGGCAAGCAAATGAGCAGTCATGGCAGCAGGTGTGACAAATGAGCACAGAGGAGGTGGGTCTGCGTAGTGTGTCCTGATGCCCTCTTAAACTCCAGTCTAGTGAATCAGGAACTTGAGTGGGCTGGCTTGGCAGTCCTGGTGGGACTTGGGGGCCTAACGTTCGACTGCTCATAAAATGGAGACTGAAGCCACATCTGGAAACTGGAGCCAGAAGTGCAACAGCAGCTCCCCAAGAAGTTTATGAATCATGCCCATGAGTGCCTGAAATCATTTTAGATAGGTGTTTAGTGCTGTTGCGCTAACGTTTCACCGAGACCAGTCGCTCACCCTGCTTTCCCTGGTTAACTGCTGATTCATTGCCTGACTGCTGAGGGTGGCTCAAACCAAATGTGTAAACCTGCCTGCAAGTAAACTAAATTATCTGGATACATGAGTAAGCTGAGTGATTGTGCCTTTACTAGCTGCTCACATGGGAACCTAAAAGCCCAACAGGAGGTTAGGAGGAACTATTCAATACAAGTTTAAGTTCAGGCTGGATCCAACCTAGCATTTCCAAACTTCAACTATGAACCTCTGTCATTTATTGAAATGAGAACAAAGTTTTGTAGGGAACTATAATTTTATCCTGGACTTTCTTTTCCTCTTCCTATTTGGGCTAACTGGGTCTGCTAATGGTAAGAATATTGTCTCCTGTTTGCTGCCATGTAATGTGTGCCCCTTCTATTGCACATTTGATCTGATACCTTTAAAACAACGTACTATTATGCACTATGTCACAGATGGCCTCAAAAATACACCAACTCTCAAAGACAGGTCAATGGTTTTATTTTTAGGTTAGTAAAGGTGCTCACAAAGGGCATCCCTCTCTTGTCTAGTGTGGGCTGTTTCATCCCTAGCCTATGCCTCGCACAACTCCAGGTTTCAATCTAGAAATCGGTAGCTCCTACTATCTAAAAAGATGTCTGACTGGTTGTGATGGCCTAAATGCAAATGCCTCCTTTCTCAAATTCCATCTGGAAATAATCTAGGTTGTCCCTATTCTGGGTTTCCCAATGCATTGAAACATAAGAAGTGGTGCCTTCCAGATACTCGGGTCCTATTTGGTCCTTTCCTTTCACATCCTTGCATTCTTTTCCCTATTTCGATACGTTTCTCTCCCTTTACTGCTTCAACTCTCCTCCTTATGTAAAAAGGTGCAAATTAGAGTAAAGCTGTGAGCCCCTTAGTTCTCCCGCCTTGAATTTAAACCAAGAATGAGACACCTTCACAGAATAACAGTTACATAGATACATTTATTTAGCATCAACAAAGCAGTCAAACAGAGAGAGGTGATAACATATGCTTCGCTAGTGTTCTCTGCCTTACTTACAATCTTTTGCCCTTAAATACTATTTTCTCAGCTGCGCTAGCATGACACGTAAATAACACAGGGTCCTTGAAAGGTAAATTACGGACAAGGTGAACAGAACGTTTGGTGAGTAATTATAGTGAAATACAAATAGACATGCAAGGGGAGGCTTAACATGTTTTCCTTTCTGTCCTTAGCCTCAGCTCAGGGGTGGGGGGGGCACCACCTGCTAGTATTTGTACATGCCATTTTGACCGCAAGCTGTTTCCTAGCTTGAGAGCAGTGCATGTAACTTAACACCCACAGAGAGGTCATTTGGAAAGCTGTTTGTGGACCACAGCAAAATTGTTGTGCAACATTTGATCTGAGAAAAGAGAAAGAACTGGTGTTCATTTAGTGTATATTTCCAAACATGTCCCTTTGAACATCAGTTCTACTATATGTGGTATCTTATAAACACGAGTTCCGATATACAGGTTGGGGAGGGAAAGGAGATTCGGAACTAATGTAAATAGGAATTCTTTCTTGTATTGCAACAACTTGCATTATCAATGCAACATTAACCGATACAGATGAAACAAGAAAAAAGGAGTAAACACATCTGACAAATGGAACCTATCGTTTGGGAGAGTAACAAAAGCGCAGGCCCCTTTGCGAAGCACTTTCTGTTGTAACTGAGAATACAAAGATGAGGAGGAAGAACAGGAAGCATAGCATATGTTAGCTATACTCTGGGCTATTCCTTTAAATATAGTTATATATCATATTCAGTAATATAACTTTGTTAAAGGGACGTTATGGTTAAGTTGCGCTACTAAAAACCTATGAAATTCAGTGAAAAAACTTTGTTAAAGGGACGTTATGGTTCAAAGTAAAACCGAAAAACCCCTGAAATTCGCTAGTTATGGTAAGCTAAGCAACCATAACTCGCGCCACCACCGTGCATTGCTAAGACTAACACCCAGGACATCAAAGATGACATCACAAATGTCATTGATGACATCACTGATGACATCACATGTTCATTTACCTTTCATGAAATGTCTGTACAAGGGATTCTTATTGTAATGTTAATAAAAAAAGTGGCAAGGATCAATGGAATAAATATCATAAGGTACGTAGTGCATTAAGTAATGCATTAATCCAAACAGCAGTGTATTATGAGGTTTTTTCCAATATACTAAGGTACACATATAGTAACATAGGCATAGTGTGCAGCAGACATGATGAAGATGCAATATTAATAATCTTGCCATGTTAAATAATAAAATCATAAATGCTGTCTTATTAGAGTCTTGCATACTGTGAAACATTTAATAAGTACTGAATCAAACCCACTTATTACATTATTGCATTACTGCACACAAAACACAAACACACAACAACACATACAAATGGAGCGCATACAGGGAAAGTGAAGTAAACAAAAAAACAGCAGTATTACCCGACAATATTCATAACCTAGCTGATTATGTTCATGCACAGAAATGATTGCTCTGCTTCAAAGCTACTACTTCCCTATGTATAACTATCACATATTGTGACTAAACCCTAAGGAAAGTAGTGTAAGTGCAATGTGAACAAATATGAGCATATCCAGGGAAAGTACAGTAATAAAAAAACAACAGAACTTTAAGACAGTGTGGATAACCTTACTAATCATCTTCATACATAGAAAGCATTGCTGTCTTCCGAGTCTGTATTTTCCCCTTTGTATATGTTTCATATGCTTTGAGTGGACCCTAAGTGAATTACTGTAAGAACATATTTGAAGTATAAGTCTACAAATATAGTACTTAGATCCTGACTGTTACTGGCCTAGATATATCAGTAAAGGAAAAAAGAGCGAGCCAGACATGTGATGTCATCAGTGATGTCATCAATGACATTTGTGATGTCATCTTTGATGTCCTGGGTGTTAGTCTTAGCAATGCACGGTGGTGGCGCAAGTTATGGTTACTTAGCTTACCATAACTAGCGAATTTCAGGGGTTTTTCGGTTTTACTTTGAGCCATAACGTCCCTTTAACAACATTTTTTTTTTACTGAATTTCATAGGTTTTAAGTAGCACAACTTAACCATAACGTCCCTTTAACAAAGTTTTTTTACTGAATTTCATAGGTTTTTAGTAGCGCAACTTAACCATAATGTCTATGAACATCTGACTTCATTGCACACCTTCCGGAGAATGCCACATGGCCATATGCTGGCGCACAGGATGATGACATGTCCGAGAATGCGTACTCACTTCACAATAAGATCTGTGCTTCGTGGATAGTTCGGAACTACATTTTCTACTAATGTAGGAACTTTCAACTTCAACATTTCACTTGCACAGCTCCAACATCTATTCCTACTAGTACACAGTACATACTTTTACCAAAACTGCTATTTATCTTAAAATGACATCAGCTAAGGCCATCCCTCCTCTCCAAGAGACACCACCACTACTGTAATCAAGCAGCATGAGACACACTGCCCCCTAGGCTGGCCAACTCTTTGATAGTCTGTCGCGGGACACCTGGCCACAAGGCGGTGATGACGTCACTTCATTCACGTTTGGCCCGCCTCTTTTTGATATTTTTTTTTTTAATGGCTCTTAATTTCTGGCTTAATTTAAATACAAATGCTTTGTCCTGGAGAGGTGATGGTCACATTTTTTAACTGCAAACATGACCATCACGACCCCAGGAATAAAGCATTACAATTTGAATTAAGGCAGGTGTCCGAGCGTTACAGCTCGACCTGTAGGCTCAAAAGGAGCCGGGTGTCATGATGCCCGCTCCCGGGGAGCCGGTTCAAGCCCTGCGTCCCCGAAAGCGGACATCCAGTCCCCAAGGAAGGACCCAGCAACCCCATGTAGGGGCCCTTTGGACAGTGTCCTGGCGCCTATGGCGCCAGGCTCATAAAAGACATCAGTCCTGGCGCCATAGGCGCCAGGCTCATTATGGAAGTGCTTGGGTGCACTTACCTGATGCAGACCATGCTGCAGGATCCTGGCCTCCTTGAGGCCTGAAAGGAACTACTTTACCTGTGGGACTAATTTACCATCCGGGCGTGGTCGGGGAAGGACACATACCTGATTGGAGGAAGGATACATACCTGGAACTTCTTCCAAGGCTATTTAAACCCCACCCGAACAGCCACACGTGCTTCACGTTGTTCTGCATCTAGCAGCTGGACGCTCACCGTGTCTGCTCCTGCATCCTGACTTCTGCCACGCCTGCCAGCATCCTGGATCACCTGCAAAGGAAGAGAAGAAGAGAACAGAAGAAGGAAAAGTCCTTACCTGCTAAATCCGCATCCCGGAGACATCTCGCCGACAATCCTGAAAAGGAAGACTTTTATTTAAAAGCTCATCGCGTCGATCGCTGCAGCGCCGCATTCCACTCACCTTTACAGGGCGCCTCCATGTTCAGCAGCGATCATCCGGATTCGCAGTCACGCCCCAGCGCCTAGGGAGAAAAAGACCAGAACAACAGGTGAGATAGAGAAGGGAATAAGGAAAGCTAAATCTCCATGTTAAGACTTACCTGTTGATTCATTCCCTCTTCATTTCGGGTCCGCGCCGCATCCTGGCATTTTCGGACCCCAGCCCCTAAGGGGAAAAAAGAGACATTAGCGTTAATGAGTGAATGAAAAGACATTACCAAAAAAACGCTCATTAAAGACTTACCTGATTTCTACAAGGATTTCACCTCTCATCTCGGGTCGGTGCCTGTTCCCCAGCATTCCGTAACCCGGCCCCTATGGGGAAAAAGACACTAGCATTAGTACATTAATGCATGGACACAAGGGGAACCTCTTATCAAAAAACTTACCTGGAAGCCAAGCAAGTTTGGTTCTCACCAATCCGAAAATCCAGTGAAGTAACTGGATACCAACGCGCCCCTGCATCAGAAGCAGGATGGAGAGCTCGTCCTTCCAGACCCTAAGGTGAGACGCTACGAGGAATCACAGAAGGGTTTCGAGGAGGGTGAGAGGGGAAAGTGGGAGGCTGATTGCATTACCCCGCAGACAGTTAATCCCCTATTTTCGCCTACAGAAGGATACTTCTGCGAGCCAGACAAGCCAGATTTGGGGGCCCGGTCCAGTCCATCTTCCGAACCCTGCGCATCACCTTAGAAGAGGTCACAGCAGCGCGAACCAGGCCAGCGCCTCCGTGGGAGTGAGGTGAGCGTTACAGAATGCAAAGCCTTCCTACAAATTCCCACCCAGGTGCTATGGAAAGTTCTGAGACTGATCAGTTGGCCCAATTACTGGGGGAATTACGGGCCGAAGTACATGCCGCTCGTCAAGAGACTAATGCCCTCAGGAGGGAATTAATAATACCAAAGGAAAGAACTGATGACCTGGCCAGACAGCTTTTGCAAGGTCAAGCTGGGCAAACTCCTCTACCCGGTTCCGGAGGGAACCCCGCTCCTGTGGTTTCCAGTAACCCTGTGCAGATTAATCTACCTGGAAACATGCCGCTGGCCCCACCCGAACGCTTTGCTGGGGACCCCAAACGATTCGCCGTATTCATGAATCAGTGTCGTTTGCACTTCCTATGCAGACCTGGGGCCTTCCCTAATGATCAGACCAAGGTAGCCTTTGTATTGTCATATCTCAGCGGCTGCGCTGCCGATTGGTCAGTTCCACTAGTTACTCAAGATGACCCGATTCTCCATGATTTTCAAAGGTTTCAAGCAAGCATGGAAAGATTATTTGCTCGACACTCTCAGGGGCAGGCTCTGGATGACGAACTTCTATCCCTGCGACAGGGCAATCAGGACCTCCTATCCTATATTGCAACCTTTAATAGACTAATTGTGGAAACGGGTTGGCCAGAGGATAAAAGAGTCACGTTGTTTTATCGAGGCCTACGCGGAGAACTTAAAGATGTCTTGGCCCAAGTTGTAAATCCGCCCCAAGAATGCACAGAGTATATAGACTTAGTGGTCCAATTGGATCACAGACTTCAAAACAGAAAAGCAGATCGGTCCAGGTTTGAGACCCGGGTGTTGGTCAATACCCATGCTAATCCCAAGGGAGTTGATGTCTCTGAGCCTATGCAAATTGGAGGGGTTAAAGGACCCTTAACTCAAAAGGAACGTGAAAGGAGGCGGCAGTTAAAATGATGTCTTTATTGTGGGAATTCTGGACACTTTCTACGAGATTGTCCGGCAAAACCGCCCCAAAAGGCGGTAGGAGCCGCTGATAAAAACCATGAAGACTCTGTTTCGGGAAACGACTCTGCCCGACAAGTGTAGGGGTCCGCTTGCCGAGCTTGAAAACTAACTCTCAGACCTCGCATTTCATTGTGCCAATGGTTCTCGTAGATCCAGAACAGCCTAAGCGGTTGCATGCAATAAAGGCATACATCGATAGTGGGGCTATTGGAAACTATGTGGATCGTGAATTGGTCTCTTGGATTAACCTCCCTCTCCGTCCTAAAACCAGCAAAGATGTCATCACCACAGTCGATGGAACTGAAATTGCCTCTGGACCGGTAACACATTCCACTACTGAGGTGACTCTTATTGGTCCCGGCTGCCATCGGGAGGGTGTTGTGTTTGATGTAATCAAGGCTCCACAGTTTCAGGTTATTCTTGGAATCCCTTGGTTAGAGACACATAATACTTGAATTGATTGGCGAGCTAAGAGAATAACCTTCCCGGATTGTACACAAACCTGCTACCTAGAAAACCTGAAGATTAATCTAGCATCTGTAACCCCTGCCTCCATGCAACTACCTATGGAATACCAAGACTTTCAGGACGTCTTCCAAAAGGAACAGGCCAACACGTTACCTCCTCACAGATCGTACGATTGCCAAATCGTTCTGGTGCCCGGTGCACAACCCCCTTGTAGCAGGATTTATGCCCTTACCGAACCTGAGAATCTGCATTTGAGACAATATTTGGATCAATACCTAGCTAATGGTTTTATTTGCCCGTCAAAGTCCCCGGCATCCTCGGCTTTGTTCTTCGTGCCCAAAAAAGAAGGCGACCTTAGAACTTGTATCGATTACCGCGCATTGAAACAGATAACGGTTAAAAACCGTTATCCTCTGCCTCTGATCCCTGAACTCCTTGACCAGGTGAAGGACGCTTGCATATACACCAAGTTAGATCTCCGGGGGGCTTATCATCTGGTACGAGTTAAAGAAGGCGACGAATGGAAAACTGCCTTCCGTATTAAATACGGATTATTCGAGTACCTGGTGATGCCTTTCGGATTGTGTAACGCGCCGGCTGCCTTCCAATACTTCATGAATGATGTCCTTTGGGAACTCATCGATGTTTGTGTTGTCGTATATATCGATGACATTCTGGTGTACTCCTCTTCGGAATCTGATCACAGAAAACACGTCAGGGCAGTACTTGAAAAACTGCGCCAACACAAACTTTTTGCAAAATTGGAGAAATGTGTTTTCCATACCACAGAAGTCGAGTTTCTAGGTTTCATCCTGACACCCAAAGGAGTCCGAATGGATTCAAGAAAAGTGGATGCCATCCTCAAATGGCCATCGCCTAGCTCTGTAAAAGGGGTTCAAAGCATGCTTGGCTTTGCCAATTTCTATCGTAGGTTTATCCCGGAATTTTCATGCGTGGTACAACCCATTACTGCACTCTTGAGGAAAAATAAACGTTTTGAATGGTCTGAAGAAGCCGAGCAGGCCTTTCAGGATTTAAAAGCTAAATTTACCTCCGCACCTATATTGAACACCCGCGTCCAGATCTCCCTTATGTCGTCGAGACTGACGCATCCAGCCTAGCCATGGGAGCTGTCCTGTCCCAAAGTGATCCTGAAACCAACCAACTGCATCTCGTAGCATTTTGGTCCAGAAAATTCTCGGCGCCCAAGGTTAATTATGCAATCACGGACAAAGAACTGTTAGCCATTAAGTCCGCTTTTAAAGCCTGGCGGCATTATCTGCTTGGCGCTCGACATACCATCACAGTGATCACTGATCACCGGAATTTACAGTATTTGAAAACCGCCAAGGCTCAGTCATCACGCCAGCTCCGATGGGCTTTGTTTTTCGCAGAATTTGATTTCATGATTACCTATCGACCTGGCTGCAAGAATGGCAAAGCAGACGCCTTATCCCGAATTGGAATGGGAGAATCTGATACAAACTCAGAACCAGTACCAATAATTCCCGAACAGAGGATTCTAGGCATGACTTTGTTACAGACGCTTGAAGACATTCAAGCCAGAGTGAAACAACTCCTGGACCCTACAACCTTACAGGATTGGATACAAAAGGGATCAGACTTTACCATAGATAATGGTTTACCTTATTTCCAAGGACGCTTATTCCTGCCACATAAGGAATTACACGAACTAGTTATTTCCGATTATCATGATGCATTAATAGAGGAACACCCCGGTATTGCCAAGACGGAGGAAAAGGTGAAACGACAATTTTGGTGGCCCTCTTGGCGAAAAGATGTTAAATCTTTTGTGATGTCCTGTGGTGTTTGCGCCCAAAATAAAAGTCAAAAGAAAAGACCAGCCGGTCTCTTTCAACCTCTAGACATACCGCCAGCACCCTGGCACACCCTATCAATGGATTTTATTACGGACCTGCCTCCTTTTTCGGGGTACAATACTATTCTGGTAATTGTGGATTTATTTTCCAAAATGGCCCACTTTATTCCTTTGAAAGGTTTACCTTCAGCTTCTGTCCTAGCCAAAATGCTGTCTTATTAGAGTCTTGCATACTGTGAAACATTTAATAAGTACTGAATCAAACCCACTTATTACATTATTGCATTACTGCACACAAAACACAAACACACAACAACACATACAAATGGAGCGCATACAGGGAAAGTGAAGTAAACAAAAAAACAGCAGTATTACCCGACAATATTCATAACCTAGCTGATTATGTTCATGCACAGAAATGATTGCTCTGCTTCAAAGCTACTACTTCCCTATGTATAACTATCACATATTGTGACTAAACCCTAAGGAAAGTAGTGTAAGTGCAATGTGAACAAATATGAGCATATCCAGGGAAAGTACAGTAATAAAAAAACAACAGAACTTTAAGACAGTGTGGATAACCTTACTAATCATCTTCATACATAGAAAGCATTGCTGTCTTCCGAGTCTGTATTTTCCCCTTTGTATATGTTTCATATGCTTTGAGTGGACCCTAAGTGAATTACTGTAAGAACATATTTGAAGTATAAGTCTACAAATATAGTACTTAGATCCTGACTGTTACTGGCCTAGATATATCAGTAAAGGAAAAAAGAGCGAGCCAGACATGTGATGTCATCAGTGATGTCATCAATGACATTTGTGATGTCATCTTTGATGTCCTGGGTGTTAGTCTTAGCAATGCACGGTGGTGGCGCAAGTTATGGTTACTTAGCTTACCATAACTAGCGAATTTCAGGGGTTTTTCGGTTTTACTTTGAGCCATAACGTCCCTTTAACAACATTTTTTTTTTACTGAATTTCATAGGTTTTAAGTAGCACAACTTAACCATAACGTCCCTTTAACAAAGTTTTTTTACTGAATTTCATAGGTTTTTAGTAGCGCAACTTAACCATAATGTCTATGAACATCTGACTTCATTGCACACCTTCCGGAGAATGCCACATGGCCATATGCTGGCGCACAGGATGATGACATGTCCGAGAATGCGTACTCACTTCACAATAAGATCTGTGCTTCGTGGATAGTTCGGAACTACATTTTCTACTAATGTAGGAACTTTCAACTTCAACATTTCACTTGCACAGCTCCAACATCTATTCCTACTAGTACACAGTACATACTTTTACCAAAACTGCTATTTATCTTAAAATGACATCAGCTAAGGCCATCCCTCCTCTCCAAGAGACACCACCACTACTGTAATCAAGCAGCATGAGACACACTGCCCCCTAGGCTGGCCAACTCTTTGATAGTCTGTCGCGGGACACCTGGCCACAAGGCGGTGATGACGTCACTTCATTCACGTTTGGCCCGCCTCTTTTTGATTTTTTTTTTTTTAATGGCTCTTAATTTCTGGCTTAATTTAAATACAAATGCTTTGTCCTGGAGAGGTGATGGTCACATTTTTTAACTGCAAACATGACCATCACGACCCCAGGAATAAAGCATTACAATTTGAATTAAGGCAGGTGTCCGAGCGTTACAGCTCGACCTGTAGGCTCAAAAGGAGCCGGGTGTCATGATGCCCGCTCCCGGGGAGCCGGTTCAAGCCCTGCGTCCCCGAAAGCGGACATCCAGTCCCCAAGGAAGGACCCAGCAACCCCATGTAGGGGCCCTTTGGACAGTGTCCTGGCGCCTATGGCGCCAGGCTCATAAAAGACATCAGTCCTGGCGCCATAGGCGCCAGGCTCATTATGGAAGTGCTTGGGTGCACTTACCTGATGCAGACCATGCTGCAGGATCCTGGCCTCCTTGAGGCCTGAAAGGAACTACTTTACCTGTGGGACTAATTTACCATCCGGGCGTGGTCGGGGAAGGACACATACCTGATTGGAGGAAGGATACATACCTGGAACTTCTTCCAAGGCTATTTAAACCCCACCCGAACAGCCACACGTGCTTCACGTTGTTCTGCATCTAGCAGCTGGACGCTCACCGTGTCTGCTCCTGCATCCTGACTTCTGCCACGCCTGCCAGCATCCTGGATCACCTGCAAAGGAAGAGAAGAAGAGAACAGAAGAAGGAAAAGTCCTTACCTGCTAAATCCGCATCCCGGAGACATCTCGCCGACAATCCTGAAAAGGAAGACTTTTATTTAAAAGCTCATCGCGTCGATCGCTGCAGCGCCGCATTCCACTCACCTTTACAGGGCGCCTCCATGTTCAGCAGCGATCATCCGGATTCGCAGTCACGCCCCAGCGCCTAGGGAGAAAAAGACCAGAACAACAGGTGAGATAGAGAAGGGAATAAGGAAAGCTAAATCTCCATGTTAAGACTTACCTGTTGATTCATTCCCTCTTCATTTCGGGTCCGCGCCGCATCCTGGCATTTTCGGACCCCAGCCCCTAAGGGGAAAAAAGAGACATTAGCGTTAATGAGTGAATGAAAAGACATTACCAAAAAAACGCTCATTAAAGACTTACCTGATTTCTACAAGGATTTCACCTCTCATCTCGGGTCGGTGCCTGTTCCCCAGCATTCCGTAACCCGGCCCCTATGGGGAAAAAGACACTAGCATTAGTACATTAATGCATGGACACAAGGGGAACCTCTTATCAAAAAACTTACCTGGAAGCCAAGCAAGTTTGGTTCTCACCAATCCGAAAATCCAGTGAAGTAACTGGATACCAACGCGCCCCTGCATCAGAAGCAGGATGGAGAGCTCGTCCTTCCAGACCCTAAGGTGAGACGCTACGAGGAATCACAGAAGGGTTTCGAGGAGGGTGAGAGGGGAAAGTGGGAGGCTGATTGCATTACCCCGCAGACAGTTAATCCCCTATTTTCGCCTACAGAAGGATACTTCTGCGAGCCAGACAAGCCAGATTTGGGGGCCCGGTCCAGTCCATCTTCCGAACCCTGCGCATCACCTTAGAAGAGGTCACAGCAGCGCGAACCAGGCCAGCGCCTCCGTGGGAGTGAGGTGAGCGTTACAGAATGCAAAGCCTTCCTACAAATTCCCACCCAGGTGCTATGGAAAGTTCTGAGACTGATCAGTTGGCCCAATTACTGGGGGAATTACGGGCCGAAGTACATGCCGCTCGTCAAGAGACTAATGCCCTCAGGAGGGAATTAATAATACCAAAGGAAAGAACTGATGACCTGGCCAGACAGCTTTTGCAAGGTCAAGCTGGGCAAACTCCTCTACCCGGTTCCGGAGGGAACCCCGCTCCTGTGGTTTCCAGTAACCCTGTGCAGATTAATCTACCTGGAAACATGCCGCTGGCCCCACCCGAACGCTTTGCTGGGGACCCCAAACGATTCGCCGTATTCATGAATCAGTGTCGTTTGCACTTCCTATGCAGACCTGGGGCCTTCCCTAATGATCAGACCAAGGTAGCCTTTGTATTGTCATATCTCAGCGGCTGCGCTGCCGATTGGTCAGTTCCACTAGTTACTCAAGATGACCCGATTCTCCATGATTTTCAAAGGTTTCAAGCAAGCATGGAAAGATTATTTGCTCGACACTCTCAGGGGCAGGCTCTGGATGACTAACTTCTATCCCTGCGACAGGGCAATCAGGACCTCCTATCCTATATTGCAACCTTTAATAGACTAATTGTGGAAACGGGTTGGCCAGAGGATAAAAGAGTCACGTTGTTTTATCGAGGCCTACGCGGAGAACTTAAAGATGTCTTGGCCCAAGTTGTAAATCCGCCCCAAGAATGCACAGAGTATATAGACTTAGTGGTCCAATTGGATCACAGACTTCAAAACAGAAAAGCAGATCGGTCCAGGTTTGAGACCCGGGTGTTGGTCAATACCCATGCTAATCCCAAGGGAGTTGATGTCTCTGAGCCTATGCAAATTGGAGGGGTTAAAGGACCCTTAACTCAAAAGGAACGTGAAAGGAGGCGGCAGTTAAAATGATGTCTTTATTGTGGGAATTCTGGACACTTTCTACGAGATTGTCCGGCAAAACCGCCCCAAAAGGCGGTAGGAGCCGCTGATAAAAACCATGAAGACTCTGTTTCGGGAAACGACTCTGCCCGACAAGTGTAGGGGTCCGCTTGCCGAGCTTGAAAACTAACTCTCAGACCTCGCATTTCATTGTGCCAATGGTTCTCGTAGATCCAGAACAGCCTAAGCGGTTGCATGCAATAAAGGCATACATCGATAGTGGGGCTATTGGAAACTATGTGGATCGTGAATTGGTCTCTTGGATTAACCTCCCTCTCCGTCCTAAAACCAGCAAAGATGTCATCACCACAGTCGATGGAACTGAAATTGCCTCTGGACCGGTAACACATTCCACTACTGAGGTGACTCTTATTGGTCCCGGCTGCCATCGGGAGGGTGTTGTGTTTGATGTAATCAAGGCTCCACAGTTTCAGGTTATTCTTGGAATCCCTTGGTTAGAGACACATAATACTTGAATTGATTGGCGAGCTAAGAGAATAACCTTCCCGGATTGTACACAAACCTGCTACCTAGAAAACCTGAAGATTAATCTAGCATCTGTAACCCCTGCCTCCATGCAACTACCTATGGAATACCAAGACTTTCAGGACGTCTTCCAAAAGGAACAGGCCAACACGTTACCTCCTCACAGATCGTACGATTGCCAAATCGTTCTGGTGCCCGGTGCACAACCCCCTTGTAGCAGGATTTATGCCCTTACCGAACCTGAGAATCTGCATTTGAGACAATATTTGGATCAATACCTAGCTAATGGTTTTATTTGCCCGTCAAAGTCCCCGGCATCCTCGGCTTTGTTCTTCGTGCCCAAAAAAGAAGGCGACCTTAGAACTTGTATCGATTACCGCGCATTGAAACAGATAACGGTTAAAAACCGTTATCCTCTGCCTCTGATCCCTGAACTCCTTGACCAGGTGAAGGACGCTTGCATATACACCAAGTTAGATCTCCGGGGGGCTTATCATCTGGTACGAGTTAAAGAAGGCGACGAATGGAAAACTGCCTTCCGTATTAAATACGGATTATTCGAGTACCTGGTGATGCCTTTCGGATTGTGTAACGCGCCGGCTGCCTTCCAATACTTCATGAATGATGTCCTTTGGGAACTCATCGATGTTTGTGTTGTCGTATATATCGATGACATTCTGGTGTACTCCTCTTCGGAATCTGATCACAGAAAACACGTCAGGGCAGTACTTGAAAAACTGCGCCAACACAAACTTTTTGCAAAATTGGAGAAATGTGTTTTCCATACCACAGAAGTCGAGTTTCTAGGTTTCATCCTGACACCCAAAGGAGTCCGAATGGATTCAAGAAAAGTGGATGCCATCCTCAAATGGCCATCGCCTAGCTCTGTAAAAGGGGTTCAAAGCATGCTTGGCTTTGCCAATTTCTATCGTAGGTTTATCCCGGAATTTTCATGCGTGGTACAACCCATTACTGCACTCTTGAGGAAAAATAAACGTTTTGAATGGTCTGAAGAAGCCGAGCAGGCCTTTCAGGATTTAAAAGCTAAATTTACCTCCGCACCTATATTGAACACCCGCGTCCAGATCTCCCTTATGTCGTCGAGACTGACGCATCCAGCCTAGCCATGGGAGCTGTCCTGTCCCAAAGTGATCCTGAAACCAACCAACTGCATCTCGTAGCATTTTGGTCCAGAAAATTCTCGGCGCCCAAGGTTAATTATGCAATCACGGACAAAGAACTGTTAGCCATTAAGTCCGCTTTTAAAGCCTGGCGGCATTATCTGCTTGGCGCTCGACATACCATCACAGTGATCACTGATCACCGGAATTTACAGTATTTGAAAACCGCCAAGGCTCAGTCATCACGCCAGCTCCGATGGGCTTTGTTTTTCGCAGAATTTGATTTCATGATTACCTATCGACCTGGCTGCAAGAATGGCAAAGCAGACGCCTTATCCCGAATTGGAATGGGAGAATCTGATACAAACTCAGAACCAGTACCAATAATTCCCGAACAGAGGATTCTAGGCATGACTTTGTTACAGACGCTTGAAGACATTCAAGCCAGAGTGAAACAACTCCTGGACCCTACAACCTTACAGGATTGGATACAAAAGGGATCAGACTTTACCATAGATAATGGTTTACCTTATTTCCAAGGACGCTTATTCCTGCCACATAAGGAATTACACGAACTAGTTATTTCCGATTATCATGATGCATTAATAGAGGAACACCCCGGTATTGCCAAGACAGAGGAAAAGGTGAAACGACAATTTTGGTGGCCCTCTTGGCGAAAAGATGTTAAATCTTTTGTGATGTCCTGTGGTGTTTGCGCCCAAAATAAAAGTCAAAAGAAAAGACCAGCCGGTCTCTTTCAACCTCTAGACATACCGCCAGCACCCTGGCACACCCTATCAATGGATTTTATTACGGACCTGCCTCCTTTTTCGGGGTACAATACTATTCTGGTAATTGTGGATTTATTTTCCAAAATGGCCCACTTTATTCCTTTGAAAGGTTTACCTTCAGCTTCTGTCCTAGCCAAAGAATTCCTCGAAAATATTGTTCGGCTACATGGATTCCCATCTATACTAATCTCTGACCGGGGAAGACAATTCATTTCCCACTTCTGGCGCAAATGTTGTCAAAAGGCGCAGATCGACGTAAGATTATCGACCAGTCACCACCCTCAGACCGATGGTCAGACCGAGAGGACAAATCAGACCCTTGAGCAATACTTACGGTGTATGTTACAGCAATCTGAAAGCAACTGGAAAGACATTCTTTGGATAGCCGAATACGCATATAATAATTCGGTACACTCTGGAACTGGCCACAGTCCTTTTTATACTTTGTTTGGGCATCACCCTCGAACCTCAAACCTTGACTCACCTCAGAACCTCGGAATGCCTGCAGTAGAACATCTGCATTCTACAATTACCCAAGCCTTCAAAGAGGCAACTACGCATTTACAACAAGCCAAGAGAAAATACAAGGAGAATGCTGATCTACATCGGAGTGAAGCACCTCCGTATCAGATTGGGGATCAAGTGTGGTTAGCTACCAGACATTTACCACTCAAAGGGCCTCGAACTTTTAACCCAAAATATCTGGGACCTTATTCTATTACGGCAATAATTAACCCAGTGGCTGTTAAACTTGATTTACCAGCTAGTATGCGAATTCACCCTGGTTTTCATGTGTCACTTTTGAAACCAGTGGTATCCGGAACCCAACTACTCAAACCTCCAGAACCTAATCTAATAGATGGGGAGCCCGAATTCGAAGTGAAGAACATTTTAGACTCAAAAATGTTTAGGTCAAAACTGTTCTACCTAAATGATTGGAAGGGGTACGGACCTCAGGAGAGGTCGTGGGAACCCAGCGACCATGTGCATACACATCGATTAGTCAGGAAATTCCACCGACTCTTCCCAGACAAACCAAAACCCCCGGAGGGAACAACCTTCGGAGGGGCCTTGGGGGGGGAGTGCTGTCATGATGCCCGCTCCCGGGGAGCCGGTTCAAGCCCTGCGTCCCCGAAAGCAGACATCCAGTCCCCAAGGAAGGACCCAGCAACCCCATATAGGGGCCCTTTGGACAGTGTCCTGGCGCCTATGGCGCCAGGCTCATAAAAGACATCAGTCCTGGCGCCATAGGCGCCAGGCTCATTATGGAAGTGCTTGGGTACACTTACCTGATGCAGACCATGCTGCAGGATCCCGGCCTCCTTGAGGCCTGAAAAGAACTACTTTACCTGTGGGACTAATTTACCATCTGGGCGTGGTCGGGGAAGGACACATACCTGATTGGAGGAAGGATACATACCTGGAACTTCTTCCAAGGCTATTTAAACCCCACCCGAACAGCCACACATGCTTCGCGTTGTTCTGCATCTAGCAGCTGGACGCTCACCGTGTCTGCTCCTGCATCCTGACTTCTGCCATGCCTGCCAGCATCCTGGATCACCTGCAAAGGAAGAGAAGAAGAGAACAGAAGAAGGAAAAGTCCTTACCTGCTAAATCCGCATCCCGGAGACATCTTGCCGACAATCCTGAAAAGGAAGACTTTTATTTAAAAGCTCATCGCGTCGATCGCTGCAGCGCCGCATTCCACTCACCTTTACAGGGCGCCTCCATGTTCAGCAGCGATCATCCGGATTCGCAGTCACGCCCCAGCACCTAGGGAGAAAAAGACCAGAACAAAAGGTGAGAGAGAGAAGGGAATAAGGAAAGCTAAATCTCCATGTTAAGACTTACCTGTTGATTCATTCCCTCTTCATTTCGGGTCCGCGCCGCATCCTGGCATTTCCGGACCCTGGCCCCTAAGGGGAAAAAAGAGACATTAGCGTTAATGAGCGAATGAAAAGACATTACCAAAAAATCGCTCATTAAATACTTACCTGATTTCTACAAGGATTTCACATCTCATCTCGGGTCGGTGCCTGTTCCCCGGCATTCCGTACCCCGGCCCCTATGGGGAAAAAGACACTAGCATTAGTACATTAATGCATGGACACAAGGGGAACCTCTTATCAAAAAACTTACCTGGAAGCCAAGCAAGTTTGGTTCTCACCAATCCGAAAATCCAGTGAAGTAACTGGATTACCAACGCGCCCCTGCATCAGAAGCAGGATGGAGAGCTCGTCCTTCCAGACCCTAAGGTGAGACGCTACGAGGAATCACAGAAGGGTTTCGAGGAGGGTGAGAGGGGAAAGTGGGAGGCTGATTGCATTACCCCGCAGACAGTTAATCCCCTATTTTCGCCTACAGAAGGATACTTCTGCAAACCAGACAAGCCAGATTTGGGGGCCCGGTCCAGTCCGTCTTCTGAACCCTACGCATCACCTTAGAAGAGGTCACAGCAGTGCAAACCAGGCCAGCGCCTCCGTAGGAGTCAGGTGAGCGTTACACCAGGCCTGCAGAGGTGCCCAGAGAAAGAAAGCAGAAGGCGGCAGCGCCGTGCTGTGCAGATGGCCACTTCAGTTTGCAGAGTGGCTGTGCTGGAGGTAGGGTGTCCGACGCAAGTCGAGACAACCTACGTCACGCACAACATTTCCCCCTTTTCCATCTGCCCCTCCATATTAGTGTTTGGTGCCTCTTCCCTCATTTCCGTCCCCACCTTTCCTTCTTAGCTCTCCTGCCAAAAAAATCCATCCAGAAACAAAATAAATGTTCCTTTAGGAACCACCTTTCACAGTTAAAAAATAGAAGTAAAAAAAAAAACGCATATACTCCATCTACTTTGTATTTCTCAGTAAAATACATAGACGCAATAAGATTTTCCAACATTTCCATTTGCATTTTTTGTTATAGTAATGTGAATATTATAGCGTTCATGTGCTGTTCCAGAGACTGGAACAGTGGATAATGGCCCAGTAGCCCCAGTAATCAGCCCAAGCGAGGGTGGATAATGAGGTCTCTGGACCATTACCCCCATTTCAGTCCCTAAAATGGGGGATGAACGCCATTACCAGCCTAGGTTTCCAAAGCGGTAACCCGTGCTACTATAAAATAGGATTTCTCGTCCTATATTGGGACACGGCGTCCCGGTTTAGGAATAAAATCCTTTTCCAAGAAGGCCACCATGGAAAGGGAAAGCGCCAGTTCCATATAGGGCCCATCTTCCCTTTCCATGGCAGCCTCCAAAAGGCAAAACAAATCCTCTAACATAAGCAAATTTTTCTTCCCTTTCAAATCTATCCTAATTGCGAATAACTTAACGACAAAGCCAGTTCCAGGTGGACATGACCACTTTAATACTATGTTTCGTCCCTTCTGGTCATGGCCAGTAGCCACATTGTCCGGATCTGGACCTTAAACCATGACATTCGGGCCACTGCCCATGACTACAGCCTACCCCTCAGGCACTAAAAAAAAAACATGCTTCTCGATCCTTGCCAATGGCCCTTATGCAAATTTGCTGTAAATCCACCCACATTTTATTTTTTCAAAACTGTCAAAATAATACACAAATCAATCGTCATATAAGCTGTGTACAAAATTCTAACAAACTTTGTAAATTCATTCGAAATTACATCTCAAATATTCCAACCATGATCATCACGCCTCACCTCCCCAAACATTATTGCATAAGTTTCACAATTATTGTCCCGAGGGTTTGACCATGTATTTTTGTACATACGTTGATTTATCGCAAACATTTTGTCATCAGCTTACCGCATTTGTCCTCTTTGAGAAACGTACGAAATCTGGCAACAGGGCACGTCCATCTTGTGCTATTGTTAACCATTGCTGCATCGGCCTAAGGCAAACTGGTCAGACGTCACTAAATCATATGCCCCGCCCCTGACCCTCACATAACCAACCCTAGTGAAAATGCACACCTTTCTCGGTGACGTTCCTCTTCAGCGTAGCCAAAGGCGCCCAGAACCACCTACGTCATGTGATGCAGAACCCAAAAATCAACACTCAGCGACTAACAACATACCACGTCACAATTCAAATTATTAAACCGCTCTTTAAAAGAAAACAATAACAGTATACAATTTGTAAACTACATTTATTTCACAATAAACTCTGAGAACATCCGACTGTTCCCATATTCAATCAAATTGCAAATTTGTTTCTTCGCTCGTGATCGTAAATGTTAATTGTGAGATACACGTTCTTCTTTTTCCACACACAAGGTGTTCATTTTTGATGAAGGAACCGCTTGGGTCCCACAGTGAATTCCAGGGCGTCTGCATCAACTTACGCCTAGACCACCATAAAAGATGTTATGTTACTCCTAATCGCTAGTGCAGCATACGGACACATGGGCCCTGGCCGATCATCCCACAAAACAGTCACAGTAATCCACCCGTTCACGACTACGTGCACCTGATGAATGAAGAACCCATCAGTTGGCATCTGGAATCCATGGCAATCGCAGTAAGGCAGCATGTAGCTATTTGGAAAACATAACAGAAAATATGTATCAATACCCGACCTTTATTACACTTTATTGCAATATATGTATTATTTTCTTAATTCGGCATAGAGTTTAAACAAAGGATTAGCACACACTTCAAACAATCTCAAAAAATACAAAAAGAACCTTGAAACTGATACACAATTCCATATAGACATACATGACATTTTAAAGAAATATTAGCGTTGAACCGGGTGAATCTAGTTAAAGTCGACAAACGCCTACATTCTGCACTTCCCACAACCACATAAAAAAGACAACCACACAAAAAATAATACTTGAGTTACATTGCCAAAATTAATTTTCAGAGAATAATAGATTCAAGCTCGTTCCGGTATACAGTCGTCAAAAGCAAACTTACATAATAGTCACCGTCTCCATTGTATTTGCGAAAATCAGTCCGTACTGATCAATCCACTTGCATCAAAGAATCTTCATGTTCCGTACACACTTTTGGAATGCATAACCTTATCAAATGTTCTTTATTACAAACCTCCTCTCACTGACTCTTTACGAAAAAATCCCTTGCTCTCAAGGTCAAAAAACAATTGACCCTTCTACTTTAGGTCCCATGAGTGGGCTGCCTTAGCTCGCAACCAAAAAATCAAAGTTGCTGACCTTCACTCAGAATCTAAATACATTCTCACTTTGCAACAACACGGCTCAACGCACCCATGAGAACTCGTATTGTCATACACGTGCACGGCCGCTGTTTCCATCAAACACTGCAGATGGCTGCCTCAGATGCCATACTCTAGGGGGGCACCAATCTGACTCCAATATTATTTTACATACATTGTAACACAGACACATTACTCCTTCACCAGTAGTTTACGCACAATATATTGAGGAATACCTTCAAATAGGGTGGCCAACTTTGTCACATCCCTTTGCGGGACAAAGGGTGGTGATGAAGTCACGGCGTCATTCACCTGGCACAATGAATGCATTGCACCCGAAGCTACTGACATGACCGGCCTGCAAGCCTGTCACATCAGTAGCTGCAGTTGCAATGCAATACAATAGGACTCTTATTTACAGATTACCTGCCACTTGCCAGCCAATGTTATTCCCATTCACGGGAAATGTATGTATATGACCCCCTCCCCGCTCGGCCCCAACCCCCAGCATGACTAATTGTGACTCCTAACTTACTCGGTTAGATCACAAATTGTGCTCGAACAGAGCAAGTCGGGACAACCCACGTCCCGCAGAGCCACTCGGCAAACTGTGCAAAACAGGCGCCAATTGCGGGACCATCCCGCAAATTACGGGACAGTTGCTCACCCTACCTCTAAATATACCGTATGACTTTCATGACAAAAAAACAGCACTTTTTTGCTTCTTGCTGCCAGATCCCGTCCCATCCTCATCAACCCTCACCTCCCCAGACAGTATTTGATAAGTTTAACAAATCATCCCTCCAGGAGGTCAATAAAGAAATGGTGGAGATGGGTGAAAGAGTGGACATAGTCGAAAGGGGCCTCTCGAATGTCACGGAAGAAACAAACCAAAATAGCCTGCTACTGGACCAGTTGGCGACCGCAACAAATAACTTATAACTCCAGGCGGAGGATTTGGAAAATCGTTCAAGGAGATCCAATATTAGGGTCAAGGGCCTGGCGGAATCGGTACAGGACAAGGATCTGAAAGATACCATGCAAGTCTGCTCCAGCAGCCTGCTAGCAGATGTCCAACGGGAGACGATCGGCTTCGACAGGATACACCGCGTGGGCCCAATGCGCAATGAACCAGGGTCGAGACCCAGAGATGTCTTGTTAGCAATGACATCGTATGGTCTGAAAGAGGAGGTGCTACGCTCGGCAAGAACAAATGGAGCCCTTACGATTAATGGGTCCCGTATACAGTTGTATGAGGACCTGGCCCTGATTACTCTCCACAAATGAAGGCTAATGCAACCTGTTACGAAGGCCCTTGAAACCCAGCAAATCCGTTATAGATGGACGTACCCGTTTGGCCTGTCGTTTACATGGGAAGGAAAACAGAGGAGAATCGGGAATTGCGCAGAGCCCCTGGCGTTGCTGCACCTGGAGGATGAGCAGCCAGAGGCACCTGTGCGCCCATGCCCAAACATGAACGGCCCATCTAGTAAACCATGGGAATGGTCAACGGACCGAAAGCAAAGACGAGGGAGCAGAGGAAGACCCGGAAGCTCACAGCCGGCTCATGACAGGGAACGGAGAGGCCCAAAAGATCCAAACTCGGCCCATCACACGGACAACGAGTAAAGTGTTAACCAAATGTGAGAAAACAGCACGGCTGAATGGAACCACCTGCATGGAGGTAGGAGGTCATAACTCTTGGAAACAGGGTCAGGTAATACAATTCCTGACTATTGTGAACTGGGGAAGGGTCAGAGGCCCTAAGCCCGCAGTGACCAGTGGGGGGCCCCTTGGGAGCCCAGGCCTCATGCACCCCCAGGATTGGGAGGGGGTAGGAGGGTGGGTAAGGGAGGGAACTGGAACGAAAGACTGGAAAGCAGGGAACCAAAAGTCCGGGAAGGAAAAGGAGCCAGCTCCACGAGTGTATGAAACGGAAGCAAGAACAGGCAGAGTAAGCTATAGCGAACGAGAACATAGGGACCCACGGGCAGACAATCTCCACCTAGGGAGTAATGGAAGAAGTGAACATTGTCTCGATTAATGTCCAGTGGTTAAACTCCCCCGCTAAAAGGCGTTCGATTTTAGATAGATTGGAAGCCATGCAATCAAAGATAGCGATCCTACAGGAGACGCATCTGCTCCAGAAAGATGAAAAAAGGATGCGGAGCAGAACATACCCTCTTCAGTTTTTCGCCTCAAGCCAAACAAAAACAAAAGGGGTGGCAATCCTATGTAGCAGAGACTTAGACTTTCGCAAACAACAAACACTGAAGGATCAGGAAGGTAGATACCTGGGGGTGAAGGGTACGGTTAATGGTCAATTGTATACAATACTAGCACTCTACGCCCCCAATGAAAAACAGGACCAGTACATCCCTAAATTACTCCAGAAGGTGGGAGGATGGTGCGAAGGACAAGTGATAATAGGAGGGGATTTTAATTGTGTAATGGACCCATAATTGGACAAAACACTCCCCCCAACCACAGCAGATCAGCGAAACAGACAGGCCCTTGGAAAGCTTTTCAGAGATTTGGATGTGTTAGAAAAGTGGCGATTTTTCCGCCCGGACACCCGAGAATAGACACACTACTCAGCAGTGCACAGGGGTTACTCTAGAATAGACATGATCCTGGTGTCCTCTACATTGATCCCCTATGTCAAAAAAATAGAAATCGGAGTCCAATACCTCTCCGACCACGCCCCAGTCGTGACCTGCATAGAACTGCAAAGGACAATACATAGACCCCGACCACAATGGAGGCTAAATGAAACAATCCTAAGGGATATTGCCCTTAGGGCACATATGGAAGAAGCCATAGGGAACTATTTCCTGGAAAATGACAATGGAGAGGTGGACTGGAGGGTGGTGTGGGATGCGGGGAAAGCAGTAATTAGGGGGGAATTCATAGCACAAGCAACGCAATACTATAGGGCGCAAGCCCTTAAAACGCGCAAATTAGAAGAAGAGGTTAGAAACGCTGAAAAGCTCCATAAGACCCGTCAGACGCCCAGAGCCTGGCGAGACCTTAAAAAGGCTAGAGCCAAACTAGAAAACCATACTGCAGATAGAACGGCACAAATACTGCTAAACACGAAACAATCATATTACATACACGGGGAAAGCGAGCAAATTCTTGGCAGCTAAACTACGCAAACAGAAGGCGCGAAAGTATATCACCAGGCTAAGAAATAGTAGAGGGGAACTGCAGACGGGAGAGGAGGTTAAACTAGAAACGATGGTCCACTTTCATAAAAAACTGCTGATTAGCAAAAACCTGAATGCAGCAGAACAGGAGTCATACTTGTCAGCCATAAAACTGCCACAGATATCGGAACAAAAAAAAGGAAAATTGGGGGACCCCATCACAATACAGGAAGTGTGTGATGCGATAGGAGCACTACACAGGGGAAAGGCACCAGGCCCCGACGGACTAGGGAATGGGTTTTACAAAATATTCCAGACACAATTGGCAACTCCCCTCACTCGCCTTTTCAATCTAATCAGGGATAGGGGAGCAGTTTCAAAGGATATAGGACACTGAACCACGATATTACCCCTAAAACCTGGGAGAGACCCAGTAGAATGCACCAGTTACCACCCCATAGCTCTCCTCAACACAGATGCAAAACTGTATGCGAAAATACTGGCGACTCGATTGGCAGCAGTACTGCCCGAGATAATACACGCAGACCAGGCAGGCTTCGTAAGGGGGAGACATACTCAGGATAATGTCCGGCGCGTAATTGACATAATAGACTGGGGGGACAGGGGGGCCCAAAAATTCTCGATCACCGCATTAGATGCCACACGAGCATTTGACAGCATAGATTGGAGGTACCTAAAACTGATATTGGAGGGTTTTGGCTGTGGACCGATATTCACCAAAATGGTTCTGGCAAATTACCAGCACCCATCTACGCAACTAATGGTGAATGGCTACACCTCAGAAAGAATCAATATCCGGAGGGGTACTTGGCAGGGGGTGCCTCCTATCCCCGCTCATATTTGCCATGGCAATGGAACCATTTGCCTGCAGAATAAGGGAAGACCCAGGAATTAGAGGGGTGTGCACCGGGGAGATTCAAAACAAGATAGCCCTCTACGCAGATGATATCATGCTCTAAATGGCAGACTCAAGACACACATTACCCAGAATAATCAGAGAACTGCAGAAGTTCGAAAAGACATCAGGGTTCACAATAAATTATTCAAAATCCAAAGCGCTGAATATAACCGAAGGTAGTGGGGACATAGCTTTCCTGAAGGAACATTATCCCCTGAAATGGGAAAAACAGTCCCTCGAATACCTAGGAATCCATATCACTAGAACCGTCAAGAATCTGCTCAAGGCAAACATTACACCCCTATGGAAGCGCCTGCAGGAAGACCTGCAGAGATGGGATGCCCAGGAATTGTCCTGGTTTGCTAGAATAGCGGCAATAAAGATGACCCTGCTACCCAAAGTACTGTATGTAGTAAGCTCAACCCCAGTGGTCATCCCCCCAAAACAGATCCTCGAACTCCAAAAGGCAGTGTTTAAATTCATCTGGGGAAATAAGAAGCCGAGGATCCAAAAAAGGATCCTGATGCGGCCCACACTACTTGGGGGGCTGGGAGTCCCGGATATGGGGAGATACGTGTTAGCAGCCCAATTAGCACCAGCATTGAAATGGGCGGATAAAGACCCTCTTCCAGGCTGGGGGAAAATAGAACAGACTGCGACAGATATCCCATTGGGTAAGCTACCATTCCTAAAAACAAAAGCAAGAGATACGGGAGGTATCCTATTAGCAGCCACTAAAACGACCCTACACAGCTGGGATAAAGCTATCCGTAACAGGGGGGTCAAATTAGGTCTGGGCCCACTATCCCCTATCACGCATAATCCAGATTTCTCAACTGGCCTTCACAAAAGATTCTGGGAAGGCTGGAACGAAGCAGACACATTGTCCCTACAAGACGACGCCCCACTCACCTTCGAAGGATGTAAACATAGATTCGGCCTCGTCGAAAACCACAGATTTAAATATATTCAATTACGCCACTGGATCTCACACCCAGAGGTTAAAAGAGCAGGGTTACGACCCCGAGTGCGCCTAGAACTAACAATACGGGAGGGGACACATGAAAAAGGGATCACTAGACTATACAAGCTACTGGATAAGGCGCAAACAGACGACTCCCTCCAGTACATGAAAGATTGGGAGCGAGACATAGGAGAGGAGATTACGCAGGAAGAATGGAGTCAAATCTCGAGGAGGGCACACAAATTATCCAAATCCACGGCAATCAAAGAATCGCCATACAAACTATGTTAACGCTGGTATTTACCCTCAAGTAGAATACATAGAATGATCCCCACGTACCTCCCAGAATGCTGGCGTCAGTGTGGAAAAAGAGAAGACATGTTCCATATGTGGTGGTCGTGCCCAAGGATAAAAATATACTGGAAAGAAATACTGAGCCTGATCAGGGACATAACGGGCGCAGACCTACCATGGTCCCCGAAAGTCATTCTGCTGGGGGCAGTGGCAGAAGGGAACTATGCAGCCTCAGGGAACAGAGCAGCCCTCATAACCCACCTTCTGGCTGCAGCAAGGATGACAGTGGCCCAACGATGGAAGACAGTGGAGGGCCCTACAACTCCATGGTGGTGGGTGAAAGTGTGGGGAGTTATGGCAATGGAAAACATTTGCGCCACAAAATCAGGGTCATATCTCAAATTCTTAGCCATATGGGACCCACTTCAGGACTATGTGGGGGAGCGGGAGAATCAATACTTTAAACCCCGGGCTCTTAGAAACATCCATATAAGATAAAGGCAGCAGAAGATATGGAGAGGGGTTACCTCTTGGAACTGTTCTGGTTACAACCATGGTTTTGATTGGTTCAATTAATAAAAAGAAGGGGGGCGGGTGGGGAGGGGAGGGGGGGTGAGGAAAAGTATGAAGACAATACTAGACTCTACAAGAAAGTTCAAGGGAGTTGAATAAAAGGTTCATGTTGATAACAATGTTCTTAACATATGTTGTGACGAAAGCTCAACCATTGTCTTAAGTTAAAAAATGAAAATAAAGTTGGTTGAAAAAAAAAACAAGTGCAATGTTGTGGGTTTTTTTATGTTTACAGCGATGTCCGCGGACACCAAAACACGGATCAAAGATGGTGGGCGCATCGGAATAATCTGACGCACTTGACGTCCTTCACCATCCAATGAGCAAATGCGTCACAAGTCCACAGACATGACGCGCCCGATTACCCAATCGGTGTCCTGCCCGCGGAGCAAACAGGGAAGTGTGTCCGCAGAGCGGACATAGATATCACTAATTTTTTTAGACCTACTTTTTGATCATTTAAAAAAAAAACTACTGGATGGATTTTCACCAAATTTACAAAAGCACGCTTTCGGGACCAAATCGCTGCTCCTGCCGCAGATTTGGTGAAAGTCCGTCCAGCGGTTTGATCTGTTTTTCCCCCATTCAGTCTATGGGAAAAAAATAAGTTTTGGGACCCCCCCTATAACTTTACCCCCCCAGAACAAACCTCACCAAACTTTGCAAAAAAATTCAGAGTGGGCCATATACTTTATTGCCAAGTTTGGTGAGGATTCGTCCAGGGGGAGCGGAGTTATAAGCTGCCCAAAAAGTGCTCTTCCTGTGGAAACAGCAACTTAACCATAACTACACGGCCACTACATAATATAGCCACGTGTACAGCATAACATGAAGCAAAGAAAGAGAGGGGCAACTGTTGCAATGGGAGCCCTTCCTCTACAAAGGCAGGAAACTGTAAACATACATAACAATTGCTGCGTTGAACCATTTTGTTTACATGATGCATAAGTGTAACAAAAACATTTCTGCTCATTAATTCACAATGATAATGCTGGTCAGGGGATAAAGCTGCAATAGTAACATTAGGAAAGGGTACAGGTGTAGGTTTTATCGAAAGGGGAAAATATATATCACATAGTACAAAAGCACCAAGTAGTACAAGCAGGATCCAAAAACATGAAAACAGAAAGCACAATCTCGAATGATAGCATTTTCTGTCAGTTCGTAATACTTCATATTTGTAGGGCAATTGTCTTTTGACATGAGAAAATACCTCACCCCCAGGTAGTCCTTTAAAGTTGGCGGTCTTGACCACCAGGGTAGCTGCTCTCTCCTGAGAGTTTTCCCAAATAATCAGTTTGTTATTGACAGTTTCATTAAAGTCTTCTTGGTCTCAGATTATAGCGTGGCCCCTCTGTTGGTCCTACAATGTCTTTGGGACACACTGTATCTGGAGAAAGCAATCCAAGCTCCCTTTTCCCAGTGGACGTTTCTGCAGAAGAAAAGACAAGTGGTGCAGCAACACAGCAGTCCTTAGGCTGTTCGGGTGGCAGGCGGGGTGGAGGTGCTTTCTTCACATGACTGGCATGAATCCAGTTTCTATGGTCATCGCATTTGACTGCTGTTTGTGTTGCCAGGAGCGCCGGTCCTTTCCACCTGGGTTGCATACCAGAGGTACACTGAAAGTTCTTAGTGAAGATCCAGTGTCCCGGCAAAATAGAGTGTCCCGGCCTTTCAGGGGGCTGGGGCAGGCAGTCCTTAGCCTGTTTATTAATAATGGACAATGCTTTAGTAAGCTCTTTACAATAGTCAATCGGCATAGGATAAGGCACATCAGACAGTTTCTTTGGATGAGGCAAGCCCCACACATTGGCTAGGCGACCCATAAGAACCTCATAGGGGGACAAACCTACTCCAGAATGTGCAGTAGTTCTCATGGAGAGTAAAGCTAGAGGTATGGTGTCCACCCAGCTTAAGTTGCTACTCATGCACATTTCTATAGTTTGTTTTTTAGTGTGGCCTTACAGCGTTTTACTAAACCTGCCACCTGTGGGTGATAAATTGCATGAAACATTTGCCTTATGCCTGACATACCAGGTCCATTCTTCTATTCACATTTTGAACCTCATTATCGCTCCATATTGAGCGGGCAGACCATATCTTGGAAAATATTCCCTAACAAGGGTTTGGGCTGTACTCCGTGCAGTGTTACCTTTCAAGGGAAATGCATCTACCCATTTACTGAACATACAGATGATTACCAAAACATATTTGTATTTCTGACAGGGAGGCAACTCTACAAAATCCATTTGTAGTGCCTCAAATGGTAAATATGGGGAACCAAAAGGACCCCTTGGTGCTCCTTCTACCTTTCCAACATTGGGTGTGACACATATGATTACATTTTTAGAAAATGCTATTGCTGCTTTGAGACAATTTGGGCTAATCCGAAGTGTAGTTAGTAAATGTACCATATCATCCGCCCCTATGTGAGCCGCTCCATGGGTGGCTGATATCATCATGGGTACAAATCTGTTTGGCAACAATCATCTCCCCTTGTTTCCCCTGTCCACTCAACACTCATTCTCAAAAACTGCAATTCCTAACAGGTAGCATCTGCGTGGATACTGACAATCATGTGAAGTGTATTCTCAAAAGGGGGATGGTCTGTTGTGCATGGACAAGAAACAAAACTGAGAGTAAAGGATTTGAATAGTTGTCTTCGCAATTGTGTCTTCAAACGCATTGCCTTTGCCCGCGTGGTCAAATACTCTCTTATGTGCACTGTATTTCATAATAGCAAGACGGTTTGGCAAAGCCAGTGCATTGAGCAATTTGTGAATAAGTTCATCATGTTGAATTTTTGGTCCATAGGAGGTAAGAACACTACGTTCCGTCAAGAGCCTCTCACAATTATGGGCAACTGCAAATACATACTGCCTATCAATGTAAATGTTTACTGCGACTTCAGAGCTGAGCTCACATGCTCTGGTTAGCGCTATAATTTCAGCCACTTGTCTTGAATGCTGAGGTATTTTACAGGTTTCCACAACAGTTTTTAAATCTGCGGTGGACAAGCCATCGAGTAGTTTGAAACAATAGCCATCAAAGTATAAAATGGCATCAGGCTTTTGTAATGGACCATCAGTGAAATCAACCCGTTCCTTTGTCCCCTCGTCTGTTATTAGTATACAATCATGCAAGCCATCAAGATCATCAGTGTCACGCCACTTTTTGGGAGACCGGGGTCCGTTGCACCCGCTCCCTCTCCCATCTCCTGGCGGATCTACCCGCGCTTTTGCGCTTGGGCGTTCACAGGGGGGAGAGGTGCTGGGGCCGGTGCTAGAGGGCTGCTGCGCATGCGCGGGAAACCACTGTCTCGGTTCCGCGCATGCGCCGTAGATTGGGCCTCCGCTCTGGGAAGGGCTTGCCTTCCAAGCCTCATTCTGGGTCCGCCGGCGCTCGGAAACGAAACGGCTTGCGTTTCAGGCCTCGCGAGTGCCGGCGGCCCATAAGAGGAGCCGCGAGCAGTTGCAATTCGCGTCTCAACGCGGTTGCTTCGGTCGTGTTGCTCGCTCCAGCCACTTGTGGTTCCTGCTTCCCTGTGCCTGGCCTTGCACCAACCTGCTCTTTGTTTTCCCTGCCTTGTGGGTTCCCTGCCTGCCTGGTCCCAGTCTCCTACTACCTGCCTGGGCCCTCCTTGCTCCTGCCTGTTTTTGAGCCTCCCTGGGTCGGTTTCCAGTTTTCCCTGCTTTTCCCTGGGGACTCCCGCTTTCTTTCCTGGGCTTCTCCCTGGGTCCTTCTGGGCCAGCTTCTCCTCTTGCTTCCTGGGGGCCCTCGTTCACTGTTTTGGGACATACCTTAGGAATCCCTACTCTTGGTGGTCTCCCCTTCCGATCTGGTTCCCTCTTCCTGTTTGGTCCTGCCTGGTGCCTCATCCTTGGACCTACTGTACCTCGAGCAGATCCGTCATCCCTGACCAGCTACGTGAATCTGCTGGAACTTGTCTTCCCGTGGACTGGGGGCCTTTCCTTGTATTCATCTGAGAAGTATCCCGGACTATCTTGCTTCTTCACTGGATCACGTACCTCTGGAAAAGACTCTTTTGGACTTCACCAGTATCCAGTAACCTTCCATCAGACTGTGGCCTCTCCTGCCTGTGCTTGCACAGTCCCTTCGTCACGTTAATCAGGAGAGTGTCTTCCGTGACGCTGGGAGTTGGTCCATTCACCACCCTGTGTCATTAGGGTGGTGGAGAGGCTGGTTACCCGAGTCACATGCTCGTCAATTCACTGGATGCAGCCTGGCGGTCCCAACTAGAACCACAGTCAAGAAAACAGGTACTCAGTTCTCACGCACTTCTCTGCTTGACAATCAGAAGGGAAGGGCAAGAAGGTGGCAGGGTTCAGGGTATTACATCTTCACAAAGTAATGTTGGGTGCGACCAGGGCCAATTCATATCTAGTGAGCAGTGCATTAGGCAAATGATGAGCTTGTGTTTTCTTCAGGAGAATATCTATTGCATGGGGATACTATTGAACAATAGTTAAAGATTGACTCAATGCTATGGTTTCTGCTTGTTTCACAGAAGTGGCAGCAGCCACTACCCCCTTTAGGCATTTTGGAAACCCTTTATCCACTGGCACTAGGGTAGTTGAAATATAGGCACATGGCCTATTGTTCTCCCCTTGTGGTTGAGTTAGGACTGAAAAAGCACACCCTTTTAGTTCATGCACAAACAGAGAAAAGGGTTTAGTATAGTCTGGTGTTCCTAATGCAGTTGAGTTACATAGCGCAGACCTGAGTGCCTCAAAGCTTTCCTGATGAGACAGAGTCCAGGGAAGAGGTACAGGGGTAGTGTTAGTATTAAGTTCCAGTAAGGTCTTAGCTAACAAAGAAAGGTTTGGAATTAATTGTCTACAGAATAAAGTCATCCGCACAAATCCTCTAACCTCTTGCTGTGTGCTGGGTACTGGCATGTTAAGTGTCATTGTTCATTGAGGGTGCAATCTTTTCTCTCCCTTAGAAAGTAAATGATCTAGATAAGTGACATGCTGCTGACAAAATTGTATATTATTTGGGGAAACCATATGTACCAAGGGGGCATCAATGTGCTGCCACAACAGTGCCTGGAGATGGAGAAAAAGTGTCCAATTGTGTTTTGAATGCCTGGCTGTAAATTCTTGGCCTCTCTCTGTATCCTTGGAGTGCTCTACAAAATGTGTAAGAGCAACCGTCTATGCTAAAGGCTAAAAGGTACTGGCTGTCCTCATGATTGGAATGCTGAAAAATGCATTCTTTAAGTCCACAACCATACAGTATTGGGCAGAGGGAGCAACCATAGTAAAAAGTGATGTCATATCTGGACAACTGGGAACTGGGTCACCACAGTTTTATTGATAGTGCTCTAATCTACCCCCATTCTCCATTCAATAAGTGATCCTTCCTTGCAATCCTTTTTTTCTGAACAGGCATAATTGTGCTGTTGCATGGACTCCCTGCTATTTCTTTAACTATCCCTTTAGCCAGTCAATCTTTAATCACTCACTCATCCCTACTAATGCTTCCTGGGATATTTTGTATTGGGGTATCCTTGGAAGTATGGCATTGGACTTAACCTGAATTTGAATCGGATCTACTGCCATTCCTCCAACATCATTTGTACCTGAAGTCCACACCCTTTTATCCACTTTCTAAAGTTCGGGTGGTAAAGTGTTAGTGGTAGAAACATAACATGTAGTGAAAGATTCAGCAGAGCAAGTGAGGTAGACACCATACAGCGAAAAATAAATGTTTGCATGCAAGCGTTTCAGTAAATCCATGCCCAAAAGATTTAAAGCACACTTATCGGTTACAACAAACTGAGCTATGCAGGAAATGGGACCTATCTGAAATTGAATGGGCTGTGATACTGAACTATGGACTGGGTTATTAGAAAAGGCACTAGTTTGTCAGAAATAGAAGTATTGTTTGCTCCTGTATATAAAAGGAATGTCTGCTTCTTTTCAGCAATGCAAAGCTCCACATATGGACCTGTGGGGCCAACAGGTATTTGTACTCTGCCTTTCCCCTCTCTTGGGCAACCATATGTTGCATAATAATCTGGGTATGGCTGGTCTTCATAATAGTCCCTGGCAGAATACTGCTGTCCCTGCCTTGGATCAAAATAATTGGACTGTCCTTGGCTCTGGTTGTCCACATTGTTACCATCAAACTGACTCTTGCTACCTCTTACTATTCCTTGTCCCATAAACCTTCCTCTTTCCCTTAGACAAGTGGGACATTCCTGAATTCAATGATCCGGGTTTTGCAATAATGGCATCCATCAACCACTATTTCTTCTCTGTATGCTGGAGGAGCACTTACCGCTCTTCCTCTACATTCCTCTTTCTCGTTACATGCCTCTCCCTCTGCCTTGTTCTGGAATACTTTTGTCTTTAAGCCTTTTAACTTTTGTTCCATTTCACCCTTTTCTTTTCTATGCCTATTCCCATAATATCTTGCCATAGTTTCTGTTTCCAACACTGTCTCCATATGCCTGGAAGTAATATGCGTGAAAGAGTTGGTCTATATCCTCTAACGTTAATGGGCCTGTGCTTCTAATTTTGTTAATCTGATTATACCACTGTTCAGGGTTCTGTCTGATGTCAGGGAAATCTTTGGTAAAAGACAACAGCTCCATCCTACTCCATGGTACATGTACATGGTGTGTCTGATAGTCTGGGCTAAACGCTGGAACCGTCCCTCATAGGGGCCTGATGAGTGAAGACGGGGGCTTTTGCGAGCCATTCAAGTAAGGTTCAAACTCCCTATTCACACACCAATTAATTTAAGTCAAAGCTATTGCTCTTGCAGTCTATATCCTCATACTGGTCAGGCAAAGGACACTCCTCAAGAGACCCTTTCTGACTGCTATTATATTCTTTTAATTTCTCAAACACTAGTCCATATAACTGATGCACAATGATATTATTTGCCTTTAGGGACTGAGTTTTCATGACTTTAGAGGCAAGGGCTGGTTCCTTCATTCTTACTCTGATCCATTCTTCCAACCATGATTCAATGAGTGCCCGTGTTTCTGGAAGTACAGAACCCCGATAAAAGGGTCCCTTGTCATCTTCGCCAATTGTGTCTATCTTATCATCAATGTTATATGGAGGCAGAAGAGGTTGTTTAGTGAATACATATTCCAACAAGGGGTCTGCCTCTGAATTACTGACAGGGTGAACAGACAGTTTGGTGAGTAATTATAATGAAATACAAATAGACATGCAAGGTGAGGCTCAACATGTGTTATTTTCTATCCTTAGCCTGAGCTCATGGGGGAGGCTCAATACCTGCTGGTATTTGTGCATGCTATTTTGACCGCAAGCTATTACCTAGCTTGAGAGCAGTGCCTGCAATTTAACACACAAACAGAGGTTGTTTGGAATGCTGTTTGAGGACCACGGCAAAACTGTTGTGTGACATTTTATCAGAAAGAGAAAGAACTGGTGTTCATTTAATGTATATTTCCACACTTACTACTCCGCCCACTTTCCCTCCTCTCTCTCCCTCAGACTCCCTATTCTATCCCTCCAATGTTCCTATCTCTACTACCTACACCCGCCCTCCAATCCTACCCTCGACTACTCTCCCCACTTCCCACTGCTACCACTCTCCCCTCTCTCCACTACTACAACTCTCCGCTCCACTACTACTCTCCTGTTCACACCACTATTACTCTCCCATCTCCACACTACTACTAGCCACCTCTCCACACTACTAAAACTAGCCCTGTTCCACACTAATACTTCTCTTCCCCTCTCCACGTTACAACTACAATCCACCCACATCTTCTCACACAGTCAGCCTCCTTTTACTCTTCCAGTCACCTTCTCATTCACACCCTACTCTCCCTCTATTAATTTCACTCACTCAACATGCAAACATACTCAAACCAAAGTACCACTTTCTCCCCCCAATCAATACATAACCTTGCACACTCCATCTGCAAACAACAGCCATTCTCTTCTACACCAGCCCTCCTCCTCCTGGTCTGTTCCTCCTTCTCCTCCCTTGACTTCATACGAATAACACACACCTTCTTGTTTCCTGTGTCCATTCTTATCCTCCTCCTCTTCCCTCCTCTCCATTGGCTCTCTCCCTCACTTGCAACTCTGGGTCAACCAGTGGCTTTTTTTTTCACAGCAGAGGTGTTACAGGTGAGCAAAAGCACAAAAGTGGTATTAAGCCCCCCCCCTTTCTTGTACACGGGTCTACCAGCTCTAGTACACAAAGTGGCCCGCTGCAACGAGAATTAATTTCAATTTCCCACTTTGTATGAGGGCTTGCAGGCGTACTCATTGTAAAGACTGGTAGGGGGTGTCTGTACTTCTGCTCTCTATATGGTAGAGGAGAGGCACAGAAGACCCCAGCCAATATTCTCTATAAGGTAGCAATGGACGAGCAATCAAGGCCTAGCTTCTCAGGAGGTGATGCAGGCTGGTTCTTAAGTACAGTGTAGTCCCCGAACCCCCACAAAGGAATGTCCACACACTGTATTACTGAAAACACAGTCTTTATATAATTAATATTCAAAGGTATGTACACGATCACAATAATGCACTTTGTACTCGGAAGTCAATAATGATAAATATATACAATTCTAAAGTGGTGCCACTAATGTTATCCAATCTCATTAAAGTGCATCAACTGTACGGTTAAAATGTCACACAGATTAATAACGAGGAAACCAGCAATAGAGATAGGCAGGAACGTAACATGGTTGAAACAATAGGCAGAATACTGGCCCCGTACCCTAGACATAGTTCTGTGTGGAGATCCCCCCACCTGGGCAACCTGTAAAATAAAGATATATTGCACAAGCCCAGTCCATATAATGTTTGATAGTCTTACTTCTTCCTATTAAGGTTTTACCCCCCCAATGTACCTGGTGGAGTAGAGTTCTCCGACGATGCGCCGACCGATCCTTCTTGAGTGCCTCCCTTTCAGGCAGGAGCCACGGATCATCGAGAGGTGTCGGGGAATCGACGGCCCTTCTTGAGTGCCCCCCCTTTAAGGCGGCAGTCACGGGTCGTCGAACGTCCGACGGTGAACAGGGTGAACTACGGCAAGGAAGTGGCAGCTTCGTTCCTAGCGGTGCTCGTCGACGACAGAGCGTTGGCGTCCTGCAAGGAAGAGGCGTGCGGGGCACCTCGGTGACAATAGTTCTGGACCGCAAAGAGATGATGAAGAACTGTGGCCCAGCAAGGGCGTCGAGTCGTCGGCGTCTCTGCGGTCTGTAGGTGGCGGGAAACCCACCGGTGGATGCTCCTCGGCGCGTCGACAGTCGGGCCTTCTCCAGCGGGAGACAAGCGGATGACGATGCAGACGAGAGCGTCCGATGATCAATGGAAGTTCTTAGGCAAACAGGAGCACGGCGGCTCCGGTCGGCGGTCTTCGACAGTGGCGGACAACAGTCCGGGTGCGTCTCCTTGGAGTTCCGCAGCAGTCCCCGTATCGGGTCGCCAGCCTGTCGAAGGTCTGTCTTCCAGGGAGCGTTGGCAGAGATCAGCTGTGCACGATGGTCCCTCGTAGCTCGGGAAGAGGGCGCCTTACCAGGTCCTCTCTGGGTCAGTCCTTGGAGGCATAGCAGCTTTCAGATTGTGAATGAGAGCAACAGCAATTCTTCTTGTCCAGCAGGGCTTCAAGGTCAAGCGTCAGTTAATCCAGTTACTCGTCGTAGTGGACTTCAGCTTCTGAACACGATTCCTAGCAGTGAGAGGTCCCCAGATATACTGTTGATCTCCCATTCATTCCGCTGGGTCACACTCAAGCATCCAATCACGACTACGGGCATTCATGCAGGCAGGCAGCCAATCAGGCACACGAGGAATTCAGGCCATTCACTTCTCTCCAGACACTCACAACAAGTTATGTGTATTGGGACAAGTACCGAGCCATTCAACAGTCCAAGCTACATTCATACCGGTTTCGGGCAGGGTTGTCTCAGTCATTGTGTCACCCACCAGATACTAGACACCCACAACACAGAATGCATATTCGTCACACACTCTATTCACCCAGGTCCCACCCACAGGAGGTACCCACAACATACATCACCGGGAAGGCTCCAGCCAGTCTGGCCGGGTCTTCACAACAACACCATATATGGCACTTCCACCCAACAGCCAGTCAGGGGGAAGGGACAGAGTCAGGGCTTCCCAGGACTTTGGGAAAACAAGGTAATGGGTAATAGAAAGCAAGAGGCCACCGGGGCGATCTTGTTTTCCATCAGGAATCAACTGATCCCAATGGCAGGGCCGGGGTATCCCAAAATGGAGGATACTCCGCGCACCTGTCAAATTCAGCATGGAGCTGCCACCAGCCCATACCCTGCTCTGTGGGCCACCCACAGGTGCCCAAAAACATACACTAGGGGCACAGGGTTGTACCCCCACCCATGGGTGCCATAAGGGTATCCCACAGGTCCGTTCACCAAACCAAAAGAAAGAGAGCTGCACCACCAGGAGTCCCACATGAACTCCTGCACGGAAAACACGACAGAACACACAATGAAAAGCAGTAAAGGACAAGGATACGGAGGCCCTGTCCCTCCGATGCATTTCCAGCATCACAGTCGCCCCCCCCTAGACTGAGGTGGAGGGTGCCTAATCTCCCACGGGATAGACACCCTCATCCAGAAGGTCAACATACCTTCTGGAAAGGCCATCTGTATTATCGTGACTCTTCCCTGGTCTGTGCTCTATGGTGAAGTCTAGCCCTTGCAGGCTTATGGACCACCTGAGCAATTTCGGGTTCTCACCCTTCATCTGCATAAGCCACTTTAGGGGCTTATGATCTGTTTGGACCTTGAAGGTAGACCCTGTAAGGTAGGGCCTAAAACGCCTAAGGCTCCAAACTATACTAAAACACTCCTTTTCAACAGTAGCCCACCTAAGTTCTCTACCCTTGAGTTGTCTACTGATGAATATGATAGGATGTTCTCTCCCTTTGTCATCTAACTGGGACAAGACAGCTCCAATTCCGGTGTCGCAGGCATCCGTCTGGGCGATAAAGGGTCGGTTGTAGTCAGGCGCACACAACACGGGTGCCCGACACAGACTTTCTTTCAAGCCTTTAAAGGCCCTCTGACAGTCTGTAGTCCAATTGACCTTCCTAGGCTGCTTGGGTGAAGTCAGAGCTGTCACTGGTGCAGCTATGGTTCCATAGTCCGCCATGAAATTGCGATAGTACCCAGTGAGACCCAAAAAGGCTCTCACCTAGGTTTGAGTAGTGGGAGTCTCCCAGTCCTGTACATTACTGGGGAGAGGTTTGATTTGACCCCCTCCTACCTCATGACCAAGATACGTGACTTTCCCCTGAGCTATCTAGCACTTGGTGGCCTTGATAGTGAAGTTAGCCCTTTTTAAGGCCTGCAACACTCTACCCAGATGTGTCAAGTGCTCTTCCCAGGTGGCACTGTAGACGGCAATGTCGTCTAAATAAGCCACACAAAAGGCTTCCAGCCCACTGAGAGCATGATTGACCAATCTCTGGAAGGTGGCAGGGGCATTCTTTAACCCAAAAGGCATGACCCTAAACTGGTAGAGTCCCTCTGGGGTGGAGAACACCGTCTTTTCCTTGGCATGGTCCGTCAGAGCTATTTGCCAATAGCCTGAGGTGAGGTCAAAGGTACTCACAAATTTGGCAGCACTTATGGTGTCCACGAGCTCATCAGCCCGGGGCAGTGGGTGCGTGTCACTTTTGGTGACGGCATTGACTCCTCGGTAGTCCACACAGAACCTCCAATCCTTGGTACCGGCCTGGGAACTTGCCTTGCGGACAAGGACCACTGGACTGGACCAGGGACTGGTTGAGGGTTCAATAACACCCAGATCCAACATCTTGGCGACCTCAGCCTGGATGTGGTTCTTAACCGTATCTGACATTCGATAGCTCCTGCTCTTGACAGGCACGCTGTCACCAGTGTCAATCTCGTGCTTACACCACGGTGTAAGGCCTGGCGTCAGCGAAAACAGAGAGGCATACTGCTGGAGCAAAGTCTTGCAGGCCCTCTGCCGCTCGGTTGCCAAATCTGGAGAGAGCTGCACTCCCTCCACTGAGCCATCCTGAGGGTTGCTGTGCAGCAAATCAGGAAGGGGCTCACTCTCATCCTCTTCTTGCTCTGAAGCCAGCAAGAGACATGAGACTTCTGCTCGCCTGTGGAACGGCTTGAGCCTATTAACATGGAATACCTGAGGGGCTACCCCTGGGATTCCCATGTCAACCAGATAATTGACCTCGCCCATCTTGGAGACTATCCGAAAGGGTCCAGCCCATTTATCTGCCAATGCCCGAGGCCTGGTAGGCTCCATCACGAGGACCTCCTGTCCCGGAGTCCACTCCACTTGCGATGCTTTAAGGTCATGTCAGTATTTGTTCAATTCCTGGCTGGCCTTGAGATTCGCCGTTGCTTGTCCCATCATCTGTGTCATCCTCCGTCTGAGGCCTAACACATAGTCCCCCACTTGCTTGGCGGGACCGGGAGGGGTGGCTTCCAAGCCTTCTCTGATCAAGGCGAGGGGCCCCCTCACGGGATGTCCAAAGAGCAACTCAAAGGGGCTGAAACCAACACCCTCTTGAGGTACCTCTCTGTAAGCAAACAGCAGGCATGGAAGGAGGAGATCTCATTTCCTCCTTAGGGGCTCTTCCAAAGCACCTAGCATGCCCTTGAGAGTTTTATTAAACCTCTCAACCAGACCATTGGTCTGGGGGTGGTAAGAAGTGGAGAACTTGTAGGTTACCCCGCACTCTTTCCACATGGTTTTCATGTAACTAGACATGAAGTTGGAACCTCGGTCAGAGACAACCTCCTTGGGGAATCCAACTCGGGTGAAAATGCCCAGGAGGGCCCGGGCAACCACCTTGGCAGTAACAGTCCGAAGGGGTATAGCCTCAGGGTACCTGGTGGCATGATCTACCAAAACCAGGATGAACCGGTGTCCACCTGATGTGGGAGGGTCAAGGGGACCGACGATGTCGATGCCCACCCTCTCAAGCGGTGTGCCAACCACTGGCAATGGCTGCAGTGGGGCAATGACACTGCCTCCAGTCTTGCCAGACAACTGACAAGTTGGGCAGGTCCTGCAGTGGGACTCCACTTCTACTCCCATCCGAGGCCAGTAGAAATGGACAGAGAGCCTCTGCTTAGTCTTCTTGGTACCAAGATGACCAGCCAAGGGCACCTCATGCGCCAACTGCAGTAGGAAGGGCCTGTAAACCTGGGGTACCACCAACCTCTTGAGGGCACCAGGTTCAGGCTTAGTGGGCTCACTAACAAGGAGCTCACCCTCCCAATAAATCCGGAAAGTCCTAGGCACTTCGCCTTGTGCCTGGGACAGGGCCTGTTTCCTCAGACCCTCGAGAGAGGGACACTCTCTCTGTCCTTTACAGAAGTCTGCCTGGGAGGGTCCTCCTTCAGCTAACAAGCATTGAAGATCGGGATGATCCTCCGGGTTGAGAACCTCTCCCACAGGAGAATCTTCTGGCTCTTCTCCCACAGGAGTTGAGACGGGGTTTACCACTGGACCCAGCCCGTCCGGAGCATGGATCCCAATGGGTGCTGTAGGAACAGCAGGAAGAGAAGGGGCTCCCTCCACAGAGGTGGCCTTCTTGCTCTTCCTTCGTCGTGCCTTAGGCCACACCTTCGGCTCGGGTACCTGACTCACAGCCAGACCCGGTGTCACCTGTGACCTATTGACCGCAGAAGCAGTCATGGGAAGACCATCCATGATCAATCCCAACTCGACTAGATTGTTACCTAACAGAATGTTAGCAGGGACATTGTCCTGAACCAGGACAGGAAGCTTTGCTGTCTTGTCTCCAATTACGAGTGTGACTCGGGCTACAGGCGATAATTTGGGAGGCCCACCAGCTAACCTGGTGGTTCTCAGAGGAGCATCTACATAGTCCTCTGGCTTGAGCAGGGTCCTGTCCACCACTGTCATGCTTGCCCCAGTGTCTCTCAAACCAGTAGAAGGCTGGCCATTCAGGAGGACACTTCTCAAAAATCTACGGGTGTTCTGTGGGATAGTCGCCAGTACTTCCGCGTACTGGTCCCAGGCCCCAAGGGACACTATTTATTTATTTATTTATTTATTTATTTGTAACGCGCCATAGCTCGCAAGCATCAGGGCGCGAAAAAGACACGAGGACGAAGATTAACAGGACGACACAAAAGAAAGTAAAGAGAGGGGGGCAGAAAGATGGCAACATGATTCGGTGTACAAATTGCCTAGTTATTTGAAGAGAAAGGTCTTCAGATGCCTCCTAAAGAGTTGGGTGTTGCTTTCCAGTCTAAGGCTGCAAGGCAGTTTGTTCCAGTGGGAAGTTGCCAAACTCGGAAAAGCTCGACCGAGACCAGTGGCTTTGCCTGGAAGGCTAGGATTGATCAGTCCTTGCTTGGCGGATCTCAAACTACGACTTGGCTCATACCACCTGAACTTTTTCTTAAGGTATGCTGGTGCCGTGCCGTAGAGACGTCGGTGGGTTAGGGTTAGTGATTTAAACAGGATCGTTCCTTCACTGCCAACCAATGGAGATCATTTCTGTCCTTGGTGATGTGTTCTCGCTTAGATTTGTTAGTGATGGACCTGACAGCATTATTCAGAATAATCTGGCATTGTTTCAGGCAATTATTGCTAGCGCCAATCATTAACGCGTTACCATAGTCCAAGCGAGACAGGGTGGTAGCTCTCCCTATCGTGGCACTGTTCTTAATGTTAAGAAATGGTCTGATCTGGCAGAGAAGCCTTTGATAATATTGACAATTTCTCTTTAGATAAGCGGTTTGGGCTTCTGCACCTAGGGAAGATTGTAAATAAATACCTAGGGCTTTGACCTCATTTGATACCTTAATGGTGGAGTCACTAAGGAAATCTCTACGGGAGCACCAAAAGTGATCCCGGTAGAGGAGGGAAGGGCCGTGGCCTCCACCTCAGACATGGGGTAAGGGTAGGTCAGGCTGACAGCCAGTACTCTGAGTGCCTTACCTTTACACTTGGAGTCACCCCTTTTGCGATCCAGAGGCCCACAGTCCCAACAAGTGCCGGGAGTTCGGGGTACGGTACTGGAACCACCGGGAGCCTGCTTTGCAGCAGGTGGACCACTACTCTTATTCCCACCCACAGATGACTTATCCCCACTAGATTTTTGGGTCTTAGGAGAGGAGGGTTTAGGTTTATTCGACTGTGACTGCTTTTGGGACTCCTCAGCGTTCTGAGAGGCCCCCTTTTCTTTGTCCTTGTCCTTCCCACTGGAGTCCTTAGGGCACACCCGGTGGGAGACCCACTTGTCAGCCAACCTAGCCAGCTTAAAGGGATCCAAAATGTTCTGGTCAGCAACATACTGACGCAGCTCCGGTGAACAGGCTTCAGAAAAATGCTCAAAAAACAACAGGTGGGACAATTCAACAAAAGTTTTCACCTTGTAACCGTCAATCCACCCCATCATATTCATGTGCGCAGCACTCACCCAGTCGACCCAAGACACATTCTCTCTTTTCTTAAAATCCCTGAACCTTTTAAGGTATTGGGTAGGTGTCTTGCCAAACTTGGCAATCAAAGCAGATTTCATACACTCATACTGACCCCGTTCTTCCACACTCAGCTTCAGAATACAGTCATATCCAGTTTGAGGCACTCTGCTTAGCAAACACTTAGCCCAATCTCTTTCGTCAACATCATGAATTGCACAAGCCATTTCAAACGCTTCAATCCATTGGAGGATATCAGAACCCTCCGAAAACACACCAACCAAATCCTTCATAAATTTAGTGGCTGGGGACCTGACACTCACACTGGGTTTCGCTGAAGTCTCCACTCGAGCTTTCTCTAGCTGGATTCTCTGACATTCAGAGTCCTTGTCTTTGAGTTCAAGATCCCTATTCTTGAGTTCCACTTGTTTCGCCAGCTCCTCTTTCTTAAGCTCAGCATCTATTTCCAACTTGCGATATTCAAAGGCCAATTTCATCCTTAATAACTCAAGTTCCAAGGTATTGCTGGGGTTCGGAACAGAGGCAGCAGGAATGGCGGCATTCCCAGAAACAGATTCAGTAGAAACCCCAGGGGCAAAGTCCTCATTGGTTGCATTCCCCTCCTCATCAAGAGTTTCACCATCGGTCTGGTAGTCCACCAGGGCAGCTATCAGCTCAGCCCTAGACTTATCCACAAAGTCTAACTCCCTGGCTTCACAAGCACTCTGGAGAGCCTCTAAGCTCATCCGAGTCAATTTACCATTTGCAATAGACTCCATTGCTTGTAATGCAGTTATTTTGTACACACCCAAACCTTAATCGAATAAAGTGCAGATATTTTGTAAGTGGCACGGTTATACACTGATTCTTAAAACCATAAGCATCCCACCGCTGCCACCAGTGTAAAGACTGGTAGGGGGTGTCTGTACTTCTGCTCTCTATATGGTAGAGGAGAGGCACAGAAGACCCCAGCCAAGATTCTCTATAAGGTAGCAATGGACGAGCAATCAAGGCCTAGCTTCTCAGGAGGTGTTGCAGGCTGGTTCTTAAGTACAGTGTAGTCCCCGAACCCCCACAAAGGAATGTCCACATACTGTATTACTGAAAACACAATCTTTATATAATTAATATTCAAAGGTATTTACACGATCACAATAACGCACTTTGTACTCGGAAGTCAATAATGATAAATATATACAATTCTAAAGTGGTACCACTAATGTTATCCAATCTCATTAAAGTGCATCAACTGTACGGTTAAAATGTCACATAGATTAATAACGAGGAAACCAGCAATAGAGATAGGCAGGAACGTAAGATGGTTGAAACAATAGGCAGAATACTGGCCCTGTACCCTAGACACAGTTCTGTGTGGAGATCCCCCCACCTGGGCAACCTGTAAAATAAAGATATATCGCACAAGCCCAGTCCATATAATGTTTGATAGTCTTACTTCTTCCTATTAAGGTTTTACCCCCCCAATGTACCTGGTGGAGTAGAGTTCTCCGACGATGCGCCGACCGATCCTTCTTGAGTGCCTCCCTTTCAGGCGGGAGCCACGGATCGTCGAGAGGTGTCGGGGAACTTGGCGTTCGGTGTCGGGGAATCGACGGCCCTTCTCGAGTGCCCTCCCTTTAAGGCAGGAGTCACGGGTCATCGAACGTCCGACGGTGAACAGGGTGAACTACGGCAAGGAAGTGGCAGCTTCGTTCCTAGCGGTGCTCGTCGACGACAGAGCGTTGGCGTCCTGCAAGGAAGAGGCGTGCGGGGCACCTCTGTGACAATAGTTCTGGACCACAAAGAGATGATGAAGAACTGTGGCCCAGCAAGGGCGTCGAGTCGTCAGCGTCTCTGCGGTCTGTAGGTGGCGGGAAACCCACAGGTGGATGCTCCTCGGCGCGTCGACGGTCGGGCCTTCTCCAGCGGGAGACAAGCGGATGACGATGCAGACGAGAGCGTCCGATGATCAATGGAAGTTCTTAGGCAAACGAGAGCACAGCGGCTCCGGTCGTCGACGGCGGTCGTCGACAGTGGCGGACAAAAGTCCGGGTGCTTCTCCTTGGAGTTCTGCAGCAGTCCCCATATCGGGTCGGCAGCCTGTCGAAGGTCTGTCTACCAGAGAGCGTTGGCAAAGATCAGCTGTGCATGATGGTCCCTCGTAGCTCGGGAAGAGGGCGCCTTACCAGGTCCTCTCTGGGTCAGTCCTTGGAGGCAAAGCAGATTTCAGATTGTGAAGGAGAGCAACAGTAATTCTTCTCGTCCAGCAGGGCTTCAAGGTCAAGCGTCAGTTAATCCAGTTACTCGTCGTAGTGGACTTCAGCTTCTGAACACGAATCCTAGCAGTGAGAGGTCCCCAAATATACTGTTGATCTCCCATTCATTCCGCTGGGTCACACTCAAGCATCCAATCACGACTACGGGCATTCATGCAGGCAGGCAGCCAATCAGGCACACGAGGTATTCAGGCCATTCACTTCTTTCCAGACACTCACAACAAGTTATGTGTATTGGGACAAGTACCGAGCCATTCAACACTCCAAGCTGCATTCATACCGGTTTCGGGCAGGGTTGTCTCAGTCATTGTGTCACCCACCAGATACTAGACACCCACAACACAGAATGCATATTCGTCACACACTCTATTCACCCAGGTCCCACCCACAGGAAGTACCCACAACATACATCACCGGGAAGGCTCCAGCCAGTCTGGCCGGGCCTTCACAACAACACCATATATGGCACTTCCACCCAACAGCCAGTCAGGGGGAAGGGACAGAGTCAAGGTAATGGGTAATAGAAAGCAAGAGGCCACCGGGGCCATCTTGTTTTCCATCGGGAATCAACTGGCCCCAATGGCAGGGCCGGGGTATCCCAAAATGGAGGATACTCTGCGCACCTGTCAAATTCAGCATGGAGCTGCCACCAGCTCATACCCTGCTCTGTGGGCCACCCACAGGTGCCCAAAAACATACACTAGGGGCACAGGGTTGTACCCCCACCCATGGGTGCCATACGGGTATCCCACGGGTCCGTTCACCAAACCAAAAGAAAGAGAGCTGCACCGCCAGGAGTCCCACATGAACTCCTGTGCGGAAAACACGACAGAACACATGATGAAAAGCAGTAAAGGACAAGGATACGGAGGCCCTGCCCCTCCAATGCATTTCCAGCATCACACTCATGATGCCGGTTTGACAGGGGCACTGCTCCACAGCCCTGTCACAGTTAAGAGGATTGTCCATGTGGGTTTGGTTGCTCATCCTCAGATCGCTGTTCCATGGAGGAGAATACTCTGTGTCCTTGCTGCTGCTGGAGTTAATTTCCTTGGGAAGACGCATGTCACGTAATATATAGTTTTTTCCTTTCTGCAGTGCTGATTACTCGACGGCCCAGCGGCTCGGCATGGTCTGTCTCTCAGGCAGGCTGCTCACTTGTTCTTGCACAGCTGTGCATGCTGATTTTTGAAACCCTATGACACAAGAAAGAAACTGCCCACCATTTCGGAGTACAGGCATTCAGCCAGAAGAAGTGGTATACATTTCAAACATGCAGGTCCAGGTAGAAGGGACAGGAGTGTGACCTTCCCAACTCATATACCCCACCTCTGGGGAAGGACTGGCCCTGGTAGGGTTTCCACCCAGGGCTGAGTAGCCCCTCTTGGCAGGGTCTACTCCCTCACCCTGTCACACCTATTGATATCAACACTTGCCTGCTCAAATTGGTCATGCCACCAGTATTTTACAGAGAGGTGGCTTTGGATTAAAGTCATTCTTATCCCAGCTATGCAACCTAGCCCTGTGAGTGTTGTCTAGTTGGCCATGGCTGATTATAAACAAAACCAGACAGATTCGTAGACTCTATGCTTTGTACTGAGTGTTGTCATAAGGAGGGCCATGTAGGTCTCCAGCTAGAAGAATGTCTACTAGGAAGCCTTTGGCAATTGGTACCCTAGATCTATTTTTGAAAAGGCTGCTGGTGAGATTTTCACAGCCACAGAACAAAACATCACAGAAAATATTAACAATGCTATGTCTCCAGTACCAGATTATATCGAAGGGTATCATTGACTTGTACCTCGAGTGATAATGCTGAATTTGGGGTAGTGAATGGCTTTACTACTGATTCTATTGATGTGTATCCACCTACCACCCAAAAGTCCACCTTATCTAAATCCACTATAGTAAGTGATCTGAAAGATCCACACTTAAGTCAGAATAAATGAAAAGGATGAAAATGGTGGGATTGAAAAAAAAAAAAATACCTGCTTCTACTCTGCTTCTACTCTCAAAAGAGGAACGATATAAACAAAAGGTCTGTTGTCACCATCAATTCTATCTTAAATTTGAAGTCAAATATATTTCTACCTGCCAGAGCAAGCTCCAGAGCTAGTTATCGTGAGGCCCAGTGTTTCTTTACCAAATATTTATCCTACTCACCAAGTCGTATTGCAGGTAACGAGAAATAGCCTGCTAGCTGATGATGGAATTAGCCTAATCGTCTTGATGCTAATGTCAGTTTCAGAGCAACTAAAAAGGATGAAGGAGATTCATGAGTTGGAGAAAATGGTTGTTATCAAGAAAGTCTTGTAGGCTGTGATTCCCATACCCTTAAGAATATGCACAGAGATTCCCTGAATTCTAATGCTATAATAAGCGAGGGCAAAGGAGATTTAAGGGATAACTTACCAATACAAGTACATTCTAAAATTAGTAACACATCTAAAGAAATTACCTTGTTGATGCCCAATTATCAAGGGAGAAAACTACTGCATTACCTAAATTAAATCCTAAACCACTGAACATTGTGGGGAACAGTAAAATCTATCAGAAATATAGTAGTGATCTGATGGCTAATGTTCCTTTAGAATTACCTCTAAGTAGTCCCTATGTAGTAGCTTTAACACAACTACCCGACTTTGCCCCATCTCAACATGAAAACACAGTTGCTTTAATAAACAAGGTTTCACATTGGTGCAACACAAATATAATTGGTTCATCTGTTAATCCACAGAATATCATTATGGCTAGGAGAGTTTACTGCGTAGCCCGTACACAGAAACATACTTATGGTGACTGTATAGTGGTTACTTCATGTTTCGCAAAGAGTGAGAGGCAATCTATTTCTGAGAAGACTGCTATATTTCCTTTACTCTTTTTCTATGCCAATAAGAGTGAGCCCCCTAAGAACCAAGATCTTTGAGTCCTTTTCAGTGCCCTGGGCACAAACGTTGTTGATCAAATTCCACTCCATAGCGCATTACCCAGCTGAGTGGCTTAGAAGTGGACTATCTGGGGATTCCAAGATGGCCACCGAGCAGGGAAGACGTGCGTGAGCGGTGCTCCGTCTCCCGGCTCGGGGCTGACGCAATAATGACTGACAAATAACGCAGCCGTGGTCCCCCGGAAGATCAGTGTCGCCGGTGGATGGTACGATAAGCACGGAAGGGGGACGAAAATGAGGGTCCCGCGCGCTTGCGCAGCCATAGCAAAGCGGTGCCTCACATAACACAGAGACATGGGCCCGCCATTTCAGGCCACCGTATGCTGACGGGGCCGAAGGCGAATCAGAGCGCTTACCGCCAAACAGCATAAGCAGCCAGGCAGGCGACAAGAGGAGGAGATCCCCCCTACACCCAGAGCGGCCCCCGCCCTCTCTGTCTATCGTGGATTACTGAGCATCCGGGTCACCCGAGAGACTCCGAAGCAACGGGAGGGTGCGCGGGACGGCCCCCGCTGGGTGCGGGCACCAGCGAGAGCCGGGAAGAGGAGGAGCAGGTGCGGAGAAGCAGGCGCAGCGAGGAGACGCACGAGTCAGTACGGCCCCCTCCGCCCACATTCACTGCACGGATCAAAGTGCCCCATAGAACGGAGTGGGCCACAGCGGAGCCGATACAGCAACCCTCGGACCGACCCATGCGAGGAGAGAAGGCATCCAGAAAACTCAGCATCCACCTCCGGTCGTCAAAGATAGAAGGTGAGGAGGCATCCAGTGGGTGACCCCAGGGAGGAAGGGGCACTGCAGCAAGCCGCAATCACAATAGTCCCACAATCCCTCCCCCAATTGACTGGGGATAGAGACAGAGAGCCTGGTAAGGGCCAACCCACCGCAGCATAAGCCATAACATAAAAAAACGGCATGGGAGGGGGACCGGAATCTCTGCCCCACCCACTACAATCAGCACATACAGGAGGCACCCCCCAACGGACCCACAACTAAGCCTGACACACAGTGGGCAAGCGGAAGAGACACAAGGAACCGCGAGTCAATAATAGCCCCAACCCGACCTACCGATTTCACCCTACTGTGTGTGAATACGCAGGAAGTGGCCAGTCACTGGCAAGAAGTAATAGCGCGCACACATGTCAAGGTCCAGGAGCAGGAAATCCCATGCAATTACGCTTAAAGGGAAACAGGACCAGAATCTGGCTCAGCTCTGGGGACCCAACACACAAAGCAAAGGGAAGGTGCCCGCCCTTGAGGATAATGTAAGGTCCTCAGGTGCGGAAAAAGCAGGATCAGATATGGCAACCAAGGAAGACATGAGAGACTGGTTCAAAGAATTTCAGGACCAATTTATGACCTCAATGCACACACAATTTGAGTCCATGAAGAGTGAGCTGAAACAAACTGTGCAGGAGCTGAAAGCAGACCTGGGCAAACTGGAAGAGAGAACAGATGTTCTTGAGAGAACACTCCAGAACCTGGATGAAGAAACTCAACAATATGCAGAAACACAGGAAGACCTGGCCAGGCTCTCACACAATCTGGAGATACAATGCGAAGACTTAGAAAACAGGTCGCAGAGATCCAATATTTGCATCAAGAACATACTGGGATCGGTAGGGGATAAAGATCTAAAATCTGCAGTGCAACAAGAGTTCAGAGACATTATCGACGAAGAAGAGGAGTCGGCGATACTCATAGAAAGAGTCCATAGAGTGGGCCCGCGAAGGGATGGGGAGCCAGGAAATCGCCCAAGAGATATGTTAGTAGCAATGGCCTCATATGCACAGAAGGAGCAAATCCTAAGGAAAGCTAGGACAATGGACCAGGTCAACATGAATGGAGTCAATGTCCAACTATTTAAGGATTTGGCCCAGTCAACTCTCCAACGACGTAGAGAAATGGCCCCAATAACAAAAGTACTCACCACAAGACAAATCCGCTACAAATGGACCTTCCCATTTGGTCTCCTGTTCACATGGGAGGGCACACAATAGAGAATAACAACGTGCGAAGAAGGCCGAAGAATCATGAACTTGCAAGATGACACGGAAGGGAGAGCACGACCTAGAGACTCCACGAGAGGGCGCAAACTCTTGAAAGGCTGGCAAACTATTGCACCCAAAGGGCAGCGACCCAACAGAAATCGGGAACACAAATAGCCATCTTCCCTGCCGAACCAGGGAGCAACCATCTAGTACCACCAAGACAATCAAAGTGAACAAGACAGGACATGCCGGACCGCGGCGACCAATAATGTTGGCCAGATCCGGGAAGTACAGAATCACGACGAGTATCACAAGTGGGGTTTAGGACTCCCCACGTCCAGTGTACCTGAGTGTAGAGGGTATGGCGCGAGTGGCAATTTGCCACAGCGATCATAGGACCCAGAGCCCTCCTCAGGGTTGTAATGGAGGGAGGGGGGGGAGTTGAGGGACTTGTTAAAAGGGAAGTTGGGATGGGAGGAGGGGAGCTACATCGAAATGCAGAAGACACACGCCGAAAGATCCTGGCGGGATATGCAAGACTAGAGAACTCGCACAAAAATGGGCTTAAAAATCCTTACGTATAACGTACGGGGGCTAAACTCCCCGGTCAAACTGAAAAAGGTGGAACATTATCTACACAAAGAGAGATTCGACATTCTGACACTGCAGGAGACTCATATTCGGAAAATAGACAAAAATAAAACCTGAATCAAAGGAAACGCTATCGGACACAAATGGCAGATACCTCTTCGCGAATATACGAATTGAAGACCTCCCATTGACCATTGCAACAATATATGCTCCCAACGTGGGCCAAGACGGCTTCATTAGGGATAGCATAGACAAACTGGAATCTTTTGCGAAGGCAGAGATTGTCCTGACAGGAGATTTCAACTTAGCATGGGACCCAAACACAGATAGATCGACTCCAAGACACATGGGACAGGGCACACCCTCAAAAGCTCTCCAAAGAGCAATGTCAAAACTGGCTCTAGAAGACACGTGGTGGAGACTTAGAGGCTCAACACCAGGGTATACCCACTTCTCGCATGTGCACAGTACTAGTGCCAGGATAGATTACATATGGACGTCCTCGAGCCTACTGGGGAAAATTCGGGAGACAGAGATGAGCGACATCTCCCTATCGGATCATGCCCCCTGTGGATCAGCCTCCCCACCTCTCGCAAACAAGCATGCTTATGGAGGTGGACACTGCCGAGGGAAATAACACAAGACCCAGTCATGAGAGAGGCTGTCAGAGAACGAACTAATGAATACTTCAATGAGAATAATTTGCAGGAAATTTCCAAGTCAACCCTGTGGGAGGCATACAAAGCGGTGATACGCGGTCATATTATAGCGCTCACAGCACAAAGAAACAAACTAATAAATAAGTGGGAGGCTGAACTAGAGGCAAAGAGCATGGAACTAAGAACGGAAATGGCCCATAATAACTCCTTAAAAGTAAAAAGAGCATATAGACACGTCCAGGGCCAATTGGAGACTCTATGCACCAAACAAGCTGAAAGACACCTCCTACACCTGAGGCAATGGTATTACACGAAATCGAATAAGGCAGACAAATTATTAGCCAGACAATTGCAGGGCAAACAACAATGCCAATCGATAAAAGCTCTGTCAGACGAACAAGGACAAAGATGTACCTTAACAACTGGGATGGGGAAGATCTTCCAACAATATTACCTAAAGCTGTATGCCACAGATAATCCAGAAGAGGCGGACCAGTTAGCATACCTGGGAAACGTGACACTGCAGACAGTGACAGAAGAGGAGAAGCAGAGACTGGACAAGCCTATTACAGAAAAAGAAGTGGAGGAGGCAATACGGGAACTACCCAAAAATAAAGCACCGGGCCCAGACGGTTTTACAGCACAATTTTATAGAACATACACAAGTGAATTGACCCCGTACCTAACATAACTATTTAATACCTTCAAAGAACGCACAGACGTCACCCCTTCCATGAACGAGGCAAAGATCCTAGTCTTTCACAAGCAGGGGAAAAACCCGGAAACCCCAAGCTCTTACCATCCCATAGCATTAATTAATTTGGACGCTAAATTATATACCAAAATCCTAGCCAAATGACTAGCGGAGGTGCTCCCCAAACTAATCCACCAGGACCAGGCCGGCTTTATCCCCAACAGAATGACCCACAACAACGTCCGACAGATCACCCATTTGATAGTAAAGATTGGACACACCAAATCAGCGGCCATTCTCCTGGCGCTCGACGCAGAAAAAGCGTTCGACTGAGTGGAATGGTCCAGGCTATTTCACATCCTAGAAAAAATGGGATTGGGAAAGGAATTCATAAAAATGATACGAGCAAACTACAACAATCCATCGGCTCGGATAGCGGTGAATGGGGAACTCACAGATTCATTCAAAATCCGAAGAGGCACCAAACAGGGGTGCCCGATCTCCCCGCTTCTCTACGCCATCTTTCTGGAACCACTCTTGCAGAGGATCAGAGAAGCCCCAGAAATACAGGGAATCGACATGGGAGGAATAACACACAAAGCAATGGCATATGCGGATGACATGCTCCTAGCTCTGTCGAACCCAAAGGAATCCCTCCCGTATCTGATGAGGGAAATAGAGAACTATGGCTCCATATCCGGACTGAAAATCAACAGACATAAATCAGAAATCTTAACCTTAGCAGGGAGCAACGAAGAAATCAGAAACCTGGCGGCGGAGCTACAATTAAAAACATCAGAGAAGGGGATCAAATACCTGGGAGTAACCCTCACAAACAAAATTGCCAATCTTTAAACAGAAAACCTCCCGGGCCTCCTAGAAAAGATCAAAGGAGATCTGGCAAAATGGAATCCACTTTCAACCTTGTGGTGAGGAAGAATAACGGCAATTAAGATGACAGTCCTTCCAAGACTGTTATACACCTTCCAGGCACTCCCGATCCGAGTTCCACCCTCATTCTTTAAAGCCCTCACAAAGGCAACATCGAGATACATATGGCAGGGGAAAACCCCCATACTATCGAGTCAGACACTAACAGCGCCAAGAGAATGGGGGGAATGGCGTTGCCACACGTCAGACGATACTACGAGGCGGCCCAACTGTGGGTCCTCAAAGAATGGATCCCCGACACCTCTCAAAAGATATGGGAGGCACAAGATAGAGCGGTGGCCAGAAACCGACTTCGCAAACTACTATGGATGAAACCGGAGGATAGACACCAAAATGCACGCATTAGCGAGGTGATGAGTACTCCACTAGATATATGGAATAAATTAACCCAAAACGAAATCTTGACAATCGACCCAGCCCCCTTTATGTCGATACTAGATAACCCGGAATTCCAACCAGGCATGGAGAAGGGGGCCTATCACAAATGGGAGGATGCAAATTGCACAAAAATTGGGGACATGTTCGTTGGGCAACAATTGAGGACATTCTCGGTCTGCAGAACCCTATTGGGTCTGTCGTCGAAGGACAAATATAAATACGATCAGCTTTGCCATTGGCTTTCCACCCCTCGGATAAAACTAACAGTGAGCAGAGACCTGACTCCATCCGGATCCAATAAATTCATATCAACAATATACAGATTTCTCAATACACAGACAGAAAACGTCAAATGGGTATATATGAGAAAATGGGAGATCCAGTTGGGGAAAGCGATTCCAAAAGAAAATTGGGACTACTTATGGAACATCATCCCAAAATGATCGAGAGCCACCCAGGTAAGAGAAGTGTGGATAAAAATGATGGTCCAATGGCACTACACCCCCGAAAAACTATATAAAATGTATCTGTCCACACAAGATAAATGCTGGAGGGGTTGTCCCTCAGCGGGGAACTGGAGACACATCTGGTGGGATTGCCCAAAGCTATCACAATTCTGGACTGATATAAAAACCCACATACAAGCCATGTTCGACGGGGCTGAAAACCTGCCGGAAGAAGAATTATGGATGGGTGGACTGTGGAACCCTAAAGACAGGACTATGACGATTCCCCAAAAAAAGAACTTTATGGGACTCTTAACAGCGGCCTGGCTAGAAATAGCACAAAAATGGAAACGGCAATCTCCACCGTGAGACTTGGACTGGCTTAGACGGATTTGGTCCCATGTTGCCATGGAAAGAATCACATACAACATCCAGGGAAAAGCCCAAAAATTTCACACAGCCTGGGGACCTGCACTGGAACATCTACAGAGCGACTTTATGCTTCAATGGTGCCCCCATAAAATTCGTATCTTGGACATGTTTAACTAAAATAGAACTCTAGAGACTTGAAACCACAACAGAAACAGTATCTGCAATCCGACGGGAGGGGAGGTGGGTAGGAAAGGGGAAGAGTTAGAACTGACGTTCGGTCCTTGGTTTCTTCGTTCTCATATAAACTACAGTACAATTGGGAAATGTATGACTGTAACTATACAAATGCCAATAAAAACATGTTAAAAAAAAGAAGTGGACTATCTACTTGTAGCCCTAGTTTAACCCAACTAGATTTATCTACAGGGGTTAACTATTTAGATAACCTTCCTCCTGCATCAATGACTGACAACAAGTAGGATTGGGGGAAATATATCATGAGTTTATTGCATTGCATGCATTTGGAAAAGAATGTACAAATCCTGATAACGTCCAATACTTTTTTGAGTCTCATTCTATTATCTAATTACAAGAAACGTGGGCCTTGGAAACCCCACATATAACACTATTCATGTTATATATCAAAAATTAGACAGATGCTGAAATTCTAGGGGGTTGCTGTTTTACTTGCTAATGGCATTCTCTTGACTCGAGTACATAAATAACACGTCTTTCTTCTAGCTGCTGTACTTTATAAGATCACAGCATCCTCCAATTGTATTGTTAAATAGCTACAGATCACCCAGCAATGCTAACTTCAATCGTTGTATTTTCTCGCTAAAGAGAAATGTAAAAAGCTGGCTAGCAAATGAGCCTGTATTAATTCTTGTGGGTGATTTTAATTTAAAGTTAGGCCAACACCTCCCAGAAGTGTTTGGAGATGTTTTAAATAAAGTTAAGTTATTGGTCATCCTGCCAATAATGCCCTCCTCTTCTTTACTTTTCTATTGGTATCTGGGCTAAGATCTATAAATGATCACCTTCGCTTTGAATTCTCGTGACACTATTGTGCATAGAGAAACCCAGAAAATACCCCTTGAAAGACTGTCATTATTTCCATCATTGTAACCATCGTTATTTTAGGTGATTGACTGCAGACAAGGCTGTATTGGTGCATGCACATTTTGAAGAGCACATTACAGCCACAGAGATTTGTTTAGAGCAAAAGGGCAGCTGTGCAATGATTGTGGGAGCATTTCAAGAGATATTAGAGGGAATTAAAAACATGCTTACAAACAAACCTATGAACATTAATGAATCAAATATATTCTAATATTAGCAATACATCGCTAATAGCACCATGGTCTTACGCCAGGGTCGTAATGAGGCCCTATGTCTAACATTTTACCTGCATCTAAAAGCGCCCAGATACCTCAGGGTCAGGTGCGCTATAGAAATAAAATAAACAAACAAACAAACAAACAAACCACCAAACTTATGATGAAGCTCATTGGCTCAGAGAATAGTTCTTGGTATGATAAGGATAGTAACATTGCTGAGCACCTTCTTCTGGAAGCTCTTAAATCAGAGAAAAGAGATCTATTTTTGATACACCCAGATAAAAATAAATATAAAGCTATAAAAGCACTAACAGAAGTTGCCAGGGATGAATTTCTGGAAGCAGCAACATGAATAAAACCAGCCGCTTCTTGGAATTGGTCAAACATGGCCCTGAGCTTACATTTGATAATACAGTTTAAACTAACCTCCCAGAGGAAAACAGCATGACCCAATTCTCTAAACTATATGATGCACAACTCGCTGTTATGGAGGCACCTATTTTTCACATTCTGTAATAACAATGGACACCGTTCACTGCACAATAAAATAATAAAGGCCTGGGTCGTAAATGTGTTCCTGTAGATGTTTTTAAATATATTGTGGGCATATGGGCCCTTCCTTTGATTAATGTGTTTATAGACAAGATTAAATAGAGTGCATTCCCCAGGTCATGGGGCAGAGGGGCATTCCCCTTGTCTCGGGAGGATAGCTCAGGGGCAACGTGCTTGCCTTGGAAGCAAGACAACACGGAGCAACACAAGCTCGATCCCTGGGTCCGCACTTAGAAACCTCTTGGTATTAAGCGCATTATAAATAACCTATCATATCGTATCTTATCATAGTACCCATTTTCAAGAAAGGCAAAAGATCTCTCTCAAAAACCTTTTTTTGCACTTTTGGATTCTTCCTTTAAGATTTTTGGAACTATTATTCACAACAAAGTTGATAGATGAGTTTGAAATGTGTACCCTAATCGAATGTCCAACAGAGTTTATATCTCTGGCACATTATGCCTCAATAATATTTATAAAGAAACAGTCATTGTTGTGGCATTCATGGACCTGAATAGGTGGCAACTGCGGCCTCTCCTAGATAACATGGGCATCCCTGAGGAGATGCTCACCATATTAGTTATTCAAGTACAGTTGGGGGGTAATGCTGCTCACCCTTCACTAATCGTTGAGCTTCTAAAAAGTATGGACTTTTGCTGACCCGGGTACTGTTAAAGTATACACAACTCTTAGATTGAGTTGAATGAGTTGTGTTGGATACCTGAGTGTGACGCTGGTCCCTGAAGATCACTGTGTTGCTTGTTGTCACATTTTCTGCAACAAAAACATAAGAAACGAGTGTACAAATAGTGCCTTTATTGTAAAGTGTGCCCTTATGTTAAAAACACTTGACAAATGTTTCTAATGTTTTCATTGCAAAAGATTTGGCAACAAGCAACACAGTGACCTTGAGGGACAATGGTCCAACACTCAGTTACCCCCACACAGTTCACCATATTAGTTGCCCTTCACACGTCTAATTGCGCTTCTGTAAGGTGTGTCGAACAGTGCCTCCTAAGAAGAGCTTTTCCAGTGGCAAGTGGTGTTAGACAGGGATGTGTGATGGCGCCTTTTCTTTTTCTTCTTCATACAAATGGACTATATGAACATCTTTTTTACTTGAAAGGTGGATTTTCCAATTTTAAATAAGGTGCTTTTGCCCGTTTTATCATATGCTGATGACTCCGTTCTGATAGGCCGGACACCAAACACACTTCAGAAATTAATCACAGAATATGCAAATGTATAATTAATTTAGATGTAAAGGTTCATGTAAAGAGTTAAGTCCAGGATGCTACAGTTATTGGTCATTTGTGTTTAAATAAAGAGGAGAAACCATTGATTTGGTGTCGGATTGTGATTGGCTCGGTATAACCATATTGGAAAAAAGCAATGAAAACAAACATATAGAGAGAACTGGCAGGAGAATGGAAGAGGCAATTGGTGCATCAATAGGTTCTGTAGAAGATATGAAACCCAACTTGTGGAAACAGTTCTAGAAATATACAAAGCCAGAGTGAAGGCAATTGCTCTGTGTGATGCAGGTGTTTTTGGTAAGGGTAAACCTGACCATTCCCAGGTCATTGGAAATAAATGAAACAAAAAACGATTAGGTTTGCCCTTTTCTGCTCCTACTTACGCCATACAAAAGGAAGTGCTCTTGTGTGCATCACAGTTTCTAGAAAAGCTTCTCTGAGCTTTGACTTCCTAAATACGATTAATAACCGAAAGGCAAACCTTAGTAGCATGATTTTAAAGATAAGTTGCAGCATCCCCGCTGAAAAGTTATTTCATGGTTTTAAAACGTGCTTGTGAACTTAGAAAGGCTGTTTCTGCCTCTTAGCTGCCAAAGCAACAAATGACAAAGAGGGTAAGATCAACTTGAGTCAATAGACAGTAGTAGAAATACAATAAGATACAGATTAGCAGTAATAGATACTAGCAGATCACAATTACAAACTTACCACACGTGATTTTCCCTTCTCCCCAGCGTTACCATTAAATCTGGACAACCATAAAGGGAAAACGCTCCTTAAAGTGAATTCAAACTAACATATAACTATTGGCCAGAGAGAAAAACCCGGAAGTGAGTAAACTCTATTGTGCTACCAATATATTTACTAAATTGCTATTTTGCTATTTTGTTTTCAACAATGTGAAAAAGGAACTGAAAGTTTAGTGTTTATGAAAAGTCAAAAATGTATGTGCAAAATAGAGCAATTGAAGCAAGTGCTTGCATCATATCTAAAAACAAAAAAAGTTAAACTTGTTTTTTTACATTTTCAGATAAACATTCTAATTTTTGTTGACACTAAACATGCCAGATAAGGCTTAGTTACGTTATAAAAGTCCAAAAAACAGAATTGATATTCCCTCCTGAAGATCTGTCTCAAATTAAAAACAGTGAAACACGTGTAGAGGGCATGAATCTGAGGACTCTGATTGATTTATCATTTTGAAAATGAAGGCATGAATCTGAGGACATTGATTGGTTTATCATTTTGAGAATAAACATAATAATATGGAAAAATCTCAATAACTGGATTACATCTGTCCATTTTTCAATTATAAAGTTCGCTGAGAGCGCAAGACATTTGGTTTTCGTCTTTCTTTAACAGAAAAGACAATTAGTTAGATTATGTTTCTGCCTCTTAGTTGGCCCGACCCTCAACTCCTGGATAAAGCATTGTCAGTGACCTAAAGTAAGACCTTCGTCTTTCAGTTAAACACACAAAGAGAGTTGATTGAACCAAACAAAGCTTCAAACAAGGCATTGGCAGGTATTTCTATGAAAGATTGCCAGCAACGTATTTGTTACACTGTGTGTATGTGAAATGTCATATTTTAATTACTAATTTAAGATTTGACTGCTTGCCAGCTTACCGGGTAATGTGTAGATGGTCTCAGGGAGATCTAAAGATTGTATGCTGCGCCTTTTAGTTGTGTTATGTTATGTTAACTTATACCGCGCACAGTTATCATTTGCATGGTCTCCAGGGGCTCACGTGGCTCTTTAAGAAAGAGGGCTGAGTGGGTTAGTGAGGGCAGAGGGGTAGGATAGAGGGTGTGCTCTTCTGCTGATGCTTGCAGAACAAGGAGAAACTGGTGTCTGTGCATGTGAGCTTTCTAAGTGGGTTTTGCTTGTTTGCACTGGCTTGTTGTATGCAGAGGGGTACGTCCCTGTGTCTTGGATTGTTGTATGCAAATGTTTGTTATGTTGAATGTGTGTTTCGTTTGTTTCATGTGTAGTTTGGCCAGCTCTTAGGGCATGTGTGGTACTATGGAGGTATGTGGGAGGGGAGCAGGAGCAGGGCGGTTAGCACATTGGCTGCCCTCGAGATCTTCTAAGTGCAATACGTTGGCTACCTTCGTAAATTCATCTAAATGCAATACCTTGGCTACCTTCACAATTCTTCTAACTTCAATATATTGGCAACCTTCATAATACTTATGAGTGCAATCCATTGGCCACTTTCGAATTCATCTGAGTGTAACATTTAGGCTACCTTCACAATTAGCCTAGGTGCAATACACTGGCTGCTCTCACAAATTCATCTGAATGTGACACATTGGCTACCTTCACAATTCATCTTAGTGCAATGTATTGGCTAACTTCATAAATTCATCTAAATGCAATACATTGGGCCTCATTACGAGCATGGCAGTAGCCGTGCCTGTAAGGCAGGCACGGCAACCGCCATGCTTGCTACCGGCCCGCCACCCGCAATTGGACAATAACCGGCCCATTACGAGTTCAAAGGGCCGGTAAATGTCCATTCGAAGGTGGCGGTAATGCCAGACTCCCGATTCCCATTCTGCCCCAGGGGGTGGGGAGCATGGCTGCACCGGCACGGTTGATAACGGTGCTTGTTGAATCACGAGTTCTGCTTGCGGGTGCCGCACAGCCTGCCAGGTAAGACCTGACGGGCTGACAGGAACCCGCGAGCAGAACTCGCAAAGCAGCGGGCTGGTATGAACGGTGCCTATGCCTTACCGGCACCGTTCATACCATCACCGCCAGAGTCCTAATGAGGCCCAGTGTCTACCTTCATAATTCATCAAAGTGCAATACATAAGCTACCTTCACAATTCATCTACGTGCAATACATTGGCTATCCTCATAAATTCTTCTATGAACAATGCATTGGGTAGCTTTGGAGCACAGCAAGAAGAGTGGCTATGCTCTAAATATGCACTAAAATCAGTGGCCTAGGACTCTATGTGTGCCTAAGTACAGAACAGTGGCTATCCTCTGAATGTGCAACTACCTTTGATACAGTGGTTATATTTTAAACATGCACCGAACTTCAAAACACCTAACTTCTTCTATGTTATTAACATTACATGAAGGAAACAAAGCTGTTGTCTCTTACCTGAAGGTTGCTGCAGACAGTTTTGGGGATTGGCTGGGGTGCCCCGGGCAAACAGGGCAAACAGGGGATGGGAGCTGCCCTTTGCCTCTAGCCCTTCGCCAGCTGCGTGGCCAAGACTTCCCTGGGAGGGTCAGTAGAGAGAGGAAATTCCAATCATGTGATCCGGACAACAAACCAATGGAAGAGCGAGGTGGGCAGGGGGAGTGGAGGGAGGTGGGGAATGGAAGGGACTTGGGTTGGAAGTCAACAGGGACTGAATAGAGATTGGGAGAAAGCCCATGAGGTGAAATGGGGCATGGGCGAAGAACCCACAAGCCGGTTGTTTCTCTGGGGTCACAGCACTCCAAAATGGAGCTGGAAGTGCAAATTCAAGGGCTGAGAAGCCTTCTGGTGATGCACACAATTCTGGACACGTGATCGAGGCAACAGACCAATGAAACATGGAGGTGGGCAGGAGGAGTGTAAGGAGCAGGGAATGGAATGGGCTTGGGTTGGAAATGAACGGGGATGTAATACAGGCCAGGGAAAGCCCACAAGGTGAAATGGGGTAGGGGTGGAGCACTCACCAGCCAGGTGTTTCTCTGCGGTCACAGCGATCCAAACTGACTAAATAGGTAAGGTTAGTCTACACATACTTGTGTTTTATTTTTTTGTCCAGTTTATTGAGATGTTCACCTCAATAAACTGTTCAGATAAATAAAAAGGTGAGTGCCCAGATACAGTTTTAAAAACAAACATTTTTAAACGATTGTACCCAATTTAAAGAATTTTGTTTTTTTAAACTTTATCCAGACACTCAACTTTTTATTGACGTGAACCTTACACCAATTTCTTGGGTTCTTACATTTTTTTCATGCAGCTCTTTTTCTCAAATGGTTTAACATTTTTATATGAATTGGTTTTGCTTGTTTTATTGCTATGTACGTTGGATTGTTTCTTACATTAGAATACCAGTTGTTTTTTTCCAATAACCAAAACACAGAGATCATGGTAGGTATATCATGTAGTACTCTTTAGCCCTTTTATTTATTTTAGAATTATCATATTATATACAGCTTGGCCATTTAGTTCAAGGGATGGGAAATTAATTTATTTAAAGAATGTGTTACTGTTTATATTTTATGATACTCTATTGTATGTTATGCAAAATTCTCTTGTCTGTGTACTTTAATGGATTATAAATCTGAAATAAAGTATTTGGATGATGATGATTTAGTATCTGTAACTAGTTTTTAGGATATATCTAATATTTAAATCGAACTGTGAATTCTCATTAAAAGAAAGCACTAGCCTTGTCCTAAAGTAAATCTATCTCATTCCAAGTAATCACCTATAGGATACTACATTACGTTATGTTATGTAAGTGGGGTTTATACCACACACCACTGCCATTTGCATGGTCTCCTGGCACCCTGGCAGATATAAAAATAAGATATGGTTCAGTTTGTTATTGGGAGGAGAGGGAGGGCTTTTGCTATGATGTTGGTAGTTTCAGTTTGGAAAGAACGGTCATGATGTGTGGGTTTGTTTCTGCGTGGTCTTGGCATTTGCGTCCATATGCAAGACCTTGTGGGCCTGTGGCGTAAGGATGCATTGGCCATGTTGAGATTGTGTGAGTTATTGGCGGAGGTATGGAGATCTGCTGTTTGGTGCTGATGTGGGCGGGTGTTATAGGTGTCGGCTGTGCATGGCATAGTTGGTTTGTGTGTGGTATGTTTGCAGGTGTTTGGAGGGTTTTGGTATTGGTTAGTGGGAGAAAGAGAGTGCACTCCTCTGGCATCGGGCTGAGTCACAGTCATGCAGGTAACTTGTTGAGTAACTGAAACCCAGTGCACTGTGTCAGCTATGTTTGGTCTCTCTTTGACAATGGCCTATGGATTGAGAGAAAGAGCAGTACAATGGTCTGCAACCTATGCCTCACCAGATGTTTTGCACTACAATTCCCATCAGTCCTAGTAAGCCAAGTGAATGGTGACAGGCCATGGAACCTGCCATCCAAAACATCTGAAGAGCCGTGAGTTACAGACCACTGACTCGGCATATTAAACATCCATGTTTTTACTGCTTTTCTGCAGGTCAGGTGTTCCTCTATTGTGCGTATTCCCCTTGGGAGGAAGTTCCAGAGTTTTGATGAGATGCTTGAAAATGCTGATCCACCATATTTCATTTCCAACTAATGTTTGGGTCCAATGTGTATGTCATTGCTAGACCTAAGAGTTCTGTTTGGTCTGTCACTGGTGATTTTTCTTGCAGGAATTCTGCTCCTTGGCTGTGAGTTGCTCTGAGAAGAATGCAAGGTGTTTGGGAATAGATCATGTTCTTGACTGGTAACCAGTGTAGTGATCTTAGTGCTGGGTGGAGTGTTCTCTCTTATTGAGTCTTTGAACGAGACATGCTGTGTTCTGGATGTGTTTTTAGGGGAGGTAGTCAGGCATGCCAAGGCAGTTGCTTTTGGCATAGTCTATTCTTGCATAACAAGTCAGAAAATGTTGTGCGTGGAAAAGCGAGAAAGGGTAATATACATAACAAGTGTATTTGTAGAGCGCACATTCACCCCAGAGGTGCATCTTGGCGCTTTTGACAGACAACAGATTTTTATTGTTACCCAACTCAATGGTACTCATTTTATCCACCCCGGAAGGATGAAATACTGAGTAGATGTGCCGGGATTAAAACCTATGGCCATGATGTCAAACACAGGTCCCTGTAGTGGATGCTTCAGTAAACTGAGCCACAGACCCAACAGATGGATCGCTGGTGAAAGAAGCACCTCTTTACTACTGCGTTAACTTGAAGTTCCAGTGTTATATTAATGTAGAGAGGCAGGTGTACATGTCATTTATAGAGCCCACCCCTTCACCTCTGTTGCATTGTAAGAACAAGAAGACACAGTGTCCGACACCTGTTATAGTACCAACACCAGATCGAAGATACGAGAGGCGTTATGCGCTCAGACAACCGTATCGTATGTATCCCAGAACTGAGGCAGAAGATCTGAATATGCCAACTTAACTGAATATGACAGAGTTATAATTAGAAAACATCAGACGAAAGTGCCAACATTACTGAGAAAAGACATGGGGGTACACGAAAGACAAAGCAAGTGCATTCCAAGAACAAAGATATGAATGTGACTGAAGTGACAAAGCAAAAATACAAATGCGAACATGAAGAAAAATATATACACTGAAGATGAATAATAAGAGACGTAAATGGACATTGGTATCGTATAATAGTAAGCAAGAAGCCTTGAGAAAGGAAATGAAGGCTGGAGTGCTGACAGGCAGTGCAATACAACTTCATGCAGAACAAAGGATATCTGTTTGGATCAAAACGGAGAATATCACAGTAAGAACAGCTGCATGGCTCAAATAGGAGTCAAAGAGGATAAACTATGTACGTAGAATATATTCCTCTTAGATTAAGTAAAGGAGCAAACAACTGCGAGTGCCAAGTATTCTACAGTTAAAGACATGAAAAGCACATGTGGGATGGAGCAACTAAGTCTCCAGAAGCCAAGGAGAGTTATAGCATACAATGTTATTGAATCAAATGACATTAAATAGAAAGGCAGAAGAGACAAAATCATGGTCTCCTTACACGTGGTCCAGGACAAGAAAACAAGGCCTATTCATAACGCTCCAAACGAAGATAGCAATGTCCCTTCACTCCCCTTTTAAGTTCAGAGGAAGAGAGCATTCGACGAGGTCAACTACAAAGAAGAAGTTTTGGCTTAGGGCCTAACGAATGAGAGATGGGGCCTCATTACAGGTTTGGCACACGACTTCCCGTTGCCACCGGGCTATTCCAAGACCGGCGGCCGGGAAGTCATGTGCCGGCAATTTCATTACTCCCCATTCCCATAGAGTCCTTTAGGACCCTATGGGAGTGTGGACCACAGAAACACTGGCACTGTTGCTAATGGTGCCGGTGCTTCCGTGACGGTCTACCTACCGTGGCCGCTGTGCCCGGCAGGGTCAGACCTGTCGGGCACAGTGGCTCTGGCAGGCAGACCCGTAGTTTGCCGGTCCAGAGAAAACGGTGCTGGTAAGCTTACCGCTACCGTTGTTTCCAGACCAGCAAACTTAGATTGAGGCCCATTGTAGGCTAATTAGCCAAGAAAGGCAGTTGGACGACGTTCTTCTCCTGCGCCTGGGTTTCGTTGTTTAGGTACTGCTAACGAGCCGAATGTCTAAGGTTGGCAAGAGTGTGCCAACCAATGATAAAATCCTATGTAATGATGGATCAGACATTGTTGCAAGGGCCTATCCACTGCTGTTGCTATGCTATTATATGTATTTTGCATAGTTAGAGGTGGTCTTGGGCGTGACCACCAGATAAGGGGCATCCAATGATGGTTCTAACATTTGTACAAACCATATGTTTACATTTCCCCTAACCAATCCCTCCACCCAGTAGGTTTTTACTGTTGTCCACGTCGTAGGATGATGTCATAGCTGATGTATGTTAAAGTATAAAGGTTTTTGTGTAAGTCAGATGCATTGAGAGTGTGTGAGCTGAAATTCGTTTTGCTCGCCACGTTTCCCTACTTTATTGAACTGATAATAAAGTAGTATTTTGCCATCTTCTTCGAGTCTGTCTGGTTTTTTGCACCTGAGATCATTTATTTTGGTAATCCCATTCGGCACTTGGAATGCTCCAAGTGCTCTTGCACACTATTGTACACCAGGTTCTGAGATTTATAACCATTTTGCAGGCTTCTGGTCTGGATCCCATTTCCAAAGGACACGGCATTGGCATTTGGATAGAAGGGGTGTTGGGCGTGATCATGATTTCAGTTTTTTCCATTTGAATTTAAGACTGTTGTTGCTCCTCCAAGAATTGATTTGGGAGAGGCAATTGACAAGGATTGGGTCTATGTGCTTGATAGTGGTGATTCCAGCATCATCTGCAGCATGTAAGCTTGTGTCCTTTCATGAATCTCACGAGAGGAGCCATGTAGATGTTGAAGGGTAGTGGTGAGAGGAATGGGCCTTGTGGAACACAATTTATGAGTATGAGTGCGGTAGAGCTGAAAGGAGGTACCCAGGTGGTCTTCGTTCTTTCTGCCCAAAAGGCTTTCCCCTTTTTTCTTTTAATCTTTTGACAAGTGTAGCATATTGAAATATTGTATAGAAATCTAACTGGACAATCTTGTTGATGCACACTATGGGTATCTCACATGTCGTCACCTTAATTCCCCCGTATAGGCCCATTGAAAAGAGTTGTCTCCGAAGCAGCCTCTTCGGCAGTGGAGGTGGGGCAGCTTGAATCACATGCTGCATCGAGGGACAGAGGGAGGAGAGGAGCGTTGGGGAAGTGGAGTGCAGAGAGCAGGGTTAGGGACGGCTCTCTGAGTCCTGCACCGCTCTCTATCCTATGTCCTAATGACTGTGCCCTCCCGCAGTCTGAGGCTGTCTGAGGCCACAGTTGGGAGCTGGATCTAGAGTTGGACTCTAGAATACCATCTGGAGCCTTGCATAGCATTCTTGGTTCTCAATTAACTCTGCAGTAAAAGTAAGGAGGGAGGAACGTGAGCATCACTTCACTGCATATTTAGCATGTTTTTACCGTGGGTAGATTGGTGTTTGTTTTTAGCAACCTGTGCTGTCTCTGCCTGTCCTCTGCGTGTCCCCTTATTACAAGTTGCTTTTAGTTTGTCAGAGGAGAAAACAGAAAGGGCTGGAGGACCAGGTAGTTCTGCAGCTGGTCTCCCACACCAGTTCTTTCATTTTGCTCTCTCGTTTCATCTTTCATTCCAGCTCCCGGGCTGCTCCTGGACCCAGAGTGGGTATTGTTGCTATTGTTATTATCCATGGACAGGCTCGGCTTAATCCTTCATCCCGCTGCTTGGGATTCAATTTGATAATTTGGAAACTAGAAAAATACTTTCAAATGTTTGACCCCCTATGCACTGTTTTGGGCTGTTGTAAGTGCCAACCTGACCCTCAAGAGCACAGCGGCTGCAGTGTGTGATCACAATTCGGCAGACCTTTTGACACGCACACATGCTAATTTAAGGTGGATCCAGTTCACCGCTAAACAATGTTTAACCAACTAGGGGTCATGAACTTTAATAGACCCAAGTGCAATTAATTGAGCTTGATTCTGGTTTTCTGCTGACTACCGCTTCAGCTCAAGCAGATAGCATTGTCTGTTTGTGTTTGTTGGACCGGGGGCCAACCAGAGGTCCTGGGACTTGGAGGCTAAAAGAACAGAACTGAAGATGAACTATGCAACAATTAATTTGTATTATATTTGCCTCCCTCCTGGGTCTTTAGATCTTGTTTGACTACCATGCTTACTTAATTTGAGCGATAGTATTTTATATAACATGAATGGACATTGATTTGATTTTTCTTGAGCCCTGAGCATCTATTACACAGTCTGGTACCAAGCTCTCAACTTAAGTAATTATTAGAAATAATAGGCTAGTCCCTGTTTTTGTTTTAACCTCTTGATCTATCACCTAAAGCACCATTTGGCTATTAGCATTCCTAAATCTTTTCTGAATTGTCTGGAGGGCAGTTAGCATGCTGCGCTTTGGAGCACTCTATTACTAAAGGGATAGAGTGCTGTTTTAAATGTAACCTTGTAAACATTTTAAAATGTATTTATTTGAACATTTTTTAGGACATTTTGTAGTTTAATAAGATATTAATACCTGTTGCTTTGCTTACGCTAATACTAAACTATGCTAGCACGTGTTGCATCCAAGGAAACGACTGGTTAAATCTTTGTCCCTTGAAGTAGCTGTTTGGTCAGCACATACATAATCGTTCCCTCCTACTTACCCAAACAATGTTAATGTTAATGTTAAAGAACATTTATACCACGCACTGTCACCACCAAAGTGGTCCCGTGGCGCTCTGGTGGATCTGAAAGAGGATGGAATGGGTTAGTAGGTTTGAGCGAGAGAAGAGCAAGAGAGATGTGATGTGCTGTTGGCAGCATCAGTTCAGTTAACACTGTTCGCTGAACTTAAGTGTGGTTTTTCGTTGGTTGCCGCCATGTGCTGTTGTGTGAGACTATGTGTGGTTTGTTTTGTTGTTGCGGTGTAGTGAAGTGTGTGCGGTTTGTTGTGCTTGAAGGTCTGATTGTGTTTGGTTTGACTATGAGAGGTGTATGCAGAGGGATGAGTTTTTTTAGGGTTGGTTAATGTCATCACTATCTAGATGTGGTGAATGCTAAACTTCACAATTCTATGTAGATGCGACTCATGCTAATTTTCACTATTCTATCTAGATGTGACGCATGCTAATATACACAATTCTATCTAGATGTGACTCATGCTAATCTTCAGAGTTCTATCTAGATGTGACTCATGCTAATCTTCAGAGTTCTATCTAGATGTGACATATGATTACCTTCACAGTTCTATCTAGATACGACACATGCTGATGTCTACAATTCTATCTAGATGTGACACATCCGAATCTCCACAATTCTATCTAGATGTGACGCATGCTAATCTTCACAGTTCTATCTAGATAAGATGAGTGATTAGCTTCGCAATTCTGTGTGGATGTGGCGCATGTAAGTCAACACACAATAATATCCCATCCCTACATGCAATACGTAAAAGGAAGTCCAAACTCTCTCCTCCTTCACGTAATAGTAAATCGGCTTCGATAACTGCCCCAATAAAAGAGGTAATGCATTGATTAAAGAAATCAAACCGCGTTTAGATGGTTTGGGAGGAACAAAAGGCAGTGAAGCAATAAATATTAAGTATACACGAATTAAGTCATAAGAATTAGATTCTGAAGAATTTACACAAATACCTCTGAGCAATTAAAAAATAAGGGTGGCCCCAAAGTTAGGCAAGCATCATTAATATTCTCACTGAAGACAACATCTAGTACCGCAGTTTAGGAACCACTTACTAATTTGAATGCCTCACCAACACTGACCACAACTGCAAGAGAGTTAGGCCAAGAGGGGAGCCATAATTAATCCTTCCCATTTGAGATGTTTGGCCATCAGCCACTCCAAGACCCTCTTGGTAGAGCTAGCGCTAAACAAATAATAAAACTAAATCACAATCATGGCCATCAGTAAACTAAATTACAATCACATATCTCTATTACCATTCCTACACTGATGATAGATCTGCCTAGTTCAGTGGGTAACACGTCTTCACCATGCTGACATTAGCAGTGCAAGTGTTAACCGCGCTGAACCTGTGCCGTGGGTCTTCACAACACTGCTAATTTCAATGAAGTAACGGTCTGTGTCTGGGTTAGAAGGGGGTGGGGAAGGAGTGGGTTCTTGGCAGGGAGTTGTAGCCGCAAAACCAGAAGACTGGCACAGGGGCACCAGGAGGGTGAGGGTGCGGTGCGGGACACAAAAACAGAGGCAAGAACGGGGGGGACTCATTCGAAGGAAGAGTTTGGGGAAAAGGTGAGGTGGAGGGATGAAGAGGGCTCTCCACCCTTGAATGCAATGGAAGGCGAAAGCCGGGAGCCTCAAGTGGCAATGGCATGGCAAGTGATCCTGCAACAGGGATACTGCAAGTGCAAATGCCAATTGTAAAGACATGGAACCATTCAGTATTATACCATGTGCAGATTTACAGAACAGAAATGTGTATTGGAGTACCCCAATGGGGCAAAATTGCTATTACCACCAAAGATTAAAACGAGCCGCATTGCCTCTAAAGGAGCCCAGAAGGCACCTAAGTTTACAAGTTAGAGTGTAAATGATCTACCAGATGATCATATAGTGAGTGATATCTTATTTCCCAGCACTTGTACAATTGTACATTGTAATCAGCCTCAATCACAACTAAATATACTTAAAGAAGAGATGTAATGGATAAGAAATCAATTCTATGTGATTTTAACGAACAAATATCAGAGAGGGATGTTTTACCAAAAACCAAAACACCGAAAAAAATCATTGCATTTTTAAGTGTATTTTTGCGCAGTTCCCCACCAGGGCTTTCTGAAAATGTGGGAGGTGACCTGCTGTGATAGCAATGGAGCCATGCTGCGTGTCAGGAGCTGCCCGGGTACTCATGGGACCATGGTGGCAGTCGGCCTGCTCGTGAGCCAGGCTAGACGGGCTATGATAAGTCAAGGGCCCAGGCAGCGTGTGTGAGGCTGCCCGGCTCGAAAAGGAACTGCCAAGTGTGGGCCATGCTCCAGTCAGCAAGCCTTGTGGCTGGCGACAAAGGCCCTTTCTAAAATGTCTACCGGGACCACGTATGTAAGGCGGCTCAGGAATTGAAGAGCGGAAGCCCACTCCGCCCAGAGGGTGGAACAGAGAAAATGAAGTCCCGAGCTGCCTCTCCAGGAAGCTCTGGTGAAGAGCGGGACATGGAAGGTCATGGATGCCTCATTGTGGCAGCCCGGGTAGAGAGAAGCCCTGTGCTGCAGCAGCGCGACAGCTCGGGTGAAGCTCCGGTGGCCTGCCCCTGTGCTTCTACAATGAAATGCATAGGGGGCAGGTCAAGAAGAGGTGAAGGCTGCAGGCATGGAGGTGACTAAAGGTGGCATCCCTGCTGCCTAGGATGCCACCTGGCTCAAACATGGCACAGTGGACATGGCTGTGAGTGTTGCAGTGCCCCTACGCCAATGGGATGCCACCTGAAGGAAATATGGCACAGCAGAAGCAGTGGTGACATAGGCGTCCCCCATGACAATGAGGCAGCCCAGAAGATGTTTTATGTGGCCATGGGTCCAGTGGTGAGTGTAAGTGACCACCCTTTGTAATGGGGCTACCCTGAAGATTAAAGAAGGCTGTGGCGGTGATGAAAGGGTGGAACCCACACATGCAGCAGGCCATCCAGGGATATTTTCAAATGCATGGTCCGTGTGGTGAGTGTGGGTGACCCACGTAGTGGACGGGGCCACTCAGACTAAAGAAGAAGTGGGGTGAGGGCCCCATATATCAAGTGTTGGAAGGGGGTAAGCTGGGATATAAAAGCCCAGCCAGCACAGGGAGGATTGAAAGGTGTTTGGCTGAGGTCAGGTGGAGCGGTGGTGAAACAACAGGACAGGCGGAGGGTGGTCGGTGGAGTGCTGAGGAAACTGTGGCAGTGGTCCGAGAGAGGGCAGTTAAGGTATTTTGGATAAGAAAGAGTGGTACAAGTTTTATGTAGTGTGGTGAGTTGGAGTGTAAAAGATTAGTGAAAGAGAAATAGAGGGAGAGAAGTGGATAGAGAATTGTAGAAGGTGAGAGAGAGTGTATGGCAGGAGGTCGTTGAGAGAGTGCAATATAGTACTGGGAGTAGTGATGAGCGCAGAGTGAAGCTGAAGGAGGGCAACGTTGGAAGAGATAGGTGGAGAGAGTGTGATAAGATCAGGACACACAGGCATACAGGGTTGAGAGTAGAGAGAGGGGAGAAGAGAAGGAGAGTACCCAGCATAGAGAGATAGGAGAAGAGATTGAGGGAGATGTGATGGCAGGTAGAGAAGGGGGTGTAGCTAGAGAGAGGGGGAAAGTAGGAAGGAATGTGGAAACAGAGATAAAGGGATAAACAGAAGCAAAGAGAGAGAATGTGTGTCTGTGTGTGTGGTCGTGCAGCTGTCATCAATTGCTGGCGTGCTCCAGCCAACGCTCACCTGACAATGAGTCTCTCCCCCCATAGAAAGAGACAGAGTGAGACAGGGAAAGGCACAGAGATGGAGTGATAGAGTGCAGAGTGGGATAGTTTGAGAGAGAGAGCACTTGATTGGTGTATGATATGCCAGATACAGCTAGTTATTATTAATATTATTATTTTTTATATACAGTGTTTCACGCTGAATGCCACTGTCATCAACACACTGTAACAATAGCTGCCATTATTACCCAATTTAGCCATACTCAGCGTATCGACCATGGAAGGAATAAAGGCTCAGCTGCCCTGCTGACTACCCTGTGAGTGCAGGATGCATACACATCTCTGAAGCAAGACCACACCGCTCTGACCTCTTACGGGTCCAATATGTATGTAGATGACAGATCATATCACATCATAATTATTTCTGCCTACAATGTAATGTCTGGCAAGGTAATGATTGCACATACCTTACACAGGCTGCTCTTTCCAACAGGAAGCCAGCTACTCAGTGAGGGTCCTCCCCAACCCATAACTACGACCTACCTTCCTCGCCTCCTTGCTGTTACAGGAAGTTGTACCCACTTCTCCATGTGCATGACTACCACCAACTGGAAGGCCCTACTAGTGTAGACATCTTGCATAACTCCTACCCCCTGTCTCTCCCTCACTCCTAGTATGGGCTACTCCGCTATTCTAGCAAAGTACCTCACAAGATGGGGGGCCTCAAGCTCTGGAATCACTCACACTCTTGTCAGCTCCCTGGCGACGCTGATAGCGGAGGGTGATCAGAGATAACCTGAAAGCATTTGGCCAACACTTTACTTCATTGAAAGAATCCTCACATCCTTCTCCTTTTCCTCAGCACATTAACATCTGGCACAATACTCCAACCTCGAGACACTCAAGGCACTCTGAGACCTCAACAGTAGCTATTTGACAAGGTATAAAAGCCTTCTAACATGATATAAGATAACAACAGAGGAAGAATAGCTTCTCTCTCAGGGTGCAAGGGCCGACTTCAGCTATACCCAACATTGCCTGGAGCCCAACAAGTGACTCACCAACTGCCAATCTACCCAACAGCAGCTTCAAACAAATACGAGTGGCAAGTAGGCCTCACTCTTCATTAAAGCACAGCCTTCTTCACTGCTTGCCACTGAAATGGCAGGAAAGTCCCTGGGAGTTGGGGGGCAGGGAACATTTCTGACTTCTCCTCCCGCCACCTGTGGCCTGCCCGGCCTAGCCAGAAACGGTATCTTAAGAGACCTATGTTTCACGTCAAGTCTCTAGTTGCTCCTCACCAGACCATGCACTGCCATCCTTTACATCACCACAAATGGTGAGAAATACTCAATTTTAACCTTCTAATCATATGCCTCCACAGGTGCCTGTTGCATGACGAAAACCACCATTAAAATTGCAGGAAGCCTGCAAGACCTGCACAGCAACTCTCCTGGCCTCTTAGCCCCCTTGAGAACTGGTTCAAATACTCTTCTGCACCACGCACTGCAGAACACCATCCAGACAATTACACGTTCTTAAGCAAAACCAGGGACAGGCTGTGGAGGAGTATCCACTTGCTCTGACCTAAACGTACAAAGATCGGTGAACGACTTCTTTGAATACCTGTTGATGGAATGTACCAAAAGATCAGTAACCTCTGCTGTCATGTGCCTACCAACCCCTCACCCACCCAAGAAATACCATACCCCTTTCCAGCAGACATCAATTGCCATGCCTAACACATCCTTCTCTTTACAAAGATGTCCATCACCGGTGCCATAAATATTGGTCAGATGACCTTCATCACTTAGCCCTTGGCATCATTAGAATCAAAGACCATTAAGGATTTGCCTAACTAGTGAGGCAGCCAACCCACTCTGGTGGTCATAGCCTTGGCCTCCTGTTTTCTCAGAGGCTTGATCTCTAAATCTTTATCGTGGATGGTCCAGGTCCTCCAGAGTTCCAATATAATCACCAATCCAAGCCTCAAATCAAAACCCAACATTAAACATCTACTAGCGACCTGAAAAAAGTCTGTCCTGCTTCTTTTGTATCCTGATACCGAAGTACCCATCATTATCTTTCACGGCCCATGTCCAATGTCTTTGGCTAAAGTGAAATATCCGGCACTCCGAATAGGGATGCCTGTTTCAGATTTCCAAAATTCAAGATCTCCAATAGGAACGTAAACAACTAGTTCACTGACAACATCTGCGAATTGAAACAATGGAGCAGAGCTCTCGAGAGTAGATGGAATCAATAGCAATTTCCAGCTCAGCAGACCTGGTGCAGAATCCATGGCTGAGGTACAAGCGAGCCAGCCTCAGAGAAAACGCTAACCTTTCAGGCAACCACCACCAAAGCTAAACATGTCGCCAAGGAGCTCCTCCAGATCTAAAAGGAGTCAGTATTGCCTGCCCAGCAGGGTCAGCCCAGATTCCATTGCCACCTCTCTTTTACAATATGATGACTATGTCTTTGGAAATGTATGCAGGACCAATATTATGTCATCCTTTCCTTTAAAGGAATAGTGCGGCCAAAACTTTTATGGACAATAATAATAGCTATATAATAAACATCTTTTTAATGAAAGTTCCTATGTAAAATATTACACAAATAATGTTGCAACCCCTTTAATATCAAGCACTAGGAGCTGTCCATTTTGTGAAATGGACGAGCCTCCTGTGCTTGAGTTAATCTCTGCCCTTGCAGCACTAATGAAGCAAAAGCCATCCTCTGGTAGCTTTTATTACAGCAGCTTTTGCTTCATTAGTGCCAGAGAGCAGAGAAGTGCTTTTATAAATACAACATTGTTGTATTTATGATTGCCATGATTAGAAAACCATGGAATTCATAAATACAACTATGTTGTATTTATAATTGCAGTGGCTTTCGCTTTGAGCCTCCTGGGCTCCCCGGGGTGACTGAAAGCGAAAGCCACCAAAATCATAAATGCAACCGCGTAGTACTTATAAATGCTGCGGTTTTCTTTTTAAGTTTCCCAGGCTCCTCCCGCATGTGGGAGCCCGGGAAACTTAAAAAGAAAACCACAGCAATTATAAATACAACAACCTTGTATTTATGAATGCAGGTACTTTTGTTTTGAGTCTCCCGGACTCCGCCGGCCCGGAGGATCCCAGGAGACTCAAAACGAAAGCTGCTGCAATCATAAATACAACGCGGTTGTATTTATAATTGCTGTGGTTTTCTTTTTAAGTCTCCCGAGCTCCCCCGGGGAAGAATCTTGGGAATTGCAGGAAGAATCTTGGGAACTGCAGGAAGAATCTTGGGAACTGCTTGTCTGAAGGATTCTCAAGCAATGAATCTGCAACATTGTGCAAAATAAAATAACTGGGGCCTTTCAGAGAGGCAACATACTAAAAACAAATGTGCTGCCAATATCTACAGAGCTTACAATAAATGCGCCTCATTATGAGTTTGGTGGTTTCTGGGTGGTAAATCAGTTTAGATACCACCAAACTGTATTTATTACCATTACCGCCACTTGGTGCAGCGGTATTACCGCCAGATTACAAGTTGCGGTAGCAGTGTAAGCCCCCATTTCTTTGTAGTCCATTGGACTCAATGGGGCATTTTGGCAGAATTTCTGGCAGAAAGTCATTAGAGTTACCTCCAGCACATAGCTGGAGGGGAATCCTCCAGCTTTCTGCCTACCTCATAGTTGGGCGATGCAGTAATGGGGCAGTATATGGTAATAGCGCTGCATTTAACCTGCACCACCCAACTCGTAATGAAGCCCATTCCAGCTCATTAATCTTGTTTTTGCCTTTACATTATGGAAGTTGTAGTCCTATATTTCCATTGTGAAAAAACAAAGTACAATTCTCAAAGTGTAAAAAATCAAAGTTCAACGTTAAAGGCTAACAATGCCTATCAACATGAGAACAATATATCTACCACACTGTGGCTTTGTAAACTGAGAATGACTGAAACATTGGCAATACCCCAGACATATTACCCAACATCTTGTTGTTGATAGCAGCACCTTTATGTGATAACTAGCAAAAGGTACCCGTACTCTGCACAGATTCTGTAGACAGACAGGATAACACTCTCGTCAATTTGTTGAAAATCAATGATCTTGTAGGTCGATGCTCCGAGTCGCTTATCACTTGATGTGCTTTGCACCGTGAAGTAAACTGCAGTGAGAGCGGGTGCGGGTAGCTGGCTGACATACCAGGGTCATCCTAAGCATTTTTGGGGCCCTGGGCATGGAGACCTTTGGGGCCCCCTCCACCAAACCAAAGGAATTAAGTGATCAAGAATATCTGGTGACACAAACCCCCTCCTCCCCCACCGTGATCATAACCTATAGATTGATATGCTGCCTTGCAGCATTGAAAATACGCATGTTTACTCCCTTTAGGGCATCTTACCCTCTTCATTCTTGCTCTACTCAGAATGATAAACAAGTAGCATTTGAAGGCCAACATTATCAATCTATGAAGAGGTTAGTTCTTTTCTAGTATAGAAACAGGATACCTTTTATCAATAGCAATAGTAAGGACACCGAGAAATTATCCCCAATATGGGTAGGTGCGCACACCCTCTTACTGGTTAAATATTGATACGTAGCAAGGTTTGCAGCAGTGGCAAGGCGTAGAAGGGTAAATTCTCGGAGCCCCTTCCGTATAATAGAATAAACAAAGTGAGTAGTGCCTGCCAGTCAACGCTCCCTCAGATGACGTCATTCACTTCAAGGTTGAACTTGGTAAAGTAATTAGTCCATTACAATGTAAGTGGAACTGTAAACACAAGTATTTATTCACAAAAGCGGACACTGCACGCCAACACGTGTTTCAGCCCTCTCCGGGCCGTCCTCAGGGCGTATTAACATTGAGATAGTAAGTAACTGTAAAAAAAACCTTAATGAACCATGACCAATTACATTTAAACCAAAAGTAACCACATTGTTGTGTTGCAAAATAATGAAATGAATCCGTCAGATTGTGATTATAAACATAAACCAGGTAAATTATACAGTACAAAGGAGGAGTGGAGGAAGAGGCAAACAAAGAAAAGGGTAGGGGGAGAGAGGAGAAAAAATGTTATTTTCAAATTAGATGTGAGTTGGTTTTATACAATCATTAATTACTGTGTGCCAAATCACTAATTATTAGAACAGTCTGTTATTTTCAAATTAGATGCGAGTTGGTTTTATACAATCATTGATTACTGTGTGCCAAATCACTAATTATTAGAACAGTCTGTAAAGTTAGTAATTAATGAGGCAAGGATGTTACACCTTATAGACAGAGTGGACAATCCATTACAATGGCGTACCTTGTATATCGAGAGAAAAATAGTATCAGCGAATCTTCAATGAGCAAATTTTCTGGTACCTAAAAAATATCAAAGTGCATGATGTAGTCTAATGGGTACTCTAAGTTCTGAAAAATTTGCAACTGCGAGATTTTAAAATGACAGTCTATGTTATATAATGGCGTTTCCTCGCTTCCCTAAGGTTAGGTTTCTTGATTATAACTCGATGATGAATAGTTTACTGGATAATCCTAGCGTCTTGAGTGTTCGAGCGAAATCTATTTTTACAAAAAAGATACATGAGGGATTGTTATAAGGTGTGCTTGGTAGTACTACATACTGTTAGAAAAGTCACTGTTCACGGGAGCGCTAGTAACGCTTACCTTAAAACGCCTCAATGCGTGTGCAGCACGGCGATTTCTGCCGGCTGCCTGCAACTCCCTGGAAGGAATGTGGGTGCGGCTGGGTTAGCCTATAGCTGCTCAGCCAGACTGTTTGAGAGTTCCGGTCATGTGACCATCCAGTTGCTGTTGCTTAGCAACTTTGTGGGTGTCAGAGAAGTACTCGGGTTTGCAAGTACATATCGCAGCTTCGCTGCAAGCGTAATTAATACAGGTGCTCCTTTACTTTGTGAAAGCTGGGAGGCAAAGGTACATATTTAGCACGGTTAAGCAGAACTAATTGAATTCTGACACTAACATCGCTTTGTTAGTGTAATCTGCGATTGAGGAATATGTGACCAAATTGAGTAATAAAAAGCCCACAATAACCTAGTATTAGGGGGCCATTAAGCTAGAATGGGCTCTAAATGTTGACATTATAGTCGTCTGGTCCTATTATTCAAAATTAAACGAACTATCTGCATTGGTGTAACGACAGTGAGTTACAGAAAACAGTGTTATTATTGAAAGCGTAAACGGTCAGGTGGCCAAATTTACACATTAGTTGGTTGTGAAGGCGATGGTAATGAGATATAGCTAATATTTCATGTGCAAATACACCTAAATGATATATGTCGGTACCAAGGTAATTGTTCATGTAGAATGAGATTTTGTATATTGATGGGGTATAATGAATCTAATTACTGTGCTGGTAGCATGTGTAAAGTATATGTTGATGACGGATTTTTGCATTGACCCCCAAATCTACTGGGTTGCCATGAGAAGAAAAAGATCCGGTTGATAGAAATAATGATCCGATTGGTAATGTCTCATAATTGTAGTCCAAAGGGATTGTCCACCCCTCTATAGTGTAACACCTGCCTTACAGAGTAACCTTAAATGTAAACATTGTGTCGAGATTAGACATTTAGTATTAAAGAAAAACATTCAATTCATGCTCTTGATTAAAAAGTTCTTATGATTTGTTGGACCAAAATTTGTTGGAAAAGGAGTCCACTAGCTTTAGAATTGTGCCATTGGGTCTTTATTGTCACCGTGGGTGTCACCGGATTGCTAGCTTTCTGAGTGCAACTTTTCATAGCTGCCCAGCAGGGTCATGTCAGGCCTTTGCAGATCATCCAGTCCAGTGTTTATCCTTTGCATTCTGGTAGTTGTAATTTTGCCTTGTAGATCATCCAGTCCAGTGTTTATCCTTTGCATTCTGGTAGTTGTAGTATTGCCTTGTCTTTTATGAGGTCTTCAAAATCAAGAATGCAACAAAAAAAAGGACTGGAGGTGCTGCACCTGCCTGATAGCTGTCGACTTTAGAGCTATGTGTTTTTGTGTCAGGCATGCGAAAATGTGTGCTGTTTTATAATTAACTCTGACATCCCCGCTTTTCTCTTGGGCATGTACATGACATTGCTGCCGCACATTAAGAACATATCCGATGTGATGTGGTTTCAGACACTGAGACGTGAAGGAAGTGGCGAAAGCCCAATGTGCACTGAAACGCACCATTGGACCCTCTCCAAAAAGCAATGTATTTGGGGGACGCTCTCCTCGAAACGGAAGGCCTCGTTTGCTGCTCTAGCTCGCTCGGTGCCATACAGATTGCAGTTCTCTTAGAAGAAATGTGGCTCCTCGCAAATAGATATTGCGACGCCGTAGTTTCTGTCATGACAAGCGCGACAAACTTCCGGCATTTAAAAGAGCACCCAGTACAGACGGCACGGTATCTGGCGTCCTTGAATTACATTATACTGGCATATGTAACGCTGAAAGCAAAACCGTAAGCCTCAAAGTGCATGAAGCCGCAGGCTAACATAACAGGAATTGGCTGAAACCTGAAGGTGACCACGAGGCACGGCGTAGCCATTTGGTAGCTACTGTGTGATGATAGCATTAGTTTAAATTGGTATTATTTCATTTGTATTCGAAGACCAAGTTAACGGCCCACGTGGGGTGGCCGTTAACTTGCTTCAAGAACAGCTGTTTTAGTTATATTTATGGGTGTCTACTGCCCTCCATTGTTCAAAACGAAAACTCACAGACTGACTTGAAATTCACATGTATTTTAAAGTGAACTATACCGAAGTAAATCCACTAAGTGGCAGTATTGTATCACTTACTCATGATCCAAGGCAAACCGAATTTACTAACAAAAGTGAAGGTTTTTCTAGAACCCTTGCAGTGTGGAGGCGAGGGGTTCTCCAAGTGTGCTGCACCTACGCTACTAAGTTTTTCGATCTGCTATTAGACAATCCTCACAGTGTAAAGGCAGGAATAGACATAACGGGCCATTTGCACCTTTATTCCGTCCCACTTCCTCGCCCCAGTCCTAACTTATTGAGCCTCCTACCTCAGGGACATGAATCCTGTGAAACGTACAGAAAAAAAGAAAAATCCACCTAATTACTGGGGACTGGCCTGCCCCAACCCTCCCAGTGCAGGGATATCCCTCAGCCGGGCTGCCAGCAACTCCTGTTTTTCTCCTGTCTTCCAGACAGGGTCTTCGCGATGTGGATAGAGGGACATTGGGAGCCTAAAGGCCCCGCCTGGTGCAGGCCCTACTCTCTGATGACAGGGATGAGGGGACCCACTGCTCTACGGCTCAGCCAGGTTCCTGCAGCAGAAGTAGGGCCTGCCACGTGGTGTGACAGTGACGACGAACAGAAACAAAGAAAATGGAGGAGGCTCCCCGATAACCCAGGCGGTGTCCTCCTCCTGTCCTCCCCCTTCCCCCTTTAGGACGAAAGGGAGGCGCCGGAGGAAAGCGTGGCAGAAAATGGAAAAGCCCACGAAGGGCTACAAAGGAAAGGGGCGGAGCTACACCCTTTATAACGGGCGGGCGCCTTACTGCAGACACCATCCATCCAGCCTTGGCAGAAGGACACCCGCCCGCAGGAACCAGGAAGAGGATTTCGTTTCAGATTTCGGTTTATTTCTTGAAGTTCTGTTGTTTCAAGGAGGTCACTGAGCGAAGGCTAGCAGCGGCAGAGGAGCAGCGGACAGCAGAAGAAGAGGGCTCGCCGGCGTTGCTGGGAAACGATCAGCTGGAGGAGGCGATCAGCCGGACGGAGAGAAGAAGTGGAGCCGGGGATCAGCAGCACACCAGCAGCGGCAGCAGAACAGCAGCGGTGCCAACAAGAAGGCAAGAAGAAGCAGGCCAGGTACAGCGGAAGGGCAGGAGACCCAAGGAGCAGCATGGCAGCAGTGAGCGAGGAGCGGCCACTCGGGCAGGCGTTGATTGGCAGCAGGAAAAGCAGTGTGACACGCGGCTGACACATGCGGGAGAAGGAACAGCAACAGGTAAGGCAGCTGCAAAGGGAGTGTTGCGCAGCACCTACCTGCAACGGAAGCAAGGCGGTCTATGGGCAGCACGTGACCCGGGCCGGTAAAGGGGTGAAAGAACTTGGCAGCGCTTGCTGAGCGGGCATCTTCACTACCTGGGGTGGGGGGCAGAGGAGACTGTCGGGGCAGCCATCCGCGCACAGAAGAGGGGCACTGAGATCGCTCCTCGCCCTACCCACTCCCGCTCCCCATCCCCCGCACGGCAAGACATTGCGGGCACATCTGGCCTTGAGAGGGGCACGGAGATCGCTCCACCCCCATCAAACATTGGAAATAGTAACAGAGCCTCAACAGGACAAAAGAGGCTCAGAAAGGGGGTTGCCTCGCCACAAGGGGGGTGCGGTGTAGGACTAAAAAGACAATAATTTTACACACTGAACCTCTGTTGTGCAAATATAATCATGGACTTCGCAGCATTCATGGAAATGGCCAGGTTGGCAGCCGCCAAACACAGGCCCATCTGGATGGAGGCCCCGATCCCACAGCCAAGGGGGGAACCAGCAGGGCCCAGACAGAGGCCTGACTCCCCCCTAATGTTCCCAGACAACGAGGAAGGGCAAGGCCAGGAGGGGGAAGAAGGAGCAGAAGAACAAGGCGAGGAAGAGGAAGAACCAGAAACAAAAAGAAAGAGGACCATGACGCAAAAAGCTAAGGCGAGCAAGGAGCAGGCCAAGAATGGCAAGAAGCCCAGGGTGACTGGGGCAAAAAGCAAAGGAAGGACACAGGAGATTGTAGCGGTCCCGGCATCTACACCTGTGGAGGTGCCAGGGATCCGGGGTCCACCCAGCACGCCTGCAACCAGACCGGTGGCCGTGACTGAAGATGGGCCTGCATCCTTGGAAGCAGTGAAAGGTATGATAATGCAATGTATGCAGGCATGGGGCAATAGGGGTAATGGGCAATTATTGAGTGGTAATATGAATGCTTTCAACCAAATTGCAAGTGAGGTGGCAGTAGTACAACAGAGAGGGGTGTCTCTGGGGCTAGAGGGGCTGGGCTCAGGGGGCTATCAAGCAAGTAATCCGACCAGCACAGGGTTGTAGGGGGGGGCAAGCAGTGGGCAGGTAACCATCCTAGCACTGGGTTTCCTGGGGGGGTAGTGCAGTTGCCTCAGGGGCAACAGGTCACAGCACTGGTCAACTCTAACTCCACAGGGGGGGGTATCTCAATGACCCAGGAAGGTACAGCACTGAGTGGGGCAGTTCAGGCACCAACTTGGTGGGGGCAAGGGTCAGCAGGGCCAGGGGTAAACCCAGTGACCAATTCCATTGGCGTGCAAGAAGGATTATGGGGGCCTAACATGACACGGTATGGAAGGCCGATGCCAGGCTTTGCACCGGTTCGGGTGTCGGTGAGCTCTTTGTCATGGCACATACCAGGGGCCACCAAGAAGAGGGTATGGAGGAAAGAGTTTATAGAAATCCTGGATTTTGTAGGGATGGAACGTTTGGGTGAAGGGATAAAGGACTCGTCAGAAAAGGAGACGGAGAAGAGGGACAGAGAGAAACCCAAAATGGAACCATCAATACACAAATGGTTAAAGGCTTTCAAAGTGTATATGTCAATCATGTTAGAAAAATATCCACAGGATGCATTGTCAATGATAGCATATGAACAATATATACATGATCTATATCTGAAACATGGGGGTGAGGGATGGTTACAGTATGATCGGGGATTCCGGTTGAAAATGCGAGTGTGGCCAGCTTTGTCTTGGGATGAGATGGATGTTGGGGAATTCTTAGACATAATGGTGCCCTCAGGGGAAGCGGGAGAGAAAGCCCCAGGAGAGAAGCCGCAGGTTTGGAGGGGCAGGAGAGGGTACGCCCGCTGGGGGCGGGCGTCCTTTCGTGGGTACTCCTCCTGGAACAACAGAACCAGCTACCAGGGGAAGCAGGCAGATTGCTGGAGTGTTAATGCTGAAGGGGGTTGCCCCTTTGGCAAAACATGCAGCTTTAGGCACCCTCGGGGTAGAGGTACCGGGGACCGCAGCTCCTCAGCCAGTGAGGGAAGCGTAGGAGCAGCCCCAAAGCAAAGGATAAGGTCAAGAGGGAATGAGGTTAAAAGCAACATGTTACAGGCAACACGCCCTCAGATGTTTAAGAATATGATTAAAGATTGTCTACCAACACCAGTTAACCTCCAAGCAATGACTCCCTGGTTAAATACCTATCACAACTACGGTGATGCAAAACTGCTGTGGGAAGGTTTTAGGTGGGGTTTCAAAGTCCCATGCACAGAGGTTAAGAAGGGCAAGGAGGCTCTTAATTTGCGGTCAGCACTCGGGATGCCGGACGTGGTGGCACTTAAAGTAAACAAGGAGGTCAAGTTGGGTAGAGTGGTTGGTCCATTCACGTGTCCACCTATGAAGAATCTGGTAGTTTCGCCTTTGGGTCTAGTACCTAAGAAAGAGGTGGGACAGTAGCACCTGATCCATGACCTCTCCTTCCCTGAGGGTGAGTCAGTTAATGATGGCATAGCCGAGGAGCTGTGTCGAGTGCATTATTCATCTTTTGAGGATGCAGTGGAGGTTGTGAGGGCAGCGGGAAGTGGGGCCCTGATGGGGAAGGCCGACAGAGTCAGCATTCCGGTTGTTACCCATGCACAAAGAAAGTCAACATTTGTTAGGGTTCAAGGTGCAGGATCAGTACTAGTATGATAAGTGTTTACTTATGGGGTGCGCCATTTCATGTGCATATTTTGAGGCCTTTAGCACGTTTCTGGAGTTTACAGTCAAACAGGAGTGTCAAGAAGGGGCTGTAGTTCATTACCTAGATGATTTCCTTTTCATTGGCAAAAAAGGGACCAGGGAGTGTGGGTCCCTCATGAATACATTCCAGGGGCTGATGAACGTGATGGGGGTCCCACTAGCCAAGGATAAAACTGTGGGCCCAGTAACCTGCTTGACTTTCATAGGGATAGAAATTGACACAGTCAAGGGGGAGTGCAGGCTTCTGCAAGACAAGGTTGTAAAACACTTGTCTATAGGCGCGTTATAAATGCCATATCATATCATATCATATCAAGGTGAGGAAATTGAAGTAGACTATCAAAAGTTTAAGGGGTAAGAATAAGGCGACTCTGAAAGAACTCCAGTCGCTGGCAGGTAACCTAAACTTTGCAGGGAAGGTCATCCCGGCGGGTAAAGTGTTTGGGAGGAGCTTCGAACTCAAAACTGTGGGGTTACAACATGCAGGGCAGCATGTCAGGTTGGGAGCAGAAGTAAGGGAGGACTTGGGGATGTATGTGGGACAATTTCTTGGACAACGTCAACTGTGTACTCCTGTGGAGAGGGCACTGGAGTAGCAATGACAAACTGAAGCTATTCACAGATTCTTCGGGGGCTCTGGGGATTGAGGCAATATTGGACACCAATTGGTGTGGCATGGCATGGCCGGTGGAGTGGCACCGGCAAGGTATCACCAGGGACATCACGTTGCTCGAGCTCTTTCCCATAGTGATAGCGTTCAAACTTTGGGGGGAGCAGCTGAAAGACAGAAAGGTGTTGCTCTGGTCTGATAACCTGGCGGTAGTCCATCAAGGGTCAGCCAGCACCACGAGGGTGTTGCTGTTACTGAGGGAGCTCAACAAAAGCATGCTGGCACTCAACATTGAGGTGCCGGCAAGACATATACCGGGGGTCAAAAGCACGGCTGCTGATGCTCTCTCTCGTTTGCAGTGGGAAAGATTCCGAGAGAGTTGTCCTGGAGCAGACAAGATGATGACCCCGTTCAGAACTCAGTGGTGGGACATGATTGGGGCGATCTGAGTTCCCTGATTCACACTGCACTAGCACCAGGCACGGCAAGTAGATACAAGGCATGCTGGGAACAGTTCTTGGCTTTCCACAATGAGGTGCTGGGGGAAGGGCAGAGGGAACTGCTGGTAAGGGCCTTTGTGGGCTGGGGCTGGAACGAGGGGAAGACCAGGTCATGGATGGCCTATCACCTGGCCACAATCGCCCATTATTTTAAACTGGAAGGTAAAGGTGACCCCACTAAGGAACACTACATTGTCATGGCCATGAAGGGCTGGGCCAAGCAAGGCGTGCCAAAGACAGATGAAAGAAGGCCCATAGACATAGTCAAGTTGCACAAGCTAGTAGGATGCCTGGAGGAGGTGTGCCATGATCGATTTGAAGTGTCTTTGTTCACGGCGGCTTTCACATTAGCTTTCTTTGGGGCATTCAGGGTGAGCGAATTGGTACCGGAAAACAAGGGGGCCAAGGGAACGGGTTTGTTACAATTGGAGGATGTACACTGTGCAGAGGGACGGTTGACCCTGTTTCTAAGGAGATCAAAGACAGATCAGGGGGGGAAAGGGTGCACAGTGGCTCTCCAACCCATCGTTGGAAGCATAGTCTGTCCAGTCAGGGACGTGCTGGGCTTTCTTGGGAGGAGACCGACCTCTGGTGGGGGGGGCTCCACTGCTCATTCACCAAAATGGTTCCGCACTTAGCCACTTCCAGTTTAGAAGGGTTATGGAGCTAGCGTTGGGTAGAATTGGGGAGACAAGGGGAGTGTTTGGGACACACTCATTTCGGAAAGGGGCAGCCACGTCGGCCGCAGCCATAGGCCTAGGGGCTGTAGAGATCAAGCAGATTTGGGAGATGGAGGTCCGGGTGTTTTAAGAGATACATCAGACCGGAAAAACTGTAAAGTTGACATGCTGCCTTCTCATCCCATTAGCACCATCCCGGAGGAGGAGATCTGTCTGGGTGATAGGACACTAATTTGTGTCTGGGGCAGGGGCAAGCTGGACGGGTGAGTTCAGGATTGGGTGGCACGGGGTGCCAGGAATGAAATGGGCGCAACTGCAGGGCAGGTGCGCAAGTTGCCGGGGAAACAGCAAAAGCCGGACATAGTAAGTATACATATGGGAGGTAATGATTTGACAAGCCTGGGGAGGGGGGGCTTTAATGCGGGAAATGATGTTCTCATTACAGGAGCTGTCAAGACAACTGGGAGAAACAGAAATCATCTGGTCAGAGATAATCCCGAGACCAGAATGGAGAGGAGCGGATAATCACGCAGCCATGGAGAGATCCAGGCGGAAGTTGAATTGCGCAATGGCCAAATTCTGCAGGGCCAGAGGATTTGGGCAGATCAGGCACAGCCTGATTAGCTTGAAATCCCCAGAGTATTATCTCAAGGATGGGGTGCACTTGCCACCAATGGGGATGGACCTTTTTTACTGGAATCTTTGCACCAAAATCCTGGAAATGTGAGGGAGGATAAGGGGGAGCTACAGTGGGCAGTAACCCACCTGTGGCGTGGCGGTGTTTGGGCGAGCAAGCACAAGAGACAGACTCCGGATGAGCCAGGAGAAACCTGGAAGGGTCTTCGCTCTTCTCAGACCAGCACCCCTTGGGAGCCTAAGCAGAAGGGGCGTCTGGGCGGAACAACAAGGGCTCAGCTTCCCCCAAGGAAATGGCACTCTCCCCGCCCAGGAACACCTGCATGGGCAGGCGAGGTTCAGGCGCAAAGGGTTGGGAGAGTTGGGCCTATACTGGACTTTTGGAAGGAAAGGGGGAAGCAGGTTGTTGGACACGGAGCAGTCGCCGCATCTTCTGAGTTATTTCCACTAATGTGTGCAGTGTGGTTTTTTATGATGTGTGGAAAATAAATCTGCAGCCTTTTAATGCCAAAAACAAAAACAAGACTCATTCTACACATTTCCCGGGGGGGAAGTGGAATGAGCAATTACTATGTAAGGGGTCCAAATGGATGGATACGCGGGTTATGGTGGGTGCCGAGACCCTCCGGTGACTGCCATGGGGTTGGGGGGTTCCCAGAGCCCACCTCCGACCGTCCTGCTGGGGGGTTGCCCTCTCGCTCCTCCCTATGGAAGGGGCAAGCCGCCCCTTGTAAAGCCGGACACCCGGTGTTAGGAAAGATTTCTCTTTAAGAAAATTTCCCTCCATAGCTTCTATGGACCCCCAATCATTTTGCTTTGTTTTTTAAACTGTTCTGACTTTTTTAAGGGAAGTAAAGCCTTCAGCTTCACTTCCTCTGACTTATTTTCATTTGTTAGGGGGAAACTGGTCAGTCCTTCAGACTATCAGGACTGAGAAACTAAGTTTCCCTTTTTGTAGTTACATTTTTGTGACTTTTTAAAATTGCACACAACATCTTACATTGCTGTGCAATGGGGATACTTTTGTATCAACCCAGCCTTTTACATTTGGGATTTTTGGTTACTTTTATATGTGCCTAAAGACGAGCTGCTGGCAGCAATTATATTTTGACTATTTTTGTGTTATTTCTAGTGTGCACATTCACGTTTACCGCATATGGCTACTAAATGTGGCTAGTGCGCTAAAATGGCCAGGCCACGTGATTTTTGCTTGTCCCTTGGCCATATTGTTGTTTGGCCTCCTTCCTGCCTTTCCAGTTCAGGAAATCCCCTATAAGGTCATGCACTTGCCCAGGAAAGCTGCAGCTTTCGTAGACTGGTTATGCCTATGGGTGTGTATGGCCCAGGAAGAGGGTGGGACGGTTTGGTTCCACTATACACTGTAGGCGCACCGACAGAACACAGATCCATATGGCGTTCCATTAAGGTATCACCTAATGGACGGCTTCTGCTGGTAAATCTGCAGAACTATTTCCCTACTCATTTAGGTCAGCTACCTGTGGGACTGGCCAGCATCCACAGGCTTGGGCAACTGACGACCGCATCCACATTCAGTCTGAGTGGGCCAATAGGTACTCCCGCTCACTGGTCTGGCTACTACCACAGACACAGAACAGACATTGCTGGAATTAAGAGAAATGTATCACGTCCTGGTGAAGGACGCGATAGGTTAGAACCACACTAATGGTTCACAAGGCGGCCAAAACACTGTGTTGACTTTTTCTTTTAAACAACAACACTGCAAATAAAGGGCAGGTTTAACAAAAAATAAGGAGTAAAAAAACAGGCTGGATTTTGGGTAAGAAGGGGACTCCTGCAGCCATTTGTTCAGATCAGCGTTGGAGCCAATAATCCCTTGTAGAAGAAAAGCCCACTGACAATCTGAAGAAGACCCGCAAAGAGGCCCTGCATCCATTCCTGTGTCTGGGCCGGTGAAACACTGTTGGACTACATGATCTGCGAAGGCCCTGTGCAGTGCTTCAACCCCTGGACTGGTGGGACCTTTTAGGACTGATATTCTATACTCTGACCTGGTGGCCAGATGTATAGGAGACCACTCTATTGTTGGGACAAGGAATATTCTGGGAGCTATAGGCAAACCAGTTCAAGGTAGCAATGGAGAGTGCCCAAGGCTAAGTCTCAGGAAGGATGAGCTTGGTAAGGGGTATAATATGAGTTCAAAAGTTAGTAGGCAAGAATTACCCTTAGAAAATCAGTTATGAAATAGCATTTATTATATGACCAAACACACACAATTAAAAATGACTATAAGCAGGTAGTTAATATCACACCAACTAATGCATGGCACGTATATACAATCACTGGAGTAGGGCAAAATACATAATAAACCCCTGCAAAGGAAGGTAAGTATTAGTATGCAGCACTACAGGTCCTCAGAGATACAACACTAACTTCAAAAGTCCATCCCTAAAATGTATGGGGCCTTGTGCCCCAAAGTTCACCAAAGTTCCACACAGTTTATGAGATGGGGAAAAAGTTAGTGTAGGGCTTCTGGGGTCCAATGAAGAGTTCCAATGAGTACAGGACAAGTTGTTCTAGTGAAAGAAAGTGTCCCCCACTTTCAGAATACTTGCATGAGCAAGCATTGGCAAAGCCAATCTATTTAAAAAGTTTGTAAAAGTTACCAAATAAAAAAAAGGAGATATGGGGTTCAGGTAAATACTGTTACAACTCGTCCCCCATACTCTGATACTTCTTAGTACTTGGGAGGTCTTCAGAGGAGGGTCCATGGTCACTTTTTCCGCCTTGATCTCCGGCCCTTGATGTCCAGGGGTTGCAGGTTCGAGCACTTCTCCGGTCACTGACAAATGCTGGTGCAAGGTCCTCAGGATGGAGACTGCAGAAGAACACAATGCAGGGCCTCTCTCAGCACAGGACTGGATGCAGGAAAGCTGATTTGGATGGCAGTCACCGTTGCACAGTGATACACAGGGACACACTTGTCATGGTCGGACTTTGCCTCATGTCTCGGGTACCCTCGATGCTGGAACCATGTAATTTGGCAGGAATGAGTCCAGTAGCACACGCTGTCGATCCCCTAAGTTCCGAGCCTCAACACAGAACAGTGATATCAGCAGCATGGTAACCCAAACCTTGAGATTGTCAGCCACAGCTTCGCTCAGGGCCACTTTCTAAGGCTCTGGTTCACAGGACACCAAGCACAAGACTAGAATGGATGTTCCTTCCACTCCCAGGGTCGAACTCTAACAAAGGACTTCTACAGATCTCTTGGCAGACAGGGCTGTTCCAGGACAGCAGCAGAAGTTGGTCACCAGGCCTTCTTCAGACTGGTCCCCTGTCTCTTCACTCATCTTCAGCAATGCAGCTTACTTGGCTCTCTGCAGGATTTCTTCCAGAATCTCTCGAGCATGGCTGTAGGACTCCCCTTCTTATCCCAAGTCAGGTGTCTGTTCAGACTCAGCCCTCTAATGGCAAGATCTGCTCCACCGATGCACACCAACAGTTGTCCAATCACAGACTACTGAGGGTCTCATGCAAGCATGCACACCAGACATTCAGGCACCAGGATGTGGATTGGGATCAGAAAGACTCAGTCCACTTCCTGGGAACACACACACATGGCCCTGAACTATCCCATGACATCCAAGGCTTTCCTGGGCAGTGTATGCGCTTAAAAGGAATTTCCTGACCTGATAGGGCAGGAAGAAGGTCTCATCACAAGATGGTCAAAAAACAAGCAAAAGCCTTGTGGCACGGCCATGTTGGGACACTAGCCACAGTTAGTAGCCAAATGTGGTAAACGTGGAAGGGCTAAAGAAAAGCACTGCAAAAATGGTAAATATGCAACTGCTGCCACCGGCTTTTTTTTTTATGCACATCAAAGGTAACCAAAAAATACTCTGAGTGTATGCATGACCCCATTGCACTGCATTATAAGATACATTGTGAAATGATACTAAGTTACCCAAAATAATAGATAACTTGTATCCAACTAAGGGAAACACAGCTTCCCAGTACTGACAGCCTTAAGGACTAGTCAGTTTCCCCATGACAAATTAGCAAAAGGCAGTGGAGTGATGCTGAGGGCTTCACTTTACTTGGAAAAAGGTCAAGTGAGATTTTAAAAAAAAAGCTGAAAGTTTAGGGGTCCAAAGAAATGGAGGGAAAATTGTCCAAAAGAGAAATTGTTCCTAACAGGACCAACTAGTCTCAACGTGTTCTTGAGGATCCAGCCTACGGAAGTGTCCCGGGGCCACCTAGTGGAGCTCGCCAATGGGCTACCACGGTAGTACTGTCGCCGCTCTGTGTTTCCACCCAGATCTTTGGTGTCGCCAACTTGTAGTATACATCGCCATCCTGATGAATTTGAGCCTCCAAGCCTGAAGGGATCCTGTCCTGGAAGGCAGGCGTCCTTCCAGTCTCGGTTGTAGAAGTACAACATGTCATCTGTGTGTGTGGTGGCCATTGCTGTGTCCTGAAGAGGTCTGCTTCGGGGAAACTTGCATTTCTCCCTCGCATAGCCACCCCCACGGTGAGGATCAGGTAGCAGCTGCAGTCCCTGGCCACATGAGGAGAGGCTACCTCTGGGAAAGGACTGGTGACATCATCTGATTCCTCAGACCTCCCTCTCTCTCTCTCTACCCCCCACGATGTCCCTCCCTCCTGTTCTTCATACTCAGGTGCCTTCATTTGACAGCCTGGCTCTTGAACGGTTAGATAATACTCTACAGGGGTAGCCCCACACTCAGGTGATATTCCCTCCTACTAAGCGAGGATATATAATATGTATTTTAACAAAAGGAAGGAACACAAACAACTATCTGTATAAAAATCTATATATATCTTTTGGCCGGCCCACCGCCGAAGGCACACTGCCTAAGGCTTCCCCTGTCGAGAGCCAATGGAACCAGGGGCCAGGAACGCTGCTCTTTTTCTGCGGAACTTTGGTTATTGCCACCAGTGCCTTGAGACTTGTCGGGCCTAGGGTCCTAGCAGGCCCCCAGTGCCTTTCTGAGAATGCTGAAATGAAGACTTAAGAGGAATACATGCAGCGCCAAATAAAAAGGAAATAAGGTAAGAATGGAGCACTCTTATGGAACAGCGGCAGAGAAGAAGGACAACCCTTTCAAAGCGGCACTGGATTATGATATAGGAATCTGGTGTGTGAATAGGAGAGATCTGCCTGAAGCACAGGACTACTTCTGCCCCTGAAGAATGTCCAGTTACCTGTAACACACAGGACAGAAACTTATATAAGTTGGGCTTGTTTACACAATGGGGAATCAGAATAGTTAAGTTGCCATTGTTGTTTTGTGATCAAGTATTTGGTGACTTTTGATATCGTGAGGTGGAATAATTTTAACATGTATATGACTATGTGATGTGTATATGTTTTTTAAACGTCTGTGTTACTTGTGCTTGAAAGAGAATAATATATTAAAAATTATATTTTTTGGTAACACTGTTTGTTATTGAGTACATAGAACACAGAATGCAGCCCATATTTGCTAAGTGGCTGTGTTGAGATTCCACTATCCGAGGGTACATCTCTTGAACGGTTAGAACCTGAATTGGGAGGGTTGTCCCCCAACCTCACAGTGACTGTTGAGGGGTCCAAAGAGTGTTCAACCCTGTCTGCCTACACCCGGCACTGGAGGTCCTACAACTGCTGTCCACACTCCCATCTTGCCCCCCCCCCTACATTGTGACCCTGTCCAGGTCCTTGAGTACCTTAGGGAAGGGTTGCAGTTGGCTGTTTCCTCCCTAAGAGCACAACTGACAACTATCAGAATAGTATGCAGATCCTGGGATCCCCTTGCCCATGTGGAGAAACTGGCAACCCATCTACTTAAGGGTTTTGAGATCTCCCAGCCCTTGGTCAGGTCCCCCCCTTTCCACTTGGGACCTCTCTGTAATCCTTAGGGTCTTTTCTACAGCTACCTCTGAGCCCTTGGATTCTATTCCCATTCTCCCCTCCACTCCAAGTGATTGTTCCTGGTAGCAATTTCTTTAGTAAGGAGCAGTGGGAGTTGGAGGCCCTCATCTGCACTCGGCCCTACCTACATTTTGTGCCCAAGGGTTTGATCCTGCATCCCTTGCTGCTCTTCTGCCAAAGGTTCTTTTTCGGATATCCATCTTCATAAGGACTTGGTCTTCGTTACCCTGGGCTTAGGCTCTCCTGCTGCTCCCTCTCCTAATTCCCTGGACAGGATGTCTGAATTTTGGCAGAGCAACCATCCTTTTGTGGCTTTTGGTCCTGGGCAGACATGAAAAAAGCCTTCAACTGCTACCCTGAGTAGGTGGATCCTGTGCACCACTGACCTAGCATACCAGGGATCTGATGCCTCCCCCTCTGGCAGTGTGTTGGGGCAGTCCACAGGGGCTGTGGCAGCTTACTGGGCAGCTGCTAAGCGGTTTCCCATTGACTAGATCTGTAGGGCGGTCACCTGGTCTTGCCCTGACACTTTCATTACACATTACAAGTTATATGTGGGTTCCACCCACCTTCCTTTGGGTTGTCTCGCTTCTGCTGTTCTGTGCGTCTGATTAAGTTCACTATTAAATGGCACTGTCTGGTGTTGTCTTCCACATTATCCGTTATACTGATTTTGAGGTCTCAATAAGTTTGGACTGAGACGAGGAAGAGGGACGAAGAGGTCATGTCTTGATTACTTACCGGTTACCCCATTACACTGAGTCTTAATCTTCCTCGTCATAGTCCTACAACCTGCCCTCCTATCCCTAGGTGGATATTGTGAAGGGTACTGCTTGTATTGACAGGACGTGCTGGGGGCCTGGCTGAGGGTTATCCCCCCCTGGGAGGGGCCGGCTGGCCAGCTCCCAGTGATTGGGTGTGTTTTTCTTTTTTGTGTGTATCCGTTTGACTTGATTCCTGACTCTGGGGCAGGAGGCCTTAATAAACTAAGATTGTGGCGAGGAAGTGTAGGACTCTGTGTAATGGGATTACTAGTATGTAATCAAGACATTCCAATAGCGCAGTGTCATTTAAAAAAAAAGAATCGGGGTCAGATTCGAACCCGTCTTGCTTTGTTTGACGTGGTGGTCATCACCTGTGCTGTGAGGGAAACAAATTATATTTAACAGAGCTGGAAAATGAGATTTTAACTCTGTTGAGTTTGCATTTTTTTGTCTAGCAGCACTGGTCTACTCAACAGAGCTTGAAAATTCGCATGACGGTTGTGAATCCCGCCTGTATATCGTTTTGTAAAATATATAAATATATTTTTTATGAACTATCAGGTTGTTGGGTTGTAAATTACAAATGCGTTTTACTCGTCAAAGCGCTCTTCCCCAAATGTCTAAATAATGATTTGATTTTGTTCTCGCATTTGGTGCTTCAATGGATGCTGTATCTTCCCAGTATATATGACATTGAGGTAGGGAAAGATATTGAAGAAAATACTGTGCCAACAAATAGTTCCTAAATGTATTGATATTACTTAACAAAGATTTGTAATTTGATTACTGCAGGATCCTCTTAGTGTATAATGCTCAAAGTGATGCGAAATTAAACTGCCAAGTCTGGTTACACTTTTGATCGCCGTGCAAATCTTTTTAGTCTCTATTAATGAATCCTTGGTCCTTTAATATATGCTGAATTTGCAAGTCCATACATTTGGTAATAAGTGCCTGGTCTTGTAATCAATTGTGTAGTTCTCTTAAATTTGATAGTCTTTATCTTTAATCCCTTTGGTCCTTTTAGTTATCTTTGTCCTGATAATCTCAATCCTTAATCACTTCGATCCTCTTAATTCTCGTGGTCCTCGACACGTGTGTCACCACTTCATAGTGGCTTATCAGGAGGATAATTCACTAGAATGGAAAGCAATTTTGCTTATAGTACCCGTTAAGACCTGTGCTATCATTAACTGGGAAAACACTAGCATGAACAACAGTTTTAAAATGTAATATTCACTAACCTCAAATGTTGTCTCTCAGTGTTAAATACACTTCAATGGTGAATTCCTATCTTCTTCAATTAGCTGAAAGGAGGATATGGTAAATATTAATAATATTTGTTATTAAAAAAATAAGGTGAAACTAATTGATTAGGTTAATAACCAAAAGGTATGTAGGGTCTTAGTTATAATGTATGGAGGTTTACTAATCAATGAATTGATAAAGTTATAGTGTTTTGAAAGTGACACAACCCAAATATAATGATGCAGCTCTCATCGGGAGGGATGCAGTTGACTCTTAACATACAGTTAAGGGAAGTAAAGAGTGGAACAACACTGGAGATGTGGCCCTTTTCAATTTGATTGAAAGAAACATACCCATACAGCTTGATGGGCACCAGAATAATGTGCCTGGTGTTTCCTGCATGTATTGTACACCAGATTCACATCAAGCAAGATCTGACAAAATTGCGTCTATTCATAGTGACGTCGATGACCTCATCATGCAACGTAATGTGCAATGACATCATTGTGTTACGCTGTGGCCATTTTGGTTTTAAGAATGCCTTGATCTTGAATTATTTCAATCATAGTCCATCCTTGGAACCAAAAACTAGTAGTATAATGTAAACTATAGATGATGAACCAAATCAACGGATGCAATATGTAAATATTGAAATTAAAATAAATGTTATAACATTAGTTAAATGCTGTCTAGCACATTCTGCCAGGCATCATTCAAATGATTGGTATATAGATTTGCATGAAACCTGCCAAAATGTGTGATATCTATAATGTGTCATGATGTGTCATAGTTGAACTACAATACCAATAAGTGAAGTGACTGGAATAATATTTTGTCATAATGTACCTTATATAGGCGAGAAAAACTAATATTGTTATTTGTTTAGCTACTTTCAAACATTAAAGGAATATAATACAGATGTTACTATAACGAAATACAGTTCATCATCTTGATTAAGCCCACTGCAACATGTGTCCATGAAGTTTATCCACTTTTCCTCACGTTGTTTTAGGAGCAACTCTTTGTTAGCTCTGTGTGGTAGAAAGACACGTTGAACATTTAAGTTTCTCTACTTTGTTCAATTGGTTTTAACATTGAATCATTATTTCTGATAGCTCACACATGCTTTTGTAGCCTTGTCTTCAATTTGCATATGGTACTCCTGTGGTGTTTTTACTAGATATTTTGGTTTGTCTATCATCATGTTTCTTTCAGGTTGCGCTTCTTGCCTCTTTGATCCTCTACAAAAGCGTGGTTTTGGCACATTTACTTTTTGTGCAGCACCTGACGACAATTCTGGTGCTGCACACAAATAATGGGCCCACAGTCCTCATGGGACGCTTTGGCTCACTGCTAGGCAAATGCTAGGCAAATTTCACAGTGGAACGCAACGTATGTTTCGTTGCGTAGCACCATTTTTAAAGAAGTTTGTGAGTGATCAAAATTGATGACTATCGCAAAAAGTGTCTTTAAAAAGAATTGCACAAGAAACGGAACGTTGATGCTCCATGAAAATCCCTCCCTGAGAAGTAACAATTGAACAAAAAGTAGAACGTCATAGACCTCAAAGTCAGTTATAGCTCCCCACCATATGTCAACCATCCATTTTCATTACACAGAGCAGTGTAACCAGGATTTCTCGCTGAAGCAGGTCTGCACAATATGCACATGGGCCTAGGTCAGGAGCCCTCGCAACACAAGAGGAGATATATTTTTATTGTCTGGGCCTGCTCCCACAGACCTGGCCAAAGTTTGAAATATTATAGGTTATTTTAAGCTTCTAAATAATTAAAAGACACACTTTAACCAAATTGCCACTTTATTTGTAGTAGAACACAAAGTGATGTGAGCCAAACACAAATGTCCTCACTTTTACTATTTTACTTTTAAGAGAAACAACAAAACAAACTCAGTGATAACGGCCCCTGCATGTAGTCATTGTTTCATAAGGGCATGGAGCTTGTTCTGGTCATTGTGACAACAAATATGAATTGCTATAATAAAAGAAAACCATTTTTGTAGGTCTATCAAGCAGACATTATGGAAGTAAACTAAGCATGTTAAAATATATGGGGCTTAACTTTGTGATATGCTTTGTTCTCTTAAAAGATTGGATTTCTAAGTGTGCTTGGTCTCTGAGACCAAATGCAACCATTGCTTTTGAATCACTCAAACATTCACGCTTTCTAGGACGACTTAGTCAATTGAGCAAATGCATTACATAGCAGTGAGTGCCAGTAGCTTCCCAACCTTTGGGGTTACCTAATGACAACATCTGGGAAACCATAACGCAGTGGTGACTTTCATTGTACCACTAATTGCATCCTGCAACTTTTAGTCTTGAATCTCTTCTAAAATGGACTTAAGTAAAACTAAAGTAAAAGCAAAGCCCAGGATGAAAGTAGGGCGTTTCCTGTGACATGGATTGAGCAGGAAGTCTTACAACGATGTCCACGTTGCCCAACTATAGTCTATTCATTTTATTGGCTGTGTAAAAATACATTTGTTCTCTTCTGCCATACAGCACTCTTGCACAATAACTACCGAATATGAACATTCTAAAGCCTGCTAGGGTAGCAATGCAGAAAGCCACTACCCTCTTTCCCCCCCCAATGCTCTCAAAGTATGTTGTATAATTCATGGGATTTGTGTTGCACACTAATGGTTCTGTTGACATTTACCCTAGGCTGATTTGATCGAATCCTTGTCAGATTTTGGCGCTGCACTGAAATATAATTTCCCTAGTGCGCCCCCTCCCCACCATCCTCCTTTAGTTATTATATAATATGACATTTATAACGCGCCTATACACAAGTGTTTCACATTTGGGGGACACAACAGCAAGTGTTTCACATGTTACACATGTTGGGGACACCACCGCAACCGACACAATCTCCCCTGCTCTCTCCCTCACTCTTTACCCTGTGTTCTGCGGGGGACACCCCCGTCCCGCTCTCCATCCCGTTTAGGGCGGCCAACTTTTTGATGTCCTTTTGCGGGACACTTGCCCACAAGGCGGTGATGACATCACAGCGTCATTCACCTTTGAACCGCCCCATTTAATTTAACTTTGTTAATGGCTCTTAACACCTGGCTTAATTGAAATGCAAATGGTGTGTCGTTGGGAAGTGATAGTCACGTTTTTTAACTGCAAACATGACCATCATGACCCCAGAAACAAGGCATTAGCATTGGAATGAAGACAGGTGTCAGAGTGTTAGCAGCTCGACCTGCAGGCTCAAAAAGATCCAGGACCGCGGAGCCGCCCATCGAAAGAAAGCAACAGGTGGCAGCAGGCAGCAGCAGGCGGCAGCGCCGTGCTGTGTAGATGGCCACTTCAGTTTGCAGAGTGGGTGTGTTGGAGGCAGGTTGTCACGACTTGCTGTCTCCTGAGAGTCACACTCCAGGGAACAAAGCAGGAAACAAAGCAAGTCGGGACAACCTGCATCCCGCTCAGCCACTCTGCATACTGCGGGACAGAGTCCCCAATTACGGGACAGTCCTGCAAAATATGAGACAGTTGGCCACCCTAGTCCTGTTCTCCCTCCTCCTCACTCACCCCCCTTCTATCACGCTCACACATTCATACATATACACACACACACAACTAACCCCCGTCTCCCGCCTTACCTTCCATGGCCGTCTTTCTCCACTTCCTCCTTTCCGTCTCTCCACGCCAACGTGAGACGCGAGCAAATCGGTTGTATCGTATTGTGCAGTGAGTGATTTCGGGTGAACTTGCCACGAACAAATCGGCTGCAGCGCATTAATGTGCATTCATGCATATATTACGAATGCGGGACAACATGTATCAAAATGCAGTATGATATAATAAAACAATCATGGCTTTTAGGTTCACATCAAACCTGGCATGGCAAAACTTGAGATCTTTCCAGACGACCACATGGGTTTACTACTTTCAGACTTGCACACAACCCCAGGAGATCTGGTGTGATAGTCACCTACTTGTAGATTTTTCTATGCATAATATGGATAATATTTGTAAATCAGCAAATACAGAATGTGTAAGCCCTTTAACACATGTGTAGGCAAAATCTCCTGCTTGGGGCTGAGTTGGGAATATTCATTTATTCATGGGCTTCGTTAGTGTTGTTTTTAGCAGCAGAGGCCCAGTGCTTTCCTTTATAGTGCCTGGCTCCATGTGGCACACATCCTGGAATGGGAATGTGCAGCTCATGCCAGAACATTATACCTCTAACATCCCACAATTACTTAACAGAGATGATATGGCCTGCAAGATATGTGTTTAATCCGGTTAACAGGCACCATTTCCATCCATGCAGGAGCAGAACTAGGGAAATCATTGGCCTCATTACGAGTTTGGCAGCAATTCTCTGATATTTTGGTGTTATTACTCATGCATCATTACTCCCCCTTGTCCTCGGAATTTACCACAGGATACAAAATTAATGATGAAACGGTATTCATTCCCATTTTTGGCATCTTTTGGGGGTTTACTGTGAGCAATAATTCGGCTGCGGTAAATCATGCGATTTTTGGAGAAGTGAAGGATGAACTCCAATTAAAAGCTGCAGGTAAATCCTACACTTCGCCTCCAAATTCAGTTTTGCGGTGCAGTAAAGTTGGCAGTAATTCTGTTACCACCAAAAAAGTAGCAGTAACAGAACCGGCAAAAATGGCCTGCACAGGTAAACCTGTAACAAGGTCCATTAGTATTTTATTTAATTAACAAAAACAAACTGCAGGGGGCTCTGGTGGCTTAATTTCCATCCTGTTCCCTGTCATATCGTGTCTGGTCTTTTTAAGCATTTCCCTTATCAGTAGGCTGTGGGCAGTATTCCAGCAACCCATGAGAGGCAGCAGCTGTACCCTCCACGCTCACCCCTTCCTCTGCATTCAATGGGACAGGTCGGGCTCTTTGGAAAAGAGGCAGGACTTCCCCTCAGGCCACAGCCTGTCTACTCCACAGACGACACAGAATGATATATTGATATTGATATTTTTTTTCTATCGCGCTCGTACACAAGTGTTTTTATAGTCTCCCTCATGAAGCACGAATCAGAGACTCAAATTATTATTACATTATAATAAGTTGTCAATGCAAAACCCAAGGATGTCCTCTCATTCACATTCTACTTCGGGATTTAACATTAATGCCTTCTGAATCTAAGTATAAAGGAAACTATGGACTTTGGTACGGTTCTATCTCTTTTGTAATGGCACAGACAAGCTAAAAACCTAGTAATGGAAGCTGCCCAGAGGGATTCCCAAGATGAATGGTTGATTCAAAGCTGTCTGTCCATCACTCTTTGGTTGTTTCAGTTGCTTGCCCAAAGTAGGATGTGTATGCCAAGATGTGGCCCCTACCTTGCTGCCCATTTGTCTCAGGCCTATCCTCAATTTTGATGCCTAATAAAGCTGTAGCATGTCTGGGGTTGCATGTGGAGCTGTGCAGGAGGGATTTGACATGGCAGTTTAGCCAGACTGCCCTTTAGTGTCATGGGCGCAAGCATGATTTGCAAACATTTGTTGATTTCTATAATTGCACAAATGGGGTAAAAGCAAATGGAATATTATGCTGGACAGAAGAATTTCAATGATTGATTGAAATCCTTCAATCCATCACACGTTGGTTGTATAATGAAGAAAAACATGCACAATTGTCTTTCTTGGAACCACTTATTGTGCATTACAAGAGCCAGTATTAGCTACAATTAATGCAATTGTAGAGGAAATTAAACTCTGGACTCGAATCTTCTGTGAAGTTAGTTTGGTAGAACTTTCATAGCAATACGGCAGGGTGAATACAGAGACGGACGGCACACAGTCCGCAAGCAATCCTGAAGATGTGTTAACACCTCGCTCCCAGTACAGCGGCCTATGTATGTTTACTAGCACATTGATGCTAATGCAACCAAAGGAAGATTTTATGACTTTAGGGGGGAGAATTGACTCCTTCCAAGTATTACAATGAGGAGACGGGCAAGCCTTGGTCCTTCAAGGGCACTCCTCCCACCTTCAAGAGATATCCACAGAGATGTGCATTCATTATCCAAATATGGCATACACTTACTCATCTCTAGTCATTTGTAGTAAGTTCTGTAAATACAGAACATCCTCCTGGCAAGAGAGGTGACAACATGTGGGCAGAGGCTGCAGTTTGTAAGCTTGTAAGTAAAATATTGCCCTGGTCTTTATTGGGACAGCAATCATATGTGATTACAAAATTGACTCTCACCAAGTATACCAGGCCGCTGCACTGAATATGAGTGCCAGTTCTTTTTAATCACATTTTTCATTTGAGTTCACTTACAATTAGACTACGTCCCGTTAAACTCTCATGACATACAACTGTATTTTTCCTCCACCCGATGTAGCGAATACTAGCTACAAAGGGCTACAAGGCTACAAAGAGCCGTTAATAAATTATTTTCAAATTGTGCTGGTGGTACTCTTAATCATTTCATCAACCCAACCAATGGGCCTATCACACCTGTACGCATTTCCTCATAATAATCCAAAATTGTTAATAATGGTGGCTAGCTAAGTTTCTCAATTGCCCTTGATACCTAATAAGTGTATGTTCATCAGGGTAAGATTGTATTTATTTAATCCTTTTGCTTCCTTTGTATTAAACACCAACCCCAACTTAAGCAGAAGGTGTACAACTGCACATGCAGCAATCAATTCTGGAACCCTGAGCCTTGCCCATAGGCCCACAAGGGTCAACTGGAATGTCCTCACCCATTCAATGCAATTTTCTCCATGGTTCTCTATAAGACAGGAAGACAGGGAATTTGTGGGAGCCTGCTTCAGAAAGCAGTCAAGAACCGCACTCTTGTTTCATTTGTTTCAGTAGCTTGTGCAGCACAAGTTGTAAAGCTACCACCTCTAAGCATGCCATCAAGGGCATACTGTGTTTGGCGTAGATCAGCTTGAGCACATGGTTGCATTCGTTGGCTGTAGGTACATATTTTAAGTCCTGGGGGAGAATTCCAGAAATTAGAAGTTAAACATGGAGATGTTCAAGTAGGTGTTGTCCTTTACTTGGGATAAGGGAGGGGACATTAAATTGGCACACATGCATAATGTAGGGATCAGCTCACGTTATCATTTGACTGCACACTTCCACTGCAATGAATTAAACGTGGTTGTTTGTGATGTTTTAGTTAGAACACTTGGCCTCATTCTGCGTTTGCCCGTATCCCGGCAAAAGTAGATACTGTTTCCAGCACCCGGTCCAGCAGCATTGCTGCCGGATTATGGGTGCCGGTGTAAATCCCCATTTATGGAGTCCCCTAGGACTCCATGAGGGGATTTGCTGTCATTACCAGCACTGGCAATGCCGATGCCAGTAACCTGGGCATTTTTTGACGGTAGGGCGTCTGGCTTACCTCCAGTTCTTAGCTGCAGGTAACCCAGGTGCCCCACTGGCAAACCTGGAGTCGGCCGGTCCGGTAAAGTGCCGGTATCAAGGAATAACAGCACTTTTTTACCAGACCGGCCGACTCCGAGTGAGGTCAAGTCCTGTTTTCGGTGGAAAACAGAGGCCGTCCATATATATTGGGAAGATACTCCTGTGATAGTGAGTGTAGGACAATGTCGTCCCTTTATGATTGTTGGTTGTAGCTTAGCAAGTTGATTTAAAGTGTATAGAATAGTAGCTTTTGTCATCTTTTTTGCGAGGCTCATCAATGAAAAGAGCACTGCGGTGAAAAAAATATTTCATTACAATGAAAAGAAAAATAGAAGGTAATGGGAGTTAATGGAAAATTATGGAATTAGTACATTTCGTGTTATACTCCTATTAACACCTTATATATTAATATTACAGTATTCCCAGACATAAGTAAATTAAGGTTGGTTATTTCTTAATCAATGATTCATTGACTAATCGGGTAAACGAATGAATTGGTGTCAATTAATTGAGGTTCATTCCGTGACCATATAATGGTGTCAAGCACGTAGCGAGGGAAGTATGGGTTAATGTAGTTTTTTTGGCTTTTTTCATAACTATGCTACTACTTCTGTGCCCTGAGGAAGACAAGGCCAGTGGATATTCCTTGCAACTAGTACATTTTAAACGCCTAAATGTAGTGAGACTCCCCCACTAAATTAACGCAGCTAAAATGAGAAAAGCAATTTATAAAAGACCCTCTTTTGTACTTATAATTGTCTGCCATTGTAAAGTGTTTGTTGATGCGACTGTGGAGATATTATTTGCTCGGCAAGTTGGGGAACAAGAGGTGTCACAGGTTCCTATGGTGGTTATGACCATGATCACTGATGTTACATTTCCCCTTATAAAGTGATATAGGCAGGTATTTATAGCCTGGTATGCCAACGTGTAAAATATTACCTATCGCCTTTCCGTAAAACTTTAGGGTCTGCCCATTTTGCATTTAATTGAAAAGGATGCTGTTAATGGGTTGTAGGTTCTGGAATTGTATTATTGGACCTGTTTGCCTAATTTGTACAGTATTTGAAAAAGTACTTTTTTGCACACCCTGTACAAACTGTATAATGCTGTATCTTATTCGTATACTGTTTTTAATTGTTGTATTCAATGTGACCTTTTTGAATTGTATGGCATTTATGACTTTTCTGGTCGGAATAAAGCATGAACGAACGAGATTGCTACATAGGCTGACTACAATATTACATTATAATGATGAATTGATGTCTGTTGCCTGAATGTGTCATTAATTATCTAGTACTTTAAAGCATCTTGTTATATTTCAGCGTCATCTTCATGGATTAGATGAACGCAGGTTGATTGTATGTTTTTCATGTAGTTAGGCACTAGCATCTTGGTGTTATATCAATTATATGATCTGTATGACTCATTTGGGGCTCATTACGAGGTCGGCGCACCGGCGGGATGCCGCCATCCTCGTAACACTGTTCTGCTGCCTGATATCCCGGTGCCAATGGGATATTACAGGTGGCGTCGGGCCGGGATGTCAGGTGATGGAAAGTGTAAGACCAAAATTCCTGTGGAGTCCTATAGGACTCCACGGGAATGGGGACACAGAAGCACTGGCATTGTTGCTAACAGTGCCGGTGCTTTTGTGAAAACCCTGCCGCCAGGGGCCAGTGCTCCAGACCTGCTAGGAGCACCAGCCCCTGCAGCCATTCTCGTAGTCTGTAATGAGGCCCATTGAGTATTCATTTACTTTTGAATCATAAGTAGCCCTCTCTTCCATAGCTACATGCCTGTATTTAAAGAATACGTTCATAGACAGTATGCTTTACATTTATAGATTATTGATTTATTTTCTTTAAATATTTATGAATGTGTGTGTACTCAAAGAGATTTGTGCTTCTTTTGAATTTCGACTGCCCTGCTCTTCGTGAGGTTCATGCAACGCTGGTGTATTGTTAATATGATGTGGCGAAGCGTACGCAGGTGCGGGGCAATTTTCGTTGTTTATTCAGGTGTTTTCTCTGCTGTTCCGAGAGGACATCTTGTCGCTTTCCATCTGCTTCAGTAGACCGTATAAGGAGGGTGGCCGTGGGGTAAAGAGAGTGAAGATCAACATGGAAGGGACTGTACAATGGTATCACCAGTGAGATTTATCAGCAAAGACGGACGTGGAGCTCAGACTGTACTGCATGCTGGTCTAGCCAGAAAGACCTCATTGTAGGTGGGAAGAATGAGGGCCACGATTTCTTATTAGGGCCACTTGTTTGCGTGGCGCTGATTTCGGATTTAAAGATGTGGCTGACTTTGCTTAGGGTTGCATCCTATGAGCTAATGCAGGAGTCCCCAACCTTTTGTGTGCAACGAGCAAAATGTGCATATCAAATGATATGGTACGCAACATCCATTTTTTGACAAAAAATATCGGCGCTCAGTTGGTAGAAAAATGATTGCAACACAAATTAGTAATGCAATAAACTTAATACGGCTACTAGAACATTTTAATTTGCAGTACTTAATATTAATCTCGACCACGTGCATTTCTAGTAAAGGAAATTTGCAAGGCCTTTAACTTCATTTGACATTAAGTGGTTGTTTACAGTAAATGTCAAAGGAAATTGAGTGGTCAGTAGGCCATTTTTAGACAGGTAGGACCAGTGAAGTTGTTCAGAAATATAGTAGGACTAAATAAACATCACCAGGGGCTTTAGGTTCTCAACCAAAATATTAGAAGTGTAGTGCAAATGTTTGTACAGTAAAATTGGTCGCAAATAGAGCAATGATTTTCAGGTGTACTTAGTGATTCTGCCTGGGGATTTATCGGGATCTTTAGTAGCAAATGGTGCATTCCTAAGCATACATGACCAGAAAAACTTTTCCCATGTCATTGATTACTGTATTGTGGACTGTGCTTTCTTCAGTTATGTTATGAATGTTTGCATTTCTGATTCAACAGAGAGTTATCACTATTCTATTGAGGTAATTTTCCAATGGCCAGGGGTAGGCATCATGAAGAAAATGCCTGACAACCAGCGGGGCTGGTTGGTGATGCCTAAGCTCAACAAGGAGGCATTGGAAAGGATTACTAATGCCTAACAATTAAGATATTCTCTTAAAACTATTAAAACAGTTGAGAGGCCACAAAGCAAAGTGTCAGTCTGAGTTTTTGGTTGAAACTATCCGGGACAGAGCTATTGGCAAACAGCGGCTCCAGGTTTAGGAGGTCCAGGCCATCATAGAAAGCAGTGGCCCATGGTTTGAGGTAGAATGCAGAATATCAAAAAGAAAATGGAACCATGATTTAATGAGTGGAGTGTACACGTCTGGTCAGATTTATAGTTGCAAAAGGGCATATACAAATTGCTAAAAGACACACAAAAAATGTATTGAGGAACAATGGGAGCTTTTTTTTCGAAGGACACCAAATTGTTTTATCTTTCATGCAATTGTCGAGACAGGCATTATGCCCTCTCCTTGGACGAGTAGTACTTGGACCACCAGCCCCCCAAGGTTGTAGGCCAATTTCCTTACTGGACATTGCCAGCAAGATATTCTCCAAATGCTTGTTGCTCAGACTGGAGGAGTGGGCTCAAAGTAACAATGTCATAAAGCCCTCCCAACTTATATATGGGTTCTTTTGAATTGCATCATGCATGGCAACTTCGATCCTTCAGTGAACTAAATCAGATAATCTACTGGAGTAGATTTATAGACGATATCTTAATTATATGGAAAGGAGACAAGCAATCACTCAGTGAATACCACCAATTTCTAAATAACAACCAATACAATCTAAAACTAACCATGGTTGAGGGCGTCAATAAAATCCACTTTTTGGACTTAGAATTATACATCTCTAACAACAAATCTATACAACTCTTTATAAAAAACCGACAGCAGGGAATAGCATCTTGCATGCAGCAAGCTACCATCCACCCCACATTAAAAATAATATCCCATATGGGGAATTTTTGAGGATTAAACAAAACTGCACAGAAAATGAGGAAATGCATAAACATCATAAATTAGCCAAAGAAATATTTTTGGAAAGAGGTTACAAAACTGATCTACTTCCTGTGGCCAAAACCAAAAGTTAAGAACAAAACAGACCGGACCTTTTAAGCTCCACATCACGCAAACATAACAAAGTGGCTAACGGCAGTGCTCCAACTATCAGATTTGTAACAACTTACAACACAGAGGCAACTTCTTTGAGGAAAATCTTGAAAAAACATTGGAATTTATTAACCATAGATCAGGATTTAAGACCATACTTACCTGAGACCCCGTGCCTAACGTACAGAAAGGCACCGAACCTGAAAAACATTTTGTGTCCATCTCACTTTGTTGAACATAAAAAAATAAAAGGGCAACACCAACTATGGGCAACTGAAAATTTGAAAGGATTTTATAAATTTGGAACTTGCAAGATGTGCGACTATGCAACCAATGGTTTAAAGGAATGTTCCATTGCAGATGGCTCGACCTATAAAATCAAAGATTTTCTAAATTGCAATTCCAAATTTATTGTTTATGCCATTAAATGTATGTGTGCCAAATTATATATAGGAAGCGCCATCATGCCACTTAAAACACGGATTTATGAACACATTCGTACCATCAAACTGCGTGATACCTGCTATCCACTCAGCAAACACTTCCTAGAAATTCACAGACAAGAAGACATTGGGCCTCATTACGACCTAGGAAGAGGACCATGGTGCTGTAAGCACCATGGTCCATGCCGGTGTCTGCCATGGCGGAATGGGGAATTACCACCCCATTCCGAGGTTGGTGGGGCGGTAATTCCCCATGCCGCCATGGCCCTTCCCCATTCCCATTTTTGGCCCATAGGGCTCAATGGGAATGGGGAAGGCGCTAATAACGGTACCGCAAGTTGCGGTACCGTTATTAGCACCAAAGACCCTTTGCGGGTCCCTACTTTAACGGCTGGAAAAACCAGCCGTTAAGGTCGGGTCCCGCAAAGGGACCTCGTAATCAGGTGTTAAGGGTTTAACGGCGCCGATACCTTTTACGGCGCCGTTAAACCCTTAACGCCAGGGTCGTAATGAGGCCCATTGCCCGGATAAGATTTTTTGGCATAGACCAAGTAACCATTTTGAATAGAGGGGGCAATAGAGAAAAGCAACTACGGATAGTGGAAGCAAATTGGATTTTCTACATGAATAGCACAAATACAGGTTTAAATGTGGACCATGAACTATGTCATTTTTTATGATAAACCAGTATTATATCAAATGTCACTTCATATATGTAATTTTGGTTCACCTATTTTGACTCATAGCAAGTTGAAGCATAGGACACCCGAAGTGTCACATTGGTTGACTTAAGACAAGCATTAAAAATCAGCCTCTCATAAAGTAGTTAGAAACTGACTCATACATGTATGCCTTACCATAGACTTCTGTTCAGCACCAGTGAGTTAGTCTAACTTCTCGAAATATGTTAGCATTATCAGCCTGCTCTTAACAATGGATAAATAGCAAGCATAATTGAATTATTATATGCATAGGAAGACCATCATTATTGGTAAGGTTACGTATACGTTTCCATAATTGGTAGAATAATTAAAATGACTACGAGCATTAAACAGCCAAAATGGGGGCCGTAGCGCAATGAAGGCCATGACGCCAACGTGCGGATGACATCATCACGCTAGGGCACGCCAATAACAGACATTCGCCAAAGAATCGTAAAGTTAAAACAATCAAATCTAGAAGGAAGCATTTGCATGACCAAGTCGTTGTCCCTTTACATCTAATCATGCGACCGAAATTACACTAGCACCAAAAGATTACTTTCTTTAATTAGATCGACACCACGGATCCAATGTACACTACAAAATAGCTGCCATAGCGTGATCACGTTCATCACATATTTTTACGGATGACGTCATGACGCTATAAGACGCAAATAAATAGCGGCCATCTTAGCTGACCAAAACGAGCAGTTCCAGCAATGATCCCCAATCCGGCCTAATCGCACCAAAGGAGAAATCCAGGTAAGAACATTTGCAATGCATTTAGTTTTGGAGTTGAATATCTCAACTCTAGAAAGTATATTTTTGAAATAGAAGGATGGAGAGCCCCAATCCACCACAAACTTAGTTTCTCTCTTATACTATCAACATGGACTGACCTTTACTTATATAACAAATACAAATCCAGCAAGATCCTTTATCTATTAAGATGCACAGGAATCCAACCATTGACCATCAAAAGTCATAAGGAAACGCTTATCAGTTAGAATTATTCTTTTTGTATCACTGGGGATACTTATCTTAAAAAAGAAAAAAATGGTTTCTAATGAAACAGGAATTTGTGAAAAGTATTAAATCTTGGTATACACTTGCATCTGTTGGCGCAATGTTTGTCTAAATACTTAACTAACACATTATAATGATGCATATATGTCACAAATTGATTTGACCCTTTTACAATCTTTTTTCTTCAAAATTGTATCTCTTTTTTCTCTCTTTTTTTTCGTTTTTTCTTGTACACAATAGCAATATATGCATATTTACCTCCTGAAGAACCACCGAATACAAAGTGGGGAAACACGTGTTGAGGGCTAAACATGTGAAAATCAAAAAAAAGAATCTGATTCTGTGAAGATAACAGATATCCTTAAAACAATCTAAATCAAATAAACAATTATTTTGGAGCGCCTGTCAAACAGTGTTTGAATTCTTTCTTTGATGTAAAGGCCTCCCAAGCAAGCTTCAGGGGAGGGCTTAGTACAGTGGACCACTGCTTCACTCTGAGCGCCATCATGGAGAAATACAGTATGCTTAATGGAGGGAGATTATTTGTGGCATTTTTCAGATTTGGAGAAAACATTTTATTTGATTGATAGAAACATTGTGGAGTAATTTACATTTTATTGGGGTCCCTAATGGTTTATTAAATCTTATCCAACTGTGATACGCAGACATCTCAGCGTCTGTCTGATATACAAGCTCAGGGAATTACACATTGTTTTTCCCACCAATAAAGGTGAAAAGCAGGTATGTCAGTTGGCCCCAATGTATTCCTTTCAGACATTGGCTCTAGCACTTCTCTTAGGAAAGTTAATCTACCCTCTCTGAAGGGTATTTTTTATAGCATGCTTCTTTATGCCGATGACACAGGTATTTTGGACTTAACCCCGGCAAGTCGGCCAACAGGGCCTGCTATACACAAACTACTACTTTGAAATTAAATATGATTTGAAAAAATGTAATTGTTTGGGAAAAGGGGGAAACCTTGGACACGTTTTTAAATGAATATAGATATGAGGGGGTAGTCTCATTTTTATTTGGGGCTACTCTTCTCAAATAACGTTGCTTGGGTCAATCATTTTAAGAAGCCAGCTAAAAGGGCATCATTAAGGAAGAAATTGTTTTTTACATTTTTATTTCAAGCTTGTGGCATTCAGATTGGACAAGTCCCTGGTGGTATATAAGGAAAAGATCTGTTCCATGATTTTTAATGGCAGCGAAATTTGGGGTAGTTTGAACTGTCATGTCCGGGAGGGTTTGTCAAATAAATTAATGTGCCAATTAGCAGGTCTCCCTCCAGGAAAAAACTTGTGAATATTCAATGGTGTCAAGTAAAACTGGTGCAAAACCTAAAAATGAATCAACTTAAAATTGCTGTTAAGTACAAGTGGCAACCACTGGAGCATGGTCCGAAAGTGTGTGTCAAGGATGTTACAATCTGAAAACCAGCCTGTCCCTCTGGCAGAGGCAAGAAAGAAGTCCAGCCGGGAGGCAGAGCCATGGACAGAAAACCGAAATTTGTACGCCCTTTCGTCACCGTGTCTAGCCCTCCCTCCTGGTAGCACCGTATGAGCTGTATTGGGGGTGTTCAGTTTGGAGGTTACCTTCTGAGAATTATTTTTTCTTTTTTTAAAACAGTTTTTATTAATTTCTTACCCTTAGTACAAAAGCATGACAATTCAGCACACATCTGCCCCACAACCCACTGCTTTACCCACACCTGTCCGACAAAGGTATGCACTCAATTACAGCCATGAAGAGAATGCAGCTGAACAATTCCAGGGAGAAGTTTAAAATTAGCCATCAGACCCCCCCCAGTGTCACTTCTGCTGTTTGACACTAAATATACGATATACGGCCTTCAAATGTCCTTTGGTTCCGGGTCAGGGTGCACCAAAGCACCATAGTCCATTTCCATTTTGTGACAATGAGCGATGTCAGACTTCCACTGGCTATATTCAGGAGGGCAGCCCCTCCCCCACACCATAGCCACCCTTCTTTTGGCCAATAGTAACAACAACCCCAGAAGGGTCCTAACCTGCTTTTGCAACTCTCGTGTGTGCCCCCGCAGTGTTACGACAGGGAACGGAGCCACCCGTACTCCAGCAATTTTGACCAGAAGGTATGTATTTGGGGATATGACTAAGCCCAATGTAAAACGTTTGCGGAAGAGGCACCACATCTATGGCAAGACTCTGGTGACTCTGGGAACAACTTGTGAATATCCAATGGTGTCAAGTAAAACTGGTGCAAAAACTTAAAATGAATCAACTTAAAATTGCTGTTAAGTGCAAGTGGCAACCACTGGAGCATGATCCGAAAGTGTGTGTCCAAGGATGTTACAATCTGAAAGCCAGCCCAACCCTTTGGCAGAGGCAAGAAAGAAGTCCAGCCGGGAGGCAGAGCCATGGACAGAAAACCAAAATGTGTACGCTGTGTCTAGCCCTCCAAACGTCCACCAGCCCTCATTAGCGCAGACCTGTAACAATTTACCAGTAGCCTTTGACACTCCTCTACCAAGCCCCCCGACCTATCCAACGAGTTATTCATCACAGTGTTGAAATCCCCTGCCCAGCATACCATGTTTTCTAGGTGCTTTCTCAATTGATCTTCTATAAATTCCAATGTCCCTATGGGGTCCGTGTTGGGGCCCTAGTAGTTCACAAAGGTAAACCCCTGCCCTTTTATTAGTCCAGTGAAGATCAAGGCCCTCCCCTCCGCTTCCCTCCCCACCTTCATGACTCAAAACCCTACCGTGTCTCTGACAATTATACAGACCCCCCTGAGAGTATCTGGAATATGATGAAAAGTTTCTATGGCAGCCCCAGGACTTGGCAAAGGTGGATTCACCAGTGTGCGAGAGGTGCATCTCCTAAAGGAGGGCGACAGCCACCTGGTGCCGTTGCATGTAGAGTAGAACCCTTCTAGTTTTCAAGGGGCAGTTCAACCCTCTAACGTTCCATGACATGCACGTGACCCCTTTATCAGTCATTCTACCAGATACCGTGATTCACAATGAAGCCCCTCCCACTCAGCCTTGCCGATGAAATAACTAGTGGCCATAAAAGTGTGTGCTGAGAAAATCAAACTAACCCCACCCAATGCGTCAACAGAACCTACCCACTTCCCCCCACTGACAACCCCAATTTGCCAGTAATGTCTACCCATCCCGCGGTGCACAGCATAAACAACTCTCCAAGATTCCTACACAGAACCTTCCCCCACCAGCAACACCAATCTGCCAGTTAAAGCCCCCAAACCCCCCAACATTTACACTTCGCATTGAAGCATGAGGACCTCTCGAGGCCCTGCCACCCCCAACCGCCTGCATGCTCAATACATGTCCCAGTGTGGAGAAGCAGCATACAACTGTAAATCAACAAATAAGATAATGAGAAATGGAGAACCTGGGTCAGCCAAGGTCCCTGGCCCGAGAATTGTCCGAATTATTTTTAGTCTTTGGTGTCTTTGAGTCATTTGTTGATGCATCCAAAAAGTCGCTCACCTCCTACGTAGTCTGAAAAAAAAGCACATTTGCTCATCCTTATAGGTGAGGGTACCCTGTTCCCTGGAGCGCTATACGGCGAAGTCGCTGTAATTGCAGAGTTTAGTGATGATCGGCCTAGGCGGCACATCAGGTAGTGAAGGCCTCCCTCCAAGTATATGAGGGTATCGCTCCACCACAAACACAGACAAGAAGCAGTCTTAGCCCAGGGTTTCATACAGTACAGCCTCAATCAACAGCTCAATGGATCCTGTATCCGCTGTCTCTGGAACCCCCACAATTCTGAGGTTATTCCAATGAGATATCGATTCTAGGTCACCCTGCATCTCTTCCCTGGAGGTCGATGCAGACTCATCCCCAACTGTGGAAAGGTGGGTTTTGGGCTCATCAAGCCTGCCCCCATGTTCATTCAGTATGACCTGCATAAGGGTCACCTTACAGGTCAGGGTATCAAGCTTGCTGTCCAGCGAATGAATACCAGCTTGGAGCTGCGTCAGAATGCCTTTAACATCCTGCAATGCATCAGAGGGGGCAGCAGCCTGCGATTCCTCCGCCGCTTCAGTTTCCAACGCACCCCTAGATGAATGATTAGGGTAGGAGGGGATTGAATAAGGAAGCTTTGAATGGTGTTTGTCTGTTTTGACCATTTTGGCACTTAAAAAGCTGGGCCAAGGTTACAAAACAAGCTTCTCCATGACAGAAGCACAAGGACTCATCCCCTGCTGCTGGGTGTCAAAGTGTAATGAACCGTGTAGTGCTCCCTGGTACTGTCAGCGCAGCCCCTTCAAGATAAGAATATGCACTGTCCTGTTGCCCCCCCCCAGTGAAAGAGTCTTCAGAAGTGTGCAAAAGGTTCCAAGCAGAGGCAGCGCCCCTGTGCCCTCAAACAAGCCCTATCAAGGAAGAGAGCAGGCTGGTTTACTGTATGCTCTCAGGGATGGGACTGACGCGCAGCACAGACTCAGCTACCTGATCAGGATGTGCTGCAATGGTGTCACCCAGCCAGATTATGGGACTACGTTTCAAGGTTCTCCAGAGTGCTGAAAATGAGGATTTTCAATGAAATGTCCCCCTGCTTCCCTGACCCACTTGGGAAAGCGTGAATTCTGTCTATAAAGCAGTGTTGTGGCCTGCATGGCTCAGCTCCTTCAGCAACATACATGACTGCCATGGTTTATTTTGACGTTATTGAAAGGAAGAGAGGAGAATGAGGCAGTTCCGTCTTCCCAGCTACAAGTGCGGTGGCTACGACCTGTTAGGATGTCTGCAATGAACGGGCACAGCAAGTTGACCTGCTCAGCATTTTCTGTCCATTTCCTCACCACAAGGGCGATTCACCCCAGCCCGCCTTGCCCCTCGTCCTGCTCTGCAAATAGGTCCACACCCCGAAAGGCCTGCAATCGCATGGCCAACCTGCTAAGAGGCTTTCCCCACTTCCATTACCTTGCAGTATGTTCCTACTGGTCCGCACCTCTGCAGCGCACTGCGGGGGGACAGTGCCGTGCCACCAGCGTATGCCCTGAATATCCAGGCACACAGATCACTGCCACAGCAGGGAAAACAATATCCTCCCGCTCCCAAGTGTCAGAGTCTGACATCAGTTCTGTGGGTCTCCAGTACACTCTTCGTTCATCAATCACTGCCCCGCCAGAGGCGCACCCCGGGTAATCGCTCACTTCCCCCAGTGCCGCACAGAGCAGGAATTGTGGCCAAGCTCCCCCCCTACTCCCTACTCCAACTTCACAAGCCGGCTGCTGTGGCTCTTGCCACGACACCACCGCCAGGCACACTCTCTCTCTGCGCCGGGCCTCCCCAAACGGGCTAACAGCGATGTCAGCAGTGCTGGCGCCGCCAGAGCTGGGAATAGCTGCTACCAACTGCCAGGGACCTCTGGTGTACTGTTATGCTGCACTCGTGCCTGTCCAAAGTTGATGGCACAGGATCCTGTCTGGATCTTCTGTCGGCGAGCAGGGAGCTCACACTAAGGTGGCCATCTTGGTGGGGCTCTCGAGCACCCTCTCATAATTATTTTGGCATTTAATGGCAAATGTAAATGGTGTATTTCAAAGCACCTGAGGCCTGTTACATTGGTGAAAAAGTGGTTAGGAATGAAAATAACATTTTCCTGAAGGATTTGGAGCCTCTTTTCTCTGCCCAAATGGGTTTTTGCACAAAATTTGGTGGCAAACATTGATCAATACTTTGAGCATTTGACGACCACTTCATAGATGGGTGTGGTGGTGTGAACTAGGTATTTGGAATAATTAATTGGCTTGTTAATTTGAACTTATTAACAGTACCTTAATTGGATTTGAATATAGCGCAAATTAGTTATGAAAAATGTGGCATGGATTTGCCTTATCTGCCCGTTATCTAAGTGCCAGATGGGCAGAGTATCAAATGATGACAGTTTTTCCACTAGAACATTGTAATAATAAATATAGGGAACACTAAAAGTCATATTTCCAATAAATGTAATCCATGGTGGCATCAAACACAAACCTTACATGTACAAAAACTATTTAATAAAGGAACGTTGGGTAGGCATGCCACTTATTTTTCCATCATGCTCCTACTAGCTGTACAGAATATGCCAATTTTCTGCAGGACTGGTTCAATCATTTTTCTCATTGATACATTGTCAGCTGGGCAAAGTATCTGAAGATGACAGTGTTTGAACATTGACACTGCTATTATAAGAAAGAACATTTACTGAAAAATAATTTGCACAGTGGCAACAAACTCAAATCTTGTATGTACAAAAGTAAATCACTGGAACCAGAGCAGGCTCCTTGGCCAACATTTTCACACAGTCCAGGACTCTGTCCTGGCTGTACTGCTACTGAGGTCTCACCCCTTCAGGATCTCCTTCTAGGCCTCCACAAATGGCCCAGAGCGACTGGCGGGCAACAATTTAGTGTGCCGCAAGCACATGTTTCTCCCGAGCTACATGTTGGGGATCACTGGGCTAATGCATCAGAGGGTGTTATTGCTCTTCTTGACCATAAGCAGAACAAAACAGGTTTGTCACTAGGCTTTTTTGAAATGTCACTATGTCTTTGGTGCGAAGGAAGGGGGGTCCAGAACCTTGTCCCCTTGGTTTTGTGGATGGCATGCAGATTGTCAGAGACTGAACTCAAGTATCTTGTTGCTAAAGCTTGCTAAAGCTAGATGAAGTAAGAGAGCTAGTCTTGCGTGTAGCCACGTACAAAATCTGAAAGACTATGGAGAGGGTCTTTAAATGTATCCGGGTTTTGACCAGAAACCAGTGAAGGGCCTTCAGTGCAGGCATGATATAGTTTCAGCTTTGCAGATGAAAGGGCATCCTTGCCATGTGGTTTTGGGCCCTATAGAGCTTAAACAGTGAGCTATGAAAATAGGGTGTTGCATAGGTCAAGACTTAGATGTTACCAGCACTCTCAGCATGAAGGCTGTGAAATGATTCCTTTGTAGTAAAGAAAGATTCACACAAAGTCGGGGCAGTTACTAGAATTGTTTTCTCTCTCTGTGTATAAATGTGGGGTAAAGAGGTAATTATCGAAGATTATCTCTTAAGTGAGCATCCTCGAGACTTATGGGGTGCTGGTGGCCGAGAGACTGCCCAGTTCATGGGGAGGGGATTTGGTTCTGTTAATCCCATGATCTGTCTTTTACCCACTTAGGCAGAAACGATTTCGGAAGATCTGGTGCTGCCGATGAATCAAGCATTCTTCAACTTGATGGCAGTCCCCAGATACCTTCTGGAAATTCAAATGGACCTTGGTGTTGAAGGCAGACACAGGGAAGTCAATGTGTTTGGTTTTACTGAAGTGTAATGTTGGGCTGAGGGGGCCGATCTTTGCTGAAGACTGCAGGTGACATTTAGGCAATACTAGCTCGCCAGTGGGCTGTCCCAGCAGATTGCCCTCTGTCCTATTTAAGGGCCCAAGTGAAGCGCCACATTTAACGCATGCTTGGTGGTGCAGTTGACAGCCATGACAAGCCGCCAAGAGAGTCATTATCGCCATTACCAACCCTACAGCTTTTTTTCCTCTCTTGCCGCTCCCGAGATTTGTTAGTCTATTTCAGTCTTCATTAAAGAAATGCAATCAAAGGAGATAGAGGAAGAATAAACGGCGGTATATAGTAAGTTTTCATTTTTTTTTTAAATAAAACATGAGCAGGAAAATAGTAATGGAGCAGGAGGGGGTGATGGCAGCTTGCATGAATGTGTGTGTACACCATTGAATAAAGCCTACATTACTCTCAAACTGATTGGCTGGTGCCTCTTCCGTGAGTGTCGGTCATATTTCTAGACATCAAGACTGTCAGTTTAACTTGATTCGTGGGGTTGTCTAGGATGGAGCTTACCCAAAATAAAGGTTGCTACGGCAATTTCTGTGAATCTCCATAAGCAGCCAAGCAGTACAGTGCTGTTGATGGTGTCAGAAGTGATAGACAGATTCAGCAACATGAGCACATGAGTACCCTCCCATGGCTGTAGTCCTGGGAGGTCGGAAGCTCTTCTTGGTAGCAGTGATCCCCAACATGAGGCTCTGGAGCAACATGTCGCTTGCAGCACCCCAAAATGTTGCTCGCCAGTTGCTCTGGGCCACTTTGTAGAGGCAAAGAAGGAGGAGGTGCTATAGTGATGCAACATCAATGGCAGTGTAGGCTGAGCCAGGAACGTTTGGGAAGCTAGCCAATCAGCTTGCCCTGGCAGATATAAATGACATATATATATATATATATATATTTATTTCATTGCAATGGGCTGTACGCAGGAGGGTGATGGGCTAAAGCACAGAAAATATGTTATTACACTATAACAATGTGTGGTTAAGTGGGTCTGCATTGCTCAGGGTGCATGGTAGGAGGTTAGTCAAGTGAAGCTTGGGGTTAAAATCAGAACAATAACCAGCTCCTGCTACACCCACACTGCCTAGGCTGCCTCACAAGGTGGTGATTGGGGAGAACCTAGAGTTCACAAACTAGAGCAGCCTTGCAAGCCCAGGGAAGAACTATAGCACTGCTGCTGGAATCAGCAGTTAATTCCGTCCTCTGATGAACCTGTCCACTTCGGCAACACTCCACAATATCTACACCATTTGAAACATGAGCACTTGCTGGAGCATGTACCTAATCTGTTCAGCAGCTACTGTAACCAACTGTGCCTCCCCTTTCTGTGCTTCGATACAGTGTAATAAGGCTGTTATGTGACACATGGCACGTGCACAATGGGCAAATAAGTCAGATGAATGCCAAAATGTCCAAAATTACATAGATTGAAATTGGCTTTTTGTACATGGAAGGTGTGAGTTTGTATCCATGAATCACATTATTTGTTAGAAATGTTCCATACTTCAATGAGAAAATTAATAAATTAATTAAATGTCCCACATGCCCATGTTTGTGTCCCAATGTATTTATTTATTTTATTATAACACCTAGAGCTCACTCACCCAAAGGCATCTAGCTGCTTTACAATAGATGGAAGCATAAAAAGATAATGATGTATAACACCCAAAACAAGTATACAACAGAAGAGACTAAACAACAAATGTCTTTTTAAACAAACTTAAGAGAGGGGAACATAGACACAGTTCAACTGGCAGTGCATTCCAAGCTCTGGGGGTAGCAAATGAGAAGGACTGATTTGCAAATCTTGAATGTTTACATTTTAGATTCTCCAAACTTTTAACATCCGAGCTTCTAGTCAGACAAAACCCTTTAGGATGGTCAACCTATCAGTCAAATAGGAAAGTGAATATAGGACAATTGCCTTATAATCTAAGGATCAATGCTTGAATTGGACTCAGTAGTGTAGAGGGAGCCATTGCAGTTGAAGCAAGATCTGAGAAATATGGTCAAATATTTGAGCATCACCCACCAGTCTGGCAGCAAAATGAAAAGCAAATTTCAAAGGGGCAAATGGGGTGCCAGGCAATCCGAAAAGTAAAGTGTTCCCCCCATCTCTCCTGGATATGACTAGGTCTTAGATAGTGGAATGAAAATCATGGATATTGAACAAATGTTCCAAACTTTACAATAGTCATGAAGTATAAAAACAAGATTGTGCTGGTTAGTTGATATGATTAAGAAAATGTAAAGAAGGGTCCAGAAAGTAACTCAAGGTACATACAGAAGGAACCAAAGTAGGTGACATTGCTAAAGATGCTAAAACCTCAAGCCAATTTTGAACTACAAGTAGAGAAGCAGAAGTGGAAGCAATCACAAGAAATGTGTTTGTCAATGGATTTAACTTCAAGTAGAATAAAGACATCCAGTCCACTCAACCATTTAGGCAATTCTGCAGACTGAAGACATACATTTCAGATCACACTATACCTTAAAGTTGTGTGTCGTCATCATACGGGCGGATGAAGATGCTCGAAGACTTGATTTGATCCCTCAGTGGCTCTGAATAGATATTAAATAAAATGGGCAAGATAAACCCCTGAGGTACACAGCATATATCCGAAATAGGGGGCAAGCTGGAAACACATACCTGGATGAAATCAAAGCATCCAGACAAGAAAGACGATAACCAGCCCAGGTCACAGCTCCCCTTTCCCATGTAAGCAACTAAGATGTTTAAAAGAAACTTGTGGTCGACCATGTTAAAACTGTAGAGAAATCAAAGAATACTAGCAAGCATCTCCACCTTCCAGGATGCATAGAGCATCATCCACAATCTTCAATGTGTACAGTTGCCATCTTAATGCCACGGCAAGAACGAAGCCTGGATTGGTAATATACAGTAAGGAATTAGAAGAGAGATCATCACCTAAGCAGATGCCGATGACAAGTAGAGGTCAAAAAGCCAAATAGCCCTCTAACTGGTATTTGTCAAAAAAGAGACAACACAGAGTGATTGTGGTATACCAAATGCAAGGTAACCAGTTTATTGCAATAGACTGGGGCAAAATGCAAGATTTAAAGCCAAGCTCTCACTCCAGCATTCTCCACAATTCAACAGGAAACAACATTTTTTATAGGAAATGTGATGTCACAGTTATACTAAGCTATGTATGGAATCCTATATGTGTACAACTATGAATTGGACAATCGTTATCTAAGATCCAATCCATGAACCTTACCCCAAAAAAGTGTACTACTCATCATCTCTGGAAATTAATTGGTAGGCCCTAAATTACTTCTGTGGTGAAAAAAGACATGTGCTCATCGGGTACAATGTGGTCACACTATCCATGAACTGGCTGCATGATGACAGGATTATATAGGTAAGTAAGAGAGAGAGACCAGCGTATTGCTGTATTTTAACTAAATCAAATAGCCCATGTTACAACCTCTGTCATGAGTCGCCTCTCTTAAGGACATGTTTCTTGCACAGTGATTGCCATCCTGTTCTTGACACATTTATGAATAATTATTTTGTGAGTCATCCTGCTTTTACCCTGCTAAGATTTCATCATGGTAATTAGTTGTTTTTTCTTTAGTCGCTTCTTGCGTCCTCCTGTCACGCCTATCCGGTTGCAGAAACATTAATCTGCCAACTGCTTCTGATTTACTGGAATGTTATAAACTTGAAAAGGTTTGCTGTGTCTTCGCAACTTAATTTATCTGACAGTTGACTGCACACAATAATATTGTTTCTGCCATGTACACTCCCTGCAAAGCTTTGGCCTTGACATTCCTTTGAGGTAGCTACCATCTAGCCGGCTACATCATTTTCCCTGATTTGTTCAAACTTGCTTAACTGGGCTTTTCTTAAAGCAGCAAAGCTGAATTCTCTGCTGGTGCAATTTTTAAAATGGCATCTTGTCACGTTATGTTTCTTCTGCAGGAAGCATTTGCTCTGCATTTATGTTACGCTCACCTGGTATCCACGGGGGCGCAACACAGTAGTGGATGGAGGTCTAAGCGCTATCCTGGACCCCTCTCTGCTTGGTTGTGTGCCAACATTGGGTAGCACCTTCTGCAGTTTCTGTGCGTAGAGCTCTCCGTCCTGCGTCTTTATGCAGGGGCACGTGGTTGGTGCGGCAGTGAGTGGACCTAGTTGTTTCACTGGTCCGTGTGCCCTTATGTCGGGTCCAGACCGGATGTGACTTCGACTTTGCTTGCTGTTTTTCCAGGTGAGTTATAATGTTTTTCTGTCTCTTTCTGTCTCTTTCTTTCCTTCCAGTTTCTCTGTCTTCTTGGCGTCTTGCTCCACTACGCTGGTCCCTAACAATGTCTCTCTTGTTTTCACAGGGATGGATGCGATCTCGGAGTAGCTGAGCCGATGGCGAAGACCACAGTGAGTTATTGATGCGCAGAGCGCTGCGTCATTTATTGGTGTTAATTGCTAACCTGTGTTCTCTTCTCTTCTTTGTACAGGTTGCGGAGATGTTCCGGAGTGATGAGCGACCGAAGCGCTGCTTGCCCAGGTAAGTGCTTTGTTAATGCTGTCCTTGTTCCTTTCCCTTGCAGATTGCGATGAAATCCAGAGATGGGCGAGGTAAGCGAAGCGCAGGATGGAGACGCGCAGAGTGCTGCCAGGACTCGCTGTTTGCCTAGGTACGAATGGTTATTAATGCTGTCCTTGTGTCTTTACCTTTGCAGGATGCTGCGAACTCCAGAGATAGGCGAGATAAGCGGAGCGCAGGATGGATTCAAGACTGGTTGCTTCACAGGTAAGTGTTCTTGCTCGCTAATGCTGTTCTTGTTCTTCCAGGTTATTAATGGAATCCGGTTCTAGGGCTTCAGGATCGGGCTGCCGGAGAAGCAGATGAGCAGGAGCTGGACACGGTGAGCGTTACGCTGCAGGAGTGCAGAATAACGCAAAGCGTGTTCTGCTGCTTGGGTGTGGTTTAAACAGCCCAGGTAAATTAGTTCATGGCCAAGTAGTTCAAGGCCCAGCCACACCCAAAGCACTAGACTGCATGACTTGGTTCAAAAGAACTGAACTGTGTAATAGGCATCCATGTTGAATTAAAGTCCAAAACTGGTATTGCTTTATTCCTGATCATGAGCCTGGCGCCAAAGCTACCAGGACTGACTCCATGTATGTTTCCGATGGAGTTTTAAGGCCCTTGGGCCGAGTGTGAAGGGGTTTAGCCCCATTGCTGCCAGGGGGCTGCTACACCTGAGGGGGTCAGGGGCATGGATCGTGACAGCACTCCCCCCTAAGGCCCCTCTCAAGGTATTTCCCCCGTCTGGCCCTGGTTTGGTCGGATGGTTCCGATGAAATCGTCTTACCAGGCGTGGCACATGGACGTGCTTGCTAGGCTACCATGTCCTGTCCTGGGGGGCCATATCCCTTCCAGTCCACTAAGTAATATAACATGGACCTGATGAGTATAGAATCTAGGATGTCCTTGACTTCAAATTCAGGTTCTCCATTAACAGTACTGGATTTGGTGGTGTTTTGGCCCGAGTTCCAGGCTGAACAGGTTTTAAGAGTGACACGTGGAATACAGGATGGAGCTGCATATTTGGTGGTAAAGCCAGTTTTACTTGCACAGGATTTATAATAGCCTTGATGGTATAGGGCCCTAGGTATCTGGGATGAAATGTTCGAGTTCCTCTTATGGGCACGTGCCGAGACGCCAACCAAACTTCATCTCTGACGTGGTAGTCTGGGGCTTTTCTTCGGTGTTGATCAGAGAAACTTTTCTATCTTTCTTTGGCTTGTATCAAGTGTTCTGCCGACTTTTTGAAGGCTTGAGTGATGGTCGTATGTAAAGTCTTTACCGCAGGCATTTCCAAGGCCATGGGGGTATCTAATTCAGAAGTGTGTGGGTGTCTTCCATATATGGTATAGAATGGACTCTGTCCGGTACTGGTGTGTAGCAAGTTGTTGTAGGCATATTCGGCTTTCCACAGCACATCCTTCCAGCTTTCTTCCACTTGATGTAACATGCACCATAGGTATTGCTCTATTGTCTGATTCTTCCGCTCCATTTGGCCATCAGTTTGGGGATGGTGACTAGTGGACAGACGAATATCGATTTGGGCAATTGCACTACTCTTCCTCCAGAAGTTAGACACAAATTGACTACCTCGGTCAGAAATCAGGATGGAGGGGAAACCATGTAATCGTACGATTTGCTCTAGAAACACCTTTGCCAGACTGGATGCATTTGGTAGACCCTTAAGCGGAATGAAATGGGCCATTTTAGAGAATAGGTCCACAACCACTAGGATAGTGTTGAACCCTCGACAGGGAGGCAGATCTGTGATGAAATCGAGGGAGATTGTGTGCCATGGTGCAGGTGGAAATCCAGGGGTTGAGGAAGGCCTGCAGGTCTTGGTTTCTGGGATTTATTCTGTGCACAAATGCCGCGTAATATCCTTTCGCCAGGTCGGCCACCAATAATTTCTCTTTACCTTGGCTAGGGTCTTGGCAATTCCTGGATGTCCTTCTATCAGAGGTTCGTGATAACCAGAAATTACTTGTTCTTGTAGTGCCTTATTATGTAGATATAAACGCCCTCTGAAATACGGGAGTTGGTCTTTGTTGTGTAATGTTCACCTTGAGTGGTCCAGTCTTGTAGAGCCTCGGTGTTCATTAGGAGTCAAATTTGCTTTTGGAGTTCGTCCAGAGATAATGTTGTTGTTAGTCCTAGTAGTTTGTCACCAGGAATAATGGCCACCGGGTCTGGGGTTGAATATGCGTTCTCATCAATATCCATTCGGGATAGGGCGTCAGCTTTTCCATTCTGGACTCCAGGTCGATACGTGATTATGTAATCATATTCTGCAAAGAATAAAGCCCATCAGAGTTGACGGGATGATTGAGCCTTTGCCGTCTTGAGGTATTGTAGGTTGCGATGGTCGGTGATTACTGTGATGGTATGTCTGGCGCCTCAGAGGTAATGCCGCCGAGCCTTAAAGGCTGCCTTGATCGCTAGGAGTTCTTTGTCTGTTATTGCATAGTTAAGTTCAGGTGTAGTAAATTTTCGCAACCAAAAGGCCACGGGATGTAACTGCCCTGTTTCGGTATCCCTTTGGGAAAGAACAGCCCCATTGCCATGCTGGAGGCATCTGTTTCTACTACATATGGGAGATCTGAACGGAGGTGTCATAACACCGGGGCTGAGGTAAATCTTTTCTTGAATTCCTGGAAGGCCTTTTCTGCCTCTTCTGTCCATTGGAACGGTTTGTTGTTTTTTTTGTAATAAAGAAGTGATCGGGTGCACAATCTGGGAGAAACCCGGGATGAATCGGTGATAAAAGTTCGCAAATCCGAGCATACTTTGGACACCTTTGACTGAAGATGGTGATGGCCAGCTAAGGATAGCGTCTACTTTATGCATATCCATATGGGCGCCTCTGGGAGTGAGGACAAAACCAAGGAACTCAACTTCGGTGACATGGAAGGAGCATTTTTCAAGTTTGGCGTATAGCTGGTGCTGTCGGAGTTTTGCAAGGACGGAGCAACTGTACAGGTTGCGTGATGTTCCAGAGTGATGAGCGATCGAAGCGCTGCTTGCCCAGGTAAGTGCTTTGCTAATGCTGTCCTTGTTCTGTTCCCTTGCAGGTTGCAGTGAAACCCGGAGATGGGCGAGGTAAGCGAAGCGCAGGATGGAGAAGCGCAGGGTGCTGCCAGGACTCGCTGTTTGCCCAGGTACGAATGGTTATTAATGCTGTCTTTGTGTCTTTACCTTTGCAGGATGCGGCGAACTCCGGAGATGGGCGAGATAAGTGGAGCGCAGGATATATTCAAGACCGGTTGCTTCACAGGTAAGTGTTCTTGCTCGCTAATGCTATTTTTGTTCTTCCAGGTTATTAATGGAATCCGGTTCTAGGGCTTCAGGATCGGGCCGCCAGAGAAGCAGATGAGCAGGAGCTGGACACGGTGAGCGTTACGCTGCAGGAGTGCAGAATAACGAGAAGCGTGTTCTGCTGCTTAGGTGTGGTTTAAATAGCCCAGTTTAAGTAGTTTCTGGCCAAGTAGTTCCAGGCCCAGCCGCACTCAAAGCATTAGACCGCATGGCTTGGTTCAAAAGAACTGAGCTGTGTAATAGGCTTCCATGTCGAATTAAAATCCCAAACTGGTATAGCTTTATTCCTGATAATGAGCCAGGTGCCAAAGGCGCCAGGACTGACTCCATGCATGTTTCCGGTTGAGTTTTAAGGCCCTTGGGGCCAGTGTGTAGGGCTTTAGCCCCACTACTGCCAGTGGACTGCTACACCTGAGGGGGTCAGGAGCATGGATCGTGACAATTTATTTGCTGTCTACCGAGTCCTGGTGCATGCCTGGCACATAACATTTCTACATATGGTTACACTGCAACCTCATCTCTACCTATAAAAATGCTGCCCTACTTGTGTTGTGAGACCCTTATCCTGGGTACACGCCTACCTGTCACCTAGTCCATTCTATTTAAAAAGACACTCTAATTGTGCAAGGTAATGCCTCCTCTGTCCCTACTTGTGTAGCAAAACTAACTATTCTTTGTGCCAGCTGCATTTACAGGAGGATTTAAAGTGCAGATTCAAATGGTTCCTTTCTGATTTTGTAATTCAGTTTTTTCTGGGCAAGGCAGGGGGGCACCTGCTCTCTAGCCAACAATGGCCCCCTACACCAACATACCACTTGAGGCACTTCCCATGGAATGGTAGCACTGTAATAGGTCTCAAATTGGACAAATCCAAAGAATCTAAACCATCCTTCTTTAGAAGGGGACGGACTTGACCAACCTTGAAAACTGATGGATAGACACTCTTTTCTAAGGAGACATTGAACAGGTGGCATATATCAGACACCAATAAAACTGAATTAATGTTTATAAAGTATAAATAGAACAACTCATTAGCATATGATATCACTTTCATAGTTTTTAATAATGTTGAACAGTTTCATTCAGATAAAGGAGGAAGGTGATCAAAACTGAGAACATTCCGAAAAGGCAATTGACAAGTCAAGGAGCTTAGTGTTTTTATTTTGTGAGTGATTTTTTAAATCACTATCTTTCACCATTAGGCATCATGGTGCTATTGTGGAGAGGTGCTGCAAATGTAGGAGACGGGGGGGAATCTTAAATAAAAAGCGAGTTTCTGTTAACACACGAGAAAAGAAATGTTTTCAATAGTTTCCTGAAAGCAGATAGGTTCTCAAATTTAGAGGTAATCTATTCCAGAGTTTGGAGGCCTTTTTAAATTTGGGAGTAGCAAGAACAAAGTACTGGTGTAGCCAATGAGATCTGCAGGATAAAATACCACACAATCTCACTGATAAGGGTTTTTTATGGTTGTCATTGATAGCTTTGTAGACCAGGCACATGCTTTTAAAAATAATCGTCCATTTGACTGGCAACCAGTGTGGCGTGCCCAGTGCAGCAGAACTGCGTTCACATTTTTTTCGAAGCCCTAGAATCATCATAGCGGCTGAGCTCTGTACACGCTGGCCAGATTCTTTAATGAGAAAATAAGATCAGCACTATTACTATAATCCAGTTGCAAGGATACAAATGCATTAAGAATAGTCACTTTGCAGTTCATGGGGAGAAAAGACAATACATTTCTCAATTTCCCAATTTGGAATAAAGAGGGCCTAGTGATAGGTGATACTTCTTGTGATAAAGATAGACCTGAATCAAGGATGATGGCAAGGTTTTTCACTTATGGGGCAGGATTTGTGCACTCACCAAACAATGTTAGCCTAAGAGTGTGTCTCAAGGCTGAGTCGTAGTATAAAAGACAATAATGTCAGGTTTGGGAGGATGGATCAAAAGGATGTTGGTGTCCATAAAGTTTTTAATTACTATGCAGGTCTTAAAAGTGGAGGAAGCAGTATCTCTTTCCCAGATAATTTTACAAACAGCTGCAGACCATCTGGGTAGTACTGAAAGAATAAGCCATGATGTTGGTCAAGTGGACTTGATAAATGTTATAAAGCAGAGGGGTGAGAGCAGATATCTGAAGGACACCACATCAAAGAGCTTTGTATCATAGCTAAATTCACCAAATGTATTATTTGTGTGTGATTAGATAGGAAAGAGAGGGAATCCATTTCAGGACTTTCTCTCTGATACACTGTTGTTCAATGCATGTTAGTAGGACACAATGACCAACTGTGTTCAACATCGCAGGTCCAGAAGGAGCTATGTTCTTAATCTTTTCACAGAAATCTGCATTAAATCAAAAAACGTCACCTTCTGTAAGTGTTTGTGCTGTGTTGAAACATTCTTTTGCTTACACAAATACTTCTTTTGGACAATTGGAAGCCAAGGAGAACCAATTTAAATGAAAGTTCTCTTTGCAACTATGAGAGCTGTTTTATAAAACAAATTACTATATTTTAAGGCCTTCTTAAAGACTGGATTTTTGGAGCATCGCCACATAGGTAAGAATGTTTCAAATATTCCTCTTTTGTTCCTTTAAAGAGGGGCAATACCACATATGAGGCTGTCGTTTAATGATTATAGGAACATACAGAGGTGACATTTCATTAACTATCTTCTCTTAGAAAAAACTATTTGGCAAATTATTCGGACATGTATAGAAAAGAAATAGGTCAAGAGGGAGAGCAGAATTTAGAGAATTTGCCTCTCTGCTCTTCTCTTCTGTTCCTTTGCACAATTAGTCACTGAATAATTGACAAATAGGTGGCATGCATCCCCAACTTTCCATCTTTAAACCATTGCATATGTCGTATTTGTACAGGCAAGATTTGTGGTTGACGTCATCAATAATATTTGTCAGAAATGTTCCATACTCATTGCAGTGTCTTATTGAAAACAAATTATCACTGTGTGGTACGCTGCTCATCTGGCATTTGGATAACAGACAAATAAGCAAGATGCATGACAAATTGTGAATGATTTAATACATTGCATAATTTCAGTACAATCAAATGAACAAACTATTGATCATGTTTTAATTGAGAAACCAAGGCATTCCTCCAAATATTAAAGGCAGAGCTTGCAAATCAGTTGGTACAAGGGTCATTACATGCTCCAATATGTGACCAATAGTACTGACCTAATGTGCTTACAAATGCATCTTTTGCCTTTGTGTTACTGTCATGAACCGTCGTCTACGTCCTTTCTGGTCCTCCAGGTCCCTGACTCGCAGGGGATTGAATGCAGTATTCCTTCCAACACGGCCGCTCGGAACGGAACGCTCCGGATCAGTCTATGCGTTCCATGCTGCTCATCCTACAAGAGAGACACGCCCCCGTGGCTCTGAGCGTCTCAACGCTACCGCTACCTGTAGTCGGACGTGCTTTGCCGGAGTTCGATCGGGGCTCTCGCTTGATTCCTTGTTCCCAGCTCCTTGATTCCCCGTCCTATTCCTAGCCTCTCCAAACTCCTGGAAATCCTTCTGTGCTCAAGTCACGGTCCTCCGTGCCTCCGAGCGTAACTTGTTTGCTTCCTGGTGTTACCCTGGACTTTCTGAACGCTCCTGGAAACTGAACCACTATCCTCACGCTGGACGCCGAAGATCAGCGTTCGGGTCTATACAAATCCCGGACCATAAAAAAGAAGAAATCCCAGAAGGTCGCAAGTACTCAACAAAAACAGGTGAGAAGGGGAGAGACTTGTAACTGATTGAGACACCTTAAAAACGATACAGATACAGAGATGGAAGCTGCCGTTCAAGACCTCATGCGAAGCATGCAGGAGTTAACAATAGTGGTACAGAACCTCAAGGCAGAGAACGCTGCGTTAAAGCAGTTAGTTCTATCACGTGATTCAGCGACAAAAGAAAGTGTGTTGTTGGGAGGAATAGTGGACAATTATGACGGTTCTTCCAAGTCTCTCCGCACCTTCCTTGATTCGTGTCTAGTTCACTTCACCTTCAAACCCTACTATTTCTCCACTCCTAGAGCAAAGGTGGGTTTAATGATCTCACACCTCACTGGAAATGCATTGACTTGGGCAACCCCCCTAGTCAATTCAGGCGATGCCCTCTTGGATGACTATGATGGCTTTGTGAGAGCCCTTAAGGAAATGTTTGATCGCCCAGAACAAGTGTACAGTGCTCAAGAGAGACTACTCGAGTTTCAGCAAGGGTCCCAGGATATGCTCACCTATGTTACTTGTTTCAAACAACTCATAAAGGAAGCAGACTTGTCTCCAGAAGCTAGTTTTACTGTCTTCCGAAGGGGGCTGAACGAAGAAATAAAATATGAGCTAGCAAGGGTGGCCCGCCCAAGTTCCTTCCAGGCTCTTATGGACCTATCCTTACAGATAGATTTCTGAATCCAAGAAAGAAGAGCAGAGAAAAAGAAGTCTAAGGCCAGTTTCCAAAAGACCAGCACGGAACATGCTCCTAGAGCAGAGCCTACTGTTCCTTCTAGCCCGGACCCCGAACCTATGCAACTAGGAGCCTTCCGTGGACCCATTACCCCTCAAGAAAGGATGCGACGGATACATACTGGTCTGTGCATGTATTGCGCCTCCGATAAACATCTGGTGAGAGAATGTCCTATTGCTCCTCCACAGCGTTCGGGAAACGCCAGCTCCGATCCTAGATGGAGCACAGTGTCGGGAGAGAGATGTTTGCTCCACATCAATTCCATCCTTGAACTCTCCTGGACAAAATAACCTTGTGGTTCTTCAGGCCTTCCAAGACAGAATCCTACCCCATCCCGGCATTAGTTGACTGCGGAGCCATGGGCGTATTTCTAGATCAAGATTGGGTCACTGCTCACAACATTCCACATGAAAGCCGAGTAACAATGCAACCAGTAGAGCCAATTGATGGAAGGCCTCTTTCCTCAGGACCCATTACCCTTCAGACTAAAGAGATTCTACTTTCTATCAATCACCATCAAGAGAGGATCAAATTTGACCTCATTAAATCAGCCCATTATCCGATGGTTCTCGGAATGCCCTGGCTACAAAGGCACAATCCTTACATCAATTGGGCAGCCGGCTCACTGTTTCTTGGATCTGAATATTGTATGGCTCACTGCCTATGCCTGGATACTGTACCAAAGCCTTCTGAAGACTTTCAAGAGAACCAACAAGGTCCAGTCACCGTTTCTAACATCATCCAGATTCCCAGAGCCTACCAAGCCTTTTCTGATGTCTTTTCGACCGCTATAGTTCAAGCTCTACCTCCTCACAGACCAGAGGATTGTGCCATCGATACCGAGCCCTCTGCAGTGATTCCTTTCGGCAGAATGTTTATATTATCTGAACCTGAAAAGAGGGCTCTCCAAGAATACCTGGATACTAACCTGGAAAATGGTACCATACGCCCATCCAAATCTCCAGCGGGCGCTTTATTGTTCTTCGTTCCAAAGAAAGATACCAAGGAACTCAAAACATGTTTGGACTACCGTGGTCTAAATCAGTGTACTCTCAAGGACCGTTATCCCTTACCCCTAATCTCGGATATCCTAGAAGCAGTCAGGGGTGCAGTAATCTTTACTAAATTAGACCATCTCATTCGTATAAAAGAAGGTGACGAACGGAAAACAGCCTTTAGAACCCCCTGTTATGCTCACCTGGCTCCCACAGAGGCATCGGTCTGAACTGGATAGCTGCGGTCTCCACCAATGTGACGCGTAGGGCCGAGATGATGGACTGGACTGGCCCACCTAGCTTCATTTGCTTGGCCCGTTGGAATATTCTTCTGTAAATGGAGAAAGGGAATTAACCACCCGTGGAGTTGAGCGTAAATCCCCCCCACCCCCGCTGTTCTCCCCACAGATCACCTTTGATGTCCCATTTTATAGTCTCACCTGATGGTTTGAAAAGATGAGCTCTCCATCCTGCATTGAGCGCAGGGGCACGTTGATAACCAGTTGCTTCACTGGCTCGAAGGAATTGGTGAGTTCCAGAACAATATTGACTCAGAAAAGTATGTAGTTCGTAAGAGTTCACATGTCTGACTTTCACTCTTGTCCGATTCCTTGCAGTTTGCAGCTTGACCCCAGCGAAGAGTTCCTCGTGGTAGCTGACGAAGTTCAGGTAAGGATTTGGCTTATCCTACACAGTTCAATAAAATAAGGCCAGAATGTAACCTGTGGCTTGCTCCCTTATTCAGGTGTGGAGAGAAGATATGAAGTTCGGGGAATAATGCCTCCGGCGGTAAAATTAGGTAAGTCTATTGTGGTGAGAAGAGTTCCCCTTGTTAGTCCCTTCGTCTCACCTTGCTGACCTTTTGTTCCCCTTAGGGGCCGGGGTACGGCGAGGATGCAATGGAGACTGTGCCGACCCGTGTAGAGGAATAGTACCCCGGCAGTAATCAGGTAAGTCTATGGGGGTAGTTACTATTGCCTCTGTTTATTCCCTTGGCTCACCTTTGCTGTTCTTGTGTTCCCCTTAGGTGCCAGAGTGCGGCGGGAACGTGCAGAAGGATACGGTGGATCATGAGGATGCTGCGAAGGCTGGTGAGATCAGCGCGGCGCTGCAGCAGGCGAGGCGGCGCGCGTAAAATGCTTCTTTCTTCCAGCTCGAAGGCGCGGTGGATCCGGAATTCAGGTAAGGATCGAAGGTTTTGCTCTTATTCTAACCTCGTCTCCTTCTGTTCCTCCCTTTTTCTAGGAGCTGCAGACTCGAGGCAGGCGTGGCAGAAAACTGGATGCAGGCTTGCAGACACGGTGAGCGTTACACTGCTGGATGCAGAATAACGCGAAGCGTGTGCTGCTCTTCGGGCATGGTTTAAATAGCCTCCAAAGTAGTCCCAGGTAAGTATTCCTCCCCAGCCCCACCCGCGTAAAAAATAGTCCCCAGGTAAAATAGTCCCTTCCAAGCCTCATTTGGCTTGGAGCTCTGCAGCATGGTCTGCATCAGATAAGCTTGCAGCATGGTCTGCATCAGGTAAGTTCTACTCTATGAGTCTGGCGCCTGTGGCACCAGGACTGACTCTCCATATGAGCCTGGCGCCATAGGCACCAGGACCGCACCCAAACAGCCCCTAGCAGGGGTTTTTGGGCTTGCACAAAATAACTTGATGCCTGCTTCCGGGGTTGCTGGACCAGGGGGTAGGCATCATGACACCCCCTTCGGCCATTTTGAATACCTAGTCATGCCCTTCGGACTTGCTAATGCCCCAGCAGTTTTTCAACGTTTCATGGGTAGGGTGTTCTCGGATATGCTATTCCTCTTCGTCATCGTCTACCTGGATGATATCTTGATCTACTCCAAGGACCTTCTAAAGCATGAAGAGCATGTTAAGGCAGTCCTACAACAATTACGTGAAAACAAACTCCTGGCTAAACCCGAGAAATGCCTATTTCACGTCACTTCTGTTCATTACCTAGGATTTGTCCTTAGTCCAGAAGGAATTGGAATGGATCTTTCAAAGGTAAAGGCCATACTATCTTGGCCGGCTCCCACTTCCGTGAAACAAATTCAATCCTTCCTGGGACTTGCTAATTTTTACCGAAAGTTCATACCGTCCTTTTCTGAAATTGTTCAACCGATCATTTCTCTCTTGAAGAAAGATACCCTATTTCTCTGGTCCGCAGCCCAAGACAAGGCATTCCAACGATTAAAGACAGAGTTCACTCAAGCCCCCATCCTAGCTCAACCCGACATTAACCGGCCATTCCTAGTGGAGACGGATGCCTCCAACTACACCATCGGAGCAGTCCTAAAACAGGAATTTGAGGACAATTTGGAGCCCCCCATTGCTTACCTGTCACAAACTCTGACTCCCAGTGAGACTCATTATTCCGTCTTGGAAAAGGAGCTATTAGCCATCCGCCAAGCCTTTACAGAGTGGCAACATCTACTCCTGGGAGCTAGGCATCCAGTCCAGGTCCGTACAGACCATTGAAATCTTCAAGTTCTACAATTATTGGAGTGTAGGAACAGTCGTCAGGCCCGTTGGTCCTTCTTCTTTGCCCAGTATCAGTTCCACATCCATCATGTCCCTGGATCACAGAATATAATTGCTGATGCCCTTTCCAGACGTCCTGACTATGAAGACCCTGAGGATCGTACCTTTCCAAAAATGTTTCCCCACACAATCTTTGTTGCCCAAGCACTCACCCTCCTGGAGAATATCCAAGGCCAAACTCGACTTTCGGACCTCTGGAAGGAGCACAAGAGAAATAACAGATGGAACCTCACAGCAAAGGACGGATATTTATTCAAGGACAATCGCCTAGTTATTCCCACTCCTAGACTGAGACAAAGAATCACAAGGCTATGTCATGATACCTTACATTCGGGACATTGTGGAATTACCAACACTCTCCATTTAGTACAAAGACAGTTTTGGTGGCCGAAGATGAAGGATGACATTAGGATCCATGTCCACACATGCGCCGTTTGCAATCAGAACAAACATGATAATAAGAAGCCGGCCGGACTCCTACTCCAACCAGCAATACCAACAAGACACTGGGAATTCATCGCCACTGACTTCATCATGGAATTACCACCCTCTAGAGGCTACACAACAATCATGGTCACTATTGACTTGTTTACTCATATGGCTCATTTTACACCCTTATCCAAACTACCTTCCTCATCAGATCTCGACGGAATTTTCCTGGAACACATATTCCGACTTCATGGGCTGCCTTCCAAAATCATTTCAGACCGAGGACCACAGTACATATCTCAGTTTTGGAAGCAAGTATGTCGAATTCTAGGAATCCAACGTGCCTTATCCTCTGGCTACCATCCACAAACCAATGGAGCCACGGAGCGTGTCAACCAGACTCTCGAAAAACACCTACGTTGTTTCGCCACCAAAGTTCAGGACGATTGATCACTCCTAATACCTATGGCCGAGTTCGCTTATAACAATTCAGATCACTCAGCTATCAAGACCAGTCCCTTCTTCTGTAGTCAAGGATTCCATCCATCTGTCCTACCCTCCGTACTCCCACATCCTACCCCAGTACCTGCAGTAGACTCCTGGATCGAAAACCTCATCACAGTCCATAAGGAGGTTAAAGAAAACCTAGAAAGGGCCCGAAAAGATGTCAAACGTTATGCTGACTCTAAGAGAAGACCTGGACCTCCCTATTCAGTAGGAGATAAGGTTTGGTTATCCTCGAAGCTCCTTCCTAGACACCTGCGCCCTAATAAACTGGCTCCCAGATCCTACAGTCCCTTTTCCATACAAGAGATCATCAACCCAGTGGCCTTTCGACTTTGGTTACCTGAATCTTCAAAAAGGATTCATCCAGTCTTTCACACTTCTCTGCTAAAACCATACATTCAGTCATCCCAAACAGCTCCTAGATCTACCCCTGTTATTGTAAATGATCAACTGGAGTACGAGGTTTCCAGGATTTGTGACTCAAGATATCGACAAGGTCAACTACAATATCTGGTTGAGTGGAAAGGTTACCCTTCCAGTGAGCGTACGTGGGAACCAGTGTCAAACATGAATGCGCCCAGATTGGTCCGAAGATTTCATCTGATCCATCCCGGAGGAGCTGGTTTTCAGAGGAGGCATACTGTCATGAACCGTCGTCTACGTCCTTTCTAGTCCTCCTGGTCCTTGACTCGCAGGGGATTGCATGCAGTATTCCTTCCAACATGGCCGCTCGGAACGGAACACTCCGGATCAGTCTATGCGTTCCACGCTGCTCATCCTACAATAGAGACACGCCCCGCGACTCTGTGCGTCTCAACGCTACCGCTACCTGTAGTCGGACATGCTTTGCCGGAGTTCGATCAGGGCTCTCGCTTGATTCCTTGTTCCCAGCTCCTTGATTCCCTGTCCTATTCCTACCCTCTCCAAACTCCTGGAAAATCCTTCTGCGCTCAAGTCACAGTCCTCAGTGCCTCCGAGCGTAACTTGTTTTCTTCCTGGTGTTACCCTGGACTTTCTGAACGTTCCTGGAAACTGAACCTCTATCCTCACGCTGGACGCCGAAGATCAGCGTTCGGGTCTATACAAATCCCGGACCATAAAAAAGAAGAAATCCCAGAAGGTCGCAAGTACTCAACAAAAACAGGTGAGAAGGGGAGAGACTTGTGACAGTTACCTAGATATTCTTTGGGAAATAACCTCAAAGCCCACATAAATTATTTGTTAAACCTATATATTTTGGCCAGCGTTAATGGTCTGTGTCCTTAAAAATGCCCATTTGCCACTTACGTTCCTTGTAAACAACTTAATCTCAAATAACGTTAAAAACCATTGAAAATTCACCTAGTCCAGATTTGCACCTCGAGTAGCGTACTGTTAGTTGCTGCACATAAGATGTGCAAATTGTAATGTTTATTTTTATCATTACTATGATTTGGGGTGCAATCATTTTGTCACCAATAGAAAGAGTATGTTCTGTTGGGGTACGAATGTTGTGCACCATTTCATTTGATAAGCAAATGTTGCTTGTTGCTCTCAAAAGATTGGGGACCATTGTTTTTAATCAGAAGATTCCAGGACACACCTGGCACTTTTCTTAATTTAGGATTGAACATATTCTTATCTCCGAGAATGTCAAATGTCTTCAGTGTGCTAATACCCCTGTGTTTTTTTACAGTTCACTATCAACTTGCTGATAATATCAATGTGACAAATACTATGTTTTATTGAAGAGGAGTATAGGAACTAAATGCACAATTGATTCAAGATGAAAATGTAAAAATTGTGTTCTGAGAGGGAATATGAAGGGTGGAAAACATTACAGTGTTTTTCTGATTAAAAAAAAGAAGAATAATAGTCTTTTTTTTCAAGGATAGGATTAAACCATTTATTTTTCTCAGTAGGGAAATTGAAAGCCGTTCTAGAACAGAAAATACTAAATGTTTTACAGAACAAATTACAAAAGTTGTATCCATTTTTAAATGCTGAGTTTGATGGGTCACAGGAGATTAAACGTGTTAAAATAGAATTATTGCAACTGGCACAAGAACATAGGAGTGGCAATTTGTTGCAAAGCAAACGTGTCGCATAGCTCAAAGTTTTTATGAAAAGTTGTTGATGAGAAGGAAATGAATGAGAAACTGGCCAAAGTTAAAAATGTTTTATTTTCAGAACAACAAAACAATCTCGTGCAACAATTTGCAAAAAAGGAATTACTGCTTGCTTTAAGATCCCTTAGGAAGGGGGAAATGACTGGTGCTGATGGGCTGACAAAAGAATGTTATGTAACTTTTTGGAATGAATTATAACAAGACTTACATTATGTTTTTAAGGAAATGAAAAATGATTGAGTCTTACTGGAAACCTTTCATTGAAGCATTTATTTTTTTTTAAAGTGAAAAAAAAATCTGCGTACTTGGAGACCAATAACCTAATTTAGCATGAATAATAAATAGTATTTGAAAATATAAGCAAACCATAGGAGTTAAGTTTTGTCGGATATTGTAAACCCAGATTAAGTGTTTGCTATTCCAGGGCAGAACAGTTCACATAGTTTAATTTTAACCAGAGATGCTGTAAATTATAAATTACAAAGAAAGTAAATGATATTCTTGTGAACCTCAATTTAGAGAAGTCATGTGATTGAGGTGCATATAAATATTTGTTTAGGAAGTTAGAAACTTTTGATCTACCTCTTTTATTAATTGAATGGATGGCTAATGTGCAAGCAGATAGTGTGATTTAAGTATTGGTACATGGTTGGTTGAGTGAAGGCATACACATAAATAGTGATTTGAGACAAGGTTTTCCTGTTAGCATTGGTGTTTGTATGTTCCATGGAGTTGTTGGTGAAGATGTTGAGAGATGATGATAAAATGGCTGTGGTGCATGTACCGAGTGGAAGTAGGGTTGAATTCAAATGTGTGATGTATATTGGTGATGTCAATATCATATGTACACATGAATTATCTGTGAAAAGAGTTATGGGTCATGCTGAGAGTTTTTGTGTTGTTTCTGGGTCAACACCGAATTCAGACGAGAGTAAATGCATTTTGTATGGGACGTGGGAGCAACCATTGAGTAGATGGCTAAATGTTGTTACAGACTGCATTACACACATTTGGGAATGAAATTTGATTCTTTAGATGGAGTTTCAAGTATTTGGGAGGAAAAGGTGAAAACATTTTAAAAACAACTAGCTTATTGGCAATTAGAGCCATCATTAGAAGGAAAAAGCATGATAATTAAATCTGTGATACTGTCAGTATGACTGTATATTTCTGCTGTGTTTTTACTACCCAGGGATGTTGTTTTATTATTGACCAGGAAGATTATTCTGTTTTATTGGAGTGGAAGTTTGGAGAAGAAATTGAGAAAAGTACATTATAATAAGAAGGAAGATGGAAGAAAAGAAGTTCTTAATTGGAAAATAGCTTTAGGCTTATTTTTGTAGTTAAACATTTAAAAAAAAATGTTCATGAAAATAAGGCAGCATGTTTCTAAAGTACATTTTGGGGGTGGTGGTAAGGAAATTACATATTGCAAGTCCTGTAAAAAATTGACCAATGTGGTTTCATGTTCATTATAGATATATGATGATTAAAAAGTGTTTAATTGAAAATTAGCTTTGTGAAGAAGAAACATGTATATGACAACATTTTAAACTCATTGTTCTACTTATTCTTAGCAGATCCAAAGTTACCTTGGTTCTTAATTATTCACCAGAGGAAACATAAGAAATTTCAAAGATGGCATCTCGCTTCAGTCTTTTGCACAGACATCAAGGTTTGAACTGGCAAATGATAGATGGACTTCTAAGACATACGATGTATAGAAGATACTTGTTGAAAAGTCTGCAGTGCCCCAGAGCAGAGTGTGATACAGAAGAATTTGCAAGGCGTGCCTTGTGAGAATGCATCTTTGCTCAAAAGGTCTGTAAGTAGGCCAATTAAGAACCAACGAAACATCTCCTGTAGGAAGAAATCACTGAAGAGTTGGTCCTTTTTGGAAGATGCAAAGGAGGCAGACTGGTGAGCCAATGAAGAACAGTGTGGTGTCTTTTGACGTGCATCAAACAAAGCATATGGAAAGGACGAAACAATTTGGTGTTCAGGAACACAATGTTTTCACCAATAACTATTTGGGAAAATGCCAAAGCTGCAACGCAGGACTATTTCTTGAAAAAGATGTGAGGAAATGGGTCCTGAAGAAAGCTATGATAATCTGGAAAAATGACTTTACTTGAAAAGAAGAGTCGTTGCAACCTGTGAGACAAAGTTGTACAAACCTTTGATATGATAATATGGAGAGGAACCAGTAGATAGAGAGGACTGGAACATTATTATGAATAGGTAAACGGATTTGAACAGGTCAGTGAGATTTGTTTGGAGTGAAGGCGGTTTTTTAAATGGAGCTTGGTGGGAACAACACATTTTTTGGTTGCCCGGTTTTTATGGCTTCTGGGATTTGTATGTCTTATTAAACATTCATAGTTTTTTACATGACACTATATGTTTTAGAGGAAGCATATTTTAGTCATAGGCCCTCATTACAACCCCAGCGCTATTAGCACCATGGTTGGTGCCGGTGTTGTAACGAGTCCGCCATGGTGGAATGGGGAAATACCGCCCCATTCCAAGGTTGGCGGGGCGGTATTTCCCCATTTCACCATGGCCCTTCCCCATTCCCATAGGGCTCAATGGGACTGGGGAAGGCACCAAGTACGGTACCGCAAATTGCGGTACCGTAATTAGCACCGAGGTCCCTTTGCGGCACCCTACTTTAACGGCTGGTAAAACCAGCCGTTAAGGTCGGGTCCCGCAAAGGAACCTCGTAATCAGGCGTTAAGGGTTTAACCGCGCCGACACCTTTTACGGCGCCGTTAAACCCTTAACGCCACGGTCGTAATGACCCCCATAGTGTTAATGTTGTTGTACATGGCAAAGTGCATTGTTCTATGCAGGGTTTAAATCACTGAGTATTAGTTTTGATTCATGTTTTAGGAAAACAAAGTATTCGTTTATAGGACATTTTATTTGAATGGATGCATGAAGCTTTTCACTGGATAGTTGCATTTTTAAATAAACAAATTAAAGAAATGTCTGAGGTTGCTTGTGGGGTCATGCAGAAGGGATGGGGCCAAGAAGTTCGGGCTGGACAGCCCCTTTTGCACTCGGACAAGCTTGATTTGCATCAGGTCTTTCCCCTTCTGTAATGGCTTGGCTGGCTTAAGAACCATGGTCTGGGGGGTTGCCCAAAGAAATGTCAGAGATTAAGATTAATTCTGAACCTTCCAGCCGTCACCTCTTTTGTTTTGCTCGGATCAGTGGCTAAACCAATAGAAGCAAAGAAGAATTGCACTTTGGGGACCATGCTTCTGATACTCCAGGAGGCTAGCACAGAAGCACTGACAAAGACCAGAGGCCCAAGAAAGAACTGTCATATCACAACGGCAACGGCAACGACAAGGTGAAAATAGGAGTTGAATGCTGGTCACCCTAGTCTGTAATGCTGGAACGTCTAACCTAGTTGGGGTGTGGTATACTGAAGACATAAGAAGTTAAATAATGTAACCAGAGACTTGAGACACTTGCACACCACAGCCCAGGATTATAAGAAACAAGCTTTAAGATATAAAGAGTTAGGGTATTTTCTCTTAAAGAAAAATGAGAGACTAATCCTGACCAACTGTTAGGAGAGAGGTTGAATCAGAAGTCAACCTAACTAAACCAAACTGTTTACAAGAAAAATAATATAATTTGAATACTGTTTCTAATTTAGGTTTGAAGCACTCATTTGAAAAGGTTTACACAGCACAGGCATGTCCCACCATTCCCAGATGGAGCTTGTGAAAGTACTGATTTACTTAAGATGCTACAGCCCAATGAGGTATCTAGTCAATCCATCGAAAACCATTCCATTGAATGCTATACCATTGAATTATAAACATCGAAAAGCATTTCCATCGAAACGCCTTTCCATGGACTATAATTCGATGGTGTATTCGAAACTAAGGTTAGGGTTAGGGGTTAGGGTTAGGGTGAGGGTTAGGGGTTAGGGCTAGGGTTAGATTAGTGGTTAGTGTTGGGGCTAGGGTTAGGGGTAGGGGTAGGGGTTTGAGGTTTGGGGTTTGGGTTAGGGTTAAATTAAGGGTTAGATTTAGGGTTACGGCTGGTGGGCGTAGGGGGTGGTGGGAACCCCCAATATACAAAAAAACATTAAAAAGTTACAAGGAGCTGGCCAGTGCTGAAATTTCAGCACTGGACAGCTCCATTTAATGTTTTAACGTTACGAAAAAATGCATTGAAATGCTATCTCTTTTACATGTAAAGGTGCATTTCCATTTAAACCAGTCCATTTATATTTTCGATGAACTGGTTTCGACAGAAAGGCACTTTTACATGTAAAAGATAGCCTGTCGATGCTTTGGCAAGCAATGCTTTTTTTATGATGTGGCATGTCGATGCTTTTTTTTCGATTAAATGACTTGGAATCGCCCAATGAACGTCACACTCTGCATCACAGAGCAGCTGGGCGTTCTGAATTGGGAGCTGCGGTATTATATTCCTTAACCACACTGCAATGCAGCACAGACATGGAAAAAACAGTAAAGTATTGAGCAACATGGATAAAAAAATATCATAAATTACAAATACAAATTTAACAACTCTCTCCCCAATTTACAGATGTGCACTAGCTTCTACGAAATGGGGCTGACACTATAACAGAGTGTTTCATCATGATGGACTCTTTCTGCATCAGCTCTCTCTAGCCAGACCCAAAAGCATCAAAGTACAATCTGAATGGTAGGATGAGTTGGTCAATGAGATAGCACTGCATTCCTTACCAAAGTTGACAAAAACATAAAATATGCTGATGGGATCTAGTGGGTTGCGCTTTAAAAAGCAGAAATCAAAATTACAATATGCAAAAGATTCCTTTAAATACATGATGAACATGCATTCATCTGGACTGAATAAAGTGGGTGTGGTTTAGCACCTCACAGAACACTGCAAGTTATTCACTGGTTGTCTGAAGGTTTTGGTGTTCCCACTACAACATTATGGCTTGACAATGCCTATTTGTTCTTCAAGCGAATTCCCAATGCGTCCACGTCATCATTTCAATCAGAAGGCCATCCTCTCTCATTAATATTATTATTTTGTAATAATGTTATATTGTGCAAAATAAGCTCCGGAGAAATGAAGTACTGCACAGAGCACTGAACAAAACACTTGTAGCGAGTATTTAACAAATGATCAAGTAAACATTAGTAATAATTATCGCAGTACAATATACGGATGGGGTGTGGACAAGATAGGCGAATCTAGGCTACACAAAGGTGCTGTTGGGACAGCCTGGTCATCAGTTATTTTCTAAACTGAAGGAGACTTGGTACAATCCAGATTACCACCAGGATGGAGTTCGACCAGAGCATACCATGAGAAGGGCTGTACATTATTTCTTTCCTTGCAATCTAGTCTAGTTTCCAGTGTGGTGATGTTCTTACTGCAAAATGACGGTGTGCTTCCCAATGGTTTTAGTTTGGATATCAAGTAGGCCAATTTACCATCAGTGGTTGTGTTGTAGATGAGGCAAGCGTTTTATAACTAGATCCCAGCTGGGAGGCTGAAGCAATGTAATTTGCACAACGTGGGGGTGATGTAGTCAAATAACAAAGGATTGACTGCGTCTGGGGAGGTGATTGACAAGTGGGGTGTCTAGGAGGTTCCTGAATTTTTCATCCTCCTTTGGTCGCAGCATGGCAAAAACAGCAAATTATGACCAGAAAAAGGGTGACGCCAAGAGTCAGATGAGACCTAACCAACAAGAAATAATGAAATGTTGCAAGAAAATGTTTAATATTCTTAAATCGACTGGACGAATGATGTGCAGTGAGAGCGGGCTGCGTGAGCTGCATCATCAATCCAGCATGCGTGGGCAGGGAGGCTGCCAGTGCAGAGAGGGTCTTGCAAGTACTCTTTAGGGAGTATGGAGGAGTGAAGACAAGAGCAATGAAGAATGCAGGCGTGGGCAGGCAGGGAAACAAAGGCAGTGTCAAAGGCAAAGACAGTGGAAGAAGCACCAGACAGCTCCTGCTACTGCAATCACGTGGTAAAAGACCGCAGTTATGCAGTTACAGCAGTGACATCAGAACAGAGGCGGCATGAGCTCAGATATGGGCAAATCAGTGTTTCCTGGCAGACATTTTCCAGGCTGATGGGCAGAGCAAGAGAAATGCAGAGGTGTAGAAGTTGACTCAGGCTGTTGTTGACGTTATGGTTGTGACTACCGTGGTGTGATGGACTTAAAACGTACCAGTGCAGCATTAAGACCAGGCAGGATGACGTGCATCAAGGAAAGACAACAGGATTCGATTAAGGATCAGCTGCTTTAGATGGGGGACTACAGACTGCAAATAAGACCACCAGTGGCCAATCCATGCCACCCAACTTAAGGCCTTTGAGGCCCCCCTCACTTATTGGAGATACCCACTAGCCCAGAGACCCCTGTGCCCAAATAAGGAATAGGAGCAAGGGGCTGGGTGGGAAATGGTAAGCCAGAAGGGAGGCATTGGAAGCGTACATGTACTGGGGGAATAGGCCAGAGAGGGTGAGATGGGATCAATGGCTAAATAAAAAGGAAGAAGCTGTGTAAAAGCCCTGTTTGTATCTGCATCAGTAACCAACACTGGCCCACCCACCTTGACCAAGAACAATAAAGTGGATGTCATTCCATTGGTAAACTTTTCAGTTGCGTCTCAATGTTCTTTATCTTTCAGAGGCACAGGAGCAGCGTTCCTTGGCGAATCCAAGGAGGAATGTGCTATCAGGGTTAAAAGGGTGCAGAACTCAGCAAGGGGGGGAATTAAATGTACAGGACCTGGCATTCTAGACCTGAGGGAAGCCTTGGGTGTAGAAACTGAAAAGGGCCAGAGAGGGTTGTTAGAGATGGGAAAGACTTGCCATTTCAAGAGAATCGAAGGGAAAAGCTGGCCACTGAAAGTATTATCTATTCCAGTGAACCCCAAAATGTAGCTCAGGAGCAACATTTTGCTCGTGGCAAACTAAATTGTTGCTCGCCAGTTGCTCTGGGGCATGGTGTGGAGGCCTAGAAAGAGATCCTTAAGGGGTGACACCTCAGTAGCAGTATAGCCAGGACAGAGTCCTGGACTGTGCGAGAATGTTGGCCAATGAGCCTGCTCTGGTTCCAGTTGGTTTACTTTTGTGGAATAGGACAAAATGACCAAGGGCAAAAAGTCCGACCTCCAAAAGTCTGAACCCCATTTTTCCCAAGTTAATACAAAGTTAATACAAATGTATAGGGGTAAGGTGGACGGGGCTCTGGGGGGTCTCACCGCACATATATATTTGTGGAAATATGAAAAAAATAAAAGTCAGACTTTTGGTAGTCACACTTTTGCATTCGGTCATTTCATGCAGTTCCTACTTTTGTACATACAAGATTTGAGTTTGTTGCCACCGTGCAAATTATTTTTCAGTAAATGTTCTTTCTTATTATAGCAGTGTCATTGTTCAAACCCTGTCATCTTCAGATAATTTGCCCAGCTGACAAATGTATTAATGAGAAAATGATTGAACCATTCCTGGAGAAAATTGTCATATTTTGTAAAGCTAGTAGGAGCATGATGGAAAAATAAGTAGGATGCATAACCAACATTCCTTTATTAATTATTTTGCATGCCCTCATTTTTGTACAAGTAAGGTTTGTGTTGATGCCACCATGGATTACATTTATCGGAAATATTACTTTTAGTGTCACCTATATTTATTATTACAGTGTCCTGGTGGAAAAAATTGTCATCATTTGATACTCTGCCTATCTGGCACTTGGATAACGGGCAGATAAGGCAAGTGCATGCCACATTTTTCATAACTAATTTGTGCAATATTTAAATACAATTAAGTCACTGTTAATAAGTTTAAATTAACAAACCAATTAATTATTACAAATATCTAGTTAACACCACCACCTTAGTGTGAGCTCCCTGCTCGCCCAGAGAAGATCCGTACGGAATCCTGTGCCATCAGCTTTGGAGAGGCACAAGTGCAGCATACCAGTAACACCAGAGGTCCCTGGCAGTTGGTAGTAGCTGTTAGTCTGTGTGGGGAGAACCGGCACAGAGAGAGCATGCTTGGCAGCAGAGTCGTGGCGGGAGCAACAGCCAGCTTGTGAAGTTGGAGTAGGGGGGAGCTTGACTAAGGTCACTGCGCTGTGCGGCACTGGGGGAATTGAGCGATTACCCGCGGAGCGCCTCCAGTGGGGGCAGCGATTGATGAGCAAAGAGTGTACTGGAGATCCGTAGAACTGACGGCAGACTCTGACACTTCGGAGCGGGTGGACTGCGTTTTCCCTGCAGTGGCATTGATCTGGGCACCTGAATTTTCAAGGCATATGCTGGTGGCACGGCACTGTCCCCCACAGTGCGCTGCAGAGGTGCCGAACCAGTGGGAACATACTCCAGAAGTTGGGAAAGCCTCTTAGCAGGTTGGGCGTGCGATTGCAGGCCTTTTATGTGCAGAGCAGGATGAGTGGCAAGGCAGCCTGGGCTGGGTCGCCCTTGTGGTGAGGTAATGGACAGAAAAATTTGAGTGGGTCACCTTGCGGTGCCCGGTCATTGCAGACAATCTAACGGATCGTAGACACGGCACTTATGAGCTGGGAAGATGGAACTGCCTCATTTTCCTCTCTTCCTTTCAATAACGACAAAATAAACCACGTTAGTCATGTATGTGGCTGAAGGAGGCGAGCCATGCAGATCATAACACTGCCTTTTACAGACGGCATTCACGCTTCCCCCAAGTGGGTCAGGGAGGCAGGGGAACATTACAATGAAAATCCTCATTTTCAGAACCCGGGACAACCTTGAAATTTAGTCACATAATCTGGCTTAATGACACCATTGCAGCACATCCTAATCAGGTAGCTGAGTCTGTGCTGCACCTCAGTCCCATCTATGAGAGCATACAGTGACTGGCTCGCACTCTCTCACTGGAGGGGGGGGGGGAGTAATCAAGCCTGCTCTCTTCCTTGATAGGGCTTGTTTGAGGGCACTGGGGCGCTGCCTGCGCTTGGCACCTTTTGCACATGTCTGAAGACTCTCGCGCTGGGGGGGCAACAGGACAGCACATATTCTCTTCCTGGAGGGGCTGTGCTGAAAGTTCCAGGGAGCACTACACGGGTCATTAAACCTTGACACCCGGCAGCAGGGGATGAGTCCTGGTCCTTCTGTCATGGAGAAGCTTGTTTTGTAACCTGGACCCAGCTTTTTAAGTGTCAAAATGGTCAAAACAGACAAACACCAATCAAAGCTTCCTTATTCAACCCCCTCCCATCCTAAGCATTCATCTAGGGGTGTGTTAGACACTGAAGCGGCAGATGAATTACAGGGACTTCGCCTTTCTGCCCTCCAGGACACCCTCACTAATAAGGACGACGAAATACTGATTTTTCCTGATTTCTCCAACAGGATCCAGGCATCCAGAAAAACCTTTGTTGATATGAAGAAAAGGCTTAGGGCAAAAGGATTCAAATATGCCATGCAGTTTCTGGCAAAGCTCTGCATTGAACACAATGGGAGGGTGCTGTTTTATCAGATTCTGGAGGAGACAAGCTACTTTTTAGATGCATCAGCAAATGGCTCAAAGACACCGAAGACTAAAAATAATCCTGACAATTCTCGGACCAGGGACCTTAGCTGACCCAGGCTCTCCATTTCTCATTACATTCTTTGTTGATTTATAGTTGTATGCTGCTTCTCCATACTAGGGCATGTATTGAACATGCAGAAGGTTGGGAGAGGCCAGGACTCGCGAGGTCTTCATGCTTCAAAGAAAAGTGCAATTGTTTGGGGTTTGGGGGATTTAACTAGCAGATTGGGTTTGCTGGTGGTGGTGGGGGGGAAGGTTCTGTGGGGGTACCTGGGAGAGTTGGTTACGCTGTGCTCTGTGGGGTGGGGGGACATTACTGCCAAGTTGGGGTTGTCAATGGGGGGGAAGTGGGTAGGTTCTGCTGACGCCCTGGGTGGTGTTAGTTTGGTTTTCTCAGCACACACTTTTATAGCCACTAGTTATTTCGTCGGTAAGGCCGAGTGGGAGGGCTTCATTGTGAATGTCATGGAACGTTAGATGGTTGAATTGCCTCTCAAAAGCTAGAGGGGTTCTACTCTACATGCAACGGCACCGGGTGGATGTCGCTTTCCTTTAGGAGACGCACTTATTGCCCACCGGTGAATCCACCTTTGTCAAGTCCTGGGGCTGCCATAGATACTTTTCATCATATTCCAGATACTCGCAGGGGGTCTGTATAATTGTCAGGGACACAGTAGGGTTCCTATGCATTGGGGTGGAGAGGGATGCTGAGGGGAGAGCCTTGATCCTGACAGGACTAATACAAGGGCAGGGATTTACCTTTGTGAACTAGTATGGCCCAAACACGGACTCCATAGTGACATAGAAAGTTATACAAGATCAATTGAGAAAGCAGCCAGAAAACATGGTATGCTGGGCAGGGGATCTCAACACTGTCATGAATAACTCATTGGATAGGTCAGGGGACTTAGTAGAGGAGTATCAAAGGGTACTGGTAAGTTGTTACAGATCTCCACTAATGAGGGCCTGGTGGACGCTTGGAGGACTAGACACGGTGAGGAAAGGTGGTACACATTTCGGTCTTCTGTCCCTGACTCTGCCTCCCGGCTGGACTTCTTTCTTGCCTCTGCCAGAGGGTCAGGTTGGTTTTCGGTTTGTAACATCCTGGGACACACATTTTCGGACCATGCTCCAGTGGTTGCTAATCTCTCAATACCAGGAAAGGGCCATAGGGGCATAAGCTGGTACTTTAAAAATGTAAGTGTTTGGGATGCAGTTTTTCGTGAAGAGGTGAGGGAAGGAGCAATTTAGTTTTTCGAAGAGAATGAGGGTTCCTTGTCCTCTTATTCCACGCTGTGGTAGGCATTCAAGTGCTTGATAAGGAGTTTGTGTATCGCCAAAGAGGTGGGAATACTGAAAATTATTAGAGCCGAACTAAGTGCCTGTCAGTCCCTCTTGCGCAAACTGGAATCAGGGGTGGGGTTCCTAGCGGACGAGGATAAGCAGGCCAGATTTCGCAAAGAGCTCTGTTTTTTTAGGAGCACCACTGATCGTAAGGTTAAATGTTTTAATAGGTTGGCAAAGGTGAGGAGATATGGGGAGGATCAGAATACTGGGGCCACACTGGCACGTGTAATTAAAACTGAAAACTCCATGTCATACATTAATGGGGTCGTAGACCACACAGGGATGCTCAAGCAGACGGACAATGGGATAATGTGGGCATTTGTTGACTTTTACACAACACTGCACTCATCCAGGTGTGATAGGGATCAGATCAAGCGGGATGAAAATCTGGACCAGGTCGGTCTTTACTGCCTGGGGTGGGAGGAAAGAGAATGGTTGTTGTTAGCGGAGCACGAGATTCATGAGGAAATCAAATTGCTACCTGCCGGGAAGGCTGCTGTGCCTGATGGGCTTTCCACTAATTTCTACAAGGCCTATGCAAACGTACTGGTCCCTCACATGCTCTCCATGTGTCAACAAGCGCTGAGAGACATCGAACTTACAGGGTCAATGCGTGAGGCTGTGCTCTTGAAGCCCGGGAAGGATGCGGATAACTGTGCGTAGACAATAAGATCCTGGCAAGAGTGTTGGCCAATACACTAGCCCTGTTGATGACAAGATGTGTAATGGCTGACCAAGCAGGGTTCATTCCCAGGAGATCCACATCCTATGGTCTGCGTACTCTCTTTGGTCTCCTGTCCATCCCTGAACAACAAACCCCAGTGCTGGCAGCCCAGCATATATAATCTGCATTCAGCTCACTTCCTTTGCAGCTGCTCGTGAGCCTTATTCACAGGCGCCTGAGATAGGCAACTTAACAACAGAAGACAACTGCTAACCCTGGTAAGAAAGACAAGCGTATGAGCTTCAATAAAGCGTGAACATAAGTGAAATAAAGATGGTGGCTGTTGCATTGAAACCTCAGACTGTGTGTCTACATTACCCAATATGCAAGGATTAAAATCAGCTTGGGGTTTTGTGGTCTGGCAGTGGATCACCAAATCACAAGACTCCCATCACACGAAATCCTAGCTTAGCATGTTTATGCAATCACAATATCAGCCGGCTGACCTAATGGATGATAACAAAAGCCCATATGTTTTGTAAAGGTACAAGAATCAGGATTTGAAAGTGTTCCGCTTATGAGAGTGTGAGGTGGTGTGGCAAGAAGGCTAGAAGCAGATAGGAGGTAGCAGAGAAGGAGGTGGCAGAGAAGGAGCTAGTGGAGAATAAGAGGAGTGGAGAAGAGGTGAAGTACGGTGAGAGGGGCTACCAGAATCTCCAGCAATTGTACATTCTCCAAAACTAGGCTGCCAGGCTGGCCATTGGGGCAGGCTGTTACTCTTCTTCCAGTTCAAGGCCCTTTACTTTGTCCATCGGAAAGGGGCCAAAATATCTGCAAGCCAAATTTGGTCAATATGTCCCTCTCCAATCTTTGTGCTCCTCTACCACTTTGCGGATTGTTGTACCCGGCTTCAAATGTTCTCATGCGGTGGTTGCTCGTTCTCTTTAGCTGCGGCCCAGTTATGGAATTCCACCCCATTCTCTCTTCGGGAAACTGTCAGCCAGTTTTCCATCAGACTTTTCTGTCCACAGCTTGAGCCTTGTTCGCTGTCTCTTTGAGGGCTTCTTGGACAGTTTCTACATCATCAGTGCTATGGTGCCCTAGATGGTGTAGGTGTGCTCTAGGAATGAAGCTAACATAACATAACAGGAAGAAAGAATAACAGAAGAGAAAGCAGTGGAAGTGGGTGAAAAGAGAAATATCGAGGCGGCAAAGACAACAGTTAGAAAGATGGGGAGGGACGCAGAGCACCGTCAGTGGCCTTGCCAGTTCAACAGGCACATTATTCCCATCCTATTGAGGGAAGAAGGAGACTATTAAGGAAGAGTCCTGGCCTACATTTAGAAGGAGTAGCCAGACGCACTTATTTCTCGGGATACGTTCAAAATGTGAATCAGACTCAAATGAATTCCCTTGAGCTAAATCCGGCATCAACCCTTCCCCTGGGCAGAGGTGATCTGGAAGACAAGGAATCTGTAACTCAGGAATAAACTCACTGGTCTATGAGTTACCTTGTTTGTATAACGCAGACTCTTCCGGCACAACATGCACAAAGCAAGGTTGATGCATCCAAAAACCTTAAAAGGTTCATAGACCCATTGTCCCAGGCCAGGTCATCAAGCCCTCTAAAACACAATAAGAAAAAAAGACTACTAGAGGAACCAGAATCGAAGTTAACCTTGATTCTGGCACAGCCCTAGGAGAATGGGAACAAAGGAGCGTAGAGGAAGACCGAAGGACCACAAGACAAGAAACCAGAACCTGTGGGAAGTGATATAGCAATAGATAGTTCATTAAAACATCCAAGGCAACTGCATACTTTGACAAGGCAAGGCCTGGACCCAGTCAGAGTGTGAAACAAGACCTCACCAGTACGTCTCTTGAACAAATCTTGGATGAGCTTGTCTCCGCACAATTTAAAGTTATTGAAGAGTAAAAGAGAGGCAGAGCTCTAGTCCAAATGTCACCCCACTCATCCCTCACTGTCTTGCAAAGATAGCTCAATTCTCAGGCTCAAAGGACACGGTGTAAAAGATGTGCAGAGGGGGGAGCAGACATGCTCCACCTGTTCTGGGAATGCATGGTGATTCAGCAGTTCTGTCAAGAGATAGCCATCAAGATGACGCAAGGCAGAATTATTCACTTTAACTGGGTACTGGAAGTCTGTCTGCTAGGGATGTTTCCATGGCCGAAGGAGGATAGGCCAGTGCCTAAGATGATAGATGTGGCATGTGTTCTAGCAAAAGACAAATTGCTATGGCATGGAAGTCACTTAAGGGGCCACAGATAGAATACTGGTGGAGTGACTTTAGATGTCGGTCCTTGGCAGAAGCGGTGGTATGGTATAGTACAATGCAAAGGGGGATAACAGAAGGAAGTGATAATGTGGCAGCTTGGAATGCACTGGAGCAGTTAATGTTTCTCTCTCCAGATGATAAACCCCCTGAATACTATAATTCCCACCAGAAGGACTCTGTTTGTGATATATGGAGGAGATATACAAGACTGATCAGACGATACCATTAAGGAGGGGAGCCAAGAGCTGGCCTCATGAGCCTCCAGTTTGATTACTCTTCATCATGTTGTGCAAGCTGTTAGTTAACCGGTTAATGTGTTTAGTATAACTGTTGATGTGGACATGTTGCAAAAAGCCAAGAATGTGTACAACACATCATGTGATGATTCCACAGTGGCCAGTATGTAAAACTAAATAAAAAAGATTTAAACTAAAAAAAAAAAGAAATAAGAAATCCTGGAAATGAATGGTACAAATGGCTACCAGATACCCAGAGGCATAACATTCCTGACCCCACCCAGCCAAGTTTCCAGTAATGAAGGCCGTTGCCGTCAAAGTGAAGAAATATCCCAGCCTAACCCCTCTTACACCGAAAACTTGGGTTGAACCTAGAGCCAGGTGAGAGTTGCATCTGAGCCTAATGCCATAACCTCTGGGAGAGGTGGCATGACGATCCACAGAAGGGGCCCTTGAATGAGCCATCATAAAGTGTTGTGGGTGTGTCATAGTGGGGCACATAGTTTGAGCCTGCCTTGAGAAACCTGGCAGATGAAGCTATGGACACTAGCTATTATCGCTCGGCTTTGTCAATGAAGATATGGAAGACACTGTGGAGTGGTGGCTTGAGAACGAATGACAAGAAAATGAAAACCTGGAGCAGATCCAAATGCTAACCCAAGTAACAGAAGGGAAAGAGTATAAGTACTATAGGCTGGCGCGTCTTTACTCTGACTCAGAACAGATGGACTGCCATTCTGGCAGACATCGTTATTGCCACACTTGCACAAAAGGGTGGTACCCATATCATATGTACACAGAGATAAGAGGTTTAAACGAATGAACCAGTCAAGGTTGAAGTGGAAGAAGATCAGGTGTCTCTGGAAGTAGATGCTAAATGCCTGGACTTCTAGAAGTAGGGATCCCAGGAACAGACTTGCCAGACTTCCTGAGATGGATGGTCAAGGCTTGTCAAGAGAATTCTGCCACATCAACTCAAGGAAGGACTCTAAAAAGCACTGTGAAGATGGTGGCATGGGAGTCCTCTTTTTGTGCAAAGGAGGGGGGTTTGGACATCTGGGTATGGCCTTGTGACTTTCTGTATGAAACCCCAAGGAAGTCACATTATATAGATCTGCATTAAGAGGGGGTTTACGAGAAAGGAAGGGGTATGTGGCAAAACATCTTTTTGGAGGTTGGGTGATGGGATTGGGGAAATCCCAGGGGGTGGTGGCCCCACCCTGCTCCATGATGCAGGCCTCGAAAGAGGTACATAATGCATGCCATACCTCCAGTCTATGACAGGCCCTGGGTCTGCCAGCTCCAGAACCCCTCAGATCTGCCAGGACCCCAAATTCCCTGAGTTATACATATCCCACGGAACACAGGAGGGAAATAACAAAGGTCCCAAGATCTAGTTGTCACCTAGAGTGATATATGGGTGGGGCTATAGCCCTCAAGAACCCTGAGGGAAATGTGGCAACAGGTTCACAAGCCTTGAACATTCCTCTAGCTACAAACCCCCTAACCCCTCCCCCCCACATCCCCCTGCCTCCCCGCCAGCTGGCCAAGAGGCTGCTACCAGCAGTAATGAGAGATGTGTTTGCGATGCAAGACCAGCACTTCTTAAAATGCCAGCTCTTTGGTTACAACAGAGAGGGTTTGGGTTTAACAAGGAGTAAAATGCTTTTAAATAACAAAGTGGCTGTCAGCTGGCATCTACCCAAAGGCCTGCTGCTGTCACAACAAAGTGGACGATATGAAATCCAGAATATGGCTTGAGCAGAGACAAACGTGAGCCTGATTCATGAGACTACGTGGGAGGCCGCTCAGGGCGAGAATGCTTATCCATGAAAGAGAGACAAGGACGTCCACTTCAAAAGAGCAGTCAAATCCACAGACTAAGAATGAATGAACTAAAGATGGTTGCCCCATTACTGCAACTTCAGACCCTGGGGAAGCATTACCACATACACACGGATTAAAATCAGCTTGGGGTTTCATAGTCAGGCAGCAAGCCACACAATCGCAAGGCTCACGTGACACAAAACCCCCAGCTGAGTGTAATTATGCAACCATGACCCGCTGGATTTTAAAAAGACCCCCGAGGTTCGGAAAAGTCAGTGTGGGGGTCAGGAGTTGGAATCCCAGAGAGAAGGATAGTTTGCCGATGAGGTGAAGATGGTAGAGGCAGAGAGGAGTTGCTGGAGAAGTAGAACGAGTTAGTTGATAAGGAGATGATGGAAAATAAGACGTTTCTAGATATAACATATATATAAATATAATCTGAAATCTGGTTTGTCATCAGTGGTTGATTTATTCCAGACTGGTCACACAGGAACAAAACAAATGTTGTGAATCAGCGAGGGCTGTATGAGGCCGAGGTCCATGCGTACAGCCATCAATTTACTCATTGGAGTGACACTACCTTTCAAGGTGGGGTATGATTTCACATGCTTGGGATGTTCTAAATCTTACAGTGTATCACTGCATCAACATTTCCTACATAAAATGTGTTCTCTATGAAAAGATCAACAAATGGATAACTCAAATCATTCAAAGTGGGTGTGGGGGGCTGGGGCTCATTTATTAAGTCTAACTTGTGTATGCCGCGTAGTGAAGATACTGCATGAGAGGGCTGCGTCTGAGCACCAAAAGGCAGCTGCCAAAACACATGGCATATACGGTGTCAACTAACATATGCCGCTAAGTTACCAGCTTGATGAACAAAATGTTGTCATTACACGGATGAAGCCCTGATACTCAGTACCTACGGAAACAGACCCAATGTTTCTTCTAGTGTAAAAAAGTAGGCCCATCAGTCACTGCAAGTATATGGTGAGAGTTGATGGTAGATCATTATGTTTAGCATTAGTCATTGATGCTGCTGCTCTACTATCTAGCAATCATTAACACCACTGCTACCCACAACTTTAGCTTGGGCTAATGGTGTGAGCCATTGATCAAATTTGATATCAGCATTTGTGTGTTAGTGGCCAAATCTGAAGAATGTAAGATGGAAAGCTTGCTGTTTATCAATGCCCTAGTCCAGCCTTACCTCATCACTGTCATGCTCATCTAGCAGCTTAACTAGACCTACTTTTTCAGTGTGGCCACTGGGGTTAATAATCTGTCTCACCAACGCTTCTCTCAAACTTAGTTTCTGCTTTCTCATTCTCTCTGCACATCCACTAATGCCGTCTGCATAGTCTTCACCCATTCTTTGTTACTCTGCCACTAGGTAAGATTTTCTGTTTTTTGGACCGCAGAACCAGCCCACCATCTTGCCATAATGCAACCTTTGTTTGGTCTTCCCCACCTCACAGTGGCCCATGACTCCTCCTTCCCTCCTTACTCTTACCCTTCCTTCAAATCCCTGTGATACCCAATCTCTCTCTCTCTCTCTCTTGCCTCTACTCGCTGATCCTCAATTTGCTTATTGGGATGGTGCCCAAGGATCTTCTCCAATACATTTGAGCAATGTGTGCTGCCACCCCTATCTCACAGCTGCTGTGTCAGATTCGTTATTGACTGCCATGTAGTGCATTCATTCCAACCACATCTTTGACTATACCTGTAATCTCCTGTCCCTTTCCTGCTGCAAACGTCCTCATTCAACTGGTGATGCCCACGTATCTTCCATTCCTGCACTGCCCTCAATGGGGGATTTCCATGTCTCCTGAAAACACTGATTAAATGTCTCCAATTCCCTCAATATCTGCTACTTGTTCCACAATATGCCTGTATAGTTGGTGCCTTTATGCGCCACTTAGTACCGTTCTTCCCTCACTCCAGTCTTTCACCTCAGCCCTGTCTGCTTTCTCTTGGTAATACTTATAAATTGGGCTGATAGCCATGTAAAGTGTAGCACAGTGGCTCGCTGGCATCAAGTATTTCATGGGTCTGTTAAGCATACCATACCATTGTGTCTGCAATAACGCTATCAGCTTCCTGGTCTCAGAACAATCCAAAGCCCCGCCCGCCTTAGGCACTTGGGAGAAGTCCTTTCTCAGCAAGGGCTGGGTTCTTATCAGTTTAGGGAGCTCTGCCAAAATTAGGAGCCACATTCACAGTGGTTACTGGCTTGAACAGGCGTCTGAGGTGCCTAAAAGGGAGAAGTTGTGTTACGTTTGGGGATCTCAGGAGGACTTAACCTTGTTGATCTTGTGTTGTGGTGTGCTATGGATGCCCCATCTGTGAGGCCCGACTTACACCCCACCAACTCATCTAGGTATCTCTGCACTTTCTGCATTTATTCCTCTACCCTCTGCTTATGAGGGCCTGGGTCCCCTGGTCCATAAATGAACTGGACTTTAATTCTATCTCCCTTTTCTTCTTTTACAATAGATATACATCCTTTGCCACCGCTGATGCTGCATGTCTTGTGTTCATAATTCTCTTGTCAATATACTGCATTCAGTCCTCTGGTTCACTCAGGGAGAACGTTCCCCGCCCCATCCCCACCCACCAGCATCTAGATTGGGGTAATCTGTAACGTTTCTTTGTGTTGTACGCGGTGTAGTCTCAAGTGCAACAGTTGGATACAGCATACCAGGGGACTCGGTTATGGGGGCCAAGTTTCTTATTCCCTTCCTGCACCATTTATATTGCTTATTGATATGCCTCTGTCTATACCAATGGTTTACAAACTGTAGGCCTGACCCCCTTGGGGGCACCCCAAGGATGTCCCGGGGGTGTGAGGCTCTTCAAAAAGTGAGTCCAGTGACTGCTTTTAATAGAAAATATAAGCAGATATGGCATATGTGGGGGCAAGCAAACAATATGTGTAATTAAGGGGGGGGGCTCAGCAACAATATTTCTATTCACGGGGGCTCAGCATAATAAAACGTTTTAATACAACTGGTCTCTATACTCTGCAAAACTATCTTCAGGTTGCTCAAGCTTCTCCTTCATTCCCCTTATCTCCTCCCTAGTTTCTTCACAAGATTTGCCCATGTTCATTATTGTATTAGTCAACTGCATACAATTTATTCAGTCCTGCTCCCTCTGCATTTTCATCTCGTCAGTGTGACTCCTGGTACTTCTCATTGTATTTTGGGGTCTCAGTTTGCAGATTTCCAACCAGAATCCTTCCATCTGAGTATGGGACATGTAACAGGACCCCCCCATCTAGTAATCCTCTTACCAATAATCACATTCACCTTCACAGGTGGGTGTAGTGTAGTTGTGACAGTATCTGCTATTACTTTGATAGCCTGCCACTACCTGGCTCGGGACTGGTGTAGCTATCCATCAGTGGAATTCACACTGGAAGCCTAGTCCGGCCTTATGACGACTTAATTGTCTCTTCTTGCGCTCGTCTCTCCAGCTAAGCGGGGGTTTCTTGTCACAGGGTCATCTCTGTTGCCACCAAGCTCTTTTGAGACTGCAAAGCTCTTCTGCTCTGGTTACATGTTCTTCTCTCAGCTACAGCTGCCTCTCCTCACTACTGAGCCAGACCTCTCACCATCTCCTAGTGCCCCGGAGCAAGTCTGGGCAGGGATCTTTGGTGAGGCCGGGACCATTCAAGTTCCACCTGATTATCTCTGGGTCCCAGCTGTACCTCGTTCACCTTCTCAAAATGCAGAATCCCACTGATGGCTCCATATGACAGTGCGGATCGCCGCCAGACTGGGCCTACCTGTTCCGGGTTCTGGATGTGATCAGGGGCAGGCTGGCCACCAGCTACACATACGTTCTAAGCTACTTACCACACTCGCCCAACCAATCATATTTCATTGTTGTGTTGTAATGTAGTATGAGTTAAGGTTTCTATTGTAGGGTAGGACAATGCTTCTATTTATGTATATTGAATATTCCATTGAGTGTTGATCAATGATATTTCCAACCTTTGCAGACTTTAATGTTTATTGATTTTCAAGGAACATTTCACGACAAATGAGGTCCATGGACTGACAAGTCAATCCGCCCACACTATGTTCCATTCCCTTCACTGTACAGCGCACGCTCCTTTGCTTTCTGGCTAGGTATGCACTATATAAATCACGGTATCGCTTTGATTTACCAGCGCACGTTTTTTCGAAGTCATTTTCTCAGATGAAATGACTTCAAAAAAACTCATTGAAAATATGTAGGGGGTAGAGGTAAGGGATTAATAGTGGTGGGGAGGAGATGGGGTAGGGTTAACAGTATAGGGCAAGGGGAGGATTGGAAGAGGCCCAAAATTAAAAAGATAATTCAAAGAGTTTTTTTGAAGTCATTTCGTCAGAGAAAATTTCTTCGAAAAAATGTGCATTAGCGAAGACACATGGAACCATAAATTAATGCGATGGAAAAGTTTGCACAAAAGATTCGGACATTTCCCATGTGAACACGCATTTAAAACCACTACAAACCCACACCCATCACCCACAACACACCCACACCACACCCACAACACACCCCCACCCATACCCCCACCCACACCCCCAACATACCCACACCCTACTTACCTTTCCTTTACGCTGCGTCCCTGCGGCGCCAGTTCCCTTTCACTTCTGTGATCGGGAACCGGTGCTGCAAGGTCCTTTTCGGTTTTTGTTTTTGGAAGCTGCAGGGGTTTCCCCCACGACACCCTGCTCACTATACTGTAAAGTATAGTGAGGTATTGCAGGGGGCAACCCCGCAGCTCCCAGCTTTTTTTTTTTTGTTTTCATTTGGCGGGGTTGTCCCCCACCACACCACACTCACTTCAGTGAGCAAAGGGTTGCGGGGGACAATCCCCCAGCCCAAAGTCTGACCCCACTGAAACATCTAAACTCACACCACGAAAAGTTCAGACTTTTGGTAGACCGATCTTTTCGTGGTGTTTGTTTTAGGTATTCTGGTGGGATGGAACTTTTAAATTCGGTCGTCCTATACTGTCCTATACCGGTAAATATGGTGCAAGAGGATTATGTTATCAATAAAGCCGGAGGGTGCATATGTTGCAGAGGGCATTGAGTGGAATGGGGCATGCTGGGTCTCTGTGTGGATGGTGGCAAAGGGTGTGTATAGTAGCCTGTGGTGGGATAGATGGTGGCAGAGAGTGCGTGTGGCACTACGTTAACATTAGCCATTTTAACGGTTGTGTCACCAGGTGATGAGCAAATGTTCAAACACAAACGCTTTTCTCTGAATCAGGCAGGGAACAAAGGCAGATTTCACAGGCCATGGGGTGGGGCATAGAGGGTGCCCCTCATCCTCACCCATCGGCATTCACAGATACAATGACATCGTCATCAGTCCCTGTGTCAGTTCCTGATGCTGGTGCCACTGCCTAGGAGCATCAGCTGTGGAGGGGGCAGAAGGCGCCTGCAGACTGGTTGACCTTCTGATGAGGTTGTAGTTGTCAACGCAGCCCCGCACGTGGTTGGTAGAGTGTCAAACTACTGACTGGCCTGTAAAGGGTCCTTCAGGCTGGTGGTGTCAGCAGTGGCAGATGGAGTGGATGCATCAGGAGCAGTGGCAGTGGTGGGAGCATTCACAACTGCTTTGGTGGTGGCAGTCTGGCTGTTGGGTGGAGCTGCCTTGCTAGTCCTGGCACCAGGTGTTTTCTTTTCAAGTGTCCCAGTGGCTACAGGGATATAGGGTCATGGCTAAGGTGATGGTGGTTTGTGTGGTCACCTCAGTTGTGGGTTGATTTGTAGTGGGGGGGGAGTTGACTGATCAAACATGTATGTATTTACCCTCTTACATGCATACACCTTGGTTGGTGTCAATAGATTTTGTTTTTTCTGAGATTTTGTGGACATACGCATGTGATTACTTCTGGGGAGTCAGCATGCTGCTGTACCATCCTGGACTGAGTATGTTGACATGAACCACAAACAACAATTTGAATGTTTGGACTATGCCATAGAGACATGATTGCTTGTCCTGCCAACTATGTTGACAATCATTAGCATATTAATGGCTAATGTGTGAGTTACATAGATCTTGTTTGCTATTGGCTGTGGTGCTTTCACAGTAGGTTCCATGGTGCAGGATGCTTATGGCTTGCATATGGCCATGGAGGGTGTCGGATGGATGTGTGGCTATGGCCTGCAGTGATATAAGCATCTCCAGATTGCATGATGTCACAAATGTATTGATGCTATTGAACATATCAGTCATCACAGGCATTTAGATCTGGGGTCCCTTCCTGGGTGTCCCATGCATTTATTTCCCCTAGTTTGCTCCCATGGCCGTTTGGTCATAGGCCCGGGTTGGCCATTGTGGCCATCTGACTCCGCAAGCCTGCCACATCCCTTTGTGTAGGGAGGAAGGTTATGTATTTACATCACAGATTTGACTCTTATTTCATGCTGTACTGAGTTGGCTGCATGCTCCGACCTATGCTGTAAATGTGTATTCGCTTTTAGCTCCGTAATGTTATGATGTTGGCCTAAACACACATGCATTGAACCACGCTATGCTCACTAGACTGCCATCTTGTTTTTTGCCATCTTGGTTGCTTTGCTCGATTTGCTGCTCATTCCATTCTGAATGCGGTAAAAGACCTCTCCATGAACCTTTCTGACACCCCGCACTGGAATGCACAAACTGCTGAACACATTGTTTGTCTTTTACTGAAGAACCTTGAAAATTTCGCACAGAGTGTAGCTAATCTGCAAATTAGGTGCCTTCCTGTCTTGACTGTGTTTTTCTCTCTGCCGTTAATTACAATAATGTGCTTCTGAAACGTGCTCCTCTAGAGAAACCGTATTGCTAAACTGAAATAGAGACTGACCGTAGGCTCTAGGAGCAACACAGATAAGTAGGGTCAGGAATGTTACCTTGTACCAGAGCACAAGATATGCTCCCACACTCCGCTTTTGCCCTGTTGCCAGACAGTAAATTGTCTGAGACATGACGTGCAGGTATTCACTGTATGTTGCTATGGTAGTTGTCCACGTCTATAGGTCATGAACCCTATCACATGAAGGGGTAGGACAGACTTGCTGTATGCTATCCTGGGTGTATAAAGTGGGCCGTTGCACAGAGTTCTTTGCTGACTCTTCGCTATGCTTGTGTACATGCATGGCTGAGACTGAGACCCTTTTGTTCAAAATGCAAATAAACGTTGTTCTTTGCCCCTCATGACTGGTGTGTTTTCATTCCTTTGCAGTAGCATCATTTTTGGACTAACAAAATGGCGCCCGAACAGGGACCCTTCCAATGATCATCCGTCGCTTTGCGGAGTTGAGGCCATCGAACCGAGATCAGTGAGTACTGTGGGCCCCTGCAGAGAGAGACGCATTTCCTCGCAGACCGCTACTCGTGGTCTCCGTTCATCGCGCTTCGCCCAGAGATCATCATGACAAGGTTCCCAGACTCGAGGCTTATTTGGGAAAAGCTCCGGCCACGACGTTGATACTCTGGAATCGATTGAAATCAGGTGAGTCTGTTTCAGACCGGCATTGCCCTGATATTGGTATAGTATTTACACATAAATATTTTGGCCAGGTAAGACCATAATTTTTTTAGCATGCCTGGTAAATTGTCATCCTGTTTAGCAGTGTTTTGTTGCAGAGGAAGACAATCTAGTAACTTGGGACATAGTTAACCGGCGCCACCCGAGGGGTCACCGTCGTATGAGATTTACCTCAAGTACAGATTGAGTGCTATTGTATTTAATAATATTTGGCATCGACAAACCAGGCATGTCTCAGACCTTCAGTGGCCAGAGCTAGGAAGTTTCAAATTGGCTACAATACAGCATTTAGAAAATGTATTGTAACGGAAGAAAGCGAGGCCCACTGCCTTTGATGTCTTTAAAGATTGGCGGAAGGAAGCCACTCAGCATCTCAAAAACAGAGAGACACATTCTCGTAAGCATATTACGGAAGCTGAGAAAGCTTTAGCACAAGATCAGCAGAAATGAGAATACATTAGGAGTATGGATAGGGCATTTCAAATGGATGTGCAGAAAATATACCCGTCAAAAGATTTGCATGCGTCAGATGAATTGATAAACAAGTTATTGAATGAGAGAAGGTCTGATCCAACTGCATCACCTCTGTATATATCTCCTCCCATACAGACACCTGCACCCGTACCGCCTTTAGCAACTTTAGCGATACCAGTACCAGTTGCTCCAGCAGCGGCATTTCCTCCACCACCTAGTGCACACAATGTGCTTTTACTTTCATTACCAACTACTTCCGATGCTATCTCACTTGTAGTACATGAGACTATTGATAATGATCCGAGAATAGTAGCACGTAGCACGATATCTCAAGAGAGGAAGAGGGAATTACGTTAATGGGCTGGGACGTACATTGAAGGGGGTGACGAAGCAGCCGCTATGAGTGCCATGTCAGACCATGGGGGTATTCCTGAACAGAAGATGTTGATAGAGCGAATGGGGATGTATCTCACTGAAGTTTGGGGTGATCTAACTGGTTAAACTATTCTGCAGGTATTGCAGGATTTGAACTTCTTGTCCCGTTCTAGAGACACCGTGGCAAAAATACATGATCATGTTTCAAAGTTGTTTGTATATAAAAGGGAACCCGATCGCTTACATTGGGATGAATTAGATGGGGATGCGTGACAGACCTCATATGTTCAGAAACGTTTTTGCCTCTGTTAAAACCTGTCAGTGAAGAAATGCGTATATTTATGAGGGACGCCCTTAGGTGGATGTCGGACGTTTCAATTTCACCTATTGATGTGCATGACACTTTTAGTCAGTATTCGACTATGCAGCGAAAGGTGTTACAAGTGATGGTTGAGTATGTGCAAGATGAATGTTTGAAGAGAAATTTGTGTTGTTCAGCTGATATTATAGTTATTTACAAGGGTGCATTTTCACTGATACCGTGCTAACTTCATGTCACTCGATTTGGCATTATTACTTAATAAACGTTCGGAACTTCCTACTGCACAGTTGCCAATGAGAGGTTCCTCCAACTGTTGTCCCGAAGGTAAAAATTCCAGCTGTAGGGCAGATACCTGCCTCGACTATTCCAGGGCACTATAGTTCGCAATTTGTCCATGTTCCTTTTTCAAGACAGGAGGTAAATTCCCTTAAGCAATGCATTACCGACATTAAAAGGAATCCTACAGTGTTCTACAAAGAAATAGAGTCCGTTTTAAATTCCTTTGTTTTCACTCTGGGGGAAATCGACTTGTTGTTTCCCGTGATTTTGCCAGCAGATCTATCGAAGCAGATTAGGACTGTAAATGATCAACCGGCAATGGGCAATACCTGGGGTGCATCAGAACAAGCTGATGGGAAACCACTGCAGATCATATTGATGCTGCCAAATCACATAGTGACTAAACTCAAAACATTGGTACCAGAGAAGAGGATTATTTGGAATAAATTAACAGCATGGATGCAAGGGAAGACTGAGGGTGCAACAGAGTATTTTAACAGGTTTGAACAGGTCTGTTCAGATTTTAGTGGTCAGGATTTGAGTACGGAACCTGGAAAGGAATTGTTTGTTGATACATTTGTACGAGGATTGTTGCCCGACATTCAGTCGCTAATGATGACGTCTGAAAGTGCATGGCAGGCTAATTCGCAATCTGAAGTACTTCATATGGCCCAGTTTTACGAAAATAGGGTCAACATTGAGAAAGAGAAACTGGAAAAGAAGAAAGGCGATTTGAAGACTAGAGTCCTTTTGCAACAGATAGCAAGAGGATCACGAGGTGGGAGTACACAATTTAGGGGTCAGTTTGTACCACAGATGGGTCCAGTACACATGAACCAATGTGCGGATTGAAGACAGGAGGGCCATTGGAGAGCACAATGTCCATCTCTCCAACAGAATGGTATGAATGGTATGATGGGAAGACGATCAAGAGGTCGCAATGGTATGACTGGACCCAATGGAAATCAGTTTGCACAGAATCAAAATCCACAGAACCAAACACACGATGTGAATACGAATGGTCAAGGGGGGCAACAACAGAATACGGGTAGTGGGAATGTTTTTGATAATGCCACACATTCTTACTTTACTGAGGATTTTACATGCAATGATGTCTGGTTTCGCTAGGACAGCCCGAAGCAGATTCTGGAACCTATACCTATTCCAGTCGACCAGAAAGGGCCAGAAAGGACCCTACGTAGAGATGAAAGTGGGGAATAGAGAACATGTCTTTCTAGTAGATACAGGAGCTCAGAAGTACTCTATTGACCATCTGCGGGTTCCAGATATCCCACTGTCAGGGCAGAGTAACATTTCCGTAGGGTTTTCCGGTACACCTGTGATTAGTCCAGTTTCTCGACCGGTGCCACTTGTGTTAGGACCATTCACTGATTCATGTCCATTTCTATCGACAATGAATTACGGCGAACATTTGTTGGGATTAAATTTGCTGAAGAAATTGAATGCTGTGATTATTGCTCTCCGGATGGAGTATGTTTGACAATTTCTCCCCAACAGAATCCCACTTCACAATTCATATCTTTGCCTTTGCCGAGTGAATTGTGCAAGGTGCCTACGCATTTTTGGGCAGTTAATGACAATGATGTAAGGATTTTGAATGGTTTTTGTCTTGAAATCAGGGATTACATTGCCACGTATTACGCAGTACAAAATCCCTGTAGAGGGTGAACGAGCATTGAAGTGTATTGTTTCTGATGTAATAAATCGGGGTGTGATTGAAGAGATTTCTGGGAGTATATGTAATAGTCCAGTTCTGCCTGTTTATAAGAAAGGTGACAATACTTTGCCTTACCGTTTAGTAATTGATTTACGTGCAGTTAACAAAGTGGTAGCGCCACAGTTTCCTATTGTCCCCGATGTCGCCACCATTCTGACTATGATTCTGGCTACGGCCACTCATTTTAGTGCCGTAGATTTGAAGAACGCCTTCTTTAGCATTCCTGTCCATGCTGATAGTAGGTACTAGTTTGCAATTTCCTTAGGAGGACGCTCCTTTATTTGCACACGTGTCCCACAGGGGTACACAGAGAGTCTGAACATTTATAGTAGTGCATTGAAAGAACAGTTGGATATGCTTGAATTGCATCCACTTGCACATTACTACAATACAACAATGATTTGCTTATTGCTGCCGTCTCTGAGGACGCTTGCAAGGAGGGTACAGTATTCTTATTGATCCATCTAGCGACGCATGGTCATAATGCTTAATTGAAAAAGTTTCAGTATTGTCAACAGGAGGTTGCCTATTAAGGCTATCTCCTGTCGAGGGAAGGTAGACGTCTGACACCTGAACGTATACAGAGCATCTCTGACATGTCTGTTCCAAATACGCAGAAAGAGGTCTGAGCTTTTATTGGCATGGCTTCTTATTGTAGACAGTGGATCCCAAATGTTTCGCTTTTAATTAAACCTATGTTGGCATTACCGAAGAAGGATGTTCCTTTGCCTTGGGACACGGATTGTCAGGACGCTTTTGGTCTGCTCAAGTCCGCGTAATGTTCAGCACCAGTACTGGGCACACCAAATTATGATAAGGGTTTTGTCCTGTTTGTGCATGAAAGGGATGGTTGTGCTTTGGCTGTTTTGATGCAGGAACATGGGGGAAGAAGCAGACAGTGCGGCTATTTTTCCTCCATGTTAGACCTTGTTTCATGCACTTTGCCATAATGTTTGAAAGCTGCTGCTGCCGTCTCAGTAAAACAAAGTGAGGGTATTGTTCTGGGTCACTCCTTAACCGTGATGGTACCTCACTCAGTGGATATTCTGTTAAACAGAACACAGACTCAGCATCTCACATCTGCCCGACTCAGAAGGTAGGAGTTGATTCGATTTGCTCCTCATATCCAAATTAAGAGATGCTGTTCTTTGAATCCAGCTGAACTCCTGCCATCTCTACACGAGGACGACCGCACTAATGACTCCTCCCATGATTGCTTTTATGCCACTGAACAGGAGACGAGAGGTAGAATTTATTTGAGTGATATACCTTTCCTGAGGGGGAACTATGTTGTGATGGTTCTTGTTTCAAGCTGCCTGATGGCACTTCCACTGCAATCACAATGCTAGACAATGTTATCAAGACCATAAGGATACCGCATAACTCTGCCCAAGAAGCATAGATTGTTGCTTTAACTAGAGCCTGTGAGATATCAGAGGGACTTAATGTACATATATGGACCGATAGCCAGTATGCCTCGGAGTAGCTCACAATTTTAGAAGGTTATGGGCAGAAAGGTGTTTCTTAACATCCCATGGAACTAAGAGTCAACATGGTCCTTTGATAGTGCAATTACTGTCCTTGCTAGCACTTCACACAACTAGTGTTAGTGAAATGTGCCGCTCATCAGAGAGTGACTAATGACACAGGGAAAGGGAATGCTTTTGCAGATAAGATAGCCAAACAAACTGCCTGATCCACACTCAAAGATGTATGTGTTGGACTCGGCTAGATGGGTTGCTGAGACTGGTATGATGGAGGAAGGGATTAACAGTGTGAAAGAGATTCAGGCTGAAGCAACCGCAGAAGAAATAAAACAATAGGGAGATGGTCCAGCAGAGTTGGATAAAGAGGGTTGTTGGGTGGACAATGAGAAGCAACGATGGATGCTGCCTAATGTTTATGTGACCACTGTAGTTACCATGGCACATGGCTAACACGCATTTGTGCGAAGAGCATTTGCAAACATTTAGACCCTGTATGGCACAATGACAATATTCCAGAAATTGCTGAACGTCTGGTTCAGAACTGTATGAATGTTTGCAACACAACATTGGGAAGGGAATACCAACGCCTTTTGAAGTGAATCACTTTGACTTCATTGAGATGGAGCATTGTCAGAACTATAAGTATGTGTTAGTCGTGATCTGTGCATTTAGTGAATGGGTTAAGGCTTTCCCACTGAAAGATAATAGTCATGATCTGTGCATTTAGTAAATGGGTTGAGGCTTTTCCACTGAAAGATAATACTGCTATGTCCACGGCTAAAGTGATGTTAAAGGCGTACTTTCCTAGATTTGGGTTGAATAGAGTAATTTGATCAGACAACAGGCCATATTTTATAGCTGCTGTCATACTTCAGGTATGCGCAGGGCTCCAGATTGACAAGCGTTTTCATTCAGCAAGACATCCTCAGAGTGCCGGTTTAGTGGAATGCCACAACTGTATCCTTAAGAATAAACTAGCAAAGGTGTGTGCACATGGCAAGCTGAAATGGCCTGACGCCTTACCATTAGTATTATTGTCAATGCGAACAACTGCACAGACAAAAACAGGACTTTCCCTGTACAAAATCATCATGGGTAGGCTTGCTAATGTGTGGAATACACCTAGACATAGAAGGTTGGCAGACAGAGTATCCATTATTGTCTGATTATTGTGACCAATTCACTCAAAACCTGCGTTTGATTCACCAACAGGTTCGAGCAGCTTTGCCCATGAAATACGAAGGACCAGGCCATCGCATTCGGCCTGGAGCATTTGTCTTGGTCAAGAATTTCGAGAGACAGTTGTGCCTTGCAGCCCACTGGAAAGGACCCTACCAGGTGCTGCTAGCCACTCAAACAGCTGTTCATGTCGGACGGACCGAGTGCCCTTTTCTTTGCCCTATGATAAATGGGACAAGGAGGGGGCTGATGATTCTGGCTCCAACTGCGAGCCCGGTCAGATTGGCATCACATCTTCTACGGAACCACTTTCTGAGCCTGTGGGGCTTGGGAAAACTTCTTCTTCTTCTTCTGTTTCTGACCTTGATCATTTGTTTGTCGACCACTCTGTACCTGGGGCATTAAGGTACGATCTTCGCCCAAGGAAATAGTTTAGAGGCTGAAATTACATTTTTGTCTAGAATAGGAAAGTGTGGTAAGAATACTGCACCCACAAGAAACCAACGGTGTGCCATTCCCTCGTCCTTCCCCTAACAGAAGGAGCTTGAGAAAAAGGGAGGGAAGAAAACTTCAAGCAAGATTGGCCATGTGGTCAAGTGCCACCTATGGATGAATTTATAGAATCTATCAGTGAGGCTTCTTAACGGACACTGAAGGACTGTGCCCATATTTGGGCCTCATAGAAATGAGGACATGGAACATTTTACAATTGATGGGCCCATTTCCCAAGGGCCATGGTCCATAAGGGCCAAATGGATAACCATCTTGATGATAACCTGTGTCATAGTCGTATTGATACTTGTGTTATGGTATCTAGAGGATGTGCATCCACTCAATATTCTACTGCCAACTGTTAGTGCAACCACTATGTCTCCACTCCATGTGTATGCTCACACTCTTCGTCCACGTGATCACAGTCATGGAAGGGGTATCATAACAACACCCTTACTATGATCATGAATGCCACACATGCTATTCTGAATAAAACCAACTATTGGGTATGTTCTTGTCTACCCCAACATTGTGAGAAAGGTTTAGGTAAGGTTGCTATATACATCCACTCCCTTTGTCCACTGCTTGTTATGCATCATTTAGGGCATTGTTCTTTGGGAGATGGAATGATGGTGCTACTGGTAATTTTGATGGAACCAACATAAAAGAATTCAATCATTTAGTTCTGTTGCCTTTAGGATGTTCCGTATTTGCGAATAGAAGCACATTCAATACAGCCTCTACTAGACATCTTGATTAGCCTTCTAGACCCTACCAGTCAATGATTTCCTTTAAAATGGCACCAGTAGGGAATAAGGAGGCTACTCCTCCATCCTATACTATCAATCATGACCCTGATTCTGTTCCGTTTGTGAAAGGAGGGTGGCAGGTATATGGGTTCATATGACAAATGCATGAACACTGCTGTCTTGGCAAATGAGAATAGACCTCTTTACATTGGGTGTTCCATTTACTTTGTGGAAGTGAAGCTTATCCGTGGTTACCCAAAGATTGGAAGGGAACTTGTTACCTTGGGAATACTTCTGCCCGTTGTTTATATTACCTCCACTACAGATATATTGAAGGCTGATCCCAGGAGAGGGGTCAATGATGACACTCCACTACAGATACTGGGTGACATTGCTAAATCCATGATTCCATTCTGGGGACAGATAATTAACTCACAAGACATTAGGAAATTGGCCAGAGTATTAGAAAACACCATCAATGAAACTACTGATATTCTGTTCAACATGGCGTTGGAACAGAAGGCGCTTAGGTTAGTTTCACTTCAGAACCGAATGGTTTTAGACATCATGCTAGCTGAACGTGGAGGTGTATGCAAAATGGTCAGATCCGCGTGTTGCGTTTACGTACCCGACTCCTCCCCTACTGTGTTCCAAGCTATCAAGAGATTACATATTCTAAGTTCTGAAGCACACATATGTGAAGGGGATTGGGATCTTAGTACATGGGCCTGGAACTTACTCAGAACTTGGGGATGGAAAGTGTCCTCACCTTTTGCTGTTGTTATAGGGATCGTACTATCCTACTGCTGTTGTATCCAATGTTTGCCTGCCCTTGGTTCTATGTTAGGTGATTGTTGCACACACATTTTGGTCAAACTTAAACCAGGACCCAATCTGCCTGTAAACATAACTAATGCTCTAATCATGCAAGATGTTGCTATCAAAGAGTTTATGACAGCGATGATTCGGGGTGATCTGACAATGACACTTGGTTGTCATATTCTGATAATGCGCTGGCTTAGGCCAAAAGGAGGGTTTGTAAATGTTTATTCGCTTTTAGCTCCGAAATGTTATAATGTTGGCCTAAACACACACGCATTGAACCGCGCTATGCTCACTAGACTGCCATCTTGTTTTTCGCCATCTTGGTTGCTTTACTCGATTTGCTGCTCATTCCATTCTGAACACGGTAAAAGACTGCTCCATGAACCTTTCTGACAACGTGCACAGGAATGCACAAACTGCGGAACACATTGTTTGTCTTTCACTGAAGAACCTTGAAGATTTCGCACAGAGTGTAGTTAATCTGCAAATTAGATGCCTTCCTGTCTTGACTGTTTTTTTCTCTGCCGTTAATTACAATAATGTTTTTCTGCTACGTGCTCCTCTAGAGAAACCGTATTACTAAGCTGAAATACAGACTGACCTTAGGCTCTAGGAGTAACACAGATAAGTATCGCAAGGAATGTTACCTTGTACCAGAGAACAAAATATGCTCCCACAATTCGCTTTTGCCCTGTTCCCAGACAGTAAATTGTCTGAGACATGACATGCAGGTTTTCACTGTATGTTGCTATGGTAATTGTCCATGTCTATAGGTCATGAACCCTATCACATGAAGGGGTAGGTCAGACTTGCTGTATGCTACCCAGGGTGTATAAAGTGAGCCGTTGCCAAGAGTTTTTTGCTCACTCTTCGGCTATGCCTGTGTACATGCATGGCTGAGACGGAGACCTTTTTGTTCAAAATGCAAATAAACGTTGTTCTTTGCCCCCCGTGACTGGTGTTTTCATTCCTTTGCAGTAGCCTCATTTTTGGACTAACACTGCCCCTCCATTACCCTCCTTGCCAGCCATGTGGAGGATGCTGCTCGCCTTTCCCTCCTAGGGTGAGTGGTTCACTCATGCCACCTCCTGTGACAGCTGTCTCACGCCAGTGGATGGAGAGTATACTCATCACCCCCACATCTGGGGGCAGTCTTTGTGGTCCTGTGGCACAGTGGCCACAGCTACCACCTTGCCAAGTACATCTGCCCAGGTGTTGTTCTTCCTCTAGACAGTTGTTTTCATGTGATGCACTCCAAATATATCCTCTGCATGGCTGATCCCCTTATCAGCAAGGATCTTGCTCTGCCTCACTGAATTTAGGTTTCTGCAAACTGCACTTCAGGCACCTTTCCTTTGCCTATTTCTCCTGACATGTTTCGCAAGGCAACAGATAGTGGTGCTATTGAACGGATTGTGTTTCCCAAGATGGCAGCCACTGAGCTTTACGGTTGTGGCATTATGCTACTTTTGTCAGCCCTAATTCCACCAGCAGAAGTACTGATTGGTAATTCCTCCACTTATCCGACATTAAAACTATTTCTGCTAGAAAGTGGGTGGATTACTTGTCGGCATGGGGCTTTGGTACTAACTCTTCTGGTTGGAATTACTGTGGGTCACCTACCTGGGGCTTTTTCATTTTGTGCTAATTCAACCAGACCTCATGGCTGTAACAGTAATTTCATCCTGAGGAATTAACGCAATGTTTACTGCCGTACTTGTAATGAGGACCAATTTCATGTTTTAAGTCGACTATTCAAAGGATTGTGTTACACATTATACATTACGGATACACATACACTACTAGAGCTTGGATGCACTTCAATAACAAGCTATTTTTGCATTGTCGTATTTCACATTAAACATTACAAATACTCTGCTGTATCTAAAATGACCGTCTCACCAGATAATGGGTTCATGTTCTATCTCAAACACACTGTATCACATAGTATACCAAGGCAGTGTGCAGGGACCATGGTAAAAAATAAACATAACATGTCAGCTAATGCTTTATATAGTGCTGTTTGCCCTAGTTCACAGAATTAATATTAGCCATTTAATGGTATCAACCCCAGAAAGACAGGGATGTGGTTGTGAGGAGAGGTGTGGTGTGAGTGTGATTAATATAATCGGAGGGAGATGTGTTATAGTGTTGTCCTGGCTGGAATGTGAAGATGTCAAGCAGAGTGTTCCCTGCATTGTGTTCTGCCTATGCTTATGTGTTTACATTTGCTGGGGTTCTGCAGTGAGACAGTTGGAGCTCATCAAGACTGGCTGTGGCTGCGTCTCGCATTGCTGGAGGTCTTTGGTGAATATACCTTATAAATAAAGACCCAATAAAAGCTACTGTGTCTGGGTGTCAGTAGCATAACATTGGCGATGAGGATCTCGAACCAGATGGAACCCCCAGCGAGAAGGAAGAGTTTGCCCTGCTGCTCCATTCCTTAACCTTGCAGCGGCCAGGGAGGGACCGCCGCCGCGTTCCGCAATGTTGCAGCAGCCAGCGAGGGACTGCCTCCGTACGCACTGCATGTGTGTGGCCCAAAGAAAATAAAGCAGTTACTGTCAGTCAAGTAAGTAGCTGCGAGCACCCCTACGTAATTATAAACTGAATACTTCATATGGCCCGCTCCTAACCGCTAGAAAAATAATGTCCCGGGGGCCAATTCGGGAGAGCATACCACTAGGAGAATTGAGATTTGAGAGTACACTCACCGCTCAGGAAGCCTTCTGTCCCCGCTGACGCTTCTTCTTCTTCTTAATTATCGGAGGCGTGGGTGGACCCACGCAGGCGCTTCCCCATCCCATAGGATGATGTGCACCATACCCACTAATTATTATTTAGCTCCATTTAAACTCACAACTCCTCCCACCTCCCCGTCTGCCTCACAAAATCCAACATCACACTACTCCTCCTCCTGCCTCTCTCCCCATCACCTCCCAGCAAAGCCCTCCCGCTCAGCTCAGCCACACCCAACGCAGTCAACCGAACCCTCATCAATTCACTCTCTGCAACATGTCTCTCACACCTAATCAAAAAATGTCCCATCGTTTCAGGCACCCCACACACCACACAGTCCCTTGATTCACGCTTCCCCTTGTCAATTTGCATATTTAAGTAACTTTGGGTCTCACCCTAAGTTACTAGGGGAATCCAGACGTGGACCCCTTGCTCACTATTCTTAGAGAGGCACAGCTCCTCCCTACTGATGAGGTCCAACCAGACCGAAACACGTGTCTGGGGATGCTGTTGGTACTCTTGTTCAGAGGAGAATTGCCTAGCATTTCGGTGCTGGACTGCCCCAGGGCAGGACAAAGGCTGATATGTTTGGGATATTTTTTCTCTGTGAAAGATAGTGAGCTAAAGACTCTGAGTAAGTCTCTCGCAACCAGGACTAATGCCTGGCAGAGAGACTCCCAGGAACCCCCTTGTCAATTTGCATATTTAAGTAACTTTGGGTCTCACCCTAAGTTACTAGGGGAATCCAGACGTGGACCCCTTGCTCACTATTCTTAGAGAGGCACAGCTCCTCCCTACTGATGAGGTCCAACCAGACCGAAACACGTGTCTGGGGATGCTGTTGGTACTCTTGTTCAGAGGAGAATTGCCTAGCATTTCGGTGCTGGACTGCCCCAGGGCAGGACAAAGACTGATATGTTTGGGATATTTCTTCTCTGTGAAAGATAGTGAGCTAAAGACTCTGGGTAAGTCTCTCGCAACCAGGACTAATGCCTGGCAGAGAGACTCCCAGGACCCCCCTTGTCAATTCGGTCTTTGGTGAATATACCTTATAAATAAAGACCCAATAAAAGCTACTGTGTCTGGGTGTCAGTAGCATAACATTGGCGACGAGGATCTCGAACCAGATGGAACCCCCAGCGAGAAGGAAGAGTTTGCCCTGCCGCTCCATTCCTTAACCTTGCAGCGGCCAGCGAGGGACCGCCGCCGCGTTCCGCAATGTTGCAGCAGCCAGCGAGGGACTGCCTCCGTACACACTGCATGTGTGTGGCCCAAAGAAAATAAAGCAGTTACTTTCAGTCAAGTAAGTAGCTGCGAGCACCCCGACGTAATTATAAACTGAATACTTCATATGGCCCGCTCCTAACCGCTAGAAAAATAATGTCCCGGGTGCCAATTCGGGAGAGCATACCACTAGGAGAATTGAGATTTGAGAGTGCACTCACCGCTCAGGAAGCCTGCTGTCCCCGCTGACGCTTCTTCTTCTTCTTAATTATCGGAGGCGTGGGCGGACCCACGCAGGCGCTTCCCCATCCCATAGGATGATGTGCACCGTACCCACTAATTATTATTTAGCTCCATTTAAACTCACAACTCCTCCCACCTCCCCGTCTGCCTCACAAAATCCAACATCACACTACTCCTCCTCCTGCCTCTCTCCCCATCACCTCCCAGCAAAGCCCTCCCGCTCAGCTCAGCCACACCCAACGCAGTCAACCGAACCCTCATCAATTCACTCTCTGCAACATGTCTCTCACACCTAATCAAAAAATGTCCCATCGTTTCAGGCACCCCACACACCGCACAGTCCCTTGATTCACGCTTCCCTATTCGAAATAGACAGTCATTCAGCCCCACATGACCTATCCTCAACCGATTCAGCATCACCTCCTGCCCCCTCCTCCATTCTGAACTTCCTGCATCCACCTTCACCGACACTTTCCCACGAACACCGAACATCCACCTGCCCTTCACCCCACTGACGCACCTCTCCTGCCACTCATCCAGGACCCGTCTCACCATCACAGCCTTCACCTCATCCACACTCAAAGGCAACCTCACATCAACCGCTCCCCTCCTCATACCCTCACCCGCCGCCAGATCCACCAACTCATTTCCCAAAATGCCACTGTGACTGGGAACCCACGCCAACTCCAAATCCATACCCCCGCGCACACACCGATCAATCTTCATCCTAATGTCCAAAATCACATCCTTCCTATCACCATCCCCTGCCACAATCGCCTGCAACCCACTCAATGAATCCGAGAACACCACCACTTTCTCATACCCCAACTCACACACCCTATCAATCACCAATGCAATCGCCACCAACTCAGCCGTACAAATAGACACATCATTCATCAGTCATCCTATTTTATACTCCCCAATGCTTTCTAGATAATACGCCATACCCACTCTCCCAGACACAGGATCCTTTGAACCATCCGTAAACACCTTGTATCCTTCCTTTCCTGCCACATACTCCTGACGCAAAGCTTTGATCTCACCCCGCATACATCTCTTCTTCGACACCACCTTCGCCAACTCCAAACACACCTTTGGAGATCTCATCATCCACCTCGGCCTTCTCTCCAAATCTGTATCTATCACAATCATCAAATCACCCACACCCCACTGCACTCCCTTCTCCCACATGTGAAACCCAAAAGTGCCCCCCTTCCTCCTCCACCGATCCCTGTAATAGTCAAACCTCCAATTATACTTCAAACATTCACGCACCGGATGAGCCGCACTGCACTTCACCCACCATCTCATATTTAACGCATCCCTCCTCAACACCAATGGCATCTCTCCCACAAGCACCTGAACCGCATTCACTGGAGAGGACCTCATCACACCCGAACACACCCTCAATGCCCTCGCCTGTACCCTATCTAACCGCAACTTCTGACTCGACGTATAACCCACTGACACCTGACACCCAAAATCCATCACACTCAAAATCAACCCCTTATACAACATTCGTAAACACTTCTGTTTCGCACCCCATTCTTTCCCGCTGACGTTGTTCACCCGCGAGAAAGCCATAGAAAGCCAGTGCTCGTCGTCTACCGTAATCCACGGTATAGACGGACAGCTGAATAAGGAAATGCCCTCTCTCAACTAAGAGAGGCGCAAGGAGATTAACGCTGCATGCACGGCGAGGAAAGTGAGTAAGCAGAAGGGAGGAAAGCATACGACTAAAGGAACAGTGGAAGGAAGGGACAAAGAAGTGGTGCCATTACACACAAAGAGGCCAAAGAAAAAGGGGAGGCTGACACAGTGTGTAAGGGATGAATAAAAGGCACAGGGGGAGAAACTTCTACGTGGAGCGGAAGCACCTCAGTGCAGCAAAGTAATATAAAAATATCTCAGTACAAGTCTGCAAGAGAAAATGTAAAGGGCAAGAAAAGACTATAAACGGATCAAGTGCACAGAAGTCAGCCAAACACTGTGAGAGCACGACCTCAAAGGTCATTTAAACATGGCAATGTCAAGTATATCAGGTCTACCCATGTTTATGGCCACGCCTGGTCCGGTGAGAATTAAGTGGTCGCAGTTTCTGCACTACCTCAAGGCTGGTGGTGGCAATTCCTTCTCCAATGGCTCTGTTAATGCATTACCTGGGGTATGAAGGAAAGAAGATTTTAAAGACCCTACCGCAACCTCCAAATGATGGTGAGGGTGACTCTACAAATGAACTTGAAAGCACATTGCTCAGACTGGACTTACATTTGAACCCCAAAACCAGTACGATTTTGGAACGATTCAACTTCCGTATGAGAGTCCAGGAGCTAGGTGAGTCGGTGGAAGAGTACATCACGGCTCTATGCCACCTGGCGTTGTCATGCAAGTTCCAAGGGACTTAAGATGGACACATTTAGGACCCATTGTAACTTAGACAGAATTCGGGAGGAGGCATGGTTAAGGGATGAGCCCACCCTTGAGGAGGTACTGAGCATAGGCCCGAGAGTGGAACACTCACTGGCTTGTGTTGCCAGTTTAACAAGAAAAGAAACAAATGATGTGAAGACGGAGGTTTTGAATGTGAGTGAGTCTAAGAGCAAGAAGAAAGCAAAGGAAAGAGAAAAGCAAATTATTCGAGGTGGGGCAGAGACCAAGGCAAGCAAACAAAAGGGAGAAAGAGAAGAACGTTTGTGCTTTCGGTGCACCAGCAATACCCATTTTGCTGCGTCCTTAATATGTACGGGAAGAAGGAAAGCCACCTGTTCAAAATATAGAAGGAAGGGACATTTTGCAAACTGTTGTAAAAACTATCAATTCAACTAATTCAACCAGGAGAGTACTCTATGTCAATGAGGAAGAGGGACGAAAGTCGTCGGATGAAGAAGTGGAATACCCCGTAGAGAACATTACTGTCAACTGTTACTCTCACCTAGTATCCACAGGGACACCACCCAGCCGGGTTACTCGCTGGTATGCTTCTCAGCTTTGCCCTGATGTGGTCTGCGGGGAAAGGTTCTGCCTGGAAATACAGGAGGACTGTGTTCAAGGCTAACCGACTGGGGTAAGTATCCTCCCTCCACCCCCGTATGATTTCAGTCCCTCTGGCGCCCTCTCCTCACCTTGTGGTAGAATTAGGCGTGCTCTCTGTCCTGCCTTCTTTGTAGGGGCGCGTTGTCTTTCATGGGTGAGTGTGGTCCAGTTAGTTCACTGACGCCGGCCCGTTTGATATTGTTCAGGTAGGTCTTATTGCTGTTCTTTAGTTTTGTTGCTATCCTGCATGCATTTCTTTGTTTAAAATGTCTCTTTTTTCTCCCTTAGGTATGCAGAGCTGCGGCCCGGCGAACTGGCTTGGTTGAGTCCTGCTGGTAAATGATGGCACATTAAGAGCGCTACGATGCAGTAAGTGCTATGCGGTAAGTAAGCGCTATGCACAGCGCTGCGAAGTCTTGCCTTTGCTAACCTGCGTTTTCCTTCCTTGTAGGTCGCAATGTTCTTCAGCGCAAGTGGAATGTCCGGAGTGGTGCCAGCCGAGTGGCGACCAGCCAGGTAAGCCTTTTGAGCAGTTCGTAATTTGTAAATGTCTCTACTGCTTTCTTTAATGTTGCCTCTATCTTCCTCTTTCAGGTCGTTCTGTCCGGGAGGCGTGCCGATTCGAGGAAGCTGTTCTCAGTAGCTGCGAGTGTTTAAAGATGAAGACTGCAGGTAAGATACTGCTGCTAATGATGTTCCTTTTGTCTCCTTGCAGGTTCTGCTTCTTCGAGGTTCGAGGAAATAGCTGGACACGGTGAGCGTCACGTTGCAAGCTGCAAAGTAACGCGAAGCATGTTGTCTTGCTCGGGTGTGGTTTAAATAGCCCCAACAAAATAGTCCAGGTAAAGTAGTCCCTAGGCTACCACATCCAAAACACTGGACCGCATAGCTTGGTTCTTAAGAACCAAGCTATGTGGATGCCTCCATGTTGGCTGACAATACAATAAAGTAGTTCCCAAGTAAATTGTTTGAAATGGTGTATGAGCCTGCCCATGAGAGCTTTTGAAGAGGATGCCAAGCTCTAGAGGCCCGAGTCTTGACGCCTGCCCAATGGGTTTGCCAGAGGGGGTTTTGGGCGAGGGTCGTGACATCAACACCATCAATGTTGTGTGCAATAGAGATGATGATGACACATGCAAGCACGCGTATGCGTGTGTTAGTGTCAATGTTAAAGTAGTATGGATATTGGCGGACTCAGGGTCCAAGATTTCTCTCATGTCTAGGGAGGTGTTTGAGAGGGATGTAAAGGGTAACATCCGGTATTTATTAACTCCTGATATAAGACCTGGTGGATATAATTAAGATGCTATTGACCTATTGGGATATTTTATTGGAGAGTTTGAATTTAAGGGGCGCCACAGTAATGGAAAGGTGTATGTGACCAAGGAGGGGCTCACGCTGTTGGGATGGAGAGAACAGAAGAGGTTGAGTATGAGGCTGGACCCCAATGAGGTTGAGCAAGTGTTGCAGGTGGGGTGTACGGCAGTGGAGCGACACCCCAATGTGTTTCAGAGGGGTGCAGGGAGGATCAAAGGGATCCAGCATCAAATTATTTTGAGGAAGGAGAGCATACCCGTGGCGGCTAAATTAAGGCCCGTTCCATTGACCCTAAGGGAAGGAGTCAAGAAAGAGTTGGACAAGTTGTCAACTTGGTATCATTGAGAAGGCAGGAGGGGTGGATTGGACCTTGCCTTTAGTAGTAGTTAAAAAGAGTTCGGAAGAATTGCGGTTGTGCATGGATTTCCGTGAACTGAACAAGTGTGTGTTGGTTGACCGACATCCTCTTCCAAATATGGGAGAAATGTTGACTAAAGTGGGACAAGGAAAGGTGTTTTCTAAGCTGGACATGGCATCAGCGTGTCATCAATTAGAATTAGAGGAAGGGTGTTGGAAACTCACAGCGTTCATTACACTTGAAGGGATCTTCCAAATCAGATGGATGCCCTTCAGTTTAGTATCGGCTTCATCTGTATTTCAAAAGGTCACAGACAGATTATTCGGAGGGATAAAGGGTGTGTTTTGTTTTCAAGACGATATGCTGGTGTCCGGGAAGTCTGTGGAAGACCATGATAAAATGCTAGACAAAGTACTTGAAATATTTGAGAAGAGTGGCATTATACTGAGGGAGGAGAAGTGTACATTTGGAGTGACCAAAGTGGAGTACTTAGGACATGAGGTATCTAGGAGTGGGATAAAACCTAAAGATAACTTGGTGGATGCTATCAAAGAGGTCAAACGTCCAACTGATAAGGTGGAATTGAGGTCGTTTTTAGGGATGACAGAATTCTACCAAAAATGTGTCATTTATTATGCGAGCAAAGTAATTCAGTTGAGAAAGCTATTAAAGAAAGGAATGGAATTTGTGTGGTCTCAGAAGTGTGAAGAGGAATTTGTGAAGTTAAAGGATCAGATGGATTTAGCGTGTCCTTTGGGCTGCTTAGATACACGTTGTTCTAGTATAATCACTGTTGATGGGTCTGAAAGTGGAATTGGCGCCGTTTTATCCCAGATGGGAGCTGAGGAAATAATTGCACACGCTTCGAGGGTTGAGAGGTGCTGAAGCCCGGTATTCAGTGTTGGAAAAAGAAGCACTGGCTTGTTACTGGGCCATGGAAATGTTTAAAAATTATATTATTTGGGGCACAGATTTCATTATTTGTACAGATCACAAGCCGCTGAAGGAAATATTCGAGAGTAAAAATTTAGACAAAGTTTCGAGAAGAGTTGCTGGATGGATCACCGCATGCAGGGTCATCGGTTTAAGGTGGAAGTTATTCCAGGAAAGGAAAACATTTTAGCTGATAGTTTGTCAAGATTGAAGGTGGTGAACAGTTCTGAGGAGGAGGATGAGAAGATAGAAATGGTGTTCTTTAACACTGAGGGAATTGTCTCAAGGGAAGAGTGAATGGAGGAAGCTGGTAAGGATGATGTCCTCATGCGGGTGATAGCATATGTAGAATCATCGGTGTGGCCAAAAAAGGTGGATCTACAGCAGGATGTAAAACCTTTTTGGGAGGTGAGGGATGAGTTGAGCATGACGGATGGTGTGTTGTTGAGGTGGGAGTGAGCTGTGGTACCCAAGGGCATATATAATAGGGCGATGGATTTGACCTATGGTGGTCATACGGATAATGGGACACAATTCACGGGCAGGTGTTTGGTCAGGTATTTGGAGAAGTGTGGTGTGAGGCATAAGAGATCAGCGTTATACCATCCTGAGACAAATGGGTGTGTTGAGAGGATAAACAGGTGTGTCATGGAGAGCATACAAATGGCCGAGGAGTGTGGCTGTGATAAGAAAGTGGCTATTCAGGAGAGATTGTTTGCAATGAGCATGTCGCCGCATACTGTTACGGGAATAAGCCTGTTTGAACTGATGAGGGGTTGTAAACCCAACACCATGGTTAGTCCCCCCCTGGTTAGGTAGACACAGGGAGTCTAACCATCTTGTGGATGGCGTGAGCAGAGTGTTAAAGAAGAAAAGGGAGGAATGGGTGGCTCGAGAGAATGTAAGAAGAGGTAATAAAACGTTGAGGGTTGAATGTGGTGACATGGTGAGGATAAAGAAGGGTGTTGTGAAGAGGAAGGGTGAACCACTGCATTCAGACCCTGTGAGGGTAGTAGCTGTGTTGAGAGGTGCAGTGCATGTGGTTGGTGGTCAGGTTTGGAACAAAGACAGGGTTGCAGTTGTGAGGAGAGGTGTGGTGTGAGTGCGATTAATATAAACAGAGGGAGATGTGTTATAGTGTTATCTTGGCTGGAATGTGATGATGTCAAGTGGAGTGTTCCCTGCATTGTATTCTGCCTATGCTCATGTGTTTACATTTTCTGGGGTTCTGAAGTGAGAGAGTTGGAGCTCAGCAAGACTGGATGTGGCCGCGTCTCGCATTACTGGGGGTCTTTGGCGACAATATCTTATAAATCAAGACTGCACAAAAGCTACTGTGTCTGGGTGTCAGTAGCGTAGCATTTCTTCTGTAGCTTCTTAACATAAGCTTTATTACAAGTTACAACAAGCTGTTAAGTATAGAACCACTGGGTCCCATCACCCAGGCTCAACTGACCTGAGCTGCAACCTTAACACTACATTCATCACCAAACATTCCACTACCTCACATCAATATTCTATGCATACAGAACAAGTACTTCACAACACATCTCCCTCCTTTCCAACAACACCACAAACACGTGAAACACATCATAACACTTACTTTGCACAAATTGCTGTATCATTATAAGTCTTCCTGTTTGTATTGTGCAGAATGTGAGAATTCGCCTTTGCCTTAGAATTGCATGCTGGGCCACTGTCCTTCCACTTGACATATGGATTCTTTAAGAGAACTTGACACACCTCCCTCTCCATTGAAAGGCTTGTGTGCTCTGCTGAGTAAAAGCCCATGCCTGGAGGAGCACAGGGTTGATGTGTCAAGTTTCATATTACCGTTGGTTTGCTTCTGTCCTCTGTCTAATGGCTAATGCTAATAAAATCATTCTCCAATCCATAAGAATAGTTTGTGGGTATTTTTCCACAACAAGATTGGTGCCGTGACTCGGATTACTGCTGCCCTGCGGCCAAGTTCAAGGGTAACTGGACAAGACTCCTGGTGATCCCCTTGGGTCCAGAAGAGACGATTTTGTCAGAGGGGAGAGCTGCCAAGCACGCCCAGAGATGCGTGGGAGTGGGCAGAGCAGACACAAAAGAAGAGCTGACCGAAAAAAGTGAGTTGGTGAACACAGCTAATTGCATCACTGGATTGCTATGCTTTGTGTATTGTTGTCTGAAACAGGTCAGGTAAATTTGTGTCGCTGGTTAAAAAGGAAAATCCTGAAATCTGAAAACTGTTGAATATCCGAGGATACAGGATGGAAGGTACCCTGCTTACAGAACTATTTATCTAGATAAGAAAAGTAAAAGCGGTTGGCCACTGCCCTTTAGAGCAATGTGAAAGCAGTGTATCCATGCTCCCTACTGACTTAAGATGGCATGAGACCGTTTTGCTAGTCAGAGTAGTGCAGTATGGATCGGGAACTAGAACGCGTGTGTTCTGTGCAAGTGTAAAGAAAATATTTTGAATGAGTGCCCTGTGATCGTCCTGTCTGAACCCGTACCGTGATACTTGAAACCCTAAATGTGCAACTTGGTTGCGACCCTGCTTTTTACTTCACACTCTCTTCTATCCTAGTACGGGAGCTGTAACAGACTTTGTTTCCACCATTTATCGGTCTTGTATTCGACCCAGCCCTATCCATGTCTCTGAAAAAGCTGAGAACCGCTCTGCACTTTGGGTAGCATTATGGAGGGTAATGAATACACAGGGCAGCCATCTGAATATAACCCTTCTTGCCCGGCTAACTATCGTCCAATCTCCATCAATCCTTTCCTGGCCAAACTCTTGGAAAGGCAGGGCATCTCCCAGCTTAATCTACACTCTGAGTCTGTTGGCTGTCTCTGTGACCATCAGTCTGGCTTCAGAGCTGCCAGAAGCACAGACTCTGCTCTCCTGAACATCCGTGAAGACCTGCTCTCTAACCTCAACTCCAACATCCCCTGTGTCCTCATCTTACTTTATCCCTCTTCTGCCTTTGACACGGTCAACTATGCCACCCTGCTCAACCGTTTCTGTGATAGCCTGGGTATCACCGATCAGACCCTGGCTTGGTTGACCTCCTTCCTCTCCTCTATCTCTCACTCTACCTTTGGTGTTCCCCAGGGGTCTAACCTCTCTCCCTGGCTGTTCAACCAATATCTGGCACTTCTTGCCCACTGCATAGCCGCTCTCTGTCACAACGTTCAGTGCTATGCGGATGAGACACCGCTCATTTTCAGGCTCCCTTCAGGCACCTCTCTCCTTCTCACATCTCTGACTGTCTGTCCACCATCCAGGAGTGGTGTGCCGCAAATGATCTCTGCCTTAATTGCAGTAGGACTGAGATTCTGCTCATCAGCTCACCTGGTCCCTCCTTTCCTGTCACTCTCTGGCTGGCCCCTCTTGGCCCTCTTCCTGCTCCAAGCTGTGAGGCTAAAAACCTCGGTGGCATATTCAACTCCACACTTTCCTTCTCTCCTTACATCTCTGGCGTCTAAGAAGTCACACTACCAGCTGCACCTCCTCAGAGGTATTCTCCCTTTCCTCTCCTTCCCCCAGAAGCTCACTGTCTCCAGAGCTCTGGTTCTCTCTAGGCTGGACTACTGCAACAGCCTCTTTCTAAATCTAAAGCCTCTACTCTCCAACCTCTGCAACTCATCAAAAACAGGACTGCAAGACTTGTCCTTGGCCTCAAGCCCAGGGATCTTATCTCTCCAGGACTGAAATCTCCGCACTGGCTCCCAGTGGCGGTGAGGATTAAGTTCAAAACCCTCTGCATTGTCCACAAGGCCTTCTGGGGCCTGGGACCTCAATACCTTCAACTCTCTCTTCCTAAATATTTTCCCGCTCTAGCTCTTCGCTCATCCGCCTCCAACTCCCTCTGGGTTAGTCGCTTCTCCAAGCAGTGAGTTGGTGGTAGATGATCTTCTGCTGGGGACTTCCTCTGGAACCGCCTCCCTGCCTCTCTGAAACTTGAGGAGAACCATCTCCAGTTCCGGAAGCACCTCAAGAGCTTCCTCTCTGCTTCTGCTTTCTCTCCTCCTCGCCCCTGCTGATCTCCTGGCTGAATCTGAAATTGCACTGGTTTACCTGGCTACCCTCCGATCTTGGGCCCAGGCCCCCCAAACCCCTGCCAGTTGCACACCAGCACTGCCCCCTGGCAACCCTTGCACTCTGGGACTGTTTCTGCATCCCTACAGCCCCTACGAGCACCTGACACCTGATGTCTGCACTTACCCTTGCACTTGCCACTAGCTGGCTGCACTTTTATTTATTGCCTTACTTATTTATTTTACTGCCATCCTATGTACTGCACTGCCTCCCCCTCTCACCCTGCACTTTTCTCCTTCCCCTCTCCCCTGCACTTGCACCATCTCAATGTCACCTGGCCTAGTAGGATCATTGTCTCTGTCTTCCCTCTGTTTCCCCTCCCTTGCCTCGTCGTGCCTTGCAACACTTGTGTATAGGCGCGTTATAAATGCCATATCATAACCGACACCTGGGTGGGTGTCCCTGACATTTCTGGAAAGGGGAGGAACAGAGGCATGGCATCCTCACCTGGGCCTCTGGATAGACAGAGTGGTCAGCTATGAGCTGAACCAGCTGTTCCAGCTCGGGAACACAATAGTACCCTGACGCAGGAAAGGTTATGTACCAACCTGGCTCAGCAATAAGTCATTCCCTTCCATCCGTTGTAGGAATGGGATCAAGTCAGTCTAGAGGAGTGCCTTTTCCACCTAAAGTAAGTCCAGCTCACTTCATGCTTACGGAAAACTTGCCCAAAGCATGTAGGTTTCTGGACAAATGGCACGAACATACACAGAAAGAGTCCCCTAGACACTTTCCTCAGGAAGGCACATTCGATTTTGAAAGAATGATAATCCTGCGCAAAATGCTAGAGCAGAAAGGTGCCTGTGTCCACCAACAACAATGGGACAGTTACCTAGACTGGTACACAGAAGCCACCAAGAGACAGTGAGAGTCAAAGACCTGAGCCCTGAAGGACACCCAAGAGAAGATCCAGGAGAAAGTCAAGTCCATTAAGACTGAGTACTCTAAGTTGCAAGTACCAGCCCAAAAAACAGGGCATAATCACTTTTATCCCATCATCCAATAGGGGCCCACACTGAAGGAATTTCCCAAAGACATTCTGGACTCTTACAATCCCGCCGCTCTAAACACCACACCTGATCACCAGGCTGATAGCCCAGACCCTATCCGGCCACCAACCTATCTTCAGTCTACCCCGATGAGCTTCATGATTAGCCCAATCCCAGCTGAGCTAAGAGCACAGATGGCAGCCTCTTTCAGTCACCATCATCCACTACATGCACATTTAATGGATTCCCAGCTTCTCCAGCCACCACCAGTGCAGGCGCATACCCACTAAGACAGCTCCCTTTGGAAGATGAGCTGCCCAGCCACACGAACAAGGACAAAGCCACAAGGGGTATCACACAAATGCATGCAGGGATCAATACAACTACTGGGAAGAATTTGGGCACTGGAAAGCTGACTGCCCAAACAGACCTCATTATGACGGTTGAGTCGGCATGCCAACTGCACTAATTGGGTTGGCTGTACCTCTGCCTCCACCGCCATCTACACAGAACTATCATTAGGATTGCCAAGGGGCTCTCAAACTTGTTGCACCACTAATTCGGCTTAATCCTGCAGCCCCTTATAAAGATGGTACCATTACTGTTTGAAAGGTATCATGTTACTGGTCAAAAGGTATAATGTCTAGTTGATACAGGAGCGTCACGCTCCATGCTAAAATATTCTGAATTCCTGCATATTGTGCACTCTGATGAAATTGTCACCGCTGTTGGTATTGCAGGTACCCAGATACCGCACCCTGTGCCTCCCCCGCTTATGGTCACATTAGGTCATATATCGGACCACCATGCATGCTAGTTAAGCCCTTGCTCCCCTGTGAACTAGTTTGGATTAGACCTGTTATGCAAATTGAGTTGTTCCATTTAATTTTCCCCTGATGGTATATTCCGTGGCAACCCTGCCCATAGGGAAAGTGAGGTTTTTGCTGTGCTACATGATATTACCCATTCTGTCCTGGCAGACCAAGCCAGCACTTCCTTAACGTGTGAGGGCGTGTTGGACCAGGTACCTACTAACTTTTGGTCCATGCATGCCAATGAAGCTGACTACATGCTCAATGCTGAGTCAGTCAAGGTCACTCTGAACCCAGCCAAACCCATACCATGTGTACCACAGTACCCCATCTCCAGACAGGCCAAGGAAGGCACCTGTTCAGTAATGGAGTCTCTTCTGGATCAAACTATTATTTAACCCATACGTAGCCTCTGTAACACCCCGATTTTGCCAATGAAGAGGCCCCGAAAGGAGGTTTATCGTCTTATTCAGGATTTGCATACAGTTAATGGTGCTGTGTTGCCAGCCTTTCCCGTTATATGCAACCCAGCTACTATGCTGTCCTGCATTCCATACACAGCAACATATTTCACTGTTGTTGATTTGTGTTCAGCCTTTTTCTCGATACACATTCACCCTGACAGCCAGTACCTGTTCACTCATCTTCCAATGGAGTATGGCGAGAGCCCCACCATGTTGTCTCAGATCCCAAAGAAGGATCTTGACTCTGTATTGTTCCTAGAAGGGTCTATGTTGGTGCAAAATGTAGATTATCTGCTCCTAGCCTACCTCTCCTTGGAAGCCTGCTAGCAAGACTCACTCATACTGTTGACAGTGTTTGCTGAAAAGGTTCACAAGGCATCTAAAGACAAGATACAGTTCTGTCTGCCCTGTGAGCGATAACTGGGACATTGGGATTTCAGCTGGGGAAAGATATCTATCCGAGGATCGGATTAAAATGACCCGGAAAGTCCACAATCCCCAGGCCAGGAAACGAATGAGAGGGTTCCTCGGGATGGTCAGTTACTGCTGGCAGTGGGTTCCAGGGTAGGTCATCATAGTTAAACCCCTACCCTTGCGCATGATTCGACCCCCAACCCCTGCCATGGCCCCAAGAAGCTGAGAATGCCTTTGTCGCCATAAAGCAAGCGCTTGCATCCGCACTGGCTTTAGGTTTGCTGGATTACTGCGATGAACGGGACAGGTATGCCCAAGGAGCATTGACACAGTTGCACAGTAGTAAACACCGGGCCATACTGCATCACAGTGTAGCCCTAGACCCTGTGGAAGCCGGACTCCCAGCTTGTCTGCGAGCCGTTGCTGCTGCTGCCCTTCTGCTAGAAAAGACTGACTCCCTGGTGCAAAGAAACAGTCACAATTGCAGTTCTGCACGCTGTGTGGTCCATGCTGCTCAAAGGGGAAGCACTGCGTGTATCCAATTCTAGACTCACCCAGTATGAAACACTGCTTATTTTAGCAGCCAATGTAACTTTGAACCTGTGCTTTGTCTTAAACCCTGCCTCACTGTTGCCTACCCCCGCAGGACAGAGAACCGCACGATTGTCCCACCGTAGTAGAAACACTAATATCTCCCTGTGCTGATTTATCTGACACCCATTTACAGAACCCCAATCTGATTCTGTTCATAGACAGGTCATGCCTCTGAGTGCCAGTGGGCTGTTTCCACTATTCCTGTAGCTACCCAGCCTCCCTGCTTCTGACATTTTGCCTGGCTCAGCTTTCTTAGCCCCTGCCTTCATTGCTGAGCTCAATTGTTTCAACAGCGCAGCCTTGGAGACTACACACTGCACTGCATCGTGTCAGGAAGGAAAGCAAAAGCGAAATATTCTTTTTCCTAAAGTGGAAGCGGGCCCCTATGGTGCAGTTTTGGGAACCTTGGGGGCTGCATTTGCATCGCATTGGGCTTCTGAAAGAACTGGAAGGCAAAAAGCATAAAGCAGATGCTTGCAAGCTCTGTAACCCTGAACCCTGCAACCTTATAAACTCTGCACCGCATTATTGTAAGCAATGGCTGGAAGTGTGGAAGAGTAGCAGACTGGTAAGGTTGGGTAACCCAGGGACTAAATTCTCAAGCTCCAGTTATGATTGGTCAAAACCTGGCAAAACCCGACCCAGAATTGTTTTTAAACTGTTTATTTTTAAAACAATTCGGTCTAAATCCATCTAATCCTGCTGAGGCGTGTTGAGGCGTGCCGATTGCCTCTCACATGACACAGCGGTTCACTGACTTATTGAACCATTTACGTATTGTTTTCCTAACCACTATAATTGCAATAGTCACCTCAGCTCAGAGTGGCTCAATCGTTGCATCAATTATCCCAAAGCTTGGTTCCTCGTAGCACTTTGTCTTTTGATGCATTGTCCAGGTGAATATATGGTCCCAGATCAGCTAGTTAAACCAAGTGACAGCCATAATATAATATAGTAGAAGAAAAAACCATCACATTTAATTCCTAGATCTGATTGGGGGAGTAGCCAAGGTTGGGCCATGGTTAAGAGAAAAGCCACAACTAGTCCCTTGATGATCCATGGGGCCAAGACCGGCAATGTGCCCAAAAAACAGAGGCAGCAAAGGGAAAAGGAAGAAAGGGGGGAAATCCCCCTGCCACTCTGGACTCCTACTTGGAAAGTGTTGCGGGACAGTTGGAGGAGCAGATCAAGGCGGCTGAGAGGACCATCTCTACAACTAAACAGTGGCTTCTGGGGGAGTTGTGTCCATCTTTGTTCAGGTCATCGGACACAAACCACTGTGAGCCTGGCCAGTCTGTCGCCACTATGAGCACTGTCATGGGGGTTGTTGCTGCAGAGGAGGTCTCTTGTTTTGGGGGTTCTGTTAGTGGTATCTCCACATCAACGCTAATAGCTTGTCCCTTGACTTGTCCCTCGACTGGCCTGGGTCCTCTTGGCTTTGTTACATAATTCGGTCTGAGGCAACCAAAACACGCTAAACACTGAAAGCTCGAAGAGTCTTGGATTCAGTATAGACAAGGGGCCTCATTACGACCCAGCGGTAAGGGGTTAACAGCGCCGTAAAAGGTGTTGGCGCCGTTAAACCCTTACCACCTAATTACGAGGTCCCTTTGCGGGTCCCGACCTTAACGGCTGGTTTTACCAGCCGTTAAGGAAGGAACCCGCAAAGGGACTTTCAAGGTAATTACGGTATCGCAATTTGCGGTACCGTAATTACCGCCTTCCCCATTCCCATTGAGCCCTATGGGGGCAAAAATGGGAATGGGGAAGGGCCAATGGTGAATGGGGAATTACTGCCCCGCAAACGTTGGCCATGGTTACCGCCAGGGTCATAATGGGGCCCAAGGTATTTATTGTGGTTAGCCCACACGTGTTTCGACCTTCCAGGTCATTTTCAAGGCCGTAAGGATGTGGTAAAGTTCCTGATGAAAAGTGAGGGATGCCCTGGTCTAGAATTCAGGTGAATATTCCACAGTACAGACTGGAAGTATGGCCTGATTAACAAGGTTGCTGTAGATCTCGGTCGCTCGCACTGGCTTTGGGCTCATCTACCCTGCAGGAGAAGTACCCACCATAAATCCAGTAAATGATCAGAGGGCTGCTCGCACACACCAGGAGGGCCTTGCCCTGGCAGGCACGCTGCTGCCCAAATTTGTCCCCACCAATCCTAAATTGGATAAGGAAGATATGATGCTGAATGCAAAGCTGGTGTGGGATTTTTTGTGAAAATTTTTTAAACAGCAGTTATTAATACATTGGCAATTTTAGATGACCTGGTGAGGTCTCTTAAGAACGATATTTCACTGATTGCAGTGCCCGCACAGATGCAGTGTCCGGAGTGCCTAATGTCTCAACTGGGGAAGTGGGAGTGCAAAGGCCAGGAGAAGCGGTGGTAGTTAATCACTCCCGGGATGCCAGAGTGGATATCCATGCAACTCTTGGCCCACCCTCTCTTACGCCAATCATACCTATGAAGGTGCCCATGGAGGCAACAGACATTAACTTTGCGACATCGAGGAAAAGCATTGTGCCGGACCCCGCTCTGGGATTGGCGCAGAACTTCCTACAACTTCCCTCTGAGTCTCTCCCCTTGGTAGGAGTGATTGTGAATGCTCTCAAACAGGTTGCAGGTGCCTCTGAGGATTGTAGGGCTTTTATCAACAAAACAACACAATGGATTAATTCTAATATCTTTGCAAGACGTGTTGACCCCTGCCAAATATCAGTAGCTCAAAGAGTGCTGTGGGTTGGTCTAACTAACAAATATGCAGAAGCTGACTGCATAGTGGTACCTTTTATGCAACCCTCTGCTACGGACTATGTGGCTAATTCCAACCAGGGCTCACCAGTCACTTTTATATGGCAAGACGGGGGGGCCTAAGGGTATGGTGAATTAGGCGTATACAAAATGGCATAAGGCAGCTCCTTGCAGTGCTCCCTGCAAGGTAGTCCAGCCTCTCACAGGCTCAACACAGTAGAATTGGCTAATCGGGGACAGTCTCAGTGTAGTGTGTATTTTGGGGACATAGCACGGCTGGCACCCCTGCTGCCTCTGACCAATCCTTTTGAGTGTCTTAGTGGGATGGATGATATTGAATGACCATCACAGCCAGGGCTACATGTATGTTACCTATCTGATACCCTTAGTGACTCCACTGTTGGTTCTCCCATGGTCCGGTCATTGGATCAGTCTTTGGTGGTCCTGTCATGGTATGTGGCACGAGTTAAATCTAGGCTTGCTAGACCTTGTCTCTCTTTAAAAAACCCGACATAATCCTCCTCCAGGAGACATGGGCACAAAGTATGTGTGGATGGTTTTGTGGTGCACTCAGTGGTCGCTCAGAGAAATAAGGAAATAAGTGGGGGCATAACTATGGCTGTTTGTGCACGCTAGTTATATCTAACCTTATGATCAGGTCATTCCCCCTGACTCTTCGCACTCTTTCCTCCAGGTGTTTAGAATATGCAGAATTGGTTTGAATGATTTACTAGTCAACTTTTATAATAGCCCCCCCCACAACAGCATGCAAGAAATTGCCTTTCTATCTATTCAACTGTGATGGAGGGTCTTGCGCCCCCCCCCCCCCATAGCATCAGAAAATACATTTCTCATCATGGGGAGGGGGAGGATTTCAATGCCTAGCTGGGTGAAGGGTTGGATAATATATTGTACTATGACTCTGAGGATGCTTTGGCATCGATCCCCACACCTGTTATGATGGATGGTAGAACGTGTGCGGAGACACTGAGGCTGTGGCACTATCTTTTTGATTGGGGGCTGTGCACTGTTAATGGTCGCTTCAGTGATGACATTCCTGGTAAACCCACCTTTTCTTCGGCATTGGGCCGCTCTACTGTTGATTATATTTCCATCCCGGTTCAATCCTGGGACGCAGCTATGGGTTTTGAAGTGGTGGGCGACATCTGCAGTGATTATTTTACATTCATGTTTGAACTTAAAACCCAGAGGAGGTGTGCCGCGTCTGTGCAGTCGTACCTTTCTGAGGCGTCTTTGGATGCCTCTAGGCAGATGCTTAAAAGGAAGTCAAGCAGTCCAGACTAATGACCATGAATTGGAAATTTTGTTTGCAGGGCTGGGTGACCAGAGTAGTATCCAAACTGAATTCAGATCTCTATCGTCTAATCTAACTGACACATTTTCCGAAGTGGCTTGTAGAGGGAAGGGACCAGTTAGGTTGGGTTGGTTTGACTCAGAAAGCACAAGAGCAAATTCTAGGCTACTTTCATCCCCCAAAACCACCATTGTTGGTGCCAGATCCATCTTCAAGAAGGCAATTGCCAAAAGGAAAACAGAAATTGAAGCTGATGTGTGGGGCGCAGGGGTCAGAGCGTCAGCTAACAACAGCTCAAAACTGTTTTAGGAAATATTGAACAAGGGGCCCTTTTATAAATATAGATCCAAAGCCCTGGAGGCGTGGCTGGCCCATTTTTCCTCATTATATAGCAGGTGTGGGTGAAGAAACATCTGGGCTCCACCATACAGAGGTCTCTTTAGGGAATGCAGAGGGTGAAAATGGGGCAAGATCGTGCTCACTGTAGGTGAAATCTTAATAGCCATGAAATGCCAGCATTGCGATATGGCACTTGGCCCAGATAATGTCCCGGCTGACCTGTTCTTATCTGAGCCTGATCTGTGGGTGCCAGTCCTAGCTCTGGGTTTTAATGCAATCTGTCCAGTGGGCATGATCCCAACATCCTGGTTGCACGCCATTATCCAGCCTATGTATAAGAAAGGACCAAAGGCTTTACCAGCATCATATAGGCCTATTTCCATCCTGGATTCTCGGATTAAAATCTTTGGGCATGCTATTTTGGCCAGATTGGAGGCATAGGCAGTGGGTAGTAATATTCTCTCACCTGTACAGCCGGGGTTCAGACCAGGTCTCGGTACTTCCGAGCAGTCTCTGAACCTCTATCTAGTGGTGGCCCACTCAGTGTATGTCTAGGAGGAGCCAATCTATCTAGGCTTCATGGATCTGAGCACAGCGTTTGACAAGGTCAATCACACCAAGCGTTGCCACATGCTAAGATCCATTAACTGGTCACCGGCTCTGGTTAACCTTTTGGTCAGACTGTATGGTACAAGCCAGGCTCATGGGAGGAGTGGTGCCAATGGAAGATGCACTGCTTCTTTCCTTGTCGAGTTGAAGGTGCGCCGGGGCTGTGTCCTAGCCCCCTACTCTTTTGCTTATATATTAATGGCCTGCATGACCATCTGCTAAATTCCACACCAGATGTCCCTAGAGTGGGTAGCCTACCTTTGCCGCTCTTGGTGTACGCGGACAATATAGTGCTAATGGAGCATACCCCCAGAGCATTGCAAAGGCTTATCCACAACTATACCTCCTATATGGATGCCTTGGACCTTCCTGAAAATGCTAAAAATTCAGCTGTAATGGTTTGTCACAAGGGGAAGTGTATTATAAATAAAGCTTCAGACAATGTTCTATAAGGGTGTCCAGATCCCCAGGGTGCACCGTTGTGATTACTTCAGGGTCAGGTTATCCTCCAACCTTAGTCCTGAGCCTCATGGGATAAAACAAAACAGTGAAGATTCAAACAGGAGGGGTAACCAGGGCCATGGGTATGTTTAAGCCAAACCTATTAATTTGATGTTAAAGACATATAATGGCAAAGCATTCTCAGTCACCAGGTTTGGCATTGAGCTGTGGGGCGACAGCAATGTGGTGGTGGAGAACCAGCACCAGAGGGTGGAGAACAATTTTTTCAAGAAAGTTTTGGGCCTTCCTTGTTCAGACACCAACTGTGGTGCACATTTAGAACTAGGCTGCAAATGTATTAGTGACACCATCTCAGCACAGCCTATTCTTCATTGGTTTAGACACTGGGGTAATGCCAAGGCTGTTCTCAGTCAGGAGGTAATCAGATATCTGATCATTAAAGATCCCAATTGGAGAATTCCCTGGTTGAGGTATGTCAAGGCAAAACTTGCCAAAGTTAATACGGCTAATATATACCCACCACTTGAAACTTAAACTGTTGGCGAAATCCAAACTATGTCATTGAGGGTCCATTTGTATAGTGGGGAGAAGAGAGAGTCTTGTGAGATCCTGAAACCCCAGACTAGGAGGCTGGTAGTCCTCATGGCACCTGGTGTACAGAGTTACCTGCTATGGGCTGAGACTCCTTCTCAGCAAATACCCATAACAAGGGCATGTTTTGATCGTGTCTGCTTACAGGTCGTGGTGGCAACATGGTTCAGAGACACAGTCAACCAATTATGCCCGTTGTGCAATGCACCGCAGGAGGATCTGCCCCATCTTCTGTTTTTTTGCCTGGCATATACAAGATCAAGAGGGTAAATACTTAAACCATTTGTAGAGGTGGAGCCAAGTACCCCCACCCAAAGCTCCTCCCCCATGTTACCTATATGTTGGGAACCAGAGTGTGAGACTTGTGCATTACCAGTGAAAATACCAACACCAAGGAGAATCCTGGAAGTAAGATTCCCATTGAGAAAGCCATACATGCACACACAACAGTATGATGGCCATTTGAATGAAATCCTGGAGTAAGTGTGAAAACTGAGCAAAAGAGAAGACTGGTGACATCATAAAGAGCAGAGCTGACGCACCCAGAAGAGATGCAGAGACGAGAGAACATAAATATTCTATAGCCTCTAGAAGAGGAGGTGTTAAAGATGAGCAACATTTCGGGCTCGAGATGAAGATGCGCATGCTACAGAAATAATGAAGAAGTTATCAAGTCATTTTATAATTGTACAGAAGCAGTAATGTAAGTAGACAAAGTATTCTTAAGGCTAGCTATGTAGTGAATAGATTGCAGCGATGCGCCAACGTATATACATAGAAAATGTAAGGGCTATGGATGATTCCACACCGCACTTTAGCAGAGCTGGACCCAGAAGACAGAAAGGCTTTTCAGTGTGTCACAGTTAGAAATCGAAAACATAACCATGGAGGTGAATCAAAGAAAGGCTCAGTTGGCCCAAGACCAGGAAGTCAAGGCCACTGTGGGCCTGAATGTGCATTCAACAGTTACAGAACGTGTGAAAAGAACAAACTCCTGTCTTAGGTGAGGAGCGAGAACAATAAAGACGTCAGAGGTTCATCATTTAATAGTATTTTAAATGCAGTAAGACTTGAAAACATGGTCTGCAGTCACATGGTCAGATGAAACTAGACACTATGACGAGCTGTATCTAAACCAAGAAGACAGAGTATGCCTATACTCCCTCGTATTCTCCAGTGCAAGGAACATTTCCAAGGCCAAGTTCAAAGCCTTAATTGACTAGCAGACTGCAAAATTGATGATTGATGACAGGCTAATTGGTGGGAAGTATGGTTATGACCAGCCCCTGGGTGCAAGCCTGCGTGCTGCTTGCATGTGTGCAATATTACAGAGGAGTACAAGGGTGCCAACCAATTATAGAGGGCCACGTAATAGAGAGCCCTATAGTTTGTGTAACCAATGGGATATTGTGTATTTGATGACGTTCATAATGACCTACACTAGGGCTTAGTTGCCCCACCTGATGTTAGATACCCAATCACCTTCCCTGACAAGCATGGAGCATATACCTAGATCTTCCTTGTAAGCCTATCACCTGCCCAAGTAGGTTTTTGTAGTTTGCAAGGCAGATTGACGTCAAGGATGACACGTTTTTTGTACATAACCTGCTTTTTGTATGTAAAGTATTGAGTGAGAAGATCGAGTGACTTCATTTATGTTCGTTGTAACTCCCTGTTTTAGTTAATTGACATTAAAACAGACATACTTTGCCAACTTCCTGATTCAGTTTGATTATTGATGGTTGAGAATATTCTGCATCCCCATCTGTCTCTAAGTATTGCTCATGTTACACTTAGAAACCTTAGACTAGGAACTTGCACCACTGGCAGACTCTACTCTCACCATTTAGACATGCACAACACTATTCTCAGTACTATGCCACCACCTAACTCTAAGACCAAACCCCACCTTAGCAAAACACAATAGTCCACACCTAGAGCGGCCAAACAATCTCGACTAAACAGAACTAACAATGCCCCACAATATAAATGTGCCCTGCATAATGTCCGCTCTCTCACTGCACATGCCATTGAGGTCAACAACCTTATCTTTAGTCAGGACCTAGATATATTGGCCATCACGGAAACATGGCTTCACACAGCATCTGGCCCGACTATAGCACTAGCCCTACCACCAGGTTATTCTAGCCTTATGTTCATCCAGAAACGACCCTACCCCTTTATAGTATGTATAATATGTTGGCCAGAAACAAATCGCATCATATGACCAACATCGCAAACACAGAATCGTCTGTATAACGACATGGCGTCCATCTTGTGTAACATAATCCATTTGCTTTTTCTTTTCTGTCAAATGCTTTACAATATGTATTCTATTCTGAAAGCTCATACACTGTGCGAGGCCACAGCCTGCATGTTGAAAGATTAACCCAGACAGGAATGCCAAACAGTACAGAAATACATTGTTTTCCTCCCTCACAAACTCCTTGCAGGCAAGCAGAAACGGCATTTAAACAGCGGGCCAGGTGCCGGCCTGTCTCACTAAAGCTGTAGCAATAGGCAGTTAAAGCATGAATTATACTCTTCTAGCGGTCCTCCTTCGCGGATCTTCCTTAGAACAGGCTGACCGCTAGTTAACGAATAGAAACTGGTAGATAACGTGCTTTGGAATGTGTCTCTCTCGCGAACACGATATCCTTGCTGAACAAGTGCTTTATGTTCTCTATAACAAAGAACTGTGTCCGCAACTGTTGCTAAAATAAGTATAATTAGATTGAATAAGAAACTTGTCATAATGTGTCATATTCGTCATAATTGTCAATCACCGAATCCTAGCTCTAGAAGATACATTATGGGGGGTTTTGATGTACCTTCAAAGATTGCATGTTTGTATATATGTTACTGTTTGAATGATGTTCGCTCTCTTGCGTCTCACGAGGTCTGGGTGACACACGTTGCGAGACATTAGACCCAGTCGGCCGACTGAGCATACTTTGCAATAAACCATAGTACTTGGAAAATCGAACCTTGTGTCTGTCGTATCACTAGTATATGGTGATTGTGCCTTAGTTTCCATATGCGTAGGGTCTTCAGGGCCTAGCAAAAAACGGCACCTGAATAGGGACCCTCCCCCTTTTGCTCCATTGTATACGTTAAGCTTGAAGAAGGCAAAAACGAATCGAGGACGAAGTTGTGGAGCCAGAATCGAAAGGTGTTTGGGGCGCCCCTGTAAAAGTGATGAGACTCCTTTGCAGATCTGTGCACAGCCGGTCCCTGATCGACGAGCAGCGTCCAGAGAGCATCGAGGCGAGGGTCCCAAAACGAGGCAGATTGAGCCAGATACGCAGTCACAACGATTTTTGGTTGCGTCTGTATACGGACGAATTGCGTGTTGAGTGACAAACTGATTGATCAGGTGAGTCATGCCCCAATTCTTAATCGCCCTGATATTGGTTGAGTGTTGCTATTGCAAGACCAAATGCCCAGGGTAAGAAATGAGTAAGGACCAATTATGCCTGGGAGATTGTCTTACTGCCTAGTGGGATTTTTCCACTGCGGTAGACAATCTTTGGAAACTGGCCAGGTCGCGCCACCCGCAGGGTCGCCAGCATTTGAAATGTATGTGAAGTATGTAGTAGGGGCAATAATGTTTAACGCAATTTGGCATAAGCAGCAGTGGTCTAATAATGATACATTTGAATTGGCACGTATAGAACACTTAGAATCAGTATTGCTACGCAAGAAAGCACACCCAGCGGCATTCAATGTTGTGAGAGACTGGAGCAAAGAAGCGAACCTCCATCTGAAAAGTAGGGAGAAACATGCGCGCAGACACAAATCAAATGCAGAGAAAGCACTATAACTTGATGAGCATAAAGTAACAGAGGATCTTAGAAGAATGGACAGGGCTTTTCAATTAGGCATACAAAAAATATATCCACAACAAGATTTACATGCATCAGATGAGCTAATAAACAAGATTCTGAATGAACAAAGAAATGAACGTCCTCAAATTAGTATTGACCCTATTGCACCTCTACCCATTGCTCTTCCACCTCAGTTGGCACCCCCCACTCCTGTCTTTCCATCTGCACCATCTCCCCCTGTGCATGTGACACCATTTCCTCCACTGCCGACAGAGCGTGAATTAGCAGTCGCTGCAGGAGGCAGTTCTACAGAGGTGGGGCCTGCGGCAAAAGGAAGCACTAGAGTAACTTGTAGTATGGTTAGTAAAAAGAGGAAAGAGCAGCTGAAAGAATGGGCAGAAACATTTTTCGAAGGCAACGATGAGGTAGCCGTGCAGAGTTCCATGTATGACTATAAGAAGCTTGGCGAACAGCAGGTATTGTTGGAATGCATGGGGGAGTATCTTGTGGAGAAATGGAAAAAATTGACTGGTACATTGGTACCGCGGGAGTTGTGTGATCTAAATGTTTTTTCTCGTTTGCGGGATAGTGCTCGGAAGTACAAGAACATGTAGGCCGGCTTTTTGTGTTTAAAAAACGAGCTTGATCAATTGAATGAAGAGATGAAAAGAGGGAAACAGCAGGTAGTGCCATATGTCCAGCAGCGATTTTTGCCGCCGTTAAAACCTATTAGTGAAGAGATGAAAATGTGTACGCGAGAGGCGCTTAGATGGATTAAGGATTTCACTATTTCCCCAATAGAAGTGCATGATACGTTTAGTCAGTATACACTAGAGATGCAGAGAAAGGTATTGCAGGTAATGGTTGAGTATTTGCAAGATGAGTGTTTGAGAAAAAAAATATGTTGTCCCCCTGATTTGATGACAATATACAAAAGAGCATTTTCGTCTAAAACTGGAATGGCTGCCTTTTCTCTCGATTTAGCTTTATTGATTAGCAAACGAACGGATCAAGAAACACCTAGTTTACAATTACCTATGAGAGAAGTGCCTCCCACATTTGTCCCGAAAGTAGAGATTGCTGCCACTGCAACGACATAGGCGCACACGATAGAAGCCCATTATACAGCGCAATTTGTGCATGGCCCTTTCTCTAGGCAGGAGGTAAATAATATTAAGCAGACGATCCCTGATTTTAGAAAAAATCCGGTGGGATTATATAAGGAAATTGAGTCTGTTTTGAATTCCTCTGTTTTTACAATGAGGGATATTGATTTATTATTCCCTGTGATTCTTCCTGTAGACATATGGAAACAGATTAGGAATATGGATGACAGAGATATTTTGGGTGATACATGGCAAAATTTGGTTAGAATTGATGCAGACAGAAAAGCTGGCGAAAAACCACCTCCGGTCATGTTGGTCTTACCAGGGTGAATAGTACAGAAATTTAAAATTTTAATACCTGAGAAAATAATTGTTTGGGATAAATTAACGGCTTGCGTACAGGGCAAAAATGAAGCTACGACAGATTATTTTAATCAATTTGAAGAAATATTTGCAGATTTCAGTGGCCAAGATTTGAGTCCTGAACCCGGGAAGAGATTGTTTGTTGATGAGTTCGTGCGAGGGTTGTTACCGAACATTCTAAATTTAATAATGACATCTGAAAGTGCATGGCAAGCAAAATCACAGAGTGAAGTATTACACATGGCCCAATATTATGAAAATAGAGTAAATGCAGAGAAGGAGAAAGAAATAAGGGACAAAGGGAATTTAAAACAAGGGTATTAATGCAGCAAGTAGCAAACAATAACAGAGGTGGCAGGAACGCACAAACCAGAGCTAATTTGTTTCCAACATACACGGTGGTCCAATTGGGCTTAATCAATGTGCCTATTGTAGACAAGAAGGCCATTGGCGAGCACAGTGCCCGCAGATATAGAATCGGAATGGGAGTTTCCCAAGAAGACCGAATAGAGGTCGCCCGGGAACACAAGGACAGAATAGAAACCCAAGAGCGTCACAGGTTCAAAACAACCAGGGAAATCACAACAAGAATCAGAACCAAAACCAACAATAGCAGAATAGTGCGGGGGATGGAAATGATTTTGATAATCAGTCCAATGCATATTACTCTGGCGACTTTACATCTGATGATGTATTACTTTAATAGAACAGCCCAAGACAGGGGTTGGAACCAGTATCTATTCCCGTAGACCAGAAAGGGCCCCATGTGGAAATGAAGGTTGAGAATAGGGAACACACTGTTCTAGTGGACACAGGTGCACAGAAATGTTCAATTCACCATCACCCGGTTCCAGATATACCACTGTCAGGGCAAAATAATGTCTCAGTAGGGTTCCCAGGTACACCAGTAATTAGTCCAGTGTCACAGTCAGTACCTACAACACTAGGTCCATTCACTGAGTCTTGTCCATTTCTTTGGACACAAAATTGCGGGAAAAATTTGTTGGGTTTAAATTTGTTGAAGAAATTGAATGCGGTTATTCATTTTTCTCCTGATGGAGTGTATTTGACAATATCACCACAAAAAGCTCTTGTATCACACTTTTTATCTAAACCATTATCGACCGAATTGAGTGGAGTACTAACTTGTATATGGGCAATGAATAACGATGTTGGTTGTTTAAAAGTAGAGCCAGTAAAAATTGTCATGAAATAAGGAATTACGTAGCCGCGTATTCCGCAATGCAAAATCTCGGCAGAAGGAGAGAAAGCATTGAAATGCATTGTTTCTGATTTGATTAAAAGAAACGTAATTGAAGAGATTTCAGGTAGAATTTGCAATAGTCCAATTCTTCCGGTTTACAAGAAAGGATGTAATGACATACCGTACCATTTCATAATTGATTTGCGCGGATTGAATAAAGTTGTTAATCCACAATTTCTATTAGTCCCAGATGGGACTACAATTTTGACTATGATTCCAGCATCTGCATCGTATTTTAGTGTTGTAGATTTAAAGAATGCATTTTTCAGCATCCAGTACATCCAGATAGTGGATATTTCTTTGCTTTTACTCTAGGAGGACGTTCATTTACATTCACACGAATTCCGCAGGGTTACACTGAAAGTCCGAGTATCTATAGTCGAGCATTGAAGGAACAACTAGACATGTTAGAGCTACCAACAGGTTGCGTATTGTTCCAGTACAATGATGACTTACTGATTGCAGCAGACACAGAAGACATTTGCAAAGAGAGTACAGTTACATTATTGACACATTTAGCAGCACATGGACAAAAAACTTTGTTAAAGAAATTCCAGTATTGTCGAAAGGAAGTGGCCTACTTGGGCTACCTCCTTTCGAAGGAGGGAAGAAGAATGACACCAGAAAGGATGGAAAGCATCTCTGGTATGCCTATTCCAAAAATGCAGAAGGAAGTCAGGGCTATAATTGGCATGGCTTCATATTGTAGGCAGTGGATCGCGAACTTCGCCATGATTGTGAAACCAATGGTGGTATTGACAAGGAAGGATGTTGCTCAGCCTTTGCCATGGAATGCCAAGGCGCATTTGATCTGCTCAACGCTGCATTGTGTTCAGCTCCAGTTTTGGGCACACCAAATTATGACAAGAGTTTTAAGATATTTGTGCATGAAAACAATGGTTGTGCTTTGGCTGTTTTGACTCAGGAACAAGGAGGGAGAAATAGACCATGCAGTTATTTTTCTTGCGCGCTGGATCCTGTTGCATGCACTTTGCTGTGCTGTTTGCGAGCTGTTGCTGCGGCTGCCGCGTCAGTAAAACAAACCGAGGGGATGGTTTTGGGTCACACTTTAACCGTCATGGTGCCTCACGCAGTAGACGTTCTTTTAAATAGAATGTAGACGCAACACCTTACATCAGCCAGGCTGACGAGGCATGAAATAGTTCTATTTGCACCGCATATACAAATTATGAGATGTTGCGCTTTGAATCCGGCTGAGTTAATGCCTCCTCCCAATGAAAGAATGGGTGAAAAAGAATTCCCCCATGATTGTTTAATGGTTACTGAGCAAGAAACGAAAGGAAGAATTGATCTAACAGATACCCCACAGAAAGAGCCAGATGGAGAACTGTTTTGTGATGGTACATCAACTGCTGCATATGCCATCATGACACTAAGAGTATTGTAGAGCAAAAGAATCCCATACAATTCAGCACAAGCTGCAGAGATAATAGTGTTAACCAGAGCATGTGAAATTTCTGAAAACCTAAATGTAAACATATATACTGACAGTCAGTACGCATTTGGGGTGGTACACAATTTTGGTCGACTATGGGCTGAAAGGGGTTTTCTGACATCACACGGAACCAAGATCCAACATGGCACTTTGATAGTAAGATTGTTGTCCGCCCTTGCACCCCCTAAACGATTAGCAATAATGAAATACGAAGCGCATAAAAAAGGTAACATGTCATGTCGGGAAGGGAAACACATTCGCGGACAAAATTGTGAAACAAACTGCCAGCGATTTACACGCAAAATTTTATATTGAGAAGTCAAACAAGGTACCCTGCATGGTAGAACATGGAATTGCCACAGTTAAAGAGATGCAACTGCAGATGAAATAAAAGCCTGGTCTGAAGGTACAGCAGAATTAGACATAGAAGGTTGCTGGGTGGACAAAAAAAACAAAAAGTGGATGTTGCCAAATGCCTATGTATGTTACGGTTACCTGGACCCCACAGGGGTGTCGATAGGACCCGGACAGCTGCGGTCTAATTCAACGTGATGCGTAGTGCAGAGATGACTGTCTGGACTGGCCCGCCTAGTCTTGTCTGCTGGACCCGAAGAAGTATTTTCCTGCAAGTGGAGACAGGGATTAACCACCTGTGGGTTTTAGTGATGGCCTCCCAACTGTTCTCGCTCTCCCCCACTAATCACCTCCGATATCCCCTTAGTAACCTCACCTTATGTTCGTAAAAGATGAGCTCTCCATCCTGCGTGTCTTGCAGGGGCGCGTAGATACCAGTTACTTCACTGGTTTGAAGGCGTTGGGAGAGTTCCGGTAAGTATTGACTCTGAAGTCCCTGGTGGGATTGCTAAGTGTCAAGTTCAAAGAGTTCAATGTGCCTGATGTTCACTCTTGTCCCCTTCCTTCCTTAAGTTGCAATTGAGTTTGTGAGAAGAAGGTCTCGTAGCTGCTGCCGGCGTTCAGGTGAGAGTCTGTGTTACCCAACGCTGTCCGGTAACTATTGCATGCGTTAAAGTGTTGTTTTTCTCCCTCTTTACAGATGCGGCATATGAAAATGTGGAGAGTTATGGAATAATACCGCTGGTGGTAAATCAGGTAAGTCTATGGTGGTAAGAGGTTGTATTTGTTGATTCCCTTGGCTCACCTTGTTTTTTCTTGTGTCCCCTAGGTGCCGGATTACGGCGAAGAAATGATGGAGACAGTGCCGGATCGAAAGATGCTGTGAGAACTGGCGAGTATGGCGCTGTGCTGGAGCTGGCGAAGCGACGCGTGCAAGACTGATGTACTTTCCAGGTCCGGAGATGAAATGGTTCCGGAATTAGGTGAGGAATTTGAAATAAGTTCGTTTTCTAACCTTGTCCTTTTCTTCTTCTTTATTCTAGAAGCTCCGGATTCGAGGCGGGCGTGGCAGAAGACTGGATGCTGGCTGCAGGCACGCGGGCGTGGCAGAAGACTTGATGCTGGCTGCAGGCACGGTGAGCGCCACGCTGCTGGATGCAGAATAACGCGAAGCATGTGCTGCTGTTCGGGTGTGGTTTAAATAGCCTCCAAAGTAGTTCCAGGTAAGAAGTTCCCTAGAGCCACGCCCGAGTAAAAAATAGTCCCTGTAACAAAATAGTCCCATCCAGGCCTCATGTAGGGCTTGGACTCTTTTGCAGCCTGGTCTGCATCAGGTAAGTAAAGTCTATGAGCCTGGCGCCTATGGCGCCAGGACTGATTTCTATGATGAGCCTGGCGCCTAAGGCGCCAGGACTGAACCCAGACAGCCCCTAGCCGGGGCTGCTGAGGTTTAAACAAATGTCTGGATGCCTGCTCCCGGAGCTGAGGGCCTTGGTCCTGATGCCCGGGGGTAGGCATCATGACAATGTAACAGCGATGGTCACTATGGCCCATAGCCCAACACACATATGTGCTAAGAAAATGATTCAGCATCTAGACACTATATGGCAGAATCCACATATTAGAAAGACTTCTGACAGGCTAGTTCAAAACTGCATGGTTTGTTGACAACATAACATTGGAAAAGGAACAGCGACTCCAGTGGGTAGCTTTGGCCCCCCCTCTATGCCATTTGAAGTGATCCATTTTGATTTTATAGAAATGGAGAGGTGTCCGAATTATAAATACATCCTTGAATTGGTCTGTGCATTCAGCAAATGGGTGGATACCTATCCCTTGAAAGACTGTACCGCAATGAGCACAGCGAAAGTCATGTTAAAAGAGTATTTTCCCGTTTTGGCTTGGTCAGATAATGGCCCGCATTTTATTGAAGCCGTGATACTACAGATTTGTGCAGGCCTCCAGATTGATAAGAGATTCCACTCGGCCAGACACCCGATGAGTGCCGGTCTTGTGGAACGCCAAAATGGTATTTTGAAGAATAAACTCAGTAGGATATGCACAGGAAGTCAGTTGAAGTGGCCTGATGCATTGCCATTAGCTTTATTATGTATGAGAACATCTGTGCAGGCAAAGACTGGACTCTGCCCATACGAGATTGTGATGGGGAGACCAGCAAATGTTTGGAGTGCCCCACAGCCTAAGCGTCTGAGAGAGATCGAACACCCCTTGCTCATCACTTACTGTAAACTGTTAACTCAAAACTTCTGTTTAATTCATCAGAAGGTGCAGGGGGCTCTTCCTGTCAGATATACCGGCCCAGGGCATTGTCTGCAGCCAGGAGATTGGGTCCTAACCAAACATTTTGAGCGGAAATCTTCACTTGCACTGAGGTGGAAGGGGCCTTACCAGGTCCTCCTGGCAACACAGACTGCAGTCCGAGTGGATGGTCGCAAGTCATGGATCTATGCTACGCACACGAAAAGAATTCCGTTCCCTTTGAAAGAGCTGCCTGATCTGAACACCGAAAAAGAAACGGCTGCACTCTATCATAAGGACACCATCGTCAGTCCTCTGCCGGAAGTGATTCCTAAGCCTGAGAAAGGGCCTGGGGAGATTGCAGGCTGGCACTGATCCTGCATCTGGGAATGAGAGTACATTGTTCATGGATCATACAGTACCTGGAGCGATAGGGTACAACCTACGTTCTCAAAATCGGAAGTGATCCAATCTGCGTGTTTGTCTTCCCTCTGTTCCCAACACGGATGAAATGGGAATCAGAGGTCTAGGGAAATGGAGCGTATAAGCTGTATCAATCTGCATCAAATTGAAAGCTCTGAAACGCGGATTCCCATTGCTACCTTTTGAAAAGTGAAGGACCAGTGTGATCACCCCGTGGGAACAAACAGGGCGCATATGGTACCAACAGAATTGATGCTTGCTCTGACCTTTTGGAGCACTGTACAGAATCACATAAGCTTGCCACATTTGATAAGCAGGCTAACCTGAACTGGCCTGAATGCTTTTCTGTTTCTTGAATGCTTTGCTGTTTTTCACGTGTGCTGCTGCGGAGAACTTATTTCTGCGACGAACATTGAGACTTTCCATTAGAAAATGCCTGCATACACCTCTGCCCCCTCCTGCACCAACACTGATGATATTATAGAGATAGAGACTAAACGAGTACCCAGAAGAATTTGTTGTGGGAAACATGCTAATAATTATGACACCATTTTGGATCTTGATTACACTGGTCCCAATATTTTGGTATTTGGAAACTGTGCATCCTTTAGGCTCGCTTTTGCCTGCTACCAATGCTCCTCCCACAAGCAGCCCAGTACATGTGCTCTCTTAAACTCTCCCCTCATTAGAAGTGAGACAGAGAAGAAGGTACGATAATAACACATTGCTTTTGATTATGAATATGACTCATACTATCCTGAATAGGACGAATTGTTGGGTCTGCTCCCATTTACCCCAGCATGGCGGAAAAGGAATGAGTTGGTACGTGCAGCCATTACCCCTTAATACGGCATGTTATGCATCATTGAGTGCTCTATTTTATGGGAAATGGAATAAGAGTGATACTGGTCAACTCGATGGAACAAACATAGATGAGTTTGAAAGAGTGGTAATGGAACCAGTGGGTTGTTCCATATTTAACAGAGCAAGAATAATAAAACCAATGGCAAAACAAGTAGATGGGCTCTTTGTGCCTTACAAATCGTCTGTAATCCCTTTCCACATGACCCCAGTAGGGAATAAGGATGTTGTGCCTCCCTCCTATACTATCAATCACAGTCCACGTACTGTCCCATTTTACTTACGGAAAAAGGGATCCTATTCGGTAGGAACGTTTACTAGATGTATGAATACTGGAGTGCTTGAGAAAGAAGAAGAACCAATATATGTAGGTGATCCTGTTTGTTTTATATGTGGGGAACAGGCTTATCCCTGGTTACCTAGAAATTGGGGAGCGACCTGTTACTTGGGAATACTTTTCCCTGGTGTATTCCTTTCCAAAACTTCAGACATATCCAAACTATCCAGATCCAGGCCACGGCAGGAGGATACAGGACTGATTGCAGAAGACATAGCAAAGTCATTTATACCATTTTGGCCGCAAGCAATACATTCATGGAATATAAGGAAACTGTCTAGGGTGTTAGAAAGAACGATAAATAGAACTACCGATATACTCTATAACATGACACTAGAAGAAAAAGCAGTTAGATTAATGACATTTCAGAATAGAATGGCTCTTGATATAATTTTGGCTGATCGTGAGGGTGTGTGCAAAATCGTGGGGTCAGCGTGCTGTGTATTCGTAAGGGACTCCTCCCCTACGATGTTTGAAGGGATCAAGAAATTGCACATCCGGAGTTCTGACATTCATGTCCCGACAGGTGGTTGGAATCTGAACATAAGCACATGGTTTGGGGAACTACTGCATTCATGGGGATGGAAACGAATTGCAATTTTAGTCACAATACTTGGGATCCTCATGTTTTGTTGTTGTTGCATACACTGCATGCCAATATTTTGTTCTGAAATTATAAATGAATGTGTACACGCGATGAAGGAAAAACACACTCCCATATTGAATAAGGGTGCAAATCACGAAATTGAAACAATCAAGGAATTAATGTCAATTAATGTTGAAGATGACGATTATAGTAGCATGCATAGTTCAGAATTAGATACATGGTCAGATGTATCAGACGGATGATGCTCTTGGCTTACGGCCCAGAGGAGGGTTTGTTAGTCCAGAAACGACCCTACCCCTGTATAGTATGTATAATATGTTGGCCGGAAACCAATCGCATCATATGACCAACATCGCAAACACAGAATTGTCAGTATAACCACAGGGCGTCCATCTTGTGTAACATCCGCCATTTGCTTTTTCTTTTCTGTCAAATGCTTTGCAAAATGTATTCTATTCTGAAAGCTCATACACGGTGCAAGGCCACAGCCTGCATGTTGAAAGATCAACCCAGACAGGAATGCCAAACAGTACAGAAATACATTGTTTTCCTCCCTCACAAAGTCCTTGGAGGCAAGCAGAAACAGCATTTAATCAGCGGCCCAGGTGCCGGCCTGTCTCACTAAAGCTGTAGCAATAGGCATTTAAAGCATGAATTATACTCTTCTAGGGGTCCTCCTTCGCGGATCTTCCTTAGAACAGGCTGACCCCTAGTTCACGAATAGACTGGTAGATAACTGTCATGATTCCTGCCCCTCATGTCCCCAGCCCTCCAAGATGTCAGGCTGGAGCCAGGCCACGATCACCTACATGGCCCTCAAGGGCCTCTCCATCCCACCAAAGACCCACTTGGAGTCAGACTTGGCGCTTGTGGCACCAGACTCACTCACTCCCATAGGATAACATTGGGGATTGGACTTGTAGTGCATTGATGGGGACAAGATGGATGCCCCCACATATTTCGTTTCCCAGAACTGCATGTGCAGTCTAGTCTTTTGGGTGTGGTTCAGCCCAGAGACACCTGGGATACCCAGAGACTATTTAAGCCACGCCCAGGCTGAGAAACATGCCTTGTGTTTTCTGCACCTGCAGCGTGACACTCACCATGTTCGGATCGGTCTCCAGTAGGCCTGCATCTTGCTTCTGAGCTGAGCTCCTGCAAGAACAAGAACACTGTTAGGAATAGCCTTACCTTGCGGCACTTCTGCCCATCATTCATCGCTCCTTCTGTCCTGCGGGCATCTTCGGTGGTGTCATTCCCATCCCGGCACACCGCTTCCTAAGAAAAAGGGAAAAGAACAGAAAAAAGGCATTAGTAAGCATTCAGCAAATCTTTGCTTATTTTTAAAGACTGTACGAGCTTCAAACGCTTACCTGAATCCCAGCCGCTCTGGGGGAACTCTGTCTCCGGAACTTCTCATCCATCTGCAAGAGGGAAAAGACACTCCAGGTTAGCGTGGAAACATCTAGAGGCGCAGCATACCGCGCTTACTCACCGCATTTCTTCTTCATAACCGGCATCCACGCTGAAAACGTTCCGGCACCTAAAAGACACAGAAAAAGAACTCAGTTCAATACAAATACAAAAGGGTCGCATTGCGCATCACGCTCTCACTCACCTTCAGCGCTACTCATCTCAGCAGCACGTCGCCAACCCTGGTCACCGGCCATCATCTAAGGAAAGAAAGGAACAAAGTTAGAGAACTGTTCAAAAGACTCATTATACACTTACCTGTCAGACTCTTGCCAGTGAAGTAACTAGGCAGCAACGAGCCCGCATCAATCGACGCGCCCCTGCGCTGAAAGCAGGATGGAGAGCACACTTTCCAAGAAAACAAGGCCCAGTCTCCAGTCGAGTAGACTCCAGGGAAGGGTTCGGGGTCGTAACAGGTCAGAACAGGCTGAGTGACGTCCCCGTGGATACCAGGTGAGCGTTACAATAACGTGCTTTGGAATGTGTCTCCCTCGTGAACATGATATCCTTGCTGAACAAGTGCTTTATGTTCTCTATAACAAAGAACTGTGTCTGCAACTGTTGCTAAAAGAAGTATAATTAGATTGAATAAGAAACTTGTCATAATGTGTCATATTTGTCATAATTGTCAATCACCGAACCCTAGCTCTAGAAGATACATTATGGGCGGATTTGATGGGCCTTCAAAGATTGCATGTTTGTATATATGTTACTGTTTGAATGATGTTCGCTCTCTTGCGTCTCACGAGGTCTGGGTGAAACACGTTGCGAGACATTAGACCCAGTCGGCCGACTGAGCATACTTTGCAATAAACCATAGTACTTGGAAAATCGAACCTTGTGTCTGTCGTATCACTAGTATATGGTGATTGTGCCTTAGCCTAGCACTAAGCCAGGATAGACTCACTAAAATAGGAGGTGGGATTGCCCTGATCTTCAAAGAGGCACTTGCCTTTAGGCTTATACCCCACAACTGGTAGAGTAATGCTGACATACTATCAGCCAAACTATTCCTATCTCCTACTAACACCATAAACATGCACATCATCTAAAGACTACCAGGCCTCCTGGCTGACTTCCAAGGACACATCACACACTTATTTAGTGAACACATAAAAAAATCCACTAAAACACTACTCGTAGGCGACATCAATCTAGGATTTAGTGACCCTCTGGATAAAGGTGCCACCTCACTCTCCAAAGACCTGACAGATCTGGGTTTCACCCAGAAAATCATGACCCCCACCCGCGCCAAAGGCCACACCCTTGACTGGGTGGTTGACCACAATTGGGACTCCCCCATCACCTCTAACACTGCTTACCCTTGGACAGACCATAAGTGCATACAATTCACCATCCCCACTGCTCCTAACACCAAAATCACCACTCCTGCTACGCTAGCAAGAAGTGCCAAAAAGCTCACAGCAGAAAACATCCGCCCCTATCTCGACTCCTCCTGCCTAGCACCCCCCTTCTCACAAGACCCAAATGTCCTAGCTGATATATTCAAGGACACAATCACTCATGCAGTTAGCATTATTGCCCCACTAGAAGAAAAGAAAGAAAAAAAGTCTACACTCAAACTCCTGGTTCACGGACGAGCTCCAACACCTACATAACGACAAACGCCAGGCGCTAAAAAACTGGCAGGCTAACCCCTGTGACACAGCTAAAGAAAGTTTCAAAAATATTGCCAGAAAGTACAAAGAAGCTATTTTTATGGCTAAATCTGAAGCCTACAATAGCCGTATATCCCAAGCCAACTCCCAATCCAAAGAACTCTTCACTATCTTTAATGAACTCACAGTCCCTCCGATCTACACGGACAAAATCATTAAAGATGAAGCATGGTGTAACAGCATACAAGCTGCTATGCTAAACAAAATAGACATGCTACAAATCAAGATTCTAAAACATTACCAAACCCTTCTTAATCAGAACAAAAGCCAACCAGCACTGTCCCTGCCCAACAGCAAAACTATCAACTTCCCCAAATTTGCATTTAAAGACATCTCTGAAGCAGAAGTCATAGACATTTTTAAACATCTCAAACCATCGCAATGTAAGGGCGATGTATTCCCCCCAACATTATTAAGGATTGTGCTGAGCCACTGGCCCCTCTCCTTAACGCGTTCATCAACTCTTCATTTAAAACGGACATTGTCTCCGACAGCTTTAAGGAGGCTTGGGCGTGCCCCCTTTTAAAAAAAGCCTACACTGGACCCTTCCCAGCCCCACAACTACCGGCCCATAACAATAGTCCCATTTCTGCTCAAATTACTAGATAAAGCCGCTCACATCCAGATACAACTTTATCTAGAAACAAACTCCATCCTAGGAAAAAGGCACTCAGGATTCCGCAAAGGACACGGAACAGAAACCACCCTGCTAGACCTAAAAAATCAAATAACACAAATCCTTGACAATGGCAAGCCCGCCCTCTTCCTCCTTCTGGATCTATCTGCGGTATTCGATCTCGTGGATCACAAAACCCTCACCACACACCTCACACAGGATGCTCACTTTTCCGAGCATGCAGCTACCTGGATCACCTCCTTCTTGGAGGGGAGAGCGATGAAAGTCTTTTCTAACACAGCAAATGAGGCGCCCACCATTATTCACTGTGGCGTCCCTCAGGGATCTTGTACTGCACCTACGCTATACAATCTTTTCACTAAGTCTCTTTTTGATAGACTGGATGCACTTGGGATTGCATACACAAACTATGCGGACGACACCCAAGTGCTCCTTCCTCCAACCGGTTCATACTCTCAAGATGCTACCATAACAAATCTACGCCATTATACAAGCGTGGATGGCCACCAATGGCCTCTGCCTCAACGGGGACAAGACTGAGATTCTTATTCTTGGCCAAAAATCCACCCTAGCCAATCTAGACTCTCACTATGCCAATTTCAATCTCGACAACTGTATCATCTCAGTGCTTTCATCTGTTAAGTCATTAGGGGTCCATATAGATGCCACACTGTCCATGAACAAGCAAGTCAGCGCCATTGTCCCTGCCTCCGCCCTAAACACCAAACACATCAACGCCATTAAACCCTTCTTAACAAAGGACAACTGTCTCTTTATAGCTAAAGCTACCATAGGAGCTAAGCTTGACTATTGTAATGCTCTGCTTGCTGGCTCCTCCACAAAAAACAAAAACAGACTCCAAATCACTCAAAATAACGCACTAAGAGCAGCACTAAGTATACCAAAAAGAGATCACATCACTCAAGCAAGAAAATATGCTTACTGGCTCCCAGTCAAAGACCGCATCACATTTAAAATTCTTACCACCACCCACAAATGCATCAACTTCCAGACCCTCCAAAAACTGCCGTTTTGTGCAAAAACAGCATCTTTAATAAAAAAAACATTTTAAAGTAATCTGCAAAAATTACTGTTTCAAAAAAAATAATACTCAGGGTGCAGGTTCTCAACTTTTTTTTTCACACAAGAAATGAAATGCGCCAACACATCTCAACACTCGCGCCCCAAATAAAGTGCAGCCCAATACACAAGGGACACAGAATGGGCACATTTTATATGTGTTCCCATTCAGATGGCCTTTTTCACCTCCTTGATCAAATAAAGTGGCGTGTCTGGCAATTTAAAAGTGCATCCCTCATTTCCAAGCAAGATGCACTTTTAAATGTGCAGAAATTGTAGGCAACCCTACGCGCACGGGATGTGGTGGAGCCACTACATGACAGGGACTTTCCTGACCCTGTCATGCATTTATTTTAAGGTATGAACCGCTGCTGTGTTGCTTGCATTTCTGTTCCCCAAACAGGATAAAAATGCATTTTTTGGGTTGCATTTTACAGTGGCAGGCCCCTGGATGGCCTGTCCCTGTGAAAGGCGATGGAAGCTTGCAGAACACTGTCAGGAGAGCGAAATTCTATTCAAGGTACTGCCCATTTTCATGACAAAAATCAATCAATTTTTATAAATACTGAACATGTATTGCGGGGGTGTCACCCGCTCGCCATGTTCAGTATTTTTGGTCTAGGGTGGTTGCAGAAGTGTTTTCCCCTTTTTCCTCAAAATTGTAGGCGGGACAGAAAAAAAGAAAATGACGAAAAAGGGACCCTGCGGACTCGGATCTGACCCGCCTTAGAGGGACGGATCTGGCACTGCAGGTTTGCAGGGGAAGTGGCGACCAAGCAGTTAAGTAGGGGAGGTGGTGGTGAAAGGTACATTTTGGGTTGTTTGGCTGAAGTGCAAATCAATTTGCAGCGAAATTGACTACGGTCAATTCCGCCGCAAATAATTACACTTCGGTCAAACAACCCAGAACACCATTCAAGGCAGCTGGCCAGCACACAATTTGCGCTACAGCTCAAGCCTGTGGAAATGCGCCGGTCACCTATGAGAATAAGGTGACTTGCTCATTTCCAAAAATGGGTTGTCTAAAAATAGCATATCCTTCGTTCTTTTTTTAAATGCCCCATTTGTTGAGGATCTGGGTCAAAATCTACATTTTAAAAAAATAATAAAATGGTTACACTATGAGAGAGAGGGAGAGTGATGGGCGAGATGTGAAGTGATAGGCAAGAAAGCAGAGGGAGAGCAGTGGGTCAGAGGAGGAAGCGCTGCACAAGAGAGCAGAGGAAGCAGTAATGCAGTGGGCCAGAATTCTGAGAGCGAGCAGAGGTACAGAAAGTAGAGGGAGCGTGTGGTCAGTGAGCCAGAAAGCAGAGAGGGAGCGGTTGGCTAGAAAGAGGCACTGAGCTGCACATTGGGAAAAAGGATGAGGGAAGAGTGCTATAGAATGGGAGAAAGGATGTAAGATGCAGAAGCAGCACAAAAGAATGAAGGACTGTATATTGCAGGAGGAATGGAGTGTAAGGTGTGAGTTGGGAGTATGATTTGGAGTGTGGCAGGGGCTGGGCAGTGCAAATTGTGACTTGACAGTGTGACATAGCACGTGAGTATTAGTATGACAGAGTGAGAGGTTAAGGAATGCAAGTTGTGATGGGGAGTTGGTGAGATGTGTGTTGGTGAGAGAGGTGTGTGGGTGTTTGGGCGATTGGAGAACATAGAAGGGGAATATTTTCAGCATTACAACTGATAATGATAAATTTAGTTAATACTATTAAATAGGCATGCACATTAAACCAAAAATGTAGCAAAATCAAACACAGTTCTGCCAAGCCCGAGACATCTGGGACTCTTCCTATTAAAATAATACAAAAGACACATAATAATGATACCCTGGCTTCTTTGTAGCCTTGCACTCTGCCTATTTCCTGCAATGTGGCAATCTTACACCCTCCAGTTAATATAAAATGTCCCGCAAAAATGCTGCAATAAATAAAGTTTTGTGCCGCAAAATTTGCCATTTCATGCCGCAAAATCCTGGAAGGTCTAAACTTCACTGCCCCATCCTACCTCTCAGACACGCTATCGAGATCCACCTCAACTAGGCATACAAGAACCTGCTACACCAACCAACTCACCATCCCACACATCTACAGAGCTAAAGCTGGAGGAATAGGCTTCTCATATTTAGACCCCAAGATATGGAATACGCTCCCCACTGCACTCAGAGCAGAAATTTCCCTCCATGCTTTTCGTAAAATGCTGAAAACTGCTTTCTTCAATTAAACTATTGCTTATCCCTCTGGGTTTACTCGCTCACCCTCTTCAAGTTGCGCTACAAATGATCTGTTCTTCAATGATTATAACATGTTGACTGTTTTTACTATCTATGTAACTAAGCTGTGTTCCTGCTATCCATGTTACTAAGTTATGACATCTCTGTGCTGCTTTCTATGCAACTTGTCACCCTTTACTGTAACAAGCACCACGATTCTCCTGAGCTGTTACGCGCTTTACAAATCCAAATAGATAAATAAATACATGAAATTGCTGCCTCATCTTAAAGGGCTGAGTCGGATACCCCAGTTCACATGTTAGCAGAGCTGCTGGTTAAAAATCCATCGACCTAGTAAGCTTTGGGGCCCCAGAAATATCAGACCTCCTCTGCCATTTAGCTGGAGGAATGTGAAGCTCCCAATAGATAGCGGCCATTAGTTTAAAAATCTTGCAAGTACAAGTGGGACAAGTCCTTTGTTTTCAAGCGGAATCACTTCCCGACTTTTACAGGAAGCTAGGCGGACCGAAGCTTGAAGCGGCTGGTTGAGGAGGAGACGATCCCGAGGGTCGGAAGTCAAAAACGCAAATGGGGAGTAGGCAGAGTGAGGTGGCAAACTGAATGAGCACTGAGTGGGGAAGTGTGATAACGGGGATAGAGTAACGGAGTGTTGTTAGGGTATTTTATTATTTATTTTAAAATGAGGAGTGTCATATTGTAAGACGATGAACGTCACAGTTTAAGGTACATAGAAGAGGAGCGATCTATATAGTAAACCCGGAATCCTACGTCAAGGACGTTTAGAAGTAGCTTGTCCTAAACTCCAAGTGGACATAAATAGTCTACGAATGACCCAGGGTTGTTGAAGATGACAGCTCATACTCCATCAGTTATTTTAGGGGCAGTCATAGTCCTGAGGAGCGTTGACAGAGATATATGTGGGTCGGCCAGTCTGTCAGTTTGTTTGTTTGTCTGTATATTGTATATGATGTATGTGGTAGGTAAAGAAATGAAAAATGGATAGAACGGGGAAGAAATAGACTGATGTATAAGAGACATAGAGGCTTGGAGCTGCGACGATTGGTGCACGCTCATATCGTATTATTTTTCTGGAAAGCATTTTCTTTGTGTAAAAGATAACGGTAAGTAGTGACAGTCAATTGTGACCAAGTCATAATGGAGGACATTACTCCGCTCACACACTTGTGTAGACAGTTGCCGAAACACGCATCTAAGCTTAAGCAGTACAGTGCAGAATGGTTTAAGGGCACATCAGATAAGATGTTCATGCCATGGCCACAAGGGGGATCGCTGTCAAAGGCAGTTTTGCAGCATATGACAACATATTTGCATGCAGCATATATACGGGCAAGATGTTAGAAAAGAGGTTAGCGAGCTTAGAGCTCTGGAAAATGTAACAGGAGGAATGGAAGGCCCACCTCCTGAGGACTGGATGCTTAACCAGTGTAAATAGGGGAGTGAAGAGCCTTCTGCTCCCCCTACCGTGCCTGAAGTAAATGGCGATAGTACAAAAGATGAAGGAGTATATCCTTTAAGAGACCTCAAGGCAGCAATGGGGTATAGTAACCCGGTGTATATGGAGCAGTGACGAGAGTTCCGAAAAGACTCCAGAAAGAGATGTGATTTCTAAAGTCCCACAGGCCAAGGAGAGAAGTGACCGACCAGGCATGTCTCTAGATAGAGAAAGAGAGATAAAAAAAATGGAAAGGAGAGAAGGATGAAGCTGACGAGGCAGTGTGCATACAAAATGAATGGATGGGCCATCAGATTTTGCTCAAACTTGATGGAAAGAACATCGAGGAAGTAAGGCAAAAGGAATACCAGGACGAGCAAGATTGAAAAGATAAAGAAAGAGAGAAATGATTGAAAGAGGACGAGGCCAAAATATAGAGTAGACAGAGATGGGAACAGCTGTATCAAGATGAGCAGTTGAAAAAACAGGAAAGAGCAGCGGAGCAAAGGAAGTATGATAACAGGCAAAAAGCAATTGAAGAACGAGATAAGCTAGAAAGGAAAAGAGAGGAAAGGGAAGAACAGAAGTTAAGAGATAAAAGAATACAAAGACGAAGGGATAAAGAAGTGTGTAGGGCAAATGAGAGAAGAGAGGTGAAAAGAAAGGAAGAGGAAAGAGTTAAGGGAGGAAGCAAGGAAACAAAGACAGTTTGATGAGGAAATAGAACTCAAGAGAAGGCAAAGGGTACACAACGTTGATCGCATAGAGAAAGAATTCATGGAACCTATTCCAGTAGTAGCATGGGAGGACATAGAAGAGTTCTTCCTGACACATGAACCAATGCCAGGTCAGTCTAGAGCAAGTCTAGAGAACGATTTTGACATAAGAAGCTTTGGGGACAAAATCAATAAGATCTATCATGAGATGAGGACCAAAAGTAAAGGGATGAAATGATTGATTTGAAAGTACGCAGCCAAAAGGAAAGGAGGAAGTTTGTTTAGCCTTGAACATAGAGTGTTGTCTTTGGACAGGCTGACTCTGAATAGGGATGAGAAAGAGGGAAGTCACACAAATTGGGGACAGGATATGTCAGATGAAGATAGAGAAACCTTCCGTGTGGAGGAGAGCGCTAATGCATGTGGTCCTAAAGGGTGTTCTCCAACAGACAAGGAGGTGAGATGGTCAGGCATGGACCTACCTAAATCGAGGACGCCAGAGACCCTTGTGCCAGAGCGGCCTAAAGGGCGATCTCATAGTGTGAGGGGGGAACTTGCCAACTTATGTGAGCAGAGAAGGGTCATTATTGGGAAGAAGACGGTGTGGAACCATTGTCCCTGCTATGGACAGACAAACAATGGGGGATGAATGCGATTTTGGGATTTCACAGTTCCCATTGCTAGAGAAAGGAGGTGTTAGACCACAGTATATACCGTGGCCTTAAATGGATATGGCTAATTTATGGTGTAAACTCCCGAGTCTGACGTTGGGTGCCAGAAAATGGATCTATGAATTAGAGAAAATGACAGGAGGAAATACATTAGCAATAGGGGACATTAAGGGTCTTCTAGCAGCTATACTTGGGGGAGAGAGTTGATGAAATTTGGTCGAGAGCAGGATATGCAGGTGTCACTGCCCAGAACACTGCTCTCGACGGAGCACTGTTTAATAATTGTAGAGTGGCAGTCTGGAAAGTACTTTGAGTACAGTATCCTGATACATCGAATATGCGCACTATAATGGCACCTAAGAAGCAAGAAGGGGAGGATCCGCTTATTTACTTTCAGAATTTTCAAGAGCAGTGGAGCTTGGAAACCCCCAAACCGTGGGGGAAATCTATACCTGTATTCTATCATATATTATTTCAAGGTCTGCCAGACATGGTGCAGGGACAGTTCAAGAAATTGGTGGGTATGAAGGCAAAACCATTGCCAGTAATACAGTTGACGATAGCACATCATTGCCGATTGTTGCAGGAGAAGAGTCAAAAGAAAGAAGAAAGTAGGAAGCTTGAGGAGGCTAAGCTAGTACAGAAAAAGCTATCAAAGTATGCTATAGAAGGGGCAATGTTAACCAGTGGAGAAGGGTCAGGGTCGCAGCAAAAGACGGGTATGCCACAGGTGAATAGCCAACGGCAGTTTGATCAAGAAGGGAATGGATTTGTACCACAAGGTAGAGGAAACTTTCATGGAAGAGGAGGTTTTCAGAATAATCAGGGGAACTTCCAGAGTAACCAAGGTGGGTTTCAGCCTATACAGAACGATAATCAAGGCATACAGGGAGGGAAAATGAGAAAACTCCTTCCTGTATGTTGAACATGTGGAATGACAGGGCATATAGCACGAACATATGGGAGGCAAGGATATGTACAGAATGGGTAGTTCTCAAGAGGGGGGACCGCCTATCCGCCTGCATATAACACACAAAACAGAGATGGGTTTGCTCAAGATCAGGCAGTGTATCAAGCACAAGCGCAGAGAATACAACAGGCTTTGCAACCACCGCAAACACCATTAAATCCGCCACAAGGGCAGTCACAGCACGCACACATGCAAGTACAGCAGGGTGCAAACACAGGACAGTTATTGACTCCTAGGATAGGGGTGTCACTATGCAGGGTGGGAATCCTTTCATGGGCACAAGGATAAGTATGTACCCACAATAGGACAGCTCACTGGGTGACTTGATGTGTTCAGTACTATCAGTAACACCAAATCCTCAAGAGGAACCAAGGGTTGACGTCACTATAGGAGGCAGATCTTTTTATTTTTTGGTAGACACTGTGCAATTCGCTCATGTACACGAGAGGGAAAATTGTTATTATCGGGTAATGTGTCAGGAATGGCACTCTGTCAAGAGTGGCACAGGGTACCCAGGTAGATTTTGGGTGGCTGTGCCGAAGTAAGGTAGCAAATAAGCACACACAGCAGGGAGTTAAACAAGAAAGAAGAGTAGGAAACTGTAGCTGTGAGCCAAAAGGGGCAAAAGATACAAAGGTACAAACAAACTGGATTCCCTCTTGGGGTGTATGCTGAAATGGGAAAGAGTGTTCCACGAACCTTAGGAAAGTCCAGCCTTCTGCACAGATTGCTATAACAGAGGCCCACGCTGTATGCTCATGGCTGGGAACAATAGCAGTGGGTGTCTGTAACACTGAAAACGCGACAAGGGAAGGGGCAGAGGTTACCTGCCGGAAACCAACAGACAAGCTCTGTACAAAGGGATTACATAAGACACATGAGAAGACAAGAACAGATATATCCAGCGAAAAGGAAGTCAATGAGCAATCTAGCAGAAGGAAATGAAGGAAAGGCAGTTAGACTGAAGTAGATAACCAAAGGTGGAGTACAGAGGACTCAAGGAAGAGAACAAGGGAGCAGCAGTCAGGAAAACAGAAGGGCTGCAAAGTAGGAAGCAGGTCTGCAGTCAAGAGTGGGACTAGGTGCAGGCAAACTGTAGTGGACTGCGGAGGACTGTAGTAGGCTGCAAGGCAGGGAGTCCAGAAGAAACAGGACAGAGAGAGATTAGTAGGAGGCGACAGACAGGGAGCCCAAAAGAATAGGGCCGCGAGGTAGGGAGCCCAGAGGAGCAGGGCTGTAGGCAGCTATGAGTAAACAGGCTGTACTGCAGAGGAGTGTAGGAAGCCGCAAGGAAGGAGCCCAGAGGACAAGGGCTGTAGGCAGCGAAGAGGTGCAGGCTGCAAGGTAGGGAGCCCAGAGGACAAGGGCTTGGAGACTGCAGAGGGTTGCAGGCTGTAGGGCAGGGAGCCCAGAGGACAAGGACTGTAGGCAGCCGGAGTGAGGCAGGCTGCAGGGCAGGAAGCCCAGAGGACAAGGGCTTGGAGACAGCAGAGGGTTGCAGGCTGTAGGGCAGGGAGCCCAGAGGACAAGGACTGTAGGCAGCCGGAGTGAGGCAGGCTGCAAGGCAAGGAGCCCAGAAGAGCAGGGCAGCAAGGAGTGAGCCCAGAAGAGCAGGGCCGCTGGCTGTAGAGGGCTGCAGAGGACTGTAGTAGGGTGCGAGGCGGGAAGCCCAGAGGACAAGGGCTGTAGGTAGAAGGCAGCGGAGAGTGAACGGCTGCAAGGCAGGGAGCCCGGAAAGGGCACTGGATCAAAACAGGATAATGCAGCAACAGGAACAGCATACAAAGTAGCGGGTCAAGGCAAACAGGAGCGGGGAGATCTCAAGATGCAAAACACTGTGCTCCTGCAGGCAGCTGCTTATATACAGCCCTGCCCTGTTCTGAGGCAGGCTAATTGACAGCACCTGGGGCAGCACACCTGATGACAATCTGCCTCCTCCCTCTCTGGTCCTGAGCAGGTGGAAGCAGCACTGGCCACTAGGGCTTCTGGGGATTGTGGTCCCAATAACGATGAATGAGAATAGCCAGGAATTGAGGACTGTAGCCAGGTGCATTATGGTAAATGAAGTTAATTGAATAAAATAAGAAAGAACCAAAGTTGAGCAAATGGAAATAAAAGACCAAGGCGTGAAAAGGAGTTGTTCAGGGAGTATTAGGAGGATAAATGAGTACCAAGTAGTCCATGATGGTTGCCAATGCGTGTGCCAGCGGCGCGGGCATGACAGTATGCCCCTCTCCATGCCCCTCTCCAGCCCCCCTCAAGACTGACCAACAAGAAGAGCACGTCCAAGGCCTGTCACACCGCAAGAGAGTCTTATACCGAAAAGGCACATCACGAAGCACCAAAAACTGTTTAATGCTGCAAGGTGAGAGTCTTGAAGGGAGGAGACATTACCAATGTTTTGAACCTTTGAGGTGGAATTCAGAAAAGACAACTTCTTAGGGACCCAAAATCCAACAGTGCGTTCATGAACTGAGGAACTGTGGAGATGTGCTGCAGGCTCCATGGCATATATTGCTTTGAAAGAAGTGGCCTTCCTTAGGACTGGCAATGGTACAGTGCTGAAAGGTGGAACCAGAGATTCAGCTGAATTGGTTGCTCTAGGACGGTCGTCCAAATTGTCAGAAGCAGCAATGGCAACATGAAGATTTGCGACAGAGACTTCAGGAGTAACAAAAGTTGCAGGAATACCATGAGTTGCAGGAATATCAGGAATGGCAGTAGGAAGTTCAGATGCTGTAACAGCTGGAAGTATAGGTGTCACAGGAGCACCAGCCGACAGGGACGCAACTGAGACTGATGGCGTTGTGACTGGTAGTTTAGGTGCTGCAGAGGCACCAACAGGATCTACCGGACCTGTTGCCTTAATAGTTGAACCTTTAACTGGCTTTGCAACAGGTACTGTCCTTGCAGGCAGAGAGGAAGGGGGTGCTTCGACTGCGGTGGGAGTGATCTGAGATGAGGCATCAGCAGCAGATTCAGGAGTACTAGCAGGGGGAGCAGCAGAGATTTGGCTAGCAGATCTTGTAACAATTAGCATGGTGGATGTAGGACCAGGAAAGGGTAAGCCTTCCGAAGGCTGACCTGCAAAGTCTTGTGTGCCCAAGTTGATACATGGATCTGGGGTATTGACAGTAGGCAAAGTTGGATTCCAGACAGGTACTGGGTATGTTTCAGGATCTGACTCATGGTCAGGAGTGCCAATGTTCATAGAAGCAGAGTACATCTCAGATCTGGTCACTTCAGTAGAGGCTGTAAGTGGGAGTAAAGGACTGACATCAAGGGCAAGAATGGAACAATCCTTTGACTCAGTGGAATGTCCAGTCAGATGATTACACTTGATCTTTGGTGTAATGGCCGTGTGAGCGATCTGGCCCACTGGAGGAGTCCATTCTTCACTATCTGAACGACAGCCTGTGTTACTGTGGCTAGTAAGTGAATGAGCGGTGTCAAGCTTTAACTGGTATGTATATGCCAGATTCAGGTCTTCCAACTGCTCTGTATAAGTTTGTATCCTCTTCTGTGTTACCAGTGCAGGCCTTAATCTGTTAAACTCTAAAGACAGGATGTCGGGTGTTGGACATAGTGTCAGATGGTCTGGTAGATTGTGTCCCTTAGCTAGATTCTTATAATACAGATAGACAAATTCATCATAGAGGTCTTCGGTTTGTCTTTTAAGGCTTAAGAGTTGTTCTTGTAACAGGTATGTACCATTAGCCTGTTCTACAGCTTCAGAATCTGGTGTAGCAGAAAATTCGGGTGTTGTAATAGGCAGACTGACCTTAGAGTTATCATGGTTAGTAGTTACTGGGGAAGCATTAAGACAAACGAGGGTCAGTATTGGTCCTTTGTACCCAGGACCAGCTGCTCTAACTTCAGGATACTGAATGTCTTGTACTATTAAATGAGTGGTATCGGTAGTCTGGGGAGGTTGTGTAGCTTGCCAAGCTGATCTTGAGGATGTCACTTTGGCAATAACGTACTCTAGTTGAGAGTTTGCCACAATGAGTGCAACATCATTGGTTGAAGCAGTGTCAAAAGTAATGCCAGAAAGCGCATGAGTGTTATCCACTGGTTGGGCTAACAAAATCTGCAAGAATTCGTTATCTTGTTGTAGTTCTTCTACAGATAGAGACTGTGGATCATAGTTGCAAATGTCATAGTAGTTATACATAGAAGGGTCAGAGAGCCAGTGAGTGTAGTACTGTGCTTGTAAACCTTTGTTTACTAGGGCGAGTCTGTCCTTTAAACTAGGGTTTTTGTTTGCTGTCCTTGGGAAAACGTTTGATTTTTGTAGAGGTTTCTTGAACCGAAAAGAAGGCATCTTTGGTCTGTGTGTGCCTTTCCTGCCTATGGAACAAGAATCATTTTGGTCTTGCATTCTGTCAGGAATGGCACTCTGTCAAGAGTGGCACAGCGTACCCAGGTAGATTTTGGGTGGCTGTGCCGAAGTAAGGTAGCAAATAAGCACACACAGCAGGGAGTTAAACAAGAAAGAAGAGTAGGAAACTGTAGCTGTGAGCTAAAAGGGGCAAAAGATACAAAGGTACAAACAAACTGGATTCCCTCTTGGGGTGTATGCTGAAATGGGAAAGAGTGTTCCACGAACCTTAGGAAACTCCAGCCTTCTGCACAGATTGCTATAACAGAGGCCCACGCTGTATGCTCATGGCTGGGAACAACAGCAGTGGGTGTCTGTAACACTGAAAACGCAACAAGGGAAGGGGCAGAGGTTACCTGCCGGAAACCAACAGGCAAGCACTGTACAAAGGGATTACATAAGACACATGAGAAGACAAGAACAGATATATCCAGCGAAAAGGAAGTCAATGAGCAATCTAGCAGAAGGCAATGAAGGAAAGGTAGTTAGACTGAAGTAGATAACCAAAGGTGGAGTACAGAGGACTCAAGGAAGAGAACAAGGGAGCAGCAGTCAGGAAAACAGAAGGGCTGCAAAGTAGGAAGCAGGTCTGCAGTCAAGAGTGGGACTAGGTGCAGGCAAACTGTAGTGGACTGTGGAGGACTGTAGTAGGCTGCAAGGCAGGGAGTCCAGAAGAAACGGGACAGAGAGAGATTAGTAGGAGGCGACAGACAGGGAGCCCAAAAGAATAGGGCCGCGAGGTAGGGAGCCCAGAGGAGCAGGGCTGTAGGCAGCTATGAGTAAACAGGCTGTACTGCAGAGGAGTGTAGCAAGCCGCAAGGCAGGGAGTCCAGAGGACACGGGCTGTAGGCAGCGGAGGGAGCAGGCTGCAAGGAAGGAGCCCAGAGGACAAGGGCTGTAGGCAGCGAAGGGTTGCAGGCTGTAGGGCAGGGAGCCCAGAGGACAAGGACTGTAGGCAGCCGGAGTGAGGCAGGCTGCAGGGCAGGAAGCCCAGAGGACAAGGGCTTGGAGACAGCAGAGGGTTGCAGGCTGTAGGGCAGGGAGCCCAGAGGACAAGGACTGTAGGCAGCGGGAGTGAGGCAGGCTGCAAGGCAAGGAGCCCAGAAGAGCAGGGCAGCAAGGAGTGAGCCCAGAGGAGCAGGGCGGCTGGCTGTAGAGGGCTGCAGAAGACTGTAGTAGGCTGCGAGGCAGGAAGCCCAGAGGACAAGGGCTGTAGGTAGAAGGCAGCGGAGAGTGATCGGCTGCAAGGCAGGGAGCCCGGAAAGGGCACTGGATCAAAACAGGATAATGCAGCAACAGGAACAGCATACAAAGTAGCGGGTCAAGGCAAACAGGAGCGGGGAGATCTCAAGATGCAAGACACTGTGCTCCTGCAGGCAGCTGCTTATATACAGCCCTGCCCTGTTCTGAGGCAGGCTAATTGACAGCACCTGGGGCAGCACACCTGATGACAATCTGCCTCCTCACTCTCTGGTCCCGAGCAGGTGGAAGCAGCACTGGCCACTAGGGCTTCTGGGGATTGTGGTCCCAATAACGATGAATGAGAATAGCCAGGAATTGAGGACTGTAGCCAGGTGCATTATGGTAAATGTAGTTAATTGAATAAAATGAGAAAGAACCAAAGTTGAGCAAATGGAAATAAAAGACCAAGGCGTGAAAAGGAGTTGTTCAAGGAGTATTAGGAGGATAAATGAGTACCAAGTATTCCATGATGGTTGCCAATGCGTGTGCCAGCGGCGCGGGCATGACATAATGCCATGAATGCTCAAGGTTTCACAAGAGCTACAGTTCCTTTCACTGAAGAATTGCCAGTCTCTATAGGAGAATGTGATATGTCTGTTCCATTGTTGCATTGAAAACCGACACCAGTTAATACACTGGGTCGAGATTTAATGACAAAGCTGAATATGATGTTTTCGTTTACTGATGAAGGCAGTGTGTTCAACACCAGGAATACATTATTTAAATGTGAGCGAATTCATTATGGCATTTACAGGGCAAATAGCCATACGAGGAGTACTGTTAGAACTGGAAGTAGTCATTCTGCTAACATGGCTGCCTGGTTTAGTAGGCAAGACTGTGAGGATACCTGATGAGTTCTTCTTTAGACCAGAGATTCCTATGGACGAAGAGGGGAGACAGATTTTTCCCTTAGAGTTACAAGTAGCTGTAGTACAAGGGGTTTTGGCTATGCTCATAGGATTTGATGATAGAGGTAGGTCATGGAGCACAGTAATTGCTGTTGGAGAGAGTTACAGGTTAATTGACGTCACTGATGAGGACATATTTAAAGATAAGCCATCTGATGACAAAGTGGTGTTTGACATGAGCATCACATATTGGGTGAGGGCAGAACGACGCGAGGTCCCGCAGAGAATGATAGTGAGACAGCGTCCTACATTTTTTTTATGAAGTCATCGCGAAAGTGCGTTTCTCTATGGACTACGGGCCCTTGTGACGTAGGCCTGTTGAAGGGGGTTAGAGAAGTGAAGATTAAACTGAAGCCAGGAGCATTTTACCTCAAGCACGACAGTATCCTATGTCTCGAGAGGCAGACAAGGGTATTTTTAAGACGATATCCACCATGATGGATCAAGGCATTTTAGTGACGTCAGAGTCACCATGCAATACCGCAGTGTATCCGGTCAAAAAAATCCATTGGGGGGTCAGGGAGTTTAATTCAAGACATGTACCCAATTAGATTATAGAGGCAGAGTGTCCTCTAGTTCCTAATCCAGCGACGATCTTATGTAGTATCCCTGTTGAGGCGCGATATTTTATGTGATTGACTTAACAAATGCGTTTTTCTCAATCCCGTTGCATAAAGATTCTCAGGATCTGACGTAATTTATGTTCAGACAGAATAAGTTAAAAAGCACAAGATTACCCCAAGGGTACTGTGAGTCTCCATCGATTTTCAATAGAGTCCTACAGATGGACTTAAGCAACATTGATTTGCCAAGTGTTGTGCTGCAATACGTTTGATCTGCAGCAGATCAGAAGAAGAGCGCAGACGTGACTCAGTTCAGCCTATGATTATTCTAGCCGAGAAAGGATACAGAGTGGACAAAGAAAAATTGCAGTATTGTCAAGAAGAGGTGCTATCCATAGGCCAGTTAATCTCGCAAAAAGGAAAGAAGGTTACACCTGAAAGGGCTGAGGTAATTCTGAAAACGGCAAAACCACACACGATAAAGCACATGCAGCAATTTTTGGGACTGTGCAATTATGTGAGAGCATGGGTATTTGATTATAGTTCATACAAAAGGCCATTGTTGCAGGCCCTGAAAAAGGCTCAAGTAAGTCAGGAAAAAAATGGTATGAACTGAGGAGATGGAGGAAGGTTTTCATTAATTGAAAAAGGCAATTTGCACAGCTCCAGTTTTAGGGATTCCTAATTATTCTGAGGAATTCTTTTTATTTTAGCACACAAATGGGACAGTCATGATGGCAGTGCTCACGCAGAGAACTATATTGGGGTACAAGCCTCTATCATATTACAGTGGGATCTTGGACCGCGTAATGAGGGGTCACTTCCCCTACGAACAATCTTTGGCACCTGCCGCGTTCGCTATTGAGAAGTCTGCCAGTATAGTAATGGGGTGTTCCATGACGATGTTTGGTGAGCATGCAATATTTGCTGTTTTGGAAAAACCCAGAGGTACACTGACGTCTCAACGAGCATCTGCTTATGAGATGGTCATATAGAATCTAACAATTAAAATAGTCAGATGTCAACCTTGCCATGTCTGTAGCTGAACCATTGGCAGAAGACGAGCATGCGCTAATTATGAGGAATTCTATGACGAGATTCCAAGAGTGAAAGAATATGCTTTATTGATGGGTCTTCAAAGATCGATCAAACTGATGGGAAAAGATATTCTGGTGCCGCGGTGGTAAGGCACATGGCTAATGGGGAATTTGAAGTAATGATGCGTGCACGACTACCATCTAACTTTTCAGCACAGGCTGCAGAAATAGTGGTGTGGATTGTCGCACTCGAGAAACTTGCAAACCAGGAAGTAACTGTGTACAGTGACTCCGACTTTGTGATGTCGACAATACACTCAGGGTTAGCACATTGGAAAAGGAGGGGCTACCTCCGTGCGGATGGCACTCCAGTGAAACATGCAGCCTTATTGGACAGACTTTTTAAAGCACTACAGCTCCCAGTAGCCATTGCAATCGAAGTGCACAGCAGACTTTATTTCACGCGGAAACCAAGCCGGAGATGAAGAGGCAAAATGGGTTGCATATTCAACTGACATTATGATTTTTGATACGCCTGATGTGAATGAAAGAATAGTGGTGATGATAATAAATGAAAGTTTTAATAACTTGTCGAAGACACAATTAATGGAAGTTCAAGGCGAAGTACCACAGGATGAGAAGGATCTGTGGAAATGGAAACGGAAGAGGTGCTCTTTATCCCCCATCTTTATCCCCTTCTGAGGCATTGTGGCCGCAGGAAAGCACTGGTAAACCGATGATGCCTGTAGCCTTATTAAGGGTGGCGTTAGAACAGCTACACAACCCTGCACATGTCACTAGGGAAAGCCTTGCAGCAACTATTGCAGAGGAATGATTTGCACAAAATTTGTTAGAGCATGTTGCTTTTTATGTAGTAAATTGCATCATTTGTAAAATGTTTACTGCTGGGCACACGCTGCAAACAGTCAGAGGAGTCATACCTCGACCTAATGGTTCTTTTTTCAGAATTTACATATTGATTATGTTGACATGCTGCAAGCCTGTAATGGCTATAAATATATGATAGTGGTGGTGTGCCCCTTCTCAAGGTGGGTCAAAGCTGGCCCATGCCCACATCCAGACGCCACTTACGCTGAAAGTTCCTAGTTCAAGAAGTGTTTCCTAGATGGGGAATATGTGAGGTATTCAGATCAGATAATGACCCACATTTTGTGAATGAAGTGTTTGAGCAAATAAGTTTATTGCTCAGTATAAAGCATACGTTTTCTTTGGCTTATCACCCGCAAGTGAATGGAATCTGAGAGACTCAAAGGCCTGCTCAAAGAGAGGATAGCCAAGCTTAAGTTAACATTGAAAAAAGAATGGCTGCATTGCATGCCTCTTGCATTATATGCGTTGAGGATTCAACAAGGCTCTGACCATCATCTTACGTCCCATGAATTAGTAACGGGGAGGCGAATAAGAACGCCTCTCACTCTTCCATCGAGGACTAGAAGTGATGCCTAGACAACAGCAGAATTGTTAGGAGATGAGCTACGTGCCTATTTAACATGTATGACTACAAGTATGTCTGTCATTTCAGACCAAGTCAAGCGGAAGGGGTGTCTGTCTCAGAACACAGATGAAGACCATACAGCAACAGGATCAAATGAATTTTTACTGCCATGGCTTTTTCCTGGAGATCAGGTCCTGATCCGGAACTTTGTCCGCAAATGGCATCAACACAGGTTGAACGGTCCCTTCATTGTTGAGGACATTACTCCATCAGCAGTCAAAGTGCTAGGAAGACGCGCTTGGATATTCCTGGGAGACATGAAGATCTACACCGGCGAGACCACCACACCAGCCCATTCGGAAGCAAGCAACAGAGAAGTAGTTCAGCATGTGCAGACTAGATTGGTGATGAGGTAGAAGGATGCAGAAACTGTCCAGTAGACAGATACAGAGTTCATTGGACTGTGGTACGTTCGAGAAACTCTTTGTAGTTACTAAAAGCAAGGAGTGAAAAAAGCTATTGCTCTTGTGCCACAGGAAGCTTGCTAACAGTGGACTGAGACATATTGAAGCGTTGAAAGGAAAATAAATGCCAGACCTAGAGTTGTTTTTTGACGATTGGAAGAGGGAGCAGTTCCCCAGATTCCTTTCTCACCAACTTTCTCTTTGGAGGTGCCCATGGTGGTGCCTAATGGCAACGTTCATCGGATCATTCTCACTGTTTTTCTCTTCATTCATATCCTACATTGGTTGGGAGAACTACTGATGTTCACATGCTTTTTGCAAGATCCTAAAAATGGTCCAGTCGTAAGGAGATTGTTCGCAGCCATAATTGAGTAAATCCTCCAGCTACCCGAATATAATGCAGCAAGCACAGATGGTCCGGTCTGACGAAGATGCACACAAACTGCTGGGAATGGTCTTTTATTTCCTGATTGAAGAGCATCCTTATATTGTTGGGTGACAAACCAACACACATGTATTTCTGAGGGATCTAGAAATTGACCTGTGATAAATTGGCCGATACATGAAATTCGCAGGCAGATCTGTTTATTGCCTGACACATCTCCTTGAATGCATGGATGGGTTTGTCGAGTGAGGACATCCATAATCTACTATTTGCTGGAAGCACATCCTCATTTGGTTTGGTGAAAAGACGACTCTTTTTTATTCATCAGGAACCCTATCAACCGTCCTGCCATCTGTCAGTTGCTTGTGGAGCTGATTCACACCAATTGCCAGAATATTTTATGAGATTGCCCGATTACAGTTTGCTTTTCCTTCCTTGTAAGTAAAAGGAAAAGATTGGCAACATTGATAGCAATAACTATGTGGCAAACAACAAGAGACCACCATGACGTGGAAGAAGCTATTGCTGTGTAAAGTGGACTTACTCGTATCTATACATGCATTCTGTTCACTGTAGTTCTTCTCTCACTCACAGTACTTACTGTCTATTATGCAGATCCAAACAAAGCAGTAGTTCCTTTGTATCTTCCTATGCAGCTAGAGGGTACAGAAGTGGCAATTGCCTTATGTGATTGTCCCTACTCCAGTGGTGCATTTGAAAGCACGTAGTCCTGTGACAGATAGGTCTGGGCTTCCCTTTGGGGGGAGGTCGGCTTTGCAAGTTCTCCATGATTCTTGGATGCCTTCATATTATGCCAACAGGATGAAACCTCATGTGATTGTTCCTACACCAGTAGCACATGTAAAGACATTGATTTCATTGACCAATGTTCCTATGATTCCCCCAGTGAGAAGGAATTATGCTGACATACTTCATGAGATGATTATAAAAGCTCATGAGGCAAGGAGGAGACCTAAGAGAAGTACAAGGGAGGATGATCATGAGCTGAATGATTATCTAGACAGTACAGTAAATTTGAGAAACAATATGTGGTATCAGCACATGAGAGGACTGCAATATATGGGCACTCCTGCCTTATAGTATGGGGAAGTTTAAGATATTCATAGGTATTGAAATAGATGCTCGGACAGCACAGTGCCTATCTCAAATTTAACTCTGCCGAGCAAGAGGTCAGTTCATGGGCCAGAGAGCCTATTTAGCATGGGCAACAGAATGGACAGATCCAGATGAAGATGATTATGTTCACACAAAGACAAGAGCAAGAATGCATACCAAAAATCATGTGAGAAGATACGAACAGCCTGGAGTGAAAGGGGCTGAAATCAGATGGAAGTAAACAGAAGACTCGAGAGTCCAGGAAAATCTGCAGAGGAAATCCAAAGATGTAAGATGCAGATTTGGGGATCAGTACTTTCTCCAGATGGATGGGAAGAAGGACTAGTTATCTGCAGAGCATGTGTAGTGATTGGATGCTACAAACCGACTATTGACATTGTGGAGAATGGATGCAAACCGTTATGGCCAAGGCTTGCTAAGCTACTGACATGGGTCGAAGACAAAGGAGGCCCTTAGAGATAGGGCCTCCGGAAAGTGCAAAGTTGTGATTCAGAAACAATTGCACAAGAAAGCTTGGAGAGAATCAGAATTGTGGTTGAATCTTTGATGTACCAGGAATGAGTATTGGGACAACAGTGGCATTAGATCACTAGTGTGCTTGCGGATCCAGAGCTTACATGAAGCTTCCCAAGGATTGGGGAGGACTGTTCTAGACTAGATGTCCATTGATTGATTGTTATTTTATTTCTATCGCACTCATACACAAGTGTCAGAGCGCGACAAGGCAAGGGAGGGGAGGGGAGGGGAACAGGGGAGAACAAAACAGTGATCTTTCAAGGCCCAGTGACATTGAGAACGCGCAAGTGCATGGGAGAGAGGGAGGGTAAAAGTGCATAGAAGGGGGAGAAGTGGAAAGTGCGAAGAAGAGGGGAAACAGATCAAAAACAATAATTAAATAATAAAGGCAACAAACAGTGGTAGTGCAGCCAGCAATTTTCAAGTGCTAGGTTTAAGGCAGCAGACAGGGTATGTCTGATAAGTGCAGGAAGAAAAAAAGGGGGGGCTGCATGGGTACAGATAAAGACCCGAATGCAAGGGGTGGCCCAGGCAGTGCGGGAGGGTGGCGGGGTGAGCAGGTACCTGGGCCCGGAGGACAGAGGGTGGCCAGGTGCCAGTGCCAAGAGAGAACAGATCAGCAGACGACAGGGGGAGCAAAGGCAGAAGAAAAGAGGAAGGTCTTGAGGTGCTTCCGGAACCGGGGATGGTTCTGCTCAAGTTTTAGAGTGGCAGGGAGGCTGTCCCAGAGGGAGGCCCCAGCCGAAGACAGATCTACCCCCATCTCATTTCTTTGAAAAATGACTGACCCTGAGGGAGTTGGAGGTAGAGGAACGAAGAGCTCGAGAGGGGAGGTATTTGCAGAGGGATAGCTGAAGGTATTTTGGACCCAGGCCCCAGAAAGCCTTGTGGACAATGCAGAGGGTTTTGAATGTAATCCTTGCATCCACTGGGAGCCAATGGAGAGAGTTCAGAGCTGGAGAAATACGATCCCAGGGCTTGAGGTCAAGGACAAGTCTCACAGTCCTGCTCTGGATTAGTTGCAGAGGGCGGAGAGTAGAGGCAGGTAGATTTAGAAAGAGGCGGTTACAAAAGTCCAACCTAGAGAGAACCAGAGCTTGGGATACCATGAGCTTCTGTGCGAAGGAGAGGAAAGGCAGAGTACCTCTGAGGAGGTGCAGTCAAAGATGACCCTGAGGTCCTTAGCCTCGCAGGTGGGGGTAGGAGGAGGGCCAAGGGAGGCCAGCCAGAGAGTGAGGGGGAAGGATGGTGAAGGTGGGCTGATGAGGAGGATCTCCGTCTTGCTGGAATTCAGACAAAGATCATTGGCGGCACACCAATCTTGAATGGCAGTAAGGCAATCAGAGATGAAAGAGGGAGAGGAGGTGGCAGAGGGTAGCCTGAAAAAGAGTTGAGTGTTGTCAGCGTAGCACTGGAAATTTGAGCAGAAAGTGGCAATGCAGTGGGCAAGAGTTGCCAGGTATTGGTTGAAAAGCCAGGGCGAGAGGTTAGACCCCTGGGGAACACCACAGGTAGAGAGGAAGGTAGATGAAAGGAAGGACCCAAGTTGGACCTGGGAGGGTCGATCTGAGAGGAAAGAGGTCAGCCAGGCCAGAGCTTGATCAGTGATACCCAGGTTTTCACAGAGATGGTTGAGCAGGATGGTAGGGTTGACCGTGTCGAAGGCAGAAGAGAGATCGAGGAGGATGAGGACAGAGGGAATGTTAGAGTCAAGGTTGGAGAGCAGATCTTCATGGATGTTCAGGAGAGCAGTTTCTGTGCTTCTGGCAGCTCTGAAGCCAGACTGGTGGTCATGGAGACAGCCAACAGAATTGGAATGAAGGTTAACCTGAGAGATGGCCATCTTTTCCAGGAGTTTGCCCAGAAAGGGAGTAATGGAAATTGGGCGATAGTTAGCTGGACAAGAAGGATCAGCTGTGGGTTTCTTGAGAAGAGGATGCACAAGGGAGTGCTTCAGAGGGGAGGGGAAGGATCCTGAGGCCAAGGAGTGGTTGCAAAAATCAGCAAGGGCCGGAGCGAGGGTGTCAATGTGGTCCGTGATGGTTTTAGAGGAACAGGGATGAACCTGTTTTGACAAGGCTTTCATACATTGGACTTGTCTAGTGACCTTGTCAGGGGAGAAAAGAGGGCAGGACGACAAGGATGGTGGGGGTTGGCTAAAGGAGGGTCAGCAAGCACAGATGGAGAGAGGAGGGGTGTGGGTGGAGAGGATGGACAGGATGCCCTGGGTTTTTTTAATGAAGTGAGAGGCAAGGGCATTGCAAAGAGCCTGGGAGGCAACAGGAGGGGTAGAGACTGCAGCAGCTCCTTGCAGATGTTAAAGTGTTCGGCCGAGTTGTTTGTTGCCACAGAGACACAAGCTTGAATGTGGAATCTCTTGTTGGTGAGGACAGAGGGTCGGTATTGCCTTTGTAGCAGGTGACAGGCCAGTTTGTCAGAGGATGAACAGGCAGTCCTCTATTTCCTCTCAGCCGCCCTATACTTACGTTTAAGTGTAGCTAGGTCAGAGTCATACCAGGAATTGCACTTGGCTTTGGACTTCAAACGGATCCTCATGACAGGGGCAAGAGCATCAAGAGTATCGGAAATGGAAGAGTAGAGCAGAGACAGGGCTGTGTCAGGATGTGAGACAACCAAAGGTGGAGGGGGGGAGAAAGTGGCGGCAAAAGCTTCAACTGACGCACGCTTCATGGACCGGATGTCCGAGAAGGTAGGTGGCAGTGTTGGGGTAGGCTTGGCCTGGGGGAAGAGAGGAGAGGAGGGAGTGATCACTCCAGGAGAGAGGAGTGGTCAGAGGGATGGAGAGGGGGAGGTCAGAGGAGATCAAGACATCGAGTGTGTGCCCTGCAGAGTGAGTCGGGCAAGAGGGGAGGATGGACAGGGAGAGGGAGTCGCAGAGGTCACGGAAGAGTACAGATGAGGAACAAGGAGAGTCTAAATGTATATTGAGGTCACCGAGGAGGAGTTGAGTGGTAGAGGCCAGGAGGGAGGAGGAGAGGTCCGCCCACTCAGAGAGAAATGAGGTGATTTGACCAGGAGGCCGGTAGATGGTAGCCACAGTAAGAGAATGGGTAGGTGAGAGAGAAAGTCTACAGACAAGGCATTCAAAAGAGGAGTAGGTCTGTGTGGGAATGATAGAGGCAGGAATCCACTAGACCGGGAGGATCTGGGTGCTGAGAGGATCTTGCAGCCATCAGGGAGGAGAGTGTCAAAGCTCGTGACAGAGCTGGCCGTGAACCATGTCTCAGTAAGACCAAGGACATCAAGGTCTAGTTCTTCAAGGAGGTGACAGATGTCAGAGGAGTGTTTGACAGTAGAGCGAGAGTTGAGAGTGGCAATATGAAGAAGGTTGCCAGCCTTAAAGACCTTCCGGGGAGGGCTACAAATCAGAGGTATGCCCTGTGGAGGAGAAAGAGCCCTAGGAGGGGCAGAGAAGGAGGAGGAGAGAGAGGGCAATGTAGCCAACGGGGGACAGGAGGGGACAACAGGAGATGAGAGGAAATTGATGAGGCAGGGAAGTGCCTATCAAAGAGGAAGAGATTGGCCTGAGGGCCTTGGACCATGACAGTGCCATTTAGGTAGACATTAATGACGACTTTAGAGGAGTCGAAGGAAGCCAGGAGTGAGTGCCACCATTAATGGGAGAGGAGGAGATAGGGCAGAGCACAGAGACCATATGAGGAGTCCATAGATATGGCGAAGGAACGACAAAGAGGATGTCGGTGAGGGTCTGTCTGGAGGAAGCATTGGAGTAGGTGTCGGCGATAGGAAGGCCAGGGTTAGAGGCCAAGATATCCTTTTTGAACTTCTTCCTACCAGACTTAGTGAGAAGGGAAGAATAGTCAATGGAGAAGCAGTTGGAAAAGATAGGAGAAACAGAAAGCGCGATGGGGGTGGAAGCGAGGAGAGGATGGAGATACTTGGGGGGGCTAAGGCAGGTAGGTGTGGGAGAAAAGAGTGGTGAGGTCACTGGGCTGGCAAGTTACAGAGAATCAACAGCATACAAGCAAAGTACAGAGAATTTTGCAATGGGCAGCTAGATTTGACTTTTTAGCACAAAGCAAAAACAGCAGGATTTGACTTTTTAGCACAAAGCAAAACAGCAGGATTTGACTTTTTAGCACAAAGCAAAACAGTAGGATTTTACTTTTTAGTACAAAGCAAAAACAGCAGGATTTGACTTTTTAGCACAAAGCAAAAACAGCAGGATTTGACTTTTTAGCACAAAGCAAAAACAGCAGGATTTGACTTTTCAATCTTGTAATCAGATGTTAGCAAAGGGTTTTAGGAAGCACTCTGCATCAGGATGACAACATGGGAGTAACAAGCAGAAAGAACAGTGATTGTCAAAGGTGGTAGGAGTGAGTCCGTAATGAGGGAACTAACCCATAGTTCTGGAGGAGGCAAAGTCAAGGCAGTCTGGATTAGAGGAGTGAGGTGGCAGCATCATTGTGGTTAAGGTGCAGGGAGGACCCCAATTAGCGTTCCGGAAGCAGACAGGGAGTAAACAGGGGCCTTAGAAGTGAAGTGGGCCTTGCTGAGAGGGCCGGCTAAAGCCTGCCGGTCCCTGATTGGATGGAAGAAAACACTCAGCAACAAATGGGAGTGCAGCACAGGGAGAGGTGGTTCAGCACAGCCTGCATATACAACAAAGAAAACCACGGCAGCCATCTTGGAAGGGCTAAAAAACAGTCAAATAAGCAGGCAATAGTGGGGAAAAACTAGTGCTTTCAAAATAGCAAGGCAGCTCCAGGTATTAAAAAGCTCAAAAAATGGCAACACGATGAAAATACCAAATGAAACAGTCCGTTCCAACAAGTTTATGCAAATTTCATTTTTTTCTTTTTCTTCTCTTTTTTTTCTTCCCAATTTCGATTTTTTAAAGTTCAATAATTCCCTTGGAGGTGCAGTAATGCACAAAAAGTGCACCTATCTAATGGAATGGTCAGCAGCCAGGTACAAACTCCACATGTGCAGGAAAACAATAGATGGCCAGGAGGGTGGAAACAGGACCTCACTCTCAGTGAGAAGCATTGGTGATTCCTAAAAGTGACCTGAACACTGGCAAGTTTCCAAAATCAGATGCTCACCTAAGAGGAGATCTGCTGAACTCCTCAATCGAATGAAGAGAGAAAACTATTTCTGAGCCAAATCGATAGAAGCCTTTAATTCCATTCAATATGAACACAGTCTTTTTAATAAGACTTCATCGATATTCACGATAATTGTCATGCCCAGGATCCAGACAGATGCAAATACTAAGTGGTTACAGATAATCCGGTGGGAATTGTTGCAGACGATCAACACGACTATATAAGACCTTGCTGATAACAGTTGGTTTGGATTACTCTTTATATGTGTTCCACAATGGATGGCAGATATGTTCAAGTTCCTTGGAGCCCTTATAGTAATGCTATTGTTTGGAATTTGTGTGATCGGGATAATAATCTCACAATGCAAGAAGACTGCAAAGAAAGCTGTAGGAATGAAGATCATGATTGATGTTGAATCGGGATGGGAAACTAAGGAGCTAACAGATGAAGAGATCAGAGACTATGTGAAAGCTAGTATCCATGCACCTGATGGAATGAAGTTCCTGTACCCAATGAACCACAAGAAGTACGTGGGGAAATGGTTTTACTGCAGTCCAAGTGGACAGTGCATGCTCATGTCCTGGAGTAAGGATGAGCATGTGAAATCAGCAGGATGCTTGAAGGGAGTCATAAAAAATGGGTCCCAAAGAAGCATTTTTCAGACAAGGATGTCTAGATGTGAAGACTGATGAGAGAGTGGTTGATGAATCGCCCAGAGGGGGAAGTGTAGATGTGGAGCCAAGTACCCCCACCCAAAACTCCTCCCCCATGTTACCTATCTGTTGGGAACCAGAGTGTGAGACACATGCAGTACCAGTGAAAATACCAATACCAAGGAGAATCCTGGAAGTAAGATTCCCATTGAGAAAGCCATACACGCACACACAACAGTATGATGGCCATTTGAATGAAATCCCGGAGGAAGTGTGAAAACCAAGCAAAAGGGAAGACTGGTGACATCATAACGAGCAGAGCTGACGCACCCTGAAGAGATGCAGAGACGAGAGAACATAAATATTCTATAGGCTCTAGAAGAGGAGGTGTTAAAGACAAGCAACATTTAGTACTCGAGATGAAGATGCTCATGCTACAGAAATAATAATAAAGAAGTTATTAAGTTGTTTAATAATTGTACAGAAGCAGTAACGCAAGTAGACAGTATTCCTAAAGGCTAGCTATGTAGTGAATAGATTGTGGCGATGTGTCAACGTATATACATAGGAAATGTAAGGACTATGGATGATTCTACAACGCACTTTAGCAGAGCTGGATCCAGAAGACAGAAAGGCTTTTCAGTGTGTTGCAGTTAGAAATTGAAAACTTAACCATGGAGGTGAATCAAAGAAAGGCTTGGTTGGCCCAAGACCAGGAAGTCAAGGCCACTGTGGGCCTGAATGGGCGTACAACAGTTACAGAACGTGTGAAAAGAAAGTCCTGTCTTAGGTGAGGTGCGAGAACATTAAAGACGTCAGAGGTTCATCATTTAATAGTATTTTAAATGCAGTAAGGCTCGAAAACATGGTCTGCAGTCACATGGTCAGATGAAAATAGACACTATGACGAGCTGCATCGAAACCAAGAAGACAGAGTATGCCTATACTCCCTCATATTCTCCAGAGCAAGGAACATTTTCAAGGCAAAGTTTGAAGCCTTAATTGACTAGCAGACTGCAAATGTGATGATTGATGACTGGCTAATTGGTGGGAAGCTATGGTTACGACCAACCCACTAGCACCTGGGTGCAAGCCTGCGTGCTGCTTTTGTGTGTGGAATATTACAGAGGGGTACAAGGGTGCCAATCAATTATAGAGGGTCACGTAATAGAGAGCCCTATAGTTTGTATAACCAATGGAACATTGTGAATTTGATGACGTTCGTAGTGACCTGCACTAGAGGAGGGCTTAGTTGCCCCACCTAATGTTAGATACCCAATCACCTTCCCTGACAAGTATGGAACTTATACCTAGATGTTCCCTGTAAGCCGGTCAACTTCTCAAGTAGGTTTTTGCAGTTTTCCATGCAGATTGACGTCAAGGATGATGAGTTTTTAGTACATAACCTGCTTTTTTATGTAATGTATTGACTGAGAAGATCGAGCGACTTCGTTGATGTTCGTTGTAACTACCTGTTTTAGATAATTGACATTAAAACAGACATACTTTGCCAACTTCCTGAGTCAGTTTGATTAATGATGGTTGAGTACATTCTCCATCCCCATCAGTCTCCAAGTATTGCTGCCTCGTCTTGAAGGGCTGGGTTGGATACCCCAGTTCAAATTTTTACAGGAGATGGGGTTTGATCAGCATCAAACTGCATTGACCTACTTGCTGTGGGTGGAGTCACCCTGTTTTGGGTGGGCACTTCTGTCCTTCTTGAGTTGTGCACTGTACACCAGGAAACATATAATTAAATCTTTGTGAACACGATATGGATATCCGTGGTTGAATTTTATGGAGAATTGGTCTCAGGATATTCTGTATGCACCCCACATGAAGCCCTAGAAGGGTACCAACTGCCCATGGCGAGATCTGCCCATGTTGCCGAACTTGTGGCATGTACCTTGGCTCGCGGGTCATCAGCCATGGTCTACTCTGACTCCTGGTATGCTCCTGGTGTTGTAGACAGTTTTGTGATCCTCTAGAAGCAACAGAGATACCCGACATCCGCAGGTACCCCTTATTGAATGAAGAATATGGGTCAGTCCTACTGCAAGCGGTATTGCGCCCTGCTGCCCTAGCTATTGTCAAATGCAAGGGACACAATCAGTCTGTTTCTTTCACCATCCAAGGGAATGCCCTAGCAGATTGTGCAGCTCATTCGGTGGCCTTAGAAGGGGCGCTGGCTCAAAATGAAGCTCTTGTTTATGTTGCAGTCCCGCAATCCCTGATTGCCTCCCTACCAGTTTGGCCGTAGTCCAAGACCAGGCCCCTGAAGCAGAAAAGGTCTCAGCAAGAGTGTAATTGAACACAGACTCCCTTTGGCACTCACCGGATAGCTGCCAGGTGGCTCCCAAGGTACTCCTCCCCTATTTGGTCAATGATTGTCACTATCACCTGAGACTGGATTTCTCCAGTCTCACCACTGTTGCTCAGGATTACTGTGAAAAGTGGACTGTATGTTTAACTCACAATGTTGGGAGAGCGGTGCCCACAAAGCTGTCTGCCTGTCCAGTACCGGAAGGACCCTTCTTATACATGCAAACAGATTTTATGCAGCTCCCCACATATATGAAGTTTGCTTATTGCCTTATCATGGTCAATGTGTTCTCGGGGTAGATGGAAGCCTACCAGTGTAGGAGGTCTGACACTGTCACTATGGGTAAGAGGTTAATGGCAGAATTCATACCCCGATTCGGGCTGCCCCTGGTCGTAAACAGTGACTGAGGCACTGCTTTACTGGTCAGATCATTAAGGAAATGTCAGTCCTACGAATAGCCCAGCAGTTTCATTGCGCTTTCCACCCTCAGTTGAGCCCTCATGTAGAGTGCCACACCTAAGAACTAAAGCTCTGCTGCTCCAAAGTGTGTCAAGAGACCAGGATGCAATGGCCCCAGAAATTGCCCCTAGCCCTGTTCGCCATGCGTAATAATCCCCAGCGCAAATACAAACTGTCTGCTCATGAGATACTAACAAGGCTGCCCCATGAGAGTGGGAGCCACTACTCCCCATGGCTCTATATCTCCTGAACTGCCTTTGGAGGATGACAGGCCCAGGAAGGTACACCCTACGATCCCACAGAAGACGACCACCATGTCAGTGACCAAGGCCCGAGTGGCAATTGGTCCGACCACACGCCCCTGGCTGTGGTGCTGGCTGGATTTGATTCAACTTACCCTCTCGCTGAAACCGTTTTTGCTCTAGCAGCTTGGTCTTGGAATATGGCCAGGCCGGTAGGGAGGCAATCGATGATTGTTGATTAAAACCGTTAGCTCCCTCCATACTCCGGGCCGAGCTGCCCTGCCCGAACCAGCTACTGAACCCTGCCATCCTCAACAGCCCGGTACTGGGTCCTGGTAAAAGTTCATCAGTGCAAGTCAGCACTCCAGCTGAGTTAGCATGGACCCTACCAGATCCTCCTGACAACCCACACCGCCCTGAAATGCACTGGACTGACGGGGTGGGTCCATGCAGTACACTGCCAGAAGGTCCTTGCACACCCCCATGGGAGGACACCTCTGCCAGTGACCCGGCCTTTAGTTTATGAGTGCCAAACCCTTCCTTCCATCACTGCAGGCCCTGCACGAGCAATGCTGGAAACAGAGACCACTGCACTCAATTCCCCAGTACACTGAGGTGCTGGACCATGGGCCGTGGCTCTGCCCCTTTTTTCAGGTGATGCAATCCCTGCGGGAACTGCTGATCAAGCACCTTTGTCAAACAGTTGAGGCCCCAGAGGGCACAATCCTGATTCGGATTCCACCCCTGGTGTACCACCTCCACTGTCTGACCCCTCTGGATCTCACAACGCAGGCCCAGGAAGGTACACCTACGATCCCACAGGAGACCAACACAATTCCAAGCACCCAGACCCAAGTAGCACTTGGTCAGTCCACACACGATGATGAATCCTCCAGATGTGATGGTATACTGGCCAAAGTTGAAGGCAGCTACCACTGACATGCCGGTGCCAGCTGGATTTGGTCCATGTTGCTACCACCTCTTGGTCATCCTCGTGGTCCTGACTAACACCATCATCATGTGGCTTTGGTACTTTGGATACTTTAAGTTTGAACTTTTGGCAAAAAAAGCACCACCGCTCGACCCCGAACTGTGATCCATCTGTCAACTTCGGAACCTTGACTTTCATCAACCTACAAACTCTTGGACTACTGCTCCTATCTAGGGGTGTGTCGCACCTCACCAAAGCCCTATGACTCTTATTCATGAACCCACACATAGAAGAAGAGGCGTGGTTTCGGCCAGGCTCTCTGGAACACCACATTTGAGTGTGAGCGCTGGGTGTTTATAATATCAATAGTCACATAACCCGATATGATGATCAGATCATTAATTTGTTTTGGTCTCCTTGTTACTGCTGCTTTCTGCACCACCGTTCATGAAAATGATGGTCCCTCTGCTCATCCCTGGGTTCACAGTGAGAACACTTACCTGCACCTAACCTGGCAGTATGCCTGTATTTTCAACATCACTGACTGTTGGGTATATGCACACCTACCTCATGACTTTTCCTATAAGTTTCCCATAGTCCCCATACCCGTCCAATGGGGTTATGTTTGCCTAGACCTCAAAGTGGTTACCTGATCCCCTGCCCCGGACCCTGCAGTAAAACACACCCCAGTTAGGATTTATGGGTCCCCCCAATTTCCTCACCCAACCAGGTACTGAAGAAGCCAGCCTCCCTCCCATCTCTCCGCTCAGGCTACTGGCCTTGTGTGCTATTTAAACTGGGCTCCGCTATTCATGGCAAATAGCAAGTGCTGATACTACTTGTGTACTGTAAGGAAGGAAGGGTCCTTTTGACACCCCCTACATTCCGTATAAGATGGAGGTCATGCTCATTCAATTGTTGGAGAAGTCCCTTGTCCAGGCTAATGGTGACATGGCTTGGAAGCCATTTCATGACACATATCGATTCCATTTTTGTACATCCCCAGACCCCAGTTTGTGTGTTGATCTCGACTCCATTTTTCCACTAGGTCGCACGAAAGCTGCTAATAAGCTCTGTCTCCCCTCTTCCAGCGCCGCGCACAGTCAGCCCTGCCACCCACCCACCTCCTCTTTTGTCTGCGCCACGGCTGTCCTGTTCCCACGGAAGCATGGGCATGAATTGTTGCAAACTGATACTGTATTCTTGTTCTTCCTCTGAGATCACTGCCCTGTGTGTGGCCAGGATAGCGCCCGGCCTGCAAAACTCATACGTCTCCACAAAACATGCTCCTACTCCCTCGAGCCCCACCTTTAGGAATTATTGCCTGTGTAAACTTTGCCCCAAGGCGTTCCTTTCATGTAGCAGTTGGTGGGACCCTTCCCCTGGGCCACCCTAAATTGCCCCCCATATAACTAATCCAGAGTGATCATATATTCTCCCTGTACTAACATCCATCAACCCATTTGTTTGAACCTTAAGGCGCCATGTGAATAAATCTCAGGAGGGCACTCTCAGATAAGGCACCTGGACCATCGCGCACCTGTCCCCAATGAGGACAGGGTTAAGAATGTATGCCTTTTTCTACAATTTATAGACGACCCTGCATATTTTGAATAGTGGTTTATGCCTTATATTAATCATTACATGCCAGTAATTACTGTGTGGTTTAGATTAGTTAGCCAACTGACAGTGGTGACTCAACCCGAGCTTCAGCTCTTCCACATGAGCCCAGCTGACCCACACGCCACAAGAAGCAACAAATTTAGCATCAGCTAATTGGGCAGCACCGTCTACCTATAGTATATAATGTATCAGTAAAATGAGCCAATGAAGTGGCACCATGTAACGCTTATAGATATCGTCATCAATGACGAGGATTGTGAATGTCATGTTTCTGTATTATTGGCAGAGCGCTCTTGGAGATGCAGAGTCCTCTGCATGTGATATTTATTATATAAAGCAAATCTTTGTTTGACTCTTAATCCTTCTCCTGGTCTCATTCCCTACTGGGGTGTGTCCATTTATTTTGAGTTTGCTTTGTAATTTTTTGGGGAATTACCACTTTAACTAGTGTGACCATTAATAATGTTACCTTTGCTTTTGACACCAATTTCCCTTTTATCCAATCGGGTATGCCACGTATTCTGGAAGCTACTTCATATGTAGGGACAAGGCTTACCCCTGACTGCCCATCAACTCGGGTGTGACTGCTGTACACCATTCCTGCTCCTTCCCAACACGCCCATGCCCTATAAAACGCTCCACCTGGGAGGGATGTCACTGGGATGGGCTACCTCATACCGGCCCTGGGGATCAAGGTGTCAAGAATCAAGAGAGGTGAGGGTATGATACCCTCCCCCGAACCACAGAAGCCGAATACATCGAGCCCTCCTGCCGTGGTGGGCACGGGCACCTGGATACTAACGTAACAGGGAACCACGTGGCAGCCAATGGGGGGGGATATGGGAGAGGTTGTGGATAGGTAAGGGGTAGTAGGTTCACCGGAAAAAGGATAAGGAAAGCCTAGTTTGGATAGGGATGGGGAGTTAGGGAAATGAAACATACATAACCTTGTTAACACTCCTGACCTGTTCCTAGCAGTAACTCACTTAGTCATAGGTACTTAGCACACCCTTCCGTGACATAAAGCATAAGCATATTGAGCATGAGCCCATAGTACAATAGGCATAAGCAAACATGAAGCTTGAGCATGAACTTGGACCTCATAACATAACGTCACATCAGATTCTCTGCATACTGGCACATGATCCAGATTTTCTAACACCCATAACACATATTTGCACAAGAGCAAGCGTGATGTGACACACAGGGGGTTTTCCCCTTCATGAAAGAACATAACACATGGGCCATAGGGCAAGCAAAACAAGCTCAGCAGCACATTAACAGGTCCTCCCTGAACTTCATGTGCTGCCACAAAACTACACAGGGCACCTCTGTGCTTGAAAGTAGATGGTTAAAGCGTGCGTCCCTAAACAGCGTGTAATGTCTTTCCCAGAACACTTAATATCAGACTTTGCAGTTCGGACAACTCTCGCACATAGGAGAAGTGCAAGTCGGGCTGTTGTAGTCCATTTGTATCTGAATTCTCGTTGCTGCAAGCGGAGCACGTTATACCCAACCTCCCTACGCATAGCAAATATCACAATCAGCACCCAACACTTAACTGAATGTCTGGGCACCTCGTGAGGTAACCCAGACTCGAAGCAGTAGAATGTTGATACACCAGACCACGTCCGCGCTCACCGCCGCGGCCTGGGATGATGGTGTTGAGGCATTCCTTCGGCGTTCCTCAGCCTGTCAGTTTCCCTCACGCCAAAAGCCGTAACTGCCCGTGCTGGATTCTCCTTAATAAGCCGCACCCGAGCACAGGCGGCCGGCAGCAAAAATAGAGCTGGCATTAATGACACCAGCTGTTCATGCGCGAAGAGCTTGCACTACAAAACCTTCCCAAAAGGCTGATGGAAGTGTAGTTTTCTTTCTCCAGCAGCCTGATCCATATATGTATTGCATGCCTCCCTTTGCCCCAACCCCTATTCCTGACAGTACCTCCTCTTCCAGGGCTCTTCCCAGGACCTGGTTTCTCAGGATGCTGTAAATGGAATTGACACACCAATTTAGGTGCATGGACAGCACTTGCTGTACCCACACCACTGGATCAAATACCACAACCTTTGGTGCATTCTCCTTAAGTTCAAAATTCGCTTCACCTCATATTCCACTTGCCTGTCCTTCATAATCGCTGGGGGTGTTTGCGCACGCATACCAGGAGCTGTGGGTTTTTAGCAGAGACATATGAAAGACGGGGTGTATCTTGAGATTTCTAGGCAAATGTAATTTAAAAGCCACTGAAGAGATACATTGTACAATTTCATAGGGGCCAATAAATCGAGGTGCAAATTTACGTGGTCCAACCAGAGGCAAATTATGTCTTGATAACCTTACTAGATCCCCCACGTTATACCTCTGGGCTTCTTGGTGTTTTTTTTCTGCCTGCTTTTTTGTAGGCCGCCTTAGCCTGTTCCAAATTGGCTTGTGCCTTCTGCCTAATGTCTAGAAGCAACTGCTTTCTTTCCTGTAGTACGGTAATCTGTTCCACCTCGGGTAATCTTTCAGGTAACATATTTTGATCCCGTCCATACAAATACTCCTTTGGGGCTATACCCAACAAGACATGTTTAGTATTGTTATATGTAAACTCTGCTAACCACAAGGCTGTTACCCATGACTCTATTCCATCCCCCAAGTAACAGCGGAAATACTGTTCTAATGTTTGGTTGACTCTCTCCGTCTGCCCATCTGTCTGAGGATGATAGCTGGTAGATAGCACACAATCGATTCTCAACATACGGCAGAAGGCACGCCAAAACTTGGAAGTAAATTGAGGCCCCCTGTCTGACACAATGCTCCGAGGAAGTCCATGTAATGTCACCACATGCTGCAGAACAGTTCAGCCAGTTATACCCCGACACGGTACAAAGTGAGCCTGCTTGGATAAATAGTCCACCACTACCCAAATCCTATCATGTTGATCATCGGGGGGAAGATCAGCAATAAAATCCATAGAAATGTGTGTCCAAGCCTTTTCTGGAGTGGGTAGAGGCTGTAATAACCCCACCTTCCTAGATTGATACGCCTTGTTACGGACGCATGTTTCACATCTCTAAATGACTCAATAGTGTCTTTTCTCAGAGTCGGCCACCAAAAATACTTTTCTAGCATGCTTTGCGTTTTCTTACTTCCTGAATGTCTTGCTAGTGGAGAATTGTGACACCAATAGATGGCTTTTCTTTGCCGTTCTTGAGTCTGTAAAAACTATTTCCAGCATAATAAGGTAGGTCTTCTCTGATGGTTTTCAACGGGTCCCCTGCACCCCAATGTAACGCTTCCTGTGATTGTATACCTTTCTTCACTTGTTTAAGTAGCTTCTCAGTGATGGCCCCTACCACCTTTTCAGATGGAACAAATTGCCTTAACCTCGGTCACCACATTCTCTACATTTTGTTATCTTGGCAAGGCATCACCTTTCCCATTTTTCGTTTTACCGGCCAGAAGGTCACCACGAAATCAAATTCATTGAAGTATTGTGACCACCTTAATTGTCGGGGACTCAGGGTTTGAGATGTCGTAAAGTACTGCAGATTTTTATGGTCCGTCACCACCACCACCCGATGCCTTGCCCCCAACAAGTAATGTCTCCACTTAAGAAAAGCCGCCCGATGGCTAACAATTCTTTGTCAGTGATTGAATAATTATGCTCGCAGTTGGTGAGTTTGCGAGAACAGAAAGCCACCGGATGCCAGATCCCTTCCTCGTCCTTCTGCGACAACACGGCCACCACCGCCACATTAGACGCATCTGTCTCTACTTGAAAAGGCCTCCCCGGATCAGGGTGCCTCAACACAGTGGCCGGTAAATGCTCCCTTCAATTCCTGAAATGCTTCCTCCCCCTCCTTATCCAATGGAACTTTGTGGCCTTTATTAACAACTTAGTTATGGAGGCAACAATATGAGAAAAGTTAGATATAAACCTTCGGTAAAAGTTGGCAAACCCCAAGAAGGATTGAAAATCTTTTATACATTGAGGTGCTGGCCACTCAGTGACGGCCTGTACTTTATTCCTGTCCATCACAATGCCTGTAGGTGTCAAAATAAACCCCAATAATTCAACTTGTGTAGTATGAAATGCAAATTTCTCTAGTTTTAAATACAATTGATACTCCTGTAATTTTTTCAACACTGCACTCACATGTTCTACATGCTGTTCCTTTGAAGATGAATAGATTAAAATGTCATCAATATACACTAGGACAAACACATCATGTTACGCTCACCTGGTCTCTGCGGAGGTGTTGGGGCATGGTTGCAGCCCTCCCAGGGATTAGTTCAACCTTATCTGGCTTCTCCCTCTGCACTTGTACAGTTACTGCGGTAGTGCTGCTCAAGACTGCTCCTATGTAAAAGTAAAGGAGGCGTAAGTATGCCTGTCTATGACCCAAGTTCCCTTCCAGACCCCTTTCACCCAGTGTGTAGTTCCGTAGGTTGCGCTGCCTATAGAAGGATCACCTGCTTATGTTGAATGATGAGCTCTCCGTCCTGCTACTTGCGGCAAGGGCGCTTGCTTAACTAGGACTGAGTTCCTTCACTGGTCCCTATGTGTGGCCGTCCAGTCCAGCTGCAACAAATCCACTGCTCTCCACGTGAGTGTTTTTGTTTGTATAGTCTGTTTTGCTTTCACCCTGATTTACAGTGTTTGATTCGTCTGTTTCGGCAATGTTGTTTGTTCTTTCCTTAATGTCTCTCTTTTGCTCTTTCCCCGTGTAGCTGATGTTGCGACCTGGCAGCTGCAAAGATGAAAATGGCAGACAGAGCGAACGAATTCACGATTGCCCGGCAACAGGTGAGTGACTTCTGAGGATGCGCGCATGGTTCCAATGCAGCGCAACCCCAAGCTGCTGAGTTTCAACTGTCTAACCATGTCTTTCTGCTTCTTTACAGTTCCCGACTCCATGGACGATGGACACGGCATTGGACGATGAGCGCGGTGCCAGAATCAGAGTCGCTGGTTTCCTGAAGGTGTGTATGTTAATGCTATGCAATGGTGAACGTTGGCTTCCAGAAGGTGAGTATGCAGATGCGATGAGATGGTGAACGCTAGCTTCCAGAAGGAGAGTATGCAGATGCGATGAGATGACGATTGCTGGCTTCCAGAAGGTGAGTATGCCGATGCGTTGAGATCGTGATCGCTGGCTTCCAGAAAGTGAGTATGCAGATGCGGTGAGATGGTGATCGCTGGCTTCAAGAAGGTAAATTAGCTGTTCCAAGCAGCGGTGAGCGTCACGTTGCATGAAGATGCAAAGTAACGCGAAGCATGGATGAGTGTGAGGGTGGGGCTCATATAGCCCTTGGCTGTTTAGCCACGCCCTCAAGTAGCCTGTCTGGGCATGCCCTGCCACACCTAATACTAGATGCACGTGCGGAGTGGGCCTGGAACGTTCCCAATGATCTGGTCTTCTTCATGAGCCTGGCGCCCCAAAGGCGCCTGGACAAAACACACCTGGCTCCATGTTGTGCCCCATAAGGGGCTCTTGAGTGCCCCATACGAGGGTGGATGTGCAACAACTATGTCCCTGCCTGAGTGGCCATGACACATCAATGAACTCACTCAACACCTAGTGCATAAAGTATTGGAAAGCAGCTGGAGCATTACATAACCCGAAAGGTATAACTAAGTATTCAAAGAGTTCAAATTTCGTTCTGAAAGCCATTTTCCATTCATCCCGTTCCTTTACCCATATCAGATGATAGGACCCCCTCAAGTCCAATTTAGTATACACCACTGCTGCTTTGACTTGATCTAACAGCACTGAAATTAGCGGCAAAGGATACCTATTCTTCACTGTCACTTTATTCACTGTCCGATAGTCAATACAAGTCCTGAGCGTTCCTTCCTTCTTAGGCACAAAGAATAAAGGCGAGGATACTGGGGGAAGTAGAATGCCTAATAAACCCCTTTTTCAGGACCTCATCCAAGTAGTCTCTCAAATGTTGATTCTCTGCCTCAGTCAACGCTTATATCCTGCTACATGGCAACTTGGCCTCAAGTTCCAACTCAATTACAAAATTGTAGGGTCAATGAGGAGGCAACCTCTTGCCCCCCCCTTATCAAATACCCCGGTGAACTCAGTCTACTGGGCTGAAATCCCTGCCCCCACTGCTCCCACCACCTGTGGTTACTGTACTCTGTCAGCCAAAAACATAGCGAGACGCATTACTCCCTCCATATGCTTCCTACATTCCGATGCATCAAAAAATACTTCTCAGAATACCCAAACAATCCGAGGGTTGTGCTCAACTAGCCATGGCATTTCTAATATGAGACCAAACTGTGGGGCCGCTATTAAATGAAACACCATCTCCTCCTCATGCCCAGACTCGCACCACATTCATAAAGGTTGTGTTTGGTGTCGAATAGGGCCAGAAATTAATGGCGACCCATCCACTGTTTGTACTCCTTCCACCTGTTTGTCCTGCAAGGCTAACCCCAATTTTTCGGCCAGGCTGATATCAATAAAATTTCTTGTGGTCCCAGAGTGTACCATCGTGGATACTACCTGCTTAGTCAGTGCAAGAATTAACGTCACCAAAATGTAGAAATGGGACGTCTTATTTCCAACCGTATTTGCTACCCAACTTGGAAACTTTTCTTCCAACGGGCCTGACACCCGATTTCCCCTTAAGGCTGGCCCAAACCTTTTCCTGTCTCTTCTTTCTTTTGAACCCCGCCTGATCCTTTTCTGGGGGTGTTAGGACAAGTCTGAATGTAATATCCTGGTTGCCCACAATACAAACACAAATTATTGGTCTTATGCAATTTTTTCTCAGCCACTGACAAAGGTCCTCTTACACTCCCAATCTGCATAGGTTCTCCTTCAACACCCCTGCTTCCTCTCCCCTTATCCAGCCTGGCAAAAGGTAAACCCTCAGTCTTTTTCTTGTCCCTTTTACATTCAGTGATCAAGTCTTAAGGCCAGGTCAATCATAGTTGTGCAAGTACTAGGTTGAGGCTCTACTTGTGCAATGGCATCCTTCAACTCCTCCCTCAACCATCTGTTTGTTCTCAGGCCAGTCCTTCTCAATAACCAATCTATTGAACTGGGTCACATAGGAGACCAAATCCAAAGTTCCCTGTTTTAAAGCCAATGACTCCTTGTCCTGAGCTAGAGACACCTCCCGTCGATCAAATAGCCTTCCAAAGTCACCCAAAGACCCATTCCAATTATACAGTAGGGGGTCATCCTTCTGAACCAAGGGCATCACCAAGCAGCAGCATCCCCAGTAAAGTACAAAATTACAAATGCTGTCCTAGCCTGAATGGTTTCAAAAGCAGCTGGCTTACATAGGAAATGCAACCTACATTGGTCAAGAACATCATATATGTGAGGATCTCCTGCAAATCTTTCTGGGGCCCCAAAGGGACACTACTGGGTGGCTGTACAATTAAATTAGAGGTCATGCCTGCCGTTACCCCACTAGATGGGCCAGCTGTGGCTGTCTCCAAAGGAGTTCCTTGTGCCACCAACCCCTTCAATTGTGCCTTCAAATTGTTAGATTCCAGTCTGGCATGTGCTAATTCCACCTGAATATCCTGCAAAGCCTTTAGCACTTCGGCTAAAGGGGGAGGATTCGACTCCATTTGGCCTGGGTGGTTCAATTACCCCGAAATTGGGGCAGCTTATTCTGTCAAGAACCAAGAGAGGTGAGGGTACGACACCCTCCCCCGAACCACAGAAGCCGAATAGATCGACCGATCCCATTGTGGTTTTGGCACGGGTACCTGGATAATAACATAACAGGGAACCATGTGGCAGCCAATGGGGGGGAAGAGGGCTTAGGGAGAGGTTGTGGATAGGTAAGGGATAGTAGGTACACCGGAAAAAGGATAAGGAAAGCCTAGTTTGGATAGGGATGGGGGGGAGTTAGGGAAAGAAACATACATAACCTTCCAAACACTCCTGACCTGTTCCTAGCAGTAACTCACTTAGTCATAGGTACTTAGCACACCCTTCCGTGACATATGAGCACGAGCACATAGTACACTAGACATAAGCAAACATGAAGCTTGAGCATGAACCTGGACCTCATAACATAACGTCACATATGATTCTCTGCATACTGGCACATGATCCAGATTTTGTAGCACACAACACATATTAGCAAAAGAGCAAGTGTGATGCGACACACAAGGGGTTTTCCATTCATGAAAGAACATAACACATGGCCCATAGGGCAAGCAAAAGTAAAACAAGCTCACCAGCACATTAACTGGTCCTCACTGAACTCCATGTGCTGCCACAAAACTACACAGGGAACATCTGTGCCTGAAAGTAGAAGGTTAAAGTATGCGTCCCTAAACAGCATGTAATGTCTTTCCCAGAACACGTAATATCAGACTTTGCAGTTCGGACAACTTTCGCTCGTAGGAGAAGTGCAAGTCGAGATGTCGTAGTCCCTTTGTATCTGAATGCTCGTTACTGCGAGCGGCACACGTTACACCCAACCTCCCTTCGCATAATGTATATCACATTCAGCACCCAACACTAACTGAATGTCTGGGCACCTCGTGAGGTGACCCAGACTCGAAGCCGTAGAAAGTTGATACACCGGACCACATCCGCGCTCACCGCCGCGGCCTGGGATGATGGTGTTGAGGCATTCCTTCTGCGTTCCTCAGCCCATCAGTTTCCTTCACACCAACCGGTGTGACCGCCCATGTTGGATTCTCCATCACGAGGCCCCGGCCCAGGTTGGTTCCCTCCCCAATTTCAACCATGGGGACGAACCCAGAGACGGCCACACTTCCGCAGGAGGTGCAATCGACCAGCAACGAACCAGTAAACTTACCAGTACTTAACTTATCACAAGTACCGCTTACAGCGATGGAACTTCAAGTTCTCTCCAAAGGTCTTTCATTTATTCCAACACATCCTACTGATTGGTTCAGTGTGCACTCCGAGATCAAAAGATTCTTTAGGTCAGTTAGACTCAAGATCTTTTTTTCAGATAACCAGGGTGCATCGGATGAAAGTGAAACAGGGTTACACCCACCCTCTACATTCATCCCGGAAGACAGCACTATGCCAGCTGAACTCCTTACATTTGAGAAATGTATTCTAAGAGACCTTAACCAGCTACAAAAACAGCACAGGACTGTTCGCTACAATCTAACACAAGCAGAGAGACTAGCCTTAAAATCCCTCAGCAGTAACTCAAAAATTGTCATCAAACCTGCGGATAAGGGTGAGGGCATAGTAATACTAAATCAGTCTCAATAATACACTATGGTACAAGACCTTCTCAGTGTACCAGGCAGTTACCGCCCCCTCCGCAAGGATCCAATTAAAGACATCCAGAAGATGATTTCAGAAATCACAGATTATGCCTTACTACACTCCTGGATCACTCCAAAAGAAGCACAATTTCTTAACAAACCCAACTGTTCCACCCCTAAATTTTATGCCATTCCTAAAATCCATAAAGACTTGGCTAAACCACCGGGGCGGCCTATATTAGCAGGCTGTGGTACCGTTTTGGAACCAGTCTGCCAATTCATTGACAAATATTTACAACCCATTAGCCAACAAACAGAGACATATCTAAGAGATAGTACTGCAGTAATTTCTCTGTTTGAAGGCAAGACCTTTGACCCAGCTACCAGCCTTCTGGTCACACTAGATATCACGGCATTGTATACTAACATCCCACACGATGAGGCTATGGACTGTATCAGAAACAATCTGACCCATTCTGCATCAAGTTTCAAAGCTCCCACTGAATTTCTCATGGAATTACTCTCCCTGGCACTTACCAGGAACTACTTTGTATATCAAAATCAATTTTATCAGCAAACCCAAGGCACTGCAATGGGTGCGGCCTTCGCCCCCAGCCTGGCCATCATTTTTATGGCTGACTTTGAGTCCAAATTAATTTTTTCTGACATTAATCCATATCGCCAATATATCGAGAGCTGGAGGCGCTATATAGACGACATAATCTTCATCTGGCACGGCACCTCCCAGGAACTTGACTCCTTTCTTCTCTGGTTGAACTCTTGCCACCGGACGATTAAATTTACTCATGATATGAGCAATATCGAAATCCCTTTTCTTGATTTACTTATTCAACATAAGGCCAACCAATTGGTCTGTTCTCTTTTTACCAACCCCACAGATCGTAATACATTACTGCATTACGACAGTTACCACCCATGCACTCTGAAAGAAAACTTACCCTATTCCCAGTTTCTACGCATTAGACAGAACTGTACATCCATAGCAGATTATGTCCAACATGCTACTAACCTGACCACTAAGTTCCGCCAGCGAGGGTACCCCAAAAAATTGATTACCAATTCCAATAAACGAGCAAGATTCACCCCTCGGGACACCCTGCTACTACCTAAAAATGTGGAGCCACAGGACAAACTAGTATTTGCCCTTACCTATAGTCCCCATTCCTTTCTCATCAAAAAAGCAATTAAGAAGCATTGGTCAGTGGCACAATTAGCTTTACCAGCTGAACCATTGCCGATCTTCGCCATGAAGAGACAAAAGAATCTCAAGGACCAACTAGTCCATGCCTCCTCTTCACTAAAATCTTCTAGATCCACTACGACCAGTTGAGACCTTCGCCCACTGACGGGTAACTTTCCCTGCGGTTCCTGCTCCATTTGTAAATTTGCGATGAAGACAAAAACAGTCCTGGTGCATGGCAAACTTTGGGAACTGAGACACTATTCAAATTGCAAGACTGCATGGGCTATCTATTGCATTGAATGCCCGTGTGGGCTTAAATATATTGGAAAAACTATACGGCCAGTACACACTAGAATCACAGAGCACCGCTCCAGGATTCGATGTAAGTCAATTAACTCACGACTAGTGAGCCATTACATGGAATACGGCCACTCTACAGAGGATCTGCGCTGGTGCGCGATTGATGTTGTCAAAAACTCTTCCAACCCCTCTCAAACTCTGTCTACAAAGGAGGCTCGTTGGATTTTCCAATTGGACACCATTTCCAATGGTCTTAATGAGCTATCTCCGCTTTGGCACTAAGGCAATATTTATTTAATTATTTTTTAACTAGTCCTCTTCAAAAAAACTTTTTTACAATTTTTTCATAATTTTTGCATTTATGCATTTCTATATGTTTCTTTTTACCAATGTTTATTATTGGTTGGTTTTCAATTTTCTTTCATGCAGTTTCGAATTTGGTAGAATTAACACTCCATATACTTTGGGGTGTGCTGCCCCTTTTCGCTTTTTAATGTTTTTTCCCTAGGATTCCCTTTGCATATAGTACATAATGCCTGGCCTCACTAAAGTTTCAGCAAGCCTGCAATGTTAGTGTTAGTCCCTTGTCTATGTCCGGTCATTCATTCATAGGATTAGTACCCTTTGCATATAGTAAGTAATGCCTGGCTTCACTAACGTCTCAGCAAGCCTGCAATGTTAGTGTTAGTCTCTTGTTTGTGTCCGGTCATTCATGGAAGGGCTCCATTTTGCTTTCCATTCACTTTGTTAGTCCAAGTCCTCTTTCTTTGTCTACCTTTTCTATTCAGTGTTACATGCCTTCCAGTTGAGTGCTACTACACCCCACTGGCTGCCTTTTTCTTCACTATGAAGAATAGCGTAGACACGCAGCATTTTCCAGAAGCAAGCCGCAGCTTTCTTTAGAAGCAAGTCATCTGCTGCTTCTACGTGGTAGAAGTCAACAGTAAGTTCCACTTTACTTACTCTTCTCACTAAGCCATGACTGACCCACGCGCTGGGCGTTTTATTTACACTGCCTAACTCACATGTTGGGCTTGTCATTTTTTACTATTATGCAGCACTGCCATACTCATCAACCCATAGCCTGATACCACCAGCCCCAGGCTAGGAGTTTTTGTGTCCTGCGCAAAATACGAAGCACCTCATGGGCATCCACATATCCATATGGTGAGTTCTTGTTACCTTTACCATACCTGCACACCAGCCGTATTAAATTACTGCTGCACATAAACTATCGCCACCTTTATGTCTTTGTTCTCCTCCTCTTTCACTTTAGGTGAAAATTCCAGATTCAGTTCGTTTTCTAATTGCTAAACCCAAATAATGTTCTGAATGCACCACATCTTGCATGGTGAGCACATGATGTGCCCTCTGAGGTACGTTCCGCCACGTTTTGATTTATGTGCCTTTCTTTTGCACAGCATTTTTTGTATTCTATCACACACATTTTTCACTATATGATCACATCTTTCACTTATTTTTCTCACGAGGTGACTTAGTTTTTGGGCACGCTCTTTACACTTTAAGGGCGCCTTTCTGGTAACCTTCAAGTTTTCTGTCTGGGGGTACTGCCAACTTGTTTCTGGGGCACTGAGGCCTGATGCCTTTACCATATATTGGTATATTCTCTAGTTCTCTTCCCATTTAAAGTTAACCCTTTTGAGTTCACAAAATGTCCCCTGTTACCTTTTCAGGAGGACCCCCTACATTAAGGCTGTCTGTATTAAGGCTGAATGTGAAGACCCCAGTACCTGAGGAAGGTGGTTGCTACCCATCAATATACCACCGAAACGCCAACTAGTCCTATGTAATGGTCGCAGGAACTACATTCTCCTGCGGTTTGGCATCATGGACATACACGCTTTATAGCGGTAGGCGTAGTACACCCCCTTTCAGCCTGTGACAACACAGCAGATAAATGACTGTTTGGGTGACATTGTGTATGTCGAAATTTTTTTTCAGCCAAAATCTGGCTTAACACACAGCACTGTGCGACATTGTTTACATGGTTAGCCAAAATTAGGCTTAGCAAACAATATTCTGTGTGATATATATTTTTTTTGTTGTAGCCATAATCAGGCTCTGGTTGGCGCATGTACTGTGCCATTTTCACGAAATTGTTTAATCTGAGCCTTTAGACAAGTAAGGGTCAGCTAGGGATAGTTTAAGTTTTATTAGCTATCTCGGAAAACTCTTATGATTTAAAATGTATTCACTGTTTTACTAACACCAAATCATTTTTTGTCAGTTCCCATATATTGGGTTCCCATGTGTATTTCCTAGTGGGGTTGTACCCCTACTTCTGTGAACCTTTTCATAAATTCTGCTCGCATTGATTGTATGGACTAAATAGTCCTGTTTTTTTCTCTTTGTAAATTGCATTGTTTTTGTATGTTTTTCATGTTGTATGTACTTATTAAATTGACACATTGTCTAGTTACAATCTAACAATTAAAGCAAGTTTATAATTTTTTTATGCCAATGTACTTTTTCCCCTTTTTTTCTCATAAAGGTTACTTTGACTGGTGAGAGACCAGTAAATTAAAATATTGAATTTGATTTAATCTATTGTTTAGGCTACCAGGAGAATAATACTGTTAGCTCCACAAATGATATTTTTTGACTTTGTATGTTCAGGCACACCCTTGTGTTTATAGATGTCTGTTTGCTCCATTTGAGTGCCTGTACGTTTTGGAGTCCCTCTTTTGTTTATATTGGATTCTCCTTAACAAGCTGCACCTGAGCATGGCGGCCGGCAGCATAAATAGAGCTGGCATTAATGACACCAGCTGTTCATGCACACCAAGCGCTTGCACTACAAAACCTTCCCAAAGGCTGATGGGAAGTGTAGTTTTTTCCTCCAACAGCCTGATTCCTGCATGTATTGCATGCCTCCTTTTGCCCCAACACCAATTGCTGACACAAGGTAAACCAAGACCACCTGAGTCGACTGTCTCGGTTGGTCGAAGATATCTATTTATTTAGTTTTAATGTGATACAGTTTTATCTAAGAACTTTACACATAAGCAAAATACAATCATAAAATGTACCTAATTTAACTTTTGTACAATATAATAATCAGTAACATAACACCTTTTAAAAGAATATATATATATATATATATATATATATATTCTTTTAAAAGGTGTTATGTTACTATATATATATATATATATATAACCCAATAAATAATAAAATGGTGTAACTGAAATATTGTAACTGAAATAGAATAGGGTGAATAAACAAACATAATGATGCCCAGGCAAGAATAGATCGATGTGACAACAACCTAAAGAATGGCATAACCATACATTCTCCCAACAAATACATTATAATGTTAACGAGAATTAGCCACGCCTTGTGGCATCTGTTAATCATTACTTCCGCGTCATAAATGTATCATCCTACACCTATTGGCAATGATTTAGCTTTCACTCGGCCAAGGGTTAGCTCTGAGTTCATTATTTTTTCTGCATCATTCCACACTCTAAAAAGAGCCATCTGTAACTTAGTGCTAAGAGTGTTAACACACTGGTTCCAGAAGTCTTTTTCCATGATGCTATTGATGTTATGCACATGTATCACGTAATTACTTAAGTAGCTGGTAGTCATAGCTGGGCAACTCATAAGTAAATGTCTTGCTGTTTCTGGTTCGGATTGATGTTTGCATAGCCTACAGTATCTATCCGCCTGCAGAATTGATCTTTCAGCTCCTAGATTCGTCAGAGTTGGTAGGCGATTAATTCATAATAGTAGTATAAATCGCCTAAGATGTTCCGATGGGCATAGATTCAGATATTTTGGTGCCTTTATATGGGTATATATAACATATGACACAAACTCATAACTTTTTAGACATGCCAGATGAGAATAATTCTTCTGCCAATCCCATAATTTTAGCCGTTTATGCATATGATATCTTATATATTCAAAATCCTCGCCCCAAGGTATTGTCCAGTTCATTGACTCAAACAGGCTTCTCATTTCGATTGCTAACTTTTGTGCCATCCCCCAGGGCCTCATTTAAAGATTTTAGTAGGGCAGTATTTGGGAAATGTCAGATTTTAAGATATAAATCTGCCCTTTTACCTAAGCCAATGGATTTCAAAGACAGGATCCCTAGTTCTAAGCAGAGGATGGCCATGGGCACACATTGGGAAGTTCCAACAATTTCCTCCAAAATTTCCCTTCTACAGTCTGTAACCACTCAAGCTTCATTGTAATCAATGATTCCAGACCATATGTTATCATGGGCACTAAACACTGCACATACAGATGACTCGCACCCCATATGGAGTAGCCACTCTAGTTTTGCGTGAACTTGTAGATCAAGGCTGTTAATTGTGCAGCTTTCACCTTGCATTGTTGGATGCATTGCTCGTAACTGCCTTTACTTTCAAAGTCCACTCCCAGTTATTTATAATAGTGCGTATAGTTAATTTCAACTGTTTCCACATGCATGCGCGGATGAGCAACCTTTCCAGCAGTGTATAGTATAAGTTCTGTTTTACTGTGATTTATCACCAGTTCATTCACTTTGGTATATTGCCATAGTTGGGTGGCAGATCTTACTAAGCCACTGAATGTATGGTCAAAAATCACAATATCATCCGCGTATGCCATGACTACACACTTTGCGGCACCCACCCTAGTGGACAATTGTGGGTGCCCAAAATAAATTCTGGGATATCTGGAACAAAGAGGTTGTAAAGAAGGGGAGCAGTTGTGCATCGCTGCTTTACACCTCTATTTTGTTTAATCGAACCAGTTTTTGTCCCTCCATAGTCTAATTTCAACTGAACAGACGTGTTGGTGTGAAGAAGTTTCAGATAATAGATCAGTACCTCAGGGCAATTCATAATACGCAATTTATGCCAAAGCTTTTCTCTATTCACTAGGTCAAAAGCTGATCTAAAATCGACATTTAATGGAGGGATGTTAGGCTTCAGGGCTTTGCTCCTTAATGAATCCATTATTATCAAGTTGTGAGATGTGGAGCATCCGGTTCTAAAGCCACTCTGGAAACGGTCAAGGATCCCAGCTCGGTCTGCCCATGCTTGAAATTCTTTTAGTAGTAGGGAGGCAAACATTTTCCCAGTACAGTCAAGCATGGACTTTAGGCGATAACTACCCGAGTCTGTTTTGTTCCCCTTTTTATAAACGGGAATTAATATTGCGGTTTGCCATGTTGCTGGGATTCTACCGTCCATTAGTACATTTTCAATTAAGATCTTCATCAAACTTGCCCAGAATTTGGGATTACCCTTCATGATCATATTAGATAGTCCATTAGGCCCCGGGGCCCTAGAGGATTTCAGTTTACTGATGATGATTAAGAGTTCCTTACTGGAGACCACAAACGGCCGGATGAACTGAGATTCTCTAATACTTTCCCCTTTAGGCACGATCTCTGGCCCATTACGATCTTCCAGAAACTTAGTCCACTCGGCTACCCCAATTGGATTAATAAGGGTTTTTTTCAGATCTCCCCGAGCTTCCCCCAGAAGTATTTTTAGTACATATAGTTTGGACCGTATTCTGCCATTGTTCCAATTTTCTCTTCCACTTCCATGTTTTAGTCCATTGTCGGTATTTATTTTTAAGGGCCCTGATGTTATTATGGATTAGGATCATAGAGCAGCCTTTCTCTTTTATTTCACAAATTCCCCTTCTGAGTTTGCCCTTGGCGTCTCCAACTTCCTTATGGTATATGTTGTCCACCATTCGGTCCCTAACTACTATGGGGGCAGCATTTTTGCCCACAAATGTAGTAATCCAACCTTCGATTTCTTCAAAGGTCATTAGATTAAACATCTGCGCGTTTTTTCTCATCCCACCCATTAATTGCATTCAGTGTCTTATTGATGTTCCTATTAGACCATTGCACCTGGTTAGCTGCCCGATTCGCCAATAGCTCACCTGTTTTTATAATTGCGGGAGTTTGATTGATTATGCCTAAATTCATAATCAGTGGTTCATGGTCACTATAGGGGTTTTTGGAAATTATAATTTCCCTAACCCTAGATGCGACCCTACCGCTGAGAAAAACGTAGTCAAGTGTGCTCCGAGTGGAGCCATTGCTCCAGGTGCTTTTACCTGGCCTATCCCCCAAGGTCTGGCCATTGACAATTTCAAGCTCCCAACCATCAAAAAAACTAGACCTACAATCACCCTCCATATCGTCAATAGTGTGTTTCATGATACTCTGAGGATAGATTAGTGGATTATTTGCCGTGCCACCTCCACCTTTAATGTGACAATTGAAATCCCCTGCCACAAAAATAGAGTGATTGTTTGTGTCCAGTAGAGATCATGCAAGGTTTCCTGTATTTGCTCTCTGTACTTTGCCCCTTGGGGGGTTATAGATATTCAACAAAAGTAAGTTGTCCAGCTCCTCATCAGTTGGAACCTCAACCTCTACGGTACTCACAAAGTCTCCAGAGGTAGTAATGTTTCCTACTGATCAGTGAGTTGGCAACCCCAATTATTAGGCCACCAAATGGGCGGCCACGCACCCCCTTATTTGCAGGAGAATGGTACAGAGTATACCCATCAATAGCAATAGGTGACATTAACCAGGTCTCCTGAAGTAATATAAAAGTATGATTAGTAATAATCGGTAATGATCCATTGTTGGATAGAAGGTGCTTGAAACCACAAGTGTTCCATGACACTAACGAACAATCTCAGGGTTTCTGTAGCACCATAGGTAGTGAATCTGCCAGCTATTTTAATGTCTCCTGAATGTCACTCATTTGGACCTTCTTCCCTTCAGGGCGCAGTGGTTTATTATAGTTTTTAGATTTAGGTTGATTACTGGTTCGCTTTGGCAGATTAATGTCTTCTTCCTCTTGGTCCACATCCACTTCAACTTGCAGCAGACTATGTTTATAGTTCTGTATCAATTGTGCAGTGGCTAACACTCTGCAGTGTAATGCTGTTACATTTGGATTGCAAGTTCTGAGCGGCTATACAAATATAAGATCTTCCAACAGAATCACACGCAGCTGAGGTATAAGATGAAACTTAGCTATAACTTCACTTCAGATCTTGTTAACCATTTGTCTCTCTTCTTTTGGTTCCGATTTTTTATAACACATATTGTGCTTTTCTGAGCCTTGGATTTCCTCGGTAATTCCCCCCTGTCTGCTTCAGGTGATGCAACTATCTGAACCCGTGGTATATTTCTTGTACGAGGGGTAGAATATTTATCACCCATCGTACCTTCCTGAGTGGAGTTGAATGTTGAATTAGTGTTATTGCTAATCATTTCTGAGATCTCGTCCGGTTTTTCAGATAGGACCCAACTAGTCAAGGTCCAAGGGCCATTTGCCTACCGTTTCTTGGATTTACGGGCTCTTTTCCTTGCTTTTTTTTTTATTTAGTCAGCGGTGGTGCAGCTGTGGTCTGAGAGTTGACTTCTATGTTCTCAGTCCTGGTTGCTGCTCTTTTTGCTTTGCACCTCTGTTTTTTGGAGAGCGGTGTCACTGGATGTGTATCTGGGACCAAGTTAATTGCGTCCTGCACAATAGTCACTTCTTGCGATTTTGCACGTGTTGGTTCTAGTTGATCGCTGGAAATATAGGTGGATCTGGGAGTCCTAATTGTAAAACTGAGTTTACGTGAATTCTTCCACACAATTTCAGTAGTATTTTCGAGGCAAACTGCATGGAAGCCATAGTGGACTGTAGCTCAGCAATTGCCTCTGAACTAGAGCACTGTATCTCATTTGACTTAAGTTCCTCGACAGGCCCTGAGTCTTCAAGATCAATTAAGAGGTTGGGAGTCTCTGATAGTCGCCCAGTCGTTGGCTCTAAAGGGGCCTTGTTCATAGAAGTTGAGGGGTGGACTCCTGAATTAGTCATAAATGAGCTGTTAATGGGAATAGATGGTAATGCTTCAATATGATTAATATTTGAGTGATTTATGGCTTTCAGTACTTGTGCTGCCACCACTATCGGGTTCTTATTACCATTCAATTCCTCCCTTACTGAAGCAGCCATAGTTCTTTGAATGGAAAGGCATAGGTCCTAGAGCAAATTATTATCAATGTCATCATAGTTTGCTGTTTCTAATGGAGTATTACTGTTTTGATTGGAGATTGTAATGTCAATAGGCTGGGCATTTCCTTCAGTCTCAGGAGCAATTTTTTGGAACAAGGCTCCACCTGTCCTTCGGGTTGTTTGCTTCCTCATTCACATTAGCTACTGTATTATCCATTGATTTTTTTACTCTTCCTGAGATTGTAGTTTGATTTGTTGGATTTACCTTTTGGCAGCATGGCCATTTGCGAGATATGACAACTGCTTAATGTATTAGCAGCAGGATCAGGTCGTAAATCAGAGAATTAATATCCTTGTACTTTAACTAGCGATACCATAATGAGGATTACGCGGTGAAGGCAGCTCACTATTGGGATCAAAGAGGACAAGCCTCCGCAGTCTCCCTAGCGATTGCCACAACACACAGGCCGTAGGACTCTATTTGTATCCCAGTTAGTTTATGGACGGCACAGACGCTCGTTCCGATGGCTTTCACTCACTACAATCGCACGCATTAATGCAGCTCTCAACTGTAGCTCTGGCGCGCAACGCTTATTAATGTCCTGTAAATTCCAAGACTAATATCACTTTAGATACTATCCTTACGCCATACAGTCGTGATAGCAAATACAGGGAATGTCAATGCTGGAGCTTCGCTGCGAACAAAAATACCTGTAAAGACGCAGTGCCCTTTGCACTGGTGGCAAAATCCTCGCTGCTCACAATTCCGCCCCGTGTTCTTTTCTCAGTTCCACGGGACCACGGAAACACAAAAACACACTCACGCACTCGCTACGCTACTGGCTCCAGCGGCAGTGCTAATAGTACTCTGTGGTCGGGTAGCTCCTCCTCCACAAACAATTGACAGTGTGAGCAGACTCCGGCAGCGTGTCGAACACGAAAACACACTCTCACGCACTTGCGAGGATATCACAAATGCCACTGCAGCCTTGCTCAAACTGTTGTCCCAGGAACAGATATCTATCCACACCATGGTACTCCAGAACTGTATGGCGCTACACACCCTCTTAGCATCGCAAGGGGGTGTATGTGCAATCGTGAAGAGCGAATGCTGCACTTTCATGCCCAGTTATGCCAGCAACATCTCAGATATCATTACTCGCATCCACAGAACTGTAAACTTCCTCCACAAATGTCCAGAGGCAAGATGATCATTTGGGTACTGGATTTTAGACATCCTGTGACCCCTGAGAGCATTCGTAGTTCAGATATTGATCATAAGCGTGGTTCTGATTCTAAGGCTGTCCTGTCTAATCATGAGCTGTAAATGTCTCTATTATCGAGTTTTCACCCACTGCTCTGAGGTTCCCCAGACCACGACCATGTTTTACTGTCACAGAAGTGAAGAGGTGCAATTTTCTGACATGCCTGAATGTGATATCTGGCCCCCCAAATATGTGTGAGACTGGAGTGAAGGTCTTATGGAAGGGAATTGTGAGGCAAAGACAGTAAATTGAAAATGTTAATGAGCTAACCCAGACTGCATTATAGTTCTACACTGCTAACGCATATTGCAATGACTAACAAGTGGCCATTGCAAGGTGAGCCCCATGTCCCACTGCACATGTCTTAGCCCTAACAGCCCCATTACCTAGTGTGCAGCAGTACTTGCCTCCACAACTCTCTCTGCTGATGGGTTTCCCTTTCGGCATTAGTAGGCATGTTTTAGGCTGCTGCTTCCCCTAGCAAGATGGCTTTAGTACCCAGAGGTTATCACATAGTAAGCAAGCTTGCCTACTCGACCTGTAGTGGTGGCTTACCTTGCATGAATTACTTGCATGAATTACTGGATCATTGTATGTCTTCCTGATTTTATTGTGCAGAACATGAGAATGCAGCCTTCGCCTTATACTCGAATGCTGGGCCACTGTCCTTCATATAACATATTTCTGTAAGAGAACCTGTCATGTCTACGCCTCCCTCTACACTAAAAGGCTTGTGTGCTCTTTTTAATAAAATCCCATGGCTGGAAGATCTCAGGGTTGATGTGTCACGTTTCGTATTGCTGTCAGTGTGTTGCTGTCCTGTGGCTTTGCTGATGCTAATAAAATCGTTCACGAGTGCATCGAATAATCTTTGACTCGGATTCCCGCTGCCCTGTGGCCAAGTCCAACGGTCGCTGAACGCAGCTCCTGGTGATCTCCTTGGGCCCAGGACAGATGATATTGTCAGAGGGGAGAGCAGGCAAGCTCGCCCAGAGATTCGGGGGAGTGGGCAGAGCAGACACGAAAGAAGAGCCGACTGAAAATCGTGAGTTGGTGAACACAGGTAATTGCATCCACAACACTATGTATACATATATGTTTGTATTTCGGATTATACAATATGAATACACATACACTATGAGAGTTTAGATGTTCTACAATCTGAAGCTATGTGCTAAATAATTGTGTATGTGTGTATTTCACATTACACCTCCTTAGGACATATCAAAACTATAGATACTGTGATAAATCTAGCAATATCATCACTGATTCTCTGGAGGGAAGCTTCTCTTATGGGGCCAGGGAAGGCAGAAATCTACCTGACTATGACCATGGGGGTGGCAATCTGCAGGAGGACCACATGGGGGAAGACAAACTCCAGAGAGAAAGACAACCACTGGATAAAAATAATCTTGCAGTCACAATTCCTAATGATACCCATGTGCCTTTGCAACAAACCTGCATGGCTTATTGCGATGTAGTTAAAGAATGCCTAGGTTTTTTCAATCAACCACCTTATTGACCTTCCCCCTCCCCTTTTTAGTATTGAGACGAGGAAGGGGGATAGAGCAATGAAGATGACCAGAAGCGGGAAGCCAACGCTGCCTTCTAGTCTTTGGAAAATGTTAAGCAATGCCAGGAAGTTTAAAGCTGACACAGCCGACCAGATTGAGATAAAGAGGAAGAGGCTGAAACTGTTGGTAACTCATTCTGATGCTGGTCGGAACGCCGAGCCAATAGACTGTGAAAAGCAGTATGGTGGCTGACACGAAAGGCGTGTAAAGGGACCGAAATGACGGAAGCTCACTGCTTGATGGCCTTAAGCAGCTGAAGCCGCACGGAGCAGAAGGTGGCAAAGCAAGGGCTAACCAGCTAACAGGACGCACGCCGAATCAGCAGACTGAAAAGGAAGGAGAAGGGAAGATACGAGAAACACCAAAGCTGCCTGGTAAGCCCAGGGAGAGCTAATGGGTTACCGGAGCGCTTGAAGGAGAATGATGTGTTGCAATAAGAGTGCCAGAGAGTCAAAGTGATAACATTAAAGAAACTGATAGAGATGCAAGCAATATTAAGACAGGTTCGGCAACCCAATATTTCAGAAGAGGAATTATTGTAAATGCGAACTTTGATGAGAAGAGTTGAAACGGATATAAACTTTACTGAGAAAGGGTATGTGACCCAATATTGGAAAATCATATATGTGGATTAAGGAGAGAGTGATTGGAGAATGGAAAAACCCTGGCAGGTTAGTCAACCAGGCAAACAGTGAGTCTGGGACTCACACACATACAGGTGAAACAGATGTGTGACATCCTGGCAGGAGAGTAAACCAGGAGCGGAAGGAGAAGTGAATTTGAATTTGTGAAACAGTATTGTGACATCCTGGCAGGAGAGTAAACCGGGAGCGAAAGGAGAAGTGAACGTGAATTTGTGAAACAATAGTGCGACATCCTGGCAGAAGAGTAAACCGGGAGCGGAAGGAGAAGTGAATGTGAATTTGTGAAACAGTTAGGTGACATCCTGGCAGGAGAGTAAACCAAGAGGGAAAAAGAAGGTAATCCTGAAATTGTAAAACCGTGATAAACAGATATAAAATGGAAGAATCATCCCACTTTTAAGGATCAGTGGGAAAGTCGCAATTGCCCTGGCAGGAGAGTACACCAGGGAGATAAAGAGGTTAATGGAAACACAGAGTGTGAGAAACTGAACATTTAAGAGAACTGTGTATTTAAGATAATCTCAAGGGAAGACTCATCCCCCTTGAACAAACTTGAACTGTGTTAAAGTGACTTTTAAACAACCAGAGAAATCTAGGGGAAGGGAGACCCCTTTCCTGGTGGAACCTTATTCTTTTCTGCACCTTAAAACGTTATAGTTTAGAACTCTAAAAGAAAAGCTATAAGTGCATAGCTTACAGAAAACCAACTTGTAGACATAATATTGAGTTTAGAGTGTAAGGGTCCGTTTAGAGTTTTTGGACACAGGACGAAGGACGCTGTTTTGTTTAACATCCTTACCGAGACGATCATTGGTTTTGTTGAGGCAGGGAAATCCCTTTTAGGATTAGGGATAGATAGGATTTCCCCCAACCCTCTTATTATTTTGATAAATACAAGCCCATAGCAAGCACCTAACATGCCACTGGGTTCAAGTCGTACACTTGACCCCTTACAATACTTTCCCATTTTTTTTACATGTTATTTTGAGTTTGCCTACTGAGATTTCTACATTTTTTAAATTATGAACAAATGTACACGTGTGCCATGAATCTCGAAATTTGAAGCCAACACTTTCAAGAAATCACGCTCAGAAAACGAATTTTCCCTATAGAGCTCTCCAGTCTAAGAAAATGAAAACATTCGTTTTTTAAAACTTTGTACTACTTTTGAACCACTGCATGCATCCCAGCCACATTTGGCATGCTTGATTGGGTCATTAACAATAAGTTGCTTCTCAAATTTGGTGAGGATGCATCCACGGCTCAAACATTAAAGGAATTATATTTTTGCATTTTCCTATGCAATCTGGAAAATAACGTTAACTATACTGCTTTCTTCTAACTTCTGTCCGAGGCCCTATAGACGAACAAAGAGCCCAGCTGTCTCTGGGTCACCAGCTGCATCAGTGCACTAGCGCACTCTGAAATAGAAAAATAAACATAAAGCCACCGTGTACCTTAACACCCTCCACCGTGCATACAGAGTGTAAATAATATCCTAAGCCCATCCTTCTTGATAATAGAGTTGTGCTCTCAATCAGCCTGATGATTGCTAATTAAAAGAGAGCCCAGCCTCCTCCAAGCCTGGATATTAGGGGGTGTTGGTAAGCAACACAAACAATCAAATTCCACCCCAACTGGATGCTGTGTGACTCACCACCATTCAAGGGTAGGGCATCTCATCTAGAAGATACAAGCGAAGAAGTCAGCTGCATACTCAGCCTCTCATGGTCAAAAAGAAGAGACTTAGGGCCTCATTAGAAGTATGTCAGTCCAGAATCAAGGGTGCCGGTAGCAAGGTACCAGCACCCTTCCAGGTGCAGATACACCCGGCATGTCATCGGCCCCGGTAGGCACAGTTGTCACAGAAGCACTCGCACTGTTACTAATGGTGCTGGTGCTTCCGAGTCCCCATTCCCGTGGAGTCTTCTGGGTCTCCACATGAATGGGGACTAAGATTTTCTACTGCCCAATATCCTGGGCCGCCGGGATTTGTAATGTCCCGGTGGCACCGGGATCTCAGGCGGTGGAAACAGTGTTAAAGCCTGGCGACAACCCGCCGGACTTGGAATGATGCCCTTATATATTTGCACTGTTAGTGCAGAGCGTGAACAAGGAAAGCAGCCGCCCCAGTCCTTGGTACCTCAGCTGTGACTTTCTTATCAGAAAGGCAAAAAATGACATCCTCATTAGAAGTCGGGGGTGCAGTAAAATGCAGCGGTAATACCATATACTGACGTATTACCGTACCACCCAACTACGGGTTTGAGAGTAAGGTGGAGGAAAAACCTCGAGAAAGAAGCTGGAGTATTTACTTCACCTTCCTGCCCAAAATTGGCCACTTTGGCCATGTTATTGTCTTCCGAATTACCGCTGGCGGTAATACCACTAAATCACCCATGGAATCCTATAGACTCCAATTAATAGGGACTAACACCACCTACCACCACTTGTAATCCAGTGGTAATACCTACAGACCAAGTGGCAGTAACGGTAATACAGTTTGGTGGTATCTCAGCAAATTTACAGCTGAGATACCACCAAACTCATAATGTTGTCTGTGGATTTCTGACTTTTTAAAAATAGTTTTTATTGGCATTCCAATTCACAGAATACATGTAAATGTGTTCCATAGATCGTTCCTTCTACAATATTCAATAGTTTCAATCTTTGAGGGCAAAGTGGATTCACATAGTCGCTTAGCAAAACATTCAAGACTGGACCCCAGTCCTGTCAAAAAAGGGAATACTCCTTCTGTATGGAATATGTTACCCACTCCAGTGCAGCACAATCCCAAACTTTTCTTATCCACTCTTGTTCTGTTGGAACCTCCTTGCTTTTTCATTTCTGTGCTATGAACACAATGTCTGCCAGAATTAGCACCATGCAAGCTTTTAAAAATGATTTAGACTGTGGGATGTTTTCCGGGTCCCAAAATCCCAGTATACATTACCCAGCCCCCAGATCTATCCCTGTGCCAAAAATGACTTCCATTCTAATGTGAACCTTTTTCAAAAAGCTTTAACATCAGGCTGAGTCCACCAAATATGGTTCCAAACGCCCACTCCCCCTTTGCAGCACCTCCAACAATCCAGTGAAGATTGCGGAAACCTTTTCTGTAGAGTGGTTGGAACATAATGCCATTGTACCATTACTTTATACCACATCTGTCTGATTTGTATATCCCTTGTTAAACTGGGTATGTTCCTCCAAAGGAATTCACATTTGTTCTGTGAAATGCTACCTCGCAGAGTTCTCGCCCACTTAGCCATATATGGCCAGCCATTTTATATTTGGGGTGCTTTCTGAGAATATCGTATATAAAGATGAGTTCAGGCTTCTGGAACCAGAATGGGTGGTTAGACATTTTTCATATGGAGTAAGAGGCCTGGATGCGGCTTCCTTCATCCTCGGACTCACAACCTAATGGCATAATTGATAGCATTGGAGCCTCTCTCTTTCATCTATCCCCCAAACAAGTTGCACACTTCAAAGGTCTTTATTGTTTGGCCCTGGAATAAATCCTGTAACTTCCAAAAACCTTGTATGCCACCACTTCATAAATGCTTCATTTTCCAACCCTGGTGAGAATTGTGGATTGCGAAAGAGAGGTGTGAATGGTGATGTAATGTAATGTAATTGTCATTTGTATAGCGCCTAATCCCATTAGTATGGTCTCAATGCGCTGTAGGTTTAATGCGGAAACTGAAGTACAAAATATGAGACATTTGTCAGGAGTTCAGAATGCGTGTGTGCATTTTGACCAATACGAAGGTGGGTAGGGCAGGCCACGTCCCTGTTAGCTACCCATATCAAGAGGCATGCGGATGGGTGCTGCAAGGTCTTATTGGACAGTAAGCGAGTGCGGGAGACTCTTTATGTGTCCAGCTAGCTAAGCCCACATTTTTGCTGTGGGAGATAGCTGCATTCTAATGGCACAGTTGTTGTGCAATGTGTCTTAAGCCTGGTGTGTGACAGCAAATGCGTGCAGGTAGGTGGCCTTGCCTTTGGCTGTCTTCCATAAACATGGAGTGCGATACGTACCCATGGAATTCTTGCTGGTTTCTTGGTTTTCGTGGAGGCAGAGCGGATTCTGTCTTGTGGCCTCCTGGAGTTCTTCTCCCTGTGCCATGCCGTTTTTAAGTGGGTCCATTACTGATCAGGGCCTACCTGGCACGATGTTCACTTACCCAGAGAGATTACACGTGTACGTCATGATGCAGGTGGTAAAAGCCAGGTCCTGAGGGCTCTCTCGTAAGACAAGATGATCTTTTATGCTTTGGATGTTAAGGGGACGTGCGTTCCAGAAAGAAGGGGCTTGGATGGATGGATGGAGAAGGAGGAACCCCCTATTTGTGTCAATTTGAAGGGCGGGATTACGAGGAGTGCAGTGGCTGAACAAAGGTTTCTGTTTGGTTGGTAATGGGTACGTTTCTGTTGTTAATGAGCTAACCCAGACTGCATTATAGTTCTACACTGCTAACGCATATTGCAATGACTAACAAGTGGCCATTGCAAGGTGAGCCCCATGTCCCACTGCACATGTCTTAGCCCTAACAGCCCCATTACCTAGTGTGCAGCAGTACTTGCCTCCACAACTCTCTCTGCTGATGGGTTTCCCTTTCGGCATTAGTAGGCATGTTTTAGGCTGCTGCTTCCCCTAGCAAGATGGCTTTAGTACCCAGAGGTTATCACATAGTAAGCAAGCTTGCCTACTCGACCTGTAGTGGTGGCTTACCTTGCATGAATTACTTGCATGAATTACTGGATCATTGTATGTCTTCCTGATTTTATTGTGCAGAACGTGAGAATGCAGCCTTCGCCTTATACTCGAATGCTGGGCCACTGTCCTTCATATAACATATTTCTGTAAGAGAACCTGTCATGTCTACGCCTCCCTCTACACTAAAAGGCTTGTGTGCTCTTTTTAATAAAATCCCATGGCTGGAAGATCTCAGGGTTGATGTGTCACGTTTCGTATTGCTGTCGGTGTGTTGCTGTCCTGTGGCTTTGCTGATGCTAATAAAATCGTTCACGAGTGCATCGAATAATCTTTTACTCGGATTCCCGCTGCCCTGTGGCCAAGTCCAACGGTCGCTGAACGCAGCTCCTGGTGATCTCCTTGGGCCCAGGACAGATGATATTGTCAGAGGGGAGAGCAGGCAAGCTCGCCCAGAGATTCGGGGGAGTGGGCAGAGCAGACACGAAAGAAGAGCCGACTGAAAATCGTGAGTTGGTGAACACAGGTAATTGCATCCACAACACTATGTATACATATATGTTTGTATTTCGGATTATACAATATGAATACACATACACTATGAGAGTTTAGATGTTCTACAATCTGAAGCTATGTGCTAAATAATTGTGTATGTGTGTATTTCACATTACACCTCCTTAGGACATATCAAAACTATAGATACTGTGATAAATCTAGCAATATCATCACTGATTCTCTGGAGGGAAGCTTCTCTTATGGGGCCAGGGAAGGCAGAAATCTACCTGACTATGACCATGGGGGTGGCAATCTGCAGGAGGACCACATGGGGGAAGACAAACTCCAGAGAGAAAGACAACCACTGGATAAAAATAATCTTGCAGTCACAATTCCTAATGATACCCATGTGCCTTTGCAACAAACCTGCATGGCTTATTGCGATGTAGTTAAAGAATGCCTAGGTTTTTTCAATCAACCACCTTATTGACCTTCCCCCTCCCCTTTTTAGTATTGAGACGAGGAAGGGGGATAGAGCAATGAAGATGACCAGAAGCGGGAAGCCAACGCTGCCTTCTAGTCTTTGGAAAATGTTAAGCAATGCCAGGAAGTTTAAAGCTGACACAGCCGACCAGATTGAGATAAAGAGGAAGAGGCTGAAACTGTTGGTAACTCATTCTGATGCTGGTCGGAACGCCGAGCCAATAGACTGTGAAAAGCAGTATGGTGGCTGACACAAAAGGCGTGTAAAGGGACCGAACTGACGGAAGCTCACTGCTTGATGGCCTTAAGCAGCTGAAGCCGCACGGAGCAGAAGAAGGCAAAGCAAGGGCTAACCAGCTAACAGGACGCACGCCGAATCAGCAGACTGAAAAGGAAGGAGAAGGGAAGATACGAGAAACACCAAAGCTGCCTGGTAAGCCCAGGGAGAGCTAATGGGTTACCGGAGCGCTTGAAGGAGAATGATGTGTTGCAATAACAGTGCCAGAGAGTCAAAGTGATAACATTAAAGAAACTGATAGAGATGCAAGCAATATTAAGACAGGTTCGGCAACCCAATATTTCAGAAGAGGAATTATTCTAAATGCGAACTTTGATGAGAAGAGTTGAAACGGATATAAACTTTACTGAGAAAGGGTATGTGTCCCAATATTGGAAAATCATATATGTGGATTAAGGAGAGAGTGATTGGAGAACGGAAAAACCCTGGCAGGTTAGTCAACCAGGCAAACAGTGAGTCTGGGACTCACACACATACAGGTGAAACAGATGTGTGACATCCTGGCAGGAGAGTAAACCAGGAGCGGAAGGAGAAGTGAATTTGAATTTGTGAAACAGTATTGTGACATCCTGGCAGGAGAGTAAACCGGGAGCGAAAGGAGAAGTGAACGTGAATTTGTGAAACAATAGTGCGACATCCTGGCAGAAGAGTAAACCGGGAGCGGAAGGAGAAGTGAATGTGAATTTGTGAAACAGTAAGGTGACATCCTGGCAGGAGAGTAAACCAAGAGTGAAAAAGAAGGTAATCCTGAAATTGTAAAACCGTGATAAACAGTTATAAAATGGAAGAATCATCCCACTTTTAAGGATCAGTGGGAAAGTCGCAATTGCCCTGGCAGGAGAGTACACCAGGGAGATAAAGAGGTTAATGGAAACACAGAGTGTGAGAAACTGAACATTTAAGAGAACTGTGTATTTAAGATAATCTCAAGGGAAGACTCATCCCCCTTGAACAAACTTGAACTGTGTTAAAGTGACTTTTAAACAACCAGAGAAATCTAGGGGAAGGGAGACCCCTTTCCTGGTGGAACCTTATTCTTTTCTGCACCTTAAAACGTTATAGTTTAGAACTCTAAAAGAAAAGTGCATAGCTTACAGAAAACCCACTTGTAGACATAATATTGAGTTTAGAGTGTAAGGGTCCGTTTAGAGTTTTTGGACACAGGACGAAGGACGCTGTTTTGTTTAACATCCTTACCGAGACGATCATTGGTTTTGTTGAGGCAGGGAAATCCCTTTTAGGATTAGGGATAGATAGGATTTCCCCCAACCCTCTTATTATTTTGATAAATACAAGTCCATAGCAAGCACCTAACATGCCACTGGGTTCAAGTCGTACACTTGACCCCTTACAATACTTTCCCATTTTTTTTACATGTTATTTTGAGTTTGCCTACTGAGATTTCTACATTTTTTAAATTATGAACAAATGTACACGTGTGCCATGAATCTCGAAATTTGAAGCCAACACTTTCAAGATATCACGCTCAGAAAACGAATTTTCCCTATAGAGCTCTCCAGTCTAAGAAAATGAAAACATTCGTTTTTTAAAACTTTGTACTACTTTTGAACCACTGCATGCATCCCAGCCACATTTGGCATGCTTGATTGGGTCATTAACAATAAGTTGCTTCTCAAATTTGGTGAGGATGCATCCACGGCTCAAACATTAAAGGAATTATATTTTTGCATTTTCCTATGCAATCTGGAAAATAACGTTAACTATACTGCTTTCTTCTAACTTCTGTCCGAGGCCCTATAGACGAACAAAGAGCCTAGCTGTCTCTGGGTCACCAGCTGCATCAGTGCACTAGCGCACTCTGAAATAGAAAAATAAACAAAAAGCCACCGTGTACCTTAACACCCTCCACCGTGCATACAGAGTGTAAATAATATCCTAAGCCCATCCTTCTTGATAATAGAGTTGTGCTCTCAATCAGCCTGATGATTGCTAATTAAAAGAGAGCCCAGCCTCCTCCAAGCCTGGATATTAGGGGGTGTTGGTAAGCAACACAAACAATCAAATTCCACCCCAACTGGATGCTGTGTGACTCACCACCATTCAAGGGTAGGGCATCTCATCTAGAAGATACAAGCGAAGAAGTCAGCTGCATACTCAGCCTCTCATGGTAAAAAAGAAGAGACTTAGGGCCTCATTAGAAGTATGTCAGTCCAGAATCAAGGGTGCCGGTAGCAAGGTACCAGCACCCTTCCAGGTGCAGATACACCCGGCATGTCATCGGCCCCGGTAGGCACAGTTGTCACAGAAGCACTCGCACTGTTACTAATGGTGCTGGTGCTTCCGAGTCCCCATTCCCGTGGAGTCTTCTGGGTCTCCACATGAATGGAGACTAAGATTTTCTACTGCCCAATATCCTGGGCCGCCGGGATTTGTAATGTCCCGGTGGCACCGGGATCTCAGGCGGTGGAAACAGTGTTAAAGCCTGGCGACAACCCGCCGGACTTGGAATGATGCCCTTATATATTTGCACTGTTAGTGCAGAGCGTGAACAAGGAAAGCAGCCGCCCCAGTCCTTGGTACCTCAGCTGTGACTTTCTTATCAGAAAGGCAAAAAATGACATCCTCATTAGAAGTCGGGGGTGCAGTAAAATGCAGCGGTAATACCATATACTGACGTATTACCGTACCACCCAACTACGGGTTTGAGAGTAAGGTGGAGGAAAAACCTCGAGAAAGAAGCTGGAGTATTTACTTCACCTTCCTGCCCAAAATTGGCCACTTTGGCCATGTTATTGTCTTCCGAATTACCGCTGGCGGTAATACCACTAAATAACCCATGGAATCCTATAGACTCCAATTAATAGGGACTAACACCACCTACCACCACTTGTAATCCAGTGGTAATACCTACAGACCAAGTGGCAGTAACGGTAATACAGTTTGGTGGTATCTCAGCAAATTTACAGCTGAGATACCACCAAACTCATAATGTTGTCTGTGGATTTCTGACTTTTTAAAAATAGTTTTTATTGGCATTCCAATTCACAGAATACATGTAAATGTGTTCCATAGATCGTTCCTTCTACAATATTCAATAGTTTCAATCTTTGAGGGCAAAGTGGATTCACATAGTCGCTTAGCAAAACATTCAAGACTGGACCCCAGTCCTGTCAAAAAAGGGAATACTCCTTCTGTATGGAATATGTTACCCACTCCAGTGCAGCACAATCCCAAACTTTTCTTATCCACTCTTGTTCTGTTGGAACCTCCTTGCTTTTTCATTTCTGTGCTATGAACACAATGTCTGCCAGAATTAGCACCATGCAAGCTTTTAAAAATGATTTAGACTGTGGGATGTTTTCCGGGTCCCAAAATCCCAGTATACATTACCCAGCCCCCAGATCTATCCCTGTGCCAAAAATGACTTCCATTCTAATGTGAACCTTTTTCAAAAAGCTTTAACATCAGTTTGAGTCCACCAAATATGGTTCCAAACGCCCACTCCCCCTTTGCAGCACCTCCAACAATCCAGTGAAGATTGCGGAAACCTTTTCTGTAGAGTGGTTGGAACATAATGCCATTGTACCATTACTTTATACCACATCTGTCTGATTTGTATATCCCTTGTTAAACTGGGTATGTTCCTCCAAAGGAATTCACATTTGTTCTGTGAAATGCTACCTCGCAGAGTTCTCGCCCACTTAGCCATATATGGCCAGCCATTTTATATTTGGGGTGCTTTCTGAGAATATCGTATATAAAGATGAGTTCAGGCTTCTGGAACCAGAATGGGTGGTTAGACATTTTTCATATGGAGTAAGAGGCCTGGATGCGGCTTCCTTCATCCTCGGACTCACAACCTAATGGCATAATTGATAGCATTGGAGCCTCTCTCTTTCATCTATCCCCCAACCAAGTTGCACACTTCAAAGGTCTTTATTGTTTGGCCCTGGAATAAATCCTGTAACTTCCAAAAACCTTGTATGCCACCACTTCATAAATGCTTCATTTTCCAACCCTGGTGAGAATTGTGGATTGCGAAAGAGAGGTGTGAATGGTGATGTAATGTAATGTAATAGTCATTTGTATAGCGCCTAATCCCATTAGTATGGTCTCAATGCGCTGTAGGTTTAATGCGGAAACTGAAGTACAAAATATGAGACATTTGTCAGGAGTTCAGAATGCGTGTGTGCATTTTGACCAATACGAAGGTGGGTAGGGCAGGCCACGTCCCTGTTAGCTACCCATATCAAGAGGCATGCGGATGGGTGCTGCAAGGTCTTATTGGACAGTAAGCGAGTGCGGGAGACTCTTTATGTGTCCAGCTAGCTAAGCCCACATTTTTGCTGTGGGAGATAGCTGCATTCTAATGGCACAGTTGTTGTGCAATGTGTCTTAAGCCTGGTGTGTGACAGCAAATGCGTGCAGGTAGGTGGCCTTGCCTTTGGCTGTCTTCCATAAACATGGAGTGCGATACGTACCCATGGAATTCTTGCTGGTTTCTTGGTTTTCGTGGAGGCAGAGCGGATTCTGTCTTGTGGCCTCCTGGAGTTCTTCTCCCTGTGCCATGCCGTTTTTAAGTGGGTCCATTACTGATCAGGGCCTACCTGGCACGATGTTCACTTACCCAGAGAGATTACACGTGTACGTCATGATGCAGGTGGTAAAAGCCAGGTCCTGAGGGCTCTCTCGTAAGACAAGATGATCTTTTATGCTTTGGATGTTAAGGGGACGTGCGTTCCAGAAAGAAGGGGGTTGGATGGATGGATGGAGAAGGAGGAACCCCCTATTTGTGTCAATTTGAAGGGCGGGATTACGAGGAGTGCAGTGGCTGAACAAAGGTTTCTGTTTGGTTGGTAATGGGTACGTTTCTGTTGAAGGTATTCCGGCCAGTCTTGTGAAGGGCACAGTGGGTGATGTGCATGTCTTCGCCCAACTGGTAGCCAGTGGAGGACACAGAGGACAGGAGTGATGTGGTCTCTTGATCCTAGTGCCACGAGGAGCCTGGCTGCAGTGTTTTGGACCCATTGTAGCCGTAATTATGTATTGTATTTAGTAATATAGCGCTTAAAGCCAGTGGGCTCTGAGTTGATAAGCAAGGGTGCCTAGGTAAAGGGAGTTAGCATAGTCGAGTTGGGAGAGGACAATGCTAGGATTGCTCTTACTCTGTGAGGGTAGGACAGGTAGGGAAAGATGTGTCTGAGAATGCAGAGGTGAAGATAGCAAGATTTAGACACAGTGTGTCTAAATGTGGTGCAATAGGGTCAGATCTATGTCCATGGTGCATCCCAGATTCTTTACCGAGGTGGACGTGGCGAGGGGAGGATGGCCACGGGGTGCGTTGGGGGTAGAGGGCTGTCTTCCCACAGATCATGATTTCTGTTTTTTTCCCCAGAGTGAGGAGGAGATGGTTTGTTGTCATCCAGCAGTCGACGTCTGAGCAGCAGGTCGCGTGGTCGGGTTGGAGGCTGGAGACGGACTTGGGAATCTTCAAGATGGTCCGAGTGTCATCAGCGCAGTGGTAGCAGGTTAGGTTATGTGAGCAGATATGGGTGGGGAGGGGGCTCAGGTAGAGGTTGAAGGGAAGGGGGAAACTGAGGCACCCTGGGAGACCTTGTTCGTGACAGGGTGGGGGGGCGATGAGAAAGGAGGGTGATTTGCGATCTGTTGGCGATAGAAAGGATGTGATCCACTTAAGTGTCGTGTTCCTTATGCCGAGCCTGTGGAGTCCGTCAGTGAGTGTGCTGTGCTTGATGGTGTCAAAGGCTGCAAAGAGCTCGAGAAGGATAGAATCGGTGCACCCTTCTGAGCCTCCGGTGCATTTGCGGTCATTCCAGATGGAGACTAGTGTAACGCATTCTTCCTATCCTCTTTGCCTAAGGAGTCCCAAGAAATACCCCACTTGGAGTGTAATGCGTTATCTTCTATCTCCTTGAGAATACGAATAGAGGTAATCACTCTCTTAAAATAAATCCCATACCTGTTTCCTTACTATGTATATCTACACTTACAATACAGTCCCTCCCCTTTTATTTACCACTTTCGATGTTCCACTTACATCCATTGCTCAGTTCGAGCCCTTCAGTATCGACTCTTCCCCAATCGACCAGTTCGCCCTTCAGTGCAGAGTGCCCGTGGGGAATGGACAGGAATTTCTTCAGAGAGGGACCTGCCGACCGCCTTATTTTACACATGTTTTCTCTCCTCTCCACAGGAAACTCTGTGATTGAAGTATATAGCACGTGAAACAAGGGTATGGTAAGTATATGTATTTATTATATATATTGGGAGATATCTAGTTAAGTACTATCAGGCTCCACCGGCTGACGAGCATTGCTGTTGGCATTTGAATGTCCGCTCGCTCACAGCACTCGTATGTCATGTACATTATGACGTGCTTCAGTGGATGGCTTCTCGTGCTTGCTTCGCCACGAACCCTGTAGTCTTGAGATGGATTAGTAATACTACACATCTCCCCTTCTTAAATATTCGATGACACAACTAGTCTGACTCTTTACAAAGTGTCCTGAGCTTAGTGTTCCCACACGAAGTCTTTCAATCTGCAGGGATCATGAATGACTCTTCCTCTTCTTGATGTGCGCGAGATATCTGTTTTAGGTTTTGGCAAGGAAATCATTGATGGGCTTTCTCTCGTATTACATTTCTCTGACATTCCTCAACATCATTAGTACCATTAACATTCGTTCTCCTTCTTGACTTCCCTCGACCATCATGCATTGGTGCATTCCCTACAGGAGTATCCCACACACACACACACTCTCTCCATATTCCAGACTCTTCCATCTTCAACCCTCACCGCATGTTTAAACACTTCAATGACCCCAACTGGCTTGGACCATTTACATGGACCATTTCTCTAACCAGGCGGAAGTTTGATTCTCACTCGTCCTCCAACCATCAATGGTGGTCCCCTTTTTTTCTTAGTACTTACAGACACATCATAAGTTTTTTTATTTCTCAACTGCATAGTTCTGATGTTCTGACATGCATCTCCGAAATCCTTCCTTATCACGGTCATCCTTTTCAACCAGGATGGTGTTAACTTAGTGTTAGCTTTCCTACCTCTACTCATTTCAAATGGTGACAGGCCAGTCGTACAGTGTGTTGTGAAACGGTGTGCGTTAATCTTTTGTCTAACAGCTTCTTCCCATTTCATACCGTTTGCCCAAGCCCATCTCACAGCATCTTTAAGCACTCTGTTAAAACGTTCCACCACTCCGTTGGTCTGCGGGTGATATATGGCGCTTTTCTTGTGTACAATGGAATTTTCCACCCAAAATGTTTGCATTTATTTTGAACGGAATTGAACTCCATTGTCTGTTAGTATGCTTTTGGGTAAACCTTCCCTTCCACATACTTCTTTTAAGAAATCAACTACCATTTTTGCAGTCATACATGGTTTAATCATGACTTCGACCCATCTAGTCAAAAGATCAATAATTACTACACAATACTGTTGTTTACCCTCACTGTAAATTGGACCTATTATATCCATACCCAGGTCTTCCCACATGTTACCTGGGAGTTCAGTAATTACCATGGGGTATTTCTCATTCACACATCCTCTATCACTCTCTTTGCAAAGGATACAGTCACGTATGATTCTCTCAGCCTGTAGATCATATCCTGGCCACCAGAATTCATCTCGTATTCTTCTCTTCGTCTTTACAATTCCCTGGTGGCCCTCATGACCTAACTCAATTATCTTTTGGCGTAGGTTTACAGGTGGAATAATTCTGTCACTCCTCATAATTCTGTTATTCTCCACCTTCAGTTCATTCGCAACTTTCCAATATTCCAACAGCCCATTTTCTTCATATTTGGCCTTGGTCAATGAACTACCACTTAGAATGATGTGTTTCAACTTATTGAATGTGTCGTCCAACTCCTCTGCTTCATTCCATTCCTTTTCCGATATAGACAGCCCTTCAATATTTAACACAACCTCGGATTCCATATCTTCAACATCATCTACCTCCGAGACATTAGTGAGCCTTGAGAGACAGTCAGCAGCACGATTCTTCGTGCCTGGCACATATTTTACTATACAGTTATACTCTTGCAGAAGTATGACCCATCTTTTCATACGATTTGAGACATTGTCCAAACCCTTATTCATTATGACATGGACTAATGGTTTGTGATCTGTGCGAAACTCCACCTCTGTACCCCAAATGAAATTCCGAAACTTCTCTGCCGCCCATTTAATGGCCAACATTTCCTTTTCAATGGCTGCATATGTTTTTTCAGCTCCTTTCAACAATCTGGATGCAAAGGCTATCAATCTCTCTTTACCATCACTTTCTTGTGTGATGACTGCACCAAGGCCTACATTACTGGCATCTGTCGTGATAACGTTTTTTTTTCCACTCTTGAAATTCCTCAATGATGGCGCTTTGTTTAGATCATGTTTTATCCATATAAATTCCTCTTCACATTCTTTATCCCATGCAAATGCTTTCTTCTTCAATAACTCACGTAGAGGAACAGTGTGCATAGCAAAATTATGCATGAATTGTGAATAGTACTCGGCCATGCCAATGAATGTACGTACTTCCTCTTTAGATTTGGGCCTTGGCATATTTTCTATTGCTTCTAACAGTTGTTTCTTGGGTCTTACTCCTTCAGCTGATATTGTATGCCCTAAATATTCAATTACACCACAATTTATCTTGCATTTTTCCTTACTCAGAGTCATGCCAGCTTCGCACAGTTTCTTGAATACATGTTGTAGTTTCTCGTCATGTGTATCCTGGTCAATAGCATGCATCAAAATATCACCGTGGAAACATATAACACCATGGTCTCCTTCAAATAGTTTATGCATGATCTTCTGGAAGACAGAAGCAGCTGATATAAGCCCAAACGGTAGTCTCTTATACTGATATAGACCGTCTGGCGTAATAAACGCTGTCATGCACCTGGATTCTTTGTGTAACTTCACCTGATGGTATGCTGAAGTTAAATCAAGGGTGGAGAAATGCTTCGATGGACCAATTGTGGAAATTATTTCTTGAATATTTGGAAGTGGGTGTCTGTCAGGAATTACACATTTATTCAGCTCACGCATGTCAACACATATTCACAACTTTCCAGATTTCTTCCTTAAAACAACCAACGGGGACACCCATTCGCTGGCATCAATGCTTTCTATGACCCCTTGCTCGACAAAATTTTTTATTTATTTCTTGACTTCTTCTCTCATAGAAAGAGGAACATTCCGCATTTTCTGCGCCACCGGATTACATCCTGGTTTCATCCTGATTTTATGTGAATACCCACGTAAACACCCAATCTCATTCTTGAAAACCTTCTTCATCACTTCCTCCATTTTCTCATATGTCACATGTTTTCTTGTTTCATCATTTTCAACATTCATCACTGACTCATCAGCATTGGCGTCCAATTTCACTTTGAGTTTGCTCTGATGAGTCCAGCTTAATAAAGGAATTCTCCCAGTTTTTGTAATGTAAATATTCCCATTCGCTTTTCTGTTTTTAAATTTGAGTGTACCCCAAAACCATCCGATGATATCTATTTTAATACCACCATAGGCTCTGGGTCGAATGTCAGGTTCGTGCAAATATTCATGTTTCCTTTTGTCCCACATCTCTTGTGGTATTAGTGTGTATTTGGCACCAGAATCAACCATCATGTGCATATTCACCCCATCTATACACACCATGGCTTTGGGGCTTTCCATTTCTTCCTCCTGTTCTTCATCAGATATAGCAAACACACATTCATCATCATCAACATTACTGTCATTATCACTGCCGATCCAATTCATGGAGGTATTTGATGCTTTGCAACATCTGGCATAGTGGCCCTTGCCCTTGCATTTGCCACATATAATTGTCAAAGCTGGGCATTCAGGATTATCAGCCCAATGGTCAGTACTGTCACATCTAAAACATTTTCCCTCATTTCTTCTTCTTTGGTTGCCTCCTTGTCTGCGTGGACTTCTTCTCTTCTCATTTACCCTGGGTCCACCTCTGCCCCTTCTATTTTCATTCCACGATGATCTACGAAATCTTCCTGGTTTGTCTCTGCTGCCAGTTACGTCCATCACTTGGGCTATTGATTCATTGCTTTTATTTGCGTTCATAGTGCTATTACTCTTTCCTGTTTAATCTCCACAGACTGCATCCTGTTCTCTAGTTCCTGAACACATTTTTCCGTATGTTCAACTTCTTTGGCTATCCTCAGAACTGTGTCAAGAGGTGGATCATCTTCAGCCCATAACTTTTCCCTCACTTTGCTGCTTCTGCACTCTAACATGAATTGGTCTCGTAGTCTCTCGTCCAATTGTGCATTGAATTTACATGTTCTGGCTAATTTTCTTAAATTAGTTATGTATTGTTCCACACTTTCACCCTCCTCTTGAATTTTCTTTCCAAATTTGTATCGTTCTAGGATAGTGCTTAATTTCTTTTCATAATGTTTGCCCATTTTTTTCACTGAACATTCATAGTCATTTAAATCTGCACTCTCTTCGGGCGACAGTTCTGGCAGATCTTCAAATTTTTCTTGCCCAGCCGGTCCTAAGCAGTGTAGCAGAAGAGATTTCTTTTGTCTATACTACAATTTTGGCCACACACTACTCCTGCATAGTGTTCAAAGGCTTTGATCCATCTCTTCCACGGTATTGAGGGTTCCCCCACATCCGTCAAAAAAAACACGGGAGGTGGAAAACCACTGATGCCATTGTGAACGGTCTGTTCACATTCACCTTTCAACATCGGCATTCCCCATTGAAACGCATTGTACGTCGTGTTAATTATACTTTCCGACTTGCCACTCTATTACGTGTAATGTGCTAAACAGTAATCTTTTGCCCATCTATAACATGGTGTACGGTATCAAATTTCCGTATGCAAGACTGTGGGCTGGCTGAGTTGGGCGGAGTCTTGGTCCTGAATTTTTTTCACACTGACAAGACGGCGGAAGCACTTACTTGATTGACGTAGGCTCGGCGGGCGGTAGAGTTATACAGTGGCCGCCGCTACGTTCACGGGAACGGAGCGGCCATAACCATCGCTGGGCCACTGCCACGCTCGGGGAACGGAGCGGAGCGGCCCGGTTCCTCAGGAAATGTCCTCCGGAGAGCAGGGAACTGGACGCGCAGGTGGAAGGAGGTGGTGGAGCCCGAAACCTCGTCGCCACGTGAAGTATATAGCACGTGAAACAAGGGTATGGTAAGTATATGTATTTATTATATATATTGTAAGATATCTAGTTAAGTACTATCAGGCTCCACCGGCTGACGAGCATTGCTGTTGGCATTTGAATGTTGAATGTCCGCTCGCTCACAGCACTCGTATGTCATGTACATTATGACGTGCTTCAGTGGATGGCTTCTCGTGCTTGCTTCGCCACGAGCCCTGTAGTCTTGAGATGGATTAGTAATACTACAGTGATCTTCTGGCTAATGGTGGAAAATGTTAAAAAAATCAGAGTGTCTGGATCTGGACCATCCGCACTGCTAACAAAATGTGCAAAAGCACCTAGGGCTTACCACGTGCTGAATGGGATGACCAAATAAATGATCTCAGGCCCAAATAACCAGACAGGCTCAAAGAATATTGTAAAATGCTACTTTATCAGTTCAATAACGTAGGGACACCTGGTGAACAACCAGGTTGTAAATCACACACTCTCATTGCATTTCAATTACGCAAAAGACGTTATACCTCGATGTACGTCCGCTATGACGTCATCCTACGTGGCAACCAGTAAAGTTCAGGTGAAGGGATTGGTTAAGGGAACATGTATATCTAATTATAATTCATTATAATTGTTCTTTTGTAACATGCTTAATACCGGGGACCAGTATCTAAACGTGATCCAGCGATTTGAACCTGTGTTGCTATGCGTTGTCTTTCTTCCAAGACAAATGCATTGCCCATGAGGTATCCGCCTTCATGTATGAGTTAGTATCATTATTGGCTGCCCTTTATCTGGTAGGCATGCCTTATACACCCTCTAACTATGTAAAATACATTGCGGTAACCGGGCAGGGACACCGGGGAGTGGAAACCCCTGCTCGTGTTGGTGTGGGGGAGAGAAGAGTAGGAGGACACCGCGCTGCAGTAGAGTCATCGGATGGGAGCATTCCACATCCATACAGGTACGGGACAATTGTGTGTGCCGTTCACAGGCCGGGAGCAAGCCGGGAGCTTGTTGTGCAGTAGTGTGAGAGTGGGCCAAATAACGGACGGAAGAACAAAAGGCTGCGTACCTTCCTTCAGAACGCCGGCCCGACTCACAGTGGAGACCCAGCAACCCGTTGTGCAGGCCATTTGCCTGGGGTGCAGTGGGGGACGAGAAGGGCCAAGTAATGAACAGAAGACACAAGGCACATATCCTTAGGAGGCCGGGCAATACTACAGAAGGATCACCAATACCTGGTGCATAGGCCAAGCAAGGGAAGAGTGGTGATAGAGGCAGCACCTGGCTCTTGCAGTTCTAGGGTGCAGGAGGCATGGGGGTGAGGGCTGTCCAGCACCAAGGCTGGTGGAACAGGCACAGTTGAGTGAGACACAACCCTGCCCACTAACACTGGGCAAGCAACAGGAGGCATAGGCTACCGGCATGCTCCAATATCCACGCTGCCCATGGTGGTGGGCGCAATAAAGCAGAAACATCAACGGGGGGGCAGACAGTGCCCAAGGAGTGGTGATCCACCACTTACACATGCACATCAAGACAGCCTCTGTTGATAATAGAGCATAAGCCGGGTCTGGGTGATGCTGCAGAGCAGGAAGGAGTGGGTGCGGTGAAGCTATCAAGTTAAATCTGCACCAAGATGTCGAAAGCACAGAAGGCTATGTGGGAAGTATTGACCCACACAACAGTATTTCCCCACATCACAAAGCTGAATTTGCGCAGAAACAGCAAAAGATGGCTGCGCTGGCTCCTGTGAGCGCCATGGCCTCAAAACTGCGTTTTGCAGCAACGAAAAGATGGCTGCACCTTCTTGACAAGCATACATTGGGCAGGATGGAACAAGGGGACACACTGAAAGAGTGTGCCAATGTGTTCTGACATATACAAAAGGATGATACTGAAAAGGCAGCACTGCTTTGCTGAAAACCTCAAAATCCCCATTGAAAAGGACACTTTCACCTTTAAAGAAAATGCTGCTTTGAAGCCAATCCCATCTGTTCTTTCTTAAACCACTGTGATCAATAAGGCCCTGCCATGCTCAGGATATCTCATTGTGCTTCAGCAAAACCTGGCATGATTTCTGATTGACAGACGCTGTCAAACCAACTTTGAGAAAAATCAACAAGGAGCTTCACTTTTCCTGCAATGGGAAAATGCGTTCATTTCTTTATAAATGTATCAAAGCTCAGTAGTTCAAAAGAGACTCCAGCTATCTGAGCCATGTCATTTTCAATGCATCTGTACTTCAGACAAAACCCCTGCACTCAGGAAAATAACCATGGCTGCAAGGTAATATTGGGAAGTCAGATGGCAAAATCAAATTTGAAAGGAAATGCTAGCAGTTTTCACCACATGTGTAATAATGGGCTTTGCAAAACTAAAGGAGAAAAATACCCATTTAAAAAGTAAACTGTTGCATGAGAGCCTGCCATTACCTAGCAATGTGAAGGGCTTTGTGGCTGGTGAAAATACATACATGGGCTATCTTATTCCACAGGCTTGTTTTAATTCAGGACCAAATATCAGAAAAGGTTTAAAACTACCTCGGCTGGATTTGTAAGCTGTCAAAAACAGGTTATTCCGGTTGGCAGAGTTAAAGCTTCCCCCTAGGAAGGGAGCCACACCATAAACTCTCAGCAGAGACTAACACCCCACTGATAATTACTAGGTTGGGAAGAATTTAGGCTGGGCTGAACCCACTGAAAATGGAGCTCCCAGGGCCAGGAAGTGTGAAGAGGGGAGGGGGGCCAATAAACCTTCAGTCAAGCTGTAACCCCCACCTTGCTCTGGAGGAAGTGACAGTTGGTGGCTACTGAAGAGAGAAAAAAATGGTCGAGTGACAAAGGATTGCCATTTTCATCCAGAGACCATTTCATAAATAAACTTTAAAGACTTTTATCTCTGCAGCAAGACTTTGTAAAAATACGAAAATGTTATAGTTTGAATATGATTTTATGGGCTTTCATTGAAGACATGGTAGAATTCACTGACAATTTGAGGACAGAAATGGCAAAGTATTGCGGATTACAACAAAAGCATCCATGTTGCAAATGCAAAGTTTTGTACATACATCCCTTATGATCATCCACACCCATGTATAAAGTTATAAAATTTTGAGTAATATAAATCCCATTGAAAAGTGCAAAAAACTGGTAGAAGGGTGAAACAAGGTCTCACAAGCTGGAAGATTAGACTGCTATGTGCTGCATAAAATATGTAACCTGGTTATGTAAGTGTTTAGATGTTTCCATTGTATGAAGGTGCAATTTAGGGCAAAAAAATGTTTTTAAGTAAAGTAATTGTGGGTTGTTTTGGACATTGTAAAACTCACATCATAAATCTGACATGGAGGGCGTGGCCTGCACGCATGCTGTGAAGACAGGCTCCTGCGGAGCTCCGTCCATGATCCTTCCATATGATAAGAATATCGCTGTAATGGGTCGGTAATCCAGGAACGGACCGGACGGAACGGAAGGGGAACCACTTCCCAACACTCGTCCTGATCCCCGGTCCGAACCGGAGAAGCAAAGGCAGAAAACAGGAAGCCCAAAGTCGAGCCCCTGGGGCCCGCAAGATGGCGGTAGCCATTGTGCGCCGAGACTAGAGCTGCAACCAAGTGCGACGTACTGCAGGCGGAGAAGCACGCCTGCACTGAGGCTGCTGGGGCTGACCGATCGCGCTCCGGCTCCGCCTCAACACTGGTGACTGCGTGGAGGAGTCCGGGCCTTTCCCCCCCCGGGTCTACGGAGCGATTGCGGCTGCCGGAGGCGGAGCTGACCGGAGCCGTGGGACTCCAGCTGCATCGGTGTCCCCCGCTAGAAGGACCAAAGCAGAAGCAGAGAAGTTTGCCCCGTGGAACAGGAGTGGGCCGGGAGGAGTTGCAGCCTTTGAAGTGCGTAGGCCTCGAGCGCGGCTGGCGCAGCAGGTGAGGTGGAGGGAGCGGAGCGGGCCACCGCCCTGCCTGATAGACCCTTGAAAGGGGGTTCGCGCTAGACAGCGAGGCCCCCGGAAGCTCGGGGGAATTACCCACGGCTCCTCTATTGAAGCTCCTAGAAAAGCGTTGGGGCGGACAGTAAGCCCCTGGGAACTAATCCTATAGGAGGCCGGGAACACCGACCCCCACCGGCAGCCCACTGACAACACAGGTGGGGGACCCCCACCGGTCCACCCCTTCAAATCTCAAACAAGCTCCTGAGAGAACGCCATCTTGGACCCGAATTTTTGAAACTCCCAGGACTAAACTCACTGGCTGAGAGACTGCAGATTGGCCCGTGGGAAGCTCCTTGCTAGACACAGTGGCAAAGGTGGGGTTGAGACCCTGAAACTAGCGGGCAGCAAGGGCCTACACCTGGCCGGATCGGCAATCCGAACAGCAGCGACAGTACCCCACCCAACTGCCCCGGAAGCGAGAGAGGTGCATTTGTGAAACCACATCTGGGCTGCCAGATACGGAACTGCTAAGGGCTACTTGTTACCTAAAACACATTAGCCAACAAAAGGGGCCGTTAGGCCAACCTGCACACTGCGCAGAAACGAACCCACAGCCTCAAAAACAAGTGATGTCTCCACCCAAGGGCAAGCTGAAATTGGTCACGATGGATTCCTTCACGACATTTAGACCCCAAAGACAGTCACAACAAGATCCAGAACCGGTCGACGAACTCCCCCAACAAGGGGAGGATCTCAAACATACGCAAGTCCTACAAGCAATAGTTGCCCCCCGTACATCACTTGAAGGAAGACTGGAAGAGGTGAAATCGGACATACAGCTCATGCTCAGGACGCCCGCAACCTAACTGAAAGGGTCACGGTGGCAGAGACTACTCTCCAGGAAAACGTAGAGGACAGCCGAGACCTAAAGAGGACGGTCCAGGATCTGGAACAGAAAGTGGCTAGGCTAGAGGCCCGCTCTGAAGAGGCCGAAGGGCGTGCCCGCTGAAATAATATTCGCATACTACGGGTCCCCAAGGACTTGGAGGGCCCAGACCCGACAGACTTCATCGAAACATTGCTGCTACAGGAAATAGGACCGGGTAACCTCTCCCAAGGGTTCTCCGTGGAAAGGGCCCATAGATCCCTTCAGAAACGTCCTCCGCCCGGATCCCATCCACGCCCAATTATAGCCAAGATCTTAAATTTCCGAGATCGAGAAACAATATTGACATACTAGAGAGAATGAGGGGAGATAAAGAGGAAAGATTCGACAATAGTTATATACCTCGACTATACCCCTGCAGTGCAACGAACTCCTTTATCCCAATAAAAGCCCGGCTAAGGAAACTTAACTTAAAATACATGCTGCTCTACCCATCACGCCTCAAGGTTCTCTAAAACGGAAAAGCGATATTCCTAGAGACTCCAGCCGCGGCCAACATGTGGCTTGAACATAATAACCTGGCTGATGATGGAAAAGAACTACCAAAGTCGGATCGGGGCTGAACAGGAACCTGCCAGAAAGTGAAGGAAACGGGTATTCCCCACATAATGACCGACCCCAGCCAAGCACAATACAATGCAATTCTTCCGTAAAGTAAGCTATACCGGACGAGAGCTCAAAGGACCACACGAGCGAAAGTAAGGCAACCCACCCCACTGAAAACTGTGTGAGCAGTCTGCTCACACACAACCTGATCCGGAAGGCCAGGAGTGGCCTGGAAGGCTCGGGACCCCCTGAGCGTTGCAAGTTGGGAGCAACTGCTAGGGACTTTTCAACTTGTTTTGTTTGTTTTCCCCATTCAAGGCAATGGGAGTTACTCAAGTTACAGAATCTCCTACGAGTGAAACAAAAGATGCTGAAGAAGGTGGATGGGAGGGGAGATGGCAGGGATCAGGTGAACCTGCAGAAGATACTGGTAGGTGCCGGACTAATTCAGAGACAATTCGATTGATCCGTCATGGCATCTAACGCTAAAATAAAGATAATGACTTGGAATGTGAGGGGCTTGGGAACCTACTTACGCCGAAACAGAATCAAGTCCTACTTGAACAGAAAAAGAGTGCAAATAGCGCTGCTGCAGGAGACACACTGCACGGCGGACTCCCTGGCTAGACTGGGGGAACATTGGGGAGGACAGGGCGTGGGCACTACCTACTCTGAATATGCAAGAGGTGTGTACACTTGGATCCATCCCCAACTCCCATTCCACTTAATCAGGTCTGAGACAGACCGTGAGGGCAGGTTTGTAATTCTCTGGGGCCGATTGGAACAGGAAGAAATATGCATAGTAAACTCTTACCTCCCCAATACTAACATTCCAGCACACTTTAACTCTATTTATGCTAAAATCGCACCTTACAGACATGCCATTTTTTTCTGGGGGGGAGACTTTAATTGTGTCCACGATGCAAACCTTGACAGGTCCCTGCCCCACCCGAAAGGCCCCTCAGCGGCAACCACAGCTTTGTCCTTATTATCAGATAGATTGAACCTAGCCGACATTTGGAGAGAGCGTCATCCTGACTCCCAGGGGTATTCATACTTCTCCTCCCCTCATGATCTTCACACGAGGATAGACTACATCTTCATAGGCAAAGAACACCTGTCACAAATAGAAGAAGCACAACATTTGGGAAGAACCATTTCTGACCACTCGCCGCTCTTAATAGAATGGAATCAAACTGGCCCCAGACCACCTATCCCTATGTGGAGAATGCCGATAGACGCCCTAAGTGACCCGGCGTTCAGGGAAGAACTGCATGAATTTATAGATAGCTTCATTGAGAGGAACACGGGGAGCGTTAACCACCTGAGCACGATGTGGGACGCTCTTAAAGTAGTGACGAGGGGAGAAATCATCACGAAAGCAGCGGGCATCAGGAAACAATTAAGGGGTGAACTAGATCAGTGGGAACGACAGGTTGAGCAACTCGAAGCTACCCCGGTGAACACTCACCAAAGAGAAGACAACCTTAAGGAACTCAGAGCCAAATGTGCCCTGGCATGGGAAAGACCAGCCAAATTTGACTATGCCACCAAAACAAACAGAACGCACAGAGAAGCCGATAGACCTAGCAGAATGCTGGTCTGGTTATGTAGGAAAGAACACCCCAAACACACAATTACCATGATACAGACTGAAGAAGGTAAGGTAGTACAGTCACAGCAAGATATAAACGAAACCTTCAAGGGCTTTTACGAACACCTTTAGTCTCACAGGGACCAGGTTCCCCGAGAGCAAATCATAGACACCCTGGAGGAAATAGGGCTCCCCAAAATGACCCCTGAACAGGCTGAAGCTCTTGACGCAGATATCACAGCGGAGGATATAACACAGGCAATCAAGTCACTGGCCACCGCTAGGACCCCAGGAGTGACGGACTACCCACTGAGTTCTATAAGGCATATGAGACCTCCCTAACGCCCTTGTTACATGAGGTTTTTCAGGAAGCACATGAGAGAGGGATACTTCCTGACAGCATGAGGGAAACCCTGTTAATTCCAATTATCAAGCCTAATAAGCCTGCCGACAAATGTGACTCATACCGCCCAATAGCCATGCTTAATTACAATGTGAAAATATTGACCACGGAATTATCAGATAGACTGGCCAAAATCATAGGGGATGTAGTGCATGAGGATCAGTGTGGCTTCATACCAGGCCGGAACACGACCATGAACCTACGTAGAGTACAACAGATTATTGCTCAGACGGAGGCTAACACGGAGATATATGCGCTGCTGTCCCTTGATGCCATTAAGGCGTTTGATTCTATATTTTGGGAGTGGCTAGTGGCGGTTCTTGTGGGTTTCGGCTTTGGCCCGGGGGTCCGGGGGTTCATTAGATGGATCAAGATACTTTATACCAAACCTAAGGCCAGAGTAAAAACAGGAAAATACATATCTGAGGCCTGGGACATATGTAGGGGCACTAGGCAGGGATGCCCGCTCTCCCCCATGCTTTATGTACTAGGACTGTGTGGGTGCGATTTCTCGCCGTCACCATAACCAGTACAAGAGGGACCCTATAAAAACTCAAACAGAAAAGAGTTGAGTAAACATTGCTTTATTAACACACAAGCATTCGCGAATGGGCCACAAGTTCAACCGTCTCGCAAAGCAAGTCGTCGAAGTGCCGCCCTTTCCCCTGCACATCGTGGTCCTTTTATACCCATCTGTTTTACATTGTCATACATTGCTGCACATAGATTATGTCCACCACAAGGCGGTTCCTCCCAGTCATGACTTTGCATCAACGGTCAACAGTTCAACATCTGCTATTGTGGTTTCCTGTTATCTGTTATTCGCTCTCTCTCGTGCCCCTCTGTGTCCTTATCTCTGTGCACGAGGCTGTGCTTACTCATTCCCTCCCCACCTGTAATCTGCAGATAGTTTTAGCAGGCTCAGCATGCTTCGACATACAGTGACCAAACACAATTCTTCTGTTAAAAACAAGTTCTTGCCAGGTCAGCAGGTCTTAAATGCCGCTGTATAAAGAGAAGGCCTCTTCTTTTAACAAAGGGTACATTCTTTCAACACATATGGTGATTAGTACAAACTCCAAGTGTGAGCACAACATTACATATGTATGCGTACCTTCAATCCACCCTTTGCTCACACTTGAGCATCAATCTAAACAGTCCTAGCATAAGCAGATGACAGGAAAGCAACATCATCACATACTGTATGTACCATAATCTTCTCCAGGCCTCCCATGTCAAAAAATTCCTGTTGTACATGGCTTTTGTCCATTGGATTTAGGCGCGTTATGCTGGAAGAACACATGGAAACACAGCACGACACACATACCGGGAAGCATTGGATGCAGAGACAAATTCCTACAACTATTGCCGCTAGAACCAGTATGGGCGTAAGGAGCTGCCTACTATCGAGCATACAAAAAATAAGATTTTGTTCCTTGTGGTGCAAAGTGGTGTTTTTCTCTTACCTTCTGTGTTTGGGGAGCATACATTTATCTGCTCAGGGATTAAACCAGCATATACGGGTGCAGACATAATTCAGTATGTGGCTCAATTATAGGTACGTATGCGTATCAGATGCAACCTAGCGATATAGCTGTATCCCCTATTTAAAGCACCAGTGTCCTTATTACTCTAATAGTGGTAGGTCTCACTGAAAACCTTCATCCGATCTGTCCCACGTCTCGTAGTGCCTGTCCCATGAGGGGAACGCCGGAGGCCCTTCAGGCTACAAGCCCGTTGTCTTCAGTAAGGCACAATCCTGCTAAAACCAACAAGAGAGTCCAAATGTTCATCTCCCTAATGATCAAAGTTCAAAACAGTGTCCTTACACGTTGCTTGGCACATACACGTCACGGGATCGGAGACGATGGGCACACCTACTAATGGCATCTGGCAGTACTGTTGCAACCTGGGGTTGGTTGGTTCCCTTTTCTGGAGGAATCAGTAATGGAAGCGTCTTCTTGACGTGATTCACGTGGTACCAGTGCGATTTGCCATCAACTTTTACCGCAGTTTGTGTTGCGAGGAGAACCTGAAACGGGCCCCTCCATCTGGGTTGCAGTCCGCTGGTGCGATCGAAGGCTTTTATAACAACCCAGTCACCGGGCTGCACGTCGTGACCTTCTCCTATCAGAGGAGATGGAGCTACTGTGTTCACCTGTGCATTAATAGAAATCAGTCTATTAGTTAACCCAATACAGTACTGTTGAAATGCAGGCCATGCTTGCTCAGACAATCTCTTAGGTGATATGGGGGTCCCAATACTTGGTGGGCGCCCCATAACAATTTCGAAAGGAGATAAACCATGTGTACGCTTAGGCATAGTACGCATACTCAATAATGCAATAGGCAATGCATCCGGCCATTTCAGTCAAGGGCATCCAGTGTTTCAATATGCATTGTGCTGTGGAGGTGGCACTATTGTCCCGCAGGGGATATGCTTCCACCCATCCTGAGAACCCACATCTCATCACCAAACAGTAGGAATGTTTATTTACAGGCTCCAGCTGTATAAAGTCCATATACACCACCTCAAAAGGGCAGGTGGGTAACTTACTGTGGCCCGCCGGGGCTGGTACACCTTTCCCCACATTGTATAGAACACATATTTCACATTGTTTTGCCCATTGGCGACAATACATTCCCAATCTTTTGTTGTACCACACAGCACTCAAAACTTCTTCCATAGTCCTTGCGTTAACGTGAGTTGGACCATGAGCCACACTCACTATCACAGGTAAGTATGCATCAGGTAGTACCCAAGTATTCGTATTGGTATGTGCCCATAGCCCATCTACCGTCTCCTCGTATTGATCATCCTTGTGCCAAGATAGTCTTTCTTCAATGGTTGCATCTGCTTGGATTTCCTTTACGCGCTCCTTCGTCCCTTCCATAGTCACATCCCTCCCCACTATGAGTTGCCGGGCCTCCCACCGTGTATCCCTTGTGGCAGCTAGTTTAGCCATCTGGTCGGCTACGGAGTTTCCTTGCGTGACATAATCTAGAGTCCTTTTATGCGCTGGGCATTTTACTATGGCCACCATCTTGGGCAACGTAAGGGCTTGTAATAATTCAGCAATCAATTGGGCATGTTTAATAGTATCACCTTGGGAGGTTAAAAACCCACGCTCTCCCCAGAGTTTACCAAAACTGGAAACCACCCCATGAGCGTAGGCTGAATCAGTATAAATTGTCACTTTCATACCGCTGCTTAACACTAATGCTCTCGTTAGCGCAATCAATTCGGCTGCCTGGGCCGATTTTTCACACACTTTCCCACTCTCAATCAACCGCTCCCCTGTGGTTACAGCATACCCTGCTGTTGTCTCCCCATTTGGCAGTTTGAAACAGGAACCATCACAGAATAATATACCCTCATTATCAACCAGCGGGGTGTCTTGCAGGTCTGCTCTACCCTTAGTGTGTTCTTCCATTTGGATCACACAATCATGCCTAATGTCATTAGGTGAGACGGGCAAAGGAAGCAGTGTCGCTGGATTCAAAGTGTTACATCGTTCGATTTTTACATTACTGGCAAACAGAATCATCTCATACTGTAGGCCTCGAGCTACTGAGTCCAGAGCACTGGAGAAATATGCACATGGTCTCCGTTTACCCCCTTGTTCCTGCGTTAAGACTGGCACAGCACAACCTTCCTGTTCATCAACGAAAAGGCAAAATCTCTTGGTATAATCAGGTGTGCCTAAGGCCGGTGCGTGGCATAGAACATCTTTCATAGCTGTCAGGGCTTTTTCCATCTCAAGTGTCCATTCTAATGGTCCGTTTTCTTGTACTTCTTTTAAGGCTTTTAGCATGGGCTGGATCAATACAGAGAATTCAGGAATCCAATGCCTACAATAGGATAAAACACCAATTATCCTTCGGAGACCTTTTGCCGTGTCGGGGCCTTTTATGGACTGTATCAAAGCAATGCGATCAGTAGACAGGGTTCGCCCCTCTTCGGACAGCTCAAAGCCTAAATAATGGACCTTTTGTTTTACATACTGCATTTTGGCTAGGGCTACCTTGTGCTTATTCTCTGCTAAGTGCATTAGCACCAATCTGGTCACATAATGGCATTCCTCTTCGGTGGCTGCACATAATAGCAAATCATCAACATATTGTATCAGAGCAGTGTTAGCGGGTAGGGCTAGGTTATCCATCTGTGTTTTTAGTGCTTGGCTGAATATGGCGGGACTTTCTGTATATCCCTGCGGGGCTCTAGTAAATCGATACTGTCTATCTCGAAGAGTGAAACTAAACAGGTACCTGCTTTCTTCGGCAATAGGAATGCTGAAGAAGGCATTTTTCAAATCAATTACCGTAAACCATTTCGCTGTTTTGGGAATTAAAGTGAGTACACTTGAAATATTAGGGACAACTGGATATCTGGGTTCTACTATTTTGTTTATTTCTCTCAAATCAATAATAAAACGATAGGGTACGGCTTCATCACCTTTCTTGTGTACTGGAAGGATCGGAGAGTTACAAGGGCTATCATTTGTTGGCTCTACCACCCCTAACCGTATCATATCCTGTACTATTTGATATAGTGCCTGCTCTCCCTCGTGTGATATGCGATATTGTTTTATCCTGGGCAACCTGGCACCGGGCTTTAGTTTGATTACTACTGGGGAAACATCCAACACCCCTACATCATTCCCATGAGTGGCCCATAGTTCATTCGGGATGTCTTGGAGTTCCGGGGGCAGGGTTTGCGTTACTCCTATCATACCCACAGGTTTGCTTATAGTCATTCTCACCCCCTGAGGGGAGCAATATATTGTGGCCCCTAGTGTCTTTAATGCATCAATACCTAACAAGTCTTCTGGGCAGTGATTGGTCAATAGCCACCCATTCTCCCATTTTACCCCATGAAGTTCCGCCTCTACTATTTCACTTACAGGAGTCTTTATTGGATTTCCCCCAAATCCAACTGATACCTTGCTTTTATCCGATAATGGGACAGCGGGGACGGCTCTGATATTCACGGAACTGTTTCCAGCTCCCGTGTCTACCAGACATCTCAAGTTTCGGTGGGGGCCGATCCTAATGGAGGCATAAGGCCCCCTCTGATCTATAGGTACTTGTACCACTCCCGCTGTCTCATTTCGGCCTCCTCAGGACATATCACTTGTGTTATCCTGGAAGTCGTCATTATAGTATACCCCTTCCCCACATCCTTCGCCCTGGCATACACCTTGTACTTGTGTTGTTTGTTGTGGCTGATACAATAGATTGGGGGGAGGCGGGGCCGGCCAGGGAACATCCCCTCTTGCTTGTCCGTCAAAGGCATTGGGTTGAGGGGGTTTAAACATTCTATTGTCTTGATTGCCGTACCCACCAGTCCTACTTCCTGGGGCAAATGTTGTCTGTGAAGGGGGCCGTACGCCCCTCTCCCACCACTCTGGAGACACTGGGATTTCCAGTGTCCGGGTCTCTTGCAGAAGGCACATACATCTTGGGGTAGCCCATCCCTCCTCCCATATAGCGCACCTCCTTGCACTGTACCTCTACCTGTCCCTTGGCCCCCTATCATGTTGCTACTATAGCCCTGTGACGGGCCATTATTATTGTAGTTATACCTGCCTTGGGGCCCTTGATGCAACTGTTGCATTAACACTTTGGTTTTTAAATCCTTCTCTTGTCGTGCCTTTTGTTGTCCCTTCACTCTTTCCCCTCTTTCGTAATACCTAGCCATTTCGAGGAGATCCCGGGGGTTTCTAGTCATCCATGTACTTTCTGCCCTCCTAATGTTCTCCTGAATTGGCCCGTGGAGCCCCTCTACAAAGTTTGTGGCAAAGTACCGTTGGCCCGTTTCAGACCCTATCTCTAGCCCACTGTGCGCTTTGAATGCTGCTTCATAACGCAGAAAGTACTGGGCTACTTCCTCACTTGCACCCTGTATCACAGCGGACAGTTTCTCCACATTCACATCAAATGGGGGTAACACCTTTTCTAGAGCCCTCAGGACTGCCATGCCATGCCCCCTTAGGGGTTCAGGATATTCCTCATGCAGTTTTCTATTTTTGCTCGCATCCATTACATCTTTCCATTTTATTGTTTCATTGTCTTTGGCACGAAAGGGGGTCCATATTTCTTCTGGGACAATGGCTAACAATATGTTATCTACATCCTCTACGGTAAATAACCCTGGTCTGAATAACTTTCCTACTTCTTTGTAGAATCCTGCCGGGTCTATACGGGGGTCGGGGATGGACTTGGTGATATGCATTAATTCAATTTGGGATAAAGGGACATACACATAGGTGCGCATCATGTTACCAGTGGCTGCCTCTATGGTGGGTTGGCACTCTCTCATTGGCATTAATAGTAACTTTTCCGTATTTGTTTGTTCACTCACAGGGGCCTGCGCTGGTGGCGAAACAGAGGATTGATGACTAAGAGCTTTCTCTTTTATTTTTTTATAATCTTTTAATAGTTTCTCCACCTTAGCCATCCTCCATTCTTCCGCCCCTGAATCATCCACTCTTATATTAGATAGCAGTTTCTTATCCAATTCCGTCCTAATCCTATTCCACTGGGACACATATCTAGGCTCCTTTTCCTCTTCTATATCATTCACCCTAATAAGAAGATATTTAATTACGTTTACTTGTATAGGCCAGCCAAGGCCCTCCATCAGACTCACCAGGGTGGACATGGACTGCGAGTGTATGGATGCTATCATACGATTAGCTACGTTTTGGCCCGCCTGGTCTGCATCTTTGAGTTTAGCCTCTCTTTCCCTCACCTCTCTTTCCCATGCCCTCTTTTCCTTCTCCCATTCAACACCGCCCCTTATGACTTCCGCTATTATGTCGGACATACATCCCCATAACTGAACACTGGACGCAGTCACTGGTAGTAACGCGACAGCGTCCTGATATGCTGAGGGCAGATCCGCAGTACTCTGTCCTCTCAATTTACAGTTACCCTCATGAAAGGTATATAGTTTAGTGGCCACTGTCCTAAATTCCAAAGGTGTCAAACGCCCCAATTGGTCCCGTAGGCTGTCATTGAGGGGTGTGCCATACAGCCCGGTCATAAGGATTTGCAAGTCTCCATCTCTATCCTTTTCTACAGTAGTCGTTCTCCTATGGTCTATCAACCTATCTGGGTCTCCATACTTCATTGGGAATTCCACCCTTTCACCCTCACTGTCTGCCGGTGGAGCTGTAGCTCCTGGAAACAATAATTCAGTCGTTGTTTGTTCTGCTTCTAGCCCTATCACATCTTCATATCGAGGCACCGGCACGGCAGGATACATACCCCCACTGTTCTTAATCATCATATGTCTATCCAACTGATCTAGCCTCTCACCCTTCTCTTTTATCTCTAGATCATGTAATTTTTGATTTACCGTTCTCTTCTGCTCCTTTGCTTTTTGTTTATTCTGAGCATTGCGCCTGCGCATTGCTTCTACCCTCCATAGTCGTACAGCCTCAAACTGTGCGGGTCTAACCCGTCTTTTTACTAACTCTATTTCTATTTTGGATATGCGGTCTATGTCAAAGGCCCCGGTATCTGGCCACTTATGTTCAATCGAATCTTTTGTATATTCAGACCACTCCCTTAAAAACAATGTCGAGTTCAATTCATGTTTAATCAACATATCAAATGCAGGGGTTCCTTCAAGGGGGGCATAGTGTCTCTTGCCTATACCTCCCTTGTGGGAAGCCGTTTGACCCATCTTGGCGGTATACCGCAATTGCCTAAAACACTCACCTTTCCCAAATATGCACCTATTGGCTAACAATAATAATACATCCTCCTGGCGTATCTAACATATCATATCATCATTTCAACATTACTTCTTCATAGACGGACTTACCACCGTCCTCTTCACAAACCCTGAATCATTATTTCCTTATTCCATCATGCATCCGTCCATACCACTTATCTTAAGGGTCCCGCCAGAGTTTTCCGGACCCGAAGGGCGACAGCCTGCTGTTCCACCGCCGACGGAGCCGGAAAAACAAGGATGACGCGTTGGTTGCAATCAAAGGTGCGGATTCAGTTGTTGGGGCCCCGTGATCAATTCCTTCTCCGGTTCCGCCGCGGCGTTCCTCACCCAGTGACGGACTGTCGCTCCTTCGCATCCCACTTCTGACACCAAAATTGTGGGTGCGATTTCTCGCCGTCACCATAACCAGTACAAGAGGGACCCTATAAAAACTCAAACAGAAAAGAGTTGAGTAAACATTGCTTTATTAACACACAAGCATTCGCGAATGGGCCACAAGTTCAACCGTCTCGCAAAGCAAGTCGTCGAAGTGCCGCCCTTCCCCCTGCACATCGTGGTCCTTTTATACCCATCTGTTTTACATTGTCATACATTGCTGCACATAGATTATGTCCACCACAAGGCGGTTCCTCCCAGTCATGACTTTGCATCAACGGTCAACAGTTCAACATCTGCTATTGTGGTTTCCTGTTATCTGTTATTCGCTCTCTCTCGTGCCCCTCTGTATCCTTATCTCTGTGCACGAGGCTGTGCTTACTCATTCCTTCCCCACCCGTAATCTGCAGATAGTTTTAGCAGGCTCAGCATGCTTCGACATACAGTGACCAAACACAATTCTTCTGTTAAAAACAAGTTCTTGCCAGGTCAGCAGGTCTTAAATGCCGCTGTATAAAGAGAAGGCCTCTTCTTTTAACAAAGGGTACATTCTTTTAACACATATGGTGATTAGTACAAACTCCAAGTGTGAGCACAACATTACATATGTATGCGTACCTTCACTGGAACCCATTGCTATATACTTCTGAAGACAATTTTTTGACGCCGGGATACGGCTGGGGGGAATTGACCATATTATATTATCTCTCTTTACGCAGACGACGTACTACTGTACGTCAGGGACCCACAAAACAATGTGCCCATGATGTTAGACGTCTTAGACAACTTTGCAAAGTTTTCTGGTATACAATTCAGTAGGGCGAAGTCCTGTCTATTCCCCCTGGCAGGCCTCAAGGGGAAAGACATAACAGAACTTCCTGCAGTAGGAATACAGTGGGAGCTGACCTCATTCAAGTATTTAGGGATACACATAATGCATACCCCTACACTAATGCATGAGCACAATACGAAGACTGCGATCCCAGCCCTGAGAAAATCCATGCATTTCTGGGCGAAACTTCCCCTATCCATGATGGGTAGAGCTGCAATAATTAAAATGATTATCCTTCCCAGATTCGTGTACGGGTTCCAGAATATACATGTTTACATCAATGCGCCTTTTTTCCGCCTGCTAGAAAGGATAACCCGGGATTTCTTGTGGGGGTCAGGGAGACGCAAAATAGCACTCTCCACCCTGATGCTACCGTACACCCAGGGGGGAATTCAACTCCCAAACTTTGAAAAGTACTATCTGGCAGCACAGCTTAGTTTTGTCACCAAATGGCTAGCAGATGAAGCCACATCTGAGACCCCCCTGCTGCAGACCCTAGTATCCCCGTTGCATATGAGAGAACTCATCTGGGCCACCTCCCACCTGATGCGAAATGCCCCTTTCATGGCCATCCTGGGACAAAAGATTTGGCGCAGGACAGTAACCCTTACCTGCACTAAGCGCCAGTACTCCCCGGACATACCACTAATCTCAGACCTATGTGGATCCATCGCAGATCTGCATCACCTCAGACACTGGGAAAGGAAAGGGATATACTCATGGGGGGACCTGTTTGTGGATGGGGCTTTTAAAGGTTTTGAAACACTTCAGGAAGTAGATGGAGTCCATATAGGCAAGTTCCTGTGGTATCAGAAGATAAGAACCACAGCACGAACCAAGTGGACGTCATGGCCGGAGGAACCGGAATCAAACCCCCTGATTACATTACTTTATGCCCTGGGTGAAGGATGGAAGCCGGTGTCCCAGATCTACGGCCACCTAAGTGACATCCCCAACCCACGAGTGCCGATTTGAGAGGCAAATGGGAAGCGGACATGGGCCGGGAAATGTCAGATGGAGAATGGGAGAGGACCTTGACATTTCCCAAGTCTGTCTCCAGAAACCACAGATTCAGACAAGTACAACTCAACCTGCTACACCGAACATACTTAACCCCATCCAGGCTGGCAAAAGTCAATAATATGTCGCCCTCCAATTGCACATGGTGTGGACAGAATAATGCGGACTTGATCCACATGTTCTGGAAGTGCATTAAGACACAATCCCTGTGGACCGCCATACAGCAGACAAGTGATAATCTGGGGGTGACTAGATACAAATGGACCCCGGAGGAATGCCTATTGTGCACATACACTAGACCGGCCAAACTCAAGCACCTCACCAGACTAATGGACATTATGTGTATACTGGCAAAGAGGACTATAGCAATGTCTTGGAAGAAAACAGCTGGGCCCCAACAGAAAAGCTGGCACTCTGAGCTGAAACGCTGGGTACGAGCAGAAACAACGGCTTGGGAGGACAGTGTAGCCAGATCCACAGATGACTCTAGTATGACCCTGGAGGCCTGGAAAGAACTCACAGACTCCCTGTTTTACCCCTCAGATGACAAGCCCACATGAACTGGTATGAATCCCCCGAAAACAGAAAACAGACCCATAAACTGAATTGGCAGGACCTGAGACTATTTCGCTGCTATCTCACTGGGCTCTCACAGGCATGGTCCCTCCCTCCAGACTATCTGGACCCCCCCCTGCTCCACCAAGCGGCATTAGCTCAACGGGAAAAACACTGGGAGATAGTTAATGTTGTAATGTTAATTTGTTAAATGTTTTATTCTGAAATGCTCATTATCCTCGAATTATGGACATATCTGGTGTCCTGTAAATGTATTAAATAATAAATGCCAATCAACAAATTTGAAAATAAATAAATCATATCTGACATCATTTTCTGCAAATCCAACCAGATGATAGCGAGGCGGAAACTATCCCCTTTGTCCAATCAAGTTGTTAGAGGTGTGTTTACTTAAGCCTACCCCAGCATATACTTTGATGATGTCACTATGCATTATAAATAAGAGTCCCTGACAAGACTACACACACTCCTCCTGAAGTTCCTGCGCGGCGTTCCTGTTCCATTCATCATCTAGATACCAGACCCAACTACAAGGCCAAAGCATTGCTGACCCTACCCCAGGGCCCACTGCAGAACCCAAGCAGTGTTGATCCTATTCCCAGCAAGGCCTCAATTCTGAAAACCCACTAATCTCCCATTAAAAAGAGGGAAAGCTGTGGTACCTTTTGAATCCTGAAGCAGCCTGGCTTGCTGCCCACTAACTGCATGCCCGCTGCCATCCTGCAAGCCTGCCATCCAGCTGGCCTTTATTATCTAGTGACCAGAATTGCCAGTCCAGAAGTGCCATCCGGTGACCAGAATTGCCCAGCTGTTTGCCAGGCGTGCCTCCGTGTGGTGACCAGAACCTATTGACGGTCCAAAAATCCCAAAACTAAAAGGTGGACTGAGAGTATAAATCACCGCCCCATAGAAATCCATAGTATACCTTATCTTGTCTTTGTCCTCATCCCACTCTAAGTCATCATATCCTTATCCTGATAACTTGTTAAAACTGTCAGAATCATTCTTGCAACCCTTCCCTTGATTTCTAGTGCTAGCGCCATCTCTTTCTTAATTTTGTCTTGTGTAAATCTTAAGCCATCAGTCTTATTTCGAGTGATCGGACTGGTTTCCGCCAGGGTTGGGCACTGGGGTGACAGGGTTGAAATCGCGAATCAACCCTGGATCTTACGGTTTCCCTCTTTGGTGGGCTAGCCTGAATACTCTAGTTTAAAGTAAAATTGTTCTTGCCACAACTGATTTCCTTTCCTATTTTCACAGCTTCATTTTACTCAAAATGCACCTTTTTATATCTTGTATAAAACACACAGTTTCATAGCTAGAGACCTATTTTCACTTCTAGAATATCCCTAGGATATACCTCTATACACCAACCAAATCAGTGTATTTCACCCGTTTTTATTAAAAACCGTTTGGGTAATTTAAAGCAGTCATAAAGAAAACAAGCTAGTAGGTGTGGCTTTGTAAATGTAGAAGGTGAGATGTTTCAGTAAAGTTCCCAGAGGTGAAATAAGCATTGGCAAAGTCAACAGGTTTCTTTTTTTGTGTATGCAGGGGATAGACATTTCTCAGGCACTACCACAATTTTACCTGGCAGTAGCATGCCAACCGCTGTTAAATGGTGTGACTATCTGGGTATATGATAGCAGTTTCTAGCAAATGCCTGTCTAATGCCTATTCACAAGCCAAACAGCCCTCTCCTCCCATCCAGATTTACAATCGAATTGGAATTAAATATATCTTTCACTTGTATTTTCTGCTATGGATGTGTACCATGTATGAAGCCCTTATATTTGGAATTGTGAGACATTTCTGAATGTGTGGACTTCCTTCGTGTTCTAATAAACATTTGGAGCCCATTCTCAATCAGGCACAAACCCGAACCCTCCAGCCCCCAACTCCGAACCCCCACCCCCCCAAATCAGCACACTCTCAAACATGCACCCATACAGACCCAAACCCCCCACCCCCAACTCAGCACACACACTCTCAAGCATGCACCCATACAGACCAGAACCCCCACCCCTCAAATCAGCATACAAACTAGCAAGCATGCACACATACAGACCCTGCATCTCAACATACACCACACTTACACTCCAAAACAAACATTCATGCACACCCGACACCCCCCACCACCGCATCTCAACATACACAAAACAAACATTCAAACACATCCGACACCCCCCCACCCCCACATCTCAACATACACAAAACAAACATTCAAAACCAAACATTCATACACACCCGACACCCCCCCACTCCCGCATCTCAACATACACAACACAAACATTCAAAACCAAACATTCATACATATCCGATACCCCCTACCCCTGCATCTCAACATACACAAAACAAACATTCAAAACCAAACATTCATACACACCCAACACCCCCCCACTCCCGCATCTCAACATACACAACACAAACATTCAAAACCAAACATTCATACATATCCGATACCCCCTACCCCTGCATCTCAACATACACAAAACAAACATTCAAAACCAAACATTCATACACACCCGACACCCCCCACCCCCGCATCTCAACATACACAAAAAAACATTAAAAAACAAACATTCATACACATCCGACACCCCCCAGACCCCCGCATCTCAAAATACACAAAACAAACATTCAAAACCAAACATTCATACACATCCGACACCCCCCCCACCCCTGCATCTCAACATACACAAAAAACATTCAAAACCAAACATTCATACACATCCGACACCCCCCCACCCCTGCATCTCAACATACACAAAACAACATTCAAAACCAAACATTCATACACACCCGACACCCCCCACCCCAACATACACAACACAAACATACAGCAAAAAAGACCCGACACACAAACACACACAGACCACTTACCAGAGACATGCTGGAACGCTGGGGCGAGGTAACTGGAATCGTACTACGGCTGGCGTGGTCCAAGGCTGAAATGCCTTCCGGCATCAAGCCTTATGGACCACAACAGCCGTAGTTCTGGCCCTCCATTGGTGCAGAACACACGCACTACGTGGCTCGTAGGAGCAACGTGGTGCGTGTGTGCTGAGCCAATGAGGGCCAGTGTTTTGTCCGGCCCGGAAGACAACAAAGACTTTCCTAATGGAGGGCGGCCGATGCTGCTTGCGGGCTGCTCTTCATTAGGAAAGTCTTTGTGCCTCGCGGGCAGGACAAAAACAGCATGGCGGGCCGCAACTGGCCCGCGGGCCGTATGTTGTGCACCCATGGTTTAGTCTGACATATGGAGGTTTTTACACCCAACGACAAGAGGTTATTCACATTATACGGCCCCCTGAAATGTATACACTAGATTGGATTATGTTATACATGGAGGCAGTGGCAACACAGGCCTCAGAAATACAGGATGCTCTGGGAGAGATAACCCTTCCGCAACTAGATGCAGGAGCAGCCAGCCAGCTAGAAGCCCCCATAGCTAAAGAAGATCTAGTGTCCACCATCATCAGAGGGTTACTGACGGGTAAGGTGCCTGGGACGGATGAACTACCCAGTGAATTCTATAAGGAATTTGAAGCAAAGTGGTGCCCCCACTGCTGGCAATGCTGACGGAAGCTCTAGAAGGAGGGGCGTTGCAGAGCACGTTGCAGGGGTCAGTCATAGTTCCATTATTGAAGCTGAACAAGTCCCCCAAATGTGGCTCATATAGACCCCTATTGTTGCGGAACCAGGATGGGAAGATACTCACAGCCCTGCTAGCTAACAGCCATTGATAGGCAAGCTAATACACACAGACCAGTCAGGATATGTCCCGGATAGGAACATTGCATGTAACCGGAGGAGACTGCATCACATTATAGATAGCACCCAACACAGCTCCGAATCATATGTGGTGGCCTCGTTTTACGCAGTCAAGGCCTTTGACTCAGTCAAGTGGCCATGGATACTTGCGGTCCCGCGCACGTTCGGCATGGTACCAACCTACATAAGATGGGTGCAGCTCTTATATAGCAAACCAATAGCGAGGGTTAAAATGGGCTCTCACATCTCGGACCAATGGCAGCTAGAGAAAGGAACGAGACATGGCTGCCCGTGGTCGACAATGTTGTTTATATTGGCCCTGGAGCCGTTGGCGGCGTATCTCAGGGTAGAATACCGGGAGGCAGGCATCGAAGTGGGAGGCATGGATAACTTGATTTCATTATATGCAGATGATACGTTGCTATATTTACAACATCCGGAAGTCAATTTGCAGTATATTCTAGATGGGCTGGAGAGGTACACCGAGATATCGGGAATCACGATCAATGCACAAATGTCAAGCTTGTTCCCCTTGGCTGAGTACATAGGGAAAACGGTGGAGGAAATTGCTGGTATTACTGATTGCGTGGGACATGGACTTATTTAGATATCTGGGAGTGGATATATGGCATGACCCTAAGGTAGCGAACATTCGGTGTATAGGTGTACTCCCAATTTGTTCAATTACAGGTTGCTCCTAAGTATGTATGTTATGTTACTTAATTTCGTAGTGTATTTAGGTGCTACTATGTGAGTCTTGGCTACAAGACCTATGTAACTGATAGAAAGAAAAAAAGGTCCACCATAAAACTGGTGAGCAAACACAGGGCACACTTTTGTCTGACCGTAATCAGAAATAACAGTAAAAAGAAATCCTATTTGGAATGATCAATTGTTAATTTACATAAAAAGTACCACACTGATGTAGTTCTAATATATGGTTTTCAAGGTTTGCACATTTAATTTAGACAAAATATCTTTAAAGAAAGCAATGTTCATTACATGCATTCAAAATGAACACAATTTGACATTTTATAATCACTGAACCAAGTACTGAAAGTACTGACCCTAAGGTAGAACATGTGCGGAACGCGGCAAGAGCGGTGGAAAAAATTGAGAACTCTGTGATGTTTTGGGGCAGACTACCACTCTCGGTGATGGGTAAGGTGGCATTGTTGAAGATGATAGTAAAAAAGTGCAAGAGCCTCAGGAGTACCAACACTCCGTACAGCATACCCAAAGGTTTCTTCCGGAAACGTGAAACAATAAGCCGTAGGTTTCTATGGCACAATACAAGATGCAGGGTAGCGCTGATGAAATTGCAAAGGCCATATGAACAAGGAGCCATCAGGGTACCCAATTTCGAGGCATTTTTCCTAGCGTGTCAACTGCAGTTTGTCACGAGTTGGCTGTCGGATGTGCAGACACAGGAAATGCACATGCTGCAGTCGGCCTGCACTCCATTCTTCCTAAAGAAGGTGAAATGGACAGGGGCGCAGCGGGCCCCAGTAGCCCCACTATTGTTGACACTGGGGAAGATGATATGGCGGAGGGGGATTCTTTTGTACAGAATGACACACCCTACTCAGCCCAGATCCCACTGGTTACACTGAAAGAGGATTCCCAGGTTAGACTGAATGTAAGGAAATATTGGGAAACAATGGGGGGTTGTGACAGTGGGGGATATGCTACAGAAGGGCAAACTGAAGGACTTTGGAACATTGTCACTAGAGACAGGCATGCATGGGAGACAACAATGGGTTATAGGTGAAAGGGTTGAATCAAAAGGACGGAAATGAGTCAAAAGGACCTAAAACAAAAAAAATTGAATGTACATTTAACTTTTTTTTTATATGGGGGGTTCCCCCCGCCCTCCAAACTCCTGTTTTTTTGGCCAAAAACAACCATTTTTATCTATACCAAGCAACAAAAAAAAAATACATTAAAAAAAAAAGCATTCGATTTTTTTTGTTTTAGGTCCCTTTGACTCGAACCAATTGTATTACGGTCCTTTTCATTCGACCTTTTGACTGGACACCATATAATATATGCCTCTCTCACTTCCATAGTTAAGCAGAAATGGCCAGAAAGGGAAGGGGATTACAGGAGGATGACAAGCTGGAAACTTTATATGATATTTCAGAGGGGGGACACGCCGTGTCAAGGGTATATGAGCTACTGATGTCATGGGACGTAGACATGCTGGAACAAACTAGGCTCCGCTGGGAGGCAGACTGTCAAGAGAAAATCACGGATGCGGCTTGGGGCAGGGTGTTGATTTATCATAAAGTGTCTACGAAGCTCCAGCTAATCCAATTGTATATAAACACACAGTGCGTACTTAACTCTGGGGAAAATAGCCAAATTCGACAAAGCCGCCTAACAGAAGTGTCCAAAATGTGGAGAGATTAATGCTGATCTGGTACACATGTTTTGGGCCTGTAGTAAGATACAGCAGTACTGGGAGGACATAGCCCAGGTCCTAGACAAGGCGGAGAAGGATTGGACACAGGGTCTCCTAAAGTATGACTGATCGGCCTGTTTGCGCGCCCTAACCGGGCGAGACATGTGACTAAACGGAAAGGATATGGTGTACATTCTGGCAAAATGCAAGATAGCGATGGGGTGGAAAAGTCATGACGGCCCAGGTATAGTGGTGGGGAGACCTCCAGAAATGGACTATGATGGAAACCGCAGTGTGGCAGCCCGCAGTGGCCAGGGGGAGCACACAGATTTAAGCTCATGGAAGTATATGGTACAGGGCCTGATGGCCTTGAGACATACAGTAAAGGAAAAGGGGTGGTGGCACCAACTTGAAGGTGGATTGCAGAAATGTGTAACACTCAATGTACCTTTTAAGAGTAAGCAACAGATAGGCTGGGGAGGGGGAGAGGTTGCAGACAGGATCCGGACATATTTGGTTACGTACATGGTTTATAAAAGTCTGAGTTTTGTTCTGGTTATTAAAATAAAACAAAATTAAAATTAAAAAAACAAAAAAAACAACATAAAATACAGATAATAGAATAATACCAGCAGCAGATAGGCTTCCCCAACAATGTATTGTTCACTATTACTTAGGCCTTAATGATGGTTGGCACTCTCTTCCAACCTTCGACATTCGGCTCGTTAGCAGCACGTAAGCAACGAAACCCAGATGCAGGCGAACGTCAGACAACTACATTTCTTACCTTATTAGCCTACCATCTCTCATCAGTTAGGCCCTAAGCCAAGGCTTCTTGTTTTTCGTTGACTGAGCTGCCCGTTCCCTTATTCAGAACTTTAACCCCTTTAGTGCCAAGGATGAGGCATCTCGTTCTTGGCACTACGTTCCCAGGGCCATGGACGAGATACCTCATCCTTTTTGGTACAAACTCTAAATCCAACCCCTGGGCTATGTGAGGAGGAGGTTCCTCCTCACGGCTCAGGGGTTGGATTTCCTTCAGTGTCACGTCAGCTTGCTTAAATCGCGCTGATGTGACAATGAATGTAAATTTCACCACTGCAGCCATTTCTGGCTGCAGCAGTGAAATGGAAGCTAAGTTCCTCCCTCAATCTCCAGCATTTCTATGCCGTTTTGATCGAGGGAGGTGTTGTTGGAAAGGGGGGCATCGTTGGAGTGTGTAACGTATCCAGCCTGGAGTTCTGGCTGGGCTGCGTTACAGCTTTTCCCCACCAGGTAGCCCCGGCAGTGTGGCAATACCTCCCCAGAGGGAAAAGCTGTAAAGCAGTCAAGCCAGAACTCCAGGGCAGTTAGGGGTGAGGTCCTCGGCCATGGGCATTTGTTTGCCATGTGGGTATACCATCCCCAAGCCCAGCAGCTGTTCCAGGGAGTCCCGGCAGGGTCCCCATCCTTTTCCAGAGAGAAAAGCTGTAACACAGGCCAGCCAGAATTCCAGGATGGTCAGAGGTGATGGCTCCGGCATTGGGCACCTGTCTCACATGTGGGTCGACCGTCCCAAATGGACAGTCTAGTGGCAGTTCCGGGGGAACACCGGCAAGGTCCCCATTCTTCCCCAGAGGGAAAGGCTGTAACGCAGCCCAGCCAGAGCTCCAGGCTGGGCTTGGCATTGATCGACCCACATGGGAGACAGGTGCCCAAGGCTTGGGACATCCCCCCCAACCATCCTGGAGCTCTGGCTGGGCTGCGTTATAGAATTTACTTCCGGGAAGGGACGGGGACCCTGCCGGAGCTCCCTGGGACCGCAGCTGCACTTGGGGATGGTCAACCCACATGGCAGACAGGAGCCCAAGGCCGGCAACATCATCCCAGAGCATCCTGGAGCTCTAGCTGGGATGCATTACAGAATTTCCCTCTGGGAAGGGATGGGGACCCTGCCGGGGCTCCCTGGGACTGCCGCTGCACTTGGGGATGGTCAACCCACGTAGCAGACAGGTGCCCAAGGCCAGCGACATGAACCCCAACCATCATGTAACTCTGGCTGGTCTTCGTTACAGCTTCTCCCTCTGGGAAAGGACGGGAACCCTGCTGAGGCTCTCTGGAGCCGCTGCTGGGCTTGTGGACAGTCAACCCACATAAGGAACAGCCGCCCAAGGCCGGCGACATCATCCCCGACCATCCTGGAGCTCTAGCTGGAATGCATTACAGAATTTCCCTCTGTGAAGGGATGGGATGGGGACCCTGTCGGTGCTCCATGAGGCTGCCGCTGCACTTGGGGATGGTCATCCCACAAGGGAGACAGCCGCCCAAGGTCGGGGACCTAACCCCCGACTATCCTGGAGCTCTCGCTGGCCTGCTGTACAGCTTCTCCTTCCAGGAAAAGATAGGGACCCTGCTGGGGCTCCCTGGGACTACTGATGTGCTTAGAGACGGTAGACCCACATGGGAGACGGATGCCCAAGGCTGGGAACATCACCTCCAAACGTCCTAGAGTTCTGACTGGGCTGCGTTACAGATTTTCCCTCCGGGGAGGTATCGACACACTGCTGGGGCTACCTGATGGGGAGAAGCTGTAAGACAGGCCACCCAGGGCTCCAGGATGGTCAGGGGTGATGTCCCCGGCCTTGGGCGCAAGATTCCCTTGTGGGTCGATCATTCAGAAGCACAGTGGCAGTCCCAGGGAGCCCTGGCAGGGTCTCCTTCCCAGAGGAGGAAAATTCAGCAACACAGCCCAGCTAGCACTCCAGCATGGTTAGGGGTGATGTCCCTGGCTTTGGGTGGCTGTCACCTGTTAGGAAAGATTTGCATTATGTGAAGGTTTCCCTCCAGTTGTGTACCCCCAACTTTTTGCTGCCGTTTAAACACCTTAGTCTGACTTTGCCATTAGAGCACAGCCATCAGCTGCAATCCCCTCGGATTTTTGCTTACTTTGCTATGGGGAACATTGCATGCCTTTAAAGACAGTCAGTACTGGTAGACTTCTGTTTCCCTTAGTCCTTTCCAATGTTGCAACTTTTCTGCAAAATGTTACAAGTGCACAATGTACCTTACAGTACAGTGCACTTGGGTCTTCCTGTCATTTCCAAAGGCCCAAGACACCCATAAAGGATTTTTTAGGAGAAGTGCAGGTGTGCCTTGGACAGGGCTGGTGGCAGCTTATCTTTTCATGTATTTTTTAACCCTTTCTTGCCATGCAAACTGCGTTTACCATGGTTGGTACAGAAAGGTGGCCTGGCTCCAAAATGGCCATGCCACGAGGTGGGTTTTCTGTCCTTTGGCCATCTTGCCCTTTCACCTTCCCAAAATCGAGCCGACCAGGGTCAGTCCTTATTTGGGCATGCATTCTCCTGCGAAACGCCAAACTTTCGAAGACTTCTGCATGCCTTGTGTGTGCGCGCCCCCAGGATGTGGGCTGGACTGTCTAGTTGCAATCCACATCCTGGGTGCCAGAGAGTCTGGTGTGCTGTGAATTACTGGAACCACCATGCTCCGTGATTGGTCCATTTATGGTGTGCCTGTATGTGAGCAGATCTCCCTTTGGGTCCTCTTCGTTTTGGTGCGAAGGAGATTCTGGATAAGAGAGGGCTCCAAACCCCCATGCCAGGTCGATCTCTTGAGTTCTCACTGAACCTAGGATAGGATCCAAGCATCCTGAAACTAAGAAGCTGAGTCGAGAAACCGCTGGTGACCCGCTGGAAGGTTTGGCACCCTGAGCACGCTGTTGTCCCGCTGGACCCCTCTGCATCTGATCAAATTAGAAGGTCTGCGAAGACGCTTCCACCAAGTAGAATAGTGGGACCAACTATTCTCGGCACCTTCATCAAACCCTGCAAGTAAGCCTTCTCGGAAGTGTCCCTGGGTCAACCAGTGGGATGGCCAGCTTGCGCAGAACCTTTGCTCCGACACAGCTGCCGCCATTTCATGGAGACCCTCGAAACTTGGTACATCGCTAGCTCTTTGTTCACGGCACTCTCACACCGAATTTCATACACTTGAGATTCCCAGGTCTGAAGTAAAGAGAGAGCGCCCGAACCGTAGTGCACGCGGTTACTGCGTCACCCAGCTGTGGTGATGAACTTCGCAGGTGCCATGCTGCTGTGACCCCCTGTGCCATGAAGCCTGTTACAGTGAAACTGGCCTTATCCATCCACCAGGAGTGGAGAAATCGCCACTTTCCCATTTGAGAATCAATGCTGAAACTTCGCTGCTGAAAGCCGCAGAGCCGCACAACTGCCGTATTTGAACCTGCAACCGAAGTGGACTCGACTGATGACGTTTGGAGTGCGTCAGGGGTCGGTGGATACTTGCAACCCTTACCAGTAGCTCCTAGCACATCCAACTCCTTTTACGCACGAGTGTCCCCTGAGGGCCACTCTCCTTTCCACAGATAGCCTAAGCTATCAAACCATTTCCAACTCCTGGAACCTGTTCTGCCCTTTTGGGGAGGCCCTCCACGAATAGTGGGAACTTATTCTGCATCACCTCACCCACCTTCCTGAGCGCTACAGACCCTACAAGAGACACCGTTTTCGCCTTCCTGCGCTGTCATGTGCACCAGCACCTGAAAGTACATTTGAGCACTAGGTTCCTCTCATAGTAGGGATTGGACTGCCTTTCATTTAGGTATTGAACTTTGCAGAACAGCCTAAAGATAATTTGTACTGATTGTTTCCTTCCCTTGCAGGTTGTGGACCCATTCTGTGCATGTAACCCTTTAGGTCACTGGTAATTGTATATATGTATTCTAGTAGGATTGTGTTGGTTTAAAAGTATTATTGTTGATAACTACTGTGTTGCAACTCAAAGGCCCTGAATAAATGTATTTGTATATATATATATATATATATATATATATATATATATATATATATATATATATATATACACACACCTGACTGGGAGCAATTTGCAAGTGTCCTTTACTCTGTGTGCTCATTGAGGTCTTTCAGTCACCCTCACCCCTCCTGAGACCTAGTCTTGACCACCGCCAATGCTACCTTCATTGGTCTGTCTTGTCCAGAAGGTTACCCTGTTCCAAGAAACTGGGCTGGCCTTCTGAACCTCTGCCCACCAGGTGTGAGTTCAGAAATACATCTTAACAAATTGGTGTACAGCTGTGGGATAGGACTGAAGGTATCCAGTGTTGCACACTAGTGAAGGCCTTTCCGGTTACCCCTACCCAGGACACAGTGACCTAGTAGGAATAACTGTAAAGGCCATAGACCCATCTAGAATAATGGAAACAATTACCAATATAACCTTAAATGCTTCAAAATCTGAAACACTAAAAATGATGTGTACTGAGAGAGGCTTGCCTGCTCAACATACAAAATTGGAAATGAATCAAAGAATCATGGAATGGCAAGAAGTGCAACTTAATGCCATAACATCTGATTAGAGTGCAGAAGGAGGTGCAGCTGCGTCCACTGACAGTTCTGTCGCTGCCCTCATTCATGGTGTCCAGGATGACAGAGAGAATGCATTGTCCCAAGGTTCCTCTGCCAGTTCTGATGCTGATGCCATGTTGGAATTCAAGAAACAAGAACTGCTGTTTAAGCAGAAGGAGCTTGAATTTCACATGGCTAGGCTAAAGATAGAGCAGGCAGAAAGAAAAACAGGACAGGGATCACCAGTTGGAACTGGCCAAGCTTCAAGTTTCAAATGGATCCAAGGGATCTGGACATGGGTCTGGGTCTTCCTCTCATCCAAGATTTCCTAAAGATCTGCTCAGTGTGTATGATGAGAAGAACGACATTATGGACTGGCTGAATACATTTGAGTACGCATGTGAGGTTCAAGAGGTTGTAAATGCTGATAAAATTGCATGGTTGTTTCTCAGCAGACTACCCCATTCTGGCTGCAGTGCTATTATGGAGGGGTCAAAACATGAAAGAGTAGATTTTGCAATGTTAAAGCAAATTCTCATCTTAAAGTTTGGGAAGACTCCTGCCCAATACTTGAAGAGGTTTAGAGAGTACACAAATATGGGTGTCATATGTGACAGATTCTTTAAAGAATTTGACTGGTTGGGTTGAAGGCTATAACGTCTCTAGCTTTGATGGTATGATATGTCTTGTCGTGCTTGAACATATTTTTGCATCTTGTTCCCCTGAGCTCAAGCAGCATTTGGCAGATTAAAAGGAGTTAGATCCTAAGATGCTGGCCATAGCAGCAGATTTGTGGGTGCCACATAGAGTGTCCCTTACGGACAAGACTCATCCTGTTAAGCAGGAGGAGGGGAAAAAGTCCAAAGATAAAGACGGTGGAGGGTCTGATAAAACTTACTCACAAAAGAGCCACAAAAAGAAATGTAAGGGTAAGTCACAGGAAAATGTACAGGGTAGTGCAAGTTATCCTCCCAAACAGAACTCTGGTTACAGTAAGCCTCCCTATGACCCAAGACCCAGTGGATCTTGTGTGGCTTGTGGAGCAAGTGACCATGTGAAGGGGGGCCCCAGGTGTAAAGTCATAACCTTGGGGGTCCACTCTGCGAATCTGGCCTTCTCCTCTTATGAGGAGGAAGAGATCACAGGCGCATACTTCTCTTCAAACTCCATCCGCGGTGGGATAGAATCTGAAGCAGTTTTAGTTTCTCTGGGTTCCTGGGAGCCTAAACTCTCATAGGCTTATGCTAGAATTCCCTATAATACCAAGCACTATTTTAAAGACAGTGTGCTGATCAATGGAGCCGACGCGCCTGCCCTTACGGATAGTGGGTGCAGCAGAACGGTAGTGGATTCTACCTTTGTAGACCCAGAGGAATTTGCCAGAGCTCCTCTGTTGCCCACTAAGTTGGCCGATGGCCCCCCTTTCAAGTTCCCAGTTATGCCTGTACAGCTTACTATAAAAAAGGTACAGTAGTCAGGATTCCAGTGAGCATTCAGAGGCAAGTCCCAGGTAAGGTCCTGCTGGGGAATGATCTCAGCGTTTTAGGGCTTGTGGGTGACACAGCAGAGAGACCCTGCACAAGGTCACAAACCAGGGCTGCATTGGCCAAGTCCAATGCCCAGCCCAAGCCAAAGGGGAAACCCAAAGCTAAAGGAGTCAGAAAAGACAAGCGGGAAAGAAAATATTCCTCCTAACTCACCTACCACTGAGGTGGAGGTAGTTGCTCAAACACCTGAACCTGACGAGGAAGAGGTGTTGCCTGAAATCCTCAATCCCAATGACCATCCTGAACTGCAGAGTTTGTTCGTGGAAGGTGGTCCTGACAGGGTTGAGTTCAGTAAGGGCCAACGTGGGTGCCCATCTTTGGAAGGCCTAAGGAGACAGGCCTGCTCCCAGCTTGAGGGTGAACCTCCCGGGAAGCACAGGATTTATTGGGAAGGTGGGCTCCTCTTGAGTGAGACTACAGAGTCTGGGAAGCACAGGATTTATTGGGAATGTGGGCTTCTCTAGAGTGAGACTACAGAGTCTACAGAAGGAGATCATAGGAGGTTGGTGGTTCCCCTTGCTGTAAGACCCTTCCTCTTACAGTTGGCGCATGAAGTCCCCCTTGCTGGTCACCTTGGCATCAAGAGAACCAAGCAACGGTTATCCATGCACTTCCACTGGCCCAAGATGGGGTTACAAGTAGAAAGCCATTGCAGGAGTTGTGCTACGTGCCAGTTACCTGGGAAAAGTGGCACAACAGTCCAAGCTCCACTGTTACCACTCCCAGTTGTGGGGTACTATTTGAGAGGATAGGGATTGACATTGTTGGTCCCATTGACACCCAAACATCCTCAGGCAATAGGTTTATCCTGGTGCTGATCGACCATGCCACCAGATATCCTGAGGCCCTCCCATTGAAGACTGTGACTGCCAAGTCAGTTGCAAAAGCTTTACTTGGCATATTTACTAGGGTTGGCTTCCCTAAAGAAGTTGTGTCGGATAGGGACAGCAACTTTACGTCCAAGTATATGCAGGCCACGTGGAAGGAATGTGGCGTCACCTATAGGTTTTCATCCGCATACCACCGACAAACCAATGGTCTAGTTGAGCGGTTTAACAGGACCCTTAAGAGCATGATTGGGGCTCTGCAAGAGCCCAAAGAAGAACATGGGGTCTTCTATTACCATGCTTACCATTTGCCTATAGTGAGGTCCCTGAGGAGGGTGTTGGTTTTCACCCATTCAAGCTTCTTTTTGGTGACCCTGTGAGGGGACCCTTGGCAATAGTCAAGGAGGGGTGGGAGATGCCTACTCCCGCCGTCACTACCAATGTAGTAGATTATGTGCTAGGACTCAGAAAAAGAATGGTACTCCTGAGGGGTCTGGCTAGTGAGAAGCTGAAGATTGAGTAAGGGCAGCAAGCTCTGGTGAAACATTGGTATGACCAGAAAGCTGCCCTCATCAACTCCACACCAGGTCACCAAGTCCTATCATGAATCCTATAAGGCCTCAAGCTATACAGGACAAATGGTCAGGCCCTTACACAGTGGTTGAGTCACTGGGTGAGGTCAACTATTTAGTGGACCTTGGAAGGGCTGGTCAGGCTCCAAAAGTGTTCCATGTAAATAGACTGAAGGCTTTTATCCCAGGAGTTGAAATAGATGCACTGCTGCTGGATTTAGATGTTGAGGAGGAGGAGTCAGACTGTTCTAGGGCAGTCCTTCAGGCAGCTCCATTGAGGGTGACAAAGTGGCCCCTCACCTGACTTCTGATAAACAAGATAAGGTGAAAAGTTAGCTGGGACAGTTTTCTTCCTTGTTTTCACAAGCTCCTGGTTTGACACCTTGGTGCAAACAAGACATTGACACAGAAGATAGTGTACTTACTAAAAGTAGGGGATACAGAATGTCAGACAAAATAAGGTTTTACATTAAGACAGAGGTCAACAAAACGTTGGATCTTGGGGTGATTGAACCCTCTAGTAGTCCTTGGTCCAGCAAAGTGGTGTTGGTTCCAAATGCAGGAACCTCCGAGTTGAGGTTCTATGTGGATTACAGGGCTCTGAATGCTATCACCAAGACAGATGCATGCCCCTTGCCTAGAACAGATGAACTGGTGGATACTTTGGGTGTCTCCAAATACCCCAACACATTTTACCTCACTGCAGGCTATTGGCAAATAGCCATTGCAGAACATGCTAAGAAGACAGCTTTCTAAACAACAGTGGGTCTTTACCAGTTCAGGGTAATGCCTTTTGGGTTGAAGAATGTCCCTGCCACTTTCCAGAGCATTGTGAATCATGTCCTTAATGGGTTGGATGAATTAATCTTGCATATCTGGATGATATAGTAGTTTTCAGTGCCACCTGGGTGGATCCTGTGAAACACTGTAGGATTATGTTTCAGGCCTCTCACAAAGCCGAATTGACCATAAAGGCCAGCAAGTGCCAGATTGGACGAGGTTCAGTGGTCTACCTTGGACATGAAGTAGGAGGAAGGATACAGCCTCTACCCAGTAAAGTACAAGCAGTACAAGACTGGCCTACCCCGACTACACAAACCCAGGTGAGGGCCTTTTTAGGACTCACTGGGTACTACAGAAATGTAATGGCCGACTATGGCACAATAGCTGCCCCTCTGACTGCTCTCACCACTCCTAAGAAACCCAAGAAGGTAACTCGGTCTGAAGAGTGTGGGAACGCCTTCAATGCCTTAAAAGATTCCTTGTGCCAGGCCCCTGTTCTCAGGGCCCTTGATTATCAAAGACCTTTTATTATGCAGACAGATGCCTCCGACGCTGGGATAGGAGCTGTACTATCACAAGCAGATGAGAAGGATAAGGAACACCCTATTGGATTAATTAGTTGCCATCTTAAGGAGAGAGAGCTCAGGTAATCCACAGTAGAGAAAGAATGTTTCTCTGTTGTGTGGGCCCTAGGGACGTTGAGGCCCTACCTCTATTGGACCCACTTCACTGTGCAAACTGACCATAAGCACTTAAAGTGGCTAATGAACATGAAGGAAGAGAATCCAAAGTTGCTCAGGTGGTCCATAAGCCTCCAAGGTTTTGACTTCACCATTGAGCATTGGCCAGGTGTCCAAAATAGCAATGCTGTTGGGTTGTCCAGAATGTTTAACCAACCTGAACATGAGAATCATCCAGGGGTGGATTAATTCCCCGTCCTTGGTCTAGGAAGGGCGAGTGTTAGGAAAGATTCCCATTATGTGAAGTTTTCCCTCCAGTTGCGGACCCCCCAACTTTTTTCTGCTGTTTAAACACCTTAGTCTGGTTTTGCCAGTGGAGCACAGCCTTCAGCTGCACTCCCCTGGGCTTTTCGCTCACTTTGTTGTGGGAAACTGACATGCCCTTAAAGACAGTCAGTACTGGGAGACTTTGTTTCCCTTAGTCCTTTCCAATGTTGCAACGTTTCTGTAACATGTTACAAGTGCACAATGTACCTTAGAGTACAGTGCACTTGGGTCTTTCTGTAATTTCCAAAGGCCCTAGACACCCTCGAAGGATTTTTTTTTAGGAGAAGCGCAGATGTGCCTTGGACAGGGTTGATGGCAACTTATCTTTTCATGTATTTTTAACCCTTTCTTGCCATGCAAACCGCATTTACCATGGTTGCCACAGAAAGGTGTCCTGGCTCCAAAATGGCTATGCCATGAGGTTCTTTGTCCTGTCCTTTGGCCATCTTGCCCCTTCACCTTCCCCAGGTCGAGCCGATCCTTATTTGGGCATGCATTCTCTCACGAAACGCCAAGCTTTCGCGGACTTCTGCATACCTTGTTGTGCGCCCCCAGGATGTGGTCTGGACTGTCTAGTTGCAATCACATCCTGGGTGCCACAGTGTGGTGTGCTGTGAATGACTGGGACCACAGTGGTGCATGATTGGTCCAAGTATGGTGTGCCTGTATGTGAGCAGATCTCCCATTGGGTCCTCTTCGTTTTGGCGCGAAGGAGATTCTGAATAAGAGAGGGCTCCAAACACCCATGCCAGGTCGATCTCTTGAGTTCTCACTGAACCTAGGATAGAATCCAAGCGTCCTGAAACTAAGAAGCTGGGTCGAGGAACCGCTGGTGACCCGCTGGAAGGTTTGGCACCCTGAGCCCGATGTTGTCCCACTGGACCCCTCTGCATCTGATCGAACTAGAAGGTCTGGGAAGACACTTTGACCCATTAGAATAGTGGGACCAACTATTCTCGTCACCTTCATCAAACCCTGGAAGGAAGCCTTCTTGAAAAGGTCCCTGGGCAGGGTCCCAGTATTTTCCTGGAGGGAAAAGCTGTAACGCAGGCCAGACAGAACACTGTGATGGTCGCAGGTGATGCCTCCTGCGCCTGTCTCCTATGTGGGTCGACCGTCCCCAAGTCCAGTGGCAGTTCCAGGGTGCCCCAGCAGGGACCCCATTCCTCCCGGAATGAAAATCTATAATGCAGCCCAGCCGGAGGTGCAGCCTGGGCTTGCGGACGGTCAACCCACATGGGAGACTACTGCCCAAGGCCAGGGACATCACCCCCGACAAATCCTGGAGCGCTGGCTGGGCTGCGTTACAGAATTTCCCTTGGAGAACGGGTGGGGACCATGCCGGGGCTCCCTGTGACAGCCGCTGCACTTGGGTATGCTGGTCCCCTAATGAAGACAGCTGCCCAAGGCCGGGCACATTACCCACGACTATCCTGGAGCTCTGGTTGGCCTATGTTACAGCTTCTCCCTCTGGGAAAGGTCAGGGCGCTGCCAGGGCTCGCTGGGAGTGCCGCTGTGCTTGGTATGATCGACCCACATGGGAGATGGGTGGCCAAGGCTGGGGACATCGCCCTGACCATCCTGGACCTCTGGCTGGGCTATGTCACAATTTTCCTCGGAGAACGGATGTGGCCCTTGTTGGGGCTGCCTGAAACTGCTGCTGTGCTTGGGGACAGTACACCCACATGGGAGACGGATACCCAAGGCCAGGCATCACCTCCAACCATTCTGGAGTTCTGGCTGGGCTGCGTTACAGCTTTTCCCTTCAGGGAGGTATTGATACACTGCCGGTGCTCCCTGGTGGGGAAATGCTGTAGCACAGGCCAGCCGGAGCTACAGGATGGCCAGGGTGATGTCCCTGGCCTTGGGCGGCTGTCTCCCATATGGGTTGACTATCCCCAAGCACAGCGGCAGTCCCTTCCCATCCTTTCCCGGGGGGAGATTCTGTAATGCAGGCAAGCCAGAGCTCCAGGATGGTTGGGGGTGATGTCCCCAGCCTTGGGCACCCATCTCCCATGTGGGTTGACCAGTCCCAAGCACAGCAGCACTCCCAGGGAGTCCCAGGAGGGTCCCCAGCCTTTCCCGGAGGTAGAAGCTGTAATGAAGGCCAGCCAGAATTCCAGGATAGTCAGGGTGTAATGTCCCTGGCATAAACAAAGAGGTGATGGCTGGAAGGTTTAGAATTAATCTTAACCACTGGCATTGCTCTGGCCAACCCTCCAGACCATCGTTCTTCGCCTACCAAGCCATTACAGAAGGGAAAAGACCATATGCAAATCAGGCTTGGTCCCACCCCAAAAGGGGCACTCCAGCCCAAACTGCTAGGTCACATCCCTTCTGCACGAGACCACAAGCATGTTTCGGCCTTGTTGTAATGTCCCTGGCCTGGGGCGACCATCCCCATGTGCAGCGGCTGTCCCAGGGAGCCCCAGCAGGGTCCCCATTCCTTCCCCGAGGGAAATTCTGTAACGCAGCCCAGCCTGCGCTTCAGGATTTGTTGGGGGTGATGTCCCTGTCCTTGGGCGGCTGTCCCCCATGTGGGTTGACTGTCCCCATCCCAGGCTGCACCTCTGGCTGGGCTGCGTTAAAGATTTTCCCTCTGTGTAGGAATGAAGACCCTGCCGGGGGCTCCCCAAAACTACCACTGGGCTTGGGGGTGGTCAAGCCACATGGGAGACAGCCGCCCAAGGCCAGGGACATCACCCCCACCTTCCTGGAGCTCTGGCTGGCATGTGTTAGAGCTTCTTCCTGCGGAAAAGGACAGGGATCCCTGCTGGCGCCCCCTGGAACCACCAAGGGGCTTGGGGACGGTCAACCCACATGGGAGACAGCCACCCAAGGCCAGGGACATCACCCCCCCCACCTTCCTGGAACTGTGGCTGGCCTGCGTTACAGCTTTTCCCTCCGGGAAAGGACAGGGACCCTGCCGGGTCTCCCTGGGATGGCCCCAGTGCTTGGGACCGGTAGACCCACATGGGAAACAAATGACCAAGGCCGGAGACATAACCCTTAACCGTCCTGGAGTTCTGACTGGGCTGCGTTACAGTGTTTCCCCACCAGGTAGGCCTGGCAATGTGTCAATCCCTCCCCAGAGGGAAAAGCTGTAACGCAGCCCAGCCAGAACTCCAGGACGGTTAGGGGTGATGTCCCCAGCCATGGGCATTCATTTGCCATGTGGGTCTACCATCCCCAAGCCCAGCGGCAGTTCCATGGAGCCCCGGCAGGGTCCACACCCCTTCCCGGAGGGGAATTCTATAACGCAGCCCAGCCAAGGTGTCGCAGGTACCCAAGGCCGGAGACATCACCTCCGATGCTCCTGGGACATTAACGTAGTCCTCAGGCTGTTTCAGGCCTGGCCGAAAAACGAAGTCCTTTCAAGGAAAGCACACTCAGCCAAACTCACAACTTTGCTATGCCTTATTTCTTAACTTCAGACGTTAGAGCTCTAGAAGTCGACAAGAGATCCTTTTCCCGTCAGGAGTGACCTTTTACATTAGAAGAACTAAGACAAGGATTAGATCAGCGTCATACCCAGCATTTCCAGAGCAACCTAAGCTTTGTTCAGTCAGATGCTTAACAGCTTACGAAGCCATGATGGAGCACTTTAGGCCGCCGGGAGAGACACGGCTTCTAAACGCCTTGTGGAAGACATTATAAAAGTGGCACATTGGTCGAACAAGTCCGTTTTTAAGAATGTTTATTTTAGGTCACTAGACCAGGTGTCTGGGTAAGTAAGCTTTAAACTAGCATAATCTAAGCCTTCGGTTTGGACATAGAATAGATTTTCCATACTACCGTAAAATAAAGTCATGATTCCATTAAAGACACAGGTGAAGGATTATCCCGCCTAAGCAACTGCGAGGTATGAATGAGTGTATGGGCAGAATGCATGATCGGACTAGGCAGGAGTGCCCGACCAGCTAGACCAGCAATTGCCAACCCTGTAACTTGCTTCCCCTCTTTACCATTGCCTTTATTAAGTTTCCCTGCAGGCACAGAAATCAAGCCATCGTGTTCCTGAAGCATCAAATGGGGCAGCAGTTAAAAGTTGCAGCATCTACCAGTTTATTTATTTATTTATTCAAATTTGTTGAGCGCACATCAGCCCAGAAGCATCGTGGCGCTTGTTACAGACATCTTAGTTGCAAAGGAAACCGTAGTTACAAGCAGTACATAAGTTACATAGGAAATATATACAATAGCAAGGCAGTATATTTACATGGCTTCCTGAGAGTTTGCTAATTATTTTGCAAGGAACGAGGTTTTCAGTTTCCTGCGAAAGATGGTAAGTGAGTTTTCCGTTCGGATGTCTGAGGGGAGAGCGTTCCATGTCTGTGCTGCAATGTAGGGAAAACCTAGACCTCCGGCTTTGGCTTTTTTGATGCGTGGGGTGCAGAGTAGGTTGGCGTATTGCGTCCTAGTGGGACGTGTGGAGGAAGGTTTGAGGATGGTATCTGAAAGATAGGACGGGGCGGAGAAGGAGAGGCATTTGTGAGTGAGGGTGAGGATTTTGAGGGTGATCCGTTCTTTGACTGGGAGCCATTGGGCTGAGAGCCTGGCCTGGGTGATATGCTCTCTTCTTGGGATACTAAGAGCGGCCCGGAGAGCGTTGTTCTGTGTGATTTGTAGTCTATTTATGTTTTTGGCTGATGTGCCTGCTAGGAGAGCATTGCAGTAGTCCAGTTTGGCTCCAATGGTTGCCCTCGCTATGGAGAGGCAGTTAGGTTTAGAGAGGTAGGGCTTGATGGCGTTTATAAGTTTGGTGGTGTGTGCGGATGCGGAAGTGATTGCGCTGACTTGTCTAGTCATTGATAGCGAAGAGTCAAGGTATACTCCCAGTGTCTTGACGGCTGTGGACACGGGGATGATGGAGTTGTCAATGGAGAAGTTAGAGTACAGTTTGTCCAGTTTGTCTAAGGTGTTTTGTTGACCTAGTATCAAGATTTCAGTCTTGTCACCATTGAGGCAGAGGCCATTAATTGCCATCCATGCCTTGATGATGGAGTAGATAGAGTGGAGTGCCTTTGCGTCTTCGTTGTATGAGCCTGAGAGGGGTAGAAGTACTTGTGTGTCGTCCGCGTAGTTCGTGTAGGTGATGCCGTATGAGTCAAGTTTGTCAAAGAGTGGCTTGGTGAACAAGTTATAGAGTGTAGGTGCAGTGCAGGAACCTTGTGGGACCCCGCAGTGGATTGTCGTGGGAGTGGCGTTGCCGATGCCCGAGAAGACTTTCATGGCCCTACCTTCGAGGAAGGAAGTGATCCAGGCGGCTGCTTCTTTGGAGAAGTTAGCTGAGTGCGTGAGGTGGGAAGTGAGAATCTTGTGATCAACCAGATCAAACGCGGCTGAGAGATCTAGAAGAAGCAGAAGAGCCGGCTTGCCTTTGTCCATGATTTGGGTGATCTGGCTCTTCAGATCTACCAGGGCTGTTTCTGTGCCATGTCCTTTCCGGAAGCCCGATTGCCTCGTCCCGAGGATGGAGTGGGTTTCCAGAAAGTGTTGGATTTGGCAGTGTGCGGCTTTGTCCAGTAGTTTCAGCAAGAATGGCACAGTGGTTATTGGTCTATAGTTGTTGGGTTGTGAGGGGCCAAGAGTCGTTTTTTTTAGGAGAGGCCGGACCCAAGCCTCTTTGAGGTTGGCTGGGATGATGCCTGTTTTGAAGGACGCATTGATGAATGCCGTGAGGAGCGGCGCAAGGCAGTCTGCGCAGTCTTTGACTAGTTTAGGTGGGCAAATGTCGCCTTTGCATGGGGAGGGTTTGAGGTTTATTAGAAGGTTGATAACTTCTGTTTCCGTGACATCTCTGAAGGAGAAGTCAGGTATGGTGGGCTTGGAGGCAGTGGGTGGGGTGTTGGTCGGTTTGGTTCCTGTCTGGTGAGGAAGTGCTTTGCAGTGGTCTTTGATTTTCTTTTGGAGAAGGTCAATTTTGTGAAGCATGGCAGCTTGAATGCTGGTACACCACGCTTCATCTTTGATTATTTCATCTGGAGTATTAGGGGGGGAGATGAGCTCATTGAAGATTGCAAAAATCTCTTTGGATTGTGACTTGGCATTGGCGATACGAGTGTTGAAGGCGTTGGCTTTGGCATTGGAGATGGCTCTCTTGTATTGGTGGGAGATTAAATTGAATATGTTTTTGGTATTAGTGCAGGGGTCAGATTGCCAGTTTTTTAGTGCTGCCCTTTTGTGGGATCGCATTGAGTGTAGTTCTTCGGTAAACCAGGAGTTGGCGTGTAAGGATTTCTTCTCTTTTTTCCATTCAAGTGGCGCTATTGCATTGATAGCTTTGGTGAGGACATCTTTGTAGATGTCTGCTAGGATATTGGGGTCGCTAGCGAATGGGGGGGCTAACACTGGGGTATTGAGGTATGGGCGTAGGTTCTCCTCTGAGTTTTTTAGAGCTTCTGACTTGTGCAGCGCTGGCAGGGGTCGGAGTCTTAAGGTTTTTGGTGATAGGAATAGAGAACTCTATGCAGTTGTGGTCAGTCCAGGGCAGTGAGGAGTTGGAGGTGAGGAGAGGCAGTTATGGTCTGCGATCCAGTCAAGTATGCGGCCTTTGATGTGAGTAGGACTTTCTACTTTTTGGATGAAGCCCAGGTCATTGAGTTCCTTGGTGAGGGTGGCTGCAGATTTGTCCTTGGGATCATTAAATCCGAGGTTGAGGTCCCCTAGTAGAATGGTTTTGGTGTAGCTTTTGATATTGTTGCTAAGGATGTGTAAGATGTTGTCCTGTGAGTCTGGGAAGTTGCCTGGGGGGCGGTATAGTAGGTGAATGTTGATGGTGCTGTTGGGTGACAATGTGAGTTTGGCCGATAAGAGGTCAGAGTTGTTGGTCGAGGGGTGACTGACAGGTCGGAGCTGTAGGTTCTCTTTGTAGATGAGGGCTACTCCGCCTCCTATTCGATCTGGCCTATCTTGTCTGAGTATGGAGAAGCCCGGTGGTAGTGCAAGTGTGACGGCAGGGCCTGATGCTTCATGTAACCATGTTTCGGTGATGGCTAACAGGTCAATGTTATTACTGGTTATAATGTCATGAATATCAGAGGCATGAGCTGGGAGTGATCGGACATTGAGGAGGGCGCATTTGATGTGAGGTGTGTGATGTTTGCTTGTGGAGGTGTGAGTGATGGTCGTGTCTGGTATGTTTTGTGAGGTGGTATTGCAGGGTGTGGCTAGGTTAGTGGGTGGTGGACTGTGGGTGTGTGGGTATTCTGTGCGGGGGCAGCGTGTGGAGGTGGTGCGGGAACTCAGTCTATAGTTTCTGAATTCAGTGGGAAGGGCTAGTGTGCTAAGTTCTGGGGTCTGTGTGCGCGCTCTAAGTCTTTCTAGTCTGTGCAGAGTTACTACACAGGGTGTACGATCTGTCATGGTAGGTTTGATATCCTTAATAGCGAGATGCTTGTGGCAGGAGAGTGGGCTGGGTGGAGTGTGGGTGAGGGGATGGATGGGAGGGTAGAGTTTGAGAGTAGTGAGTGTGGAGAGGAGGGTGAGCAGCGTGGTGGCGGCAGTGGTGAGCTTGCAGGACGCTAAGGGCATGATTGTGTACTTGGTGGTGCTGTAAGTGGGGGGACTCAACACACAACTTCAAAGGTGGTCTGTAGGCGACCATAGGGCACAACACAATTTCAAAGGTGGTCTGTGGGCGACCATAGGGCACAACACAACTTCAAAGGTGGTCTGTGGGCGACCATAGGGCACAACACAACTTCAAAGGTGGTCTGTAGGCGACCATAGGGCACTACACAATTTCAAAGGTGGTCTGTGTTAGCGACCATAGGGCACAACACAATTTCAAAGGTGGTCTGTAGGCGACCATAGGGCACAACACAATTTCAAGGTGGTCTGTAGGCGACCATAGGGCACAACACAATTTCAAAGGTGGTCTGTGGGCGACCATAGGGCACAACACCAGGCACAGCATGAGCGCATAGTTCGTTAATTGCAGAGGCAGCAAAAGAAAGAAGAGGAAATCAGTCTGGGATGCTCAAGGCAGCTAAGGAGCATGATTGGCTGGATGTATCACATGGGGCTAAGCAGCCTATCAAGTTCAAACTACAAAAATACTGTGTTGTCATGGAAGTTGTCGTTTTTTCCTTGAATGTGTGCTTATGTTTGTTTTAAGAATGCTGCTCGAGAAGTGAAGAGTTGAGCATTATCCTTCGCCTCTGTGTCTTAAATAGAATCACGAATTTCTGTTAAGTTAGTATGGAAAATCTGTATTGTATGCACCTTTTCTGGTAGCGCACCCGCATAGCCCCCTAATTACCTGAAAGAGCTGCTCAATGTTTACAATTTTTTGATCTTACATGTTGCTTTCACACTAGCAACACATTTGTAACAGATTCATCTCTTTTTTTATGCGTTCCCCAGTCATAACTGGCCCTGAAAATACACTTTAGAGTGCCATAAAGTGCTTGGTGCCCACAAGTCTAGTAGTTTAAAAACTAGGGGTTCAAAAAGTATGTTAGAATTTAATAACACTGTATTACATTATAAAACTAGAACAAAGAACGTATCAAGCAGCTAGAAACAAAATAAGTTCTTAGATGCAACATTTGAATAGTGTTTACATAGTTTACAGTTGCATCAGCTTCTACAAAATGGCGGACAATATACGAGAGATGTGTCACTTCTCTCTTTGTACGCAGCCAACACAGAAAAGCTAATTGACACCAAGTGCCCTCTGCATAGTAGAACTCTGCTATAATCAAACCTAAAAAAAAAAGGGACTACCACTTCAGAGAGCCGTGAGGACGGGGCTCCGTCCCTACAGCGACGGGAGAGACGGTCGGCAAGCTCCTGCCCTCATGAGCCCTCAGCAGCGTTGATCGGAATCGTGCGTTCGGCTCAGCTCGGCCGTTCCCGTCTGGGCGCCCTTTCCTTCCTGCGCAAACTCAGTGCGTCCCTTTGGCTGACTGTGGCGCTGTGGAGGCCGCGTCGCTCAGTCCGTCGGAGAGGCTCGTCGTCGCGCCCAGGCTGTTGTGTGTGCTGCCGCCGAGTGACGCGGCCGAGGTGTAGTTTGACGCGGTGTGTTACGTGGGGGAAGAGAGAGGATAAAACTCCAGCGAGATCCTGGGAGCGGACGACAGCAGTGACGACGCAGCTTCGAGACAGACTGGTAAGCGAGCTGAACAGCCAGAGCGGAGGGATGCCGAGGCGGGTGGGGACACCTATCCTCTCCAACCTGCCGGGCCTTGCCTGCTTGTAGAGGAGACAGAGGCCGTCGAGACCCCGTCGCCCGAATCCCGGCGCAACAAAGGATTATAGTTGCCCCCACCTCCGTGTAACAGCGAGGGGTGGGGGCAGCAAAATATTTACGAATGTGTACCCCCTTACTTTCGCACACGTTGATGAATAAAGAACTGCCTCGGGCTTTCTGAAGTGTTCATTACTCCCTCGGCACCGAAAATCCCCTTTTTCTCCCACCCCCCCCTCCACTGAAAATGGGAGAGTTCTCCGTGCCTCCCAAAAATGCCCCCACCCCTGCTTTTATTTTAATAAACTCTTGACTATAACTTCTCCGTCTCGTAGGAAAATGCTCTGCCCTCGCTCAACTTCCTACACCGCATGCCGCCACCCGTTTTACCCCGTCTGTACCGTAAACAAAAGGGACGTTCAGTGAGCCCCCGCCGCTCCGCCATTAGAGACACACTCGCCTCCATTTTACGCAATATATGCAGCTGTCTGCGTTGTACCCCGGTATCGTGATCAGACCCTACCCGTTAGAACTACATCCACACAAGAATAACGCCTGTTTAATATCGTGTCTCCCTAAGCCCCCATAGGAATGGGGTTGTGCCCGAGCACCGATTTTTACACCGAGTATGCAATTTCTCTAGCGCTATATTAGTTGAAATATATTTTCCAAAAATGAGCCCACCCATGTATTTTAGACATTAGTTGCCCATCTCATGTATTCGTAATGGCACAAGCCACGGTGTTACTCTTATGCAGTCTACAACATATCAATCGTATACGATTGACATAATTTTCACAGTACATACGACTTGCTGTTAAATACCCCCGACCTTGCTTATTGGGCACCGCGGACCCTGACAAGGTACAGCAGAACACGCCCCCCCCCCCTCTCAGCTTCCACCTTCTCTTTCTCTTATCTATTGCCCGAGCCCCGCCGTCTCGTGTGCCCACATTTTAATTGATCGGCAGTTTGTGTTCTTGCTCTGATGGCAATGAAATGGTTAATGTGGATAATCCCGCACGCAAAGCCATGCATCCGTTCCCCGATTCCATGCTGTTAATACATTTCTATTTGAGACACGAAAGTCTGTTTACAGTTTGCAATGTGGTTATAGAATTAACGTTACTTGATTGCTTCCGCAGGTGCCTCTTTAATTTCATACAACTCGCCAATAAAGTTTACAATAAAAGGTGTATATCAGTTCTTTCTGTATGACATTTTGTGTTCTGTGGTGAGTGTGTAGCCCTCATGACACCGATGGAACTCCCCTGCATTTTTCCTTCCTGATCGTTTCTGTATACTGCGTGCTTCACAATGCCACGGACTCTTTGATTTTTAAGTTGCTCTAAAGGGAAGTGTGCACATATAGTATTCCACTTTTTCCAGATCGTTACCCTTCGTTAATTTGCGATATCTTAGCAGAAATCACCAAATTCCCCACGGCAAAAGCAGAGTTCGCTGTTTTGCTTGCTTTTTGTTTTAGCATTGGGAATGACGTTTGATGTTGGCGCTAGTCCTTTTGGAGACATATCACCTACGCATAATTAAAACTATCGCCCAAGGCTTGTTTCAAAACTAACACTTTACTCAAAACATATTTCATGGTTACGCTGCGCCGCATTGTTTTCATTATGACCTTACCCCCCCCCCCCCCCCCCCGCGCGCTTTTGCGTGTTTGTTTGTTTCTGTTTTACCACTTTACGTTTTAGAAATCTTTCTGCGTAGATGTTTTGTTGCAACTACTACAGAAGCATTTCTTGGGACGCTTGCTTAGATTTTGTAAATATTTGTCAAGACTATCGGTCGTCTAAGTGAATGATTTGCAATGCATGATAGCATCTTGTAAATGTTTTGGGCGTGTTTATCTTCACATGCGATATTTCTTGAGCGTTATTTGTTTTTGAAGTGTTTAAAGTGTAGTCTGAAATTTCGTCTGCTTTAGGTGATTTGTAAACTATGTAAATCGGCTTGGTTGTACTTATATGTTGTTGCAAACTTTGCACCCCTTAATGAAGGCCGGTGCGAGCGAGATGACCCTGCATAGCGAGGGCCCGGTCTACTGGTTGAGTGCCTAATTTTTCAGCCCATGGGTGAGCCACTGGCCATCGATTTTTTTATTTTGGTTGGGGGTTTTGAATTTGGCCAAAGCTCGTCGTGGGCCTGGGGCTGCTGGTAGGAATCGCAAATGATGCCTGTCAATATTGGGATGGTACTCTTTGGCTTGTTGTACTTTAGTGGTTAGATGGGGAGAGGATTGTTTCGCTGAGGGAACCAACTAGATAGAGGAAAAGGGGCCAAAAGCTTGGTGTGATCTTGGGGATATGATAACAGATTTAAGGGGACATACATTGAGGTTTCAACTTCATCCTAACCAGGCGTAAAGTCATCTGCCCCCTACGTTCTCCACGTGTGCACAATACACACTTTTTACTCGCCAAGTATTGCTACCGTCTGGTGAGTGCACACTTCGGGGCCTGGTTGAATCCTTTCCTATTATATATTGCTTATGTGCTTCCATTTTGCTTTTTTCCCTGCAATTTGAATATGCACTTCCATGGGTCGAAATAAGGACTTGATGAGCAGGAGCTAAAGGATATTGCCCATCACTCATTAAACGGGAGCTACTGCTGTGGAACAAGTGGCTATATGTATAGTATGCTACAAAATTTTACTTACACTCTAAAACATGTTGTCAATCCGTGTAATTTCAAGTTGCTAGCTACTACCCAGGCGTGGTCCCCTACCTGCTCAATTATCCACATAGCACATGTGCTTTCTTACTAGCGAAAATTAAATTATCACTAGTTGGTTGGTGGTACTTTTTTGAAGCCTGCTAATTGTATAACTGACCCGTTCTCCTTTAAACAGTTATGTGCGTTATACTCCAACTTTATATACATTCTCAAACCCATTTAATGTCATAAATACAAAACAAGGTAGCAGGCGCCCCTCTCTTGAAAGAACACGGCATGATCACCTGTTAGTGGTTATTTACCACTTTGAGAGTTCGTAGCCGTCTGCTTTTTGCTCGCTGTAATTTTCCCAGATGGGAAATATCCATTTGCATTGGTCACCCCGAGTTACCTGGGGACAACCAGACGTGGACTCCCTGCTCTCTCTGCTCAGAGAGGCACAGCTTCACAAAAGTGTATGGGGTTGCTGTTGGTACTCTTATTCAGAGAGGAATTGCCATAGTATTTCGGTGCTGGGCGGGACACAGACTGATGGATATTTCCCATCTGTGAAAGGTACAGTGAGCAAAAAGCGTGTGCTGCAAACTCTCATCTCAGAACAGGTTATCCTGCCATGTTCTTTCTGGAGAGGAGCGCCTGCTACCTTTTTTGAACCATTTAATGTCATGTTTAAGTTTGTCACTGTTTGAGGGAGTCGAGAGTAACTCCGGGTTGTTGTCGAGCTCGGTTAAACGCATGAGCTAAATAGCTCTTAACCCTTACAATTTCTACCACTGCACATTCCAAGTGAGTGGCTACACTGATAATTGAGGTTGGTATTCGTTCTGCAGCCGCAGACCCACGCCTTTCTGATAACACATTTTCATAATGCTTCTGCTGTGTGTTGTCAGGAGACCAATTAAGGAGTGTGTGCAGAGGATGTCTACCACTGTATTCCAAAGTGCTCTTGTTGGTTAATTTAATAGCAGTCTGACTTCTCTCATAGGGGGAGTGGACTAGTCTATTGTCAAGTTACAGTAAGACCCACACCCTATGCACTCTTTCTGCATTAAGACCATCCAGTTGAAATATATGCTTTATGGTAAGTTAAAAGATAAAACACTATATGTGTAACAGTGGTATACAGATGACCAATTCATTCAAAAAAAAAAAAAAACGCAGTGGAAAGAAATGTCATAATTAAGTTATGGCAGCTTGTGAACCCCTGCTCCATGCGCATGTTGCTTTATACACGGTTGACCAGCCCAGGTTGGGATTACGTGGGGATTTTACTTTGAAGCCCACCACGATCTACATTACTTTCCAAAATTGATTAGCATAGTTTTCTAATTAAAATGTTCTTGATTGGCAAGCAACCCCCTTTGATTAACAATGTTGTACTAATATTTTTAATACCACCAGAAGTTATTTGTACCCAAGACATAAAAGAAGCAATAATACAGCCGTTTTGTGTTTCTCTGAAGTAAGACATTAGTGAGATGAGTCGGGCATTGCACATTCTTTAACACGCGAAATGCACTCAACCCATGGCAATGGATGACAACACATTTTTTAGTGCGCTTTCTGTAAAATAGTGCATGCCACCACAGAGCTACTTTGTTTGGGACACTGCTGCAACCCAGAGGCCAGCCATGCACAGTGAAACCTTTTATTTGACGTTTACTGCAAACAAAGTAAATCCTAAATAAAGGTTTCGAACATCCCCTGTAAATGGTGCTTGCCCTTCATAAAATCTACTCCACTGTGCAAGTGGGTTGGAATTTGCGTGAAAACGCAGAATTGTGTGCCTTTCTGCCTGAAAATCCCCATACTTCAAACGGGGATTTTCGGGCAGAAAGGCATGCAAATATGTGTTTTTCACACACATTATTCCATGAATCAGGCTGTCGATGGTTAGTGTCAATAAAAAGTAAAAGGTTAGCTGCATGAATGAATGAATGAATGAATGCAAATAGAGATGATAAAAATGTTCTGAAAGCAGTATTTCTAGCTCTCCCCTGCATGTGCTAATATATAATGCAATCGTAGAGCAAAGCAAGCTCTGTAGGATAACTACAGTGTATGGTAGTGCAGTAGATCTGTGGATGTACAGACTGGGTGGAACTTTTGATCACTAGTTTGTGTAAACCATAGCTTTGTGTATTCATTATGAAAGACACAGAGCAGCATAGCTAAGTGGCAACTCACTCGTCTTGGAAGCAAGACCGGTATGAACCCCGGGTCCGTGCTTAGAAACCTTTGGTATTAAGCATGTTATAAATAACTTATTAAGAGGAAAGACAGGGAGACACTAAGTAGACTAGGTGGCGTAGAGAACTAGGCGCACTAGGTGGAATATTGTAGTTTGCAGCTATCAGATATAATATCAAGGAGTGTGGGATTTGCTCATGGGTTGAGCACCCATTGCAAGATGCATGCAATCGGCATGTCACAGAACTAGGTTTAATGCAAAAAACAAGGGGGCATGGGGTCCTCGGAGCCTTTCTGCCAGACATTAGTCCTGGTTGCGAGAGCCTTACGATTCTTTAGCTCACTATCTTTCACAGAGGAGAAATATCCCAAACCTATCAGTCTTTGTCCTGTCCAGGGGCAGTCCAGCACCGAAAATGCTAGGCAATTCTCCTCTGAACAAGAGTACCAACAGCAACCCCAGACATGTTTCGGTCTGGTTGAACCTCATCAGTAGGGTGGGACTGTTCTAGGTTTGCCATCAAATGTATTTTGCTGTGTGATTATGCACATTTTCAAAAGTGTTCACTTTTCAGTACGATGGCTCCCCCCTTGTGCCCCCCCAACAAAATGAAATATAGTTGACACTAAGGGATTTAAATACAGTAACCCACACTTTACTGTAAGCATGAAGGCAGTGCAGTGTTTTACAGTAATGATACTGTAATTATGTAGCAACTTAAATGTTTAGGAATGGAATTGCAAGACAATCTTTCAAAAAAATATAACATTAATGCATACTAGTCTTTGAAAGACAGATTATAGTTAACTTGATGAAAGTACCATCCTGATTCCTTCTGGTTTGAAATTATTTGAAAAAGAAAACAAAAATCTTGCCTAGCACTACCAGACAAGTCTTTGGCACTCAAGCATGGAGGTGAGGTTTACTGTTGCACTCGCTCTACTTTAACCCCTTAAGTTTGTCCTTGGGATTACCTCCCTGTGCCAAGGATGAGATTCCTTGGCACTTAAGGTGTTAATGAAACAGAAAACATTAGAAGGCAATGAATGACTTAATACCCAAATCACCAAAAAAGGCCTTGGCACTGGGTGGGGGTGCCATGGCAGTTAAAAGGTTAAACTTTCAGTGAACAGAGAAAAGATGTTGGTGAGTCCCCTCGAAAATGAGAGGAATGCAGGGCTACCTGTGCCTGATTTAACAGGGTAACTTAAATAGCTAGTTTTGCTACTACACAAGTGCCAATTTAATTAGCACACCTACCCAATTGCATAGCAAATTGCTATGCAACACTGCCTATTGTTTGGCTTGTCATTTTTAACATGTCTTCTATTATTTTTACTGGGCCTCTTAGTAATTGTACAATTTTCTCTCTCCCAATGCTTTATTTTTTTGTATTTTTTTTAAATGTTTTTTTTGGGCAAAAACATTTTAGTGGCGGGAGGCAGTGATCAGGCTGAAGAGCCTTTGGGGCTCCACCGGAAGTACTACAGGGCCAGTACAAGAGGCATAAAGAAGGATGATTGCAAGGGTGAGGCTCACCCTCGCATGTCTTTGCAATAGGGAGAGTGTGACTGGAAACATTCTGCACCCACAGTTTGGAGATGAGACTCTGGGGGGACTGCACTGATGTGGTGAAGGCTCTGGGACAAAACTTTAAGGGAATGGCTGGAACAGAAGCAGCCCAGTACATGCAGCGCTACATTTCATGTTTGGCATGTAGTATAGTTGTGTAGTTTTGAGGTCTCTGGTGACAGTAAAGACACAGAAGGAGCACCCTCTGCAGTTGGCCCACAGGGTGCAACCAGGATGTTTGAGGAAGGTCCAACAAGTTCATAACGAGTGACTGTGGTCGAGGTGGGCAGAAGCCAGAGGGCATTAGCTGCTATAAAGTCTCCCATGAACGAGCAAAGTTGAGGCAGGGCAGTCGAAGGGCTCTTTCTTCTGTCCAGGTCTTCAAATACGGACTGGAATGCTTCAGGAGAGCATCAGCGGTTGCAGGGTTGTAGTTGAGCATGCAATGTTGGGCAGGGGTGGGGTGGGAGCAGAAGAGCCCAGCAGAGAATTCTTCCATTGTGGCCAGGGATGCATTCACAGGGCAGCAGGGTTTGTGATCCTCTGGAGCAACCAATCTCGCTAGCAGTCTTTAAGCTTCAGGGAAAATGGCCGTCTCCTCACATACACACACAGAGGGGTAACAGCCCTCCAATCTATGAACTCTGCCTTCAGAGTTTTGTGGCTAGCTGAACTTCCATACATTGTGTCACACCCACACATGTGTATCTAAGTGGTTTGGGGAAACGCCTCCAGTTCAAACTAGGCAAGCCAGGCACCAAGACCTGAGTTGGTTTTGGCTCTACCCAGAGCCCACATAGAACAATGATTTGTGGCTGTACTTTATGGTCCATTCAAAGAAAAACCGCCAAACAAAATGGAGAAATTGAGTCGGTGCAGTACTTGAATGTCTTAGTATCCAAATGGGCATTTGGTTACTAATGATGTAACAAGGCTACGGCATCATGTATTGCTCTTCCCCAAAAGTGCATGGAACAACCATAAATCACCAATGCAATTATAGAGCAAATACTTCAAACCATAAACAGACAGACACAATAACTCACAGCCACGCACTCTTTAGAAGATAATCAGCTCTTTACGGCTATTTATTCAAAGATCACAAATACATAGAAATAACTCATAAAAATAATAAGGACATAGATCACAGAAGAAGCAAATAAGTCAAAAAGAAATGCATCACCGTGAGCGTAACAGGATTCCTCATCTCGTCCAGAAGCGGCTGGAAGACCCCGGGAACAGCCAGGCCGAGAGTACCACAGCTCACAGGAAGGCCAGACGTAAGCGTCCTTCTCTGGCTGAAGTCTCACCTGACCACCTCTGGGTTTCTGCATATATACACACTCCACAAAGGGGAGTTAATTCTCGAACATTCTGGAAATTGCACTTGCGCAGTTGAGGAACAGCCGTCGGTTGCCAGCTGGGTCAATCAAGAGCTCCCCCCAAGAAGCCCAGTGCCTCCCTTCTCTAAAAACACGCTCCACAGAGAACAGTAGCAAGCCATAACAACGTTAGCTTTCCCAGCAGAAATGGCCTTGACCGCATACCAGGTTTGGAAAAGCATGTTTGTCTCAGCACTGTGAATCTAACACTCCGCAAAATGTGTGCAGTGTTTCACTGCGGTATGAAGTAAATATCCAACATGGTTCTGAGCGCTCCCAGAATGCATTGCGCACCCGCGCCATTTTGGATCAAGCATAACACATCATGTAGCCAACAATAAATATCGGTCACCGGCCTACTCCCCTGCATGCGTTCTAGCTAAAAACACCTACAGGGACAAGCTCAAAGTGCATGCCTGCATGGGTAGTACTATGCACGACTTGGACCAGAACACCAACAAGTTGTTGCTGCTTCTGGCAAATTTCAGAAGTATTCTGACAAGTAAATCTTAAAACCAAGAAAGACTTAAAAAAAGAGGCGCTCTGAAATGCAACATTAGCTCACGGTCCAATGTTGAGTGATATGCACAATAATCTTGTAATCTAGTCTTGTGTCTGATTCCAGCACCATCAGTAGTTTAGTGAGGAACACATTAAAGTTATTTATTGCAGGTATTTGTCACTTGTCACCTGGTACGATTGGGCATTATCCACAGTACAACGTTTTTTTTACATGCCTAGAGTGAACTGTTATCCACAATGCCAGTGGCAGGTACATAATGGAATTGCCTTGGATTACCAACAGGTCTTCGCTTCTTTCAATAGGTCGTCCAACTAAAGATTTGCAAACTGGGTCAGTGCTCCAAAGGAGATTTTGAAATCTGGGTTTTACTCAATTTTTAGTTTGGGCTATTTTGGGGCTCTTTAGCGCCACCTACAAGCCAAAACTATTGCATTTGAGTACAGAGAGGGAGAAATGGTATATGAGGGGCACAAATCTTGTATTTGGGTATTTGCCCACCCATTGACTACCCCAGTGACAAGACTAATCCTATGTTTACTCCCACCCAGTTCCTGCCCTTCCCAAAAAAACACCACCTCATGGGAACTCTAAGCTCGTTTTATTCAAGCCTTACCATCAAACCGTCCACTCGTGCCTGCTGGTGTTTTCTCAAAGCAATCTCCTGAGATTGAAGGACTTAATTGTAGTTGTGAACGAGCTATTGGTGGAATACACTTTTCTTAACCAAGCCTGCCTTCAGCCACTCGATGTGTGTCCTTCACTGAAGTCCTGTTTAAAGTAAGCATTGGCATAGACAACAGTTTTGGCTTGTGTATGCATTAGGCATTTCCGAGGCACTGCTATAAGATGCCCAGATAATCGCACCATTTTGTACCTTCTACCAGCCATGGCCAGTTAATACCAATACAGCAAGTGCCTTTCTCATGCCTACACAAACGCCCAAACTGTTGGCATTGCCAATGCTTGCTTGGAGTTGGAAGTAAAGATTTATTTGGGGGCATGAGCGAATTTCCCAATGGGGTATTTTTCACCAACTAAAATGTTTTAACCTGGGTATCTTTTTGTAATTCATGTAAATTAAAAACAAAACATGCATTTTTTTTTAGCTTTCTTTGAATGTGTTTGCACTAATTAGCCAGTAACGAGACAAATCAATGGAATTACAGTTTTGTAAACCCAAACAAAAGCGAATTTATATTGACAGGTTGCAGGCTCTCTGGATATTGTATGGGTGAAGAAGTCGGGCTTGGGCACAAGCAGGACATAGTTTTGGTTATAAACCTTTATTAATCAGTAAAAGGGTTGGAAAAACAACTTTACTGTCCCTAAAGGTAAGAGGGTTCCCTGCCTCAAAGAAACCTATGGAAAACGTCAGGATGTCAAAACAAATTTGTCATGTCCAAAAATCCTAATTCCGATCCTAAAATTTAACTGAGCCTAATGTGCAAGAGGCTATGTTCTTCGCTAAAGAGGTGATGAACGTTCTTTGCCAATGAAAAGTTCCTAATGTTTCAGGTTGTCAATAAACAAAACGTTCTTTTTTCACAGAGTGATATTCCAATTACCAGGGGCTGGCTCCTTTCCCCTGGATTCCTTCTTCTATTTAAGAGCTTGTCTCCCCCATGGGTGGTTTTTTGACCTTTGCAGAATAACTCCCCAAACAATGTCTTTAGGCCATCACAGGTTATAGCACAATGATCAGTCAGCCAGGGGATTTGTCTCCACCTCCCTGTATTTTCCAACAATACACAACAAAAGTTCACAGGATTCCTGTGAACATCTTTCCTTTGCAGAGGTTTTATGTCTGGTTTACTCTCTTGCCAAACATATCCCAGGGTATTACCACTGACAGGCTTTGCAAATCTCTTGGGTCCCAGGCATCTTTCCTTCTTGAAAGAGCTTCAACTTGTTAAATTTTCTTGCGGGTCCCAGACTCTTTGGCCTATTGTACCAGCTTGGTGTGCTCTCCTGCTAAGCATACATTTTTTCCTCGACTGTTTTTCTTGCTCTTGGGTCCCAGACCCTCTTATTCTCTCACTCTCATATGGGTGTGGGTCCCAGACTCAATGCATTATCAAAACGGCTTGGTTTACTCTCCTGCCAAGCATGTTTCTTTCTTGTCTGTCTCTTTTGCTCTCAAGGTCCCAGAATCTCTTATTTTCAGGGTCCCAGAGACTTGTTCCACAGCTTTCCTGGACCTCCAGCCCCATCGGTTTGCCAGTGTACCTTTTGTGCGTGGTTCTTGTCTTTCGAGAAACGCCACGTCAGCGCGAGGCTCCGGTAGCGTTCGGGGGCCTCGCCGGTTGTGACTCTTCTGACTTGTGTGCCTCTCTCTGGACCACTGTCTTTTGTGCCGCTGGTCCCATGATGTGATCCTGGGATACCGAGGTTTGTTCGGGTACATCGCTCTCCTCCTTCTTTCTGGGGTAGTCGCTTCAGCGTATCTGCCAGTTCCTCTCTGTAGGGTGTATTTCTTTCACCTGGTTTCCCACCTCTATTTTGTATTGTTCTGGTCCAATTGGGTATGGCGGAAAACTAGACTGCTCACAACAGCTCCCTGGAGTGATATTCATACGCCCAGCCATCTTCTTCCCAGTACTTGCCGTAAAAATGTATGGAAGATCATTTTAATCATCTTGTGCTTTAGTGGTACTCGTTTTATTAGGCTTGCTGATTTTACAATACAAGATATTGGCACCGGTTGGAACGAGGGAAGCAGCGTTTGCTTTGGCAAAGAGGGACGGCGTGACAAAGCTGGGGTGTTCTCAGGAGATGGTTGTCCTTAATTGCATAAAGGGCTTCCTCTCCCATGCAACCATCCCCCTTTGCACCACCCCCAGGTGGACTATTGTACTGTGGACGCACCGCGCTGTCACCATGTGAAAGGTCTTCCCCTAGGGGAGAAGGGATGAAATCTCCAGATTTGCCAAAGTATGAGTAGCAGCTAGCCTCCAGGGGCTAGAAATAGCATTATGCAAATCGAACTTCCTCATAACATGTAAACATATAATTCAGATTTTCCACACATTTTGTTGCAGAAAGTCATCATTCTATTAAAGACATGGATGCAATGGATTATGCTTCTCTCTCTTTACTCAAAACTTGAGCAGCATAAATCAAACTGTACAACATCAAAGAATAAACACATTCGAAACTAAAAATCTTTTTATGTTTTTTCATTCTTTTGATGTCCATGAAATAACGAAAAACACGTAACTGCTCCCACCAATCCACACATATATTGTCCTTTATCCTCTTGACACTCCTGAGTCCTTCCTCTTTCTTTGTCTGTGTCTAACTTTAATTCAACCTTGCGTCCCAACCGGTAAAAACGCTAAAAACCATTACCTTTTACTCATGCTTCAGTGAACCATGACCATGTGAACCATTCGATTTGTTTTCCGCCGTAGGACCTGAAACACAAACCATATTTCAGACTATTGTCCCAGGGGTGGGTAATCGACCTGTCTGCTTCTCTCTATACCCTTTTTACAACCATATCGTCTTTTATAACATCATCACAGAATGCTGTACATTCCATTTACAACATCGATTATTGGGTGGGATAATCCTTCGCCTCTGTGTCTTTATAATAGAATTATGACTTTCTGTAACGAATGTGTGGAAAATCTGAATTCAAGACATGGAGGCTCGTATTATGCTTGTTTAAAGCTTACCTACCACCAACGTAGCTATTTTTTTCCACTAGCTTAAAGTAAAAGGTTTTAAAGGTTGATTCATTTGACCAGTCTACTGCCTTCACATCATCTTCTAGGCTGGCTCCTGCCAGGAACGCCTTAGAGGCCATTGCTCCCCTCACTGAATGAGCCCCATATGAGTCTTTGTCTACTCTAGCCTGTGTCATCACCCATCTTGCTAACGTGGCTGTTGTTACTGCCCCAAACGGTTTCCTCATGGGTATGAGAAACTGGTTTACCCCAGTGAGGTCGCCATCCCTAGTCATGGACTCTTCTCACTGGGCATAATTTTGGTTGCCCTGGAAAAGCCTGATATGAAATTGTTCTCAACCATGTCTTAGTGAAGAGAACTATATCATAGGGAGGGGATAATGATTTCCTATTAATCTCCAAAGCCTTTACATCGATACTCTTGCATGACAGTAAACATAATAACATTGTCAATTTAGCTGATAAAGCTTTCCTAGATAGTTCATCATTGTCTGGCCATGTTAGGAACATCTTTAAGACTTTGCCTACATCCCATACCTGATCATATTTATGTTTCCGAGGTCTCATTATTCTAACCCCTTTCAGCAGTTTTCAAACTAAGGGATGTTCTCCCACAGCTAACCTTTCAATTCTCGGGTGTCCCGCAGAAATAGCTGATCTGGCTGTATTAATTGTCCTATACGCCTTACCCTGGGCTGCTAATTGAGCCAAATAATTAACTACATGTACTACATCTGTTCTAGTGGGATGTATTGTCCCTTGCCACACACCAACTGTGCCAACCTGACCAGGCTGTTATATGGGCTTTCTTGGTCCCAGGTGACCAAGCCTTCTCGATAATCTGTTCAGCCTCTTCCGATAATTGTGGCCTAGACCATGCTCTCCTGAAATCGCCCATGCATGGTAGCTGAGGCTGCTTGACTTTACTAGAGGGTGGCCTTCCCACTGAGGGGTCCCTCACTATGAGATGTAATCTCAGCAGTGTTGTCAGATTGTCGTACGTCATCTCTATCAGGTCCGGGAACCATGCTTGACCCCTCCAATCCGGCTGGAGTCCTCGCAATCATTGCGAAGGGAGGAACGCGTATTCTTTGCCTGGACCCCACTGTTGCATGAAAGCGTCTTGCTTTCGGATCCGGTCTCCAGCTGAAAAACGGAGAAAGTTGCTTGTTCAGCGTCAATGCTTCTGTCCTGAATGGACCCCATCTCTCCATCAGTGCCTGGAAAACCTTCTTGTTCAGCTTCCAGTCGCTGGCATCCCTGAGGAATCTGGAATTCCAGTCTATCTCGTTCTGGCGACCTGGCAGGTATTCCACCGTTACTGATATCCCTCTGTGTAGGCACAGGTGCCAAAACTATTTCGCTAACTCTGCTAGCATCCTCAATTTCGTGCCTCCCAGTCTGTTTATGTAACAAACTGCTGACACGTTGTCCATCTTGAGGAGTATGCAACATCGTGACCTAAGTTGTAAACAATTTATGTAGAGATTTAATTCTCCTGACCATCTGCTCCCTGTCGACAGATCTCCGCATCTGGCTCCCCATCCCCACCTGCTGGCATCGGATTCTATTACTAGGTTCAGGGATGAGCCAAATATTGATGTTCCATTCCAGGCATCCATGTGCTGTAACCACCACTACAGTTCTTTCGCCTCTATAGACGGGGGGTATCCTTTGCTCGTAAGATGCCCCCCCCTTGAGGGGTTGGATCTTTAGCCTCTGAAGGGCCCCCAAATCTTTCTTTATGTTGTTCACCTTGTTCAGAGGAAGGTTTAATGTTCTTTGAACTTTCTAATCTGAAGCCCAGAAATCCCATGCTCTTTTCTGGCTGTAGGCTCGACTTCTCCCAGTTTATTAAGAACCCCAATTGTTGTACAGCTGTATCGTAAGGTCTATTTGATCCCTGATCAGTTTTTTTGTCGTCTGGCACATGATACAAGTGTCGTCCAGGTATATGATTAGTCTGATCCCTCTCTCCCTGAGGAAAGTCACTGCCGGTTTCATCACTTTCGTGAAACACCAAGGGGCCGATGCTAGCCCGAATGGTAGGCAGGTGAATTCCCAAACTTGTCCCTGCCAACGAAACCTCAGAAACCTTCGTTGTTCCGCTGCCATAGGTAAGCGCTTTTGAGATCTATTCTCACAATCCAGTCCTCTTCTTGTAAAATATCTCTCAGCAAGTGTATGCCCTTCATTTTGAAGTGTCTGTAAACGTATTATAGGCCTTGTCTTGTGACGGCCTCTTACTATAAACATGTTGCTTATGAACCTTGTGTCTGTTACCTGTTCTATGTCATCTTTCTGTGCTAATTCTCTCATCTCTGTGTCTAGTCATTCTTCCTCTGCTGTTCTGAGCCTTAATCATTTCGGCCATCTTTCTTGATTTAATACGCTTATCCAATCTTATGTGGAAACCCTGTACAGTGTCTAAAACCCAAGCATCTGAAGAAATCCATCGCCATAGATTTTGCTACTCTCCCCCCTACTGCGGGAATATTCATTTGGATTTTCTGCGCTTGTGCAATTCTCCTCACCTGAGTTAGACTGCTGTTGGCTTCTGGGGTGTCTTCGCCCTCTGCCTCTTCCTCTTGCCGGCAAAAATGGATTTGGCTTTCTTTTGTCTTGTTTCCATTGGTACCTGTCACCATGGAACCTGTTAAGGTTGAAACGGCTGGCGGAGCGGCTCCTACCAAACACGTCTGCAAATAACTCTCTTCAGAGAGGCATGTGCCTTGTCAATTGCCACATAGGAGTTGGTGAATTTTGTTAGCTCCTTTTATAAAGGCATCTCCAAATAGCCTCCCTTTCGCTGAAGCTGCTGAGGTGGCCAACTCGCTCAATTTTGGGTCAATCTTTACTAGAATTGACCTTCTCCTTTCCGCCATAATCGTGCTGTTGGTGTTTACTAATAGGCAGATAGCTCTTTGGGCCCAGCCAGATAAGATATTTGGGTCGATGAGCTAATTTTTACCTTTTGCCTCTTCCGCCAATTCCATTTTCTTTCGTAAGTGGTCCCACACTTACCCACTCAGCGCCAATGGTTATTCACAACTTAATTGTTATGGCTGACATCCTGGACTCCACTTCTTCGTCTATACGCCATCTCAGTGATGTCACCGTGGATGAAAAATACCCCACACCAGTCTGCTATGTGTTATACATCCCCTATCTATAACTCTGAACTAGCTCGCTGTTTTACATATCTAAATCTCTTCGCTGAAAAGCCTCTTATTTTCCCTCGTTGTTAGCCTCTTATTGTAGAACTATTGATTCGAAAGAACGTCCTATATTAGCCATGTCCTCTTAATTCAAAAGAATGTCCTCTACTAGCCATGTCCTCTTGAAATACCCTTACGGGGTATTGGAACGGTTAGCAATCATCATCTAGAGATTCATGTTGGTTCATAGAATCTACCTGCAAAGCTTAAACTCGTTGAGTCTATTGAACCCCGCGAGTATTCTAACTTTCTCTCTATGTCCCCATATGGCCCGCGGGAGAAATGCTTTAAGTAGCACACACATAAATGAGCACTACATGAATAAACAGTGTGAATAAACAAGGGACTGCCCATAGTACGTGCTCATGTGGATATGGGCTGAATCATTTACCCATACGGGGCCATACATTCTAATATTCGTATCTACTATAAACAGATGCCCCATGTATTGTGCCTAAATGTTAAATCTGGGCATCTGAGTCCAAAAATACAGGCACATTCATTTAAAAAAAAGTTCCCAAGCTAATATGGCACAGGTGAAATAGCCCCTACTTGATCACTCAAGGAAACCGAATATATAGGCCTAATAAAAGGCTCCATATCCTGCATCATGAATATTGTCCATATCAATCGTCTATATCACTGGCTATCCATATTGCACAGCACCGTGCCCGTTGTCCAATATTCACATCAACATATGTCCAGGCTCCTGAGGATATATTGGAATAGTTACCCCGACCATGACATCCTGTTTGCAGGGACCACATAATATGCAAGATTCTCCTTTATGTTGGGACAACACTACCCGCTGGCCTTTACGAATCACGTGGAACAGAAATAGCAATCCCCTATTGTCTGTGTCTCGGAGGTGTGACTGCCGCCCCTATAATAATGGTGCTACTTCATCTTACTGTGAATCTTGTCATCCTTTCTTGTTCACCATAGTTTTCCATTCAACTGAGATATTCCGGCCTTGTTGCACTGTATCAAGGGTGTAAATCGATCATTGTTCTAGGCGATGAAGCATTGTTTCCATGTCTCCCCCTCTGGTGTTGCGTAAGATTATTTGTAATACAAACCACCTCATATCTGTATCTTAATGGTTGTATTTTACAAAGTGGTCCATAAGCGTTTTTTCTGGTACCCTATTACGTATTAACAACCTGTGTTCCGATATACATTGTCGCACCTCTCTGGTTGTCTTCCCTACATACATAAGGTTACACGGGCATCTTATTATGTAGATGTCATTCTTGGTCACACAATTAGTGTGGTACTTAAGTTTCCAGACTCCATAGACAAATTCATGTCTGGTTTCAGTCAGTGGGCAGGTCACACAGTTCCCACACTTGTGGTGTCAGATGACGGGGTAAACACCATTGGTTCAAAACTGTTTGATCTCGTTTCACCTCCTTATAAGTATGCAACAATTTCTGCCTCTTGTTTTGGCCTCTTAAATGCAAACATCGGTTTCTTAGCAAGCGATCTTGGTTGCTTCACTAAGTTCCAGTTCTTGTTTATTATTCTTTTAATATCGCAACTAATCGGATTGAATGTTGCGCCACATATCAGCCTCTCAGTCTGTCTTTTCACGTGTGGTCAGGCATGCCTCCCTATTAGTGTTCAAAGCTCTTTTCAGTTGATCCTTCACACATTTTTTGGGGTATCCTCTGTCGCATAGTCACCCCCTAAATTGCTCTGCATGTCTGATGTACTCATTCCTTTCTGTACAATTACGTTGGATGCGTAAGAATTGCCCGTAGGGTAAATTCTGACGCAGACCAGACGGATGGAAACTCTGGAAATGTAATAATGAGTTTGTCAGTTAATATCTTATATAGGATAGTCACCAATCTATTCCCTGATTTGCTCATCAGCAAATCGAGAAAGATCACTCGCTGCTGGCTACATTCCATGGTGAACCTGGTATTGGTATCACACGTGTTAAGCCATTCGTGAAACGTAGTCAGTGATGCCTGTGTTCCTCTACAAATGAGGAACACATCATCTATGTATCTCCGTCATACAAGATGTTCACGGAGTGCCAAATGTTGTTCCAAGGCATTATTGGTCCCAGAGATGTACTTGCCTTCGTAGTCCGCCATATACAAGTTGGGAACATTGGGGAAAAATGTAGCCCCCCATGCTGACTCCCTTCTCGTTTGTATAGTTGCTTCTTATATAGAAAGAAAAGGCGGATACATTCAAGTACAAACCCTGTCGGTGCTTGGTGGGGTTGAATGTGTTTATCCAAATACTCCCAAAACGTTCAGACAGTTAATCTGAGGAATGGAGGTGTACAGCGATTTGACATCCATCATCGCCAATATATCTTCTTCTGGAATGTGTATATCTTGAATGATCTGGATAGAGTCCCGGATATATGAAGGAGTCTGTAGTACAAACGGTTTCAAAAATACTTCTGAATACACAGAATACACAGATAAGGGTTCAAGAGTCAATTGCAGACACAATCGGTCTGCCCTGCGGTTTATTGATATCCTTATGTATTTTGGGTAGGATATAGAAAGCTGCCTTTTTGGGCCATGTTTTGTTAAGGAAGCAACCTTCTTGGCTAATCCATTGTTCTGAAATATCATGATTCGTCAGGCTCTTAATCTCCTCCTGCAGTCGGATCAGTATCCAACTTTTTGTATGCATTCCTGCCTTCCAAAAGACGCATACATTCTGCTTCATACGATGTTGTTTCAAGGATCGCGATCCTGCCCCTTTTGCCTGCGGCCTCTCTGCCCTCCCCTGAAAAAAAAACCTGTTGTTGGTTCTGATTCTGCCCTCTACCTCCTGTACCAGTCCCCACCTGGCTATTCAGTGACTGGTCAGACCCACTTGATGAAGCAGATGTATTCAAGAAGGTCACATATCTGTAGTTTCTTCTATAGTTCTCTCCCCCTGCTGATGGGTCTGTAAAGAACCCTGATCTCAAATATTGGTATGTTTTTTCTTCATTATAATTTGCGATATACTTTTGTAACTTGTTGATTTTACGATCCAAATTCATGAGTCCTCCATGACTGCCAGATGTTGGGAACTGTGCCCCATGGATTGGCTCAGTGCTTGATGCAATATCCCTCTCATGCCAGGCTGCAGTCTTTTCTGGCTCTCTTGAGCCCTGCCTTCCTTGCTTGAGCTGGAAATGACCAGGTATAGAGGAAAGGAATGCCACTGTATGTAATTCCAGGAGTCCTGGGCCTGTACCCGTCTTAATATGCTTTTAGGGCAGATATTCTCTCTTATTTGCATGAATTAAAGCTCCTTTTCAGCTTAAAAGGACTGTTTTGCCTTATTTGCGCTTTGAAACACATAGTTTATTTATATAGCGCCTATACACAATCATATCATTTGGCCACAAGGTGGTGCTGGCGTAGCGTTAATACGCTTTTTTCCACGGTCTGACAAGACCTACTTTAGCTCGCTGCACTCTCCTTTTGCGTTCGCTTTGAAATGCTCCTTTGATCTATTTCACTCTGAGGAATTAACACGCTTTCCACTCTTCGCTCCTCTTCAAACTATTTCGGGCTGTCACTCTGAAGCAAGTAAATGACGAGGAGCACCGGAACCTTTAGAGAGTCACTGTTGTGCTCCTTGAACTTCCATGACAGCAGTGCCCTCTATCAATCACCCGTTCGCCCCGTCGCGTTCAACTCCTTTGTTCTTACTAACCTTGTGGATTTGCTTCGCCAATCTTTATATAGTGTGCTGCGCTTAGACACTTCTAGCGCGGTATTATAAACATTACTTAAGCCACTTCATACATTAATCATATTAACGTAACGCTAGTTACTAAACTGGCTGCTTGAGCAGCATAGAGAGAGGAAATACTCGGGAGTGTCAAGAGGATAAAGGGCACTATATGTGTGGATTGGTGGAAGGAGTCACGTGTTATTTCATCAACATCAAAAGAATGAAACTCGCACACAAGATTTATTGGAAATGTAGTTTGGAATGTGTTTATTCTTTGTTGTAAGGTTTGATTTATGCTGCTCTAGTTTTGAGTAAAGCGAGAGAAGCATACTACGAGCCTGCATGTCTTGACATAGAATTGTATCCGTTATTTATGACCTTTTATACTTTCAACGTCATATAGATGTGTCCTATTGTGTGTAGATTGTCCCAAATGCACAGAGTTAAATTCACATAGTTTGTTTGGCATCAGTTGGCCCGCAGAGCCAAGTAGCTCGTGACAACTTGGTTTTAAGCTAACCAGGCTCTTCTAGGCTATAAGCCTGAGCTAAATTGCTCCCATCGCCCCTCAATTTCAAACCCTGATAGAGCTGATCTGCGCATCGATAAGGTATCGCTTTATCCTCGGTAACCGCAAACCATGCATCATTGAGTTCCCAAATAAAATGCCATATGGTACTCTAGGGGTCTTTTTCCACCATATAAATGAGAACAGGGTTCGAAAATGGGGGGACCTGGGAGCTATTTAGCTCCCTCTTGAAGCATAGTAGAGCCTGGTTACCATGAAACCAACAGTTACCAGGAGCTACTTTTGGCTTCTAGGGTCAACTGATGCTTTCCCAACATGCAAATGTGACATTAGCTGAGTATTTGAGAATGTTAAGAAAGAAGAATTAGAACACATCTAATACACATTTAAACACAATGGTTCATACAAAAAATTATAGGAGCATCTCTGGTAGCTCCTGCCTAAAGGGTGAGGCCCTTACTTACATACACTTAATGGCTTGAGTGAGTATCTAGATGGGCGGTGACCAGAATATATATAATCTGAGATTTGCGGGACATTTTAATTGCCACCACCTGATTTAACTACATAATCTCCTGCGAGTTCTGTCTCCAGTTCTAACTTTAAAAAATATATATTTTAGGAATGTTGTTTTTTATGTAGTGAATTGACGGATTTGTCAAGTGTATTACAGATACTCTAATCCCATCTACCGACCAATGAAACTGATTAACAGTGCTCAATTTGCTCCTTTAGTTACCTTCAGCCCAATGGCCTTCAGGTTATTAATCCCACCAAAATGTTCTAGAACTGACGCTGCTTTGGGAGGATGGAGCTAGGATCGAATCAAATCGATGTCAATTTATGAGGCACACGTAAACAGTTCATATCCTGAATTTCAGGGTTATTCTGTTTCATTTGCGAAGATGGGGCAGCCCTGTTGTGCCCGCCCCACACCCCCGTCACCTGTAATGGTTTAGTGTATGAATTGTTCATACAAAGACCAAAGGATATCAAGAGTGCAGACGATAACCTGTCCTGGGCCATGGTTCTTTCTCTGATCCTAGAGCTGCACATATAGTTCTTAAAACATGTTCAGCCTGGGAGTCGTAAATGACTGCCTGTTTGCAGCCCTCCTAATGCGTTAAAACAGGAAATCTCATTAACATGTTGCTTGGCAGTGCATTTTGATGGCTAACTGATGGGTAACCTCAAGGCTTTTTAAAGGGCAGCCACATAGCTATTTGTTTTAATCGTGGGAAACAGAGGACGTCAGGAAATCACTTTGCTTTCACAGTTCTCTGAAATCATGGGCAACACCAACGATTTATCTGGAGTGTTCTGCGAGTTTACGCACCACTAATTTTGTTCTTTTGCTGAAAAGCTATTGGGAAGTGTGCTTCATACTACTACTTGGGGTGAACAAACTGCATATGAAGCTACTAATTGGAGACTCTGGTCTGAGATCCATCCACAAAGTATACTACTAAATCGGGGTTCAGTTGCGGTATGTGGAACAGGTCCTGTCTGGGCTGCAAAAAATGTTCTGTTATGGTTACACAGCCCAGTGTCTTATGGTCATGGGGTTCTTCATTCAACTGGGCTGGTAATATGCAAGCTGTGTTCAGGAAAGGGCAACATGCCCATGTTATTATAAACAAGGCGCTTTGCATCATTTCATATTTAGTCGGCATTTATCTCCTGCAGGACCGCTACTTCCAACGGCAATCCTAGAAATAAACATTCACATTGCTGCACTGAAGTGGCAGCAGCTGCTACTGACCTAAAACATGACGGCATCTCTGCTGCAACCATGTCCAGAGCTGTACTAATAGGTTATTGATCTTTGTTTTGGTCTGTGTGCTTGTGTAATTGCCAAAGAGAATCCATTTCATTCTTGACAATATAGTGTGAATTTCTTTTTATAATCGGGTACCCTTAATGCTGATGACTTTGACTTCTCTTTTAATTTGGGGTGTTCGTTTTAGTCAGTTGCTGCAGTGGCAAATGGATGAGCTACTGGACAAATGTAATAAAGCTCTCCTTCTCCTGTTAGACCTATCTGCAGCCTTTGACCTGGTCAAACACAATGTCCTTTGTAAACATCTTACTTCAGCAGCACACTTCTCTGCCAAAGCCACTTCCTGGATAAAATCTTTCCTTACCAACAGGACAATGAGAGCATTTGCTCCGACAGCAACGGCTGACCCGACTCCAGTTCAGTTCTGTGCAGAGTTCACAAGGCTCGTGCATCTCGCCCACTTTGTACAGTATCTTTACAAAGCCATTATTTGACAACGTTGACAGTTTCGGTGTCGCCTACACCAACTATGCAGATGACACCGACTCAGGTTCCTATGACACTGATTCCAAACTTTTGAACGAAATCTACCATGTTTTTCAAGCATGGATGGCCATTCATGGCCTCTGTCTGAACGACGACAAAACAGAGATACTATTGATTGTTTGAACGGTTTTGTGAGACAAACTACCTGCACAATTTAATTTGTCATCGATAACCATACCATCAAAGAGTTGGCAAAACCTTAGGGATCTACCTTGACTCGACAACAAACAAATCAATGCCACAGCCTCTTCAGTGGCATACACAGTGACCGCTTGCAGGCCTTTCCTTTCTCCCAACAGCTGTATCACCTTGGCTAGAGCCCTGATACTATCGAAACTGGATTATTGTACCGGCTTATATATCGGCACTAGCTGCTGTAACCTGAATAAACTACAAGTGCTACAGAACAACGCATTACGAGCGACATTAACATTCCAAAAGCCAACCACATTACTTCTACCAGACAAAAGGTTAATTCCAGTGAAGAGCAGAATTGCTTACACAACACTATCATTAACTCACAAGTGTCTAGTGAACAAAGCACCTAAATACCTAAACTGTAAGTTCACTAAAAACCAATCTATCGGACCTACCAGAACCACTGAGGTCAATCAACTTATGATTCCTAGATAGAAACTTGAAAAAATAGGAGGTAAGAGTTTTCCTGTCTTAGCTTCCAAACTGTAGAATACCTTGCCGTCAGAAGAATTGAGCCAGCGTACTGGGCCTTCCGTTAAAAAAAACTTAAAACATGGCCAGTCTCCCAAGAATAATATTGATTCAAGTACCAGATATTGGCCATGGGGGTGTCGGGGGAGAACGCCATGTACCCCTGCACTGTAACTGTTTGATGTCTTGAACTAGAACTGTATTGCCCTCAATGTAAATGCACCCCCCCCTCTTTGTATGTACTTTGATAATTGTAATGAATATGTATGTAACTTGTAAATTGTAATGGAAACTACCTGCACTTAAATTTGTAGCCTGTAAACTTGCGCCTTGATACCTTCATGTTAAGAGCGCTATATAAATAAAACAAACAATATCCCTGCATAATGTCCTAAATAATGGACTACATAACTGTAGTTTGTTCCTGGAGGCTTTATGTCCTTTGGGAGCTAGTGCAGCTAAAGTGGACTTGGGTGTCTTCATTACAGGTGTACTAGAAAGGGGTGTGCTAAAAGGTCATCTATGTACTGTACCAGAACTGACTGTCCAGGGAACTTATCATTCACATCCTTTTCTCACTTGACACTATGATCTCCGCGGGATGGGTGGGCCACTTGGTTTTTCTACCCACACCATCGCACCCGGTACCATGCTGTCTGATGAGCCAAACCCATGGTTGCCACGAGTAGTTACCACTGTAGGAGGTTCCTCTTTTCTGATCATGGATAATTTAACAGGGATGACAATCAGTTGGGCTATTCGGTCTCCCTTACCAATGGGTAGTGCTTGGTCTCTGCTGTTCTTTAGAATGACTTTACTTTCTCCTTAATAATCAGCATCTATTATTCCTCTCAGTACTCGGATGCCCTTCAATGCTAATCCAGATCTAGGGGCACCAATCCCATGTGTTCTGGTGGAATCTGTATTCCTATCCCAGTTTCAATTCTTATTGTACCTCTTGGTTCTAAGCTGATTTCTTGATGAGCATGCAAGTCTACCCCTGCAGATTGTGGGGTTGCGTGGTAGGGAGATAAAGCACCTGGCATTTTCTCCCAGAGTAACAGAGTCTCTTCAGTTGATTAGCTTGCTTCTGTAATGCTGGAGTTACCATTTGCACTGAGGGTGTCTCATTCTCAGTCAATGGTCTATTATTCAAAATGTGCACAGCATGAAACACATGATCATGTTAGGCTGCCATTGCCTCATTCGTGCAATTGCTCTTTCAGCAAACCATTTGTGCGTTTAATCAAACCTGCTGCTTCAGGGTGATATGTTACATGATAAAGCCACTCAATGTTCTTTTCCTGACAATATTCCTGAATCAACTTGCCTTTAAAGTGCAAGCCATTGTCGCTGAATTTGCAAGGGCACATCGTAATACGTGATCTGATCTAATAATTTAATGGTGTTCAGTTGTGTGGCTCTCTTACATGGTAGCACCACCAGACATCCAGAATATGTGTCCACAATTGTACATGCATATTGACAAACTTTACTGATTGGCAGAACCCCAATATAATCGATCTGCCATATTTCACCCACCACCATGCTGCTTTGTAAAGGACCTTGGGCAATATAAGGAATGGGTCTATGCTGCTGATGTTGACAGACATTGCAGAATTATTGTTTTCACTACTTTTAGCGGGATAATAATTCCCCCCCCCCCCCCAGCTTGTGCCCACCTTCAAGCAGCTTTCTCTCCCATGTGTCCACTTTTCTTGTGAGCCCACTTGGCCTTGGTGTGTTAGTCTGCAACAGAATTGAACCTGCGTTCTAATGAGCCAGTAGTAAAATGCGCATCCACATGATAAACTGTTACTTCACTTTGCGATAGCATTTACCAGATATCCTGCCACAGTTCTTTTCCCTACAATTCTTTGGAGTGACTTTTCCACTCTTTTGCCATGTCAGCAGCCATGTAACGAGCCCATTAGCCACTGACCGTGAATCTGTGTACAAGTGACATTGACTAGGTATTTCTTGTTTCAAAGGTTGATCTACCGCATACAGTTCTGCAAACTGGCTGCTCTTTCCTTTACTTCACGTTTTTACGATCTTTTTTGTTTTGGGATTATACACCATAGCTTTCCAATAACGCTCAGTCCTGCATAACAGGCTGAGCCGGTGGTGAACCAGGCATGTTCTGTCTGTTCTACTGTCAAATCCCCATAAGGTGCTCCCCATTTTACTGGAGACTCATGCACAGCAGTCACTTTCTGCAGTATATAGTCTACAGGTGGTACACTGGCCACTTGCTTATGTAGTTTTGCAACGCCACCTTTCCTGATTTTGCTCTATCTTGGATAGGCATGAAACGGTATGACGGTATACCAGTATTAATACCGTGCTCAATGGCATTCTTATTTAATTATTGTTTCTTCGTTTTCAACAGTTTACCGATTTTGTAAACCTTTGCAAATGAAGGAACAGTAATTAAATAAGAATTGAGACTGAACTGAAGCCTTCCTTTTAATAGATGTGCGGCATGCGCAGTGTTCAGTGCACTACAGTCTGTGCTCACAATGCGCAGAGTGCATTGCCGTGGGCACTGTCAACCACTGGATTCTGTCATTTCCTGGACTGAACCTGGGTGTGGAGGCAGTCTGCCTGGGCTGCCATGCCCCACACCCCGAGCGCACGTTGGAGGAGTAATCAAACTGTCAGACAGTTGCACGTGTAGGCAGGAGCGCTCTGTAGAGCCCACGCCAAGGTGTAATTTTAATTAAAATGCCTACTCCTGTCTCACCATTGTGCCCTGCCCACTGCCAGCCAGTAGTACTACCCATAAGTGGGGACTGGGGACCTTGAGCCATCACGGCCCGCTACAGTCCCACTGATAGCAAGCAGAGAAGATTCTAGTCACTTATGAGTCATGACTCATGACAGAAAACAGAAGAAAGCTGATCGGCGGATGCACCCGAGCATCGTGTTAATTGTAGTTGTGCGCCACACGGGCATTGGAGCCCTGCAGGTATGTCATTTTACATATTCGAAGAAAAAATCTCCGATACCAAGAAGGTGTGTTTTTTTTTTTTTTTTTTTGGTGAAACCAATCATGGATTTGCAATAGTCCTCCATTCAAGCACCGTTTATCCTCCTGGTGACTCTGCCTGCCTGTAGGCCTTGCAAGCTGATCTCCTCTGCAGAGTAGATAAACACCTCTTTTTACACTATTCGCACAAATACAATAACACTTTTTCAAAATCAATTCGCATTGCAGTAATCATGTGCGATTTATGTCTGAAAAAGTGAAATATGTATTTCATGCCGCATCTGCAGTCACTGACAATCAAGGTCCTGGAATTAATGCTTTGTCAAAATAAAAAGACGTTGTTTGTTTGGAAGTGCAAGCCACCCCAAATGTCACCTGCAATTTCACTTAAGCGCCCAACAGAGGTGTGTCTGCTCCATTTGTGCATAGATATGCCTATGCCACTCAATTAAAAATAAACTTTAAATGGTGTTTGGCCCCTTTTGGATATGTTATAACTTCACCTATCTGTCATGATCTCCTTTTGGCTGACAGCAAGTTTACAAGTGAATCCAGCAGACATTCTCCCCTTCATAGCGATTTCCCTAATGTATTGTGGAAAGGCTATTTCAAGCATTTCCACTCTGACACCAGTATTTCCCTTTGCTCTCCTGGATTATCTAAACAGGTATGTGAATGCTCGCTGGTGTGTAGCCTATACTTATTAGGGTACACTGCTTGCAATCAATTGCAAGGGGGCGAAAATGCGCATTATTATGATCTGCTTTGCGCAATAAAACACCTTGTTTTACACAATTCGCACTAATGTGCGATTTGCGTTTGAAAATGTTTTATTGTAGCTGTGTGAATTGTGTAAAACGAGGTGTTTATTGCACAAAGCAGATCATATTAATGCGCATCTTTGCATTACAGAGCTGGAGGAGAAATGCTGATGGCAAGCACTGTTTCTTTTCAATGAAAGCATGAAATGAAATTTAAATCAGTTGGCCCGATGCTTTAGCAATCACCTGCCCCAGCAGATGCAAGTTACCCTTTTACCAAGCACGTCCCACGTGCCATACATTGCAGTTTGCAAGTGCAAGCAAGGCTATCAAAGTGCTGTGGTCTGCAAGGGGCCAGGACTTCCTACTTCTCTAACCATTCTATAAAGGTTGTATAATTGTTTGCGACAATTGACAGTTAAATTGGACCACCAGGATACCTCTTTACTGAGTTTAACTAAAATAAATGTACGTTAAGAAGAACTAAGGCAACTTCTTGGTGGCGTCTCTTGTTTGTATTTTGTTTCTTGGTGACAATGTGTGACTTTTCCTGGCAAAATATTACTTGAGATAATGGTGAAACACACGTGTGTGCTGTACCGTGATAACCACGGTATACTGTCATTTTACATGAAGGTTATCATACCTTCAAAAAATAAATACCGTGACATCCCTAATCTTGGATATACCATTTCCACTTGAATATACTGGCGTCTTGCGCATGTCCTATCCTGCGTGTTTTAGGAGAACTCAAAACACACTGCATAATCAGGATTTTGGGCCTGATCAGTAAAAACATCATGACCCACTCATTTGCCCGGTATCAACAAGAGCCCAATAGCATGCTAGCAATTGCTTCTCAAACGGAGTGCATCCATCACCAGCCTCTGGTAATTTGCGACTCCAAAATTCAAAGGGAACTCGTATTTGGTATTGCTTTTGCCACAGGCTCCATTTAGCATAACTTTCCGGTGCTGAAACAAATAACTCTGCTTCTCCTTACTTCAAATGCCACAAATCAAGTACACACTGCATTGTCTTTTGCCAAGTCAAGCGCTCTCTGTTCCTCTGCCCACTCAAACTCCTACTTCTTTCGCGTCCCTTTGTAGAGTGGAGCCAATATTTGCCCTAAATGTGACATACGCTGTTTCCAAAACCCAAACATCCCTATGAACTGCCGAGCTTGTTTCTTGCTCACAGGCGTGGTAAACTCGGGTATCTTTTGCCGGGCTTTCGGCACCATGTCTTGATGCCCATTATGCCACTGAATTCCCAGAAATGCCAGTTTCAGCTGCCCTTGAATTTTGTTAGGATTAATCTCCCACACTTCCTTCTTTAACCCAGCAATGATTACTTCTAACTGATTTCACACACTTGGCTCATCTTTGCCCTGAATCAAAATGTTATCAATGTAATGCGACTTCTGTATGTCATGTTTGCATGGTATTTTGTCTAAATGTTCTGCCACCAGTCCGTGACAAATGGTTGGGCTGTGCAAGTACCCCATAGTCAACCATGTGAATGTATACGGACTCCCATCAGGCCTAGCATATCCTTAAAAATCCCGTTAGACCTGCAGGGCGAGTTACTTAGTTTACATTCTCGACCTAAGAGGAATGCACTTACCCCAGGGTGACTGGTGACACAATATTTACCAGTGCTTTTTGTAAAATGGTGCATGTCACCATAAGCACACTTCATATTTTCTGCAAGGCTGTCAAGCATGCACAGTGAAACCTATTTTTGCCATTTACTGCAAACAATGTGTTTGAAGTAAATTGAAAATAAGTTTCTAACATCTCCATACTCGCCAGCAATGTCGAGTATCATGCAAATGGTACTCACCCTTCATAAAAATTATTCTCCAATGCTAGTGGGCTAGTAGATTTTGCGACCCCTGCCCTTTCCAAGCAAATGAGAACTGCTCCTAGCACTCCTCGGAAATTGGCACAGAGAAAAAAAAGGCATACCAGGTTCCCTCAAACCTTTGTACGTTCTCAATCAAGGTAATGGTGTCTGGGACCGCAGACCCTAAAGTGGAGTGGATTTGTTCAGTTCTCTATAATACACCATCATTCTCCTGCCCCATACCCCCCTTTTCAGAGGCCAGACTTATTCCATGCAGCAGTAACGAGTCGTAATGCTCCTGCTTCTACATATTCCTTAACACTGTCTGAAATTTCCTTATGTCCCTCGGGAATCCTGTATTGCTTCATAGAGGCACACTTTGTGGCCAAAGGCACGTGCACCGGAGGGATTTCCAATTTTCCTACAATAACTGGTGTACAAGTTAATGTGTTCACTGCAAATTGATATGTTTTACCCCCTAGTCCCAAAGTCAACCCCTCAAGAATGTCAAAACCAAATATATACTCTGGTATCGAGACAATCAACACTTGATCTTTCTGTTTTGACAAATTGCTTCATCTCCACTTCTGTCTGTACTGCAGGTCTTTCCTTTCCCCCCAGCCCAGTAATGGTAAAGTGTCGACCTTTAATTCTTGTATGATTTCCATGATCCAATGAGGCTTCCATCCTGGTATCTATGAAAGCTTGGACCTCTTGTGTGTTTTCAGGCTTCCAAAATATCTTAACGTCAACTTGATGTCGTCTGTCAACTTTTATAGAAGCAGACGCTGCTGGGGTTTGGCCATAATGCTAGTCAAATTTGGAATGAGTGCATCCAGACCCAGACTCGGACATTGCCCTCACCACTTTTCTCAAATCAGCATATGTTGGCTGGTACTGGGAAGGGGTCCTCATAAAACCTTTGTGTCCCTTGTCGACCTAGTCACCACCTGCCTCTTAACTTGTTTTTAGCGTTCCTTCCCCTTAAGCCCTCTCTTTTTGTATAACTCGTACATCTCCTTGGTTTCAATACCACCAATCTCCTCCCGTGGTACACCATCTTTCAGCAATGCCAAAAACATGTCCTTTCTTGACACCTCTGAGTCTCTACTTTCTTGTCTCCTGCCCTCCGTTCTTCTCACTGCAGCCCAGCCTCGCTCTAGGTCTAGCCTCATACTTTTCCCCTTCACCCAGGTCTGACAGTTGCCGAATTGCATCAACCGCCACATCAGTTGGTTTTCCAGTCATACCTACTAACAGTCATAATGACACTCTTACATGTGGGTGGGGCAGTTCTTATCATATTTCTGGTTGACAGTGACACCACTATGTACCGGTTCATCTGCATGAATTGCTTCCTTCATAGTATGTTCTCTGTAACGTGTACCACTTATTTTCCTCACTGGGCCAGTCCGTGGTAATAGGATATTTGCGGTTACACCCTTGGGCCGTCAGGTGCAGCAGACACCTGCAAAGTTTGGCCATTTGCATCTGGAGGAGGCCCTGCCCGCAATACTTCTTGTATATCGGTGCCGTTAGACAGAGGCAGGAAGCGTGTGAAATATGTGGACTATAACAGGCCCCCAGCACTCCCTTCAAACATTCTCACCATCCATGTAAGCAAGGGCTTGCCTGTTCTCCGCCTCAACCGAGTAATCTCCCCAACATCTTGTTGTTTGTAATCTTCCAGTGTAGTCAAATCCACAATTCCCCAGGTTATGGGGATGGGGGCCAACCCTACGCCATTACTGGTTTGGCCGTTACTGTCTTTTTGTCTGGTATCAATTTAAATTCTGCATCCACCGCTGGGCTACACTCGAGTCGGGATTCCAAATATCTCCACCTCTACCATAGCAATTGCAGCAGCCACCTTTTGCTTATTTGAACATTCCAACAAGTAGCGGAAGCAGCAGATCATTGGGCTTCCTACCAGCTCCATCTAAGGGTCTCCGGGAGGCGGGAGCCGGCACCAGCAAACAAGGCCCACAACAAAGGCTCCTGTCTGCTCCCTGTCCACTACCAGAACGCTACAGGAAACTGTTGCCACAACCGACTCTCCTTGCGGTTGCTATCTCACAGGCTTGGAAACTAGACAACTAAGACTCTTAACTCACTCATCATATGTTAGTTCCCTACTTCTGATTGCCCTTTTTCCCTTCTTGGGTCCTTCACTCCCTTCTCTGCTTGTTCTCACAGTTCTCCCTGTTATGCTCTCAAACGAATCTCGTTTCTGCACTCGCCTCTAACCTCTGATTCATACTTCTTTTCTTTTCCTATTGTGCCTTAGCATTTCACTTGAAAGTAAAACCTGGGTGTGTTTTGCATTTAACTTTGGCCATTGATTTTAACCGGCTAGCCCAGTGACTGATCCAAACTGCTGTACTTGCATACTCCTCCCACTGCTTCCTCTCTCAACTCACCAATGGAGCTTTCTGTTTCTCCTATCTACTCCAGCTGCTTCTCTATCAACTATCCTTCCCTTCTCACGAAGTCTGGTAGAAGAAATTTCAAAAGGATCTCTTGGCCTCCAACCCACATCTCCCCATCGCTGATACCTACTCCAGTGCTTCTTCCAGACAGACCCTCACTGACATCCTCTTTGTCTTCCTTCGCCAGATCTAAGGACCCCTCATATGATCTCTGTGCTCTGTCCTGTCTCCTCCTCTCCCATTCACGGTGGTGCCCGGTGGGAGGTCCTCATGGATTCCTTTGATTCCTCCAGTCATTAATGTCTACCTTAATGGCACTGTCGTGTTCCAAGGCCCGCAGGCCAATCTCCTCCTCTTCGATAGACTATTCCCTCGCCTCATTAACTTCCTTTTCATCACTGAGTTTTCCGCCCCCACTAACTCCCCCCTCGCTCATCCCTTGGCTACCTTGCCCTCTCTTCCCTCCTCCTCCTCCTGCCCCACCTCGTGCTCCCTCCGCAGGGCGTACCTCTGATTAGTACCCATCCCCGGAAGGTCTTTAAGACTGGCAAACTTCTTCATCTAGCCACACTCAACTCTCGCTCTGCTGTCAAACACTCCTCTGACATCTGCCACCTCTTGGAAGAATTTGACATTGATGTCCTCGGTGTTACAGAGACCTGGTTCACGGCCAGTTCTGTCACATGCTTTGCCACTCTCCTCCTTGATGGCTACAAGATCCTCACCGTGCCCAGATCCACTTGGCCTGGAGGGGGTGTAGCCCTTATCTTTCCTAAGTGGATTCCTGCCTCCATCATTCCCACTCAGACTTGCTTCTCTTTCGAATGGCTTGTCTGAAGGCTCTCTCTCTCTCTCTCTCTCTCTCTCTCTCTCTCTCTCTCTCTCTCTCTCTCTCTCTCTCTCTCTCTCTCTCTCTCTCTCTCTCTCTCTCTCTCTCTCTCTCTCCTAGCCACTCTCTTACTGTTGCTACCCTCTACTGGCCCCCTGGTCAAATCGCCTAATTTCTCTATGAGTGGACAGGCCTCTCCTCCCTCCTGGCCTCAACTCCTCCTCCTTCGTGACTTCAACATCCATCTTGATTCTCCCTGTTCCTAATCTGTGCTTTTTCAAGACCTCTGTGATTCCCTCTCCCATTCTATCCTCCCCTCTGACCGACTCACTCTGCAGGTCACACACTTGATGTCTTGATCTCCTCTGGCCTCCCTCTCTCTATCCTTCTGACCACTCCCCTCTCCTGGAGCGATCACTGCCTCCTCTCATCTCTCCCGCCAAGCCTATCCCAACATTGCCATCTACCGTCTCGGACATCCGGCCCATGAAGTGTGTGTCGGTTTAGGCTTTCGCTGCCACCTTCTCTCCTCCACCACTGGCTGACTCCCACCCGGGCAGAGCCCTGTCCCTGCTCTACTCTTCTATTTCTGACACTCTTGATGCTCTTGCCCCTGTCATGAGGATCTGTTTCAAGTCCAAAGCTAAGTGCAATTCCTGGCATGAGTCTGACCTAGCTACACTTAAATGTGAGCGTAGGGCGGCTGAGAGGAACTGGAGGGCTTCTTGTTCATCATCTGACAAACTGGCCTATCGCCTGCTCCAAAGGCAATACCGACTCTCTGTCCTCACCAAGAACAGAGTCCACGTTCAAGCTTGCATCTAACAACTTGGCCGAACTCTTTAAAATCTGCAAGGAGCTGGCCAACCCAGTTCCAGTCTCTACCCCTCCTGTTGCCCCCCAGGCTCTTTGCAATGCCCTTGCCTCTCACTTTATCTCAGAAACCCAGGACATCCTGTACACCCTCCCCCCCCCTCCTCTCCCCTCTGTATGTGCTTGCTGAGCCTCCCTCAGCCAAACCCAACCCCCCCCACCCTCCTTCTCGCCCATTTCCTCTTTTCTCCCCTGATGAGGTTGCTAGACAAATCTGATCTATGAAAGCCTTGTCAAAACAGGTTCATCCCTGTTCCTCTAAAACCATCAAGGACCACATTGACCCCCTGGATCCGGCCCTTGCTTATTTTTGCAACCACTCCTTTGCCTGAGGATCCTTCCCCCTCCCCTCTGAAGCACTCCCTTGTGCATTCTCTTCTCAAGAAACCCACAGCTGATCCTTCGTGTCTGGCTAACCATTACCCAATTTCCATTACTCCCTTTCGGCAAACTCCTGGAAAAGTTGGCCATCTCTCAACTTAACCTACATTCCAATTCGGTTGGCTGTCTCGATGACCACCAGTCTGGTTTCAGAGCTGCCAGAAGCACGGAAACTGCTCTCCTAAACATCCGTGAAGAGATGCTCCCCAACCTTGACTCTAACATTTCCTTGGTCCTCATCCTCCTCAATCTCTCTTCTGCATTGGACACAGTCAACCATAACATCCTGCTCAACTGTCTCCGTGATAACCTGGGTATCGCTGATCGGGCTTTGGCCTGACTGACCTCTTTCCTCTCTGATTGACCCTCCCAGGTCCAACTTGGGTCCTTCCTATCATCTATCTCCCTCTCTACCTGTGGTGTTCCCCAGGGGTCCAACCTCTCGCCCTGGCTTTTCAACCAATACCTGACAACTCTCGCCCACTGCATTGCCATTTTGTGCTCAAATTTCCAGTGCTACGCTGATGACACTCAACTCATTTTCAGGCTGCCCTCGGCCACCTCCTCTTTGATTGCCTAACTGCCATTCAAGATTGGTGTGACGCCAATGATCTTTGTCTGAATGCCAGCAAGACGGAGATCCTCCTCATCGGCACACCTTCACCATCTTTTCCCCTCGCTCTCTGGCCGGCCTCCCTTGGACCTCTTCCTACCTCCACCTGCGAGGCTAAGAACCTCAGGGTCATCTTTGACTCCACGCTTTCCTTTTCCGCCCACATCTCTGTCTCTAAAAAGTCAAACTTCCTACTGCACCTCCTCAGAGGTACTCTGCCTTTCCTCTCCTTCCCACAGAAGCTCATGGTCTCCCAAGCTCTGGTTCTCTCTAGGATGGACTATTGTAACAGCCTCTTTCTAAATCTACCTGCCTCTACTCTCCGCCCTCTGCAACTAATCCAGAACAGGACTGCTAGACTTGTCCTTGGCCTCAAGCCCTGGGATTGTATCTCTCGCTTTGAAATCTCTCCATTGGCTCCCAGTGGATGCAAGGATTACATTCAAAACCCTCTGCATTGTCCACAAGGCTTCCTGGGGCCTGGGTCCAAAATACCTTCAGCTATCCCTCCCAAATACCTCCCCTCTCGAGCTCTTCCCTCCTCTACCTCTCTCAGGGTCGGTCCTTTTTCAAAGAAACGAGCTGGGGTAGATCTGTCTTCGGCTGGGGCCTCCCTCTGGAACAGTCTCCGTGCCACTCTAAATCTTGAGGAGAACCATCTCCGGTTCCAGAAGCACCTCAAGACCTTCCTCTTTGCTTCTGCCTTCGCTCCCCCTCTCCCCGGCTGATCTGTTCTCTCGTCACCGTGCACCTTGCCACCCTCTGTCCTTTGGGCCGAGGTACCTGCTCACCCTGCCACCCTCCCGCACTGTCTCCGGGGCCTCCCCTGGCACTGGGGTCTTTATCTGTACCCATACAGCCCCCCCTTTTACCACTGTTGCCTTTATTGTTTGTTTATTATTTATCTGTTTCTCCTTTGCTCCACACTCTCCACTCCCCCCCCTTCCATGCACTTCCCCTCCCCTTCTCCCATGCACCTGCGAGTTCTCAATGTTACTGGGCCTTATAAGATTGTTGTTTTGTTCTCCCCTGTTCCCCTCCCTTGCCTTGTCGCGCTCTGTAACACTTGTATACGAGCGCGATAGAAATAAAATATCAGTATCAATTAATGAGATGTGCATTTCAGCAGCTAATTCTTTCTCTAAACGAAAAATATTTTCATTCAATTCAACATTTCTCTGGTGTATTTTTCTATTTTTCATATATAATATATATACACACACATATTCTATTTTTCCTCCCTAGCGTGGAAAATTCCTTTCCCTTTTCCATTGAAACCTGATGTAAACAAGACACTACCTCTGCGGGTCCTTTCTCACCTAGACTTTCAGCCCACAGTTCCCTCAACCCAGCACTACATGCCCATTCTTTGCTAATTTATCATTTGGGCTCTTTGCCCTCCCTGAGATCATAACATCAGGGCATTCTCTGCCAGCGGAGAATCCTTTTCTTTTTTCTTGAACAAAGTATTCATATTCACAATCAATTACAATGATCTATCTACAGTAACTTATTCACTGCAACCTGAATGCAGTCACACAAAACGCACACACAAAACACTTACAGACGCTGCCTGAATCCCACTAAAAGGGGGAGAGAAAAAAAACTCACGCACTATGCATCTTGCCCACCAGCATTCAGGCACAGATTCCTGGAATTCCTCATCACAAGGTACCCTGCTTACAGCGCCAAATGTTTTGCTTCAAAAGTGCACAGATATGTTTCACAGCCCCAGCACACTGAATGAAGAATTGGACACTGGAGGGCAATTATTCACACAAGCACTTAGCTAAATTGAAAAAGAAATTGATTTTTATGGCCTTTTATTCACAAAAAGTATACATGAATGAAAATAATGAATTAATAATTACTACACATGTAAAGAAATGCGCTGAAAAGCTCAAAACAGATAGGCAGAGAGATCTTGGCATCAACGGGCCTGAAAGCAGTGCGTCCACCCTTCCAGCGAAACTTTCTGCCTGTCTGTTCTGCTGCCCCACATTTTAAACCACCCGCAAATGCCTGATGCCATTTTCCGGAACTTCATGGCTTTCAAAGTCTTTACCTGTTGGCATTTCCCATAGTCCCCTAGCTGGAGTGAATCGTGGTAACCTCAAGAGGCAAAACACTTCCCTTTCTCATGAAAGTGTGAAAACATCTACCCAACTTTTCTTCAGCTTTGAAATATTTGAAATATTCCCTCGCAACATTATCAGGTACCAGCTGGCACCTTATTCAAAACAGTCCTTGAAGCAGTGCAGACTAACATAAGCAATGAGCCTCCTTAAAAACATGTTTGCCAGTGGAATAATATGCACAATGTTACAAGTTCACATCAAGTGCAGATTTCACTGAGGCCTGAAGAAAATGTCCATTATGGCTCTGGGAGCACCCAAAATGCATTGCACACAGGCGTAATTTTTTAGTTAAAAGCATTACAGGGGTTCATGATATTTTCTCTCTGGCAGTCTCAGAATTGGTCTTCCTTTTAGGTCTGCTAGCATTTGCTTATGGTTGGGGGCATCGGTTTGTGACTGCACCTTGTTCTTCGTGTGGGGGCGCAACATTTTGTGGGTGTCGATTAAAAACATTCTTTGAGTTGCCCTACCGCTTGTATTAGTCAGGCTGGGGAATTCTCCCTGCTGTCAATCTTGTGGGCTGCACCTCTTCCTTGCCTCTGTCCCTCCCCCTTTTCCACCTATGAAATCTCCCCTGTTTACCCCCCCCCCCCCCTTGTGGCAGCCAGCCCTGGAGATTGTGTAAGTGTAAGGGCATACGCTTGGTCTTAGTATCCTCCTGCTACTGGCAAGTGACACAGTGGTTTGTAAATGTCACAGGTTCAAAGTGGGGCTTGAGCTGCCATTGCCTCTGACTTCACCATACCCAAATGTTTATGTAAATACTATTTTCAGTCTGTACACTGTGCACATAGTCTGCTGGTGATTCACCGTTTTATTTTTAACGTAACATTTTAGTGATCAAAAAAAGAAGGAAAAAGCAACCACAAGACTCAAACCTGGGCCGCAATAACACAAATCTTAACATTCACCTTCAAAATCCCTCCCATCCCATGGCTGGAACATTATCAAAGCCCCCCCCACTCCCGCCACCACCAGAAGTGTGATAATTAAGAAACAACAACATTGGAACATCCAAATAGCTACTGTTCGTGTCCTCAAGCAACTCGGTGTACAATCGCAGGAACATCCTCCCTGGGGCAGGCGGCCCGCCACCACTCGACCACCTCAGTAACCCAGTAGTCCAGAAAATCTCAAGTATTTTGTTTGAAACCCTGGCCACTCCATTTCCACCTGGGCACGGCCCCCGTGGAGGTCTGCCGTAATTTTCTCCATTTAGTATATATCTCTAGCCTCGGATAACCCGTTCAGCACCTGCTGGCAGGCTCTCCTGCATCATATCCAAATAAGAATCCAATATTTTCTCGACCTGCGTAAACTCACTTTGCAACTGTGACTTCCATTTCTCTGCCATGAGAGCCCCTTTAAGCCGTATATATGATTTTTAAAAAACTATATGTATCGCTTCTTCTAAATCCTGAATGAATATAAATGTGCCTTCCCACCACAATTATCCCACTCTGCCCAAACCCCCGTTCAAACCAGGCCTGGTATCCTGGCAAATCGGGGAACTCCTCTCGCACCCCAGGCTCCCACACATGGCTCATCGACGACGACCATGTGGTAACCCCACCCGCACCCCTTTACCCAGCACCCGAGATCCCAAATAACCCCCAATATGGGATGCTCATGAATCCTGTGAGATCTTACACCTGGGAACCCATAACTATTCACCTAGCTGGGGCCGTCCTGGGGTGGAGATTCTCCAGGAAAACCCACTGCTTGTCCCGTTCTTCCTGTAAGTGAGGGACCAGAACGCTCTATAGTAGCCAAAAAGATCCGGAAAGCCCACGCTCCCTCTGTCCTTGGGAAGGACCAACATATTGTATTCCACCCGAGGTTTCCCCAGCCATAAAAAAAACATAGCATACCAGGATTCGAAATTATGGGGAGCTGGGAGCTATTTAGCTACTGCTTCAAGCATGGTAGGGCCTGGGTAGCTTGAAACCAACAGGTACTAGAAGCTATTTTTAGTTCCTAGGGCCAGGTGGTGCCTTCCAAACATGCAAATGTGATATTAACTTGGAACATTTGAGAATGTTAATAAATAAGAATTAGAACACATCTAGTACACATTTAAACCCAATGGCTCATACAAAATGGACAAAAAGTTAAAGTAGCATCTCTGGTAGCTCTTGGTTGCCCTGCGGTAGCTCCTGCCTAAAGGGTGACGCCCGACACCCAGGAGCTAGTTTTAGCTCCTACGAATCGAATCTCCATTTCAAACCCTGCATACGCCCCTTTGCTTCCCTGCGTAATCCCTCTGGAACACAGATCGGAAGCATCTGAAAAAGATACAAGAGTCTGTGGAGGAAGTTCATTTTCAAGGCATTAAGGCGTCCCATCCATGATATAGTGAACTTCTCCCAACTAGCCATATCGCTGTACAATGTTCCCAAGGGGCGGGGTGTGTGATAATTAGCCCCATATAAATCCTCAAACCCACGGGTGATACCCACCCCAAGATAATGCAGCGTCTCTGAACGTACCTCCATCTCCAAATGCTCCCACACCTGGAATCTCTAGAGCCATCTTCATCGGGAAAAAAAAAAAAAAACTGGACAGACTTGGCCCAATCCACTTTAAAACCCAACTGCACCAAATTGACACACCACATCCAGAGCCACTGGAATCAAGGTATGCAGGTTAGGCACATAGCGACACATCAACATAAAGCCCCAACTCTGAGCCGCCCCGCCAGTGGCTCCATTGACAATGTGCATAAAAGGGGAGAGCGTGGGCACTCTTGTCGGGTCCCCCTCTGCAACTGGAACGCTCTTGAATACTTTCCATTAAGCGCTACCCTCACTGACGGTGTAGAGTACAAGCGCTTAAGCATATTCGTTCCACACCTGTATTTCCCCCGGGACCCCATACAGAAAAGCCCACTCAACCCTATCAAAGGCCTTCTCCGCCTCAATGGCCAGAAGCTTCGGATTACCCCTTGCCTTGAGCCATATCCATCAAATCCACCCCCTGCCTCTTTTAATAACGCCCACCTGATCAGGGTAGACCAACGCAGCACCCCCTGCACAATCTGTGGTCCCTGCCCTCATTGGGAATCGCCGATTTGGGGGGGGGGGGGTACAGCCTACCAGTCTCCAATATATGATTAAACAGCTTGACAAAGTGAGGGAAGAGGCAGCTCATAAGAAAATGTATAAAACCTGGTGTAAAACCATAATCTCCAGGGGCTTTCACCGTATGCAATCTCAGAATTGCCAAAAGGACCTCCATCAGGTAAACCGGAGCCTCCGTGGACATTAACTCCTCACTCATTCTAGGAAGAGCAATATCTCCCAGATCCACCTCTATCCCTCGCCAATTCGGCTCCCCCTCAGAGCTGTACAGTCCCCTCATTGAACCTGGCAAAACTCTCTGCTATCCCTCCGACGGTAACTCCACCCACCCCATCAAATCATCAAATTCACCCATTGCTCAACACTGCCCCTGCAAACATGCTGCCAGAAGCCCAACTGCCTTTGCCCCCTCTCATAATACTTGTACCTCAGGAATTGCAGTTGCCTCTTGACCTTCCTCAACTCCAAAGTCTTCAGTTCCTCCCTCTTCGCCCGGACTTTACAAATTAACCACTCTCCCTTCCGAAGAAGCTCATATACTCTTTTCCGACATGCCAATCTCACCCACAGCCGACTTTCCAGCAAATTCTGCTCCCTTTTCCTTCTCACCCCATTGTGGATCAACAGTCCCCGCAATGTGGCCTTACCCACCTCCCTCACTGTACAATAGTCCACTTCTCCGGTATCATTAATAGCAAAATATTCCTCAATGGCTCCCCTGAAATCCTGGCTGAACTTTTTACCCTTCCAGAGGGAATCCTTCCATCTCCACAGGGAATCCCTACACTGTAAACCAATAAGAGAGAACTCCGTCAATACCATATCATGGTCCAACCAACTTATGGGCACCAAAGAGCAACTTCCCACCCTGCTCAGAATATCCCTTCCCACACACACATAGTCCATTCTTGTGAAAGTGACATGCGAGGTGTAGGTGAACCCAGGCTCCTGCGGATGAAGCTGTCTCCAAACATCCATCAATCCATATCTATTGAAACATTCCCGCAGACCCCCTCCACCCTCATACGATTGCCGTTCTGTAACCGCCCCCACCCTCCCAGTACCCTCATATCTAATGAGGGATCTGCCCACATATTAACTGCCCCCCCCCCCAAAGAACAGGGCCTCTAATTTCTCTGAACAACTGAACCAGCGTGCCATCCAAACGGCTTTTTGCCCAGAATTAGGGCGGTACATCCTGGACAAGGACTGCAAGATCCCCTTAGTCCCGACACCCCAAAAGGACTCGCCCTCTACTCCCCCTCCCACACCTTGACATTTTCTAGCTTCACCCGTTTGTTTTTCCCCTTGTTCCCTTCCCTTTGCTTGGTCGCGCTCTGAAACACATGTCTATGAGCGCGATATAAATAAAATCTCATATCATAATTGGTCATCCTGGGGCAAACTTCCAGGTTTGCTGTCATCAGTCAGCTATTGGCTCTGTTGAGTATCTGACTTCAACGGGCATTATCTCCCTTATGTGCTGGTATGTGTCAGCCCAATAATGGTTGTTGCATTGAATAACTATCTCTGTTTCTTCACAAAGAACTGGGGCACCTCGCTTATGTTTGGGAATTCCTTCACCTGTTCCCTGGCAACCATGCTATATGCCGCCCATAAATTGTCACCACTGCTCGTGCTGTTGCCATTCCTCAACACCTGTCTCAATGATGCCTGTATAATATGCAAGTCTCTTCCAAAATTGGTCCATTCCCCTTAGTGGGAAGCTGCAAACTGGGACGAAGTGGGTAAAAACCTATGGTGACCATCTCACTAGGTATCTGTGTCGGGGCATTCATAGGCGGTACTACACAAGGTCAAAGTGGTTGTTGGTTGAAGTGGTCTGGGGATTAATATTGGGGTGGGGAAGCATCCAGTAATCAAACTGGCACAGGCTGTTGATTTGTGCCTTCCTAAAGTCCAGGCTGGTCTTGTCAGTGTAGTAACAGTTGAGAGTGGGGCTGTCATCCGTTCAATCGCTGTGTTTGAGGCGGTCCTTACACTAGTAAAGAAATCAATTATGTCCTCTGTTGCAGTGGTCAAAATATAACGTTGTAAACTACTAGCCAGGCATAAAAAGTCTCTCAACCCCTCAATTCCTCACATACACACAGCACACCATTCTCAGTAGCCAAGAGTCAATTATTACTAGCAGTTGGCTAGTGGAAAGTGCACATTTTGCGGCCTGCTGTCTCCTTCTGCTGGGCTTTTTTATTTGTTACCTTTTGGGTGGGGGTACACAGCAGTGTTGGTACCAGCCCCGTTTCTTCCCCGATTGACCCTTGTTCTGTCCAATCCCTTTTTATTAACATTTTTCACTCCCCTAATTTTGGAAGTGTTCTACCTTTCTGGTGCCTCCTCATACCCGTCTGAATAAGCTCTTGCTGCTTTGGACATTTCCCTCTTTTAGACTGTAATGCACACTTTAAATTGGTCAACCAGTCGATATGAAAGGTACCTTCTAGCAGGAATTGGTTAGGCTGATTCTCCCGTGTGAGATTGTGCCATTTCTGCAAATACCTGCACTTTGTAATCTTATATTTGGTATAAAGATAATAAGAAGGGAGCCGATAGGTGGTATAGGATCTTGTTTGGATTGTGCCATGCCCATGTTTTCTTATTGTCTCTGTGCTTCTCCCTACTTAATATTAATTACATTATCACTCACCATTTGGCCCACAACTACAAAATACAATCGTACATAAGGAAAACACAATTGTTCTGCTATGCTGAGGAGGGAGGGACTCCGTGAAATGTCCCTGAAATAGACACTCGTCCTCCGTTTAGAACTGATTTCAATTCCAGTTTACGAATTAATTTTGATAAACTAGACGAATAATGCTATAAGATTATTAATCGGACACGCCAATTTAATGATTGCTTCAGTTTACCAGTAACTTGTTTACCCAAAATGAAGTTTTGTCTCTGGACTAACCATCTGTTCCCGTGCGGCTGTGAAGAGGTACAACTGAGGATCAGCCTACTCGCGTAAAAAGTGTTGTCAATGTAGATGCATGTTATCATTTGTCACGTGACCTGGCTCTTTGTAGAAAGCTCCCGCCAGGATGGCAGTAAGTTGCCATGATTTCATACTCTAGTATGCCATCGCAATCTCTCCACTTCACGTGACCTCAAAGTGATCATTTGCACAATGTCTTTCTTCGCAGCTTTCGCACTAGTGATTATGCAATACAATTCGGAAAAGAGGAATGTGGTTAGACACACAATAAACCAGATGTTAATTCAGTTTATAGTTAGTGGCCGAAAGATAAAGTTGGAACCAGGCATAGAATTAATTTAAGACCATATATGCATTATAAAAGAAACCATCATGTTACCTAGGTGAAAAACTTGCTGGAAAACAAACTTCCTCTCGCACAAGTTCTCACGAAAAAAAACGTCCACTTATAATTTGTTGTTGGAGGCGTAATGGGTGCCTCCTTTGACTGCAGCTGCACTCTTTCACTGATGCCACGCTGAGGTATGTGTGTTATTTAGAGGTACGGTTATGTCTTTCCTCACCTCTACTCATTCTGCTTCTCCAAAACTATCTTATTCTTCTGCGCAAATGCAGACCTCCGGCGCTCACATGGGCAGCATAATTTTATGGAACTGCTTGTCGCCAAGCTTCAGGGCATCATATCTCCTGGTATGATCATTTGAAATTGGCCCTTGCCATGTCCTGAGGAGTCCCTACAATATTGTCTGGAGGGGGAAAGGACGCCCCAAAGCCATCGCATCCTTCAAGCTATTGGGAACAACATCTTTATGGCTTATAGTCAACAATATTAGTAGCAGGGGGAAAAGTTCAAGTTGTCGGCCATAAAAAGTCACTTGCCACCTCAATTCTACACATACAGACAGCACACTATTTCTTATTTGCCAAAAGACAATTCTCAATACAATAGCCATTGGCTAGAGGTGAGTGCATATTTTGAACCCTGATAGTAGAGCTAATTCCTGAGGCAGACCACTGCTGGCACTTACCAAATATACCCATGGAGCTGTTTAGGTGGAAGGAGAGGGTGGCCCCCGTTTCCTTTTATTTTGAGAATAGTTTGTTCCCTGTTCTTGTTTTGTTGGCAGCAAGAGAGCCTGGTATGCTCTTTATCTGTTTGGCTGGTACTGGTATTGGTAGGGGGTTAAACATTTCAAGTTGCAAGGTACTAGCCAGGCATAAAAAGTAACTCACCCTGTCAGTTATCCACATTAACAACATGTCTTACTAAACTATCACTTCCTATTGGCAAGCACAATTTTTGTGGCCTGTAACGACTCCTGCAGTAGTGGCAATGTCCAAACCGTTATGTAGTCTAAAATGCAAAAGAACCAAAAAAAGCAATGCCAAATAACATCTTGCCACAATCTATTTCTGAATATTTATATGTTAAAATAGTTGTAATTAAGAATGGTTTATCCATGAATTCTGCATGTACATCAAACGTAAGCAACGTTTAAGTCCTAATTAGTTTTTTTATGCTCCTATATAGTGACTTTTTTTCCTTCTGACAGTTTCTCTATTTTTAGTAAAATATACCACATAATTTGAGCATTCAAAACTATATATAGACGTGTCTATATTCCAAGAAAAGGCCCCACAACCTTTGGCATTCCATATTGCCCACAGAATATGCCCTGGGGCAGTCCAGCACCAAAATGCTAGGCAATTCTCCTCTGAACAAGAGTACCAACAGCAACCCCAGACATGTGTTTCGGTCTGGTTGGACCTCGTCAGTAGGGTGGAGCTGTGCCTCTCTAAGAATAGTGAGCAAGGGGTCCACATTTGGATTCCCCTAGTAACTTAGGGTGAGACCCAAAGCTACTGAAATTATGCACATTAACAAGGGGGGGTCTTGGGAGCCTCTCTGCCAGACATTAGTCCTGGTTGCGAGAGCCTTACCCAGATTGTACCCTGTGGGAGACTGCACCAGCCTTGTTCTTTTGGCAGTAGTTAACCCAACCTTTGGTATAAACATGTACTGCACAAATTGGTAGTGTGACTGAGCAGCCAGGCTTATCTCAAGAGGGGTCAATGTGAGCTGACAGTTTTTCAAATAAACACTTACACACAAGGTTTCTTGATTAAACCATTATTAATTTATTTAACCGTCAGTTGAATAAGCGTTCTTTATAAGGAAGCAATCATGTAACAAAAAAATATACTTCAATAAACACACACTCTCAATTTCTCTAAATCAGTCGATACCCATTGGGTATGGCACACAGACACTTTTACACCCTGAGGTGACTTAAATAAGTAGGTTACTGTGGACATGGATTTATCACTGGCACGTTTAGAGCAATACTGAGTTTGGTGTCCAAAGGAAAAGGTTATAGAATAAAACAATGGTCAACAAATATTCTTAACCAGGTAAGTACTTTTTGAACCCCACAATGCAAAGTAAATGAACCCTTTCCCAGCAACACAAGTTATGGAATGTGTGACATTTTGGAGGGACAGATTTAAACACAAAGTCAGTGGTTAGAACAGTCTGTCAGGGAGTCAGGGCAGCCAATGTCTCACAATGTTTTAGAAATCTTTGTAGAAATGAAATCATTGTATGCCCACACGCTGGGAGTCTTTTGAGGGGCAAAGCTGCAAGCAACTCTGCAAAAGGGCAACCAAGACAAGTCTCAACTGAGAGGTAGCAAGGCTACACAACAAGAGGTAAGTATCCCTTAGTTTACAGTACCTTAGGTCTCAATAAATTGGTTCCAGCTGGCTTCTTTTCCCGTTGTAGTATGGCAGACCCTGTTGTTCCTGGGCCTCAGTCATGGGGACAAGGTGGAGGACGTCTGGGGACTGATGGTTGGCGGCAGCAATGGGTAAACTTCAGATAAGCGGCACTTCGCGGTTTAAGCTTCTCGCGAATAGCACCACGGCAGTTCTCGGATACCTTATGGGCTTTCCCCACATCTAGGGTCCAGCACTCTGAGGTGGCTCATGCTCGGTCGGTCCTGCTTCATGGGAGTTCGGAGGATCTTCCTGGAGCTCGGGTCCGACTTAAAAACGAGACACTCGATTCTGGTGTTCCTCTCCCTGGTAATCTGTTCCTGCAGCAGCAATGAAAGTACAGCCAGCTCTGAGACAATGTCCAGACGTGTTCACTTGGGGTTGATTGTTCCCACCAACCCAAGGGGAGAAGTCGTCCTTGCAGGGCTTCTGTAGTCTAGGCGAATTCTGAGCTTCAGCACTGCAGCAGGGCTTCACCGGGCAAACCAACGGTCCAGGGGTTGCAGGAGGCGTCTCTTCCAAGTTAGTCTTCAAATTCCTTTGTCCAGTGGTCGACTCTGCCTTCCAAGCAAAAGACCTCGCCTTTTATGCAGGTTTCTCCCATTCATTTGCAGGCAAGCTATCACTCACACCTCAGGGTGGCTGTCCTCCAAGGACATCCAGGCAGCCAGCCAATCACATTTGGGTGCATTCCTGTCACCCAGGAGATTAAGCACGGGGAGTTTAGGGAACCTCTCTCGCTTCCTGCCCTGCCAAACACGCCGGAGCCAGAGGCAGACTTCAGCAGTGAACCCCGCCAAAGTCAAAACGAACAAAGGGACCAAAGCTGGTTGCGCAGAGTAAATTTCAAGAAGGACCTTTCCAGCAAGAAATGGCGAAGAAAGAAGACCAGGGCCATTTTGACAAAATGAGCACCCATGGGTGATTTACTGTAGCTGCAATTCCATCCCCCGGTAAAAACACACAGTGGTAGGAAAAGGTACACCACTGCCACCAGCCATTAATGGTTGAAAGGATAACATACAAATGTTAAATGAGAAACTAGACAAAGGGGATTCTGAGTAACCCCTCCAACACCCTATCATAAGCTAGTGTGTGCTGGGTCTAGAAAGTTACAAATGTAAGTAAAGTCAGTTTCACTTCACTGCCCTTGGAAACAGTAGTTTATCCAAGAGAAGGCATTTAAACCTTTTGGGAAATCTGAAAGACTTCCCCGTGCCACCGCACTGAAGGTGCTGTGTGGCACAATGTAAAAGGATTATGCCTATGGAGTTTGTCAGACTCCAAAACCAAAAGAATCAGAGTTCAAATTAAAGAAAAATACACGAGAGAGTGGGAAAAAGGTCTCACTCTCTCCAGGATAAAAATTGGAAGTTCTTAAGTCCAGCAAAAGTGCTGGGGGTCTCTAAGGTAGAAGGGAATTGCCACATTTCTGAGAATTCTCCCTAACATCTAGCCTAAAGGCGTTGGCATTAGATCGGTTTATTGGCATTCACTACAATCCAAATGTCTTTCTTCAGATTGCTCACTTTCTTGCATTCGCATTTGAATTTTAGTATGTGATCCAATGGCAGAAATACATAGGTTTTTTTCCCCGCCCAATTGTTTTTCTTTTTATTTCTTTTAATGGGTGCCTTTTCACCAAGCAAAGTAGTAAGAGGAGCCTGATTTAATGTATGCTAATCGCTTTTTGGTATGAATTGTTTCTGCATTTTTATGTGTTTATTTTAACACAAATGTTCTTCAAATTATTGGTATTTATCCCTTTTTATTTAAAAAAACAGAATTGGCAGCTTGTTTTTTATGTGTATAGTCTAATGTACACTAATGCATGTATGTCTTTAGTGGAACATGCTTGGTTCCTACCGATCAAGTTTTCGTTTCTCCCTTGATACAGACTTCACCAGCTCTGAAGTAGCTGGATTGAAGGAAAGGGGTGGCTGGAGTAAGATTTGGAATGGATGAGAAATAAATAAAAGCTGTGCTTTCTTCGAAATTGAATTTTGAATAGCCAACCGTGTTAAGCAAGTGTAAAAGTAATTGGTAAACCAGGGAGATTGCTTTGTAAATGTGATTTAATACTGCTTAATTTTTGTCCTGTCATGGGACACAGAAGGATTGTAGCAATCCCATCTTCGGGTGCTTTACAATTTGAAGGAATAATGGGGGAACTGAAACCAGTGCAGACGTTACTGTGGACCAGCAATCACTGCAGGACCATCCTATGGAATAGGAGCAGAGAATAAGCGTTAGCAGCCAGGTGAGCTGGTGGTTGCTGCAGGAGGTTGGCCTAGGAACAGCCGGAGGAAGAGTAGAGTGGTGGGAGACCCAGGAAAACCATTAAAGGATGTCAAAGTGGTTTAACATCTGTAGGGCACACACAAGAGGCACAGCGTTGTGACAACTTACGTGGGAGTCCTGGTGAAGTTTGGGTATGGTTACAAGGTATGCCTTTATCCGTGCACCAGTCACCATGCTGCCCTTGTGATGGTTTTCCATTCGAGCCAGGTTATGTTGTCTGAGGGCCAGGTGGAACCAGATCAAAAGGAGTCTCTGAAGATTTTTTGGTGGGTTAGCAGCACTGATGGTGTGGGGGCCTGGCAAATGATTAAGCAAGTATCCTCCTTTCCGGTCTGCTGAAGAAAAGTGACAACAGACGAGGCCATTGGAGGTAGAAATCGCCATTCTTAAGTCCATTAGCCCATATTGCACCCTCCCACCTCCCCCATACCGCCTTTAGCACCCGTGCATGTGGGTGCTAAAGGCGTAGTTAAAGTAAAACCAATTTAAGGAAAAACGTAACTTTATTGCGTCCTGCAACACGTCCTGTTCACGACGCAGCATTGCTGGGTGGAATAAAGGTACGCTTTTCCTTTTATTTTTTTATTTTTTAAACTTTGGCGTTGGCACCCACGTGTAATATCTCGTGGGTGCTAAATGCTGTATGCCCCTCAGCGGAGGGCCGACCCTGTCGGAAATGGCACTACTAGCCGTGTTCAGGGACCCTCGCTTCGCTCGGGGCCCATAACTTGGGCAGCAAGGGATGTTACCAACAGGGTCGGCCACCACCTCGGGGCATGCCGCCTCAGTGAGTCATGCTTTGAGCCGTCCCAGGTAAGTTGTTTATTAAGTCATGGTGTAGTAGTCTTTGCATTCTGACTTTGAGCTTTGAATTTCCTAGTATACATGGAAGGCTACCAGTACTATCTTGCACAGAAAGAGTTCTGTATATCGTACTGACACCGTACATTGCAGAACCTGAGATCTCCTATTTTCGAGTTCGGCATATTTAGCTGTTCCTGTGTCATGAAAGGATCTCTGCTTGTGAGGTTTATTGTCGGTCATCGAGGAGACAATTAGTGAGTCCATCCATTTATTGCACACCACCATTATTTTGTTTTCTTTAACAAACTGATCGTTTTTGGTAACCATAGTTGTGTGTGTTGTTAAAGGAAGGTTCAAGATTGGAAAATTGGAACCGACGTTTGGATTGTCCCTTTGCAGAGATCTCACTTTTAGCCAGGCTAAATGCACTTCGGGCAGGGAATGCTGTAACATGCCAGTTCTAGGCAGGCCATTGTATTGGAATCTTAACGGTCTGAAATGTGACTTGCGTATTTGTGGAGCGAGAATAACAAAAATTCAAACTTCTACCAAATGGGCCGTGATCAGGCCTAAACATAGCGCTTAGAGAGTGGAGTGTTTTGCTCCGTACTTATGGAAGTTGGGAATAAAGTGATTTTTGCAGGCAGCTAGCATTGGGTTTAAGCAAATAAAAATGAATCTTAGTTTTAAAAACTTTATCAATGAAGGGGATCTGCTTCAATCGGAGATCTTTGGCTCAGGTAGGGTCTGAAATCCAGCCAAATGGAAGGCTCCTGTGCTTGACGGCTTCTCCAGTAAATACTTCAAGATGTTCACATCAGAAAACCCCACTGCTGCTGACCAAGATGTACGTCGCGCACATTGGGGTGCAGTGATTACCTTCCACCCGAAAGAGTCCACTATGGTAGCTATGCACAAGCCTAGAAGAGTGCCTAGAAGAGACCTGCAGTTATGACCACGTATCTTCTAATTAGTCTGATCAGAAACTTCAAATCCCAAGGCTGGGTTACAAATTTCAAGTTGCAAACCTTTAGAGGGGCATAGAGTCACTCGCCCCCCCCCCCCCCCCAAGTTCTTCACATAACACAGACCACATCATTTCTTTACCAAGGGTCAATTATCACTAACTTACGGCAAATTCAAATTTTGAGGCCTGTCCTAATGAAGCTGTGGGCTAAGGGATTGGAGGAAGCAATGCGTATTTTGGCACGCAAAGACTTGGCAGGCTTCTTAAAAATAACAGGCATGTCTGGGCCAATTCACAACTGTAAGGAAGGAATATTATACACATCTCTATAGATAAGCAATGTATCAGCAATTTGTGCCTATTAATAATTGGTAAACACTCCCAACAAAATATAGGAAACCAAGAACACATATGAGCCTACTCCTTGTTTTCATCACATGCAGCATCAAGGATATGATTGAGTTAAAGCCATCAATGGAGCAGTGCCACAGGAAGGAGCTTTAATGGTTTCACGGCCTAACCTGAACAAGGTAAACATTTAGAAATGCTTGAATTACTGGGTGAAAAGGAGTATGGATTACAGAAAGAGAGCTGCTTTATAATTTCAATATAGTATTTTTCTTTAAAATTACTCCATTGGGAATTAGAATTACTTTATACTCCCTTTTTAAAATAAAAAATGCAAGCAGCATTGGCAAAGAGCAGTTTTGGCCTGTGTGTAGTCATGGTATAGGCATTTGCCAAGCACTGCTTTAACAGTACTATCTCCCCATAAGACTAGAGTAGCTGGATAATGGTGTGAGTGCCTCGGCATATGACAGAATAGCATGGCTAATGCCTATAAAGAAGCCAAATTGTTGGCTTTGCAAATGCTTGTTTTTTTAATGTAATTTCAGGTGCAAGGGCACACGTAATACTTGTGAATCTGCAGTCACACTTAACGGTTAGAACATTTTCTTTTTAATAACTGTTTCAACTTACAAACTATTTTGAATGGATTGTGTCCTCCCACGTATTCCTCATCTTAGATATATCCTTACCTTTAGGTTTCGCCTCGGAAATGTTTTCCTCTCTCCAGCAGAGGGCGCTCCACTCGAGGCGGCGACGTCTATGTCCCTCGGCGGCCTCCGTCGAGTGTCGACATCATCCGTAGTATAATTGCCTTGAGCGCGCCCGTTGGCCTCAGTTCCATTTTTCCATTAGCTTCGCTTCGGATCAAAATAAAACGGCGCTTCAGTCACAGCGAATTATGTTGTCTTCCTCGAACCCGTCTACTCCGAAAACAGGGTTTAAGAAATGTCTATGGGGCAGAAGAAAAATGTCGCTGACGGACCCTCATCGTAATTGTCTCTGGTGCATCGCGTCCGAACATCGGATCGACTTCGGTTCGTGCCAATCTATGACCCATGAGGCCTTGAAAGAAAGACGAGGTAAATTGGCGGTGGGGGAGGAATCCTCGACGTTTTCTTCGAGAGGGAAGAAAGACTCAGCTGAGTCTTCGGCAAAACGCCATAAAACATCCAGATGGAGGAAGTCCTCCTCTTCTTCTTCGTCCAAAAAGGCGAAAAAGAGACGACACACCGATCTCCCTCTTCTTCTTCCTCGACTTCGGAGCAAGTTATTACTTGTCCAACTAAACATAACTTCCCCTAAAAAGTGGGAAGCATTTAGAGAGTCGATGATAAAAAATTTGAGAACGCGGCCCAGACCCCCTCAAAAATGTCTGAAGGTCATGCCTCTACTCAAGTGACAGAGGAAGGTCTAAAACTAGAAAATCCGACAAGAAATTGTTGAGGGTGTCTTCTAGGGACTCTTGCCAGACACCTAAAAAGACAGACCTTAAGAAAAAGACTCTAGACGTTGATACGTCTTTAAAGACCTCAATGAAAACATCTTTGAAGCCTCTGTCGAACGCTGTCGAGTATAAAGGGTCGACGACCCAGCAGAAAAAAGTCACGTCGAGTGCATTATCGACGACCTCAAAGACTTCTTAGACGGCGTCAAGTGTTTCGAAGGCTCCTTCGACAACGTCAACTGCCTCGAAGATTCCTTCGACAGCATTCGTAGTGCCTTCGAAAACATCGAAGAATACCTGAATAACATTGAAGGTAACGACTTCGACGCCATCGACGCTTCTGTCGATGTCGACACCAATTACAGGGTTGAAACCTATTCCTGAGAAAGTATTTCACCCAGAAAGCAGACATGATTTTTTCCAAACTATGTCAGCTGTATATGGAGAAATGACCTCAGAAAATGAGGAGGATGAAGATGAACCTTAAGTTTAATCAGCAGGAGTAAAATATGGTACAAGAGAAGTTCCTGAGGAATTGATCAATCCTCAATCAAAAATGTAGGACTTGTATGAATGTTTACAGTCTGCAAGTGGACTAGATACGTCCCCTGAATACGAATTTGAAAGACCAGATCCAGCAGAACATGCTGATTTGGGTTACAGAAAACTTAAGTAAGAGAGTTTATGGGATGGGGTAGGAATTCACCTGTATACCAGGATGATGATATGACAGATATTTTGTCAGGGGGTCCTCAACCAGATCCCATACTTCCCTTTCATATTGCTCTGCAAAGGAGAGTAAATGCTGCTTGGGAAAGACCGGAATCTATTCCAGCAGTGAATAAAAAATATGTGGTAAAATACAGACCTTGTAACGCTGATCCAGAGTATTTAAGTAAGCATCCTTCTCCTGAGAGTCTGGTAGTGCAGGAAGCCACATCAACAAAAAACGCTGCATACCCTACAATTCCCCCTGATAGGGATGACAAGAAGTTAGATGCATGGTCGAAAAAGGTCTTTACATCAGGGAGCATGGCTCTAAAGTCCACCAATGTATCTTGTACACTGGCTAGGTTCAATTATACTCTGTGGGACTGCATGTCAGCGGCAGCTCAACACATCCCGGGAAAGGAGAGGAACGTGATGGTTTCCTGTCCATAATTAAGGATGGTAAGGAGGCTTCGGGAGAATGCCTTCAAGCAGGTTTGGGCACTGCTGACAGTATCAGCAGGTCCATGGCGTCTAGCGCAGTGCTACGCAGATTTGCATGGCTAAAGAAGTCGGGTTTCGCACCAGATGTTCAATCTAGACTTCTTAATATGCCATTTGACGGCTCGAGGGTTGTTTGGCAGCAAGGCGGATGAAAGTTTGGAGAAGCTGCAGACCTCCAAGGCAGCGGCAAAGTCGCTCAGTGCCGCTATAAGACAACCTCAGCAATGCCCCTACACAGGCTCATCTTCCTGGAGGGGTCGTCCTTTTCGTTTCTACTCCTCATTTGGGAGAGGAAGGGGACAGGCCAGTCAAAGAGGGCAAAGGAAATTTCCTCGGGGGCGAAAAAGAGGTGCTAGATCTGCCCGGCAGCGGCATCTGTCCCTTCAGCCGCTGCTGGAGCTGCCGCAAAACCACTCTGAGGTTTTGACTCACAAGACCCCAGTGGGAGGCAGGATCTCACAGCATCTGAAAGAATGGCGAGGCATTACTTCAGATGTTTGGGCACTGGAAACAGTATCCCAAGGTTACTACCTCCCCTTTCTAAGGAAACCTCAGAATCACCCACCGGAATACAACCCTACCAAAAACCCAGATCCGTTCCAGTTGCAGGAAGTTTTGACCCTGCTACAGAAAGGTGCAATAGAACATGTACCTGTAGCGGAAAGGAACAAGGGTTGGTATTCTCCATATTTCGTAATTCCAAAGAAGGACGTAGGACTGAGACCCATCTTGGACTTGAGAAACTTGAACAAGTTCCTCAGGAAGGACAAGTTCAAGATGGTCACAGTTTCTCAGATCCATCAGGCTCTCCAACTTCAAGACTGGTTGGTATCATTGGACCTTCAGGATGCTTACTTTCATGTGCCAATCCATCTCGAGCACAGAAAGTACCTGAGGTTCGCGATTGGCAACTCTCACTATCAGTTTTGAGTTCTACCATTCGAGTTGACCTCCACCCCAAGAGTTTTCACCAAGTTGATGGCGGTAGCTGCAGCGAGTCTCAGAAGAGGGGTGATTTACATCTACCCCTATTTGGACGATTGGATGATCAGGGCACAATCTCCAGAACAAGCCTAGGATCATCTATCCAAGACTTCCCACTTCCTTCACAAACTAGGGTTTGCTCTGAATTTAAAAAAGTCAAACATGATACCATCACAGAAGCTCCAGTTTATAGGAGCAGTCTTGGATACTTGTTCGGGCAAAGCCTCGCCTCCCGAAGAGAGAGCTCACCACATTCTGCAGATGGTGACAAAATTCCAGAATGCCCAGTATCTACCGGCCTTCGATTTTCTCAGGTTGATCGGCCTCATGGCATCCTGCATTTTTCTGGTGCCAGAAGCCAGATTGAGGATGAGATCCCTTCAATGGGTCCTCAGGACTCAATGGTCCCAATTTTCTGGGGAAATGACAGATCATTTACAAGTTCCAACCAGGGTAGCACAGGATCTAAAATGGTGGGCTTGCAAGAAACACATCCTCAAGGGAGAATCTTTTTGGCAACCATGGTCGGAGATAACAGTAGTAACGGACGCCACACTCACGGGGTGGGGAGCTCACACCAACGAGTTGACAATCAGCGGTCGTTGGTCTCCATCGGAGTCCAGACTACACATCGACCTATTCGAGCTGAGGGCGATAAGACTAGCTCTGAAGGCCTTCCTGCCCTCTGTACGGGGAAAGAATGTCCTGATAATGACGGACAACAGAGTGGCCATGTACTACCTCAACAAGAGAGGAGGAGTAGGGTCACTGCCACTGTGCAGAGAGGCAATGCAGCTCTGGTTCTGGGCAATACAAGAAGGGATCTCTCTATCTGCCATTCACCTACCAGGAGAGCAAAACACAGTGGCAGACGCTCTGAGCAGGCAGAGCTCAGTCTCCCACGAGTGGGAACTAGCTCAGGAAGTCCTTCAAGAGATCCTCACCCTTTAGGGAACCCCTCAAGTGGATGTGTTCGTGACCATTGTCAACTGAAGTGCAAACTGTACTGCTCAAGGTAATTTCCCCCGAGAGGAGCTCTAGGAGACGCATTCGTAGTGGAGTGGGAGTTTCCTATTCTATATGCGTTCCCTCCAGTCACTGTGTTCCCTCAGGTAATCAGGAGGTTGAGAAAGTTCAGGAAAACCCTGATCCTAATTGCTCTGGATTGAGCCAGGAGAACGTGGTACCCGGACCTTCTCGACATGTCCATCTGCCCTCCAATACGTCCTCCAAAAAGAGAGGATCTTCTCTCGCAAGAGGGAGATCACATTCTCCATCCAGAGGTCACCACACTCAACCTTCACGCATGGCTTCTGAGAGGTTGAGATACAAGGATTGGGACCTTCCGGATGATGTTATGGAGGTTTTGCTTTCGGCCAGAAGGCCAGCGACAACATCTGTGTACCAGTGTCGTTGGAACAAATTCAGTAACTGGTGCAGGGATAAGAATGTGGATCCCTTTGAATGTGCTATTACAATGGTATTATCTTTCCTGTTACATTTAGCTAATTTGGGGCTCCAGGTTAAGATAATAAAAGGATACGTAGCAGCGCTTATCTATCTTCAAGTGCTCTTCAGAAGAAAAATCTTATTTTAAGATACCTTTTAATAATACAATTTCTAAAAGGTTTAAACAGTGTTTTTCCACCAATACCTTTTCAAGTTCCTGTGTGGGATTTAAATTTGGTACTTACATTTCTGACATGTGCACCCTTTACATTCGTGCCCGTTAAGGCTTCTTACGTTAAAAACTATACTTCTAATTGCATTGACATCAGCCCGCAGAGTAAGTGAGTTGCAGGCACTTTCGAGTGGTCCTCCTCACACCATCTTTCATAAAGACAAAGTTGCCCTTCGTGTCAAACCCTCTTTTCTACCAAAAATAGTTTCAGACTTGCATCTGTCACAGAAAATAATTCTACCTGTGTTCTACCCTCCTCCTCACACAAGTAAGGAAGAGGAAAGACTGCATAGGCTAGATCCCAGAAGGGCTCTTAGCTTTTACATCTCAAGATTGTCAAAAATACGTCAGTGTGAACAACTATTTGTGGGATACAATGGCCGTAAATTAGGACTAGCTGTAACCAAACAAACATTATCAAGATGGATAATCTTAGCCATAACAGAGTGTTATAGGCTAGCTGGAAAAGATCCCCCTGAGGGTTTAAGAGCTCATTTAACTAGGGGCATAGCAACTTCAACAGCACTTAAGAGGGTTGTCCCTGTACAAGACATTTGTGCAGCAGCCACATGGTCATCCATGCAAACTTTCATCAAACATTATGCTTTGGACTCCACTATCTCCCAAGGAGGTCTATTTGCCAAATCTGTACTACATTCGGTACATGACTAAAAAGACACCTGTACTCCCGCCTCCAATAGAAAACTGCTTTGGGAGTCTATCTAAGATGAGGAATACGTGGGAGGACACAATCCATTCGAAGAACAAGTTACTTACCAACTGTAACGTTCTTTCGATTGGATGTTACTCCCACGTATTCCTCATCGACCCTCCCATCCTACCCTGCAGTGCAGTTTCCGTGGTTTACACTCTAAATTCGTTTAGGGCTTGGGTCAATAAAAGGCACGCCTTAGTTTATAATACATGCGCTCTGATGCACGAAAAAACAGAACTGAGGCCAACAGGCGCGCTCGAGGCAATTATACTACGGATGACGTCGACACTCGACAGAGGCCGCCGAGGGACATTGACGTCGCCGCCTCCAGTGGAGCGCCCTCTGCTGGAGAGAGGAAAAAAAACTCTGAGGCGAAACCTAAAGGTAAGGATATATCTAAGATGAGCACTACGTGGGAGGAACATCCAATCAAAGAACGTTACAATTGGTAAGTAACTTGTTCTCCTTTAAACCAATGACTGTCCTCTGGGTCATACCGTCCCCATCCAATGACAGTCCTCTCCCTAAGCCCCTTCTCTGGCAGCCATCTCCAGATTTGTACCGCACACTTCAGTGTTGGGAGTCCTCAAGTTTGCTCTGCAAGCTCTACGTTTCTTTCGTGTTTTTGATGGGAAAAGGTTCTATTTTTGTTCCGAAAGAGCCTGTGTGCTCTCTTCTCCATCTGCCGACAGCAGGGATCCGTTGTCGGGGAATTTCGGCACCCCTTAAGGGCGAAGATCGTCGAAGATTCCAGAAGGCCATTGGGCCTACTTCGCGTCCTCCGACCATGATGGAGGAGAAGGAAGGAAGGAAGATCCCTCTTCAAGTCCTGCACCAAGTGCGGGCTACAGAATGTGTTTGTTGAGGACAAGCACCTGAAATGCATCTACTGCCTGCATCTAGACCACAAGGAAGGAGAATACGAGATATGCCTCTGCTTCACCAAGAAGACAATTAAGGATAGGCACAGCAGACTGGCGGTGTGGCTGAACATCAAGATCAAGGCCTCTGGCCCGTGCTCCAACCAGGGTCATGCCTCACCCAGGACCAGCCGATCCGAGGAGCAGTCTTTGTAGTCCTTTCAGGATGCCTCATCTGTGGGGGCCCAAGACAAGGCCAAGAACCGCAGGTCCGGTTCCACCGGGGCCATCGCAGAAACGGGTCCCACGGTGGGCAGGGCACGATCAACATCACCCTCCATTGCCAGCTGGCAATCACGCTCCTCCTTGAAAAGGAAACCGTCAAACCCGGCTAAACTGCGGGAGAAGCTGCAGACGGAGGAGAAGGCCAAACTACTCAAAAAAAGGCCTAATAGGTGCAGGATAAGACTTGGTCGACGATGGAGCTAGTGGCTGCTGATCTCACGCAGGATAAAGGGGCTGACCCTGGGATGGTAGCCCCTACAGTGCAGAAGGTCTCCCTGACCCTGAGGCGAGAAACAGCAGCAGTGACTTTGCCAAAGTCTGATGGCACGCCAGAAAAGAGGACCCAGTCTCAGAACCCGGTTCCAGCCCCTCGGGGTGGAAAAAAGGGGACGTGGGGCAAAGGAGGCTCCAGATCAGTCCCAGCAAGTGGGCCAAACCATGGAAGTTTCGCCCACGTACGACTAGGACCTGGAATCCTTACACACGGTCCACAAAGACGTGGAAGAGGAGGACTCAAACAGCGACAATGACAATGGCGCGGGGCCTAGTGTTTGGAGGAGGAGCAGGAGGAAGGCCAGTTTGTCAGAGGGTGTACATGATGCCCTCCACTTCCTCTTAGCCGCCCTACACTTGCCTTTAGGGGTGGTGAGGTCTGAGTTGTATTTGGAAGTCAGCTTCAAACGGATCCTCATGACAGCAGCAAGGACGTCAAGAGTGTTGAAGATGGAGAGATGAAGGTTAGGGCTCTGTCAGAGTGAGTCAGCCAAAGGTGTAGGAAGAGGAGAGAAAGTAGCGGCGAAAGCCTCAACTGACGCATGCTTCATGGGCTGGAGGACCGAGAAGGTAGGTGGCAGTGCTGGGGTTGGCTTTACCTGAGGGGTAGAGAGAGAGGTGGGAGGAAAGGAGTAAGTGGTCACTCCAAGAGAGAGAAGTGGTGATTGTGCGCGGGGGGGGGGGGAGTCTGAAAAGATCAGAACATGCAGAGTGTGCCCTGCAGAGTGAGTCGGGCCAGAGGGATGAATAGAGAGCCGGAGAGGTTGCGAAAGAGCCCACAGAGGGGCAAGTAGCACCCTGGTGGATGTTCAGGTCTCTAAGGGGAAGTTGAGGTAGAGGCAAGGACGGAGGAGGAGAGGTCCGCCCACTCAGTAGATAGTGGCCAGAAGAGACAGAGAGCCTGCAGACCAGGCATTCAAAGGAGGAGTAGTCCTGCCTTGGAATGACAGAAACAGGGATCTAATCCGGTAAAGTCAGGGCTACACCCCCAACAGGACGGTTGGTTCTAGGTTCGGAGAGATCTTGTAGCCATTAGGAAGCAGAGTGTTGAAACTCGTGACGGAGCTTGCCTTGAACCAAGTCTCAGTGAGACCGAGTACATCCAAATCAAGCTCTTCCAGGAGATGGCAGATGTCTGAGGAGTGTTTGACAGCGGAGCAAGAGTTGAGATTAGCGATGTTGAACAGGTTGCCACCTTTTGAAGGACTTCTGTGGAGGGGCACAGGCCATAGGTACGCCCTACTGAAGTGTTGGAGGTGCCTGAGGATGGGCAGAGGCGGAAGGAAGAGAAGGTAGGGTAGTCGGGAGAGAGTGCCAGAGCAGTGGTGGCGGAAGGAGGCAGCAGGGTGTCCAAAGTAGCAGCAGAGGGTGGCAACAGAGGAGCCAGAGATGGGTTAGTAGGGATTGCGGGAGAAGAAAGGAAGTTGATAAGGTGCGGGAAGAGTCTATCAAAAAGGAGACCTTTTTGGAGACTTGAGTCACCCCATCCACTAATTTTCCACTTCCTACATATCTCTCCGAAGCACATGGGCCTAGGGCCCCAGTGTCAATGCAAACAATAACGGGAAAGGGACAGCCCTGTCTTGCCCCTTTCTCTACTGCCAACTTTCAGAAATCAATTTCCATCTTGACTGGCAGTAATAGCAGTACATAGCAGCCTTATCCAGCACTGCCCGCATCCACTCCCATCTCAAAGAATCGAACGCCTTCTCAGCGCCCAATGAGATTACCGCACACTGAAACCTCATTTTATATGTGATATTACATGATGCAGCCGTCTTAGATTATGCAAAGTATTCCTACCAGGCACTAAACCGGCCTAAAGAGGGTGTACCAGCCCCGTCACCACCCGTTGTAGCCAGTGTGCTATCACCATGTTCAATATTTTTATGTCCCAATTTAGTAAGGACAGCGGCAGATAAAAGCCCATATCAGTTTGAGTTTGCCCGGTTTAAGCGTGGTGACAATCAATGCCTCCCTCATTGATTGGGGCAAAATACCTTTAGCAAATGAGTGTTGGAAAACTTATTGCTTCATTGCTCATTATGTTTTTAAAAAACCATCCCGTCTCCGGGTCTTACCCAATGGTATAGTCTGAATAATTGCTTTTATTTCTTGCAGCGTTACAGGTTCATCCAGCTCGGCGGCTGTTGCAGCGCCCACACTGGGCATATCTATTATCCCTAATGTATCAAATATCTCCAACTCCATACGTGGTAACCTGTCTGTGTATAAAGCCCCATAGTATTATGCCAATGCTTCATTGATGTCTGTTTGTTGTTGGACCATTTGTCTGTCCGGTCTGCGTAACACCAATATTGTTAATGTTTGCCTTTCACTGTTGATTAACCATGCCAAAAGTCTCCCTGCCTTGTCTCCTCTCCGTAAATTGTTCACATACGAATTATAGTCACGATTACCTAGTGCTCCTCAGTTCAATATGCAACACATTCTCAATTCCTACAACCCCCCCTTAAAGGGCCCACCTCCTCATTTTCAATAAAATCTTTTTCCCTCTCAATGCCAACCAATGATTGCTTCAGAGAGGTTCTCGTCCCATGTGTGGAAGACATACATATACCTCCTACTACCACCTTAAAAGCATCCCATTCTATCCCACCATCGCCTACTGATCCTTCATCCACTTCAAAATAGTCAGTAATCTGTCTACCCAGCTCGTCTCTGTAGATTGGGTCTCTCAGCCCTAACGCCCGCATCCTCCACATGGGTACCCTGGCTCTATTTTCCCGGAAGCGAAGCACCATTTCTAAGGGTGACTGATCAGGCAAGGTCCTCTCCAAGCATCTTGTCCCCGCACACATATGGGCATGATCTTGTAACGCCCCATGTGGAGCCGAGTAAAAAGAATGGCCCAACGTGTCAGGGTGTTCATTTCTCCGCAATGCTGTCAATTTCCAATAAGTTGGACTCTCCTGCAGAGACCTAGAGGCACTGCATTTATGCATTGTGCTTGCAGGATCTGCCTAGCACTGGAATCAGACCTAGAGATATGGGGGGGAGGGAGGGTATTGCCACTTTTACTCCCTAAAAATAGGCAAATACCCCTAAAAAATAAAAATGGGGAGTAAAAATACTCTCAATGGGAAATGGACACATAAGTGCTTGTCCCCCTGCGTTCACCCAAACACAACTGCAGATATGTTTGGACCAGTAGTTCATGTAGTACCACAGGAAGAAACGACTAGAATTGCAGAAGAGGTCAAACATATCTTTTAATGTGCATGAATAACATGATGCAAAGAATTATTTCTCACAAGAATATATTTCGAATGGATTGTGTCCTCCCACGTATTTCTCATCTTATGATATTCGTATCCTGCCAGCTTCGCTGCTTCGGAATTTTTTTTTCAGCAGAGGGTGCTGTGCACGTGGTCGTGGCGTCGATGTCCCATGTCTGCCTCCCTACCGTGTCGACGTCACCATCGGTACAAATAGCTCGTGCTGCGCCCGTTGGCTTCAGTTCCGTTTTTCCGATTGCTTCGCTCTCGAACAGCACGCTTCAAAATTTTCTTCCGAAAATGTCATCTTCATCTACCCCTTCTACACCCAAGACGGGGGTCCAAAAAATGTATCGACTGCGGTTCGAAGATGTCGATCACAGATCCTCACTGCATTTGTCTCTGGTGCCTAGGTTCAGACCATCGAACCGGCGACTGTGTCTCTTGTCAGTCGATGACGGAGAAGGCCCTTTGTGAGAGGAAAGATAAACTGGCGGTGGGGCAAGAAGCTTCTAAGGCCTCCTCAAAGGCCTCGCCTAAAAGACATAAAAAATCGAGCGATTCGAAAGAATCGGATCGTCATAGACACTCTAAGAGGTCCCGATCTCATAGTAGATCGAGGCGCTCTTCATCTTCCTCTTCAAAAAGAGTTAAAAGGAGACGCCGATCTCCCTCTTCATCATCCGATACATCTACCGAATCGGTACGATGCCCGACTAAGTCGGATTCCCCAAGAAAATTGGAAGATTTTAGAAGGAAGATGATGGAGGTATTTGAGAATGCAGCCTTGACCCCGTCAAAGAAGCCTCAAAAGAGCCAGACCCCAGTCGCTCCATCGGACGACAAACGGAAGTCAGGAACTACTGTGGTAAAACCCAGTAGTATGTGTGAAACTCGTAAAGCTCGAGTTGACGCCAAGTCGTCGAAGATTCCTCGAGAATCAAGTATTTCCCCGACACAGTATAAAAAACAGAAGTCGTTGCAAACATCTGCGACTTCGTTGGCGCCGACGGCTTCGACATCGAAGCCTAAAGTGTCTTCGACGCCTTTGTCGAAGACTCCTTCGATACCATTGAAGGTTCCTTCGATTCCTTGGACCAAAACTTATGAACAAGACAGGAGATTTACTCCTTTACCAAAATCGGACTTCTTTAAGTCTATGGGGGTCATTCCGAGTTTGGAGGTAGCCATGGTGCTATTAGTACCATGGCTGCCTCCAAACTTGGGTCGGGCTAGTCAGAATGGGGATTTACCGGGTCATTACAACCTTGGAGTACCCGGTAAGTCCCCATTCTGAAAACCATTCCCCATTCCCATTCGAGCCCCCATAGGGCAATTTGCGGGCCCTTTATTAGTTCCCTGGTCCCTTAGTGGGACCCGCTAAGGGACCTTGGAATGCGGGGGTGGGGGGTTAACGCGGTGTCATGACCCCCTATGTCTTCTATATTTGAATAAAGTGGCACTGAATATGAGGAGGTTTCTCCTTTTGGAGTACACTATGGTACTAGAGAGGTCCCAGAAGAATTAATCGATCCAGAATCAAAAATGAGAGACCTGTGTGACACTCTTCACTCTGCTAGTGGCTGGCATTGATATGTCACCTGAGCTCGAGTTTGCAAAACCTGACCCTGCAGAGCACACAGATTCAGGGTGCAGGAGTTTAATGAATAGAGTGGTGGAATACATGGGCTGGGGTAGGACCACTTTTGATCAGGATGATATGACTGACATACTAGATCGGGGCCTCCAGAAGGATCCAGTTCTCCCCTTCCATAGGGCACTTCAGAGAACGGTAGAAAAGAACTGGGCAGCACCTGACCACATTGCTGCAGTGAACAGTAATTTTCCTAAGACGTATAGAACTTATACTTCTGATCCTGAGTATTTAAACAGGCATCCCACTCCAGAAAGTCTGGTTGTTCAAGCTGCAACAACCTCAAGACAGATTGCATATCCATCTATCCCTCTGGATAGAGAGGATAAGAAGGTTGATGCTTGGGCCCGTAAAGTTTTTACTTCGGGTAGCATGGCTCTAAAGTCAACAAATGTCACCTGTACCCTGGCCAGGTTCACCTATACCCTGTGGGACTGCATTTCGGCGGCGGCTGAACATATTCCGGAAGGCGAGGAAAGGGAAGTTTCCTGAATATTGTCAAAGACGGAAAGGAGGCAATGGGGGAATGTCTCCAGTCTGGACTGGATACTGCTGAAAGTATCAGCAGATCCATGGCTGCAAGCACAGTGCTACGCAGATTTGCGCGGTTGAGGAAGTCGGGGTTTGCACTAGGTGTGCAGGCCAGACTTCTCAACATGCCCTTTGATGGCTTGAGGCTGTTTGGTAGTAAGGCTGATGAAAGCCTAGAAAAACTACAGATCTCAAAAGCGGCAGCTAAATCTGTTAGCGCCTCCGTGCAACGGCCTCAGAAATCCTATTCGGGCTCATCTTCCTGGAGGGGTCGTTCTTTTCGGTACTACTCCTCTTTGTGTAGAGGAAGAGGACAGGCCTTTCAAAGAGGCAAGAGAAATGTTGCTTGTGGTGGACGAGGAAAGACTGCAAAGCCAACCTCAGGAACGGCATCTTTGCCCTCAGCCGCTCCTGCAGCTGCCTCCAAATCACTCTGAGGCCTTATCACACAAAACCCCGGTGGGATGCAGAATCTCTCAGCATCTGAAAGAATGGCGGGGCATTACTTCAGATGCTTGGGCACTGGAGACAGTAACTCCAGGTTACTGCCTTCCCTTCCTAAAAAGGCAGCAGGACCATCCACCGGGAACCAACTCTGTCAAAATTCCAGACCCGCTCCTGTTGCAGGAAATTTTAACACTGCTAGAGAAAGGTGCAATAGAACATGTACCTGCAGCGGAGAGGAACAAGGGTTGGGACTCCTCTTACTTTCTTATCCCAAAGAATAACGGAGGATTGAGACCCATCTTGGACTTAAGAAACTTGAACAAGATCCTCAGGAAGGACAAGTTCAAAATGCTAAGCCTTTCTCAGATCCTTCAGGCTCTCCAACTCCCAAGACTGGTTGGTATCATTGGACCTTCAGGATGCTTACTTTCATGTGCCAATCCATCCCAAGCACAGAAAGTACCTGAGTTTTGCAGTTGGCGGTTCTCACTATCAGTTTTGAGTTCTGCCATTCGGGCTGACCTCCGCCCTGAGGGTTTTCACCAAACTGATGGCGGTTGTGGCAGCGAGTCTCAGGAGAGGGGGGGATTCACGTCTACCCCCACTCGGACGATTGGTTGATCAGAGCACGTTCTCCCGAACAAGCTCAGAAACATCTGTCGATCACCTGTCACTTTCTTCACAAACTGGGCTTCTCCCTCAATTTCAAGAAGTCTCACAGGATACCATCCCAAAAGCTCCACTTTATCGGAGCAGTTTTGGATACTTCCTCGGGCGAAGCCTCGCCTCCTGAGGTGAGAGCTCTCCACATTCTGCAGATTGTAACAAAGTTCCAGAATGCCCAGCATCTGCCGGACTTAGATTTTCTGAGGTTGCTTGGCCTCATGGCATCCTGCATTTTTCTGGTGCCAGAGGCCAGATTGAGAATGAGATCCCTTCAATGGGCCCTCAGAACTCAGTGATCCCAGTTCTCCGGGACTATGTTGGATCTTCTGCAAGCCCCGAGCGCAGTTGCTCAGGATCTACTATGGTGGGCTTACGACAACATCCTCAAGGGAGAATCTTTTTGGCAACCATGGCCGGAGATAACAGTAGTAACGGACGCTTCACTCACGGAGTGGGGAGCCCATACCAATGATCTGACAATCAGCGGTCGTTGGTCTCCATCAAAGTCCAAACTACACATCAACCCTCTGTACAGGGAAAGAATGTCCTGATAATGACGGACAACACAGTGGCCATGTACTCCCTCAACAAGAGGATCTGTAGGGGTCACTACCACTGTGCAGAGAGGCAATGCAGTCCTGGTTCAGGGCAATACGAGAAGGAATCTCTCTATCAGCAGTTCACCTAGCCGGAGGGCATAACACGGCGGCAGACTCTCTAAGCAGGCAGAGCAGTCTACCACGAGTGGGAGCTAGTTCAGGAAGTCCTTCTGGAGATCTTCACCCTTTGGGGAACACCTCAAGTGGATCTGTAGCCATCACGGTAAACCAGAAGTGCGAACAGCACTGCGCAAGGGAATTTCCTCCGAGAGGAGCTCTAGGAGATGCGTTTGTTGTGGACTGAAAGTTTCCACTTTTGTACGCGTTTCCTCCAGTCCCCGTGATTCCTCAAGTAATCAGGAGGTTGAGAAAGTTCAAGAAAACCATTATCGTAATTGCCCCGGATTGGGCCAGGAGGACATGTTACCGGACCTTCTGGACATGTCCAAGTCTTCCGCAAAGAGTATTGTCTCTCGCAAGAGGAAGGTCGGGTTCTCCATCCAGAGGTCAAGACACTCAACCTTCACGCATGGTTTCTGAGAGGTTGAGCTACAAGGATTGGGATATTCCAGATGACGTAATGGTGATTTTGCTTTCGGCCAGAAGGCCAGCAACAAAATCTTTGTACCGATGTCGTTGAAACAAGTTCAGTAACTTGTGCAAAGATAAGGATGTGGACCCTTTTCAATGTGGCACCCCAATGGTGCTCTCTTTCCTATTGCATCTAGCCAATCTGGGGCTTCAGACCGGAACAATTAAAGGATATCTAGCTGCGCTGTCCATTTTCAAGCGCTCCTCGGAAGAGGTGTCTTCAAAATTCCATTGATAATTCAATTCCTGAAAGGGCTTAATAACGTATACCCTCCAGTACCTTTTCATGTGCCAACTTGGGATTTAAATCTAGTACTTAAGTTTCTAACTTGTATACCTTTTCAGCCTCTGCATTCTTGTCCCTTGAGGCTTCCTACATTGAAGATGGTCTTTCTTGTAGCCTTAACATCAGCACGCAGGGTTAGTGAACTACAGGCTCTCTCATGTAAACCCCCATATACTACGTTTTACAAGGACAAGGTAGTTCTTAAAGTTGAACCATTTTTCTTACCAAAGGTAGTTTCTGACTTCCATTTGTCACAAAAAATCATACTACCAACATTCTATCCTCCTCCTCATTTGTGAAAAGAAGAGGAGAGGTTTCAAAGACGGGACCCTATAAGGGCTCTCAGTTTTTACATTTCAAGAATGTCAAGATTACGTCAAGATGACCAACTTTTTGTAGGTTATACAGGTCATAAATTGGGTTTAGCGGTGACAAAACAAACCATATCCCGCTGGATCATTCTGGCTATAATTGAGTGCTACAGATTGGCGGGGAAGGATCCCACAAATGGACTTCGGGCCCATCCCACTAGGGGGATGGCTACTTCTGCGGCTCTGAAGAGGTGAGTCCCTGCAGCAGATATTTGTTCAGCTGCAACATGGGCATCAATGCATACCTTCCTCAAGCATTATTGCTTAGATGCCTCTTCCTCCAATGAGGGTTTATTTGCCATGGCGGTACTTCATTTCGTCCATGAGAACACTAACTAGTACTCCCACCTCCAAAATTGCCACTGCTATGGGAGTCTATCATAAGATGAGGAATACGTGGGTGGACACAATCCATTCGAAGAACAAGTTACTTACCAACTGGTAACGTTCTTTCGGCTGGATGTTCCTCCCACATATTACTCATTGCCCCTCCCATCCTACCCCGCAGTACAGTTTACGTTTCTTACACTTTCCTCTCACGAAGAGTCTCAGTCATGAGACACGCCTGGGTGTTCCTCGAAAAAACAGAACTGAAGCCAACGGGCCCGGCACAAGCTTTGTACTGATGGTGACATCGACACGGTACGGAGGCCGTCGAGGGACATTGACGCCACGACCTCGTGCACAGCGCCCACTGCCGAAATGTTTTTTCCGAAGCAGCGAAGCTGGCAGGATACGAATATCATAAGATGAGGAACATCCAGTCGAAAGAATGTTACAGTTGGTAAGTAACCTGTTCTTCTTTTTTTACTCGTTTACAAAATACTCCCAAAGAGAACGGGACTCATGTTATCACTCCTTACATTTTTTTTTATTTCGAATGGATTGTGTCCCCCCATCTATGATATCTCCAATATTCAGCTTCAACTGCTTCAGAATTTTGTTTTCAGCCGAGGCAGCTGTGCGTCGATCGCGTCGACTCGATGTCCCTCAAGGGCCTCTGTCTCGAGAGAAGCACCATTGAAGGTTTATATGGAACGTGCAGCGGCCGTTGACTTCAGTTCCGTTTTTCCCGAGTAAGCTTTTGCTTCGTGAACTACGGCGCACTTTATATTTTTCTTTGAAATTGGGATTAATGTTTTCGGCTCTCACAACCCTGAAGACCAGGTTTAGGAAATGCCAAGACTGCGATGCTAAAATGTTGCTGACGGACCCACATCGGGTGTGCTTGTGGGGTCTTGGTGTGGAGCACAAGACCTCGATCTGTCAGAAATGTCAGTCGATGACCGGAAAAGCTCTGAAGGAGCGCAAATGGAAATTGGCAGTAGGTAGACTCTCCAAAAAAATCCCCCTTGACTACACCATCGAAAAAACATTTCTCAGACGAAGCGAGAGACGACTGAGACAGAAAGACTAAAAGGTCCAGGTCACAGAGTGGCTCTCACCACTCCTCATCGAAGTCATCGATGCCAGTGTTGGCGTTGGTGCCATCGACACACAAGACTTCTTCATCGGAGACGTCAACGCAATAAAAGTTTGGTGACGACTCCATCAGCATCTGACTCGAAACCACAAAAGCCATCAACGCCTTTACCAGTAATCCAAAAATCCTTCTCAGCATCGCCTAGAAAGGATTTCTTTTTGTCACTCACATCTTTTTATGAAAACAATTATCCTTCAGACGACAGTGATCCACCATTTGGATTGCAATATGGCACTCCTGATGGCTGAGTCGGATGAATCTAGGTTGCAGGACCTGCGTGAGAATTTACAGTAAGTGGGGTGGTGTCATGGTCACAGGCCCAACAACGCTGAAACCAGGACAGCTGGTGATGGGGGCAAGGGGTAACGTATCTCCTTCTTGTCCCTTGGGACGTTTAGACACAGAGGGCCCAATACAAGCTGAAACGTTTATTTAATGCAGGAGTGCTGTATTTCTATTCACTGGAATTCTCCACTTGCACACTGTTTGGGCATTTCAATTTACAAACTGGAAGGCACGTGCAGACTCCAAGAGAGGCAGGGAGTGGAGACTGAAAAGGATGTGTAGTATCTAGGTGGGGCAGGTTGTGGCAGGCAGGCCAGAACCAATGGGCGTGGCCAAAACTAGACTATATAAACCCGCCTATCCCTCAGACAAGCGCTTCGCGTTACTTTGCACCTCTGTGCAACGTGACGCTCACCGCCGCCTGACCCAGCTAACTTACCTCGCGGGAACCTGCAGCGGCTGCAACCTTGCAACCTTACCTGGACTCTGGTTCTCTTCAGACTGGCAGCACCCCATCTTCTTGGCAGATTCTGAATCCAACGCCGCAGCATCCACACTCCTGCTCCCGAAGACCTGAAACAAGAAAGACGATAAGACAAGGTTAGAATAATTAAGAACACCAGAACCAGGGTCACGCCTCGCTTAAAATCATACACGCACCCATAAAGATTGCTTACCAGCTGCCGGACCTTCGCTGCTCCGCTCCTCCGAACCACTCGCTGCATTCCGATCACCGCAGCTACCGCTAGAACCGCTACAACACCTGCAAAGGAAGAGAGAGCAGAGAAAGACATTACATATAAAACTGACTTTAAGTTAAGAACGAACTTTACCAATTCAATTGAGAAAGTCAGAAGACAAGCAGGCAAGTGGAAATAAGGGAAACGCCAGCTATAGAAGTGGATGAGTTGCAGCTGGCCTGGACTTCCACAGTACGGGATCAGTGTAGAAACTTGATCCCCTTCGGCAAGTGCCCCTGCCAGAAGCAGCAGGATGGAGAGCTCATCATTATCATTCAGCAGGTGAGCCTTCCAGAATAGTACAACCACAAGGGAGCCACATCAAGGGAGAAGGGATTAGAACCACAGCCAGCATATCCTCACGATTCCACTTTATATTCACGCAGGAACGCGGTGCTCATCACCGCAGTTCCCATTTAGGCGCAGAGGAGAAGTTTCATCCCTGGGAGGGCTGCGACTGTGCCCCAAGGCCTCCGCAGAGACCAGGTGAGCGTAACAGGTGGACGCCTCACCAGAGTTGGATTTTGCCAAGCCAGAACCTGCTAAACACGCAGATGCATCTTACAGACCATTAAGGACCAGGGTCACTGATTTTATGGGATGCAGCAGTCCTGCCCTCCCGTTAGAACAGGATGATCGCACTGATATCCTGGACAGTGGCCCTTAAAGGGATCCAATCCTTCCTTTTCATGTTGCTCTAGAAAAGAGAGAAAGTGCAAACTGGGAAGCAGCGGAATAAAGTCTGGCAGTAAATACAAATTTGACAAAGAAATATAGGCCATCAAGTAGTGACCTCAACTACTTGTCCAAACATCCTACCCCAGAAAGCCTGGTGGTGCAAGCAGCAACCACTACCTCTAAGCAAGCTGCCTATCTTATCATTCAGACCTGGTGGAATGGTCAGAGTATTGAAGCCTGGTCAAGGAACCCCTTTTCTGCTGGGAGCATGGCTCTCAAATCAGCCAACTCGACATGTGCACATTCAAAATTCACCTACACCCTATGGGACTGTGCATCCATGGCGGCTGAACATATTCCCAAAGGGGAAGAAAGAGACGGCTTCTTGGCCATTGTAAAAGATGGCAAAGAGCCCATGTGTGAGTCTCTTCAGTCGGGTTGGATTCTGCTGTCAGTATCAGCAGAGCCATGGCAGCAAGCACATTGATAAGCACGTTTGCGTAGTTAAGGAAGTTTGGATTTGCACCGGACGTGCAGCCTAGACGCCTTAATGCGCCTTTTGACATGTCTCATCTTTTTGGAAGAAAGGCTGACGAAAGCCCTGAGAAGCTGCAGACCTCGAAGGCAGCAGCCAAGTCTATAGGTGCCTCTATTAGGCAGCCTCAGCCTTTTAACCCCAGTGGACATTCTTGGGCTCGGCGGGTAGATCCTTTCGCTACTACTCCTCATTTGGAAGCGTGGGAGGAATGGCTGGTCAAAGAGGCCAAAGAAGATTCCGTCGTGGTGGATGAGGGAGAGGTCAAAGCCCGCCTAAGCAGTGGCATCTTTACCATCAGCCACTGCTTCAACCGTCTCAAAACCTCTGTGAGGTCTTGACTCACGACACCCCGGTGGGAGGCAGACTGTCTCAGCATCTGAAAGAATGGCAGGATATTACTTCAGATGCATGGGCTTTAGAAACCATAGCCCAAGGTTACTGCGGCCCCTTCATTCAGTGACCTCAGAATCATCCACTGGGAAGCCATTCGTTAAAGGTTCCAGATCTGTTCCTTTTGCAGGAAATTTTGAGCCTGCTAGAGAAAGGTGCTATAGAGCCAGAACCAGTAACGGAGAGGGAAAAAATGATGCTATTCTCCATATTTCCTGATCCCCCAAGAAGGACAGAGCACCGAGACCGAACTTGGACTTGAGATTCTTGAACAAGTTCCTCAGGAAGGACAAGTTCAAGATGGTCACACTTTCTCAGATCCTTCAGGCCCTCCAGCTCCAGGATTGGATGGTGGTGTTGGACCTTCAGGATGCTTATTTTCATGTGCCAATCCATCTCAAGCACAGAAAGTACCCGAGGTTCGCTGCTGACGGTTCTCATTATCAATTTCGAGTTCTGCCGTTCGGGCTGACCTCCCGAGGGTTTTCACCAAACTGATGGCGGTGTTGGCAGAGAGTCTCCAGAGAGGGGGGATTCATGTCTACCCCTACCTGGATGATTGGCTGGTCAGGGCACGTTCTCCTGAACAATCATCTTAGCGTGTCCTGCCACTCTCGCCACAGGCTCGGCTTCTCCCTCAATTACAAGAAGTCTTATATGATACTATCTCAAAATCTCCAATTCATCGAAGCTGTACTGGATACATCCTTGGGAAAAACCTCGACACTGAGGTGAGGGCTCAACACATTCTGCAAATGGTCACCAAATTTCAGAGTGCCCCATTGTCTTCCAGCCTTCGACTTCTTGAGCTTGCTCGGCCTCATGGCATCCTGCATTTTCCTGGTGCCAGAGGCCCGTCTGAGAATGAAATCCTTTCAATGGTAGTGACGGACGCCTCACTCATGGGGTGGGGAGCGCACGCAAACAAGCTGTCAGCTGTCGTTGGTCTCCATCAGAGTCGAAACTACACATCAATATTTTAGAGCTGAGAGCAGTCAGACTTGTGCTCGAGGCTTTTCTGCCCTGTGTACGGGGAAAGAATGTCCTGTTAATGACGCACAACACAGTGGTCATGTATTACCTCAACAAGGAGGTGTAGGGTCACTACCACTGTGCAGAGAGGCAATTCAGCTCTGGTTCTGGGCAATTCAGGAAGGATCTCCTTATCAGCAGTTCAGCTAGCCGGAGAGGAAACACAGCGGCAGATGTTCTGAGCAGAAAGAGCGCAGTCTCCCACGAGTGGGAACTAGCTCAGAAAATCCTTCAAGAGATATTCACCCTTTGAGGAACCCCTCAAGTGGATCTGTTTGCGACCATTGTCAACCAAAAGTGCGACTTCTGCTCCAGGGAATTTCCCCCAAGAGGAGCTCTAGGAGACACCTTTGTGGTGAGCTGGGAGTTTCCAATCCTGTACGCGTTTCCTCCAGTCGCCGTCATTCCTCAGGTGATCAGGAGAGTTCGGGAAACCCATGATCCTAATTGCCCCGGATTGGGCCAGGAGGACGTGGTACTTGGACCTTCTGGACAGGTCCATCTGCCCTCAATACGTCTTCCACAAAGAGCGTAACTTCTCTCGCGAGAGGAGGGTTGGGTTCTCCATCCAGAGGACTTCAGGCATGGTTTCTTTGAGGCTGAGATACAAGGATTGGGACCTCCCGGATAATGAAGTATGTGTACCACTGCCGTTGGAATACATTCTGCAGCTGGTGCACGGATAATAATGCAAAACACTGCAGGTGTTATATTTTCTGCTGCATTTGTCCAATCTGGGGCTCCAGGTTGGAACCATTAAAGGTGATTTGGCGGCGCTTTCCATCTTCCATTTTTCAAACACCTTTTATTTACGTTAACATGTGAGTACAGAAACGCGCTCAACATTGAGTACAGTACAGTAGGCATACATTTGGGGGGGGGGGGGTGACCCTGGATCTGCAGGTTTGCTAAATAACAATGCATTACAGTCATGAATTAGCTGCACTCGACTCTGGTTGAGCAAGGTAATCATGATTTTGTCTGTGTAAAGAGACACTTTGTTTGCCCCTCACACCCTCGATAGCCTCTTTGGTCCTAATGTGGTTAGCTAGTGGCTCCACGCACAAGGCGAAGATTAACAGGGATAGGCTCCTGTGTCATCCTCCCCACCCCTCCCCCCACCTGGGCCCACCCCCCCCCCCCCCCCCAGATCTGGAAGCACGTACATCCATGACAGGTTCACAGTATGTATGGGTAGCCCATCTGATAAAAGCCCAAAAGGGGTGGTGTTTGCAAGCACCCTCCCCTGGCTTCCTGTCGGCATGGCGGGGTCACAGAAGAGAAGTGTTGCATCAGTGGGGGGCCTAGCTGCCATTGCAAGGTATCTTTCAGCATAGTCAATGAAAGGGGCCCACACCAAGACATACTTTGGGTAACGCCCTTCATAGAACACCGTAATTTTGTCCACCACCAGTATGTCCCAGGCCTTAAACCACCACATCTGAACCACTGGGCACTCTGGCGTCTTCCAGGTGTGTACAATAACCAGCTTTCCTGCCAGAAGGAGATGGCCAATTAGAGATGTCATTGGACCAGTAAGGGGGAAATGCCTCGCCCCGCCTACCCCAAAATCGCCACACGTGGATCCATAGGGAAGGACCGCCCTGTGATCTTCTTTATTCTAGCCAGGATCTCCTTCCAGTAAAAGCTCACCTTTAGGCATGACCACACCATGTGAAATAGGGAGCCTACTGCTGCGCAACCCCACCAACAGGTAGCAGGATAATCCCTGTCCATGTGATGCAGTCTCTCTGGAGTGAGGTTCGATCTGTAACAAAACGTATAAGTGCATTCCCCATCTGTGACACAACGGGAGGACTTGAGCATCCAACCCCACATTCTCAGCCATGCCTCATCCTCGATGGGGCTCCCCAAAATCGCCTCCCCATTTAGCCCTATATGGCAAGGGCACCACAGGATCACCCGTGTCCAGAAGTTTTATATAACTTTGGGGTCCACCCCCTCGTAATACCCCCCCTGCAGTGTCAGCTCAAGTGCAGAAAGAGACCTACTAGCTCCAGACTTTGTGTTAGGAGTCCCAGTGCCTCAGCAGCTTATATTTTAAATGCTCCGACTCTTGAAGGTTAAAAGTAAGCTTGCGCTCATCGAATGTCAATGGGCTATTGACCTTGTAAAGCTGCTGCAACCATTCCAAACCCCATCCACCCATTTATTGAAGCCCCCTCACCCCACCCGCATCCCAGTAGAAAACCCGAGTTGTTCCACACGGGTGAGAAGGGCCCCAAACCCCTAGAGATTCTCCATCTACGAAAAGTCCTTCCCATGTAGTAGTGTGCTTTTGGTTGTTGCGAGTAGATCGAAGCCACCCTCCCGCTCCAGATGTCTCCCCTCTATGTAAGGCAACCGAGATAGGTTGACTGCCAATTGGGCCTGTTCAATTGATTTCCATTTTGGCGAGGGGGTAGGCTCCCCCCAGGTGTAAGCATGCGAGAGCTGTGCTGCAAGATTATAGTGAAACACATCAGGGACCCCCAAAACACCGCCCACCCTCGCTGGCTTTAGCAAGACCTGCCTAGATATTCTAGCCCGCTTGTGCCTCTAAATGAAACCGAGAATCTTCCCCTGAAGTGAACAAAGGTCTGAGTCCGGGACCCTCAATGCAGAACACAGGTAGAGCAAATGTGGGATCAGGTTCATCCCGACTGTCGCTATGCGGCCAAACAGGGAAATCTCCTGGTCGCCCCCACCTCCTCAAATTCCTGAATAGCTCCGAGAACAGCAGGGGAAAGTTGGTGCGATATACCTCGGATGGCTTGCTCGGGATACGAACCCCCAGCTACGGTATAGAGTCCCAGGTCCATTGTATAGGAGCCAGCGCTCCTATATGCTCCCTCTCCAGGGGCCTGAGGGCCACATCTAGACCATGTGACTTGTCGTAGTTCACCTGACAGCCAGAGGCCCGGACAAACTCATCCAGCTCCTCTAACACCGCCGCCATTGAGGCGGCAGTGTTGGTCAAGATAAGCATGATTTTTTCATTGTAAAGAGACTCTTTATAGTTTGCGCCTCACGCCCTCGATAGTCTCTTTAGTCCTAATGTGGTTAGCTAGTTGCTTCATGCATAAGGCAAAGATTAACGGGGATAGTGGGCACCCTGCCTCGGCCCTCTAATAATGGTCAGACTGGACGACAGTGCCCCATTCACCCGAAGGTATGTAGATTGGTGCTGGAAGATTGCTATAACCCAACTAATGAACCCTGGTCCAAACCCAAAGCTTTCTAGGACCCTCCTCAAGTAACCCCAGTCCACTGCCGAAGGCTTTGTGAGCATCCAGCGTGCCCTGTGATGAATCCCGTCTGATCCTCATCTACAAGCCCAGGCAGAACCCCCATCATTCAACAAGCTAATATTATCGAGAAGAGCTTTGAGTCATTATTAGTGAGTGTGTTAGGGTGATATGAATCCCAGAGGGAGGAGTCCTTCCCCGGTTTGCAGAGCAAGGCGGTCACCGAGGTTCCCATAGACGGGGTAACCCTTTTGAGGGACCTGAAACAGTTGAACAACCTCACCAGTGTAGGGACCAAGACACTACAGACCTTCTTGTAAAAAGGGGCTGTGAAGCCATCAGGCCCCGGGGCCTTATTTTTCAGTGACTTTGTAGCCCATTCTACCTCCCCCGATGATATAGGTGCCTCTCAGGGCCTCTTGGTCTGCTAGAGAGGCGCTAGGCAGGTTATTATCGAGCAGGTAGCAGGCCTGGGCCTCCTCCAGCAAGAGCTCGCCCTCTAAATACTCTGAGAAGTGTGCTTCAAAGATGCCCATTTTGGTGGGCTTGTCCTGCTGCTGCACCCCGGCTTTATCAATTAAGGCCTGGACTGAGTTCTGGGACTGGAGTTTGTTCAGCAAGTCTGAGGAAATGTCATATTTTAAAATACATTCAATGATACAATTTCTAAAGGGACTAATTAATGTGTTCCCTCCATCTTCTTTTCAGGTTCCTGTTTGGGACCTTAATCTTGTTTTGAGGTTGCTCATGTGTGCACCATTTGAACCACTCCATTCATGTCCCTTAAGACTGCTGACATTCAAAATAATCTTGTTAATAGCGTTAACATCAGCCCGTAGGGTGAGTGAGTTGCAGGCACTTTCTTCTAAATCACCTTTAATGGTTTTTTATAAGGACACGGTTGTCCTTAATGTCAAACCTTCATTCCTACCTAAGATTATATCAGATGTTCATTGGGGACAAAAGTTAGTATTACCTATCTTTTACCTACTACCTCATCCTGGCAAGGAATAGGAAAGGTTACACAGACTTGACCCAAGAAGGGTTCCGAGTTTCTACACTTCAAGGATGTCAAAGTTTCGTCTGGATGACCAACTGTTTATAGGATGCACTGGTTATAGACTGGAACAGGCAGTAACCAAACAAACCCTGTCCAGATGGATTTGAGCTATTACTGTATGCTATAGGCTGGCCGGGAAAGATCCACCAGAAGGATTGAGAGCCCATTGCACTAGGGGCATGGTGGCTACTTCTGCTCTGCCAAGAGGTATGTCAATACAAAAATATTTATGAGGCAGCCACTTGGTCTACCATTCACACTTTTACAAAGCATTACTGCCTTGATTCCACCTTAAGTCAGGATGGAAGCTTTGGGAAAGCAGTCCTTTGTTTGGTTAACAACAACCCTTGATGACAAAATTCATATTCCCAAAACTGATACTGCTTTTGGAGTCTATGATAGATGTGGAATACGTGGGAGGACACAATCCATTCGAAGAAGTTACTTACCCCTGGTAACGTTCTTTTGACTAGTTGTTCATCCCACGTATTCCTCATAGACCCTCCCAGCCTACCCCACAGTAGAATTTCCATGTTATTGCAGTTAACTCTCCTTTAACTGCTTCCTCAGCTTGCTTACTTTCTCCCCCAGTTCCGGAGGTAGCTCTGGGGTCCTCGTTCCTTCCAGCTGTGATGAAGTGTCCCCTTAGCAGCCTTCAATCTGGTATTTCGACGTTCCAAAAAGGATCAGGTACTCTCTTCTGGTGTAGGATCAGATAGGTCTGTCCACCTGCTCCGTAGACACTGCTCATTGTGACTTTCAGTTTCCACCTCGAACCCGCTGGTCAGGCCCTGCTTATGTAGCCAATCCATGGCATCCTCGGGTTGTGAAAAACTGGGACCTACCACCATGTAACACCTTGAGTTTTGGGTGGGAACATATAGCTTAGTTGTGCCCCCTCGCAGCACAGACTTCACCTTCTCATATGATCGATGTCCAGTCAGCACCTGCGAAGTGTAATCGGGAAATATCGCCTACTGCCTGTTACCTCAACAGACACATCCTCGTTCCCGTGTGTGACAAAGAATTTGTTTTTTGCCAAGATACCTAATTATAAGGAGAATCATGGAATGGGGGGTGGATCACCTGGTGGAGGTCGCCTAGTCCGGGCCCTATGCACCCTCTCAACCACAAATCCCTGCAATAATTTACCCGTCAACCAACTGCAGGAGCATGTTCTCCACGTAATTCGTGGGATCCTCACATTCCGGCAGTCCAATGATCCGTATGTTATTCCTTCTGGCTCTACACTCTGCATCTTCCATCCTCTCTTCCAAAAGTCTAGTGCAACCCTGCAGTTCTTACATCTGGGCCTGCAATGTAGAAGTTGCCGTAGTTACTTACGCGATATTCCAGCTATGCTCATTCGCTGTGCCAGAAAGGTTGCAGAGGTCCTGACGCAACACTTACTTCACCCACTTTTGGTTCCAGCGATGTGCGCAGAGCAGCTATTGCCTCTAGGACTACTTGCTCTGATCCACCTTTCTGTGCTAACCGGAGTGGCCTCCTCCTGTCTGATTCTGCTGGGGTGAGGATTTTTTGGAAGTTGATCCACCTTGTGTCAATCAGTCCATCTTTGTCTGCTTGTGCTGTGCACTCGATCGCATGGTTCAGCTATCGGCATAGTGCTAATGTGCTCAAAGAGGGCCAGGTTGTTGGCAGCAGTTCAGTTTCATGGGTATTAATTCTATGCCAACTGTTTGGTAGCTATGGGGCTGTTCCAGGCATTCATGAGTAGTAAAGGTTTCTGACCATTCTGTTATTGACAGACAACCTTCCAAGCCTCAGCTACAATAATAAACCACAGCCCGACCCTCAGGGCTCCAGACTGTACACTCCCCTGTGCTACTCTGTGGGTCTTCCACCACCTTAAGAGAGACGGGCTTATAGCTGCCCTCTAGCAAGCCCTCACCTGTACATGCACTGGTGCTGAGGACTTATCTGTGTGCAGATCCCAGGAGGGCCCCAGTGGATAGCCCTCTAGACAGATGCTCTGTCCCAAAGAAAGACCTTACCATGCGCCCAGTACTAGATATGCGCCCTGCGAACAAATGGCAAACCACAAAAGTTTCGCATGACCACGCTCGATGAGGTGATTCCACTCCTGAAACGGGGAGACTACATGGCGACATTGGACATGAAAATGCATACTTACATATTTCAATGCACCCTGGTCCCAGAAAATACCTGTGTTTCAGGATGGCGGGAGAACATTACCAGTTCAAAGTACAAAGTACATTCGGCATTGCTTCAGCACCAAGAGTATTCACCAAGGTGCTTTCAGTAGTAGCGGCGCACCTGCGCAGAAAGTCCATCCCAGTATACCCTTATCTGGAGGACTGGCTAATCACTGGGGAATATCCCTAAATTTGCAAGTTAAATATGCAAAAAACAATAAACCTTTGTTTCTTATCAACGAGAAAGAAATCAAGTCTAGTCCCCCAGCCAATAAAACAATTTCTAGCGGATATTATAAACACAAAGGAGGAGCTTGCATTCCCCTCAAACGAGGGAGTACAACATATGCTTTTGCAGGTACCTCAATACAAGGTCGGTTGCCAGATAACTAACTGTATGCAAAGCAATGTGTTTGCTTGGGATGATGGCCTCTTGCATTCATTTAGTTCCTCATGCGTGCCTGCGTCCAATTCAGGAATGGTTAGCGAAACAGTGGTCTCAAGCAAGCTAGCAGTTGGACGATCTAGTGTTTGTTTCGCTAACCCTGGTGCAGGCTTTTCGCTGGTGTTCCAAGGACAACCTGTTGAAGGGAAAACCTTTTCGCGCTCCACCAGCTCAAGCGGTCTTAACTACAGACACCTCACTTGCCGGATGGGGGCAAACTTCCTCCAACACTGCCCACGGTGAGTGGACACACGCTACTACCCAAAGACATACCAACTTCCTGGAACTCTTGGCGGTCCTCAAGGATCTTCAAGCCTTTAAACAACATCTCAAGGGTAAACAGTGCAGGTCGTCCCAGACAGCATCATGGTCATGGTCTATCTGAACAAGCAGGGAGGCACACAATCGGTCCAAGCTATCCCTAAAAATATGGAAGTGGGCACTCAAGCGGAACATGTTCCCAACATCTGAACATGTTCCAGGGGAACTCAAGTCTCTGGCAGACACTGTAAGCAGTCACCCTCGACCAGAAGAACATAAGTGGCAACACAACGGATATCCTAGACAAAATATTCCCACCTTCTTTCAAAATCCTTCAAATTTAGCAGAAAGAATCCTCAATTCACTTGATGTACGAAGGGCGGTCGTGTACTATGTGAACAAAACAAAACCGCTAAAGAAAACAGATCCACTCTTTGTTTCCATAGCGCCTGGTAGAGAAGGCGATCACATATCGAAAAGCACCATCTTCAGATGGATAGTCAGATGCATACAACTCTTCTATTCCCTATCCAAGAAAGCTCTACTTTCCACACCTAGAGCACACTGGCTTTTATTGCAAACGTCCCTCTGGACACCATCTGCAAAGCTGCTACATGGAGCTCCGTCCATAAGTTCACACAGCATTATTACATTGACATACACTCTAAAGCAGATTCACAGGTGGGACAAGCAGTCCTAAAACATCTTTGCCGCTATACTTTCTAACTTCCCACCTCCTTCTCCAGATACTACTCGCTTATCTATGCAGAACATGTGATCTAAGCAGATCCACAAACTCCAGAAGGGATACATTACTCACCGTAATCGTATTTCTGGTGCTTGAATCTGCTTAGATTCACGTGCACCCACCCTTCCTCCCCTACTGGAGTAGAAGGCGCATAGATTTCTGCGTTATCATTGTTTCTGCTTTATCGCATCTGTACTCCTGCTACACTTCATGCAACCTCATGTCAGAAACAAACAATCTGAGGTACCTCGACGCGAGAAGGACATGGGTACAGTACAGGTCACACTAGGGATAGTATTACTAAACACGCCCTGTCAACATCTGTTTTCGAGCAACTGACAATGCATGCCGAATCATAGCCGAAGGCACGTTAATTAAGTGCCACGCCTGGCTGAGGCAGTCGGTCTTTAATCTAGAAACGTACGTTACTTAACGTGCCCATTGAGCCTATGTCCTGTTTGGAAAAAGCAGTTGAGGATGCTCTCAAGATTGCCAAAGTGGAATATGACACCCTGAAATCTCTTGCACAACTATCCAACTAGCCTTTTGTTCAAAGGGGGTCATTTCACACAAGAAGATTCTTCTGTGGGCAGGGCCCACAACGTTCCTCTAATTATGGTCAGGGCAGCCAATCACCTTTGTGGGGCACCTCACGGGGACCGTCCTCCTCTAATTTTCGAAGAGGCTGCAAAAGTTCCATGGGCAGAGGGAGAGCCTCCTCCACCAGAGGCTCCACTCCACCCAAGCAGTGACGTCCCACTCCAGGTCCTCTCCCATGCTACTCCAGGTGGAGGTTACATCTCACAATTCTCGCCTCTAGCAGCTGCCGACCCCATACTCATCACCTGTGGTGTGCCTCGGGATCTTGTGTCTCACCTACACTCTACAACATCTTTTCTAAGCCTCTTTTCGATGATCTGCATCATCTTGGTATCACCTACACTAACTATGCAGATGATACCCAGATCCTCCTCCCACTTTCAGGGGATTATGAAAAGGATTTGGTCTTGGTGAATAGAGTGTATATCATCATCCAGACATGGATGGCCACACACAGACTATGCCTGAACGATAATAAAACTGAACGCATCATCCTGGGCACCCCCTCTAACCTAGAAAAACTAGGATCTGACTACTCTGCTTTCATAATCGATGGCAATAGCATTAAAGTAGAACACGTGATAAAAATACTAGGCTTTTATCTTGACTCAAACCTCTCATTTGCCAAACGGGTTAATTCTTTAGCATCCTCCACAGCTTACACGTGCAAACTTATTTGCACTGGCAAGCCATTTCTTTCTGACAGTAGCTGCACCATCCGGCCCAGAGCCCTTGTCCTGTCGCATCTAGACTATTGCAATGCCCTTTACTTAGGATCGACCAAAGCTACGATCAGAAGAATCCAGACATTGCAAAACAATGCCCTTACAGCGGTATTGGGCATTTCCAAAAGAGATCATATTTCCGATATCAGCCGACAGAACAACTGGCTTCCAACCAATGACAACATTCTTCTAAAAACCTTGTTGCACACCCACAAATCTCTCAACAATGCTGCCCCTACCTACCTGGCCAAGAGATTCCATAAACGGACCTCCCTGAGACCATCTAGATCAGCTAACAGAGATCGCCTCTCTGTACCTAGCTTTAAACGATGCACAATCGTAGACAACAGCTTCCCTGTGAAAGCAGCCAAATTGTGGAACTCCCTGCCTCCCACACTGAGAATAGACCAAACCTACCAAAACTTCAGATCTAACATCATTATGTGGCTGAAATCGAATGACCAGCAATGATAACTCATGCTCAGTAAGTAGCCACTCATTCACTGACACAGTACCTTACTCCTGCATGGAGGGTTCCCCTCCCTGTTCCTCTCGACATGCTTCCCTGTGATAATCACAACTACCCTCACTGCCAGCACACTTGTATGTATCTCTGGCCACCGGGCTATAGTTACAAATACCTCAAACCTGGTATATACAATCTGGTACCTGGTATATAAAATCTGCAAGATGCCTGTATTATTTGTACATATATATTGCCTCTGTAAGATGTATGTATCATTTGCACATACCCCTCTTGTATCCTACACATGTAAATAGATATTGTCTGTGTATATACCCCTTTACCCTGTACTTACCCTAGTAATTAATGACTTGTATGTAGATTATATTCCTTTTCTCTATAACTAAGCTTTGCATATTCTTGTAACTGCTGTGCTCTCTTACCCCCGGGTATGACGCGCCTTATAAATAATAAAACAAACAATTCACCCACGCATTGGAGGGGATCACTTCGGACCGTGGCAGGTGGATATTGTATAAAGCTTCTACAGAAACCATCCAACCACACGCCAAGACACAGAAAAATTACACCACAGGAAAGGTGCATGTTACTGGAAGAGGTGAAAACCCTGCTGGAAAAGGACGCCATAGAAATAGTCTGGCAAACCAGTTAAACAAGGGAATTTATTCAACATACTTTTTGTGCCAAAGAAACACTTAATGCGGTACTAGACCTGCGCCCATCGAACACTTATGTCAAGCCACAGACATTTCGCATGACAACGCTACAGGAGGTAATATCTCTCTCTTAAAACGGGATTACATGTCAACATTGGATATGAAAGATGCATACTTTATATTTCAATGTTCCCAGTGCACAGAGATCTGCGCTTCCAAATACCGGGAGAACACGGCTTCAAGCATAGCCTCAGCTCCAAGGGCATTTACAAAGGCACTAGCAGTGGTAGCGGTGTACCTACGCAGAGAATCAATCCCAGGGTACCCTTATATTGATGACTGGCTGATAACTGGAATCTCAATTTAGCAAATAAAACACCCAAAGAACAATCCACCTTCTATTCCAATTGGGATTCACTATCAATATCCTGGGTGCAATCCTAAAAACAAGAAGAGCTGGTCTTCCCCTTAAACGACAAGAGTACAAAATATACTGTTGGAAGTGCCTCACTATCTAGCCGGTCGCCAGCTAACTGTAAGCAAGGCAATGCGCCTGCTTGGGTTGATGGCCTCATGCATTTGCCTAGTTTTTTTTAAAGCAGGTTTTATTGGTTTTAACATATTCACACCTTAAACATTCTCTTGTGCATTTGCCATCAATAGTCAAATATAGTCATTCCATAAAACTGTTTACCCCAACTGTCACACCCTCCCCCGCCCGGTTCCCTCCCCCCTGTTGCCTTCAATACCAGCCCATAACTAGTGATAGCTTCAGTCCACTATGCGCAGGTTGCCATTGTTGTCGTCATATTCGGGGTGTCCAGGGGGGTATGTCCTCCATAGCTGCTTCCGTATCTGACAGAGTGTACAGACTTTGTTTCAGGGCGTCCCATGCCGCCACATCCTCCCCGGAGGACAAGAAGCCAAATTGTGTTGCCCGTCTCCAAGCCACTGTCTCAGCATGGGGCTATTTCTTCAAATCCCGCCACCAGTCCTCTATATTAGGGCCCCTCGAGGCTTTCCATGCCATAGCAGTTCTACCTTCGGCTAAGATGTACGCCAAATCTTGCATCTTATGTATTTGCCTCCCCTGTTTAGGATGTGAAAATTGGCCCAGCAAGCATGCCCCGGGGGAAAGTACATCCAATACCAACCTTCCCCTATTCATCCTGGCTGCTACCTCTTGCCATTATATCCGCACTGTGTGGCAAGCCCAGAACATATGTAGCATACCCGCATCTTCAGAGCTGCACCTACGGCAGTGTTGTGTGCTCGCACCCAGGAAATGTGAAATTCTCAAGGGGGTCATATATGCCCTGTGTGTCACGAACAGCTGAATCAGCTGTAATCTAGCGTTACGGGACACTCTTGTGGTATCCCAGGATTTCCTTCCAGTGTGTGTCTGAAAAGGGAGCACCAAAGTCTTCCTCCCACTTGCGCCTTACCGCTAATATCGTGGGGGTGGAGGGGGCTCCTGTCAGAAGTAAGCCATATATCCTAGAAATTGTATGTCCTGCTTCTGAGATGCCATACAGAATGTCTACAATGGAGTGCTTTTCCATTAGCTCGCTAAATGTGGGCCTCCTGTGTGTGATCTCCCTCTTGATAGTGCGATGTAGCAAGTATCGACCGCGATGTAGACCCGTGAGTTCAACTAGCTCGCTAAAGGGCATGAAAGACATGTTATGCAGTAGAACGTCTATCGTGGCAATAGCACAGGGTTCCCATTTCGCTCGTATCCCCAATCGGGTTTGTGTGGAAGACTATCCCACCGACATCAAGGGTATCTTTTCCGAGACCTTGTCCATTAGTCCAATCTGTTTGAGTGCCCTGTCCCACATTTGCACCCCAAAAGATATCAAGTGTGACCTATGGCAGGCACATGGTCTCTTTTCCCATAGCAGTTCCCTTAGGTAAAGTGTGGTTCTGTAGGCAGAAGCATCTGCGTGTCTTTGGAGGGGTCGTCTGCTAACCAGTCCACTGCAAATTGCAGCTGTCCTGCTATGTGGTATACTTCCACTCGAAGTGTGGAACCCCGATTCCACCTTCCTCTTAAGTTCTATGTAGGGAGGACAGTGCTATCCTGCACCTACCTTTTTGCCATAGAAATCCCCCGCATATGGAGTCCAACGTCTTAAAAAAGGCTTTAGGTATGTAGTACAGGACATTTACAAAGCAGTGTAATAACCTGGGCAAGACCACCATTTTCAACAGAGCTGCCCTACCCATTACCGGAGGGGCAGTTTGTTCCAGAACCTCATAGTTCCTAATACCTTCCAGAGTGTTCAGGGTGTTGTTTACATGTTCTGACTCCGGGTCACGGTATACATTGACTCCCAGGTATCTAAACGTATCAACTGTCCACTGCAGAGCCAAAACAGGCAGAGCGTCCCATCCCATTTCAGATAGGCTTGCAATCAGTAACAGGGGCGACTTATCTATGCCAATCATAATCCCTGATCCGCAAACAGTTCCAGGGCTTCCATGAGCAACTCTAAGTTGTCCTCTGGGTTTTGTGTATATAGTAGGGTATCACCAGCGTACATTGATATCAGGTGGCGTATGCCATCTATGACTATGCCCGCCGTGAGATATTCTGTCCTCAAATTCTTAAAGCCATGGGGACAGCAGGCACCCCTGCCTAGAACCGTTTTCTAGCTCCCACGAGTCTGAGATGTACTTGCCTGTCCTAACTCTAGCCACTGGTTGAGTGTAAATCTGCCGTACCCATCTCATGTACTTCTGTCCAAAGCCAAATCTGTGCAACGTAGCATAGAGCCATTCCCATCTCACTGAATTGAATGCCTTCACAGTGTTCAGTGTTGTTATTGCGCCGGGGGGTCTCCCAGGTCGCACTGCTCTCTATAACGTGGTGCAACCGCTGCAGATTCCCGGCCATATTTCTTTCTGCCTGGCACATAACCAGTCTGATGGGAATGTATAATCGTGTGAGAATGTATAATGGTGTGAATCACCCTCTCCAGCCAATTTGCTAGTGTAGCCGTCAATTTCTTATCATCTTGGTTGAGCATGGAGAGAGGCCTATATAAGCTGCGCTCCATCAGTGGTTTGTGGGGCTTGAGAAGGGGAACAATGATCGAATCCCTCAGGCTGAGAGGGAGGACTCCTATTTCATAAGGGTCATTAAATGCGTTCAGGAGCTGTGGGGCCAATTTGTCTATGCATTCTTTATAGAACTCGCCGGGCGGGCCATCAGAACCTGGGGTTTTGCCTGTAGGCAATTATCTAATCGTACAACTTATTTCATCCAAAGTGATGGTTGCTTCCAAGTTGTCGATCACGACTTGGCTTAGACAAGGAAAGTTTCTCATCTAACACTTTTTTTATGTGCGCATGTGACACCTGGGGCCCTTTATGATAGAGTGTGATAACATTCTTTAAAGGCCACATTAATTCATGCTTCGGTATGACTTAGGTCACTGCTTTGCGTGTATATCGAATACATGGGACTCAGTTTTCTTCCCTTTTGGTATAACCAGGCTAGCAATCTACCCGGCTTGTCCCCTTCTTTATGTTGTCTCTTGACTTATTTGGAGTAATTATTTTTACCGAGTCTTTCCCAACATTCCACACACCTTTTCCTTAACGCCGCTGCCTCTACATCTGTGGCAATTTGACCCTCGTGGGATTGTTCCCGCAACTGTAACTGTTCTCTGCAGAGGCTAGTAACCTGCCTATCAAGGTCTGGACACTACTGGATTTTGCAGTGGCGGTACCCCTGATGATAACTTTAAGGACCTCCCATAGGGTTCCTGCACTGGGGACATTGCACGTGTTGAGCGTGACGTACTCCTCAATGTTTTTAATGTGCTCTCGGAAGGCGATATCCTACAATGGTTCACTCCTAAATCCCCACGTAGGTATTGGGGGTGGGGAGGGGGTTTGAAGGCACGTGATGCCACAGTAGTCGGAGAACTCTACTTTTATATTCGGCTAGTATAAAGCTGTCCTCTGTCTCCTGTCCGATAAAGAAGTAATCTATCCTGGTGTGGACCGCATGTGGCGCGTAGAAATGGGAGAAGTGCTTGGTGTCCGTATGTAGTGTCCTCCAGATATCTAACAGGTTGAACGATGTCAGGAGCGTCTGTAAAGACCTGGCAGGTGGGGTAGGTCTGCAAAACCTGGTGTCAGACCTGTCAAATGATGGATTCAAAGTACAATTGAAATCGCCTCCGCATATAATTTTGCTGTTCCTGTAGGGGCTAAGCCTTGGGTATAGCGTCTGGAAAAATCCTGCCGTTTTGTGGTTAGGAGCGTATGTGTTTATCAAGCATGTGTCTGTGTGTTCTAGGAGCACCTGCAATAGCACCATTCTACCCTCGTTGTCAGTCTTGACGTGGGTGACCTTGAAATGGTACCATATGTGCTATCCATATCAGCACTCCCCTGGCTTATGCAGACTATGGGGAACCAAACACCTGCCCACTTGATTGACTTGACAACAGAGCTTGTTTATTAGCCGTTAAGTGTGTCTCCTGCAACAATGCCACATCAACTTTACTTCTCCTCAGGTAGGAGTAGACCCTGTTTCTTTTCATATAGTAGTTCAGGCCCCTGACATTCCAGGTAAGTATATTTACGGTGCTAGCCATGTGTATTCATGTACAGTAATAAGGCCCCCCCCCCACCACAGACCAATAGGCATCCCATGACTATGCCAAACGGCAACCGCTGCATAGTAACTTTACTGAGGTCCTTCACAGGCTTTTGTACAGGCAAAACATAACCCTGATTAACTTTCCCAACGTCCCAAACTAAAAACCTCAGCCGAGCATCATTATTCATGCTCCGGCGTATCCACGTCTCGCAGCCGCCTCTGGTATGTACACAGGAGACTTGTGCACAGCGGGTGAGCACAAAAAACAAGTGCTCCAAAAAACAGAAGAAAATAAAAACCGGGAAGGAGAGACAAGAGGGAGCCCCGGGGGCATGTCATCAGCAGGTTTTGGCCCGGTCCTACTCCTTGGGGGGTGATAATCCCAAGATAGGATGCATCCCTCAGTCGGGTGTAGGTTGAAGCAATAGAGGAGAATGGCAGAAGCCGAATGCAAGGACCGTCTAGTGAGTGACGCTTGTGTCGCAGGGTGCCCTACTAGCTCTCGACTAAGGACACCCGAATAGCTCCACCAGGGTTCAAGTCAGTGAGTCCCCGGTGTTTGTCCAGAACTACTTTCCCCTGTGGCAGAGAGTATCTTCTCTTTATCGATCCACTCCTGTGCTACCTCCGGGCATTCAAAGAACAGGGCACGGTTCTTATACAGGATCTTGAGGTATGCCGGGTACATCAACATCTATTTCAAGCCAGCCAACCTTAATCTCGACTTGGCCACCAGAAATTGTGCACATCTCTTCTGTACCTGGAAGGGGTATACCGCTAGGTCTTCTGAGGCTCTCCGTAGTGCACCGCCTTGTCTGGAATAGGAGAGGATCTTTTCTCTGTCTTTATAGTTCAGAACCCTAGCGATGATAGGTCTGGGGAGGAGGGGCCTGGAGGTGGCCATTTAGCAAGAACTCTATGTACTTGTTCAATTGTAAAGCCCTATGTGTGGTCCCCCGGGCCAATTTCTTGTAGGAACAAGTTTTCAACGTATGTTGCAGGGCCGTTGCCCCTCCCCCCAGCCCCCCTTCGACAGGCAGGCAATACGGACATTATTTCTGCGGGCCCTCTCTTCTGCGTCTTCCACCCTGTTTTCGAGTAGATCTTCTGCTGTAGAATGAATATTGGTGGACGCTGTCTGGAGCTCCTGTTTTCTTTTGCCTGGGTTTCTAAATTTGTGGTCCGCTCAGCCAGGTTCCGGACATCCTGGCGCAACAGTCCTAGATCTAGCTTGACGGCCTCAATTTGAGTAGCCAATGTGGCTTTTAGGTCTCGTGCATCTCGGTGGCATCCCCCTCCATCTCCTGCCTTGAAGCTGCTTGCCATGGGCTCTTGGTGTAAGTGTCCAGGGTCGTCTGGGTGGCCTTTAATTTGGCTGCTTTCGGAGGCATCCAGTCTATCTTGGGCGTCCCTTTGATTTTGGGCAAGTGCTGTGGGCCGTGCTCCCCGCTCAGAGGTACCCAGATGTTTGCCGGGGCTTGGGTCCTTTTTTCAAGGATTTAACTTGAGGAAAGACTCTACCAATGTGGTGCTACTGTGGTGTAGCGCAAACCAACCAGAGTGCCCACAGTATCTTCTTTACTACTGACAGTACCATGGGTGCCATAACATTGCGCCACTTTCAGTCGTTGCAATGTGCGTGGTCCAGGTCCACATCCTCTCCAGGGATGTGGACCTGGTCTCTTGAGGGGAGCAGTTAGCAGCGTCAGGGTCCTTCTTCTTGCCAGAGGGCTCGGCTCTTGCACCCTGTATGCCCTGTTGGGCCACCAGACCCACCCCCCCCTCCCCACAGCCCCCACTGGCCCAGAACAGTTGTCTCAGAGGACTACCTTGGTCAGTGCCTGCCCCGAAAGCCCTGGGGGATCCTTGGTAGGGCAACTTCCACCTATCTCTTAGAGACAGTCCAGGGAGGCCACAGGCATCCCCCCTCAGGAACTAAGCCACAGCCCAGGCCATTTAAGTCAGACAGCAGCCAGTTCTCCTTTGTCCGGCTCGCTCACAATGCAGCAAGGATTAATGCTAACATCAGCCTCCCAGCCCCACTGTGCTATGCTGGCGAGACGTGACTGATGGCCATGTTGATAATCTTGTTCCAGTCCGGCCCTTCTTTAGTTCACCCTGCAGGGGGCCTAGCGTGCACGCGTAATTGGCCTCTGCAGAGGCCGCCACCCGGTGCAGCCCCTGTGCCCGCAGAAGGTGCACAGGGCCCCCAGGTTGCCGTGGTTGGTGGTGCAGGATATAGGCAACGCTCCCCCTCCCTGCGCTGCAACTTCACTAATAATGCGTCAATCGGGGATCCTTACAGCAAGCCGTGGCCTCTGATGGGCATCCAGAGTTGGGTCCACTGCCACCGTGCCCGCACCTCCACACCAGTCGGGTGAACTACGGATCCCGGTCTCCAGCGCCCAGGTGAAACTCTGCCTCAAAGTATTCAGGTCCCCCGGCCCGTGAGCCGCAGCATCAGCTGCTCCGTCCGATACTCATCCTCTGCTCTGGAGACCTTTCCCGGAGCTCCTCCTGACCTTCACAAAGTTACATTCGGACCCCATCGGGGTCACTTCAAAGTCGGCTCGGCGGTCGTGTGATTGCCACGACAGTCCTGCTGTGTGCAAATCGCGGAGGAGCCGAAAGTATACGGCTGCTCCCTGTCACACGCCTTTCATCTCGTCCGGTGGCGCTTGACTGTGGAGCCGTTCACCATCTTGCAGCTGCTTAGTACGCCAACTTCACTGTGTAGCAACCGATTGCAGCCCCCAATCTGCACCAAATTACATATAGGTGCTCACCAAGTCCTCCTACACCAGATTGACAATGATCTTGCTGCGGCCCAGGCGCAAAGGATCAATCACAGGATCAGCCCCAGGAGCTCCCCTCAGGCTCTCCTCAAGGCTTCATGGCAAGCCACACCCCCCGCATTTGCCTAGTTCGCATGCGCGGCTGTGCAAGCACCCAATGCAGGAGTGGTTAGCAAAACAATGGTCTCAGGCAAGCTGTCAATGGGACGGTCTAGTGGTTTTTCCCCAAACCCTAGTACAAGCTCTTGGCTGGGGGTCCCAAGACAATTTGTTAAAAGGAAAGCCCTTTCTTAATCCACCAGTTCAAGCGATACTAACTAGGGACGCCTAACTCTCCGGATGGGTAGGAGTGTTGCAATAACATGGGTTCAATGAGCACCTATGCATTTCAGATAATATCCATCTTCAGGGTGGAACCCTTAAGTTACAGTGTGGTAAAAATAAACACAAGGGGGACAAAACATAAGGTAAATATTAGCATAGTGCTAAAATAAAAAAAACGGTTTATAGTCATAATGTAGAAAAAAAAATGTCGACTTACAAAAATGTAGAAAAAAAATGTCAATTAGCACTATCAATAAATAAATAAACAAGAAGAGTATCATTTACTAGGGGGGTCCCCCCAACCCCTCTCACCCAACAACCCCGGCCACCCCCACAACCCTCTCACCCCTCATACTCAACACATTTTAATTATATATATATATTTATTTATTTTTTACGAAAAAATTATAAAAAATGTAGAAAAAATTCCACATTGTTTTTCGACATTGTTTTCTAAAAAAAAAATCGACATTTTGACTTTCTACATTATTGCATTCTACATTATGACTGACCACCAAAAAAAAACATCATCCAACAGCAAAGTAGGTGAGGTGCAGTTACCATAGCCAAAACTCCTTGTTCAAACTAAAATAAAAAGTAAAACCCGACATTTACAATCTAGCCCAAATACATGATAACAAAGCACATTTAAGTCGATATTCATCTGTGTCTTTAATCTTTCCCGCTTGATTAACAGGAATAGCAAGGCATGACCGGCATCTATAAGTTAATGAAAACCGTAGAATATTTTCAAATGGGTGCAAAGTCAATCCCCAATCTAGTAGTGGTTTAGGGCATCTAGGTGTTATATGATGTGGCATTTATACCGCACCTGTACACAAGTGTTTCTAGGTGCGACAAGACAAGGAGGGGGGAGACGGAGGGAGGACAAAACAACGATCTTACTAGGCCTTGTGTCATTCAGATTGCGCAGGGAAGGGGAATGGGGAAAAGTGCAAAGGGGGCGGGGTGTGCAGAGGTGCAGGTAATCAAAAGTTAATAAGTGCAGAGAGAGGTGACGTAGGGTTACATATACAGACCACAAGTGCTGGGGGAGCCAAGAGGCAGTGCGAGGTGCAACCGGACAGGCAGGAACCTGGGACCAAGTTCAGAGGGTGGCCAGGTGACCAATGCGTGGAACAGACTGATCGTCAGCAGAGGAGAGGAAGGTCATGAGTTGCTTCCGGAACCAGAGATGGTTCTGCTCATGTTTGAGAGAGGCAGTTAGGCTCTTGCAGAGGGAGGTCCCAGCCGAAGAAAGAGATCTGCCCCAACTCTCTACTTGGAAAAGCATCTGCACCCCCGAGAGTTGGAGGTGGATGAGTGGAGAGTTCGAGATGGGAGATACTCAGGAGGAGAGAGTTTGAGGTAGTGCGGTCCCAGGCCCCAGAAAGCCTCGTGGACAATGCAGAGGGTCTTGAACTTGACCCCTGCCGCATTGTCTGTCTTGGCTTTTGGTCGAAGAAATTTGTTTCCTACCATACCCACGCTCCACAAACTCGTTAGTCATTGTAACAGCGAGTTGTTTCACCAACTCCGCCTCATGATAAATAATATGCCTAGGCCTAAGGTATTGGCTGCAAGGTAGGTCTTTGAATTTTCTTCTGGATGAACACGTATGCTTTTTAAATGCAGTTTCTATCAGTTGATTTGTAATAGATGTTCGTAATGAAACGTCAGAATCCTAAGATTAGGTGACAAGTAAGTCTAAGAAATGCCAATTTCTTTGTGGTTTTGCCAGCGCTGGACACAAAAATAGAAAGTTTTTAATATCTTCAGTGCAGTGGTGGCATAGTATGGACGCTGTGCTGGTAATGTATTCCAGTTCTTGGGGAGGTTTGCGACGGGAAATATACCCAGACACAGTGTTTTAGGCAAAGATCGCTGTTTTTTTCAATGATGAAAAATATGGTGATCCCATCCTAAAGAGTATAGGGTTTTATGAACATGTCTAGCCCAAGCCCATGTTGTTCCTCTGTGAAAGCTTAATATCCCAAACATGGCATCTTTATATGACCTTAGTTCGGGTATAACTCATATACGTAGCCAATACAATACTGGTTATAACATGGCAACATGCTCTGTGCCTGTCAGTCCGAGTTCCATGCTTAACTTTTTCAGAAAAACATTTTCACCAGTGATTAATGATTTAACATTAGCTTGGCCCCAGATTTCTGCTGCGTACAGTACAGCTGATGTTACCTGGGCTCTATAAATGTACAATCTTGGTGCTATAATTCATCCCTGTGTCCATTAAAAAAGGACAAAGTTATGGTAACTCTTCTTTTCAGTACAATTGTGCTCTTCTCTGTTTGTGGACCTTACTCCCCTTGCTACAAAAGCGAACACCCAGACAATCAAAGTGATTGATGAGTTATGTCGGGTCTCTTGTGTATAATAGTGACCAACTTCCTTTTCAACCTATAGCACGGCATGACGTTTGTTTTTCAACTATTAATAGGCCTTTTCCTCGCAGCTTGCTGAGAAAATTGAGAATTCCCTTTTAAGGCCCATTGGTATCTTTGAGATAATGGCTGCATCATCTGCGTAAAGCATCAGGTGCAGCTTTTTACCATTAATTTCTGGGGCATCTATCGATGCAGTATTATATTTTAGTGCCATATCATTCAGGAAGAGAGTGAATATTTGCGGGGCCAGCACGCACCCTTGTCGCACGCCCTGAACAACTTTGAATGGCTTGGTGCGTTCACTGTTGGGGCCCCATCTAATGGCTGCAGTGGTCCCTGTGTAAAGTGAACTATGGATCTTTGTATGTCAGGGCACATCTTTATTTCTCACATAGTTTATTACAGTTAATCCTATCAAAAGCTGACCCTAAGGTCGACAAAAACGATGCAACGGGATTCGCTGTTAAGTGTTCGATATTTTTCCAGTAACAAAGATAATCTGAACACCTGGTCAGAGGTCCATATTCCTTTCCTAAAGCTTGCTTGGGCATGATATAAGATATCATTATCCTCGACCCAGATCTTCAGTCGTTTGCATTGGACTTTACTGCATACTTTACATAAAGCATCATTGGCGTATAGTTTGCTCTGTCGCTTTGATCACCTTTTTTTGAAAATCTGCATAATTATTGCTTATCTCCATGACGGTGGGGGCTTAAGTACCATAGTAATGCAATTAAACTGTTTTTGTTAATGATGGGGCCCAGATTGTGATTTAATTCGGTTGCCTGATGTTTTATATTAAATGCTTGCATTCGCTGTTTCCATAGTGATTTGGTGGCTTCCTTCTTTTTATTTTTAGTCATCTCCTTAAACTCTTTTCTATGTGCCCTAATGGCAACATTCATCCGTTTTAGCCGCCTCTAAGATGTCGCCTAGCCCTTTTACATTCCTTATTGTACCATGAATGGGTTCTAGTTTGTTGGCAGATCTTGTGTTTAGTGGTTGGTCTAAAAAATGGGCTGATCAGTTCAGCTAAGTTGTCATAAAAAAAATCAGGCCTACCTGCACAGATAGGACAGGACTACAAAGTACAATATGAATGGGAGAATTTGCGAATACATTTGGGAATACATTTTTCACAAGATGCAATCGAACTGCAGTTTTGCCCGCCTACGTAATTAGGCTTTGTTCCTTGCTGTTGTTGCTAGTATTTATTTCAACGGATGTTGGGTCCAGGTCAAATCCCATTTTGGTTCGATCTAATACAAGCATTACCAGGTCGCAATCATTTTGAATTCTGTGAATTTCAGGTCTTTTTCGAGATTCCATTGGCCCATACCTACTAAGATGTAGTCTGCGTGACCTAGCAGATCTAGCTCTGAATGTGCAGTGTGCCAGGATGTCGCCTGTAAATCTAAAGTTGCATGCACGTACATCATGCTTGAATAAAATATCTCGTAGCCTAGCAGCTGTTGGGATAGATCATTGTGCGTAAATTGTGCAGCACGGTGGGATGCCCCATGGTACATAATCTTCATTGACTATACCCTCTCGTGTTTAATGGTTAAAACTGTGTATTGAAGGCCATCTACCATGTATATATCATTAACAATCTCTAGGTGAAGTGTTGCTAAGTGCCTGGAGGATTGTTGTGCATTCTGCTAAATCCACAGTTGAACTAATACTTGAATGGATCTCCGTATTGGCTTCCACAGGCTTTTTGCTACTTTTGACCCCAGTGACCCAGACAGCCCCTCCTCCATTTAACTTAAAAACACTTCTGCAGGTGGTGGTACCTTGTTGGACACCAGAAAAACCACCCTCTTTTATTGGGATAAAGCACCACGGAGTAGGAAAATACAACCGGGTGGGGGGGGCCCCCTTCACACCAATGGCCTACAAACTTAACTTCACACCTGGGACACAACCCAAATTCTGGACAGGCTGGGCAGGACAACATACACTGACGCTGGGGTACTTCTACTCGGGTGGGAACCCGCTGACATTTGAAGACTGTAATAAATTCCAAGTCCCGGAACAGGAACGATTTCACTATGTCCAAATTAGACACTGGGTCTCGAATCAGACGATCAGAGAAGCGGCATCAGAGCACCCACAGGACTGGAACTCCCAATAAGGGAAGGGGTAGCAACAAAGTGGTTCTCAAGGCTATATTGCCTACTGGACATGGCGGATTTGGGGGATATCTTGCCATACATGTCGAAATGGGAACAAGACCTTGGGGAACCAATAACGGAGGAAACATGGGCCCTGAAATGGCATTGTGTGTCGAAAAGCTCCAAATGTACATCGAGTAAGGTGTCGGCATACAAGATATTCTTTAGGTGGTACATGACACCACACCAATTGCACTCTATCAATCCTGGCCACTCTCCTTTATGTTGGTGTGACTGTGGCTTAACTGGAGACTTGGGACACATGTGTTGGTCCGGCCCCGCAGTAAAAGTTTATTGGAAGGAAAGGAAGTAACAAATGTTCAGCTACCTTTGAACCCTGTGGTAGTATTTCTGGGTGCCATGGTGGAAGGGGTGTATGACGCCACTGGAAATAACGCCACTCTTATCACCCACATGCTGCTGCAAAGATCACTTTAGCCCGTTCTTGTAAAAACAGGACGGGACACATAGTGGCTATGTGTTGGGTGAGATTATGGGGCGTGATGGCGATGGAGAAATTGACGGCTCTGGCCAACGGTACTTATCAAAGGTATTTGGTAACTTGGCTCTCATGCCATGAATTTATGGTAGATTAGGAACAAAACCATTTTAGACCGATGATGCTCCGCAAATTCAATGTTCTCTGAAAATAGCCAAACCTCAATGTCTATGGACCTAATATGATAAGAGAACCCAGAACTGTCCAACAATGGAAGACCTCTGTCTCTTCACCTTTAACTCGATACTTGGATGAAATATGGGAGTCGGTGGTGGGGGGTTGGTTGGGTGTTACTAAAGTTAAAATGTTATGGATATAGAAGATTACATGATACAAAGAAATAAGCCAAGGAGCGTTGGTCATGAAATGTTATATGCTTCCAGAGGTTTCTGTTGTCCATTGCTTTCAAAATTAAGTTTGTAAAACACTTTTTTTTTTTTTTTAAACGCTTCTGCCGTGTGAAGCGTTGCTAAGTGTCTGTCCTATCTGTATGTGCTGACGAAGCTCATCGAAGGATATCAAAGGTTTGGGAGCAGTCAGTAAGATTGTTTTTTTGTCTTGCCGGCCCGAAAACCTATTCCAGCGGGCGAGCCATACAATAATTACAGCTTCTCCAGCATGGGGTCTGGCATGGATTCACATGCTCATGAATATTCCCCGTCGTCAGGCCTGGGAATCCTCGGTAAAGAAAAAACCAGTATCAGTTTCGTTTCTGATCTGTCTTTCGTAGTAGTAACCAATCACTGATCTCTGCGTCATACTGACCACAGCCAATGACTGCCCTCTACCTAAGCCCCGCCTCTGGCAGCCATCTTCAGATTTTTACCGCACGTTCAAGTGTTGGGATCCTCGTGCTATTGCTCTCGAGCGTTAGTGCTATTTTTCACGTTTTTTCTCAAAAACTTCGATTCTTTTCGGTCAAAAAGAGCCTCAAGCTCCACCGTTTCTTCATCCGATCAACGGGGACCCGTGTCGGATTCGTCTACGCCCCTCAAGGGTGAATATTTCGTCGAGCCACGCTTTTGGAGGACTCCAGAAGTTTCTCAGGCCCATCTCGGACATGGCCCAGGAGAAGGGAAGCTCGACGCCCGGAAAGCTGTTCAGGGTCTGCCCTGGATGCCAGCTTCAGAATGTCTTTAAGGAAGACGAACACTCCTTTTGTCTTTACTGCCTACATGAGGTCAAGACGCACGTGGAGAAGGACTGTGCGTTTTGCGGCAATATGTCGGAGCGGACCATGAAGGACCGCCATCAACGTCTCGCCAACTGGCTGGAAGGGAAGAGCCCGTCAGGCGAGAAGAAGAAGAAGAAATCCGAGCGGTCTTCTAAGACCTTTGAGGACGCCCCGGCGACGGGGGTTCAACACAAGGCCAAGCACCGCGAGTCCGCTGGCTCCGGGAGCGCCGAACGGTCGGGCTCTACGGGCGCCAGGCAGGGCGCATCCTCCCCGGCGCCATCAACCACAAGCCAACGCTCTGGTTCGGGTAAGAGGAAGGCCGAGCACCCGGCGAAGCTCCTGGAGAGGCCCCGGTCGAGCTCGAAGGCCCCATCGGAGGGAGAGCGAGGCAGTGTCCCTCCCCCCAAGGAGAAGGCGGTGAGCGCACCTAAGGTGGTGAAAGCCTTAATCCATCCGGCCAAGGCCTCTATCGAGACAGTCGCGGCGGCCCTGGCTCAGCCTGTGGAGGCTACACCAGTGGTAGTGACCTCGGGGCTCAGAGTCTCCCTGCCACCGCGGAGGGAGTCCTCTTTTATGCCCATCGACAGGACCCCCGTGAAACCTCCGACGGAGAAGAAAAAGGGGGGGCAGGAGGTCGTCGTGGATTCGGCCTCAACCTCTGAGGAAGAGCTGATCGAAGTCTTAAGCCACGGCGTTGGCGTGGAAGAAGACCAGCCCGTCGGGAGGGATTCCGACGCAGGAGACGACGATAACGTCAAGGGTGCCGACGGGGCCCCTGACTGCCCGTCGGACTCCCCTCAACCAGTGCCGCAAGACAACTCTGCGGCCATTTTGTTCGCTATACAGTCCTTATGCTCGGAGATAAGGACGAGACTGCCGTTACCACCAGCAGAGGAACCGCTCCCGACGGGGGACCCGGAGCCAGGCCCTTCTGGGAGCCCTCCCGCTAAGAGAAGAAGGATTCATCCTCCACCTCCTTTTCAGCCATCGCGCCCTGTTCAGCCCTCCTCCCCGTCCACGACTCGTGGGGATGATACAGGGACTGACACGGCCGCGACGGGTACGGACGACAAGGTTTACGACGAGGATCTGCCGTCGTCACCTCCCACCCGGGCTTCCCTGCCCGACGAGATTGGATCGTTTCACTCCATGATCACCAGGGCATCCGAGCTCTTCCAGCTCTGCCCGGAAGAGAAGAAGGAAGGTTTCCTTTATCAACGGCGCGAGGCCAAGAGGAAGACGGTCCTCTCCGTGCCTCTACTGGACGATATTTGGGATGAGGGCCTTGCCCTCCTCAAGAACCCATCCACGACGCCGGCTAGAAGGGATCGGTACGAGAAGAAGTACCGGGTCCCGGACGCGGCCCCCTTGTGCCTCCGGGCACAGCCAACCCCGGACTCCGTCGTCTCCGCGGCGGCCAGGAAGAAAGCGGGGGGGCACGGCCTCTACGTCGACTTCCCCGCCGGACGGCGAGGGAAAGAAATTGGATACGATGGGACGCAGGGTCATCTCGTCTGCAGCGACGACGATTAAGGCGGCCAACGCCTTGGCTATCGTAGCCCGCTACGACAGGGAGCTGTGGTACAAACTGGCCCCCCTGCTGGACTTCCTAACGGACGACAAGAGGGCGGATGCCCTAGAGATCTTGCAGGAAGGAGAGGTGGCGTCGGACCACGCCATTACGATTGCGACGGACATCGCTGACTCTGGATTTCGCCAGTTGGGCAACGGCGTGTGCCTTAGGCGGCGTGGATGGCTCAAGGCTACTGACTTCCGTCAAGACGTGCAGACCAGAGTCTTGGACATGCCGTTCGATGGAAACAACCTGTTTGGGAAAACAGTGGACGATTCCCTTCAAGCCATCAAGGCAGACACGGAGACGGCCCGGGCTCTTGGGGTTCTCCAGCAACGGCGGCCGCCCTTTCGGAGCGGCGGAGGCAAACAGGGTGCCTCCAAAGGTTCCGGCGGCGGATTTTCCACCTACCGTCAAGCGGCCCGTTCGTCGTCGCAGGAAGCTTACAGGGGACGAGGCAAGTCAGGCGGACCCCGCCGTCGTCGCCAAGGAGGTCAAGGCGGCAAAGCCTCATCGAAGCAGGACTGAACCGGCCGTGGGGTCGGGCCCCCACCGAAGCACCCTGGTGGGAGGCCGGCTGGCGAGCTTCGTCAGCGTGTGGGAGTCCATCTACACCGACCGTTGGGTGCTGGACGCCCTAGCCCAGGGTCACGCGCTCGAGTTTCAAAAAAGGTGCCCGCGCGTCCCCCCTGTGGCCAGGAAAGAACATCACGTCCCTCAACTTCTCTTGGAGGTAAAGGCGATGCTCAGGAAAGGCGCCATCGAGCTCGTCCCAAAGAGGCTTCGAGCTCTGGAGTTTACTGAAGATACTTCCTCGTGAAGAAGAAGACGGGAGGATGGCGTCCCATCCTGGACCTACGACGACTGAACAAATTCATCAAGGCACAGAAGTTCCGGATGGTCACCCGTAGAGCACACGGCAAGGACCGTCCAACTTCTCACGGACCTGGGATTCTCCATAAACTATGCCAAGTCCCACCTGGTGCCCGCGCAAGACGCACTGTTTCTGGGAGCGAAGCTCAACACAGTGTCGCTTCTGGCCTCTCCGTCGGAGGAAAGGACGAGGGCCATTTTGGGCAAGGTGCAGCGGATGCTGGTTGCGGACGCGGCCAGAGTGAGGTCCATCAAGTCCCTCCTCGGAATGATGTCTTCTTGCATTTACCTCATCCCCCTGTGCAGGCTCCGGATGCGCCCGTTGCAGGAGTTCCTGGAGGCGCGCTGGATCCAGACGACGGGCGGCTTCGAGGAGAGGATCACACTCGACGAGAGTTTCCGACGAGCGATCCGGTGGTGGGGCACCCGCGCACATCTGACGGCGGGCATGGACTTCCAGACCCCCGGCCACCAGGAGACAGTGACCACGGATGCCTCCCTGGAAGGGTGGGGAGCGCACACCGAAAATCTGCACGCGAGAGGCCTTTGGCTCCCGACGGAAAAGTCCCTCCATATCAACGTCCTGGAGCTCTGTGCAGTGTTTTGGGCCCTCAGGTCCTTTCTTCCGTCCCTCAAGGGCAAGGTGGTGAGGATCTTCACCGACAACACCACCACCATGTTCTACATCAGGAAACAGGGCGGAACCAGGTCCCCAGCCCTGTCCAGGGAGGCGCAGGATCTGTGGCATTGGGCCGTCGCCCAAAGGATGTTTCTGGTGCCGTTTCATCTGGCAGGGATAAAAAACACCATTGCCGACTCACTCAGCAGGGAGCTGCGCCCGTGCCACGAGTGGGAACTACGACAGGATCTAGTGGAGCGCCTCTTCCGACGGTGGGGCACACCCCAGATCGATCTGTTCGCGACGGCGACGAACTCCAAGTGCCGGAGGTTCGCCAGCAGGTTTCCCCAGCCGAGGAGCATGGGCGATGCTTTCTCGTTCCCCTGGGAGGGCCTGTTTCTATACGCGTTCCCTCCTTTGCCATTGCTGATCCGGCTCATCAGCCAGCTCAAGAGGTCACGGTGCAGGATGATCCTCGTCGCACCTGCATGGCCGAGGCAGATATGGTTCCCGGACCTTCTGGACTTGTCAGCGTCCCCGTCAATCAAGCTGCCAGTGGACGCGGATCTTCTCTCCAGGGAAGGAGGCGCCATCCTCCATCACGACCCGAAGTCGCTGAACTTGCAGGCCTGGCTCCTGCAGCGTTAGAGTTTGGAGGATATGACATACCGGCCGACTGCAGAGAGGTTCTTGCAAAGGCCAGGGCGTCCTCAACTCTTAAATGCTTCCGACACAAATGGAAGAGGTTCTCTGTCTGGTGCCATGCACAGAAGATTAACCCTCTGCGGATTACGGCTCCCCAAGTACTGCCGTACCTACTGACGCTGGCCAAAACTGGACTGGCGGACGCGTCCATCAAGATTCATCTTGCTGCGATCTCCCGATACACCAGAACCACGGGGCGGACGTCTTTGTGGTCTCATCGTCTGGTGAAAGAGTTCATGAAGGGACTGTTCAGATCGTTCCCGCCGGTGAAGGCTCCGGCCCCGGCGTGGGAACTCAACGTGGTGCTGACCAAGCTCATGGGACCTCCGTTCGAGCCTCTGCACTCGGCTCCGTTGAAGTTCTTGTCGTGGAAAACGGCGTTTATTGTGGCCATCACCTCCGCACGACGGGTGAGAGAGATCCAGGCCCTTTCCTGCAAGGCCCCGTACTTGACTTTTCACGACACGAGGGTAGTGCTCAGGACGCACCCCTCCTTCATGCCCAAGGTGCCGTCGGACTTCCACCTCAACGAACCCTTGGTGTTGCCTGTTTTCTTTCCGTCGCCTTCGTCGCCGGCTGAAAGGACTTTGCACTCACTGGATGTGGCTAGAGCGTTGAAGTTCTACGTGGACCGCACGAAGGGTTTTCGGAAGACGTTGCAACTCTTTGTGAACTTTGGACCTGTCATTCAGGGGAAGGCTCTCTCGAAGGCTTCCATTTCCAGATGGCTCTCCAGCTGTATCATGTACTGTCATCGGTTGGCAAACCGACCGCTGCCTGGCCGTCCGAGAGCCCATTCCACCAGAGCGATCGCAGCTACCACGGCATTCCTATCTGGTGTGCCCTTGCTGGACATCTGCAGGGCTGCTACGTGGAGGTCGACGCACACCTTCACGAAATTCTACTGCGTCGATCGGGATTCCAGGGAGGAGTCCAGGGTCGGCCAAGCAGTGCTGCGCAACCTGTTCTCCTAAGGTGAGCCTGGTGAGGAGGTAAGATTTGCTTAATGTTGAGCTTAATGTAATGCTTAATGTTGAGCCTTTGCCACCTCCCGTGGTTGTGCATGTGTGTACTGCTATGTATTCTTTATTCATGAGCATGTGAATCCATGCCAGACCCCATGCTGGAGAAGGAACAAGTTACTTACCTGTAACTGTTGTTCTCCAGCATGGGTCTGGCATGGATTCACATGCGAACCCTCCCGCCTACCCCTCTGCGGCTCTTCACTTGGTCATACTGCCACTTCACGTGCTACCAAATCTGAAGATGGCTGCCAGAGGCGGGGCTTAGGTAGAGGGCAGTCATTGGCTGTGGTCAGTATGACGCAGAGATCAGTGATTGGTTACTACTACGAAAGACAGATCAGAAACGAAACTGATACTGTTTTTTTCTTTACCGAGGATTCCCAGCCTGACGACGGGGAATATTCATGAGCATGTGAATCCATGCCAGACCCATGCTGGAGAACAACAGTTACAGGTAAGTAACTTGTTCCAATGCTGCATAACGCTCTGTGCTCCAGATAGGATTTTGGAGTGATAATATTTTACTCCCAATTTTTAGAATTAGAGCGTAAATCCAATTTCAAGAGTAAAAATGATTTTCCTCCTTCGCAAGAGTAAAAAGTGTCTGACAACTATCCAATTTGTGTGTAAAATTAAAACTTTGCTCGAAGACAAAAGTGACAAAACAGCTGCATTTGAAAGTGGTTCTAAATAATTTATTGCACCTGTGGAAAACATTTTCCCCACACAAAAACCTTGTAGATGCATACTCCCCAGCTTCATATTTATGATACTTGGGCACAAATTCTGTTAAGAGTTACTGCAGATGTCAGCTAGTTACATCGGGTGATTCATAAATCGAGTCCCTCACTCTACCAGAATCACTTCTCTGCCTCTCGGGCCTACTGTTGCTGCCTGGCACTACTTGCTTGACAGCCACTCCGTTTTTGCTCCCATCTGTCCTTCCCTTTGCTACTTTGTTTCCCCTAGCTCGCACTTTCTGACGCTCTGCCTCTCACCCTTAAGTGTTGCAATGCCGCATTTTGTGGTCTGTTTCTCTGTCACTCTGGATCTCCCTCTGCTGCATTCGATTGTTGATTTTCCCCTCCTATATCTCGCTTCATTTGATTAGCTTTCTTGCCCTGTCTCTTATGCTATTGGCTTTCCCTTCTCTAGTCTTGCTTTTCTATTCCCATCTCTCCCCACCTGCTGTTGATCTGTGTTTTATTTTACTGTCTCAAAATGTCTTTTGCTCTGCTTCTATACCTCACTCTTATTGTGTGTGTCCTATTATTGACTTTGTTTCCCTTCTCACTTTCTTTGTTGCCCTCTCTTCCTGTTGCTCGAATTCCTGATTTGCATTGTCTAGTATGCTCTGTCCCTTTTTTGCCCCCGCCCCTTTCCCGCCACACTGTTCTTCTGTATTGCTCAGGTTCAGAGTTGCTCTTCCTCTCCTATGTTTGTTTGTCTGAAAAGAGCTGAAAATAACTTTTCTATTTAACAATTTAGTGCAGCTTTATCATTGGATGCTCCTTTTTAGCTGTGTGCAAACCTTCTTTTTGCCATTATGCTGGTAATTGTAGAATTACAGGTTTGTCTGACAGATGCAGCACTTGCTTGAATGCAGATGCTTTACACACTGTATGCCATTAAAAGTACAAGAGCCCGTTTGAGATGTGTGTTCTGAGCCATTACAGGTATAGCATCCTGGATGAGCGGTGTATTCTGAGCCATTACAAGTATAGTGGCCCTCATGGGATGTGCGTGTTCTACTTGGGAGCCATCATAAATCACAGGTATAGCAGCCCTGATGAGCCATCATAAATCACAGGTATAGCAGCCCTGATGAGTTGTGTGTTATGAACCATTAGAAGTAGAGCATCCCAGAGAGAGAGAGAGAGAGAGAGAGAGAGAGATCTGAATCACTGAACATTTAGTAGCCCTTTTGATAAGTCGAAAGTAAGTCAACTGTGTTACAATTGAATCTTACCTGCATCCTAAATGCATTTCTCTGATGCAGGCTCATTAACTCCCCTATCAACAGTATTTGTACTAACACGTTACACATTAATCTCTGCAGAAGGGTTACTGACCCACTGAGCTGCCTTTACCAACAGGCTGTTGACACTGAAAGGCACATAGGGCTAAGGCACTGGCAGTTCCATGTGAGGCTTGTCTGCCATACATGGCTTGTCAAAAGCTCTAAGCCTGTTTGGACTGTCCTACATTAGTCTGGAGATTCATAATGAGGCTTTGAAATGTGCTAGATTTTTGGCAGTTGCACTCAGTAATCGGACATGGGAGAAGCAGAAGTTTTGAAAAGCGCAAGACCGAGTAGAAAGAATTGATGTATATGAGAGCAATGACATCTTCTCACACTGTTGGAGGTTGGTGGGAAGAGCTCAGGCACTGTTCTTGCTCTGTACTTTAGCTCACTGCAGAAAATGCCAATGCATGTTCGTGCTTTCTTAACAGCAGCTCTGTTAAGAAATTCAGGTACTGTCCTAAAACATAGCAGTCCTGCTAAGAAATGTGGCCATGATGCAATCAGCCATGCTTTGAATATTTGGCATTGTGCGATGACATGCATATGGTATAGCAGCTCTATTGATAAATTAGGCTATTTTGCCTGAATATATAGCAGTCCTGTTGAGAGGTACAGGTACAGTCTGTGCCACTGAAAATATATACAGTACTGCTTCTATGTTTCCATTATACCTGCTTGTTAAAGTTCAGACCACATGCCTAACTATGCAATTGGTGTGCTTCTGTGATAAAAAGAAAAAGTATGAAATGTCCATGCTGCTGCAACTTCGCTGCCTCTATTAAAGCCAATTAAGCAGAAATGCAGCCCTTAAGTCCATTTTCATTTTACACAATACTCCATGTGTCCTAAAGCAAAGTGAAAAGCATGTTCATGATTGAAGTTGCTTTAATAACACTGTAACCTACAAAAAGCAGGCAGTTGAACAAAGTGAACAAAACACAAATTCCCTTTTACATTACTTGGAAAGTATTATCTTGATAGAATCATTAACAGACCAGGACTCATCCCAGTTGCTTCTTTCAAGGAACTGTCGATTACCAAAGGAAAAAGTGGATTTGCAAGCTGCTACTAGCCAGGCTGTCACCAGTGAGCTACATCTTTTATGTGGGTGCTGCCATAAATAGCCTGTGCAAGTGGTATGTGAGGAGGAATTCAAAGGGCCGTATTGACAAGATTTCTGTGCATAAAAGGGCCTGTAACAGCCTTCAAGTTCACAAATGTATAATTTGCATAGTAAGACCACTTTGGAAAACGAGCACCATGACATGGAGGGGGAGGATGGTTCATTCATAGACACAAAAAATATGCATTCCTGTAAAGGCGAGTATGTGAACCTGGAGGGGCCCATATCCGGAAGTGTTGAAATGACAAAACAGAGGTGAAATAAAACACCTGGTCACAACGGTGGCTTTTTTGGACTGTGTGCATAACCAGGGTACTGATCGCCTGGTTTCTGAGGTATCTGAAAAGTTACATCAAGGGGTTACTGACGGCAACTGTGACATTTGTGCGCCGACAACTCATCAACACAGCCAAGGCCTCCTACTATCAGAACACAGTAGCAGAAGCCGACAACAAAAGCGGAGCCCTCTTCAAAGCGGTCAAGCACTGCATCAACCCGGTATCCGAACCTGCCATACAACTCTATCGAAAAATACACTGCAATCACCACCTGCGACAAAATCGGCAAGATTCATCAGCACATCGGCACCCGCTCGTCATCCACAGATGCACCTCACTTCCCTCCTCCCAAAATCTCCACACACTGGACAAGACTCAAGACACACTCTAAAGAGGACCTGCTAGAGACCCTGGCCACCCTCAAAGCCACATTGTATACAGATGACATCCTCCCTGCATCCATCCTCAAGACCCTCCCTGCATAAGCTTTCCTTCCCAACCTGGAGATCAACAACCGCTCCGGAACTCAAGGCACCTTCCCATCGACCCTAAAGGCAGGACAAATCCTACCTCTACTAAAGAAACCCACTCTGGATCTTGACAACCTCGGTAACTATCGTCCCATCGCCCATCTTACCTTCCTAGGGAAAGTCATCGAGAAACGGTAGCTGTGCAACTGCAGCAACTCATCGACACCAACAATCTCCTACAAGCCTACCAATCCGTGTTCAGACCCAGATGCAGCACAGGGACGGCAACCATACAGATGGTCAACGTCCTCAGCATCCTTGACTATGGCCAATCTTGCATCCTGGTTCTACTCAACCTCTCGGCCGCTTTCGACACAGTAGACCACCAGGCACTCACAAACACCCTACATTGGCACATGGGGATCAGCAACCTTCTCCTACACTGGTTCAAGTCCTACCTCGCCAACCGCCAGCAGTTTGTTAGGATGGACTCCTAGACCGCCAATGCTATCCATCACCTGTGGAGTCCAGCGGGGTTCCATCCTCTCCCCAGTGATCTTCAATCTATACATAGAGCCGCTGGGAGCCCTCCTAGCCACACACATCCACCATTGAACAGAAGAGACACACCTATTCCGCAATATCGACTCCATCAAGTACATCTATAGGCTCAAACCCTGCCTCTTGCTGATCCAGTCTTGAGTCTTGGATGTCCAGTGCATACTTGAAGGTCAACCCCTCCAAAACCAAATTCCTACTCCTCGCCAACAACACCAACCACCCAGACATACAGACCTGGCCATCAACCATGAACCATGAGGACTTCACACTTGACCTGACCTGCTGCACCAAGTCCCTTGGGTTCCACATCGACAAACCCCCTCTCCTTCAACACACACATAGCTAAGAAAACTCATAGCTTGGTATCAGCTCCCTCATGCGGAGAGTCAAGCTCTTCCTCCTTCCGGACAACTTTAAATCCACTGTTCAAGCTCTGGTCCTATTCCACCTGGATGGGGGCAATGCCCTCCTCGAAGGCCTCCTGTCATCCACCCATGTGTCCCTGAGAAGTGTCCTGCATGCAGCTGCACTCCTCAAGGGTCTACGCAGCTACGCAGCTACCACCATCACTCTGTCCCTCATAGTCGGCCCCCAAAAAATGCTCCTATATAAGGCACCTGTCCTGTGCCTGTGCCACTCGTTGCGTGTTCCAGGAGCAGGAGCTCCTTTCCTTCCACTCATCCCACCGTGCCTCTCAAATATTCAGAGGTAAGCTGCATATTAGTGAGCATGCGCTCCTAATCTGCATTATGCCACGATCCTTTGCCCATGATCTTGATATTGCCATTTCTACAAATATTGAGAAACAACCTGAGCAACGAGAACGCCATTCTAAGAGACGCCCTCATTGTATCCTGCAAGCTGCATTAGGAAACCGTGAGCTTTGCACTCAGTAAGATGGCCGCCGCAGTTTGAAATCGGCACATCTGCAATAGAAAATGCCTGCTGCATTCTGGTTGGTCCATTGTCTGCCTTTAACCAATCGTGGGGCACCAGCAGGCGTTTGCCAGCCCCCAACCAAGGCACCTGTCGTGTGTCTGTCCAGTGTGGCCAGACGCCAACGCTGTGAACCCCTGCCCTTGGGGCCTACTTTGCCCACCATACAACGTCTACTGTCCCTATGCATATCGCACCGCCCGATGGCCGAGCCATGATGAACTATACTGAACTCCAGCACAGCGCAGTAAAGCTCACCTAAGTACAACATTTTTGTGCTATTTTAGGACCAGCTACCCGTGTTTGTACCGTGTACGCTGCAGGTCTCATGCGCTCAATGTCCAAACAGAAACGTACTGATCCATTCCATCTGTAAATGCATTAATGCCCATCACTGTATGCAAGCTATTTATATTACCCGGCCCTGCATTCTATTACTAATGTTCACTGGGGCCTGTTTATTGTGACAAGGCTGACGCACATCGCATAGCGTAAAATTACAAATGCCAATTTATGCCTAGAATGTACAATCATGACTTCTGTTCGTTGTCGTAGAATTGCCTAATTGATGAGTCTGCAGTGCCTCTTACTGATCATAATGTCGACTGCTAGCGATTAACTGTAATTTGCACACATTCATCATTGCTTACTGTAGTAAGTTTGTCTAACTTCTTAAAGACCGCCTTGCCTTGCATATAGTAAAACCTCTGTTTTCTACATAACACTACACCGCCCGACTATGACACCCCCTTAGGCCACGAGATTATTCTGTGTCTCGCAGACGGCTGCCTTCGCCTCTCACACCTCTCCACTGCTCCACGCACCAATCATCCTCACACTACTGCTACCATATTAATCAGAGCACTAATTGCCACAATTTATCCACACTGCCTGCACCTCACCCTCGCCAGACATGGACTCTACCCAGATGCATCCACAACAAAAACATACCAGCTACACCAAAGTACCCCACCCAATACCTATCAGTATGCAAGCCATTCTTATCTTAATATATTGTCTTTATCACCTTACCTCGACTACCAGTTCCACAGCCTCAACCAACCTTTCTTATCGTTCAAGGATGGCCTTCCACCCGGATACTAACTTATTAGACACCAGGGTATGCTTCAAGGGTGCATTTATTTACTTAGGACTAGGTCTCGCATGACTCCATTGCCCTAGACACCACTCACTACCATGTCCCACACCGTTTCTTCTCAGCACCTCAGACTCTTTCGCCCCCCAAGCCCCACCACTGCCGAGCAACGCCTACAATTCCTAATCCACCTCCACCAAATCTCCCCTCGGCGCCCTACGTCGGACATACACAAAACATTCTACTTACCCTCGAAAGACCTTTTACAAGGATAAACAAGAAGAGATAGACTTTCCTCACGTACCTTCAAACAACCTAAGGATTCTAGTTCCCATACCAACACAACAGCCTATATTAACCCACACAAGTGCCAACACCCAGCGTCCGCAAGCCCCCTTCTACTACCACTTTCCCTGACCCTAACACCCGGGAACCACAGCCCAAATCACTGAGCGACTCTACAACTTACCAGTTGACACCATTAGTTCAAACAACCAGCTATGCCAACACCCAAAGCACCTCTAAAAGGGGCTCTACTAAATGTAAGATCACTAGGCGCACATGCTATAGATGCACATGACCTCATTTTAGAACACCAACTAGACTTCCTAGCAGTGACCGAAACGTGGCTCCACAAAGCTTCCATCCCCTCCTCACATTAGCCATCCCTGCTGATTATACCATTCTCCGGGCAGACAGCCCCGAGGCCACTGGAGGAGGTGTAGCTAATTAACTTTGTTTTTTTATGATCATACATCTAAGACACAGAAGGTTTTCTTTCCTTTGTACCAGTATTATGATTATTTGCAACTTGATTGGGGTTGGAGTCATTGTCATTTTATGATATGGTTATTAGCGGTGAAGAAGGCACTGACTCGCCAACGCCTTTCTTGTTACAGTCAGTATTTGTAATATAATGGAATATTTCATCAATCCTGCAGGAAATTCTTTGCATCGAACATAATGGACCTCATCTACGAGTTGGATGGTAGCCCGGTTGTAATACTGCCCAACTGTAATTGTGTTGGCGCCAACCGGTCCGGTGCTATTAGCACTGGATCACGGGATGGGTGTTAACGGTAAACCCCCATTGGGTCCATTGCACCCAATGGGGCATTTTTGGTGCAATTACCGCACGCTACTACAGCCGGCAGTAATTGTGCTGAAAACATGGTGCTAAAAGGGATGTTCGCCTCCAGAAAAAAGCTGCAGGTAAAACAGCCCAGTTAGCGCCCAACTCGTGATAGGGCCAGCTCTTAAATGCAGCGGTAATACCGTTACCGCCGCATTAAAGGGCTACCGCCCAACTGGTGATGAGGTTCAATGTCTTTATTCCAACCTATTCGCTCAGTTATTCATGTTTAAACACCTCTTTTAAAACATATTGGCTAATTCTAATGAGGCAAGAAGATGAAAGTGATGGAAGTTGAACAACACCTTGAATATGACAATCTCCTCTGCAACCTGGCATCCACAGTACTGTCAAAAATAGTAGTGACCACTACACACAATGTCGTCATGTTTTACATGTTCAGGATGTCATCCGGACCAATTTAATGTAAGTTCCAGAACTCCTTACCCGCGGTTAACAGAGATTAGGACAAGGGCAACACTCTTACAAAACACACTATAACAATAAGATGTAATTTGATTGTCATGAATGCTCACAAGAGCATAGTTTTTGGTTATCCTATTTAATTTAGATGTAAGATGACCATAATGAATTACGGACACTGAATGTGACCACATTGAAACATGAAAATATACTTCAAGAACATATTTATAGCCACAAATCTTTCATTGCCATTTTTTGTGAATGCTCCTGTTCAAATGTATATTAAGACTTTTTTATATACATAAGTGATAAACCCACATCAATTGTGTCTGATTTAAACATCAGTAAAATACATAACATAAACGTTCTATAGTTAAAATCTTGGATATATTAAAGAGCAATGTAGAACTATGAAAAAGTATCACTATCTTGAGATGAGTCCTTCATTAGATAGAACCTGTTTTAGAACCCACTGTCCCTTCTCATCAACTCAAGCAAACTTCTTTTTAATCTGTTTTATAGTACTTTTTTCAATTTCTCCCAATAAGAGTTATGTACTTTAATAAGAGCATCTGGAAAATCAGTACAACAACCACTCCTGAGCAACTCAGTTCACCTGTTGTCAAATAAAAGTTAATTATAAAAGGAATATAATGTCGACCTTGATACTAACAATTTTATTTTCATTTTGGTTCCGTTTTTTTTTCTTTCTTGATTGCGATGTTTTGGTTTACAGTCTTTTTTTCTTCAATGCCTTTTTTTCCTTTGAAACATGTTTGTTTTCAACCTAAATTACATGATAATACGTACTATAGGAGAATGTTGTACAATCAAGTGATTTAGATACTTGAGGTCCACGTCATAACATAGAGCATGATCTGCCCTGATAAAGCTCACATTTGAGTGAAACACCTGTCGGCCCAAGAATAGGATTTTTCCTGTTTTGCTAAATAGAAATATACCAAAATACCTAATTGATATATAAGGAGTGGTACGATAGAGTGCAAAATATTTCTAAGTTTTCTGCGTGATGACCAGTGGTAAATCGCGACAAAACCCAAGGTCAGGCGTGGGAGGAGACCGGGTGTAAATACTGAGAAATCAAGGTCTGGAAGGAACCTGCTGTGAATCCTGAAAACAGAGCAGAAAGGATCTGACAACGCGAAGGTGAAGCCTGAGAAGAGGAACTGCAACCTGGGAGAGAAGGACTGAGGCATTGTGACAGCAAGAAGGCCAAGGAAAAGCCCAGCCTGTGAACACCTGTGATGGGACTTTCCTTATGATGTATTATGTTAGGGTTGAGACTTGGGCTTGTGAACTCTTTTGTAGTCCAAGTATTTGAAATTGTTTTGTTTTTAAGGTTAGGGTATCCACAAGGGTAATGACATCTGAATATTGGGTTTGGAACTTTGTTGGGGACATCGTTGAACTTTACTTTGTAGAATAGGGTGTCCTAGCAGGGGCCAGGGTTTATCAAGGATAGGTTAAGAACTTAGCTATTGATAATCTTCCTATAGAATGGTGGTAGTCACTGGAGGGAGATCCAAACACAAACTTTAGGCACCATGTATGTCATTGCTCTGCCCTGTCACACCATTTAAAAGATGCCAATTGGACTCTGCTAATGGAAAGGGCTTGTATTGGCCACAGGAGCCTTTGGGGGTCAGTTGCCACATAGGGTATATGTGCCCTGGCATTACGTTTTTCTTTTCCAATTATTCTGCTCTGCATCATGCTCTGGTGCCATTCCCAGAGGACTGAATTTTCCTGATTATGAAGGGGTGGTTAATTTGGACTAGGAGTTCTGTTAGTGTTATTGGAAAGCAAACAAGTCCCTTGCAGGGAGATCTAGACCTTTTGCATCCCGGGGAAATGTTGGTAGGAAATCCATCCCCTGCCAGGGATTTGCAAAGTAGACACTCTCATTTGACCAATCCTCTTTGAGAAACGCCTGAAAATCTTTTTTTTGTCGTCAACTGTGGAGAGTAGAGCAGACTACCCTTTTATCTTTGTGATCCCTTCTTGATTTATCATTAAGGCAGTTCCTGTACCTCCCTGTGTTGAGAATGCTACAACCACTACCCCTAGGAGGCAGGTTAACTAACACACCTGACAAAAAAGGGAAGCCTAACCTCTCTTGGTGTAGGTAACTTGGTCAGGGGTAATAGGTGGAAACAAAAGTACAATTCGTCCACACACCACTCCAGAAAACACACTTCACTGATGTAACCTATTCAAATCATACATATATATCATGTAAAACTACTTTTGGTATTTATGCAAGTTACTAAAAGATACCAGCGTATTAAAAAAAAAACACCAGTGCCTACGCAAGGACTCTCCCCAATGTTCATATGTGGGCCCTCTAGCAGAGGTGAGCGCCCAACAAGAAATAAGGGAAGAAGGGAGAAGCGTGGACTCATAAAACCTAACGAGCAGTTAAGTGCCATTTTCGTCTGCACAATAAGGTACAGTGTCCTAAAGACACAGCCCAAACCGTATGTAGGGAAGGCCTTAGACCTGATGGTCAGCCCCTAACACCTATAGATGGGTATAGGATAAAAAAGGAAACAATTGTGTACACACAAAATATTTAATAAATCCATACGGATTAAAACAGTACTTCATATTCACTTTTAATGCCCTAGAGCAATATACAAGTATTAAAGCCTGGGCACCTATAATATATTGGAGAGAAAATGAAACTATTTTGAACCCTAGCCAAAGTGCTCCAATAATTATTAACATTTTAGAAATTAGTTACCTGAATCATACATTTCAAGGGAAAATAGTTTCTAGAAATGATCAATGTTAAACCTACAGTCCGATACAAGAAATGCTTATGAAAACTTCAAAAAGCCATTAAAAATCACAGGCAAGTATCAAATACCAAACTTGGTCCAGAGCTCTCTGACCCCTAGGAGATGAAGGAAACATTTCCAGGGTCACGTAAGTAACTCAAAGTCAATTTTAGGAGAGTTCCTGGTAAATTCAGTTCCTTTGGGATGTATAGAGAAAGGTTAAGGGGCCATCTGCATTAGTGGAGGTAAGTCTATTTGACCCCACAGGTGTAGATCCTGCGACAGACCCCCGCAGGAAGGCCACAGGAGACCCCAAAGAAGTGTTCTAGAGCTCGCAAGACGGACCCAGGCCTCAGAGGAAGAAGCAGTCTGTGTGAATCGCGGTAAAGACTCGGCTCCTAAAAATCTCTACCACGGACCAGATTAACACCTAAGGGTATTTTGAATGATTACCCACCCACCCCTGGACCCAAAGGTAGGTACTCACGCCAGTAATTTCGGCGATAACTGCTCCAGCACTGCGAAACAACCCATGTGAATAGGCAGCACTTTTCCACAGGTGCAGTGTTCGGGATTCAAGATTTCTAGGACTTGGAACCCTGGGCCAGAAAGGCCCCAGTGACCCAGGAAAGGATCTCTTTCTACAAGCTACGAGTGAACACTTTGATGGAGACTTCAAGGAGGAGAGTGAACCTGAACAAACAGTCCCAAGCAGCAGGTTGAACAAAAGAAGGTAGTAGCATGGCCGCAAACTGTCTCAGGACGTAGACAGCCGCTGGTGGTCCTCTCAGATGTCTCAAGCCGAAGATCTGATGGGTAGTTCACCACGTCCTGGACCTCTGTAGCCACCCTTAGCAATCGGAAGATACCTCCGTAAACGGTGTGTGGCGATGGTAAAACAGCCCAGAATCTGTTGTTTTTGAGGGCTCGACCCATCAGATGTGGGCAGACTGCAGAATTCTTTAGGGGACCCCAACTAGACCATCCGAGACAGTTTCCAAACTGGGATTTCCCCAAACCCCTGTTCCTTGCCAGTATGGCCAGGTAAGAGTAAAGAAAATTGCCAAAACAGCGGGAGTTGCAGTAAGTCTCTCCTCCAGCAGGTTAGCAGACCCAATTCCTCCTTGTTGAGGAACTGGAAACCAAGAGATGGAGGGGTAGGGCAGAACCTAAATATCCCTACAAAAGGTGCTGACCCCAGGCCCTCCAGCCAATCACTAAAAGGGGGTTGGGGCTGAAGGTTAGATGACCATCTAAACGGGTGGGTCAGTAGGACTCCTACACAGCCTTAGCTATCCCCACAGGAAGTGAAGGGGTAGTCTAGGGAGCTATATTGGCCTTAACTAGTAAGGACCAATATGGAGGCTGCCATTGTGGGCTCCCAAAGGGCCCACGTTGTCAGGGCCATTTGAAGACTAGATCCTGGCCATCTAGCCGAAGGAATGCTCTGAAAAACAAAAGGGCAGAGAGCAGAATTTAAAAATAACCCATTGGTACCCCAATGGCTACCAGAAAGGTACATTGGGATACCAATCTGGTAGAATGGCTTGCACCCCTGGTGAAGCCAAAACTAAAGTATAGTTACCACCAACCTTCTCCCTAAAACCTGTGTAGAATTTAAAAATCACCCTAGGGCAAAAATGGGGAGCCTGAGTACTGGGCACCTTATATGCAATCCAATACTATATATCTTTATATAAGGCACTAAGGGACGTAATAGCAAGGGGATTTAAGGAGAAGTCTGCCTGGCCACCAAAAAGACTGGGGAAAACCAAAAACCTGAGGGGCCCCAAAACTTGGCCCTAGAGTCCCCAAAATAGGATTTTTTGTCAATTGTTGATAAATATCAGTGAAGATATCAAGATGAAGGGCATGTTATTTCTAATCCGATTTCTTCATCATGGGTATCTGAATTAAATTCATAAACATGCCCTCTTACCCTGAGTAGTTAAGGCTCGAGAGCAGGAATTTTTTATCCAAGATAAAAAATCCCTCACTGTTTTGTAAAAAAAAAGAGCTGTCTGTCTTGACAGTCCAGTGCATTGTGCGAACTGCCAGTACGCTTCTTCCTTAAGGGTACTGTCACACAGAAGTATGCGTGTCCCTGCATTTGCCACTTCCTGTGAAGTCCTGTTAAAACATGCATTGTCAATAGTTTTGGCTTGTGTATGTGTGCACTGCTTTTCTATGCCCGGCTGTTGTCAAATTATGGCCACGTAGTACTTTAGTTAGTGACCGACAAATGCTTATCCCATGCCTACACAAAAGCCCAAAGCATTTGGGGTTGCCAAAGCTTGTTCCTTCTTCCAGCTGCATTTGTGGCTTCCTGTCTCGTTCCCTTTTACAACCTCCTTTACTGTATATCAAGATCTGTTTCTCTTTTTGCTTAGTTTGCATTTTTGATTTTTCCCATCATTCCCCTCTTTTTTAATCCTTGCCCTTTGTTTCATTTTGTTACCCACTTTTCTCTGTTTCTCTGACAATTCATCTCTCTCTCCCTTTGTCTAACAGTCTTTATTCCCGAATTTCTCCCTCATTAAATTATCTCTCATTCTAGATCTCCGTTCTTCTCCCTCTTAGCTGCACCGTCCAACGCCCCTTTCCTTTGTCATTACAAGATTAGGTATGACCTTATTTTTCGGGAGGGGGCATGTGATTCTGAAGGATACCCAAAGAAAACAGCAAAGATTCAGTAAGAGTAATGTCAAATTAGTGAGCAAACCCCCGGCTGCTTCACCACTGCTGGTGTTGCTCACGAGAGAGCCATAGCAGAGGTGAGGACCCAGAGCGGTCCCAAAAGAGCCATACGAGGATTCCTGGGGTACAGGATATAAGCTTCTGCCACAAGTGAACCTCTGAGCAGCATGGGGTAAATTCAGTGGACACTAGTGTTCCAGATATCTCATAGCTCTGGAGTGCTTAGGTCTTTGTGGATACTTTAAGCCTATGCTATGGGGCCAAGTTGGATGTGAAGACTACTGTGGTCAAAGCTGCTTTGGTTTTGTGCGTTTTTATATTTGTTTTGGGGGCAGAGAGGTTAAACACTCGGGTAACTTGCAGTCAGAGGTTTTCCAATGTTTTCGACCAGTGCTGCATCAAGCTGTGGTCCGAGGTAGGACAGTAGGAACCTTTGTGAGGGCCCCAAGAGTTGTTTTCGTGCCTGGAGCAGACGCCGAGGAAGTCTTTAGGATGTAAGTGCAGCTTTGGAATGGTTTAATCTCGCCCGCTTCAGTAGACCTTGATTGTCTAGAGGAGAGGCTTCAGTGGCAGAGAATTGTAGGTGATTCGCAAATAAGTGGACCCCATTCAAGTGAGCTTCGAAGTGTCAGGGGAATACTGTTTTGGTAGTTGCAGGTCTCTGGCAGGGTCAGCTGTTGGCGCATCTCATTGCTTGTACTCGTGCGTCTTCATCTGCCTCTGCACAATAACTTGGTAAAACAAGACTTCCAGATGCTAAAAGTTTGGAGGCTTGTGTCAAGGCTATTTCCCATTGAGAAAAGGGAAGACAATACCATCCTCGTTTCTCGCTCTCATGTGCAAGTGTGGTTCCTGCATTTCTTAGCATAGCTTTGCTGTCCTGTGGGTCTTGAAAAGTTGCTGGTTCAAGCAGAGTCTTCTCAATTCAATGTTAAATGATCGATTTTCCAGAACGTCCACTTTTATGCAGAATTAGAGGGTATCCCCTTCGTTTTGCGGACAGGAATTCTGCTGATGTATTTTACGCAAAACTCATCGAAAAATAAAGGGGCTTGCGGTAGGGGGACTAGCATAGGGAAAGTGGGCGGGGGGGGGGGGTGGTTTGTGGGGCAACTGCCTAAGCCCCAAACACAAAATAATAAAATCAATTAGCTTTTATGGCGGAATTGCAGCAAAGTAAAATACTTTGGCAGAATTCCTGTCGGAAAAAAAGACATAGAAACGAATTAGAGTGAGGATATCTGAAACATTAAGAAGGCAGTTATTGGTGAACTCGACCTTGAAGTTGTGCAGTAGTCTCCTTGGGCATGCTCGCAATATTTATCATGCATATTATCGTCGCGGATGACCTCAAGCTGAAAAATTACAGGTGCTGCTTCAAAGCAGAAGGCAGCTTGGGACTTTCATTATTACAGGAAATTATAGGAATGGTTGAAGATAATCTATCAATGATTTTATGGGAAATGTTCTCTAACTTTTACCTCAGTTACTGCTTGGCTTTGTTTTTTCACATTTGGAGCAATTAAACTGTGTTTAAACATTTACTTGGCCAGGCCATCTTTAAAATGGTTCAATGTGTGGAAGACTGAAAATCATTTTCTGAGAAAAATGCCAGATGTTTCAATTCACTGGACGTTTGGATTCACAATACAATGTTTTCTATCGTGAGAAACAATTGTATTAATTAAAAAGCATGGTTCTGTTTTTGCTCTACTAACATAAATGCATCCTTGTATGTCAGGATCAGCAGGTGTGGCAAATAAAAAGATTTGATGGTGAATTATTTTATTTTTTTGGATGAGACGGGACTGTCATACTGTTTTTTTTTAACATGGTATACACCCATCGTAATTGGAAATACTTCATAAAATAAGGTGTCACGGACAATTTTGAGGCATGTGTCTAGATTATTGCGTCTCCGGTAACCTGAAGGTGCAGCCTTACTCATGAATTGTTGCTGCAATTGTTTTAGGTAACTAAATGACCATGGAATCTGGTGCCGAGACTCAGCAGAGTGGTGATGCGGCTGTTACAGAGGCTGATAACCAACAGATGACTATACAAGCACAGCCACAGATGGCAACGTTGGCACAGGTAGTACATGGTTTGGTCTCAACTAAGTTGTGGTTACTAACAAGAAGGGGCATGGGCATCATTTGAAGACCACGCCCAGTTCTGTGTAACTTTTCCAAAAGCATGTCCATATATTTAGATTTACTGATGCGATTATTTTTTATAGCCTTCTCATTTCATCTTAACACTGGTGTGATGCTGAAGTCATTTGTTTGCTACCTCGTTTTGTGTGATTATATTGTTTGTTTGGTAAATTAAAATTCTCCCATTTGGAGTTACTAGTGAACTTTCAACATTGCCGTGTTACTCCAATGCCTGACCTTTCAAAAGGGTTGTACCCAGACGCCTCCAATTGTTTAGCAAGAGGCATGGCTTCAGGCAGATATGCTTATGTGATGTGCCCCCTACAAACTGAAAAGCTCTGGTCCTGTTTTTCAAATGATAAGTAAAATGGGCAGTTTTAAATGGATATGTTGAAACTTACCAAAGCTTTTCTTTTCCTTTAGAATCTGTAATGTCCATTAACTGCTATAGGACGTGCAACTACATTTGAACATTGAGAAGTAAAAAATTATGGTAACAATCTGATTTTATGCTTTTAATCTACTCTAAAATTGAATTTTTATACCCTTGAAATTACACCACTTATGGATGATTAAAAGTGTAACTTGATTTTAAAAGAAACATGAATCTTTTTAACTTTACTTAAGAAAAATCTTGCACAATATGAGACACTTTCTATCTGTCCAAGAAAACATACAAAAGGTGAATTTGTATCTTGTGAAACATAGTAAAGTTTGCAAAATGGTAGGCATTTGGTTTAAATTTAAAGTGTCATTTTATATGAGCAGTTCTATTCATCGAGAAAAAGCATCACTTTTGCATTGTTTTGGACAGTGACTATCTTGATCTATCTTGACGCTGAATATTAGGACTCAAATTTACAGTTCCTCCCGAGAAGCCTAGATACAATAGGAAGCACAGTAGATGCAAGGACTATTTTCCATGACCCTCTGGTGAGGACCATGAAACCATCTATCATAAGAGTATGCAGCAGTAGTGTGCAACATGCAGCCCAATCCGTCACTATTGACTACGCTAGTTAGTGCTGATGGTAGTTGTAGTCAGGAATCACTTAAGGGTGGCAGAAAGGCTGGTGGATAGTATACCTGATCGCCCAAATAGACATCCCAAACAAGTGCACTGCCCATGTATACTACAAAATATACCCACTTTATTTCGAATTACTCGTATAGCAGTTGACAGTTCTAATAAGTACTTTGTGTAAAATACCTAAGCTAAAGGTAGGACTATTGCATGCTGGTAAACTCGGTACCTATAAGGCTACGGTGTGGGGGAGAAAAAGGAACCCTAGATAACATTAAATGCATTTGCTCAGTCATCATCAGGACCCAGAATGCCAACACAAAACAGTCACTGTACCCCCTACAACCTCTATGTAGGGTAAAATTATGGCTAAACGCAGACCATATACTACATACAGTACTTCAAGGAAGTACAGGGGGTTAACATGTTCCCAATGATGCCAAGAGTGCTACCAATAGGTTTGTATAGTGTTCAACTCCTACTATCAGACCAGTGCAGTGTAATTGATATGTAATCACAGCTAGAAACAGTATCTCAATAAAATCCCATAGTAGTAGTGCAGCGTGGTGACTTAATGCAAATGCATTTGTAGGTAATCCTAGTACCTGTAATCTTGAAGGCTCTCTTAAGTATGAAATATGGGTTTGGCACTAGTAGGCAGCACAAAGCTCACTAAGTGAGGTGTTCAGTACATACATATGTCAAGTGGGAGGGGTAATCAGTTTGCAGTCAGACTGTGCGACAAGGGAGGCAGGTGTCGGCCAGATAGAGGATTGTTGACCAGGGGCAGGTGATCCGGTGTGCTTACCGGAACAGAGTAGTGGCGCATTGTTCATCATCCCAAAATACAGACTAGAGACCCTTTATGCCCAAATATTTAAACCAAAGGGGGAACCCATCTAAACCCCCGGATATCCCCAGATGCTGACGTAACATCTGTGAGGGAGAATAGCTCCGGCTTAGCACTATTCACTTTATAACCTGAGTATCATCTAAACTCGTACACCTCATCCATGACAGGCCTGAGATTCCTCCACGGGTCATGGATATATAGAAGCGTATCATCTGCATAAAGCAAAATTACCTGAGATGGCCCAGTCATATAGATACCTCTGTGCCCATGCCGCTTCCTCACAATCGCTGCAAGGGGCTCAGTCATGAGCACAAATAATAGAGAGCAAACCTGTTGAGTTCCCCCTTCCCAGTCGGAAGGCTTGAGAGATCGTATTATTAGTGCGCACCTTATCCACTTTGCCAGAGTATAACTGTACGCAGCTAAGGAAATAATGCCCAAATAGAAAATGCTGCAGTACCGTAAAAAGATCTCTCCAGGACACCAAGTCAAAACCTTTTTCGGTGTCGAAGGACGCAGCTACTGCCCAGCGGATTAATTTCTGAAATTATGCAAAATATACCTCCTTAAATGTAATGTCTATCCGTTTGAGATGAATCCCGACTGATCCAGGTGCACTGACAGTGGCCTATAAGACAGGAGACGGGTGGACATTATTTTTGCAAACAACTTTGCATCCACGTTAGAGACAATGGCCTGTATGAGGCAATCTTATACAGTGGTTTGTCAGGCTTCAACATTACTGTTATAATCTCTTCACTGAAGGATGATGGGAGCGTTTGTAGTCCTAATGATTCCTCCCATATCTGTAGCAGTTGTGGCGCTAGGTTCTCCCTAAATTCTTTATAAAGTTCTATCCCCAAGCCATCTGATCCAGACACCAGCAAACTTGGTTCACTATCTATCGCCTCCACAATCACGGGTGTGTCTAGGGCCAGGCGTGCCTCGTCAGGCAGCTGTGGGGGATCTGTAGTCTCAAATTATTGATCCAGGTTTTGCATCAGTGTATCCATCAGCGTTGGCATACAAGTTTGTTTAGAAATGTAAGAATTCACCGCTTATCTTCCTCAGAGGTTAATACCTCCCCTGGTTGTCCAAAAATGCCAATAATAGGTTGTATTTTACTTTCTGCCATAGGTGCTGTGGCCAAAGACCTCTGGGGACCTTCCGAGCAAGCATTGGTTTTGTAATAAAGAGCACTTCCCTGTCTGCTAGTTCCTGAAATTTTAACATACCCCTTAATTACCCCAAAACAATGTTCTATGAATCAACACACCATATTAATCTTCTAGCCTTCTCAATTGTTCTTCCACCTCATGCAGCTCCCTTCTTATCCCTTTGAGTACCCCAACAGACACCGACACCTCGTAACCATACTTTAAACGCCTCCCACACTGTTGAATGCAGCGGCATTGACCCTGCGTTGTCTATGAAAAAAACAATAAATGTCATCTTGGAGGGACAATAGCAATCCAGAATCTAACAATATGGAAGGAACCATCCTCCACACGTCTGGGTCTGGTACACCCGTCGATCACAAGGGAGATCTCCAACGGAGAATCATCAGACAAGGTGTGTGGATGGATCTTACATGCCTGCATCCAGTCAGGAGAGCTACCAGTAATCTATCCTGGACATTGTATCATAGACCGATGAATAAGTATACTCCCTACTCTTAGGACACCTGCTCCTCCAAACATCGGTCAGCAATAAGTGGAACATTATCTGCCTGATCATTTGTGTTGAGTTAGTAAGACTGCATAGGGTAGTAGTTGATGGGTCCAGTACAATATCCAGGATAGTATTGAAATCATCCCCCAGTAAGATTGGCGTATTCATTGCCCTCATTAATGTAAAAATTGGGATCATCTGCATTGGGCCCATAGTTGTTGACTAATCCGACGAGTACACCAGAGATATGCCCCATAATATTAAATACCCCCCCAAAGGGCAATGCAGCTCTTGGTAACAATAATTGGTTATTTATAACGTGATTGATACCCAGAGGTTTCTAAGCGTGGATCCAGGGATTGAACATGTTGCTCCACGTTGTCTTGCTTCCAAGGCGAGCACGTTCCCCCCCCGAGTTATCCTCAGTGACCTGAAATCCCAATGAATGATGAATGAGGATAAGCACACCTCTTATTTGCGATGAGTAATCAATATAAAATCGTTGCTGGCCCCGTTCTGGTGCAAATCCCGCATGTATCTCCCCCAACGCTTGTGTCTCCTGTAACATTATGATCTTAGGGTGATGCCATTCCAAATAAGCTAACACCTTTCTGGCCTTGGTTGGATTATTCAGACCACAGATATTTCATGTAATCAAAGTAATAATAACATCTCCCATCCTGCTAGAACTGGCTGCAGCCTTTCACTAAACAGTATGTCTATCAAACTTTTTAATGCCCACCCTCACCATCCACCCCAACCTGACCGTGGTATCCCTGCAGCTCTCCCTGTGAAACTTCAAGGGACAATGTGGGAACAGCAACCTGTCTCATCGCATTAGCTCCATCCGGTGTAGGAGCATCAGTAGCCCATGAGGCATGTATCCAGAGTGAAGTACGAAGTATTCCCAAACAAGAGTCCATAAGGTTCAGTCTCCAAAGGATGATTGCGATTGAGGCATCACTAGGAGATTCAAAGAAATGTGCCCTACTTCCAGGTTGTATGCATAGTTTGGCCGGAAACAAGTGCATAGGAAATTTGTCTTTCAAGTAGCAGGCGCTTGACTGGTTCGTACAATCTTCTAGCTGTCTGAACTCCTGCAGAAAAGTCTGGCTAGATTTGATTAAAACTGATGAGATGCACGCTCTCTTGCCAGTCTTAGTAGTAGATCCCGGTCATGGTTATTCAAGAGATTGGTAATACTCCTTCGTCCCGTCACCTTTCCTCCATACTTTTGGGGGACATTCCCTCCATCGGGACAGGATGGAGCACTATTGAAGCATCAAAAATAACTTGTCCTTTTATTTTTACACGGGCCCACCGCTTGTGACCGTAGCCCCTCCTTCATGAGCTCTGCCCCGTACATCACCTTTCAGTCCCTTTCTCTCTGCGGTCGGGGTCGGACGCAATTGCATCGTAGAGAAATGTTTGTTTCGAAGGGATGTGTCCTCCGACGTGTTCCTTATCTTGATAGATCACCTCCAGCTTGCTGGCCTCGGAATTTTTTTTTCAGTAGAGGGCGCTGCGCGTTGATGTCCCTCGAGCCGATGTCCCTTGACAGCCTCCGTATCAGCGCCAACGTCATCATGCGTATAAATAGACTTGCGCAGCGTCCATTGCTCAGTTCCGTTTTTCCGTGCTTCGTGGGCCTCGGAATCGCGTTGCTCAGTTCGTTACTCAGAAAATATAGTCTTCATTATTCCTCGAGAATAAACCAACTCTTACTCGATGGCTTCCTCATCCTAACCGACGACTCCACGGTTCGGCTTCAAAAAATTTTGAGACTGTGGAAAGAAAATGTCGTTGACAGATCCTCACAGGATCTGTTTGTGGTGCCTGGGATCGGAGCACCAATGTTCGGAGTGCGAGGACTGCATGTCCATGACGGCGAAAGCCTTGAAGGAGCATAAGGGGAAGCTTGAGAGAGGTAAGACAGTTAAAACTCCTTCAAAAGTTTCCTCGGCAGTCGAGACATTCGTCTCCTCGCCGACACAGGAAACCTTCTCGGTCTAGGACTCGAAGCAGCTCTCATCACTCTTCGAGATCCAAGCATTCAAGTAAGAGACGTCAAAGATCCCCTTCCTCGTCTTCTGTTTCTCTGGAAAGAGTCACCTGCCCCACAAAACATAGCTCTCAGGCTGAGTGGGAGGAATTCTGTAAAAGGATGCTTAGCGTCTTCGAGAAAGCGGCCTCGACCCCCTCGAAGACAGCTGAGGGTGATACCCTGGGTGAAAGACCCGAAAAATCTAAACGCTGCGAGTCGTTGCACCCGGCGAAAGAAACTACTCGAGAGCATCATGAACCCTCGAGCAAAGGCACTGTGCAATCGACGCCATCGTCGACGGTCCCTTCGACGCATAAATGTGCGTCATCGACGCCATTATCGAAGGGCTCATCGACGCATAGGTCAATCGAATTGACGCCGTCTTCGAAGTCGAAAAAGAGCAAACTCACGGCCGTCACTACCTCACAGCGAGTGGTCATACCCAGAGCCTCTATCATGACTTTGTGGTCATTGACAACCTCGAGTAGGATCTGATCCTTTCGAGTTCTTCGAGGCCACTTCCAATCTTCTCGACGCCTTTTTCGGTGTTTTCGAAGCCTTTAACGTCCGCGTCAACGACGTCGACGTTTTCCCAACCGATTACGACAAATTTAGCCCCTTCTGCTCCGGAAATGGGATTTAAGCCATTTCCAAGGTCTGATCATTTCAGACCTTTGTCTTCAATCTATGAGGAAGGGGAGGATTCAGATCAAGAAAGACCCTTTGGGGTGCAGAGATCTGCAACACCAGAACCAGAGGAATTTACATCTGAGGAAAATAGGTTGAATGACCTTAGAGAATCCCTACAATGAGGCAAGTGGGTTAGATACTTCCCCAGAAATAGAATTTGCCAAACCAGACCCAGGGGAACATGCTGAGACCCCTTACAGAATTTTCATGGGTTGGTCTACACCTTCACCTGCATTCCAACAGGATGACCTTACAGACATCTTAGTCAAAGGCCCATAGGAGGATCCTGTGGTTCCATTTCACGCTGCATTACAAAGAAAAATATTGGCTAACTGGGAAACTCTGGAGGTTATCCCGGCGGGTAACAAAAAGTATCAGCCAAATATAGGGTATCTAATACTGACCCGGAATTTTTGTCTAAACATCCAACTCCAGAGAGTCTGGTTGTCCAAGCAGCAACTGCATCAGGCAGTAGATCGGCATACCCTATTGTTCCACAGGATAGGAATGACAAAAGATACGACACTATGGCTAAGAAATTTTTTTCTGCATGTAGCATGGCGTTGAAATCTATTAACGCTACTTTTACGCTAGCAAGGTTCATCCATACACTTTGGGAGTGTGTGTGCTTCATCAGCGGCTGACTGCCTCCCAGAGGGAGAAGAAAGGGAAGCGTTTCTAAACATCATTAAGGATGGTAAAGACGCAATGTGCGAATCACTTCAAACTGGCATTGATTCTGCTGACAGCATCAGTAGGGCCATGGCGGCAAGTACTACAACCCGCAGATTTGCGTGGTTGCGAAAGTCTGGGTTTGCTCCAGATGTACAAGCCAGAATTTTAAATATGCCCTTTGACGGTTCTTCTTTGTTTGGTAAGAAGGCGGATGACAGCCTAGAAAAGTTACAGACATCCAAAGCAGTAGCAAAATCCCTGGGTGCTGCAATCCGCCAAACGCCATATCGCCCCTCAGGAACCTCTTGGAGAGGTAAGTCCTTTCGATTTTATTCCGCATTCGGAAAAGGCAGAGGACAGTCGGTTCAAAGAGGTCTAAAAAGATTCACCTGAGGTGGACGGGGTAAAAATACAAAAGCCGCAGCAGCAGGTACCTCTTTACCATCAGCACCTGCATCAGCCGCCTCTAAATCTCTCTAAAGACTCTCCTCACAAGACACCAGTAGGGGGCAGGCTAACTCAACATCTGACGGAATGGCAGGCTATTACATCAGATGCTTGGGGATTGGAGACAATTGCCCAAGGTTACTGCCTGTCTTTTCTACACATTCCTCAGTCATCCACCGGGGAACAGCTCTCGGAAAGTTCCAGATCCTCTCCTCTTGCAGGAAATTGTAGACCTGCTGGAGAAAGGTGCCATAGAACCGGTACCTGTAGCGGAGAGGAAGAAAGGCTGGTACTCCCCCCTACTTCCTAATACCGAAGAAGGACGGAGGACTGAGACCTATCTTGGACTTACGAGAATTGAACAAGTTCCTCAGGAAGGACAAGTTCAAGATGGTAACTTTCTCAGATCCTTCAGGCCCTCCAGCTCCAGGACTGGCTGGTATCTCTGGACTTTCAGGATGCTTATTTCCATGTGCCAATCCATCTCAAACACAGGAAAGACCTGAGGTTCGCAATTGGTGACTCCCATTATCAATTTCGAGTTCTGCCAATTGGGCTGACCTCTGCCCCAAGGGTCTTCACCAAGCCAATGTCGGTAGTGGCTGCAAGTCTAAGGAGGGAAGGGATTCACGTCTACCCCTACCTGGACGATTGGCTGATCAGAGCTGTATTCCCGGAACAAGCTCAGATCCAGCGGTACTGGACACTTCCCTGGGAAAAGCCTCGCCACCAGAGGTGAGGGCTCAAGATATTCTACAGATGGTTACCAAGTTCCAAAATGCCTAACGTCTCCCAGCCTTCGACTTTTTGAGGTTGCTAGGCCTCATGGCATCCTGCATTTTCCTAGTGCCAGAGGCTCGCCTGAGAATGAGATCCCTCCAGTGGGCACTGAGGACTCAGTGGTCACAATTCTCAGGAAGAATGACAGATCTTCTTCAGGTTCCCGACAGGGTGGCTCGAGACCTTCAGTGGTGGGCCTGTCAGGAGAACATTCTGAAAGGAGAACAGTTTTGGCAACCCTGGCCGGAGATAACAGTAGTCACGGATGCCTCACTCACGGGGTGGGGAGCCCACGCCAACGACTTCACCATCAGCGGCCGTTGGTCTCCATCGGAGTCCAGACTACATATCAACCTGTTAGAGCTGAGGGCCATCAGACTTGCGCTGAAGGCGTTCCTGCCAGCTGTACAAGGGAAGAATGTCCTGATAATGACAGACAACACAGTGGCCATGCATTACCTCAACAAAAGAGGAGGCGTAGGATCACTACCTCTGTGCAGAGAGGCGATGCAGCTCTGGTTTTGGGCAATCCAAGAAGGAATCTCTCTATCGGCAGTTCACCTAGCCGGAGAGAAGAACTTGACAGCGGACGCTCTGAGCAGGCAGAGCACAGTCTCCCACGAGTGGGAACTAGCTCAGGAAGTCCTTCAAGAGATCTTCGCCCTTTGGGGAACCCCTCAGGTGGATCTGTTCGCCACCAGTGTCAACAGGAAGTGCGATCTGTTCTGTTCAAGGGAATTTCCCCCGAGAGGAGCTCTGGGAGACGCGTTCATAGTGGACTGGGAGTTTCCGCTCCTGTACGCGTTCCCACCGGTCCCTGTCATTCCTCAAATGATCAGGAGGTTGAGAAGATTCCGGAAAACCATGATCCTAATTGCCCCGGATTGGGCCAGGAGAACGTGGTACCCGGACCTTCTAGACTTGTCCATCTGCCCTCCAATTCGACTTCCACTCAAGGAGAATCTACTCTCACAGAAGGGAGGTCATGTTCCCCATCCAGACATCAAAACCCTCAACCTTCACGCTTGGCTTCTGAAAGGCTGAGGTACAAGGATTGGGACCTCCCTGATGATGTTATGGAGGTGTTGCTTTCGGCAAGGAGGCCAGCAACAAAGTCTTTATACCGCTGCCGTTGGAACAGATTTTGCAGCTGGTGTAGAGAAAAGAATATCGACCCCTTTTCATGTGGTACACCAATGGTTTTGTCCTTCCTACTCTATTTGGCGAATTCAGGCCTTCAAGTTGGCACCATTAAGGGCTATCTCGCAGCGCTATCCATCTTTAAGCGCACTGCGGAAGAACCATCCTATTTCAAGTTACCCTTGGTAATACAGTTTCTAAAGGGGTTAACTAACGTTTATCCCCCAAGACCATTCCAGGTTCCCCTATGGGATTTAAACTTAGTCCTAACTTTCCTGATGGGCACACCTTTCGAACCACTCCATTCTTGTTCGTTAAGATTTCTTACCCTTAAAACTGTTTTATTAATAGCACTTACATCTGCTAGAAGGGTGAGCGAGTTACAAGCTCTTTCTTGTAAACCCCCTCATACAATCTTTCACAAAGACAAAGTTGTCCTGCAAGTGAAGCCCAATTTCCTCCCAAAGGTGGTTTCTGAATTCCATATCACTCAGAAGATTACCCTGCCATCTTTCTATCCTCCTCCTCATCCGGGGAAAGAGGAAGAGAGGTTACACAGGCTGGACCCAAGAAGGGCTTTAAGTTTTTACATCAGTAGACTGGCTAGGATAAGACAAGCAGACCAGTTGTTTGTAGGCTACGCAGGTCACAAGCTGGGGTTACCGATAACTAAGCAGACCATTTCCAGATGGATCATTCTAGCCATTTTTGAATGTTCTAAACTGGCAGGAAAAGAGCCCCCTCAAAATCTTAGGGCTCATTCGACCAGAGGTATTGCAGCTTCATCGGCCCTCAAAAGAGGAGTGCCGGTTAAAGACATATGTGCGGCTGCCACATGGTCGTCCGTCCATACCTTTACACGATTTTACAACTTGGATTTCTCCTCCAGTCAAGAGACTAGGTTTGGAAGGGCAGTATTGCACTCTATTCATCAATAAAAGGAAGCATGAAGTCAGTACTCCCACCTCCAATAACAGAATACTGCTATGGGAGCCTATCTAAGATAAGGAATACGTCGGAGGACACAATCCCTTCGAAGAACAAGTTACTTCTTACCTTGTAACGTTCTTTCGATGGGATGTTCCTCCGACGTATTCCTCATCGACCCGCCCATCCATCCCCGCAGTACTACTTCCCTTGTTGCATCTTACGCTCCTTCAGGGTGATTAGTCTAGTCCAGAAAGAAAAATTGTGGGCTACAAAACGGAACTGAGCAACGGACGCTGCGCGCGGCCTTTATAGGCAGGATGACGTCGACGTCGATACGGCGGCTGTCGAGGGACATCGACTCGGCGGACGTCGACGCGCAGCGCCCTCTAGAGAAAATGTTTCCGAGGCCAGCAAAGCTGGAAGGAGATATCTAAGATAAGGAATACGTCGGAGGAACATCCCATCGAAAGAACGTTACAAGGTAAGAAGTAACTTGTTCTTCTGAAGGGATTAACCAATGTCTATCCTCCAAGACCATTCCAAGTTCCCTTGTGGGACTTAAATTTAGTCTTCAATTTCCTGATGGGTACTCCTTTTGAACCACTCCACTCTTGTTCACTAAGGTTTCTCGCCCTTAAAACTGTCTTATTAGTGGCATTGACATCTGCTAGGAGGGTGAGCGAATTACAGGCTCTATCTTGTAAACCCCCTCATACAATTTTTCATTAAGATAAAGTTGTCCCACAAGTGAAGCCTAATTTTCTCCCAAAGGTGGTTTCTGAATTCCACATCACTCAGGAGATTACCTTGCCTTCATTTTATCCCCCTCCCCATCCGGGGAAAGAGGAAGAAAGGCTGCATAGGCTGGACCCAAGGCGGGCTTTGAGCTTTTACATCAGCAGACTTGCTAGGATTAGGCAAGCAGACCAACTGTTCGTAGGTTACTCAGGGCACAAATTGGGATTACCGATAACAAAACAAACCATTTCCAGATGGATTATTTTAGCCATTCTGGAATGTTACTAACTGGCAGGAAAAGAGCCTCCTCAAAATCTTAGGGCTCATTCAACCAGGGGTATTGCAGCCTCTTCGGCCCTCCAAAGAGGGGTACCAATTCGATACATATGTGCGGCTGCCACATGGTCGTCTGCACATACCTTCACAAGATTTTACAACCTGGATTCCTCCTCTAGCCAAGAGACTAGGTTTGGCAAAGCTGTGTTGCACTGTGTTCACTCTTGAAGGGAAACATGGCAATTTTACTCCCACCTCCAGGTACACACCACTGCTATGGGAGTCTATCAAGATAAGGAATACATCGGAGGACACAATCCCTTCGAAGAACAAGTTACTTCTTACCTGGTAACGTTCTTTCAATGGGATGCTCCTCCGACGTATTCCTTAGCGCCCCTCCCATCCATCCCCTCAGTAAAACTCCCTTGTGGTTACAGCTTACGCTCCTTCTGGGTCACTAACCAATTCATGTAAAACAACTGTTAACGTCAAAACTGAACTGAGCAACGGACGTGGCGTGGCGCGAGTCTATTTATACGCGAGTCTATGACGTCGGCGCTGATACGGAGGCTGTCGAGGGACATCGACGCGCAGCGCCCTCTACTGGAAAAAGAATTCCGAGGCCAGCAAGCTGGAGATGATCTATCAAGATAAGGAATACGTCGGAGGAACATCCAATCGAAAGAACGTTACCAGGTAAGAAGTAACTTGTTCTTTTGTTCCGTTGTCCGTCATCTTCCTGCTCCTGTTCTATGGTCTTCTTTACTCAGTCTATGCAGGAGTGGCTGGGATTAGTGTCTTGTTCATCGTGCAAGCGTTCCGAGGGCGGATCCCCATTCTCTGTCTGGAGTACTTGGGCCTGGAACATCAGTGGGACTCTTGCTTCTACTGCGACTCCCTCTCTGTCGGGGCACTCCAGCGTCGGCTGATCAGGTCGGAGCAGTTCATCGACGAATAAAGGAAGCGTTTGGTAAATTCCTTCCTTTTTCTGGCACCCCTGCCAGGGGGCTTCTTCCCAGGGTCTTCAGGTTCTGGGAGGTGCCCAAGTGGCTCTGGTACCAGGGTTCTCCCTGCAGTGTCCCAAAAGGAATGTAACCTGGATTCCGAAGTTTGCTCTGAGGCCCCCTGTCAAGGGGCTGTCAAGACCATTCATCAGAGGTTCCACATCTGAGGGTGAAGTTTAAACCCAACATTTCTGGGGCTGTTTTGACAAGTGTTATTCCTGATGTTTCCAAGTCTGGAACTAGACGTACCGAGCCTAGTCTCGAAGTTTCCTGTACAGTGACTAAAGGCACCGGGCTTATCCCTGAGGTTCCCCATCTAGGGGCTATATTTAAAACCGGTAAGATCGAGGTGCCACGGGGGGTGACCATAAGCCTTCCCACAAGCAGTCTTGTAGTCGAACTGATCCTGCTGAGGGGGCAAAAAAGGAGGGCAAAGGCCTGAAGTCTGCCAGGACCGACTCTGCCGAGGTTTCCGGTCACAAGGCTAAAATAGATTAAAAAAACCCTGAGACCCCTGTGGTGACATTGGCCTCACTGACACCTGTGACGCAGTTTACCTCCGGCAGTGACAAAATGGCGGTTCAACCCACGCGTTCTGAGGCGGCCATTTTGACGAGATCTTTCACACCAACTTTCTCAACTGCTGGTGCAGAGGGGCCTAAATTTGGGATCGAGGAGTATTTTCCACAGAATGTGGACAACAGGAATCCTTTCCGCCCTCCAATGGATTGGCGTGCTTGGTTTCCGCTGCCACACAGTCTCGATCCCTCCTGCGTTCGCTCCCTTAGTCTATGTGGATCAAGTTGGTGGAGGGCCATCCTGGCAACCAGCCTCTTTACAATCCTGGGGTATGCCCCTCCAGAGCAGCCTCTACCCACTCCTGTGCCTAGACCTTCCTCTGAGGATGCATTCTTTGGCAAATCCCAGCCCATTGTGCACTCTTGAAGGCATACTTTAAGGATCTACTCAGACATTTATCCTAAGCCTCTCCAGCCTCAGCCTGCTCCTACAACCCCACATACGGTTTAAGTAGTGCCACCCCCTTCTCTTCCGCTGGGGCCCCCTCCTACACTTCCTCCACTTTCACCTGTGCTTAAGATGCCCGTTGCGCAGTTAAGTATGCACACAGGGTCTGAGGTACCACGTGCTGCGGATCAGTTTTCTATTCCCGCCACAGCTGACGAAGACCAAGCAGACCAGGATAGCGATGACCTGCCCCACTCTGTCAGAGCCTTTCATGACCAGGTTGGGGATATGATGGCATTTCTGGATATTCGATACCCGAGCCTCAGGCTCCACTAGGTGTACTTTCAGGAGCCTTGACTCTTATGACAGAGGAGCACACACGCTTTTCCTTCGAAAGGATGTGCTTGCTGAAGTCTGCAAGGTCTGGGGAAAAACCTCATTCCGGGTAGCACATAAATAGGAAAATTGACGCTCACTACACGCTACACTCGTCAGACATGCCCTTGACTGCATGTCCACTCCCCTCATCAACGGTGGCTTCAGCAGCTACGCTCCAGTCTAAGCCTTCCTCAACATCGCCTACGACTGCCTCAGAGGTACTGTCCAAAGAGGACAAACTTCTTGACGCCATTGGGGTAGAAAGTATTTTCTAAATCTGGCCTTCAGCTTCGCCAGGCGAATACCAGTCATCCTTGCAGTGCAAATCTCAAGCTGTGGAAAGAGCTTTTCGAATTTCAGGAATGTATCCCTCGGGATAGGCTGGACGATTTTAAAGAGGGCCTATGCGATGCCAGAGTTGTTTCTCTGGACCTGCTGGAGGCTGCGGACCATCATGTAGACACTTCTGCTCGGGGCCTTATGGTTTGAGTTAGACCTCTCCCGCCAAGCGTGGTTGCATGCTACAAAGTTCTCGAAGGAGGTTCACGACAAAGTATTTGATCTTCCCTTCGAAGGTAAAGAGCTTTCTGATGCTTGTTGATCTGCTTAGAATCATGTGCTGTGCATATGGTCCGACATCCAGTGGTAACCGCAGAGTATTGCATCTAGTCTTTCAAGGATCGAAACGGGACATCTGCATAGGCGTGTCTAACACTATCCCTACCATGACGTGTAGTGTACCCAAAACCCTTCACGCGCCGAGGTCCCTCAGATTGTTTTTTTCCGCCCAGATTACTGGTTGCCCTTATGCGGAGCACTTAAACAGAGACAGCATTATTCTCATTATTATCGACTGTGTCGTTGTTCCCGTTAAGTCACTTCGACTGTTGAATCCTGTGAAGCAACCCCGAAGACTGCTGCAGACTTTGAACGCCTGTTGATCCCGGCGGAGCTGCCGTCCATGTGGCCGGGCCTTCTGGCCGGCCTACACAGTAGGGAGAGTGGGGTTGGGGTGGACATATTCTTTACAAGTATGCCTTTCCTCTTTCACCCTTTCTGCTCCCTGGGTTTTGTCATTGCTGTAATTGTCTTTCGCTATATTAAAGACGCCAATTTAGATTTTGTCCCTCATGCAGGGCCAAATATCCTTGGAAAGACGAGTACGCTCGGTGCAACAATTGTCTGCCCCTCGACCACAACAAAGCGAGTTGCGTGACCTGTAGACTCCTGCGCCCTACGACGCTTAAGAAGTGCCGCTTGAAGCGGTGGGCGGCCTATGACATGTTGCAGGCCGAATGTTCTTCCCCCGCTGTTGCAACTGCCGAAAGTGATGGGGGAACTAGCGATGACCAGGCCTCTGTGTTGGAAGCCATTGACCTAACGGCAGACTGCTCTCGGTCTGCGACTCCCGTCCCCGACCCCACCAGGCCTGACGCGAGTCACGATATGGGGAAAACACCTGGCGACAGGGGTGCACACGATCATAACACCAAACACACAACCCAAGGTTCTGCTTCGGTCGGCACTGTCCGTACCAAAGCGCCAAATGAACCATCAAAATCTTTGACGGGATTCCCTGATCGGTAGTCTTCCCCGCAACCGCAGTCGCAGCCTGCGACTGGGCAATCCAAAGTAAAGGGCGCTAACACTAAAAGACACGCAGACTGTCATGATCCCAGTAAATGAGCACAGTTCCCATTTAGGCATGCAGGAGAAGCAAGGGATATCGCATCAGTCAGCAGGTCAAAAGTGGGTACAAGCCTGGCACAAATGGCATTTGTATCATTCATAGCATATTCTTTCATAGTGCTTACAGTAGTCTCATACACTAAACATGGCCGCCGCCAGGTCCATCGATAACATACAGCACATTCTATGCCTATTGCAGAGGGAGCTACCGGTGGAGCGCTCGCTTCGCGTCTGCTCCGCTGACAGCGGGTAACGCTACCAGTGTCTCGCCTCACAGAACCTGTCAAAGAACAATAGCACATTAATTTTCATAGAAAAGACAACAGAATTCCTAGTTACAGTAAAGACTTACTGAACCAAAGTATCTCCGAAGTGTTTCTTCAGTTAGCTGTTTTTGTTCGTAGCCGCAGCATCTTCTGTCAGAAGTTCTCTCACAGCCGCAGCATCTTCGAGCAGCAGTCTTCTTTCGCTGTTGCAGAATCTTCATTCGGAAGTTTTCCTCAGCAGCCTCTGCATCTTCCGAAGGTATTTCTTCCTCAGCTTTCCAAAAACCTGCTAACAAATAAGGTATTTCGTTAACGAACAAACTTTATAGAACTAAGAAAGAAGAAGTTTAAATAAGTTACGTGACTGGTCACTTTACAGGAAGTAATCACGCTGTTGAAACAGGGGGATTACATGGCAACACTGGACATGAAAATGCATACTTTCATATTTCAATGTTGCCAGCGCACAGAAAATACCAAAGGTTCCTGATAGAGGACAAGCACTATCAGTTCAAAGTACTCTCCTTCGGCATTGCCTTGGCACCAAGGGTGTTTACAAAGGTACTGGCAGTAGTGGCAGCACACCTGCGCAGACTATCCGTCCCAGTTTAACCTTACCTCGACGACTAGCTCATAACAGGGGAGTCCTGCGAAACAGTCTAGTGAACACTCGTAAGACAATGGACCTGTTATTCAGTCTGAGATTCTCCATCAACGAAAAGAAATCCAGCCTATACCCCAATCAAGTCAAACAGTTTCTAGGGGCTCTAATTTGGACAAAAGATGGCCTTGCCATCCCCTCCAACGAGAGGGTTCAAAACATGCCGTTTCAGATCCCTCAGTATGTAGCCAGTCGGTAAGTGACGGTACGCAAGGCCATGCGACTGTTGGGAATGATGGCGTCGTGCATTTAGTTCGTTCTTCGCGTGCGTCTGCAACAGTGGCTCAACAGCCAGTGGTGTCAGGCCAGCGGACAATGGGAAGATCTGGTAGTTGTCTCGCCAGCTCTCGTTCTCTCTCTGCAGTGGTGGTCGAGAGAAAACCTCTTGAAGTGGAAAAGAAGCCACTCTCACGATCAACGCATCTCTCACGGGGTGGGGTGCTCACCTGCTTCAGGGGACGGTGCAGGGCATGTGGACCCTACAAGTAGCGTCCAACCACATAAATCTGTTGGAGCGATTAGCGGTATTCAAAGCACTGAAAGCCTTTCAGACACAGTTACAGGGGAAGACAGTCCTGATCTTGACAGACAGCACCACAGCCATGTATTACCTGAACAAACAAGGGGGCACACACACTCCAGGGCTATCCAAGCTGTCGCAAAACATTTGGATATGGGTTCTCAAACACAGGATGTTCCTGTTGTCCCAACACGTTCCAGGGGAATTCAATCTTCTGGCAGATGGGCTCTGCAGAGATTTCCCACTTCCCGTAGAGTACGAACGGCGACTACACGAAGACATAGTCTCAAACGTTTTTCACAGAATGGGGCTTACCAGAGATCGACTTTTTCGCAACTCTGGAGAACGCTCAATGCCAAGAATACACCTCCAGGTACCCACAGAACCGCTCCAAGGGCACAAGGCTCTGGATAACATGGTCAGGTAAATTTGTTTACGCTTACCCCTCCCCCCCTCCCGACTCCCTTACTCAACAAGATCGTGCACAAGATGCACCAGGAACCAGTCACCATGATATTGGTGGCCCCCATGTGGGCCCGCCAACCCTGGTTCTCTCATCTGATGGAGATGTCCCTCTCCCCTCCTATGAAACTGCCCTGCCCCTACAACATGTTGTCTCAGGACAGGGGAGAAACACTGCATCCATGCCCGCAAACTCTGAATTTAGTATCCTGGCTCCTGAGGTCCTAGAGTTCGGACAACTTCAACTCCCTCAGAGATGTATGGACATACTCTGGGAAGCGAGAAACCCCAACACCCGATACTGCTATTCCAGTAAATGGAAACGCTTCATTATCTGGTGTAATGCCAAGGGCGTCAATCCCATTGACTGCTCTCCTACTCACATTGTATTGTACCTGACCCACTTACTGGATTCAGGCTTAGTTTTTAATTCACTAAAGGTTCACTTAGCTGCTCTCTCAGCCTACACTACATCACAACAAAAAGTGTTGTGGTGGAAAATACCAGTTATCAAGGCTTTCATGGAAGGGGTTAAAAGGATTCACCCCCCCCCCCCCATTTCAAACCCAGCTCCTCGATGGGACTTAAATGTGGTTCTGACTAGACACATGTGGTCCCCCTTTGAGCCTATGCACAAGGCAAGTCTAAAAGACCTTACCTATAAGGCTGCCTTCCTAGTGGCTATCACTTCTATAAGAAAGGTTAATGAACTACAGGCCCTCTCAGTACTAGACCCTTTCGTTACTGTTCACAAAGATAAGGTGGTTCTGCGCACTCACCCTCGATTTGCGCCAACATTTATTTCCAAGTTCCACGTGAACCAGTCAATAGAACTGCCCACTTTCTTCCAGAAGCCACTAACATGGCCGAAAGAAGCCTACACACATTAGATGTGCGCAGGGCAGTCATGTTTTACCTGGAAAGAACAAAACCACTGAGGAAAACAAACCAATTTTTCTTTTCGGTGGCAGCTGGCAGAGAAGGGGATCATGACGTCAGCTATCTCAAGATGGAAAGTCAAATGCATCACACTTTGTTTCTCTCTTTCTAAGAGAGAACTGCCCTTCAAACCTAGAGCACATTCTACTCGAGGCACTGGGGCATCCATAGCATTCATTGCAAATGTTCCCCTAGAGTCCATTTGCAAAGCGGCAACCTGGAGTTCTGTACACACCTTTACAAAACAGTATTGCCTAGACAATCGTTCTAGGTCTGATTCTCAGGTGGGACAAGCAGTACTAAGACATTGTTCCACTACTGTTGCTTCTCACAACCCACCGCCAACTTCGGGTACTGCTCGCTAGTCTATGCACAGCATGTGATTCTAAGCAGATTATAAAGCATCAGAAGACATGCATTACGCACCGTAATAGCATTTCTGATGATTGTTATCTGCTTATATTCACATGCGCCCACCCTTCCTCCCTGTTCGGGTGGAAGGAACATAGACTTCTTACTACTTTCTTTCTTTTTTTCACTCACGATAAGCCTTGGACTCCCTCATGGCAGAAAAAATGCAATCGGAGGGACCTCAGCACATGAGGGATTTTGGGTACACTACATGTCACGGTAGGGATAGTGTTACAGACCCGCCTATGCTGACGTCCCCTTTCGATCCTCGAAAGACAAGATGCAATACTCTGCGGTTACCACTGGATGTCGGACCATATGCACAGCATGTGAATCTAAGCAGATCAACAAGCATCAGAAAGCTCTTTAAAGCAGATAAATCATCAGAAATACTAGTATGGTGAGTATCGCATGTCGTTCCACTCCTCCACCGACGAGGAACTCAATTAAACGAAGGCAGGCACGCAAACGGTTAAATCTTTGTCCGTCCTTGCCAACCCCCGAGCTAGCGCAGCCTGTATGCAGAGGTCGGAGACCCAGACAAGGTCCTTCTCAGGTTTCAGAGGGTCCCAGGAGCTTCTAGCATGCCGGGCAGAAAGTCCCTCTGGTGCACCTTGGCACAAGCAGCAAAGGCAAAGTGGCCAGTTTTTCTCTCGGTCATCAGCCTCCTCTTCGGCAACAGGTGGTCTCGCCCCCGATAAATCATCCAAATTCAATTTTTCATCGGTCACACGAGTCTCCGGTGGGAGGACGTATATCGTCAAAGGCCATCACAGAAGATCAAATGGGACCACAAAGAGCGAGGTTCACCATCAGGGGGCTAAGACTAAGCCCAACGCTACTGGGGCTGCTTCAACCGGGATGATGCCCAAGGTTTCTCAGTCTGGGACTAAACGTACCGAGCCTAGTCTCGTGGTTTCCTGTCAAGCGACTAAAAGTACTGGGGTAAAACTCGGAGGATCCCCAATCGGGGGCTTTTTTAAAGACAAGCGGGATTGAGGAGCTACATTTAGGAGCTCTGACTACCGAGCGTAACCCTAAGCTTTACCACAAACAATCTTGTGGTCGTACCGGTCCTGCTGAGCGGGCAAAGAAAGGGGGAAAAGGCCTGAAGTCTTCAAGCAACGGCCATGCCGAGGTTGCTCCACTGATGGCTAATTCTTCTGCAGAAACCAAAAGGGCTCAAAAGTGCTCCAGGTCTGCTAGCACCGGTTCTGCTGAGGTTCCCTGTCAGAGGGCTAAAACCAATCCAAAAGCCCCTACAATCCATGTAGAGACAATGGCCTCACTAAAACCTGTGACGCAGATCACTTCAGGCAGGGACAAAAAGACATTTCAACCCACGTGGTATGAAGCAGTCATTTTGACAAGCTCTTCAACGGCTGGTAAAGAGGGGCCTACCTTTGGGGTCCATGCCAGAGTTTTCCTAGCAGAGGACAGAATTGCAGATTTATCAACCACATGCTTTCTTTTCCTGAACTCCTCCCCTCATGTGTCCTAGCCTTACCTCTTGCAGGACTGAAAATGAGGCGCACATATCTCGTGCTGCTGAGCTGCTGGTCCCAAGCTTTGAACCCAGACTCAAAAAAGATTCCTTCATAACGACAGATCTTCAATGGTGGTCAACCTCTCCAGCAACCTTTCAGTGGGAACCTCCTTCGAGGAGCCCTTGACACAGATTACGGTTACAACAGACTCCTCCCTCCTAGGGTGGGTATCGACATTGGGTTACCTCAAGGTGTACGATCTGTGGACCCCAGGACAGAATGTCTCATCAACTACCTAGAACTCCTGGCAGTTTATCTGGCATTGAAAGCTTTCCAGCCTTCTATCAACAGAGTGTGCAAATTCGCACAGACAATTCTGTAGGTTTGTTCTACGTCAACAAACAGAGGGGCACCAGGGCGCCTCCTCTGGCTGATCTAGCTATCCAGATATGGAATTGGGCAGTCCCAACACAATGCCTGGGGCTGCTTCAATCATGGTTATTCCCAAAGTTTCCCAGGCTTGGTCTAAATGTACCGAGCCTAGCCTCAAGTTTTCCTGTAAAGTGACTGGAGGTACCGGGGCTAATCCTGAGGAACCCCAAACAGGGGCTAGAATCAAAACCAGCAGGATCGTAGGTCTTCATTTAGGGGCTCTGACTTCCGAATGTGACCCTAAGCTTTCCCACAAACAATCTTGTGGTTGTGCCGGGTCCTGCTGAGGGGGCAAAGAAAGAGGGCAAGGGCCCTAAGTCTCCAAGCACCGGCCCTGCCAAGGTTCCCTCACTTAGGGCGGTTTCTTCTGCAAAAACTAAAGGGGCTGAAAAGCACCACAGGTTGGCTAGTGCCGGCTCTGCCGTGCTTTCCTGGCAGAGGGCTAAAATTGATTGCAAAGCCCCAACAATCCCTCTGATGAATATAGCCTCACTAAAACCTGACGCAGATCACTTCAGGCGGTGACAAAATGGCAGTTCAACCCACGCGGTCATAATGCAGGAGGCACGTAAGCCTTCTACAAGAGGGCAGTACAAAAGTAAATGGCTTTCTGTTGACTGTGTCTTGTCTTTCATATTGGACCTTGCAGCCTCCGGCATCCACGTCTTATTGTGCAGAACAAATCTGTCAGCCCTTGCAGCTTATCTTTCTACAAATAATTGCTCTTACTCCTACGTCCCGTCCCCTTTCCTCCATACTTATGGGACATCTCTCCGTCCTGTGGGACGGGACCGGAGCACTTTGTAAAAAGCATCCAAACTTTTTCCCAAAATGTGTCTTTCCTCTCTGTCTTGCGCGGGCCCGGCATGCGGCCGTAACCCCGCCCATCTTGGCTCTGCCCCTCGCATCACCCATCAGTCCTTTTCTCCGCTCGATCGGGGCCGGACGCACTTGCATCCTAGGAAGATTTTCTTCCCTTTTTTTCCTCTCTGGCTCTCGCTAGCGTTCGTTTACTAGTCTGTCTGTCTTTCAAGTTAGACTTTCCAGATTGTTCATCGTGTCACCATCGCTTCGCGAGGGTGGATCCCCATCCTCTTTGTTTAGAGTGTTTGGGCCCGGAACACCGTTGGGACTCCTGTTTTTACTGTGACTCCCTTTCGGTCCGGGCACTTCAACGTCGGTTGGAGCGGTGGGAGGAGGTGTTCCGACGAACTCCTTCGCATTTTCAGGCGTTCATCAACGAGAAGAAACAACGCCCGGTAAGTTCTTTACTTTTCAGAGCACCCCGGCCGGGGGATACCTTCCCGCGTTCCTCTCGGTCCGGGAGGGGCGTTGATCGCTCTGTCACTGGGGTTCGCCCTCAGGTGCCTGTTGGGCCTAATAATTCTACTGGAGTTTTCTCCGAGGGTCTCTGTAAGGGGCCTGTGAACACTGGAGTACGCTCGGAGGCCCCTCCTGTGGGGGCTGTTTGTAGACCCAGTTCTACTGAATCGTGGTGGGGTACCGGAGCTCGCTCTGAGGCCTCTCTGTCGGCTTCCCTCAAAAACAAGACCGGGGTGCGCCCCGAGGCCTTGGCTGGGCTTGTTGTTACCGAATGGATGTTCGAGGCCCGCGCAGATAAGGCTGTTACCGGGCCTGGGTCCGAGGTCCCTCGTTCAGAGCCTAAAGCTACCAACAGTTCTGAGAGGCCGGTCAAGGCTTTGTCGGTGAAAGCGGTTGCTCACCGTTCCCGCTCTTGTGGTGACACCAGACCTGTTGAGGGGGCAAAGAAGCAAAGTTCTTCTTTTACCGGCAGTGCCGAGGTCCTTCCTTCAAAGGCTCAGTTGGCATGTCTCAAAAACATTCCAGGCCTCATAGTACCGGTTCTGCCGAGGTTCCTTATGTTAAGGCTAAGATTAAGACCCCTGATCCATCGACGGGGACCCCTGCCTCACTTCCTCACGTGCCACAGTTCCCCTCGGATGAGGACAACATGGGGGCCGATCCCGCCACGACCACGGCGGCCTTGTTAGGTGCTACCCCTACAACTACGCCATCAGCCTCTGGTGTAGGGCTTGGCCCCTTGGGTGAACCTAAGGTCCCTTGTGCGCATCCTTACCGGCCATTTTATGATTGGAACGCCCGGATGCCTCTTCCGCACAATGTTTCGTTGCCCGCGGGGGCGGCAGCTTTGATTTATGTGGATACGTCGGTGGAGGGGCCGGTGTGGCACCCTTCCCCACTACGTCCTTGGATTTGTCCACCTCATGAGAGGCCTCCTCAGGTTCCGAAACAGTTTCCGGAGGACGCCTTTTTCTGTAAATTTCAAGCGCTTTTGCGCACCGACTCCATGAGGGAATATTTCAAAAGGCTTTTCAGGGAGATATGTCCACCTACGCCTTTGGCTCCACCCGTTCCTCCGGTGGTTCTGCCGGGGCCTCCCTTGCCCGTGGTGCCTCCCCCGGCTCTTCTGCCTTTGCCTCCATTGTCCCCAGTGGACAAGGCGGTGCCTGACACGGCTCAGCAGGATCCTGACCTGTCAGATGACCCTCAAGGCGATCAGGACAACGAGGACCTTCCCCACTCTATCGGAGTTTTTCATGACCGGGACCTGGACATGATGAGTTTCTTAAATGTTCCGGTGCCCGAGGCACCCGCTCCGCAGGAGGGCGTGCTTTCTGGGGCGTTCACCCTGTCTCCCTTGGAGCGTACCGGCCTGTTCCTGCAGAATGATGTTCTGGCCGAGGTCCGAAGAGTCTGGGAAAAGCCACACTCGGGACTTTTTGTTAATAAGAAGATTGACGCGAGGTACAGGCTACATTCTTCAAAGAGGTGGCCCTGTCGTCTTGTCCGCCTCCCTCCTCCACAGTGGTGGCTGCGGCCACTTTGCAATCCAGACCTGCAGCATCCTCTTCCACGACGGCTACTCTGGTCCTGGCTAAGGAGGACAAGCTCCTTGACTCCCTAGGGAGGAAAGTCTTTGCCAACTCGGCCTTGCAGCTCAGGCAGGCCAATGCTGTGTTGATATTAGCAGGGGCTAATATGCGTATGTGGAAAGGTCTGTCGGAGTTTGAGGAGCACATCACGGTCGAGAAGTTGGAAGACTTCAAGGGTGGCCTATCCGATGCCATGGTCTTGGCCCAGGATCTCCTGGAGGCTGCGGCTCATCACGTAGACACCTCGGCTCGGGGCCTTATGCTGGGGGTTGATACCTCACGGCAGGCGTGGCTGCATGCCATTACATTTTCAAAAGAAGTGCAGGACAAGGTGTTGGACCTTCCGTTCGATGGTAAGGAGCTCTTTCATTCTACAACAGATGTAGAGCTCACCAAGACAAAGGATAGCACTCAGACAGCCAAGTCATTGTCTGTCCTGGTTAAGGCTCCTTTCAAAACCCAGAGACCGTTGTCACAAAGTTGACCCTCCTCTGGTTTTAGGGGCTTCCTCGACCGCAAATTTCACAGAGTGGATACCCCTGTGGGGAATAACCGCTGTAGGCAACAACGGACGCAGTTTTTCTCCCGCTCTTCAGCCTCCTCCTCAGGTTCAGGTGACACCGCCACCGATAAACCTACTAAATGAGGGTTTTCTGTGCTCGCACAAGACCCCGGTGGGAGGACGCATTGCGTCTCATTGGGAGGCGTGGCAGGCCATCACAGAAGACAGATGGGTCTTGTCAGTCACTCGAGTGAGCTTCCGCTTACCTCTACCCCCTACCCCACCCCGCAACCCTCCTTTTCAGCTGTCGGGCTCGCCCTCCCTCAAAGCCGAGGTTCAGAAACTTCTGGACCTCAGAGCTGTGGAACCCTTTCCCCTCGGGGAGCGAGGCGAGGGCTTCTACTCCCGGCTGTTTACGGTGCCCAAACCCAACCAGGCTGGCCTGCGCACCATCCTAGACCTTTCCCAGTTCAATCTTTTCCTATCCCAAGAGAAATTCAAGATGATTACGCCCAGCCAGATACGCTCCTCCTTGCAAACGGGCGACTGGCTCAGCGTTGTGGATCTTCAGGACCTGTACATGCATATCCTGATTTGGAACCCACACAGGAGATATCTCTGCTTCTCTTTGGGAGAGGAACACTTCCAGTTTCGAGTGCTTCCTTTTGGCCTCAGCTCGGCGCTGTGTGACTTTACGAAGATGATGTTGGTGATTGCGTCCTATCTTAGTCTCCAGGGTATCCATGTGTATCCGTATTTGGACGACTGGCTCTTACGCAGCCCTTGTCCGCTAGCAGCAGCGGGCAATCTCCAGTCTCTCCTTCAGCTCCTGTTCCATCTTGGGCTGTCGGTGAACTGGCGGAAATCTTCCATGACGGTCTCGCAGGACCTTATTTTCCTGGGTTTTCTCTGGAACACGATCGACTGCAGAGTGTACCTGACCGGGGACAGAATAGCGGATCTGTTAGCCACGTGTCAGATGTTTGCGCAGTCGGAGAGCATGTCGGCCTGGTGGTTCCAGAGGCTTCTGGGCCTCATGGCCTTGTGCGTGCTGGCTCTTCCTCTTGCTCGTCTCAAGATGAGACGGACCCAGATGGCTCTACGGAGTTCATGGCGTCAGGCTGTGGACCTGGATTCCAAGCGGATAATGATTCCGGATTCCATGAGAGTGGACCTGGACTGGTGGTCATCTCTCAGCAACCTGTCGGTGGGTGCAGGGTTTCTGGACCCAGCCCCCACGGTGACGATCACGACAGACTCGATGTTCGATCTTCTTGAGGTCTCGGACCTCTGGTCGCCTCAGGACAAGCTCCTGCACATAAATCATTTGGAGCTTCTGGCGATCTTTCTGGCGATCAAGGCGTTCAGACCGCTCATTGCCAACAAGGTGGTCCGCATACGCACGGACAATGTGGTGTCAATGTATTACATCAACAAACAAGGGGGAACGAAGTCTTCCCCTCCCCCCCCCTCGTGGGCCTGTCCATCCAGATTTGGGAGTGGGCCGTGCTTCATGGTGTCTGGCTGCTTGCAGTACACATCCCGGGCCAGATGAATGTCACAGCGGATGCCCTCAGCCGGCGGACAGTGGTCAGCTACGAGTGGGAGTTGAAGGCGGAGGTCCTCTCATGGATTTCCTCGCGTTGGGGCACACCAGAGGTGGACCTCTTCGCTACGGCGGTAAACAAGTAGCTTCCTCAGTATGCCTCCAGAGGGGGGCTGGGAGCCTCCTCTCTGGGGGATGCTCTCGAGATTCCATGGCACAATATGAGAGCTTACGCCTTCCCGCCTCTGCCTCTAGTTCACCGGGCAATTTGGAAGTTGAAGAATTCGGTGAACTGTTCCCTTCTACTCATAGCCCCGTGGTGGACGGCCAGGTTTTGGTTCTCAGAGCTTCAACACCTGTCGGTGTATCCGCCGATCAGGTTACCAGTAACTCCCGATCTTCTTCACCAAGGGGAACAGCAGCTGTGGCATCCCTCCCCTCAATCGCTCAGCTTGGCGGCATGGTGCCTGAGTTCAAGCCTTTGGAGCATCTGAATTTGTCTGTGGATAACATGCGTATTATCCAGGCAGCCAGGAAACCCTCGACCAGATCTCAGTACAAGAGTAAATGGCTCAGGTTCTGTCATTGGTGTTTGGAGAAGAAGTTGGATCCAAGGGTGGCCACGGTTGACACGGTGCTGTCCTTCGTGTCCTCCCTAGCAGAGTCAGGGGTTCATGTTCTGTCATGCAGGACTTATCTCTCAGCGGTTTCCGCTTATCTTTCTACAGACCAGTGTTCTTATTACCTGACTAACCCAGTGGTGAAGAGGCATTTTGCTGGCTTGACACGCCTCTACCCTCCGGTGCGTAATCCGCACCCACCGTGGGACCTAAATGTGGTCCTGACGGCGCTGTGCCATAAACCCTTTGAACCAATGGCTACTATCCATCAAGTACTTGTCCTGGAAAGTGTCCTTTTTGGTCGCCGTTACGTCAGCAAGGAGAGTGAGTGAGCTCCAGGCATTGTCGGTGGAGCATCCTTTCTTGGTCTTTCACAAGGACAAGGTAGTCCTTCGGACAAACCCGGCCCTTCTGCATCTGAGGCTGAGAGGGTTCTACACTGTCTTGATGTCCGAAGAGCTCTTAAATTCTACCTGGACAGGACTTCCGAGCTTAGTTCTTCTCAACTTTTTGTGACCTTCGGTAACCCTCAGGGCAAGCAGCCGTCTAAGGCAACTATTTCTCGGTGGATCGCCACCTGCATCACAGAGTCTTTCACCGTCCAAGGGTTGAAACCTCTTATGGGTATTCATGCACACCTAGTGCGGGGCAAGGCATCCGCGGTTGCTTTTCAGAAATATGTCCCCTGGGAGTCCATCGCTAGGGCAGCTACTTGGGCCTCCCCATCTGCTTTCTGTAAGCATTATTGTCTCGACATGAGCTCAAGGGCTGACGCTCAGTTTGGTCAGGCTGTGCTGAAGAACCTGTTTCAGTGAGGGGTATTTCCATCCACCCGTAGTTCCTGTAAGGAGTGCTTGGGAATCTCCCATAAGTATGGAGGAAAGGGGACGGGACGTAGGAGTATTACCAGGTTACTCACTGTAGTGACCACCTTACTCCTAGTCCATAGTCCCCTTTCCTCCATACGCCTGCCCGCATCCCCTCTAATAAGGTTCCTCTGTTATTGCTAATGGGTCTTTGACCTGGCGATAGAAAAGGACTGATGGGCGATGCACGGGGTGGAGCCAAGATCGGCGGGGTTACGGCCACGTGCCGGGCCCCGCGCACGAAAGAGAGGAAGGACATATTTTTGGAAAAAATGTGGATGCTTTTTACAAAGTGCTCCGGTCCCGTCCCACAGGACGGAGAGATGTCCCATAAGTATGGAGGAAAGGAGACTATGGACTAGGAGTAAGGTGGTCACTACGGTGAGTAACCTGGTAATTTTCTCTGACAAACCCAGTAATCAAGAGAAATTTTGCAAGCTTTCTGCAGGTCAGGCATCCTTACCCAAAATGGGATCGAAACGTGGTACTTGCCGCTTTGTGTCACAAGCCATTTGAACCAATGGCCACTACAGAGCTCAAGTTTGTCTCCTGGAAAGTGGCCTTCTTGATTGCAGTAACACCTGCGAGAAGAAGCGACTTTCAAGCTCTCTGTCGAACACCGGTTCTTGACCTTTCACAAGGATATGGTTGTGCTTCGCACTCCTCCTTCTTTCCTTCCAAAAACTGTCTCCCGAGTTCCAGATAAATCAGTTCATATCCCTGTTGGGAAGAATTCTCAAAAATGTGCTAATTCCCTCCACCTTGGAGGCCCCGAGCAACTTTGCTGAATTTTGAGGACTTGATTTTTTTTAACCTGGAGAGAGTGTGGCCCTTTTTTCAACTCTTTCATGTATTTTAATGTGAATTTTACCTCTGTTTCTTTTGGTTATGGAGTCTGACAAACTCCATAGGCATCATCTTTTACATTGTGTCACACAGCACCTTCAATACAGTGGCACAGGGAAGTCTTTCAGATTTCCCCAAGGGTTAAATACCTTTCTCTGGGATAAACTTCTGTTTCCCAGAGCAGTAAAGTGAAATTGACTTTACTTACCATTGTAACTTTCTAGACCCAGCACACCCTATCTTACAATAGAGTGCTGGAGGGGTTACTTAGTGTCCCGTGTCTAGATCCTCATGTAACATTTTTTTATGTTACCCTTTCCTCACTGAATGGCTGGTGGCAGTGGTTTCATTTGAACTACCATGGTTTGCATTTACTGTGTTCGCAGCTCCGGTAAAGCAACTGCGGGAGTCATCTTTTTCAAAATGGCGCAGGAGCCATCTTTTTACAATCTCCCCTGGTCCTCATGTTTGGGCATTTCTTTGTGGAAAGGTCCTTCTAGAGATTGTTCTCTGCGCGCCAAACCAGGTTTGGTCTCTTAGTGCATTTCGCCTTTGGCTGGATTCAGGAGTGAAGCCCACTTCTGGCTCCAGAGTCTCAGGGGTAGGCAGGAAGTGAGTGAGGTGCTCCCTGTGCTTAGTCTCCTGGGTGACCCAAATGCACTCTGTGGTGATTGGCTGGCTGACTTTCCGGCAAGGACATCCACCCTGCTGGGTGAGTGACAGCTAGGCTGGAATGAATGGGAGAGAACTGAATAAAAAGTGTGTCTTTTGGCTTGGAAGGCATAGTCGACCACTGGACGAAGGAACCGAAGAAGAACTTGAAGAGGACGCCTGCTGCAACTCCTGGACCGTTGGTTTGCATTGACAGAGAAGCCCCTGCAAGGACGACTTCTCCCTTTAAGTTGGTGGGACCAATTGACTCCAAAGTAAGCCACCTGGACATCCATCTCGGAGCTGGTTGAATTTCCATAGAGTTGCTGCTAGAAACTGTATAACCAGGGAGAGGAACACCAGATTGTGTGCGTTGCTTTTAATCTGGCCTAGAGCTTTTGGAAGATCCTCCGGACTCCCAAGAAGCAGGTCTGACCAAGCCTGAGCCCCCTCTACAGAGTGCGGAACCCTAGAAGCAACGAAAGTCCACCCCAACAGGCAGTGTTGCTATTTGCGGTAGATGCAAGAAGCTGAAACACAAAACAGCCACTGCAAGTGAAGTTTGCCGTTTGCAAGTTTTGACCGTCCCAGTGCATTGCAGGAGTCACCCGACGTCCTCCCTCTTGTCCTCACGACTGAGGCCCATGAAAAGTGAGATCTGCAGAGCTGCACAGGAACAGAAGACATCAGCTGCATCTTTTCTTCATTGCTAAGGTACTGTAAAACAAGTCTAAGAGAATTTACCGCTTACTGTAGTAGTGCTTGTAACTTACACAACTCACAAGTCTAATTAGCTCTTGGCCCTACATTTGATTCTTCTTCTTATCAAAGATTCCTAAGAACTTGTGCAAAGACTTTTCCATTTACTTACCAGAAGTCCTTCATCCTATTCAAGACCTTTGCCTATTGACTTTGGCTTAGCCTATTGAATTGTATGACTCTTCTAATGGGATCTAAAAGTATTTGCCCTGCTTAAGACCTTTTGTGATCTCTTGTGTTCTAATGACCTTTGCCTTTTTACCAACTTTTAAGAGTATTGTAAATGCCAACAGTAAGATATTAATGTCCTCAGCACCCTTGTTGTTGAAGTCAACTGTGGATGTAGGTTGTGTCTGTGGGCCATCCCAAAAGGGTCTTTACTGATTCAGAAACTCAGAGTGTACAGTATTGAAGTGTATTTGTGTTACTATTCTATTACTCCCTTCTGAAGAAGGCTTTATAACTGACTGATAAATGATAATTGTTTATGCAAGAAAACCTGAGTCTAAGAGTTTATTTCAATACCTGTAACTGTGAATTTTTGTGTAACTCCATACTGCTCACATTTCCCCTCTTGAGATAAGCCTGGCTGCTCAACACGCTACCAAAACTGTGTAGTACAAGCTTATACCAAAGGTTGGGTTGCCTATACCTGTAGACAGAGTTGTTTGTAGTGTTCCCAGAGGATACTGCATTCAGACTTTGCCTAACAATCAGTTTCTAAAGTTTTACCTTGACAGAACAAGCAAACTTAGAAGCTCCTCACAACTTTGTTACTTTTGGGGACCCAAAGGGGGAAACCGGCTTCAGAGCGTCTATCTCCCCTGGATCGCTTCATGCATCTTCGGCTGCTTTCCAGAATTATGTTCCTTGAAAGTCTATAGCCAAGGCTGCCACAAGGGGCTTCTCCCTTGGCTTTGTGCAGGCACTATTGTCATGACCTGAGCTCCCGGGCTGATGGCCAGTTTGGCTAGGCAGTTCTTAAGAACCTGTTCCAGTAAGGGACATTTTCATCCTCTGGTTTCTTGGTCAGTGCTTGGGTATCTCCCAAAAGTATGGAGGAAAGAGGACGGGACGTAAGAGTATAACAAAGTTACTCACTGTAGTGACTACCTTATTCCTAGTCCATAGTCCCATTTCCTCCATGCGCCTGTCTCCTTTAAAAAGTATCCTATTTTGCTAATGGTCCTTCGACTTTGGCGATAGAAAAGGGCTGAAAGGTGATGTGTGGGGCTGAACTCAAGAAGGCAGGGCTTTGGTCACGTGTGGTGGTGCTCCGGTCCCATCCCGATGGACGGAATGTCCCCCAAAAGTATGCAGTAAAGGGGACTATGGACTAGGAGTAAGGTAGTCACTACAGGTGAGTAACTTTATTATCGTACATGGCGACGCTCCCAGCTTCGGGGGCAGGACCTGTGCACAGTGTGCCCTCTCCACTAGGACCTGCGTAGAAAGCTGTGTGTCAGGAACAAGTGATTTCAAAAGGCCCTCAATAAACTGTTCCATAGAACCTTGGACAGATTTCTCGGGAACACCCAAAATACGCACATTATTACAATGTGAGCGTGATTCTAAATCATCACACTTCGCACAAACCACTGTGAGTTCTTTTTTAAATTATTTTTATTTCTTGATCATGAATTCCCACCTTGTCGTTGATCGCTAATTCGGGTTTCCACCACGTTAATGCGCCTACTTTCTTTGACCAATTTGGTACATAAGGAGTTAATATTGGCCACGTTGTCGAGTTTGAGTTAACTGAAGCAAATCCAGATTGCGTTGCAGAAATGATTGGCCTCATATTTGTGAGGGCAGGTGGACCATCTATCTGGACGTCACTAGCATTGGTACCAAATTTATCTCACTTGGGTGCTAGTAAGAGTCCATAGGACCCTTCTTATTCTTTCCAGCGCCCCTCGTCATGCCTGCCGAGTATCGCGGACCATGTGATTGCACTGCAGGCTTTGACCACAAACCAGGAGTTTCAAGGAGGGCCAAGAATCCTGTCCTATAGATGATGTATGTTGCCGCCTCTCAGGATATCGTAATTATCATCTCATCGCTGAATCACAGCAGTCCACTCATCACATGGCCACCTCAAGTGTCACAGGTGAGTAAGGTTTATAGTCATAAAATGGAATGCAAAAATGTCGAAAGTCAAAAAATTGAAAACGTCACAAAAAAAATACGCATTTCTTTTTAATATGTTTTTTATTCGCAATGGGGGGGTCCTCCCCCCCTCGACCCCCCTTTTTTTTTATATGCGGAACCCCAAAAGAATATACAAATAAAAAAATAAAGAATTCGATTTTTTTTTTCGACATTAAGTTTTCGAATTTATTGTAATTTGACAATTTTTTTTCGATGTTATGACTGACCACCGGTGAGTAATAGTACTGTGGTAGAGTGCAGTTATTTCCACCCACAGACGCAGCTATGTGCTCTGCTCAGTCTTCTTTCACGTGTTCTGGAAAGTTGCCAAACTGCATTGGAGTATCTCTTTCAGTATCCGTCTCACAAGTCTCTATATTCACAATCAGTAGTCTGCAGACAATATAGTAACAACCTTGCCTCTGACACTGAGCGACCACACCTACAGCAATACTGTCCTTCTCCTGGCTCCAATATCTCTCGGGGTACACACCACCAGTGCAGACCATCCGTGACTGTGTCCCCTAGAACGCCACACCCCAGCACTGTCCGCTTCGTCTCAATGCCCGGATCAAGGCACAGTCCACTTTCAGAGCCGCCCCAACTGCCCTGGTCCACTGATTCCCAGGACCAGCCAAGGATGTCCGCTTTGCTTTCCGATATCTCCAAGCCAGGCTCAGAAGGGCTGCCCGTCCACATCAGCTCACCTCTCAGGTCATCCTCGGATCTGCTCCTGCTGCAAGCTCAATGGCCTATGTTTAAGGGGGTACCGCAATAAGTTTTCCCCACTGCAAGAGATTCTATGCTTGCCAGCGCACAACCCCCAAAGGCCGCCAGACACATCAATGGCACACCGGAAAAGTCCACACCTGTCAGAGGAGACACCCACAGGGGGCCACAGGGGCAGGCATAGTGTGCCCTCGCTAATCCGCCGACAATATCTCCAGGCAGGCGCTGGTTCCTTGGTCGCAATCCCAGGAGTGCGTCTGATCCGGCCTCTAAGCAGTCCACACAGCTGTGGCATTCTGCTGTACTGTGTTCTGTGACGAGCACACCCGCCACCAGGGGTTCTGCACCCACCCACTCCATAGGCCGCCAAGTACACAAATGTCATATCTGGGCTGTCCTCGAAAGCTCTGGAGCCAATCCCGAGGCACCACCTGCTCTCCTGCTACGTCTGTCTGCCGCTATCGAGGGACACTCTCTGCCGGGTTTCTGGAAGGATTATTCAAATAAAAGATTTCACTGGACCCAGAGCTTGCTAATCAAGCGGCCACCTTTGTTGCTGCTCAGCAGCACCGCCCGTGAAGGGCTTTTCTTACTCTCTCACTCCTCTCAAGCTTTTCTCCTTACTCCCCACTCTGGGGATCTTCTCCTTCTCCTCCCTATCATCTGGTGTGTTATTCTTCTACCCTCAATTTGGGCTTTTTTCTCTTTCACCGGCCTTCCTTTCCACTGGAGCCACCAGGTACCTGAGTGTAGCAGTGTTGCTTGGGAGGGCTGTTGAGTCTTGCTGGTTCTAAGTTAATGGGGAGCTGCTTAATCGTTCCTTCTGCTGGCTCTGCGTCAGGCTCCTGGGGTTCAAGTCTCATGTCCTGGACATTTGGTCCTCCTTTCTGGCGCTCATAGCTAGGTTGGGGTGGAGTCGGTTGTGTGGCTTCTTTGCTGGGATCTGTGCCGTCCTACCACGACACTGGTGCTTTCAGCCTCTGCGGGCTGCTGCGTCCGGCCATCAGCTATGTCTTGCTGCAATCTCAGAGTACGTGTCGCAGTTCTGCCTGCCGACACTGGCGTTTTTTTCTCTCTGGCCACACCTCCTTTGGAATCTTTGGCACAGTTGAGCTCTGCAGGGCCAGCTATGCCTCATCTGTGACTGGCTGTTCCATCAACGCTGCTCCAGTGGGCTCCTTCACTCATCCCTCCTTAGTCTTCACAGGAGATTGGGCGTACCTAGGGGCAGAAGTCAAGCCAGCCATTAGGAAAGGGTGTACATGGTCGTAGCAAAATCAGACCCCTTATGTACCCTACAAAGGTGTTCGGAATTATTTATCTTTATAGCACATTTCCCTCCATTTTTATGCACCCCCCAAACATTTCGCTTTTATTTTTTAAATTTGACCTTCTCATTTTGCAGTGCAGTACTACACTGGCTTTTGCTCATTTGTCATGGGGAAAGTGCCCTGTCCTTCAGGCTGTCGGTACTGGGAAGCATCGTTTCCCTTCGTCTTGTTACATTCGCTTTTGGTAACTTTTTATCATCATTGTACAATGCATTTTACAATGCAGTGTAATGGGGAACACTTTTTGTGTGCCTAAGGGACAAGCTGGTGAATGCAGAAGCTTTTCGCGGGCTACTTCAGAGCCATGTGTGTTTGCTGCCAGGAAGTGGGTTGGGACTGCCTGCTTCCAATCGACATACTGTTTTCAGTGTGTCTGAATGGTATGCATGAGCAGTGCCACCAGTAGTTTTAATTGGACCACTGCTGGTGTATGTGTGTGGGCCAGATCTTTGATTGGCTAGTGGGCAGTTCGGCTCTTAACTGCTTTTTTAATAAGAAGAGGACCCCTGCATTCGTTCTTCAGAGATCCTGGTAGAAACCGAATGAGAGAAGTATCCTGTACAGCTGCAAGACGTACAAGGAGACCGTGGACCTGTTAGAATAAGGCCTGGCGACCAACTTCTGCTGCTGTCTTTGAAGAGCCCTGACTTCTTGAAGATCTTCAGCAGTCATCTCAGCAGTCCTGAGAAGGAGCTGCGACCCTTGGAGAGAAAGGGAAAACTCGCTGCGGGTAGGCCCCCCTTATAAATCCCCATCAACGACACCCTCGGAAAAAGGTTGTCCGACGTACGAAGCTCAAGGGGTGAGTCTCTGCTGGGAAAGCGTTCTCGCAACGGTTCTCGTCACTCCTCGTCGTCGAAAAGATCAAAGAAGAGGCGTCACAGATCACCATCATCTTCCTCCGATTACTCTCCTGACCACAGAGTGTGCTGCCCAGGTAGGACAGCCTCAAAAGCTGAATGGGAGACGTTCTGCCTTCAGATTATTTTTGAAAAGTTGTCCCCTCAAAGGCCCTTGAGGCCTCGGGTCGAGAAGAGGCCTACTCCCCTTCTCTCGATGACTCCTTCGAGTCGTGGGTCAAGCCCATCCAAGGCAAAACCTTTTGGCATCAAAGCCATCAATGTCTTAGAAGGAGATGGAAAAGAGCTTTAAGCCGTTGCCCAAAAAAGACTTGCAAGTCTCTTCTACAGACCTAGAAACACCACCATTTGGCATGGAGTATGGGACACCAAATGTTCCAGAGGAGCTGGTGTCTGAGGAGTCCAGAAAAGAAAATCTGTATGAGAATTTGAAGAGCACAAGCGGCCTTGACACCTCCCCTACTTTGTTACACCTGCCCTGCTAAGCATGCAGAAGCATCATACTGGCAGGTAATGAACAGGGTCACAGACTACCTTGGGTGGGGGAAACCTGCTACTGTATATCAGCAGGATGACTTAACAGATATATTTGGCAAGGGTTCACAAAGGGACCCTATTTTATCTCTTCACTCCGCATTGCAGAGGAGAGTGATAGCAAACTTGCAGTCTCCACCCAGCTGTCAACAAATTGCTGATAAGGAAGTACAAACCATCCAGTATTGACCCCGACTTCCTCTCAAAGAATCCTACACATGAAGGCCTAGTTGTGCAGGCTGCTACATCCGTATCTAGAGCAGCAGCTTACCGTACCATCCCTCCCGACAGGGAAGACAAACGTTTTGACACCCTGGCAAAAGGGTCTTTTCGCCGAGTAGCATGGCCCTTAAATCAGTTAACACAATTTGTGCTCTGGCTAAATTCACCCACGCTTTTTGCGATTGTGTAGCAATGGCAGCTGGACATATTCCCCAGGGAGAAGAAAGGGATGGCTTCCTTAATATAATTAAGGGTGGTAAGGACGCAATGTGCAAATCCCTCCAATCAGGATTGGACTGTGCTGGTCGCTTTAGCAGACTGCAGTAGGGAGCAGGATCAGTCAGCATTTGGAAGAATGGCGGGGCATTACTTCTGATGCTTGGCCTTGCAAACACTGGCTCAGGATTATTGCCTCCCCTTTTTAAGAAGTCCCCTGGATCATCCACGAGGGAGCGACTCCTGAAAAACTCCAGGTTCGTTCCTCTTGCAGGAGATTTCCAGTCTTCTAGAGAAAGGCGCCTTCGAGCCAGTACCTTTGACGGGAAGGAAAAGGGTGTGGTACTGCCCTTATTTTTTGATACTTGAACAAGTTCCTCAGGAAGGACAAGTTCAAAATGGTTAGCCTTTCTCAGATCCTTGAAGAATTTCAGCTCCAGGATAAGTACCTGAGGTTCGCCATTGTCTGTTCTCGCTGTCAGTTTCGAGTTCTGCCATTCGGCCTTACCTCCGCCCAAGGGTTTTCACCAAGTTGATGGTGGTAGTGGCAGCGAGTCTCAGGAGCGGGTTGGGAGGGGGATTCACATCTACCCCTAAGTGGACGATTGGCTGATCAGAGCCCATTTTTCCGAACAAGCCTTTGTACATCTTAGCATCACCTGCCACTCTCTCCACAGACTTGGCTTCTCCCTCAACTCCAAGATGTCCCACAGGATACCCTCTGAGGCTCCAATTAATCTGAGCGGTCCTGGATTCTCCCTCAGGGAAAGCTTTGCCACCCAAGGTGAGGGCTCAACACATTCAGCAGATGGTTGTCAAGTTCCAGAATGCCCAGTGTCTTCCGGCCTACGACTTGTTGCTCGGCCTCATGGCATCCTGCATTTTTCTGGTGCCAGTGGCTCGCCTGAGAAAGAGATCCCTCCAATGGGCCCTCGTGTCCCATTGTCTCAGTTTTCAGGGAATATGATGGACCTACTTCAGGTTCCAACCGGGTCGCACAGGATCTCCTGTATTGGGTTTGCGAGGACAACATTCTGAAAGGGGAAACTATTTGGCAGTCATGGCCAAAGATAAAGGCAGTTATGGATTACTCACTCACAGGGTGGGGAGCCCACGCACACAAACATCAGCAGTCGTTGGTCTCCATTGGAGTACAAACTACACATCAACCTTTTGGCGCTGAGTGCAATCAGACTAGCGCTGAAGGTCTTTCTGCCTTCTGTATGGGGAAAGAATGTCCTGATAATGACAGACAACACAGTGGCCATGCACTACCTCAAAAGCAGAGGTGGTGTTGGGGGTCACTACCACTGTGCGGAGAGGCAATGCAGCTCTGGTTCTGGGCAATTCAAGATGGAATCTCCCGATCAGTAGTTCACTTAGCCGAAGAGGAGAGCACAGCAGCGGACGATCCGAGCACAGTCTGCCACTAGTGGGAACTAGCTCAGGAAAACCTTCAAGAGATCTTCACCCTTTGAGGAACTCCTCAAGTAGATCTGTTCACGTCCAGTGTCAACAGGAAGTGCAAACTGTTCTGCTCCAGGTAATTTCCTCAGAGAGGAGCTCTAGGGGACGTTCGTAGTAGACTTGGGAGTTTCCACTCGTGTCTGACTTTCTTCCACCCCCAGTAATCGGGAAGTTGAGGACGTTCGGGAAATCAATGATCCTGATTGCTCCGGATTGTGCCAGTAGGACGTGGTACCTGGACCTTCTAGACATGTCCATCTGCCCTCCAACACGTCTCCCACAAAGCAAGGACCTTCTCTCGCAAGTGGGGTGGGGGCCGGGGGCAGTCGGGTTCTCCATCCAGAGGTCAAGACTGTCAACTTTCATGTCTGATTTCTGAGAGGTTGAGATATAAGGATTGGAACCTCAAAAAAACGTGATGGAAGTTTTGCTTTCGGCCAGAAGACCAGCAACTAAATCTCTATCGCTGGAATACGTTTTTAAGCTAGTGGCGCAATAAGAATGTGGGCCCCTTTCTTTGTGATACACCTATGGTGTTATCCTTCTTGCTAAGCCTAGTCTATGTGGGGCTCCAGATTGGCACTGTGAAGGGATCCTTGGCAGCGCTATCCATCTTTAAGCATACGCCTGACCAGGCATCTTATTTCAAAATGCCTATTGTGGTGCAGTTCCTGAAAGGGCTCAATGTGTTCCCTCCAGTTCCTTTTGTGGTTCCCGTTTATAATTTTAATCTGGTTCTGAAAGTCCTTATTTCTCCACCATGGATTCACATGCTCATGAATATTCCCTGTCGTCTGGCTGGGAATCCTCGGTAAAAGAAAAACAGTTTCACTTTCCCTTACAGACTGTATTTCTCCTTTAAACCAATCACTTTCCTCTGGGTCATACTGCCCCCATCCAATGACAGCCCTTTCCCTAAGCCCCTCCTCTGGCAGCCATCTTCAGATTTTCACTGCACGCTTCAGTGTTGGGAGTCCTTGAGTATACTCTGTGAGCTACCGCTACATGTCTTCAATGGAAAAAGACTCTATTTATGTTCCAAAAGTCTGTGTGCTCTTTTCTCAATCTGCCGATAGCAGGGACCCGTTTTCGGTGAATTTGATGCCCCTCAAGGGCGAAGATGGTCGAAGTTTCCAGAAGGCCATCAGGCCTACTTCGCACCCTCCGACCATGACGGAGGGGAAGGAGGGAAGGTCCCTCTGAAAGCCCTGCACAAAAGTGCAGGCTCTGGAACGTGTTTGTGGAAGACAAGCACCTACAATGCCTCTACTGCCTGCCTGATCATTGGGGGGGGGGGGCCAAGAACAGCAAGTCTGAGTTCACCGGAGTCGCTGCGGAAGCGGGTCCCAAGGTGGATAGGTGCGATCGACATCGCCCTCCTCCTCCATTGCCAGCTGGCAATCAAGCTCCTCCTCAAAAAGGAAATCCTCTACCCCAGCTAAACTGTGGGAGAAATCCTAGAAGCCGCGGACGGAAGAGAAGGCCGAACTGCCCAAGCAGGCCCAATCGGCGCAGGCTGAGACTTTGTTGACGATAGAGTTGGTGGCAGCTGCTCTAACAACGGCTAAGGGAGCTCACCCTGTGAAGGTAGCCCCCACAGCACAGAAAGTGCCCTTGCCCCCTAGGCATGACACCGCTGCAGTGACTTTGGTAAAGTCTGCTGACACGCCAGAAGGGGGGAGTAAGAGCGGAGTGAGTAGGCCCCAAAACAGCCCTCCTAGGCAGTGGCACAAGCCATGGAGGTCTCGTCCACAGATGACGAGGACCAGGAGTCTGCACACGGTCCACAAGGACGTGGAAAAGGAGGATGGCAGAGGCGACAGCGACCACAGAGACCATGGCGCAGGGTCCAGTTTTCCGATCACGCCAGCTCAACCGAGGGATATGTCTGGACATTCTGTCGACCCTACACACCTTAGTGTCAGAGATCCAGAAGATGGTGCCACTGGTACCTGTGGACCACCCGGCCCCTCCTCAACCTCCAAACTAAGAAGAGGAAATGTCATCCGATGCCCCCATTTCAGCCTCCACATCCACGTCAGGCTCTCTTTCCCCCAACAGACCCAGATATGGGTAGAGAGACAGACATGACAACGATGAGATCGTCGCAGCGGGCAGCGAGTCTCCGCATTTGGATGCGCCACCTGGGGCGTCCCACCGGAAGAGGTGGGGTTGTTCCATTCCCTGCTCGCCAGAGCCGCCAAGTTTTTTCAGCTTGTGCCTGGAAAAACCCAGGAAGGAGGATTTCTTGTACAAGAGGCGCGAGTCTAGGAGGAAGACCATCATGGCGGTGCCTCTTCTGGATGACGTGTGGGATGAGGGCCTGGTCCTCATGAAAAACCCTTGCATAGTTCCAGCCAAACGTGACAGGCTGGAGAAGTATCTGTGGTGGCAACCGTCTCCGGATTCGGTGGTGTCGGCAGCCGTGAGGAAACGGTCGGCTAACCCATCCTCGTCGTCTTCGGTCCCTCCGGGAAGTGAAGTGAAGCTGGATGCTACGGGAAGGAAGCTGATTTACACTGCGATGTCCACGGTCAAGGTGGCCAACGCACAGGCGATCCTAGCCAGGTACGACAGGTAGCTGTGGTACAAGCTGGGCCCTATTCTGGAGTTCCTCCCAGACGAGGATGGAGGCAATCGCTCTTTTCCAGGAGGATCACGCCATTTGTGGCGTTGGACGTCGCCGGCACGGGGTTCCAGCAGATGGGGGAACAGTGTCTGCTTTCGTCGGCAAGGCTGGATGAAGGCCACGAATTTCCAGCAGGAAGTCCAGGCGAAGGTTTTGGACATGCCCTTCGATGGAGAGAACTTGTTTGAGAAGATCGTCAAGTTCCTCCAGGCCATCAAGGCGGATACGGCGATGGCCGGTTCTTTGGGCACTCACCAGCAGCAGCGCTGTTCTTTTTGCTCTTCCAAGGGAATGTTGAGCAGGTCTTACAAAGGTTTCTCCTCTTTGTACCGTCAGCCCTCCAGATCCACATCCCAGGAAGCCTACAGAGGCCGTTCCCAGGCCTACAGTAGATGAGGACAGTGTCGCCTGCAGGTCAGGACGTCGGCTCCAAAACAGGCCTGAACCGGCCAGGACGTCGGGTTCCCACACATGCAACCCAGTGGGCGGCCGGCTGGCTGACTAGGTTCGTCAGTGAGTGGAAGAGGATCACCACCGACGGATGGGTGCTGGACGTTCTTGCCGAAGGACACACCCTGGAGTTTCAACGCAGGTGTCCATGGATCCATCCGGTTAGCAGTCAGGAGCAGCACGTTCCTCAGCTTCTGAAAGCGGTACGGGCAGTGCTGCGGAAAGGGGCGATAGAGCTAGTTCCCCAACGGCTCCGGGGCTCTAAGTCTATTCCAGATACTTTCTGGTCAGAAAGAAGACGGGGGGCTGGACACCCACCCTAGACCTGCGACGTCTCAACAAATACTTAGTCCCAAAAGTTCAGGATGGTCGCGTTGCAGCACATGCTCGGCCAACTGGAGGAAGGAGACTTCTTGACGTCGCTGGACCTGGAGGATGCCTATTTCCACGTCCCCATTTGCTGGACATGGAGGACGCCTATTTCCACGTCCCCATTCACAAGGCACATCGAAAGTTTGAGTTTTGTAGTGCAGGGCCAGCACTACCAGTTCATGGCCCTACCTTTCGGATTGAAGTCGTCCCCCAGAGTGTTCATGAAGTGCCTGGCGCCGGTGGCGGCCCAACTACGTCTGTGGGGGTATACACGTATAACCGTACCTCGACCACTGGCTCATCCAGGCCCACTCGCAAGAGTTGGACCGTCTGACACACAGAGGCGACCTTCAAGCTACTGACCTGGATTCTCCAACTATCCAAAGTCCTGACCCCATTGCAGAGCGTGCTGTTCCTTGGAGCCAGACTCAATACGGTATCCTGCCTGGCGTCACCCTCAGAGGAGAGGGTAGCAGCCATTCACGGGAAGGTGCAGCGGCTGTTGTTGATGAACACCGCCACGGTGCGGACCATCAAGTCGTTTGCCCGGCATGATGATGTTCTGCATCTACCTCATCCGGCTCTGCAGGTTACAGATGCAACCTCTTCAGAAGTTCCTGGATGCTCGCTGTATACAGGTGTCTGGAAGCTTTGTGGACAAGATTCTGCTCGACGAGGAGTTCGGTCGGGTCATAGGGTGGTGGGGCAACCGCTCCAACATCGCCCCGGCACAGGGTTTCAAAACCCTCCATACCAGGAGACTGTCACCACGGGCACTTCCCTGTAAGGCTGGGGAGCCCACACCAGACATCTGCACGCCAGAGGCCTTTGGCTGCTGGAGGAGAATGACCGCCATATCAACATCCTGGAGCTACGGCAGTGTTCTGGACCCTCAAATCGTTCCTTCGTCTCTGAAGGGCAAGGTGTTGAGGATCTTCATGAACAACACCACCACAATGTTCTAAATCAGGAAACGGGGGCACTCGATCCCCAGCGCTCTCTAAGGAATCGCAGGGCTTGTGGCGCTGGGCCGTTAGACAAGAGATGTTCCTCATTCCTCTTCACCTAGCTGGAGTCAAGAACACCATTGCAGACTCCCTCAGCAGGGATTTACGCTCCTGCCACAAGTGGGAACTTCGGCTGGAACAGGTGGACCGCATCTTTGTCAAATGCCGCAGGCCCCAGATCGATCAGGATGGCAGCAAACTCAAAATGCCTGAAGTTTGCCAGCAGATTCCACCAACCAAGGAGTTTGGGGGACGCGTTCTCCTTCCTGTGGTAAGGTCTGTTCCTGTACGCGTTAACTCTGTTGCCTCTCCTGCTACGAGTCATCAACACACTCGGACAGTGCCAATGCAGGATGATACTCATCGCCCCATCGTGGCTGAGGCAGATTTGGTGCCCGGACCTTCTCAGTCTGTCTGCGTTATCTCCGTGAAGCTGCCGGTAGTACTGGACCTTCTTCATCAGAGAGGGAGGTACAATCATGCATCACGACCCAGGATCGCTGAACCTAAAGGCTTGGCCCCAACAGTCCTAGAGTTTGGTGGATGTGAGTTGCCGTGGACTGCAGCGAGATCCTTGCTAAGGCGTCGTCGACTTTGAAGTGCTACGGTCAAAAGTGGAAGCATTTCGCTACGGGGTGCTGGTTGCAGAAGATTACCCTGCTGAGGGTCACAGCCCCCGCAAATTCTTCCATACTTGCTCTCCTTGGCCAAGGCCTGCCTGGCACACGCATCTATCAAGGTGCATCTGGTGGCTATCTCCCGCTACACCAGGTCTCCAGGAAGATCTTCTCTGTGGTCTCACCGATTCAAGGCGCAAGCACTCAACGTGGGTCTGACAAGGCTCATGGGGGAGGGGGCCCTTCCAGGCGATGCATCAGGCACCTCTCAAGTGACTTTCGTGGAAAACGGCTTTTCTTGTAGCCATCACCTCTGCCAGGAGGGTGGCTGAGATCGAGGCCCCATCCTGCAAGCAACCATACCTGACTTTGCACGAATCAAGGGTGGTGCTGCGATGCACCTCTCTCTCATGCCAAGGGTTCTGTCGGAAGTCCACCTCAACGAGCCTCTAGTGTTACCTGTTTTTTTTCCCGAAACCTTTGTCACCGGCTGAAAGAGCCTTGCACTCGCTGGACGTTGCTCATGCCTCTACGTGGTGCACACAAAATATTTTCCGAAGACTTTGCAACTGTTCGTGAACATTGGTCCTGTGAACCATGAGAAGGCCTTGTCCAAGGCTTCCATCTCAAGGTGGCTCTCCGGATGCATCATGTATTGTCATCGGTTGGCAACCTGACTGCTGACCAGCTGTCAGAGAGCCCTCTCCACCAGAGCGGTCGCTACAACGACGGCGTTTGTCTGGTGTGCCCCTGCTGGACATCTTCAGGGCGGCTCCATGGAGGTCCACGCACACCTTCAAGAGGTTCTACTGCGTCGACAGGGATTCCAGGGAGGAGTCCAGTGTCAGCCAAGTAGTGCTACGCAACCTGTTCACTTGAGGTGAGTCTGTTCTGAAGGTAAGAGTTAACTGCTTCTGTTGAGCCTTGACACCTCCCGTGGTTGTGTAATGTCATACTGCTTTGTATTCGTTATTCATGAGCATGTGAATCCATGCCAGACCCCATGCTGGAGAAGGAACAAGTTACTTACCTGTAACTACTATTCCCCAGTATGGGTCTGGCATGAATTCACATGCAAACCCTCCCTCCGACACCTCTGCAGCTCTTCTTGGTCATACTGCCACTGAACATGCTTACCAAATCAGAAGATGGCTGCCAGAGGAGGGGCTTATGGAGAGGGTTGTCATTGGATGGGGGCAGTATGACCCAGAGGACAGTGATTGCTTTAAAGGAGAAATACAGTTTGTAAGGGAAAGTGAAACTGCTTTTCTTTTACCAAGGATTCACAGCTGGACGACTAGGAATATTCACGAGCATGTAAATCCATGCCAGACCCATGCTCGAGAACAATAGTCACAGGTAAGTAACTTGTTACATGTGCTCCATTTGAGCCTCTTCACTCTTGTCCTTTAAGGATTCTAACATTGTAGACAGTTTTCTTAACCGCCATAACATTAGCACGCAGAGTTGGCGAATTGTAGGCTTTGTCATGCAAACCGCCGTTTACAACCTTCTTTAACGAAAAAGTAATTGTGAAAGTCCGGCCCACTTTTCTCCCAAAAGTGGTTTCAGAGTTTCACCTCTCCGAAAATTGTTCTACCAACCTTTTACACTCACCTCATCCTGGAAGAGGAGAGACTTCATCGACCTGACCCCAAAAGCGCTTTAAGCTTTTACATCTCTCGTATGGCAAACGTGAGGCGATACGACCAGTTTGTTGGGTACACTGGTCACAAACTAGGTTTTGCAGTGACAAAACAAACTTTATCCTATTGGATAATTCTGTGCATCACTGAGTACTATAACTTAGCTGGGAAGGATGTCCCTGTGGGCTTGCGAGTGTGGCCACTTAATCAGCCTTGCAGAGAGGGATGCTGGTACAGGATATCTGTGCGGCAGCCACTTGGTCCTCTTTACATACTTTCACAAGATATTACTGTCTGGACACTGGGTCGGGACAGGAAGCAGGATTTGGGAAGGCTGTGCTTCACAATATTAATTTCAAATCATAAATTCTTACTCCCACCTCCAAATCATGACTGCTTTGGGAGTGTATCATAAGATGAGGAATACGTGGGAGGGCACAATCCATTTGAAGAACAAATTACTTACCCCAGGTAATGTTCTTTCGACTACATGTTCCTCCCACATATTCCTAATCGCCCTCCCCATCCTACCCTTTGTAGAATTTCCTTGTATTATGCCTTTCTTTCCTGGGTTACTGGTCTTTTGACCTTGCGAAAGCCAGTGTTCTGATACCAGAGGGATGGAAAAACGAGGAACTGAAGTAACAGGCGCAGTGCATGCTAAATATACCATGGGGGACGTCGGCCTCGAACGGACGGAGGCCGGTGAGGGAAATGAGACAACGCACAGTGCCCTCTAATGAAAAAAAATTCCGAAGCAGCTGGAGCTGGAAGGAGATATCCTAAGATAAGGAATACGTGGGAGGAACATCCAGTCGAAAGAAAATTACCAGGGTTAAGTCATTTGTTCTTCTCGACATCAGCTTAGTCCTGCGAAGAAGAGCCTTCGGGAGTGGCCTTTGTGAGAAACTTTAGGGAATCCTCACATCGTGTCCCGATGGGCCCTCTTCTCAGGTGGCATGGGAAAGGCCTTCGCTTTTGGATCCTGGCCCTGAGTGTATGAAGCGAGGAAGGATCACCTGGGTGGGGGGTTCTTGGGGATTGGGGAGAGGACGTCCTTGGGAGAGACGCAGTATTCCCCCTACCCATTCCATAATGAACCTAAAATCCTAGGCGTAATTACAGGGTGTTCTTACCCCTTTTCCTCTGGCCAGGTTAACACCAGGAAATATAAATCCAGAAACCACAGGAGGAGGGTCAAAGAGAGGAGGCTTAATAAGGGGGCACAGTATCCCCCTTTCCCTATTCAAGACCAGCCTAACCATCCACCGGCCTTTATGGGCTATTGTAACATCTTTTCCCCACAATTTCCATCCTTTAACACACTCTGGTACTGGGACGAGGAAGATGCAACTCAGTGATGAACACTTTTGGTAATTTCACCACTCTAGTTCTGAGATGAGGAAGAGGCCTGCAGAGTATTTTAAAGATCGGCCATGTCTCTTTAATTATGGTCAGGCAATTGGACTAAGTGTCCACCACCTGTGGCCACTTAAAAAGCCCTACTGATATGAAAACGCAGGCTTTTCAGTTAAGAGGTTGTCGCACAGCAGGCTGGCATGTGGAGCCGACTTTAGCTTGAAGCTGGCGAGCCAGAGAGACTGGAGCGGAACACGCGAGTGTGGGAAGCCATGTCGGGTGAGGACCAGAGATGCCGGGCGGAGGCGGGCTCAGAGAAGGTCAGGGTGTCATGTGCACCCTCCATTTTGGGCGCAAGTTGGAGCTTTGGGGCGCTGAAGAACTCGGGTCGATGCTGACCGGAGGGTGAGCAAGCAATGCTCTCCTGAAACTCCAGAGAAGCGGAGGCGTGGAAATGGGAAAGGGAGCTGCAGTGTAAAGCCGGTGAGTGCAGATGTGAAACACTCATACCAGGGTGCTCAGAAAACCAGCAGTAAGCAGTTCTTGAATGTTGAACATTGTGCAAACGGTCATAAGTACTTTTGAATGCTGAAGCAAGTGCTTATGAGCCTAAAAAGGAAGTGAAGATAGTTTCAAGGGTGAAACGGGTATCTTTTTGAATACTGAACTCACTGAAAGCATTATTGAATACTGTACAGAATGAAAGCAACATGAAAGTATTATTGAATAAGCATTTTTGAATGCTGCAAAGAGATTAAGCAAATTATGAGCTCGTTTCCAATTAAATAAGAGCAACGTGGTACAAGTGGCGAATACCACAGAGCAAGTTTATTGAAATGCAAGTGTTGGCAAAGCAAAGAAGATCCCAAGGTGGGTGTAAGAAGAGAACCAAGTATTGACGACACAAGCCAAGTGGTCATGGAATTGGAGGTTACATGAAAACCTGTATTGGCAAGGGCCAAATAAGTTCCCCAGAATAACTAAGTGAATGGTGATCAAGCTAACCACGATAAAGTGTTGGAAGAGGATAATCCTGATACAAGAAGTACTTTTCACTGTCAAGGGAAAGCAGTGGACAATTGTTGCAAAAGCTGAAGAGGAGAGGTATCGGTTGCGGGACCTGTGATGGGTGGACCGTGTGGTCTCTTAACTGTGCCTAGACTGAGGAAACACTGAATGGGAGCAACATTAAAGAATCACGGGCAAGAAAGAGTTATTGGTTGCATGACCTGTGATCAGTGCACCGTGTGGTCTGTCAACTGCGCCTAGACCGAGTACCCTGCATGAAAAGCAGGTAAAGAGAAGAATCAAGTGTGTGAATATCCAGAAGGCCTAAGTCAATGAAAATATGGACAGTGTTGTATTGTAACAGACGTGCATTGTTGAACCAGAGAAATCACCCCCCAGTAAGAGGAGTGGAGAGGACCCCAATCCTTTGAGAACTGTTAAGTGAGAACTTTCTGTCTTAAACTTGGAGAAGGGAACCCTGAGAGTTTTGTGGAACTGTTTTGAGCTTGAAAAAAGGGGAGCTGAAAAGTAAGCCAAGAGCTGGAAGAAGCTCAGAACTTTGTTTGGAACACTGATTCTTTTATTGCTGACATCCCTACGCATTGTTTAGCTTTAGTTGTGAGGGCAAGAACAGGTGTTGGGCACAGACACACTGTTTGAACTATTTGACTCCGATTGTCCTTCGTTTCTTTGGTTCGGGAAATCCTACCTTATCGTAGAGAAAGGTAGGCCTTCATCCATCCTGAAATTTAATTTAATAAAGTAACTTTGTTAGAACTTGGAATCTGTTGTCTGTGTCTTGCTTCATGATGCCTTAACACCCTGGATCACACAAAGTGGCTGACAAGCTCAGAGTTTGGGCTACTGTGCTGCAGACGCCGCTGATACACATTGAGGCCCGGAACTTTGGGAATCAATGCTTCTACTACAAGACTCGCCTCTGCCAAATTTTGTGGTTCCTGCATCAAGGGGACCGGATGTGTCTGACCACGACAAGTGTCTCCTTGTGTCACCGTGCATCAGTGGCCATCGTCTGAAACCGCTTTCTTGCATCCAATCCTGTGCTGAGAGGAGCTCTGCAATTCAGTTCTTGTGCATTCTCTCAACATGAAGATCTTGCACCAGCATGTGTCGCCGACTGGAGAAGTGCTCCAACCTGCAACCCCTGGGCATCAGGGTCCTGAGCTGAAGATGGGAAAAGCCCTCTTTTCAGAAGACCTGCCAAGTCCTAACAAGAATCAGAGTACGGGTGAGTTGTTAGTTCTCTGAAACCCTAACTCCCTTTTAAGTTTGGTAACTTTAAGAAACTTTTACGACCGTTTGGCTTTGCCATGCTTGATTGTGCATGCACTCTGAAAGTTGGGGACACTTTTGTTAGTTAGAATAACCTGTCCTCTACCACTTGGAACTCTTGATTGCCCCCAGAAGCCCTAAACTAATTCTTTACAAGCTCACCAGCTCTTAGTCTAAACCACTCATCTACCAACCTTGAACAGGTTTGGCAACAGCTCCCTAGATGTCCCTGTCACTAAATTAGCTTAGCCTCTGTCCACTATGCCAGAGAATAGAAAATCAGTCCTAACAAGGTGTTTATGCCTTGGTGGTTGGGGCGGTTCAGCAGGGGGGAGTTCTAGGGGTGATTTATACTGCTGTTGGAATCTTTATCCTCTAGAGGGTGTTGTTTTTTTTTAGCAAACTATACAACCTTCCAGTTAGCACGTAATTCTGGAGAAACAAGATACCAATGTCCCATGGACGCTCTCATTCAATAAGGAAGCGAATGAAGGCCTTATTCGAAAATCATGCAACTCGAGAGCCCCAGGCGCAGATGGACTTTCGAATGCTATGCTTAAGAAAGCACCTGAAGAATGGGATCTATTTTGCACAACCTTATTTAACATAATTCTAACAAAAAAATTCCAGATTCATGGAAAACCGCTGTCATCATTCCGATCCATAAAAAAGGCAGCAGATTAGATCCAAAGAGCTATCACCTGATCGCTGTTCTCGATGTCCTGGGTAACCCATGTAAATAAACGATCATCATATTATATCATATCATATATCCTGCTAAACCGTCTCTGTAATAACTTGGGTGACCTCTTTCCTCTCTGATCGACCCTCCAAGGTCCAACTTGGCTCCTTCCTTTCCTCCATCTCACTCTCTACTTGTGGTGTTCCCCAGGGGTCTAACCTCTCCCTGGCTGTTCAACCAATACCTGGCATCCCTTACCCAGGGGGCTCTCGGCTCCAAACTTCAGTGCTGTGCGGATGACAGCTCGTTTTCAGGCTTCCCTCCGCCACCTCTTCTCCCTCCGCCATCTACGACTGTCTGCCATCCAGGAGTGGTGGGCCGCCAGTGATCTCTGCCTTAATGCCAGTAAAACGGAGAGTCTCCTCATCGGTATACCTGCACCCTCCTTTCCCATCGCTCTCTGGCCGGCCTCCCTTGGCTCTCTTCCTGCTCTCACCTGTGAGGCTAAGCACCTCAGGGTCATTTTCAACTCCACACTCTCCTCTCCTCACATCTTTGACGTTTCTAAGAAGTTACACTATCAACTGCACCTCCTCAGAGTTATTCTTCCTTTCCTCTCCTTCCCCCAGAAGATTACTCTCTAGACTAGACTACTGCAGCAGCCTTTTTCTAAATCTGCCTGCTTCTACTCTCTGCAACTCATCCAGAACAGGACTGCAAGACTTGCCCTTGTCTTCAAGCTCTGGGATCGTATCTCTCCAGCCCTGAAATCTCTTAATTTGCTCCGAGTGGCTGCAAGGGTAAAATTCAAGACTCTCTGCATTGTCCACAAGGCTTTCTGGGGCTTGGGTCCAAAATCCCTTCAACTCTCCCTCCGTAAATACCTTCCGACTCGAGCTCTTCGCGCTTCCAACTCCCTCAGGGTCAGTCACTTCTCCAAGCAACGAGTTGGGGGTAGATCTTTCCCCGGCTCGGGCCACTCTCTGGAGCAGCCTCCCAGCCGCTCTGAAACTTGAGGAGAACCATCTCTGATTCCGGAAGCACCTCAAGACCTTTCTCTTTGGTTCTTCCTTCGCTCTTCCTCTCCCCTGCTGATCTGTCTGTTTCAGCTCTGTGCACCTGGCTATCCTCTGATTTCGGGCCCAGGTCCCTGCCCACCCAGTCACAGACCCGTACTGCCTCCTGGCAACTCTTGCACTTGGGTCTGTATCTGTAACCCTACAGTCCCTTAACCTGCACTTATCAGAGACCCCTTGTCTGCGCTTTGAACCTCGCACTTGCCACTCTGCTGGCTGCACTATCAGTTGTTGTTTTTATCCCTTGCTCAGCACTTTCCACCTCGCCCCTCTTTCCTGCACTCCCCCCACCCCCTTCCTTCTCCCCTGCACTTGCACATTCTCAGTGTCAACGGGCCTAGTAAGATCATTGTTTTATCCTCCCTTATTCCCCTCCCATGCCTCGTTGTGCTCCGAAACACGTGTGTATGAGCGCAATATAAATAAAATATCATATCATAGCAAATGAAGCACTGATTTATCCACTCCACAAGGTTCCAATATAGGTTCATAACAACCAGATAGAGAAGTTTAGCATCTGATGGTTGGATTAGTTCAATGTCTTAATCTGCATATGCAAGTTGAGATTCTTTTGGCTTATAATGTTTAGGTCTTTTCCAATTTTGATCTGTATCATAAGGCCAGAGGATGGTCTATCTTTTTGACCTTTAGTTGCGGGGTTCAGAAATGAAGACTAATCATCTATCACAGGCAGAGTTGAGATCCAGGTCTCTTGAAAACACAGGTTGTCGAAGTGAGCTACCCGAGATTTGTTGTTGTAGGGATGTTTGAAACCTCGAGTGTTCCAACTTCCTATAGTAATAAAAGACGATCGGTTTACTGTTATTGGGGGTTCTTTGTGTTCAATGACCCTGCAAGCCATCTCCAGTTTTGTGATTTGGAGCCAAAGAATTTAAATTCACGTTTTGCATCTTGTTGGCTTTTAATCATGACCTTGAACCTAACATTTGCACCTGCTAGATTGCTTTCAGGTTCCTCCAAAGGGTCAGAGGGCTTTGATAAGTTGATTATATCATTAACCCGCGATCTTTGGGTTTCTACATGGTCTGTAGTGACGGCAAAAGGTCTAAGATTGACTGCTGGATTAGTCCCGAATAGACTTGCCTCTTTGGAACTAAAGTCTTTCACATCAAACCCCATTGGCCAGAATAACTTGACAGAGTCCAGGATTAGTGAATGAATGATTTTCAAGTTGAAGTGAAGACATACACTATAAAATCGATTTGAAACTGGAAAATGTATCATGAGAATATCACTAGACTCAAGGTCACGCAATTTTGGAATGTGTTGGAACAGTCTGAACACATTGGAGCGGTTCATTCTAAGTCTGTCATCCACAGACCGTATTCATTCCAACAATATGCATAACTTGCCCATAGGGCACTTATATACGTATTTGGTTCTCAGAATGGCAGATGGGTATTGGGTCGAGGACCTCCACTCAACTTCTGGTTTCTTAGTTAATGTGGCTGATGTCTGCCTAAGATTGATGACATCAGCACATTGAGGTTACAGGTCGTGAGTAATTGGCTTGGCACCAAAACACTGATCGGTCTGAGTATCAAGACCTTGTGGTGAGTGGAAGTCCATCCAGGCAACTCAGCCGACCTCATAGGGCCATTTATTATTGGTTTGTTAGCAGTCATGGCCAATGCTCCAGATAGGATTTTGCCGTCAGAGTATTTTACTCCCAGTTTTCAGAATTGGAGAGTAAATCCAATTTCGAGTGGATTGTGTCCTCCAACGTATTCCTCATCTTAGATGTATTCCATCCAGCTTTGCTGCTCTTCGGGATGTATTCCATCTAGCTTTGCTGCTCTTCGGAAATTTTTTCGGCAGAGGGCGCCGTGCGTCGATGTCGTCGAGTCGATGGTCTCTCGGAGGCCTCTATCGAGGACGACGTCATCGGGTGTATAAGTAGCACGCGTGGCACCAGTTGGCCTAGGTTCCTTTTTTCCGCCGTACGTTGCTTCAGACATTCGGCGCGCCTCGAGTTCTGTCAGGAAATATAATATTACGAGAAGTAATTATGTCCTCGTCATCGACGCCAACCACGACCCCGAGATCGGGTTTTAAGAAATGCAAGTCGTGCGGCTCAAAAATGTTGATCACGGACCCGCACCGCGAGTGTTTGTGGTGTCTCGGGGAAGGCTACGACATGGAGGCCTGTTCGAAGTGTCAGGCGATGACGGGGAAGGCCTTGCGAGAAAGGAGAGGAAAGCTACAGGTAGGTCGGAAGGATCAGAAAGCCTCTAGCGTCGAGTCGAGACCCCATGGGGAAAAATCTCCTTGACGCGAAAGGCATAGATCTAGATCCCGAAGCGATTCTCATCGCTCGTCGTCTTTGTCGAAAAAGTCAGAGAAACGACTCCATAGGTCTCCCTCCACCTCGTCGTCAGACGAGTCTCTGAAAATGAAATGCCCCACAAAACATTCGTCTTCCGAAGAGTGGGAAGCATTCAGGGTCAAAATGATGGAGGTGTTTGAGAAGGCGAAGCCTCGGTCCGCGCCTTCTTCGGAAGCCGGCCGGGAGCGTCATCGCTCTGACACTCGCACGCCCTTGAGCCCGGGGGATTGTAAAAGGAAGGATAGAGAACCTTCCAGGACACCGAGCGAAAAACGCTTGAGTCGACCTTTCGAGGTCACAGACGCCGTCCGAGACCTATCACACCTCGAAGGGGAAACCGTCGAAGGCCGCCGCGACGCCCTCGAAGCAGACCCTGTCGACGACCACAATGTCATCGACGCAGTCGACGCCTTTATCGACGTCGACGCTGAAACCTTCGGCGCCAAAGGCTCCAATCAAGCCAGGGCAGCCAGAAAAAGAGAAGGAGAAAGCTACACAACAGGTATCTTCTTCAAAACCTGGTACTACACCTCTTCCTCCTCCTCTCCCAGAGAAGGTTTTCAAACCTCTCCCTAGGAAGGAGTTTTTCAAATCCTTGACCTCAATTTTTGAGGAACAGGAGCGATCCGAGGATGAAGATGTACCTTTTGGACTGGAATATGGACCCAAAATGCCCCAGAATGCTTGATATCAGAAGAAAGCAGAATGAGGGATTTGGTGGAGTCACTACACAATGCAAGTGGCATTGACACCTCCCCTGAGAATGACTTTGGTAGGCCAGATCCAGGAGAGCATGCCAGTCCATCTTACCGTCAATTAATTACCAAGGTGGTAGATTACTTGGGATGGGCTAGACCACCAGCCCAATTCGTCCCGGACGATTTAAGACATATTGGACCATGGTCCGACTGAAGACCCAGTACTACCTTTTCATGTAGCCTTACAAAACAGGGTGGCCAAGAATTGGGGAAACTCTGGATTCTATTCCTCCGGTAAATAAATCCCTTGCATCAAAATACCGCCCAGCCAGTAGCGACCCCGGCTATCTGTCAAAACATCCAACTCCCGAGAGTTTGGTCATACAGGCAGCCACAGCTTCCAACAAACTTGCGTACCCGTCTATCCCTCCAGACGGGGACGATAAGCGTGTGGATGGTTGGGCACGGAAGGTATTTTCAGCCGGGAGCATGGTATTAAAATCTGCCAACTCCACATGTGCCTTGGCAAAATTTTCGTACACTCTGTGGGAGTGCATTGCAATGGCGGCGGAGCACATACCAGAAGGGGAAGAAAGGGAAGGTTTCCTAGCCATCGTTAGAGGAGGCCATGCAGGAATCCCTTCAATCTGGATTGGACACTGCGGATAGTGTAAGCAGGTCCCTGGGCACTAGCACAGTAATGCGCAGGTTTGCGTGGTTACGGAAGTCGGGTTTTGCACCGGACGAACAGAACCACCTCCTAAACATGCCTTTTGACGGGTCTCACCTTTTTGGCAACAAGGCTGACGAGAGACTTGAGAGGTTGCAGACCTCCAAAGCAGCGGCGTAATCTTTAGGAGCTGCTATTAGGCAACCTCAGCCTTTTCGGGCGCAAGGGCAATCATGGAGGGGACGATCCTATCGTTATTACACCTCATACGGGAAGACGAGAGGAATGGCCAGTCAAAGGGGCCAAAGAAAGGCCACTCGTGGTGGACGAGGAAAATGTGCTAAGCCAGCTTCAGCTCCAGCCTCTTTGCCATCAGCAGCAGCAACCGCCAGAAAACCACTTTGAGGACTTGCACCACAAAACACCTGTAGGAGGCAGGCTGTTGCAGCATCTGCAAGAATGGCGAGCCATTACTTCAGATGTTTGGGCTCTAGAAATAATAGCCCAAGGATACTGCCTTCCTTTTCTAAAGCAACCTCAAAGCAATCTACCAGGGAGACACCCGTTGAAGCTTTCAAACCCGTTCCTACAGCCGGAAGTTCTAACACTGCTAGAGAAAGGTGCTATAGAACCAGTAACTGCAGCGGAGAGGAACAAGGGTTGGTACTCTCCATATTTTTTTGATCCCCCCAAAAAGGACGCAGGACTGAGACCCATCTTGGACTTAAGAAACTTGAACAAGTTCCTCAGGAAGGACAAGTTCAAGATGGTTACCCATTCTCAGATCCTTCAGGCCCTTCAATTCCAGGACTGGTTGGTGTCATTGGACCTCCAGGATGCTTATTTTCATGTGCCTATTCACCTCAAACACAGAAAATACCTGAGGTTCGTAGTTGGCGACTCACACTATCAGTTTCGAGTCCTGCCATTCGGGTTGACCTCCGCCCCGAGGGTCTTCACCAAGTTAATGGTAGTGGTGGCAGCGCACCCCAGGAGAGGGGGGATTCATGTCTACCCCTACCTGGATGACTGGTTGATCAGAGCGCGCTCGGCCGAGCAAGCACTGGATCATTTGAAAGTCACCTGCCACTTCCGCCACAAACTGGGCTTCTCCCTCAATTTAAAGAAGTCTCAAATGACACCTTCCCAACAGCTTCAGTACATAGGAGCTGTATTGGACACATCCTTGGGAAAGAGCTCTCCTTCCAAGACGACTTCAGATGGTTTCCAAATTCCAAAATGCCCAAAATCTCCAGGCTTGCGACTTTTTAAGGTTGCTCAGCCTCATGGCATCCTGCATTTTTCTGGTGCCGGAGGCATGCTTGAGGATGAAATCCCTTCAATGGTCCCTAAAGACTCAGTGGTCCCAGTTCTCGGGTCAAATGACGGATCTTCTTCAGATTCCGAACAAGGTCAGACAAGACCTTCTATGGTGGACCTGTGCAGAGAGGGAGAACCTTTTTGGAAACCATGGCCGGAGATTACAGTAGTGACGGACGCCTCACTCCTGGGGTGGGGAGCACATGCCAACGATTTGACAATAAACTGTCGTTGGTCTCCATCGGAGTCCAAACTACATATCAACCTTTTGGAGCTGAGGGCAATCAGACTAGCGCTGAAGGCCTTCCTGCCATCTGTCAGGGGAAAGAATGTCCTGATAATGACGGACAACACAGTGGCCATGCACTACCTAAACAAAAGAGGCGTGGCATCACTACCCCTGTGCAGAGAGGCAATGCAGCTTTGGTATTGGGCGATTCAGGAAGGAATCTCTTTAATGGCAATTCATCTAGCTGGGGAAGAGAATATGATGGCAGACGCTCTGAGCAGGCAGAGCACGGTGTCCCACGAATGGGAATTGGCTCAGGAAGTCATTCAAGAGATCTTCGCACTTTGGGGAACCCCTCAGGTAGACCTATTCGCAACCAGTACCAACCGAAAATGCGAAAGGTATTGCTCAAGGGAATTTCCCCCGAGAGGAGCCCTGGGGGACGCGTTCGTGGTGGAGTGGAATATCCCACTATTGTACGCGTTTCATCCGATTCCCGTCATTCCTCAGGTCATCAGGAGGCTGAGACGCTTCGGGGACCGCATGATCCTAATTTCTCCGGATTAGGCCAAGAGAACGTGGTACCCGGACCTTCTGGACATGTCCATCTGTCCTCCAGTACGTCTTCCTCAGAGAGAGAACCTTCTCTCTCAAATGGAAGGTCAGGTTTTCCACCCAGAGGTCAGAACGCTCATCCTTCATGCTTGGTATCTGAAAGGCTGAGATATTTGGAACCTTCCAGAGAGGTGTTGCTTTCGGCAAGAAGGCCAGCAACAAAGTCTCTGTACCGTTGCCGTTGGAAAAAGTTTTGCAACTGGTGCAGGGAAAAGAATGTCGATCCTTTTTTATGTTCTATTCCGGAAGTACTTATTTTCCTTCTGACCCTAGCACATAGAGGTCTGAATATCGGAACAATAAAAGGTTATCCTGCAGTGCTTTCCATTTTTAAGCGCTCATCGGAGGAATGCTCCTACTTCAAAATTCCTTTGATAACACCATTTTTAAAAGGTCTCACTAATGTGTTTCCTCCTCACCCATTTCAAGTACCGATTTGGGATCTAAATTTAGTCTTAAAATTCTTAATGTGTGCCCCTTTTGAGCCTATGCACACATGTCCATTTAGATTATTAACATGGAAAACAGCCTTTTTAGTTGCTCTAGAATCAGCAAGAAGAGTGAGCGAATTGCAGGCACTGTCTTCTGGGCCAGCCTATACTGTGTTCCATAAGAACAGAGTTGTATTGAGGGTTAAACCATCATTTTTACCGAAGGTAATATCTGATTTTCATTTAAGTCAGAAAATTGTTTTACCCTCATTCTATCCTCCACCTCATCCTTCTAAGGAGGAAGAAAGATTGCACAGACTGGACCCAAAAAGAGCTTTAAGCTTTTACATCTCTAGACTTTCTAGGCTTAGAGTGGATAACCAGTTGTTTATAGGCTACACAGGAAGAAAACTGGGTCAATCGGTAACAAAACAGACAATTTCACGCTGGATCGTGCTTTGCATTTCAGAATGCTACAGACTAGCACAAAAAGACCCACCAGAAGGGTTAAGGGCTCATTCCACCAGATGCATCGCCTCTTCCACAGCCCTTCAAAGAGGTGTCCCAATAAGATCCATTTGTGAAGCAGCAACTTGGTCTTCACTTCACACCTTCTCAAAATTCTATAGCCTGGATGCTTCCCAGTCTAGGGAACTGACTTTTGGAAAAGCAGTGCTTTATTCCGCCATCTAAAGGTATTGGTGGGAAAAAATCTGACCCCTCCTCCAGAGGAACTATGCAAGATACTGCTTTGGGAGCCTATCTAAGATGAAGAATACGTTGGAGGACACAATCCACTCGAAGAACAAGTTACCAACTGGTAACGTTCTTTCGATTGGATGTTCCTCCAACGTATTCCTCATCGCCCTCCCAACCCACCCCTGTGTAGATTTTTTCCGGGTTATTGCCATCTCAAATCTCGCAAGGCTGATACCTGTCTGCCGGCACAATCTACACAGTACAAGATCACAGCTACAAAAGAGGGGGGAAAAACAGAACTGAGGCCAACGGGCGCTGCGCGTGCTACTTATACACCCGATGACGTCGCCCTCGAAGGAGGCCTTCGAGGGACCATCGACTCGACGCACGGCGCCCTCTGCCGAAAAAATTTCCGAAGAGCAGCAAAGCTGGATGGAATACATCTAAGATGAGGAACACGTTGGAGGAACATCCAATCGAAAGAACGTTACCAGTTGGTAACTTGTTCTTCAAGAGAGTAAGAATGAGTTTCTTCCTTAGCAAGAGAGTAAAAAAGTGTCTGACAACTATCCAATTTGTGCGTAAAATGTAAACTGTGTTCAAAAACATTAGTGACAAAGAACTTGTTGATGTGTACTACCCAGCTTCATCTTCATTATACTTGGACACCAAAACTCTGTTAAGAACTACTACAGGTGCCAGCTAGTTGCATCATAAATCAAGTCCCTCACTCTACCAGCATCACTTCTCTGCCTCTCGGGCCTGCTGTTGCTGCCAGGCAATACCTGCTTGACAGCCACTCCATGTCTCTCACTTTCTGATGTTCTGCCTCTCACTCTTGCTGTGTCACATTTTGATGTCTGTTGCTCTGTCACTCTTCCTCTCCCATCCCTGCATTCTATTATTGTTGTTTCCCTCCTACATTTTTATGTATTGGTTGATATAACTCCTCTTATTCTCTCATGTCATTAATCTGTTTTTTTCATTTTCTCTGTTGTGGTTGCTACTCCTTTTGATTATCTTTCTTGTACTGTCTCTTATGTTATTGGCCTCCATTTCTCTAATCTGGATTTTCTATTTCCAGATCTTCCCATCTGCTTGTGATCTGTGTTTTCTTATTTTACTATGTCTCGTTTGCTCTGCTTCTATCCCTCACTCCTATTGTGTGTGTCCTATTATTTACCTCTATTTCCCTTCTCACTTTCTTTGTTGCTCTCTTGTGTAGCTCATTGGTCTCTCTCTTCCTGTTTCTCGAATTCCTGTTTTGGTTTGTCTAATACATTCTTTGTTTTCGCAGCCTCTTCCCACACTCCTTACTTTGTTCTCCTGTATTCCTTAGGTTCAGAGTTGCTCTTTCTCTCCTTTTTGGCTTTTGATGTAGCCCTAATAAATATTTAGAAAACTGAAAATGCCTTTTCCATTTACAAATCAAGTGCCGCTTTATCATTGGGGGTTCTTTTTTTTTAGATGTGTGCAAACCTTCTTTTGGCCATTAGGCTGGGAATTATAGAGTCAGAGGTGTGTCTCATCAGATGCAGTATCTGCTTGAATGCAGATGCTTTAACAGCACTGTATGCCATTACAAATATAAGAGCCCAGATGAGATGTGTGTTCTGAGCCATTACAAGTATAGCAGACCTCATGGGATGTGCTTCTTCTGAGCCATTACAGGTATAGCAGACCTGATGAGAGGTGATATATGTGATCACTGTGCCATTATTACTGCGACCACCAAAAATGGTGATTAAGAAAATTAAATTTAACACCCTTTTCACCCCATATATATGCAGGGGGAGACCCCTGCATCCCCTGCTACACCATACATTCATTATATACTGTACCCACCCCCCCAGAAATAAGTCAACATTTTCAGTGGTCGCCATAAGAAAGGCGCAGTGATTGTATGATCCTGATGAGAGGTGTGTGTTCTGAATCACTTAACATTTAGTAGTCCTTTGGATAAGTCGAAAGCTAAATGTCCGGTTCGATGTCAAAGCGAGCGCTCAACTCGTTGTGCTATCTGTGCAGAACCTGCTGACGCAGTTTCAAATCCCGGCAAAGCCAAACTCAGCCTTTCATCCTTCCGAGGTTGATAAATGAGCACCACACACAGTGGGTAATAATAAACAGCGCTCAGATGCCCGAGGGTTCGTAGCGCTATATAGATGCAAAATTATTATTATTAGAAGTCCGCTCTGTTACAATTGAATGTTACCTGCATCTTAAACACATACTTCTGATTCAGATGCATTAGCTCACCTATCAACAGGATTTGAACTCTGATCTCTGCAGCAGGGTTATTGACCAACTGAGCTGCCTTCCCCAACAGGCTGTTGACTTGGAAATGCACTTAGGGTCAGGGCACTGGCAGTTCCATTTGAGGCGCGTCTTACATAACTGGCTTATCAAAATGTCTCACCCTGTTTGGACTATCCTACACAATTTAGTAGATTCATAATGAGGCTTTGAAATGTGCTAGAGTTTTGGTAGTGGAACTCAGTAATGTGACATGGGAGAAGCAGAGGTTTTGAAACGTGCAAGGCAGAGTAGGAGAGGTTGAAGTATGACAACTTTGCCATCTTCTCACACTGTCCGCCAGTGTGCATCACACCAGCTCAGGAGGGTGGTGGGAAGGATCTATGTGAAAATACCACATGTGTTATTGCTGGGTCGAAAATTCTGCATGTAAAACACATTTTCTGATTTTTTAAATTTTTTTTTATTTTTTTTAAAAGCAGCAGGGGAGACTGCTCGCAGCACACCCCGTTCCCAACACTCCTTTCCATCTATTCATGGCGAACTATTTGTTTTCTTCCATGCATGGTTTTCTACATCGCAGTAAAGGGATTCAGGTTTTTTTGTAGGCGAAACCGGTAGGAAAAGCTCAAACTGTGCCTGCTCAGTACTTGCGCTCACTGCAGAAAATGCCAACACATGTTCGTGCTTTGTCATTGCAGTAGCTGTTTTAAGAAATGCAGGTACTGTCCCAAAACATAGCAGTCCTACTAAGAAATGTGGGCATGGGGCAATCAGCCCTGCTGTGAATAATTGGCGCTGTGCCATGACATGCGTATAGCAGCTCTGCTGATAAATTAGGCTACTTTGTCTGAATATATAGCAGTCCTGTTCAGAGGTACCTGTACAATCCGTGCCACTGAAAATATATACAGCACTGCTTCTACCTGCATCCATTATACCTGCTTGCATTGGGCGGGTGGTCAGAAAGGGAGTTGAAGTAAAGTTCAGACTACATGCCCAGCTATTGCTTGCTCTCCAAGACAACAAACTATGTACAGTGCCCTTTCATGCATGCACATGGACACATACAATCTTAAGACTAAATAAAACACATCTTCATATAGAATACCAAAAGCTTCTGCTTCTCACAAATGCCAAATGAATTGCTGGGAGGCTCTTCTAAAACTTCGAGACATCAAACGTAGTTGATGTGCTTCAGTGATGAAAAGAAAACAAAGTATGAAATGCCCATGATGCGGCAACTGTGCTGCCTCTATTAAAGCTGATTTAAACAGTGGAAAATTAAGCAGAAATGCAGCTCTAATTTAAGACCATTTTCATTTTACACAATACTACATGTGTCCTAAAGCAATGTGAAAAGCATGATGATGATTCAAAATGCTTCAATAACACTGTAACCTACAAAATGCAGGCAGTTGAACAAAGTGAACAAAACACAAATTCCCTTCTACATTACGCAGAAAATATTATCTTCTTAGAATTCTTAACAATGAGTGTTAAAAAAATAAATAGACTGTGACTCATCCCAGTTGCTTATTTCAAGGAACTGTGTGGATTGCTAAAGTAAAGAGTGGGTTTGCAAGCTGTTGCTGGCCAGCCTGTATCCAGTGACCTCCAAGATGTATGGGGGTGCTGCTGTAAATAGCCTGTGTGAGCTGTACGCAAGGCAATATTAAAAGGGGCTGTATTTACAAGATTTCTGTGTGTAAAAATGCCTAATACGCACCATATCTGGAGAGCTGGTCGTGGCACTAGTCTGTGTTGAAGTAAGGGTCCGTTGGTGCCTTTCTTCTAATGGAAGGAAGGCTCGCTCAGGTAGGTTGTCAGTCATTGTCGACTGTAAGACTAGTGCTCTGGTGCTAGTCTGATCCTGTGAGGATACGAAGGTCCTCTTGGGTTTTGGAGATAGCAGTGGAATCCATATACGGGCCAGATTTACGGCATCTTCCTCATAGATCGAAATTACTTCAAGATCAGTAGAAGCCTAGGTTTCTATAGTCTGAGGTTGTGTGAGGGATTGCTCTGCCATCTCAACCACCCAGGGGCTGGTTCCTTTTTACAATGTCAACAAGTTGCTGCCCGTGTTTGTGGACACAGTAGACTTGTCATTTCCTATGGAGGGTAGGTGAGCCTTTACATTTCTTATGAAGTGGCCAGGACCATTTATTCTAGGTAAGGTTTCTGAATTAGTTTTTTGTTTTCTTTTAATTGTTGGGGCTGCTGTGTATGGCGTTTGCAATTTTTTTTAGCCCTGCTTTCTTTTTTTTCTCTAATAGAATATTTCGTAGTTCTCGTTGGATGAATCCTCAAGTGTATGGGTCTCGATAATTGACTGTGATGGGAGGACTTCCTCTGTGTGGTCTATCACACACAGTAAATCGAAAGATGTGGCAACAGCAGGGTTGTTTGAGGGGCACTAGGGAAATCCACCCTAGTTGCATCAGGACTTGCTGCTTTGCTCTGTGAACTCAAATTTGCAGTCTGGGTTGGTGGGATTTGTCGGTCTTCCATGGTGGCGTTCTTAATAGGTCCAATTTCCAAGTCCAGTGGATCTATTGGAGCAATGTGTATGTCACTGGAAGGAGTGGGTTCAATCATCTGATTTTCTGTGATCTTTGTTATTCCTTCAACATTTCCTAAATAGATATTAGGATTTGATGGTATTGTTGTGGGGATTGTTGAAAGGCAGGCATCTTTGATTACCACCATGGGGTTCTGGTGAGTATTTTTTGCGGCAGCTCTTCCCCATTTCAGCATTTCTTTTGCCGCTTCTAATTGAACTTTTTTCCTTGCTCCTATATCAGACATTGGTCCACTAGCAACTTCTGAAGTAACCCTTTCCGAATTTGACTCTTGGTCCAGTTTCTTTTGAAGATTCAATATGAATGCTTCAATATGGATCAATTTAGTATGGGCCATTGCTAACAAGGTCGCTTGGTCTCTACAGTTCTCATTTATCGACTTGTATAGTTTGAGGAATGGGGCTAGAGAGATTGTTAGGGCTGACATAAGACTACGATTTAGATCAAAATTAGTCGACGATGTTCGTTCAGCATTAGCCCTTTTTGGCCCTCTGTTCTTATGAGGGACCCACTCTGGAGTAGCCTCAAATGAATCATCAGACGAGTCACTGTTAGTGTCGGAATACGAATGATTGCGTTCAGGTTGTTGAGTCACTTAATCTGGACGAATAGGTTGACTTGTGATCATTCTAGTTAAATCCGTGCGGTTGCAAGTTGACTTGTTGGGGGGTTTATGCAATTGTGACAAGGGGTCAAGGAGCAGCAGTTGTTGTGAGTAACTGTGTCTTGCGAGTAAACCATTCTGGCAGAGGCAAGACTCGCACGACCTTCAGTCATTTGTGACGCAATTGCATGCAATTTGGTCTTGTTGTGTAGCAATGATACTGTGGGTGTCGAGCACCTGTCTCTCACTTCTATATAGCTGCTTGAGGTGAACTGGCACACAGAGAAAAGGCGGTACATCTTAACGAAGTTGTACCTAGGTGGTTTTGAGAGTCATGAATTTCAGGTAGTTTGCTCCTTTTATTTAAAAAGGCAGCTTTTAAAGAAAAGGTTTCGTGCTGCGGTAACCATGGTTTGCGCGGTCATTCGAGATGGTTGGATTGGACGGATGCAGGAGCATGGGATGGGTCTTTGTCCCCTATCGCTCCTGTGTGGTTCAAGGTGAGTCTGGGATTCTGGCATAGGGAAAGGTTGGTAGTGGGGACATCATTATAGCCCTGATCATCTCAGGATTCATTTCGGGCTGTCCTTCTCACACTCACGGTGGTATCCGTACCATCGCTGCAAGCTCAAACTGGCGTGATCTTTACTGAGTGACTAGTCCGTATTGTTCACAAGTGCCAGCGGGGACCTAGCACGCTCTTGCAATACCTCCCGGGGCCTCTGCATAAAGTGTAGGTAGTTCGGCCAGTTGAATAGCCTCAGAGGAGGGACCTGGAAATCGGGCGTCTAGAGTAGATGCAACATGGCTCCCCTGTGACCTCTCAACACTGGGGGTGAACACTTCAAAGCTTACAGGCGTCTGATGTCATGGTTCGAGTGCAGCGGTATCCGGGCCAGCGGGGATGGCAAGAATGGTGGGCAGTCATAATTTCTCGAAAAAAAAATGTCGACAAAAAAATGTCGAAAAAAAAAATGTCGACTTTCTTTTTTTTAATTATATATTTATTTTAGGGGTTCGGGAGTTAAAAAAAAGGGAAAAATTAAAAAAAAATTTAAAAGGGGATTGGGGAGGAACCCCCCATTTTAAAAAAAAATGCATTGAAAAAAAGTCGACATTTTTTTTCGAAATTTTGACTTTCGACATTTTTGTTGTCGAAATTATCACTATGAACCGGCAAGAATGAATGAACATTAGTTGTCGGGACAGTGGCCGCAGTCATCGCAGTTGGGCCCTGGTTAGCTGAGCTGTATAGTTCATTATCAATGTCTTTATGCAGTGTAAGTACAAGTGAGGAGGCATTTTCGTGTGTGAAAGATGTACGGTTGGTGGTGGTGGTTAAAGACGCAGAGGAATCAATTAGCGGTATGTCGTGCAAAGAGTCAGGCACTATACAGTCAGAGTTTTAGATACAGAGGAGAGGCTTACTTGATTTCCGATGGAAGGCGACATTTGTAAATCGCCGGTCTTGGAAAGCAGACGAGCTTGAATCCTCGTGTGCTGAGCGGGCAAGTTCAAGTCAGAAAAAGGGGGAACTGGTGCTTTGCGGGTTGGCGCTATCAGGTATAAATTCTTACCATACAATTACCTGGTCAAATTCTCTTTAACCATAAAGGTCATTCTAGCTCTATTCAATCATACATAACAAAGAACATCTTTGACCTCACCCATTCTTTTTTGGAAAAGGCACATTAATAATGCGAAACAAAAGAAAAAACAATCAAAACAAATGTATGTTATTAGAAACATTATATTTGTAGAGAAAAAAATCACAAAGAAAGTGCATTGAAATAAACATTAGATAACCATTATTAGGCATAAACATGCAATATGTACACAGAAGCCCCCAAAATTAAAGACAATTAATAAAACAGTTACAGATAAGGAAATTGAGCATTCCAAAGTAAATAAGCATTAAAAAGGGCATGAATCAATTTCATGTTCACAGAGTTTGTTCAGTAAAACGGAACTTTTTTCATGAAGAAACACGAGATTTAGGATCTGCTTCAGTCAGAGACCTATTCTTTTAAACAATCTATCACAAAAAGCTTAACTTTGATTATTCAAATCTGAGGTTTGGATCTGCCAATGCAGAAAGGAGGGAACTTGGAAGAAAAACTGAAAGAATTTTTCTTGGAATCGTAAACTACCAGTAGTCCTAGCTCCAAAAACCGAGGGTTCCCCTCTTCACAAAGTGCGTTTCGGCGGTTGTAAAATCTTTCATTCAAATTCGAAGGAAGTGATCCGCCTTCGTCAGGGCAATAGGTGACAAGACCCTATCATTAAAGGGGAAGATAGAAAAAATCAGTAAAGAAATGCTGCACGGGGTACAGCAAAGTAGAGAAGGAAATGGTATGAAAAAAGGGGGGGGGGGCAGGGTCGGTACGTAAAAAAAATAATGCAGTGACCTAATTAGTTGAAGGAGCCATAATAGGCTTAATGGCACTAGTGTGCGCACTCCAAACCAAGTTATAAGTTCCAGTACCGGGCATGATCCAAATTATTTAAAATAAGGAAATCCCCGGGGAAGCAAGATCATGGTGTCTGGTTCCCTGCTGCCAAGAAAACCCCTCTCCCCCCCCCCAAAGAAAGCGAAAATCCCACAGTACCACAGCGACCAGCCAGCACCCCCACGTGTGGAGAGGGACAGAAAGGCAGAGGAAAGACACGGGATGAGGTGATCGGATGGAGAGTTGTGTATCGTCCAGAATGTGAGAAACCAACTCACCTCTGTACAATGAGGACCCACGTGCGGGCATCTATTGGTATTACTTATGGGAATTCACACATGTGAGTACAAACGAAGTGACCAAACATGTGGGAGTGGGCAGCCAGAACAGGAGAACCTGGGCGGAGCAAAAAATAGTGGAATAATGATGAATATATGTACATCAAGTAATGGCCTGGTCTGAAAGAAACAAAACAATTCAGGTACCTGAGTTACTTGTGCTGTCTGTGTTCTGCTAAAATGATGTGGAAAAACGGCAGAAAGTTCCGCGTCCCGAAACAAATGGAACCAAGCAGCTTACAGAGACCTCCAAAATGGTGTCCACCACTTAATCACGGGTGCCTGCGTGGGTTATCTAAATGAAAAAGAAAAACGGGCAAAACAGGAAAAGAAATGTATGCAGGGATAATGAGTCGGAGAAACGAATACTGGGAGGTTTCTAAAGTGGAGGCAGAAACACGTCAGTAAAACAGGCTGCAACCTCCCTAATCCGGGGCTGGAGGACGGGGACTGTGTCATAGATAGTATCCATGTGTGTGTGGGGGAAAGCCACGTACCTCATGGGTCACAGGGAAGGCAGAGCTCCTTGTCAAATGCAGGAGTCTGAATGAGCCGTAGATCTGTAGTACTGCATGTTCGGGGTCCCCGCTAGCAAGACGCCAGTTCGAGTGCGAAGTAGCTGTAGCCGTGGCCATGGAAACCACGTAACGTGTGTGGGCCTGTAACGTGTACGCTGCGCTGGTAGATTCTCCTGAGCCAATGGGAGGTGTGTGGGAGGGGGGCTGGGTAAGGACGTGTCTCTGTGGACAAGTTCAACTCCATGCTTTACCAGGGGGGCTGGGCTACAAGAGAACAATCCAACTTCACAGAGGATTTTCAGAGAAGTACGCGGAGCAGGGGCAGCGGGCTGCAAGGACTGCTACTCTTTGCTACTCCGTGCCGCTCCGCAGTTAAGTAGTGGTTTTATGTAGATGCTCCACCTTCTGTAACCAACATGAAAGGCAGACTGGAAACGTGCTGTAACAAAGAATCAATTAACAGCCTCCACTGCAGTAATGCTACTCCTCCCTTAATTGGACTTCAGTAAAACTGTCCTAACAGACACCAATCCCAACTCTAATCTGATCAAGCTCACATGGACTGCGCTTGGCAGACCCAAGACTCTTTTCAGTATCCTCCCCTCCATGATATCGAAGAACTTCCTATCCCTGCAAGTTGTTAGTTCACATCCATACATGACCAGAGCAGATACCTTAGCCCAGTAGAATTCAACAAATGGAAGAAGGGAGAATTCAGAGTTGTTTTCACTTTCCTGGCCAATGAAACACAGGCCCCTACCTTTTCTTCCATCCTACTTTCTTCCACTCTCCTTTTCTTTATGAATCCCACAGGAAACCCCAGGTATTGCAGACAATCCCCTTTTTAAGTGGGGAGTCATTTATTCTCCATGTATAACTTATCTGTTTCCTTTGCTTAGTGCATGTCATAACTATGAATTTGGCTGGATTTACATGAAGCTGGTTCTTTTGTAGATAAGTACCCAGCCCAGTCAGGCAGCATCGTAATGCTGCCAGAGTAAAGTCCATCAGTATTACATCATCTTGTATGCACCCCACCCTCAGCGCTCCCCACCTTGGAGCAAAGCCCCCCAAGTCTTGGCTTCCTCCTACAAGTCCGACAGCTATAGATTACAAATGGTGAGTGCAACTACGCAGCCTTGTTGGACCCCCCCACCCTCCTTATGACGCAAATGTCCCTATATAGGTCGGCTTTACAATTTAGCCTAACCGTTGCAATGCTGTTGGAATATAGCATCTGAATCATAGACAGCAGGTCCCATCTATATCTCAGAGCTTCTTCCATAAGTGTTGGTAGTCGACATTGTCTAAGTCGACAGATCAACAGAGGCCACATACAAAGTTGGTTGCGAGTCTCCACCGACCTCTGATAGGCAAGCCTGGAGTGTCATCCCGCTCTGCAGGGTGCCCACCGCCCTTCTAAACCCTGTTTGGAGCGGATGGAGGCGATTGGTCTTCTCTGCCCAAGAGCTCAATTCCCTGAGTACTATTGAGGCAAAGACCTTGGAGGTCGTGTAAGATTAGAGAGATGGGTCGATAGCTCCCTGGAGACGCCCTGTCACCCTTTTTAAAGATGGGTATCAGGATGGATCTATGCCACGACTCGGGCCATTTTCCTGTTCGAGCCACCTGCCTGAATAAAGTCACCAAAATATCCGGTATGGATTATTTTTCATGACAGCATTAGTAACACCATCTGGGCTGCTCGCCCGGGAGTTGTTGAGACTGCTAATGATCAGTTCTAGATCCTCCTTCTCAAAATTCACATCCCACCCCATTCTTTGGGCGCTGGCCGACTTCACATGAGTCTGTTAGCCCGGTCGCTTACTAAACTTAGTCTTGTTGCAGTCTACCCAATCTTCCTCGGCCACGGCAGAGGATTGTAGCACAGATAAAAGTCTACTTTTTTGGTTTAAGATCCATCAAATTCCCTGTGTATCCTTTTTGATCAATTTCCATAGAATAGCTTGATTATTATAAGTGTATTTTTGTATCCTGTGATGTCTACTCCATAATCTATATTTCTGCTTGGGGAGCGCAATGACCTTTTTCTCCATAGCCTTATTCTTCCACATAGATATTTTTACCCTTCTAATTTCTGTAGCTAACAAACGCTTGCTCTCGCTCACCCCATATATATCATATTCGTGAGCGCGACCTTCTATAAATGTCCTGGAAGTACTTCCCTGGGCAGATTCACCCAAAAATCCCTAGTTTGTAAATTTCCTTTATATGTTTCTACATGTGCATGCATGTTTAATAAATATATTTATCTTTCCTTTACAGTGGGCCTTCCGTGACCAGTGCCCTTATTCGCAGGCGCATTACACTCCTCACCGCCAAACTGCAAGGCACTTCATTGCACCCCATGTTTGAATCGCAGTCATTTGGCAGCTTTAGCATTGTACCTTTGTACGCATGTACAAGTCTAATCTGTATTAACTTAAACAAAAATAATAACACTAAAGTAACATATCCCATTCATATTTAACTACACTGGAAACATATGAAATTGCAAAATTGTGCCGATTTTACTGCACCCCCGTCACTAATAAGGCACGCGCAATATGAACCCTCTTTATCGTTAGGACCTTTCCTGACCACCCCAACATAGGCCATGATTGCTGAGTCTTAGACTCCCACCGGCGCCTTTGAATGGGACTTGGAAGCCCCAGCAGCAACGGCTCCAGTTCAAATGCCGAAGATACAGGAGTTCCCCAGCACCGAAAGGCAGGCCCAGCGGGCTGCTATGGGGAAAACTGTTGGCACGCACTGAATACAAACCTTATACAGCACCATAAACGCACAAACCGCAGCCGTTCTTACGATGCGTCGAAAGAAGGCCCCACAGCAGCGGAAGGTGCCTTGAGGCCTACCAACCCTAAGCGCCATAAGCCCGCTTCACTTTCGTGTTCAGCGCTCGGTGAGACACAAAAACAGGTGCCAGTTAACTTGCATCCTAAATCATCACCTTCGGTTTCCCGTACGCTGAAGCAGTCGAAAAACACAAAAAGCTGCTAGTGAGAAAATAGACTCGGGGGAGCATCGCAGCCCCATTCCAAGATCCTCACTCAAAGTATGCTAGAGCCAACTCCCCCGTTTCTCATTGACTCCATAAAAAGAGGTGGCGGTCTGATCCAGAGTCAATCATTTTTCCCCCTAAGGACACTCCCAAAACAGGGCCATGGACCAGGGAGCGCTTCAAAGACATTGTGGACAAAGTTTCTTTTTAAAAAAAAAAATGTTTATATAGAGCGCTACCCTATTAGGCAAAAAGCATTAGACTTGGGTGAACCTCAACCTGAATCACCCAGGTTGCATGCTCTTCATACTTCACCAATACATAGTATTGCTGATGTTACAGACCAACAAGATACACTACAAGATGACCAAGATGATGACCCTCCTGACCATGATCCAGATCACCCAGATATTACCATCTTACCCCTTACGTTTCTGCTAAAACAGGTCAGACTTCTCCTAATTATGATCAACTCTTATTTAATAATCGCCTAAAAAAAAAAAGCTGCTGAACATTTCAAAATCCAGACTCGAGACGGTTGAAGACACTTTTTATTGACGACATATTGAACAAAAAAAAAAGGCAGTGTGTCCATTCCTCTTCTACAATCAATTAAAAAGAGGATTGCCACCACCATTAATTACATCCTATCTAACACAAGCTGTAAACACCAGGATGGAAAGTATTTAAACCTGCATATACGGACCCTCTATACATTAGAGGACGTGTGAAGCCAGATTCACTGGTCGTCACTACAACTAGAAAGAGCGCAGGCGTGCCATTATCAATCGTTGCAGCGCCAGCTGACAAAGATTGCTGAAGATTATACACACTGGGGAAAAGGGTAGCTACTTCAGGAGCTTTCTCTGCACTTAAAGCTTCCAACTCCACATTCATCGCTAGCTGTAATAGCTGCCAATGGTATATGATTAAAAAACACCTAGAATCTGTCCCTGAGCCCATTGAGTCGCAATTATTTAAATGCATAAATGAGGGCAAACAAGTAGTGCAGAATCTCCTAAAAAATACACCAGATTCAGAAGACACTGCTGGAAGAATTGTAGCTGAAGGAACCCTGCTAAAACGCCATTCGTGGCTCGTAATTCAGGCTTTAAGCCTGACACCCTGGCAACCCTCAAACATGCCCGTAAAGGATTCTCTCCTCTTTGAGAAGGCAGTGGACGACTCATTAAAGATCACTAAAAAAAGAGCATGAGACCCTAAAAACATAGGGTCAAATTTCAAATGAACCATTTATTCAACAGGGTTTTCAGTACCCGGCATTCCCTTCCCAATCAATGGTTCACGAGAGCCTCACAGTCTGGGTTTGGCTCTTCCTCGTCCACATTGTACTCCCTAAAGGTCAGTCCTCTTACTTTTATACCGCATAGCACAAAGGGTTTAGCAGAGGTAAACGTCCAGGAAGAAGTGCGGCCTCCAGATTCTCCATTGCCTCTGCCACCAAATGAAGTCCTAGTCCCCTCCCATGCTACCCCAGTAGGGGGTCGCATCACACTTTTTACCCACCAGTGGGTATTAACTACAGTGGGCAGTGGATATGCTATAGGATTCCTGGAAAAACCTCGCCACTATCCACCAATATCAAGGAAAATGTCAAAAGAACATCATTTGATTTTACAACAAGTGAGTATGATCATTCAAAAGGGAGCAATGGAGCTGGTTGCACTACTAGAGCTAAACAAAGGTATTTATTCAGTTCACCTCCTTGTCCCAAAGAAGGATTTAAACACGCACCCTGTTAAGACCTGTGTCCTGCTAACACGTAGGTCAAGCAGCAAAAATTCAGGTTGACAACTCTGCTTCTAAAGCAAGGGGAATTACATGGCAACACTGGATATGAAAGATGCATACTTTCATATTTAATGTTGTCGGCGCACAGGAAATAACTAAGGTTCAAAGTAGGCAAAACACATTACCAGTTAGTATTACCCTTCGGCATAACCTCAGCACCAACTGTGTTCACCAAAGTTCTGGCAGTAGTTGCAGCGCACCTGCGCAGGCAGTCCATTCCACTGTACCCTTACCTAGAAGACTGGCTAATCACACCTCAAATGTGTCAACAGAGCAATCAACTTACAATCAACCTACTTTTCCAGCTAGGGTTTTCAATCAACGAGAAAAAATCAAGACTGTTCCCAGTCAAATGAAACAATTTCTAGGGGAGGTAACTTGAACACAAGACACCCATGTCCAGCCCTCAAACGAGCGGGTCCAAAACATGGTCTTTCTAATCCCACAGTATGTAGCGGTCGTCCGTTAACCGTGCAAAAGGCCATGAGCCTTATAGGAATGGTGGTTTCCTGCATTTGCCTAGTGCCACACGCCCGATTGCGACGGCGTCCAATGCAAGCGTGGTTAGCAAAACAATGGTCGCAGGCAAGCGGTCTATGGGATGATCTAGTGGTGATTTTGCATCCTCTTCTATCACTACAGTGGTGGACGAAAGAAAACCTTCTAAACGGCAGGCCATTTCGCAAACTCCACAGTCGAGGCCACACTTAAAACAGACGCATCCCTTTTAGAGTGGGGAGCTAATTTTCTCTAACCGCACACAGGGTGTGGACAGACACGATGACAAAAAAGCATATTCACCTTCTATAATTATTGGCAATGTTCAAAGCCTTTCTAGCTTTCCGACACCAGCTAGAGGGGAAACGGTTCTCATTCTAGCAGACAGTACTTTAGCAATGTACTACATAAACGAGCAGGAGGGAATACACTCTCCAGGGCTGTCCAAACAAGCCCTAAAACATCTGGATGTGGGCTCCAAATCAAAACATGTTTCTCTTATCACCGCATGTTCCAGGGCAACACAATTCTCTAGCAGATGTGCTAAGCTTCCATCAGAAGATGAATGGCAGTTGCATGCAAACGTCCGACACTGTGTTTTCACAAACTGGGGACATCCAGACATAGATCACTTTGGGACACAAGAGAATGTACAATGTCAGGACTTCGCATCCAGGTATCCTCAAACACAGTTCAAGCATAACACACTATTGAGGAACTGGTCAGGGAAATTGTGTATGCTTTTTCCCCAACTCCACTTCTCAACAGGATTGTCCCCAAATTACAACTAGAACATGCCAGCATGTTTCCAACAGCCATGTTTTTCACACCGGTTATCATCATCAAATAACTTTATTCGGCTGTTAGGCCATCAAAGTGCATCCTAAAATAACAATACATAATTGATTTAGAATAACAAAACATCCTGTCACAAAGAAGAAAAAAAAAAGATTGACATACACTGACCCCTGTCCAAACCATCATAGTTGGAACAGTAATTCGGTCAGTTCAAAAACCAAACCCTAGGCCACTTCAGTTTCCCTTGGACCTTTTCCCCAGTGGCATTGTATTTGTACCAGATAACACAAAGTTATGAAGTATATTTCCGGTGGTGTAAGAAGTGCTAATATCAGGGTGGCGACTAAAAAAATTGAACTGTGAGAGGACCGACTATGGCTCTTGAAGCTGTCCAGGACACCATTGGCCACTCTTTGATCCCGAAATTGCAACTTGACGGAGTCACTGATACAGCCACCCCTGTTGCGCAGTCTATGGCAACACACTATTGCTTCCCTGTCCACGAATAGGCAATCCATTACAGATCAGAGCCAGTGCGTGCACTTATTTAAAAGTGCACACACTTGGTTCTCGTTGGCAAGGGGTTAGTTTAGGTACCCCATGGAGATACACAGTGCCCTCCTCTGTCACTGACTATGGCACTGGTCTTTCTTCCCCCTAATGGAAGAGTCATATTCTCTATGATCAACAGAATTACAACATGTATTCTCATTGTATCTGTGGCCCATTCCTCCCTTTTTCCATGCATAGTGTTAACATAAGGGACCTTATTACTTCCCCTAGATGTATACTGTTGAACAGTTAGCTCCTCATGGTTCAGTGACTTAAGGGGTACACATGAGGCGCTCAATGCGGGATGGCCTGGGGTGGTTTGGTGATGTTGCATTTATAATGGAGATCGTTTTCTCCGATAGTCAAGTGGTCATTCACATTGTGTTGATGGCTCCTCATGTAGGTTGCAAAAGCACTGTAAGACCACTGGACCGGTGGAAAGTTTCCCCTGTTTCACCCCCTCCTCCTCTCTCTTGAGCTTCTAACGGCATCCGTAATAACTTTTTTATATCGGCATGCTCTGTCAGTACTTGATTACAATTGCAGTTGGTACCTTGGACCATACATGACTTAATAGCCAGTGAATCTGCTTTAGATGGAATATGTTGGCCGTGATCGTTGAAGCCCCTTGATGAATTTAAACTGCATGGACCTGGTCCCAGGGGTCGTTTGAGGTTCGGTTCCACACTCAACTCTGCCTGAGTGAGGGGGTGGGGGGGGGGATTGGGGCAGGGGGCATCTTCATACACATAATTTGCCTCAAGGTCCTCTCATACCATGAGATCCAAGGGGCTGATAATCTCTGTGAGCAGGGACAAAGGGTTAATTTCTCAGTTCAAGCCAGGAGTCAGCAAGAGTTTGTAAGCCATTATACTTGAAATGTTCTTAGTTAACAGTTCTCCCCCCCCTGTGCCTGGTGGAGGGGTTCAAGTGTCATAAGGGCTAGTGCTGTGTCTTGTTTCTACCACTGGATTTAGTACTGGCGCATTGCTGACCGGCTTAGGGGTTGGCGCAGTAGGAGGGTGGCACAAAATGCATAATGTGGAAGAGTCCTGTGCAGGTTTATCAAAGTGGAGCTGCTCCCCAAGGCTTTGTCAGGACAGGATTCAAAATCTGGGAGGATCCACAGGCCTTCGATCAATGACAGAACAACTTCATACTGGGCAAAAGAGTTTTTATCGGGACAGACCCCATTCAGGCCCCCCATGCTGATCCTGTTGGGAGTCCCTTCACTTGCATCACACCAGGAGTCTCTTGCTTTCATTGTCGTCATCCGCCCTCACCAAACATCCTGCTTAGACCCAAGGAACTGATGTATTTCTTATATATTTCTTATATCAAAATATCAGCCTCGCCCGAAAACCTAAAGGGGCTATGAGCTTTCTCCCCCAAGGGCAGTGTCAATATCTGTATCAGTATTATGCTCCAAGCCAGAGTGGTGGGGGGGCACTTTGTCCTTTTCGGCCTCACAGTCAAGCATTGCGTTTGGGACCCAGGCAATCTTGCATGGTTACGGCGGAGAGGCTGTGTGTGGGTGTGGGTCAGCAAAAGCACCAGCAGCGCGGGTTGAGACTTTTCAATGTAGTCCACGTGGAAACCCCTAGTACTGAGCAAGCAGTCGAGCAAACTCCCGTGCCTCAGCCCAGCCCTTCGTTTACTCTCACCTGCTGGTTTCCAGTGAGGTATCGGGAGGGAGGAGGGGGGGGTCCAGTTGACAATGTTTGGGCCACTGGCCTCTGTGGTGGGGTGACTCCAATATATGATAAAGATGGAGAGTTCCGCTCACCCTGCTTTCGCGGAGCACGCTGCACCCTTGGTCTCCGCAAGACTCTTTTCCTTAGATGGACGAATAGTTGCTTCACAGCAGTGTCTTCAACTGCATGGACTTCCAAGGCTGATGTAGTCTATGTTGTATGCCCCCTTCCTCCCCCCACGGGCACTGAACACCCAGCGGGAGCGGAACACCCGCACCCTTACTCCTGTAGGTCGGATACCGGCATCTTGTGAAGCAAGGGGCATAGCCAGCAACAACGTCCTATGGTATGGAGGCCCTCCTGGGCCAAGTGCTGTATGCGGGACTCCCACGCCCTTTCTCCTGCGGCCTTTCACACATGTTGAAAACGTCTCTTTGCCCGCCAATAAAACTACCATGCTCTTACAACATGTCAAAGAATCACTCCATCCGTGTCCTCAAACACTGAACTTGGCAGCTTGCCTCCAGAGGTCATAGAATTTGGACGTTTGAATCTAGACCAAAGATGTATTGGCCTTTAAAGGAAGCATGCAAACCAAACACAAGACACTGCTATTTCAACAAATGGAAATGCTTTGTCTTATGGTGTAAAACATGCAACATTAACCCTATTGACTGCTCACCTTCAAACATAGCACATTATTTGCTATATCCTTTAGACTCAGGATTAGTCTTTAAGAGTGCACCTAGCAGCACCCTCGGCATACACCACTTCACCAAGTAGAGTATCATGGTGGAAACTGCCTGTGGTGAAAGCATTCATGGAGGGTGTTAAGAGATTATACCCACAAGTTTCCAATCTAACTCCCGGCTAGGACTTGAATGTTGTACCCTTCGAGCCCATGCACAAAGCCAGTCTTAAACATCTCACTTATAAGACTGATTTTCTTGTAACAATAACATCAATAGGAAGAGGAAGTGAACTGCAAGCTCTCTCGATTCAAGATCCTCTTGTCATTATTCACAAATACAGTGGTATTACGTACACATCCCTGCTTTTCTCCTAAATTTATCTCCCAAGTTGAATGTCAACCCATCTATAGAACTTCCTGCTTTCCTCCAAAACCCAAAGAGCCTCCATACATTAGATGTCAGAAGGGCCATCATGTATTACCTACAAAAGACATAGCCACTCAGAAAAACAGACTTGTTTTTTGTGTCTCTAGCCGCAGAGAGAGGAGACCAAGGCCCTCATTCCGAGGTTGGTGCTAGTCATGGCACTATTAGCGCCATGACTAGCACCAATACCGGTACCGCCACCGACGTGGTGGTATGGGGATTTACCGGTCCTTTGCGGGACTGTTAAGTCCCCATTTGAAATGCCATTCCCCATTCCCATTTGAGCCCCTATAGGGCTCAATGGGAAGGCGGCAATAACTGTACCGCAAATTGCGGTACCGTTATTGACCCCGGTATCCCTTTGCGGGTCCCATCCTTAATGCCTGCTAAAACCAGGCGTTAAGAAAGGACCCGCAAAGGGACCTCGGAATAGGGCGCAAAGGGATTACCGGCACCAGTGTCATTACCGGTGCCCGGTATCCCTTTGCGCCCGGGTCGTAATGACCCCCCATATCTCTAAATGGGCTATATCTACATGGATTGTCCGATGTATCCAACTATGATGTTCTCTCGCCGAGAAAATGTTCCATTTCAAGCCAAGAGCACACTCAACTTTGGGCAAGGTGGTTACTCTAGCTTTCATTGCAAATGTACCCTTAGATGCCATTTACAAAGCTGCTACTTGGAGTTCACAAAGCACTAATGTCTAGATACACATTCTGTTGGGTCAAGCAGTGTTAAAGAATCTTTTTGCAGCTGTACCTTCAAACAAGCCACCACTTTCTCCAGATACTGCTCACTTATCTTTGCATAGCACGTGATTCTAAGCAGATTCACAAGTTTCAGAAGGCTTACATTACTTGCCGTAATCTTATTTCTGAGGCTTGTATCTGCTTAAATTCACATGCACCCACCCATACGCCTCTCTTGGAGTTGAAGGGCACTGTCATGAATCTGATATCACCACTTATTTCACTTGGCTATCCTCTCCCCATGTGGCCAGGGGACAGCAGCCACTACCTGATCCTGACCCTGGGGTGACTATTTGAGGGAGGATCACATTTTTATTCATTTATTGGGGGGGGGGACCTTCGGGGTGGGAGCCCGGCATCATCAAATGAGACATGATATCCCCTTTTCCCTTTTAAGGATACCCCTTCCATTCCTGATGTCTTAATGGCATATTGTGATCACCCCTTCAACTGCCCTTAAAGCCTGCTGATGGCATCCCTCAGTATTCTGCAACCAACAGAATAATAAAGACTGATACGAGGAAGAGGGGCCGAGTAATAACGAATACTCAGCAGAAGGAGCAAGAGCCGTGAAAGAAGCTTGCTGCATCCTCCTGGACCATTGAATTGCCTGGTGATGCCCTGCTGCTGTGCTGAAACTCCTTTTTCTGATCCACAAGAGAAACTCCGGAAGGGACCACTTCTTCTTCCATTGGGTTAGTGGGACCAACTAACCCCGAGACGAACTCCACTGGACCATCTTCCCGACTGGCTGTACTACTTTGCTGCTGCAGGAACAGAGTGCCCGGGGTTGAGAAATCCGTAGTCAAGTGCAATGTCTGCAATCCTTCCAGAAGCTCTAGGAGTCTTCCCCAGGATCGTCCAGAATTGGTCTGAGCTCGAGTACTCCCACCAGCGTGCAGAACTCCAGGAGTGAAGGAAGCCCTACCGGTGTACAAGATCATCGGTGATGCTGTTCCCGAGCACTGAAACCGCAAAGTGCCGCTGATCTGAAACAAACCCGTAGCAACCGCCGGCCTCCGAATTGCTGCTGCAGGAGTCCTCCAGATGTCCTTCCTCTTGTCACCACGACTGAGGCCCAGGATCTGCATCGCTGCAACCAGACAGAAGCCAGTTGGACCACTCTTCTTCTAGCCAAATGTACTGTTCTGATTTGGGGTACTAACCGCAGTGTCTTTAGCTTTGCTCTTCTCAGTTGAGATTTACAGTTGCTACTTAGCTAGAGTTGATTTTTGCTCTACCCTTCAAAGTTGTAACAGCTGGGTCACAAGTGATTTTACTTCAACAAACTCTCTAACTTTGTGCAAGACTTTGTTATCTAAAAAGTGCCTCCGCTCCATAGACTGTTCTCCAATTGACCTTAGCTGTCCAGGCTCCCTGCAGACTCTTCTAGTCCATTTGACTTTGATATTTACTGCCCCTCAGAGGTGATAACTTGGTTTTTAACCATTATTGCTGGGAAAGGTTTTTGTATAGACTTCATTGGAAGATTTAAATGCTCACATGCTCTGAGAACCTGTTTTAACCTTTTTCCTTCCCTTAACCTTTCCTTTCTGCAAACCTCAGAATCTACAAAGTGTGCTAGTGATATATAAATGTCATTACTGTCCTAGTTAGTGTAGTCACCTTAGTGTGTAGGAAGTGTGTAAGAAGCATCTCTAAAGAGTATCTACTATCTTTGTGTTGATTCTGGAAAAGTATTTTAAAGTATATTTGAGTGTTACCTATATTGCCCTTTTTAAAGAATGCTTATTTAAAAACTTCTGTTAAATAAATAACTACTTAGAATTCAAACCTTGAGTGTAAGTGTTGCTTGGTTACTTGTATTTCCAAATGTCATTGCTACAGCTCTACAGCTCACATTTACCCCTCTTGATATAAGCGTGGCTGCTCAGTCACAACACCAACTTGTGTAGTAAAGGCCTATACCAAAAGGTGGGTTACCTAACACCAAGAGGACGTGTTGTGTAGTCTCCCACAGGGTTACTACATCAATTCTTGCCTAACATCATGCCATACACTCTTATACACCAAACACCACATGTCTACCAATTAAAACAAACCAGCACACAGTGACTTTTTTTTCCGAACTGAAGCTTCCAACAGCACCTCAAAGCTCTTCTTGCGTATTTCCCTCTCAGTCCCACTAACTAAGCCCTCCTTTTTTTCCAGATTTGCTAAAGCGCCGGGAGATGATGAAAATAGCAGCCGTAGACATTATAAATCAGAATAACATAACCTCTGGGCAAGCCAAGCTTACCTTAGTTTTTCTAAGACCTCTTTGTCTAGAGGTTCTCTGCAGAGCTGCAATGTGGGCCAACCTGCATATAGTTACAACTCTTTGGATGCCAGCTCAAAATCAGATGCCTTGTTTGGTAGGCTCTTCATTAGTAAACTCTTCGGCTGAAGACTATATTTAGAGGTGTGTGAGTTTAATACATACCAATAGAGTACTTAATGACACCTACCCTGAGTTCTGTTTGCTTTGTAATCACTTCTAACTATGGTGAAAGAGGGACAAGAAATAAGATAATATTTCTCACCATAGTGATTACTGTACTTCTAGTCCATAGGCCCTTTTCATCCATAAAGCCCACACACAAGCCCCCTCAAGTAGCAGAATACCGTACTTATGCAACGAAAATGATTGGCAGTTGAGACTTGTGCATGTCTAAAGGAGGATCCCATGCAAGTTGGGGCCATGCATACCGGCACCTTGCCGTTTTTTCGTTCATAAATGCTTTTCTGATGCTCCGGTCCTTTTAGTATGCAATTATCCTTAAGTATGGAGGAAAGGGGACCATGGACTAGAGGTTCTGTAGTCACTATGGTGAGCAACATTTAATTTCCGTCTCTTCCACTTGTCATTTCTAAACCACTCTCTGCAGGCTGCCATATAAAAAAAGATGAGAAACTTTTGCAATGCTTCAATCCACTCAGTTAACGGAGTCATAAAGAACCAAGTATAATTTTCTTGGGTAAATATTGCTACTAATGTGATACCTGGTGAATATTTTCTCTTGATATTGAAATCATCCTAGGACTTTCGGTTTACTTTCCCATTTACGGTTTTTCTAATTTTTTTTACTAAAATGAACTTTTTCCAAGTGAAAAGAGATCGGATTAATTTTTTAATTTTAATGGTGAGCGTGTTCCTCTAATTGAGTAAAGACTGCTGCTTGCATTTCTGTAATTTAAGTTCCCCTTCTCTTTTTTCCATTAGGTATCCATGGCGGCAGCTCATGCAACTTCTTCAGCTCCTACTGTGACTTTAGTTCAGCTTCCTAATGGGCAGACAGTTCAGGTTCATGGAGTTATTCAAGCTGCCCAGCCATCCGTTATACAGTCGCCACAGGTCCAAACTGTCCAAGTAAGCATTTTAAGTTATGTTTCTTAAACATTTTCCTTATTGTGGTATTGTTGATGTCCATAGAGCTGGCGCTGATACTTATAAACTCGTTCTCTCTAAGAAAAATGTAAGAGTATTATGCCACACCTAAGTGATATGGTGACATAGTTTCTGGATATTATCCACCCATCAAGAATGTTCCACAGCTAAGGCTGTTGCGGCAAACAGATGCAGGTCTAAATTCTTGGATGAGGTTGTTTCATCAAATCTCTAATGGCAGCAATGCAGCTTGAACACAGACAAGAACAGCATACAGTCCCCTTGCGTAAAGGCTCTGTTAGCTGGCCCCTTTATGGTCCTCATACCATTTCAGTATATTAACTTCACTAGAACAAGTCGAAGATTTCATGACCTAAGTAGGGAAGCTTTCAGTCTTCCAATGTTAACACAATGGTTCACTCTGTAAAAGCCAGGCAGACACACAAGGTCATTTTTCAGTCTTCAGGAGATAACCAGTGCAGATGAAAACTTTTAATACAATTAAACTGTTTACTCTTCTAACAACATTCTTTTGACTTAACTTTATTTGATATACTTTTGGCAACATAAGCATATTTCTAAATAATTGTCTAAGAAACAGAAGACAAATGTCAGTAAATACATTGTTAGTTGCCAAGTTTCTCTTCTCCCTCCACTTAGGCACAACTTTCAAAGTGGATTCCTTTCCTCTGCTATATTAGACCTAATGTTAAATATGAAGGCGTAGCCTATTTGAATCAGTATGCTCTTTTCCCTGACATTTAAGTTTACTTGCAATTACATTTCCCACCAACCTTTTTTAAGTATTCATCAGTGTATATTTGTATTTATCCTCCACAGACCCCTCCTTTGAAACTGTAGCACACTAGTCTCATGGTTTTTAAATGATTTGTATTATCAATTCCACAAAATGTTCATTATCGAATATTTCTTTGGTTGTCTTCATCATTGCTAGTCTCTCCTTCACAGATTGTTTTCTTTCTCAATCAAACATTTAACTGATAAGTAATATGCAATGCACCTTAAAAAGTTAACAAACATCAGCGGGGTCCCATGGATTATAGAAGCCCCGAACTACCCAAATAGAATTGGTGAGCGAGGAGCACAGAGACCACCCTGTGTAATTATTATATGTGTAATATATTCACTGTTCTTCTAATGCAAGTAATAGCTTCCAGGAGACTCCACATATAAATGAAGTGCAGTGCTAAGTGGCATAACAAGATTTAGTGAAAGAAAGTCCTTTATCAAAAGACAAGGAAACCTGATTTATAGTAATGTTGTTTTATGTACCTAGAATATTTGCAAGAGCTTATTCCCATAAACAAACATGATTAGTAGAACACAGAAGGCCTTTGGCAGGAGAAGATCATCGAATTGAAGCATCTTTTTCAGGAAACTGATCAGCGGGAGGAACGTTTGTCAAACCTGAATGACCCCATTGTGAATAACGACTAGAACACGATTTTGGACTGTAAGATCTAAGAAGCAGTCTCAAATCAATACACATGTCAGCCCAATTACAAGGGACTGCTGCCATAGGGAAACCAGAGTCTGTATCATGTGCTGGATGTGTGTACTTCTTCCAATGTGACGCATTCGGTGTACAGGCATTTTGCAGGTCACATGCAAATGTTTTCATACACTCAGTCCAGAAATGAGCATCCAGCCCTGCGATGGATAAAAAAGTATTAAATGACAAAACGGACAGTAAAATCACGAGGCATGAAGGTCCATTTTCAAACAGTTTATACTTTGTTTCGATCTAGAATCGATGCGTGGTGCAGTTACAAAGTCTATTCTCTCTTCACAGGCTTTTAAGAAGTGTATATGCTGCTTGCAAGCCCATGAGCAGAACGTACAGCAATGCTGACCATTGTCACAGAGGACCTCAAGAACACACCAACTCGCAAAGATGGTTCAAGGGTTTCTATTAAGAATTTCAAGGAGGTCCAACTAAGAGCCATCCCTCTCTCTAGTCTCCCCATGGTTTTACCTCACCTTTGCCCAGACTTCCTAATCCCCAAGGTGATCACTAGTGATCGTTAACGCCTTCAAACTAAACTTTTACTGAATAGGGAACTGGGCTTAAAGGAAACAGCCTTATCTATCTTACTTCCTGGGCACCTTCTAGGTGAATCCTAGCCTGGTATACCACAAGAAATACTACCATTTCTGAAATGGGAAAGTGTGCCTTCCAACGACCCAGGTCTCACTTGCTCTTAACCCTCACTCTCTCATACTCCTTACACTGATGTTCTTTCCTTCCATTCCCTTTTTCCTACTCTCTCCCCTCTTCTCCTTCCACTCCATCACTTCTCCCTGACTCTCGTCTGTACTTTCCACTATCTACTCTACACCCCACTACTCTCCACTCGCATTAATCTCCATTCTCAGTTACTCTTAACGGCACCTTTCCTTCCATCTTTATGGAACCCCCAAAGTGTTTCCTTTTATTTTTTAATCTGGCCTGTACTTTCTGCAGTGAAGCCTTAAGCGTCACTACTTTTTTAAAATATTTATTTATGTATACAGTTATAACAAAACGTTTACATATTATTTTTCATAATGACATATCTAGACTCATACATCACATTCATATGCAATTTTACATAAAAGAAATAAATCATATTAACATCATCCCAATTACCAAACTAAAGGAGAAAATATGAAATAGATAATTAAAAAGAAGGAAAATCAAAAAAAGCAACTAAAATCCTTGGTCAACTACAAAATCATTTATCAGAACAAGCATATTGAAAGGGAAATATATAGTTTCAGAGGGTTTAAGGAGCAAAATCAATGCCAAAAAGATGTTGAACAGACGTTGTTACATATAGGTTAATTCAAGAGTTATTCCAGCAGTTTTACATCTTCCTCGAACTCTCTTAAGAGCTTATCAGCACATTTACAGATTTGCGTGATGGCTATGATTAGAGTCTTACTCTGCCCCGACATACATCTTAACCAGAAGGCCTCACTTTTAACATATTCAATATCATTAACATATTCGGAGAGGTACCACTCATATGCCGATCTCATTCCTGGGCAATTAGTTAGAATGGGTCTTGCAGATTCTGCTTCTTTTTTATCATTTCATATTCTACAGGATCGTTCATTTAAAGGTATGCCAGACCAAGCCCCAGGGGTGTTGCTAGGTCTGGAAAAGATCTGGGGTTACACTGTCGGGATTGTCGGGACTCGGGACTAGCTAGTCTTTTTGTTGTAGACCCTGAGATTCTATCCAGGGATACAACCAAAAGACCCGGGGCTATAACCCCGTAAGCCTCCCCCTCTAGCAACGCCTCTGCCAAGCCCCTCGAATTTCTAAAACATTCAAACTATTTAATCGAATGTTCATAAATATACGGCATGTTTTTGGTGAGGGCAGAAGTTTTAGGTACATCTGAGGTTCTTTATAGCTGAAAAACATTTGAGAAAAGGTATGCAAAGATTTCAGAATAGCACATTTTTCATGACTTTAAACCCAGTCAAATTTTTCTGCACAGACCAAAGCACCCTCTCCGTATTCCCATCTCGGCGTCCAGCACAGACTCTCAAAAAACTGTTAATTATTAGCCTTGAATCTGTTAATTGTTAGCCCCATTCCACCTTCTAATGCTGAGCGAAAACTAGACAGGAGGGTGTTCGATCTTGCATATCTTATCTTTATATACAGCTTAGCTCGATTGATTTTGATCAGTGTAGAGAGTGATATTAGGCCCAAGTCTGATCGCCTCAATCTGCGTATAATTACCATGGCCCAAGCATTTTCGCCAGATAAGGCCTTCAATTTTGTCTGCCCAGGCCAAACTTCACTGCACTGGTTTTTGCTCATATGTCATGGTTAAACTGACATGTCCTTCAGGCTGTCAGTACTGGAAGACCTTGTTTCCCTTAGTCGTGTTACTACTTTTGGTTGCTTTTGTATCACTTGTGGTAATTTATGCAAAGCAGCTTACACTGCAGTACAATGGGGTACACTTTTTGTTTTGCCCTAGACTAACACTCAGAGGATTTCTGGTTACACTAGGTGTGCTAAATGGATAAGCTGGTGGCAGCAGTGACCTTTTCCCACTTTTGGGGATTTTTCATTTTAGCCTTAGTGTTTACCACGTTTGGCTACTAACTGTGGCTACTGGTCAGTGCCACAAGATGTTTTGCTTGTCCTTTTGCCATCTTGTTCTCTGAGAGGCCAGGAAAATCCTTATAAAGATTTCCAGTGCCTGGGGAAACAGAAGCTTTTGGTGGGCTGCTGGAGGGCTCTGTGTGTTTGCCGGCAGAATGTGGGCTGGGACTGTCTGCTCCCAATCCCCAAACTAGCTTCAGTGTGTCTGAGTGGTATGCATGAATGTTCCCGCCAGTGGTCCTTATTGGACCACTGCTGGGGTGTGTGTGGGCTAGTCCTGCTATTGACTAGTGGGAGGTTCGACTCTTACCTGGCTTTTAGGATAAGAAGTGGATCCCTGCACCCATTCTCCAGAGATCCTGTCGAAAACGGAAGCAGCCAAGAATCCTATCCAGCTGCAAGACCCACGAAGAACCATGTGACCTGACTGAAGGAGGCCTGGCAACCAACTTCTGCTGCTGTCCTTGAGGAGCTCTGCCTTGCTCGTGATCTTTAGCAGTCCTGTGAAGGAGCTGTGGCATTTGGAGTGGAGAGAACATCTATTCCTGACGTGTGCTCAGTGCCCTGCCAAAGAAAGCCTTCGACAGTGCCCCAGAACTGTCCTGTGGCTGATCAGCTTTGATTTTGGGCTACCATGCTGCCAGCGTCACCGTTACGAGTTTCGAGCTGGAACTTGGGGATCCTCAGCTGAACCTACGAGACAGACCTCTATGGAATCTCAGCATCCTAGCATCGAGGGGACCTGAGATAGGAGGGAAAGTCCAACAACGGCTGCGGGGTCCCTTTCCGTCGCCTTGCTGCAGTGACCAGTGTCTGAAATCGCATACCCGGCCCGAGTCCAGTCCTGAGAGGGGTCCTGCAAAGTGTTTTGCTGCAATCTTCCACCAAGAGTCCTTGCAACAGTGAAAGACACCAACCAGAGATCAGTTAGAACCTGCAAGCCCTGTGAATCGAGGACAGCGACTTTTGGCAGGAAAAGCAACCTCGCACCCTCTTCTTTTGTCCTGGCAAATCTGGGGAACAATCGGAGAACGGGGGGGGGTGGTAATGTTACAGAGCTTCTTACCTTCCGCTATACTCCCATTTTAAATCAATGGGCTTATAATAAACATTTATTCTAACAAGACCTCTGAAAGTTGGGGCTACTTTTGGTAGTTAGCTTTACTTATACCCTAACCCTAAGAACACTTCACTGGACCCCAGAGACACTACCTGCATTTTTTCTTGCTTCAGAGCTTCTATGGAACCTTTACCTGATCTATTGGGCAAAAGGCCCCAGACAACCTAGGGCTGGACAATTTTAGTTGGGGATCAATCTCTGTGGACCTTGAGTGCATAATACTAATCTAACCTTTCCTTTGCAGGACTTTCTGGTATGTATTATGCCCTATAACAAGTGAACGTATATATGTATTTATTTTCAGTGTTATGTGATAACCCTACTTGCTAGTAGTCATTTGTTTATAGTGTGTTTTGGCCAATAAATAACTATTTATATACATCCTATCTAAGTGTAAATTGTGATTCCCATTGTGTGACCTCATTGTGGACCCTTTACAAGGTCACCACCTCTCTAGAACTTAGCCTAGACCAACTGTCTGCTACCCGAACTGGTTTGGCTACAGCTCCCCAGAGTTGTTCCTGTCACAATATAGGTTGGCCATCTGTCCACCAGGCCAGAGTATAGAAAATCAGTTCTAACACTCTCCACCTCTTTCTGAGTCACCCACCTTTCACTCTCGCAGTAACCATTCTCACTCAGTTGAGAAACTGTTCCTTCTGAGTTGTATAAGGGATTTATTATCAAAAGGACTCTAGGGGAAAGAATCACAAGAGTAGCATTGGAACCTTGCATTCCTCTTTGGAACATTGCTTGGCTTCACTTTTTTCTACTAGAGAAGAGATTATCCTTGCACAGTTATATTAGATTATTAGTGTTAGGGACAGAAGTAGGTTTTTGGGACACGACAGCGATGGACTTTTTAGTTTCATACTTCCCGACAACCTCATTAGTTGAGGCAGAGAAACCCCTCTTCTTAGCTTTAGAGAGAGAGGCATTTTTCAACCCACTTATTATTAAGTCTTTATACGAGCATTGTGTCCGCGCCTTACTTCTGCACCCTTACAGGTGCTTGGACATTAAAGAGGGAGTTGGGGGTAATGTAACAAATTACTAACAGGAAGCTGGGAAGAGGAAGGTGGCAGTAATGTAACAGTTTACCAATTGAGTACTGGGACAAGGAAGAGTGGTGGGGGTAATGCAACAGATTAATATTGGGTTACTGGGACGTGGTAGAGGGATGTGGGACTAATGACATGGATTACTATTGGAGTGCTTGGACGAGGGCTGTGGGGGCAATGCCATGATTATTATTGGGCTACTGAGACGAGGAAGAGGAATGTAGGGGCAATGACATGGATTGCTATTGGGTACTTGGAGGAGGAAAAGGGATGGTGGGGTTAGAGAAATGGATTACTATTTGGGTAGCGGGGAACTGACACGAGAAAGAGTGATGTTGGGTAGCGGGTTACTGCGACAAAGAGAGGTGGTTGTAATGGTGTACTGTAATGAGGAAGTGAGGTGGGCTAGTGGGAGCGTGTGACAACGAAGGGTCATGTGGGCGCAGTGGGGGACTGACGAAGAGGAGTGAGATGTGGGTAGTAGGGGACTGTGCCGAGGAAAAGGAATGTGTGGTAATGGAGAGAACTTTGCTACTATCATGCCTTCACTGTTAAGTTGTGTCAAAAGCTTGTCCAATTAAAGCACAGGCTATTGAAAACTTGCTTAGGCAGCACTCTTCTGTTGCACACTTTTATATAATGTCATGAATCAATGAAAGCGCAAATCCAACACCCGTAAACAATAATAGCTCCCCTAATATTCACCTCAGCCTCATTTTAGGTTAATTTAGGAAGTATACCAGCAATTTTATTTTTTATAATCAAAACGGATTGCTGGCGTGGCCAGGCGTCAACTGATGAAGTGCCTGCTGTTGGCTCCGCCTTGAGGCACACAGATATCCCCTAATGTTGCCTTTTCTTAAAGATTTTTGAAACAACTTACCCGCTGCAGACTATGCAGCATATGTTGGTGCTCGCCCTTTGCTTTTCCATGATCCTGATGCCCTGAGGCTCGACGTGGCTCAGCCGCCCCGTGAGGTTGCTGCTTCTCTCCTCACCAAAATGGCGGTATCGGCCCTCCTGGGCTCGACTGGTGGCTGGTACTCCCATGTCAGCGACATTGAAGCCAAGGTATGCGACCAGGCTCATGACTGTGCAGAACTGGCGAACAGAGTGGTGGGGATCGAGAGGCAGCTGGTGCTGATTTGGGTCAAGGAGGAGGATTTGGAAAATCGATCACGCAGGAATAACATCTGACTGCGGGGGTGGCCGGGGCCCACAACCCCAGATCAAGAGCTGACTGACTATGTTCGGGGCCTGTTCTGGGCCTTGTTGGACCTCCTGGATTCCGCGGACATCACTCTGGACAGAACACATCGAGTCTTCTCCACCGCCTAGCAGCGTTGCAATCTAGTACCCGACATCTGCTCGAAGGTGCACTATTTTCAGCAGAAGAAGGCCATTATGGCGGCCATTCAGCGGTAGGAGCCGGTGGAATTTCCGGGGGCCAAACTCTCGCTTTTTAAAGACCTCTCTCTGCAAACTCTTGCCAACAGACAGAAATTGCATGTTGTGTCGAGGTGGCTGCAGTCCCGAAAAATCTGATACTGAGGTTGCTTCCCATGTAAGCTGTTGTTAAAATTCCAAAACCGCCATTATGCAATCAGCTCATTGGAGGAGGCGCCTGACCTATTAGAAACCCTGCTGGTGCCTCTTGGCTCATTGTTTTAAGAAAGGTTGAAATATCAGGCACTGCGGCAGAGTGTGGGCACTTTCATGTTCAACCTTCCAAACTCTACAGCTACTCTCCAGGAGTCATCAGGTTTGCGAATAGGCCAGAGAGACAAATTAAAATGTCTTGAGAGTCAAATAATTCCTCCCTGTAAGGGCCTGTTCACTAAAATTATCCATTTCAATAGTTATACGTTTACTTTACTTTTCTTAGCAGAGCTAGCCTTGTGGATCGTTTCCTTGGAGACACGTATTGCCAATAGTCCATGAAATCCAATCTACACCAATCCCACCGCCTGCCACCAGTGTTGGGTACGTTTTTCTAAAGTACAACTGGGGTTAGACTTCATAAGACTTCTCTTGGTTTTAGGGCCAAAACCTCTAACATATGCCTGTATTACCCAAGGTGGTAGAAATTCCGAGCAGCCAGGCTTGTTTTAGGAAGAAGGAATGTGAGCTGTAGAGCAGTACAAAGAAATCGGCACAAGCACAGATCCAAAGAAACACTTCAGTTATATCAAAAATCTTTATTTTATATATACACAAGGCACACAAGCAATTCTAAAATGTCGCAACTATTAATGTTTTTTTAAAATTAAAAGGTACTATAACTTTTTCATAAGTCTTTAACCTGAACTTCAGAGTTTAATTTTCCATCTCAAACCGAACCATAACCTCATGAAAGTTCCACCTCAATTTTGTTAATGTTCTTGAAAACCTTCTCCAGGTAACCAGAGCAATAATTAAGGTCATCTTTTGACCTCGCATAAAGATGTTCCACCATTCATCAGGGCAACGTGTTTCAAATTCTCCAAAGAAGGCTCCTAAAATATCAGTTTTATATGAAGTCACAGCCTTACAGAACAGTACCAAATGTTTGAGGGTTTTATTCTTGTTCTTTACTTTACTGTCTGCAGTTTACACACCTTTCACTGTCTTTATCCCTTATGCCCAAAATGTCCAAAATAGCATATAGATTCAGGTTGAATCGTACGTTTCATTCTAATCCAGCTACTAAAACACTTTTCCAGATACTCTGCTTTCGCTCAACTTGCTTTTTCTTGGGTTAAAATCTGATATGGTCCCCACAACTTCATATTTACCAAGACAAGGTTGGTCACCAGATTTTATGTCATTGCTAGATTTCCCAATGCATCGGAGCAAGCTCCTCTCCAGTCCTGTAAATCTGCGTCGTGCCCACCCTGGATTGCCTCTTTTAGTATGCCAAAGCCTCTTATTGGAGCACTCGCAATACCATTCCGATACACGGTCAAGTTTTTCCAGATGGTCTGTGCGTGCATGGAGGTTAAGCCCAGCTCTTGTTTTAGCACTGAAGCAGAGACAGAATTTTGAAGATTCAGCACTTTTTTTTTTACAAAAGAGGCCTTGCAGGGCGTCACCTGTTTTTGTGGGGATTGCCCCAGACTCCAGCCCCAAAAGTCACTGTAGGTACTACTTTCATTTTATAGAAGGTTAATGCGGGTATGCTCATGAATGTGCCAATCTTTTATTTTAATTTTTTGTATCAACCTTCCTTGTTTTGCCAGTGTTTTTATTTTGGTCTTCAGCATGTTTACTTGGGGGTACATCTCTCAAAGCCGTTCTTATACAGGCCCCCAGGTATATAAATGTCACTTCCTCCAATCTTACGTTCTCTATGTTCCGTACGATCTAGTGTGTTTTCTTGCCTTTTGCTGATTGAATAGTCAAAATCCTTGTCTTCTTTAAATTAACTGTCAGGCCATTTTCCTGTACAGGGAGGTTCAAGCATTTAATTGGCGTTGCAGGCCCACAGGTGTTTGGTCGATCAAAACTAAATCGTCCGCATGCAATAGATGATCATTTGGGACTCCATCAATATTCAGTGGGAAACTCCTTCTTTTTTTCGGGGCAGATGGGAGGTCCGATGAACCCAAATTAACCAGGGCTGGGGCCAAGGTACAGCCCTGTTTTAGTCCTCTTGATGCTAGTATTGAGCGAGACAGTTGTGTCCCACCCCCCAACCCCCCCTTGGTCCAGCTTTATCTGCACTCGTATCTGTATGCAGATCTTTGATAGCCTCCAATTTCTCCAGCATGGGGTCTGGCATGGATTCACATGCTCGTGAATATTCCCCGTTTTCAGGCTGGGCATCCTCAGTAAAAGAAAAATCAGATTCAGTTTAGTTTCTGAACTGTCTTTCTCCTATAAACCAATCCCTGAGCTCTGGGTCATACTGCCCCAGCTAATGACTGCCCTCTACCTAAGCCCATCCTCTGACAGTCATCTTCAGATTTTTTCCGCAAGTTCAAGTGTTGGGGAGTACTCGCGTATTTCTCTTAGAGCTTCTCTGCGTTTTTTCGCTTTTGTGATAGATTTCTATTTTTCGTTCAGTCGAGCCCTTGTGCTCCATCGCTTATTCTTCCGATTTAACAGAGACCGGTTTTTCAGCATCTTTCATTGACCCTCAAGGGCAGAAATCATTGAGTGTTCTTCTTGGAAGCTTCCAGAAGGTCTTCAGGCCTACACTGCGCCCGATCATGTCAGAGGAGAAGGATAGAGCTACCCTCTTCAAGCTGTGCATTAGCTGTGTTCTGCGGAATGTTTATTTGGATGCTAAGCATTCCCAGTGCCTGCATTGTCTACACCCGGCGCATAAAGAAGACTGTGAGATCTGCTGTGGTTTCACCAGGCGCACCATGAAGGATAGACACGACCAGTTAGCGACGTGGCTCTGAGCCAGGGCCTCGACCCCGGGTGCTTCTCAGGGGCATGCCTCTTCCGGATCCAGCCAACCTGAGCGGGATTCTAAGTCCTTTGAGGGCGCTCCATCTGTGGGGGCCCAACACAAGGCCAAGCACCACAAGTCCGCTTCCGTCGGGGTCACTGCTACCGCGGGTCCTGCAACGGTCCGGGCACGTTCATCATTTCCATCTGCCTCTATCTCCAACCACCACTCCAGCTCTTCATCCAAGAGGAAGTCTGATACCCCTGGGAAGCTCCTGGAAAAGATTAAGGTGTCCGAACCGCCCATGAAAGAGAAGGCCAAGCCAGGCAAGGCCTCTGAGCTTCTCGTGAAGGCGAAGGCCAAGATAGCCTACCTGCCTGTGAAGGCGCAGGTATGCCAGGCCAAGTCATCGATCAAGATGATTATGGCATCCCTTTCGAAGGCAAAAGGGGCCGACTCTGTCCATGGTGTCCCGGCGACCACCAGAATATCGCTCTGGCCAGGAGAGTGTCTTTGTTCAAGCCGATAGTGAAGACCCCGGAGGAGAGGATGCCGGACCTCAGTCCGAGACTGACCCCTCAGGACCCAAAGGAAGGGAGGGCAGAAGATCTCCAGGGCACAGACATTTCTTCATCCTACGAGGAGGAGAGACTTTCCGTCCACACCATCCACGATGATGGCGACGAGGGGAACACAGGAAAGGTCGACTACGATGACCACATCGATACCGACAGGGACAACCACATCGTGCTAGACCCAGTGACCCTACTCCCCAGGTTCCCCCAATGATGTGTCGCAGCATATCCTCCCATTCTCCAGCATGGGGTCTGGCATGGATTCACATGCTCATGAATATTCCCCGTCGTCAGGCTGGGAATCCTCGGTAAAGAAAAAACCAGTATCAGTTTCGTTTCTGATCTGTCTTTCGTAGTAATAACCAATCACTGGTCTCTGCGTCATACTGACCACAGCCAATGACTGCCCTCTACCTAAGCACCGCCTCTGGCAGCCATCTTCAGATTTTTACCGCACGTTCATGTGTTGGGATCCTCGTGCTATTGCTCTCGAGCGTTAGTGCTATTTTTTCGCGCTTTTTTCACAAAAACTCGATTCTTTCGGTCAAAAGAGCCTCAAGCTCCACCGATCCTACATCCGATCAACGGGGACCCGTGTCGGATTCGTCTGCGCCCCTCAAGGGTGAAGATTTCGTCGAGCTACACTTCGGAGGACTCCAGAAGCTTCTCAGGCCCGGTCTCGGAGATGGCCCAGGAGAAGGGAAGCTCGACGCCCGGAAAGCTGTTCAGGGTCTGCCCTGGATGCCAGCTGCAGAACGTCTTTAAGGAGGACGAACACTCTTTCTGCCTTTACTGCCTTCATGAGGACAAGACGCACGTGGAGAAGGACTGTGCGTTTTGCGGCAACATGTCGGAACGGACCATGAAGGACCGCCATCAACGTCTCGCCAACTGGCTGGAGGGTAAGAGCCCGTCTGGCGAGAAGAAGAAGAAATCCGAGCGGTCTTCTAAGACCTTTGAGGGCGCCCCGGCGACGGGGGCCCAACATAAGGCTAAGCACCGCGAGTCCGCTGGCACCGGGAGCGCCGAACGGTCGGGCTCTACGGGCGCCAGGCAGGGCGCACCCTCCCCGGCACCATCAACCACGAGCCAACGCTCTGGGTCGGGTAAGAGGAAGGCCGAGCACCCGGCGAAAATCCTGGAGAGGCCCCGGTCGAGCTCTAAGGCAGAGGAGGAGCGTGGCAGTGCCCCCTCCCTCAAGGATAAGGCGGTGAGCGCACCTAAGGTGGTGAAGGCCTTGATCCATCCGACCAAGCCCTCTATCGAAACGGACGCGGCGGCCCTGGCTCAGCCTGTGGAGGCTGCGCCAGTGGTGGCGACCTCGGTGCCCAGAATCTCCCTGCCTCCTCGGAGGGAGTCTTCTTTTGTGCCCATCGATAGGACCCCCGTGAAACCCTCCGTGGGGAAGAAGAAGGGGGGGCAGGGCGTCGTCGTAGATTCGGCCTCAACCTCAGAAGAGGAGCTGATCGAGGTCTTAAGCCACGGCCTAGGCGTGGAAGAAGGCCAGCCCGTCGGAATGGACCCCGACGCAGGTGACGACGACGACGACATCGTCGAGGATACCGACGGGGCCCCTGCTCGCCCGTCGGATTCCCCTCTGCCAGCGCCGCAAGACAACTCGGCGGCCATTTTGTTGGCCATACAGTCCTTATGCTCCGAGATAAGGACGAGACTACCGTTACCGACGGAGGAACCTCTCCTGTCGGGGGATCCAGAACCGGGACCTTCTGGTGTTCCCCCTACCAAGAAAAGAAGGATCCATCCACCACCTCCTTTTCAACCGTCGCGCCCCGTCCAGCCCTCCTCCCCGTCCACCCGAGGGGATGATACGGGGACTGACACGGCAGCGACGGGTACGGACGACGAGGCATACGACGAGGATATTCCGTCGTCGCCTCCCGCCAGGGCTTCTCCGCCCGACGAGATCGGATCTTTCCACTCCATGATCTCCAGGGCTTCCGAGCTTTTCCAACTCTGCCCTGAGGAGAAGAAAAAGGAAGGCTTCCTTTATCAGCGGCGCGAGGCCAAGAGGAAGACGGTCCTCGCAGTGCCTCTGTTGGACGACATTTGGGATGAGGGCCTTTCCCTCCTCAAGAACCCTTCCACGACGCCAGCTAGAAGAGACCGGTACGAGAAAAAGTACCGGGTCCCGGACACGGCCTTCCTGTGCCTCCGGGCGCAGCCTACCCCGGATTCCGTCGTCTCCGCGGCAGCCAGGAAGAAAGCGGGGGGGGGGTGCGGCCTCCACATCGACTTCCCCGCCGGACGGCGAGGGAAAGAAATTGGATGCTTGGATCCAGACGACGGGCAGCTTCGAGGAAAGGATCAAGCTCGACGAGAACTTCCGACGAGCGATACGGTGGTGGGGCACCCGCGCGCATCTGACGGCGGGCATGGACTTCCAGACCCCAGCCCACCAGGAGACTGTGACTACGGATGCCTCCTCCCTGGAAGGGTGGGGAGCGCACACCGAAAATCTGCACGCAAAGGGACTCTGGCTCCCGACGGAGAAGTCCCTGCATATCAACGTCCTGGAGCTCCGTGCAGTGTTTTGGGCCCTCAGGTCTTTCCTTCCGTCCCTCAAGGGCAAGGTGGTGAGGATCTTCACCGACAACACCACCACCATGTTTTACATCAGGAAACAGGGCGGAACCAGGTCCCCAGCGCTGTCCAAGGAGGCGCCGTCGCCCAAAGGATTTTTCTGGTGCCGTTTCATCTGGCAGGGATAAATGGGACGTAGAGTCATCTCGTCGGCAGCGACGACGATTAAAGCGGCCAACGCCTTGGCTATCGTGGCCCGCTACGACAGGGAGCTCTGGTACAAGATAGCTCCCCTGCTGGATTTTCTGCCGGACGACAAGAGGGCGGAGGCCCTGGAGATCCTGCAGGAAGGTGAGGTGGCCTCGGACCACGCCATCACCGTGGCGACGGACATCGCAGACACTGGGTTCCGCCAGCTGGGCAACGGCGTTTGCCTTCGACGTCGTGGATGGCTCAAAGCTACGGACTTCCGGCAGGACGTCCAGACCAGAGTCCTGGACATGCCCTTCGACGGGAACAACCTGTTTGGGAAGACAGTGGACGATTCCCTTCAGGCCATCAAGGCGGATACTGAGACGGCCCGGGCCCTCGGAGTTCTGCAGCAACGTCGGACGCCCTTTCGGAGCAGCGGAGGCAAGGGCGCCTCCAGAGGTTCCGGCGGCGGTTTCGCTTCCTACCGTCAAGCGGCCCGCTCGTCGTCGCAAGAGGCCTACAGAGGACGAGGCAAGTCTAGCGGACCCCGCCGTCGTCGCCCAGGAGGTCAAGGCGGCAAGGCCGCGTCCAAGCAGGATTGAACCGGCTGTGGGGTCGGGCCCCCACCGGAGCACCCCGGTGGGAGGCCGGCTGGCGGGCTTCGTCAGCGTGTGGGAGTCCATCTCCACCGACCGTTGGGTGCTGGACGCCCTGGCCCGGGGCCACGCGCTCGAGTTTCAGGAAGGGCGCCATCGAAATCGTCCCAAAGAGGCTTCGGGGCTCCGGAGTTTACTCGAGATACTTCCTCGTGAAGAAGAAGACGGGAGGATGGCGCCCCATCCTAGACCTCCGACGTCTGAACAAGTTCATCAAGGCGCAGAAGTTCCGGATGGTCACCCTCCAGCACGTCCTGGGCCAGCTGGAGGAAGGGGATTTCCTATCGTCGTTGGATTTGGAGGATGCCTACTTCCACATTCCCATCCTAAAGGGGCACCGAAAATTCCTCAGGTTCGTGGTCCAAGGGCGTCATTACCAGTTCAGAGCCCTCCCCTTCGGACTACGGTCGGCACCCAGGGTATTCACCAAGTGCCTCGCACCGGTGGCGGCGCAGCTGCGCCGCGAGGGGATCCACGTCTACCCCTACCTGGACGACTGGCTCATCCGCGCCAAGACGAGGGAGCTCGCCGTGGTTCACACGGCAAGGACCGTCCAACTCCTCACGGACCTGGGATAAAAAACACCATCGCCGACTCACTCAGCAGGGAGCTGCGCTCGTGCCACGAGTGGGAACTACGGCAGGATCTGGTGGATCGCCTCTTCCGACGGTGGGTCACACCCCAGATCGACCTGTTCGCGACGGCGACGAACACCAAGTGCCGGAGGTTCGCCAGCAGGTTTCCCCAGACGAGGAGCATGGGCGATGCTTTCTCGTTCCCCTGGGAGGGCCTGTTCCTCTACGCGTTCCCTCCCTTGCCTCTGCTAATCCGGCTAGTCAACCTGCTCAAGAGGTCACGGTGCAGGATGATCCTCGTCGCACCCTCGTGGCCGAGGCAGATATGGTTCCCGGACCTTCTGGACTTGTCAGCGTCCCCGCCGATCAAGCTGCCGGCGGACGCGGATCTACTCTCCAGGGAAGGAGGCGCCATCCTCCACCACGACCCGAAGTCGCTGAACTTGCAGGCCTGGCTCCTGCAGCGCTAGAGTTTGGAGGATACGACATACCGGCCGACTGCAGAGAGGTTCTTGCAAAGGCCAGGGCGTCCTCGACTCTTAAATGCTACGGACACAAATGGAAGAGGTTCTCTGTCTGGTGCCACGCACAGAAGATTAACCCTCTACGGATTACGGCTCCCCAAGTACTGCCGTACCTGCTGACGCTGGCCAAAGCTGGCCTGGCACACGCGTCCATCAAGATTCATCTTGCTGCGATCTCCCGATACACCAGAACCACGGGGCGGACGTCCTTGTGGTCTCATCGCCTGGTGAAAGAGTTCATGAAGGGACTGTTCAGATCGTTCCCGCCGGTGAAGGCTCCGGCCCCGGCGTGGGAGCTCAACGTGGTGCTGACCAAGCTCATGGGACCTCCGTTCGGGCCTCTGCACTCGGCTCCGTTGAAGTTTCTATCGTGGAAAACTGCTTTTCTTGTGGCCATCACCTCCGCACGACGAGTGGGAGAGATCCAGGCCCTTTCCTGCAAGGCCCCGTACTTGACTTTCCACGACACGAGGGTAGTGCTCAGGACGCACCCCTCCTTCATGCCCAAGGTACCGTCGGACTTCCATCTCAACGAACCCTTGGTGTTGCCTGTATTCTTCCCGTCGCCTTCGTCGCCGGCTGAGAGGACTTTGCACTCGCTGGATGTAGCTAGAGCGCTGAAGTTCTACGTGGACCGCACGAAGTGTTTTCGGAAGACGTCACAACTCTTTGTGAACTTTGGACCTGTCAATCAGGGGAAGGCTCTCTCGAAGGCTTCCATTTCCAGATGGCTCTCCGGCTGTATCATGTACTGTCATCGGTTGGCAAACCGACCTCTGCCCGGCCGTCCGAGAGCCCATTCCACCAGAGCGATCGCAGCTACCACGGCGTTCCTTTCTGGTGTGCCCCTGCTGGACATATGCAGGGCTGCTACGTGGAGGTCGACGCACACCTTCACGAAGTTCTACTGCGTCGATCGGGATTCCAGGGAGGAGTCCAGGGTCGGCCAAGCAGTGCTGCGCAACCTGTTCGCCTGAGGTGAGCCTGGTGAGGAGGTAAGATGCTTAATGTTGAGTTTGATGCTATGCTTAATGTTGAGCCTTTGCCACCTCCCGTGGTTGTGCATGTGTATACTGCTATGTATTCTTTATTCATGAGCATGTGAATCCATGCCAGACCCCATGCTGGAGAAGGAACAAGTTACTTACCTGTAACTGTTGTTCTCCAGCATGGGTCTGGCATGGATTCACATGCGAACCCTCCCGCCTACCCCTCTGCGGCTCTTCACTTGGTCATACTGCCACTTCACGTGCTTCCAAATCTGAAGATGGCTGCCAGAGGCGGTGCTTAGGTAGAGGGCAGTCATTGGCTGTGGTCAGTATGACGCAGAGACCAGTGATTGGTTATTACTACGAAAGACAGATCAGAAACGAAACTGATACTGGTTTTTTCTTTACCGAGGATTCCCAGCCTGACGACGGGGAATATTCATGAGCATGTGAATCCATGCCAGACCCATGCTGGAGAACAACAGTTACAGGTAAGTAACTTGTTCCACACTTCACATGTTGGTGTCAGAGATTCAGAGGAGGTTCCAGACGACCCCGCCAGCACCAGTGGCACTGCCGGTGACCCCATTGACACCAGGGCCACCACCGGCGACGAAGAGGAGACGCCTTTCACCTCTTTCAACTGTCGCTATCGCCCAACCCCTAGGAAGACGGACACGGCGACGACGGATACGGACGATGACACAGGACTGGGAAGACCCTGCATTACCGCCACCGAGAGCCTCCCCACCGGATGAGGAGGGATCCTTTCATTCCATGATGGCCCGTGTGTCCAACTCACCCCGGAGGAAAAGAAGAAAGAGGGCTTCCTATACCATTGCCGAGAGGCGAAGAGGAAGACTATCCTATCTGTGCCGCTCCTGGATGACGTCTGGGATGAGGCACTAGAGTTACTGAAGAATCCTGCTTCAGCTCCAGCTAAGAAAGACCGGCTTGAGAAAGTACCGGGTGCCAGAGTCTGCGCCCAAGTGTCTCCGGTCTCAGCCGTCGCCGGACTCGCAGGTCTCAGCTGCCACCGGGAAGAAGTCGAGTTCATCATCTTCATCCGTACCCCCGGACAACAAAGGGAAAAAAATGGAGATGGCTCCACTCCTGGATTTCCTCCCCGATGACAAATGGGTCAAGGCTTTGGAGATCCTCCAGGAAGGCGAGGTGGTGTTGGACCACGCAATCACGGTGGCATTGGACATCGTGAGCAACAGGGTTTGTCTTTGCCATTGTGGCTGGCTCAAGGCCACCAACTTCAGACGAGAGGTCCAGATGAGGGTCCTGGACATGCCGGTCGACGGAGACAACCTGTCCGGGAACAACGTCGATGAATCCCTCCACGCCATCAAGGCCGACACGGAGACGGCCTGTGCCTTGGGCACTCCGCAACAACACGGCCATCCTTTTGTTCATCCAGAGGAAAGTCCAGCTGTTAGGCAAGATTGTATGCTTTGGGTGCACTACAACAACCCTGACCTCCTGGCAATAGGAACCCAACCTTTGTTTATACGTCTGTACTACAGAGGTTGGTAGTGTGTTGAGCAGCCAGGCTTATCTCAAGAGGGGTAAATGTGAGCTGTAGGGGAGTTACAGAGATTCACAGTGACAAGTATTCAATAAACTCTTACACACAAGGTTTCTTGATTAAACAATTATCAATTTAACAGTTAGTTTGAGTAAGCCTTCTTCAGAAGGGGCAATATAATACTAACACACAAATATACTCCAAAATACACACTCTGAGTTTCCCTAAATCGGTAAACACCCATTTGGGATGGCACACCGACCCTTCCTACACCCTCGGGTGACTTCAATAGTTAGGACACTGTGGAGTATGTCAAAGAAATCGATTATTAGAATAAAACAAGTGATCTCACAAATATTCTGAAGCAGGTAAGTACTTTTGGTAACCCCCAATGCAAATCAAGTTAACACCTTCATAGAAGGAGGGCTAAACAAAGAGTCAGAGGGAAGAAGTTATTCAGGGAGCCAGGCCAGGCCAAAGTCAACTGGACAAAAGTCAAGGTGAACTGAAGCAATTGTTGCAGGTAGGTAAGTTTTGCACAAGGTTTTAGAAGTCTTTGTAGAAATGAAGAAATCAAAGTAGAGCCACAAGCTAATTATGCTTGTGAGGTAAAGAAGCTGTTGGCAACACTACAGAAATTATTTAAGTATTTATAACGCGCTTAATACCCAGAGGTTTCTAAGTGCAGACCCGGGGATCGAACCTGTATTGCTCCGTGTCGTCTTGCTTCTAAGGCGAGCACGTTGCCAGTGAGCTACAGAAGCAACAAAGAAGTCCCCACTGAGAACAAGTGAGGTTACACAACAAGAGGGGAGTTCTCTTTGACCTTACAGTACCTGGGGTTATAAGAAAAAGGGCTTTGGCTGGCTTCTGTTCCCGTGCAGCTCTGCAGGTCCTGTGTTCCTGGGCCTCAGTCGTGGGGACAAGAAGGAGGATGTCTGGAGGACTCCTGTATTGCAACGGGACTGTCAGCGACAGAAAAGGACCAACTTCTATTCAGTGGCACTTTGTGGTTTCAGCTCCTCGCATCTCAGCAAATAGCACCACTGCAGACTGGCTGTTGAGATGGGCTTTCCTTGCATCTGGGGTTCAGCACTCTGTTGAGGTGGCTCAGGCTCGGTCAGTCCTGCTTCCTGGAAGTCCGGAGAATCTTCCTGGAGCTCTTGGCTAACTTAAAAGCAACGCACTCGAACTGGTGTTCCTCTCCCTGGCTTTACGGTTTCCAGCAGCGACTGCAGTGGAAATTCAACCAGCTTCAAGAGGATGTCTAGGTGGCTTACTTTGGAGTTGATTGGTCCCACCAACTCAAGGGGAGAAGTCCTCCTTGCAGGGCTTCTCTAGTCAAGGGCGAATTAGGAGCTTCAGCACAGCAGCAGGGCTTCACCGGGCAAACCAACGGTCCAGGAGTTGCAGCCGGCGTCTTTTCCAAGTTCTTCGGATTCCTTCGTCCAGTGGTCGACTCTGCTTTCCAAGTCAAAAGGCCTCGCCTTTTTATGCAGGTTTCTCCCATTCGTTCCAGCCTAGCTGTCCGTCACCTAGCAGGGTGGCTGTAATTGCCGGCCAATCACCTAAGAGTGCGTTCCTGTCTCCTAGGAGACTAAGCACAGGGAGTTTTGGGTACCTCCCTCGCTTCCTGCCACCGCCAGACACCCTGGAGCCAGAGGCGGGCTTCACTCGTGAATCCCGCCAAAGACAAAACGAACAAAGGGACCAAACCTGGTTTGGCACGCAGAGTAAATCTCAAGAAGGACCACTGCCACCAGCCATTCATTGAGTAAAGGGTAACCTAAAAATGTTACATGAGAAACTAGACAAAGGAGATACTAAGTAACCCCTCCAACACCCTATTGTAAGATAGTGTGTGGTGGGTCTAGAAAGTTACAAATGTAAGTAAAGTTCACTTCACTGCCCTTGGAAACAGTAATTTATCCAAGAGAAGATATTTAAACCTTTTGTCACTGCACTGATGGTGCTATGTGTCACAATGTAAAAAGATGATGCCTATGGAGTTTGTCAGACTCCATAACCAAAAAGAAAGAGGGAACATCACAGTAAAATACATGAGAGAGTGGGAAAATGTCTCGCTCTCTCCAGGTTAAAATGAAAAGGTCCTAGAATCCAGCAAAAGTGCTGGTGGTCTCTAAGGTATAGAGGAATTGGCACATTTCTGAGAATTCACTCTTAAAAGGGACATCGACATGGGCGTGACTGTAACACTATCCATAACGTGACGTGTAGTGTACCAAAAGTCCCTGCTTCGAAGTCCCACAGATTGTTTTTTCTGCCCACCTAGTTGGTCGCACATAATGCGGAGCTCGTAAGAGTTTATATTGCTAATTCACTTTTTTCAGCGGTTCGATTGCCCTCAATGACTACTAGACTGCTGTTTGATGCTTGGTCCTGTCTGCTGATGTTCCTTCCTGGGCTGATCAGCGACTGTTAACCACGTGGCATTGGCCCCTGGCCTGCCCTTTACAGTAGAAAGAGTGGGGTCATGTTTCGTTTAGCCTTCTCTGAAGAAAGCCTTTCCTTTACCCCTTCTCTGCCCTTTCTCTTGGTCTGGCTGCCGCTTCCCTTTGCTATGGAGAGGGTGCCTTTTAAAATGTGCCCATCTTGCAACAGCAAGTTCTCTTGGAAGGACACCCATGGCCAATCTAATTGGTGTCTCCCTCGTGACCACGACAAGCGCTTGTGTAAAGCCTGTAAGCTTTCGTCCCAAGACCCTGAAAGGCAGACATATGAAACGGTGGGTGGCCTACGCGATGCAGGCCGACAGTCACTCCCCCGCCGGCGCTTCAGATGAGGAATCTGTCGCCAGCTGTGGCTCCGATTCGGAGGCCATTGACCCGTCCCGACAAGCATGCCACTGGCAGTGCCATGGGGAAGTCATATCCAGGCGACAGGGACACGTGCACCATCTGCTTCCAAGCACACAATCCCTAAACGTTCCCCGACTGACCCGTCGAGGAAAGTTTCCATGCCCGCAGGCCTGTAGAAGTCTTCGGCCAGGCTTTCCGAACCTCGCATATCGGCGCCCTCTGCGCAGTCACTTCCGTGGCCTGCGCGTGGTCTTAAATCTTGTTCTGTAGCAGGCACTCCCACTAAATTCTTAGCTTCCGATACGGTAGCGCAGGAAGACCCGGCATTCCCGAGAGACATGCAGAGAAAAGGTCCACTCTGCAAAAACACTCCCGAAGGTCAGGGAGAAGCTTGAATGTGCCCGTTTTGGACCTCAGAAATGCCCCAACTTCGCCCAACGGCTATTCTCGGTCCTCCCCATCTCTTTCTAGGGCAATGAATCATGACCCAGCTCCTCCTGCATGGCCCTTTCCCCCTCCAGATCCCTCGGACTCCTCTAAATTGACTGGGGACAAGTTTGAGGCTTGTATGAATAAGTTGGCAGAATTAATTTCCGAAGCCAATTTGAGGACATTTTAAAGAGGCATAGGGATGTGGACCCTTGCCCCTTCCCTCCCAAGTCCCAGAGGCACCACTTTCCAAGTGTAGAATTCTATTCATTTGAGGAATCCCATCAGGACCACCAAGTGAATGGCTTTTTGGATGATCCGGATGATCCTAGCTGGGTTGTATCCTATACCCAAGACCCTGGCCAGGGCGGCCCGATCCCACCTACCAGGAACCAGACTGGTACCCTGTGGATGGCCCGGGGATGTGGCATTCCACCCCGTCACATGACACTGACCCTGAAAAAATTTTTCTTGATGTGCCTCCCAGCTCTGTCTAGAGACTCTTAGCCTGTAGACGACCAAATGATGTTCCACAACCTTCCAAAGAAAATTGCTGACCACTTTAAGATTAGCATACACAAAGCCGTCCCTGATTCAGACTTTGTGGAAAGTATCCTTAAGAAAACGACCTACTATGTAAACAAGATCAGACCGCTAAGGAAAACAGACCAACTGTTTGTCTCCGTAGCCCCAGGCAGAGAAGGGATTGTATTTCGAAGAATGCCATCTATAGATAGATAGTCCGGTGCATACAACTGTGCTAGTCCCTGTCAGAAGAGACACTGCCTTTCATGCAAAGAGCTCACTTCACAAGGAGCAGGGGAGCTACTCTGGCATTTATTGCAAATGTCCCCTTAGCATTTGCAAAGCAGCTACATGGAGCTCAGTACACACTTTCACTCAGCACTAATGCATTGACACACATTCCAAGACAGATACACAGGTGGGACAAGCGGTTCTAAGACATCTGTTCGCCCATGAACCTTCTCACATCTGACCACCTTCTCCTAACACTGTTCGCTAATCTATGCACAGCATGTGATCTAAGCAGATTCCACAAGCCTCACAAGGGATACATTACTCACCGTAATGTGCTCGCTCTTTGATAGAGATGGCTCCTGAGCTGTACTCCTTCTCACACAGAGCTCTCCTCGTCGCTCCGAGGGAACGAGAGCGCGGAAGAGGAAGAACAATCCTCTTGACTCTGAGATTTGGCACAACTAAAGCCTGTGGGGAAAAAACACTATTCAGCATATACTGCACTCAACGCATTCTACAAAGAACGAAAATAAATGTACTTATCTGCTGCTCGAGCAGAGAAGGAAGAGATGAGAAGAGAGGACCAGGTCTAGCAGGTGTAACACCCCTATTGGTTGTCCTGACCACCTGTTACAAAGTAGGACTATATTCCCCCCGTCCCCCTAATTGTATGGGAAACGTAGTTGTTTGTTATTACTGTGTTTAAATGTTTGCTGCTCGAGTTAGAATAAAGAAAGAGAAGCATAATGCTTGCCTCCTGTCTTGACATAGAATTAAGATCCTAGATTGGAGAAGAAAAAGTGACTTGCCTGTTAAGAGACTACTACCTCTGATGGCATTTCAAATAGAATTTAGGGACTTGGCTAGTGACAAGTATCTTGGTTGCTATAAAAACAGTGCCTTTAAATGGCCTGCATCATGCCACCCTATGCAGCATCTGCCTTTGCCTTTTAAATAAAACTATTTTTATTTGGCTTCATTTTTGATGAAAATAATTATTTGAATGTTCATAGGATCCCACTGAATCTAACAGTTAGACATATGAGGACATTATGCATGTTAAACAACAATTACAACGTTGTAGTCTCCTGCGCTCTCGTTGGACCTTTAAGCTACTTATGTTCAGAGCTTTCAAAGAAAGTGCAACATTTTTCATTGCAAGTTTTAACGAGTATTTGTATCCGTTGAAACTTTAAATGTAAATGAGCGAGTATTTTACATTGTACTTTATTAATAATTCTCTTGGCTTTTAGTTTGCAATATATATACTGAACTGCTTATTTTCAATTTTTCATTTTGCATCAGATTTCTACTATTGCAGAAAGCGAAGATTCACAGGAATCTGTAGACAGTGTCACAGATTCTCAGAAACGTAGAGAGATTCTTTCCAGGAGGCCTTCCTACAGGTACTGTGCTTTACACCGGAAATGTATATTTAATGGGAAATGCGTTAGTGACTATTCATTTTGACATCTGAATATTTCCAAATCAGAAAATTACTGATTTTGTGCTCACATTAGTTCTGGGAATTCTAGACAAGAACACTCTGTTCCGTGTGATATTCTCACTTGGGGGGAAAAAGTTGCCAGGTAGGCGGCTTATTTTCCTACACCCCCAAGTCTTCCACTGCATATTGTATGACAGGTATTATTTTCTATTATATACTCTCGTCCTAGAATATTTGGTGGAAAGTGCTTGAATTTCTTGGGAGTGCACATTTGGGAAAAGGGCAGAGTCAGAATTGGCCCTTTTACTTTTTTTTTTTTTTTTAAATGATGACATTCTTTTGTCTTTTATGTTTTTTTTTTCCTGGGATTTTATTGTTGTTTGTAGTGGACCCACTAACATTGAGGTGGTAACTTATTTTGATTTATGTCCAGGTTAAGGCCTTGCATGCAGCTTTTGCAGGGTTCTTACCCAAGGTATCAAAACTACAAAGACTGGAGCATTAGGGGACTTGCACTATGCATGCAAGGATTTGTGAGTGAGTTCTCCATAGAGAATGTAAAGAGAGCTAAATATTCATTGGGTGAAGGCGGGGTAGCAGTTTGGGATCTCTTGAAATTAATAGAAGTATAATGGAATTGTCGGGCAGTGTTCAGTTGAATTTCCAAAATCAGCCCTGCTAGGTGGATTGTGGGAGGCCACCCTATTATGGTGAACAGGAAACATAATTGGAGGTTAGACAAACCCAGGCAAGTTGAGGTAGCAGAGCAGCCATGGCTTAATCTCAGGAAGGGTGTGGGAGCAGGCTAGGGCTACAATGAGTCCACACAGCAACAGCAGTTATTCCTTTTCAGACAGGTAAGCATATAAAAGTACAATTATGTATTAGTCCTTTAGTTTACACAGTAAGCAGATAAAAATACCAGGCAAATATCACATAAACCCCTTATAAAACCTACAAAACAAGCGGGGGATCTGGGAGTTCCTCTACCGGCACAAACACGGTCCATTGACCTCTTCTTGGGTGGATGGCCCCCCAGGAGAGTCTCAACCAAGTTTTTAGCTCACTGTCTCTTTCACAGTGGAGAAATATCACTGCATATCAGTCTTTGCCCTGCCCAGCGGCAGTCCAGCACCAAAATGCTAGGCAATTCTCCTCTGAACAAGAGTACCAAGAGCAACCCCAGACACGTGTTTTCGGCCTAGTCAGGCCTCATCAGTGAGGTGGAGCTGTGCCTCTCTAAGAACAGTGCGCAAGGGGTCCACGTCTGGATTCCCTTGGTAACTTATGGTGAAACCCAAAGTTACTTAATATGCAAAACCAGGGGGGATCTGGGACTCGCTCGGCTGGCACGATCGTAGGGTTAGAAAAAGGCCTTAATCTATGCTAAGGTGAGATTTGCCTACCTAAAAGAAACTAAGGATAGTCTGTGTCAGGAAGTCCGAAGCAAATGTCTGTGTCCAAAACCTATACTTGCCCTCACATCTAATTGTATACAATAAGGATGTTGGCATCAAAAAAAGTAGGGTTCAATAAAAGTTCAGAGCTTCTTCCAGCTCTTCGTTTGTTAAGGGGTTCCCTTGCTCAAGTTCAAAATAGTTCACAATGCAAAGGGGTTCCCTTCCCAAGCTTTCGATTGTTTCACCTTTCCAAAACAATACAATTCCTTGGGACACTTCCCAGCTCTTCTGGTTTGGTCACTTTTCATCAGTGTCATATAGTCCAGTTCCTTCATTTCAGATCCCGCAAGATTTCTTTTCTATTCAATCACAAGCTTCTTTGTGGAGGCTTTCAGTGGCTTTTCCATAGATGGGTGCACTCGGTCTAGGTGCAGTTGTCGGTCCAACCATTACAAGTCACCAACCGACACACCTTACTTCTTCATATGCACGTTGACAGTGCTTCCGCTTTACAGTGGTGCTTGATTGATTCTCATTTCACATCCTCCAGATGCTTTATCTTATTTTGCCACCATTCACTTGTTGCACTTCCACATACTCTCCTGGCTCTTGCCAATTTATTTATTTATTCATTGGACATTTGTAAGGCGTTTCCAGGCGCCACAAGAGTGTAGCGGAGGGGGAACATGGGAAATCACAAGAATACAACAAACAACGGTTATATTGGCCTTGCGACAATCCTACTGTGCAAGTGCATGACAAGGTGATAAGAGCAAGGGGATGGGAGGATAGAGGGAGAAGTGCAGGAGTGGGGTACCCCCATGGGTGGGGTCTGGCAAGTGCTGGTCGGACCAAGGCTGCAAGTGTCAGGGGAATGAGGGGGGAGGGGAAGAAGAGTGCAGTGGACAGGGAGGACTATGTTGGGATAGTCCGGGAAAGAGAGCCTGAGGGCAAGTGCTAGGAAAGGATGCTGGGGGCTGACTGGAGGAGGGGTGGTCTGGCCCCTGTATGACTCTGTAAGGACCATGTCGCAGTGGCAGGTGGAGAGTTTAACACGGCAGGGGGAGAGGGAAGGAAGAGGAGAAAAGGAAGGTCTTGAGAAGTTTCCGGAACTTAAGATCCTCCCCACCTCAGACTTGGGTCGGGAGACTGTTCCAGAAGTAGGTGCCAGCCGAGGGCAGGGATCTACCTCCCACTCTCTGCTTGGAGAAACGTTTGACCTGCAGAGAGTTAGAGCCAGAAGACTGAAGGACTCTCACTGGGAGGTATTTCGGGAGAGGTAGCTGGATGTAGAGAGGCCCCAGACAGCCATGTGGATGATGCAAAGGATCTTGAATTTGATCCTTGCAGTCACTGGGGCCAGTGGATAGATTTTAGGGCTGGAGAGATGCGGTCCCTAGTCTTGAGGCCAAGGATAGGTCTTGCAGTCCTATTCTGGATTAGTTGGGGGGGGGGGGGGTGAAGGGAGGAAAAGAAAGGGAGGTTGAGCAAGAGGCTATTGCAGTAGTCAAGCCTAGAGAGAGCCAGGTCTCTGGAGACATTGAGCTTCTGGGGAGTGGTGAGGAGAGGTAGAATGCCCCTGAGGGGATTAAGCAGAAAATTGTACTTCTTGGCAAGGTCTGTGATGTGTCAAGAGAAAGAAAGAGGAGTCAAAGATGATCCTAAGGTTCTCCAGCATGGGGTTTGGCATGGATTCACATGCTCATGAATACAGATTTTTACCACACGTTCAAGTGTTGGGAGTCCTCATGCTATAGCTCTCGAGCTTTTATTACTGCGTTTTGCGTTTTTTCAAAGAGTTTACTCTTATATTTCTGGTCAATTGAGCCTCAAGCTCCGCCGATTCTACTTCCCATCAACGGGGACCCGTTTGAGAATTTTTCTACGCCCCTCAAGGGCGAATTTCCATCGAGTTATCACTTCTTGGAGGATTCCGGAAGATCTTTGAGGCCTACCCCACGTGGTCATGGCCCAGGACAAAGGAAACACAACGCCTGTTGGATCCAAGCTGTTCAGGAGCTGCCCTGGATGTGGACTACAGAACGTCTTCAAGGAAGAGGAGCACTCCCGGTGCCTCTACTGCCTTCACGAAGAAAAATCGCACGTGGAAAAGGGCTGTGCGTTCTGTAAGAACATGTCCGACCAGACAATGAGGGATCGTCATACTCGACTCACCGACTGGCCGGAGGGGAAGAGGCCAGCAGCAGGTGAGAAGAAGAAGTCAGAGCGGTCTTCTAAGACCTTTGAGGGCGCTCCGGCGATGGGGGCACAACAAGGCAAAGCACTGCAAGCCCGCGGGCACTGGCAGCGCCGATGGTTCGGGCTCTTCGGCTGCCAGGCAGGGCGCGATGTCACCGATGCCATCATCCACGAGCCAACACTCTGGCTCGGTGAAGAGGAAGTCGGAGAACCCGGGTAAGCTTCGGGATAAGCCCCGGTCGATCCCGACAGAGATGGCCAAGGGGGAGCGGGTCAGCGACCCTCCCCCTAAAGTGAAGGCCTCAGGCGCACCTAAGGTTGTGAAGGCATTGATTCACCCTGCGAAGGCCTAGATTGAAGGAGTTGTGGTGGCCCTGGTGAAGCCGGTGGAGGCTACCCCAGTGAAGACTACTTCCGGGCCTAGAGATTCCCTGCCACCCCGGAGCGAATCATCTTTTCAGCCTATCGAGAAGACCCCTGGGAGGAGAAGGGGGGGGGCACGGTAGCCATAACGGATACAGATACCACCTCTAAAGATGAGCTGGCTGGTGTCGCAAAGATCCTGGACAACAGATTTGAAGAGGTCCGGTCCTACGGGAGGGATCCCGATGAGGTGGGCATATAGAGCAACGGTGGCGCTGATGAGGAGCTGCAGACCGTGGAGGAGACGGAGGACCCCACTCACCAGCCGTCGCTCCCGTCGCAACCTTTGCCACAGGACAACTCAGGAGCAATCTTGATGGCTATCCAAACCCTGTGTACGGTGATATGGACAAGGTTGCCCTTACCCCCAGCGTACGATGCAGCGGCGCCCGGACCGTCGGGAAGCCCAACGAACAAGCGCAGGCAAATCCATCCTCCCCCTCATTTCCAGCCTTCACCTCTTCCCCTCCACCGAGGGATGAGACGGGAACGGAGACAGCAGGGATGGACGACGACGGTGGTGACGACGGGACGGATCTCCAATCACCCCCTGCCTGGGCCTCCCCTCTCGACGAAATTGGCTCCTTTCACGCCATGATCGCCAGGGCATCGGAGCTTTTCCAGCTTTGTCTCGAAGAGCAGAAGGAGGGTTTCCTCTACCAACAACGGGAGGCCAAGAGGAAGACCATCCTCTCAGTAACGTTACTGGACGACATCTGGGATGAAGGACTGTCGCTGCTCAAGAACCCGTCCACGGCGAGGGACCGGTATGAGAAGAAGTACCAGGTCCCCGATTCCACCCTGATGTGCCTTAGAGCTCAGCTGTCCCCGGATTCAGTGGTCTCCGCAGCGGCCAAGAAGAAATCGGCAGGGGCGACGGCATCAACTTCCACTTCCCCACCGGACGGCGAGGGGACAAAGCTGGACGCCATGGAACGACCAGTCATCTCGGCGGCGACGACCATCAAAGCGGCCAACGCCCTCGCGATCGTGGCACGCTACGACAGGGAGCTGGTTCAAGATCGCGCCCCTCCTGGATTTCCTGCCAGACAACAAGAGGGCGGAGGCCCTTGAAATCCTACAGGAAGGCGAGGTGGTGTCAGACCACGCCATCAGGGTGGCCACGGACAGATGGGCAACAGCGTTTGCCTTCGCTGACGCGGTTGGCTCAAGGCAACCGACTTCCGTCAGGATGTTCAGACCAGGGCACTGGACATGCCCTTCGACAGGAACAACCAGTTTGTGAAGGCAGTGGATGAGTCACTGCAGGCTATCAAGGCAGACACCGAGACAGCCCGGGCCTTAGGTTCTCTCCAACGATGGCCGTCCTTTCGGACCCCCAGAGGCAAGTCTCAAGGTGCCTCCAAAGGATTTGGTGGCGGTTCCTCGTCGTACCGCCAAGCAGCCTGCTCATCGTCTCAGGAGGCCTACAGAGGCCGCAGCAAGGCCGGAGGACATCGTTGTCGTCGCCAAGGAAGCCAATGCGGCAAGGCCTCGGCGAAGCAAGATTGAACCGGCCGTGACGTCGGGCCCCCACCCAAGCACCCCAGTGGGATGCTGGCTGGCGAAATTCGTCAGTGCGTGGGAGTCCATCTCCACCGACCGTTGGGTGCTGGACACGCTGGCCCACGGGCACACTTTGGAATTCCAAAAAGTGTCCCCGTCTACCACTCGTGGTCAGGAAGGAAAACCACGTGCCACAGCTACTTCTAGAGGTACGAGCAATGCTAAAAAAAAGGGCGCAATAGAACTAGTCCCGAAGAGGCTCTGGGGCTCTGGCGTATACTCGCGGTACTTCCTCGTCCGAAAGAAGACGGGCGGTTGGCGACCCATCCTGGACCTTCGTTGTCTAAAGAAACGCATCAAGTCCCAGAAATTCCAGATGGTCACCCTTCAGCACGTGCCGGCACAGCTGGAGGAGGGCGACTTCCTATCGTCGCTGGACTTGGAGGATGCCTACTTCCACATCCCCATACACAAAGGACATTGAAAGTTCGTACGATTCGGTTTGAAGTCGCCGCCGAGGGTCTTCACCAAGTGCCTGACACCGGTGGCGACGTGGCTGCGCCTGCAGGGGATCCACGTATACCTCTACCTGGACAATTGGCTCATCCGAGCAAAGTCAAGGGAACTCGCCGTCGATCACACAGCGAAGACCGTCCGACTGCTCACGGATCTGGGATTCTCGATCAACTTCGCGAAATCCCACTTGGTACCGTCGCAAGATGCCCTGTTCCTGAGAGCCAGACTCGACACAGTAGCGCAATTGGCTAAGGCCATCTTGGGCAAGGTACAACGGCTGTTGACCATGGAGACGGCCAAGGTGAGGTCCATCAAGTCCCTACTCGGCATGATGTCATCGTGCATCTACCTCGTGCACCTATGAAGGTTGCGGATGCGGCCACTGCAGTTGTTCCTCGACGCCCGTTGGATGCAGGCAGCGGGCAGCTTCGAAGACCAGATCTCCCTCAACAAGACGTTCTGCCAAGCGATCAGGTGATGGGGCAACCGCACGCACTTAGAGGCGGGTATGGACTTCCAGAACCAGACACCAGGAAACTGTGAAGACAGACGCCTCCCTGGAAGGAAGGGGAGCACACACCGGAGATCTCCACGCAAGAGGCCTTTGGCTCCCGGAGGAGAGGTCACTACACATAATCGTCCTGGAGCTCTGAGCCGTGTTATGGGCCCTCAGGTCGTTCCTCCCGTCCCTCAAGGGCAAGGTGGTGAGGGTCTTCACCGACAACACCACCACGATGTTCTACATCAGGAAACAAGGGGGCACCAGATCCCCAGCCCTATCCAAGGAAGCGCAGGATCTGTGGCACTGGGCCGTTGCCCACGGGATGTTCCTGGTACCCTTCCATCTGGCAGGAATAAAGAACACCAATGCCAACTCACTCCGCAGGGAGCTGCGCTCTTGCCACGAGTGGGAGCTTCGGCAGGATCAAGTGGATCCCCTGTTCTGACGATGGGGCAATCCACAGATCGATCTATTCGTGACGGCGACAAACACAAAGTGCCGGAGGTTCGCCAGCAGGTTTCCCCAGCCGGGGAGCATGGGCGATGCCTTCTCATTCCCCTGGGACGGCCTGTTCCTGTATACGTTCACGACGGACGCAGATCTTCTCGCCAGAGAAGGAGGCGCCATCCTCCACCACGACCCGAGGGTCGCTGAACTTGCAGGCCTGGCTCCTGCAGAACTAGAGTTTGGAGGGTACGATATCCTGGCGACTGCAAGGAGGTGCTTACAAAGGCCAGGGCGTCCTCGACCCTCAACTGCTATGGACACAAATGGGGAAGAGGTTCTCTGTCTGGTGCCATGCACAGAAGATTAACCCTTTGCAGATTACGGCCCCTCAAGTGCTGCCGTACCTACTGTCGCTGGCCAAGGCGGGGCTGGCTCATGCCACCATCAAAATCCATCCAGCTGCGATTTCCCGCTACACCAGAACTCCTGGGCGATCATCTCTGTGGTCCCATCGACTGGTGAAGGAGTTCATGAAAGGACTGGTCCGGTCATTGCCGCCGGTGAAGGCTCCGGCCCCGGCATGGGAGCTCAACGTGGTGCTGAGCAGGATCATGGGGCCGCCGTTCGAGCCGCTGCATTTGGCACCGTTGAAATTCCTATCGTGGAAGACAGCGTTTCTTGTGGCCATCACCTCCTCATGACGAGTGGGAGAGATCCAGGCCCTCTTCTGTAAACCTCCATACCTGACATTCCGCGAGACGAGGGTAGTGCTGAGGACGCACCCCTCCTTCATGCCCAAAGTGCCGTCGGACTTCCATCTCAACGAGCCCTTGGTGTTACCTGTTTTCTTCCCATCGCCTTCGTCGCCTGCCGAGAGGACTTTGCACTCGCTGGATGTGGCCAGAGCGCTGAGGTTCTACTCGGACCGCACAAAGACCCTTCGGAAGACATCAAAGCTATTTGTGAACTCTGGACCTGTGAACCAAGGGAAGGCCCTCTCGAAGGCTTCCATTTCCAGATGGCTCTCCTGCTGCATCATGCACTGTCACCGGTTGGCAAACCGACCGTTGCCCGGCCGTCCGAGAGCCCATTCAACCAGAGCGATCGCTGCTGCCACGGCGTTCCTGTCTGATGTGCCCTTGCTGGATATCTTGAGGGCTGCTACGTGGAGGTCGACGCACACCTTCAAGAGATTCTACTGCGTCGACCGGGATTCCAGGGAGGAGTCCAGAGTTGGCCAGGCTGTTCTGCGCAACCTGTTTGCCTGAAGGTGGGCCTGGTGAGGAGGTAAGAGATGCTTAATGTTGAGTTGATGAAATGCTTAATGTTGAACCTTGCCACCTCCCGTGGTTGTGCATGTGTGTACTGCTATGTATTCTTGTATTCATGAGCTTGTGAATCCATGCCAGACTCCATGCTGGAGAAGGAACAAGTTACTTACCTGTAACTGTTGTTCTCCAGCATGGGTCTGGCATGGATTCACATGCGAACCCTCCCTCCTACCCATCTGTGGCTCTTCTCTTGGTCCTACTGCCACTTTACATGCTACCAAATGTGAAGATGGCTGCCAGAGGAGGGGCTTAGGTAGAGGGCAGTCATTTGCTGGGGGAAGTATGACCCAGAGACCAGTGATTGTTTATTAGGAGAAAGACAGTTCAGAAATGAAACTGATTTTTTTCTTTACCGAGGATTCCCAGCCTGACGAAGGGAATATTCATGAGCATGTGAATCTATGCCAGACCCATGCTGGAGAACAACAGTTACAGGTAAGTAACTTGTTCCGTACTCAACCAATCGAATACATTAAGTTTAGGATCATACATAGTTACAGCTTCTTTAGACAGGCAAGGCCTCTTGGGACAAGTAGACCTAGAAGACCCTGAAAGGGAAGTAGAATCAAGGGGCATCTTTCTCATTTCCATTTCATGCTGCATTTCTTTCTCTGAGTTTCACCTCCTGATGTTTGCTTTCAGCTTGTACTTCAAGTTCTTTTAATTCAAACTCTATCCTTAGTCTTTCAAGGGCTAGATATTCCGGGTTCAGATTTGGACCTTGTGGGGTCAGGATAGGGAGTGGCTGAGGCATAAAGGCAGGTTGTGGAGGGGGGGGATGCTCCCTTCTGGAGATTCCTCTCCCCCTCCTGACTCTTCTGACAGACTAGAGTTTAACTCTAAACTTTCATCCTCATCATTCTCTTCCATATCATTTTGGTTAGTAGGTGTTACAGGCCTACTTCCCATACTTTGGTGATTAACAACCTTGTAATAAGTTCACTTTGTCTTCCTTTCAGAGGCAGACCCCTGGCTTCACATATGTTAGGGAGAATTCTCAGAAATGTGCTAATTCCCTTCTACCGTAGAGACCCCAGCTCTTTTGCTGGACTCTAGTTTCTCATGTCACATTTTTATGTTACCCTTTCTACAATTAATGGCTGGTGGCAGTGGTTTACTTTTTACTACCATTTGTGTATTTTTTTTTTACTGTGGGCTGTATTCACAGCTGCAGTAAGGCACCCATGGGTGCCATTTTGTCAAAATGGCCCGGTCTTCTTTTTTCACCATTTCTTGTTGGAAAGGTCCTTCTTGAGATTTACTCTGTGCGCCAAACCAGGTTTGGTCCCTTTGTTTGTTTTGCCTTTGGCGGGATTCACGAGTGAAGCCTACCTCTGGCTCCAGTATGTCTAGCAGGGGCAGGAAGTGAGGGAGGTCCCCAAAACTCCCTGTGCTTAATCCCCTTGGTTACAGGAATAAACCCAACAGTGTTTGGCTGGACAGCCACCCCGCTGTGTGATTGACAAAGGAATCTGAAGAAGAACTTGGAAGAGGCACCTGCTGCAACTCCTCCGTTGGTTTGCCCGGTGAAACCCTGCTGCTGTGCTTAAGCTCCAAATTAGTTTCGACTAGAGAAGCCCTTCAAGGACAACTTCTCCCCTTGGGTTGGTGGGACCAATCAACCCCAAAGTGAACTCTATTGGACATTCTCTCTGAGCTGGCTGGACTTCCCCTGCTGCTGCTGGCAGAAATGAAGTTCCAGGAAGAGGAACACCAAACCGAGTCGATCGCTTTTAAGTCGGACCCGAACGCCAGGAAGATCCTCCGGACTTCCCTGAAGCAGGACTGACCAGGCCGGAGCCACCTCAACAGAGTGCAGGACCCCAAATGCGAGGAAAGTCTGAAGTGGTATCCGAGAACCACAGTGTCGCTATTTGCTGTAGACGCAAGGACCTGAAACCGCGAAGTGCCGCTGAATTGAAGTTTGCCCATTGCTGCTGCTGACTTTCCCATTGCAGTGCAGTAGTCCCCAGACGTCCTTCCTCTTGTCCCCACGTCTGAGGCCCAGGAACACCAGGATCTGCAAAGCTGTACAGAACCCGAAGCCAGCTGGAACCATTTCTTCTAACCAAAGGTACTCTAAACCTAAGAGGACTTCCCTCTTGTTGTGTTTCTCTCAGTTGAGACTTGTCCTGGTTACCATTGCAGAGTTGCTTGCAGCTTTGCCCCTCACAAGCCTCAGAGCTTGTGGCCCTTCAAGTGAATCTTATTCCTACAAACATTTCTAAAAACATTCTGCAAGACTTTTACTTACCGGCAAAGAAGATATTCAGCTCCCCTAGGCTTTGCTCAACTAAAATTGACTGTCCTGGCTCCCTGAGAGACTCTTCTTACCGCTGACTCTGTGCCTTTACCTTCCCCCCAGGAAAGGTTAACATTTACTTGACTTTGGAAGGTTTAAACAGTACTTACCAGTTTATTAATTATTTGTTAACCTTTGTTTTACTCCCCAATCTAACCTTTGCACCAATCTCTGTATTGCTCTATATATACCGGTGATAAATCAATGTCCACAGTGTCCTGGCTATTTCGTCACCTGAGGGTGTAGGAAGTGTCTGTGTGCCATCCTCAATGGGTATAATCTGATTTAGAGAAACAGAGTGTGTTTTGAAGTATATTATAATTGTTACATGTTTTGTTCCCTTCTGAAGAAGGCTTATATAACTGATTGTTGAAGAAATTAATAATTGTTTAATTAAGAAATATTGAGTACAAGTGTTTATTTGAATAACTGTCACTATGAAACTGTGTTACAACCCTACTGCTCACATTGACCCCTCTTGAGATAAGCCTGGCTGCTCAGCAAAACTACCAACCTGTGTAGTACAGACTTATACCAAAGGTTGGGTTTCTCCTGCCAGGAGGTCAAGGTTGCTGAAGTCTTACAAAGGTAGAGTCTTCGTTCAAGCCAATAGAAAAGACTCTGGAGAAGAGGATGCGGGACCTCAGCCCAAGACCGACCCCTCGGGACCCAAAGAAGGGGGTGGGAGGGGTAGAACTTCAGGGCACAGACATTTCTTCGTCCGACGAGGAGGAGAACGTTTCCGTCAACACCATCCCGGCGGAGGGTGTTGGCGACGAGGAGAACGTCGACAGGGATAATGACATGCGCACTGGTCCCAGCGGCCCGGTTCCCCAGATTCCCTTGAGAGACCTCTCGCAGGATATCTTCTCGAACCTCCACACGCTGGTGACAGAGGATGCCGACGACACCACCGGAGGCGACCACGTTGACACCGGGCCATCCACTGTCGAAGAAAAGGAGGAGGCACCCTACGCTTCCATTCCAACTGACGCTTCCCTCCTCCCCTAGAGGGATGGACACAGCGACGACAGATGACGACGGCGGAATGTCCCCTCCACCACAGGCTTCCCCGCTGGACAAGTGGGATCCTTTCACTCCATGATCGTCTGTGCGTTGGAGCTCTTCCAGTTCACCCCACAAGAGAAGGAAGGTTTTTTGTCGGAACCGCTCCTGGACGACGTCTGGGATGAGTATTTGCCCTACTTATGAATATTTGTAAATTCTTGTGTTCTAATAACGTTTGTCTTTTACTTACCTTTAAAGAGTACTCTGTATGCCAACAGTAAGGTATTAATGTCCACCAGCACCCTTGTCATCAACGTCACCTGTGGGTGTAGTTTGTGTCTGTGAGCCATCCCAAAAGGGCCTTGTCTGATCCAGAAAGTGCATCTATGTGTTACTAGTATATTGCTCCCTTCTAAAGAAGGCTTTATTACTGATTGATAAATTATTAATTGTTTATGCAAGAAACCATGAGTGTAAGAGTTTATTTGAATACCTGTAACTGTGAATCATTGTGTAACTCAACTACTGCTCACATTTCCCCTCTTGAGATAACCCTGGCTGCTCAACACTCTACCAAAACTGTGTAGTACAAGCAGGGTCGGATTGGCCCCTCGGCCTTTCGGCCCGTGGCCGGGCCAAAATCGTCCTTGGGGAGAGGGGGCCGGTTTCTGGCCATGCCTGGCCGGTTTGGAAGAAAAAACAAATGGGGGAAAAAAGAAAAATATTTCCAACTTTTTTTTTTTTTTGTTTTGTTTTTTTTTCCCCCCAAAAAGCCTTTCATCCTTCTTAGGACAATAAATGAGTACCAACACAGGTTGGGTAATATTGTATGCATATTTGTTCTATAAAAAAATTAACATTATCATTTGGCCTTGGACGTCTGCTTGGATTCACAGTATTTTAGTGTACTTAGGAACAACGCTATTTAATGCCACTTTGGGGTGGGGTCAAATGACATCACTTTCGGTGAGGTCATCACAGGTCAAGGGTCGTGAGGCGAGGGGTGGGCCACTTATTTTTGGGTGACCGGGACTATTTCTTGTCCCAATCCGACCCCGAGTACAAGCTTATATCAAAGGTTGGGTTGCCTATACTTGTAGTCATAGTCCTAAACTTTGCCTAACACGCACTGCATGTGGGGGGAAAAGTAGCCAGACTTTTTTTGTGTATTTCTTCCAGGGGTTTTCAGCATCTTTAATCCCTGGAAGAAGTTGTACATCATGGAGTCCTCTCCTGGGCTTCAGGAGTGGTCAGTAGGTGCCCTCCATTGACCAGAGTTTATTCCAGTACACTGTGGTGCCCATAGGAAATCTGAAGAGTGTTGTCGGTAAACAAACAAACGCTGATGGAAGTTGCCACAACTTTTCCCCACAAGCCAACATAGGCCCAATGCTTTCCTATGGCCCCATCTATTACATTGGAACCCACACAACCATTGTCAACTGCCAAAAGCTGGCACTTACCAACAGTTAGACCAGAGTTAAAGGAAAAGAGCATTTCACCCCTCACTGGAGACTTCATTTAGTGGCATATGCACCCCCAAAATGCCTGTAAAGTTGCATTTTATTTTTTTATTCCTCTCATACTCCTACATCCCGTCCCCTTTCCTCCATACTTGTGGACATCTCTCGGTCCTGTGGGACGGACCGGAGCACTTTGTAAAAAGCATCCACATTTTTTTCAAAAATGTGTCCCTCCTCTCTTTCCTGTGCGGGGCCCGGCACGCAGCCATAACCCAACCCACCTTGGCTCTGCCCCGCGCATCGCCTATCAGTCCTTTTCTCTGCTCGATCGGGGCCGGACGCACTTGCATCCTTTTTCCACTCTGGCTCTCGCTAGCGTTCGTTTACTAGTCTGTCTATGTCTTTCAAATTAGACTTTCCAGATTGTTCATCGTGTCACCGTCGCTTCGCGAGGGCGGTTCCCCATCCTCTATGTTTAGAGTGTTTGGGTCCGGAACACCGTTGGGACTCCTGTTTTTACTGTGACTCCCTTTCGGTCCGGGCACTTCAACGTCGGTTGGAGCGGTGGGGGGAGGTGCTCCGACGAACTCCTCCTTCGCATTTTCAGGCGTTCATCGGCGAGAAGAAAAAACGCCCGGTAAGTTCTTTACTTTTCAGAGCACCCCAGTCGGGGGATACCTTTCCGGGTTCCTCTCGGTCCGGTAGGGGCGTTGATCGCTCTGTCACCGGGGTTCTCCCTGAGGTGCCCGTTGGGCCCAATAATTCTACCAGAGTTTGCTCCAAGGGTCTCCGTAAGGGGCCTGTGAACACCGACGCTCCGAGTCCCTCCTCTGGGGGCTGTTTGTAGACCCAGTTCTACTGAATCGTGGAGTACCGGAGCTCGCTCTGAGGCCTCTGTCGGCTTCCCTCCAAAACAAGACCGGGGTGCACCCCTAGGCCCTGGCTGGGCTGGTTGCTACTGAAGGGATGTTCGAGGCCCGTGCAGATAAGGCTGTTACCGGGCCTGGGTCCGAGGTCCCTCGTTCAGAGGCTAAAGCTACCAACAGTTCTGAGAGGCCGGACAAAGCTTTGTCGGTGAAGCACACCGTTCCCGCTCTTGTGGTGATACCAGATCTGTTGAGGGGGCAAAGAAGCAAAGTTCTTCTTTTACCGGCAGTGCCGAGGTCCTTCCTTCGAAGGCTAATTTGGCGGTTGGTATGTCACAAAAACATTCCAGGCCTCATAGTACCGGCTCGGCCGAGGTTCCTTATGTTAAGGATAAGATTAAGACCCCTGATCCATCGACGGGGACCCCTGCCTCACTTCCTCACGTGCCGCAGTTCCCCTCAGATGAGGACAAAAGGGCGCCCATTCCCGCCACGACCACGGCGGCCATTTTAGGTGCTACCCCTACAACTATGCCATCGGCCTCTGGTGTACGGCACAGTCCCTTTGGTGAACCTAAGGTCCCTTGTGCGCATCCTTACCGGCCAGTTTATGATTGGAACGCCCGGATGCCTCTTCCGCACAATGTTTCGCTGCCCGCGGGGGCGGCTCCTTTGATTTATGTGGGTACGTCGGTGGAGGGGCCGGTGTGGCACCCTTCCCCGTTACGTCCCTGGATTTGTCCACCTCATGAGGCCTCCTCAGGTTCCGAAGCAATCTCCTAAGGATGCTTTTTTCGGTACTTTTCAAGCGCTTATGCGCACCGACCCCATGAGGGAATATTTCAAAGGGCTTTTCAAGGAGATATGTCCACCTGCGCCTACGGCTCCACCCGTTCCTCCGGTGGTTCCGCCGGCGCCTCCCTTGCCTGTGGTGCCTCCCCCGGCTCTTCCGCCTGTGCCTCCATTGTCCCCAGTGGACAAGGCAGTGCCTGACACGGCTCAGCAGGATCCTGACCTGTCAGATGTTCAGAGCCTTTCATGACCGGGTACTGGACATGATGAGTTTCTTAGATGTTCCGGTGCCCGAGGCACCCGCTCCGCAGGAGGGCGTGCTTTCTGGGGCGTTCACCCTGTCTCCCTTGGAGCGTACCTGCCTGTTCCTGCAGAAGGATGTTCTGGCCGAGGTCTGAAGAGTCTGGGAAAAGCCACACTCGGGACTTTTTGTCAATAAGAAGATTGACGCGAGGTACAGGCTGCATTCTTCGGAAGAGGTGGCCCTGTCGTCTTGTCCGCCTCCCTCCTCCACACTGGTGGCTGCGGCTACGCTGCAATCCAGACCTGCAGCATCCTCTTCCACGACGGCTACTCAGGTCTTGGGAAAGGAGGACAAGCTCCTGGACTCCCTAGGGAGGAAAATCTTTGCCAACTCAGCCTTGCAGCTCAGGCAGGCCAACGCTGAGTTGATATTGGCGGGAGCTAACATGCGGATGTGGAAAGGTCTGTCGGAGTTTGAGGAGCACATCCTGGTCGAGAAGTTGGAAGACTTCAAAGGAGGCCTTTCCGATGCCAGGGTCTTGGCCCAGGATCTCCTGGAGGGTGCGGCTCACCACGTAGGCACCTCTGCTCGGGGCCTGATGCTTGGGGTTGATACCTCACGGCAGCGTGGCTGCATGCCACTAAATTTTCTAAGGAAGTGCAAGACAAGGTTTTGGACCTTCCATTCGATGGTAAGGAGCTTTTTCATTCTACTACTGATGTAGAGCTCACTAAGACCAAGGATAGCACTCAGACGGCTAAATCATTCTGTTCTGGTCAAAGCTCCTTTCAAATCCCAGAGACTGTTGTCGCAAAGTCAACCCTCCTCTGGTTTTAGGGGCTTCCTCGACCGCAAATCTCTCAGAGTGGATACTCCTGCGGGGAATAACCGCCGTAGACAACAACGCATGCGGTTTTTCTCCCGCTCCTCAGCCTCCTCATCAGGTTCAGGTGGCACCGCCACCGATAAACCTGCCAAATGAGGGTTTTCAGCGCTCGCACGAGACCCCGGTGGGAGGACGCATTGCGTCTCATTGGGAGGTGTGGCAGACCATCACAGAAGACAGATGGGTCTTGTCAGTCGCTCGAGCGGGCTTCCGCTTACCTTTACCCCCTACCCCACCCCTCAACCCTCCTTTTCGGCTGTCGGACTCACCCTCCCTCAAGGCCGAAGTTCAGAAACTTCTGGACCTCGGAGATGTGGAACCCGTTCCCCTTGGGGAGCGAGGGGAGGGCTTCTACTCCCGGCTGTTTACGGTGCCCAAACCCAACCAGGCTGGCCTGCGCACCATCCTAGACCTTTTCCAGTTCAATCTTTTCCTACCCCAAGAGAAATTCAAGATGATCACGCACAGCCAGATACGCTCCTCCTTACAGATGGGCCATTGGCTCCGCGTTGTGGATCTTCAGGACGCGTACATGCATATCCTGATTTGGAACCCACACAGGAGATATCTCCACTTCTCTTTGGGAGAGGAGCACTTCCGGTTTCGAGTGCTTCCTTTTGGCCTCAGCTCGGCGCTGCGTGTCTTTACGAAGATGTCGGTGATTGCGGCCTATCTTCGTCTCCAGGGTATCCATGTGTATCCGTATTTGGATGGCTGGCTCTTACGCAGCCCTTGTCCGCTAGCAGCAGCGGGCAATCTCCACTCTCTCCTTCAGCTCCTGTTCCATCTTGGACTGTTGGTAAACTGGCGGAAATCTTCCATGACGGTCTCGCAGGACCTGATTTTCCTGGGTTTTCGCTGGAACACGATCGACTGCAGAGTGTACCTGACCGGGGACAGAATGGCGGATCTGTTAGCCACGTGTCAGATGTTTGCGCATTTGGAGAGCATGTTGGCCTGGTGGTTCCAGAGGCTTCTGGGCCTCATGGCCTCATGCGTGCTGGCTCTTCCTCTTGCTCGTCTCAAGATGAGACGGACCCAGATGGCTCTTCAGAGTTCATGGCGTCAGGCAGTGGATCCGGATTCCATGAGAGTGGACCTGGATTGGTGGTCATCTCTCAGCAATATGTCTGGAGGCGCGGGGTTTCAGGACCCGGTCCCCATGGTGACGATCACGACGGACTCCTCCCTTCTAGGGTGGGGTGCGACGTTAGATCTTCAGGTTTCGGACCTCTGGTCGCCTCAGGATAAGCTCCTGCACATAAATCATTTGGAGCTTCTGGCGATCTTCCTAGCGCTCAGGGCGTTCAGACCGCTCATCGTCAACAAGGTGGTCCGCATAAGAACGGACAATGTGGTGTCAATATATTACATCAACAAACAAGGGGGAACGAAGTCTCCCCTCCACCCCCTCGTGGACCTGTCCATCCAGATTTGGGAGTGGGCCGTGCTTCATGGTGTCTGGCTGCTTGCAGTGCACATCCCGGGCCAGCTGAATGTCACAGTGGATGCCCTCAGCCGGCAGACAGTGGTCAGCTACAAGTGGGAATTGAAGGCGGATGTCCTCTCATGGATTTTCTCACGCTGGGGCACACCGTAGGTGGACCTCTTCACTACGGCGGCGAACAAGAAGCTTCCTCAGTATGCCTCCAGAGGGGGGCTGGGAGCCTCCTCTCTTGGGGATGCTCTCGAGATTCCATGGCACAATATGAGAGCTTACGCCTTCCCGCCTCTGCATCTAGTTCACCGTGCAATTTGGAGGTTGAAGAACTCGGCGAGCTGTTCCCTTCTACTCAGAGCCCCGTGGTGGCCGGCCAGGTTTTGGTTCTCAGAACTTCAACACCTGTTGGTGTATCCGCCGATTAGGTTACCAGTAACTCCCGATCTTCTTCACCAAGGGGAACAACAGATGTGGCACCCCTCCCCACAATCGCTCAGCTTGGCGGCATGGTGCTTGAGTTCAAGTCTTTAGAGCATCTGAGTTTGTCTGCGGATAACATGCGCATTATCCAGGCAGCCAGGAAACCCTCAACCAGATCTCAATACAAGAGTAAATGGCTCAGGTTCCTTCATTGGTGTTTGGAGAAGAAGTTGGTCCGAGGGTGGCCACGATTGACACGGTGTTGTCCTGCGTGTCCTCCCTAGCAGAGTCAGGGGTTCATGTCCTGTCATGCGGGACTCATCTCTCAGCAGTTTCCGCTTACGTTTCTACAGACCTGTGTTCTTATTCTCTAACCCAGTGGTGAAGAGGCCTTTTGCTGGCTTGACACGCCTCTACCCTCTGGTTCGTAATCCGCACCCACCATGGGACCTAAATGTAGTCCTGACGGCGCTGTGCCACAAACCCTTTGAACCAATGGCTACGGTGGACCTCAAGTACTTGTCTTGGAAAATGTCCTTTCTGGTCGCTGTTATGTCAGCAAGGAGAGTGAGTGAGCTCAAGGCATTGTCAGTGGAGCATCCTTTCTTGGTTTTTCACAAGGACAAGGTAGTCCTTCGGACAAACCCGGCTTTTCTACCGAAGGTGGTGACCTAATTCCATCTGAATCTGTCGATCTCCATTCCGGTCTTTTTTCCGAACCCTGCCTCAGAGGCTGAAAGGGTTCTACACTGTCTTGATGTCCGAAGAGCTCTTAAGTTCTACCTGGACAGGACTTACGAGCTTAGGAGTTCTTCTCAACTTTTTGTGACCTTCGGTAACCCTCAGGGCAAGCCGGCGTCTAAGGCAAATATTTCTAGGTGGATTGCCGCTTGCATCACGGAGTCTTTCACCGTCCAAGGGCTGAAACCTCATAAGGGTATCCATGCACACCTGGTGCGGGGCAAGGCAGCCGCGGTTGCTTTTCAGAAATATGTCCCCTGGGAGTCCATCACTAGGGCAGCTACCTGGGCATCCCCATCTGTTTTCTGTAAGCATTATTGTCTCGACATGAGCTCAAGGGCTGACACTCAGTTTGGTCAGTATGTGCTGAAGAGCCTGTTTCAGTAAGGGGTATTTCCATCCACCCGTAGTTCCTGTAAGGAGTGCTTGGGAATCTCCCACAAGTATGGAGGAAAGGGGACGGGACGTAGGAGTATTACCAGGTTACTCACCATAGTGGCCACCTTACTCCGAGTCCATAGTCCCCATTCCTCCATACGCCCGCCCGCCGTCCCCTCTAATAAGGTTCCTCTGTTATTGCTAATGGGTCTTTGACCTGGCGATAGAAAAGGACTGATGGGCGATGCGCAGGGCGAGCCAAGGTGGGCGGGGTTACGGCCGCGTGCCGGGCCCCGCACAGGAAAGAGAGGAGGGACACATTTTAGAAAAAAATGTGGATGCTTTTTACAAAGTGCTCCGGTCCCGTCCCACAGGACGGAGAGATGTCCACAAGTATGGAGGAAAGGGGACTATGGACTAGAAGTAAGGTGGTCACTACGGTGAGTAACCTGGTAAATCCATTCATTGAACATCAGATGGCCGAAAAGTTAGTTCATAGTTGAGCAGAGATTTTGGAGCAGAAGTAGCCAGAAAGATTAGTTTAGTGTAGCAGTTGGACTTGGCAGACCAGAACAGTGGAGAAAACAATGAAGGATTCCTTGTAGGATGTGTCCCAGTTTGTGATGCATGGTTGTCCTTATCTATTGGACAGTTGGGGGTGAGTGGTAGTAAAGGAGCGAGTATGGTAATGGTATCCGAAAACGGATGTCGTTGAAGAAAAGTAGTCCAGGAATGCCAGTTCAGTGGAATTAGGTGGCAATATAGCTTGGAGAGAGGTCCCGCTGTGGTCTAAACAGGGAAGGCGGGGGTGCCTACCACTACACTTTTTTATTAAATTACCCAATCCCATTTTCTTTTCAGAAAAATCCTGAACGACCTATCTTCCGATGTCCCTGGAGTGCCAAGAATTGAGGAAGAAAAGTCAGAAGAGGAAGCATCAGCTCCTGCTATAACAACAGTGACTGTGCCAACTCCCATTTACCAAACCAGCAGTGGACAATACAGTACGTAATCTTTAAAATTTTTTCTGTAAAGGGAGATGAAGCAGATCAAATTTGGCCAACCATATGTATGTATGGGATTTATAAGGTCTGAACCGAGCTGGGAAGAATGTAGCGCTGTACAAAAGGGATTCCGCCAGGTGGTTACAAGTAGGGCATAGGGATGGGAGATGTCCTGGGATGGGTAAGAAGAGCAATGGTAAGGGGGGATTTCAAAGCGGGGGAAATAGGGTTGAGTTTAGCAGAGTGATCAGCAAGTGGTTCTTTGAAGAGTAGGGTCTTAATGTCTTTCCTGAAGTGTAGGACGGAGGGGGCCAGGCTTATCTGCGTTGGTAATTTGCTCCATAGACAAGATGCATAGCAGAAAAGGGCATTTGTCTTGGTGCTTTCCCTCTGCATTTCTTTGTTTCTAGCCTGGCAATGTTGTGCCTCCCGGTGGTGCACTGGGGAGCATTTTCATTTTAGTGCTTAATTCCTCCCACCTTAGAAACACTCAGCACTTTTGCTGGCCTTTAGGACGGTTTAATTTTTTACCCTGGAGTGAGTGAGCCCTTTTTCTCGCTCTCCCATGTGTTTTGATTATGTGTTTCTTTATTTTAGGAGTCTGACAAACTCCATAGGCATCTAATTTGTGTATGCTGACACACAGCACCATCAGTGCAGCGTCGCAGAGAAATCTTTTAGATTTCTCATGCGGTTTAAATACCTTTTCTTGTGTGAACTACCGTTCCCAAGAACAGTAAAGTGAAATTGGCTTTACTTACCTTTTCTTTGTTGGTCCAGCATACACCATTTTATGTGGAGTGCTGGGGGGTTACTTAGTAGCCCCTTATCCTACCTGCTCATGTAACATTTTTTATGTTACCCTCGCTACTTTAAATGGCTGGTGGCATTGGTTTAATTTTCCTACCATTGTGCTTTTCTACCTCAGGCTGAATCCTCAGCTGCAGTATAGCACCCATGGGTGACCATTTTGTCAAAATGGCCCTGGTCGTCTTTTTGCACTATTTTCTGTTTGTGAGGTCTTTCTTGGGTTTACTCTGTGCGTTGAGCCAGGTTTGAGCCTTTTTATTTGCCTTTGGCGGGCTACAGTCCTGAAACCCGCCTCTTGCGCCAGTGTGTCTGGAAAGGAAGGATGTGAGGGAGGTTCCCGAAACTCCCCTGTCCTTTGTCTCTAGGAATGCATGAATACAACCAGTCCTGGTTGGTTGGCTGACTGGGTGTCCTTTCAGGATAGCCACCCTGCTGTTTGAGTGGCAGCCTAGGCTGTGCATGAATGGGAGAAACCTGATTAAAAGGTAAGGGTTTTGGGACTAGATGCAGAGTCAACCAGTGTGAAGAACACCTGATGAAGAAACCACAAAAGAAGCTTGCTGCATCCTCCTGGACCTTTGAATTGCCCGGTGAAGCCCTGCTACTGTGCTGAAACTCACCTTTCTCCAGCATTGTATCTTTCATAGATTCAGATGCATGAATATTCCCCATCATCAGACTGGGAATCCTAGCTGATAAAAAATTATTAAAATGTTTTAACATACATCCCTTCTCTCCTAGCTAGTGCATGTAAGTACTCCATTGTGGCCTATGAGCCATTCTTTTGTGTAGTCCCTCCACCTCACTTTGGTCCTTTATGGCCCCAACCAATGAGGTGACAGGGTTTAAGCTCCGCCCCCAGTCAGCCATCTTAGATTTTTCACCGCAGTATATCAGACAAAAGGAATCCTCCAGCTCTGAGCTTTCGAATTTGTTTCACCTTTTGTGTGTAGTTTATATTTTTGTAATACATTCTACTGGTCTCCCCTCCTTGGGGGCTTTATATTATGAGCCTTTGGGCTCTGAGAAATGTTTTTCTTGGCACTATTTCGTCGAGTGAAAGTTCTCCTCAGCATGGCCGAGCTTCAGTCTGCCAAGAAGCCTTCCCTGTTCAGGCACTGCACGAGGTGCAGGAAGAAACTAGCCTACATGAAGGATCCACATGACCACTGTATTTACTGCTTATATCCACATGACATCAACAAATGTGACATTGCAGGACTTTCTCCACCTAAACCCTGCAAGACAGACACTGTCCTCTGACGAGTAGTCTACTAAGACAGCTCCTGTATTGTCTACTAAACCATCTGAGAGACAAACTTGTAAGAGAAGGGCCTCGTCAGTGGAAAGGAGTTCCTCTCCCTCTCATAAGGCTAAAAGAAAGTTGGAAGCCACTTCGTCTATGCCTTCCTTTGACTCAGGACACCACAAGGCACGTCATCCTGATGAAAAAACCACCTCCAAATGTAAGGAGACATTTTCAAAAAACCAGGGGGGGATGGCGGGGGTAGGGGGGACAGTTGTCCACGGAGAAGCCATCCACGAGCGGCAGCAAGGTCAGGGACTTACCGACGACCAAGCCGTTGACGTAGCCACCATCAACTACGACAACACTCCATCGTCCACGATGAAAATCCTCGTTGACAAAGGAAGCCCATCACTCGTCGACGAAACACTCCACGAAGCTCTCGTCAACGGATCAACCATCTACAAAATGTTTGTCCACGAAACCACCGCCGTCAACGAAGCCATCGTCCGCGAAACCACAGTCGACGACTCCGAAAGATTCTGTGTCTTCTGAAGAAGTAGAACCCACAACACCATTCGCTGACGTCATGGATAAACCATCCAATGTGAGCAGTCTCCACAAGTCTTTGGGAGCACCGTCTCCAATTTCAGATACGCCTGAACCAGTTGGAGCACAACTGTCCCCTTTAAAAGAGATGACAGAACTCCTGGACGTCATTCTTCAGTTCTCAGACACGGAAATGCTTAGTGAGCAACCTTTCCTCATTCCGAAAACAGCCCTCCTTGGCAACCGGATTCAGAGGACATTGCTGATCCTTATGACCCGGTGCTCAGGGCATCGATGCAAAGAATCATTGAGGAATTTAACAGGCACCAAGAACAAAAGAATAGGTCTTCTGTACCGAAGGAGCCAAGAACCCCCCTGAGGGATGCTTCACCTCGGCATAGCACGCCCAGACACTTCCCTTCCAGGAGTAGACCACAGAAAAGAGCACGATCACCTGAGCCTCCACGTAGATCCAGGAGCAGAACACTCAGTGCTTCACTGACAAGAGTCCCCTCTCCAGCATCACCTCATAGACCTTGATCGCCAGTTCGAGATCCAACTACGGTACCTTCATCTGTGTCAGTATCTGATTGGCAAGAGGACCCGTTCAGGGATTTTTCAGATCCTGAGGAAGGGGAGACTACGCAGGAAACTGATGCTCCCAGTGAATGGGATGATAAATATCGTCGAGAAACCCAGGAAGAAAGACTTCCCAGGTGATTCGTTACTCCCTGACTATTTGGTATCGTTTCATACTATAATTGGTAAAGCTGCAGACTTGTTCAAAGTGCAAGTTTCTTCGGAAGAGAAGAAGTCTGTGCTTTATGATCAGAGACAAACGCAGAAGAACCGTTACCACCATTCCTCTTCTCAACACCATGTGGGAGTCTGGGTCGAAGATACTGGCCACACCTTTATCCACACCTGCGTTAGTTTCAAGACCTGAAAAGAAGTACAAGGCACCTGATTCGGCACCGCTTTGTTTAAGGGGTCATACTAAGCCAGACTCAGTCATCACAGTAGCGGCCAGAAAGAAGTTAGCCAACCCATCATCACCAATGTCGGCACCTCCAGACAGGGAAGGTCGTAAGCTGGAAGCCAAGGGTAGAAAGGTGTCTTCCTCAGCATCTCTCACGATTAGAGCGGGCAACGCATTAGCCATGACAGCCAGGTTTGACCGCAAACTTTGGCTTCGCATGTCCAAGCTGACCAAACATCTACCGGCAGATTTACAGGAAGAAGCCAGGTCCATCATTGTGGATGGAGAAACTACTTCAGACCACATGATCGATGCTGCTGTCGATGTGTCCGAGTCAGGTTTCAGACAAATGGCCCACAGCACGGTGCTAAGGAGACGGGCATGGATGAAGGCCACGAATTTCAGGCCTGAGGTGCAGGCACAAATTTTGGACGTGCCCTTCGAAGGGCAAGACTTATTTGGCAAAAAAGTAGATGACCACCTAAAAGGAATTAAAACAGATACAGCTCGAGCCATCAGTTTTTGGCCCTGTCGAGGTTCAGCGTCAAAAGACAGAGGATATACGCATTCCTCCTATGGTCAAAAGTCACAAGGTAACACATTCCAAGGCAACAGATATCAATCTGCCAACAGGTATTCCCAGAGAGGAAGGCACGGCTCTTCCGAAGGTAAAGCCCAGAACCAACAAAATTGACTATTCGATTCTTCCCCCTCTATGTTGAACACCTGTGGGGGGAGGGGTAAGCCAATTTTTTCAACGCTGGAATTCGATAGCATCGGACAAGTGGGTGTTACAGGTGGTCCGCAGGAGTCGCACCATAGAATTCCTAGACAATCCTCCATCCCTTGCCCCACCCCTCGCAAAGTGCACATGCTGCGGAACGTCATGGTAGAAGTTAAAAAATGACTGCACAAAGCAGCTATAGAGGCAGTTCCTTATTCACAGAAAGGAAAAGGTTTCTATTCCCGTTCTTTCTAATCAAAAAGAAAAACGGTCAATGGAGGCCCATATTGGACTTAAGGGCACTCAACAAATACATCCAACGCATCAAATTCAAAATGATATCCCCGCAAGGCGTCTTAACGTGGCTGAACAGAAACGACTTCCTAGCCACTCTGGACTTAGAAGACGCATATTTCCACATTCCAATTTATCCTGCCCACAGACAGTTCCTCAGGTTCGCTATAGGAGTCCTACATTTCCAATTCAGTGTACTCCCGTTCGGGCTAAAATCAGCACCGAGGGGATTTACCAAATGTCTGGTACCCGTAGCAGTGAACCTCAAAAAGGTTGGAAACGGAGGTCTTTCCATATTTGGACGACTGGTTGATAAGGGCAAGCACCTACAGTCAAGCTCAATTGGCAGTATTGAAAATGCTAAAACTCCTAAAAGGGTTAGGTTTTTCGATAAACAACATAAAATCCTGCCCAGTATCCAGCAAGACGGTTGTTTTCCTGGGGGCCGAGTTCGACATCACCATTCCCAGGGTAGGACCATCGGCGGACAGAGTAATAGCCATCCTCCGCTCGACATCATTGTTCCTAGAAAAAGAGACAGCCATGGTACGCTCTTTTAAATCCCTCCTGGGCATGATGTCCTCATGTATATTTCTCATACCAAATTGCAGACTTCGCATGAGACCAATCCAGGAGGCCCTGGACCACCAATGGAAACAAGCCATGGGTTCATGGGAAGATGTAGTCCAGATACCGATGGCAGTGCACAAGGCACTTCGATGGTGGAATACTCCATGGAACCTGGTCTGAGGGATGCCATTACAGGCACCAACATCCGCTCTTCACTTAAGGGCAGATGCGTCACTTTCGGGATGGGGAGCACACTTGGCTGACCCCCAGACAAAAGGGGCTTGGTCAGACCAGGAATCACAGCTCCACATCAATGTCCTAGAGCTCAGGGCGATCCAATGGGCTCTAAAAGCTTTCCTTCCAGTATTGGCGGGTCAAGTCTTCACCATTCAGACAGACAATACAACCTCCATGCACTACACAAACAAGGGGGCACACAGTCGGAGATCTTATCACAGGAAGCTCAACTACTATGGTCAGATCAGGGCGGAACATCTCCCGGGAGTGGGCAATGTCTTAGCGGACAAACCAAGCAGGGACTACGTGTCATACCACGAATGGGAGCTAGACGAAAAGGAAGTTCAACAGATTTTCTCCGTATGGGGCCATCCACAGATCTACCTCTTTGCCACCAGAAAATGTCAAGAATTCCCCTCAAGGTACCCGGAACATCAGTCAGCAGGAGATGCATTCTCGGTGGACTGGACAGGGAAGTTCCTTTATGCCTTCCCCCCCATTCCCCTCATAGCCAGAGTTCTGCGAAGAATGAAGGAACAGGATTGCTCCATGATCCTAATGGCGCCGGACTGGGCGCAACAGATCTGGTATCCGACTCTGCAGCATCTCTCCCGGTGGCCTCCAATTCGCCACCAGGCTCATCAGTACCTCTTGACTCAGCAGAACCACAAGGTCCTCCACCACAACCCAGCGAGCCTCTCCTTGAAAGCCTGGTTCCTGAGCAGCGCAAACTCATGAACTTGAACCTTCCGGCGGACTGCTGGGACATAATCAGGGCCTCTAGAGCCCCTCGACAAGGATCCCCTACGTGCAGAAATGGACCCGCTTCTCTAAGTGGTGTGAAACATTTACGATTAACCCACTTACAGCTTCGGTAGAACAGATACTACCTTACTTATTACATTTGGCGAAGACAGGTCTCTCCCTATCCTCCATCAAAGTTGACCTGTCGGCCATATCAGCATACACGACGACTCCAGAAGCGCAGCCATTACTCTCTCTTCCGGCCATCAAGATCTTCCTGAAGGGGTTGTTGCGTACTTACCCTCCTACGCCCTCATCAATTCCTTCCTGGACCTAAACATGGCCCTCTTGGAACCCCTTTCGAACCCATTCACAGATGTGAAATAAAATTCTTATCTTGGAAAACGGCTTTTTGATAGCCATGACTTCGTCCAGGAGGATCAGTGAATTACAAGCCTTGTCTTCAGAACCTCCTTTTACTTTGTTTCAGCAAGACCGCGTCATTTTGAGGACACACCCAAAGTTTCTGGCCAAGGTCTTATTGGAAATGACACTCACAGAGCGCATTGTTCTACCATCTTTCTTCTGGAACCATACCTCGGAGGCGGAAAGAGCTTTACATTCCCTAGATGTGACTAGGGTTTTGAAATTCTACTTGCAGAGAACTAAGGAGTTCGGCTTATCTAACAGACTGTTCATAGCCTTCGCGGGCCGCACAAAAGGGCAACATATCTCCAAACAAAGTCTGGCAAGATGGGTCTTGTTATGCATCACCCATTGTCATCAATTGAAGGGCGATCCTCTCTCCAGACCGCCTTCAGCACACTCCACCAGAGGGAGAGCGGCATCAGTAGCGTTTCACGCAGGGGTACCCTTGAAGGACATCTGCAGAGCCGCTACCTGGAGCACTCTGCACACATTCGCCAAACACTACTGCCTAGCAGAATATGCCAGCAAGGAATCTGCAGTTGGACAAGCAGTGCTCTGCCACCTCTTTGCATAAGGTAGGACCAGCTTCCTTTACCGCCTTTCCCTGAGTAGATAACCCTTGTGATGCTGCATGGTAAAGGTTTGTCAGAAATAACTTTTCTGCGTCTATGATTGTATTTGTATTTTTGATGCTTGTTAATCTGCTTCTCCAGCATGGGGTCTGGCATGGATTCACATGCTCATGAATATTCCCCGTCGTCAGGCTGGGAATCCTCGGTAAAGAAAAAACCAGTATCAGTTTCGTTTCTGATCTGTCTTTCGTAGTAATAACCAATCACTGGTCTCTGCGTCATACTGACCACAGCCAATGACTGCCCTCTACCTAAGCACCGCCTCTGGCAGCCATCTTCAGATTTTTACCGCACGTTCATGTGTTGGGATCCTCGTGCTATTGCTCTCGAGCGTTAGTGCTATTTTTTCGCGCTTTTTCACAAAAACTTCGATTCTTTCGGTCAAAAGAGCCTCAAGCTCCACCGATCCTACATCCGATCAACGGGGACCCGTGTCGGATTCATCTGTGCCCCTCAAGGGTGAAGATTTCGTCGAGCTACACTTCGGAGGACTCCAGAAGCTTCTCAGGCCCGGTCTCGGAGATGGCCCAGGAGAAGGGAAGCTCGACGCCCGGAAAGCTGTTCAGGGCCTGCCCTGGATGCCAGCTGCAGAACGTCTTCAAGGAGGACGAACACTCTTTCTGCCTTTACTGCCTTCATGGGGACAAGACGCACGTGGAGAAGGACTGTGCGTTTTGCGGCAACATGTCGGAACGGACCATGAAGGACCGCCATCAACGTCTCGCCAGCTGGCTGGAGGGTAAGAGCCCGTCTGGCGAGAAGAAGAAGAAATCTGAGCGGTCTTCTAAGACCTTTGAGGGCGCCCCGGCGACGGGGGCCCAACATAAGGCCAAGCACCGCGAGTCCGCTGGCACCGGGAGCGCCGAACGGTCGGGCTCTACGGGCGCCAGGCAGGGCGCACCCTCCCCGGCACCATCAACCACGAGCCAACGCTCTGGGTCGGGTAAGAGGAAGGCCGAGCACCCGGCGAAGCTCCTGGAGAGACCCCGGTCGAGCTCTAAGGCAGAGGAGGAGCGTGGCAGTGCCCCCTCCCTCAAGGATAAGGCGGTGAGCGCACCTAAGGTGGTGAAGGCCTTGATCCATTCGACCAAGCCCTCTATCGAAACGGTCGCGGCGGCCCTGGCCCAGCCTGTGGAGGCTGCACCAGTGGTGGCGGCCTCGGGGCCCAGAATCTCCCTGCCTCCTCGGAGGGAGTCTTCTTTCGTGCCCATCGATAGGACCCCCGTGAAACCCTCCGTGGGGAAGAAGGTGGGGCAGGGCGTCGTCGGAGATTCGGCCTCAACCTCAGAAGAGGAACTGATCGAGGTCTTAAGCCACGGCCTAGGCGTGGAACAAGACCAGCCCGTCGGAATGGGCCCCGACGCAGGTGACGACGACGACATCGTCGAGGATACCGACGGGGCCCCTGCTCGCCCGTCGGATTCCCCTCTGCCAGCGCCGCAGGACAACTCAGCGGCCATTTTGTTGGCTATACAGTCCTTATGCTCCGAGATAAGGACGAGACTACCGTTACCGACGGAGGAACCTCTCCCGTCGGGGGATCCAGAACCGGGACCTTCTGGTGTTCCCCCTACCAAGAAAAGAAGGATCCATCCACCGCCTCCTTTTCAACCATCGCGCCCCATCCAACGGGGACTGACACGGCAGCGACGGGTACGGACGACGAGGCATACGACGAGGATTTTCCGTCGTCGCCTCCCCCCAGGGCTTCTCCGCCCGACGAGATTGGATCGTTCCACTCAATGATCGCCAGGGCATCCGAGCTTTTCCAACTCTGCCCTGAGGAGAAGAAAAAGGAAGGCTTCCTTTACCAACGGCGCGAGACCAAGAGGAAGACGGTCCTCGCAGTGCCTCTGTTGGACGACATTTGGGATGAGGGCCTTTCCCTCCTCAAGAACCCTTCCACGACGCCAGCGAAAAGAGACCGGTACGAGAAAAAGTACCGGGTCCCGGACGACGATTAAAGCGGCCAACGCCTTGGCTATCGTGGCCCGCTACGACAGGGAACTCTGGTACAAGATAGCTCCCCTGCTGGATTTTCTGCCGGACGACAAGAGGGCGGAGGCCCTTGAGATCCTGCAGGAAGGTGAGGTGGCCTCGGACCACGCCATCACCGTGGCGACGGACATCGCCGACACTGGGTTCCGCCAGATGGGCAACGGCGTTTGCCTTCGACGGCGCGGATGGCTCAAGGCTACGGACTTTCGGCAGGACGTCCAGAACAGGGTCCTGGACATGCCCTTCGACGGGAACAACCTGTTTGGGAAGACAGTGGACGATTCCCTTCAGGCCATCAAGGCGGATACGGAGACGGCCCGGGCCCTTGGAGTGCTGCAGCAACGGCGGACGCCCTTTCGGAGCGGCGGAGGCAAGGGCGCCTCCAAAGGTTCCGGCGGCGGTTTCGCTTCCTACCGTCAAGCGGCCCGCTCGTCGTCGCAAGAGGCCTACAGAGGACGAGGCAAGTCTGGCGGCCCCCGCCGTCGTCGCCAAGGGGGCCAAGGCGGCAAGGCCGCGTCCAAGCAGGATTGAACCGGCCGTGGGGTCGGGCCCCCACCGAAGCACCCCGGTGGGAGGCCGGCTGGCGGGCTTCGTCAGCGTGTGGGAGTCCATCTCCACCGACCGTTGGGTGCTGGACGCCCTGGCCCGGGGCCACGCGCTCGAGTTTCAAAGAAGGTGCCCGCGCGTCCCCCCCGTGGCCAGGAAAGAACTTCACGTCCCTCAACTTCTCCTGGAGGTGAAGGCGATGCTCAGGAAGGGCGCCATCGAACTCGTCCCAAAGAGGCTTCGGGGCTCCGGAGTCTACTCGCGTTACTTCCTCGTGAAGAAGAAGACGGGAGGATGGCGCCCCATCCTGGACCTGCGACGCCTGAACAAGTTCATCAAGGCGCAGAAGTTCCGGATGGTCACCCTCCAGCACGTCCTGGGTCAGCTGAAAGAAGGAGACTTCCTATCGTCGTTGGATTTGGAGGATGCCTACTTCCACATTCCCATCCTAAAGGGGCACCGAAAATTCCTCAGATTCGTGGTCCAAGGGCGTCATTACCAGTTCAAAGCCCTTCCCTTCGGACTGCGGTCGGCACCCAGGGTTTTCACCAAGTGCCTCGCACCGGTGGCGGCGCAGCTGCGCCGCGAGGGGATTCACGTCTACCCCTACCTGGACGACTGGCTCATCCGCGCCAAGACGAGGGAGCTCGCCGTGGTCCACACGGCAAGGACCGTCCAACTCCTCACGGACCTGGGATTCTCCGTGAACTACGCCAAATCCCACCTGGTGCCCGCGCAAGTCGCACTGTTTCTGGGAGCGAGGCTCGACACAGTGTCCCTTCTGGCCTCCCCGTCGGAGGAGAGGACCAGGACCATCTTGGGCAAGGTGCAACGGATGTTGGTGGCCGACGCGGCCAAGGTGAGGTCCATCAAGTCCCTCCTCGGGATGATGTCTTCCTGCATCTACCTCATTCCCATGTGCAGGCTCCGGATGCGCCCGTTGCAAGAGTTCCTGGATGCGCGCTGGATCCAGACGACGGGCAGCTTCGAGGAAAGGATCAAGCTCGACGAGAGTTTCCGACGAGCGATACGGTGGTGGGGCACCCGCGCGCATCTGACGGCGGGCATGGACTTCCAGACCCCAGCCCACCAGGTGACTGTGACCACGGATGCCTCCCTAGAAGGGTGGGGAGCGCACACCGAAAATCTGCACGCAAGGGGACTCTGGCTCCCGACGGAGAAGTCCCTGCATATCAACGTCCTGGAGCTCCGTGCAGTGTTTTGGGCCCTCAGGTCCTTCCTTCCGTCCCTCAAGGGCAAGGTGGTGAGGATCTTCACCGACAACACCACCACCATGTTTTACATCAGGAAACAGGGCGGAACCAGGTCCCCAGCGCTGTCCAAGGAGGCGCAGGACCTGTGGCATTGGGCCGTCGCCCAAGGGATTCTTCTGGTGCCGTTTCATCTGGCAGGGATAAAAAACACCATCGCCGACTCACTCAGCAGGGAGCTGCGCTCGTGCCACGAGTGGGAACTACGGCAGGATCTGGTGGATCGCCTCTTCCGACGGTGGGGCACACCCCAGATCGACCTGTTCGCGACGGCGACGAACACCAAGTGCCGGAGGTTCGCCAGCAGGTTTCCCCAGACGAGGAGCATGGGCGATGCTTTCTCGTTCCCCTGGGAGGGCCTGTTCCTCTACGCGTTCCCTCCCTTGCCTCTGCTAATCCGGCTCGTCAACCAGCTCAAGAGGTCACGGTGCAGGATGATCCTCGTCGCACCTGCGTGGCCGAGGCAGATATGGTTCCCGGACCTTCTGGACTTGTCGGCGTCCCCGCCAATCAAGCTGCCGGCGGACGCGGATCTACTCTCCAGGGAAGGAGGCGCCATCCTCCACCACGACCCGAAGTCGCTGAACTTGCAGGCCTGGCTCCTGCAGCGCTAGAGTTTGGAGGATACGACATACCGGCCGACTGCAGAGAGGTTCTTGCAAAGGCCAGGGCGTCCTCGACTCTTAAATGCTACGGACACAAATGGAAGAGGTTCTCTGTCTGGTGCCACGCACAGAAGATTAACCCTCTACGGATTACGGCTCCCCAAGTGCTGCCGTACCTGCTGACGCTGGCCAAAGCTGGTCTGGCACACGCGTCCATCAAGATTCATCTTGCTGCGATCTCCCGATACACCAGAACCACGGGCAGGACGTCCTTGTGGTCTCATCGTCTGGTGAAAGAGTTCATGAAGGGACTGTTCAGATCGTTCCCGCCGGTGAAGGCTCCGGCCCCGGCGTGGGAGCTCAACGTGGTACTGACCAAACTCATGGGACCTCCGTTCGAGCCTCTGCACTCGGCCCCGTTGAAGTTTCTATCGTGGAAAACAGCTTTTCTCGTGGCCATCACCTCCGCACGACGAGTGGGAGAGATCCAGGCCCTTTCCTGCAAGGCACCGTACTTGACTTTCCACGACACGAGGGTAGTGCTCAGGACGCACCCCTCCTTCATGCCCAAGGTACCGTCGGACTTTCATCTCAACGAACCCTTGGTGTTACCTGTGTTCTTCCCGTCGCCTTCGTCGCCGGCTGAGAGGACTTTGCACTCGCTGGATGTAGCTAGAGCGCTGAAGTTCTACGTGGACCGCACGAAAGGTTTTCGGAAGACGTCACAACTCTTTGTGAACTTTGGACCTGTCAATCAGGGGAAGGCTCTCTCGAAGGCTTCCATCTCCAGATGGCTCTCCGGCTGTATCATGTACTGTCACCGGTTGGCAAACCGACCGCTGCCTGGCCGTCCGAGAGCCCATTCCACCAGAGCGATCGCAGCTACCACGGCGTTCCTATCTGGTGTGCCCCTGCTGGACATATGCAGGGCTGCTACGTGGAGGTCGACGCACACCTTCACGAAATTCTACTGCGTCGACCGGGATTCCAGGGAGGAGTCCAGGGTCGGCCAAGCAGTGCTGCGCAACCTGTTCGCCTGAGGTGAGCCTGGTGAGGAGGTAAGATGCTTAATGTTGAGTTGATGTGATGCTTAATGTTGAGCCTTTGCCACCTCCCGTGGTTGTGCATGTGTGTACTGCTATGTATTCTTTATTCATGAGCATGTGAATCCATGCCAGACCCCATGCTGGAGAAGGAACAAGTTACTTACCTGTAACTGTTGTTCTCCAGCATGGGTCTGGCATGGATTCACATGCGAACCCTCCCGCCTACCCCTCTGCGGCTCTTCACTTGGTCATACTGCCACTTCACGTGCTTCCAAATCTGAAGATGGCTGCCAGAGGCGGTGCTTAGGTAGAGGGCAGTCATTGGCTGTGGTCAGTATGACGCAGAGACCAGTGATTGGTTATTACTACGAAAGACAGATCAGAAACGAAACTGATACTGGTTTTTTCTTTACCGAGGATTCCCAGCCTGACGACGGGGAATATTCATGAGCATGTGAATCCATGCCAGACCCATGCTGGAGAACAACAGTTACAGGTAAGTAACTTGTTCCTTAGAATCACATGCTGTGCATATGCTCCGACATCCAGTGGTAACCGCGGAGTATTACATCTTGTCTTTCGGGGACCGAAAGCGGACGTCGGCATAGGCGTGTCTGTAACACTATCCCTATAGTGACGTGTGTAGTACCCAAAATCCCTCACGCGCGGAGCTCCCTCAGATTGTTTTTTTCCGCCCAGATAACTGGTCGCCCTATAGTGGAGCTCTTACTAGAGACATTGTTTATCTTTACTGAATTGTCGGTTTATTCCCCGTTAAGTCACTTCACCCAATAAGAACATCTTCGACGAAGACTACGGGGGAAAACGTCTACGGTTGTGGATTTCGGCGTCTAAGGTCCTGTGGCCGGATTTTCCGCATGGTCGGGCCCTCTGGCCGACCTATACAGTAGGGAGAGTGGGGTGGGGGTGGCCATATTGTTTAGTATGTCTTTCCTCCTTTCCCCTCTTTTCCCTTTTGGTCTGGTCATCCTTCCCTTTGGCTATGGAAAGGACTCCTTTTAGATTCTGCCCTAAGTGTAGGGTCAGATATCCTTGGAAGGACGAACACAGGGCGTGTAACGCCTGTCTCCCCCCAGAGCACGGCGAGAAGCGGCGTGCAAACTCCTTCGGCATAAGACCCTTGCAAGAGTGGCTCAACAGCCAGTGGTGTCAGGCCAGCGGACAATGGGAAGATCTGGTAGTTGTCTCGCCAGCCCTCGTCCTCTCTCTGCAGTGGTGGTCAAGAGAAAACCTCTTGAAGGGGAAGACCTTCACCCCTGCAGTGGAAGCCACTCTTATGACAGACGCATCTCTCACGGGGTGGGGAGCTCACCTGCTTCAGCAGACAGCGCACAGAGTGTGGTCCCCTCAAGTAGCGTCCAACCATATAAACTTACTGGACTTATTAGCAGTGTTCAAAGCATTGAAGGCCTTTCAGACGCAACTGCAAGGGAAGACCGTGCTGATCCTAACGGACAGCACTACAGCAATGTATTACCTGAACAAACAGGGGGGCACTCGCTCTCCAGGGCTATCCAAGCTGTCCCAAAACATTTGGCTATGGGCTCTCAAACACAAGAAGTTTTTGTTGTCCCAACATGTTCCAGGGGAACTCAATCTTCTGGCGGACGTACTCAGCAGAGATTTTCCTCTGCCAGACAGAAGAATACGAATAACGACTGCACGAAGACATTGGGCCTCATTACGAGTCTGGCGGTAATCTCTGGGAATGGGGATCATGGCAACACCGGCAGCATCTCGTAATGCTGCCGGTGTTTCCTCGTCCGCCTGCAGGCGGGCAGTGTTAAAACCGCCAGGTCAGGCCTTAGGAACATCACCTCCCGCCTGCTGGAGTCGGGATCAGGCAGTCCGGAAACAACGGTGGCGGCGGGTTTACCGCCACCGTTATTTCCGGACCGCATGAGTTATAATGAGGCCCATTGTGTCCAACGTCTTTGCAGAATGGGGTTTCCCAGAGATCGACCTGTTCGCTACTCAGGAGAACGCCCAATGCCAAGACTATGCCTCCAGGTAACCCCAGAACCGATCCAAGGGGAACGGTCTCTGGATAACTTGGTCGGTGAAATTTGTCTACGCTGTCCCCCCTGCCTCCCGACTCCCCTTCTCTACAAGATAGTGCACAAGATGCACCAGGAACCAGTTACCATGATACTGGTGGCCCCAATGTGGGCCTGCCAACCTGATGGAAATGTCCCTCTCCCCACAAGTCAAGCTGCCCTGCCCGTACAACATGTTGTCTCAGGACAGGGAGGAGACCCTACACCCATGGCCACAAACTCTGAAGTTAGTAGCCTGGCTCCTGAGATCATAGAGTTTGGACACCTGCAACTCCCTCAGAGGTGCATGGACATACTCAGGGAAGTGAGAAAACCTAATACACGTTATTGCTATGCCAGCAAATTAAAACGTTTTGTCATCTGGTGCAATTCCAAGGGCGTCAATCCCATCGATTGCTCACCCTCACAAATTGTGCTGTATCTAACCCACCTGTTGGACACTGGGTTAGTCTTCAATTCTCTAAAGGTTCATCTGGCTGCTCTGTCAGCCTACTCCACATCACAAAAAAAGGTATTGTGTTGGAAAATACCAGTGATTAAAGCCTTTATGGAAGGGGTTAAGAGGATTTATCCTCCCATCTCTCACCCAGCCCCTGGATGGGATCTGAATGTGGTTTTTGACCAGGCTCATGCGAGCTCCCTTTGAGCCTATGCATAAAACAAGTCTGAAAGACCTGACTTATAAGACAGACTTCCTAGTGGCTATCACTTCTATCAGAAGGGTTGGCGAACTACAGGCTCTTTCTGTTCTAGACCCCTTTGTTACAGTCCACAAAGATAAGGTAGTTCTGCGCACACACCCCAGGTTTGCGCCTAAATTCATCTCGAAGTTCCATGTGAACCAATCAATCGAACTACCCACTTTCTTCCAGAACCCTACTAACATGGCCGAAAGAAGCCTTCACACATTAGACGTGCGCAGGGCAGTCATGTTTTACCTGGAAAGAACTAAACCTCTAAGGAAGACTAAACAATTCTTTGTTTCAGTGGCAGCTGGTAGAGAAGGGGAACCTGTCTCTAAATCAGCTATCTCAAGGTGGATTGTCAAATGCATCACACTATGTTACACTCTTGCTAAGAGAGAACTGCCCTTCAAGCCTAGAGCACACTACTCGAGGCACTGGGGCATCCATAGCATTCATTGCAAATGTTCCTCTTGAGTCCATTTGCAAAGCGGCAACCTGGAGTTCTGTACACACCTTTACTAAACACTATTGCCTAGACACTCATTCTAGGTCTGATTCTAAGGTGGGACAAGCAGTACTAAGACATCTTTTCTCTACTGTTCGTTCTCACAACCCACCTCCAACTCCGGGTACTGCTCACTAGTCTATGCACAGCATGTGATTCGAAGGAGAGTAACAAGCATCAAAAGACATGCATTACTTACCGTAATAGCATTTCTGATGATTGTATCTGCTTAGATTCACATGTGCCCTCCCTGCCTCCCCGCTCGGGGTGTAAGGAACATAGACGTCTAACTATTTTCTCTCTTTATGTACTCACTCACTTAGCCTTGGGCTCCCTCATGGCAGAAAAAATACAATCGGAGGAACCTTGGCGCGTGAGGGATTTTGGGTACTACACACGTCACTATAGGTATAGTGTTACAGACACGCCTATGCCGACGTCCCCTTTCGGTCCCCGAAAGACAAGATGCAATACTCTGCGGTTACCACTGGATGTTGGACCATATGCACAGCATATGAATCTAAGCAGATACAATCATCAGAAATGCTATTACGGTAAGTAATGCACGTCATATGTTTATGATGGTGGCATGCTTTAATGCGTGTTATTCCATTCAAGCATCTGAATCTATGAAAGATCCAATGCTGGAGAAGTCTTAGTTACTTACCTGTAACTGTATTTCTCCAGCATTGGTATCTTTCATAGATTCACATGCGCCCACCCGCCTCCCCTGAGAGGCTGCTCCTACGCTCAACACCCATCACACTGTAGTTTCTACGATTCAAAATCTGAACATGGCTGACTGGGGCAGAGCTTAAACCCTATCACCTCATTGGTTGGGGCCATAAAGGACCAACGTGAGGTGGAGGGTCTACACAATAGAATAGTTCATAGGCCACAATGGAGTATTTACATGCATTCTGTAGGGGAGAAGGGATGTATATTAAAACATTTTAATAATTATTTTTTATCAATGAGGATTCTCAGTCTGACGACTGGGAATATTCAAGCATGTGAATCTATGAAGAATAACCAATGCTGGAGAAATACAGTTACAGGTAAGTAACTAAGACTGCTAATCGACAAGAGAAGCTCTGAAAGGGACCACTTCTTCCCTTGGGTTAGGGGGACCAACTAACCCGAGACGAACTCCACTGGACCACCTTCCCCGAATGGGTGTACTTCTTTGCTTCTGCAGGAACCAAGTGCCAGGGGTTGAGAAATCCGTAGTCGAGTGCAACGTCTGTGATCCGGCCAGAAGCTACAGGAGTGTCCCAATGACCCTCCAGAAGTAGGACGACCAGAGCTCAAGTCCCCTCATCAGAGTGCAGGACTCAAGGAGTGAAGGAAGCCCAACAGGTATCCAAGATCAGCGGTGGTGCGGTTTACCGTGTGCTGAAACCCCAAAGTGCCGCTGACCTGAAAAGAGCTGTAGCTGCCACCGACCTCCGAATCCCTGCCGCATGAGTCGTCCAGACGTCCTCCCTCTTGTCCACACGACTGAGGACCAGGACCCCAGTGTTAGGGAGAGTTCTTACAAATGTGCAAATTCCCTTCACCTTCAAGACCCCCAGCAACTTTGCTGGATTTTGAGGACTTGATTTTTTTACCTGTAGAGAGTATGACCCTTTCGTCCACTCTCTCATGTATTTTGAAATTTGTTTTACTCTTGTGTTTTCTTTGGTTATGGATTCTAACCAACTCCATAGGCATCCTCTTTTCATTTGTGTCACACAGCACCCTCAGTGCAGTGGCACAGGGAAACCTTTTCAGGCTTTCCCAAGGTTTAAATACCTTCTCTGGGATAAAGTACTGTTTCCCAGAGTAAGTGAAGTGAAATTGACTTTACTAGTCTTCTAAATTCCTACACCGAGCACAACATATCTTCCTATAGAGTGCTGGAGGGGTTACTTGGTATCCCCTGTGTCCAGATACTCATGTAGCAGTCACATGCTACCCTTTACTCTCAGAATGGCTGGTGGCAGTGGTTTTACAACAAACTACCATGATTTTTCCCGACCACGAGCGCCGGTAGCATTAAATCGCGGGAGCCATATTTTTCAAGATGGCGTCTGAGCCCCCTCTGTAAAAACAGGTTCCGGACTTCTTTTTTCGCCATTTTTTTGTGGAAAGGTCCTTCTAGAGTTTTGATCTATGCGCCAAACCAGGTTTGGTCTCTTTGTTCATTCGGCTTTGGCAGGCTTCAGGAGTGAAGACTGCCTCTGGCACCCGAGTGTCTGGGGTGGGCAAGAAGTGAGGGAGGTGCCCGAAACTCCCTGTGCTTAGTCTCCTAGGAGACCCAAATGCACTCTGTGGTGATTGGCTGGCTGACTGTCTGGCAAGGACAGCCACCCTGCTGGGTGAGTGACAGCTAGGCTGGAATGAATGGGAGAGAACGGAATAAAAGGCAAGTCTCTTGGCTTGGAAGGCAGAGTCGACCACTGGAAGGAACCGAAGAAGAGCTTGAAGAAGACGGCTGCTGCAACTCCTGGACCGTTGGTTTGCCCGATGAAGCCCTGCTGCAGGGCCGAATCTCCAAGTTCACATCGACAGAGCAGCCCCTGCAAGGACGACTTCTCCCTTTGAGTTGGTGGGACCAATCAGCTCACAAGTAAGCCACCTGGACACCTATCTCGAAGCTGGTTGAAATTCCTCAGAGTTGCTGCAGGAAACCGTAGAACCAGGGAGAGGGACACCAGTTTGTGTGCTTTACCCACAACCACCGGAATTGAAGTTATGCCAAGTGCTAGATTTCGGACCAGTCCCAGTGCAGTGCAGGAGTCCCCCCTGACGTCCTCCCTCTTGTCTCCACGACTGAGGCACAGGAACAGCGAGATCTGCAGGAACAGAAGTCTTCAGCTGCATCTTTTTCTTCATTGTAAGGTACTGTGAAATAAGACTGAGAGTGCTTGCCTCTCGCGGTGAAAGTGTTTGAAACTTTTGCAACTCGCAGGCCTAATCGGCTTGCCAACCAACATATGATTCTTCTTTTTACAAACTACTACCAAGAACTTGTGCAGAGACTTTACCGTTTACTTACCAGAACAGCTTTATCCTATCCAAGACTTCAGCCCATTGACTTTGGCCTAGCCTATTGAATTGAATTGACTCTTCTGGTGAACTCAAAGTATTTGCACTGTCTAAGAATAATTGTAACCTTTCATGTTCTAATAATCTTTGCCTTTTCCTCATCTTGAAAAGTATCTTGAAATAGTATTGAAGTATATTTGTGTGATTATATTGCCTCCTTTTTATTAATGTTTTTTAACTGACAGATAAATAAATTAATAAGTATTTATCAAAGAAACCTTGAGCGCCAGAGTTTATTTGAACACTTGTGATTGTAGACCTCTGTGTAACATCATTACTGCTCACATTCCCCTCTTGAGAGAAGCCTGGGTGCTCAGCTCCGGTACCAAATCTGTGTCGTACAGACTTGTACCAAAGGTTGGTTTTTTTACACCTGTAGTCCTAGTTGTGTGTAGTGGTCCCAAAGGGTTCTGCATGCAAACTTTGCCTAACACCCAGGATCTGTATCGCTGCAACCCGACAGAAGCCAGCTGGACCACTCTTCTTCTAACCAAAGGTAATGTTCCGACTGGGGGTACTTGCCTCTGTGTCGTTAGCTTTGCTCTTCTTAGTTGAGACTTGCAGTAGCTACTTTGTTAGAGTTGATTTCAGCTCTTCCTTTGAAAGTGTAACAGCTTGTGACCCTACAGTGATTTTTCTTCAACAAGCTTTCTAACTTTGTGCAAGACTTTGTTATCTAAGAAGTGCCTCCGCTCCGTAGACTTTGCTCAAATTGACTTTGGCTCTCCTGGCTCCCTGCAGACTCTTCTAGTCCGTTGACTTTGATACTTACTTTCCCCCATAGGTGATAACTTGGTTTGTAACTACTATTGCTGGGAAAGGTTTTTATCTAGACTTCTTTGGAGGATCACATGCTCTGAGAACCTGTTTAACCTTTCCTTTCTGCAAAACCTCAGAATCTACAAAGTGTACTAGTGATAATAAATACCATTACTGTCCTAGTTAGTGAAGTCACCTCTGGGTGTAGGAAGTGTTAGAAGCATCTCAAACGAGTATCTACTAGCTTTGTATTGATTCTGGAAAAGTATTTTAAAGTATATTTGATTGTTGCATAAATTGCCCTTTTTAAAGAACGCTTATTTAAAAACGACTGTTAAATTAATTATTTATAAGCAAACCTTGAGTGTAAGTGTTACTTGGCTACTTGTATTTACGAATTTCATTACTACGGCTTTACAGCTCACATCTGCCCCTCTTGAGATAAGCATGGCTGCTCAGTCACACTACCAACTTGTGTAGTACAGGCCTATTCCAATAGGTGGGTTACCAGATACCAAGAGGACATGGGTTGTGTAGTCTCCCCAAGGATTGCTACATAAATTCTTGCCTAACAATGGTGAGTGTCTTGGCCAAGTGGTGTTTTGGCTTGTGACAGCTTTGTAGTAGTGGTAGACAATCTTGTACATGGTGTGTCACTGAAAGAGTAACCAGCGGGAAATGTTGAATGTTCTTAGTCCTGTGATGAGACGTGGTGCAGCATGCTGGATGGCTTCCAGAGGAGCCAAGGTCCTGACAGTAGGGAGCTGCCACTGTCCATTTGGGAGGTGAATAGTGCTTGAACTGCCCTGACACTCGAGGTAGTGATGAAAGGCTTGACTTTTATCGGACGAGTGCAAGCTAGTGCCACATTACTTCTGTTTTCTTCACAATGTGCGTTTTGATTAAGAGATCAGTTGATCAACTAAAGGTCAGAGTTTTTGCATTGGGCAGCACCACGTTGAGCTCCGGCGCCGGAGCCTTCACCGGCAGGAACGATCGGAACAGTCCCTTCATGAACTCCTTCACTAGGCGATGGGACCACAGGGATGAGCGCCCCGGAGTTCTGGTGTAGCGGGAGATAGCTGCCAGATGGATCTTGATGGAGGCATGGGCCAAACCTGCCTTGGCCAGCGATAGCAAGTACGGCAGCACTTGAGGGGCTGTAATCCGCAGAGGGTTAATCTTCTGTGCCCGGCACCAGACAGAAAACCTTTTCCATTTGTGTCCATAGCACTTGAGAGTTAAGGACGCCCTGGCCTTTGCAAGCACCTCCTTGCAGTCCGCCGGGATATCGTACTCTAGTGCTGCAGGAGCCAGGCCTGCAGGTTCAGCGACCCCGGGTCGTGGTGTAGGATGGCGCCTACTTCTCTGGCGAGGAGATCCGCATCTGTCGGCAGTTGGACTGGGGGGGGGACGCTGACATATCCAGAAGGTCCGGGTACCAGATCTGTCTGGGCCACGCTGGTGCGACGAGGATCATCCTGCACCGGGACCATCTGAGTTGGTTGATGAGTCGCAGCAGCAACGGTGTGAACGCATACAGGAACAGGCCGTCCCAGGGGAATGAGAAGGCATCGCCCATGCTCCCCGGCTGGGGAAACCTGCTGGCGAACCACCGGCACTTGGTGTTCGCCGCCGTTGCGAATAGATCGATCTGTGGATTGCCCCATCGTTGGAATAGCAGATCCACTTGATCCTGACGCAGTTCCCACTCGTGGCACGAGCGCAGCTCCCTGCTGAGTGAGTCGGCGATGCTGTTCTTTATTCCTGCCAGGTGGAAGGGTACCAGAAACATCCCTTGGGCGACGGCCCAGTGCCACAGATCCTGGGCCTCCTTGGATAGGGCTGGGGATCTGGTGCCTCCCTGCTTTCGGATGTAGAACATCGTGGTGGTGTTGTCAGTGAAGATCCTCACCACCTTGCCCTTGAGGGACGGAAGGAATGACTTGAGTGCCCAGAACACGGCTCGGAGCTCCAGGACGTTGATGTGTAGTGACCTTTCCTCCGGGAGCCAAAGGCTTCTTGCGTGGAGATCTCCGGTTTGCGCTTCCCATCCCTCCAGGGAGGCATCCGTCGTCACCGTCTCCTAATGTGCCGGGGTCTGAAAGTCCATACCCGCTGCGAGATGCGCGCGGGAGCCCCACCACCGGATCACTTGGTGGAAGGTCTCGTTGAGCGAGATCCTGTCTTCGAAGCTGCCCGTCGCTTGCATCCAACGGACGTCTTCGAAGCTGCCCGTCGCTTGCATCCAACGGACGTCGAGGAACTCCTGCAGTGGACGCATCTGTAGCCTGCACAAGCGCACGAGGTAGATGCACGAAGACATCATCCCGAGAAGGGACTTGATGGACCTGACCCTGGCCACGTCCATGGTCGACAGCCATTGCGCCTTGCCCAGGAGGGCCTTCGTCGTTTCCTCCGACAGAGAGGCCAATCGTGCCACTGTGTCGAGCCTCGGTCCCAGAAACAGTGCGACTTGCGACGAAACCAGGTGGGATTTTGCAAAGTTGATGGAAAATACCAGATCCGTGAGCAGCTGGACGGTCTTCGCTGTGTGTTCAACGGCAAGTTCTCTTGTCCTTGCTCGGATTAGCCAATCGTCCAGGTAGGGGTAGTCATGGATCCCCCTGTGGGCGCAGCCGCGCCGCCACTGGTGCTAGGCACTTGGTGAATACCCTGGGCACCGACTTCTCTGCTTGCTTTGATTTTTTTCATAGTGATGCACCGTCGAGTCATGGCACTTGACGGCCTCTGTACAGTCCTCAGACGTGATATTTACGCTGGTATATGAAGCACGGCGGTGACAGTTACATCAGTTCCGTTTTTTCTGCATGCTAGAGTGCTTCCGAGCGACATCGCCTCAGCGAAATTTCAAAATACATATTACTTCAGAAGTAGATTCATCATCTATTCGACATGTCCACAACACCGAAGACCGGGTTGAAGCCATGTGCTGACTGTGGGGTAAAAATGTCCATTGTCAACTGCTCTGCGTAGGTTTATGGTGTCTCGGACGGAGAAGGCCACAGGGTCGATGATTGTGACTCGTGACCGTCCATGATGGTCAAGGCCGTTGACTTCTTCGTTCTCTACTGACAGTCCCCTTCAAGTGCCCCTCTCAAGGAGTCAAAAAATGCTAGGCCCACCCCACCCCCCTATACATCTCGAGAGACCAGCAGAGAGTTTGTGTCTCCTTCACGCACGCCTAAGAGCCTGGGAAGAGAGGTTCCTCGACACAAGGTGAAGGATCCTTCTTCGACGCACAAGGTGAAGTCATCCTCTTCCTCCTCGAAGGTGAAACATTCAGGGGCTTCAACTCCGGTCTCAAAGCTTTCCCCAAAGCTATCGAAGACGTTGAGAGACTCACCCCAACCATCGAGGCATGTAATAAAATTAAAGCCATTGAGACATTCACTGACTGCTTCTTCGAAGCCTGTGTCTCCCTCAACGCCATCAGTGCATTCAGTGCCTCCAAATCCTGCAAAGACTTTCACATACTCGACAAAGTCCTGCAATCTCTACCTAGATCAGATTTCTTTAGATCCATGGGGTCTATCTTCGAGCAAGAGGAGGACCATGCTCCATTTGGGTATGAATTTGAGACACCCAATGTACCAGAACAGCTTATTTCTGAAGAATGCAGAATATTGTTGAAACACTTAAGGAAACTAGCAGCTGGGAGACTTCTCTAGAAACTGATTTTGGAAACAAAGAGATTGCTGGTTATTCAGATCCATCTTACAGGTCAGTGATCAGTAAAGTCTCAGAATTTAGAATGGCTTATCCTCACACATATTCCTTATCTTAGATATTCATATCTTCCAGCTTTGCTGCTTCGGAATTTTTTTTCACCAGCGGGCGCTGTGCTCAAGGTCGCAGCGTTGATGTCCCTCGAGGGCTGCCGTCGAACGTCCATGTAATCCGTAGTATAAAGGGCTCCACCCACACCCGTTGGCTTCAGTTCCGTTTTTCCAATGGCTACTGCTTCGTGTCACGAAAACGGCACTTCAGTTTGTCTGCGAAATGTCTTCTTCGTCGAAATCCTTCGACACCCAAAACAGGCTTTAAGAAATGTCAGAAGTGCGGGAAGAAGATGTTAATCACCGACCCCCATCAAAATTGCCTTTGGTGTTTGGGCCCGGTCCATCGGGTCGACTAGTGCGGTTCCTGTCAGGCTATGACCAACAAGGCTCGTAAGGAATATAGAGGTAAACTAGCGGTGGGGCAGGAATCCTCAATCTTCTTCACGAAAGGTAAACGATTCGAGAGAATTGATTGAAAAATCTCAGCGTAGGTCGAGGAAATCGAGATTGAGAAGTTGTTCAAGGAAATATTCCTCTTTGTCTAAAAAATCAACGACACCGATCTCCTACGTCCTCTTCCTCGTTGTCTGATGCAAGGGTCATCCCATACCCTTCAAAACATGATTCCCCCCAAAAATGGGAGACGTTTATGGCTTCGATGATGAACATTTTCGAGAACGCGGCCCAGACCCCCTCGAAAAAGCCATGTGGAGACGATGCCCCATCTCACTCTTAAAGTGACAGGAGGAGGTCAAAGACCAGACTCGTAAAATCCGACATGTCGTCGGAAGAAATTTCCTCGACACTTCGTAAAGAAAGACCAGACCTACCGGTGCATAAATCGGCAGTGTTAACTAACAAGATGGCGCCGGGAATCCACCCGCCGTCGAAGTATACTCCGCATCTATCGAAATCGCTCTCGAAGCCGGCTTCGAAGTCTTCCTCAACTGTATCAAAGGTTCCTTCGACGTTGTCGAAGCCAGTGACGACGACATTGACGCCTTAAATGCTATTGTCGAGGCCATCTTTAGTTCCAGTGCCAAAACCGACACCCTTGTCGAAGCCGAGGTTGATGCCTATTTAGTCACCCAGAAAAATATACCAGCCACAACCTAGACAAGACTTTTTCAGGTCTGTCGTCCATTTAGGAGGAGCATTCCTTTGAAGAGGACATTACTCCAGCTGGAGTGAAATTTGAGACTAGAGATGCTCCTGAAGAATTAATAGACCCTAGATCTAAGATGGCTGACCTGTATGAATGCCTACAAACAGCCAGTGGCCTGGATACTTCTTCTGAAGTAGATTTTGATAGACCTGACCATGCAGACTCTGGGTACAGAAATTTGATGAATAGAGTCATTGAGTTTATGGGATGGAAATCTAGTTCCTCTAATTTTGATGAAGCGGACATGACGGACATCCTTAATGAGGGCCCTCAAAAGGACCCTGTCCTCCCCTTTCATAAAGCATTACAAAAAAGGGTCATGGCCACATGGGAAAACCCAGATTCTGGGCCAGCTGTAAATAAAAAATGTGTAGGGAAGTACAGACCTTCTTCTGACTCAGAATACCTAGCAAAACGTGCCTCGCCTGAGAGCTTAGCGGTACAGGCGGCCACATCTACTAGGCATTCGGCCTATCCTTTGATCCCCCCGGATAGGAACGACAAAAATGTGGATGCCTGGGCCCGGAAGTTTTATTCTTCGGGCAGTATGGCCTTAAAATCAACGAATGTGACTTGCACCCCTGCAAGGTTCACTCACACACTGTGGGATTGTATGACCACAGCGGCTGAACACATTCCTGAAGGCGAGGAATGGGAAGGTTTCCTTGCAATCGTCAAAGGTGGGAAAGGAGGCTATGGGGGGAATGCCTCCAATCAGGATTGGACACTGCTGACAGCATAAGCAGGTCCATGGCGTCTAGCACAGTCCTGCGCAGATTTGCATGGCTGAGGAAATCGGGTTTTTGCACCAGATGTGCAATCCAGACTACTCAATATGCCTTTTGATGGCTTGAGGTTGTTTGGCAGCAAGGCGGACGAAAGTTTAGAAAAGCTGCAGACCTCGAAAGCGGCAGCTAAATCACTTAGCGCCGCTATAAGTCAGCCTCAACAACACTCCTACTCGGGGTCATCTTCCTGGAGGAACTGTCCTTTTTGATTCTACTCCTCATATGGGAGAGGGAAAGAACAGGCCAATCAAAAGGGACAACAAAGAAAAAGTCCTCGTGCTGGAAGAGGAAAGAGTGTTAGATAAGCCCCAGCAGCTGCAACTGTCATCTCAGCCGCTGCAAAGCCACTCTGAGACCTTGACCCACAAAACCCCGGTGGAAGGCAGGATCCCTCAGTATCTGAACAAATGGCGGATGATTAATTCCTTTTCAACAAAGGCCTCGGGACCATCCACCGGAAGCCAGCTCTATCAAAATTCCAGACCCGCTCCTTGTGCAGGAGATTGTAACCATGTTCGAGAAAGGTGCAATAGAACATGTACCTGTAGCGGAGAGGAAAAAGGGTTGGTACTCCCCTTATTTTCTCATTCCCAAGAAGGATGGAGGATTGAGACCCATCTTGGATTTAAGAAATTTGAACAAATTCCTCAGGAAGGACAAGTTCAAGATGGTGACCCTTTCTAAGATCCTTCAGGCTCTCCAACTCCAAGACTGGTTGGTTTCATTGGCCCTTCAGGATGCTTACTTTCATGTGCCTAGAAAATGTGACAGCCTCGGCACATTGTGGCACTTCTCCCTATTTTGTTGTCACTGGTATAGAATTGTGCTAGCTTCAAGCTATGGTTCTTGTCCTGAGACTGTACAGGGAACTGGAATAGTTACACAGTATAAGAACCAATTAATGCTCGCGCTTGCACTAATACTTACACTACTTGTTTGTATCTGTTTTGTTACTCAGCAAATATTTATTTCTTTGATCATTGAATTAATTTCATTCATATGATACAGCTTTTTATATGCATATTGTGACCTTTATTCGTTGAATTGATATCATTCACTAGATTGGTTCTTGATGCAATGCACCATGTCCAATCATGTGTTGCTTTGAATGTCATTCATTGAATTGATTTCATTCTTTGAATTGGTTGTCATTTATTTAGTTGGTTTCATTCATCGAATTGATGGTCTCATTATAATGCACCAGATATGGTCATATTGTCCAACAAGTATTTGGTTCCTTTATTCATTGGATTTATCTCATTCATATAGTTCAGCTTTGCATGTGCTCATAATGTCCTTTGTTCAATAAATTGGTTTTCATTCATTGACAACATTCATTTGTCCAACACATTTTTGGTTCCTTTGTTTATTGAATTGATCTCATTCATGTAGTTCAGCTTTGCGTATATAATTATGTCCTTTGTTCAACGAATTGGTTTTCATTCATCGAATTGGTTGTCTTGATACAGTGCACCATAGACTTCAGGGTATTTGTTGATTAAGTTGTATCCCATTTGTTCACTGAATTGTATCCCGACACGTGTTTCTCTGTCGTAGTATTGACGGTTTTTCAAGGGATATATTGGTTATTGCAATGCTATTTTTAGTGGTAAATACATTGTTTACATATTTTGTCTGGCCATTTCATTAACGAGTTAAAGGTTTTTAAGAGCTGTTTTATTTATTTCCCACTGGTATTTGTTGTTATTGGTGCTCTCTGAATGGTCAGTTGTGCTTATTAGTCGCTGTGACTCAAGCACGTCTTTTCCTCGGTACGATTGCCCGTCCATCTCAAGCACAGAAAGTACCTGAGGTTCGCGATTGGCGGTTCTCATTATCAGTTTCGAGTTCTGCCGTTTGGGCTGACCTCCGCCCGAGGGTTTTTACCAAGCTGATGGCTGTGGTGGCAGCGAGTCGCAGGAGAGGGGGGGGGGGGGATTCACGTCTACCCTTACCTGGACGATTGGCTAATCAGGGCAAGTTCACCCGAACGGGGCCAGGAACATCTGACCATGACCTGCCACTTCTTGCACAGACTGGGCTTCTCCCTCAATTACAATAAGTCACAAATGATTGCACTCCAAAAGCTCCAATTCATCGGAGCAGTCCTGGATACTTCCTCGGGCAAAGCCTCACCTCCCGAGGAGAGAGCTCGCCACATTCTGCAGATGGTAACTGTTAGGGAGAATTCTCTCTTTAGGCTGAATTTCCTAACCTAGTGAGTCCCCCAGCAGCTTTGCTGGATTTCTGGAGTTTGTTTTTTTCTCCTGCCAAGAGTGAGGCTCTTTTTCTCCCACTCTTGGACATGATTTATGGTGTTCCTTTGACTGTTAATGTGTTTTGTGGGCTATGGGGTCCTTTACTCCATATGGTATCATGTGTTGTTACTATGTGTGTTACACAGCACCCTCTGTGTCGTAACACAGGGGTGTCATAGTGACACCCCACCATAGACTCCATACCCTGGGACTGACTACTGTCTCCCAGGGCATGTTAAGTCACCATTGGCTTTACTAGTCCCAAATTATTAACAGAAACCAGTACAAACCATCATATTGTGGACGTACTGGTCGGGGCAATTCGATTTCCCCGGGGTCTGTCAGTCGAGGGGGCACATCTCCGTCCCCCCTGATCGAGTTTTGGCTGGTGGCAGTGGAAACTACTTTTTATATTCGACCGCAAATATTTCCCAATGGGATTTTCCCATTGTTCGAGGCTACCAACTTTAATTATTTAATTCTCATAGCCTCGAGCATACCACCGGTTTATTTATTTAATATTAATTCGCCGGTTGGTATTTTTTACCAGGACTCAATTCTAAAATGGCGTTTGTGTTCTCTTCTGTGACTCCAACCCAAGTTGAGCCCTTTGTTCCACTCTTTGGCGGGCTTCTCCACAGAAGCCTCCAAAAGTGGTGCCACTCTGGGTACCACAGGGGGTGTGGGAGGGGGTTTAGGCACCCTGGATTGAGTTACCTTGGTAACTCAAGTCGCACTCTCGTGTGATTGGCCCAAGTGGTGAGCCGGCCAGCTCACCACTTAGCATGTTTGATTGACAGCTAGGCTGAGTGAATGGGGGTATGCTGCATAAAAGCAGGGCTTTTGGGACTGGAACTTCAGAAGTCTCCACAGGACCTGAGAATCCGACGAGGGAGAAGCTGAGCCGACCTACCACGACCACACCACCGGTGGAGCCCCGCGGAACCGACTCGCCACTTCCCGACGACAGAGAAGATCTCCCGGCTGGAGAGGCTTCTTCCCCTGACTGGTGGGCACAACCAGTTTTCCTTCTTTCTTCGCACCCCAGACCGGTTTGTGGTCGAACTGCCCGTGCCAAGCACCCCGGCGGCCGGATAGCCACTCACCACTGAACCGCGAATCAACGGACCGCTCCTTGTACCTGAGAAACTCTGCGGCTGGTTTCTTCCCTGGCAGTGCAACAAACTCCTGTCTCCCTCCCCGACGAGATCCTCTCTTCCCCCCGGACGAAGCACCGACTTGCATCCGCTGCCAGGAACAACTGCCCCTGCTGGAGTGTTCTCACAACTTTAAGGTACCGTGTCCGCCAGGCCTCCCTTTCTAAAGATTGCTACAAGGTAATAATAATCCCTTAACCTTCTGGACTGGGCTGGCCGCCTTGACCATCTAACTGGTCCCTTTCTTTTGGTCCAACTCTTTCTGGACCTTTTCAAGACTTTTGTGCACTTCAACCGTGTGACCTTGGACACATTTCGTTCTGATCCTCTTAAAGTGGATCCGGCCTTCTGAACTCTAACTTCACGGTTTTACTTTGCCTTCCTCTCTTGTGTTCTTGTGAAAGTGTTGGGATCTGTTTCAAATTATTCTCTGCTTTTCTCCAGCATGGGGTCTGGCATGGATTCACATGCTCATGAATATTCCCCGTCAGGCTGGGAATCCTCGGTAAAGAAAAAATCAGTATCAGTTTTGTTTCTGATCTGTCTTTCGTAGTAGTAACCAATCACTGATCTCTGCGTCATACTGACCACAGCCAATGACTGCCATCTCCCTAAGCCCCGCCTCTGGCAGCCATCTTCAGATTTTTACCGCACGTTCAAGTGTTGGGAGTCCTCGTGCTTAGCTCTCGAGCTTTTACTGCGTGTTTTGCGCTTTTTCAGGTGAATTTTCACATTTTTTCGGTTAATCGAGCCTCAAGCTCCACCGTTTCTACTCCCGTTAACGGGTACCCGTTGCGGGATTTTCCTACGCCCCTCAAGGGTGAAGATTTCATCGAATCAACCTCTTGGAGGATTCCAGAAGATTCGCGGCCTACTTCGAGATGGCCCAGGACGCGAGTTCGTCACCCGGACCCAAGCTGTTTCGCAGCTGCCCTGGATGCGGGCTGCAGAATGTGTTTAAGGAGGACGAATATTCGCGATGCCTCTACTGTCTTCATGGGGACAAGACTCATGTAGAGAAGGACTGCCAGTTCTGCAAGAACTTGTCGGAGCAGACCATGAGGGACCGTCGATCTAGTCTCGCCAGCTGGTTGGAGAAGGGCTCAACGGGTGAGAAGAAGAAAGGGTCCTAGCGGGCTTCTAAGTCCGGTGCGGGCGCCCCGGCTACGGGGGCCCAACACCAGGCCAAGCACCGCGAGTCCGCTGGCTCCAGGAGCGCCGAAAGGTCGGGCTCTTCGGTCGCCAGGCAGGGCGCCCCTTGCCCGGCACCGTCAACCACGAGCCAGCGCTCCGGTTCGGGGAAGATGAAGTCCGAGACCCCGGGTAAGCTTCGGGAGAAGCCCCGTCCGATCTCGGGAGAGGGGGAGCGAGGCATCGCCCCTCCCCCTAAGGAGAAGGCCCAGGACGCACCTAAGGTGGTGAAGGCTCCTACCCAGCAGGCAAAGACCTCTATCGAGGCGATCGCGGCGACTCTGGCCAAGCCGGCAGAGACCCCGCCAGCGGAGACTGCCTCCGGGACTAGAGTTTCCCTACCGCCAAGGAGGGAATCCTCTTTTCAGCCCATCGTCATGGCCGCCATGATGGAACAAGGGGGGGGGGCACGGTAGCCTCCTCGAGCTCGGAGTCAGCCTCGGAGGAGGAACTGACCGAGATCACGAGGAATCTCGAAGTACAATTCGAGAAGGTTCGGTCCCGCAAGGAAGATCTTCGGGAGATAACCGAGGAAGACGACGATGGCGAGGAAGAGCAGCCTTCCCTTCCGGCGCAGCCGGAACCTAGGCCTCAGGATAGCTCGGCGGCCATTTTGTCTGCGATCCAGTCCTTATGCTCTGAGATAAGGACGAGATTACCACGGCCCAGGCCGGAGGACCCGCAACCTGGCCCGTCGGGAAGTCCTCAGAACAAACGACGGAGGACCCAACCCTCTACTCCGCTCGCCCCCGTAAGGCCTGCAGTTCCCTCCTCATCCTCCCACGAGTCTGGAGATGACGGTGCGGTGGGCTCGACGACGGGTTCTGAGGGCGACGACGATGGAACGGGTCTCCCGTCGCACGGGCATCTCCACCCGACGAGATTGGCTCATTCCACGCCATGATCGCCAGGGCGTCCGAATTGTTCCAGCTCTGCCCGGAGGAGCAGAAAAAGGAAGGTTTCCTCTATCAGCGCCGGGAGGCCAAGAGGAAGACTGTCATCGCGGTGCCTCTAATCGATGACATCTGGGAGGAGGGCCTGTCGGTCCTCAAGAACCCCTCCACGGCACCAGCCAAACGGGACCGGTACGAGAAGAAGTACTGGATCCCCGAGACCGCTCCCCTGTGCCTCAGGGCCCAGCCAACGCCAGACTCGGTCGTCGCGGCGGCGAAGAAGAAAGCGGCGGGGTCAGGAGCCTCAACGTCGAATTCCCCTCCGGACGGCGAGGGAAAGAAGTTGGATGCCATGGGGCGACGGGTCATTTCGTCGTCGGCGACGACGATCAAAGCGGCCAACGCCCTGGCGATCGTGGCCCGTTACGACAGGGAGCTCTGGTTTAAGCTGGCCCCCATATTGGACTTCCTACCGGACGACAAGAGGTCCGAGGCCCTGGAAATACTTCAAGAAGGCGAGGTGGCGTCGGACCACGCCATAATGGTGGCAACCGATATTGCCGATACCGGGTTCCGCCAGCTGGGCAACAGAGTTTGCCTACGACGACGGGGTTGGCTCCGGGCGACCGACTTCCGTCAGGACGTCCAGACCAGGGTGTTGGACATGCCGTTTGACGGCAGCAACTTGTTCGGGAAGGCGGTGTATGAATCCCTCCAAGCCATAAAGACAGACACGGAGACGGCCCGCGCCCTAGGAGCCCTTCAGCAACGACGGCCCTTTCGGAGCTCCGGAGGCAGACAGGGGGCCTCCAAGGGATCCAGCGGTGGCTCGTCGTCCTACCGCCAGGCGGAACGCTCCTCGTCTCAGGAGGCCTACAGAGGTCGCGGCAAGCAGGGAGCGCCTCGCCGCCGTCGGCAAGGTGGCCAGGGCGGCAAGGCCACCACCTCCAAGCAGGACTGAACCGGCCGTGGCCTCGGGCCCCCACCGAAGCACCCCGGTGGGAGGCCGGCTGACGAAGTTTGTCGGCGTGTGGAAGTCCATCTCCACCGATAGTTGGGTGCTGGATACCCTGGCAAGAGGACACTCTATCGAATTCCTGAAGAAGTGCCCTCACATTCCACCCGTGGCCAGGAAGGAAAATCACGTCCCGCAACTGCTGTTGGAAGTACGGGCGATGCTCATGAAAGGCACCATCGAGCCCGTCCCGAAGAGGCTCCGGGGTGTACTCAAGGTACTTCCTCGTCAGGAAGAAGACGGGCGGCTGGCGCCCCATCCTGGACCTTCGTCGTTTGAACAAATACATCAGGTCACAAAAGTTCAGGATGGTCACCCTCCAGCACGTGCTGGGACAGCTGGAGGAAGGCGACTTCCTATCGTCGCTGGACCTGGAGGATGCTTACTTCCACGTTCCCATCCTCAGAAGTCACCGAAAGTTCCTCAGGTTTGTCGTCCAGGGACGCCACTACCAATTCAGAGCACTGCCGTTCGGATTGAAGTCGGCCCCCAGGGTCTTTACCAAGTGCCTGGCACCTGTGGCGGCACGGCTGCGCCTGCAGGGGATTCACGTCTACCCCTACCTGGACGACTGGCTCATCCGCTCAAGGGCGAGGGAACTCGCCGTCGAACACACTGCGAGGACCATCCAGCTACTCACAGACCTGGGATTCGCCATAAATTACCCAAAGTCCCACCTGGTGCCGTCGCAGGTGGCCCTGTTTCTGGGAGCGAAGCTCGATACAGTGAGGCGCCTGGCGGCACCGTCGGAAGAACGGACGAAGACCATTCTGGGCAAAGTGCAGCGCCTGCTAGCCACGGACGTGGCAAGGGTGAGGTCCATCAAGTCCCTCCTGGGGATGATGTCCTCTTGCATCTACCTGATGCGCCTTTGCAGACTACGGATGCCCCCTCTTCAAGAATTTCTCGACGCCCGTTGAATGCAAGCGACGGGCACCTTCGAAGACAGGGTCCCCCTCAACGGGGTGTTCCGGCGGGTGATTCAGTGGTGGGGCGTTCGAGCGCACCTCACGGCGGGCAAGGACTTTCAGACGCCGGCGTACCAGGAGACGGTGACGACGGACGCTTCCCTGGAAGGTTGCGGCGCCCACACCGGAGATCTCCACGCAAGAGGCCTTTGGCTCCCGGAGGAGAAGCTCCTGCACATTAACATCCTGGAACTCCAAGCCGTGTTCTGGGCTCTCAAATCGTTCCTCCCGTCGCTCAAGGGCAAGGTGGTGCGGATCTTCACGGACAACACCACGACAATGTTTTACATACGGAAGCAGGGAGGTACCAGATCCCCAGCCCTATCCAAGGAGGCACGGGATCTGTGGCACTGGGCGGTCGCCCAGGGGATGTTCCTGGTTCCCTTCCACCTGGCAGGAGAAAGAAACACCATCGCCGACTCGCTCAGCAGGGAGCTGCGCGCGTGTCACGAGTGGGAGCTGCGCCAGGATCAGGTGGATCAACTCTTCCGACGATGGGGCAAACCCCAAATCGACCTGTTCGCAACAGCGACGAACTCGAAGTGCCAGAGGTTCACCAGCAGGTTTCCCCAGCCGAGAAGCATGGGCGATGCGTTCTCCTTCCCCTGGGACGGCCTATACCTGTATGCGTTCCCTCCGTTGCCGTTGTTGCTTCGACTCATCAACCAGCTCAAGAGGTCCCGGTGCAGGATGATCCTCGTCGCACCGGCGTGGCCGAGGCAGATCTGGTTCCCGGACCTTCTGGACTTGTCAACGTCCCCATCCATCAAGCTGTCGGCGGACGCGGATCTCCTCTCCAGAGAAGGAGGCGCCATCTTCCACCACAACCCGGCGTCGCTGAACCTGCAGGCTTGGCTCCTGCAGCGCTAGAGTTTGGAGGGTACGATATACTGGCCGACTGCAGAGAGGTTCTTGCAAAGGCCAGGGCGCCCTCGACTCTCAAATGCTACGGTCACAAGTGGAAGAGGTTCTCTATCTGGTGCCGAGCACAGAAGATCAACCCCCTACGGATTACGGCCCCTCAGGTGCTGCTGTACCTGCTATCGCTGGCAAAGGCTGAGCTAGCCCATGCCTCCATTAAGATTCATCTGGCGGCGATCTCCAGATATACCAGAACCACAGGACGGACGTCCCTGTGGTCCCATCGACTGGTGAAAGGACTGTTCCGGTCGTTCCCGCCGGTGAAAGCCCCGGCGTGGGAACTTAACGTGGTGCTGACTAGGCTCATGGTGCCCCCATTCGAGCCGATGCACTCCGCACCGATGAAGTTTGTGTCGTGGAAGATTGCATTCCTGGTGGCCATTACCTCCGCACAACGAGTGGGAGAGATCCAGGCCCTATCCTGCAAAGCACCGTACTTGACTTTCCATGCCTTGAGGGTGGTGCTTAGGACGCACCCCTCCTTTATGCCCAAGGTGCCGTCGGACTTCCATCTTAACGAGCCCCTCGTGTTACCTGTTTTCTTCCCGTCTCCTTCGTCGCCGGCCGAGAGGACTTTGCACTCGCTGGATGTGGCTAGAGCGCTGAAGTTCTACGTGGACCGCACAAAGAGTTTTCGGAGGACATCACAGCTGTTTGTGAACTTTGGACCTGTGAATCAAGGGAAGGCTCTCTCGAAGTCTTCTATTTCCAGATGGCTCTCCGGCTGCATCATGCACTGCCACCGGTTGGCTAACCGACCGCTGCCAGGCGGTCCGAGAGCCCATTCGACCAGAGCGATCGCTGCTACTACGGCGTTCCTATCTGGTGTGCCCCTGCTGGACATCTGCAGGGCTGCTACGTGGGTCGACGCACACCTTCACGAGATTCTACTGCGTCGATCGGGATTCCAGGGAGGAGTCCAGGGTCGGCCAAGCAGTGCTGCGCAACCTGTTCGCTTAAGGTGAGCCTGGTGAGGAGGTAAGAGACGCTTAATGTTGAGTTGTTGTATTGCTTAATGTTGAGCCTGTTGCCACCTCCCGTGGTTGTGCATGTGTGTACTGCTTTGTATTCTTATATTCATGAGCTTGTGAATCCATGCCAGACCCCATGCTGGAAAAGGAACAAGTTACTTACCTGTAACTGTTGTTCTCCAGCATGGGTCTGGCATGGATTCACATGCGAACCCTCCCGCCTACCCCTCTGCGGCTCTTCTTGGTCATACTGCCACTTCACGTGCTACCAAATCTGAAGATGGCTGCCAGAGGCGGGGCTTAGGGAGATGGCAGTCATTGGCTGTGGTCAGTATGACGCAGAGATCAGTGATTGGTTACTACTACGAAAGACAGATCAGAAACGAAACTGATACTGATTTTTTCTTTACCGCAGATTCCCAGCCTGACGACGGGGAATATTCATGAGCATGTGAATCCATGCCAGACCCATGCTGGAGAACAACAGTTACAGGTAAGTAACTTGTTCCTTCTTTCCCTTTTAAAACAAATTATTAGAGTGCCATCTGTGTTAAGCGCTCACCGCTGTCTGAAAATAAGTGGAGTTTTTACATAAGACTTGTCTAATATTCTTTTAAGGGAGTGTATATCTTTTAGTGACAGTGTTTTTGAATTGCTTACTGTTAGTGCCTGTGTGTTTTTCTAGATGTGGTTTTAAATAAATAATTATATCTTTTACACCAAGCCCTGGTCAGTGTTTACTTGTTCTATTGTGTTCTCTTGACCTATTGTGAATACCCTGTATACTGCCTAACTCTTCTTGAGGGAAGTCTGACTGCTCAGCCACAGCTACCAAGTGAATCTGTGTGGTGCAGACTGCTACCAAGTGGGTTTACTGCCAAATACCTGTAGTCCTAAATCTTTTGCAGTGGTCCCAGAGGGAACTGCACAGGTTTCTGCCTAACAACAGTAACAAGTTCCAGAATGCCCAGCTCTGCCAGCCTTAGATTTTCTGAGGTTGCTCGGCCTCATGGCATCCTGCATTTTTCTGGTGCCAGAGGCCAGATTGAGAAGGAGATCCCTTCAATCGGCCCTCAGGACTCATTGGTCCCAATTTTCAGGGGATATGTCAGATCTTCTGCAAGTCCCGGCCAGAGTGGCTCAAGATCTTCTATGGTGGGCTTGTAAGGAAAATATCCTCAAGGGTGAATCTTTTTGGCAACCATGGCTGGAGATAACAGTAGTGATGGATGCCTCACTCACGGGGTGAGAAGCTCATACCAACGATCTGACAATCAGCGGTCGTTGGACTCCATCGGAGTCGAAACTACACATCAACCTTTTGGAGCTGAGGGCAAACAGACTGGCGCTGAAGGCCGTTCTGCCCTCTGTACGGGGAAAGAATGTCCTGATAATGACGGACAACACCGTGGCATGTACTACCTCCACAAGAGAGGCAGCGTAGGGTCGCTACCACTGTACAGAGAGGCAATGCAGCTCTGGTTCTGGGCAATGCAAGAAGGAATCTCTCTATGGGCAATTCACCTAGCCAGAGAGCAGAACACAGCGGCAGACGCTCTGACCAGGCAGAGCACAGTTTCTCACAAATGTGAACTAGCTCAGAAAGTCCTTCAATAGATCTTCGCCTTTTGGGGAGCCCCTCAAGTGGATCGGTTCGCGATCAGTGTCAACAGGAAGTGCGAACTGTACTGCTCAAGGGAATTTCCTCCGAGAGGAGCTCTAGGGGACCCGATTGTGCTAGACTGGGAATTTCCACTCCTATACGCGTTACCTCCAGTCCCTGTGATTCCTCATGTAATCAGGAGGTTGAGAAAGTTCAGGAAATCCATGATTTTAATTGCCCCGGATTGAGCCAGGAGGACATAGTACCCGGACCTTCTGGACATGTCCATCTGCCCTCCAATACGTCTTCCACAAAGAGAGGATCTTCTCTCGCAAGAGGAAGGTCAGGTTCTCCATCCAGAGGTCAAGACACTCAGCCTTCAAGCATGGTTTCTGGGAGGCTGAGCTATAAGGATTGGGACCTCCCGGATGACGTAATGGAGCAACAAAATCCTTGTACCAGTGTTGTTGGAACAAGTTCAGTAACTGGTGCAGGGATAAGAATGTGGGTCCATTCTTATGTAATACTCCTACAGTACTTTCTTTCCTTTTACACTTGGCCAATTTGGGGCTCCAAGTTGGTACAATAAAAGGATATTTAGCAGCGCTATCTATTTTTAAGTGCTCCTCAGAAGACGTGTCTTACTTCAAAATGCCCTTGGTTATTCAATTTCTGAAAGGGCTCACAAATGTGTACCCTCCAACATCTTTTCAGGTTCCCATCTGGGATTTAAATTTAGTTCTAAAATTTCTCCCTTGTATTCCTTTTGAGCCATTACGTTCTTGCCGGTTAAGGCTCCTCACTTTGAAGACAATTCTGCTAGTGGGAATTGCATCAACCCGCAGGGTGAGTGAGTTGCAGGCGCTCTCTTGTAAGCCTCCTCACACCATTTTCCATAGGGACAAAGTTACTCTTAGGGTCAAACTTACTTTTTTACCAAAAATACTCTCACTTATTCTCCTCCACATGCAGGTAAGGAGGGAGAAAGGCTACACAGACGGCACCCGAAAAGGGCTCTGTTTCTATATCTCCAGATTGGCTAAATTACGACAAAGTGACCAACTTTGTTGGGTATACTTGACACAAATTGGGTTTAGCAGTAACAAAGCAAACGCTGTCCAGATGGATAATTTTGGCAATTACTGGATGCCATTAATTGGCTGCTAAAGAGCCTCCAGATGGGCTAAGGGCCTATTCAACTAGGGGCATGGAGACTTCGACTCTTCAGAGGGGTGTCCCGGTGCAAGATATTTGTGCAGCGGCTACCTGGTTGTCAATGAACACCTTCGTGAAGCACTATTGCTTGAACTCAACATCATCTCAAGGAGGCCTTTTTGCAAAAGCCATCCTTCACATGGTTCATGAATAATATTTTCTGGTACTCCCTCCTCCAAATTCATACTGCTTTGGGATCCTATCTAAGATGAGGAATACGTGGGAGGACCCAATCCATTCGAAGAACAAATTACTTACCATCTGTAACGTTCTTTCGATTGGATATTCCTCCCACGTATTCCTCATCGAACCTACCCCACTGTAAAGTTTACGCTACTTGTTCTCTAAATTCCTTAAGAGCTGGAGGTCAATGAATGCCTGGTCACCTGATGCACTTTAACATATCGTAAAAACAGAACTGAAGCCAACGGGTGTGGCTCGAGCCCTTTATTCTACGGATGATGTTGACGCTCGACGGCAGCCCTAGAGGGACATCAACGCTGCGGCCTCGAGCACAGCGCCCTCTGGTGATTTATTTTTTTTTTTTTTCAGAAGCAGCAAAGCTGGAAGAGACGAATATCTAAGATGAGGAATCCAATTGAAAGAACGTTAAAGTTGGTAAGTAACTTGTTCATCTGGGATAGTCCAAACCAGCTGCAATAATTGCGAAGGATGACTTGACTGATCTAATAGACAGTGGTCCAGTAAAAGAAGCAGTATTACTGTTTCACACTATTTGAGAGTGAGGGTGATGGAGAATTGGCTGAAGCCATATTCAATCCCACCAGTTAAACTTTTGACAAAGAAATGTAGGACCGCTTCGATAGATCCTAGCTTTCGGAACAGGCATCCAACACCAGAAAGCCTTGTGGTTCAGGCTGCGACTGCATCTTCCAAAGCGTCAGCTTACCCGTCCACTCCTGCTGACAAGGACGATAGGAAGGTGGAGGATATAGGTAAGAGAACAATGGAGGTAATATGGCACTGAACCATGGCCCTGGCAAAATATACACATAGCTTTTGGGGAGTGGCTGCCTCAGCAGCAGATATTATTGCAGAAGGCGAGGAGAGGGATGGATTCTTAAATCTTATTCAGGATTTAAAAGATGCCATGAGGCAATTATTGCAGTTAACTCTGCATACGGTTGAATCTGTAAGTAGAGCAATGGCTGCCACTACATTATTAAGGCATCTGGCATGGCTCAGGAGATCAGGGTGTATGCCAGATGTCCAGGCACCTTTACTGGACATGCCCTTTGATGGGACTCAATTATTTGGTGTAAAAGCTGACTGCAGCTTAGAGAAACTGCAAGCTTTAAAATCAGCAGCTAAATCTCTTGGGGCGGCAATAAGGCAACCTGTACAACCTTCTGGACAAGGGTGGAGAGGACGTCCTTTTCGCTTCTACTCTTCTTTTCAAGAGGAAGAGGACAGTACTCCCAAAGAAGTCAGAGAAGAGCACCTCATGGAGCCAAAGGCGAGGGGTTCGAACTCCCCACGCAAGAACCGCTGAATTGCCCGCAGCTGGAGCAGCAAAATCCCTTTGACTGCCTCATCAACACATCTGTGGTAGAAGGCAGACTGTCGCAACATTTCTGGAGTTGGTGAGGCATAACTTCAGATGCATGGGTGCTACAAACAGCGGCCTATGGTTACTGCCTCCCATTCTTAAACCCCTGGATTGCTCCCAAAGAGTCCGATCTTCCTTGGATCCAGATCCGCTCCTCCAACAGGAGATTCTCATCCTGTTGGAGAAGGGTGCAATAGAGCTGGTACCTGCAGCTGAGCGAAATCAGGGTTGGTACTCTCCTATGTCCTAATCCCCATGCTGGACGGAAGAGTGCGACCCATCTTGGACTTGAGATGCTTGAACAAGTTCAAGATGTTAACTCTTTCGCATTGTTTACATTGTGTCAAACAGCACCTTCAATGCAGTGGCACAGGGAAGTCTTTCAGATTTCCCAAAGGGTTAAATACTTTCTCTTGGTAAACTGTTTCCAAGAGCAGTGAAGTAAAATTGACTTTACTTACATCTGTAACTTTCTAGACCCAGCACACACTATCTTACAATAGGGTGCTGGAGGGGTTACTTAGTATCCCCTATGTCTAGGTTCTCATGTAACAGTTACCCTTTGGTGGCAGTGGTTTACTTTTAACTACTGTGGTGTGCATTTACTGCGGGCTGCATTCGCAGCTGCAGTAAAGTACCCATGGGTGCCATTTTTGTCAAAATGGCCCCAGTCTTCTTTTTTCGCCATTTCTTTGTGGAAAGGTCCTTCTTGAGATGTACTCTGCGCGCCAAACCAGGTTTGGTCCCTTTGTTCGTTTTGTCTTTGGCGGGATTCACGAGTGAAGTCTGCCTCTGCCCCCATGGTGTCTGGCGGGGGCAGGATACGAGGGAGGTGCTTGAAACTCCCTGTGCTTAGTCCCCTGGGGGACAGGAAAGCACTCTTAGGTGATTGGCCGGTTGGCTGTCCGACAAGGACAGCCACCCTTCTGGGTGACTGACAGCTAGGCTGGAATGAATGGGAAAACCTGCATAAAAGGCAAGGCTTTTCGCCTGGCAGAGTCGACCACTGGATGAAAGAATCCGAAGAAGAATTTGAAGAGGAAGCCTGCTGCAACTCCTGGATTGTGGGATACATTGACCCACTCAGCAGAATTCCTATCCATAACCAAACTGCACTTCAGCAGGTAACAACAAAATGGCTGCGCTGGCTCCTCTGAGCATCATTGCCTCGCATCAAAACTACCTTTGCAGCTACAAAATGATGGCTGCACTGTCTTGCCAAGCACCTATTGGGCAAGTTGGAATAAGGGGCACACCGGGAAAGGCTGCCAGTGTGTGTTCTTGTGTGCACCAAAGAAGCAAATTGAAAAGCAGCGTTGCTCTGCTGCTTGCTAAAAAGTTCCCATTGAAAAAGGAATATTTTGGGGGGAAAAAGGATGCAGCCCTGACACTCTTTTCACCTGTTCAACATCACACTGCTTTTATCAGTGGGACCCTGTCCATCCATATTCAGATTGTGCTCCAGCAGAAAATAGCATTATTCCTGAATGACAGGCTGTGTCAGACCAGATCTGGGAAATCCACAGACTTTGTTTTCAACCGCACGGAAAACGCTTGACTTTTGGGCTACAAAATGTCAAAAATCCATGCTTCAAAAGAAACCCTAGCTCTATGGGCATATGTCCATTTCAGTGGACCTGTGTCTTGACCAGCCTGCTGCAAGAGAGAAACTGACTAGGGCTGCAAAACAGTGTTGGGAATTCAGATGGAAGAGAAAAACCTTTGAAAGGGACATCCCAGCAGACTTCACCACATGCTAAAATGTGCTTTTGCAAATAAGAAAAATGCCTGATTTAAAAGTGTAATGTTGAATAAGACCCTGTCCTTGCCTAGCAATGTAAAGGGGGGTTTGTTGGTAAACATACATGGGATGTTTTATTTCAACAGGCTTGCTTTTGATTCAGAACAAATAAAATAAAGAAATAAATGTATTGGCTGTACTGGGAAATCAGCCCAAACAGGTTTTCTGCCATGGCTCAAGGGACATTTGGGTGCTGACAGCAGGAGTGGCCTATCCCCAAGAGAAGCCACAATGGATTTCTGGGACGCCTACATGTTAATTGTGCCCTTTGAAACTCTGAATGGACCAGGAGGCAGAATAACACACGCTCGTCAGACTTCTGTCTGTGATCCAGGTTGACAAAATAGATTCCGGGACGCATATGTGTGACTTTTGGAAAATCACCTCCCCTCAACTTCTATTGGGGAGCTTCAAAGCCAACTCCAGGGCAGCCCTGGGCAAAACTGACATTTGGTTGAAGCCTGGAAAAAAATTGTCCCAGTTGGAGGACAAAGGCCAGCCCATTTTGCCTCAAAGACTATTTAATGAATAAACTTTAAAGACTGTTAATTCTAAAACCAGACAAGGCAGTAATGTAAAAGTTTTATAGTTTAAAAGTAATTTTCGTGGCTTTCAAACAAGATATTGTGGCTGTCCATAGCATGTATGGGACGTAAACGCCAGGAGAATGTGAATCATGGGGAAAGTACACATGGTGGAACGTTAAAAATTAATGGAAATATGCTCTATGATGATATGTACAGATACCTAAAATTGTGGGATTTTGGGTAAATCATTCCCACTAAAAAGTACGAAAAACTATTAGAAGGGCGAAATAATGTCATACAAACCTGGGAGTGGGAACACCATGCTCTGTGTGAAATATGTAATCTGCTTATGTAATTTGCGAAAGTGCCACAACTGTACAAATGTGTGATTTATGTTAAGATTGATTTTTGGCAAAAAGGACTGTGGGATGGCTTTGCATCTCATAAAATACAAACCAATAAACTGAGTCCCCTCCTGGAGGAGGCAAAGAACTTAGGCTGACCTATCCAGTTCTTGGGGATATGTCTAGCTTGGTTCTGCCCAACAATATACCCGGTGATGTCACGCTTTATATAAGGGGTGGGAGCTCACAAGGACAGGCCACTCTCTCCTGAATTTCCAGCGCCTGCGTATCCAGGCATTCCAGATTCACCTTTGCAAGATTCCAGACTCTACTGCCAGGCCAAAGTAAAGCTGAGCCTACCCCAGCAAGGCCATTGATCCAGAAACCCCAGTAAAATCCCAATAACGAGGGGGAAAAGCTGTTGTACCCTTTTGGGAGTATCCCGAGACCAGACCCACTTTTTGCCCACTACCTGCATGCCTGTTGTACCCTTGCCATCCAGTGACCAGACTTGCCCAGCTGTTTGCTGTAAGGGGCGCCCGACGTGCTGTGACCAGAGTCTTTGAGTCCGAACCTGGTTGCTTGTCCCAAATCCCAAACTCAAGTGCGGATTGTGAGTATTTCCCCATCCCATAGAAACACATAGCCTATCCCATCTTGACCCTTTGTCTTTGTCCTCCTCTCTAAGTAATCCTATTCATACCCTGGTAACTTGTGTAAAACTTTTTAGAATCCTCGGTGCATCCTGTCCTTGATTTCCTAGTGTTCGCGTCATCCTTTCATTCACCCCATCTTATAACTCCTTAGCAATATTTTGAATAATTTTATTAATTTCCACATAAAGAGACACGTGGCATAAAGGGGGTTAATGCGGCCGCTTAACCTGCTTCATGGGCAGCGCTATCTTCTTGATAATCTAGTTTAAGTAAACCTTTTTTTTCCAAACCGATTTTCTCTTTTTAACTTCATTTTACCAACACCGAATTTCTTTCACCTTGAAAATCTCATCCAAGTATTCAGCTATAGTCACTTTCACTTCTATATTGTCCCTGTGATGTGCATCTATTCCCCAGCCTAAAAACCGCATTCCGATTCTGTATCTTTCACCCGTTTAAAAAAAAAAAAAAACGTTTTGACATTTAAAACTGTAAATCGCAACTTTTCCACGTGTGATTTTGATTGCACTATGTTCTCCATTTCAAGTTGCTTTTGAACTGTATGCCTTTTGTGATACCTTACCTTATAATTGCTAGTGATGTAACATCCCTGATACTGTGATTAAATATATATACATCATCATTTAATCACACATATAATTATTTGTCAAATTCGAGTGTTATTTTATGCCATTGCCATTGTTTGTTGCCTCATATCCCTGGCTCCCTGCTGCTTCTTTCTATCCACTCAGAATTCGATTAATTGGGGTTTGAGGGAACATTCCAGGGGTGCCATCTACCCGAATAGAAAAAGTGCTCCTATTCATGTGTGCTTTGGATATGTTCTTGTAAAAGGGTACCCAAGTGTATTTCAGAGGTTTTCATTGTAATTATCACCCCATTGGTGATTGCTGCCCAATATAATTGTGTGATTTCCTTTGAAATTAAAATAAATATTGTATTAAGACACACCATCCTGGTTCATGGTCCATTGTGACCCAGGGTATTTGTAAAAGGGGTTGTGAGATGGGTTGTGTATCAGCTCAATTCGAATTAGTAGAAAATAAAGTATTCTCATTGAGCATACCAAGGGTCCTGGTCCGGTGTGTGACGCCCGATTGGAATCCTTCACAGGACGTTGGTTTGCCCGGTGATGCCCTGTTGCTGTGCTGAAACTCCAAATTTGTATCGACAGAGAAGCCCCTGTAAGGATGACTTCTCCCTTTTGAGTTGTTGGGACCAATCAACTCTAAATCCAAAGTAAGCCACATGGATATCCTCTCGGAGCTGGTTGAATTTTCACTGCAGTCGCTGCTAAAACCAAACTCCCAGGAAGCAGGACTGACCGAGCCTGAGCCCCCTCAATAGAGTGCGGGACCCCAGATGCAAGGAAAGCCCATCTCGACAGCCAGGAACCGCAGTGTTGCTATTTGCGGTAGACGCGAGGAGCTGAAACCCTGAATTCCCACTCATTTGAAGATTGCAGTCAGTGACCGTCCCATTGCAGTGCAGGAGTCACCAGAAGTCCTCACTCTTGTCCCCACGGCTGAGGCCCAGGAACATCGGGTCTGCAGAGCTGCACAGTAACAGAAGCCACCTGCTGCACTTTTCTTCAACCTAAAGGTACTGTAAAGACTGAGAGAATTTGCCTCTTGTTGTGCCACCTTGCTTGTCCTCGTAGGAGACTTGTCTTGGTTGCATCTGTAGAGTTGCTAACAGCTTCTTTACCTCACAAGCCTAATCAGCTTGTGGCCCTACTTTGATTTCTTCTATTCTACAAAGACTTTTTAAACATTGTAAAAGACTTTCTACTTACCTGCAAGAAGTGCTTCAGTTCACCATGTCTTTTGCTAACTTAACTTTGCTGGCCTGGCTCCCTGAATTACTCTTCTCTCTTCTGCTTATGTGTTTTGCCTTCCTTCCAGGAAAGGGTTAACTGACTTTGCATTGGGGGGGTTATTTCGAAAGTACTTACCTGCTTAAGAATAACTGTGTGAATACTTGTTTTATTCTGAACTCTCTTCTCTTTAACACTCCTCTCCAGAATATTCTAAATGCAACAGTGATGCATTAATGTCAACAGCCCTCTAACTACTGAAGTCACCTGAGGGTGTAGGAAGTGTCTGTATGCCATCCCAAATGGGTAGTTGCTGATTTAGAATCTAAGAGTGTGTATTTTTAAGTATATTTGTGTGTTGTTTTACATTGCTCTCTTCTGAAGAAGGCATACTTTGACTGTTAAATGAATAATTGTTTAAGCAAGAAACCTTGTGTGTAAGAGTTCATTTGAATACTTGTCACTGTGAATCTCTGTGTAACTCCCGTGCAGCTCACATTGACCCCTCTTGAGATAAGTCTGGCTACCCAACCACACTACCAACAGATTTATACCAAAGGTTGGGTTCCTATTGCCAGGAGGTCAGGGTTGTTTTAGTGCACCCAATCTTACTTAACAATTGCCTACTTACTATACATGAGACATCGGATTGCGCTAAAATCAAAATACCAAGATATGTAATCTCACTTATTGGAGGGATTTGGATATTATCCATTGACCATTTAAAACTGCTCCCTCTTTTAGAAGATTTAGCAAGACGAATCACACATTTTAAAATCAATATTAAGTTTGTTGTCATTGGCATAGTCCCCTAAGGCAATCAGCATTCTTTATAGTTCTATTAGGGTTCAGTCAAACAAAGCGACCTCATCCACGCATGACATCCATCTAATACCTTGGCTGTTATATCTAGGACTAATCGAAGCCGCCTTTTTAAGAGCTACATCTAAATCTGTCAAACATACAATAAAAAGACGGTGTGCCAACATACATCATTGTCTTAAGCCTCTGGTTGTCCTGATTTCGTCAGTCGAAGGACCCGCAACATCCATCCTGATTTGGATTCTAGTGTCCTCATGCATGTACTCCAATACACCACACCTTCTCCCTCAGGGCGACCGTGCAGTAATTTGCAGGATCCGTCCGATCGCCCTTTTTGAATATAGGAATAACGATAGAAGATTTCCATGATTCAGGCATAACACAGGACTGCAGAATGTTCAGAAAAAGCAATGTAAGCAAAACAGCCCACAATTCCCTGTTGGATTTCAGAATCGTTTTAGTCAGTCCGTTTGGTCCAGCTGCCTTTGAGTTAGCTTTTGCTATTAGTCGTTCAGCACTGAGGGAGGGGGAGTAAGAATTCCTACATTATCAACAGTACCATTTATTATTTTCCCAGTTAGACGCCAGCTACACTGCATTTGACTTTGCTTACAATTTGCCTCATTAATCAAAGACCATAAATTACCAGTATTCTTTAATATCAGTGCATTCAACATCCTTTCACCATCAGCCTGCACTAGGCTAAACTTATGTAGACGTAACCAATTTTTGTATGCCCGCATCAATTGTCTTTTCTTAAGTTGATAGGTCTCATCATCAACTACACTCATCCTTAATTGGTGCAACTGTTGCCTATATATCTTTTTCTTGAGCCAAATTGTTCTATCAAACTGATGGATATACGAGCAGTTATTCTGGCAAGGCCCCTTCGGTTCGTCCCTCTCCCAAAAGAATTTCTTGAAACTCTGTGTAGTACAAATCAATTCTAACTCATCAGTAGAACTTTGTTGAACATATTTTTTCAGTTCCTCCATTAGTATTCTTCCGCCCTTCCTAAATGTCCTAATCCAATTTCCAGCATTAGTGACATATAGATTTGTGCTTATAACCATTGAGACAGATTGAGATCCCAAATTCATATTAACTATCCTCTTGGTGTGATCACTGTTTAGTCTTTTATCTCAACGGAAGAACCCAAATCAAACAAAGAACTTGTCAAAAACACAGTCGATTGTGGAAGATTTTGAGCCACAATTCCACGTTTCTTGTGTCTAAAGATCTCCCAATTTGTTTACGTTTGCCACAATTAAATCCCACTCCAAGGTCCAAGCTCTCCATTTCCTGCCATTGATTTTACTAATTTTATTTTTAGAACAGGCGCTATGGAGACAGTGAGAATTAAAATTCCTGGCTAAGATCACATGTGTCGTGGGTGGACAACCAGTCTCCCAAAATTTCTGTTAGCTTTTCAAGGATATCTTCTATAGAGCTGGAAATCAGATTCCAATACAAGTTTATTATGAGGATTGTCATGCTCTTACTCTGCAAACTAACCACCATTACCACAGCCAATATTCCCGGTATATTCTGAGATAGTAACCTTGAGTTTTTAGTGGCAACTAGTAAGCCCCCTGATGGTCTACCTCCATTGTTTTTGTGGCGATTTGTTGTAGTTGTGAGCCCTTCCACCCATACCTTAAAAGAAAGCCAGGTATCTTGTAAAAGAACTATATCGCTCCAAAATCTGACTGCTCTCTTCACCTTGTAAAAAACTCTTAAAACTTCTTGAGTTCCCTACTAACATCTGGGCTTGAGTTAGTATCAGAGGGCTGTCGGGATTTTGTCGTTCTCGGCAACCTCTTGTTTAAGGATGTTTATCAACAAGGCCCAACCCTCTTCGTCACAATCTTTGCCCTCCTTTCCTTGTGCATTCACATTCAAAAATGTCACAACTCCATCGGCACTATTTTCTCTCATAGTCCTTACAACCTCCAACTCCTCACGAATCATGAACCCCAGTTCATTTAATTCATCCTTTACTGCTAGAATAGTTTTTAAAATATGATGAGCATAAAACCACCTCCACCAAATTTGTACGTGCACCAGCAGGAAAGCTGATATAATCAATGTCGGCGGAAGTGATTCCATCTAACACTAAAATTTCACGCAACTATTTCTATAAACTAGTACAGTTCAACACAATTTGCAAATTCAAGTGAGACTTAAGTTTAAAAAAAAATACCCTTCTTTCCACAATTTCCACATTTCTTTGATGCTCCTTCTTTGAGGAAGGTTCTCCACCAATCAGCAGACCAGGAGCAACGGGTGACACGTGCTCTTGGTGACGATCACCAGTAGACTTAACAGTATCCCTATGAAGCCCAAAAAGATGCCTTAGGGTTCTTTTGCATCTCCCTCCTGCACATTCTTACCAGTATTAGGGGGCAGGGAGCTGACTGACTTTGTCATCCCAATCTGTGTTTGGACTTCTATTACTTTGGATTTGGAGGGAAAGCTAACTGCTCCATCTTTTATATCTGCCCTGACCTCAACATTTTTAGTGTTACACAGGGTTTTCTTCGGTATGTTGAAATGGGCTACCATCAAGAACACCTGGGAACTGCTTCTAGTAGCTCTACTGTGCCATAGTCGGCACCTTTAACTATTTGCATTATTTTTAATGTTAGGAGACTATTTTAAGATTGTGTTTTATGACTAATACAAATTGTATTTTTATAAGTAAATAAAGACATTTTGGGAGTTAATCTTAGTTTGTGTGGGCCTCCTTGCAGATCTGAAGTGGAGACACTGAATATACACCTTCCTTTTGTAGATTGTATGGTAGTACCCCTGAAGTAGGAAGACTGTGATCCCCATATGTGGATTTAGCCATTTTGAGATCAGTGTGTCCTGCAAGGACAGCCAGCCTATCGGGACTGGGTGCATTCATAAAGACAAAGGACAGGGGAGTTTCGGGAACCTCTCTCACTTCCTGCTCTTCCAGACACACAGGAGCCAGAGGTTAGTATTAGTACTGGAGCCTGCCAAAAGCAAAACTAACAAAGGGCTCAAACCTGGCTTGGCGTGTAGAGTAAAACCCAAGACCTCTCAAACAGAAAATGGTGAAAAAAGACGACCAGGGCCATTTTGACAAAATGGTCACCCATGGGTGCTATACTGCAGCTGAGGATTCAGCCTGCAGTAAAAACGCACAATGGTAGGAAAATTAAACCACTGCCACCAGCCATTTAAAGTAGTGAGGGTAACATAAAAAATGTTGTGAGTAGGTAGGATAAGGGGCTACTAAGTAACCCCCCCCCCCCAGCACTCCACATAAGATGGTGTGTGCTGGACCTACAAAGAGAAAAGGGAAGTAAAGTCAATTTCACGTTACTATTCTTGGGAACGTTAATTCACCCAAGAAAAGATATGTACACCTTATGAGAAATCTAAAGGATTTCTCTGTGACACTGCACTGAAGGTACTGTGTGTCACCATACAAAAAGTAGATGCCTATGGAGTTTAAGTCCAGCAAAAGAGCTGGGGGGTGGGGGGGGGTGGGGGTTGGTCTTTAAGGTTGAAGGGAATTAGCACAGAACTGAGAATTCTCCCTAACAAGCGTTCGTACTAATAATATGGTAGAACTGTCATTACTGTCAAAAGCTGTAACAATTATAACCACGAGTAACTACAAACGAAGTAGTGGCCTTTGAAATGTATTCCCAAGTAATCCTAAGTGTTTTGTTTAATTGTACTAAGTATCTTAAAGCATATCTTGTCTAAATATTATAAATATATATTGTAATATAAATCTATGTGTACTTTTTTCTTTGATGTGCATTACTAACTAGGTTCAGTGTACTTCCCTACAGCTCACATCTTCCTCTTATTATAAGCCAAGGTTTCAAAAGTAGTATAGACTGAAACTAAGAGTTTGGGATCTATAAACCATTGGGATAGTTTTGTGAAGTCTACCTACAAAGTGGATTTGGGAAACCTCCCTAACCGATGCAATCTGAACATGTAATCTACTAGGGAGCGTTGTGGGAGGAGCATGTACATCATACTGTCATCTTGTTGCACATGTCCATGTTGACGCCTGCTTCAAAAAACTCGCAAAGAAGTTGTAATATTCAGGACCAATCACTAGATGGTGATGCCAGCATGTGATTTACAAAACTGAAGCAAACTGCAAAGATTATGTTAGTGTATTTTTGTTTAATCAAGTCTTCCTTATAACTTCCAAGCCCATTGCTAATGCTCGATTACATCGCATAATTGACTGTCCCGTGAAATCAAGCATTTTTCAGTTTCAATATAGTTTAAGGTTTTGCCATGTCATTTGTATATTGTTGAAATTGATCATTCATGGAGCCATTGGCTATTTAACTGTGGCTAATCACTTTTATGTATAATTCAGAGGAGGTGAAATGAATCATGTGGAGCTTATAATATGATGATTTATGTGACAAACTATTAAACCCCACAATCTTGTCCTAGTTGCCATCACTCAAGGAGGAGCAATACAACTGGCGAACAATGGCACAGACGCAGTACAGGGCTTGCAGACTCTCACCATGACAAATGCATCTGGAAACCAGCCTGGCACAACTATCTTGCAGTATGCGCAAACCACGGATGGACAGCAGATCCTTGTGCCCAGCAATCAAGTTGTTGTACAAGGTAGAAGCTTTATGTAATGAATATTTCGATAGTATATGACCAGCACAATGTTGAAGCTGGTAGTTAAAGCATATAAATAAGCATTTCTGTTTTTATTTTTTATTTAATTCACGCACATCTTGGGGGTGCGGGGACATGTTTAATAATGTCCATTTTCATTTTTTAGGCGTTAAGATAGATTGATATAAAAGATTTTAGGTTCTGGCAAAAGGGTTTTCGCAAAATTATAAGCTGTATTACTCTTTTGTAAAGCAAAATAAATAATACCTTGGTTTATCACTTCCCTGTGGGAAATAGAGGGTAACATAAAATACTCGGGGTCAGAGTGCAAGTTTGGCAGAAGTTGTAAAATGTGTGGTATTTCTGAATACTGCCTATTTTACCATTCTGCCACACTACGAGTTTCAATACTGAAACTCATCTTTTACATAGAGATAAGTACCTCCACACAATGCTGTACTAATACATAAATAAATAAAATGCCCATTTGGTATTACTGCATGCGTCAATACATCATTTCCACAGTAGAGTCCTGTGGGACTCCAAAATGGCAAGTAGCTGAAGGTTCCTTATGCCTCTATATCAAGTGGATTGTTAGAATTACTTTATACTAAATACATGCAGTCACAGTAAGACCGTTTGAGAAAATGCCGCCAAATTTGTAATCAGGCCCTTGTCTTCAATTTGTCACCTTGTAACTTGATTAAGCAAGAGTAGTTCTACTTGGCTTTTAATTCGATAAAGAATCTCCATCAAGGGATGATAGTCCGATTCAGAAGTTCTTGAGTAAGTCATCACCATCTTGGACACTATAGCCCTATTATTTTTAAGTGAGAATGAAAGATTTTTGAAAATCTTAGGTAAATATAGAGCATGATGGAGGCAATCTTCAATTCCTATGTGTTCTGTCAAAACTGTAATCTAAACAATGCTTCCTCTATTCGTAGTGTTACTTTCTAGAGAATACTTTTCTTTTTCACATTCTTGGTATTTTTTTCGGTTCTATGTCAGAATGCAGGTTTTTCAGACGCCATGCGAAAGTGCCCATTTGCAAATAAAGTCCGGGATTCAAGCCCTTGTAGAGCAGCAGCTTAGGCTATATCCTTGACATGAGTAGTAAAGGGGGTGCATACAAACATCTCCTGCTTTGGGCATTCTTTTTAGACCAAATGGGTATCCACGCATTGATGGCTAGTATGGAGAGACTGAGTGCTTCAGCCATTGCTGTGGCTTCCACTCTTCTTGTGGTCCTTGGTTTGCCTACTAACCACTCTCCTTCACTGCAGAGACTGTGAGGTATTGCACTATCAGAAGTGTGTTCTTCCCTGAACACAATGCTGACAGAATAGCGTTTGTTTTCACAAAGATGTATTCGAGGAAGCCGTTAAATTGCTCTGAATGACATGAGCACTCCCCTCCAAATTGAGATTAGGGGAGATCCAGACGGGCTTTTGAAAAACTGCTTTTCAGGAAACCATGGCACAGGTGCGATGATTGCAAAGAGGGCTATCAGAATGTGTATTTCCCGCTGGTTGACCTGCAATTATTTCTCAATTTCTACTTTTTTGTTAATCATCACACACATGAATATAGGTACAAGCAGTACATTTTGTTGCTGTGATACAGTACTGTCATGATGCAGAGTAGAATCAACACTAGACACTAATGGGCGGCTTATTTGGGTATTGCAATATTCAGCCAAAATAAATAAATGCCTTGAAACCACCTTCCCTGGCCAAATGGCACTCCCTTTAAGTAACTAACATTCTCCAGCATTGGATCTTTCATGGATTCACATGCTTAGAATATTCCCCGTCGTCAGGCTGGGAATCCCCGGTACATTATAGACCCTTTCCCGTAGGAAAACTTTTTCGACGGCCCCGCCCCCGCGCTCCCTCAGATTTCAACCGTCTTTCAAAGTAGTGGGATCCTCGTGATTACTACTAGTGGAAACTAGGTTGTTTTTTCTGTTTCGCTTCGGCGACGTTCAAATTCTGGAGAATTATGTCTGGAAAAGCGTTATTTCGCCCTTGTGCGACATGTGGCCTCAAAAAAGTTTATGAAGGAGATGGCCACATGGATTGTATCTACTGTCTCCACCCGCACCACACGGCGGATACATGTGAGATATGCCAGGGTTTCTCCCAAAAAACCCTTAAGGACCGTAAAAGAAGGCTGGTCGACTGGCTTAATGACGGAGCGGGTGCCTACCCGGCTTCGGAAGTTGGCTCCACGGCCTCCAGGAGCAAGTCGGAACCTCCATCGAAAAAGGTACGGCCAGCGGAAATCCGCGCTGAGGACAAGCATAAGGGAAAGCATGCTGGGTCTTCCTCATCACATAAAAAGCCCTCCTCCTCCTCCTCCTCATCATCTAAGACGGAGAGGCAAGCGCTGTCAAAATCCTCCTCAGGGGACCGTCCCAGGTCTTCCATGAGTCGAGATGCTTCAGCCGGGAAGTCGGCATCGAAATCGGCGACGAAGTCTAAGGGCTCGACGACGACGACTTGCTCGTCGACCTCGAGATGCTTCAGCCGGGAAGTCGGCATCGAAATCGGCGACGAAGTCTAAGGGCTCGACGACGACGACTTGCTCGTCGACCTCAGTGTCATTGACGATGCCTATTACCGTTCAGGCAGCAGCGGTTGGGATTCCTTCGTCGACGGAGACTCAGTCTATGGCTTGGCTGCCAGAGGTCTATGACCCGACCCCCCCTGAAGTCTTACTGCAGCCAGACACGGCCTGCTCGGCGGAAGGAGAAGGTGGCACGGTTCTGCAGCCATCGGATTTAGGCTTACGGCCTTCCACGTCGGCGACGACGAGTGCGAGTGGGGGTATGGTACCTATATCATCAACGTTACTGACCCCCCAGACAGTTTTGTCTCTGGATGTGCTTAATACTCTTCAGAAGCTCCTGCAGCGGCTGGATACGCAGATCCCTCAACCTGGGACGTCATCGTCACTTTTTTCTGTACCTTCCGTCGACGAGCAAACTTGTACGGCTCGCTCGACGACTAAAAACCCATCGGCTCCCCAGGCGGTAAAAGATCGTCCTCGAGCGCAGGAGGAGGGTGAGTTGTCGGAGTCCGATTCTATACTGGGTGACTCAGGGTCAGACATCTCCCTGTCACCGTCGAGGGACCCAACATGGAGTTCGGATGTAGAGGTAGAGTCTACGAGGAGCCAGACACAGCCATCTCCCCCGGATGATGTGGGAGCCTTCCATGCAATGATGGGAAAAGCTTGTTCCGAGTTCGGCTTGATTCCTGAGGAGCAGAAGAAAGATTGTTTCCTTTTTGACCATATGGGTCAAAGGAGGAAATCGGTATTTGCCATCCCAATTCTGGACCACGTGTGGCAAGAAGGTCTCAAGACGATGCGCCATCCGTTCTCGGAGCCAGCTATAAAGGGACGGATTGAGAAAAAGTTTAAAGCTCCGGAGTCCACTCCAAAATGTCTAACATCACAGCCTCTGTCTGACTCGGTGGTGTCGGCGGCAGCGGCTAGGAAGGCCAGGGTACAGCAAAAATGTTCAACGCCACCAGAAAGCGAGGCTAGGAGGCAAGACGCCTTTGGAAAAAAGGTGCTCTCGGTCGGTGCGACGACAGTAAGAGCAGCCAATTCCTTAGCGATCGTGTCACGATATGATAGAGAAATGTGGCACAAACTAGCCCCTATCCTAGAACATCTGCCAGACGAACACCGGAAAGCAGTTATGTTACTGGTGCGGGATGGCGAAGAGGCCTCGAACCACGCAATTAATATTGCAGTTGACCTAGCAGAGTCTGGCTTCAAACAAATCAACCATGGAGTAGTACTTCGTCAACAAGCGTGGCTCAAATGTACTACTTTCCGTCCTGAAGTCCAGTACAAAGTCCTTGACATGCCATGCGAAGGGGAACACCTGTTTGGCGAAAAGGTTGATGAAGCGTTGAAGGGGATGAAAGAAGACACGGATACTGCTAGGTCCCTCGGCGCCCTCCAAACGGGTAGAAACTTTCGCCCCTTTAGGGGTGCTTCTGGAAACTCCCGCTTTGGAGCCTCGAGGGACCGTGGATTTAACAGGCCCTCGTACTCTTCGCAAGGGTTCAGACGAGCGTCCCAGTCGGCACGTAGAAGCAGAGACTATCAAGCCTCCAGGCGGCGAGGCTCGGGTCCATCGTCGACGAAGAACAAGCAAACCAGCAACCAATGACGGCCTTCGGAACGTCCTGGGGGGACGAGTCTCTCATCACTTCGACCGATGGAAATGCATCACCACAGATCGATGGGTTCTAGACACGATTCGCATGGGTCATGCGCTACAATTCAAAGACAAGCCTCCACGTCTTCCGCCTGTATTCTCGACACAGCCCCACCTCCGAATCCTACGACAAGAGGCGGCGCTTATGTTGCGAAAGGGGGCGGTAGAGAGTGTTCCTGTGGCACAGGAAGGACAAGGAGTTTATTCCCGGTTCTTCGTTGTCAAGAAGCCAAACGGCAAATGGAGGCCCATTCTCGACCTGAGGGTACTAAACAAATGGCTAAAGAGCCTAAAATTCAAAATGCTAAAGCTCCAAGAGGTTATCAGGTCGGTGCAACCCATGGATTATCTATCGTCACTAGACCTTCAAGACGCTTATTTTCACATCCCAATACACCCACGACACAGGAGATATTTAAGGTTCGTCGTCGGGAGAAAGCATTTTCAGTTCAAGGTCCTCCCGTTCGGGCTCAAGTCCTCCCCCAGGACGTTCACCAAGTGCTTGGCCCCTATAGCGGCCCATTTAAGGAAGGATGGTCACCATGTCTATCCATATCTAGACGACTGGCTGGTCAGAGGTTCGTCCAGGGAACAAACACGAGACAGTCTAAGGGCCACAATGTTCCTCTTACAGGAACTGGGCTTCGCAATAAACTTCAACAAGTCCTCCGTAGAGCCTTCGAGGACCTTGGTCTTTCTAGGAGCGGAGTTTCATACACACACAAGCCTGGTGAGACCATCCAGCGAAAGAATTCAGAAACTTCAAAGCAAGGCGTCGGAATGGAGAGGCGGTACCAAGGTTTCAGTGCGCAAATACATGTCCCTGCTAGGGACCATGTCGTCCTGCATTCCGTTGATAAACAACTGCCGTCTGTTTATGAGGCCTTGCCAGGAATTTCTAGCGGACAGTTGGGCGCAGAGCCGAGGTCGCTGGTCCGACAGACTGGTCGTCGACGAACAACTAGTACAAGCACTTTGCTGGTGGAGAGTGTCTACTCATCTAACGAAAGGAATGCCTCTACTGGAACCGGAGTTCCAAAAGACGGTGGTGACGGATGCATCGCTGAGCGGATGGGGAGCTCATCTGGATACGTTACAGGTACAAGGCCAGTGGTCGTTGCAGGAGTCCTCCCTGCATATCAACCTGCTAGAACTGAGAGCAGTGCGATGGGCTCTGAAATCTTTTCTTCCTCAACTGAGGGACTCGGTGGTGCGTGTCATGACGGACAACACCACTACGATGTTCTACTTGAGGAAACAAGGAGGGACACGTTCCAGGTCCCTATCGACGGAGGCACAGAAAATCTGGCATTGGGCCCTGCAACACAACATGCAAATCTTAGCGTTCCACCTGCCAGACGTGAGAAATGTGGAAGCCGATGCCCTCAGCAGAGAAATGAACGAAGTTCACGAATGGGTGCTGAACGACCAACAACTACAACAAGTATTCAAGAAATGGGGACATCCTTCCATAGACTTGTTCGCGACGAAGAACAACAGAAAATGCCATCAGTACGCAAGCAGATGGCCTCAGCAGGGCTCACTGGGGGATGCGTTCTCCTTCCCATGGACGAACAAATTCCTGTACGCATTCCCTCCATTTCCCCTTGTCCGGAGGACGTTGCAATGGATCCTCAGGTACCCATGTCGGGTAATTCTGGTGGCCCCGTACTGGGCCAGACAGGTGTGGTTTTCAGACCTGCTACACTTAGCGGCGGCGGAACCGATGAGATTCCAGAAGACCCCCGACCTTCTGTCTCGGCAGGAGGGTGTCGTTTGGCATCACGACCCGGACAGCCTCAAGTTGACGGCCTGGCTCCTGACTTCGCCGAATTCGATCGGCTAACGATTCCGGAGGACTGTCGGCGTATCCTGCAAGCGGCAAGAGCACCTTCCACAAACGCCTCATATGCGTACAAATGGAGAAGTTTCTGTCAGTGGTGTGAGGATCAACCAGGTTTGGCCCTGCAATCGATTAAGCCGGAACAGCTCCTTCCATACTTGCTGTTCTTAGCTCAAAAGGGCCTATCGGTATCGTCAATAAAAGTACACCTGGCCGCCATTTCCAGGTTTACTCGTCAACGACATTCGGCACCATTGTTCAGCGACCGCCTGATTAAGCACTTCCTTAAAGGCCTCTTTCGGAGTTTCCCTCCAGAGAAGAAATTTCCGCCGGAGTGGAGCCTCAATCTGGTCTTAACGTCTCTTATGAAGCCTCCTTTTGAGCCAATGTCATCATCGTCTCTAAAGTTTTTGTCGTGGAAATTGGCCTTCCTGGTGGCCATCACTTCAGCCCGACGTATTTCAGAAGTTCAGGCTCTAATGGTAGACCCACCATACTTACGATTTTTCAAGAACAAGGTAGTCCTAGCCACTAACCCACAGTTCATACCAAAAGCTCCTTCGGTGTTCCATAAACACTCCTCTATTGTGTTGCCTACGTTTTTTCCGGAGCCATGCTCGGGAGCGGAGCGCACGTTACACACATTGGATGTAAAAAGGGCTCTCAAGTTTTATCTTCATCGTACGCAACCGTTCAGAGAAACGAGACAGCTGTTCGTGGCCTATGGTTTGGGTGCTAGAGGAAAAGCCATTTCAAAGCAAGGACTGTCAAGATGGGTGTCATCTACCATTTCGTACTGCCATTCCAGGGCAGGGAAACCTCTTCTACGACGGCCAAGAGCTCATTCAACTAGAGCAGCGGCATCGTCGACGGCACTGTGGGCCGGAGTCCCTCTGGGGGACATCTGCATGGCGGCTACCTGGGCGGCTACACACACCTTTACCCGCCATTACTGCCTGTCGCAGCAACATGCCGAAGATACCCGGATGGGACAGGCGGTGCTCCGACACCTATTCCAATAAGGTAAGCCCCGGCTGAGGGGTTGCATCCTGTGGAATTTATGACTGTATGTGGTTCGTTTTCCTATGTTAACGATTACTAATGTATACATGATCATAGGGAACGGGCTTTGAGAAGAAAGTATATGGGTTTGCATGCACGCTTCCTCTTTGGGGGTGGTACTGCTATGTAATCTATTCTAAGCATGTGAATCCATGAAAGATCCAATGCTGGAGAAGGGAATAGTTTCTTACCTGTAACTCCATTTCTCCAGCATTGGTATCTTTCATGGATTCACATGCGCCCACCTGCCTCCCCTGAACATGCAAACCGGTTCCCCCACTACTTTGGGGGCCGAAATCTGAGGGAGCGCGGGGGCGGGGCCTGTATTTATATCATGACGTCCTGACGGTACGGGCACGCATGATACAAAACGAGGTGGATAGGACGCATAAGCGTCGAAAAAGTTTTCCTACGGGAAAGGGTCTATATAATGTACCGGGGATTCCCAGCCTGACGACGGGGAATATTCTAAGCATGTGAATCCATGAAAGATACCAATGCTGGAGAAATGGAGTTACAGGTAAGAAACTATTCCCTTGTGACAAACAGGGTGTTTTCTCGTGGGCAAATCTTTGTTACAATAAATAGAATGGCTTCTACTTGAGTTTAGGCAAAAGGGCTCTGGGATTCGTAACACCAATCCATTCCCCCAGTATGTTTTCAATTCTCAGTCTCTCGTTCTTTGAGGTTTGAGTGCCCCACACTTCTTTCTTGACTTTTTGTTCTGTAGGTTCGTGTCTGCTACTTCTTGTCCTGTAAAACCGCTCGCCTATGCCTCAGGATTGAACAGCGGTGGAAGGTAGGGCTAGGTGATGGTGGTACATACCTCACACCTTCAACTAAGAAGTAGGCCATCTTAGCTTCCCTAACGGTTCTGTCGCAGTACCTTCTTCACCTCCCTGTCTCGGGTCCTGGCAATAGCCCCCAGCACCCTGCCCTTGTCTACCTTCCGAAGAAGCGCAACAGTCTCATGCCCCGGGGGTGGGAGGCATGTTTCCTGCAACCTCTGCGCTCTCCTCTTCTCTTATTACCTCAATCATTCACCATGTGCTTGTATCTTGACCCCCCTCCTCCACTTACACTGCATAGTCCAAGGGAGTGTTTGCTCCTATCACTTGCCATTGGTCTACTCCAACTTGTTCTCTAATAGCCCTCCCCTCCACCTATGTGCTGATGTTGCCTCAAATCTCCCACAGATATTCAACTCCTTTCCAAACCTGCTGAATTTATCCTCCAACCTCCATTATATTTCTTCCCCCTCCCTCGCTCCGTTAACTCGCACCAGCCACCTCATGTTGCCTGAGGTTTCCCCTCACAACCTACTTGCTGCTTTCGACCTCCGTTTGTGTATGTTTTTTCCTGCGGTACACCCTCATTTGGTGCCACTCTTTCGGCGCGGGCCAGTTTGGCACGGCCGGTTTGGCGCGCCCATTTGTGCGCAGCAGCTTTTCTGGCGCAGCCGATTTGGCGCGAGGGACGTTTGGACGTGGCCGACATTGCAGCCACGTCTAAACTCCCTCACCCCAAATTCAAAAGCATCATTCTTTGAAATGCAGCACGTTGAGGTACCGGGCCTGTTAACGTGTTGCATTTGCAAATGATGATTATGATTTTATGAAGAATTGTGGAGTGGAACATGTACTACCTGGTTGGTGTATCATTTGAGACAAAATGTATGGGATGATCGCACGAGTGGTGTGTGCAATGAGGGCTGCATGCAAAAAAAAAATGATGTTGCAAGAGTTTGTGGAGAATGGGTTTAAGTGCACACGGGAGTTTACTAACATGTATTATCACGTATAAACGGGTTGTGTGCACATAGGGTTGAATGCTACGTAGACGGGTTAGTAGTATCTATGCAGAACTCGAGAGTTATGTGCACACAGGGTTGGCCATGGGAAAGCGGTGTAAGCCGTATACATTTGTACAAAGCCGTCTTCGGTGTCTGTTCCAATGTGCTGTATGTACAGAGCTCAGCGCACACATGTGAAAGAGTGTACATGAAGTTCTACGTACGGGAAGTTTAATTGCATTAGGGGCTATTGTGCACATGAGATGGGCGGAGGTCCAACTGAGGGTTGTGTGTACAGAGTGATGTGAGCACAGGAGAGATGTACAGGCAGGATTTCTGTGCCTACTGTCTACGTGGACACACATGTTGCGTACAAAGGGATGTAGGCACAGACAACTCTCACACCTTGTGGAACGAATTGGAAAGGTCGGTTCTCTCCTGCCTGCAGGCGAGTTACTGTTCCTGGCGCTTGCAGTAGGTTCTGATACCCGTTTGCATCCCTCAACATCCTCCAGATTCAACCGTGAAAACCGTGAGCCTAGGGTTCATGCTGAATCCTCCTATAGGAGTTTGATGTCAAGGGTTACGGAGTACCTGGGGTGGTCCGGCCGTCAAGTTGAATTCGATCAGGATGACCTGACTGACATTTTAGATCAGGGTCCGTCCACGGACCCAGTGTTGCCTTTTCACATGGCGTTACAGAAAAGGGTGGCTGCTACTTGTAACACCCTGGAGTCTCTTCCGGCGGTCAACAAGTTGCTGACTAAGAAATACCGCCTATCCAGTACCAACCCCAGCTACCTATCCACACACCCCACTCCGGAGAGTTTGGTGGTTCAGGCGGCGTACCCTACCATTCCTCCAGATAGGGACGACAAGCGCTTCGATGGATGGGCATGCAAGATATTTTCGGCTGGGAGTATGGCCCTTAAATCGGCCAACTCCACCTGTGTCTTGGCCAAATGTTCGCACACTCTGTGGAACTGTGTCTCTCCGGCGGCTGAGCATATTCCCGAACGGGAAGAAAGGGATGGGTTCCTTGCTATTGTGCAGGATGGCAAGGATGCCATGTGTGAATCCCTTGAGTCTGGGTTGGACACGGCAGATAGTGCCAGCTGGTCCATGACTGCGAGCACCGTGATACGCAGGTTTGCGTGGTTGCGGAAGTCGGGCTTTGCACCGGACGTGCAGGCCCGTCTTCTCAACATGCCCTTTGACGGCTCTCATTTGTTTGGCAGCAAGGCTGACAAGATCCTTGAGAGGTTGCAGACCTCCAAAGCAGCTGCAAAATCTTTGGGCACAGCTCTGCGTCAACCTCTGCCTTTTCATCCTAGGGGACAGCAGTGGAGGGATTTCTTTCGTTACTACCCCTCTTTTGGGAGAGCGAGGGGAGGGGACAGTCAAAGGGTACACCGTAGAACTACCCATAGTGGATGGGGAAGAGGTGCCAAAGCCACTCAGGCAGCTGCCTCTTTGCCTTCAGGCGCTGCCGCAGCCGCTCCAAATCAGCTATGAGGCCAGGCCCCATTGTTCGCCGGTTGGAGGCAGTCTGTCTCAGCATCTCAAAGAGTGGCGAGCCATTAGTTCAGGTGTGTAGGTTCTGGAAACAATAGCCCACGGCTACTGCCTACCCTTCCTAAATTGGCCTCACGACAGTACACCGGGGAAACTCTCTTTGAAGATTCCAGGTTCCGCTCCTTGTGCAGGAAATCTTGACCCTGCTGGAGAAAGCCGCTATAGAACTAGTGGAATTACCCATATTTTTTATTCCCAAGAAAGACAGAGGACTGAGACCCATCTTGGACTTGCGTCGCTTGAACAAGTTCGTCAGAAAGGACAAGTTCAAGATGGTCACTCTTTCTCCGGTCCATCAGGCCCTTCGACTTCAGGTTTGGTTGGTGTCATTGGACCAACAGGATGCTTATCATGTGCCGATCCATCCAAAGCACAGAATATACCTGAGGTTTGCGGTTGGCACCTTGCACTTTCAGTTTCGGTTTGACCTCTTCCCCGAGGGTTTTCACCAAGCTCATGGTGGTGGTGGCAGTGTATTTCAGGAGAGGGGGTTCACGTCTACCCCTACCTGGACGGCTGGCTGATCAGAGCACGTTCATCTGAACAAGCCTTGGATCATCTCTGTCTCACCTGCCTCTCCCTTCACAAGCTGGGCTTCTCCCTCAATTTCAAAGTCTCATATGACACCTTCCCAACAGCTCCAGTACATCAGGGCTGTGTTGGACACATCCTTGGGGAAGTGCTCGCCACCCAGGGTGAGGGCTCATCACATTTACCAGATGGTCGACAAATTTCAACATGCTCAGCGTCTCCCGGCTTTCGAATTCGTAAGGTTGTTCAGCCTCATGCCATCCTGCATTTTTCTGGTGCCGGAGGCCAGGCTGCGGATGAGATCCCATCAATGGGCCCTCAGGACGCAGTGGTCCCAATTATCAGGTCTCCCCCGAGTGTGAGTTGGCTCAGGAAGTCCTTCAGGAGATCTTCGCCCTTTGGGCAACTCCTCAAGTGGATCTGTTCACGACCAGTGCCAACCGGAAGTGCGAGACATATTGCTCAAGGGGGAGCTTTAGGGAACGCGTTAGTCATGGATTGGTCATTGCCACTTCTGCATGTGTCTCCTCTGGTCCCCGTCATTCCTCAAGTTCCTACATGATCCTAATTGCTCTGGATTGGGTGTCCATCTGTCATCCATGCGGTCTTCCCCACAGAGAGGATCTTCTCTCACGCAAGGGGGGTCGGGTTTTCCATCCAGAGGTCAAGAATCTCAACCTTCATGCTTGGTGTTAGGGAGGATTCTCAAAAATGTGCTAATTCCCTCCACCTTAGAGACCCTCAGCAACTTTGCCAGATTTTGAGGACTTGATTTTTTCTACCTGGAGAGTGAGACCCTTCTTACCACTCATGTATTTTAATGTGATTTTATACACTGTGTTTCTTTTGGTTATAGAGTCTAACCAACTCCATAGGCAAATCTTTTACATTGTGTCACACAGCACCTTCAGTACAGTGGCACAGGGAAGTCCTTTCAGATTTCCCCAAGGTTTAAATACCTTCTCTGGGATCAACTACTGTTTCCCAGAGCAGTAAAATGAAATTGACTTTACTTACCATTGTAAATTTCTAGACCCAGCAAACACTATCTTACAATAGAGTGCTGGAGGGGTTACTTAGTATCCCCTATGTCTAACTTTTTATGTAACATATTTTGTTATGTTACTTGGCATTTATATAGCGCTCTATACATCATTGGTATGACCTCAAAGCGCTGGGTGGTTGAATGCCCTCGGGAAATGCAGTTCGGGTCAATAGAGATAGATAGTGTCAATTTGGTGTATGGGTGCACCAGTTATGTGCGCAGCTGGTGTGTTTGTTGGATGTTAGCTGCAGCCTAGCGTTAGGAGAGGTGTAGAGGGTATTAGTTGTATGTGTTTTCAGTCTGGTGGATGGATATCCAGACTGGGTTTGGCTGTGTTAGGCCTGAAGGATGCTTATGTGAGCAGCTGCGCCGGAATGTCATGGGATAGCTGCGTCTTATAGGGTGATCAGGTGTTCATGGGGTAGTGTTCGTATGTGAACAGCTAGGCCGAATTAATCAGTGTTGTAGTTGAGTGATGGTGTATAGAAGAAAGTAGGGTAGTCAAGAGTGGTGCTTCATCTAAAAGGGACTGAGACCAGGCACGAGAACAGGATGGCAGGGAACACATCAGGACATGGATACACAGTGACATTGCGTTGGTCTTATGGTGACAGGAAGGGACATACGGATATATAACATGGGAATAAGAAAGCAAAGTACAACAGTGGCATATGGGCCCGCTGGGCACATATGGTGATGAGGGGTGGGTGATAGACTGGGATACATAGCAACATCACAGGGATTGGGGTCATGGAGCGCAGCGACACAGGGCACACAGAACGGGGTGGGATTAAAGCGATAGGGAGGGGACAAAAGAATGTTCAACTGCTGAACAGAGACACATGCTTGGGGAGGCACATGGGGATGTTTGTTTCGGCAGCCATCCATTCCATGCATTAATCAATTTCTTCCCTTTCTTCATTTATTCATTGCATTTATCAATTCATTCAATGCATCCATCTGTTTGTTCGATTTCTTCATCTACTGATGTTACCCTTTACTCGCTGAATGGCTGGTGGCAGTGGTTTCGTTTTGAACTACCATGATTTGCATTTACCACAACCGTTCGCAGCTCCGGTAAAGCAACCGCGGGAGCCATCTTTTTCAAAATGGCGCAGAGCCATCTTTGACAAAATGGTCCCTAGACTTTTTCTTTTGCCAGTTCTTTGTGGAAAGGTCCTTCTAGAGATTTTCTCTGCGTGCCAAACCAGGTTTGGTCTCTTAGTTCATTTCGCCTTTGGCAGGGTTTCTGAGTGAACCCCTCCTCTGGCTCCAGAGTGTCTGGGGTAGGCAGGAAGTGAGGAAGGTGCCCGAAACTCCCTGTGCGTAGTCTCCTAGGAGACCCAAATGCACTCTGTGGTGATTGGCTGGCTGACTGTCCAGCAAGGACAGCCACCCTGCTGGGTGAGTGACAGCTAGGCTGGAATAAACAGGAGAGAACAGAATAAAAGGCTAGTCTTTTGGCTTGGAAGGTAGAATTGACCACTGGACAAAGAAACCGAAGAAGAGCTTGAAGAGGACGACTGCTGCAACACCTGGACCATTGGGTTTGCCCGGTGAAGCCCTGCTGCAGTGCCGAAATGCCAAGTTCGCATCGACAGAGAAGCCCCTGCAAGGACAACTTCTCCCTTTGAGTTGGTGGGACTCCAAAGTAAGCCACCTGGATATCCATCTCGAAGCTGGTTGAATTTCCTCAGAGTTGCTGCAGGAAACCGAATAGCCAGGGAGAGGAACACCAGATTGTGTACGTTGATTTTAAACTGGCCTAAAGCTTTTGGAAGATCCTCCGGACTCACACGAAGTAGGACTGACCAAGCCTGAGCCCCCTCAGCAGAGTGCGGGACCCCAGAAGCAAGGAAAGTCCACCATGACAACAAGGAACCGCGCTATGTTGCTATTTGAGGTTTCCACGAGAAGCTGAAACGCGAAACCGCCACTGAAAGTGAAGTTTGCCGGTTGCCAATTTTGACCGTCCCAGTGCAGTGCAGGAGTCCCCCCACGTCCTCCCTCTTGTCCCCATGAGTGAGGCCCAGGAACAGTGAGATCTGCAGAGCTGCACAGGAACAGAAGTAATCAGCTGCATCTTTTCTTCTTTACCAAGGTACTGTAAAACAAGTCTAAGGGAATTTACCTCTTACTGTAGAAGTGCTTGTAACTTCCACAACTCACAAGTCTAATCCGTTTGTGGCCCTACATTTGATTCTTCTTAATATCAAAGACTCCTAAGAACTTGTGCAAAGACTTTTCCTTCCATGTACTTACCTGAAGTGTTGCATCCTATACAAAGACTTGTGCCCATCGACTTTTGCTTAGCCTATTGAATTGTATGACTCTTCTAAGAGGACCTGAAAGTATTTGCCCTGCTTAAGAATATTGGTGATCTCTTGTGTTCCAATAACCTTGCCTTTTACCAACTTTTGAGAGTGTTCTGAATGCCAACAGTAAGATATTAATATCCCCAGCACCCTTGTTATTGAAGTCATCTGTGGGTGTAGGTTGTGTTCCTGGGCCATCCCAAAAGGGTCTTGTCTGATTCAGAAACTCAGAGTGTACAGTATTGAAGTGCATTTGTGTGTTACTATTATATTGCTCCTTTCTAAAGAAGGCTTTACAACTGACTGATTAAATAAATTAATAATTGTTTATGCAAGAAACCTTGAGTGTAAGAGTTTATTTGTATACCTGTAACTGTGAATCTTTGCGTAACTCCACTACTGGTCACATTTCCCCCTCTTGAGATAAGCCTGGCTGCTCAACATGCTACCAAAACTGCTTATACCAAAGGTTGGGTTGCCTATACCTGTAGTCATACTTGTTTGCAGTGTTCCCAGAGGGTACTGCATTCAAACTTTGCCTAACAGTAAGAAAAGTCTGCAGGGAGCCAGGACACCCAAAGTCAATCGAACAAAGTCTGGGAGAGCTGAGGCACTTCTTGTAGATTGCCCAAAGGTCTTGCACAATGATAGTGTTTGTAGAAAATAATCACTGTTGGGCCACAAGCTGTAAGACTTGTGAAAGCAAAGCTGCAAGTAACGCTGCAGAAAAAGCAGCCAATAAGTCTCCAGTGAGCACAAACAAGCTACAAACCAAAAAGGTAAGCACCCCTTTAGTTAACACAGTACCTTAGGTTAGAAGAAGAGATTTCAGCTGACTTCTGTTCCTGTTGCAGTCCTGCAGATCCTATGTTCCTGGGCCTCAGTCGTGGGGACAAAGAGGGACGACGTCTGGGAACTCCTGTACTGTGGTTAGAAAGTCGGCGGCAGCAAAGGGCTCTTTTCAATTCATCTGCACTTCGCGGTTTCAGCTACTGGTCAATAGCAGCACTGCAAATCTCGGACACTTGAGGGGCTCCCCTCGCCTCTGGAGTGCAGCACTCTGGTGAGGTGCCTCGGGCTTGGGTGGTCCTGTATTCGGGAGGGTCCTTGGGATCTTCCTGGGGCTCTGGTCCGCTTAAAGACGATGCACTCTATTCTGGAGTTTCTGACCCTGCATTCCAGCAGCAGCGAAGAAATACAGCGCAGGGAGAGTGGGTCCAGGTAAGTTCATCTTGGGGTCGATTGGTCCCACCAACCGAAGGGGAGAGAATCGTCCGTTCCGGGCTTCGCTAGTCGATTCGAAATCTGGAGCTTCAGCACTGCAGCAGTGCTTAACCCGGCAAACCAACGGTCAAGGAGGGTGCAGCAAGCGTCTCTTCCAGTTTCTTCTTTGGATTCACGTTCTCTGTCGATATGAACTTGGCAAGTTGGCACTGTAGCAGGGCTTCATTGGGCAAACCAACGGTCCAGGAGTTGCAGTGTCCTCTTCAAGCTCTTCTTCAGTTCCTTCGTCCAGTGGTCGACTCTGCCTTCCAAGCCAAAAGATTCGCCTTTTATTCAGTTCTCCAGCATGGGGTCTGGCATGGATTCACATGCTCATGAATATTCCCCGTCGTCAGGCTGGGAATCCTCGGTAAAGAAAAAATCAGTATCAGTTTCGTTTCTGAACTGTCTTTCTTACTAGTAACCAATCACTGGTTTCTGGGTCATACTGCCCCCAGCCAATGACTGCCCTCTCCCTAAGCCCCTCCCCTGGCAGCCATCATCAGATTTTTACCGCACATTCAAGTGTTGGGAGTCCTCGTGCTATAGCTCTCGAGCTTTTACTGCGTTTTCATGCTTTTTTCAAAGAGATTTTCTCATTTTTTGGTTAAATCGAGCCTCAAGCTCCACCGTTCTACTTCCGATCAACGGGGACCCGTTTTGGAATTTTCTACGCCCCTCAAGGGTGAAGTTTTCGTAGAGTTACGCTTCTTGGAGGATTCCAGAAGATCTGAGGCCTACCATGGACATGGCCCAGGACAAGGGAAGCTCGACCCCCGGATCCAAGCTGTTCAGGAACTGCCCTGATGTTTTCAAGGAGGGCGAGCATTCGAGATGTCTCTACTGCCTTCATGAGGACAAGACGCACATGGAGAAGGACTGTGTAAGGACCGTGTAAGCTTCTGGAGAGGCCCAGGTCGATCTCGAAGGATTCAGCCGAGGGGGAGCGAGGCGGTGACCATCCCCCGCTCCCCCCAAGGTGAAGGCCTCAAGCGCGCCCAAGGTGGTGAAGGCCTTGATTCACCCTACTAAGGCCTCTATTGAGGGAGTCACGGCGACCATGGTGAAGCCTGTGGAGGCTACTCCAGTGGAGGCGACCTTGGGGGCCCAGAGTTTCCCTGCAAGGGCGGAGGGAATCCTCTTTCCAGCCCATCGACAAGACCCCGTGAAGACCCCAGTAGAAAAAGAGGGGGGAGGCGGTGGCCATTACGGACACGGATTCAGCCTCTGAGGAAGAGCTGGTGGAAACCGTAAAGAACCTCAACGAGAGGTTCGAGAAGGTACGATCCCACGGTAGGGATCCCGAAGAGGTGGTAGAAGAAAGCGACGGTGGCGCCGACAAGGCCCCAGTGGAGGAGCAGCCTTCCCTCCCGTCGCAGCCATTTCCCGAGCCTCAGGACAACTCGGCGGCCATTTTGATGGCAATCCAAAAGTTATGCACATACATAAGGACGAGATTACCATGAACCCCGGCGGACGATCCAGAACCGGGCCCGTCGGGAAGCCCTCCGAACAAGCGGAGGAGAGTTCATCCCTCCCCGCCCTTCATGCCCCCACGACCCGTGGAGCCCTCATCCCCCCTCACCGGACCCCAGGGATGACACAGTGACGGATACGACGACGGGGACGGATGACGACGGTGGTGACGACGGGAAATTGGCTCCTTTCATGCTATGATCGCCAGGGCATCCGAGCTCTTCCAGCTCTGCCCAGAGGAACAGAAGAAGGAGGGTTGCCTCTATCAATGGCGAGAGGCCAAGAGAAAGACTGTCCTCGCGGTACCGTTACTCGACGATAACTGGGATGAGGGACTTGCGATCCTGAAGAACCCGTCCACGACGCCGCCCCTTTGTGCCTCAGGGCTCAACCTACGCCGGATTCGGTCATCTCAGCGGCGGCCAAGAAGAAGGCGGCAGGGGCGACAGCCTCAGCCTCTACTTCCCCACCTGACGGCGAGGGTAAGAAATTGGACGCCATGGGGTGACGGGTCATCTCGTCGACGGCGACAATTAAGGCGGCCAACGCCTTAGCGATTGTGGCCCGTTATGACAGGGAGCTGTGGTACAAGATAGCTCCCCTACTGGACTTCCTACCAGAGGACAAGAGGGCGGAAGCCCTGGTGATTCTGCAGGAAGGTGATGTGGCATCGGACCATGCCATAACGGTGGCAACGGACATTGCCGACACCGGTTTTCGCCAGTTAGGCAACAGTGTTTGCCTTTCGGCGACATGGCTGGCTCAAGGCGACAGACTTCCATCAGGACGTGCAGACCAGGGTATTGGACATGCGGTTCGACGGCAACAACTTGTTTGCAAAAACGGTGGATGAGTCGCTGCAGGCCATCAAGGCCGACACAGAGACGGCCCGAGCCCTGGGAGTCCTTCAGCAACAACGGCCCTTTCGGAGCGCTGGAGGCAGACAGGGGGCCTCCAAGGGATCAAGCGGTGGCTCCTCTCTGCCGCCAGGCGGCCCGCTCCTCGTCCCAGGAGGCTTACAGGGGTCGCGGCAAGCAAGGAGGATCTCGGCGTCGTCACCAAGGAGGCCAAAGCGGCAGGGCCGCCTCCAAGCAAGATTGAACCGGCCGTAGTGTCAGGCCCCCACCAAAGCACCCCGGTGGGAGGCCAGCTGGTGAAGTTCGTCAGTGTGTGGGAGTCCATCTCCACCGACCGTTGGGTGCTGGATACCCTGGCCCACGGGCACACTCTCGAATTCCAAAAGAAGTGTCCCCGCATTCCTCCCGTGGCCAGGAAGGAAAATCACGACCCTCAACTGCTGTTGGAGGTAAAGGCGATCCTCAAGAAAGGTGCCATCGAGCTCGTCCCCAAGAGGCTGCGGGGCTCCGGAGTATACTCAAGATACTTCCTCATCAGAAAGAAGACAGGCGGTTGGCGCCCCATCCTGGACCTACGTCGGTTGAACAAATACATCAAGGCACAGAAGTTCAGGATGGTCACTCTCCAGCACCTGCTGGGACAGCTGTAGGAGGGCGACTTCCTATCGTCGTTGGACTTGGAGGATGCTTACTTCCACATCCCCATCCTAAAAGGACACCGAAAGTTCCTCAGATTCGTAGTCCAAGGACGCCACTACCAATTCAGAGCTCTGCCATTCGGATTGAAGTCGGCACCCAGGGTGTTCACCAAGTGCCTAGCACCAGTGGCGGCACGGCTGCGCCTGCAGGGGATCCATGTCTACCCCTACCTGGACGACTGGCTCATCCGTGCAAGGACAAGAGAACTCGCCGTCGAGCACACAGCGGAGACCGTCCGCTTACTCACAGAGCTGGGGTTCTGCATCAACTACCCGAAATCCTATTTGGTTCTATCGCAGGTGGCACTGTTTCTGGGAGCGAAGCTCGATACAGTGAAACGATTGGCGTCTCCGTCGGAGGAAAGGACGAAGGCCATCTTAGGCAAGGTGCAGCGCCTGCTAGCCACGGACGTGGCCAGGGTGAGATCCATCAAGTCCCTCCTCGGTATGACGTCCTTATGCATCTATCTAGTGCGCCTGTGCAGGCTACGGATGCGTCCTCTACAGGAGTTATTCGACGCCCGCTGGATTCAAGCGGCGGGCAGCTTCGAAGACAAGATCCCACTCAACGAGATTTTCCGTCGAGTGATCCAGTGGTGGGGCACCCGTGCACACCTCATAGTGGGCACAGACTTACAGACCCAGGCACATCAGGAGACGGTGCCGATGGACGCCTCCCTGGAGGGATGGGGTGCACACACTGGAGATATCCACGCAAGAGGCCTTTGGCTCCCAGAGGAGAGGTATCTCCACATCAACATCTTCGGGCTCTGCGCCGTGTTCTGGGTGCTCAAGTCATTCCTCCCGTCCCTCAAGGGCAAGGTCGTGAGGATCTTCACCGACAACACGACCACAATGTTATACATCCGGAAGCAGGGAGGTACCAGATCCCCAGCCCTATCCAAGGAGGCCCAGGATCTGTGGCACTGGGCCGTCGCCCAGGGGATGTTTCTGGTTCCCTTCCATCTGGCAGGAACAAAAAACACCATCGCCGACTCACTCAGCAGGGAGTTGCGCTCGTGCCACGAGTGGGAACTACCCAGGATCAAGTGGATCGGCTCTTCCAACGATGGGGTGAACCCCAGATCGACCTGTTCACGACGGCGACGAACTCCAAGTGCCAGAGGTTCGCCAGCAGGTTCCCCCAGCCGAGGAGCATGGGCGATGCTTTCTCGTTCCTCTGGGACGGCCTGTTCCTGTATGCGTTTCCTCCGTTGCCGCTGCTACTTCGACTCATCAGCCAGCTCAAGAGGTCCCAGTGCAGGATGATCCTCGTCGCACTGGCGTGGCCGAGACAGATCTGGTTCCCGGACCTTCTGGACCTCTCAGCATCCCCACCAGTCAAGCTGTCGACGGACGCAGATCTTCTCTCCAGGGAGGGAGGCGCCATTCTTCATCACGACCCGAAGTCGCTGAACTTGCAGGCCTGGCTCCTGCAGCACTAGAGTTTGGAGGGTACGATATCCCGGCTGACTGCAGAGAGGTTCTTGCAAAGGCCAGGGCGTCCTCAACTCTCAAGTGCTACAGACATAAGTGGAAGAGGTTCTCTGTCTGGTGCCGTGCACAGAAGATCAACCCTCTATGAATTACGGCACCTCAAGTGCCACCATACCTACTGTCGCTGGCCAAAGTTGGACTAGCTCACACTTCCATCAAGATACATCTGGCAGCGATCTCCCGATACACCAGAACTGTAGGACGGCCGTCCTTGTGGGCTCATCGACTGGTGCAGGAATTTATGAAGGGACTGATCCGATCGTTCCCACCGTTGAAGGCTCCAGCCCCGGCATGGGAGCTCAACGTGGTGCTGACCAGGCTCATGGGGCCACCATTCGAGCCTTTGCATTCAGCTCTGTTGAAGTTCCTGTCGTGGAAGACAGCGTTCCTTGTGGCCATCAACTCCCCACGACACGTGGGAGAGATTCAGGCCCTACCCTGCAAGCCTCCATACTTGACTTTTCACGATATGAGGGTGGTGCTGAGGACGCACCCCTCTTTCATGCCCAAGGTGCTGTCTGACTTCCATCTTAACGAGCCCTTGGTGTTACCAGTTTTCTTTCCGTCGCCTTCGTCGCCGGCCGAGAGGACTTTGCACTCGCTGGATGTAGCTAGAGCGCTTAAGTTCTACGTGGACCGAACAAAGAGTTTTCGGAAGACGTCACAGCTGTTTGTGAACCTTGGACCTGTGAACCAAGGGAAGGCTCTCTCGAAGGCTTCCATTTCCAGATGGCTCTCTGGCTGCATCATGCACTGTCATCGGTTGGCCAACCGACCGTTGCCCGGCCGTCCAAGAGCCTATTCAACCAGAGCGATCACTGCTACTTTGGCGTTCTTGTCTGGTGTGCCCCTGCTGGACATTTGCAGGGCTGCTACGTAGAGGTCGATGCACACCTTCACGAGATTCTACTGCATCGACCGGGATTCCAGGGAGGAGTCCAGAGTCGACCAAGCAGTGCTGCGCAACCTGTTCGCCTGAAGGTGGTCCTGGTGAGGAGGTAAGAGTTGCTTAATGTTGAGTTTATGTAATGCTTAATGTTGAGCCTTTTGCCACCTCCCGTGGTTGTGCATGTGTGTACTGCTATGTATTTTTATATTCGTGGGCATGTGAATCCATGCCAGACCCCATGCTGGAGAAGGAACAAGTTACTTACCTGTAACTGTTGTTCTCCAGCATGGGTCTGGCATGGATTCACATGCAAACCCTCCCTCCTTCCCCTCTGCGGCTCTTCACTTGGTCATACTGCCACTTTACGTGCTACCAAATCTGAGGATGGCTGCCAGGGGAGGGGCTTAGGGAGAGGGCAGTCATTAGCTGGGGGCAGTATGACCCAGAGACCAGTGATTGGTTACTACTAAGAAAGACAGTTCAGAAACGAAACTGATAGTGATTTTTTCTTTACCGAGGATTCCCAGCCTGACGACGGGGAATATTCATGAGCATGTGAATCCATGCCAGACCCATGCTGGAGAACAACAGTTACAGGTAAGTAACTTGTTCCTTCTCTTCCATTCATTCCAGCCTAGCTGTCACTCACCCGGCAGGGTATCTGTCCTTGCCGGACAGTCAGCCAGCCACTCACCACAGAGTGCATTTGGGTCTCCTAGGAGACTAAGTGCAGGGGGTTTCGGTCACCTCCCTCACTTCCTGCCTACCCAGACACTCTGGAGCCAGAGGCCGGTTTCACTCAGAAACCCCGCCAAAGGCATTAACAGCTCACGATAAATGCTGAGTACAGGATATTCCACTTCCCTCAGCCTTTTTCGGCTGAGGTGCACACCAAACATTCGCCGGTCTCCCCATGATAATTTTGTACGGGGAGAGCCCAATTCTGGCCTATACAGATGTTCGGATACACAGTAACGCTATTGGCAATGCATCTACCCAACTTGGCTTGCTTCCTGCACAGATCTTGCTAATCTTGGACTTCAAGATTCCGTTGTGGCGTTCAATAAGACCGGCCGACATCGGATGTCTCGAACAATGGAATCGCTTATCAATCTGTAAACCTGCGCAAATTTGCAGTATTACTGCACCTACAAAATGCGGACCATTGTCCGACCATATGACACGGGGCAGACCAAAGCGCGAGAAATACTCCTTCAGCATTACTTTCGCCATGCTCATGGCAGTGCAGTCTTTCAATGGATACGCTTCCACCCACTTGCTGAACGCACCTATGACCACCAGAACATACTTCAAGTTTTGGCATCTCTCCATTTCTATGAAATCAAAATGGATCACCTCAAATGGCATAGAGGGAGGACCAAAACTGCCTGTTGGAGTCACCGTTCCCTTCCCCACATTGTGTTGTAGACACGTGATACAATTCTGTACCAACCTCTCGGCATACTTTTTTATGAGTGGATTTTCCCAGACTGTGGCTAGATGTTGAATCATTTTCTTTGCACAAATATGGGTGGGGACTGTGAGCCATTGTAACCATTGCATTTACATAGGCATTTGGCAACATCCAATTCCCGCTCTTCTTGTCCACCCAACAACCCTCCAGATCCAATTCTGCAGAGCCCTCAGCCCACCCTTGTATTTCATCTGCAATGGCTTCCGCCTGCTTCTCTTTGACAGTGACAATTCCATTCTCTATCATACAGGGTACTTACTGCGATTGTACTGTTAACATTTTCGTGTTCAAATCAGTGGCAGTTTGTTTTGCAATTCTGTCTGCAAATGCATTTCCCTTTCCCACCTTGCATGTCACCTTTTTATGTGCTTCCCACTTTACTATCGCCAAGTGCTTTGGACACGTAAGTGCAGACAGCAATCGTACAATCAAAGGACCATGTTGGATTCTAGCCCCATGTGATGTTAGAAAACATCTCTCGGCCCACAGTCAGACAAAATTATGAACCACGCCAAAGGCGTATTGGCTGTCAGTGTATATGTTCACGCTTAGATTTTCAGAAATCTCACAGGCTCTCGTTAAGGCAAGTATTTCCGCAGCTTGGGCGGAGTTGTAGGGAATTCTTTTACTCTCTACAATGCTTTTTAACGTGGTGATGGCATATGCGGCAGTTGATGTGCCGTCGGGTAACTTAAAACAAGAACTGTCACAAAACAGTTCTCCATCTGGTTCTTTTAGTGGAGTATCACTTAAATCAATTCTCCCTTTTTGTTTCTTCCTCAGTAACCATTAAACAACCATAGGGGAGTTATTCATTTCCACCAATGTCTTCCTCGGGCATTGGCATCAATTCTGCTGGATTCAAAGCGCTACACCTCAAAATTTGAATGTGGGGTGCGAACACCACTATTTCTTATCTAGTTAATCTAGCAGAGGTGATGTGTTGTGTCTCTTTCTATTGAGTAGAACGTCTATGGCATTTCGCACCATCAAAATTAAAGTGTGCCCCAACACCATCCCTTCTGTTTGTTTCACGGACGCAACAGCCGCTGCAACAGCTCGCAAACATCGTGGTAGTGTGCGCGCTACAGGGTCCAGCGCAGAAGAAAAATAACCGCACAGGCTATTTCTTCCACCTTGTTCCTGCGTTAAAACTGATAACGCGCAGCCTTCGTTCTCATGCACAAACAACCTAAAAACTTTTTTATAATTTGGCGTGCCCAAAACTGGAGCAGAACACAGCCCAGTTTTAATCGAATCGAATGCTTTCTGACATTCTTCATTCCACTGCAACGGCATCACTACATCCTTCTTTGTCAACTCCACCATTGGCTTCACAATTAATGCAAAATTCATAATCCACTGACAATAAGAAGCCATGCCAATTATAGCTCTAACTCCTTTCTGTGTCTTTGGAATAGGCATACCAGAAATGCTCTCTATTCTCTCCGGCGTTAGTCTTCTCCCTTCTTTTGAGAGTAGGTAACCCAAATAAGCTACCTCCTTCTGACAATACTGAAATTTCTTTAGGCTCGCTTTATGGCCATGCGCAGCTAGATGAGTCAATAACAAGACGGTACCTTTTTTACAAATCTCTTCCGTGTCAGCAGCAATTAATAGATCGTCAATGTACTGGAGCAATACACAACCTGTCGGAAGTTCTAACATGTCTAGCTGTTCTTTTAATGCTCTACTGTATATACTCGGACTTTCAGTGTAGCCTTGTGGAATTTGTGTGAATGTGAATGATCGCCCTCCTAACGTGACGGCGAAAAAATATCGGCTTTCCTTGTGTACTGGAATGCTGAAGAAGGCATTCTTCAAATCAATAACCCTAAAGTATTCTGCTGAAGCAGGAATCATTGTCAAAATTGTGGTAACATCTGGAACTAATGGGAATTGGGGATCTACTACTTTGTTTAATGCACGCAAATCAATTATGAAACGGTACAGTACCTCATTACCCCCTTTCTTATACACTGGAAGAATGGGGCTGTTGCATGTGCTGCCTGCAATCTCTTCAATCACTCCCAATTTCACCAAATCAGAAACAATACTTTTCAATTCTTTCTCTCCTTCTGCTGAAATTTCATACTGCGGGATGCGCGTTAACGTTAGAGCCAGTGAAAATTGTTTTAAAAGAAGGACTATCTTCAAGCATCCCACATCATTTTCATTCACTGCCCAAATACAAGTTGGCACCTTACTCAATTCCCCTGTTAAAGGTTTAGTTACCAATTCAGATGTTGGCATATTCTGAGGAGAAATCGTCAAGAATACCCCATCTGGTGTACAGTGGATAACTGCGCTTAGTTTTTTCAATAAATTCAATCCCAGGAGATTTTCCCCACAATTCTCTTTTAAAAGAAATTGACAATGTTCAGTAAAAGGCCCTATTGTCAATGCTACTGATTTGAACTCGGGATTTATTACTGGGGTACCTGCAAACCCTACTGAGATATTTTCCTGCCTTGACAGAGGTATATCTGGAACCAAGTGATGGTCTATCGAGCACTTCTGTGCCCCTGTATCTACGAGGAATCTATGCTCTTCATTCCAGACTTTCATCTCTACGTAGGGTCCTTTCTGATTCACGGGAATAGACACTGGTTCCGACCCCTGTCGTGGTCTGTCCTATTGCGGTAACAACACATCATCTGAAGTGTAGTCACTGCTATTATTGTAATATGCACCCGATTGAGTATCAAAAATGTTCACGCCTCTTCCTCTATTTCCATTTTGTATACCCTGCTGATTTTGACTCTGGATAAAAGTAGTTTGATTCAGAGCCTGGCCTTGATTCTGTGCACCATTCCCTTGATTATTCTAGTGCTACTGCATATGGTTTCTGTTGTGGCCATTTGTTCCTGGGTGCACTCTGTGCTGCCTTCTCTGACCATACCGGCCTCTATTTTGTAGATGTGGACATTTCACTCGCCAGTGTCCTTACACTCTGCAATACGCACATTGATTTAATCCCAAAGGCCCTCCATGCATGTTCAAATTATTCCTGCCCTGTGCGTTTCCCCTTCCCCTGTTGTGTCCCGATACTTGCTGGAGTAACACCCTTGTTTTGAAATTTGTTCTATCCTTCGCTTCTCTTTCTTTCTCGGTATTCACTCGATTCTCGTTATATTGGGCCATGTGTAATACTTCTCCTAACATTTTTGCTTTCCATGCACTTTCTAATGTCATTATTAAATTTTGAATCGGGAGTATTAATCCTCTCACATATTTATCAACAAATAACCTTTTTCCCGCTTCCGTGCTTACATCCTGCCCACTGAAATCTGTAAATACCTATTTGAATCTGTTAAAATAGTCTGTAGCCAGCTCGTCCTTACCTTGAACACACGCAGTCAATTTGTCCCATTGAATTCTTTTCTCTGGGACAATTTCTTTCAATTTTTGTACTATTCGTGCCAGTAATGCTATCGTATTCGGCCCTGGCTTCGCACCCACTCCTTTATCTTTATCTTCCTGTATTAAATTTGCCCAAGTGGCGCCATAGGCTGTCTCATCATCTACCTTCCTTATTCGTTTCCATATGTCCGCTGGCAGAATTACAGGGAATATTCGATCTATATCACTCATAGTGAACACTGAGGATTGCAATAAAGACTCTACTTCTTTATAGAAACCCGATGAATTTTTCTGTATGTCAGGGATCGTTTGTTTTATATTATTCACTTCCTGTCTAGAGAAGGGAACATGCACATATTGGGCTGTGTAATGTGCTGGAATTACCTGAGCTGGCGTAGTGCCTACCGCAGGACTCTATACCTTTGGTACAAAGGTAGGGGGCACTTCTCTCATGGGGAATGCCACACTCACTGTTCCTCCCCCTTCTCTCATATGCAACAATATCCCCAGATCGAGGGATAAGGCTGTTTCTCCCGTCCCTCGTTCCACTGCTGGCTTTCTCCTCGCCTATATCTCTGTTTATCAGATATTCAACCATCGTCTGCAGTGCTTTCCTTTTCATCAGTAAAGAATATTCATCAAATATTCCGTGTATTTCCATTGCGGGAATACTAGGATCTGAAATCCACTTTAATGCTTCACGTGTGCATACTTTTATTACACCGCTAACCTGAACTGGTGGCGGCGAAAATTTCTGCATATAAGGTCCCGCCGCTTTCTTCCTACCTCTCTCAATATCCTTCCTCCTATACCCTGGTGTAGCAAGTACTTCGGAATATTCCTCATCAAGTTCATTCTTAAGTTCAAACAGTCTGCTCACATGTTCTTTTATTTCTTCATTTACAACGTGCTAGTGCATTCAAATCCAACAATCGTTGCGGTGGTAACTTCCCAATCAACTTTTTCCATTGTGCCGACAAATATTCCCCCATGCATTCCAACAATAGCTGTCTTTGATTGTTCCTTCTGAAGTCATACAGTGACGCTAGTGTGGATGCCCCATCATTCTCGTCTATATACATTTCCGCCTGTTCTTGCAGCTCACGCTTTCTCTCCTTGCTGATCGTGCTGCGGGTCACTCTCATACATTCACTTTGTTCAAATTCGCTCATAGGGGGGGCAGTCGGGACAGAGGCACCCTCTTGGCCGGGAGGTACGGAGGGGGCAGTGAGAGTGGAAGATGTCTGTTGGGGCTGTGGTAATTGCGAAACACTCGGGGCTAGCTGACTAGTGGGCAGTGCAATTACTGATGCAGCCTGTGGCTGTGCTGGGGTTGGGAGGGGCTGAGCAACGGGAGGGGGTTGAGCGGCAGCTACTGACGTAGTCATTTTAGTCTCTTCCCTCGGGCCTTGTTTTGTTGCAGTTAATATTTTGTTTATTAATTCGTCTGATGAGTGTAGCTCTTTGTGGATATATTTTTTCAATATTCAATTGGTCGCGTCTATTTGCCTTCCTCAAACTATTACTCCACTCCTCCTCCTCCTTTTCCTCAGCTTTCTCCGCTTTTGACTTATGCCTGCGCGTATGTTTCTCTCTACTTCTAGATAGGAGCATTGCTTCCCTCCTCCAGACCCTAAGAATATCAAGTGCCGCAGGGCGTGCTTTCTTAGTTATCAAAACCTTTTCCAGGTTATCTATCCGATCCATCTCAAAACTACCATTACTCGGCCACTGAAGCACTTCCTGCTTTCAGGTTTACTTATGCCAAATTTCACAAAACATTATTGCTCCCACACCATACTTCACATACATATCATAAGCCGGCGTTCCCCCCCCCCAGAGGTGGGACCTGGCCAGTTTCCAAAGATTGTTCGCTGCAGCGGAAAAACCCTGCTAAGGTGGACAATACCCCAGGCATGTTTTAACCTTCCCCTTGGCTAATCAAACTTACTCTGGGTGTTTGATTTTGCAAAATCAACTCTCAACCAATATCAGGATCACTTACGAATCGAGGCACGACTCACCTGATTAGTCATGTCTTTTCAAGACACAATTTGTCGTATACTGACGCAACCAATGACGACTTGTCTGCGTATCTTGGCTCGGCCTCGTTTCGGGACCCTCGCCTCCTTGTTCGGTGGCCGGGGACATCGATCAGGGATCAGCTGTCTGCAGATCTGCAGCAAGGAATCTCATCACTTACGCAGGGCACCCCGAACACCTCTTGATCCCGCCTCGATCGCTCCCGTCCTCACCGTTCTTACCGCCTTCCTTCTTTTGCAACGTACACGATGGAACAAGTGGGGGAGGGTCCCTATTCGGGTGCCATCTTGAAGGGGCGCCTGAAGGACCCTCGGATGTGGAAACAAGGCACAATCACCACACACAAACTGATACACCAGACACGAGGTTGTATTCCCAAAATCTAGGGTTTATTGCAAAACAAATAGTCCCAGTTGGCCAAATGGTCCCACGCCCCGCGACGTGTGTCTAACAGACCTCGGGGGACGCAAGAAAGCGAAAATTGTACATCAGTTACATATATACAAAATGAGCATCTTATAATCAGTAATGACACATTCGATGCCGCTCCTAATTCATTTCCTTTGAATTGGAGGCGATGATTGACCATGGTGACGAATATGACACCTCAGACCACCATATTTAGTAACAGTTTGCAATCTCGAATTTACAGACACCATTCTTGATTTGAGAAAACACAGCGCTTCTGTTTTCATGGGCAAGCTGCGCATAGGGGACAGGCACATTCCAGCCCTCACGTTCTCCTGGTTTCGATTCACGCTCTAGAGGTCCGCTTGCTCTCTGGGGCCTCACAGTGCTCAGAAAGGGGGGCCGTAAGAAGAGCATAATTCAAACCTTTTAAGATTAGTTTTGTACATTGCTATTCTTTTAAGGAGACTCGCTGGCATCCGTGTACTGATTAAAATGCCTTGCTCCTTGCCTTCAAGGATATGTGAGGGAGGGGAACCGGGCATTTCTGTCTGGCTCTCCAGCGTAATGTTTCAACATGTCTTTAGTAACCTTGGACCATTGAAGCGGAATAATAACTACAGCAAAGCAGTTTTACATGAGGCAAGGTGGCAACGTTGGAGAAAGCAGAGAGAAAACAAAATGGCGATTCTGGTCATCTTAAAATGGTCGCACTCTAGTTGATCTAATAGCTACGTAATGACTAATGAGCATATATTCTTAACACTTTAAATGAGGTGGTTGGTCTTCGGCCAACCAATTATCATGCATTACCTTCCGTTCGAGGGGTGTCTAGTTTTTCTAGACTGACAAATCCATGCCAGACCCCATGCTGGAGAAGGAACAAGTTACTTACCTGTAACTGTTGTTCTCCAGCATGGGTGTGGCATGGATTCACATACGAACCCTCCCACCTAACCCTCTGCGGCTCTTCTCTTGGTCCTACTGCCACTTTACATGCTACCTACCAAATCTGAAGTTGGCTACTAGAGGAGGGACTTAGGTAGAGGGCAGGCATTGGCTAGGGGCAGTAGGACCCAGAGCTCAGTGATTGGTTGTTAGGAGAAAGCCAGTTCAGAAATTAAACAGATTTTTTTCTTTACCGGGGATTCCCAGCATTCCCCGACGGGGAGTATTCATGAGCATGTGAATCCGTGCCAGACCCATGCTGGAGAACAACAGTTACAGGTAAGTAACTTGTTCCTTACAGGTAAGTAACGTGTTCCTTAGTCCACCTGGTTGTCCAGGGAAACTTCCAAAGGCTCAGCAGGCACGGATACTGGTGCACCAAGAAGGGCCTTTTTGAGATCAGGACAGAGGAGCAGGGCTTCACTGGATATGATGCTGGTCAGCTGCAATAGTCATTCTCTGATCTTCAGCGAGCTGCACTTCTTTGAAGAAGTCTTGGCGCAAAAGGTGATCCATTCAATGGCTGCAGGTGGTCCTCCTTTTATCCAAGATCTGAACAGGAATTGCACCCAGGTCTCCCAACGGTAAAGATATGCACAATTCAAACTTGGCAGTAGCTATCCAATCATTGATAGCCACTGGACAAACATTCTACCCGGCAACAGATATTCAGGGACATGGATGTGGTCTGGGTCCAGACAGTCCCAGCCCCCAAATCCGGCCACACACACAGGCTGCCACTTTGCTGGGGAAAGCAGAGACTTTGAAAATGCATTCCATATGTGGAACTTCTGGACCTGAGTGGGCAGGAAGACGGGCAAAGGATAATTGGCAAAAATCTTGTAGCTCTGCCCTTTTAGAGCACAAGTACTGTGTATGACCTTTTGTGGGAAAATGCAAAAGTGCACAAGTCATAAGTTGGACATCCCGGACTCACAACCACAAAGTCACTGAAGAAAAGGTTATAATGATACAAAGTATCGTAACTGCACTTTACTGTAAGGTGATGTGTGCAGTTTTAAAATGACAAGCAATCCATTAAGGTAGACAGTCGCCCAGTACAGATAGTCTTGTGGACTGATCAGTTTCCACGTAAAAATAAGCGTAAAGGGAGGTACCTCCAAAATGTCAAGTCAGCAACCAAAACAAAGCAAAAAGGAAGGGTGTCCCATAGAAATCTATGTGAGGAAAGCAGTACAAAAAAAATCTTTCCTAGTAGTGAGCTTGGATCGAAATTTGGCCTTCAGTGTTACTCACACTGTATATTTGCATAGAGTTGCCCCAACCTTGTGAAAACTAATTGTCTCCCCAATGCTTATTTTTTTAATTTTCAGCTGCTTCAGGAGACGTACAGACTTACCAGATTCGCACCGCTCCCACAAGCACCATCGCACCTGGAGTTGTCATGGCATCCTCTCCAGTGCTTCCTACTCAGCCTGCCGAGGAGGCTGCACGAAAGAGAGAGGTGCGACTTATGAAGAACAGGTATGTAGGACAATGGTGTGTTTCTGCTTTGGACAAAAACCTCTCTTGTGTAGAAAAGAAGAGTTGTGCAGAACCGTAAATGGCAAAATACATGAGCTTAGTGGCAGCAATCAGCATGTAGTATATATGCTCACACTAATTAGATAATTAGCAATTGATTATTTACATATATATTCTAGTGGCCAGCAATCTGAAAGAGAAGGAAAAAAATTAAATATTGATTTTGTAACTTTAATGCTTTTTAGCTCTGTGTGCCGCACCAGAGGAGAATATGTATTTGCATATCATTTTGATCCCTCTATAATGGCAGCCCATCCCAAAATACCAAGCTCCTCTGAACAAGAGTAACGGCAACCCACACACGTGTTTTGGCCTTCTTGAGCATCAGTGTGATGTAGCTGCCTCGCTAGGCACAGAAAGCAGGGTGGTCGACGCCTAGTTTCCCCTTTTCACAAGTGATTTCAAATTAGCCAGCTGTTAAGATGGATTTCTAAACTCTGGTCTGGTGGACAGGATGTTAGGCAAGATTGTGTGCAGTACCCTTTGGGTGCACTACAACAACCCTGTCCTCCTGGCAATAGGAACCCAACCTTTGGTATAAGTCTGTACTACACAGGTTGGTAGTGTGTTGAGCAGCCAGGCTTATGTCAAGAAGGGTCAATGTGAGCTGTAGGGGAGCCACACAGAGATTCACAGTGACAAGTATTCAAATAAACTCTTACGCACAAGGTTTCTTGATTAAACAATTATTAATTTATTTAACAGTCAGTTTGAATAAGCCTTCTTCAGAAGGGGCAATATAACAGTAACACACAAATACACTCCAAAATACACACTCTTAGTTTCTCTAAATCAGCAAGTACTCATTTCGGATGGCACACGGACACTACCTACACCCTCCGGGGACTTAAATAGATAGGACACTGTGGACATTAATATATCACTGTTGCATTTAGGGCAATACTTAGGAGTATGTCAAAGAAAAAGATTATTAGAATAAAACAAATCTCACAAATATTCTGCAGCAGGTAAGTACTTTTGGTATACCCCAATGCAAAGTAAGTTAGCCTCTAACAAAACACAATGTCAAAGGGAAGACACAATCCAAGCCTGGATGGCTGAAAACTTACTCTGTCTGAACGATGATAAAACTGAGATCCTGATCATAGGAAGCCCAGTTAAACTTCTCCCACCAGCCTACCAATCATTTGACATAGACGGAAACAACATCAAAGTCTCCAAAGAAGTCAAGACACTAGGTGTGTACCTTGATTCTTCACTCACCCTCTCCCTTCAAGTGAATGCCATCTTCTCGGCCTCTGTGTAAATTGCGAAATTGATCACAGCATGCAGGCCCTACCCCAAGGTGGAAAACCGCATCACACTAGCCAGAGCTCTAATCCTCTCGAGGATAGATTGCTGTAATGCCATCTTTGCTGGTACCTCTACTAAAAACATTGAGAAGCTCCAAATTATTCAAAATAACGCCATCAGAGAGGCCCTCAATATTCCGAAGGCAGGCCACATCTCGGCGGCCAGAAGAAATATCCACTGGCTACCAGTCAGAGAGAGAATTAAATTCAAATGACTGTCCCTTCCCAATAAATGCCTGGCTAACACTGCCCTGCGCTATTTTTCCAACCTGATCTCAATAACACAATCAACCAGACCTACCGGATCAGCCTATGTAGGGCAACTGAACTCACATAGTTTCAAAAGACAGAAAGCTAGCGGCTCCAGCTTCCCTGTTCTTGCAACACACTACTGGCATTCCATGCCGCCTGAACTTAGGACGGACCCATCCCTATGGTCATTCTGAAAACCTGGCTTTTCAACCAGGATTCCACGAATCAACGCAGCTACTGAGATTTAATACCTGCTTTAAATACTATGCCCACTTACTCCTCAGAACATCTGTATCCCACCAGTCCCTAATCACGCATAAACCACTGCTTTCTCCTACAAACTTGTGCAACTATACTGTCTAATCACCTGTAACCCTGAGGCGAATGTTATTGCCCACGCAGTCTGATAGCAACGTTGGGCCATGTACTTAAGCCTCTGCTTCTGTTAACCATGTATAACTGGAACAAACACCTATTGGATTTATATAAGACTGCAATGTATTACCTTGTAACTCTCGTGGTGCCCTACTATTCTATGCACTAAGAATAGTATATGTAACCTTATTCTTGTACAAAGTAAGACGTTTATAATTAACCATACTCCTACACAAATCAAGTAATACATATGTAGTCGTATTCTTAAGTTAAGCGCCCAGATGCCCGAGGGTAAGTCATTTAGGGAGCCAGACCAGGCCAAGTCAATTGGGCAAAAGTCTAGGTGAGTTCAAGCAATTCTTGCAGGTAAGTAAAAGTCTTGCACAATGTTTGAGAAGTCTTTGTAGAAAAGAAGAAATCAAAGCGGGCCACAAGGTGATTAGGCTTGTGAGGTAAAGAAGCTGTTAGCAACTCTACAGAAGCAACCAAGGCAAGTCTCAACTGAGTACAAGCAAGGTTACACGACAAGAGGTAAGTTCTTTTCAACTTTACAGTACCTTTGGTTAGAAGAAAAACGGTTCTAGCTGGCTTCTGTTCATGTGCAGCTCTGCAGATCCTGTGTTACTGGGCCTCAGTCGTGGGGACAAGGACGTCTGGAGGACTCCTGCACTGCAACAGGACAGTCAGCAACAGAAAAGGACACTTCTCGAGATAAACTGCCCCTTATTTTGCTGAAGGTGTGGGAGGAGGCAATGGAGCATGGCACACTGCCAGAGTCCATGCGCGGGGCAGTGATCACTGTTCTCCTTAAAACCAGACGCCCCGAACATGGCATGTCCTCTTATAGGCCTCTCTCTATTATAAATACAGATGCCAAAATATAAGATCCTTGCGACCAGACTATTGCCATACATACCCATTTTGGTCCATCCCGATCAGTCTGGTTTTATTCCTACCCGATCCACTGCTCTTAACCTAAGACAGCTTTTTGGAGTTATGGCTCAAATTAACCCTAATGCCAGTGCAGCTGTTGTGGCCTTGGACGCCGAAAAGGTTTTTGACTGTTTCATGGATCTACCTTTTCTCTGTATTGGATCGCTTTAGTATAGGATGATACTTCTATAGTGTGTCAAACTGCTCTATACTAACCCGGAAGCTAGGGTCCTCACCAACTGTACTCTATCCCCACTCTTTTCCCTAGGCAGAGGAACGAGGCAAGGTTGTCCCTTTTCTCCCATTTTGTTCGGCATCACTATCGAACCCATGGCGTAATTCGTCCGGAAAACACATGCACACAGGGGAATCAGGATGACGGGTCCTCCACAAATTATATCCCTCTATGCGGATGACACTCTGCTTTATATCCGCGATAAGGAGGTAAATCTGGGACCGGTTATGGCTGATATTAATAGGTTTGCCGAATATTTAGGATATAAAATGAATGTCTCTAAGTCAGAGCTGCTCCCGTTGACCTTGTCCACACCTGACATATCCAACATCAGTGGGTTCCAACTGTCCCCAATACGGGTCCATTATCTGGGTATCATTGTCTCCAGCAATAAGAACACTCTATGTACTGATAATCGTGAAGAACTACTCCACACCCTAACGACTAAATTACATTTGTGGACTAAACTTGCCATTTCTCTATATGGCCGAGTTGCCCTTCTTAAAATGATAGTTCTCCCCAAATTACTTTACTGTTTTGGTAATATCCCTATGTGGCTTGGTAAATCCTTTTTCATGAAAATCCAGTCGCTCGTTACCTCGTTCATCTGGGGCGGGAAGACAGCAAGGATGAAATGGGCCAGGATGGTCGAACCGTTCTCGAGCAGTGGGATTGCGGCTCCAGATTTCGAGTTGTACTACCTGGCGTCTCAGGCACAATTCGCTAAACATTGGTTTGACCCCAACGACAGATCAACACATATCCCTATTGAGAAGTATGCGGCCTCCCCCTCTGTTGTCCGGTCAAAGACCCCTGTGATTTCGATCCGGTGAGCGCTACTGTGTATGCGTGGTCCAAAATATATAAGAGAATTGGAATTGAGCTACCATACGACCCTGATGTCCCATTATGGAACTACCCGGGCATTACATCTACATTTGATACAGCCCTGCAGAGGACATGGGACCCATGTAAACAAATTAAACGGCAAGATATGTTTCCGGGGGGAACATTTGTGGAACTACGGGACTTCATGGATGTGGTTGGGGGTGGACTGCTCAAACGATTTCAATATCATTGCATGAGAGCTGTATTTCTGCTAAATGGCCCACTTTCCCCATTGAGCCTCCCGCTCATGAATGTGTAAGGGCTATGACAGCGATTGATGGGCGGAAGAAAGGGGTTTTGCTGGTAGACAACCTAGTCCAGGCACACTCGGCCTCCTGCAATTCCATATGCGAGACCTGGTAGCGGGACCTGGGAGTCACTCTGAACGAGGAAAAATGGCGGAAATACTGTCAACTCACTTAATCTGTGTCTCTCAACGCAGGGCTGCGGCTTATACAATTTAAAATACTTAACCAGTTACATTACACCACTGCTAGATTGGCCATGTTTGTGGTGGGTTGTATAGGTAAATGCTTGAAATGTGATGCACCAAATGCAGACGGCTACCATATGTATTGGGCATGTCCCCTTGTGGCAGTATTTTTGGGTGATATCGCAGACATCCTCGATGAAATCACATCAATCCCTGCTTCTTTGTCCCCACTGAAGTACCTCTTCTGGGACATTGGCAAAACTGCTGAAACTATCAGGCGACTATTTAACATTGGTTGTGTAATTGCGAAACGTTGTATACTTAAGAGCTGGAAGTCTGCAAGGGCACCCCGCCGTGAAGACTTTCTTAAGGACCTTACTATGGTAAACGAATGTGAAGAACAATATGTTGTCGGTGTCTGCCACTTGCCACCCTAAGGATATTTGGGCTCCATATAGGAGCTACCTATGTAATATGCCGTGAGACGACAGCCTCTCACCCTTACACACCGCTTAAAGTTGACAAATGTTATGTGACACTATGCTGGCGTTCAGATGTAAGAATTTTTAAGATGCTATGCCAAGCCTGTGCTGGCTCTTGCCTGTTGTGACTCTCGACAAAATAAAGTTCATATAAAAAAAAGAAAAGGACCAACTTCTATTCAGTGACACTTCGCTGTTTCAGCTCGTCGCGTCCCAGCAAATAGCAACACTGCTGACTCTTGGCTGTTGAGGTGCGCTTTCCTTGCATCTGGGGTACAGCACTCTGTTGAGGTGGCTCAGGCTCGGTTTGTCCTGCTTCCTGGGAGTCCGGAGGATCTTCATGGAGCTCTTGGCCAACTTAAAAGCAACGCACACGAACGGTGGTAGTCTACCTGGCTCTTCTTTACTTTACTTTAAAACATTTATTACGCGCATCCATGGACCCTGGGGCTTTAGGGTGCGACAATACACACTCAACATAAATACAAGTAGGCCCTGGGGGAATCCTATTTCCAACTGTCAGTAGTTAAGTTACCTATGAGAACCGAAGGATTTTCAATTTCTTTTTAAATATTTCCGTAGATTCCAGACGACTTAGCTCTGGGGGAAGATTTTTGCTCCGATGATGGCTCTGGCAATCGTTTCTGCATTCTCTTGGGAAATCAGAGGTCTTAGGTGAGCCAGCAGTTTAATATAATACGCACATGATGATACCAAACTGCTTATATGAGGTCTCGTAGTGAGATGCTGGTCAAGTATTACTCCAAGAGTTTTAACTTTCTGCAGCGGAACAATCATTTCTGCTCCTATATGAAAGCTTTCATATTCCATGCCCAGTTTCCGTATCATATGAGTAGATCCAATTACCATCAGCTCGGTTTTGTCCTTATTAAGTGCTAATTTATTATGAATCATCCATGACTCAATAAGGTCAAATGTTTTGTTAATTTCTACTTCATCCTGTTCATGATTCCCAGTTAATAGGATGACACATTGCCTGTCGTTGGAGTAGTTCGTAAAAATTACTCCCTCATGAGCCAGCCTAGCAAACAGTGGGGCAGTAAAGATATTATAAAAACATGGTGAGGTGCATGCACCCTGGGGAACTACACAGCTAACTTTAGTTGGTATCGATTTGGCTTCTCCAAGGTAGACCCTACTTTCACGATTACAGAGAAAAGAAGACACCCATTGAGTAGCAAGTGGTGAAAAGTTTGCAACATCCCTTAAACTGGTGGACATGATTGAATGGTCCACCAGGTCAAAAGCGGCGATAAATCCAACAGCATCAGTAATGAAGTTTCATTCCTGTTCATACGAGTGAGTAGCTTAGTTTTGAGCTCAAGGAGTGCCGTCTCAGTACCAAATTCCACTCGAAAACCCGATTGGTGATCATTAAGGACAGGGTACATTTTTAGATGGGCGGAAATTTGTTCAGACGCCTTCAGTTTCCAGCAGCAACTGCAGTGGGAATTCAACCAGGTTCGAGAGGATGTCCAGGTGGCTTACTTTGGAGTTGATTGGTCCCACCAGCTCAAGCGGAGAAGTCGTCCTTGCAGGGCTTCTCTAGTCGAGACGCATTTGGAGCTTCAGCACAGCAGCAGGGCTTCACCGGGCAAACCAACGGTCCAGGAGTTGCAGCAGGCATCTCTTCCAAGTTCTTCTTCGGATTCCTTCATCCAGTGGTCGACTCTGCCTTCCAAGCCAAAAAGCCTTGCCTTTTTTTTGCAGGTTTCTCCCATTCATTCCAGCCTAGCTGTCAGTCACCCAGCAGGGTGGCTGTCCTTACCGGACAGCCAGCCAGCCAATCACCTAGGAGTGCATTCCTGGCTCCTAGGAGACTAAGCACAGGGAGTTTCGGGCACCTCGCTCTCTTCCTGCCCCCGCCAGACACCCTGGAGCCAGAGGCAGGCTTCACTCGTGAATCCCGCTAAAGACAAAACGAACAAAGGGACCAAACCTGGTTTGGCGTGCAGAGTAAATCTCCAGAAGGACCTTGCCACAAAGAAACGGCGAAAAAAGAAGACCGGGGCCATTTTGACAAAAATTGTAACCTTGGGTGCTTTACTGCAGCTGCGAACGCAGCCCGCGGTAAAAACGCACCACAGTAGTTAAAAGTAAACCACTGCCACCAGCCATTCATTGAGGAAAGGGTAACCTAAAAATGTTACATGACTAGACAAAGGGGATACTAAGCAACCCCTCAGCACCCTATTGTAATATAGTGTGTGCTGCGTCTAGAAAGTTACGAATGTAAGTAAAGTCAATTTTACTTCTCTGCTCTTGGAAACAGTAGTTTATCAAAGAGAAGATATTTAAACCTTGGGGAAATCTGAAAGAATTCCCTGTGCCACTGCACTGAAGGTGCTGTGTGATACAATGTAAAAGATGATGCTTATGGAGTTTGTCAGACTCCACAACCAAAAGAAACGGAGTTCAATTCACATTAAAAAATACATGAGAGGAGGGGTAAAACGATTCTCACTTTCTCCACGTTAAACATTCAAGTCCTCCAAAATCCAGCAAAGTTGCTGGGGGTCTCTAAGGTAGAGAGGAATTAGCACATTTCTGAGAATTCTCCCTAACACAGAGTTTAGGATGCCAGTATAGTTGTAGTGAACAGGGTCTCTGGGAGTTTAGCCATACCAATCTAGGTAAGCGTGGAGAGTGGTCAAGACGAAGACTCAGGATAGTAGAGCAGGGTCAGGAGTCCACAATGAGTCCACACAATGAAATGCACAATGATTACACTAAGACATTAAGTACAAAATTGTTATATTTATTATAGACTCCAATGCACACTATGAAAAATGAGTCAAGTGGGTCATATTATCACACAACACTCTAGTTGCAGTTGCAGAGTATTGCATTCTTCTTTTCGGGTTTCAAAAAGGGACGTCAACTGGGCATGCTTGTAATACTATCCCGTGTGCCGTGTATTGTCCCCATGATCCTTCACACGCCAAGTTCCCTCAGATTGTTTTTTTTCCGCCATCGTGGTCGGTCGCATATGCGATTGCAGTTTGAAAAATAATTAATAGTAATATTATTTCGACAGTCATCTCTTTTAGGCAAAGTTTGTATGCAGTCCCCTGTGGGACCACTACAAACAACTCTGACTACAGGTATAGGAAACACAACCTTTGCTATAAGCTTGTATTACACAGTTTTGGTAGCGTGTTGAGCAGCTAGGCTCATCTCAAGAGGGGTCTATGTGAGCTGTAGGGGAGTTACTCAGAGATTCACAGTGAAAAGTATTCAAATAAACTCTTACACACAAGGTTTCCTGAATAAACAATTATTAATTTATTTATCAGTCAGTTAGACTAAGCCTTCTTCAGAAGGGAGCAATATAACAGTAACACTCAAATACACTTCATGAAATACACACTCTTATTATCTCTAAACCAGTAGATACCCTTTTAAGATGGCCCACAGACACTACCTACACCCTCTGGTGACTTCAGTTGCTAGGGTGCTGGTGATATATCACTGTTGCGTTTAGAATCAAATAGTAATAAGTTAAAGGAAAAGGTTATTATTATGTTTCCTTTTCCTTTTTGATTCACGGTTTACTACAAACCTTTTATCATAACTTTCCAAAACAATACCTGTAAAATAACTTTTCTTCGTCATAGGTTCAACATCAGTTTCTGATTTGTCACCCGGATCTTTCAGGTCATGTGGATTTTCTCCAGCATTGGATCTTTCATGGATTCACATGCTGTGAATATTCCCTGTCATCAGGCTGGGAATCCCTGGTTACTTTGACTTAAGTTATTTTCCTATGGAAAAATGTGACACCTTGAATGTCCCATCGATGTTGTTGTGGGTGCTTTTGGTCCCACCAATGGGACGTCAAGTGTATAGCTCCGCCCCAGCAGCTTCCCCTCAGATTTCAACCGTCTTCCGAGCTGTTGGGATTCCTTGTGTTTCTCTCCTGAGAGAAATTTAGGTTTGTTAGAAAATTAACATTTCTTCAAATTCCTCCATCCGGAGCAACCGACGTCTACACACACGGTTCTAATTACAACCATGGAATCTTCAGGACCAAAGAAGTACTTATTTAGGCCGTGTGACACTTGCAGGCTCAAAAATGTGTATGACAATGACGGACATACAGAATGTCTTTACTGTCTCTACCCCAACCATTCCACAGACAGATGGGACATCTGCCAGGGTTTCTCGCAAAAAAAACCTTAAGGACAGGAACCGTCGCCTAATCTGTTGGCTCAATGAAGGAGCCTATCCGGCGGCGGAAGTGGGGTTATCACGGAGTGGGAGAGCAACCACTCCCTCTGACAAGCAGTCACGACAGATGTCCAGGTCTGAGGAACCGGAGGCGAAACAAAAAAAGACAGGTGAGGAAAAATCACCCTCTGGTCACGATAAGGCCAAACATTTTTTCCCTGTCAAAAAACCACCAGCTAGTGGTGAAGGGTCCCATACTGGGTCTAAACTTTCATCCAAGATGCCGTTGACGAAGGCACCATTGGAAAAACTGAGGGAGAAAGGCTCACACGCGTCGTCATACACCCACGTCTGATCCGTCCAAGAGATCTCCGTCGACGGACAAACACAGAGCCAAATCGGCTACGAGGTCGTCCTCTTAGTCTTCGATGAAAATTAAACACTGCTAGTCATCGGAATCTCAAAGATCCCCCTCCGGCCATGAATCGTCATTGAGACCCCTGTCGACTAAAAATCGTTGTCAAAGTCCACTCCGATGACCGCGCCATTGACGACAACTTCGTCAGGGTCGGCGGCTCATCCCTTGTTGACGATCACCTCGACGACTACCAGAAAGCATAAATTGTCCAGACAAAAGTCTACACACCCATCGACCACAAGTATGACAGAGATTTAGGAATTACCTATGCAGGACAGTATATTGTCCCCCAAAGGTATTTTAAAAACCCGAACTGGGGCCACAGTGGAGCATGACTAGGCTCCCCTCGGAATGTCTCCCATAGATTACCCAGATATCATGCCAGAAGACATTTTGCAGCATGAAATTACATCAGATTTTGAGCCTCTGCCAGAGGAATGTCCAGGTGTCATTGATTCCGATCCTGAGGAAGGAACTTCCAATCCTCCTATCAAGGACCATCTAGAGAGGAACACACACCTCTAAGGTTTCACACTTGCTCTACCATCAACACCTGCTGGAATGGTTGGTATGCACCCCACCTGATAAGGAGGGCGGTAAATTGGAGGCTATGGGCAGAAAAGTGTCCTCGTCGGCTTGCCTTACCATTAGGGCAGGCAACGCCCCTGCCATGACGGCGCGACTAGACCATGAGCTATGGCTGCGCATGGCTAAGCTATCCAAACACTTACCAGCGGAATTACAGGAAGAGGCTAGGACAATCCTATCGGACGGTGAAGCTGCATAAGGTCATATGATAGACGCAGCAGTGGACGTAGCAGAATCAGGCTTTCGGCAAATGGCCCATGGTACGGTCCTGAGAAGACAAGCCTGGATGAAAGCAACAAACTTCAGGCCGGAGATCCAAGCTCAAATATTGGATATTCCCTTTGATGTACATGATCTCTTTGGGAAAAAGATTGATGACGATCTCAAGGGGATAAAAACAAACACTGATACAGCCTGAGCCATCAGTTCCCTTAAAGATAAGGACAACGAGCGCAGACCCCTTCAATCCTTTCGAGGATCATCGTCCAAGTACAGAGGCTTTAACCACCCATCTTACTGTCAAAAGACACAGGGCAACACCTTTCAAGACAACAGATACCATCAGTCGACAGCCAGGTACAGCCAAACGGGGAGACGTGGCTCTAACCAGACCAAAAAACAAAGCAAACAAAATTGACAACTCCTATCTTCCCCTACCACGTTACACCACGGTGGGGGGGAAAAGTAAGCTGCTATTATCAACGCTGGCGGACAATAACATCGGACAAGTGGGTGTTGCAAGTGATTCGAGAGGGTCACACTATCGAATTCCTGGATCAACCTCTGTCCCTTGCTCCCATCCCACGCAAGGTGTATCTATTGAAACACATCATGTTGGAAATCCGCAAGTTGCTTCAAAAAGCAGCTATATAACCGGTTCCAGATCAGCAAATGGGAAGAGGCTTCTACTCATGGTTTTTCCTCGTACGAAAAAAAGAACCGTCAGTGGAGACCGATATTAGATTTAAGAGCGCTGAAGAAATTTGTCAAGCGCATCAAATTCAAGATGACGTCCTTACAGAACTTCCTTCCATGGTTGAACAAACACAATTTCCTAGCCACTCTGGACTTGGAAGACGCCTCTTTCCATATTCCCTTTCATCCTGCCCACAAAGTTCCTCAGATTCGCAATAGGGGAGTTACATTTTCAATTCCGTGTTCTTCCATTCGGACTAAGGTCAGCACCGAGAGTCTTTGCCAAGTGTCTGGCACCAGTGGCAGCAAAACACAGATGAACAGGAACGGAGGTCTGTCCATACCTGGACGACTGGTTAATAAAGGCAAGCTCTCTCAAACTTGCAACCTTGGCTGTGACAAAAACAATGAACCTCTTGAAGGGGCCCTGTTTCTCAATAAACAAGACAAATCCTGTCCAACACCCGACAAGACGGTACTCTTCCTGGGAGCGGAAATCAACACCAGCATACCTAAGGTACGGCCTTCAGCGGCCAGAATATCAGCAATGCTTCAACTAACCTCTTGGTTCATCGACAACGTAACAGCCACGGTACACTCTTTCAAGTCACTCCTGGGCATGATGTCCTCATGTATATTCCTCTTACCAAATAGCAGGCTTTACATGAGACCAATCCAAGAGACCCTAAACTGGCAATGGAGACAAGCACTCGGTTCATGGGAAGATACCATCCAACTCCCAGAAACCTTCCACAAGACTTCAGTGGTGGAACACACCCCAAAATCTGTCGCAGGGAATACCTTTTCAACCTCTGACATTGACACTTCTCCTCAGAACCGATGCATCGCTATCAGGCTGGGGAGCCCACCTGTCAGATCTGCAAACAAAGGGCACTTGGTCAGGCCCGATGTCCGGATGTATATCCATATATTTGAACTCGGGGCGATACGCTGGCCACTGAAAGCCTTGTTCCGGTACTAGCAGGGCAAGTTGTAACCATCCAGATGGACAACACAACCTCCATGCATTATACCAACAAGCAGGGAGGCACGAGATTGGAGATGTTGTCCCAGGAAGCGCAAAAGCTATGGACCTGGGCATTACAACACAAGGTTCACATCAAAGCAGAACATCTAGCGGGAGTGGACAATGTCTTAGCAGAGATTACTCAGCATCCCCCGAATGGGAACTGGGTGAAGCGGAAGCTCAATGTAGATTACCCCTGCTAGCTGCGCAGGGAGTATTAATTCTATTAAAGACTAGGAGGCGAGCATTATGCTTCATCTTCACTTTATTCTACTTATTCTACTCTTCACAGCAGTTCAACAAACACAATAAAACTCTTGAAAAGCGTCCAACAACAAAACTTTTCTCTTAACACACTACCAAGTCCATGAGCCTCTGCAGTCCAAGCTCCTTCAGTCAGCCACAACCCACTTCCTGTGCATGGGCTCCTCCTCTGCTTTTACTTGCTCTGAATGTCCATATAACTTCCATAACTGTTCCTCGCTAACGACGCGAAGCCTTCATTAACTTGATAACTCAACTGCCGAAAAACTCGGCCTTCTAGATTCCTTTGTCTTCAGTTACTCTTCTGGTCTTCCCCTAAGAATCAAAACAAATAGAAAATGTTTAGGGTGGTGTCTACGTGTTGTATTTACTATCATAAGAGCAATACAAATGTAAATCGACAGTACAATACTCGGGTGGGAATTTAATGCTCGCCTCCTAGTCTTTAATAGAATTAATACTCCCTGCGCAGCTAGCAGGGGTAATCTACATTCTATGACAAGACTGGAGGCGAGCATTATGCTTGTTCAAAGCTCCCCAACACCGTAACTGCTACATTCTCTGTTGGTTTAAAATAAAACTCTTTAAACGTGCGTTCACACGACCAGTCTGCTGCTAACATTATTTCCCTTAAAGATACACCGGCCCTTATGGCTCTCGAGGCCATTGCCCCTCTCACAGAATGAGCTCCATACATGCTCACATTCACTCCTGCAGCCTGCATAATCTCTTTGACCCATCTCGCGATAGTTGCAGTAGTTACTACGTGAAAAGGCTTCCTACGAGCTATCAGAAGCTGAGTGGTACCTACTGCTCTATATTCCGCTGTCCTGCTCTCGTATTCCGTAATGCAACGTGCAACGCACCATTTCGCATTACTCGGAAAATAGGGATAATGTACCGAGGTGGTCCCTGTCTTAGTTCTCTTCACTATCGAAAAAGTCACTCCCTCCGGCCCGAACGACCTCCTGGACACCTCCAACGCTCTCACGTCCGACACTCGTTTGCAGGATACCAAGCACAATAGCATAGCTAGCTTGCCTGATAGCTGCTTGAGTGAGAGATATCTATCTGATGACCAATCCGCTAGTAATCGTAGCACTACCGCTACGTCCCACGTTGAGCTATATCTGGGCTCCGGTGGCACTTTAAACTTTGCTCCTCTAATGAGCCTTACTACCGCAGGGTGTTCTCCTGCCGGCGCTCCTTCAATCGGCAAATGGCCTGCTGAAATGGCCGATCTGTATACCCCTATAGTACGGAAGGCTCTTCCGTCCTGCAACAAATGCGCTAAGAAGTTCAAAATTTCTACTACAGGCGCTGAAATGGGATGAACACCTCTGTTCTTACACCAGCTGGACCACCGAGCCCAAGCTGCGTCATAGCTCCTCCTAGTGGATGGCGCCCAGGATTCAGCGATAAGCTCCGCAGCTTGCTTCGTAATTCCTGGCAGCGCCCAGCGTCTCCTGATATTCTGCACACGACTAACGGGAGTGTCCCTCTCACTCTCAGAGGATGAGATGACCCAACTGGGTCCGTGAGTAGTCGCTCTCCTTCTGGTAGGACCCTGGGTATGTCCGTCACTAACTCCATGAGAGTCGGGAACCATACCTGGGACTTCCACCCGGGCACAACTATCACGAGCTCCGCCTTCTCCCTCCGACATTTCGCTAGAACTCTGTTCAGCATTACAAAGGGAGGGAAAGCGTAGTGTGGGCCTCCGGACCACTCCTGCAGGAAGGCATCTGTTCCTTGTGCTCCTGGGTCTAACCTCCAGCTGAAGTAATTCCCTGTCTGAGCGTTGAGCCGGTAGGCAAATAGGTCTATGTGCACCGGGCCCCATCTCGCGTTCAATTCTTGAAAGACTACTGGATCTAGCCTCCAGTCGCTGGAGTCCGTCAGATACCGCGAGTTCCAGTCCGCCACCGAATTCAGGGCGCCTGGTAGATATTCTGCTGTCACTGACGTCTTCGATTCTAGGCAGAAGTGCCACAAATCCTTTGCTAGCTCCGCTAACATCTTGGACCTTGTCCCCCCTAGGTGGTTGATATATCGTACAGCCGATATGTTGTCCATCTTCAACAGGACACAAGATTTTACTCTCTCTCGTGAATGCCTTGATCGCAAACGAACCCGCTAGGAGCTCCAGACAATTTATATGAAGGCGAAGTTCCTCTTCGCTCCACTTGCCTCCGGTCTGTAAAGACCCACATCTGGCTCCCCAGCCCTTCCGGCTGGCATCTGATTCTACGATCAGATCCGGACTGTCTCCGAATATGGCTCGCCCATTCCAGGCGTCCATATTCCTCAACCACCATTCTACTTCCGTAATGGATTCCGGATCTAGGGGTACCGACTGATGATACTTCAACCCCTGCTGGAGGTGTCTGATCTTCAACCTCTGCAGCGCTCTGTAATGCAACGGGCCCGGAAATATGGCCTGGATAGATGCTGCCAGCAACCCCACTATCCGCGCCAAAGTCCTGAGTGATACCTGCTGCTTCTCTAAGCATGCCCTGATCTCCCTCTTGATATCTTTTATCTTTCGAGGTGGGAGTTCTAGCGTCGCTTTCCTGGTATCTAGCACAAACCCCAGGAAATCTAACCTTTGTGCTGGCGTGGTGTCGGACTTCTCTGTATTCACCAGAAACCCTAGTGATCCCAGAAGGTCCTGCACCCACTGTGTCCGATAAACCAGCACCGCCCGATCCTCTGCTAAGAGTAAGAGATCGTCCAGATAAATGATCATCCTTACTCCCTTCTCTCTGATTGCCGCCGCTACCGGCTTCATCAGCTTCGTGAAAGCCCAAGGAGCTGATGCAAGACCAAATGGCATCGTCTTGAATTGCCAGAACTGCCCCTGCCAGTGAAAAGCTAGGAATGATCTGTACTCCTTGAGAACTGGGATTGTCAGGTATGCGTCCTTCAAGTCGAGGCGCGTCAACCAGTCTCCCTCTTTCAGGGAGTCCCTTAGCTGATGGATACCCTCCATCTTGAAATGTCGGTATACAATCCATCCGTTGAGCTCTTTGAGATTTATAACTGGTCGCACCTTCTCCTTCCTGCGGACCAGGAACATGTTGCTCACAAACCTTGGGGCTGACTCGCACTTCTCTATCGCTCGCTTGCGCACTAATTGCGCTAACTCGCTGTCTAAGCATGCTTGCTCTGCTTGCGCCAGCTTCTGCCTCTGGGGTCTGCTGAACTGTACTGGGTTTTCTACAAAATCTAGGAGCAAACCTCTGACGGTCTGCAATACCCAGGAATCGCTTGAAAGCGCGCGCCAATTTTCCAAAAACATGCGCGTCCTCCCCCCTACGGGAGGATACTCCTTCGCTCTCACCTGGTGTAAAACCTTGGCCTCGCCCTGATCCTCTGGATCTGCGTCCTCTCGGGAACCTCCCTCTGGACGGAAAAAAGGTGTCTTGGCCCTTGTTCTCCCAGTACTGGGCTCTGGATGTTTGGGATCTTCTTCCCCCTTGGCCGCGACCGGCTGCTCGACCCCTGAAGCGGCCGGTCCCGCCAAAAACTCTACTCGGGAAGATCCTGCGGATCGATGCCTGAGCCTTCTCTAATGACGCATACGTTCCGACAAAGCGCCCCATCTCCTTCCCAAATGTCTCTCCAAACAGGAGGCCCTGAGCTCCTTCTCCCGCTTCATATGAAGCCAAATCACTAAGCTTAGAGTCTATCTTCAGAAGGAGACCTCTTCTCCGCTCTGACGCAATGGCGCAGTTAGCGTTCCCAAGAAGGCAGACTGCCCTCTGGGCCCAGCCGGCGAGAGCCTCGGGGTCCACCTCTTCCCCGGTATCCTTTGCCCTCTCTGCGAGGTCCATAATCTTCGCCAGCGGACCGGCCAGGTCCAGAACTTTTTCCTGGCAGCTTCTCCAGGATCTATCGATGCCCTTGCGAGGGTCCTTGACTGATTTCGAAACAAAGGTCAACATCTTTGGGTCGAGTTCGGGGGCCTCAGCTACCTTTCCTGGAAGGTCCGGACGTGGACACTCAGCCCGAAGGCGCTGTCTTACTTCTTTATCTAGCGCCTTGCGCAATCTCGCTGCCATATATTGCGTCACCCGGGGACATGGCTGCCATTCGGAGGACCTTGGGTTGCGGATACTGTCTGGGTCGAACATATCGTCCTGGGGCTCCAGGAGATGTTTCTCTTTTCGTACCTTCTTTCCTTCACTCGGGACGGCCCAGTCGTCTTCTGCGACTTCCTCGTCTCCCTGCGAGGTCCGATCCTCTACCAGCTCTTCTTCCGAGCCTGGGTCTTCTCCAGCGTTTTCTTCCCCTGGAGATGGGGTCAAGAGGTGTGGCACTGTTTGACGCTGCATATAAGCCTCCTTCAACTTCGCAAACGCGTCAACCACCTCTGGGGCCTTGTCTTCTGCCCCTTCCAAAGAGCCCCGGCGGTAGTCAGAGAATTTTCTCTTAAGGTCTGTCTTACTCCCCTCTTCTGAGGGTTCTGTGGGCGTGCTCTTCCAGGTCATGGTGCTTGTACTGGGTTGGGATAGCAACGCTTCCAACGACTCCAGTCTCTTCTGCAGGGGCCTGACCCCTTCCGCCACTGCATCTACCAGGGAGGTACCCAGCACATTCTTAAAGCTGGCAGCAAGGTCCTCATTCTGTTCCTCCTCGCTCCACTCGAACTCCGACATTATGCTGTTGTGCTCTGTGCCCAAAATACCTGCCACAGGTGTCTTAGCACGCCCCTGCTCCCTTAGATGCACTGCTATAGAATATTCTTTTTTTTTTTTTTTGTGGCTGCACCGACCTCCTTTGCCTTCTGGCCAGCTGCGAGACACCACGCTTCAATGCGCTGTCTTTCCTGCTGCACAGCAGCCTCCGGTGTACAGGGCTTCTCACTGCCCCTCTCCTCCAGCTGATCTCACTCAGCTGTTGTTCTGAAGCGCTGCGACCGAGGGATCGCTTAATGTTTTACGGCTAAAGCTGTGATCTCTCCCTCTCGAAGCCTTTCCCCTCAATACTGTCGCTTCGAAGCGACGATCGGCTTCCGCGCGAGGCAGAACCCGCGATTGGCTCCTCCCACCCGCGGGTGGGGGCTCGCTCGCGGGAGCGCTATTCGCTCGGCCTCCCGAGCGTAGCTCCGCCCACCCGCGGGTGGGGGCTCTCGATGCGATCGGCGCGTCCCGCGCTCGTGTGTCCTGGCTCCTCCCCTCCGAAGGAGGGGGCCGTTGCGCGAGCAGCAATGAGCTCGCTGCGACGCTCGCGAGGCCGGCCGCACCCCCAATGTGCCGGTAATGCGACACGGGGTCACCGCCTCGCGAGCCTACTCAACTGCGTCCCCTCGGGAACGCTACTCACCTGTAGGACCTTGCGACGAGGTCGCCATACCCTAACTCCAAACTCCTACAGTGCCTGACGTGCCGCCCGCGCGTACTCTCTGAACACTGCCTATAGAGGCAGAAACTCTGGTGACAACCTCCGCTCGCCTATTAGCGCACAACCCTGTACTGGTAAAGCTATTAGCTGTCCAAATAACCACTCTCTCCAGTCAATCCCCACAGACACACGGAGAGGAAAAATATGGTACTTATCTGCTTGAAGAGCAGTAAAAGAAGAGGAGGAGCCCATGCACAGGAAGTGGGTTGTGGCTGACTGAAGGAGCTTGGACTGCAGAGGCTCATGGACTTTGTAGTGTGTTAAGAGAAAAGTTTTGTTGTTGGACGCTTTTCAAGAGTTTTATTGTGTTTGTTGAACTGCTGTGAAGAGTAGAATAAGTAGAATAAAGTGAAGATGAAGCATAATGCTCGCCTCCAGTCTTGTCATAGAATGGATAGTCCACGAGTGGGGACATCCGGAGATAGACCTCTGTGCCACCAAGAGCAACAGGAAATGTCAAATGTTCGCTTCCAGATACCCAGAACACCAGTCACTAGGGGATGCCTTCTCAGTGAACTGGACAGGCAAATTCCTGTACGCCTTTCCGCCGATTCTCTGATAGCAGATACTTTGCAGATTGAAGGAACAGCTGTGCACAATGATACTGATGGCTACGGATTGGGCTTGTCAGGTTTGGTACACAACCCTCCAACACTTATCCCAGGGGCCCCCGATTCACCTCAAAGCCCACCAGAATCTTTTCACGCAACAAAATCGCAGGGTCCTCCACTACGACCCGGCGAGCCTGTCTCTCATGGCGTGGTTCCTGAGCAGCGAAAGCTAGCTAATCGACTCTTCCCCCAGAATGCTGGGACATAATCAGAGCCTCTAGGGCTCCATCCACACGGACCGCATAGATCTGTAAATGGACTCGTTTCACCAAATGGTGCGAGACGTCACTGGTGAAACCATTCACTGCGTCAGTAGAACAAATGCTACCATACTTATTACACCTAGCTAAAGCGGGGCTTTCCCTGGCCTCCATCAAGGTGCATTTATCCGCCATATCCTCCTACAATACAAACCCAAATCAACCATCCTTGCTTACCAACGGGGCTATCAAGGTATTTCTGAAAGGATTACTGCATACTTTCCCGCCAACGCTGGTTCCTTCTTGGAGCCTGAACACGGTCCTGGCAGCACTCATGGAATCACCATATGAACCCATACATAGGTGTGACATGAAATTTTTATCCTGGAAAACTGCTTTCCTAATAGCAATCACATCAGCCAGGATGATTAGTGAACTGCAAGCTCTTTCATCAGAACCTCCATTCACAATGTTCCAAAGGACTGTCCTCCAGAAAACACACCCTAAATTCCTACCCAAGGTGCTATCAGAAATGTCTTTCTCGGAGCGAATCGTACTCCCAACTTTCTTAGCAAGCCACGCATCTAATGCAGAGAGATCATTACACTCGCTAGATCTAGTGCGAGTCCTAACATTTTACATACAGAGGAGCAAGGAGTTCCGCTCCTCTACAAGACTTTTCATATCTTTCGCTGGTTGCACAAAAGGACAGCATATATCGAAACAATGGATTACCCACTGCCATCAGTCTAAAGGGGATCCTCTCGCCAAACCTCCTTCAGCTCACTCCACCAGGCAGAGAGCAGCTTCAGTTGCGTTCCACTCAGGAGTACCCATAAAGGACATCTGCAGAGCCGCGACATGGAGCACACTGCATACTTTCACCATACATTACTGCTTGGCTGAGGATGCCAACAAGGAAACAGTGGTTGGGCAGGCGATCCTCTGCCACCTCTTAGTGTAAGGTAGGAGCAGCCTTCTTCTTCTTCCCACCTTTCCCAAGTAAATGTGACCTGTGAGTTTCTGTATGCTAGGCGCACTGAAGACTACTTCAGAATGTATAGCATTGTGGGCATGCTGAACTGATTGGTATTCTATTCAAGCATCTGAATCTATGAAAGATCCAATGCTGGAGAAATATTAGTTACTTACCTGTATTTCTCCAGCATTGGTATCTTTCATAGATTCACATGCGCCCACCCACCTCCCATGAGAGGCTGCTCCAAGGCCCGGCTGTCATACATGTAGTCTACTCACGGCTCAAAATCTGAAGATGGCTGCCTGGGGAGCTTAAGCCCTGCCACCTCATTGGTTAGAGCCATAAAGGACCAAAGTGAAGTGGAGGGACTACACAATTGAATGGCTCATGGGCCATAATGGACAATCTAAATTTTTTCTATGGAAATAATATATATATATATTTAATTTTTTAATAATTATTTAAATCACTGAGCATTCCCGGTCTGACGACTGGAAATATTCAAGCATGTGAATCTATGACAGATACCAATGCTGGAGAAATACAGTTACAGGTAAGTAACTAAGGCTTACTGGTCACCATAGTTGGGGACCAGGCTGGGGACATATGGCCAAGGCAGGGTAGTCTTTCAGGTAATGAACATGATGGAGCAGCCTTTAATGTGGTAATTGCAAGGGTATGGGATGCCCTACGAAGGATGTACCCAGATAGCCCTGACTTACCTCCTTTAATGCAGTGCACAATGGGTGATGATGAGGACCCAGTTAGGTTTGCTCTTAAGTTAAAGGAAATGTGGAGAGTTGAGACAGTACAATTTTTTTCGATTTTATCGTAAAGAGGGGATTACCAAAAGAGGTCCAGGAGGCACTAGATAAAATTGTGGGTATTGAAGCCAAAGGGTGGGCAGAGATACGAATTATAATAGTCCACCATTGTAAGGGAATGAATGAGCAGGACAGGGAGACAGCTCAGAAGCAGCAAACGGACGAGGCAAAACTAGTGGAAAAGAAACGAAATAAGGTCGTTGTCCAAGCACCAGTGACTGTACCGGCGCAGGGTGAAAGGACAGGAGAGACTCTTGTGAATGCCACAATTGCCGCACTATGGGGCAAAGGTGGACAGGGACAATGGGGTGGGGGGGGGATGTACCCCAACCCACAATGGTCGTATGAAGGCGCACCAAGGGGAAGAGGAGGAGTTCGAGGAGCAAGAGCAGGAGGCTTTGGGAGAATAGGGCTTTGGGGAGGAGGATTGGGAACATCACAGTGCTGCTATTGCAGGAAATGGGGACATTTCTCAAGGGAGTGCAGGAACAGGCCTTGGATGGGATTTAATTATGGGCCATCACCTCCAGGGCAGGGATTCCAAGGGCCTCAAGGAATGGGACAACAGCAATTTGGGTGAGGGGGTCAAAATCTGTTCCCTTATGGGGCTGACAGGCAAGGGCAACGTGGGCAACAACTACAGCAGGGTGAGGGAACAGGATGACGGGGGGGGGCAGTAGCTCCATTCCAAGGAGTTGCAATGGCCGGGCGGCCCTTTTTTATTCCCCAGGACAAATGCATATTCTGATTAGGACAGCCCACAGAAAGCACTTGCATGTCTAATCCTATTGACAACCACACACCCTGAAGAGGAGCCCTTGGTGGAGGAGGAAATGGGAAACAGGCAATTTATATTTATGGTAGATTCAGGTGCAACTAAATCATGCATTATGGAGGGGTACTTTCCATTATCAGGTAAAACTCTTTACACTCAGGGATTCTCTGGGGCTATTTCTATAGTTCCATACACTGAGGAGCTAGATCTAAAAGTGGGAGGGGAGGTAGTACGAGCCCCCATTGTTATATTCAGAGAGTTCCCCTGTGAACTTGTTTGGTAGGGATCTGTTCAGTAAACAAAATATAACTATATCGTTCACAGATCAAGGGGTAGTGTGTTTCACTCCAGGGTTGTGTGTAGCTCAAGTAATGGTAGTAATCAATGCAATGGCAAGGGAGTCGGTAGTCCATGAAGTTCCTGTGGTCGTAGATATATTTATTTTTATGGTATTACGGTATTAGTAAAAGCAGTGCCTCCAATTGCGACAAAGTGTTGGTGGGTGCCCACAGATTTTATTTTCCAACCCATGGTGCCACCCAAGATGGTGGCAGGGACAATGTTGTCATTAGATTTATAAGGATTCGTAGTGTCAGGCAAAAGAGTAGAACAGACCAGGACGGATGCGAGTGGTGCACAGTCCTATGTGTAGACCCGACAGTACAATTGAAGAAAATGACTGATGAGTTATTTGAGGATAGTGAGCAAAATGGGGAGATTATTTTGGGAATCTGTATCCCCTGTGATATCATGGTACAGCATAGGAAGGTACAGTGCCCCAGGCTATTTTTTTTTAGGAGGACATGCGATCTGTGCCAGCACAATTATGGATTGTTAATCCACATGATATTGGGTTACTGAGAGATGTGACCCCAGTACAGATTACATTGAAGTCAGGTGCTTAGCACAAACATCCAGTATGTGGATGATCGGTTTGTATGTAGTGGAAATGAACATCACTGCAGGAGGGATTCTGGTGCATTATTGAAATTGCTGTCTCACAAAGGGTACAAGGCAGATAAAAAGAAGCTACAATGCTGCCAATGGGAAATACTATACTTGGGACAACTCATTTTTGCAAACAGGGAAAATGTGGCAGTTTTTTGGGTTTATGGAATTATTGTAGGGCATGGATTCTAGATTATGCAGTCTACACAAGGCCACTGTTCAGGTCTCAGGGAAGGACAGAGGACTTAAAAGTAAATTGGAATGGACTGATGAAATGACTAGACAATTTGAGGACTTTAAAGAAGCTATTTGCATGGTCCCCGATTTAGCAACTCCAGATTATATACAGGAGTTTTTTATTTATTTTCCCACTCTGATGAACGGCTCATGCATTGACAGAAGGAGATATATGTTGATGGTTCATGGTGACCAGGGGACGGGACGGAGGCACACAGGGGCGGTAGTGACGTGTGGTAAAGGGAAGGAGAAATAGTGACCCCCCCCTGTAGTAAGCAAGACCATAGTTTCATACACTGCATTACCCATATTACAACTGGACCATTATTACCTGGGGAACTAATCAGCCCCAGGTTTCAAGGTCCATATGAGGTGGTGTTCTGTACTCCTCATGCCGTCCGTATGAAGGAGTTAGATATTGGGTGGATCTCTCCGATGTCCGAAGAGCATCTGAGACAAGGCAAAGCTCAAACAGAGTAAGATAAAGGATCCATGCCAGGGGGGGTGTGCAGTGGCACACGCCTCATTTTTGTTTTTTTCTTTCCTTTTTTCATTTTTTGTTATTTCTTTTTTTATTTTTTCAAGGTTTTGATTTTTCAATTAGGTCTAGAACCCGGTTGGCCCTGGTGGAATAAGGGTTTCTCTCTCTTCTCCCCCTTCTCTCTCCCCCTTCTCTTATCTCTCTCTCTTCTCTCTCCCCCCTCCACCCCTCACCGCCGTTGGGGAGAATTCTCATAAATCTGCTAATTCCCTTCACCTTAGAGACCCCCAGCAACTTTGCTGGATTTTGAGGATTTTTTTACCTGGAGAGATTGTGATCCTTTTTCCCACTCTCTCATGTATTTTGAAATGTGTTTTACTCTTGTGTTTTCTTTGGTTATGGAGTCTAACCAACTCCATATGCATCATTTTTGGTTGTCACACAGCGCCCTCAGTGCAGTGGCACAGGGAAACCACTTCAGGCTTTCCTAAGGTTTAGCTACCTTCTCTGGGATAAAGTACTGTTTCTCAGAGTAAGTAAAGTGAAATTGACTTTACTAGTCTTTTAAATTCCCAGACCCAGCACAACCTATTTTCCTATAGAGTGCTGGAGGGGTTACTTAGTAGCACCTATGTCTAGATACTCATGTAGCAGTCAAATGCTACCCTTTCCTCTCAGAATGGCTGGTGGCAGTGGTTTTACAACAAACTACCATGATTTTTCACGACCGCGAGCGCCAGTAGCGTTAAATCGCGGGAGCCATGTTTTTCAAGATGGCGTCTGAGCCCCCTCTGTAAAAACCGGCCCTGCTCTTCTTTTTTCGCCATTTCTTTGTGGAAAGGTCCTAGAGCAGAGGTGCACAACTGTTTTTGACAGAGAGCCGAAAGTACCTTACATGATGGCTATAGTGGGCCGAAAAGTAAATGTGGGCGAGGCGGGGCGTGGCAGGAGGCTTTTTCAACCCCCAATTTGTATTAAACACATGGAAAAAGAATGTTTTTGAGGGTAATGATTTTTATTTGTATTTCAAACTTACATTTTGTACTACACATTTTCCATTGTTCTAATTTATTTCTATTTAGTTATTGTATAACGTCTGTTTAATTAAATTATATATTTTTTTTTACGCTTGATTGGATATTCCGTTATTTTGGACTGCTATAGTTTGCTGTTTGGGTTGCCCAAGAGGAGTATGGCCTTCGTTGAGTCAGGTTTCCTCAAAAAGCAAAGGATGTACATCTCCTAACTGTGCCTGTTTTATCTTTATTATTGGGTTCACTCTTGGAGTGCAACACTATGCCCCATGTCCCTCACCCCCAACCAAACACTATGCCCCATATCCCTCACCCCCAACCACACACTATGCCCCATGGCCCCCTCACCCCTAACCAAACACAATGCCCCATGGCCCCCTCACCCCCAACCAAACACTATGCCCCATATCCCTCACCCCCAACCAAACACTATGCCCCATGTCCCTCACCCCCAACCAAACACTATGCCCCATATCCCTCACCCCCAACCAAACACTATGCCCCATGGCCCCCTCACCCCTAACCAAACACAATGCCCCATGGCCCCCTCACCCCCAACCAAACACTATGTCCCATGGCCCCACCCCTCAAGCAAACACTATGCCCCATTTCCCTCACCCCCAACCAAACACTATGCCCCATGGCCTCCTCACCCCCAACCAAACACTATGCCCCATGGCCCCCTCACCACCAACCAAACACTATGCCCCATGGCTCCCACCCCCAACCAAACACTATTCCCCATGGCCCCCACCCCCAACCAAACACTATGCCCCATGGCTCCCAACCAAACACTATGCCCCATGGCTCCCAACCAAACACAATGCCCCATGGCCCCCACCCCTTAAGCAAACACTATGCCCCACGTCCCTCACCCCAACCAAACACTATGTCCCATGGCTCCCACCCCTCAAGCAAACACTATGCCCCATGTCCCTTACCCCCCAACTAAACACTATGCCCCATGGCCACCTCACCCCCAACCAAACACTATGCCCCATGGCCCCCTCACCCCCAACCGAACACTATGCCCCAAGGCCCCCACCCCTCAAGCAAACACTATGCCCCATGTCTCTCACCCCCAACCAAACACTATGCCCCATGGCCCCCTCATCCCCAACCAAACACTATGCCCCATGTCCCTTACCCCCCAACTAAACACTATGCCCCATGGCCCCCTCACCCCCAACCAAACACTATCCCCCATTGCCCCCACCCCTCAAGCAAACACTATGCCCCATGTCCCTCACCCCCAACCAAACACTATGCCCCATGGCCCCCTCACCCCCAACCAAACACTATGCCCCATGCCCCCCACCCCCCAACTAAACACTATGCCCCATGGCCCCCTCACCCCCGACCAAACACTGCCCCATGGCCCCCTCACCCCCAACCAAACACTATGCCCCATGGCCCCCTCACCCCCAACCAAACACTATGCCCCATGGCCCCCTCACCCCCAACTAAACACTATGCCCCATGGCCCCCTCACCCCCAACTAAACACTATGCCCCATGGCCCCCTCACCCCCAACCAAACACTATGCCCCATGGCCCCCTCACCCCCAACCAAACACTATGCCCCATGGCCCCCTCACCCCCAACTAAACACTATGCCCCATGGCCCCCTCACCCCCAACTAAACACTATGCCCCATGGCCCCCTCACCCCCAACCAAACACTATGCCCCATGGCCCCCACTCCCAACCAAACACTATGCCCCATGTCCCCCACCCCCCAACTAAACACTATGCCCCATGGCCCCCTCACTCCCAACCAAACACTATGCCCCATGGCCCCCTCACCCCCAGCCAAACACTATGCCCCATGGCCCCCCACCCCTCAAGCAAACATTATGCCCCATGTCCCTCACCCCCCAACTAAACACTATGACCCATGGCTCCCTCCCCCAACCAAACACTATGCCCCATGGCTCCCTCCCCCAACCAAACACTATGCCCCATGGCTCCCACCACCAACCAATACCCATACAGAACTGAACCCCCCCACCCCCCAACTCAGCACACACTCAAGCATGCACGCATACAGACCTGAACCCCCACCCCCCAACTCAGCACACACACTCTCAAACATGCACCCATAAAGACCCAAACCCCCCACCCCCCAACTCAGCACACACTCAAGCATGCACCCATAAAGACCCGAACCCCCCCAACTGAGCACACAAACTCTCAAGCATGCACCCATACAGACCTGAACCCCCCCACCCCCAACTCAGCACACACACTCTTAAACATGCACCCATACAGACCCAAACCCCCACCCCCAACACAGCATACAAACTCTCAAGCATGCACCCATACAGACCCAAACCCCCCACCCCCAACACAGCATACAAACTCTCAAGCATGCACCCATACAGACCCTGCATCTCAACATACACTGCACAGCACAAACATACAAAAACAAACATTCATGCATATCCGACACCTCTCCCACCCCCGCATCTCAACAAACACTGCACAATTATACAAAAACAAACATTCATGCATACCGGACACCCCCTCAACCCCCGCGTCTCAAAATACACAACACAAACATACAAAAACAAACATTCGTGCACACCCGACACCCACCCCCGCATCTCAACACAAACATACACACAAACAAACACCAGAACAGACCCGATACACAAACAAACCGACCACTTACCGGATATGCTGGAAGGCAGGCTAGCTGGAACGCTGGCGAGGTCTCTGGCACTACGGCTGGCGTGGGCGTGGCAAGGCTGAAATGCCTTCCGGCATCAAGCCTTACTGGCCACGCCAGCCGTAGTGCTGGCCCTCCATTGGTGCAGCACACACGCACTATGTGGCTCGTAGGAGGTGCGTGTGCCCTGAGCCAATGAGGGCCAGTGTTTTGTCCGGCCCGGAAGACAAGAGTTTCAAAGACTTTCCTAATGAAGGGCGGCCTATGCTGCTTGCGGGCCGCACTCCATTAGGAAAGTCTTTGTGCCTTGCGGGTCAGACAAAATGCCATGGCGGGCCGCAACTGGCCCGCGGGCCGTATGTTGTGCACCCATGTTCTAGAGTTTTGCTCTGCATGCCAAACAAGGTTTGGTCTCTTTATTCATTCGCCTTTGTTGGGCTTCAGGAGTGAACACCGCCTCTGGCATCCGAGTGTCGTGGTGGGCAGTAAGTGAGGGAGGTGCCCGAAATCCCCTGTGCTAAGTCTACTAGGAGACCCAAATGCACTCTGTGGTGATTGGCTGACTGACTGTCCGGCCAGGACAGCCACCCTGCTGTGTGAGTGACAGCGAGGCTGGAATGAATGGGAGAGACCGGAATAAAAAGCAAGTCTCTTGGCTTGGAAGGCAGAGTCGACCACTGGAATAAAGGAACCAAAGAAGAGCTTGAAGAGGACGGCTGCTGCAACTCCTGGACCGTTGGTTTGCCCGTTGAAGCCCTGCTGCAGGTCGAATTGCCAAATTCACATCGACAGAGAAGCCCTTGCAAGGACGACTTCTGCCTTTGAGTTGGTGGGAGCAATCAACTCACAAGTAAGCCACCTGGACACCTTTCTCTGAGCTGGTTGAATTTCCTCAGAGTTGCTGCAGGAAACCGTAGAACCAGGGAGAGGGACACCAGTTTGTGTGCTTTACTCACAGCCACCGAAATTGAAGTTTGCCAAGTGCTAGCTTGTTGGACCAGTCCCAGTGCAGTACAGGAGTCCCCCAACGTCCTCCCTCTTGTCCCCACGACTGAGGCACAGGAACAGCAAGATCTGCCGGAACTGCCAGGAACAGAAGTCTTCAGCTGCATTTTTTTCTTCATTGTAAGGTACTGTGAATTGTAAGGCACTGTGAAATAAGACTGAGAGTACTTTACTCTCGCAGTGAAAGTGCTTTAAACTTTTGCAACCCGCAGGCCTAATCAGCTTGTGACCCAACATATGATTCTTCTTTTTACAAACTACCAAGATCTTGTGCAGAGACTTTACCGTTTACTTACCAGAACCGCTTCATCCTATCCAAGACTTTAGCCCATTGACTTTGGCCTAGCCTATTGAATTGACACTTCTAGTGAACTCAAAGGGCCTCATCACGAGTTGGGCGCTAACCCCGGTGGTATTACCGCTGGGACTATTAGCCCTACCGCCAACCCCGCCAGTCGCTATTAGCGCCGGATCACGGGTTTGGCAGAATGGTAAATCCCCATTCTCCAGCATTGGATCTTTCATGGATTCACATGCTTAGAACATTCCCCGTCGTCAGGCTGGGAATCCCCGGTACATTATATAGACCCTTTCCCGTAGGAAAACTTTTTCGACGCTATACGTCCTATCCACCTCGTTTTGTATCATGCGTGCCCGCGCCGTCAGGACGCCATGATATAAATACAGGACCCGCCCCCGCGCTCCCTCAGATTTCAACCGTCTTTCAAAGTAGTGGGATCCTCGCGGCTACTGCTAGTAGAAATTAGGTTGTATTTTCGCTTCGCCGACGTTACATTCTGGAAAAAATATGTCCGGAAAAGCTTTATTTCGTCCTTGTGCGACATGTGGACTCAAGAAAGTCTAACGGAGCGGGTGCCTATCCGGCATCAGAAGTTGGCTCCACGGCCTCCAGGAGCAAGTCGGAACCGCCCTCGAAGAAGGTGCGGCCTGCCGAAAAACGCCCTGCGGACAAGCAGACGGAGAAGCATGCTGGGTCTTCCTCATCACACAAAAAGTCCTCCTCCTCCTCATCCTCTAAGACGGAGAGGCAAGCGGCATCAAAATCCTCCTCAGGGGACCGTCCTAGGTCTTCCGTGAGTCGAGACTCTTCAGCAGGGAAGTCGGCAACGAAATCAGCTACGAAGTCTAAAGGCTCGGTGCCGGCTACTTGCTCGTCGACCCCGGTGTCGCTGACGATGCCTATTACTATTCAGGCAGCAGCGGTGGGGATTCCTTCGTCGACGGTGACTCAATCTATGGCCTGGCAGCCAGAGGTCTGTGACCCGGCCCCCCCTGAGGTCCTACTGCAGCCAGACACGGCTTTGTCGGTGTCGTCGGTGGACGGAGAATCCATGGTTATGCAGCCGTCGGACTTGGGCTTACGGCCTTCCAATACGTCGACGATGAGTGCGAGCGGGGGTGTGCCCCCTCTATCCTCGACGTTGCTGACCCCCCCAGACGGTTTTGTCTCTGGATGTGCTTAATACACTGCAGAAGCTCCTGCAGCGTCTGGATACGCAGATCCCTCAGCCTGGCACTTCATCGTTGATGTTTTCTGCACCTTCCGTCGACGAACAAGCTCAAGCAGCTCGCTCGACGACCAGAAGCCCGTCGGCCTCCCAGGCGGTGAAGGATCGTCCTCGAGCGCAGGAGGAGGGTGAGCTATCGGATTCCGATTCTATACGAGGTGACTCAGGGTCGGACATTTCCCTGTCACCGTCGAGAGACCCAACATGGAATTCGGATGTAGAGGTGGAGTCTACGAGGAGCCAGGCACAACCATCTCCTCCGGATGATGTGGGAGCCTTCCATGCAATGATGGGAAAGGCGTGTTCCGAGTTCGGCCTAATTCCTGAGGAGCAAAAGAAAGACTGTTTTCTTTTTGATCACATGGGTCAAAGGAGGAAATCTGTATTTGCCATCCCAATCCTGGACCACGTGTGGCAAGAAGGCCTCAAGACGATGCGTCATCCGTTCTCGGAACCGGCTATTAAGGGGCGTACTGAGAAAAAGTTTAAAGCTCCGGAGTCCACTCCAAAATGTCTAACATCACAGCCTCTGTCAGACTGTGGTATCGGCGGCAGCGGCTAGGAAGGCCAGAGTACAGCAAAAATGTTCAACCCCACCAGAAAGCGAGGCCAGGAGGCAGGACGCCTTTGGAAAGAAGGTTCTCTCAGTAGGCGCCACGACGGTAAGAGCAGCCAACTCCTTGGCGATTGTATCACGATACGATAGGGAGATGTGGCATAAAATAGCCCCTATCCTAGACCATTTGCCGGAAGAACATCGAAAAGCAGCCATGCTGCTAGTACGAGATGGTGAGGAGGCCTCGAACCACGCTATTAATATTGCGGTGGACCTAGCAGAGGCTGGTTTCAAACAAATCAATCATGGCGTAGTACTGCGTCGACAAGCGTGGCTCAAATGTACTACTTTCAGACCTGAAGTCCAGTACAAAGTCCTAGACATGCCATGCGAAGGAGAACATCTGTTTGGAGACAAGGTAGATGAAGCCTTGAAGGGGATGAAAGAAGACACGGATACCGCTAGGTCTGTCGGCGCCCTCCAGACAGGTAGAAGTTTTCGCTCTTTTCGCCCCTTCAGGGGTGCTTCCGGAAACTCCCGCTTTGGAGCCTCTAGGGACCGTGGATTTAACAGGCCCTCATACTCCTCACAAGGTTACAGACGTGCATCCCAGTCGGCACGTAGAGGCAGAGATTATCAAGCCTCCAGACGACGCGGCTCGGGTCCCTCGTCGACGAAGGGCAAGCAAACCAGCAACCAATGACGGCCTTCGGAACGTCCTGGGGGGTCGAGTCTCATCATATCGACCAATGGAAATGCATCACCACAGATCGATGGGTTCTGGACACGATTCGCATGGGTCATGCGCTGCAATTCAAAAACAAGCCTCCAAGTCTTCCGCCAGTGTTTTCGGCCCAGCCCCACCTTCGAGTTCTAATACAAGAGGTGGCGCTTATGCTACAAAAAGGAGCGGTAGAACGGGTTCCTGTGGCACAGGAAGGACAAGGGGTTTATTCCCGGTTCTTCGTTGTCAAGAAGCCAAATGGAAAATGGAGGCCTATTCTCGACCTGAGGGTACTCAACAAATGGCTAAAGAGCTTAAAATTCAAAATGCTAAAGCTCCAGGAGGTGATCAGGTCAGTGCAACCCATGGATTATCTGTCGTCGCTAGACCTTCAGGACGCATATTTTCACATCCCAATACGTCCACGACACAGGAGATATTTAAGATTCGTCGTCGGGCGAAAGCATTTTCAGTTCAAGGTCCTCCCGTTCGGTCTCAAGTCCTCCCCCAGGACGTTCACCAAGTGTTTGGCCCCTATAGCGGCCCATTTAAGGAAGGACGGTCACCATGTCTATCCCTATCTAGACGACTGGCTGGTCAGAGGGTCGTCCATGGAACAAGCACGAAACAGTCTGGGGGCCACGATGTCCCTCTTACAGGAACTGGGCTTCGCGATAAACTTCAGCAAGTCCTCCGTAGAGCCTTCGAGGACCTTGGTCTTTCTAGGAGCGGAGTTTCATACGCACACAAGCCTTGTAAGACCATCCAGCGAAAGGATACAGAAGCTACAAAGCAAGGCGTCGGAATGGAGATGCGGTACCAGGGTGTCGGTGCGCAAATACATGTCCCTGCTAGGGACCATGTCATCCTGCATTCCGTTGATAAACAACTGCCGTCTGTTTATGAGGCCTTGCCAGGAATTTCTAGCGGACCGTTGGGCGCAGAGCCAAGGTCGCTGGTCCGACAGACTGATCATCGACGAACAACTGGTACAAGCACTATTTTGGTGGAGAGCTTGTACTCATTTAATGAAAGGAATGCCTCTGGTGGAACCGGAGTTCCAGAAGACGGTGGTGACGGATGCATCGCTGAGCGGATGGGGAGCTCATCTGGATACGTTACAGGTACAAGGCCGGTGGTCGTTACAAGAGTCCTCCCTGCATATCAACCTGCTAGATCTGAGAGCAGTGCGGTGGGCTCTAAAATCTTTTCTTCCTCAATTGAGAGACTCCGTGGTGCGTGTCATGACGGACAACACGACTACAATGTTTTACCTACGGAAACAAGGAGGAACACGTTCCAGGTCCCTGTCGATGGAGGCACAGAAAATCTGGCATTGGGCCCTGCAACACAACATGCAAATCTTGGCGTTCCACCTGCCAGGTGTGAGAAATGTGGAGGCCGATGCCCTCAGCAGGGAAATGAACGAAGTTCACGAATGGGTGCTGAACGACCAGCAACTACAACATGTATTCAAGAAGTGGGAACATCCTTCCATCGATCTGTTCGCGACGAAGGACAACAGGAAATGCCCGCAGTATGCAAGCAGGTGGCCTCAGCAGGACTCACTGGGGGATGCGTTCTCCTTCCCATGGACGAACAAATTCCTGTACGCATTCCCTCCATTTCCTCTCATCCGCAGGACTTTGCAATGCATCCTCAAGTACCCATGTCGGGTGATTCTGGTGGCCCCGTATTGGGCCAGACAGGTGTGGTTTTCAGACCTGCTGCACATGGCGGCGGCGGAGCCAATGAGATTCAGGAAGATCCCCAACCTTCTGTCTCGACAGGAGGGTATTGTTTGGCATCACGACCCGGACAGCCTCAAGTTGACGGCCTGGCTCCTGACTTCGCCGAATTTGGTCAGCTAACGATTCCGGAGGAGTGTCGTCGTATTCTGCAAGCGGCAAGAGCACCTTCCACAAACACTTCATACTCGTACAAATGGAGGAGTTTCTGTCAGTGGTGTGGGGATCACCCAGGTCTGGTTCCGCAGTCGATTACGCCGGAACAGCTCCTTCCATACTTACTGTTCTTAGCTCAAAAGGGCTTATCGGTGTCGTCGATAAAAGTACACCTGGCCGCCATCTCCAGGTTTACACGTCAACGACATTCCGCACCATTATTCAGCGACCGCCTGATTAAGCACTTCCTTAAGGGTCTGTTTAGGAGTTTCCCTCCCGAGAAGAGATTTCCTCCGGTGTGGAGCCTCAATCTGGTGTTAGCGTCTCTTATGAAACCTCCTTTTGAACCAATGTCATCATCGTCTCTAAAGTTTCTGTCGTGGAAATTGGCCCTCCTGGTGGCCATCACTTCAGCACGACGTATTTCGGAAATCCAAGCTCTAATGGTAGACCCACCATACTTAAGATTTTTCAAGAACAAGGTGGTCCTTGCCACTAACCCACAGTTCATACCGAAAGCTCCTTCAGCGTTCCATAAACATTCTTCTATTGTCTTACCTACGTTTTTTCCAGAGCCATGCTCGGGAGCGGAGCGCACGTTACACACATTAGACGTGAAAAGGGCTCTCAAGTTTTATCTGCATCGCACGCAACCTTTCAGGACAACGAGGCAATTGTTCGTGGCCTATGGTTTGGGTGCTAAAGGCAAAGCTATTTCAAAGCAAGGACTGTCAAGATGGGTATCGTCTACCATTTCGTACTGCCATTCCAAGGCTGGTAAGCCTCTTCTGCGACGCCCAAGAGCTCATTCAACTAGAGCGGCGGCATCGTCGACGGCGCTGTGGTCTGGAGTCCCTCTGGGGGACATCTGCATGGCGGCTACCTGGGCGGCTACACACACTTTTACCCGCCATTACTGCCTGCCACAACAACATGCTGAAGATACTCGGATGGGACAGGCGGTGCTTCGACGCCTATTCCAATAAGGTACGCCCCGGTTGAGGGGTTAGATCTTGTTACAATTATGATTGAATATTGTTCGTTTTCTATGTTAACTATTGCTGATGGGTACACGACCATAGGGAACGGACATTGTGAGGAAAGTATGTGAGTTTGCATGCACGCCTCCTCTTTCGGGATGGTACTGCTATGTAATCTATTCTAAGCATGTGAATCCATGAAAGATCCAATGCTGGAGAAGGGAGTAGTTTCTTACCTGTAACTCCATTTCTCCAGCATTGGTATCTTTCATGGATTCACATGCGCCCACCTGCCTCCCCTGAGCATGCAAACTGGTTCCCCCACTACTTTGGGGGCCGAAATCTGAGGGAGCGCGGGGGCGGGTCCTGTATTTATATCATGGCGTCCTGACGGCGCGGGCACGCATGATACAAAACGAGGTGGATAGGACGTATAGCGTCGAAAAAGTTTTCCTACGGGAAAGGGTCTATATAATGTACCGGGGATTCCCAGCCTGACGACGGGGAATGTTCTAAGCATGTGAATCCATGAAAGATACCAATGCTGGAGAAATGGAGTTACAGGTAAGAAACTACTCCCTTCTCCATTGGGCCCATTCGGGAATTTCCCATTCTCCATTGGGCCCAATGGGGAATGTTCAGCGCTATTACCGCCGGCGGTATTACTACTGGCGGTAATAGCACCAAAAATCGGCAAAATTGTGGCGAATTTGCCCCCAGCTCAGAGCTGGGGGAAAATCTGCCAAGCCCGTGATTTGGCAGACCCTTAAATGCAGCGGTAATAGCGTTACCGCCGCATTTAAGGGTTACCGCCAAACTCGTGATGAGGCCCAAAGTATTTGGACTGTCTAAGAATAATTGTAACCTTTCATGTTCTAATAATCTTTGCCTTTTACTCCTCTTGAAAAATATCCTGAAATAATATTGAAGTATATCTGTGTGTGGTTATATTGCCTCCTTATGAATGTTTTATTACTGACAGATAAATAAATTAATAAGTATATCAAAGAAACATTGAGTGTAAGAGTTTATTTGAACACTTGTGATTGTAGACCTCTGTGTAACATCATTACTGCTCATATTCGCCTCTTGAGATGAGCCTGCTGCTCAGCTCCGCTACCAAAACTGTGTAGTGCAGACTTATACCAAAGGTTGGTTTGCTTACACCTGTAGTCCTAGTTGTGTGTAGTGGTCCCAAAGGGTACTGCATGCAAACTTTACCTAACAGCTGCAGTAAAACACCCAAGGGTGCGATTTTTGTTAACCTGGCCCGGTCTTCTTTTTTCGCCATTTCTTTGTGGAAAGGTCCTTCTTGAGATTTACTCTGCGCGCCAAACCGGGTTTGGTGCCATTGTTCGCTTTGACTTTAGCGAGATTCATGAGTGAAGCCCGCCTCTGGCTCCAGGGTGTCTGGGGTAGGCAGAAAGTGAGGGAGGTGCCCGTAACTCCTTGTGGTTGGTCTCCTGGGAGACCCAAATGCACTCTGTGGTGATTGGCCGGCTGACTGTCCAAGATGGGAGAGAACTGAATATACAAGGTGAGGCTTTTGGCTTGGAAGGCAGTCTCGACCACTGGACGAAGGAACTGAAGAAGAGCTTGAAGAGGACACCTGCTGCAACTCTTGGACCGTTGGTTTGCCCGGTGAAGCCCTGCTGCTGTGCTGAAACTCAAAATTCGTATCGACAGAGAAGCCCCTGCAAGGAGGACTTCTCCCCTTGAGTTGGTGGGACCAATCAACTCCAAAGTAAACCACCTGGACATTCTCTTGGAGCGGGTTGACTTTCCACAGAGTTGCTGCTGGAAACCGAAACGCCAGGGAGAGGAACACCAGATTGTGTGTGTGGCTTTTAAGCTGGCCAAGAGGTCCAGGAAGATTCTCCGGACTCCCAGGAAGCAGGACTTGCTGAGCCTGAGCCCCCTCAACAGAGTGCAGGATCCCAGAAGTGAGGAAAGCCCATCTCGATAGCCAGGAACCGCGGTGTTGCTATTTGTGGTAGACACAAGGAGCTAAAACACTGAACAGCCGCTTGTTTGAAGATTGGCGGTTGTGAGCGGTGACCGTCCCATTGCAGCGCAGGAGTCCCCCAGAAGTCCTCCCTCTAGTCCTGACGACTGAGGCCCAGGAACAGTGAGCTCTGCAGAGCTGCTCGGGAACAGAAGACCTCTGCTACACTTTTTCTTCAATACAAAGGTACTGTAAAGTCTGAGAGAACTTACCTCTTGCTGTAGAGTTGCTTGCATCTTCTACTACTCACAAGTCTAAAGGCTTGTGGCCCTACATTGATTCTTCTTTTTCTTCTAAGACTTCTAAAACATTGTGCAAAGACCTTTCTACTTGCCTACAAAGAAGTACTTCAGCTCATATCGGGGCGTGGCTAACTAGCCATGGAGTAGAACGTGCCTGGAAGAGCTGCTCCTGAGGATCCGACATTGATCCGTAGAAACACGCGGAAAAAACGATCCACGTTCCTTGAAAATGAAGGCATGGACGTGGCAATAGGTTCCCTGCATTAACTAAAAAAGGTAGACGGATTGGAAGGAGCAAGAAAAAGGCTTTTCGGAAAGCAGCCACACCGCAATGATATAAAACAAAATGGCGGACAACAAAGGGAATGAGTTTGCAATCGTGGTGGAAACCGCAGAGACCAGTGCGGCAGAGGCTGGAGAGGAGGACCGGTCGCCTGGTAACTGTGAGGGGCCTGGACGTGCCTGCCTGTGAGGGTGAGGAGCGCCTTGTAACGTGGGCACAGCGGTCGCATTCGGCGAGCCCCAGCAGACAACACAGCAGAGCGCTTGATGCGAGCGTGATGTTTCGGGCTGCGACAACAGTAGCAGCGTGCTGATGCCGCAGTGCTGAGGCACTGTTATTATTACAAAGGTCAATGTAAGATCTGCGCTGTGCGAGGAAGCCGGCGCGGATCACATCATAGTCCTGCTGTTGCACAGACGGCACTGAATCCGAGCCGGCGGAGCGGATACATTGTCTCCATGAATCGAACGGCAGCAGCGGTGCTCCGGATGCACATTGTACGTTCTGAACAGCCGCTGATGTAATAATGTGTGCAAAGCTGCCGGAGGGGATTATTTGAATAAAAAACGGTGAGCGAGCCGAGCTGTATGAGGGGAGTCAACGAGGCTTGCAAAATACATGTTTTGATCATAGTGGGCTACTGAAGGAATCAACCAGAACGCTTCCCTGCTATTATGTTGGACAGAATAAGTGCCGCACACAACGAAGTTTATACTCATGCTCAAAGTGCAACGAGAGCCGGCTCTGCTATTTTGCAGGGGAACATGCGCCTAGGGAACTGAACCAATCTGATATTACTACCCCTAGGAGCAGATGGGACTTACGCAATAAAGATAGACCCACACTAGCACGCTGCTGTGTAAATATAAGCATTGGAGAACACTGGCACTGGGGTAACCGAAGTGAGCAATAAGCTAACTCATCTCGGACAGTTGCTGGATGATGGCACAATAAGAAGTAAGGCAGCAGGCGCTGAGTTGGATGCATAATACCACGTAAGCCTGAGGCACAGTGGTAGCGGGGAAGAAGGGGCACCTAGTGGCCCTCGGGAACAAGTGAAGGGGGTATTGCCTGCAATAGTCAAAGAAGGTACGTGGGAGGATACAACCCACTCGAAAACGTAACACAGCGTATGCTACTATATACTGCAGCCCTCTGAGGAGGACGCTCCCGGGCCCAAACTGACCTGGTGGTGGCACAGAAATACCGGGAAATCGAACTTGCACGATACGGAGGGACCGGAACTGGATACGCAGACAGGGTTGCATGATGTCTGTGAAAGGACTTGGGACCAAGAGTAAGCAACCCACAATGGAGATCTTTGCCAAGACGCAACGGACTGCCACTGCTCAGGCACAAAGCTCAGCGGCATCTTCTGCGGACAGCGCTCCGGATGGAGAAAATCACCTGGTCCTTGCAGCTATAACAGAGCTAAGAACCACATGGGGGACAGCGATGGCGGACCTACAAACGGCCTTGGAGAACAAAATAGATGCAGTGGGAATAGAAGTCACCCTGCTGCGACGGGATGTCAGAGCGCTGGCAGAAAGAAGTGGTCTAGAGAGTGCGGTGAAAACCAACACAGATACCAGCACAAATAACGCGAAGGATGTCCAAATATTAAAGCAACAGGTGGCTAATCTTGAGAACCGAGCAGAAGAAGCGGAAGGAAGGGCAAGACGGAACATCAGTGTGGTCGGCCTGCCAGAGGGAGAAGGCGGCCAGGACCCCACGGACTATGTGGAGAATATGATCCTGCAGCAGATAGGGGCAGACAAGCTCTCACAAGGGTTTACTGTTGAACGAGCACACCAGGCCCTGATGAGGAAACCACGGCCCGGGGCCCCTCCTATGGCGATAATTGCGAAGATCCTGAACTATAAAGATAGAGAGAAGATTTTGGAGTACTTTCGTAAAGGTGGAACGTTAGAAAGGGCATCTACCAACATCACGGCGTATCCTGATTATACAATGTTGGTGCAGAGACAGCGATACAGCTATGTGGCGGTCAAGAGGAGACTGCGCACGGCTGGGATCAAGTACATGCTTTTGTACCCTGCGAAGCTAAAAGTCTTGCATAAAAGTAGAGCGTTCTTTTTTGATACCCCAGATGAAGCGGCTGCATGGCTGGACCTGCAGGGCTGTCCAGAGCGAGATGAGAAGCAGGATCATGAGGAGCACGATACGTGAGGGGATACGTGGGGGTGGGGGGCAGCAAGAGACTGTGGAACATTCGAATTGTATTATGAATTTATTGATCCTGTTGGACTGGACTATAGAGAATAAAATGCATAAGTTAACTGGATAGCATTAGGCGCAGTGTACTTGTAGTAAACAGGAGCAGCAGGACGAAGGCAACCTAACCCCCAGGAATTAGTAGTAAGACAGCCACTAGGGCGGCTTTACCCTGCTGAGCCGCGAGTATGGGCTATTGCCAGAAAGGGCTAGATGCGGAGGTGCCTGAGATCCAGGGGTGCCTGAGATCCAGGGATGGAGCTGGGCAACAGTTGGGGAGGGTGGTGTTGGGACAGGGAAGAGAGGTGGGAGAGAGGTGGGGTTGGGGTGTTTGTTGTATTTTTAGTTAAGAGAAGTTTGAGTTGGGAAACAAGCCTATATAGACGGGAAATGCAATCAGATTTGGACTGCATAGGTGGGGGGGGGGAGACTGGGACTCTTACAAGTCATGGAAGACCTTAAAATAATTACTTGGAATGTCAGGGGGCTCAATAGCTACTTAAGGAGGAATAAGGTTATGCTATACCTGCGTAGGCAGAAGATAGACATAGCCTTGCTGCAAGAGACGCACCCGACGCAAGATAAGATGGAGATGATTGGGAAGAAATAGAAGGGGACTGTGGTGGGCTCGTCTTATTCATTTTATGCCAGGGGAGTGATTATCTGGGTGGCACCACATGTTCCGTTTTAGCTGTTACAGACGATAGTTGAGACGGACGGGAGGGTGGTCATGATGAGGGGATTGGTGGAAAACAGGGAGATGAGCATTGTAAATACATAATGCCCCGAATCCAAACACAGTGGCATATTTTAGAACCCTGTGTAACAACCTTAGCATGTGTGTGGGGAGCGCGGTGATTTGGGGAGGAGACTTCAATTGTGTACTAAACCCTAAGGATGATAGATCAGATGAGAAAATGGATAGACCCGCCCCAGCCGCTAAAGCGCTGCAGACATTGCTGAACGACTTTGGGTTCGGAGATGTGTGGAGCTTACGACACCCCCAAGAGAGGCAATATTCGCATTATTCTGCCCTGCAGCAATTACACGCAAGGTTTACACACAAGGTTGGACTATGTCTTTGTCACACAAGAGATAATGACTGAAATCACGCAAGCGGAATATAAAGCGAGGGTCCTCTCAGACCACTCACCTTTGATCCTTAGGTGGCAATATCGACCCCCGGGAGCGAGGATTCTGACATGGCGCCTTAGAGCAGAGGTGCTAAAAGACCCTTTTTTTAGGGAGGATATGAGGGAGGAGATTGTGAACTATTTTGAGACGAATACTGGTAGTGTGGACTCGGCGGGCACGTTGTGGGAAGCCTTTAAGGTTGTGATGAGAGGGGTAGCCATAGCAAAATCTAAAGGATTGCAAGGAGGGATCCTGGCTGACCTGTGGGAAACGGAGGGAGAATTGGAAAGGGCATTGAAGGGAGAAAATAATACCAAGGAAGATATCGAATTGATACTCAGGATGCAGAAGAAATGTGTTGTACTTGCGAGACCCGGAGGAGAACCTCCAATACATCTTGGAAGTGATGGAAATATATGCAAGGCTGTCTGGTATAGCGGTGAACCCTCAGAAATCTAGCATGTTCCCATTGGGTGGATATAAAGGGATCCCATTGAAACAGCTACCGGTGTTACAGATACCATGGGAGGTTAGCAAATTTCGCTATTTAGGGACAGATATATATACTACACGGTGGAAGAGGAGCATAAGCGCAATACAGAGGTAGCCATTAAGAAAATTGAAAATTGCATGAGGTTTTGGGTGAAGCTGCCTTTAGCAATGATGGGACGGGGGCAATGTTGAAGATGGTGGTCTTACCTAGACTTCTGCACTACTTTGGGAATATAGCGCACTTGATATCAAAAAAGTTCTTTGTTAGATTGGACAGTATGTGACAGGGATTTCCTTTGGCATGGCACACAGAACAGAGTGGCCCTCTGGAAGCTACAGAATTTCTATGAGAGAGGGGGTATAAAACTGCCTAATTACGAAGTTTATTATATAGCAAGCAAGCTGCAATATGTGGCTAAATGGCTCTCAGAGGAGGTGACCTCTGAGTCCAGACTGTTTAGACAAGATTGTGCCCCATTTTATTTAAAGGAGATCATGTGGCTTCCCAAGGCCGAAATGGAAGGACGCCCAAAGATGATGGTACTTGGATGGACGATATGGCGCAGGGCATGCCGGATGATGGAGAGCCCATCCCTGTGTTCCCCCCAGGTACCATTAGTAGCACTGGCGGGGGAAGAGAAGCAACTAAGGATGACAATCAGAAACCACTGGGAGCCGGTTGGGATAGCAACAATGGGTGATGTTTGGCAAGAAGGGACTATAATAGATTTTGAGGCGTTGAGGGAGGAAACTGGGTTACATATAGGCCAGTATATCACATATCATAGAATGGTGCGGAGAATCAAGAGGACATGGCCCGAAGTGGTACTGGAGGAAGAACCAGATGTTAGCATAGATACAAACTATGACCTAGCAGAGGGAGGACATGAGATATCCAGAATATACGAGATGATGATGTCCAAAGTAGGAAAGGAGGTAGTACAACTGAGACATGGCTGGGAGGCGGAGATGGGAGCCCCGGTGGATGATGGGATGTGGGAACGAGCCCAAGGGTACCATAAGAAGGTGTCGAGGAATGCAAGACTAAAGCAGATTCAATTGTATATTACGCATAGGGCGTATATGACACCCCAAGGATAGCTAGGTTTAAAAATGTGGGATGACAAGCATGCCCCAAATGTGATGAAGAGAATGCTGGTATGGTACATATGTTTTGGTCATGCCCGGTCATCGAGCGTTTTTGGAGCAAAGTGGCACAGAGACTAGCGGAAAGAGGTATTAAGATTGTGGTTGATACAGTGTGGGCCTGCTTGTTGGGGGGGGGGGGTTTGGATTCCCTAACCACAAAAACTCGAGCACGTGAGCAAACTAAAGGACCTGGCATATGCACTGGCAAAGAGGAGAATTGCTATGGGGTGGAAGACATGCCACAGACCACGACTAGAGGTATGGTGGAAAGATTTGCAGAAATGGGCTGAGGCAGAAGCCATGGTATGGCAAGAATCCAGCAGTACTGGGGGAGGGGGGGGGACAGAGACCCTGATGGCCTGGAAATTATTAATAGCAGAGTTATTTGGGTCAGTGCGAGACCCAACGGAACCCATGTCAAAGGACACCCTATCACAAGATGCAGGAAAAGAATGCGAGGAGGAGTGGGCTCGAAAGGGGGGGGTGGGATAAGGGGAGCAGTGAACACAATTAAGCGATGCATAATTGAAATGTTACTGTATGCACTGCAAGTTTGGTTTGGTTTGTTTGTATGAATAAACTAATAAAAATGTTTTTTTTTTTTAAAGTACTTCAGCTCATATAGACTTTTGCCCATTGACTTTGGCCTAGCCTGTTTTCACTGAATGACTCATATGGGGTGGATCTTAAAGTATTTGCGTGCTTAAGAATATTTGTGGTCTCCTGTATGTTCCAATAACCTTTCAACCGTGATATATTAATGTCCCCAGCACCCTAGCTACTGAATTCATCTGAGGGTGTCGGTTATGTCTGTGGGTCATTCCAAAAGGGTACTTACTGAATTAGAAACTAAGAGTGTATAGTTTTTTAAGTGTATTTTTGTGTTACTTTTATATTGCTCCCTTCTGAAGAAGGCTTATTCTAATTGACTGACTGACAAATAAACTAATAATTGGTTATTCAAGAAACCTTGTGTAAGAGTTTATTTAAATACTTGTCACTGTGAATCTCTGTGTAACTTCCCTACAGCTCACATTGAACCCTCTTGCGATAAGTCTGGCTGCTCAACACGCTACCAAAACTGTGTCATACAAGCTTATACCAAAGGTTGGGTTTCCTATTACCTGTAGTCAGGGTTGTTGTAGTGTTCCCAAAGGGTACTGCATACAATCGTGCCAAACAAGCCTGTAGCTCACTGGCTCGTTTTATGGAGGTGATTAGCTACCAGGAATGCAGTTTTATAGGTAAGATGCTTAAGGCTGGCCTTGTGCATAGGCTCGAAGGGTGATCCCATGAGCTTGGAGAGCACAACATTGAGCTACCAACCCGGGGGAGGGTTGGAAATTGAAGCCTCTTTACCCCTTCAATGAATGCCTTAATGACAGGGACTTTCCACCATGACGCCTTGTTCTGTGAAGTGGTGTAAGCCGAGACGGTCGCCAGATGTACCTTAAGGAATTAAATACTACGCCAGAGTCTCGTAAATTAAGCATGTAGTGTAGAATGTTAGCTGCAGAACATTCTAATGGATTTAGTGATTTTGATGTGCACCATATAACAAATCCTTTCCACTTATTAAAATAGCAGTGTGGGGTGTTGGGTTTTTGTGCCTCCTTGAGGATATCCATACATCTTTGTGGAAGGTTTAAATGGCCAAACTCTGACTTCAGGAGCCAAGCTGCCAAGTTAATTTGTGTTGTGCCAACATGTTGTATGGACACAGGAGCTTGATAGGGTCGTACATCGCCAGCTTGAGCAGATGTGGAAACCAAGGCTGTCTCGCCCCCATGGGAGCAACCAGGATCAGGGTTACTTGTTCCTGGTGCATCTTTTGCACTCTCCTGCCCAGGAGTGGTGTTGGATGAAAAGCGTAAGCAAATTTCCCTGACCAGTTCATCCACAGGGCGTTCCTCTTGTCCCTGGCTGGGGAAACCTGGGCGCGAAGTCTGGGCATTGAGCGTTTAGCTTTGTGGGGAACGAGTCTAGTGGGGGGTATCCCCATAGTGAGAATATTCCATCTAGGATATCTCTGTCGAGTTACCAACCGTGTTCTTTTGGTAGAGGGTGTCTGTTTAACAGGTGTGCCAGAGAATTGAGTTCCCCTGGAACATGTTGGGATGTTATAAACATGTTCTGCTTCAGTGCCCACCGCCATATTTTCTGGGATATTTTGGACAGACTTGGAGAGTGTCTGCCCCCCTGCTTGTTCAGTTGGAAAATGGCTGTGATGCTGTCTTTATTTAATTTATTTATTTATTCCCATTTTTAAAGCGCGCAGCAGCCCTTCGGCATCGTGGTGCTGTTACAGAAGGTCTTGCTGGTTGCATATGATAAATTACATGGCAGTCATTGTTTGCATTACATAGTAGAACTTCCTTGTTACAAACACAGAACAGTTTACAGCTTTGTTGTTACATATACAGTATAGTATACACGGGAAGATGGTTACAAAAAAATCCTTGGTAGCAAACTCTATAGGGCCTCTAGATGTAAGCAGTGGGAGAGTAGGAGCTAGTTAAATAGAGTGGTCTTGGGGGATTTGTGAAAAGTGGATAAGGAGGGTTCACCCCTTAGAGCATTGGGAAGGGCATTCCATAGTTTGGGTGCAATGTGTGGAAAGCCAATGCCTCCGGCATTTGCTCTTTTGACAGCGGGAACTTGGAGTTGGTTGGCATGGTGACTTCTTTTTGGGCGTGTTGAGGAGCTCCTGAGTAGGGTTTCTGATAGGTAAGAGGGGTCAGTGAGATTGATGCATTTGTGAGTTTAGGGTGAGGATCTTAAAGCTGATTATTTCCTTTACTGGGAGCCAATGGGCATCTCGCCTGATCTGGGAGATGTGGTCTCTTTTGGGAATGGAGAGAGCTGCGTGGAGCGCGTTGTTTTGAACTGTTTGGAGTTTTTTTAGGTTTCTTGCAGAAGTGCCTGCCAGAAGGGCATTGCAGTAGTCAAGTTTAGCTCCTATTGTGGCGTGGGTGATGGAGAGCCTGTTTTGAGTGGTGAGAAATGGTTTAATGGCATTTATTAGTTTGGTGGTGTGTGCCGAGGCAGAGGCAATGGCGTTAACCTGACATGACATTGAAAGAGTTGAGACAATGTGTACTCCAAGGGTCTTTACAGAGGTGGAGGCAGGTATGTTTGTGTTATCAATGTTGAAGTGGTTGTATTTTATGTGAGTTTGAGCAGTATCTCTTTGGGACCTAGGAGAATGATCTCGGTTTTGTCACCTTTTAAACACAGGCCATTGGCAGCCATCTAGGACCTGCACTGTCTGACCCTGGAGATGTTGCTGAAAGGCATGAAGAGCTTTGAGGACTGCTGAGAGCTCCAGGAAGTTGCTATGTCTTTGGGCAGTAGCCACTGTCCATGGGCTGTGTGGTGGAGGTAGTGTGCCCCCCCCAACCGGCAAATGAGGCGTCTGTAGTTAGGATTGCTTGTATGGTTGAGCGCAAAAAGGTTTTCCTTTTAATAGGTTGTCCTTGGACCACCAGTGAAGAGCCTGAACCAGGGTTAGCGAAACAACCACTAGATCGTCCCACTGTCCGCTTGCCTGAGACCACTGTTTCGCTAACCATTCCTGCCTTGGACGCATGAGGTACTAAATAAATGCAAGAGGCCATCATCCCTAGCAAGCGCATTGCTTTATGTACCGTTATCTGGCGACCAAACTTGTATTGGGGTACCTGCAGCAGCATATTTCGTACTTATCTCGCTTGAGGGGAATGATAGCTCCTCTTTTGAGCTTAGGCTAGTCCCTAGAAATTGTTTTGTTTGGCTGGGGACTAGACTTGAATTTTCCTCCTTGGTGGAGAATTCCAGATTGAAAAGACGGTCTGTAGTTTTTTGCATATTTAACCTGCAAATTTACAGAGATTCCCTGGTGATCAGCCGGTCGTCCAGATAAGGGTATACCGGGATGGACTTTCTGCGCAGGTGTGCTGCCACTACTGCAAGCACTTTGGTGAACACTCTTTTGGTGCTGAGGTGATGCCGAATGGGAGTACCTTGAACTGGTAGTGATACTCCCGCCATCTTGAAGCCAGGTATTTTCAGTGCGCAGGGTGCCCTGAAATATGAAGTATGCATCTTTCATGTCCAATGTCGCCATGTAGTCTCCCCGTTTCAGGAGTGGAATCACCTCCTGAAGTGTGTTCATGCAAAACCTTTGTGGTTTGACATATTTTTTCACGGGGTGCAGATCTAGTACTGGCCGCATGGTAAGGTCTTTCTTTGGCACAAGGAAGTATGTTGAATAGATACCTTTGTTTACCTGGTTTGCCGAGACGATTTCTATTGCGTCCTTTTTAGAGCAGCGCCTTTATTTCCTCCAGCCGTATGGCTGTTTCTTCTGCTGTTGGTTTCTTTTGTCTTGGTGGGTGGTAAGGTGGTTTCTGAAGCAACTCGATGCAGTACCCTCCTGCCACAGTGGACAACGGCCATTTGTCCGATGTTCTCCCCTCCCATGCATGGGCGAATTGAGTGATTCGGCCTCCTACTGAAGTGGCATGGGAGGCGACCTGAAGCGGCGTGTCATTGTTTGGGAGGGGCTGAGCCTCTCCCAGGTGAGGTTCTGTCTCTGCCTTTGCCTCTTTTATTTCCCCTTTGAAAGCTAGGAGACGAACCTTGGCGCTATAACTGGTTCCAGAACGAGGACTGTTCTCCCTGAGAGTAGCGAGAGGAACGTTGACCGCTCTGGGCCCGAAATCTTTTCGAGTTGGGAATAAGGTCTGTTAGTCAGCTGCCCAAGGGATTTAAGAGTGTCGTACTCTTCCTTTGCAATCTTGTCCTCTACGGCCTTACTGAATAAGACGTTTGGTTCTACTAGCATGTTCAGGAGGGTTGCTTGGGTCTCTAGCTTTAACCCTGACTGCCTAAACCAGGTATGCCGCTTAATGAGCGCCCCTTCGGCTATGATGCGTCCTGCGTTGTCCACCGCATCAAGGTTGTTTTTCAGGATGCAACTTCGGGATTTGTTTGCCTTCTGAAACACACTTAAGCAGTTGGGCTTTTAGTGGCTCTGTGACGGCCTGTAGTTGTTGTTCCAGCTTGTTACATTTGTGGCAGCTGTAACTAGCTAACAGCATTGTATTGTTAGAAATTCTTGTTTGGTACGCTGCAGAGGAAGCTACCTTTCTCCCAAACGTGTACATCTTTTTACTCTTCTTGTCTGCTGGGCTTCTGCTGACGCCAGGGGAGTGCCTGCCCTCTTTCTGGTGGTGGAAACTACCAGAGAATCTGGTTTGAGCTGACCCCTAATGTACAGGTGGTCAGCTTTTCTATCCTTGGGTTGACCAGCCCTGTAAGACTAGGTGTTAAGCGGGATGGTGTAATACAGCTCTGCACTAACTGCAGGAGAGGTATAAATTGTGTGACTGCATTTTTGTCCGGCAGGATGTTTTCCACAAAGTCCTTTTCGACTTGTCTCCTCAGTGTCAGTGTTGGAAGGTTGCACCGCCTTCAGTAACAATTCGTTATACTGTAGTTGGTTGTCAACTGGCGAGTCTGCAACTGGCTGGTCGTGATGGTCTGGTGACTGTACTATATAAATGTCCTCATCGCAGTTCTGGTCTAGATGATGGCTATAGGGATCCCCCGAGACCCTACTTGGTCATTATATGTATGAGTCTTGGTACTGAGTGATGTTTTGGGATGCTGAGGCCGGAATGCCTAGAGCAGAGGTGCTGGGCTGTGGCTCAAGGTGAGGCTTTTAGGCAGGAGGTGGCTCGGCAAATGCCCTTGGCTGTGAGGCCTCTCAGTACTGTTAATTGGTCTAGGTGTCTGTCCATGAAGTCCACGCAACAGGACATTCTCTTTAAGATTTTGTTAAATTGTTCTGTAGTAAAACGACATTCAGGTGGGAAGCCTAAGATGACAGGGTCCTGGAAAGCAGTGCCATCTTTAGTAGGGGTGGATTTTGTGGGAATGCTATCTTTATCGCGCATAGCCCCAGAGAGGGTGTCCAAGGGAGTGGAAGACTCTGCCTGGGTGACCTTGGGCGTTAATGTGTTTTTTAATTTGCGCTTGTAGTTTTGTGCTTTTCTAGGAGACGCCGAGTTACCTTTCGACGTCTGTTCTTCGGCGCACGAAAGGAAGGCCATTTTATATGCAGTGTACAAACCGACCTTCATTTTGGTTTTTGGGAACAGTCATTAGGCGAAAGCTTGCGCGATAGTCCAGAGGACAGTGAGGGACCTGATGCTTTATTCCCGGTCAATGCATGGGCCTCGACGGTGTCTTCGAGAGTCAGTGTTGGAGAATTCTCATTTCTGTGCTAATTCCCTTGAACCTCAAAAACCGCCAGCTCTTTTGCTGCACTTGAGGACTTTTTAAATTTTCACCCTGGAGTGAGTGAGCCCTTTTTCTCACTCTCCCATGTGTTTTGATATGATTTAGATTTGATATTTCCTTTGTTTTTGGAATCTGACAAACTCCATAGGCATCTACTTCAGTGCAGTGTCACAGAGAAATCCTTTAGATTTCTCTTTAAGGTTTAAATACCTTTTTTTTGTGAGAACCACTGTTCCCAAGAATAGTAAAGTGAAATTGACTTTAGTTACCTTTTCTCTTTGTAGGTCCAGCACACCCCATCTTATGTGGAGTGCTGAGGGGATGGGGGTACTTAGTAGCTGCTTTTCCTACTTACTCATGTAACATTTTTTATATTACCCTCACAACATTAAATGGCTGTTGGCAGTGGTTTAATTTTCCTACCATTGTGCATTTTTACTGCAGGCTGAATCCCCAGCTGCAGTACAGCAACCATGGGTGACCATTTTGTCAAAATGGCCCAGTCTTTTTTTGGCAGTTTCTGTTTGTGAGGTCTTTCTTGGGTTTTACTTTGCACGCCAAACCAGGTTTCACCCCTTTGTTCGGGCATCTGGACTGAAACACGCCTCTGGCTCTAGTATGTCTGAAAGGGCAGTAAGTGAGGGAGGTGCACAACACTCCCCTGACCTTTGTCTCCAGGGAAACCTGAATGCACCCAGTCCTGTTGCCACCCTGCTGTGTGAGTGACAGCTCGGCATGAATGGGAGAAACCTGCTTAAAAGGCAAGGGTTTTGGGACTGAGTCGACCACTAGGAAGGCCATCCCGACAAAGAAACCATGAACGTAGCTTGCTGCATCCTCCTGGACCGTTGAACTGCCAGGTGAAGCCCTGCTGCTGTGCTGAAACTCCTTTCTAATCGACAAGAGAAGCTCTGCAAAGGACGACTTCTTCCCTTGGGTTAGTGGAACCAACTAACCCAGAGACGAACTTTGCCGGAAGACCTTCCCCGATGGGCTGTACTTTGCTGCTGCAGGAGCCGAGTGCCACGGGTCAAGAAATCTGTAGTAGAGTGCAATGTCTGAAATCCAGCCAGAAGCTTAGAGTTGATTTCAACTGTGCTTTCCACCCTACAAGTGATTGTGCAAGACCTTTATTAACTATGAAGTGCCTCAGCTTCATAGACTGTGCTCCAATTGACTTTGGCTGTCCTGGCTCCCTGCAGACTCTTATAGTCCATTGACTTAGATATTTTCTGTCCCTCAGAGGTGGTAACTTGTTTTTAGACTGTTATTGCTGGGAAAGGTTTTGTCTAGACTTCATTGGAAGATTTAAGTATACTCAAATGCCCTGAGAACCTGTTTAACCTTTTTCCTTCCTTTTAACCTTTCCTTTCTGCAACCTCAGAATCTGCAAAGTGTACTAGTGATATATACATGCAATTACTGTCCTTGTGAATGAAGTCACCTCCGAGTGTAGGAAGTGTGTAAAAGGCGCCTCTAAAGAGTATCCACTAAACTTATGCTGATTCTGGAAAAGTATTTTAAAGTATATTTGACTGTTACATATATTGCCCTTTTTAAAGAATGCTCATTTAAAAACGTATATTAAATAAATATTTATAACTGAAACCTTGAGTATAAGTGTTACTTGGCAACTTGTATTTGCGAATTTAATTTCTACAGCTCTACAGCTTACATTTAGCTCTCTTGAGATGGGCCTGGCTGCTCGGTCACACTACCAACCTGTGTAGTGCCCTATACCAAAAGGCGGGTCACCTAATACCAAGAGGACAAGGGTTGTGTCTAAATACAGTGTAACTACTTCAATTCTTGCCTAACACATCGCTGGACTGCCGGCCTACTTATCGGAGTCGGGGGCCTGCACTTGGGGTCAGGACAGATCCCGATCGCCCTCAGGGTCACTCATGACACCGCAACTGCCCTCGCTGGAGTCTTCCGTCACGTCTGTGGAAGCCTCGGCCTGCATAGAGTGAGCAACCCAGCTTTTCGTCCGCCGATCATTTAGGGTTTTCGGCCGGAAAAGCTGACAAGATTTACAGCGCTTTTTGGCGTAATCCCTCGGGAGACAGTGGTTGCACACACGGTCCATGTCTTTCCACAGAAATTTACGGTGGCAGGAGGGACAAAATTTAAATGGGGTTTTGTCCATTGAGCGAACAAAGGGGATAATGGGATACACCTTCTCTAAAAGGAGTCAGTATAGAGAACCTCCCTCCCCCCCTCTCCCTACTGTAATGGGCCAAAGCCCAAAGAGGGATCTATGTGATCACTGCGATGGCCGAAAATACCGATTTTTGATTTTTATTTAATTTTTTTTACCCTTTACACCACATATATATGCAGGGGGAGACCCCCCGCAGCCCCCTGATATTAATATTTTACTCTAAACCCCTATATATATATATATATATGTATATATATATATATTTCTGATGTTTGTTAATCTGCTTAGAATCACATGCTGTGCATAGGTCCGACATCCAGTGGTCACTGCGGAGTATTGCATTTTGTTTTTCGTAGTCAAAAAGGGGACGTCGACAAGGCGTGTCTGTAACAATATCCCTATAGTGACGTGCGTTGTACCCACAATCCCTCACGCGCCGAGGTCCCTCAGATTGTATTTTTCCGCCCAGCTACTGGTCGCCTTTATGCGGAGCTCCTAGAGAGACATTGCAAAATAGTTTCTTCGACCTTTGGTCGTTTGTCATTAATATCAATAACGTAGATCCCTCCCTCGACGCAGAGCTGTTTCTCCGCCGAGCAAGATCTTCGACGGAAGGACATACACAGTAGGGAGAGCGGGGTTTTGTGGTCTTTCTTTCTTCTCTTTAAGAATGCCTTTCTCTTTCCCCTCCCTCTTTCGAGGTCGTAGTCACACTTCTTGCCCTCAGCTATGGAGAGGACGCCATTTAGGTTTTGCCCGCTTTGCAAGGGTAAATATACCTGGAAGGATAAGCACAAACGGTGCAACCGTTGCTTACCCCTCGATCACCAGGAGGACGGCTGTGCGGCCTGTAAATTACTAAAGCCCAAAACTCTAAAAGACCGCAGGGTCAAAAGGTGGGCGGCCTACGCCATGTCTAGGCCTGACTCCTCGCCCGCTGCCGCTGAGTGTGACGAGGACAGTGACTACACGGCCCCCGTAACGGAGGCTGTAGACCTCTCAAAGGAGCGTTCACGCTCCTCATCGTCCGTCCCCGGCCCCGACAAGCCCGGCTCACGCCCAGCTTATGGGGATGAACACCCCGCCGACAAGGACGCACACGGAAAAACACCAAAACACATACCCCCCGGCACGCATTCGTCGAAGACGAAGGCAGCCATAGTGCCAGCGGGGACGCCGGACCCCCGTAAGGGTCATCAGCCCTCCCCACCTCCACGACAGGCGACTGGGCACTCTAAAAATAAGGGCGCGAACGCCAAAACCTCCAGCGACGCGCATCGTAAGAGCGCTCACGTTGCCAGCAAGGACTCGACGAGCAAAGGCTCGACGTTACATAGCGCGACGGCGACCGATCCCTCGGAAGAGAGAATGATCGCCGAAAGCCTCGCACGCATAGCATCTGAGGACGGCCAGAGACGTACGGCGAGTGAGACACCGAAAACCGCGCACAAGGCCAAAGATACGCCGAAAGCGGCGGAAAACAGATCAGGCCAGTTCCCCGACGCCGACGGAAGGCCCTAGCCAGCGAGAAGGCTACTCAGAAGGCGAAGGCTCACTTTCTTTGACGTTATGGGACAGAACCAGACAACTACAGGAGGAAGAAACTCCTTTTTCCTTCCCAGACCGTCCTGGCCGACCTCAGTGGACCTTTGAAAGGTTCCAGACCTGTATGGATAAACTAGACAGGTTCATGTCCATCCCAGAAGACAGGGCACCCAAGAGACCAAGGGAGGCACCCCTGGAGAGTCCCAGGGCTAAATACCAGAAGTTTTATAACCCCATACAGGAGGACATATACTCTTACAATCTCACTGAGGAAGACACCTTCTTCCAGGAGGAAGATGAGTTCACCTACGTTGAAGACCAACAAGAAGAGGAAGGTTTTCACAAGGACACTAACCTAGGTGAGGAGGGATTCCAGGAGGACACAGGCGAGGGCGACCCAAATCCCTGGCAGTCGCCAGCTAGGTCGACAGACACAGGCAGTAGCAGTATAGTCATCAGGTCTACTGAAACTACACCAGTCGGGAACCCTTCGCATGTTGATGATCAACCCACCTTCAATGCACTGCTGAATAAGGAAGCAGCACATTTTGAAATTGAAACTGGGGAGGTCACCCCAGACACCGATTTTGTGGAGAGGATTATCAAGGAAAAACCCCCCACTAGCCAAATTATCCCCATCCTCGCCTCAGTTAAGAGACGTATTACCCCTTCTCTTTCCACTCCTGCATTGGTGAGAGGGGTCAATCCGAGGATTGAGAAACTGTTCTCTCCCTCTCAATCAGACCCATTATATATTAGGGGTCACTCAATCCTGGACTCCCTGGTCGTGACCAACACCAGGACAAGGGCAGGAGTCCCACTATCTACCAGCGAGGCACCCCCAGATAAAGAGGGGAAGAAGCTGTATGCCCTAGCCAAGAGAATCACCACCTCTGCAGCATTCTCTACCACAATTGCCACTAATAATACCCTATTGGCAAGCTACGCTGATGCTCAATGGGCAAAGCTCAAACAGGACATTGAAGAAGTTCCCGAACCCCTAAGGACTCGTTTGCTGGCTACAGTTAACGAGGGCTCTCTGGTCAACCAAAGCATCGTCAAGAATACCCTCGATGCAGCAGAGACGGCTGGCCGCACTTTGGTACAAGGAATTTTGCTGAAGCGTCACGTCTGGCTTCACAATTCCGGATTTAAGGCAGAAACACAAGCGTCCCTTATTAATAAGCCCATAGAGGAGTCCATCCCCTTTGGGAGAGCAGTGGATGACGCGCTGGAGAACGCGAAGAAAGAATTTGACACAATAAAGACCTTAGACCAAATTTCAAAACCCCCTAACAGGCGGGGATTTGGTAATAAGCGCTTTTTTCGTGGACAACGCCAGCAACAAAACCAACAACAGTATTCTGCCAGCAACTACCAAGGTAATAGTGGCCAGTACAATCGGAGGGGTCAACGCCGTGGCAAAGGGAGAGGCTGGGGTTCCACCCCCAGAAGCTCCCAAGCCACCAACACCACCAAGTGACGCGAAGATTCGTGTCCCCTCCCATGCAACAGTGGTCGGGGGCCGGTTAACATCCTTTCTTCCAGCATGGGAGGGAATAACATCAGACCACTGGGTACTTTCCACCGTAGCCCACAGCTACTGTATAGAGTTCAACAGTTCCCCAACATACAGACCCCCGAGGGGACGCCGCATGACACCAGAACACCTCGCCATCCTTCTCCAAGCAGCGGACCAACTGCTGGAAAAAGAAGCCATAGAGGTCGTGCCTCTATCTCAGGTAACGGAAGGTATTTATTCAGTGTACTTCCTTGTACCCAAAAAGTATCTAACCATGCGCCCTGTATTAGATCTGCGTCCAGCGAACAAGTTTGTCAAACCCCAAAAGTTTCGTATGGTGACCTTACAGGAAGTGATCCCACTGCTATCACAGGGAGATTACATGACAACACTGGACATGAAAGAAGCATACTTTCATATTTTAATGTTGCCAGCGCACAGAAAATACCTCAGGTTTATGATAGAGGGCAAACACTACCAGTTCAGAGTGCTACCCTTCGGCATAGCATCTGCACCAAGGGTATTCACGAAAGTAGTGGCAGCGGCCCATCTGCGCAGATTATCCATCCCAGTATACCCTTACCTCGACGACTGGCTCATAACAGGGGATTCTTACGAGACATGCTTCTCAAACACCCAAAAGACTAGACCTTTTGTTCCAACTGGGCTTCTCCATCAACGAGAAGAAGTCCAGCTTAGACCCCAGCTTAGACCCCAGCCCAGTCAAACAATTCCTAGGGAACAAAGGACGGCCTCGTCTTCCCCTCCAACGAGCGAGTCCAAAACATGCTGTTTCAGATCCCCCAATATGTGGCAGGTCGAGAGGTGACGGTGCGCAAAGCGATACGCTTGCTAGGAATGATGGCGTCGTGTATTTATTTGGTACCTCACGCGCGCCTGCGCATGCGCCCAATGCAAGAGTGGCTCAACAGCCAGTGGTGTCAAGCCAGCGGACAATGGGACGATCTAGTGGTGGTCTTGCAGGCCTTGGTTCTCTCGCTAGGGTGGTGGACAAAGGAAAACCTGATAATAGGGAAACCCTTTGCCACACCCACGGTGGAGGCCACTCTAACCACGGACGCATCCCTCACAGGATGGGGGGCTCACCTATCCCATCAGACTGCTCACAGAGTGTGGACTCCAAGCGTAGCATCCAAGCACATAAACCTACTGTAGCTACTGGCGGTGTTCAAAGCACACAAAGCCTTCCAAGAACACCTACAAGGGAAGACAGTGATGGTCCTTACAGACAGCATCACAGCCATGTACTACATCAACAAGCAGGGGGGCACCCACTCTCCAGGACTGTCCAAGCTGTCCCAGAATATATGGAAGTGGGCTCTCAGACACAACATGTTCCTACTGTCACAACACGTACCAGGGGAACTCAATCTGCTAGCAGACGAACTCAGCAGAGACTTCCCCCTGCCCGAAGAGTACGAATGGCGATTGCACGAAGACATCGTCTTAGACGTCTTCACGCAATGGGGATTCCCCGAAATAGACCTGTTCGCAACTCTGGAGAACTCACAATGCCAAAGTTACGCCTCCAGGTACCCCCAGAACCAGTCCAAGGGGAACGATCTGTCGATTCGATGGTCAGGGAAATTTGTTTACGCCTTTCCCCCCCGACTCCCCTTCTCAACAAAGTTGTGCCCAAGATGCACCAGGAACAAGTTACCATGATACTAGTGGCCCCGATGTGGGCCCGGCAGCCATGGTTCGCTCACTTGATGGAAATGTCCCTATCCCCCCCATTGAAACTTCCCTGCCCGTACAACATGCTGTCACAGGACAAGGGCAAGACACTGCATCCATGCCCTCAGACCATGAACTTAGCAGCCTGGCTCCTGAGATCATAGAATTTGGACATCTACAACTCCCGCAGAGATGTATGGACATCCTCAGGGAAGCCAGAAAACCTAATACTCGCCACTGCTATTCTAGCAAGTGGAGAAGATTTGTCATCTGGTGTAGAGGAAAGAGCATCAACCTGGTTGACTGCTCTCCCACACATATTGTTCTGTACTTGACCCATTTATTGGATTCAGGTCTAGTGTTCAATTCCATTAAAGTCCACCTGGCGGCACTTTCTGCATACACCACTTCACAACTTAAAGTGTCGTGGTGGAAGATCCCAGTTATCAAGGCCTTCACGGAGGGGGTAAAGAGAATACACCCTCCGATAGCTAACCCAGCTCCCGGATGGGACTTGAATGTGGTACTTTCCAGACTCATGGGCTCGCCATTTGAACCCATGCACAAGGCAACTCTTAAGGACCTCACTCTTAAAACTGCTTTCCTAATAGCTATCACCTCCATTAGGAGAGTAAGTGAACTACAGGCTCTTTCTGTTCTAGACCCCTTCGTAACAGTTCACAAAGATAAGGTGGTTCTACGCACACACCCAAGGTTTGCACCGAAATTCCATGTAAACCAGTCAATAGAACTACCAACGTTCTTTCAAAACCCTTCCAACTTGGGAGAAAAAAGTCTGCCTACACTGGATGTACGCAGAGCTGTCATGTTTTACATGGAAAGAACCAGGCCACTGAGAAAGACTAATCAGTTCTTTAAGACTAATCAGTTCTTTGTCTCGGTGGCAGCAGGAAGAGAAGGAGATGCAGTCTCAAAGTCCACTATATCTAGATGGATTGTTCAATGCATCACTCTGTTACACTCTTGCAAAGAGAGAACTACCCTTCAAGCCAAGAGCTCATTCTACTCGAGGCACTGGGGCATCCATAGCATTCATTGCAAATGTTCCCCTTGAGTCCATCTGCAAAGCGGCTACCTGGAGTTCTGTGCACACCTTTACAAAACACTACTGTCTAGATGCACACTCTAGATCTGACTCCCAGGTGGGACAGGCAGTATTAAGACATCTTTTCTCTACGGTTCCTTCTCATAACCCACCGCCAACTCCGGGTACTGCTCTCTAGTCTATGCACAGCATGTGATTCTAAGCAGATTAACAAACCTCAGAAGACAATGCATTACTTAACGTAAAAGCATTTCTGATGGTTGTATCTGCTTAGATTCACATGCGCCCACCCTTCCTCCCCGCTCGGATGGAAGGAACATAGACATCTTTCTACATCTCTCTCTTTTCTGTACTCACTCACGTATAGAAGGCTCCCTCAGGGCAGAAAAAATACAGAGGGACCTCGACGCGTGAGGGATTGTGGGTACAGCGCACATCACTATAGGGATAGTGTTACAGACACGCCTTGTCGACGTCCCCTTTTCGACTACGAAAAACAAAATGCAATACTCCGCAGTGACCACTGGATGTCGGACCTATGCACAGCATGTGAATCTAAGCAGATACAACCATCAGAAATGCTTTTACGGTAAGGGAGGGGTTAAAAAGAAGAAGAAAAAGTCAGCATTTTCGGCCGTTGCAGTTCCCAGGTCGACATTTTTGTATGATTCCCCCAAAGAGGCCCATAAGGCCATGTATGTTGGTCGATCAGTCGTGTCGTCAACGCTGTGAGTGTTCGTCAGGAACTGTCGAGTGGATGAGCAGTCGTGCGGCGAGGCGAACAATAAAGGAAAGGAAGAAATGCTACCAATATAAATTTAGTAAATCAAAGGCATCAGCCTAGAAGAGAACTCTGCATTTGCGACCGACTTCGATGGCAGAGAAAAATAATCTGAGGGACCTCGACAAGTGAAGGATCATGGGTACAGTACACGTCACACTAGGGATGGTATTACTAATTACGCCCTGGCGATGTCAGTTTTTGAGTTACGGAATCAAATCTTGTAATACTCTGACTTCCACTAGATGTCGGACTATGCAGAGCATGTGATCTAAGCAGATCCACAAGCTCCAGAAATTATAATTTTAGAATGAATCATTGCAAGCAGGGTTGCTTGATCTTTTGAGTTCTCGTTCATGGTCTCCTATAGTTTCAAGAAGGGTGCCAATGAAATAGTTGAGGCAGCCGTCATGGTACATTGGGAATTGAAGGAAGTGGGGTTCAATCCCTGGTTAACGTCTTCAGTAGGTTTGGGAGAAATGGCAGAGTCATCCAAAGACTTTATATTGGACCCTGCTTGTGGGTTTTTGCCAGGTATTTGTAGAGCCCCCAAGTCGGTTGAAAAAGAAATCAGCCACTGTAGGTCTTTACCTGTAAAGGACGTGTCCCTTTTAGGGACCTGTTGTACGTTCTTCACTGGTAGAGGGCTGACGGTACTCGATGACACTACTATGGGTTTTTTGGAGGTGTTGACTGAACCCCCGAGTCAATCCAGCGAGACAAAGTTGTGGGTTTCTTAGCCTTATCTAAAAGGAACAAATCCCCTTTAGGTGAATCTTGGTCTTCCTTTAGTGACAGACTGGAGCTGTTTCCCACAGAGGTAAAAGGACAGATAACTTGTGCCTCCACAGGAGTCCCAAGTAGTGCTTCTTTCCGTGTCACAAACACTGCATCATCCCAGAGTCTCCTACTTGCGTCTTGAGTGTGGCTCATTGTAATTCTGATTGCGGTTGGAGTCACCTCTTCTGCATCATAAGGTCCATATTTCTAGACCTGCTCGCCGTCGGCTCCCTATCTAGACTTGTCCGGAGTATCACTGCCGGAATAGGGTTGTCAGCCGATCTTGCCTAATCACTAGCCACGGGGTCGACCAAGATGTTTCTTTCAGCCTGTAAACTTGTTGGGCTCCTTAGGGTCGTCTGATCAGAACCATTGGTGTAGTCTGCTGTCTCGCTTTTCAAAATCTCTGCATCGGTGAGGGCCACTACCATGCTTTTATTTGAGGATGGTGGTCATGCATCGTACGTGGGTGGGCTTTCTCACCCAGAAGGGGTAAGGACTTAAAAGGTTTTACAGTCAGTTTGGAAGAGTCCTTCCCCTTCAAGGCGTTAGTTAAGCCTGTACATTCCACCCCGCACTCCCCTGTGGAGTCTTGCAGCCTGGTTCTGGCATCCTTCATTAGGCATACAGACCTGTGCTTAACGCTCACCTCAGATAGTTTTAGAAGGGAGGGAAAATGTAACATTTTCTTGGTCGTATTTGACAATGGACGCTCACCTGGAGTTTTGAATGCTGTCTTGATCGTGTCATTGGGAAGAAATATAGCATGTCTAGCGCCGTATCCATGGGAGTGTGTTGGGACATCATTCACCTTTCAGGCCTTCCAGGAAACATGGACAACACTCTGCTTCACTCCGCGACCTGAATAGGTTTTTGAAGCAAAGCACCCGCGCTGGTGTAGAAAGGAGCAACAGACTTTTGCCAGGAAAACACCATCACTTCCTTGTACCTCTGTTAATGAGAAACTTTTTCCACACTCACAGAATATTATACTCCTTTTTATGGATGTCATTTTTAAGACTCTCCATAGTGTCTTTTAAAAGTTACCCTCTTTGACAACTTTTTTGTCAAGAAGTGCCTAATGTTGCTGGGTTGCTCTGGGGGCTTCCCTTTTAACGTCTTCTTGCTAACCTTGTGAGAACTACAGATCCCAAGGGTAGAAAGGATCTTTGAATCCCTTTTACATTTATTAGGTGGGACCAGCACCCCCCCACCTTATGTGGAGTGCTGGGGAGATAGAGTATCCCCTTTCTCGGTTTAAATGTAACATTTATGTTACAAGAACAAACTTACCTTTAATGGCTGGTGGCAGCCCCAATGTTTATGCAGGTAGACCTTTTTTTTTTTTTGAATGGCCTATGACTGAGTGAGAATGATGATGCTGATAGATGGCTTGTCAGTCATGAGAAACACGTGTGTCTCCCACAGGTTGTGTTCTTTCTCCTTTTCTCTCCTCCACAACCTGGTCAGAATGTCAAACTCACCCCATTGGAAGAAGCTTACTGCTTCCTGGCAAATCTGATTTTTTTTATTTTTATCTATTGTACGTTATTTTGTGATCAAAAGAGCATTGGTCCTCCTGTAAAAAAATAAAATAATAAGGCAGTGGTAACTCTGTTAACACTGCATTAACAATGTATTTGGCTACACCAATGGCCAAAGTGGGATTGAAACAAGTATAAATTATGGCAGAAATCTCCTATTGTCAGTCGAATCACAGTAACCACTTTTCATTCTCTGAGCATATCAAGCTGTTCCTTGAGGATATGTTCGGGACATTCCCTCTGATGCACAAGTGGACCACTGCATAATAGCACAACAATTTTATAACAAATGCTCGCGAAACATCTCTTTAATAATATGCATAGGGGTAAATATCAGGTATGTGTCCTGGAAATAATGTTCTTCATCCCTCATATATCTGCAGGGAGAGTCAGATAAATTATATCATAAAATCTATTTGTTGCTATTGCACAATCCTCTACATGACAATCGTTGCCCAAACAGGGTTTTTCAAGATAGTACTATCCTTTTTCCAGGCCACAAAATGGGCACTCCCAACTACCCATTGAACAATTGGCGTGTAGGAAATATTATGCTCTTTATGTGGAGAACTTGTATCCATCTTCCCATATATGGAAAATGTATTGTATTAGAATCAGCGACTGCCACACAAGCCCATCCAAAGATTTCAAAGAGTGTTAAAGGAAAACTTTGCTTGTCGGCAAATAGATTTGCGTTGGTGTAATTGTAACTAAGACATGGGACCGTCAGCTGCTGGCTCAGCCAGACCCCCTTGTCAGGTAAAATCCTCAGTTTAGGTTTTTTCCACTCTTGATTGTGGTCAGAAGAGCAGTGTCTGGACATGCCACTGCCGGAAGGCATTGGAGAACAAGTGGTGTAATAAACACAGAAGTAAAATCAAGAGATTGGCTGAGATACTATACAGGATTCAGTGAAAATGATCGCCCATCCCCTAAAGGCCACACACGATCATGTCCAGCCAAAGACTCCTTTGTGTATTGAGGATGAAGCATGCATGTGGAAGCATGGTGACCTTTGAAATCGCTGTTTTAGCGAGAAAGAGATGGCATATGTACAAATGATGTGATCAAGAATAGTTTGAGAGGCTCCATGCTCAAGAAAGAAAGTATTACCTAGATGTAACTAATGTTCCCCAGTGCTGGTATGTCTCCATCTTTGAGGCTGTTAACCTATGTCGGTACACATGTGAACATGTTCTGGGCCAGAGTTTAGGGCCTTTCCACTTCATTAATTGATATATAATGGGCCCATACAAGGTTGATATGCTACTATATTAAATGGCATTGCTTTAAAACTGCTTTTTTATTTTTTTTAATCGGACAGATTACCTCTGCTGAGAAACAGGGATATTCAATGATTTTGAATTCATATGATGCCAGTAGCGGAGAACTTTAGTTACCGTTAAGTAACTTGTTTTCCGTATTCAACCTGAACTTGGTGCAAAGACCATCAAACAAATGTCATTTAGAAACGTTGACACTTATTTCCACTCTTACAAAATAGACTATACTTTTACATAATATCTGTTGATTCACTAGTGATTGTGAATTCCAACTCCTAAGAGGAGGGCATAATGGGCCATGACTCAAAAAGAGGAACAAACATTTGTGGATCAGACTGGTTGACCTTCAAAATAAAAAATGTTGAATCACATTTGCCAGAATCCATCTCATCTAATGGAATTCCTGAAACCCTTGTGCTAGACTGGAAATTGAAAAAGTGCGTTGCTTTGAAGAAATTGATTTTGGTAAGATGGAGAAAAGTGTACTTTTAACTACAGGTCGGGCATCTGTATTGAAATCAAAAACCTGTCATTTGAAATCTTTAATGCAAGCAATAATTTGCGATAACACACATCCTTTATGAAGCACCTAGATAATTGTATTGGCATGTGTAACAAATTCCTTGGTGATTACTGTACTCTGACTAGTTACCGTCCCACTGACCTGTATTCTGAGTCTTGCAGGGGTTCCAGTTGATGCTATGTGTTAGCTCTGAACTTAACAGTTGCCTAATTTGATGTCTAAGGGCGCAAGGTTTCAGATAGAATGGCTAATGTTATAAAAGAATTGTATTGTTTAATGTACGTTAATAGCGCTAGATGCTAAAGTCACATGTCTTTCTGTTATCAAATACAGGGAAGCAGCACGAGAGTGTCGGAGGAAGAAGAAGGAATATGTGAAGTGTTTGGAGAACAGAGTAGCAGTGCTTGAAAACCAAAACAAAACATTAATCGAGGAGTTAAAAGCACTTAAGGACCTTTACTGCCACAAATCCGAATAGTGGCGGATTTGAGGGAGAAAGATGGGAAAGACTGGTATGACCCAGAATCAAACAAAATAAACATTTTTATTTTGTACACGTTTTTCTACGGTAAAACTGCCAGAAAGCAACCAACTTTCATTGAGCTTTGTATTTCCATTCAACTGTGAACAATGGAACACCTGCTTCTCTCCAAAAGATTTTGGCTTCAACAGCATGTCTACAATCATGAGTAGCTGCATCTCAATGATCCTTCATTCCAACGCGCTTTCCACAAGACAACAGTTGGTGCTTTTGCAAATCTTTTATGCGACGCGTCTGTTACGTATTTAAAGTGGTTTATACCTCGTATTTTTCGCGATCACATCGTAGGGGCAGAATGCATCAAATTTCTCTTCGGAAAGACGTAAAGAAATTGTGGTGGGCAAGCCTGGAACAAACCTTGACTCCATCAGAACATTATAACATTTCCTAAAGAGTACTTTGTTGAGTGGAAATCCTTTGAAGCGTTTTACTTTCAAAATTTTCCGGATGCCAGGACATAATATACAACTTTGTTAAAATGGATAATCTATCACACTCTGGATAGATGAGGTCATTGACCGTACAACTCGGCAAGCTTTATTCATTGTTTTCTCAGAAACTGGCCAGTGCATTTGACTCAACATCATTTAGTACACGGAATTAATGCAGAAGTTGATGAATTAAGTGCAGCTCTTGGTATCTAAAGAAACCCATTTGCAGCGCGATAAAGTACAGTAATGAAACCCATTTTTTACAAGACCTTTGTACAGTGAAACCAATTATGGATTTAAAGCACTACCGATTTTTAACCCTGCAAGGTGATCATTTTTGTATATGCCCGTTGCCAACATGAACTTGCCAGAAAAAAGATGCATGTCTTGGCCTCACTTTCTTCATGCCGATTTTCTGTCCAATATGACTTCTCTGATAATTGTCTGTGGTTTTATCACTCCACAGAATTATTGTTCAAACCACAATGTTCATGCAAATTGAATTTCATAAATGTCGATTTTTAGTTAACAAAGTGCGGCATGCATCGGTCACTTCAAGTGTAATGTTGATTTGAGGAAACAAAAATACATGCATATTGAGAGCTTTTGGGCATTGATGGCCAAATGTACCTCTTGATTATGAATCCAGTTCACATATATTTATTCCGTATTGGTGAGAATATATCTCATTAATTGTTAATATAACTTGGATATGCATCTCCCTTAACAGTTTTGAACAATGCTTTAATGTGTAGCAGCAAGCAGTGTAATATCAGTTCATAGATGAATGGAGGTTTCCTCCTTTGCCCCAGTAGGCAGAGAGATAAATGTGATGTTGCGTGATCAACATGTGCATACATTATATAACATCTGTTTGAAGATGCATAGTTGGAATGTTTACTCCTGCTTATGTGGATTACAACCCAATAACTTGCAGAAATGATAGGTTTTTGTCAATGGACAGTTTACCTTGTATTGTTTTGCATTACTAGAATGTAATTCCTGGGCTCCCTTAGCCTTTGAAACTCCTGGTTTGTCCTGTCACCATAATCCTACGTAATGTATAGGTACTTGTTATACACCCCATTTCCATGTACGCTTAGCTAGCTGTGCAATATATTCATAAGTGTAAAAAAAAAATTGACATATTGGGAAATTGAAGATTTTTCGGCATATAGTAGCAGAACATTTTCTTTTTAAAGAAAGTGCTTTCTTGTTACCAAAGTTTGTCCTAAAGGGTTTGATGCATCTGAGACCTGTGGGTACAGTACTTTAAGAAACAGATACTGATTTGTTTTATGCTGTATCTGTAATCAACCCACCATTGACATGCTTTCTTAGGGGAGTTGAAAAAGGTTATCAGTTTAGGCAACATTGGATTATGTGGTAATGGTTCCCCTTTGATGGTAAAATAAAATAGACTTGTCTGTTTATTGGAGGGACTGCCGAGTCTCTTGGTGTGAACGTGATCAAGGGTAGTGGAATTTCTAGTATCTTACTGAAAACAATGTTATCATTCTCTCTCGTGTATGCGAGCAAAGTTCCCCTCCCCAGTCAAGGTTTACAAATGCTGATCTAGATTTCATTGCTCAAACCTTGTTTTCCTTGCACTCCATTTGCATTATGTGCCTGATTATCAGCCTGACCTCTTGGTTTTCTGTGTGAAAACTGCCATTCCTAATAGACAATCGTGGGAGAGGGGGTGTAGAGGTGTTCCTACTGTAAAGGATAACCATATGATAGATATGAGGGAATAGGTTTTTTATGCTCTTGCTCACCAGTAATCTATTTTCATAGCTTATTGGTGGTAGCTTGACTCCTGTAAAAACAAAACTATATTAGCATTCCAGAGATAGATTAAGGTCTCCTGACAGTATTATATAATATAAATCGATAATTTGATAAGTGAGCTGTGACAGGGAAATCTGTAGTGAGCACTTTTTTTCACCCTGTGAAATTAGAAGCATTTGGAAGATAATCCGTACCCAAATTTCCTATATTTTCACTTCGTGACTCAACCCGGAGCATACATTTCCATTACTTTTACAAAAAAAAGTAGGTATTCATTTGTAAATTACATAAACCTGCTTAACATGGAAATCCACAGCTCTTGTAAGTGTTTTTTTGCTAAACAAGATTTTGTAAATAACAAACCATAGAATTCTATTTTGCTTGCTTTTTATTTCCCATTAAAGATAATTTGAGTAGTGGCAGATAGTTATTTCTGCTGTTCTACATCAAAATAAAATGTTTTCTGTTAATTCTATTAAACGCAGTTAAAAGTCAGTGGTCTGGTGTCTTGGAGTTACCAGGACACATTGAACATTTTGAAACTTTGAAATGTGTCTTTGGGGAATGGTGCAGTATTGAAACATTCCCTGAAACTTTAGTAAGGCAAGATCATTCTGAACGTTGTGCACGTTTTAGGGCACATTTTCAAATGTCTTTCCCCCATCCTGTATATGGGTGTTTATTTAGAGATGGTGTACATCATATTTGCATTCAGAGCAACGATCCTGACTTATTCCCTTCGTCCGAAAGGGATTTCTATTAACAAAGACCCATTTTGAATTTTGTGCAAATTTTTGGCATTCAATCTGGCCTGGTTTTAGATGTTTTGTGAACCGGGTACGAAATTAAATGTCAACTTTAACTGTGACTATTTGACCCGTCTGTACATAGATAAGCTTGTTTATGGCATTAAAATTAACATTCAGACGTACATCAGTGAAGCTTAAATCATTGGTAGGGGCCACCTTGAAAATGTTTGACCTTTATAGTTGATTTTTCTTTGAAATAACTTCATAACAACCAGAATATTCAAAACTGTATTTCACATTAAACAACCTTGCTCTGGTGGAATTTTAACAGCATTGCACATTTTTGGGAATCATTTAGTGTTCAGTGTTCTGCAGTGCAAGCTTAATTGGAGTAACCACCAAACCACGGACCTGTATTGTGGTAGCATAGGGGTACAGAATTTAAAACGTTTGCAATAGTTTGAGGCAGGGCACCAAGTAGCCCAGTCCCTCCCAACCCCGTCTCCAGCCTGCAAAATATAACCAAACTACTGAAGTAGTTGTTGCATATTTTAATTAGTTGATTTGAGTAGGTACCGTGTTAATTTGCATACAGACTGCCATAATGAAGTATTTGGGTTTTCATTTTTGTAAAGAACACCTTTTATAGTTTTCATTTATGCAAGGAGTGTACACCCCCAACTTGCTTACTATGATTGTGAAGGCAAACTCGAGCAAGAGGCTGATGCTAACATATATTAGAACTGAGCGCAGTTCCGCTGTGTGTGATGGAAGAAAAACGCATTGGTCAATGGGGGTACTATTTATTTCTTACCTTAGCTTGATCTCTAAGTCTCATGTTTCCATCCGTGCTCATGTATGATTTGCTTTTGGTTCTTACAATGGCACATAAGCCCAAATGTTTCCTTCATCTGAAACTGGTTTCTGCCAGAATCTCTTACAGACTGGGAAAATTAATACACAAGTGTAATAGGGCTCCATACTTAATTGACTGTAGTTCCTAACTCTGAGTAGCTGAATGCCTCTCTTGAAGCGTATTTCACAGGCGTCAGGTCGATGCAACTTGGTTGTGGCTTTCGGGGGCCATTTTACAGTGAGAACCCCAAACGAGCATACATGGAGCATCTTTGAGCTGGTGTTTGAATTTTTCAAGGTGATAAGTCGGTCTTAAGATGCTTCTTTTGGGTTATCGATCCTAAGCATTGATATTTAAAGTAATGTTTTTTCCCCTTCATTGTCAGAGGCACAAGTTCAGTGTTGTAGAATAGCAAGTTCCACCTAAAATACAGTTCACCATGCATACACCCCCTGACCCCCCACAACCCGTGATGGGTGATATATATCTGTCACATTCCAAAAGTGTGAATAGATGCCCACATAAGAATGTTCCTTTTTAACCTGACATGAATGTGTTTTCACATTTCTTTTGAGGCCAGTAAGATTAAAGTCGGCTGGAAAAGGTCAAATTTAACAAATAAATACATCCAATCAGGAGTTCACGAGGAAATTGGAAGCATTCAATATCCATTTAAATTTAAAAATGGCAATAGTATCCTCTCCCTACAAAAGTATACATTAATAAGTAACCCTTTAGAATGGTAACCTAAGTAAAGAATTACAAGCATTACATTGTTGACTTGTTTTCTTCTCATACAAGTGTTTTCGCCAAATATGTACACATTTGTGTTCCTGATTAAAAATACTCTCCCTGTGAACTGGATGTCAATATTCTATTTTAAAATGATTCAGCACAGTTATATTTTCCGAGCAGAGATTTGAATGCTATCGATATGCAGATGCAGTAATCCTACCGTAGGCCAGGTTGATGCAAAGCACTCCTATTATTACCGAAGAACAGCAATAAACTAAATTATAATAATTGCCTTCTTTTCAGGAAGATTTGCTCACACAGAAGCTTTATTAGAGTTAAACAAATCTAGATTTCTGAACCTTATAATACCATATAACCGCTCTAGGGGAATTCTTCCCTGTATAACTGTAGTCGGGAAATTACAAATTAAGCACCTGCGAAGCTCTCGAATGCTTGTTTACGCTGATCAAAAAAGAGTGGCTCACACAGAATACAGATTACTCTCATGAAGTACCCAAGCCACTGAGTGACTGCATGGTTAAAATGTTCATGTAATTGTCGTAAGTAAAAACGTACAACAGAAATGATACCCTTTTAAACTGTGTTCTAGATTTTATTAATCACTGGGCTTTGCCATTGACTTTAAGATACCCTTAAAGTTTACACTGGGTGATATGGTAAACAACTCTGTTGTACTAATAGAACCTGGTTTGTACATGAACATCATTAAATTCGTGCTTCAAAGTGAATACTATGTAGCAAGCCCGTGCATAACAAACCATTACAAAATAGCGATTGCTGGTACAATTTAATTTTCAGCTTTAGAAACCTAAACCTTGCATTTTAATTTTGCCATATTTTTAAATGCTCAATCTTATTTTCGTTATTTGTCCTAACATGCTAATTTGACAACAAAACAATAACTTCAGGATCTATGTGCAGCACAGCAGTATGTGGTTATTCAGTACTTCAATATGTGTTGTCAATGGCTTAATTGTCTGTTTTTGAACTATTATTTAGTGCTACTTCATGGCATGAGTGAAAGGAAAGACATAGCATACACACATTGGCTGACCCATGTAACATCACTTTATATAGACTTCAACCGCTGTGTATATAATAAATAATATATTCGGCTTAAGTAGCTCAACATTATGCTCTGGGTAAAAAGTGGCTAGAGTTTATTGTAAATACGGTTTTCATGTATATAAAATGTTTCTGCTTGTTTGTACATTTTGTATGTTGAATCTTTTTCCACAATAAGTATCACTAATGTATATTGACGTTTTGAACATGGCGCATAAATTGGTGTTCTATATTTGAAAATGTTGTGTATGCATCTTCTTTAATATGCCTGTGGTTATTTTGTACGCCAGTGTGTTATATCAAATTCTGCTGTTTTGGGCATGACCATTAAATAAGGAAAAGGCTATTGAAGGCAAGCGTCCCCAAACAGCACGATCCTCCCCGCAATGAGAGACAATGAAGGACTCTCCCAAAATGGGAATAAGGCCAAGACAGAGTGCGGGTGAGCGTAAATGGGAGTTTATCAATCAGAATAGGGCATGCAAAGGACTCTGCAAACTCCGAGAGCGCTCTGTCTGACAATAGCAAAGACAGGCGTATATATTTACAAAAAACGTCATAAGAACCTACACACTATAGGGGGCACAAGTTCATGGGGATTGGGTGGCGACGACTAACTATAGGTGCTGCTGTGATGTGGTTGGCTTTGGCTGGAAGACGTCACTGGTCAGCCTCGTGGGTTGGGCTGGGCCTGGCAGGGTGGCAGAGTTCATCCAGGCGGTGTTGTGGGGCCATCGCGGCCAGTGGCAGAGATGAATGTCTTTTCCTGACTTATTAGCCCTAGGCCATGCACACCGCAGTCATTCAGGCATTTTGATATTATCTTCTTTAGTAAATCTTTCAATAGGTTATACAACAGGTTAATGCAACACAGGAGGAATGCACCTTGTGAGGGGACTGGAGGTAATACGTCAGGGCATGGTTACCAGTGTCCTGTTGACCGGGGCCATAGGTCGAGGGGCTAAGCTTCAGGGCCTGGGACGGGCGGTACATGTCTTTCTGCCTTGTTAGAAGTTGTTATGGATGTTCCGCTGTGTGTTGTCAAAGTGTTGGGTGTCTTGATTGCACAGGGCCATAAGTCTGAGATGGTCCGGTGGGTTGTGAGGTTTACGAGGGGGCGCGTGTGTTCAGGCAGAGGTTTACTGCTGTGCTGTAAATAATGCATGTGGCAGGTGGTGGCCTTGGGTGCTACAGAGGGGGTTACAAATCTTTGAAGCGACTCCAGTCTGGTTGGGGGAGGTAACGCAGCGCGGCGCGGTCTCTGCTCTCATGCCTTGGCAGCCTTCGTAGGGTGGGAGGGGGAATGGCCTTGCACGTATTTCACAAAGGTATCTCCCTCGTGTGTTGCCGATTTAGGTAAAGACATCACAAACATTTGAACACTCTTATAATACTTATTCAAAACATTACAAAACATGCATTTAAACTTTGCTGGATGTGTCTTGATTATACCCAGTCTGAGCACCTTATTTATACATTATGTTTTAACCAGTACAGTATTTAGTTATATGCATATATATTTGCAGTAAGTGAGGTAGAGTTAGGATTGGTGGAGAACATAGAAAGTAACCCGCCACTTGCTCGTGACGGTGGTGGCGCATGTGGGGCCTAGACATGCACACATGACATGCGCCTTCTCGTGTATTCTTCACATGGGCCCTCTGTATGGTTACATTTGTTTTCTTGTGTCCTCTAGCAGCATTAGTTCAGTTATGGCACGAGCCCATGGGGTGCAAGTTTTCCAGTCATACACGTAACAGATTCCTGGTGCGTTCCTTTATTATTAGCACCCAACTGCAATGGTATAGGCTCACCATCGCTTATATCATGGGAGCATGATTTCTTGTAATTATACATCTTACAGGCTTTTGTAATATAGGGGATTTTATGGAAGAAAAGCATCCTTTGCAAGTAGTCTCAACATTAATATACAAAGATTGTCAGTCATCTAACGACCATTTTACTGTTCTTTTCATTTGCCTAGGCCTGCTGGCCGGGTCATGCTGGGAGCGATGATACACTGCGGGAGGTGAACTGTTACAATGTTAGTGTATTACACTAGCTCATGTCCGTCTTGTTCGTGGGAACGTGCTCGCAGCGGATCTGCCAGGGTGCTGCGGCAACAAGGATGACTGAAACCCTCCAAGGGTGGGGGCCGCGCTACAGTGCGCTGAGCTCACACCATCTCTACCAGACAAAATGGTTTCTAGGTCTAGCTAAATGTTAATACATGTGGGCAATTAATACATGCGGGCAATGTCTCCAGTGGGTGAACCCTCCACCACCTGGGCCCGGGTGGCATGAAGGGACGCCCAAGAGAGCCATAGTCCTCACCTGGGGAGAAAGCGTAGGCGAGGGGGGGTCTTCTTGGACCAGTCCTCCCCTACATTTCCCCCCTTTCGTTACTAAAGTAACAAATTCTTTAAATCTTCTATCCTCCTACATTCTGCCTCGTCCATCACCGCCTCATCCCATGCAGGAGTTCCTTTGATGGGCATCCATGCTCTGCACACCCCCCTTAAGCTCTCACCTCTCCGGGCGTATTCATCTGGGGTACGCATTAGATATATGCACCCACCATCTCCTTCTAAATCTACCCAAACTTCCTCATACCATTCTAGTATACGGGGCTCTTTGATGGTGGTGTGCCACAACTTATCTACAATATCTTTATCATGGTATATAGGCACCAGTTGGTACCTGGGCGAGTTATCTATCCCTGTTTGTACTTGTGCTTCTTGCATCGTTTTTATTGTACCGTGTGAGTTGCCCATTGTCACCATCATCATTGCACCATTTGGTACTGCGTTAGCACAAACTCGAAGACCCACCTGGCACAGGCAAAAGAGTAGAAGGAGGAACACAACAGCTGGTATTAAAAATTTCACAGTTGTTCCTAGCCATGAGGGAACCCAGGAGAAGATGTTGTCGAACCATGTACTCGCTTCTGCTCCACCTTCCATTTTCATTTTTTCTCCTAGGTTGTGGACTGCTTCGATCACATGGGACAGGGAGCCATTCTCTGCGTCTTCAGAAGGTACGAAAGTGCAGCAGGCACTTCCTATTTTTCGGCAAACACCACCGTCCATCGCCGTCAACAGGTCCAGGACATACCTGTTTTGCATGGTCATTAGTCGTAAAGCTCTTAGTTCCACTTTGATTATATTGAATCCTTCTTCAGTGTCGTTTGCCAGCTGAATTAGTTCCCAGCGTGTTATCTGGAGCCATTTTGCGTTTGCCCTTGCTTGGACACTTGAGACGAGTGAGGCAAAAAATGTTTCTGCTGAGCTGAATAATCGATACTTGTCTGGGATCTGAGCCAATAGTTCTGATGATGCCTTTGATATGTAATTTGATGCTCGTCTGTTACGGGTCAGCACTTCTCCCTTGCTTCCAGAAGACAGGACATATATTTGTGACTCTTCAGTTGGTTGAGCCGCACTCTGCATGCGTTCCTGTGTCCTTTTGCTCCCATCGATGTGGCTTTCTGGTATCACCATTAGGGCTGAGTGCAGAGTGGCCATTGAGCAGCTGCCACTCCATGACTGGGGGAGGTGTAGGTATGCCTGGTTGCCGCACACCCAGTACGTGTCCATCAGGGCCGCTGTTCCTTTCCTCAGATCTGGAATGGTGAGGGTCTTGTTGCAGTTCTTGTTTGTTCCCATGGGGGTTCTCCCTTCTCCTTTAAAGCACAGTTTATAGTCCATTTCGCTGTGCAGTTTGAACGGCTTTTCAATGGCAGTTACCCAAGTTAGTTTTGAAATGTGTTCTCTCCATACTGGTGTACATGTTTCCTCTATCCACTGCAATTTATCCGGTGCCACACCTCTTAGTGCTTCCGCTTTGCACAGTACTTCTTCCTCCTTCCGCTTGTTGTCAGAAAAAAGTGTCCCTTCTATCACAAAAAATGGTTCTTTCAAACATACCACTCCTGCCGTTTTTGGGTAACACGTTTTCTCGTTCTGCAGCATTTGAAAAGTCACTTCGTGTGCCTGGAAGGTGTTCTTAATCCTGCACAGCGTGAGATGAAGGAGACATTGGGCATCCACAATAGGCAACTCTTTTGGTAACAACACTTTGGGTGTACCTGATGCATGGGGGATGAGGGAACAGACATAACAGCTCTCGTTTGTTGTCTGTTTAGCTGTGGCACTCATGTCTGCATACCACTTATTTGTTTGATGGGGGTGTCGTGGGTCTTCCATCTTATCTAGACCTAGCCCATAGTACTCATCATACTTCCTCCTCCCTGCTTCTCTCTTTCGTCTGTTGTTCTTGTTACTCATGTACTTCCCAACCCCCAGGACAGTGGACAAACTAGACCCCCCTTTCTCATTCCCGCCCCCCTTGGCCCATTCATCATATAATATTTTGTGCATTGCTAGTAGCTTTTCGTCTTCTTTCCTGACGTTATCTGGCAGATTGTTTTTTGGGATGGGGGCAAGCTGGCTGGTGGGGGTGTTATACAACCATGATATGGCAGACGGGTTTCGGTCATTGAGACTGTGGGCATTGTAATTGGATACCCTTGGTGGAGACACTGTGTTGCTCTGCATTCCACCATGTGGCTTTTCTCTTTGTGAGGTCACAACACTGGATGGTGTGGTATGATACCCCCACACAAGTTTAGTTCCGTCCCATATCAAAAAATCACCTTCCCTGGTATTGCACCTGCAATTGCATTGGGCCCGGTGGTACTGTTAATTGGTCCAGTAGTGTTGTTACTCCCTCCCCCCTCGTACATCTCGATCGAGATGAACGCTATAAACCAATATGTAACCAAGCCAAACATTATCATAAAAAACAATGTGATGCATACTGATAATCCACACTCATACGAATATCTACATCTCTCATATACTAATTCTCTCATTCTACTAATTCTATCCGTTGCAGGCTGCCCGTTAGATGCCATGGAAGCTCCTGTTTGAGATATAAAAGTGCATTAAGTGCATGCATGTAAACGTTTTGCTGGCACCATCTGTGCCAATACATTTGACGGGGAATGGAAGCGGGTGGGGATGCGGGGGAGGGGTATTCACAGACAAGGGTATAAACAAGCTATAATATTATTATTTCATTAATTACATACCACTCAACAAGATAAAAAAAGAAAGCACACACACATTTTTTTTTTTTTTGTTTGGAATATCCTTGTCAGTCATTATTCCATTCTAGTCCAGTGCTGACACACACACACACACACGCAAGTTGATATTTTAGACATCCTACTCATTTGCATCGTTTACTGTTGTCTGTGCCTCCTCATCTATCTCCTCTTGTACATTGCTGTATGCTTTTCGTACGTCGGTCAAATGCACCCAGTACCTCAAGCCCTTCACCTTCACTGCCGTGGGTGTGCAGAATATTACTTCGTATGGGCCATGGAATCGTGGTGCATTCCACCGACGCACAAAGCTTCTAACATAAATTGAGTCACCTGGCATCAGCTGTAGCTGTTGCTCTGGCTCCGTGACAGATCCTGTTACGTTTCCCTCTTCTCTATTGAAGGGTGGGGAGAGTTGTTTTGATATGGCGCGCGCTGCTCTTGTCAATTTTCGTAAATAGTCTGTAAACTCGTCTCCCAATATTGCGGCACTTCTGTGAGCATCTGAGTGTTCGCGCAGTGGAGAGTGTGCTGTATTCATTCTCCTCCCAGTCACGATCTCGTGCGGGGACAAATGGTGGTCTTTGCTTGGCTGATTTCTTAATTCAAATAGCGCCAGGGGTAGACAGTAAATCCAATTTTTCTTCAATGAGAAGCATAGTTTTGATAACCTGCCCTTTAACAGGCCGTTCATCTTTTCCACTACGCCATTACTTTGGGGATGATAAATCGAACACAATTTATGTTTTATACCCAGTAATGTGGTCACTTCCTTGAAAAGTTCATTCAAAGTGAGAGCCGTTGTCTGAGCGAATCACGTCACAAATTCCCCAGCGCGGGAACACTTCCCTTACTAGGAACTTGGCGGCGCTTTTGGCATCAGGTCGCGCACATGGTCCCGCTTCCACCCACCTTGAAAATGGGCACACAACCACGATCATGTACCGCGCGCCATTACACCTTTCCCCCATGTCTGCATAATCTATATGCAGTTCTCTGAAGGGGCCAATGGGTTTTGGAATTGTTCCCCGGAGTGTGCGTAATGTCATTCCCGAGTTATATATTTGGCATGTTGTACATTCCAGTGCTAATCGAGACACATGCTCCTGGAGACAGGGCACAAACCATTCTTCCTGTATTTCTGCTGTGATGTGTTGTTTGGTATTATGTGCAGGGAAGTGTAGCTGTTGAAATGCAACTTCTAGTAACTGTAGTGGCATTACCACTTTCCCTGAGTTATTTTGCCGCCATAATAGGTCTGTTCCTGATTGGCTGCATCCCCGTTTTGTCCATGTCAATTTTTCTTCTGCACTAGCTCCTTCCTGCAATTCTAGTATTTGTGATAAGGACATCATGTTGTACCCTTCTGACAGTTCTTCGGTTGTTGTGTTCTTGATCATGAACTCACCTGTGTCGTATTTCTGAAAATAGGAAGCCTCCTTGGCGGCAGCGTCCGCTGCCGCGTTCCCTAAAGACACAACGTCTGTGTTGGATGTATGGGCCTGGCACTTTACTATTGCTACAGCAGTAGGGTTTTGTAGGGCCTCAATTAATTCTTTTAACAATTCTGCATGCTGCACTGGTGTTCCGTCTGCCCGTCTGAATCCCCTACGGCCCCATCTTGCTAGACCTCCATGTACTGTCGTCGTCATGTAAGCTGAGTCTGTGTATATTGTTACTGCACAGCCCTTTGCTGCGTGTAGTGCTTCTATGAGCACAATCAGTTCTGCTGCCTGTGCAGAGTAATGCGAGGGGAGGCGGTACTGTACTAGTGTTTCAAACTCACCTTCCTCTAATCTCACTACCGCCATGCCAACGTGTTTTTCTCCCGTGTCCATATCAATTGATGCGGACCCATCCACAAAGTACACTTCCCCCTCGCTGAGAGCGTTTTCACACACCACTGTGTCCTCCCCTCCTTCTCCTGTGTGGGTTGCGCAGTCGTGATTTTGCATATCCTCTAATGTGCACGCTTCTGTAATGAATGTGGCGGGGTTCACTGTTTTACATCTCACTATATGGATGTTGGCGCTGGACAATATAATCTCGTATGCTGTTGCCCGCTGTGTGGTCAGTGTGCTTTTTGATCTTTCAAGTATTGCAAATAATGAGTGTTCCACAAACAATGTCACAGGGCACCCCATTACTATTGTGGCACTTTTCTCAATCGCGAATGCGGCTGCTGCGAGCGATTGTTCGCACGCGAAATGAGCCTGCATCACGGCATCCAAAGTACCACTATAGTAAGCCAGGGGCTTGTGTCCTAAGGATGTTTTTTGTGTCAGTACCGCTGTCATAAGTGTTCCTTTGCAATGGGAAAATAGGTAGAATTCGCATCCATAATCAGGGTTTGCTAGTACTGGAGCGCTTGAAATTAGCTCTTTCAGTGATTGAAACGACATGCTCATTTCTTCTGACCATTTTATTTTTTCATTCTCCTGTTGTGCTTCTTTGAGTGCTTGTAGGAGGGGTCTTGTGTATGCTGCATAGTCTAGTATCCATGCTCGGCAATACTTGCACATCCCCAAGAATTTCTGCATATCTTTCACTGTTGTGGGTTCTCCTACTGATCTTATTGCCTCTACCCTGTCGGGAATTATTCTTTTTCCATCTTTTGATATGAGCTGTCCCAGGTATAGGACCTCAGTCAGGCAATACTGTAGCTTCTCCCTGTCTACCTTGTATCCTTTGTTGGCTAGTAAAGTCAGGAGCGTTGTTGAATCTTTTCTACATGTTGCTTCGTCTTGTGCACACACCAATAAATCATCCACGTACTGAATAATCGTACTCTCTACTGATAGGTTTCCCAAGTCTTCATGCAATATGCGGTTGAATATGCTCGGGCTCTCACAGTATCCCTGTGGCAGTCTGCAGTGTTCATATCTTTTTCCCCCCAGTGTGAACGCTGTAAGGTATCTACTCTCTTCAGCCAGGGGTATTGAGAAAAATGCGTTTTTCAAGTCCACTACTGTAAAATGTGATGCTGCTTTTGGGATACTGCATAGTATTGATGCAGGGTTCGGGACTAGAGGGAACTCTTTCTGGATTACATCATTGAGGGGGCGCAAGTCCTGTATCATCCTCCAAGATCCCCCTTTCGCTTTTTTGATTGGATAAATACATGTGTTACATGGGGAGTTTGAAGGCACTATTATCCCTTGTACTAGTAGTGCATTTATCGTTTCTTTTATCCCTTCTTCAGCCTCACGGGACAATGGATACTGTTTGACTCGGGGTAAGATAGCTCCTTGTTTTAGTTTTATTATCACAGGTTGTACTCCATGCAACAGCCCTACATCATGGGGGCCTGTTGTCCATAAATTGTTTGGTACTAGCCTCATGTCGTCATCAAAAAATGACGGTGGTGTTCCTACCACTGCCATCAATTGGACGGGGATCTCTCTGGCTTGGATCAAAATGTCACAGGGCATCGCTATTTCCATTACTATCTCACCATCTGCTTCTGTGTCTGAAAAGAGATCCTCATCTGTTACCTCGCGTAGGGCGAGGTTGGCGTTTGTACACAGCACTGTGCGCCACTCACATCCTTCTCTGTCCATTCCAATCACAGCGATCCGTTTCGTTGATACCTGCACAGCGTGCAAATCCAACGACACCACTGATCCTGGTGCTGCGTTTGGACACACTATGGGGTGGAAGAGGAACTCTGCTGGAATCCTCCAATCCATGCTTTTTAGCTCTGGAACTATAAGGGCCAAAGTCTTTAGCCCTTCAATAAACATCTCTTCATTCTGTGGCAGCCCTCGTATTTCCTGTGTGGTTGTGTAGGCTTGCACTACCAACATTGCACGCAAGGGGCATATCCCGGGTGTAGAACACACTATCCCTCCTTCGGTAAATGATATGGTCATGTTAAGTTTACTCATAAGGTCCCTCCCCAGCAAATTTATCGGGGACTGTTCATAATACAGTAAGGGTGCCTTTACAGTCTTGCCCCCTACGGTTACATCCAAAACTTCTGTGTAAGGAACTTCAATTACAGCCCCAGAGAACCCCTGCGTCTTTAACTTCCTGTTAGATAACGGGAACCGGCCCTCCCTGACACATGATTTCTCCGCTCCCGAATCAACCATGAATACAAACTGCCTGTCTCCTATCTGCGCCCCTACCAATGGTTCCTCTGCTGCACTGTGGGTGGTAGATAGAACTGGACACGCAAGTGTTCTCTGTGGGCTGTCCTATGCGGGGTGTCTCATCGCCCCCCCTTCATTGAATACGTTACCTGAGACCACTGACATGCCGTTGTAAGGTGCTGGTGCGGGGGCCCCGTTTGCTGCTGTCGCGAAAGGGTTGCCTGGTGTATATTGCATACTGTCGTTGTTTTGCATGTTTTGTGGGTGGTTCTGTGTTCTGTACTGGGGTCCCTGTTGCTGGCCGGCATTACCTTGGCTTGGGTTTCTTAGTTGTTGTTGTCCCATTGGGAGGCCATATGGGCTTCCCGGGTGGGGATGGCCATATTGTTCTACCTCTTGGAACCCGTTATTGGGTCTACTTCTGCACTCTCTAGAATAGTGCCCCCATCGCCCGCAGTTCCAGCAACTTCCTTGTGCACCTCTAGGGCCCTGCCATCCATTTCCTCCCATTCCCCCATACCCCGTTCCGCCTCCTCTTCGGCCCCTGTACCCACCTCGTCCCCCTCGAGGGGTCCACTCTTGCCACTGCGGACCTCCACCTTGCTCTTGCTCATTCCACTGCCGCTGTCCTGCTCCCGCCCAATTAGCTGCCATCCTTCCTTGTATTGCTATCAGCCCCTCCTCCTCATCGTCTCCCTCCCTGCTGTGTGGGAGTGCGACTACTGCCGCTGCGACCTTCACCAATTTTGTCTGTACTAACTTTGCTTCGTCTGCCAATCTTTTCTGAGCTACCTCCCTCTCCCTTTCCTTTATTCGTTTACAATGGTGTACTATTATGCTCTGAATTTCTGGCCATCCCTTTGCTTCAATACCTGCTATCTTGTCGAGCACTTTCTGCACTTCCTTTGGGAGCCCTCTTTTTATAATGAAGTAAAATAAAGAGGTCGATTGATACCAAGGCGTGCCCGTTTCCGCTCTCCACATCTCTTGGACCCGAAAAATGTAATCCATAGCCTCCTCCCCGTCATTCATTGTACACTGCATCACGGACTGTAAGTCAGGTGTATCTGGTAATGTTTCGCGTAGTTAAGACGGATTTCTGAACTCTGTCCTGGTGGCGCAGAAGTTCAGAAGGCCAACCTAATTACTTGGAACAGGGTAACCTCTGGACAAGCCAGACCAATCAAGGTAGCGATCGCGGCGGTCAAGACTAGGTCTCAAGAGGGGTGAGGGTGACTGAAGGCCCGCAATGAGCACACAAAGCAAGAGCGCTAACAAACTACTCCAAACAGTTGTTATATCAAAAATAGATACACATTTATTTTAAGGCCTTTAAAATAATGACCGTAGCGAGAAAATCACAATATCACAATATTAAACCAACACATACCATATCAACACAATATATATACAAATACACAGTCGCAAGCGTTTAAAGCACGAAATATGTAGTCCACCTGCCAGGGAAGGAAAACAGGCAGTGCGATAATGCTTTCGACTCAGTTCGCCTTCATAGGCACCTAACTAGATGGAAGTCCGAGCCCTACGAAGAGTGGAGCCTTGCGCTCAAAGTACCTGCCACGCCGGTGCCGACGGGCACAAGGGGAAGCTCTTCGGAGGAAGCCAGGCGGTTCACGTTAGTGCACAGCAGAAGAAGAACAGGTTCCGCAACTCAAGCGCAGCCTCCACAGCGGGCAGAAGCAGAGCGCGAGCGCGGCAAAAGGGTGCTGTTTTTACACAGCAGGGAAAAGCAATGGGATACTGCAGGAGGGCGACCAGATCCTAGATATACTACTCACCGGTCCCCGAAGCAAGCAGACCCAGGCTTCTCCACGATAGTTTCAGCAGCTGGCAGGTTCAGAAGAGCAGGGAACGCTTTGTAGTCGTGTAGAGCAAAAAGACGTCCCAATCGACGAAACCGGCACAGTTTTGTTGCCGCACAGGACAACGGAGCGGCCGTGTGTATTCGAGCCAAATGAACCCTCCTCCCTTCAGACCTGGGGACGCCAAGCGTACGAAGCGTGGGAGAGGGACAAGGACTCGCAATACAACACAACCTGGCGGCGGTTGCAGAGCCAAACTCCTTGGTAAGCTGGTCAGTCAACTGGATGGCCCAGAGACGCTTCCAAAGGCTTACTTGGCAGGAGATGGTTGAAGATGCCGGGAATAGCTGTTCCTGCTATTCCAAAGGTCGAAGCACCAGTACAGGCCTTCTGGTTCGATCAAAGGAGGACAGGGGCTCTCCGGACGACAGCAGTGCAAAGGAGGATTCCTTCAGCGGGTCACCAGCGATTCCTCGGTCCAGCCTCGTAGTTGCAGGATACTTGGCTCCTGTATTCCTTCGTTCGTGAGAACTCAGGAGATCGACATGGTAGTGGTGTTTCCAGCCCCCTCTTATCCACGGTTCCCTTCGCGCCAAAACGGAGGGGAGCCAATGGGAGATCCGCTCATCAAAACACATACCATACGTGGACCAATCACGGACCACGGTGGTCCCAGGCATTCACACCACCCTAGACTCTCTGGCACCCAGGATGTGTATTGGGACCAGACATCCCAGCCCACACCCTGGAGGCACACAAACGACATGTAGAAGCCCGCGAAAGCAACCACGTTTCGCGGGAAAGTACATGCCCAAATAAGGAAGGCCCCGGGTCGCCGGACCTGGGGAAGGTGAAGGGAGCAAGACGGACAGTGGACAGGACAAAGGAGCCTCGCGGCCTGGCCATTTTGGGAGCCAGGCCACCATTTTGGGTTCAGTGCAAAAACGTGCTCAGAACGCCAAAAGGAGCTCAAAATAAACAAAATGATCGCTGCCACCATTCCAGTCCCTGAATGACTTGCACCGATCAAATACCATCCTAACAGAGTATCTAGGGCCTGTAGAAGGCTAGAGACCCAAGAGAGCTGTAACTTAGCTTACAGTGCCCTCTTGTGTCGTGTTGCACTAAAGCTGCAACACGATAAAAGAAACTACGGGAAACCACGTTCCCCGGTACTGACTGTCTTAAGGGCATGTCAGTTTCCCCGTAAGAAAGGAGCGAAAGCCCAGAGAAGTGCGGCAGAAGGCTGTACTTCTCTGGCAAAGTCAAGAACAAGATTAAAAACAATAGCAAAAAGTTTAGGGGTTGCCACATGGAAGGAAAATTCCCTACAATTACGAAATCTTTCCTAACACTCGCCCCTCCCAGACTATGGACAGGGGGAACTAATCCACCCCTGGATGAGTTTCTTGTTCAGGTCGGTTAAACATTCTGGACAACCCATCAGCATTGCTATGTTGGACACCTGGTCTATGCTCAATAGTGAAGTCGAAGCCTTGAAGACTTATGGACCACCTAAGCAACTTTGGATTCTCCCCCTTCATGTTCATTAGCCACTTTAACGGCTTATGGTCAGTCTGCACAGTGAAGTGGGTCCCATAGAGGTAGGGCCTCAGCTTCCTTAGGGCCCACACAACAGAGAAACATTCTTTCTCTACCGTGGACCACCTGAGCTCTCTGTCCTTAAGCTGGCGACTAATAAAACCGATAGGGTGTTCCTTACCCTTCTCATCTACTTGTGATAGTACAGCTCCTATCCCAGTGTCAGAGGCATCCGTCTGCACGATAAAAGGTCTTTGATAGTCAGGGGCCCTGAGCACAGGGGCCTGGCACAAGGAGTCTTTCAAGCCATTGAAGGCCTTCTCACACTCGTCGGTCCAAGTTACCTTCTTGGGTTTCTTCGGAGTTGTGAGGGCAGTCAGAGGAGCAGCTATGGTGCCATAGTCTGCCACAAAATTGCGATAATACCCCGTGAGTCCTAAAAAGGCTCTCACTTGGGTTTGCGTAGTGGGGGTAGGTCAGTCTTGTACTGCTTGTACTTTACTGGGTAGAGGCTGTATCCTCCCTCCACCTACTTCATGTCCAAGGTAAACCACTGAGCCTTGTCCAATCTGGCATTTACTCGCCTTTATGGTCAAGTGGGCTTTCTGAAGAGCCTGGAGCACAATCCCGAGGTGTTTCACATGGTCTTCCCAGGTGGCACTGAAAACTGCTATATCGTCCAGATATGCAAGACAGAATTCGTCCAACCCATTCAACACATGATTCACAAGCCTCTGGAAAGTGGCAGGTGCATTCTTCAACCCGAACGGCATTACCCGGAATTGGTAAAGGCCGTCTGGAGTAGAAAATGCTGTCTTCTCCCTGGCATGTTCTGCTAACGCTATTTGCCAATAGCCAGCAGTGAGGTCAAACGTGCTGAGGTACTTGGAGGCACCCAAAGTATCCACCAGCTCATCTGTTCGAGGCAAGGGGTGGGCATCTGTCTTGGTGACAGCATTCAGAGCCCTGTAATCCACGCAGAACCTCAATTCAGAAGTGCCTGCCTTTGGAACCAGAACCACAGGACTGGACCAAGGACTACTAGAGGGTTCAATCACCCCAAGGTCTAACATTTTGTTGACCTCGGTCTTAATATAAGACCGTACTTTATCTGACATCCTGTATCCCCTACTTTTGGTAGGAACACTGTCTCCTGTGTCAATGTTATGTTTGCACCAAGGTGTCAAACCAGGGGACTGTGAAAACAGGGGGGAAAACTGCCTAAGCAAACTTTTCACCTCAGCCTGCTGATCAGAAGTCAGGTGAGGGGCCACTCGGACACCCTCAATGGAGCTATCTGAAGGACCGCTGTGGAACAGGTCGGGGAGAGGTTCTGACTCCTCTTCCTCAACGTCTGACGCCAGTAGCAGTGCTGCGATTTCGACTCTTGGGACGAAAGCCTTCAGCCTATTCACGTGAAACACTTTTGGAGCCTGTCCAGGCCTTCCAAGGTCCACTAAATAGTTCACCTCACCCAGGGGCTCCACCACTGTGTAAGGGCCTGACCATTTGTCCTGTAAAGCGCGAGGCCTTATTGGATTCATGATCAGGACTTGCTGACCAGGTGTAAAGTTGATGAGGGAAGCTTTCTGGTCGTACCAATGTTTCACCAGCGCTTGCCCTGCCTTCAATTTATCACTAGCCAAGCCCATCAGAAGTACCATCCGTTTTCTGAGCCCTAGCACATAGTCAACTACATTGGTAGTAACAGGGGGAGTGGGCATCTCCCATCCCTCCTTGACAATGGCTAAGGGTCCCCGTACGGGATGACCGAACAGAAGTTCGAAGGGGCTGAAGCCAACACCCTCCTGTGGTACCTCTCGGTAGGCAAACAGCAAGCATGGTAACAGAAGATCCCATTTTCTTCTCTGAGGCTCCTCCAGAGCCCCAATCATGCTCTTTAACGTTCTGTTGAAACGTTCCACCAGACCTTTGGTCTGGGGGTGGTATGCAGAAGAGAACTTGTAGGTGACCCCACATTCTTTCCACATAGCCTGCATATACTTCGACATAAAGTTGCTGCCACGATCTGACACAACTTCTTTAGGGAAGCCAACCCTAGTAAATATGCCGAGTAAAGCTTTTGCAACTGACTTGGCAGTTACAGTTTTCAATGGGATGGCCTCAGGATACCTGGTTGCATGGTCGACCAGCACCAGGATAAACCTATTGCCCGAGGATGTTTGCGGGTCAAGGGGACCGACGATGTCGATCCCTACCCTTTCAAATGGTACCCCCACAACTGGGAGCGGTACCAACGGAGCTTGGATTGTCGCGCCAACCTTACCAGACAACTGGCAGGAGGCACAACTCCTGCAGTGACTTTCTACTTGCACCCCCATCTTGGGCCAGTAGAAGTGCATGGATAACCTTTGCTTGGTCCTCTTCATACCAAGGTGACCAGCAAGGGGAACTTCATGCGCCAACTGCAGGAGGAAGGGCCTAACAGCAAGGGGAACCACCAACCTCCTATGGTCTCCTTCTGTAGACTCTGTGGGCTCACTATACAGGAGTCCACCTTCCCAGTAAATCCTATGCTTCCCAGGAGGTTCACCCTCAAGCTGGGAGCAGGCCTGTCTCCTTAGGCCTTCCAGAGATGGGCACTCACGTTGGCCTTTACTGAATTCGTCCCTATCAGGACCTCCTTCAACTAACAAGTCTTTTAGTTCAGGATGATCGTTGGGGTCGAATACTTCAGGCATCGCCACCTCCTCGTCAGGCTCGGGCGATTGACCAACTTCCTCCACCGCAGTGGTAGGCGAGCTCGGGGGAATATTCTCTTTCCCCCGTCTTGACTTGTAGACTCCTTTCGCCCTGGGTTGCCCCTTCGGCTGGGGCGGCGTATTGGACTTGGCCAATGCTGCCCGTGCTTGAGACCGTGTGTAGGGTCGTTCGGCAGTGTCTCCTACGAGCCCTAAAGCTCTGAGATCATTACCTAATAAGACCTTTCCCGGGACGTTTCTCTGAATGCTCACTGGAATCCTGACAGCTGTACCATTTAAAGTTAGATTAACAGGGATCACGGGAAACATACGGAGGGGGCCGTCAGCCAACTTAGTGGGCATCAGAGTAGCTCTGGCAACTTCCTCTGAGTCTACCAAGGTAGAATCCACTACAGTTCGACTGCACCCACTATCCCTAAGAGCTGGAGTATCCACTCCATTGATCAGCACACTGTCTTTAAAGTAGTGCTTGGTATTATCCGGAATCCTAGCATACGCCTCTGCGACTTTAGGCTCCCAGGAACCCAGGGACACTAAAACTACCTCGGCCTCTATTCCGCTGGGAAATGAGTCCGAGGAGAAGGATGCTCCTGTAATCTCTTCTTCCTCGTAGGAGGAGAAGGCCAGATTAGCGGAGTGGACCCCCAAAGGTCTAACCTTACAACGGGGATCCCCCTTCACATGGTCAGTTGCTCCACAAGAAAAACAAGCCCCAGTGGGTCTGTTTACGTAGGGAGGCTTATTGTAACCAGAGTTCTGTTTCGGAGGCGCACCTCCACTACCCTGTGAGTTCTCTTGTGTCTTACCCTTGTTTTTCTTTTTGTGGCCCTTTTGGGAAGAAGATTTAGCAGATTCCCCACCCTCCACATCTTTGGACTTTTTCCCCTCCTCCTGCTTACCAGGATGAGTTTTGTCCTTATGGGACACTCGATGTGACACCCATAAGTCTGCTGCAATGGCCAGCTTCTTAGGATCTATCTCCTTCGAATCGGCCAAATGCTGCTTAAGCTCCGGGGAAGAAGAAGCAAAAATGTGTTCCAGCATGACAAGATTTATCATGCCGTCGAAGGTAGAAACCTTATAGCCTTCGACCCAGCCAGTTAAGTTTTTCAAAGATTCAGCGACATAAGATACCCAAGTACCACCTTCCTTTTTCTTATACTCTCGAAAACGCTTTAAATATTGGGCCGGAGTCTTCCCAAACTTTAAAATGAGAGTCTGCTTTAACATTGCGAAATCAGCCCGCTCAGCCTTCGACATTTCCATAATGGCACTACAGCCAGAATGGGGCAGTCTACTGAGCAACCACGCAATCTTATCAGCATTGTCAACTTCCTGGACCTCGCATGCATACTCAAACGCATTCAGCCAGTCCATAATGTCATTCCTCTCTTCATACACACTGAGCAGATCTTTTGGAAACCGTGGATGAGAGGAGGCCCCAGACCCATGTCCAGGACCCTTGGATCCATTTGCAACCTGAAGCTTGGCCAGTTCCAACTGGTGATCCCTGTCTTTTTGTTTTTCTGCCTGTTCGATTTTTAGTTTGGCTATGCTGAATTCAAGCTCCTGCTGCCTAAACCGCAGCTCTTGCTTCTTGAATTCAAGCATAGCCTCCCCATCAGCACTGGCAGAGGAAACATTAGACAGCTCGTCCTCCCTGTCCTCGTGGTCGTGGTGGAACAGTGCGGCGGCAGAACCGTCGGTTCTACCAGTGAGAGCAGCCCCACCACCTTCCGCACTGTCCTCAGAAGTAATAGCGTCAAGCTGCGCTTCTTGCCACGCCACGATTCTTTGGATCATTTCCAATTTAGTGCCTTGAGAGGAAACACCTCTCTCCGCACACATCTTTTTCAGCGTTTCTGATTTGGAAGCATTTAAAGTTAACAACGTATTTGTTTCCATACTGTTTGATAGGACTATGGCCTTTTTTAAAGTTATACTATAACAATTCACTACGTGTACTGTTTGGAATAACCTGAAATGCCTTAGTTCGAGCGCAACACTGGATACCTTCAGTCGTATCCCACCGCTGTACACCAATTTGTTAAGACGGATTTCTGAACTCTGTCCTGGTGGCGCAGAAGTTCAGAAGGCCAACCTAATTACTTGGAACAGGGTAACCTCTGGACAAGCCAGACCAATCAAGGTAGCGATCGCGGCGGTCAAGACTAGGTCTCAAGAGGGGTGAGGGTGACTGAAGGCCCGCAATGAGCACACAAAGCAAGAGCGCTAACAAACTACTCCAAACAGTTGTTATATCAAAAATAGATACACATTTATTTTAAGGCCTTTAAAATAATGACCGTAGCGAGAAAATCACAATATCACAATATTAAACCAACACATACCATATCAACACAATATATATACAAATACACAGTCGCAAGCGTTTAAAGCACGAAATATGTAGTCCACCTGCCAGGGAAGGAAAACAGGCAGTGCGATAATGCTTTCGACTCAGTTCGCCTTCATAGGCACCTAACTAGATGGAAGTCCGAGCCCTACGAAGAGTGGAGCCTTGCGCTCAAAGTACCTGCCACGCCGGTGCCGACGGGCACAAGGGGAAGCTCTTCGGAGGAAGTCAGGCGGTTCACGTTAGTGCACAGCAGAAGAAGAACAGGTTCCGCAACTCAAGCGCAGCCTCCACAGCGGGCAGAAGCAGAGCGCGAGCGCGGCAAAAGGGTGCTGTTTTTACACAGCAGGGAAAAGCAATGGGATACTGCAGGAGGGCGACCAGATCCTAGATATACTACTCACCGGTCCCCGAAGCAAGCAGACCCAGGCTTCTCCACGATAGTTTCAGCAGCTGGCAGGTTCAGAAGAGCAGGGAACGCTTTGTAGTCGTGTAGAGCAAAAAGACGTCCCAATCGACGAAACCGGCACAGTTTTGTTGCCGCACAGGACAACGGAGCGGCCGTGTGTATTCGAGCCAAATGAACCCTCCTCCCTTCAGACCTGGGGACGCCAAGCGTACGAAGCGTGGGAGAGGGACAAGGACTCGCAATACAACACAACCTGGCGGCGGTTGCAGAGCCAAACTCCTTGGTAAGCTGGTCAGTCAACTGGATGGCCCAGAGACGCTTCCGAAGGCTTACTTGGCAGGAGATGGTTGAAGATGCCGGGAATAGCTGTTCCTGCTATTCCAAAGGTCGAAGCACCAGTACAGGCCTGGTTCGATCAAAGGAGGACAGGGGCTCTCCGGACGACAGCAGTGCAAAGGAGGATTCCTTCAGCGGGTCACCAGCGATTCCTCGGTCCAGCCTCGTAGTTGCAGGATACTTGGCTCCTGTATTCCTTCGTTCGTGAGAACTCAGGTGATCGACATGGTAGTGGTGTTTCCAGCCCCCTCTTATCCACGGTTCCCTTCGCGCCAAAACGGAGGGGAGCCAATGGGAGATCCGCTCATCAAAACACATACCATACGTGGACCAATCACGGACCACGGTGGTCCCAGGCATTCACACCACCCTAGACTCTCTGGCACCCAGGATGTGTATTGGGACCAGACATCCCAGCCCACACCCTGGAGGCACACAAACGACATGTAGAAGCCCGCGAAAGCAACCACGTTTCGCGGGAAAGTACATGCCCAAATAAGGAAGGCCCCGGGTCGCCGGACCTGGGGAAGGTGAAGGGAGCAAGACGGACAGTGGACAGGACAAAGGAGCCTCGCGGCCTGGCCATTTTGGGAGCCAGGCCACCATTTTGGGTTCAGTGCAAAAACGTGCTCAGAACGCCAAAAGGAGCTCAAAATAAACAAAACGATCGCTGCCACCATTCCAGTCCCTGAATGACTTGCACCGATCAAATACCATCCTAACAGAGTATCTAGGGCCTGTAGAAGGCTAGAGACCCAAGAGAGCTGTAACTTAGCTTACAGTGCCCTCTTGTGTCGTGTTGCACTAAAGCTGCGACACGATAAAAGAAACTACGGGAAACCACGTTCCCCGGTACTGACTGTCTTAAGGGCATGTCAGTTTCCCCGTAAGAAAGGAGCGAAAGCCCAGAGAAGTGCGGCAGAAGGCTGTACTTCTCTGGCAAAGTCAAGAACAAGGTTAAAAACAATAGCAAAAAGTTTAGGGGTTGCCACATGGAAGGAAAATTCCCTACAATTACGAAATCTTTCCTAACACGTAAGGCGTCCCACACCCTAGCCCGTACTGTATTAAAGTAGGCCCCATCATGGCGGTCGCAATCTAACGTTACTCCCGGGAAACCGGCTTTAACCCATACTCTTTCAGCCTGATCGCCCACCGCTGATACAAGCAGACTTTTCACATCTCCTACAGCTAGGGGTACCCCAGCAGTATGTTTTTCAAAGGCGTATATCCACTTACTTGCCCCTCCTGATAACGGGGGCAATAGCTTTAATAAGTTGGCTTTGTCCATTTGTGCCCATGGGATATAGTTAGGTCTCCCTCCTCCTCTGTGTATCAACGGGAGCTGTAGCTTTCCTTTCGTTATGGCACCCGGACCCGATGTGGGTGCTGATGTCTCTAGTGATGCCATTTTCCCCACTCTGTTCCTTAGTCGTCCCGACCACTCATCGTCCAGTGTTCTCACTGAACATGTGCCATCCCCCCCTTCGCTTCCCCCTCCCATAGCCATGCTCAACCTGTCACTTTCTTCTAACTCGTCCCTTATATCGCATAGTAATTCCTCTCTATCCCCCATAGGCCTTTCATCATTGTCAGGATCTCCCTCACGTGTCTCTATTTCAATTATTCGGGTTGGTTCTTCCTCAATTCTGAACAGTATCTCACCTTTCTTCCATCCCTCTTCAGGTCTTCTTGTCTCGCCTGGCGCTCTAGACGTGCGCCCTGATCTAGTCGCATTAAGTGCTGTTTGTCCGCACATGTCTTTTATCCTTGAGAGCTCATCTTTTGCTATTGAGAGTCTTGACTGTAAATCATCTGTGAGTTTCTCTATGTCCACCCTTTGTGTACTCGCCTGGCCTCGCTCCCTTGTACTTTCATATGGTGGGGGTGCAGTGGGCCGGTGGGGTGTAGTAGTTGTCGGGGGAGGTACATACGTTGGATCACTGTATCCTTCTGCGGGTACAGGCTTTTTTAATATCGGTTACAAACTTATTACTTCTATTGGTGGCGCTACACTTGACAATTCTTTGATATCTTTCTGTATCATCAGTGGATTGTCTGTAGTGGATGGGAGATCAGGATTTAATGCTGGTGCTTTAGGCGGTGGTATCTCTTCAAACAACCTCCAGAGATCTATTATTTCCCTCCTATTTTGCAACTGTTTTCCTTTATACTTCAAGAAAATGCATGTGACCACCATATCCAGAACGCTTTTATCAAATGACCCTCCCTCTGGCCATATCTGGGGTAGCCCCTCTCCCTTCAACTCAGTTACCCATTGGTCGTGATATTTCTTAATCCGCTCCGCGTACCCTGGAAGACTTTTACAAATATGTGATAAGGGTGTTTCAGCCCCCATCTCTGTGCCCTCCTAGTGCTTATGTGTCTCTGTGTGCCTGCAACTACAATGTGAATGTAGTATCAATATTATTTTTCGTATTCTACTTCACATTCAATGTTATGCTTGGTTGGGCTCTCCCTCCCTTGACTGTACAATACAAAACTGACTGTACACAGTTTCTACTTTGTTCTCTTTGGGGGACACATACAAGAGCAACCCATCATTTATTTTGACAATATCAACCCGGAAATCAAAAGGCACCCACTCACGTCACTGTATCAACGTTGCCTTCAAAAAGTTTTATCCGGTCACACTTACCATGACCATTTAACAATTATAAATTTATAGCCGTTTTACACATTCGCAACATCAAAGTCGTCCCCTGACACATACGAGGTGCACACACCTCTTGGTAGCATTCAATTCACCATTCGAGCTGCCCTCCCTTTCCTCCCTAGCCGGCTGTCCCTGTCTGTTTTACTTAGATAAATGGATGCGCATATACATATATTTGTGTTTTTTAACCTGCTCTCCCCCTTCTAGTAGGACCCTTTTTCTCTTACTTTTCTCCCAAGTCCGTGCTAATTCCGTTTTTTATTCTCCCCCTACCCCTAAAGAAAAAGAAAAGAAAGAAGTAATAGCGATCACTAATATATTCTCAGTGCCCCCTTTTGCTGAACACTTTTATCTTGTATTTCACTTCGTCATATATTCCCAGTACTAGTCAATATAGCACTATGCGGCGCCGCCTTCCACCCCCTTTCGGAGCTAGGTTCCCGTCACTTTTATCTCTTATTCACCTCGTAATCCTAATGGCCATATGCAAAGAAAAAGAAAGGAAATTTTAGAATGATCTTTAGTATATCTTCGTACCCCCTTTTCGTTCCCTGTCCTACACTTCTCTCCCCGCTCCCTTTACAATCGCTCACACTCAGTACTCACGTGCCCGTCTTGAACCGATAGTCTCCGAAACTGGGTCCGTCCAGGCAGTGTCGCTGTCAGCTCAACAGTCAGCCCCGACTCCGGCGAGCGGTACTCAAAGGGGATTTTTCAACCGGGATCCCGTACCCTTTCTCTATTGAGTGCGCACTTCTTAGTGTACTGGTCGCCGTTGGCGGGCAGCCTCCCGGAGCCGGCTCACCGTGCGTATCCCTTTTCGACCGGAGATTCTCGTGCCAAAAGGGGACGGTTATAACGTGTTTAGGAAGAAATAATATCACGCTATCGGGGTCACCACTGAAGGCAAGCGTCCCCAAACAGCACGATCCTCCCCGCAATGAGAGACAATGAAGGACTCTCCCAAAATGGGAATAAGGCCAAGACAGAGTGCGGGTGAGCGTAAATGGGAGTTTATCAATCAGAATAGGGCATGCAAAGGACTCTGCAAACTCCGAGAGCGCTCTGTCTGACAATAGCAAAGACAGGCGTATATATTTACAAAAAACGTCATAAGAACCTACACACTATAGGGGGCACAAGTTCATGGGGATTGGGTGGCGACGACTAACTATAGGTGCTGCTGTGATGTGGTTGGCTTTGGCTGGAAGACGTCATTGCTCAGCCTCGAGGGTTGGGCTGGGCCTGGCAGGGTGGCAGAGTTCATCCAGGCGGTGTTGTGGGGCCATTGCGGCCAGTGGCAGAGATGAATGTCTTTTCCTGACTTATTAGCCCTAGGCCATGCACACCGCAGTCATTCAGGCATTTTGATATTATCTTCTTTAGTAAATCTTTCAATAGGTTATACAACAGGTTAATGCAACACAGGAGGAATGCACCTTGTGAGGGGACTGGAGGTAATACGTCAGGGCATGGTTACCAGTGTCCTGTTGACCGGGGCCATAGTTCGAGGGGCTAAGCTTCAGGGCCTGGGACGGGCGGTACATGTCTTTCTGCCTTGTTAGAAGTTGTTCTGGATGTTCCGCTGTGTGTTGTCAAAGTGTTGGGTGTCTTGATTGCACAGGGCCATAAGTCTGAGATGGTCCGGTGGGTTGTGAGGTTTACGAGGGGGCGCGTGTGTTCAGGCAGAGGTTTACTGCTGTGCTGTAAATAATGCATGTGGCAGGTGGTGGCCTTGGGTGCTACAGAGGGGGTTGCAAATCTTTGAAGCGACTCCAGTCTGGTTGGGGGAGGTAACGCAGCGCGGCGCGGTCTCTGCTCTCATGCCTTGGCAGCCTTCGTAGGGTGGGAGGGGGAATGGCCTTGCACGTATTTCACAAAGGTATCTCCCTCGTGTGTTGCCGATTTAGGTAAAGACATCACAAACATTTGAACACTCTTATAATACTTATTCAAAACATTACAAAACATGCATTTAAACTTTGCTGGATGTGTCTTGATTATACCCAGTCTGGGCACCTTATTTATACATTATGTTTTAACCAGTACAGTATTTAGTTATATGCATATATATTTGCAGTAAGTGAGGTAGAGTTAGGATTGGTGGAGAACATAGAAAGTAACCCGCCACTTGCTCGTGACGGTGGTGGCGCATGTGGGGCCTAGACATGCACACATGACATGCGCCTTCTCGTGTATTCTTCACATGGGCCCTCTGTATGGTTACATTCGTTTTCTTGTGTCCTCTAGCAGCATTAGTTCAGTTATGGCACGAGCCCATGGGGTGTAAGTTTTCCAGTCATACACGTAACAGATTCCTGGTGCGTTCCTTTATTATTAGCACCCAACTGCAATGGTATAGGCTCACCATCGCTTATATCATGGGAGCATGATTTCTTGTAATTATACATCTTACAGGCTTTTGTAATATAGGGGATTTTATGGAAGAAAAGCATCCTTTGCAAGTAGTCTCAACATTAATATACAAAGATTGTCAGTCATCTAACGACCATTTTACTGTTCTTTTCATTTGCCTAGGCCTGCTGGCCGGGTCATGCTGGGAGCGATGATACACTGCGGGAGGTGAACTGTTACAATGTTAGTGTATTACACTAGCTCATGTCCGTCTTGTTCGTGGGAACGTGCTCGCAGCGGATCTGCCAGGGTGCTGCGGCAACAAGGATGACTGAAACCCTCCAAGGGTGGGGGCCGCGCTACAGTGCGCTGAGCTCACACCATCTCTACCAGACAAAATGGTTTCTAGGTCTAGCTAAATGTTAATACATGTGGGCAATTAATACATGCGGGCAATGTCTCCAGTGGGTGAACCCTCCACCACCTGGGCCCGGGTGGCATGAAGGGACGCCCAAGAGAGCCATAGTCCTCACCTGGGGAGAAAGCGTAGGCGAGGGGGGGTCTTCTTGGACCAGTCCTCCCCTACATTTCCCCCCTTTCGTTACTAAAGTAACAAATTCTTTAAATCTTCTATCCTCCTACATTCTGCCTCGTCCATCACCGCCTCATCCCATGCAGGAGTTCCTTTGATGGGCATCCATGCTCTGCACACCCCCCTTAAGCTCTCACCTCTCCGGGCGTATTCATCTGGGGTACGCATTAGATATATGCACCCACCATCTCCTTCTAAATCTACCCAAACTTCCTCATACCATTCTAGTATACGGGGCTCTTTGATGGTGGTGTGCCACAACTTATCTACAATATCTTTATCATGGTATATAGGCACCAGTTGGTACCTGGGCGAGTTATCTATCCCTGTTTGTACTTGTGCTTCTTGCATCGTTTTTATTGTACCGTGTGAGTTGCCCATTGTCACCATCATCATTGCACCATTTGGTACTGCGTTAGCACAAACTCGAAGACCCACCTGGCACAGGCAAAAGAGTAGAAGGAGGAACACAACAGCTGGTATTAAAAATTTCACAGTTGTTCCTAGCCATGAGGGAACCCAGGAGAAGATGTTGTCGAACCATGTACTCGCTTCTGCTCCACCTTCCATTTTCATTTTTTCTCCTAGGTTGTGGACTGCTTCGATCACATGGGACAGGGAGCCATTCTCTGCGTCTTCAGAAGGTACGAAAGTGCAGCAGGCACTTCCTATTTTTCGGCAAACACCACCGTCCATCGCCGTCAACAGGTCCAGGACATACCTGTTTTGCATGGTCATTAGTCGTAAAGCTCTTAGTTCCACTTTGATTATATTGAATCCTTCTTCAGTGTCGTTTGCCAGCTGAATTAGTTCCCAGCGTGTTATCTGGAGCCATTTTGCGTTTGCCCTTGCTTGGACACTTGAGACGAGTGAGGCAAAAAATGTTTCTGCTGAGCTGAATAATCGATACTTGTCTGGGATCTGAGCCAATAGTTCTGATGATGCCTTTGATATGTAATTTGATGCTCGTCTGTTACGGGTCAGCACTTCTCCCTTGCTTCCAGAAGACAGGACATATATTTGTGACTCTTCAGTTGGTTGAGCCGCACTCTGCATGCGTTCCTGTGTCCTTTTGCTCCCATCGATGTGGCTTTCTGGTATCACCATTAGGGCTGAGTGCAGAGTGGCCATTGAGCAGCTGCCACTCCATGACTGGGGGAGGTGTAGGTATGCCTGGTTGCCGCACACCCAGTACGTGTCCATCAGGGCCGCTGTTCCTTTCCTCAGATCTGGAATGGTGAGGGTCTTGTTGCAGTTCTTGTTTGTTCCCATGGGGGTTCTCCCTTCTCCTTTAAAGCACAGTTTATAGTCCATTTCGCTGTGCAGTTTGAACGGCTTTTCAATGGCAGTTACCCAAGTTAGTTTTGAAATGTGTTCTCTCCATACTGGTGTACATGTTTCCTCTATCCACTGCAATTTATCCGGTGCCACACCTCTTAGTGCTTCCGCTTTGCACAGTACTTCTTCCTCCTTCCGCTTGTTGTCAGAAAAAAGTGTCCCTTCTATCACAAAAAATGGTTCTTTCAAACATACCACTCCTGCCGTTTTTGGGTAACACGTTTTCTCGTTCTGCAGCATTTGAAAAGTCACTTCGTGTGCCTGGAAGGTGTTCTTAATCCTGCACAGCGTGAGATGAAGGAGACATTGGGCATCCACAATAGGCAACTCTTTTGGTAACAACACTTTGGGTGTACCTGATGCATGGGGGATGAGGGAACAGACATAACAGCTCTCGTTTGTTGTCTGTTTAGCTGTGGCACTCATGTCTGCATACCACTTATTTGTTTGATGGGGGTGTCGTGGGTCTTCCATCTTATCTAGACCTAGCCCATAGTACTCATCATACTTCCTCCTCCCTGCTTCTCTCTTTCGTCTGTTGTTCTTGTTACTCATGTACTTCCCAACCCCCAGGACAGTGGACAAACTAGACCCCCCTTTCTCATTCCCGCCCCCCTTGGCCCATTCATCATATAATATTTTGTGCATTGCTAGTAGCTTTTCGTCTTCTTTCCTGACGTTATCTGGCAGATTGTTTTTTGGGATGGGGGCAAGCTGGCTGGTGGGGGTGTTATACAACCATGATATGGCAGACGGGTTTCGGTCATTGAGACTGTGGGCATTGTAATTGGATACCCTTGGTGGAGACACTGTGTTGCTCTGCATTCCACCATGTGGCTTTTCTCTTTGTGAGGTCACAACACTGGATGGTGTGGTATGATACCCCCACACAAGTTTAGTTCCGTCCCATATCAAAAAATCACCTTCCCTGGTATTGCACCTGCAATTGCATTGGGCCCGGTGGTACTGTTAATTGGTCCAGTAGTGTTGTTACTCCCTCCCCCCTCGTACATCTCGATCGAGATGAACGCTATAAACCAATATGTAACCAAGCCAAACATTATCATAAAAAACAATGTGATGCATACTGATAATCCACACTCATACGAATATCTACATCTCTCATATACTAATTCTCTCATTCTACTAATTCTATCCGTTGCAGGCTGCCCGTTAGATGCCATGGAAGCTCCTGTTTGAGATATAAAAGTGCATTAAGTGCATGCATGTAAACGTTTTGCTGGCACCATCTGTGCCAATACATTTGACGGGGAATGGAAGCGGGTGGGGATGCGGGGGAGGGGTATTCACAGACAAGGGTATAAACAAGCTATAATATTATTATTTCATTAATTACATACCACTCAACAAGATAAAAAAAGAAAGCACACACACATTTTTTTTTTTTTTGTTTGGAATATCCTTGTCAGTCATTATTCCATTCTAGTCCAGTGCTGACACACACACACACACACGCAAGTTGATATTTTAGACATCCTACTCATTTGCATCGTTTACTGTTGTCTGTGCCTCCTCATCTATCTCCTCTTGTACATTGCTGTATGCTTTTCGTACGTCGGTCAAATGCACCCAGTACCTCAAGCCCTTCACCTTCACTGCCGTGGGTGTGCAGAATATTACTTCGTATGGGCCATGGAATCGTGGTGCATTCCACCGACGCACAAAGCTTCTAACATAAATTGAGTCACCTGGCATCAGCTGTAGCTGTTGCTCTGGCTCCGTGACAGATCCTGTTACGTTTCCCTCTTCTCTATTGAAGGGTGGGGAGAGTTGTTTTGATATGGCGCGCGCTGCTCTTGTCAATTTTCGTAAATAGTCTGTAAACTCGTCTCCCAATATTGCGGCACTTCTGTGAGCATCTGAGTGTTCGCGCAGTGGAGAGTGTGCTGTATTCATTCTCCTCCCAGTCACGATCTCGTGCGGGGACAAATGGTGGTCTTTGCTTGGCTGATTTCTTAATTCAAATAGCGCCAGGGGTAGACAGTAAATCCAATTTTTCTTCAATGAGAAGCATAGTTTTGATAACCTGCCCTTTAACAGGCCGTTCATCTTTTCCACTACGCCATTACTTTGGGGATGATAAATCGAACACAATTTATGTTTTATACCCAGTAATGTGGTCACTTCCTTGAAAAGTTCATTCAAAGTGAGAGCCGTTGTCTGAGCGAATCACGTCACAAATTCCCCAGCGCGGGAACACTTCCCTTACTAGGAACTTGGCGGCGCTTTTGGCATCAGGTCGCGCACATGGTCCCGCTTCCACCCACCTTGAAAATGGGCACACAACCACGATCATGTACCGCGCGCCATTACACCTTTCCCCCATGTCTGCATAATCTATATGCAGTTCTCTGAAGGGGCCAATGGGTTTTGGAATTGTTCCCCGGAGTGTGCGTAATGTCATTCCCGAGTTATATATTTGGCATGTTGTACATTCCAGTGCTAATCGAGACACATGCTCCTGGAGACAGGGCACAAACCATTCTTCCTGTATTTCTGCTGTGATGTGTTGTTTGGTATTATGTGCAGGGAAGTGTAGCTGTTGAAATGCAACTTCTAGTAACTGTAGTGGCATTACCACTTTCCCTGAGTTATTTTGCCGCCATAATAGGTCTGTTCCTGATTGGCTGCATCCCCGTTTTGTCCATGTCAATTTTTCTTCTGCACTAGCTCCTTCCTGCAATTCTAGTATTTGTGATAAGGACATCATGTTGTACCCTTCTGACAGTTCTTCGGTTGTTGTGTTCTTGATCATGAACTCACCTGTGTCGTATTTCTGAAAATAGGAAGCCTCCTTGGCGGCAGCGTCCGCTGCCGCGTTCCCTAAAGACACAACGTCTGTGTTGGATGTATGGGCCTGGCACTTTACTATTGCTACAGCAGTAGGGTTTTGTAGGGCCTCAATTAATTCTTTTAACAATTCTGCATGCTGCACTGGTGTTCCGTCTGCCCGTCTGAATCCCCTACGGCCCCATCTTGCTAGACCTCCATGTACTGTCGTCGTCATGTAAGCTGAGTCTGTGTATATTGTTACTGCACAGCCCTTTGCTGCGTGTAGTGCTTCTATGAGCACAATCAGTTCTGCTGCCTGTGCAGAGTAATGCGAGGGGAGGCGGTACTGTACTAGTGTTTCAAACTCACCTTCCTCTAATCTCACTACCGCCATGCCAACGTGTTTTTCTCCCGTGTCCATATCAATTGATGCGGACCCATCCACAAAGTACACTTCCCCCTCGCTGAGAGCGTTTTCACACACCACTGTGTCCTCCCCTCCTTCTCCTGTGTGGGTTGCGCAGTCGTGATTTTGCATATCCTCTAATGTGCACGCTTCTGTAATGAATGTGGCGGGGTTCACTGTTTTACATCTCACTATATGGATGTTGGCGCTGGACAATATAATCTCGTATGCTGTTGCCCGCTGTGTGGTCAGTGTGCTTTTTGATCTTTCAAGTATTGCAAATAATGAGTGTTCCACAAACAATGTCACAGGGCACCCCATTACTATTGTGGCACTTTTCTCAATCGCGAATGCGGCTGCTGCGAGCGATTGTTCGCACGCGAAATGAGCCTGCATCACGGCATCCAAAGTACCACTATAGTAAGCCAGGGGCTTGTGTCCTAAGGATGTTTTTTGTGTCAGTACCGCTGTCATAAGTGTTCCTTTGCAATGGGAAAATAGGTAGAATTCGCATCCATAATCAGGGTTTGCTAGTACTGGAGCGCTTGAAATTAGCTCTTTCAGTGATTGAAACGACATGCTCATTTCTTCTGACCATTTTATTTTTTCATTCTCCTGTTGTGCTTCTTTGAGTGCTTGTAGGAGGGGTCTTGTGTATGCTGCATAGTCTAGTATCCATGCTCGGCAATACTTGCACATCCCCAAGAATTTCTGCATATCTTTCACTGTTGTGGGTTCTCCTACTGATCTTATTGCCTCTACCCTGTCGGGAATTATTCTTTTTCCATCTTTTGATATGAGCTGTCCCAGGTATAGGACCTCAGTCAGGCAATACTGTAGCTTCTCCCTGTCTACCTTGTATCCTTTGTTGGCTAGTAAAGTCAGGAGCGTTGTTGAATCTTTTCTACATGTTGCTTCGTCTTGTGCACACACCAATAAATCATCCACGTACTGAATAATCGTACTCTCTACTGATAGGTTTCCCAAGTCTTCATGCAATATGCGGTTGAATATGCTCGGGCTCTCACAGTATCCCTGTGGCAGTCTGCAGTGTTCATATCTTTTTCCCCCCAGTGTGAACGCTGTAAGGTATCTACTCTCTTCAGCCAGGGGTATTGAGAAAAATGCGTTTTTCAAGTCCACTACTGTAAAATGTGATGCTGCTTTTGGGATACTGCATAGTATTGATGCAGGGTTCGGGACTAGAGGGAACTCTTTCTGGATTACATCATTGAGGGGGCGCAAGTCCTGTATCATCCTCCAAGATCCCCCTTTCGCTTTTTTGATTGGATAAATACATGTGTTACATGGGGAGTTTGAAGGCACTATTATCCCTTGTACTAGTAGTGCATTTATCGTTTCTTTTATCCCTTCTTCAGCCTCACGGGACAATGGATACTGTTTGACTCGGGGTAAGATAGCTCCTTGTTTTAGTTTTATTATCACAGGTTGTACTCCATGCAACAGCCCTACATCATGGGGGCCTGTTGTCCATAAATTGTTTGGTACTAGCCTCATGTCGTCATCAAAAAATGACGGTGGTGTTCCTACCACTGCCATCAATTGGACGGGGATCTCTCTGGCTTGGATCAAAATGTCACAGGGCATCGCTATTTCCATTACTATCTCACCATCTGCTTCTGTGTCTGAAAAGAGATCCTCATCTGTTACCTCGCGTAGGGCGAGGTTGGCGTTTGTACACAGCACTGTGCGCCACTCACATCCTTCTCTGTCCATTCCAATCACAGCGATCCGTTTCGTTGATACCTGCACAGCGTGCAAATCCAACGACACCACTGATCCTGGTGCTGCGTTTGGACACACTATGGGGTGGAAGAGGAACTCTGCTGGAATCCTCCAATCCATGCTTTTTAGCTCTGGAACTATAAGGGCCAAAGTCTTTAGCCCTTCAATAAACATCTCTTCATTCTGTGGCAGCCCTCGTATTTCCTGTGTGGTTGTGTAGGCTTGCACTACCAACATTGCACGCAAGGGGCATATCCCGGGTGTAGAACACACTATCCCTCCTTCGGTAAATGATATGGTCATGTTAAGTTTACTCATAAGGTCCCTCCCCAGCAAATTTATCGGGGACTGTTCATAATACAGTAAGGGTGCCTTTACAGTCTTGCCCCCTACGGTTACATCCAAAACTTCTGTGTAAGGAACTTCAATTACAGCCCCAGAGAACCCCTGCGTCTTTAACTTCCTGTTAGATAACGGGAACCGGCCCTCCCTGACACATGATTTCTCCGCTCCCGAATCAACCATGAATACAAACTGCCTGTCTCCTATCTGCGCCCCTACCAATGGTTCCTCTGCTGCACTGTGGGTGGTAGATAGAACTGGACACGCAAGTGTTCTCTGTGGGCTGTCCTATGCGGGGTGTCTCATCGCCCCCCCTTCATTGAATACGTTACCTGAGACCACTGACATGCCGTTGTAAGGTGCTGGTGCGGGGGCCCCGTTTGCTGCTGTCGCGAAAGGGTTGCCTGGTGTATATTGCATACTGTCGTTGTTTTGCATGTTTTGTGGGTGGTTCTGTGTTCTGTACTGGGGTCCCTGTTGCTGGCCGGCATTACCTTGGCTTGGGTTTCTTAGTTGTTGTTGTCCCATTGGGAGGCCATATGGGCTTCCCGGGTGGGGATGGCCATATTGTTCTACCTCTTGGAACCCGTTATTGGGTCTACTTCTGCACTCTCTAGAATAGTGCCCCCATCGCCCGCAGTTCCAGCAACTTCCTTGTGCACCTCTAGGGCCCTGCCATCCATTTCCTCCCATTCCCCCATACCCCGTTCCGCCTCCTCTTCGGCCCCTGTACCCACCTCGTCCCCCTCGAGGGGTCCACTCTTGCCACTGCGGACCTCCACCTTGCTCTTGCTCATTCCACTGCCGCTGTCCTGCTCCCGCCCAATTAGCTGCCATCCTTCCTTGTATTGCTATCAGCCCCTCCTCCTCATCGTCTCCCTCCCTGCTGTGTGGGAGTGCGACTACTGCCGCTGCGACCTTCACCAATTTTGTCTGTACTAACTTTGCTTCGTCTGCCAATCTTTTCTGAGCTACCTCCCTCTCCCTTTCCTTTATTCGTTTACAATGGTGTACTATTATGCTCTGAATTTCTGGCCATCCCTTTGCTTCAATACCTGCTATCTTGTCGAGCACTTTCTGCACTTCCTTTGGGAGCCCTCTTTTTATAATGAAGTAAAATAAAGAGGTCGATTGATACCAAGGCGTGCCCGTTTCCGCTCTCCACATCTCTTGGACCCGAAAAATGTAATCCATAGCCTCCTCCCCGTCATTCATTGTACACTGCATCACGGACTGTAAGTCAGGTGTATCTGGTAATGTTTCGCGTAGTTAAGACGGATTTCTGAACTCTGTCCTGGTGGCGCAGAAGTTCAGAAGGCCAACCTAATTACTTGGAACAGGGTAACCTCTGGACAAGCCAGACCAATCAAGGTAGCGATCGCGGCGGTCAAGACTAGGTCTCAAGAGGGGTGAGGGTGACTGAAGGCCCGCAATGAGCACACAAAGCAAGAGCGCTAACAAACTACTCCAAACAGTTGTTATATCAAAAATAGATACACATTTATTTTAAGGCCTTTAAAATAATGACCGTAGCGAGAAAATCACAATATCACAATATTAAACCAACACATACCATATCAACACAATATATATACAAATACACAGTCGCAAGCGTTTAAAGCACGAAATATGTAGTCCACCTGCCAGGGAAGGAAAACAGGCAGTGCGATAATGCTTTCGACTCAGTTCGCCTTCATAGGCACCTAACTAGATGGAAGTCCGAGCCCTACGAAGAGTGGAGCCTTGCGCTCAAAGTACCTGCCACGCCGGTGCCGACGGGCACAAGGGGAAGCTCTTCGGAGGAAGCCAGGCGGTTCACGTTAGTGCACAGCAGAAGAAGAACAGGTTCCGCAACTCAAGCGCAGCCTCCACAGCGGGCAGAAGCAGAGCGCGAGCGCGGCAAAAGGGTGCTGTTTTTACACAGCAGGGAAAAGCAATGGGATACTGCAGGAGGGCGACCAGATCCTAGATATACTACTCACCGGTCCCCGAAGCAAGCAGACCCAGGCTTCTCCACGATAGTTTCAGCAGCTGGCAGGTTCAGAAGAGCAGGGAACGCTTTGTAGTCGTGTAGAGCAAAAAGACGTCCCAATCGACGAAACCGGCACAGTTTTGTTGCCGCACAGGACAACGGAGCGGCCGTGTGTATTCGAGCCAAATGAACCCTCCTCCCTTCAGACCTGGGGACGCCAAGCGTACGAAGCGTGGGAGAGGGACAAGGACTCGCAATACAACACAACCTGGCGGCGGTTGCAGAGCCAAACTCCTTGGTAAGCTGGTCAGTCAACTGGATGGCCCAGAGACGCTTCCAAAGGCTTACTTGGCAGGAGATGGTTGAAGATGCCGGGAATAGCTGTTCCTGCTATTCCAAAGGTCGAAGCACCAGTACAGGCCTTCTGGTTCGATCAAAGGAGGACAGGGGCTCTCCGGACGACAGCAGTGCAAAGGAGGATTCCTTCAGCGGGTCACCAGCGATTCCTCGGTCCAGCCTCGTAGTTGCAGGATACTTGGCTCCTGTATTCCTTCGTTCGTGAGAACTCAGGAGATCGACATGGTAGTGGTGTTTCCAGCCCCCTCTTATCCACGGTTCCCTTCGCGCCAAAACGGAGGGGAGCCAATGGGAGATCCGCTCATCAAAACACATACCATACGTGGACCAATCACGGACCACGGTGGTCCCAGGCATTCACACCACCCTAGACTCTCTGGCACCCAGGATGTGTATTGGGACCAGACATCCCAGCCCACACCCTGGAGGCACACAAACGACATGTAGAAGCCCGCGAAAGCAACCACGTTTCGCGGGAAAGTACATGCCCAAATAAGGAAGGCCCCGGGTCGCCGGACCTGGGGAAGGTGAAGGGAGCAAGACGGACAGTGGACAGGACAAAGGAGCCTCGCGGCCTGGCCATTTTGGGAGCCAGGCCACCATTTTGGGTTCAGTGCAAAAACGTGCTCAGAACGCCAAAAGGAGCTCAAAATAAACAAAATGATCGCTGCCACCATTCCAGTCCCTGAATGACTTGCACCGATCAAATACCATCCTAACAGAGTATCTAGGGCCTGTAGAAGGCTAGAGACCCAAGAGAGCTGTAACTTAGCTTACAGTGCCCTCTTGTGTCGTGTTGCACTAAAGCTGCAACACGATAAAAGAAACTACGGGAAACCACGTTCCCCGGTACTGACTGTCTTAAGGGCATGTCAGTTTCCCCGTAAGAAAGGAGCGAAAGCCCAGAGAAGTGCGGCAGAAGGCTGTACTTCTCTGGCAAAGTCAAGAACAAGATTAAAAACAATAGCAAAAAGTTTAGGGGTTGCCACATGGAAGGAAAATTCCCTACAATTACGAAATCTTTCCTAACACTCGCCCCTCCCAGACTATGGACAGGGGGAACTAATCCACCCCTGGATGAGTTTCTTGTTCAGGTCGGTTAAACATTCTGGACAACCCATCAGCATTGCTATGTTGGACACCTGGTCTATGCTCAATAGTGAAGTCGAAGCCTTGAAGACTTATGGACCACCTAAGCAACTTTGGATTCTCCCCCTTCATGTTCATTAGCCACTTTAACGGCTTATGGTCAGTCTGCACAGTGAAGTGGGTCCCATAGAGGTAGGGCCTCAGCTTCCTTAGGGCCCACACAACAGAGAAACATTCTTTCTCTACCGTGGACCACCTGAGCTCTCTGTCCTTAAGCTGGCGACTAATAAAACCGATAGGGTGTTCCTTACCCTTCTCATCTACTTGTGATAGTACAGCTCCTATCCCAGTGTCAGAGGCATCCGTCTGCACGATAAAAGGTCTTTGATAGTCAGGGGCCCTGAGCACAGGGGCCTGGCACAAGGAGTCTTTCAAGCCATTGAAGGCCTTCTCACACTCGTCGGTCCAAGTTACCTTCTTGGGTTTCTTCGGAGTTGTGAGGGCAGTCAGAGGAGCAGCTATGGTGCCATAGTCTGCCACAAAATTGCGATAATACCCCGTGAGTCCTAAAAAGGCTCTCACTTGGGTTTGCGTAGTGGGGGTAGGTCAGTCTTGTACTGCTTGTACTTTACTGGGTAGAGGCTGTATCCTCCCTCCACCTACTTCATGTCCAAGGTAAACCACTGAGCCTTGTCCAATCTGGCATTTACTCGCCTTTATGGTCAAGTGGGCTTTCTGAAGAGCCTGGAGCACAATCCCGAGGTGTTTCACATGGTCTTCCCAGGTGGCACTGAAAACTGCTATATCGTCCAGATATGCAAGACAGAATTCGTCCAACCCATTCAACACATGATTCACAAGCCTCTGGAAAGTGGCAGGTGCATTCTTCAACCCGAACGGCATTACCCGGAATTGGTAAAGGCCGTCTGGAGTAGAAAATGCTGTCTTCTCCCTGGCATGTTCTGCTAACGCTATTTGCCAATAGCCAGCAGTGAGGTCAAACGTGCTGAGGTACTTGGAGGCACCCAAAGTATCCACCAGCTCATCTGTTCGAGGCAAGGGGTGGGCATCTGTCTTGGTGACAGCATTCAGAGCCCTGTAATCCACGCAGAACCTCAATTCAGAAGTGCCTGCCTTTGGAACCAGAACCACAGGACTGGACCAAGGACTACTAGAGGGTTCAATCACCCCAAGGTCTAACATTTTGTTGACCTCGGTCTTAATATAAGACCGTACTTTATCTGACATCCTGTATCCCCTACTTTTGGTAGGAACACTGTCTCCTGTGTCAATGTTATGTTTGCACCAAGGTGTCAAACCAGGGGACTGTGAAAACAGGGGGGAAAACTGCCTAAGCAAACTTTTCACCTCAGCCTGCTGATCAGAAGTCAGGTGAGGGGCCACTCGGACACCCTCAATGGAGCTATCTGAAGGACCGCTGTGGAACAGGTCGGGGAGAGGTTCTGACTCCTCTTCCTCAACGTCTGACGCCAGTAGCAGTGCTGCGATTTCGACTCTTGGGACGAAAGCCTTCAGCCTATTCACGTGAAACACTTTTGGAGCCTGTCCAGGCCTTCCAAGGTCCACTAAATAGTTCACCTCACCCAGGGGCTCCACCACTGTGTAAGGGCCTGACCATTTGTCCTGTAAAGCGCGAGGCCTTATTGGATTCATGATCAGGACTTGCTGACCAGGTGTAAAGTTGATGAGGGAAGCTTTCTGGTCGTACCAATGTTTCACCAGCGCTTGCCCTGCCTTCAATTTATCACTAGCCAAGCCCATCAGAAGTACCATCCGTTTTCTGAGCCCTAGCACATAGTCAACTACATTGGTAGTAACAGGGGGAGTGGGCATCTCCCATCCCTCCTTGACAATGGCTAAGGGTCCCCGTACGGGATGACCGAACAGAAGTTCGAAGGGGCTGAAGCCAACACCCTCCTGTGGTACCTCTCGGTAGGCAAACAGCAAGCATGGTAACAGAAGATCCCATTTTCTTCTCTGAGGCTCCTCCAGAGCCCCAATCATGCTCTTTAACGTTCTGTTGAAACGTTCCACCAGACCTTTGGTCTGGGGGTGGTATGCAGAAGAGAACTTGTAGGTGACCCCACATTCTTTCCACATAGCCTGCATATACTTCGACATAAAGTTGCTGCCACGATCTGACACAACTTCTTTAGGGAAGCCAACCCTAGTAAATATGCCGAGTAAAGCTTTTGCAACTGACTTGGCAGTTACAGTTTTCAATGGGATGGCCTCAGGATACCTGGTTGCATGGTCGACCAGCACCAGGATAAACCTATTGCCCGAGGATGTTTGCGGGTCAAGGGGACCGACGATGTCGATCCCTACCCTTTCAAATGGTACCCCCACAACTGGGAGCGGTACCAACGGAGCTTGGATTGTCGCGCCAACCTTACCAGACAACTGGCAGGAGGCACAACTCCTGCAGTGACTTTCTACTTGCACCCCCATCTTGGGCCAGTAGAAGTGCATGGATAACCTTTGCTTGGTCCTCTTCATACCAAGGTGACCAGCAAGGGGAACTTCATGCGCCAACTGCAGGAGGAAGGGCCTAACAGCAAGGGGAACCACCAACCTCCTATGGTCTCCTTCTGTAGACTCTGTGGGCTCACTATACAGGAGTCCACCTTCCCAGTAAATCCTATGCTTCCCAGGAGGTTCACCCTCAAGCTGGGAGCAGGCCTGTCTCCTTAGGCCTTCCAGAGATGGGCACTCACGTTGGCCTTTACTGAATTCGTCCCTATCAGGACCTCCTTCAACTAACAAGTCTTTTAGTTCAGGATGATCGTTGGGGTCGAATACTTCAGGCATCGCCACCTCCTCGTCAGGCTCGGGCGATTGACCAACTTCCTCCACCGCAGTGGTAGGCGAGCTCGGGGGAATATTCTCTTTCCCCCGTCTTGACTTGTAGACTCCTTTCGCCCTGGGTTGCCCCTTCGGCTGGGGCGGCGTATTGGACTTGGCCAATGCTGCCCGTGCTTGAGACCGTGTGTAGGGTCGTTCGGCAGTGTCTCCTACGAGCCCTAAAGCTCTGAGATCATTACCTAATAAGACCTTTCCCGGGACGTTTCTCTGAATGCTCACTGGAATCCTGACAGCTGTACCATTTAAAGTTAGATTAACAGGGATCACGGGAAACATACGGAGGGGGCCGTCAGCCAACTTAGTGGGCATCAGAGTAGCTCTGGCAACTTCCTCTGAGTCTACCAAGGTAGAATCCACTACAGTTCGACTGCACCCACTATCCCTAAGAGCTGGAGTATCCACTCCATTGATCAGCACACTGTCTTTAAAGTAGTGCTTGGTATTATCCGGAATCCTAGCATACGCCTCTGCGACTTTAGGCTCCCAGGAACCCAGGGACACTAAAACTACCTCGGCCTCTATTCCGCTGGGAAATGAGTCCGAGGAGAAGGATGCTCCTGTAATCTCTTCTTCCTCGTAGGAGGAGAAGGCCAGATTAGCGGAGTGGACCCCCAAAGGTCTAACCTTACAACGGGGATCCCCCTTCACATGGTCAGTTGCTCCACAAGAAAAACAAGCCCCAGTGGGTCTGTTTACGTAGGGAGGCTTATTGTAACCAGAGTTCTGTTTCGGAGGCGCACCTCCACTACCCTGTGAGTTCTCTTGTGTCTTACCCTTGTTTTTCTTTTTGTGGCCCTTTTGGGAAGAAGATTTAGCAGATTCCCCACCCTCCACATCTTTGGACTTTTTCCCCTCCTCCTGCTTACCAGGATGAGTTTTGTCCTTATGGGACACTCGATGTGACACCCATAAGTCTGCTGCAATGGCCAGCTTCTTAGGATCTATCTCCTTCGAATCGGCCAAATGCTGCTTAAGCTCCGGGGAAGAAGAAGCAAAAATGTGTTCCAGCATGACAAGATTTATCATGCCGTCGAAGGTAGAAACCTTATAGCCTTCGACCCAGCCAGTTAAGTTTTTCAAAGATTCAGCGACATAAGATACCCAAGTACCACCTTCCTTTTTCTTATACTCTCGAAAACGCTTTAAATATTGGGCCGGAGTCTTCCCAAACTTTAAAATGAGAGTCTGCTTTAACATTGCGAAATCAGCCCGCTCAGCCTTCGACATTTCCATAATGGCACTACAGCCAGAATGGGGCAGTCTACTGAGCAACCACGCAATCTTATCAGCATTGTCAACTTCCTGGACCTCGCATGCATACTCAAACGCATTCAGCCAGTCCATAATGTCATTCCTCTCTTCATACACACTGAGCAGATCTTTTGGAAACCGTGGATGAGAGGAGGCCCCAGACCCATGTCCAGGACCCTTGGATCCATTTGCAACCTGAAGCTTGGCCAGTTCCAACTGGTGATCCCTGTCTTTTTGTTTTTCTGCCTGTTCGATTTTTAGTTTGGCTATGCTGAATTCAAGCTCCTGCTGCCTAAACCGCAGCTCTTGCTTCTTGAATTCAAGCATAGCCTCCCCATCAGCACTGGCAGAGGAAACATTAGACAGCTCGTCCTCCCTGTCCTCGTGGTCGTGGTGGAACAGTGCGGCGGCAGAACCGTCGGTTCTACCAGTGAGAGCAGCCCCACCACCTTCCGCACTGTCCTCAGAAGTAATAGCGTCAAGCTGCGCTTCTTGCCACGCCACGATTCTTTGGATCATTTCCAATTTAGTGCCTTGAGAGGAAACACCTCTCTCCGCACACATCTTTTTCAGCGTTTCTGATTTGGAAGCATTTAAAGTTAACAACGTATTTGTTTCCATACTGTTTGATAGGACTATGGCCTTTTTTAAAGTTATACTATAACAATTCACTACGTGTACTGTTTGGAATAACCTGAAATGCCTTAGTTCGAGCGCAACACTGGATACCTTCAGTCGTATCCCACCGCTGTACACCAATTTGTTAAGACGGATTTCTGAACTCTGTCCTGGTGGCGCAGAAGTTCAGAAGGCCAACCTAATTACTTGGAACAGGGTAACCTCTGGACAAGCCAGACCAATCAAGGTAGCGATCGCGGCGGTCAAGACTAGGTCTCAAGAGGGGTGAGGGTGACTGAAGGCCCGCAATGAGCACACAAAGCAAGAGCGCTAACAAACTACTCCAAACAGTTGTTATATCAAAAATAGATACACATTTATTTTAAGGCCTTTAAAATAATGACCGTAGCGAGAAAATCACAATATCACAATATTAAACCAACACATACCATATCAACACAATATATATACAAATACACAGTCGCAAGCGTTTAAAGCACGAAATATGTAGTCCACCTGCCAGGGAAGGAAAACAGGCAGTGCGATAATGCTTTCGACTCAGTTCGCCTTCATAGGCACCTAACTAGATGGAAGTCCGAGCCCTACGAAGAGTGGAGCCTTGCGCTCAAAGTACCTGCCACGCCGGTGCCGACGGGCACAAGGGGAAGCTCTTCGGAGGAAGTCAGGCGGTTCACGTTAGTGCACAGCAGAAGAAGAACAGGTTCCGCAACTCAAGCGCAGCCTCCACAGCGGGCAGAAGCAGAGCGCGAGCGCGGCAAAAGGGTGCTGTTTTTACACAGCAGGGAAAAGCAATGGGATACTGCAGGAGGGCGACCAGATCCTAGATATACTACTCACCGGTCCCCGAAGCAAGCAGACCCAGGCTTCTCCACGATAGTTTCAGCAGCTGGCAGGTTCAGAAGAGCAGGGAACGCTTTGTAGTCGTGTAGAGCAAAAAGACGTCCCAATCGACGAAACCGGCACAGTTTTGTTGCCGCACAGGACAACGGAGCGGCCGTGTGTATTCGAGCCAAATGAACCCTCCTCCCTTCAGACCTGGGGACGCCAAGCGTACGAAGCGTGGGAGAGGGACAAGGACTCGCAATACAACACAACCTGGCGGCGGTTGCAGAGCCAAACTCCTTGGTAAGCTGGTCAGTCAACTGGATGGCCCAGAGACGCTTCCGAAGGCTTACTTGGCAGGAGATGGTTGAAGATGCCGGGAATAGCTGTTCCTGCTATTCCAAAGGTCGAAGCACCAGTACAGGCCTGGTTCGATCAAAGGAGGACAGGGGCTCTCCGGACGACAGCAGTGCAAAGGAGGATTCCTTCAGCGGGTCACCAGCGATTCCTCGGTCCAGCCTCGTAGTTGCAGGATACTTGGCTCCTGTATTCCTTCGTTCGTGAGAACTCAGGTGATCGACATGGTAGTGGTGTTTCCAGCCCCCTCTTATCCACGGTTCCCTTCGCGCCAAAACGGAGGGGAGCCAATGGGAGATCCGCTCATCAAAACACATACCATACGTGGACCAATCACGGACCACGGTGGTCCCAGGCATTCACACCACCCTAGACTCTCTGGCACCCAGGATGTGTATTGGGACCAGACATCCCAGCCCACACCCTGGAGGCACACAAACGACATGTAGAAGCCCGCGAAAGCAACCACGTTTCGCGGGAAAGTACATGCCCAAATAAGGAAGGCCCCGGGTCGCCGGACCTGGGGAAGGTGAAGGGAGCAAGACGGACAGTGGACAGGACAAAGGAGCCTCGCGGCCTGGCCATTTTGGGAGCCAGGCCACCATTTTGGGTTCAGTGCAAAAACGTGCTCAGAACGCCAAAAGGAGCTCAAAATAAACAAAACGATCGCTGCCACCATTCCAGTCCCTGAATGACTTGCACCGATCAAATACCATCCTAACAGAGTATCTAGGGCCTGTAGAAGGCTAGAGACCCAAGAGAGCTGTAACTTAGCTTACAGTGCCCTCTTGTGTCGTGTTGCACTAAAGCTGCGACACGATAAAAGAAACTACGGGAAACCACGTTCCCCGGTACTGACTGTCTTAAGGGCATGTCAGTTTCCCCGTAAGAAAGGAGCGAAAGCCCAGAGAAGTGCGGCAGAAGGCTGTACTTCTCTGGCAAAGTCAAGAACAAGGTTAAAAACAATAGCAAAAAGTTTAGGGGTTGCCACATGGAAGGAAAATTCCCTACAATTACGAAATCTTTCCTAACACGTAAGGCGTCCCACACCCTAGCCCGTACTGTATTAAAGTAGGCCCCATCATGGCGGTCGCAATCTAACGTTACTCCCGGGAAACCGGCTTTAACCCATACTCTTTCAGCCTGATCGCCCACCGCTGATACAAGCAGACTTTTCACATCTCCTACAGCTAGGGGTACCCCAGCAGTATGTTTTTCAAAGGCGTATATCCACTTACTTGCCCCTCCTGATAACGGGGGCAATAGCTTTAATAAGTTGGCTTTGTCCATTTGTGCCCATGGGATATAGTTAGGTCTCCCTCCTCCTCTGTGTATCAACGGGAGCTGTAGCTTTCCTTTCGTTATGGCACCCGGACCCGATGTGGGTGCTGATGTCTCTAGTGATGCCATTTTCCCCACTCTGTTCCTTAGTCGTCCCGACCACTCATCGTCCAGTGTTCTCACTGAACATGTGCCATCCCCCCCTTCGCTTCCCCCTCCCATAGCCATGCTCAACCTGTCACTTTCTTCTAACTCGTCCCTTATATCGCATAGTAATTCCTCTCTATCCCCCATAGGCCTTTCATCATTGTCAGGATCTCCCTCACGTGTCTCTATTTCAATTATTCGGGTTGGTTCTTCCTCAATTCTGAACAGTATCTCACCTTTCTTCCATCCCTCTTCAGGTCTTCTTGTCTCGCCTGGCGCTCTAGACGTGCGCCCTGATCTAGTCGCATTAAGTGCTGTTTGTCCGCACATGTCTTTTATCCTTGAGAGCTCATCTTTTGCTATTGAGAGTCTTGACTGTAAATCATCTGTGAGTTTCTCTATGTCCACCCTTTGTGTACTCGCCTGGCCTCGCTCCCTTGTACTTTCATATGGTGGGGGTGCAGTGGGCCGGTGGGGTGTAGTAGTTGTCGGGGGAGGTACATACGTTGGATCACTGTATCCTTCTGCGGGTACAGGCTTTTTTAATATCGGTTACAAACTTATTACTTCTATTGGTGGCGCTACACTTGACAATTCTTTGATATCTTTCTGTATCATCAGTGGATTGTCTGTAGTGGATGGGAGATCAGGATTTAATGCTGGTGCTTTAGGCGGTGGTATCTCTTCAAACAACCTCCAGAGATCTATTATTTCCCTCCTATTTTGCAACTGTTTTCCTTTATACTTCAAGAAAATGCATGTGACCACCATATCCAGAACGCTTTTATCAAATGACCCTCCCTCTGGCCATATCTGGGGTAGCCCCTCTCCCTTCAACTCAGTTACCCATTGGTCGTGATATTTCTTAATCCGCTCCGCGTACCCTGGAAGACTTTTACAAATATGTGATAAGGGTGTTTCAGCCCCCATCTCTGTGCCCTCCTAGTGCTTATGTGTCTCTGTGTGCCTGCAACTACAATGTGAATGTAGTATCAATATTATTTTTCGTATTCTACTTCACATTCAATGTTATGCTTGGTTGGGCTCTCCCTCCCTTGACTGTACAATACAAAACTGACTGTACACAGTTTCTACTTTGTTCTCTTTGGGGGACACATACAAGAGCAACCCATCATTTATTTTGACAATATCAACCCGGAAATCAAAAGGCACCCACTCACGTCACTGTATCAACGTTGCCTTCAAAAAGTTTTATCCGGTCACACTTACCATGACCATTTAACAATTATAAATTTATAGCCGTTTTACACATTCGCAACATCAAAGTCGTCCCCTGACACATACGAGGTGCACACACCTCTTGGTAGCATTCAATTCACCATTCGAGCTGCCCTCCCTTTCCTCCCTAGCCGGCTGTCCCTGTCTGTTTTACTTAGATAAATGGATGCGCATATACATATATTTGTGTTTTTTAACCTGCTCTCCCCCTTCTAGTAGGACCCTTTTTCTCTTACTTTTCTCCCAAGTCCGTGCTAATTCCGTTTTTTATTCTCCCCCTACCCCTAAAGAAAAAGAAAAGAAAGAAGTAATAGCGATCACTAATATATTCTCAGTGCCCCCTTTTGCTGAACACTTTTATCTTGTATTTCACTTCGTCATATATTCCCAGTACTAGTCAATATAGCACTATGCGGCGCCGCCTTCCACCCCCTTTCGGAGCTAGGTTCCCGTCACTTTTATCTCTTATTCACCTCGTAATCCTAATGGCCATATGCAAAGAAAAAGAAAGGAAATTTTAGAATGATCTTTAGTATATCTTCGTACCCCCTTTTCGTTCCCTGTCCTACACTTCTCTCCCCGCTCCCTTTACAATCGCTCACACTCAGTACTCACGTGCCCGTCTTGAACCGATAGTCTCCGAAACTGGGTCCGTCCAGGCAGTGTCGCTGTCAGCTCAACAGTCAGCCCCGACTCCGGCGAGCGGTACTCAAAGGGGATTTTTCAACCGGGATCCCGTACCCTTTCTCTATTGAGTGCGCACTTCTTAGTGTACTGGTCGCCGTTGGCGGGCAGCCTCCCGGAGCCGGCTCACCGTGCGTATCCCTTTTCGACCGGAGATTCTCGTGCCAAAAGGGGACGGTTATAACGTGTTTAGGAAGAAATAATATCACGCTATCGGGGTCACCACTGAAGGCAAGCGTCCCCAAACAGCACGATCCTCCCCGCAATGAGAGACAATGAAGGACTCTCCCAAAATGGGAATAAGGCCAAGACAGAGTGCGGGTGAGCGTAAATGGGAGTTTATCAATCAGAATAGGGCATGCAAAGGACTCTGCAAACTCCGAGAGCGCTCTGTCTGACAATAGCAAAGACAGGCGTATATATTTACAAAAAACGTCATAAGAACCTACACACTATAGGGGGCACAAGTTCATGGGGATTGGGTGGCGACGACTAACTATAGGTGCTGCTGTGATGTGGTTGGCTTTGGCTGGAAGACGTCATTGCTCAGCCTCGAGGGTTGGGCTGGGCCTGGCAGGGTGGCAGAGTTCATCCAGGCGGTGTTGTGGGGCCATTGCGGCCAGTGGCAGAGATGAATGTCTTTTCCTGACTTATTAGCCCTAGGCCATGCACACCGCAGTCATTCAGGCATTTTGATATTATCTTCTTTAGTAAATCTTTCAATAGGTTATACAACAGGTTAATGCAACACAGGAGGAATGCACCTTGTGAGGGGACTGGAGGTAATACGTCAGGGCATGGTTACCAGTGTCCTGTTGACCGGGGCCATAGTTCGAGGGGCTAAGCTTCAGGGCCTGGGACGGGCGGTACATGTCTTTCTGCCTTGTTAGAAGTTGTTCTGGATGTTCCGCTGTGTGTTGTCAAAGTGTTGGGTGTCTTGATTGCACAGGGCCATAAGTCTGAGATGGTCCGGTGGGTTGTGAGGTTTACGAGGGGGCGCGTGTGTTCAGGCAGAGGTTTACTGCTGTGCTGTAAATAATGCATGTGGCAGGTGGTGGCCTTGGGTGCTACAGAGGGGGTTGCAAATCTTTGAAGCGACTCCAGTCTGGTTGGGGGAGGTAACGCAGCGCGGCGCGGTCTCTGCTCTCATGCCTTGGCAGCCTTCGTAGGGTGGGAGGGGGAATGGCCTTGCACGTATTTCACAAAGGTATCTCCCTCGTGTGTTGCCGATTTAGGTAAAGACATCACAAACATTTGAACACTCTTATAATACTTATTCAAAACATTACAAAACATGCATTTAAACTTTGCTGGATGTGTCTTGATTATACCCAGTCTGGGCACCTTATTTATACATTATGTTTTAACCAGTACAGTATTTAGTTATATGCATATATATTTGCAGTAAGTGAGGTAGAGTTAGGATTGGTGGAGAACATAGAAAGTAACCCGCCACTTGCTCGTGACGGTGGTGGCGCATGTGGGGCCTAGACATGCACACATGACATGCGCCTTCTCGTGTATTCTTCACATGGGCCCTCTGTATGGTTACATTCGTTTTCTTGTGTCCTCTAGCAGCATTAGTTCAGTTATGGCACGAGCCCATGGGGTGTAAGTTTTCCAGTCATACACGTAACAGATTCCTGGTGCGTTCCTTTATTATTAGCACCCAACTGCAATGGTATAGGCTCACCATCGCTTATATCATGGGAGCATGATTTCTTGTAATTATACATCTTACAGGCTTTTGTAATATAGGGGATTTTATGGAAGAAAAGCATCCTTTGCAAGTAGTCTCAACATTAATATACAAAGATTGTCAGTCATCTAACGACCATTTTACTGTTCTTTTCATTTGCCTAGGCCTGCTGGCCGGGTCATGCTGGGAGCGATGATACACTGCGGGAGGTGAACTGTTACAATGTTAGTGTATTACACTAGCTCATGTCCGTCTTGTTCGTGGGAACGTGCTCGCAGCGGATCTGCCAGGGTGCTGCGGCAACAAGGATGACTGAAACCCTCCAAGGGTGGGGGCCGCGCTACAGTGCGCTGAGCTCACACCATCTCTACCAGACAAAATGGTTTCTAGGTCTAGCTAAATGTTAATACATGTGGGCAATTAATACATGCGGGCAATGTCTCCAGTGGGTGAACCCTCCACCACCTGGGCCCGGGTGGCATGAAGGGACGCCCAAGAGAGCCATAGTCCTCACCTGGGGAGAAAGCGTAGGCGAGGGGGGGTCTTCTTGGACCAGTCCTCCCCTACATTTCCCCCCTTTCGTTACTAAAGTAACAAATTCTTTAAATCTTCTATCCTCCTACATTCTGCCTCGTCCATCACCGCCTCATCCCATGCAGGAGTTCCTTTGATGGGCATCCATGCTCTGCACACCCCCCTTAAGCTCTCACCTCTCCGGGCGTATTCATCTGGGGTACGCATTAGATATATGCACCCACCATCTCCTTCTAAATCTACCCAAACTTCCTCATACCATTCTAGTATACGGGGCTCTTTGATGGTGGTGTGCCACAACTTATCTACAATATCTTTATCATGGTATATAGGCACCAGTTGGTACCTGGGCGAGTTATCTATCCCTGTTTGTACTTGTGCTTCTTGCATCGTTTTTATTGTACCGTGTGAGTTGCCCATTGTCACCATCATCATTGCACCATTTGGTACTGCGTTAGCACAAACTCGAAGACCCACCTGGCACAGGCAAAAGAGTAGAAGGAGGAACACAACAGCTGGTATTAAAAATTTCACAGTTGTTCCTAGCCATGAGGGAACCCAGGAGAAGATGTTGTCGAACCATGTACTCGCTTCTGCTCCACCTTCCATTTTCATTTTTTCTCCTAGGTTGTGGACTGCTTCGATCACATGGGACAGGGAGCCATTCTCTGCGTCTTCAGAAGGTACGAAAGTGCAGCAGGCACTTCCTATTTTTCGGCAAACACCACCGTCCATCGCCGTCAACAGGTCCAGGACATACCTGTTTTGCATGGTCATTAGTCGTAAAGCTCTTAGTTCCACTTTGATTATATTGAATCCTTCTTCAGTGTCGTTTGCCAGCTGAATTAGTTCCCAGCGTGTTATCTGGAGCCATTTTGCGTTTGCCCTTGCTTGGACACTTGAGACGAGTGAGGCAAAAAATGTTTCTGCTGAGCTGAATAATCGATACTTGTCTGGGATCTGAGCCAATAGTTCTGATGATGCCTTTGATATGTAATTTGATGCTCGTCTGTTACGGGTCAGCACTTCTCCCTTGCTTCCAGAAGACAGGACATATATTTGTGACTCTTCAGTTGGTTGAGCCGCACTCTGCATGCGTTCCTGTGTCCTTTTGCTCCCATCGATGTGGCTTTCTGGTATCACCATTAGGGCTGAGTGCAGAGTGGCCATTGAGCAGCTGCCACTCCATGACTGGGGGAGGTGTAGGTATGCCTGGTTGCCGCACACCCAGTACGTGTCCATCAGGGCCGCTGTTCCTTTCCTCAGATCTGGAATGGTGAGGGTCTTGTTGCAGTTCTTGTTTGTTCCCATGGGGGTTCTCCCTTCTCCTTTAAAGCACAGTTTATAGTCCATTTCGCTGTGCAGTTTGAACGGCTTTTCAATGGCAGTTACCCAAGTTAGTTTTGAAATGTGTTCTCTCCATACTGGTGTACATGTTTCCTCTATCCACTGCAATTTATCCGGTGCCACACCTCTTAGTGCTTCCGCTTTGCACAGTACTTCTTCCTCCTTCCGCTTGTTGTCAGAAAAAAGTGTCCCTTCTATCACAAAAAATGGTTCTTTCAAACATACCACTCCTGCCGTTTTTGGGTAACACGTTTTCTCGTTCTGCAGCATTTGAAAAGTCACTTCGTGTGCCTGGAAGGTGTTCTTAATCCTGCACAGCGTGAGATGAAGGAGACATTGGGCATCCACAATAGGCAACTCTTTTGGTAACAACACTTTGGGTGTACCTGATGCATGGGGGATGAGGGAACAGACATAACAGCTCTCGTTTGTTGTCTGTTTAGCTGTGGCACTCATGTCTGCATACCACTTATTTGTTTGATGGGGGTGTCGTGGGTCTTCCATCTTATCTAGACCTAGCCCATAGTACTCATCATACTTCCTCCTCCCTGCTTCTCTCTTTCGTCTGTTGTTCTTGTTACTCATGTACTTCCCAACCCCCAGGACAGTGGACAAACTAGACCCCCCTTTCTCATTCCCGCCCCCCTTGGCCCATTCATCATATAATATTTTGTGCATTGCTAGTAGCTTTTCGTCTTCTTTCCTGACGTTATCTGGCAGATTGTTTTTTGGGATGGGGGCAAGCTGGCTGGTGGGGGTGTTATACAACCATGATATGGCAGACGGGTTTCGGTCATTGAGACTGTGGGCATTGTAATTGGATACCCTTGGTGGAGACACTGTGTTGCTCTGCATTCCACCATGTGGCTTTTCTCTTTGTGAGGTCACAACACTGGATGGTGTGGTATGATACCCCCACACAAGTTTAGTTCCGTCCCATATCAAAAAATCACCTTCCCTGGTATTGCACCTGCAATTGCATTGGGCCCGGTGGTACTGTTAATTGGTCCAGTAGTGTTGTTACTCCCTCCCCCCTCGTACATCTCGATCGAGATGAACGCTATAAACCAATATGTAACCAAGCCAAACATTATCATAAAAAACAATGTGATGCATACTGATAATCCACACTCATACGAATATCTACATCTCTCATATACTAATTCTCTCATTCTACTAATTCTATCCGTTGCAGGCTGCCCGTTAGATGCCATGGAAGCTCCTGTTTGAGATATAAAAGTGCATTAAGTGCATGCATGTAAACGTTTTGCTGGCACCATCTGTGCCAATACATTTGACGGGGAATGGAAGCGGGTGGGGATGCGGGGGAGGGGTATTCACAGACAAGGGTATAAACAAGCTATAATATTATTATTTCATTAATTACATACCACTCAACAAGATAAAAAAAGAAAGCACACACACATTTTTTTTTTTTTTGTTTGGAATATCCTTGTCAGTCATTATTCCATTCTAGTCCAGTGCTGACACACACACACACACACGCAAGTTGATATTTTAGACATCCTACTCATTTGCATCGTTTACTGTTGTCTGTGCCTCCTCATCTATCTCCTCTTGTACATTGCTGTATGCTTTTCGTACGTCGGTCAAATGCACCCAGTACCTCAAGCCCTTCACCTTCACTGCCGTGGGTGTGCAGAATATTACTTCGTATGGGCCATGGAATCGTGGTGCATTCCACCGACGCACAAAGCTTCTAACATAAATTGAGTCACCTGGCATCAGCTGTAGCTGTTGCTCTGGCTCCGTGACAGATCCTGTTACGTTTCCCTCTTCTCTATTGAAGGGTGGGGAGAGTTGTTTTGATATGGCGCGCGCTGCTCTTGTCAATTTTCGTAAATAGTCTGTAAACTCGTCTCCCAATATTGCGGCACTTCTGTGAGCATCTGAGTGTTCGCGCAGTGGAGAGTGTGCTGTATTCATTCTCCTCCCAGTCACGATCTCGTGCGGGGACAAATGGTGGTCTTTGCTTGGCTGATTTCTTAATTCAAATAGCGCCAGGGGTAGACAGTAAATCCAATTTTTCTTCAATGAGAAGCATAGTTTTGATAACCTGCCCTTTAACAGGCCGTTCATCTTTTCCACTACGCCATTACTTTGGGGATGATAAATCGAACACAATTTATGTTTTATACCCAGTAATGTGGTCACTTCCTTGAAAAGTTCATTCAAAGTGAGAGCCGTTGTCTGAGCGAATCACGTCACAAATTCCCCAGCGCGGGAACACTTCCCTTACTAGGAACTTGGCGGCGCTTTTGGCATCAGGTCGCGCACATGGTCCCGCTTCCACCCACCTTGAAAATGGGCACACAACCACGATCATGTACCGCGCGCCATTACACCTTTCCCCCATGTCTGCATAATCTATATGCAGTTCTCTGAAGGGGCCAATGGGTTTTGGAATTGTTCCCCGGAGTGTGCGTAATGTCATTCCCGAGTTATATATTTGGCATGTTGTACATTCCAGTGCTAATCGAGACACATGCTCCTGGAGACAGGGCACAAACCATTCTTCCTGTATTTCTGCTGTGATGTGTTGTTTGGTATTATGTGCAGGGAAGTGTAGCTGTTGAAATGCAACTTCTAGTAACTGTAGTGGCATTACCACTTTCCCTGAGTTATTTTGCCGCCATAATAGGTCTGTTCCTGATTGGCTGCATCCCCGTTTTGTCCATGTCAATTTTTCTTCTGCACTAGCTCCTTCCTGCAATTCTAGTATTTGTGATAAGGACATCATGTTGTACCCTTCTGACAGTTCTTCGGTTGTTGTGTTCTTGATCATGAACTCACCTGTGTCGTATTTCTGAAAATAGGAAGCCTCCTTGGCGGCAGCGTCCGCTGCCGCGTTCCCTAAAGACACAACGTCTGTGTTGGATGTATGGGCCTGGCACTTTACTATTGCTACAGCAGTAGGGTTTTGTAGGGCCTCAATTAATTCTTTTAACAATTCTGCATGCTGCACTGGTGTTCCGTCTGCCCGTCTGAATCCCCTACGGCCCCATCTTGCTAGACCTCCATGTACTGTCGTCGTCATGTAAGCTGAGTCTGTGTATATTGTTACTGCACAGCCCTTTGCTGCGTGTAGTGCTTCTATGAGCACAATCAGTTCTGCTGCCTGTGCAGAGTAATGCGAGGGGAGGCGGTACTGTACTAGTGTTTCAAACTCACCTTCCTCTAATCTCACTACCGCCATGCCAACGTGTTTTTCTCCCGTGTCCATATCAATTGATGCGGACCCATCCACAAAGTACACTTCCCCCTCGCTGAGAGCGTTTTCACACACCACTGTGTCCTCCCCTCCTTCTCCTGTGTGGGTTGCGCAGTCGTGATTTTGCATATCCTCTAATGTGCACGCTTCTGTAATGAATGTGGCGGGGTTCACTGTTTTACATCTCACTATATGGATGTTGGCGCTGGACAATATAATCTCGTATGCTGTTGCCCGCTGTGTGGTCAGTGTGCTTTTTGATCTTTCAAGTATTGCAAATAATGAGTGTTCCACAAACAATGTCACAGGGCACCCCATTACTATTGTGGCACTTTTCTCAATCGCGAATGCGGCTGCTGCGAGCGATTGTTCGCACGCGAAATGAGCCTGCATCACGGCATCCAAAGTACCACTATAGTAAGCCAGGGGCTTGTGTCCTAAGGATGTTTTTTGTGTCAGTACCGCTGTCATAAGTGTTCCTTTGCAATGGGAAAATAGGTAGAATTCGCATCCATAATCAGGGTTTGCTAGTACTGGAGCGCTTGAAATTAGCTCTTTCAGTGATTGAAACGACATGCTCATTTCTTCTGACCATTTTATTTTTTCATTCTCCTGTTGTGCTTCTTTGAGTGCTTGTAGGAGGGGTCTTGTGTATGCTGCATAGTCTAGTATCCATGCTCGGCAATACTTGCACATCCCCAAGAATTTCTGCATATCTTTCACTGTTGTGGGTTCTCCTACTGATCTTATTGCCTCTACCCTGTCGGGAATTATTCTTTTTCCATCTTTTGATATGAGCTGTCCCAGGTATAGGACCTCAGTCAGGCAATACTGTAGCTTCTCCCTGTCTACCTTGTATCCTTTGTTGGCTAGTAAAGTCAGGAGCGTTGTTGAATCTTTTCTACATGTTGCTTCGTCTTGTGCACACACCAATAAATCATCCACGTACTGAATAATCGTACTCTCTACTGATAGGTTTCCCAAGTCTTCATGCAATATGCGGTTGAATATGCTCGGGCTCTCACAGTATCCCTGTGGCAGTCTGCAGTGTTCATATCTTTTTCCCCCCAGTGTGAACGCTGTAAGGTATCTACTCTCTTCAGCCAGGGGTATTGAGAAAAATGCGTTTTTCAAGTCCACTACTGTAAAATGTGATGCTGCTTTTGGGATACTGCATAGTATTGATGCAGGGTTCGGGACTAGAGGGAACTCTTTCTGGATTACATCATTGAGGGGGCGCAAGTCCTGTATCATCCTCCAAGATCCCCCTTTCGCTTTTTTGATTGGATAAATACATGTGTTACATGGGGAGTTTGAAGGCACTATTATCCCTTGTACTAGTAGTGCATTTATCGTTTCTTTTATCCCTTCTTCAGCCTCACGGGACAATGGATACTGTTTGACTCGGGGTAAGATAGCTCCTTGTTTTAGTTTTATTATCACAGGTTGTACTCCATGCAACAGCCCTACATCATGGGGGCCTGTTGTCCATAAATTGTTTGGTACTAGCCTCATGTCGTCATCAAAAAATGACGGTGGTGTTCCTACCACTGCCATCAATTGGACGGGGATCTCTCTGGCTTGGATCAAAATGTCACAGGGCATCGCTATTTCCATTACTATCTCACCATCTGCTTCTGTGTCTGAAAAGAGATCCTCATCTGTTACCTCGCGTAGGGCGAGGTTGGCGTTTGTACACAGCACTGTGCGCCACTCACATCCTTCTCTGTCCATTCCAATCACAGCGATCCGTTTCGTTGATACCTGCACAGCGTGCAAATCCAACGACACCACTGATCCTGGTGCTGCGTTTGGACACACTATGGGGTGGAAGAGGAACTCTGCTGGAATCCTCCAATCCATGCTTTTTAGCTCTGGAACTATAAGGGCCAAAGTCTTTAGCCCTTCAATAAACATCTCTTCATTCTGTGGCAGCCCTCGTATTTCCTGTGTGGTTGTGTAGGCTTGCACTACCAACATTGCACGCAAGGGGCATATCCCGGGTGTAGAACACACTATCCCTCCTTCGGTAAATGATATGGTCATGTTAAGTTTACTCATAAGGTCCCTCCCCAGCAAATTTATCGGGGACTGTTCATAATACAGTAAGGGTGCCTTTACAGTCTTGCCCCCTACGGTTACATCCAAAACTTCTGTGTAAGGAACTTCAATTACAGCCCCAGAGAACCCCTGCGTCTTTAACTTCCTGTTAGATAACGGGAACCGGCCCTCCCTGACACATGATTTCTCCGCTCCCGAATCAACCATGAATACAAACTGCCTGTCTCCTATCTGCGCCCCTACCAATGGTTCCTCTGCTGCACTGTGGGTGGTAGATAGAACTGGACACGCAAGTGTTCTCTGTGGGCTGTCCTATGCGGGGTGTCTCATCGCCCCCCCTTCATTGAATACGTTACCTGAGACCACTGACATGCCGTTGTAAGGTGCTGGTGCGGGGGCCCCGTTTGCTGCTGTCGCGAAAGGGTTGCCTGGTGTATATTGCATACTGTCGTTGTTTTGCATGTTTTGTGGGTGGTTCTGTGTTCTGTACTGGGGTCCCTGTTGCTGGCCGGCATTACCTTGGCTTGGGTTTCTTAGTTGTTGTTGTCCCATTGGGAGGCCATATGGGCTTCCCGGGTGGGGATGGCCATATTGTTCTACCTCTTGGAACCCGTTATTGGGTCTACTTCTGCACTCTCTAGAATAGTGCCCCCATCGCCCGCAGTTCCAGCAACTTCCTTGTGCACCTCTAGGGCCCTGCCATCCATTTCCTCCCATTCCCCCATACCCCGTTCCGCCTCCTCTTCGGCCCCTGTACCCACCTCGTCCCCCTCGAGGGGTCCACTCTTGCCACTGCGGACCTCCACCTTGCTCTTGCTCATTCCACTGCCGCTGTCCTGCTCCCGCCCAATTAGCTGCCATCCTTCCTTGTATTGCTATCAGCCCCTCCTCCTCATCGTCTCCCTCCCTGCTGTGTGGGAGTGCGACTACTGCCGCTGCGACCTTCACCAATTTTGTCTGTACTAACTTTGCTTCGTCTGCCAATCTTTTCTGAGCTACCTCCCTCTCCCTTTCCTTTATTCGTTTACAATGGTGTACTATTATGCTCTGAATTTCTGGCCATCCCTTTGCTTCAATACCTGCTATCTTGTCGAGCACTTTCTGCACTTCCTTTGGGAGCCCTCTTTTTATAATGAAGTAAAATAAAGAGGTCGATTGATACCAAGGCGTGCCCGTTTCCGCTCTCCACATCTCTTGGACCCGAAAAATGTAATCCATAGCCTCCTCCCCGTCATTCATTGTACACTGCATCACGGACTGTAAGTCAGGTGTATCTGGTAATGTTTCGCGTAGTTAAGACGGATTTCTGAACTCTGTCCTGGTGGCGCAGAAGTTCAGAAGGCCAACCTAATTACTTGGAACAGGGTAACCTCTGGACAAGCCAGACCAATCAAGGTAGCGATCGCGGCGGTCAAGACTAGGTCTCAAGAGGGGTGAGGGTGACTGAAGGCCCGCAATGAGCACACAAAGCAAGAGCGCTAACAAACTACTCCAAACAGTTGTTATATCAAAAATAGATACACATTTATTTTAAGGCCTTTAAAATAATGACCGTAGCGAGAAAATCACAATATCACAATATTAAACCAACACATACCATATCAACACAATATATATACAAATACACAGTCGCAAGCGTTTAAAGCACGAAATATGTAGTCCACCTGCCAGGGAAGGAAAACAGGCAGTGCGATAATGCTTTCGACTCAGTTCGCCTTCATAGGCACCTAACTAGATGGAAGTCCGAGCCCTACGAAGAGTGGAGCCTTGCGCTCAAAGTACCTGCCACGCCGGTGCCGACGGGCACAAGGGGAAGCTCTTCGGAGGAAGCCAGGCGGTTCACGTTAGTGCACAGCAGAAGAAGAACAGGTTCCGCAACTCAAGCGCAGCCTCCACAGCGGGCAGAAGCAGAGCGCGAGCGCGGCAAAAGGGTGCTGTTTTTACACAGCAGGGAAAAGCAATGGGATACTGCAGGAGGGCGACCAGATCCTAGATATACTACTCACCGGTCCCCGAAGCAAGCAGACCCAGGCTTCTCCACGATAGTTTCAGCAGCTGGCAGGTTCAGAAGAGCAGGGAACGCTTTGTAGTCGTGTAGAGCAAAAAGACGTCCCAATCGACGAAACCGGCACAGTTTTGTTGCCGCACAGGACAACGGAGCGGCCGTGTGTATTCGAGCCAAATGAACCCTCCTCCCTTCAGACCTGGGGACGCCAAGCGTACGAAGCGTGGGAGAGGGACAAGGACTCGCAATACAACACAACCTGGCGGCGGTTGCAGAGCCAAACTCCTTGGTAAGCTGGTCAGTCAACTGGATGGCCCAGAGACGCTTCCAAAGGCTTACTTGGCAGGAGATGGTTGAAGATGCCGGGAATAGCTGTTCCTGCTATTCCAAAGGTCGAAGCACCAGTACAGGCCTTCTGGTTCGATCAAAGGAGGACAGGGGCTCTCCGGACGACAGCAGTGCAAAGGAGGATTCCTTCAGCGGGTCACCAGCGATTCCTCGGTCCAGCCTCGTAGTTGCAGGATACTTGGCTCCTGTATTCCTTCGTTCGTGAGAACTCAGGAGATCGACATGGTAGTGGTGTTTCCAGCCCCCTCTTATCCACGGTTCCCTTCGCGCCAAAACGGAGGGGAGCCAATGGGAGATCCGCTCATCAAAACACATACCATACGTGGACCAATCACGGACCACGGTGGTCCCAGGCATTCACACCACCCTAGACTCTCTGGCACCCAGGATGTGTATTGGGACCAGACATCCCAGCCCACACCCTGGAGGCACACAAACGACATGTAGAAGCCCGCGAAAGCAACCACGTTTCGCGGGAAAGTACATGCCCAAATAAGGAAGGCCCCGGGTCGCCGGACCTGGGGAAGGTGAAGGGAGCAAGACGGACAGTGGACAGGACAAAGGAGCCTCGCGGCCTGGCCATTTTGGGAGCCAGGCCACCATTTTGGGTTCAGTGCAAAAACGTGCTCAGAACGCCAAAAGGAGCTCAAAATAAACAAAATGATCGCTGCCACCATTCCAGTCCCTGAATGACTTGCACCGATCAAATACCATCCTAACAGAGTATCTAGGGCCTGTAGAAGGCTAGAGACCCAAGAGAGCTGTAACTTAGCTTACAGTGCCCTCTTGTGTCGTGTTGCACTAAAGCTGCAACACGATAAAAGAAACTACGGGAAACCACGTTCCCCGGTACTGACTGTCTTAAGGGCATGTCAGTTTCCCCGTAAGAAAGGAGCGAAAGCCCAGAGAAGTGCGGCAGAAGGCTGTACTTCTCTGGCAAAGTCAAGAACAAGATTAAAAACAATAGCAAAAAGTTTAGGGGTTGCCACATGGAAGGAAAATTCCCTACAATTACGAAATCTTTCCTAACACTCGCCCCTCCCAGACTATGGACAGGGGGAACTAATCCACCCCTGGATGAGTTTCTTGTTCAGGTCGGTTAAACATTCTGGACAACCCATCAGCATTGCTATGTTGGACACCTGGTCTATGCTCAATAGTGAAGTCGAAGCCTTGAAGACTTATGGACCACCTAAGCAACTTTGGATTCTCCCCCTTCATGTTCATTAGCCACTTTAACGGCTTATGGTCAGTCTGCACAGTGAAGTGGGTCCCATAGAGGTAGGGCCTCAGCTTCCTTAGGGCCCACACAACAGAGAAACATTCTTTCTCTACCGTGGACCACCTGAGCTCTCTGTCCTTAAGCTGGCGACTAATAAAACCGATAGGGTGTTCCTTACCCTTCTCATCTACTTGTGATAGTACAGCTCCTATCCCAGTGTCAGAGGCATCCGTCTGCACGATAAAAGGTCTTTGATAGTCAGGGGCCCTGAGCACAGGGGCCTGGCACAAGGAGTCTTTCAAGCCATTGAAGGCCTTCTCACACTCGTCGGTCCAAGTTACCTTCTTGGGTTTCTTCGGAGTTGTGAGGGCAGTCAGAGGAGCAGCTATGGTGCCATAGTCTGCCACAAAATTGCGATAATACCCCGTGAGTCCTAAAAAGGCTCTCACTTGGGTTTGCGTAGTGGGGGTAGGTCAGTCTTGTACTGCTTGTACTTTACTGGGTAGAGGCTGTATCCTCCCTCCACCTACTTCATGTCCAAGGTAAACCACTGAGCCTTGTCCAATCTGGCATTTACTCGCCTTTATGGTCAAGTGGGCTTTCTGAAGAGCCTGGAGCACAATCCCGAGGTGTTTCACATGGTCTTCCCAGGTGGCACTGAAAACTGCTATATCGTCCAGATATGCAAGACAGAATTCGTCCAACCCATTCAACACATGATTCACAAGCCTCTGGAAAGTGGCAGGTGCATTCTTCAACCCGAACGGCATTACCCGGAATTGGTAAAGGCCGTCTGGAGTAGAAAATGCTGTCTTCTCCCTGGCATGTTCTGCTAACGCTATTTGCCAATAGCCAGCAGTGAGGTCAAACGTGCTGAGGTACTTGGAGGCACCCAAAGTATCCACCAGCTCATCTGTTCGAGGCAAGGGGTGGGCATCTGTCTTGGTGACAGCATTCAGAGCCCTGTAATCCACGCAGAACCTCAATTCAGAAGTGCCTGCCTTTGGAACCAGAACCACAGGACTGGACCAAGGACTACTAGAGGGTTCAATCACCCCAAGGTCTAACATTTTGTTGACCTCGGTCTTAATATAAGACCGTACTTTATCTGACATCCTGTATCCCCTACTTTTGGTAGGAACACTGTCTCCTGTGTCAATGTTATGTTTGCACCAAGGTGTCAAACCAGGGGACTGTGAAAACAGGGGGGAAAACTGCCTAAGCAAACTTTTCACCTCAGCCTGCTGATCAGAAGTCAGGTGAGGGGCCACTCGGACACCCTCAATGGAGCTATCTGAAGGACCGCTGTGGAACAGGTCGGGGAGAGGTTCTGACTCCTCTTCCTCAACGTCTGACGCCAGTAGCAGTGCTGCGATTTCGACTCTTGGGACGAAAGCCTTCAGCCTATTCACGTGAAACACTTTTGGAGCCTGTCCAGGCCTTCCAAGGTCCACTAAATAGTTCACCTCACCCAGGGGCTCCACCACTGTGTAAGGGCCTGACCATTTGTCCTGTAAAGCGCGAGGCCTTATTGGATTCATGATCAGGACTTGCTGACCAGGTGTAAAGTTGATGAGGGAAGCTTTCTGGTCGTACCAATGTTTCACCAGCGCTTGCCCTGCCTTCAATTTATCACTAGCCAAGCCCATCAGAAGTACCATCCGTTTTCTGAGCCCTAGCACATAGTCAACTACATTGGTAGTAACAGGGGGAGTGGGCATCTCCCATCCCTCCTTGACAATGGCTAAGGGTCCCCGTACGGGATGACCGAACAGAAGTTCGAAGGGGCTGAAGCCAACACCCTCCTGTGGTACCTCTCGGTAGGCAAACAGCAAGCATGGTAACAGAAGATCCCATTTTCTTCTCTGAGGCTCCTCCAGAGCCCCAATCATGCTCTTTAACGTTCTGTTGAAACGTTCCACCAGACCTTTGGTCTGGGGGTGGTATGCAGAAGAGAACTTGTAGGTGACCCCACATTCTTTCCACATAGCCTGCATATACTTCGACATAAAGTTGCTGCCACGATCTGACACAACTTCTTTAGGGAAGCCAACCCTAGTAAATATGCCGAGTAAAGCTTTTGCAACTGACTTGGCAGTTACAGTTTTCAATGGGATGGCCTCAGGATACCTGGTTGCATGGTCGACCAGCACCAGGATAAACCTATTGCCCGAGGATGTTTGCGGGTCAAGGGGACCGACGATGTCGATCCCTACCCTTTCAAATGGTACCCCCACAACTGGGAGCGGTACCAACGGAGCTTGGATTGTCGCGCCAACCTTACCAGACAACTGGCAGGAGGCACAACTCCTGCAGTGACTTTCTACTTGCACCCCCATCTTGGGCCAGTAGAAGTGCATGGATAACCTTTGCTTGGTCCTCTTCATACCAAGGTGACCAGCAAGGGTAACTTCATGCGCCAACTGCAGGAGGAAGGGCCTAACAGCAAGGGGAACCACCAACCTCCTATGGTCTCCTTCTGTAGACTCTGTGGGCTCACTATACAGGAGTCCACCTTCCCAGTAAATCCTATGCTTCCCAGGAGGTTCACCCTCAAGCTGGGAGCAGGCCTGTCTCCTTAGGCCTTCCAGAGATGGGCACTCACGTTGGCCTTTACTGAATTCGTCCCTATCAGGACCTCCTTCAACTAACAAGTCTTTTAGTTCAGGATGATCGTTGGGGTCGAATACTTCAGGCATCGCCACCTCCTCGTCAGGCTCGGGCGATTGACCAACTTCCTCCACCGCAGTGGTAGGCGAGCTCGGGGGAATATTCTCTTTCCCCCGTCTTGACTTGTAGACTCCTTTCGCCCTGGGTTGCCCCTTCGGCTGGGGCGGCGTATTGGACTTGGCCAATGCTGCCCGTGCTTGAGACCGTGTGTAGGGTCGTTCGGCAGTGTCTCCTACGAGCCCTAAAGCTCTGAGATCATTACCTAATAAGACCTTTCCCGGGACGTTTCTCTGAATGCTCACTGGAATCCTGACAGCTGTACCATTTAAAGTTAGATTAACAGGGATCACGGGAAACATACGGAGGGGGCCGTCAGCCAACTTAGTGGGCATCAGAGTAGCTCTGGCAACTTCCTCTGAGTCTACCAAGGTAGAATCCACTACAGTTCGACTGCACCCACTATCCCTAAGAGCTGGAGTATCCACTCCATTGATCAGCACACTGTCTTTAAAGTAGTGCTTGGTATTATCCGGAATCCTAGCATACGCCTCTGCGACTTTAGGCTCCCAGGAACCCAGGGACACTAAAACTACCTCGGCCTCTATTCCGCTGGGAAATGAGTCCGAGGAGAAGGATGCTCCTGTAATCTCTTCTTCCTCGTAGGAGGAGAAGGCCAGATTAGCGGAGTGGACCCCCAAAGGTCTAACCTTACAACGGGGATCCCCCTTCACATGGTCAGTTGCTCCACAAGAAAAACAAGCCCCAGTGGGTCTGTTTACGTAGGGAGGCTTATTGTAACCAGAGTTCTGTTTCGGAGGCGCACCTCCACTACCCTGTGAGTTCTCTTGTGTCTTACCCTTGTTTTTCTTTTTGTGGCCCTTTTGGGAAGAAGATTTAGCAGATTCCCCACCCTCCACATCTTTGGACTTTTTCCCCTCCTCCTGCTTACCAGGATGAGTTTTGTCCTTATGGGACACTCGATGTGACACCCATAAGTCTGCTGCAATGGCCAGCTTCTTAGGATCTATCTCCTTCGAATCGGCCAAATGCTGCTTAAGCTCCGGGGAAGAAGAAGCAAAAATGTGTTCCAGCATGACAAGATTTATCATGCCGTCGAAGGTAGAAACCTTATAGCCTTCGACCCAGCCAGTTAAGTTTTTCAAAGATTCAGCGACATAAGATACCCAAGTACCACCTTCCTTTTTCTTATACTCTCGAAAACGCTTTAAATATTGGGCCGGAGTCTTCCCAAACTTTAAAATGAGAGTCTGCTTTAACATTGCGAAATCAGCCCGCTCAGCCTTCGACATTTCCATAATGGCACTACAGCCAGAATGGGGCAGTCTACTGAGCAACCACGCAATCTTATCAGCATTGTCAACTTCCTGGACCTCGCATGCATACTCAAACGCATTCAGCCAGTCCATAATGTCATTCCTCTCTTCATACACACTGAGCAGATCTTTTGGAAACCGTGGATGAGAGGAGGCCCCAGACCCATGTCCAGGACCCTTGGATCCATTTGCAACCTGAAGCTTGGCCAGTTCCAACTGGTGATCCCTGTCTTTTTGTTTTTCTGCCTGTTCGATTTTTAGTTTGGCTATGCTGAATTCAAGCTCCTGCTGCCTAAACCGCAGCTCTTGCTTCTTGAATTCAAGCATAGCCTCCCCATCAGCACTGGCAGAGGAAACATTAGACAGCTCGTCCTCCCTGTCCTCGTGGTCGTGGTGGAACAGTGCGGCGGCAGAACCGTCGGTTCTACCAGTGAGAGCAGCCCCACCACCTTCCGCACTGTCCTCAGAAGTAATAGCGTCAAGCTGCGCTTCTTGCCACGCCACGATTCTTTGGATCATTTCCAATTTAGTGCCTTGAGAGGAAACACCTCTCTCCGCACACATCTTTTTCAGCGTTTCTGATTTGGAAGCATTTAAAGTTAACAACGTATTTGTTTCCATACTGTTTGATAGGACTATGGCCTTTTTTAAAGTTATACTATAACAATTCACTACGTGTACTGTTTGGAATAACCTGAAATGCCTTAGTTCGAGCGCAACACTGGATACCTTCAGTCGTATCCCACCGCTGTACACCAATTTGTTAAGACGGATTTCTGAACTCTGTCCTGGTGGCGCAGAAGTTCAGAAGGCCAACCTAATTACTTGGAACAGGGTAACCTCTGGACAAGCCAGACCAATCAAGGTAGCGATCGCGGCGGTCAAGACTAGGTCTCAAGAGGGGTGAGGGTGACTGAAGGCCCGCAATGAGCACACAAAGCAAGAGCGCTAACAAACTACTCCAAACAGTTGTTATATCAAAAATAGATACACATTTATTTTAAGGCCTTTAAAATAATGACCGTAGCGAGAAAATCACAATATCACAATATTAAACCAACACATACCATATCAACACAATATATATACAAATACACAGTCGCAAGCGTTTAAAGCACGAAATATGTAGTCCACCTGCCAGGGAAGGAAAACAGGCAGTGCGATAATGCTTTCGACTCAGTTCGCCTTCATAGGCACCTAACTAGATGGAAGTCCGAGCCCTACGAAGAGTGGAGCCTTGCGCTCAAAGTACCTGCCACGCCGGTGCCGACGGGCACAAGGGGAAGCTCTTCGGAGGAAGTCAGGCGGTTCACGTTAGTGCACAGCAGAAGAAGAACAGGTTCCGCAACTCAAGCGCAGCCTCCACAGCGGGCAGAAGCAGAGCGCGAGCGCGGCAAAAGGGTGCTGTTTTTACACAGCAGGGAAAAGCAATGGGATACTGCAGGAGGGCGACCAGATCCTAGATATACTACTCACCGGTCCCCGAAGCAAGCAGACCCAGGCTTCTCCACGATAGTTTCAGCAGCTGGCAGGTTCAGAAGAGCAGGGAACGCTTTGTAGTCGTGTAGAGCAAAAAGACGTCCCAATCGACGAAACCGGCACAGTTTTGTTGCCGCACAGGACAACGGAGCGGCCGTGTGTATTCGAGCCAAATGAACCCTCCTCCCTTCAGACCTGGGGACGCCAAGCGTACGAAGCGTGGGAGAGGGACAAGGACTCGCAATACAACACAACCTGGCGGCGGTTGCAGAGCCAAACTCCTTGGTAAGCTGGTCAGTCAACTGGATGGCCCAGAGACGCTTCCGAAGGCTTACTTGGCAGGAGATGGTTGAAGATGCCGGGAATAGCTGTTCCTGCTATTCCAAAGGTCGAAGCACCAGTACAGGCCTGGTTCGATCAAAGGAGGACAGGGGCTCTCCGGACGACAGCAGTGCAAAGGAGGATTCCTTCAGCGGGTCACCAGCGATTCCTCGGTCCAGCCTCGTAGTTGCAGGATACTTGGCTCCTGTATTCCTTCGTTCGTGAGAACTCAGGTGATCGACATGGTAGTGGTGTTTCCAGCCCCCTCTTATCCACGGTTCCCTTCGCGCCAAAACGGAGGGGAGCCAATGGGAGATCCGCTCATCAAAACACATACCATACGTGGACCAATCACGGACCACGGTGGTCCCAGGCATTCACACCACCCTAGACTCTCTGGCACCCAGGATGTGTATTGGGACCAGACATCCCAGCCCACACCCTGGAGGCACACAAACGACATGTAGAAGCCCGCGAAAGCAACCACGTTTCGCGGGAAAGTACATGCCCAAATAAGGAAGGCCCCGGGTCGCCGGACCTGGGGAAGGTGAAGGGAGCAAGACGGACAGTGGACAGGACAAAGGAGCCTCGCGGCCTGGCCATTTTGGGAGCCAGGCCACCATTTTGGGTTCAGTGCAAAAACGTGCTCAGAACGCCAAAAGGAGCTCAAAATAAACAAAACGATCGCTGCCACCATTCCAGTCCCTGAATGACTTGCACCGATCAAATACCATCCTAACAGAGTATCTAGGGCCTGTAGAAGGCTAGAGACCCAAGAGAGCTGTAACTTAGCTTACAGTGCCCTCTTGTGTCGTGTTGCACTAAAGCTGCGACACGATAAAAGAAACTACGGGAAACCACGTTCCCCGGTACTGACTGTCTTAAGGGCATGTCAGTTTCCCCGTAAGAAAGGAGCGAAAGCCCAGAGAAGTGCGGCAGAAGGCTGTACTTCTCTGGCAAAGTCAAGAACAAGGTTAAAAACAATAGCAAAAAGTTTAGGGGTTGCCACATGGAAGGAAAATTCCCTACAATTACGAAATCTTTCCTAACACGTAAGGCGTCCCACACCCTAGCCCGTACTGTATTAAAGTAGGCCCCATCATGGCGGTCGCAATCTAACGTTACTCCCGGGAAACCGGCTTTAACCCATACTCTTTCAGCCTGATCGCCCACCGCTGATACAAGCAGACTTTTCACATCTCCTACAGCTAGGGGTACCCCAGCAGTATGTTTTTCAAAGGCGTATATCCACTTACTTGCCCCTCCTGATAACGGGGGCAATAGCTTTAATAAGTTGGCTTTGTCCATTTGTGCCCATGGGATATAGTTAGGTCTCCCTCCTCCTCTGTGTATCAACGGGAGCTGTAGCTTTCCTTTCGTTATGGCACCCGGACCCGATGTGGGTGCTGATGTCTCTAGTGATGCCATTTTCCCCACTCTGTTCCTTAGTCGTCCCGACCACTCATCGTCCAGTGTTCTCACTGAACATGTGCCATCCCCCCCTTCGCTTCCCCCTCCCATAGCCATGCTCAACCTGTCACTTTCTTCTAACTCGTCCCTTATATCGCATAGTAATTCCTCTCTATCCCCCATAGGCCTTTCATCATTGTCAGGATCTCCCTCACGTGTCTCTATTTCAATTATTCGGGTTGGTTCTTCCTCAATTCTGAACAGTATCTCACCTTTCTTCCATCCCTCTTCAGGTCTTCTTGTCTCGCCTGGCGCTCTAGACGTGCGCCCTGATCTAGTCGCATTAAGTGCTGTTTGTCCGCACATGTCTTTTATCCTTGAGAGCTCATCTTTTGCTATTGAGAGTCTTGACTGTAAATCATCTGTGAGTTTCTCTATGTCCACCCTTTGTGTACTCGCCTGGCCTCGCTCCCTTGTACTTTCATATGGTGGGGGTGCAGTGGGCCGGTGGGGTGTAGTAGTTGTCGGGGGAGGTACATACGTTGGATCACTGTATCCTTCTGCGGGTACAGGCTTTTTTAATATCGGTTACAAACTTATTACTTCTATTGGTGGCGCTACACTTGACAATTCTTTGATATCTTTCTGTATCATCAGTGGATTGTCTGTAGTGGATGGGAGATCAGGATTTAATGCTGGTGCTTTAGGCGGTGGTATCTCTTCAAACAACCTCCAGAGATCTATTATTTCCCTCCTATTTTGCAACTGTTTTCCTTTATACTTCAAGAAAATGCATGTGACCACCATATCCAGAACGCTTTTATCAAATGACCCTCCCTCTGGCCATATCTGGGGTAGCCCCTCTCCCTTCAACTCAGTTACCCATTGGTCGTGATATTTCTTAATCCGCTCCGCGTACCCTGGAAGACTTTTACAAATATGTGATAAGGGTGTTTCAGCCCCCATCTCTGTGCCCTCCTAGTGCTTATGTGTCTCTGTGTGCCTGCAACTACAATGTGAATGTAGTATCAATATTATTTTTCGTATTCTACTTCACATTCAATGTTATGCTTGGTTGGGCTCTCCCTCCCTTGACTGTACAATACAAAACTGACTGTACACAGTTTCTACTTTGTTCTCTTTGGGGGACACATACAAGAGCAACCCATCATTTATTTTGACAATATCAACCCGGAAATCAAAAGGCACCCACTCACGTCACTGTATCAACGTTGCCTTCAAAAAGTTTTATCCGGTCACACTTACCATGACCATTTAACAATTATAAATTTATAGCCGTTTTACACATTCGCAACATCAAAGTCGTCCCCTGACACATACGAGGTGCACACACCTCTTGGTAGCATTCAATTCACCATTCGAGCTGCCCTCCCTTTCCTCCCTAGCCGGCTGTCCCTGTCTGTTTTACTTAGATAAATGGATGCGCATATACATATATTTGTGTTTTTTAACCTGCTCTCCCCCTTCTAGTAGGACCCTTTTTCTCTTACTTTTCTCCCAAGTCCGTGCTAATTCCGTTTTTTATTCTCCCCCTACCCCTAAAGAAAAAGAAAAGAAAGAAGTAATAGCGATCACTAATATATTCTCAGTGCCCCCTTTTGCTGAACACTTTTATCTTGTATTTCACTTCGTCATATATTCCCAGTACTAGTCAATATAGCACTATGCGGCGCCGCCTTCCACCCCCTTTCGGAGCTAGGTTCCCGTCACTTTTATCTCTTATTCACCTCGTAATCCTAATGGCCATATGCAAAGAAAAAGAAAGGAAATTTTAGAATGATCTTTAGTATATCTTCGTACCCCCTTTTCGTTCCCTGTCCTACACTTCTCTCCCCGCTCCCTTTACAATCGCTCACACTCAGTACTCACGTGCCCGTCTTGAACCGATAGTCTCCGAAACTGGGTCCGTCCAGGCAGTGTCGCTGTCAGCTCAACAGTCAGCCCCGACTCCGGCGAGCGGTACTCAAAGGGGATTTTTCAACCGGGATCCCGTACCCTTTCTCTATTGAGTGCGCACTTCTTAGTGTACTGGTCGCCGTTGGCGGGCAGCCTCCCGGAGCCGGCTCACCGTGCGTATCCCTTTTCGACCGGAGATTCTCGTGCCAAAAGGGGACGGTTATAACGTGTTTAGGAAGAAATAATATCACGCTATCGGGGTCACCACTGAAGGCAAGCGTCCCCAAACAGCACGATCCTCCCCGCAATGAGAGACAATGAAGGACTCTCCCAAAATGGGAATAAGGCCAAGACAGAGTGCGGGTGAGCGTAAATGGGAGTTTATCAATCAGAATAGGGCATGCAAAGGACTCTGCAAACTCCGAGAGCGCTCTGTCTGACAATAGCAAAGACAGGCGTATATATTTACAAAAAACGTCATAAGAACCTACACACTATAGGGGGCACAAGTTCATGGGGATTGGGTGGCGACGACTAACTATAGGTGCTGCTGTGATGTGGTTGGCTTTGGCTGGAAGACGTCATTGCTCAGCCTCGAGGGTTGGGCTGGGCCTGGCAGGGTGGCAGAGTTCATCCAGGCGGTGTTGTGGGGCCATTGCGGCCAGTGGCAGAGATGAATGTCTTTTCCTGACTTATTAGCCCTAGGCCATGCACACCGCAGTCATTCAGGCATTTTGATATTATCTTCTTTAGTAAATCTTTCAATAGGTTATACAACAGGTTAATGCAACACAGGAGGAATGCACCTTGTGAGGGGACTGGAGGTAATACGTCAGGGCATGGTTACCAGTGTCCTGTTGACCGGGGCCATAGTTCGAGGGGCTAAGCTTCAGGGCCTGGGACGGGCGGTACATGTCTTTCTGCCTTGTTAGAAGTTGTTCTGGATGTTCCGCTGTGTGTTGTCAAAGTGTTGGGTGTCTTGATTGCACAGGGCCATAAGTCTGAGATGGTCCGGTGGGTTGTGAGGTTTACGAGGGGGCGCGTGTGTTCAGGCAGAGGTTTACTGCTGTGCTGTAAATAATGCATGTGGCAGGTGGTGGCCTTGGGTGCTACAGAGGGGGTTGCAAATCTTTGAAGCGACTCCAGTCTGGTTGGGGGAGGTAACGCAGCGCGGCGCGGTCTCTGCTCTCATGCCTTGGCAGCCTTCGTAGGGTGGGAGGGGGAATGGCCTTGCACGTATTTCACAAAGGTATCTCCCTCGTGTGTTGCCGATTTAGGTAAAGACATCACAAACATTTGAACACTCTTATAATACTTATTCAAAACATTACAAAACATGCATTTAAACTTTGCTGGATGTGTCTTGATTATACCCAGTCTGGGCACCTTATTTATACATTATGTTTTAACCAGTACAGTATTTAGTTATATGCATATATATTTGCAGTAAGTGAGGTAGAGTTAGGATTGGTGGAGAACATAGAAAGTAACCCGCCACTTGCTCGTGACGGTGGTGGCGCATGTGGGGCCTAGACATGCACACATGACATGCGCCTTCTCGTGTATTCTTCACATGGGCCCTCTGTATGGTTACATTCGTTTTCTTGTGTCCTCTAGCAGCATTAGTTCAGTTATGGCACGAGCCCATGGGGTGTAAGTTTTCCAGTCATACACGTAACAGATTCCTGGTGCGTTCCTTTATTATTAGCACCCAACTGCAATGGTATAGGCTCACCATCGCTTATATCATGGGAGCATGATTTCTTGTAATTATACATCTTACAGGCTTTTGTAATATAGGGGATTTTATGGAAGAAAAGCATCCTTTGCAAGTAGTCTCAACATTAATATACAAAGATTGTCAGTCATCTAACGACCATTTTACTGTTCTTTTCATTTGCCTAGGCCTGCTGGCCGGGTCATGCTGGGAGCGATGATACACTGCGGGAGGTGAACTGTTACAATGTTAGTGTATTACACTAGCTCATGTCCGTCTTGTTCGTGGGAACGTGCTCGCAGCGGATCTGCCAGGGTGCTGCGGCAACAAGGATGACTGAAACCCTCCAAGGGTGGGGGCCGCGCTACAGTGCGCTGAGCTCACACCATCTCTACCAGACAAAATGGTTTTTAGGTCTAGCTAAATGTTAATACATGTGGGCAATTAATACATGCGGGCAATGTCTCCAGTGGGTGAACCCTCCACCACCTGGGCCCGGGTGGCATGAGGGGACGCCCAAGAGAGCCATAGTCCTCACCTGGGGAGAAAGCGTAGGCGAGGGGGGGTCTTCTTGGACCAGTCCTCCCCTACACTATCAATGTTAATGCTAGCTCTCTATTTAAAAATATTTGAGTCCTATAACAAATTTCTCTCATTACACTTTCAAAAATAGGTTTTGAAACATTTGGCAATTGTTTTTGAAGGCAGTAGCACAAAGAAAATCGTGCGTTTAAATACTTGTAGATTTTGACGTTTTACCCGTAAACTGTTTTCGGGACATGCTTCTGTATTAATTAATTGCATTTTTGACAGGCCTGAAGTGTGTGTGTGTGTGTGTTGAAGATTTGTTTTCGACGTATGCTCTTTGGTGCGTGAAAGAAGAGCATTTTTTGGAGCGGTGTCAGAAACAGGCCTATACATTGCCTGTTTTGGCGTTCTGTTTTGTGGTGATGGCGAACACAAGGACCCAGAGGACAATGAGTGTTTTGATTTTTCATTCTCCCTCAACACCATGTGGCTGTGTTTTTCCGACAGCGTGGTCGTTGTTCGGCCTGGGGTTGTGTGTTTAGTGTGTTTATAGATGGTGGTCGTCCCCACTACAGGGCCACTGGCCTGCTTACCGGAATCGGGTGCCAACATGTGGGGAACTGCAGAACCCCACATGTCCTCTGTGTCACTCTGTGCGCCGGAGCTGCCTTCATCAGACTCGCCTGCAACGTCGATGGACGGCGCAGCCTGAATGGCATGAGCGGTCCAATGCTTCGTGCAGCGATCCTTTAAAATTCTTGGCTTGAAAAGTTTGCAAGATCTGCAGTACTTTTCGATGTGGTCCGACGGAAGAAAATGATTGCACACACGGTGCGTGTCTTTCAAGGGGTACTTGTGACTGTAAGAGGACAACATTTTAAAGGGAGTGTTTTCCATATTTAAAAGGAAAGGCAGCCCAAAGAATACTGGGAAGCAGTGTAACAGAAATTGGCATTCTCTAAGAGAAAAAGAGTAGATGTCCTCCCTCCACTCTCCCTACTATCAAAGGCCAGGGCCCGGTGAAGGCCAGTGTAGGGCGCAGTCGATGTTTTTCGAAATTGAGGATTCCTCTTCAATGCAGGTAACCGGAGCCTTTCATCGAGTGTCGCCGAAGTTTGCTTGATAGCGAGGGGCGATGAAGGAGCAGAATGGCAAATATAACTTTGATGGGAGGGGAAACTATCTGAGGGACCTCAACGCGTGAAGGGCCATAGGTACAATAGACGTCACACTAGGGATAGTATTACAAACACTCCCAGTCGATGTCCCTTTTTGAGATTCAAAAACAAGTCATGCAATACACTGCGACTACCACTAGATGTCCTATGCATAGCATGTGGATCTAAGCAAATACAAGCATCAGAAAGACAATAACGGTGAGTAATGTAAGCCATATGGTTTGAGTGTGCTCCTCTCTTTCTGGGTATGATTGCATCGGTTTCCAAATTAAGTGTTTACGGAACACTTAAAAATGTGGCTATTGTGAAATCTGCAGAGAAATTTTTGAGCAGTCTACTTTACCTTTTTTCTGTGCTGATCCATCCTATGTGGGAGAGTTGAACAAAACGGCCTTTGAATGTTTGCTGTTTGTGCTGTAATCTCATTGGAAGTCCAAATGTAATATTTAACAGCAGGAGTAAGCTCATCCATGGAAATGTAGAAATTATTTTCCCATAAACCTCTTTAAACCTTGTTACCTTTTTATATTGATATATTTGTTATATAGCTGTGCCAGGGTAAAAAAGAAACATTTGAGCAGGATCTAAAACCTGCTGCTAGGTATTGGCCATTAACCAATAAGCCGAACCTGTGTTAAGGGGATTAGGAGCTTGTACATATAGCATGCAACACAAATGGAACATTGAATGTTAGATGCAAGGTAGTTGGCTCTTCCCCATGCATATGTCCCAAAATGCTGTAAATGTCTTTTAAAGATTGCCTAATGTCCTTTTATACACATTTCAAAACACACAGACATGCATGTTGCCTTAACGTGTCTTTATTCTTTTTACCAAAATATAAGGCCTAAGCTGTCCCTAAGCCTATGGATCTATGTCCTATTCTAAAAAGAAATAAGTAAAATGGTGCTCGTTAGGACGTCTTACATTAATCAAGTCCTCTGTCCAGAAACCTAGTGTAACTTGAAACCTTTCCCTACCACTACAAAGAAAATAAAAACGTTAACAAAACTTTACTTTGTGCCTTTGCCCAAATAAGGGCATGGTGGCTGGTCTCTGGCCTTTGGCTATAGGCCTCTCAACTAGATGCACAGTCCAAAACATGCACTGAGTGTCCTTACATTCTCTGACCTTATCAGCGTAGTTTCTATTTTCCCTCACTCTAGGGTTGTTACCTCTAATCTTTTCCCCACTCAAGATTCTCTGGATTATATCCCCACTCTGGGACTTTGTTGTTTACCCCCACTCTGGGGTTTCTCCTGGCAGACCCCACCCTGGGGTCTCTTGTCTCACTCCACCTTGGGACTCATTGTGATTCCTCCCACTGTGAGGCTGTCCTGTGTTCTTCCCGCCTCTGGGTCTCTGTGTTCTCCCCACTTTGGCACTTTTCTCCCCAAATTGGGGCTTTACTTCTCACCCCGCCCTGGGGCCTTTGTTGATTCACCTGCCTTTGGGCTTCTGTGGGCTTTCCCTGCCTTCAGTACTCTCCCTGCTCTGCTCTTGCCACTCTCTTCGCTGGAGCCACAGCATACCTGCGCGGTCTCAGTGGTGCGCCCCAGGTGGGTCAGTGTATTTGTCTGACAAGGAGCTGCTTACTCGACATGTCAACTGGGTTCTCCATCAGTCTCTACTTGCTCACGCTTCCCTCTGGCCACTGCCGGGCCTCTAGCGACAGCTGTCATGCACGCTGGTCTTGCGCTCCCCTCTGCTCTGCCAGGCCCTTCTGGTCCAGCGCAGGGTGGGCACTGCAGCACTGTCTGCCCCTCTTAACACCTGCCGGCGCGGAGAAATCCAAGGCCGAGCAGGACAGAGTCTGGGTTTCATTAGTGGTGCTGATGAGACGTCTGATAGGGAAACTGAAGTTTCCCAGGTACCAGTGGCCAGATCGGAACCGCAGATATCACGCTCTGTTATGGAGGCCAACTCTGGCAACAAGGCCAAACATATAAAACACTGACGCCAAGCAAACAGATGCAGCCTGCTTCACAAAACGGTACATCGCCCCAATTCGGCCATTTAGACTCATTCGTACTAAGGCTTCAGTGGAACACGTATTCTCAGAAAGCGATTTGGCGGTCTTAGACTTCAAGGCCAAGTGGTGTTCTCTCGATGCATGTTCACAAAACATCACACACGCCCAGTCTGCCTTGTTCCACAACGAAAATAGCTGTACATTAGCATAAACCTAAATCACACACATTGAAACACAGTTTCAACATTAATAGGATACTCTTAAGAAGAAAGAAATATACACAAAGTCAGGAGAGAAAGGCGTTTTTTTCCACTGCAAACCACTTCATCTAGTGGTGTATGGACAAAGATAGATTTGAACAAACACTAGATGAAATGGCCTCTTGCATAGATCTTTAGATAAACATCCTATAAAACGTTGTACAGGAAGAGGAGGTTCTACCGAAAACAGCTAGAATAGATCAAGCACACACTTATGAGGAGCCTATAATTGAGCTTGATGCAGATGATGAGGAAGATCTTTTGGCAGAGGAAGACCCATGCACTGAGCTGGATAGATATACTTCTCTAGCATGGAGTCTGGCGTGGATTCACATGCTCATGAATATTCCCCGTCGTCAGGCTGGGAATCCTCGGTAAAAGAAAAAAACTGTTTCAGTTTTGTTTCTAAACGGTCTTTCTCCTATAAACCAATCACTGAGCTCTGGGTCATTCTGCCCCTAGACAATGACTGCCCCCTACCTAAGCCCCTCCTCTAGCAGCCATCTTCAGATTTTTACCACACATTTAAGTGTTGGGAGTCCTTGTAGTTCGCTCTTCGAGCTTTTTGCTGCGTTTTTCACTTTTTAAGAGTTAAACTCTATTTTTCGGTCAATCAAGCCTATGTGCTCCATCAGTCATCCTTCTGACTAACAGGGACCCGTTTTTCTAATTTTTCAACGCCCCTCAAGGGCTGTTTTCGTTGAGTGTTCTTCTTGGAGGCTTCCAGAAGATTCTTCAGGCCTACACCACGTGGATCATGTCGGAGAAGGACGACGCTTCCCTCTTCAAGCTGTGCTCCGACTGCAGTTTGCAGAATGTATACATGGACGACAAGCATTCGCAGTGTCTGTATTGCCTGCACCCAACACATAAGGCGGAAGATTCTGTGTTTTGCTGTGGCTTCTCGAAGTGCACGTTGAGGTGTTCGACATCAACGATTGGAAGCGTGGCTGCAGGCCAAGTCCTCTGCAATGGGTGGTACCCAGGGGCATGCCTCTCCCGCATCCAGGAAACCTGAGCAGGCTTCTTAGTCCTTTGAGGGGGCCCCACCCGTGGGGGCCCAACACAAGGCCAAGCACCGCAAGTCTGCTGCCGTCGGGGTCGCTGCTGCTGCGGGTCCCGCGACGCCTAGCGCGATAGTCCTCCCCATCTACATCGATCCCCAGACAACGCTTTGGTTCTTCATCCAAGAGAAAGTGATAACCTGGGTAAGCTGAGGGAGAACCGAAGAAGAAGGCCAAGCCGGGTACGGTGTCTGACCTACCCGCGACGGAGAAGGCCAAAGGAGACAAAGAGTCCGATCCGGCCCCAAAGGAGAAGGCCAAACAGAACAAGGTTTCCGACACAGCCGTGAAGGGCGTGACCAAGCAAGACAAGTGGTCCGGCCTTTCCGTGAGGGCCCAGGTGCACCAGGCGAAATCATTACCCTCCCTCGAGGTGGTGGTGGCATCGCTTTCAAAGGCCATAGGGGCGGACCCGCAGGGTGCTCCAGCAACGGCAAGGGTGATCCTTCCTCCTAGGAGGGAGGCTTTGAACAAGCCTTTTGAGAAGACCCCGGAGAAGAGACCTCAGCCTGAGACCGACCCCTCTGGACCCGAAACGGGGGGGGGGGGGCGTTGAAGATCTTCAGGGAACTGACATTTCTTCAGCTGATGAGGATGAGATCATTTCCGTCCATACCGTCCATGAGGACAATGATGATGGATACGCCGGGGACACACCCACAACGGGGCAACGACAACAGGGATACCGTCGATGGAGGCGATGATGAGGGCCCACAGGACGACGAAGGCCAGGCCCTAACCCTACGTCCAAGATGCCGCCTAGGGACCTTTCACTGGACATCCTCTCAAACCTTTACACGCTGGTGTCCGAAATACAGATGAGGATGCTGGCGACGCCGCCACCCGCTCCTCCCTCGACGCCGGTGCTGGTCGCCCCGTTGACACCGGGGGAACTGCTGGCCATGAAGAGGAGACCCCTGTTGCCTCCATGCCACCCTTCGCCCCCCCTCCAGTGCCCCTCTTCTCCCCACGCCTCCCAATGGAGATGGAATTGGACACGGTGATGACGGGCACGGATGACGACAGCGGGATGGGGGACCTCGCGTCACCTCCGCCCAGAGCCTCTCCTCCTGGACGATGTTTGGGATGAAGGACTGCCACTGATTACGAACCCTTCTACAGCCCCAGCGAAGAGAGACCGGCTGGAAAAGAAGTACAGGGTGCCGGACTCTGCACCCAAGTGATTGCAGTCTCAACCGTTACCGGGCTCGAATCGTCAAGTTAGATGTCCTCTGCGTCGTCCTCCCCTCTGGACATTGAGGGGACGAAATTGGCTTTGATAGGTACAAAGGTTATCTACTCGCCAGCGACAACAGTTAAGGCTGCCAACGCCCTCGCTATCGTGGCCAGATACGACCGGGAGCTTCGGTTTAAGATAGCTCTGCTCCTGGACTGCCTCCCCGACGACAAGCTGGTAGCGGCTTTGGAGATCCTTCAAGAAGGCGAGGTGGCATTGGATCACGCCATAACGGTGGCCATGGACATTGCGGACGCGGGGTTCTGCCAGATAGGAAACAGCGTCTGCCTTCGTCATCGTGGCTGGCTCAAGCCAACCAACCTTAGGCAGGAGGTCCAGACAAGGGTTTTGGACATGCCCTTTGACGGGGGCAATCTGTTCGGAAAGGCTGTAGATGAATCCCTCCAGGCCATCAAGGCAGACGCTGAGACAGCATGTGCCCTGGGCACGCTACAGCAACGACAGCCGTCCTTTCGTTCCTCAGGAGGGAAATCTAGCTGGTCTTCGAGGGGTTCGGCAGGGGCTCCTCCTCTTACCGCCAGCCCTTAGGCTCCTCGACCCAGGAAGGTCTTTGGCGAATGGATGACGTCGTCGTCAAGGACCGCAAGGGGGCCCGTCAACCTCCAAGCAAGATTGAACCGGCCAGGATGTCAGACCCCCACCAGTGCACCCCAGTGGAAGGCCAACCGACAGTTGGGTGCTGGACTCTCTCGCCCACAGACACACACCAGAGTTCCAACAAAAGTGTCCCTAAATACCACTGGTGGCCCGGCAGGAAAACCACATCCCTCAGCTGCTGTTAAAGAAAGGGGCAATAGAGCTAGTTCCAAAGCAGCTCCGGGGTTCCGGAGTGTACTCAAGATACTTCCTCGTGTGAAAGAAGACCGGGAGATGGACCATTCTCGCCCTGCGATGACTGAACAAGTATATAAAGTCCCAGAAGTTCAGAATGGTCATGCTTGGCCAGCTGGAGGAGGGAGACTTTCCGTCGTCGCTGGACCTAGAGGTCGCTTACTTCCACGTCCCCATCCACAAGAGAAACTGCAGGTTTCTGCGATTCGTCTTTCAAGGTAATCATTACCAGTCCAACGCTCTCCCCTTCGGACTGAAGTCGGCACCCAGATTCTTCAAGTGCCTTGTGCCGGTTAGGGGGCCATCTACGACTGCAAGGGATCCACGTATACCCTTACCTGGACGACTGGCTCTCACGGGCCAGGTCCAAGGACATCGCTGTAGATCACACGGAGAGGACCGTCTGGATGCTGACAGAACTGGGGTTCTCAGTGAATTATGCAAAGTCCTGCTTGACTCCATCGCAGGATGCACTGTTGCTGGGTTACAGACTCTCTGGCCTGCCTGGCATCACCATTGGAGAGGATATTGGCCATCCTAGGCAAAGTGCAACAGCTGTTGGCACTCAGTCGCCACGGTGATGACGATCAAGTCTCTACTCGGCATGATGTCGTCATGCATATACCTGATCCGGCTCTGTAGGTTGCAGATGCACCCTCTACAGGAGTTCCTCGACGCCCGTTGGGTCCAGGTGTCCGGAGGCTTCCAGGACAGGATTGCGCTCGATGAGGAGTTCCGTCGGACGAGAAGGTGGTGGGGCGTGCGCTCCAATATCACTGGGGGCACAGTGCCCCCCCCTCCGTACCAGGAGACGGTCATGATGGACGCTTCCCTGGAAGGATGGGGAGCACACACTGGATGTCTTCACGCCAGAGGCCTGTGGCTGCCGGAGGAGAAGACGTTGCACATCAGCGTCCTAGAACTATGGGCAGTGTTTTGGGTTCAAGTCGTTCCTGCTGTCCCTCAAGGGCAAGGTGGCAAGGGTCTTCACGGACAATACCACCGCAATGTTTTACATCCGGGAACAGGGGGCACCAGATCCCCAGCACTCTGCAAAGAGGCGCAGGACGGATCTATCAGCCAGGGAAGGTGGCGTAATTCTGCACCACGACCCAGGGTCGCTGAACCTGAAGGCCTGGCTCCTGCAGCGTTAGAATTCGATGGCTACGATCTTGCGGCGGACTGCAAAGAGATTCTCGCCAAGGCCAGGGCGTCATCTATCTTGAAAGGCTACGGTCACAAATGGAAGCGCTTTACTATTTGGTGCCGTGCACAGAAGATTGACCCTCTGAGGGTCACGGCCCCTCAGGTATTGCCATAACTGCTGTCATTGGCTAAGTCGTGGCTGGCTCCCGCCTCCATCCAGATTCATCTGGCGGCTATCTCCCGCTACACCAGATCTCTGGGACGGTGTTCTCTGTGGTCGTACTGTCTGGTCAAGGAATTCTTCAAAGGACTGTTCCGCTTGTTCCCGCCGGTGAAGGCCCCGGCGTGGGAGCTGAATGTGGTGCTGACTAGGCTCATGGGGGCCCCGTTCAAACCTATGCTTCGGCTCCACTCAAGTTTCTGTCGTGGAAGACGGCTTTCCTCGTGGCCATCACCTCTGCAAGACGAGTATGTGAGATCCAGGCCCTGTCATGCAAGCAGCCTTACTTGATTTTTCACGAGACTAGGGTGGTTCTGCGGACACATCACTCCTTCATGCCCAATGTGCCGTCGGAATTTCACCTCAACGAGCCCTTTGTGTTACCTGTGTTTATTCCGACTCCTTCGTTGCCGGCTGAAAGGACTTTGAACTCGCTGGATGTGGCTAGAGTGCTGAAGTTTTATGTGGCCCACACGAAGAGCTTCCAGAGAACTTTTCCACTTTTTGCGAACTTTGGTCCTGTGAACCATGGGAAGGCCCTGTCCAAGGCTTCCATTTGCAGGTGACTCTCTGGCTCTATCACTCACTGTCACCGGTTGGCAAACCGACTGCTGCCTGGCCGTCCAAGAGCCCATTCTACCAAGCGGTCGCTGCTACAATGGCGTTCCTGTCTGGTGTGCACCTGCTGGACATCTGCAGGTCTGCTACGTGGAGGTCGACGCACACCTTCACGAAATTCTACTGTGTCTACAGGGATTTCAGGGAGGAGGCCAGAGTCTGCCAAGCAGTGCTGCGCAACCTGTTCGGTTGAAGGTGAGCCTGGTGAGGAGGTAAGAGATTGCTTCTGTTGAGCCTTGCCACCTCCCGTGGTTGGGCATTTGTGTACTGCTGTGTATTCTTTATTCATGGGCATGTGAATCCATGCCATACCACATGCTGGAGAAGGAAAAAGTTACCTGTAACTGTTGTTCTCCAGCATGGGTCTGGAATGGATTCACATGCAAACCCTCCCTCCTGCCCCTCTGCAGCTCATCTCTTGGCACTACTGCCACTTTACATGCTACCAAATGTGAATTATGGCTCTAGAGGAGGGGCTTTGGTAGAGGGCAGTCATTGGCTAGGGGCAGTATGAACCAGTGCTCAGTGATTGGTTTATAGGAGAAAGACAGTTTTGAAACGAAACTGAAACATTTTTCTTTCACCGAGGATTCCCAGCCTGACTGGGAATATTCATGAGCATGTGTATCCATGCCAGACCCATGCTGGAGAACAAGTTACAGGTAAGTAACTTGTTTCGAATGGATTGTGTCCTCCCACGTATTCCTCATTTTAGATATATATCCTTACCTTCAGCTTTGCTGCTTCAGAAATTTTTTCTCTCTCCACCAGAGGGCGCTCCACTCGAGGCGACGGCGTCGATGTCCCTCGGCGGCATCCGTCGAGTGTCGACGTCATCCGTAGTATAAATGCCTCGAGCATGCCCGTTGGCCTCAGTTCCGTTTTTCTGTTAGCTTCGCTTCGGATCGAAATAAAACGGCGCTTCAGTCTTAAGCGATTATGTCGTCTTCCTCGAACCCATCTACTCCGAAAACAGGGTTTAAGAAGTGTCTAAGGTGCGGCAGAAAAATGTCGCTGACCGACCCTCACCGTAACTGCCTCTGGTGTCTCGGGTCCGAACATCGGATCGATGACTGCGGTTCGTGCCAATCCATGACCCACAAGGCCTTGAAAGAAAGACTAGGTAAACTGGCGGTGGGGGAGGAATCCTCGAAGTTTTCTTCGAGAGGGAAGAAAGACTCGGCTGAGTCTTCGGCAAAACACCATAAAAAATCACGATCGAGGAGTAGATCAAGGAAGTCCTCTTCTTCGTCCAAAAAGGCGAAACAGAGACAACACCGGTCTCCCTCTTCTTCTTCTTCCTCGACTTCGGAGGAAGTTATTACTTGTCCAACTAAACACGACTCCCCTAAAAAGTGGGAAGCATTTAGAGAGTCCATGATGAAAATTTTTGAGAACGCGGCCCAGACCCCCTCAAAAATGTCTGTTGAAGGTCATGCCTCTAGTCACAAAAGTGACAGAGGAAGGTCTAAAACTAAGAAGTCCGACAAGAAATTGTAGAGGGTGTCGTCTAGGGACTCTTCCCAGACACCTAAAAAGACAGACTCTACGAAAAAGACTCTTGACGTCGATAAGTCATTAAAGACTTCGACGAAAACATCTTCGAAGCCTCTGTCGAAGGCTGTCGAGTATAAAGGGTCGACGACCCAACAGAAAAAAGTCACGTCGAATATTTTATCGACGACCTCGAAGATTTCTTCGACGGCGTCGAGTGTTTCGAAGACTACTTCGACATCGACTGCCTCAAAGATTCCTTCGACGCCATTTGTAGTGCCTTCGAAAACATTGAAGAATACCTCGACAACATCGAAGGTAACGACCCCGACTTTGATGCCATCGACGCTTCTGTCGACGTCGACACCATGGTTGAAACGTATTCCTGAAAAAATATTTCACCCTGAAAACAGACATGATTTTTTCCATACTATGTCATCTGTATATGGAGAAATGTCATCAGAAAATGAAGAATATGAAGAACAAGATGAACCTGAGGTTACATCAGCAGGGGTAAAATATGGGACAAGAGATGTTACAGAGGAATTAATAAATCCTCAATCAAAAATGCAGGATTTGTATGAATGTTTACAGTCTGCAAGTGGAATAGACACATCTCCTGAATATGAATTTGAGAGACCAGATCCAGCAGAACATGCTGATCTGGGTTACAGAAAACTCATGAATAGAGTAACAGAGTTTATGGGGTGGGGTAATAATGCACCTGTATACCAGGATGATGACATGACAGATATTTTGTCAGGCGGTCCTCAACCAGACCCGATACTTCCTTTTCATATTGCCCTGCAAAGGAGAGTAAATGCTGCTTGGGAAAGACCAGAATCTAGTCCAGCAGTAAATAAAAAATATGTGGCAAAATACAGACCTTGTAACTCTGACCCAGAGTATTTGAGTAAACATCCTTCTCCTGAGAGTCTGGTAGTTCAGGCAGCCACATCAACAAAAAATGCGGCATACCCCACTATTCCCCCTGATAGGGATGACAAGAAAATAGATACTTGGTCGAAAAAGATCTTTACATCAGGGAGCATGGCTCTGAAGTCTACCAATGTATCTTGTACATTGGCTAGATTTAATTATACTCTGTGGGACTGTATGTTAGCGGCAGCTCAACACATCCCGGAAGGAGAGGAACGTGATGGTTTCCTATCCATAATTAAGGATGGTAAGGAGGCTTCGGGAGATTGCCTTGAATCAGGTTTGGACACTGCTGACAGTATCAGCAGGTCCATTGCGTCTAGCGCAGTGCTACGCAGATTTGCGTGGCTAAGGAAGTCAGGTTTTTCACCAGATGTTCAATCTAGACTCCTTAACATGCCATTTGATGGCTCGAGGTTGTTTGGCAGCAAGGCGGATGAAAGTCTGGAGAAGCTGCAGACCTCCAAGGCAGCGGCAAAGTTATTTAGTGCCGCTATACGACAACCTCAGCAACGCCCCTACAGAGGCTCATCTTCCTGGAGGGGTCATCCCTTTCGTTTTCCTCCTCATTTGGGAGAGGAAGGGGACAGGCCAATCAATGGGGGTAAAGAAAATTTCCTCGGGGGCGAGGAAGAGGCGCTAGATCTGCCCCAGCAGCAGCATCTGTCCCTTCAGCCGCTGCTGGAGCTGCCGCAAAACCACTCTGAGGTTTTGACTCACAAGACCCCAGTCGGAGGCAGGATCTCACAGCATCTGAAAGAATGGCGGGGCATTACTTCAGATGTTTGGGCACTGGAAACAGTATCCCAAGGTTACTGCCTTCCTTTTCTAAAGAAACCTCAGAATCACCCACCGGAATACAACTCTACCAAAAATCCAGATCCGTTCCTGTTGCAGGAAGTGTTAACCCTGCTACAGAAAGGTGCAATAGAACATGTACCTGTAGCGGAGAGGAACAAAGGTTGGTATTCCCCATATTTCCTCATTCCAAAGAAGGAAGGAGGACTGAGACCCATCTTGGACTTGAGAAACTTGAACAAGTTCCTCAGGAAGGACAAGTTCAAGATGGTCACTCTTTCTCAGATCCTTCAGGCTCTCCAACTTCAAGACTGGTTGGTATCATTGGACCTTCAGGATGCTTACTTTCATGTGCCAATCCATCTCAAGCACAGAAAGTACCTGAGGTTTGCGATTGGCAACTCTCACTATCAGATTCGAGTTCTGCCTTTCGTGTTGACCTCCGCCCCAAGAGCTTTCACCAAGTTGATGGCGGTAGTGGCAGCGAGTCTCAGAAGAGGGGGCATTCATGTCTACCCCTATTTGGATGATTGGATGATCAGGGCACGTTCTCCAGAACAAGTCCAGGATCATCTATCCAAGACTTGCCACTTCCTTCGCAAACTAGGGTTTTCTCTGAATTTTAAAAAAGTCAAACATGATACCATCACAGAAGCTCCAGTTTATAGGAGCAGTCTTGGATACTCGTTCTGGCAAAGCCTCGCCTCCCGAAGAGAGAGCTCACCACATTCTGCAGATGGTGACAAAATTCCAGAATGCCTAGTATCTACCGGCCTTCGATTTTTCTCAGATTGCTCAGCCTCATGGCATCCATTCTGCATTTTTCTGGTGGCAGAGGCCAGATTGAGGATGAGATCCCTTCAATGGGGCCCTCAGGACTCAATGGTTCCAATTTTCAGGGGAAATGACAGATCTCTTACAAGTTCCAACCAGAGTAGCTCAGGACCTACAATGGTGGGTTTGCAAAGAACACATCCTCAAGGGACAATCTTTTTGGCAGCCATGGCCGGAGATCACTGTAGTGACGGACGCCTCAGTCACGGGGTGGGGAGCCCACACCAAAGATCTGACAATCAGCGGTCGTAGTCTCCATCGGAGTCCAGACTACACATCAACCTTTTGGAGCTGAGGGAGATCAGACTAGCGCTGAAGGCCTTCCTGCCCTCTGTACGGGGAAAGAATGTCCTGATCATGACAGACAACACAGTGGCCATTTACTACCTCAACAAGAGAGGAGGAGTAGGGTCACTGCCACTGTGCAGAGAGGCAATGCAGCTCTGGTTCTGGGCAATACAAGAAGGGATCTTTCTATCTGCCATTCACCTAGCAGGAGAGCAAAACACAGCGGTGGATGCTCTGAGCAGGGATTTAAATTTGGTACTTGACATGTGCATCCTTTGAGCCTTTACATTCTTGTCCGTTAAGGCTTCTTACATTAAAAACGATACTTTTAATTGCATTGACATCAGCCCGCAGAGTAAGTGAGTTGCAGGCACTTTCGAGTGGTCCTCCTCACACCATCTTTCATAAAGATAAAGTTATCCTTCGAGTTAAACCATCTTTTCTGCCAAAAATAGTTTGAGACTTTATCTGTCACAGAAAATAATTCTACCTGCGTTCTACCCTCCTCCTCACACATGTAAGGAAGAGGAAAGACTGCATAGGCTAGATCCCAGAAGGGCTCTAAGCTTTTACATCTCAAGATTGTCAAAGATACGTCAGTGTGATCAACTTTTTCTGGGATACACTGGCCGTAAATTGGGACTAGCCGTAACCAAACAAACATTATCAAGATGGATCATTTTAGCCATAACAGAGTGTTATAGGCTAGCCAGAAAAGATCCCCCTGAGGGCTTAAGAGCCCATTCAACTAGGGGCATAGCAACTTCAAAAGCACTTAAGAGGGGTGTCCCTGTGCAAGATATGTGTGCAGTAGCTACATGGTCATCCATGCATACTTTCATCAAACATTATGCTTTGGACTCAACTACATCTCAAGGAGGTTTATTTGCCAAATCTGTACTACATTCGGTACATGACTAAAAGACATCTGTACTCCCGCCTCCAATACAAAACTGCTTTGGGAGTCTATCTAAGATGAGGAATACGTGGGAGGACACAATCCATTCGAAGAACAAGTTACTTACCAACTGTAACGTTCTTTCGATAGGATGTTCCTCCCACGTATTCCTCATCGACCCTCCCATCCTACCCCACAGTACAGTTTACACGGTTTACACTCTAAATTCTTTCAAGGCTTGGGTCAATAAGAGGCACGCCTTTGTTTATAATACATGGGCTCTGATACGAAAAAACAGAACTGAGGCCAACCGGCGCGCTCGAGGCATTTATACTACGGAGGACGTCGACGCTCGACGGATGCCGCCGAGGGACATCCACGCCGTCGCCTCGAGTGGAGCGCCCTCTGGTGGAGAGAGAAAAAATTTCCGAAGCAGCAAAGCTGAAGGTGAGGATATATATCTAAGATGAGGAATACGTGGGAGGAACACCCAATCGAAAGAACGTTACAGTTGGTAAGTAACTTGTTCTTGTATCCCGTCCCCAGACGACATGGATGATCCCATATCCTAATCACCCATTGATGATCAGAGTATATAATCTTGTTTAAAAGGCTGCTGTTTCTTTTCAAAAACGACGCCCATGCGTCTCAAGAGAACACTGATTTCATTAATGACATTCAACGAGAAAAAGTAAACCGGTCAATACATCCCGTTATTAGAGTATGTTAAAAGGGGATTAATACCATCCCTCTCAACCAAAGCCTTGAATCCACGCATTGAGAAGCATTTGAGGCCAGTACCTTACAGACCCTCTTTTTATTAAAGGGCATCTTAAGCGACATTCTCTTGTATTTACTACCAGCTGTAAAAGAGCTGGGGCTCCCTTAGCCACATGCGAGGCACCTCCTGTTAGGACAGTTTTTCTGAAGTAAGGTTTTAGGAAAACCATTCAACTGAGGCAGTACAGGACTCCACTCTTAGTATAAGGCTGTACCACCTGAATTCAGGGTAGCCTAGACAGAGCAGCCAGTCTTATCTCATGAGGGAGAGAAGGCTGTAGAATCAGTACAAATAAATTGTAATACAAGTGGTCCAAAGAAACACTGAAACACTATGTATTGTAAAAATAAATGGTGTATTTAAATATAAGTAGGTCCAGATAAATCTTGGGGGAAATGAGTACTATCACGCTATATATAACTACAATTATAAAAACACTATGATTTAAAGTGCACAGACCAAAGCATATACCTTATTTAAAAAACTAACAGTATTTCTAGGTAAGTCAGACCTTATCCAGCACATTCAGTATAGATCACACCAACTGTGGGGGAGTAAAACCAATAGTTACATTTTAGATTACTTTTAGTAATATAAGGGTAGTAGACCCTAGCAGTTGTACCGTGACGCTCAGCAAGAAATCACTTAGTAAACCAACTGGACAATATACTTTTTGTGAATAGTGATACTTATTCTAGGTACAGTAAAACACCAATCACTCTGATTCAGGATAACCGTTATTCTAGGGGAGTTGGACCTTGGGGTGTAATATTCAATTACAGTTGCTTTTCAGTTCACAGACTAAGGGAAGCAATAATAACATATTTTAGGATAACAGTTTTTGGATACTTGTGAATCTGCTTAGAATAACGTGCTGTGCATATAGTCGGGCATCTAGTGGTAATCGCAGAGTATTGCATCTTACTTTCGAAGATCGAAAGGGAACGTCGACATGGGCGTGACTGTAACACTATCCCTAATGTGACGTGCAGTGTACCCAAAATCCCTTGCGCGTTGCGGTCCCTCAGATAGTTTTTTTCCACCCAACTAGTTGGTCGCCTTATGCGGAGCTCGCAAGAGTTAATATTGCTTACTTTGTCCCACGACCTATGGCCGTTTAGTCTCTAGTCTACTCTTTTCGACTGCCTCGTGGGCTTCCTGCCGCCGAAGACATCCACAACTGCCCGGCGACTGTCGACCGCGTGGCCTCAGCCCTCCGGCCAGGCCCTTACAGTAGGGAGAGTGGGCCTCTGGTTTTATTCTTCTTCAAGAATGTATTTCCTTTTCCCTTCTCTTTCTATATTTGGTCTGGCTGCTGTCACCCACTGCTATGAAGAGGACGCCTTTTAAATTTTGCCTGTCGTTTAATGGCAGGTTTCTGTGGAAGGACGCCCATCACCGTTGCAATCAGTGTCTACCTTGAGACCACAACAAGCGCTCATGCAAGTCCTGCAAGCTCTTTGGACCCAAAATGTTGAAGGACAGGCAGACTAAACGGTGGGCGGCTAACACGATGCAGCCCGAGAGCCATTCCCCCGTTGGTGCCGTCGCTTCGGACGAGGAATCCATCGACAGCCATGGCTCCAAATTGGACGCCATTGACCTTTCGGCGGAACCTTCAGGCTCCCAGATTCCCTGCCCCGACAGACAGGCTGCCGGCTCTGTTATGGGGAGTTCACACCCCAGCAACAAGGGCACACATGCACCACAAGTACCTAAGTACACAACCCCTAAGGTCTTCTCAACGGAGACGTCGAAGAAGCGCGCAACGCCAACAGGGCCAAAAACTTCGGTGCCTGCCGAACCTCGGGGTTCGCTCCACGCAACCGTCTTTGCGGCATGCAACTGGGCACACCTCTAGTAAGGGCGTTGACCCAAAAAAACATACCGTCTGCGACACACCTCCCAAAGGCGTGCAAGCACCTACGACTTTGGAGGAATCTTCTACCACAACAGCGCCATTAGGTGCGTCTGGACCTGCCATTCAGCCACTGAATATAAATGAAAGCCTTGCGGCTATTATTTCGGCAGCTACAGAACATAAGGGCGCTCGTCGAGAGGACTATTCTGAAGCACCCAGCCTCTCTAAAGTGCTTTGGTAGGAGAATCTCCCCCTTCTGGGCAATCCTTTCCACCTCAAGACCCTTCTGCATCTTCCCTATGGACAAGGGAGAGATTTGAAAACTATATGGAAAGAATTGCCCAATTTATTGACTTTTCAGATAAACGCATCACTCCCAAAAGACCTAGGGAAGAGGACGTCTGCCCCATACCACAAAAATTGCAGAAATTTCCCATCCCTGTGCAAGGACAACAAGAGGATATCTTGGAAGTCTCGGAGCAGGAGGATACCTATGTGGACATTGATCTATTTGCTCAGGACATAGCTGACCAAGACTGGGATCAGTCAGGGGATCAGGGCCCTTGGCTATCACCAACACACACCCCTGACCCTTACATTATTTGTCTAGATCCCCCTTCTTCGCCTCCACAAAGGGAGTCCTTACCTGTGGATGACCAAATGGTATTCAACGCCATTTTAAAGAGAGCGTCCGATCATTTTGCTGTCGCAACGCATGAGGCAACCCCTGACTCTGACTTTGTTGAGGATATCCTTAAGGAGAAACCTCCAACTAGTCAGGCCATCCGCGTACTGAATTCCATAAAGAAGCACCTAGCTCCTTTGTTGTCACTATCCCTCATACGGGCGGTCAACCATCGGGTTGAAAAATGATTCCACCCATCACCTTTCGACCCACTATACATATGGGGCCATACTACACTGGAATCACTAGAAAGAGGGCTTGGGTTCCACTGTCCACAGCGGAAACCCCTCCAGATAAGGATTGTAAGAAACTTTATGCCCTCGGAAAACTAATCACTGTCTCTGCGGCCTATTCAACTAGGATCGCTAACAATACAACTCTCCTGGCAAGCTACAGCGACGTCCAACGGGGCCTAGTCCAGGATGGCCTTCAAGAGGTCCCAGAGCTCACCCGATCATGCCTGCTGGCAGACAGGTTAACCACAACATATTAAAAATGCTCTGGACACCAAACGTTTTGGGAAAGCTGTCGATGACGCCTTGGAGACTGCCAAGAAGGAGCATGAAATGTTGAAATCGCTCAGCCAGATCACGTCCAAGCCCTTCCACCAACGTGGAGGTTCTAACTCCGCTGTTCATTTTGTGCACAATCGTTCACCCGTTCTCCCCATGGACAATATGGCTCAGGAAGTACCCCTATCCTCCGTTCAAGGCTCTTCTGGTAACAGCCAGTAACAGAGAGGTCCTCGCAGAGGCAAGGATGGAGGCAGGAACTCTACTCCTAGAGGCTCCCCAGCCTACACCTCGAAGTGACTCGCTGATTCGGGACCACTCCCATGCCTCGGGGGTCGCTTGTCGTCATTTATACCTTGGAGGGGATCAAATCAGTGGGTGTTAAAGACTGTCACCCATGGCTACTGCATCGAGTTTCACCGACCACCTCGATACCACATACAGAAGAGCAGACGCCTGTCACCAGAACACCTGTGCATCCTGCTGCAAAAGGTTCAGAACCTTCTGGAAAGGGGCGCCGTATAACTTGTCCCCATTCCCCATTCACCAGGCAAACAAGGGTATTTATTCAGTGTACCTCCTTGTACCCAAAAAGGATCTCCCCATGCGCCCTGTGTTAGACCTGCACCCAGTTTACGAGTATGTCAAACCTCAAAAAATCAGAATGACAACGCTGTAGGAAGTAATCCCACTGCTGCTGCAGGGGGATTACATGGCCACATTGGATATGAAAGATGCATACTTTCATATTTCAATGTTGCCAGCGCACAGAAAGTACCTCAGGTTCATGATAGAAAACACCCACTATCAGTTCAAAGTTCTCCCCTTCGGCATTGCCTCGGCTCCATGGGTGTTCACGAAGGTACTGGCGGTAGTAGGTGCTCACCTTCACAGACAGTCCATCCCAGTCTATCCTTAACTCGACGACTGGCTCATTACAGGGGATTCGTACGGAACATGCCAAGCAAATACCCAGAAGACAGTAGATTTCCTCTTCAGCGTAGGGTTCTTGATCAACGAGAAAAAAATCCAGTCTAAACCCCAATCAAGTCAAACAGTTTCTGGCATCTCTAATTCGGACCAAAGACGGCCTCGTCTTTCCCTCCAACGAGTGGGTTCAAAGATCCCTCACTGTGTTGCCAGTCACAAGGTGACTATATGCAAAGCCATGCGACTGTTAGGGATGATGGCCTCCTGCATCTACCTTGTTCCACACGCTCACCTGCACCCCATGCAAGAGTGGCTCTTGAGCCAATGGTGTCAGGCCAGCGGCCAGTGGGAAGATCTAGTGGTTGTCTTGACAGCCCTCATTCAGTCTGCAGTGGTGGTCAAGGGAAAACTTTCTGCAGGGGAAAACCTTCATCACCCCCGCAGTAGAAGCCACTCTCACCACAGACACATCTCTGATGGGGGGGCCCCCTCCTTCATCAGACGGCGCGCAGCGTGTGGCCCCCAGCGGTAGCATCCAGTTACATAAACTTGTTGGAACTACAAGCAGTGTTCAAGGCCATGAATGCCTTACAAACACACCTCGGGGGAAGACAATTCTAGTCCTCACAGACAGTACTACAGCCATGTATTACTTAAACAAGTGGGCACTCTCTAGGGCTGTCCAAACTCTCCCAGAACATAAGGAAGTGGGCTCTCAAACACAAGATGTTCCTCCTGTCAAAACATGTTCCAGGGGAACTCCATCTTCTGGCGGCGGACATACTCAGCAGAGACTTCCCTCTACCCGTAGAGCATGAGTGGCGACTACAAGAGGGCATTGTACTCAATGTCTTCTCAGACTGGGGCTTTTTTACAGCGGTCGACTTGTTTACCACCCTGGAGAACACCCAATGCCCAGATTACTCCTCTAGGTACCCTCAGAACCTCTCCAAGGGGAACAATCTCTGGATAACATGGTCAGGGAAATGTGTCTACGCTTCGTCCACCCCCTCCCCCCCAGTTCAACAGAATAGTGCACAAGATGCACCAAGAGTCAGTCAGGGTGATTCTGGTGGCCCACAGCCCGCCATCCTTGGTTCTCCCATCTCATGGCAATGTCAGTCTCCCCTCCCAGGAAGCTGCCATGCCAATACAACATGCTGTCTCAAGGCCAGGGGGAAACACTACACCCATGCCCTCAAACTCTCAACTTAGCAGCCTGGCCCTGAGGTCATAGAGTTTGGGCACCTCCAACTCCCTCAAAGATGTATGGACATACTCCGAGAAGCACATAAACCAAACACCAGGTATTGCTACTCCAGCAAATGGAAGCACTTTGTTATCTGGTGTACTGGCAAGGGCATCAATCCTATTGAATGCACACCTAAACATATTGTTCTGTACCTAATCCACCTGTTAGATTCAGGTCTGGTTTTCATTTCTCTAAAGTGCCAATTAGCTGTGCTTTCGGCGTACACCACGTCCCAAAGCAAAGTTTCGTGGTGGAAAATTCCAGTAATCAAAGCATTTATGGAAGGGATAACAAGGCTTCATCCCCCTATTTCCAACCCAGGTCCCGGGTGGGACCTGAAGGTTGTTCTGGCAAGACTAATGGGGCCTCCCTTTGAACCACTGCACAATGCTAGCCTTAAAGCACTTTCCTACAAGACCACCTTCCTGGTGGCGATCACCTCTGTAAGGAAGAGTTAGTGAACTGCAGGCCCTTTCAGTTCAGGACCCATTCATCACGATTCACAAAGATAAGGTTGTTTTGTTCACACACCCGTTCTTTGCACCTAAATTTATCTCAACGTTCCATGTAAACCAATCCATAGAAGTACCCACCTTTTTCCAGAACCCCACTAACGTGGCGGAAAGAAGCCTCCACACAATGGATGTGAGGAGAGCGGTTCTATACGATCTGGAAAAGATGAAGCCATTAAGGAAAACAAACCAGTTCTTCGTTTCAGTGGCAGCTGGCCGAGAAGGGGACCTTGTCTCTAAGTCAGCTATGTCAAAGTGGATTGTAAACTGCATCACACTTTGCTACACTCTTGCCAAGAGAGATCTACCCTTCACACCTAGAGCACAAACTACTTTGGGCACAGGGGCTACCATAGCATTCATTGCAAATGTTGCTGTTGAGTCCATTTGCAAAGCAGCAACCTTGAGTTCTGTACACACCTTTATACAACAAAAGTGCCTAGATAAACACTCTAGGTCTGATTCTCAGTTGGGACGAGCGGTGCCAAGACATATTTGCTACTGTTCCTACACACATCCACCACCATCTCTGGGTACTGCTCGCTAGTCTATGCACAGCATGCGATTCTAAGCAGATTCACAAGCATCAGAAGACATGTATTACTTACCATAATTGCATTTATGATGATTATATCTGCTTTGATTTACATGCGCCCACCCTTCCTCCCCTCGTGGAGTAGAAGGAACATAGACCTCTTACACCGTCTCGCTTCTGTACTCGCTCATGCTGACTATAAGGCTCTCTTACGGCAGAAAAAGTACAACCAGAGGGACCTCCACGCTTGAGGGATTTTGGGTACACTGCATGTCACGTTAGGGATAGTGTTACAATCACACCCATGTCGACGCCCCCTTTCAATCTTGCCAAGAAAGATGCAATATTCCGCAATTACCACTAGATGTCAGACTATATGAACAGCATGTGAATCTAAACCAATACAATAATCAGAAATGCTATTACGATGAGTAATGCATGTCATACTCGAGGGGAGTAAACGTATTAAATTTTTACAGGAATTATCAGCAACTAAACCTAAGACTGTTTTTGTGTCCGTCTAAAACAGACCAGCTAAGGCAAAAACCCAGTGTTACACTTTATGAATGGCTCAAAGTTATTCTAGGTGGGTAAAACCTAAGGCAGAATTACTCTGGGCAGGCTAACAGCAACTCAGGGGAACAAGACCCAGTTGGGAAACGTATACACCTATTCGAATGGATTGTGTATTCCCATGTATTCCTTATCTTTGATATTTCCAATATCTCAGCTTGGCTGCCTCTGAATTATTTTTTCAGCCGGGGGCGCTGCGCGTTGGTGCCTGTCGAGTCGGTGTCCCTCAGAGGCCTTTGTCTCGACATAATCGCAGGTATATAGCGCCCGTTGGCCTCGGTTCAGTTTTCCTGCGCTTTCAGCTTTGGATGTGCAACACCTTGTTCCTGACAGGAATATTTGCGAAAATCTACTTCGAGTTTCTTTGAAATCTCTTCTTCATCTTGAGTTTCGACACGAAATGGCTTTGTCTTCCAGTCGTCCACTCCTCGATACGGCTCCAAGAAGTGGCGTGTCTGTGGTGCAAAGTTTTCAGTGACAGACCCTCACAGGATCTGCATGTGGTGCTTGGGACCGAATCGTCAGTCTTCGGAGTGCGATGACTGCCTATCGATGACGGCCAAAGCCTTGAGAGAGCGTAGGGAGAAGCTTTGCATCAGGTAAGCCCCAAAATCCCCTTCTACGCCATCTAAACAAAAAACCTTGTCAAAAATGGTCCAAACGTTCCCCTTCAGGAAGTGGTTCTCACCATTCGTCGACTTCGAGGCATGGGAAGAAAAGGCGCCATCATCCTCATCTAGTTCACCCGAACGGGTAATTTGCCCCACCATATCCAGTTCACCGGCTCAGTGGGAGGAGTTTAGACTCCGAATGTTAAGGGTTTTCGAGAGCGTGGCTTTGCCCCCCTCAAACACCTAAAGGCGATGCTCCAGTCGAAACACCTTGGAAGCACAAGAGCCGTGAATCTTCAGACCCGGCCGCCAAGTCTCATCGAGAGCGAGTCCATCCCTCGAGTCGAGAAGATGTCTCCTCAAAGACTAAGATACTGGCGTCATCGACGTCGAAGGAGTCCATAATGTGCAGGACCGAAAAGTGCACCATCGGTGCCGATTCCAGTGGAGAAGCCATCGACTCCTCGAGTGTCAACCTTCTCGATGCCACAGGTGTCGATCCCATCGACCTAATAATCGAAGCCATTGATGCTTCTGTCGAAACCATCAACGCTTTTGTCAAAACCATCGACGTTGACAATCCTCTACCACGTTCAGACTTCAAGTCTCTCTCTTCAATTTATGAAGAAGCAGAGGAGTCCTCTGATGAAGAAAGACCCTTTGGACTACAATATGGGAGACCATCAGTACCTAAGGCACTCCTAGCATAGGACTCTCGCATGATGAACTTACAAGAGTGCCTTCATGAGGCTAGTGGGATTGATACCTCTCCTGAGGTTGAATTTGGAAGGGCAGACCCTGGGGACCACACTGAGGTAACATACAGACAGCTAATGTCAAGGGTCATGGCATACAAGGGATGGTCGAGACCCAAACCTGTTTTTTTTTTTTTAGCAGGATGCTCTCACTGACCTATTGGACAGAGGGCTGCAGGAAGATCCAACTGTCCCTTTTCAACAAGCCTTGCAAAGGAGGGTGGCTTCTAATTGGGAGGCACCAGAGGATATTCCAGCTTTAAATAAAATGCTGACCGCTAAGTACAGAGTCTCCAGCTCTGATCCTTTTTACCTCGCTAAACACCCAACTCCAGAAAGACTTGTAGTGCAGGCAGCCACTTCCACAGGCAGACAAAATGCCTACCCCACCATACCCCAGGATAGAGATGACCAAAGGTATGACGCCATGGCCAAAAAGGGGTTTTCGGCCGGCAGTATGGCTTTAAAGTCAGCCAATGCTACGTGCACGCTAGCGAGATTCACACAACCCTTTGGGAGTGCATTTCTGTGGTGGCTGGCCATATCCCCAACGGGGAGGAGCGAAACGGTTTCCTTAACATCGTCAAGGATGAGTGTGCGAGTCCCTCCAGACTGGTCTCGACTCTGTTGACAGTATCAACAGAGCTATGGTGGCTAGTACAGTGATACCCAGATTTGCTTGGTTGAGAAAGTCTGGATTTGCCCCAGACGTACAATCCAGGCTTCTCAACATGCCCTTTGACGGCACGCATTTATTTGGAAACAAAGCTGTTGAGACTTTGGAGAAGCTGCAAACTTCCAAAGCGGCGGCGGCGGCAGCAAAGTCCCTTGGAGCTGCAATAAGACAAACTCCAAACCACCCCACAGGCAATGTCCTTTCGGCATTATTCTACATTTGGAAGGTGCAGACGACAGCCAGCTCAAAGAGGACAAAGACGATTTCCCTGTTATGTTATGTTAATAGCATTTATGGAGCGCACGGACGCCCGAGGGCATCATGCCGCTATCATGAACCAGGATAATATGAAACCAGAAAGAAAAATCTAAAAAAGTAATGTTTTTAATGATCGTCGAAAGAGGTGGTGGTCAGCAGTCTTTCGAAAATCAAGGGGAAGTTTATTCCAGGCCTTAGCTGCCACAACAGTGAACGCGCGCCCACCAATTCGAGTGCGCCTGAACCTGGGGACAACTAGAAGACGAGCGGAATGAGAGCGGAGTGCGTGAGTAGGGGGTATAGTGAACAAACTTAGCTTGCAAATACTTAGCACCAATGCCATAGAAAGCCCGGTGAACCATACACATCGACTTAAACCTAATTCTAGCCTCAACAGGAAGCCAATGGAGTTGTCGAAGTAATGGGGACATGTGTGTACCAAAGGGAGGACGGAGGACTAATCTTGCTGCAGCATTCTGAAGAAGTTGCAGCCGCTTAGCAAGTAAAGGGGCTGACCTAAATAGAGTGAATTACAATAATCCATTCCGCTTGGAACCAGGGCAGCCCCCGCGGGCGCTTGGAAAGCGGTGGGAATAAAAGGAAGCACTTTCCTTAAGGTACGTAATTTAAAATGACCGATCTTACATACCGCAGCTACCTGGTCCACTATGGTCAGAGAGGCAGCTATTTTTATGGCCAGGTTTCTCACTGAGGCAACGGGCGAAGGAGGAGGGCCCAAGGAGGAAGGCCAAAAATCGTTAGTCAAATACAGATGAGGAGAGGCCGTTCCTACAACTAGAACCTCTGTTTGAGCCAGTTGGATGTCATCCAGTTTCCAAGTTCTTCCAAACATTTCCTCAGACGGACAGCAGTGTCCGATTGGGATAGATCCAGGCGCACCAGGATCTGTGTGTCGTCTGCGTAGGAATAAAAACGAAAGCCATGTGACTGTAGAAGGATCATCAGGAGTCTAATATGTACATTGAATAGAATGGGGTGCAGAGCCTTGGGGGACCCCACAACTGATAGAGATAGGAGCAGAACGAAAATGGGGAAGGGATACAGATTGAGAACGGCCGGCTAGAAACACTGAGAACCAGCTGAGAACTTGGCCACAAAGGCCAGCAGCCGATAGAGGGGCGATCAGGATAGAATGATCAACTGTGTCGAAAGCCGCCGAAAGATCTAATAATAGGACGGCTCCGACACCGCCTTGGTCAACCAGACCTACCAGGTCATCAAGCACCGAGTTTAAGACCGATTCAGTGCCTCTTCCCAGCCGGAAACCGGACTGAAACTCATCAAAATAGTGGGAGGCCTCAAGAAAGGTGGACAGGAGGGGAGATACCAAGGCTTCCAGGACCTTCATGAGAAACGGCAGTAACAAGATAGGACGATAATTAGCAAGTACTGCAGGATCTAATGATGGTTTCTTCAGTAATGGGATAACCAAGGCATGTTTGAGGGCAGAGGGAATAGTTCCAGTGGAGAGAGACAGATTAACTGCAGAGGTGACATTGGCAATCAGGTCACCGGAGGATTCCTTCATAAGAGTCAAGGGTATGGCATCAGCAGGAGAGGCACATTTTAGATGCTGAATGGCCAGAAGCACTTCAGAGTGTGTGAAGACAGGAAAGGTGGACCAAGTCCCCTTAGAAGGAGAAGATTCAACAGGGGTATTAACAGTGGGAGCCCCTGCCTCCTTCTTTATAGTGTCTCTAATAGTAGTTATTTTATCTACAAAGGAGGATCCCTGTCTTGGATGGGGAAGAAGAACTAAGACCGCAACAGCAGCGGCTGCCTTACCTTCAGCCACTGCCTCAGCAGCTCCAAAACCTTTCTGAGCTCTTCGTTCACAAGACTGCAGTAGAAGGCAGGTTGTCACAGCATCTGACAGAATGGCAGGCTATTACTTCAGATGCTTGGGCATTGGAAACAGTAGCCCAAGGTTACTGCCTACATTTCCTGCAAAAACCTCAGTCATCCCCCCAGGGAAACAAATCTTTGAAGGTTCCAGATTCGCTCCTTATGCAGGAGATTTTAACCCTGCTAGAGAAAGGTGCTATACAACCAGAGGAACAAGGGTTGGTACTCCCCATATTTTCTAATTCCAAAGAAGGATGGAGGATTGAGACCCATCTTGGACTTAAGTGACTTGAACAAGTTCCTCAGGAAGGACAAGTTCAAGATGGTAACCCTTTCTCATGTCCTTCAGGCCCTCCAGCTTCAGGATTGGATGGTATCATTGGACCTCCAGGATGCTTACTTTCATGTGCCAATTCATCACAAGCACAGACAGTACCTGAGGTTCGGTTTCGGGTTCTGCCATTTGGCGTGACCTCCGCCCTGAGGGTTTTCACCACACTAATGGCGGTTGTGAGCGAGTCTCAGGAGAGGGGCGCTTCACGTCTACCCCTACCTAGACGATTGGCTGATCAGAGCTAGTTCCCCGGAACAGGCCTTGGAACATCTCAGCTCCACCTGTCACTCCCTCCACAGGCTGGGCTTTTCCCTCAACTTCAAGAAGTCCCACATGATACCATCACAAAGACTCCAATTAATTGGAGCAGTCCTGGATGCATCCCTGGGCAAACCCTTCGCCACCAGAGGTGAGGGCTCAAGACGTTCTGCAGATGGTGACCAAATTCCAGAATGCCCAAGTTCTACCGACCTTCGATTTTCTGAGGTTGCTCGGCCTTGCAGCATCCTGCATTTTTCTGGTGCCAGAGGCTTGCCTGAGAATGAGATCTCTCCAATGGGCTCTCAGGACCCAGTGGTCACAATTCTCAGGAAGGATGTCAGATCTCCTACATATCCCAGACAGAGTCTCATTGGATCTTCAGTGGTGGACCCGTCGGGAAAACATCTTGAAAGGAGAACTGTTTTGGCAGCCATGGCCGGAGATAACAGTAGTGACGGACGCCTCGCTCACGGGGTGGGGAGCCCATACCAACGATTTGACCATCAGCGGTCGTTGGTCTCCATCGGAGTCCAAACTACATATCATCCTTTTAGAGCTGAGGGCAATCAGACTAACGCTGAAGGCCTTCCTGCCATCTGTACGGGGAAACAATGTCCTGATAATAACAGACCACACAGGGCCATGTACTACCTCGATAAGACAGGAGGTGTAGGGTCACTATCACTGTGCAGAGAAGCAATGCAGCTCTGCCTCTGGGCTATACAAGAAGGAATCGCTCTATCGGCAGTTCACCTAGCCAGAGAGAAGAACACGGCGGCGGACGCCCTGAGAAGGCAGAGCACAGTCTCCCACGTGTGGGTACTAGCTCAGGAAGTGCTTCAAGAGATCTTCACCCTTTGGGGAACCCCTCAAGTGGATCTGTTTGGGACCAGTGTCAACAGGATGTGTGAACTGTACTGCTCAAGGGAATGTCCCCCGAGGGGAGCTCTTGGAGATGCGTTCGTGGTGGCCTTGGAGTTTCCACTCCTATATGCGTTTCCTTCAATCTCCGTCATTCCTCACATAATCAGGAGGTTGAGAAGGTTCAGGAACTCCATTATCCTTGTTGCCTCGGACTGGTCCAGGAGAACGTGGTACCCTGACCTTCTGGACATGTCCATCTGCAATCCGATTAGTCTTCCACAAAGAGAGGATCTTCTCTCGCGAGAGGAGGGCTAGGTTCTCCAACCGGATATCAGGACTCTCAGCCTTCAAGCATGGTTTCTGAGAGGCTGAGATACAAGGATTGGGACCTCCCGGACGACGTAATGGAGGTTTTGCTTTCGGCAAGAAGGCCAGCAACCAAATCTTTTTCTCCAGCATGGGGTCTGGCATGGATTCACATGCTCACGAATATTCCTCGTCATCCGGCTGGAAATCCTCAGTAAAAGAAAAAAAATCAGTTTCATTTCTGAACTGTCTTTCTCCTAACAACCAATCACTGAGCTCTGGGTCATACTGCCCCCAGCCAATGACTGCCCTCTACCCAAGCCCCTCCTGTGGCAGCCAGCTACAGATTTTTACCGCACGTTCAAGTGTTGGGAATCCTCGTACTTTGCTCTTTGAGCTTTCTTCTGTGTTTTTTGCTTTTTCAGAGTTAAACTTTACTCTTCGAGGGATTTCGGCGGGGGCTCCTTCTCTTACTGCCAGCCATCAGCCTCCTCCACCCAGGAAGTCAACAGAGGCCGCTCCAAGGCCTTCGGGGGTGGACATCATCATTGTTGTCGTCGTCTGGGACCACATGATGGCCCGTCGGCCTGCAAGCAAGATTGAACCGGCCTGGACGTTGGGCTCCCACCTGTGCACCCCGGTGGGAGGCAAGCTGGTGAACTTCGTCAGCATGTGGAAGACCATCTCCACTAAGTGTTTGGTGCTGGATGCTCTCGTCCACGGACACACACTGGAGTTCCAACAAAAGTGTCCCCAAATACCACTGGTGGCCCAGCAGGAAAACCACGTGCCTCAGCTTCTGCTGGTGGTTCAGGCCATGTTAAAGAAAGGGGCGATAGAGCTAGTTCTAAAGCGGCTCCGGAGTTTACTCAAGGTACTTCCTCATACGAAAGAAGACTGGGGGCTGGAGGCCCATTCTCGACCTACAACAGCTGAACAAACAAAGTCCCAGAAGTTCAGCATGGTCACGCTTCAACACGTTCTCGGACAACTGGAAGAGGGGGATTTTCTGTCGTCGTTGGACCTGGAGGATGCGTACTTCCACATCCCCATTCGCAAAGGACACCGCAGGTTTCTGCGCTTCGTTGTTCAGGGGAAGCATTACCAATTCAAGGCCCTTCCTTTCGGTCTAAAGTCGGCACCCAGAGTCTTCACCAAGTGCCTGGCGCCGGTGGCGGCCCATCTATGACTGCAAGGGATCCACGTCTACCCCTACTTGGACTGGCTCATCCGGGCCAGATCAAGAGACATCACTGTCGACCACACAGTGAGGAACATCCGCTTACTGACGGATCTGGGCTTCTCGGTCTATTATGCAAAGAACTGCTTGACTCCTAACAGGATGCTCTGTTCCTGGGATCCCGGCTCGACACAGTGTCATGCCTGTTGCCGTCGGAGAACAGGATGGTGGCCATCTTGGGCAAGGTGCAATGGTTGTTAGCACTGAAGATCGCCACGGTGAGGGACATCAAGTCTTTTCTCAGCATTTACCTTGTTCGACTCTGCAGATTGCGGATGCACCCGCTGCAGGATTTCCTCGATGCCCATTGGGTCCAGGTGTCCACAAGCTTCCAGGACAGGCTTGCGCTCGACTAGGAGTTCTGCCGGGCGATCAGGTGGTGGGGCGTGTGCTCCCATTTAGCCAGAGGCAGGGATTTCCAGGGCCCCTCCACCCCCTGTACCAGTAGACAGTCACGACAGATGCTTCCCTGGAAGGTTGGAGAGCCCACGCCGGACCTCTTCATGCCAGAGGCATGTGGTTACCAGAGGAGAAGATGTTGCACATCAACGTCCTGGAACTACGGGTGGTATTTTGGGCCCTCAACTAGTTTCTGCCATCCCTCAAGGGCAAAGTGGTGAGGTTTTTCACGGACAATACCACCACAATGTTTTACATCTGGAAACCGGGGCACCAGATCCCCAGCGCTATCCAGGGAGGAGGAGGACTTGCGGCACTGGGCTGTCGCCCAGGGGATGTCCCTCATTCCTTATCACCTGGCAGGGGTAAACAACACCGTTGCTGACTCCCTCAGCAGGGAGCTTCGTTCTTGCCACGAGTGGGAGCTTCGACAGGATCAAGTGGACTACCTTTTCCTCAAATGGGGCAACCCCCAGATCGATCTGTTTGCAACGGCGATGAACTCCAAGTGCCAGAGGTTTGCCAGCAGGTTTCCCCACCCGGTGAGCATGGGGGACGCATTCTCATTCCTTTTGGAAAGCCTGTTTCTGTATGTGTGCCCCTGGTTGCTGTTGCTTCTTCGAGTCTTCAATCAACTCAGACAGTACTGGTGCATGATGATCTTTATCGCAACTACTTGGCCGAGGCGATCTGGTACCCGGAACTTCTCAGCATGAAGGCCTAGCTCCTGCAGTATTAGTGTTCGGTGGCCACGATCTTCTGGCGGATTGCAAAGAGATTCTCGCCAAGGCGTCATCTACTTAAAATGCTACAGACACAAATGGAAGCGCTTTACAATTTGGTGCGGTTCTCAGAAGATCAACCCTCTGTGGGTCACGGCCCCTCAAGTATTGTCATTGGCTAACTTGCGACTGGCTCATGCCTCCATTAAGGTACATCTGGCGGCTATTTCCCGCTACACCAGATCTCCGGGACGGTCTGCTCTGTGGTCGCACCATCTAGTTAAGGAGTTAATCAAAGGACTGTTCCTCTTTTTCCCGCCGGTGAAGGCCGTGGTGTGGGAACTCAATGTGGTGCTGGCTAGGCTCATGGGGGCCCCATTCGAACCTATACACACAGCTCTGCTCAAGTTTCTGTTGTGGAAGACAGCTTTTCTTGTGGCCATCACCTCTGCCAGACGAGTAGGTGAGATGCAGGCCCTGTCATGCAAGCGGCCTTACTTGACTTTTCACGAGACAAGGGTGGTGCTGCGGACACAATCCTCCTTCATGCCCAAGGTTCTGTCGGAATTCCACCCCAACGAACCCTTGGTGTTACCTGTGTTTTTTTCCGATGCCTTCATCGCCGGCTGAAAGGACTTTGCACTCACTGGATATAGCTTGAGCGCTGATGTTTTACATGGCCCGCACAGAGTTTCCGGAAAACTCCGCTTTTTGCAAAGTTTAGTCCTGTAAACCATGGGAAGGCCCTGTCCAAGGCTTCCATTTCCAGGTGGCTCTCCGGCTGTATTCCTCACTGTCACTGATATGCCAACCGACCGCTGCCTAGCCGTCCGAGAGCCCATTCCACCAGGGCGATCGCTGCTACAATGGCGTTCCTGTCTGGTGTGCCCCTGCTGGACATCTGCCGGGCTGCTACGTGGATGTCGATGCACAACTTCTACTGCGTCGACAAGGATTCCAGGGAGGTGTCCAGAGTCAGCCATGCAGTGCTGCACAATCTGTTTGCTTGATGGTGAGTCTGGTGAGAAGGTAAGAGATTGCTTCTGTTGAGCCTTTGCCACCTCCCGTCGTTGTGCATGTGTGTACTGCTGTGCATTCGTTATTACTGAGCATGTGAATCCATGCCAGACCCCGTGCTGGAGAAGGAACAAGTTACTTAACCTGTAACTGTTGTTCTCCAACATGGGTCTGACATGGATTCACATGAGAACCCTCCCGCCTACCCCTCTTCGGCTCTTCTCTTGGCCCTACTGCCCCTTTATGTGCTACCAAATCTGAAGATGGCTGCCAGAGAAGGGAGTTAAGTAGAGGGCAGTCATTGGCTGGGGGAAGTATGACCCAGAGCTCAGTGATTGGTTGTTAGGAGAAAGACAATTCAGAAATTAAACAGATTTCTTTTCGTTTACCGAGGATTCCCAGCCTGACGACAGGGAATATTCATGAGCATGTGAATCCATGCCAGACCCATGCTGGAGAACAATAGTTACAGGTACGTAACTTGTTCCATACTGCTGCCGCTGCAATAAATTCTGCAGCTGGTGTAGAGATAAGAATGTTGACCCTTTCTCATGTAATACACCTATGGTGTTATCTTTTTATTGCATCTAGCAGATCTGGGGCTCCAGATTGGTATCATAAAGGGATATCTGGCAGCGCTTTCTATTTTTATGTGCACTTCAGATGAAGTCTCCTACTTCAACATTCCTCTAGTAGCACCGTTTTAAGGACTAACTAATGTTTACCCTTCAATCCCGTTTCAAGTCCCACTATGGGATCTCAACTTGGTGTTAAACTACTTGATGGGAGCTCCTTTTGAAACTCTACATTCTTGTCAATTAAGACTTCTAACTCTGAAAACTGTCTTCTTAGTGGCAATAACATCATCCCGAAGGGTGAGTGAGCTACAAGCTTTATCCTGCCAGCCTCCTCATACTGTCTTTCATAAAGACAGAGTGGTACTAAAAGTGAAGCCTACTGTTCTCCTTAAAATTGTTTGAGTTTCATATTACTCAGAAAATAACACCACCTTCTTTTTATCATCCACATCCTGGGAAGGAAGAGCAAAGACTTCACGGGCTTGATCCTAGACGTGCACTGAGTTTTTAACTTCTTCAGATTGGCAAAATTGCGACAGGGTGACCAGTTATTTGTCGGCTATTCAGGTCACAAATTGGGACTGGCCATTACCAAGCAAACTATCCAGATGGATTATACTAACTATATCGGAATGTTACAGACTGGTAGGTAAAGACCCTCCAGAATATCTAAGAGCTCATTCGACCGGGGGCATTGCAACTTTGTCCGCCTTGCAGAGGGGAGTTCTGATAAAAGATATAAGTGCAGCTGCCACATGGTCGTCTGTGAACACCTTTACTAAACATTACAGTTTAGACTCCTCCTTGGGCCAAGATTCTGCTTTTGGAAAAGCAGTTTTGCATACTTAACCACACTAACTTCTACTCCTTCCTCCAAATAAAGTAAACTGCTTTGGGAGTGTATCAAAGATAAGGAATACGTGAGAGGACACAATCCATTTGAAGAACAAGTTACTTACCCATGGCAACATTCTTTCGACTGGATGTTCCTCCCACGTATTCCTTATCGCCCCTTCCAACCTACCCTGCAGTAGAATTCCCCTTGCGGTTGCAGTCTATGCTCTCTCTGGGGGAGTAACCGTCAAATACAAGGTAAAGCTCCACTCGTCAAAACGGAACTGAGGCCAACCGGCGCTGTGCGTGCTACATGTACCCGGGATGACGTTGAGACTGAGGCATCTGAGGGGCATCGACTCGACAGGGATCGAAGCACAGCACCCCCTGGTGAAAAAATGTTTGAGGCAGCAAAGCTGAGATATTGGAAATAGCAAAGATAAGGAATACGTGGGAAGAACATCCAGTTGAAAGAACGTTACCATGGGTAAGTAACTTGTTCTTCTGTGACAGAAATAGTTAGTGAAGCCAACAGCATTACTTTTGGGAAGAGGCACAACCAATTCACAGGGGAGTAAAATAACCTTACATCTACTTTGTTAGAATGTTGGAACAGTTTCTAAGGAAAGTGAGACTTTACATATACTTTTCAGAATGGCAAAACATTTCCAAGGTGAGTTAAAATAACCTTACATATACTTTTCAGAATGGCAGAAAATTTCTAAGGTAAGGTAAGTGTTCACCCTCCGAGGTCAGTTACGAATCAACTTCCTTTGCAAGGAAAACACTTTTAAACACTTATTCTCTTTTCTAGGCAAAATGCCAATCCTTAGAAGTCTTTCCGAGTTAGTTGGTGTTCCAGGGGCTTCACAGAAGACACTCTAGGAGGATTCCAGCAGTGGGCCTGGGTGAACTGGAAGAGAGGCCTCAGATTTAAGGTGAGTAAATACCCAAGCCAGCACAGTCCTCAGCACAGAAGAAAATTTTGCAGCACGAGGACTTCAGGATCTGCAGCCAAAAACCTGGTCGTTGAATTCCTTCATTAAGAAGGCCAAACATAGGACAATGTAAGGACTTTTGCAGCAAGGATCACAGGGAAGGCTCTAGGCAAGGTTTTTCTCGTGGCTGGATGCGGCTCTGTGGATTTGGCGCCTTTTTCAGTAGCACAGAAGAAGAGAGACTATCGCCCGTCAGATTCTCATTGTTTGCACGGTCCAGCACCTCTGGTGAGAGGACTTTTTGGACTGGAATCATGCCTCTGGAGATCCAGCACAATGCCCACGAAGTATTAGTGAGATTTCGAAGAGTGTGCACTGCACAATGGCTCGAGGTCCCGGGGTTTTGGGGTATTGCAGCACTGAAAAGTCGCAGCACAGCGTGGGAGGGCTCAAAGTGCAGGTCTTAAGTCTAGTGCGTCTCACCAGGCTCTGGGTTGTCGTTTTCGGAGTCCCCAGGTTGATTGGAAGGAAGGGCTACAGTGGGCTCTGGTTACACAGCAGGCTCTCAGGTTGCTGGAAATCGTTTCAACCGCAAATTCTTTCTCTTTGGTTTTGGTTTCAGCGGTCGACTACCTCTTCAGCTTCCCAGATCAAACTTTTAGGCAAGAACCCAGCCAATCAAACAGCCTTGCAACATTCAAACTTGAGGGGGAGGGGGTTGGCAAATCTTTTAGGACAGCCAGCCTTCCAGTTTGAACTGAAATCTCACAGTCAGGCTGGAAGACAAAGGGCTGCAGAGGTTTGGACTCCTCTGTCGTCTCCTTCCTTCACAGACACTCTGTACCCTGGGCGGGGAATCGACAGGATTCCTGCGAAAGATAAAAATCACACATTGGAATTTCCCGCCCAGGAGGTCAGGAAGGATCAAGAAAGGACAAGGTACACTAAAATGATGAAAAAACAAGACAGGCCATTTTGGTAAAATGAGCATCCATGGGTGCCTTTACCGGTGCTGTTCAAACAGTCCTCGGTAAAGGTGCACCGAATTAATAAAAAGGTTCACTGCCACCAGCCATTAAAGGTAAGTTTGTCCTTTTAACATAAATATTATATTTAAAATGAGAAAGGGGATACTCAGTATCTCCTCAGCACTCCACATAAGGTGGGGGGTGCTGGTCTCACCCATTAAAATATGAAAGGGATCCACAGATCCTTTCTACCCTTGGGAACTGTAGTTCTCACAATGTTAGCCAGAGAAAGTTAAAAGGGGAGCCCCCTAGGGCAACCCAGAAACAATAGGCACTTATTGCCAGAATGACAATGTAGAGTCTTAAAACTGACAACCGTATAAGATTCTGTGAGTGCAGAAAAATGTTCCCACTCTCAGAGGTATAAGGAAAAATAATCCACCAGTAAAAGAGAAAATGTCTGGAGTTGACGCAGGTCGGCAAGATTTATCATTGCTATGAAATTCTTACCGAACACCTCCAGATAAGAAGAGCAAAAAGATTTACGCCCTAGGGGAAAAGGTAGCAACATCAGTTGCTTTTCAAATGGGTACTACCAATAATACAACTCTTATGGCAAGCTTCAATAGAGCACAATGGGATCATGCGGAGGACCTGGTTAATGGTGCCCATGGACCCCTTAGGTCTGCAATAATTAATACTCTAATAGAGGCAAGCAGACAGCTAACGCCATCATCAAGAACACTCAATGTTGCAGATGTGTGGCTAAGAATTTCTGGGTGTAGACCAGAAACCCAGGCCATGCTGCTAAACATGCCAGTGGAAGACAATGTCCTATTCGTCAATGCAGTAGATGATGCTCTCGAAACTGCAAAATAAGGAGCATGAGATATTGGGACAAATTTCAAGTAAGCCTTTCCAAAAAGCCTTTTAGGGGTTTGTCTGTTAAGATATTACTTCATGACTTCCTAAAAAGAGGTCCTTCTCTAACCACTGTAGTTTACGTAATTAAAGGCACCCTATAACCTAAGACATATCAGGCTATACTTCAGGTGCAAGCTTCACCTCATGGTATTCGAACCAGTGGCAATTATATACATCTTAATCTTCATTTCCCAGACAGTTTAGAAAGTGTGGTAGTAGAGGTAGAAGCCAAGCTCGCCACCCACATCAGACATGTGGGTGTTATCAACAGTAAAACACAGGTATTGTGTGGAATTCCAAGAATAAAGACACGATCATCCACCAAGACACAGGAAGATATCGTTAAACCATAAATGGATTCTTCAAGCCAAAGTAGATACTCTACTGGAGAAAGGAGCCATAGAACTTGTTCCACCATCGGAGGTAAACCAGGCTAGTGTACTTCTTTGTTTCAGAGAAAGACGAAACCAAACACCAAGTACTCAACCTCAGACTGGCAAACCACAAAAGTTCAGAATGATAACATTGCAGAAAGTCATCTCATTGCTGAAAACTGGAGACTTCATGGCAACACTGGACATGAAAGATGCATACTTTAATGTTTCAATGCTGCCAGTGCATTGGAAATATTGCAGCTTCAAAATAGGGTTAACTCACTACCAATTCAATGTGCAGCCCTTCGGGTATTCACAAAGGTACTGGCAGTAGTGGCAGCACACCTGCGCAGGGAGAGTAGCCCATTGTACCCTTATCTGGATGCCTCACTAATAACAGGAGAAACACCAGCGATTTGTCAACAAAATACACAGAAAATAATACATCTTCTGCATCAACTGGGCTTCTCTATCAAGGAAAAGAAATCAAGGCTAATACCCAGTCTGCAACAATAGTTACTAGGAGCAGTTATTTACACAAGACACTTTGGTCTTTCCCTCAAATGAGAGGGTCCAAAACACTCTAAAGCAAATCCTGTTATGCAGTCTGTCAGATAACAATGAGGAAATTAATGTGACTTCTCACCGTGATGGCATCATGAATCTTCATTGTGCCAAATGCAAGACTACACATGGGTTCAATGCTACAGTGGTTAGCTAAACAAGGGTCAAAGGCGAAAGGCAATTGGGACGATCTAGTGGAGATTTTGGAAACAGTGATGTAATCCCTTCAATGGTGGACAAAGAAAAAGATGTTTTGATCCGTTTTGTACGCAGACTACTTTGTTAGACTTCTTCCTTAGACCTTTTGTATAACAGATGTGTTCCTATGTCCAAGATACTACATATATCATTAACATTTTGTCCACCAAGAATTTGATCTAATAGTCACTCTCAAAGTAGAGGCATATAAAAGCATTCCGCAGGCCTCCAGTACAGAAGCCATGAAGTAATATCTTAACAGACAAACCCCTAATCTAGAAAAAGTTCTTACTGCATTAATTCTTGAATGCATTAGAATAGCATTGACCAAAAACAAAATCTGTTCGAAAATGATCTCCACCAGCAAATACACAGAACGAGTATGGGCGCAACTTTTGCACCAGACATCGCTAATCTCTATATGGACCACTTTGAAGCCCAATTCATTTTTTCGGGATAAAATATTCCTTTCGATATGCATCTAGTGAGTTGGCAGAGATAAATTGACGACATCCTAGTGATCTGGCGAGGTATAATGGAACTTCTTACCGGCTTCAAAGATTGGCTAAATTCACGTGATCGTTATTTGAAGATCATTAGGACTTATGACGTGAATTCAATACCACTCTTGGATCTTACACTCCAGAAAAACGAGAGAGGGCAAATGGATACTACTTTATATCAAAAACTAATGGCTACAAATATGTTGCTGCATTATAATAGCTTTCATCTGTTAGCCCTCTTTCAAATCAAAAGGAATTGTTCGACAACCTAGGATTTTGAAATACAGAGTGGCAATTTGGCTTGCAGACTGGGATACAGAGGCTGTCCAAAAAAGTGATAAAAGATGCCAGGAAAAGAGCAAAACATCAGAAGAGAGAAACATGCCTCACTAAACAAAATAGGGCCATACAAGAGAAAATGTCATGTGTCAAGACCTATAGCCCCAGCAGTAACGGTCTTGGGAGAGCCATCCTTAAAAATTGGCACATCCTTAAAACACAAGATTTTCATCCCAATACATTTGCCTTTAAAAAATCTGAAAATATTAACCAATCACTTGTGCATACCCATGAACAGATTCCTGTGACAGGACAATCATTGGTGTGGGAACTATTCAGTGTGCTCCCTGATGCAAAAATTCAAGAGTTTCCAATTGTACCATGTATTTTGGGAATTGAACGAATTTACGACCTGCAAAAGAAATTGGCCATTTTTGGCATTAAATGCCCACATCAGCTTATCTATATTGATAAAACTAAGAGAGCGATCAGACAAAGGATATGTGAACATCGTTCTGGTCTTAAAAATCGTGTGGCAGATAAGGCCTCAGTGGAACATTTCATACAGATAAATCGCAAGAAGATTGACCTCTTGTGGTTTAAAATGCAAGCAGTGAAGCCTCAACCAAGAGAAGGTGACTGGGACAAACCTCTGAGACAAACAGAGCAGAAATTGATCCAACAATTGGCTACTGTCCATCACTGACTTAATACAAGTATTGAGTGCGCACTGTTCTGATAAAATATGCAGCCATTTAGGGTCCCTCATTGTGTGATTATTCAGTAAATGTATTCAAATAAGATTTGAATTTGTGACATGCCAATACTTTATTATTGATGACACTCTGTAGCTGCTATGCAGCAGTTCTCCTGAATTCTGTGTCAATAGTTAGTCTAGATCTACTGTCCTCAACGTAACCACTGTGGTAGTTGTATAGAAATAAGGCAACATAACACGATGGTATTGGTTTCTTTATCAATGCCATCAATAATCTAGTGATTATAAGATTGTTTGAAGATGTCCAGTTTCCAGCACTGCTGCAGGATATTGCACATGCAAGATATGCTGTTCAGTCACATTCAGCATGAGACAAGATGCGATGTGACAGTATTTGACCAGCCTGTGGGTTTGACTTTCACCAAATATTATGCTGGTCAAGTGTGACCTTGAATACCACGTCTTTGAGTTTGCAAGAAGACATAGAGAAACAACATTTGTGCCAATATCATTAGCAATGTAGGTGCACAGGACTGTTCCAAAATGGCCACGTTTTGTTATTCCTTTGTTGCCTGGCACCTGCACAAAAAGTCATTCGGTCGTGCACAGCATCAGATTAATGTTGAACTGCGTCATCTCTGGTGCACCCGGTGTTATAGGCACTACTGTGCCACCTGTACACAGGAGTCCACACAACTAACAAGTTCCTAAATGGGTAAGTCAGGATACGCTTGCCTGGGCAGTGTGCAGCTTTTGACATAGCACTGGCAAAGGTGCATGTAATGCCAATTTTGCCATCGCTGTGATATTTACACGCGATAAAAGGGTTGTCTATGTGCAGACAATGCAAGACAGGGCCTGAGCGGGTCACTATATATGAGACTTGTATGGTTATAGTAGGTCCAGCGTTAAATAATGACAAGTTAAATTGCTCTATCATGTTTCCACAGATTAGAGCTCAGCAGAAATCTATTGCTCATTTATCCACCCAAACTGCTAAACACAAAGAATGTGCAGTAAATGTCAGTAAGCGACCATTGTTTGAAATATTGTGAAAAATGTATCCACGTTGGAACTAGTGGGATGACAATAGAACAAAGACTGCGTTTTGGCTGTGTTTTTGTAGGTTCTTGAATAAGCAAGAAAAGACATTAGGCGTGAGCAGTCTGAGTGGGTCAAATTAATATCAAGTACAAAAATTATTTCTGCCTTGGCACCTAAAATCATCAATTAAGGTTAGTTGAGACATGTGAAACTAGAAGCACACTAAACTTTGTGATTGTGTCCTAAAGCCCTAATCAAATGTTATGGTGTGTTTTTTATGTTTAGGAATTCACGTATTTGTAAGGGGTAGCGTTTGGATTAAAGTCCAGTATGAACTATTTGTGTACTGATGAAGGCCGACATATAAATCCTCTGAAAAACGGTGTTGGATACCCGTATCTTGATTGAAGGGCCAAAACACAATGTTTTGACCGACTTCTTCCAACCCGGAATTTCTGGTCAATGTCCCGTATTCAAATTGAAGAAATCATGAGAGAGAATAGAAGGCATTCTCGTGCTTTATACCTGCTGTATAATTGTTATAAAAGTGATGATTCATTATCATTATGAATATTTTGAACATTTCATCTCATTGAGTTGAGGAGCAGTCAATATTAGCTGGGACAGGTCATTACTCTTTTGTTTTCCTGATCTCCTGTCTCAGTGATTCCCTGAGCATCACAGATCAGGCCCTGGCGTGGCTTGCCTTTCTCTCTGATCGTCCTTCCCAGGTGAAACTTGGGTCTTTTCTCTCTGCGATCACTCTCTCTACTTGTGGTGCCCCCCCCCCCCGGATCTAACCTATCCCTTGCTTCTTCAATGTCTACATGGCTACATGGCACCTCTGGTCCACAGGATCTCTTCCTTCACTGCCACCTTTCAGTGTAATGCGGATGACACACAGCTCTCTTTCAGACTACCATCGGCATCTTCGTTGCTCATTCCTGACTAGTCCGCAATTCAGTCTTGGTGTGCTGCAAACTATTTCTGCCTTAATGCCAGCAAGACAGAGATAGTCCTCATTAGGGTCTCTCTCCCGCCTTCCCACTCTCACTCTGGTGGACCTCCCTTGGCCCTGCGCCCTCACCCACTAGTGAGGCAAAAAATCTGGGGTTCATCTTCGAGTCCACTCTCTCCTTCTCCTGTACATCTCAGACATCTCTAACAAGTCCCACTACCAGCTGCACCTCCTCAGAAGTATACTATCCTTTCTCACTTTCCCTCAGAGACTTACCGTCTCCAGAACCCTGGTTCTCTAGACTGGACCACAGCAACAGTCTCTCAATCTGCCTACTTCTACTCTCCGACCTCTACAACTCCTCCAGAACAGAACCGCAAGACGTATCCTTGGCCTGAAGCCCAAGGACTGATCGCTCCGGTGCTGAAATCCCTCCACTGGCTCCCTGTGGCTGCAAGGGTCAAGTTGAAGACCCTCTGCATAGTCCACAAGGCTACAACTCTCTCTCACTAAATACTCTCCTTCTAGAGCCCTCCGCTCGTCCTCTTCCAACTGTCTGCGGGTGAGACTTTTTCCAAAAAGAGATTTGGGGGTAGATCTTTATCCTCCGCAGGTGCTTCCCTCTGGAACAACCTCCCTGCCCCTCTCCGTCATGAGCCTGATCTCCTTAAATTCTGGAAACTCCTCAAGACTTTCCTCTTCTCTTCCTCTCTCCCTCGCTAACCTCCTCTCTATTCCCTCCTCCTCTTCCCTATCACTGCTCAGTTTTTGCTGACTGGTCGCCTGGTGCACCTACAGAGCCTCACAGGCTCCTTGTTCCCCCTGCCAGACTTTGCACTTGCCCCCGGGCCTCTGCACTCTGCTCACCACTACTGGAATTCATTCCATGAGATGGGTAACCTCTCTGCACTTAACCCAGGGCACTGCTTGACTGTGCGCACTTGTTCCCCTCCCCCTCCCTTTCACTTCCTGTCTGCGCACTTACATTACCTAGAATGCACTATGCCTAGTTCGCCTGGCCTAATACGGTAGTTTTTATTTATGTTCTTCTTCTTCTTCTTCTCCTCGCCTACACCTCACTCTTTGTCATGCACTTGCAGTATCTGAAACGTCGCTGGCCTAGTAGGGTAGTCTATGGATTGTATGTCTTCTCTCTCTCCTTCCCCGTTCGCCTTCCTTCCTGTCATGTACGTCACTAGTAGTAATGCAGTCAGGCCTAGTATGTTAGTCATTTTTTGTTAGATCATTCAGAAACCTCAAGGCCTAAGAATGACTCTGTATTCCCTTGTTCCCTTACCGCTTTGAAGCACTTCACTTGTGTATAAGCGCTTTGCAAATAAACAATTACAATTTTGAATTTGAATGCTAGTTATATCAAACACGTTATTGCACTTTACTTGGCACTTGATCCTAACCCCGGTTACGCTATTTGTACATTTAGTTATGCATTGCACATTGGTGTATTTTGCACAAAGATTTTAGATGAACACGTAGAAATGAATGTGTTAATTTTAACATTGTTTTGATGTAATAAAATGGTGTCTTTTAAACTTTATTGGCTTAGGTTGATGCATTGATTAATTTATCTTGCATCTTTTTCCATGTCCCATATCAGTCGGTGCAAAAAGGAGGGGTAGCTGATTTTCACATGCACTGTATTGCAAAGGAAAACATGTTACAATGGGAACCCCTTGTCAACCCGCCAACACATCACAACAGACGCATCACTCTCAGGATAGGGAGCTCATTGTCGCCACCATACAGCGAATACTTGCCAAAAAAGCACATCAATGTTCTAGAATTGCTAGTAGTTTGCAAGGGTCTACAAGCTTTTCAACCTCACTTAATAGGAAAAATGTACTGATTATTTATTTTTACATTTATTAAGTGCACACAACCTGAGAGGCACGAATGCGCTATTTACCATAAAGATGGAACGTGGGGGTAGGGAGAGGAAGTGAGATCAAGGTAGTCCTGCAAGAGTCCATAGTCAATTGAAGAGAATCGTTTTTAGTTGTTTCCTGAATGGCCAGTAGGAAGGTTCAGGTCTAGAGGCAGAGCGTTCCAGAGACGTTCAGCGGTGGCTGGGAAACTAGAGCCCCCTACTTTGGATTGTTTGAAGCATGGGATAGTCAGTTTGTGGCTATGGATTGATCTAGTTGGTCTTGTAGAGGTTTATTTGGCAATCCTTTGTGAGAGATATGGTGGAGCAAAGTTGGAGAGACAGCAGTGAGTGATAGAAAGAATCTTGAAGTTGATTTGTTTTTTCACTGGAGGCCAGTCTGTCGCTTTTCTGTGGGCTGAGCATTGTTATGGATAATCTGGATTTTAACGTTGCGGGCAAATGTCCCGGCGTGCAGAGAGTTGCAATATTCAAGCCGGCATCCGATTATCGCTCATGTGCTCATTGCTCTTATGTGAAGAGGAAGGGTTTGGTTGCATTAAGGAGTTTGGCAGTGTGGGCTGCTGAGGCAATTGCGTTGACGTGATGGGTCATGCTGAGGCTGGGGTCTAGGTAGACACCAATGGTTTTGACAAAGGAGGAAACTGGGATAGGGAAGGCATCAATGCTGAAAGACGGGTCAATTAGGCTACGCATGCTGGGGGGGGGGGGGCGACAATAAGGATCTCGGTTTTGCCATTATTGAAACAGTGGTGGTGTACAGCCATCCAGACTTGTATAATGTCATAAATATTGATAGTGCTTGAGTCTTGGTCGTAGTTTCCTGTGAGTGGGATGAGGATTTGAGTATCGTTCGCATAGTTGGAATATGAAATATTGACGGAGTCAAGATGGTCAAAGAGATGTTTGGTATAGATGTTGTATAATGTTGGGGAGACACAGTAACCTTGGGAAACACAACGCAGAGGATCCGAGTCGGGGCAGCAGCTGTGCTGCCTGAGAAGATGCCAGCAGATCTGTCGGCAAGAAATGAGGCAATCCACCTGGTGGCTTCTGGGGAGAAATTGGCAGCTGAGGAGAGGTGTTGGCAGATTGTTGGATGATCAACCAAGTCAAATGCTGCCGACAAGTCTAGTAGTAAGAGGAGAGCTATGTTGCCAGAGTCACGGATGTCATCCATTTGGTTTTTTAGATCATGGAGGGTGGGCTCAGTGCCATGATCTGGGCGGAAGCCTGATTGACAAGGGCTGAGAATAATGTTGTTCTCCAGGTAGGTTTGCATTTGGGTGTTTGAGGCCTGGTCCTAGATCTTTAGCAGGAATGGGACAGTGGCAATAGGGCGGTAGTTAGTGTGGAAGGTTAGGTCAACTAAGACTTTTTTGATGAGGGCGGATCCAGGCATCTTTCAGGTTGGGTGGTGTCATGATCCCAGTAAATGAGCACAGTTCCCATTCAGGCATACTGGGGAAGCAAAAGACATCACACCAGTCCATAGGTTTACAGTGGCTACAAGCCTGGCACAAATGGCATTTGTATCATTCATAGTATTGCACCCATAGGCTATCATAGTGGTTACATTGGTTTTCATACATTCAACATGGCCACTGCCAGGTCCACGGATAATTTACAGCACTTTCTATGCCTTTTGCGGAGGGAGCTACTTAAGCCCTGCCTCCGCCGGAGCGCTTGCTTCACGTCTGCTCCTATGACAGCTGATAACGCTACCGGCATCTCTCTTCACAGCACCTGTCAAAAGAAAAAGACAAAGATATTCGTTTTCTGAGAAAAACAACAGAATTCCATTGTTATTTAAAAGACTTACCGAACCAAAGTATTTCCGAAGCGTTTCTTCAGTCAGCTGTTATTTCTTAGCCGCAGCATTTTCTGTCAGCAGTTCCCTCACAGTCGCAGCATCTTCTTTACATCAGTCTTCGTTTGCGGTCACAGTACCTTCATACAGAGGTTTTCCTCAGCAAACTCTGCAGCTTCCAAAGGTATTTCTTGTACAGCTTTCCGAAAACCTGCAAAACAAAAGGTATTTCATTAACGAACAAACTTAAAAGAAATAAGAAAGAAAACGTTTTTAATAAGTTACGTACCTGAAGTGCCTTCAAGTTTTCACTGCTTGGTTATTTCCACGCTCTTCCCTGAAGGCTACAGTTATTGCGCATAGTGTGTTAAACGTTTCTTCATACAGAGTTTTAGTCGCAGTCATTCCACAGCTGCAAACTTTTTCCGAAATCCAAGAACCTATTAAAATAAGGAAAAATATTAAAAATAGAGATCTCTCCAACGTAGGGACAGCTCTGAAAATAACAAACTACAATATGTGTCTCAAATACTTACCGAGGACAATTTGGAAACGCAAAGACATTACTAAAGACAAGAGTCCTTTGAACACAGCAGCCTTCCAAGTTAAAAGCTCTCATACCAACGCGCCCCTTTAGACTACAGGATGGAGATCTCCACAAAACATACACACAGGTGAGAAGGGAGGGATTACCAAAGGCACACTACTACACAGTATTTTACCCAGAAAAGAGGGATTACAGTAGTTCCATTGTTTTATTGTCATTTACACAGGAGAATAATCCTAAAAGTGCCCAAGTATCAGATCCACTGACTGAGAGAGACTACACCCCTGAGGAGTCCAGGTAAGCGTTTCAGAACACAAAGCCAGTACTTAAAATACTCCACCTGAGCGTAATTGAGGACACAGGAATTGACAATTTATCCCAACTTTTGGGAGAGTTAAGGGCAGAAGTCCATGCAACTAGGTCTGAAACCAACTCTCTTAGGAGAGAGTTAGTGGTTAACACAGAGCGCACTGAGGAATTGGGTCGCCAATTGCTACAGTCCCAAGCCGGACAAGCATCACTTCCAATTGGGGTTTCACCGGGTCAAATCCCAGTAATCCTTTGCAAGTAGGTTTCCCCGGGAACATTCCACTAGCACCACCAGAGAGATTTGCAGGGAATCCAAGGCGTTTAGCAGTTTTTATGAACCAATGTAATTTGCATTTTCTATGTAGGCCGGGGGCCTTTCCTTCAGATCAGGCTAAGGTGGCATTTGTATTGTCATATCTGCGTAGGCATGCTGCGGACTGGTCCATACCCTTAGTTAATCACGATGATCCATTAATGAGGAATGTTCCTGGTTTTCGGCAGGAGTTAGAAAAACGTTTTGCTCATCCTGCTCAGGGTCAGGCCTTTGATAATGAGCTGCTCTCTTTACGCCAAGGTAACCAAGAATCGTTGGCTTATATAGCCTCATTTAATCAATTAGTAGCAGAGACCAGTTGACCTGAAGAGAAGAGAACCACACTCTTTCATCGAGGATTAAGAGGAGAACTTAAAGATATTTTAGCGCAAGTAGTGAATCCCCCTACAGGTTGTGCTGAATTCATAGAGCTGGCAATACAGCTGGATCATCGATTGCAGAACCGACGCTCTGGTTGGGCCAGATCAGAGGCTAGATCACTATGTTTGTTCAAAAGACTCTGGAACCCGCCCAATGACTGAAAGTCATCCTGAGCTCATGCAGTTAGGAGGTGTTTGAAGTCTCACATCTAAGGAAGAAAGAGACAAGAAAAGACAGCCGAACGTATGCCTTTACTGTGGTTCAGCGGGTCATCGTTTGCAAAACTGTCCAGTGAAACCACCATGGAAACCTGTAGGAGCAGTAGACAAGGTGGACAGGAAAATCACAGAAAATGAACAGCCGGAAAACTCCAACGCCTGACAAGTGTAGAGATTGACTTGTCGAGCCAGAAGAAGGAAATTCAGATCTCTCAGTTCGTTGTTCCAGTCATCTTAAGTAGTGACCTACAGCCTTCCAAGATATATGCTCTGGAAGCATATGTGGACAGTGGTGCGATTGGGAACTACATGGATTACGAACTAGAAGGCAAGATGGGTATTGGCATGCACCCAAAGGCTGTGGTAGAAAATGTCACCGCAGTAGATGGTACTCAACTAATATCCAGACCAGTGATGAAGTATACTGAAGTTTGTACCTTGCTTTGCCAGGAGGGACATCGAGAAAAGATATCATTTGACTTAATTAGTGCTCCACAGTTTAAAGTGATTTTAGGAATTCCATGGCTAGGGAAACATAATCTACAGATTGGTTGGCGTGCCAAAGGTTTAGTTTTTACTGAGGAATGCAGGGATTCCTGCTATGTTCAAGGCAGAACCTTTAAAAAAGAAGTTTGTGATTCTATGTGAAAAACCCACCTTGAGGTTGATAGGAACCCTTCCACCTGAGTATCAAGAGTTTCAAGAAGTGTTCACATAAGAACAGGCTAACGTGTTACCACCTCATCGGCCATATGATTGTCAAATCGATTTGATCCCTGGTTCAAAGACCCCATGCAGAAGAATGTATGCCCTAACTGAACAAGAAAACATTCATTTGAAGACTTATTTGAATAATTACCTTGCCAATGGTTTTATTCGGCCCTCAAAGTCCCCCATGGCGTCTCCTCTATTTTCTGTGCCCAAAAAAGAAGGGTACCTTCGTACTTGCATAGACTACCGTGCTCTCAACCGGATTACAATTAAGAACTGGTATCCCCTTCCACTCATTCCAGTGTTAATGGATTAAGTTAAGGATGGCAGCATTTTTACTAAATTAGACCTTAGAGGAGCTTACCACTTAGTGAGAAACAAAGAAGGAGATGAATGGAAGACTGTTTTCCGCACAGAATATGTATTGTACGAATACCAGGTCATGCCTTTTGGCTTATGCAATGCCCCAGCAGCTTTCCAGAATTTTGAGTGATGTTTTGTGTGAATTACTTGATGTCTGCACTGTAGTGTACCTAGACGACATTCTCATTTATTCAAACTCGATCCAAGAACACATAACCCATGTAAGAGCAGTACTCCAGAAACTGCGGCAACACAAGCTCTTTGTCATACTAGAAAAATACTCCTTCCATGCGTCCTCAGTGGAATTTCTGGGATTCGTCCGGTCACCTATGGGAATCCAAATGGATAACCGAAAAGTTGACGCAGTTCTAAATTGGCCTTCCTCTACATCAGTGAAAGGAGTCCAAAGTTTTTTAGGATTTGCAAATTTATACAGACGCTTTGTTGCAGGATTGTCACAACTAGTCCACCCAATGACTTTGGCACTACGAAAGCATAAGACATTCTCCTGGACCAAGGAAGCAGAAGAGGCCTTCCAGACATTAAAGAAAAAATGTACCACTGCTCCCATTTTAATACACCCACAACCCGAGTTGCCATTTGTAGTGGAGACTGATGCATCTAGTGTAGCAATGTGAGCTGTATTGTCCCAGAAAGATGCCGAAACGGAACAACTCCATCCAGTGGCCTTTTGGTCTGAGACATTTTCAACAGGCGAATTAAACTACAGCATCACAGATAAGGATTTACTAGCAATCAAACACGTGTTCAAAGAATGGAGACACCATTTGTTAGGGGCCCGGCATACTGTCACAGTTTTCACAGATCACTGAAACCTGCAATATTTACTCAACGCAAAGGCTCAGTCATCCCGACAACTCCATTGGTCGTTATTCTTCGTGGAATACGATTTTTCTATCACTTATAACCCAGGGGTACGTAATGGCAAAGCAGATGCCTCGTCAAAGATTGAAAAGAGAGAAGAAATCCAAAGTACTGCAGAAACTGTCAACATAATTCCAGAAGAGAAGGTGCTGGGAGTCACTGGATCTTCAGAAGACGATTGAAGGCACAAATTCTACTTAACATGACCACTTCAGAATTAGAGACTTGGGAGTCAAAAGGACCTAAGTTTTGCCTTCAAAAAAGGATAACCAGAGTCTGCTTTACCTACCTAATCAGGAGTTACAAAAGAAAGTTATGTCAGATTACCATGGAGCCACATTGGCGGACCACCCTGGAATCGCTAAGACCAAGGCCAAAATCAAGAGGCATTTCTGGTGGCAAACCTGGCGTAAGGATATCATAGGTTACATTCAAACTTGTGGTATTTGTTCTCAAAATAAAAGTTTAAAGCAGAGACCAGCAGGACTGCTACAACTGCTACCCGTCCCACCAGCACCATGGCATACCATTTCTATGGACTTTATTACGGAGCTTCCTCCTTGTTCGGTTATAACACATTCCTTGTAGTGGTGGACTTATTCTCCAAAATGGCACATTTCAGTGCCCTTAAAGGGCTTCCTGCTTCCTCATTCTTGGCAAAGGAGTTCCTCGAACATATTGTACGTCACCGTGGATTTCTATCTACAGTGATCTCTGATAGAGGGAGCCAATTTGTATCTCAATTTTGGAGAAAATGTTGTGAGTTGGCTAAAATTGAAGTGCGTCTATCTACCAGTCACCATCCACAGACTGACGGTCAAACAGAAAGAACCAATCAGACTCTTCAACAATACCTTCTCTACCAGATAGATTGTTCTTGGGTGGATGTACTTTGGATCGCAGGGTATGCATATACTAACTCCAAACACACTTCCACAGACTACACTCCGTTCTACATACTTAACGGTTCACATCCTCGGACCTCCACCTTCGACCCCACAGAATTCTTAGAGATGCCAGCAGTACAGATTCTTTATGACAACATTACCAGAGTACAAGAAGAGGTTCTAAGACATTTGACTACAGCAAAGGAGAACCAAAAGAAATGTGCAGATAGACTTCGAAGAAAATCTTCAGAGTATAAAGTGGGAGACAAAGTATGTCAATTTCAACCCAGGTTTCTAGGCCCATTTTCAGTGGAAACCATTGTCAATCCAGTAAGATTAAAATTACCATCCCACATGCAAATCCATCCAGTATTCCATGTTTTCTTGATAAAGCCACTGAGTCCAGGGACCAGATTACAACCACCACCAAAGCCCCTAATCATAGAAGGTGAACCAGAATTCATAGTAAAAGAAATTCTAGATTCCAAGATTGTAAAAAAGAAATTATTCTACTTGGTAGACTGGAAAGCGTTTGGTCCATAGGACAGGACTTGGGAACCTAGTTCAAACATTCATACCCCAAGCTACTTCAAAAGTTTAATCAAAACCACTGTACCAAGCCAGGACCACACGGTTCATCCTTGGGAGGGGTCTTGGGGGGAAGAGGGGGAACTGCCATGATCCCAGTAAATGAGCACAGTTCCCATTTGGGCATACTGGAGAAGCAAAGGACATCACATCAGTCAGTAGGTTTACAGTGGCTACAATTCTAGCACAAATGGCATTTGTATCATTCATAGTATTGCACCCATGGGATATCATAGTACTTACATTGGTTTTCATACATTCAACATGGCCGCCGCCAGGTCCACCAATAACTTGCAGCACTTTCTATGCCTTTTGCGGAGGAGGCTACTTAAGCTCTGCCTCCGCCAGAGCGCTCGCTTCGCGTCTGCTCTACTGACAGTAGGAAACGCTACCGGCGTCTCTCCTCACAGAATCTGTCAAAAGACAAAGATATTAGTTTCCTCAGAAAAACAACAGAATTCCATTGTTATTTAAAAGACTTACCGAACCGAAATATTCCGAAGCGTTTCTTCAGTCAGCTGTTGTTTCTTAGCCGTAGCATCATCTGTCAGGAGTTCCCTCACAGCTGCAGCATCTTCTTCACAGCAGTCTTCATTCATGTTCACGGTTCGGTTGCAGTACCTTCATACAGAAGTTTTCCTCAGCAGACTGCAGCTTCCGAAGGTATTTCGTCTACAACTTTCTGAAAACCTGCAAAATTAAAGGTATTCTTTAACGAACGAACTTGATAGAAATAAGAAAGAAAACATTTTAATGAGTTACGTACCTGAATTGCCTTCAAGTTTTCACTGCTTACTTAGTTCTGCGCTCTTCCCTGACGGCTACAGTTATTGCGCATAGTGTGTTAAATGTTTCTTCATACATAGTTTTAGTGGCAGTCATTCCGCAGCCGAAATCCAAGAACCTGTTAAAATAAGGAAAAATATTAGAAAGAGAGATCTCTCCAACGTGGGGACAGCTCTGAAAATAGTGAACTACAATATGTGTCTCAAATACTTACTGAAGACAATTTGCAAACGCAAACACATTACTAAAGACAAGAGTCCTTTGAGCACTGCAGCCTTCCAAGTTAAAAGCTCTCATACCAACGCCCCCCTGTAGACTACAGAATGGAGAGCTCCACAAAACATACACACAGGTGAGAAGGGAGGGATTACCAAAGGCACACTACTACACAGTATTTTCCCCAGAAAAGAGACATTGTGTCATGATTCCTGCCCCTCATGTCCCCAGCCCTCCCAGATGTCAGGCTGGAGCCAGGCCACGTTCACCTACATGGCCCTCAAGGGCCTTTCCATCCCTCCAAAGACGCACTTGGAGTCAGACTTGGCGCTTATGGCACCAGAATCACTCACTCCCATAGAATAGCATTGGGGATTGGACTTTTAGTGCATTGATGGGGACAAGATGGATGCCCCCACATATTTCGGTTCCCAGAACTGCATGTGCGGTCTAGTCTTTTGGGTTTGGTTCAACCCAGAGGCACCTGGGATACCCAGAGACTATTTAAGCCACACCCAGGCTGAGAAACATGCTTTGCGTTTTCTGCACCTGCAGCGTGACACTCACTGTGTTCGGATCGGTCTCCAGTAGGCCTGCATTTTTCTTCTGCACTCAGCTCCTGCAAGAACAAGAACACCATTAGGAACAGCCTTACCTTGCGGCTCTTCTGCCCATCAGTCAATGCTCCTTCTGTTCTGCGGGCATCTTTGGCGGTGTCATTCCCATCCCGACATGCCGCTTCCTAAGAAAAAGGGAAACAACAGAAAAAAGGCATTAGTAAGCATTCTGCAAATCTTAGCTTATTTTTAAATACTGTACGAGCTTCAAACACTTACCTGAATCCCAGCCGCTCTGGGGGAACTCTGTCTCCGAAACTTCTCATCCATCTGCAAGAGGGAAAAGACACTCCAGGTTAGCGTGGAAACATATAGAGGCGCCGCATACCGCGCTTACCCACCGCATTTGTTCTTCATAACCGGCATCCACGCTAAAAAACGTCACGGCACCTAAAAGACACAGAAAAAGAACTCAGTTCAATGCAAATATGAAAGGGGTGCATTGCGCATCGCGCTCTCACTCCCCTTCAGCGCTACTCATCTCAGCAGCACGCCGCCATCCCTGGACGCCGGCCATCATTTAAGGAAGGAAAGGAACGAAGTTAGAGAACTGTTCAAAAGACTCATTATACTTACCTGTCGGACTCTTGCCAGTGAAGTAACTAGGCAGCAATGAGCCCGCATCAATCAACGCGCCCCTGCGCTGAAGGCAGGACAGAGAGCACACTATCCAAGAAAACAAGGTGAGCTGTGGATCAAAGGGAAGGGTTGAGCCCCGTGGAAGAAGGGGTTCAAGCACACAGAGACAATAGGGAGTTAAACTCTACCAATCCTGTGTTTCAGGCCCAGTCTTCAGTCGAATAGCCTCCAGGGACGGGTTCAAGGTCGTAAGAGGTCACAACAGGCTGAGTGACGTCCCTGTGGATACCAGGTGAGCGTTACACATTACAGTAGTTCTATTGTTTTATTGTCATTTACACAGGAGAAGAATCCTAAAAGTGCTCAAGTATCAGATCCACTGGCTGAGAGAGACATTACGCTCCCGAGGAGTCCAGGTAAGCGTTAACGGTGGGATGGAACTCATGCTGAAAGAGGAGTTGACAAATGCAGTGACGAGAGGTGTAAGGGCTTCGGCAAAGTCGTTGATAGTGGGGAGGGGAAGTTATGACCTTGGCAGCATGATAGTTTAAGGCCAATGATGAGGACTTTGGACATTTAAGCTTCTGTGCTAGGAAGGAAGCTAAAGATGGGTGCAGAGGGTTAGGCTTGGGAGATTTGTCACCAATGGCTGCTTGTTTCTTATTGATTTTGATTTGAAGGGAGGCTATTTTAGAGGTGAAGGTATCTTGGATGTTCTGACAGCAAGAATAGTCTTTGGAGAAGTTGGCTGGTAGGTGTGAAAAAGCAAGTGGTATTTCATGGCCCAAGCCCCGGGGATCCCTTACTTGGGTGGCCAGAGCATGGTCATCGCCCTTGGATCCAGACCCTGGAGGTGGACAAGTGCGGGAGGATCACCTGGGTAGGGGATCCTCGGGGAGGAACACCCATTGGTAAGACGCCGTATTCCCCCCCCTTATAACACCTCCTGGGTGAACGGCAGAGTTGGGAGGCGAGGCCAAGCCTGTGGTACTAACCTTGACTGGTGAATTGGAAATAGCAAAACAAGAAAAAGGCGCACACAGCCAGTGAGTTGGCAAGCAACCTGAGAGACTGTTGTGTGTAAAAGCGAATGAAGTAGCAACATTATTTCACAAATGAAGGCTGCACGCGTGTGGATGAGCACAAAGAAAGGCAGCCCTGTGAATGAACTCTGAATTAAAAGACAGCTGTGAGATCAGCGATACTAAGTAACGGAGTGGTCCGGCAAAAAGAAGTAGCCCGTTTGAAAGTCTCTATGAACACTACAATGAAGCTATAAAGCGAATGAACAGCAAAAGTGAATTAAGCAAGAGTAAACCTGATCTTTGAGTCGAAGTGATCCGGCGGTGGTCTGTAAAGAGAGTCACGCACATTTGGAAGTCATCCGAAAGGGGTCAGAGCTCGATTGAGGAAGATCTGAAGTACAATAAGCTTGGTCAAGGGAGCCCGCTTGCAAGTTTGTGTTGAACTGTGACATAAGAGGTCTGAGCCCTACAGAGGGGGACCTGCAAACTGTGTGCTGTAAGGTCTGAGCCCGGCTGAGGGGCACCTTTGTGAACTTTGTGTTGAAGTACAATTTTGAAAGTCAAGAAAGAGTGTGTCATCCTGCATACAGGGACAGCCTTACTCTGTGTGGTCTAACGTGAGGAGGAGAGTTGGTTCAACTACATTTATTCTTTTGAACGCTGATTTTTCATTTACATACATTTCTGTGTTTGCCACTTTTTGTTAGCATAGGCCTTTTTGATTTGACGGACTCTACTAGGACTGTTTTGTTTATCATTTTATGGTCGAGACTACTCCCCTCTCAGTTATAGGACAATGTAGGAGTTTCTCTAGCCCCAATATTTTCAATCAAGATTTTACAAACTCTATCCACTGTGTCAGTGTCATACTTGTGATACCATACCATGCCTTCCCTACATAGGGTGGTGAGGTTTTCCAATTCGCGCAGGATGGAAAATGGTTTGCCTAACTGTGATTGGGCTTTGGCAATTTTGTTGGATAGGGCTGTGGCTTTAGCTTTAATGATGGCTTGTTCATGTTCTTTTGTGGAAATGCAAAATCTATTTTTTTTTGGAAATGGGCGGTGATTTGCAGCAGGTGGATTCTAAGGATTGATTTTTAGCATGCATGGCTTGGAGATTGGGCGTGAACCAGGAATTAATGTGGGTGGTGGGTTTGGATCTGCGTAGTTTGTGTGGGGCAATAGAATCAATGGCTGTTAGGATGGCCGTGTTATAGGAGTGGAGTAGGTCACTAAGTGAGGAGGGTAGAGCTGCCCTGGTGAGGGTGAGGTCAGCAGCAAGATTTGGGAGTAGGTGCTCTTTAGTGAGGCTAAGAGCGCAATGTGTGGTGGCTGGTGGAAGGAGGAGAGCGGTCAAGGTTTGCACATAGTTTGAGGACAGATTGAAAAGGATTGTGTGGTGGTCAGACCAGAGGTCGGGGTGACAGTGGTATTGGTTGCGTTACAATTAAGGTTGACAAGCCAGTCAAGCGATTTACCTAGACGATGTGTTGTACTAGAGATAAGTTGTAAGAAACCGAGGGAAGACAGCGAGTTAGAGAGTGAAATGGCATCTTTGTCTGCGGGGTCGCTAAGTCCCAAGTTGAAGTCGCCCATAAGCAATATTTTCGAGGAAGTTTTGATATTGGCGGTAAGGAGCTGAGGGAGCTTATCCTCGAAGGGTTTGGCAGGGCCAGGAGGGCGGTATATAATCTGAAAGGCGATCATAGCTGTAGGGGATAGAAACAGTTTGGCACTAAGTAGGTCACAGGTAGGAGGTGCAGACATCAGGATGGCTTTGATAATAAGTGAGACAACACAATCACCATGTTTTACATCAACAGGGACTCACTTCCTAAATCTGTCCACAATCCCACATAACTTTTGGACATGGACCCTCCAAAAAGAAATATATAATCCAATCTCAACATGCTGCAGGGGAACACAGCTGCCTAGCAGACAAACTAAGCAGAAACAAAAATCAACCCTCGGAACACGAGTGGGAGTTACATTCGGACATACTAAACATTTTTACACGCTGGGAGAAAACAAACATAGCAGCAAAACCAAATTGTGTGTCGCCACACGATAGCCCCATATGTACTCCTAAGGAACCTAAGTTCCAAGCCTGTGGTAAATGTAAAGTTAGAAATATAGACAATAATTTGTTAACTTTAAGTAGAGAGGTTCACTATCCTGAAAAGGAGGGAAGTATTCAGTGTATACAACATTTAACTACTAAGTTTGTACCTTTGACTTTAACAGACATTAAAAAGAATCAGTTTCAAAAAAACAATTTAATTTGTATGATCAGAGCATCTTTCTTTGAACAATTGTTATAAAGTTCACACATTGCAAAACCAAAGAAAGGTCTTTTTATAAATAAGACCGCCTTCACTCGACGTGAATCTCAACTTTAACAACACAAACACATTCATTATGTCAACCAAGGTATATTTCATGCATATCTGCAATTGTTCTCTTGACTAATGTTCACAACATCCACATTTAGACATATGAGAAAAATCTTAATTTGAATGTAAATTGTCCCAAATAGCACCAATTGTTCATTATTCTGCCAACGCGTTTTGGACTAAGTAAAAGCCCATCATCAGGGCTAAGGTTGCTAATGGTTTCAGTTGGTCAACGTGTTCAGACCGTGGGTTCCTAAGAGTTAATATGGAGAGGGATTGCTGTAATAACTGTAATTGGATCAACCAGTATCTTGACCAATAGTCTTGATTTCCACCAACCTTTTTGTTCCACAGGCGGGACTTGTCACTGGGACTTAACCGTACTCGGGTTTAGGGATACTCTGGAGTGCAGTGTGAATACGTCTCAGACAAATAGACTCCAAACACTCTGGAATTTAAGAGAACCAGAAACATAGACCTGTTTGCCACAAAGGAAAACACAAATTAAGTGAGCGAAAAGGGGATAATTACAAGGTGAATCCTTGCAACATGCCTGTCAAAGATTATAGTGAAAGACAAGTGCCTGAATTTTACCCCTTGCTGACAGCACAAGAAGTTAGCTTTGCTAACACCATGGCACAATGCAGTAGCCCCGGTGTCACTCCTTCCACCTCACCACAGTGGTCAGAGGAGGAGTGGGAAGAAGGTCCTTACCAGCAGGACACAGACCTTTCACAAAGTTTTAAAATGGTACTAGGAGATTCATTGGCGAAAGCAGTGTCACAGGGAGTGCAGCCTATTGCTCAAAGGCTGGACATTTTAGAGGCTGTAATTCATGAACAGCAAGCGCAGCTTGCCAAGAAAAGGAGGGCAGAAAACCCAGAAAAAGAGCTGTCAGCCAGACACCCCACGGAAGAGGTTGAATCTAAGGGGCGGTAAGCAGCTCGCAAGAGTAAACACTCTTTGACCCCCCTGAGCAATCTGGATAGGGAGGATTCCACTCCCCAAAAAATAAGCGACCCTGTCGCCAGGCTAAAGCGAGCCTTCCTGGAGAAGAAACAAAGCCAGGACAGAACCCCTGCCAGGGTGAACAATTCAGGGGACAATGATGAGGGCTATATGCCCGATGATGAAGGTGAGGAAATAGACACTGATCGTCATGCCGAGGAGGAAATGGATCCTCAAGAGCCAGATGGTACAACAGATATGTTTGACCCAGAGGCTATCAGACACCCGAAGTCCTCGGAGTGGGTCCCGTCTTCCAGAGTAGCCGCCTATATGGCGCAACACATACAAAAACCTCTGGATAGAGACGTAAGATCACGTATGCGTTCAGAGTGTCCTAGGCCAGAGTTGCCAGGAAAACTGGCAGAGACACCTGAACTAGACCCCAAGATGGTCACTTTTGTGACAAAGACGGCGAGAGATATACGTAAAGGCGTAGACCGTGCCTGGCGAGGATGCCAAGACAAGCTCCTCGACATTGCTGGCCCATTAGCAAAAATAATGGACCTGGCAGAAAAGGCAAAAGACACTGGAACCCCAGTAGACGCCTCTGCCCTAGCCAACTGGGCTCAAAGAGCTGTCTACCTTATGAGCAACGCGAACTGTGCTCTGTCCTCGGAGAGGAGAAGGTGAGTGCTTCTAAAGATTGACAACAAGTTAAGGGACTTGGCCTCTTACGAAGCAGGAGAAGGAGACAAAGGCCTGCTATTTGGCGAGGCATTCGCTAAAAAAATAGCACAGTTTGTGGGCACTTATTCAACTCTGGAAAGAGCCCAAAGTTCAAACAAGAAAATCTTTCCCACTCAAGTTTTTTCCAGGACCGGACGTTATAGGGGTCGTACGTCCGGTCATTTTAACTACCAACGCAGACCACAGGGGCCACGCGCCCAATACTGGGAAGGGAAGCAGCAGGACACGTTGTTCCCGACCAGGTCCAGATTCCCCAGGGGCCGAAGGGGAAGAGGTTCCTATCGGCAACCCAATGCCTCAGGAGGTGAGTGCAGTGACATTATAAGTAGGAGGGACAACCCTCCTATTTTTGAGCGCATTGCAGGCGTTATCGCGCGATGCATGGGTGCTGCAAGCAGTAGCGGGGCTGCAACTAGAGTTTGTAGGGGACCCCATTCAGAGCACAGAACCCCATCCCATTCAGGTGTCACAAGAAGAGGCAGCATTGCTACACAACGAGATTCTCAATTTGGTAGACAAAAACGCTATAGAAAAAGATAAACAAGGAGGACCAGGGTTCCTCAGCAATATGTTCCTAGTACACAGGGGGGACAAAACACGACCGGTCGTAAATCTAAAAAGTCTGAACAAATGGATTGTGTACAATCACTTCAAGATGGAGGGTATCCATCTACTACGAGATCTCCTCCGAACGAGGGACTGGTTGGCACGATTAGACCTCAAAGATGCTTACCTAATGATCACGATAGCTCAGGAGTTTCGGAGATATCTGCGATTTCGGTGGGAAGGAGAGACATGGTGCTTCACGTGTCTTCCGTTCGGCCTGGCATCAGCACCTTGGGCCTTCACCAAACTGATGAAGCCCGTGTCAGCGGCCATAAGAGAGAGGGGTATTTGCATAATCATTTACCTGGACGACATTCTCCTCCTGGGTTCAGACAAAATCACTCCCTCCAAGAACGGGCAATGGATCTTCACGCTCTTGTCATCTCTAGGATTCCTAGTAAATTTAGACAAATCGCAGCTGGTACCAGTACGGAATATAGAATTCCTAGGTTTCAAATAGATACAGTCAAGGCAACCCCCGAGCTTCCGCATCACAAAGTGAGAGCAATAAAGAAAGAGCTCAGAATAGTCATATCGAAGAAGAGTATATCTCTTCGGGCTCTCGTAAGGTAGTGGGCCTTCTAGCGGCCTCAATTCAAGCAATTTTTCTGGGCCCGCTCCATTATCGAGCGTTACAGAGGCTCAAAATAAGATACCTACAAGGAGGGTTAGGTTATCACCAGCTAGTGGACCAAGAAGCAATCTCAGAGTTCCACTGGTGGCTCCACAACATTGAATCCTGGAATGGCAGAGCGATCTGCACATAAACTGTCTCGAACTGTTAGCAGGTTCTTTTGCGGTATGCACCTTTACGAAAGACAAAGTACGATGTTGCGTGCTGCTCAAGATGGACAACATCTTGGCAGTACAATATATAAACAAGCTAGTGGGAACAATATCAAGGATGCTAACAGAATTAGCAAAAGACTTCTGGCATTACTGCCTGCAGAATCAGATTGCAGTCACAGCAGAATATTTGCCGGGGACACTCAACGATATCTTGTAGACTCCAGCGATTGGAAAGTACACCCAAGAGTGTTCAGAAACTTTCAAGACCTCTGGGGCCCCGTACACATAGATCTATTTGCGTCCAGACTGAAGGCACAGACACAGATGTATTTCAGTTGGAGAATAGACCCGGGTGCAGCTGGCACGGACGCTTTTCTCCAACCGTGGAATGGAGCGCTAAATTATGCCTTCCCTCCGTTTCTCATGATCACGAGAGCGCTGGTGAAAGTTCACAGGGAGCAAGCAGATCTAATAATGGTGCTCCCCATCTGGAAATCTCATCCCTGGTTTCCAGTAGGGATGGAACTTTCTACGGATTTTCCGAGGACAATTCCTCATCAGCCATACCTTCTGCTCGGCCCAACCGGGAGGACTCACCCGGGCACTTT